>NW_024387414.1:4087689-6627689 GCF_900408965.1 Simochromis diagramma
GGAGAGTTTAGAAACTGGGCTGTAGTTAAAAAAGAACATTTGGATTATGATTTTTCTTCTTAATAATGGGTTGCACAACAGCATGTTGAAAGCAGCTGGTACACAACCTAATGACAAGGAATTTAATAAGAGTAAAACATTAGGCCCAAAAATGTGAAGAGCTTCCTTGAAAAGGCGAGAAGGAAGAATATCCTGAGGGGTATTAGAAGGTCTTAAATGATCAATTACTTCCTTTAAGACCGGAAAAAGTCACAGGCTCAAACTGAAGAAAATGAGCTGAGTGCTTAGAGAGAAGATCTAGGTCAAACACTGCCTGTGAATGTGGAGACCGTAAAGCGGATATTCTTTTAATAAAGTGCAGAGGAAGTCTCCATGGGAACAGTGGCACAGGGGTTAATCACAGAATTAAACATTTTAAAAAGAACTCGGGGCTTGTGACTGACCTGTGACTAAGATGCTTGTTTCTATGCTTTAGGTTTGAAGTGTCTCTCCCACGCATCTTTGTTCTTGGGTAATACAGTAAATAAAAATGTACCAGAGTTTACAGGTGAAAATGTGAGAACTCCTGTAGGACTTTTAGATATTAAATTAATATATTGAATGTAGTAAAAATGTGAAAATTGATGTTATTTTACAGATGATTCCTGCTGCTGTATGAACTACGTAGACGACATTTTGGAAACTGGAAGCCTTGAGGACACTATCAAGTAAACACTTTCATTCCAAATCACAGCACACTTTTTTATATCAATTGTTTGGAGTTTTATGTATGTAGAAGTAAAAAACAGAGTTGAGATTTTAAGGTATATAGTATGTATATACCTTAAGTATATACCTTAAGTATACCTTATGTATGTAGTATAAGAAATAATGAGAGACAGCAAAATAAGTCATGCTAATATTTTCTTTTCCTTTTCCACAAGCGCAATTGAGGAACTAGAAGATTTTATAGAGAAAGCAGAAATAAACGGGAGCGATTTAGCAATGACTTCTGACCATGTTGTTGCTCTCCAGTATGAACCCAATGACATGTTCAACGGCTTCAATATTCATGCGAGTGATAAGGTATTTAAAAAAATCTGATTTCATATTAATTTAAAAATGATTGTGACAGTAACTAACTTGCTTTAAAAGGATGTGCATACATACATTAGTTTTCTGGTGATGATTTTTTTTTTATATTAAAATATTTATTTTCACTGTAAAGAAAAAAAGATGGAATGTTTGACATTGGGAAATCAGTAGGATACAAACAGTGTACATGTATATTGCTTACATTTTGCATAAACAACTAAACAGGTTGTATATTATTACTTTTGCTATGAAACACCTCAACATTTACTTTATAGATTAACATTTGGTGCTGCTTCAAAGAGTATGAATCTTAATGATTAGTTATCTAGTTCCAGGTTAGATGCTTAAATACATTTACTAATTTTTCAAATATTCATTGTCAGGACATTATTTTAGTTTTTCTGCAACAAAGAAATTCATATCCATCAGCCTTAGTTGAGAGTTCCATTGTGTTTTTACAGGTATTCACATGAATGAATGTTTCTCTTCTCGTTTGATAATATAGAACATATCATATGAGCCTCTTCCAAGCAGCACATTGGGTGTTCAGCTGCCGACTGAACTGAGTCCTGGATCGAACAACACGATTGTGATCCTCAAGCTCAAGTGGCCTGAAACAAACCGGGTCAGGGAGTTGATTTTGTGTTATAAAATTTGGATTTTGTGTATGTGCATAGATTTTACAATGCTAATTAAACTTCTTTGTTTGCACACCATATGGACTAGACATATACATTGGAAATGCTGACTTTGTGTGCACAGTATCCTCAACATTATATTTTTATTTTTTATTTTACAATTGTCATGGGTCATGCTATACAACTATCTTAAATGCTGAACCACTAATAAAATAATTAAAGTAAAATTGCACTGCAACAACTTATTGTCCACAAGTTTTCCATTACCACATAACATGAATTACGATAACTTACAGTTGAAATGTATCAGCTGAGGAGGCGCAGTGACTTTAATGTGTGGGCTTAGATCAATGACTGGTGTCATGGTCTTGGGTCATGTGACCCAGTGTTTCTGAGTTTCATGTTATTTTGTTATTTCATCTGTATTCGAGTTTCTTTTCAGTTATCTAGTTATTCGGTCATACGTAGTTTGCAGTTTAGTTCATGGTTTATCAGGTTCCCCATGTGTCATGTTTACGTCTCCATGTTTCCTGTTCTATTTTGAAAGACTCCAGTGTTCTTTGTTCATTGTATTTAGTTTCACTTCCGCTGTCCTGTTATTGGGTTCATGTGTTTCAGCTGTGCTCCCATGTGTGGCCACTTCCCTTGATCATCCCTTGTGTGTATTTAGTCTTTGTGTTTCTTTCAGTCAGGGTCGAGTTGTCTATTTAACTTCCCCATGTTATGTCAGGTTCCAGGACTCTGTGCTGGTCATGGTCCTGTTGCGTTCATCTATACGTTTCATAGTTGTTTCATGTTCCAGCACAGAGTCCTGTTTATAGCTGACTCAGTCATATTCATTATTGTCACCTTGTCTTAGCCTTCCCTGTGTCAGTTTTTAGTTTTCCCATTTCAGCTTTTAGTTTTGTTTTGCCTGCTTTCTGTTGTTTGCCACGTCAATCAGCCAAAATCAAGGCTCACTTTTCATTTCAAGTTCAGTACTGTCTCCTCGTCTGTGTCTGCACCTGGATCCTCACACTCCCACACCCGGCCCGCCTCCCGCAGACCGTGATAGTACGACTCGACCATGTCAGTTCCAGTAGACATTCCAAAGGAGGTCGGGGAGGAGCTGGGGAGGCTCCGCCACATCATGGATTCCATCTGCGGGTCCAGGGATCCTATGGCAGTGAGCATTGGATTGGTGGCTGCGGACGCCACCTCTCTAAAAGAGCCGTGCCTCAGCCAGATGACGCAACTTGTGGAAACTTTTGATTCTCTGGCCCCGCTAAAAGAGGAGCTCCGCGCCCACGTGCTAGCTCAAGCTGTCAGGGGCGCTGCCTTGCCTCAGCGCTCAGCATCAATGCCTCACGGCCCCAAGGGGATTCGGGTTGACTTGCTGAGGCTACACTCCAACCCGGAGTCCTCTGAATCCACATCTCCGCCAGGGGCCAGCCACTCGCCCTCACTGTCTCGGTCTGACCACCTGTCTCCTGCCTCGTTTCTGGCAAGGATGTGTTCAGATGCTGAGGACTCAGCCATCACTTCACCATCAGCTGCCGTTTCATCAGCTCCCCTTGAGCCCGCTTCTAGGAGAAGGCGGCGTCTGCGCCGCAAACGCTGCCCGCCACAGTTAGAGTCACCATCTTCCCCGCAGCAACTGGCAGAGGTGAGTCAGAGTGGTGCTTGTTTTGCTCCCTCTGGGCAGGGAGGATTAAAGACAATCAATTTAGAAGGAACAGACTCATGCACTATGGACTGCAAAGCTTTTTTTTGTCAGGTTCCTCCGAGCTAAGAATTGAAACTGCCGAAGCTGTGAAATCCAGCTCTAAGGAGTTTAAGACTGCTTTCATCTCTGTGCTCACCGGATGGGAGATTGAGCGCTCAGCTCCCAAACTAACTGGGGACCCACAGGTTTTCTTCTGCTTTCCCTTTGAACGAAGAGACTGTTATTCCTTCTGTGGCCTGTAACTATCTTGATTTAGCTTGTGTTCCTAAAAATGATCAATACAATCCTGGTGAGTGCAAGAGAGGCAGTTTAGATTTACGTTTTTCTACACCTGTGTTAAATGTATTAAAGACCGAGGATAATGACTCTGAACACACCTGTGTGGTTGAAGTCAAAACTCTACGTTCAGTGATCAATAATTTGGACTCAGAAGGAAACACCCCTCAGTCGCATAACTGCCAGATTAATGTTTCCATGTCGGGAACTCACTTTGAGTGTAAAGGAAGTGAATATGCGTTTGGACCATGTGAATCTAATGACTGTTTTCCTCAGGGATACTTATTCTAAAGTTGTGGTACAAAAGACTGTTTTTCGTTAGCTCTTCCTGAACCTAGGATTTCTTCCTCACAGATTATTTTTCCAGAGGCTGAGTGTTCTAGCTCAATCATTATTAAGAACTGTGTCACCACTCGTAAGTAAAATTTATTTATAGCACAATTCACAGATAAAAATCGCAAAGTGCTTCACAATAAAACCAAAAGTACAAATAAAATAATATAAAACAGTGAAAAAATTAATGTCTGGCTGAGTGTCTGGCCTCGACAGACACTCAAACCCTGGAGGCTTGGGGGCCAGTACAGTTTGTTCACCCTTTAGCGCAGTCCTTAGCACAGTTGCCAGCTCAGCCTGAAGTTCAGTTGCCAGCTCAACCAGCAGTTTAGATCCTGTCACTAGTTCAGCCACATATTTTCTCACCAGCTCAGGCATCAATTCAGTCTCCAGTTCTGTTATCCTCACAGTTCCCTGTTCAACACCACCTTTATCGCCTGAGAGCTCTACTGAATTCTCTCAGCCCACCTCAGCTGCTTCCCCCTGGGAGCTCTGCTGGGCTGTCTCAGTGTTCTGTCTCTACTGAGACCTTGTGCGTGCTGTCCCCACAGTCTGCAGCAACTTTCACCGAGGGCTCAGGCAAGCCCATCCAGCCCACAATAGACTATGTGTTGCCGGAGCCTGAAAGGCAACCCGAGCTGGCTGTCCGTTTCACAGAGATCCAGCTAACTTCGCCTCAGCCAGAGGTTTCCACACCGTCTGGCCTTGCATCTGCTCCAGCCAGAGAACCCAGCCAGCATCAGGTCAAGTCAGCTGGGGGGCCTGAGGGGCCTGTCCAGCCTCATGTTTCGCCAGCTGGAGGTTCCAAGGGGCCTGTCCAGCCATCTGCCAATGCTGGAGGGTCTGTGGGGCTCGTTCAGCCCTCAGTGCCACCATCAACACCACCTGATCCGTCGCCATCTGGCCCATGCACGTCCAGCATCGCACGGTTGGCGGCCACGTACCAGCATCACACGGTCGGTGGCAACTTTTCAGGCCATCTGTGGTGTCATAGACAGCCTCCTGAGCCTCCGTCGCCGCTGCTTTTCGTGCAGCCAGCCTCAGGAGCAGTTGTGCTTTGGACTCTTGTGTTGTCAGCCGTCGGGGCGACCTTTGGAATGGAAGCTTCATGGACTCTTGTCTTGCTGATCTCTGGGTCGACCTCCAGAAACATCTTGTTTTGAACTGTGTACCTTGGACCTTCAAAGTTATGCTTTCTTGACCTTTTTTCTTTTTTTTTCTTTTTTTTTTCTCTGCTCATGTTTGGTCTGGGGTCCTTGTTGGGGTTTTATTGTTGGTTGGTTTAAGGCTCTCTTTTCATTTCAAGTTCAGTACTGTCTCCTCGTCTGTGTCTGCACCTGGATCCTTCCACTCCCACACACGGTCCAGCCTCCGCAGACCGTGACACCAAGGTGCTCCAGTAACAAGCCCACATGAATGCCAGGCCCCAATGTTTTCTAGTAAATCTCTGCATTATAGTGAAATCAATGTTATACACTTCATGTCTCACTGGTTTAATAGTGCCATTTATTGGAGTATGTTCTCTTGCCTGGAAATATATGAAAATTAGTGGATTGTTGTTATTAGTATTACTGGTAGAGCAGCAGAGTCATCATTTTCATGTTACGATCATATAATTTTACCAAGGAATTTGAATGGAACTTGCTCTGATCTCTGCACATCAGACTAGTGAGAAAAACACAACAAACTATTGTGAGTGCGAAAATAATTTAATGTGAAATTCAGTTTAAAAATTTTTTATGCTGTTCTTAAAAATTCTTTTGGAGTACTTCTGTTACAATTCCATTTCGCATAATCTGTCATGATCCTGGGTCTTTTGACCCAGCGTTTTGTGTTTTCTATTATTGTGATTTATTTTGGTTTTGGTTTTCTTGCTCTTTGGTTTTTGGTTCTGTTCTTCCTCAGTTTAGTGTTTAGTCATTTCTGCCTGTGTATTCCTCTGTGTAAAGTCCGTGTTTCTTAGTCTGTGGCTTTGCATGTGTGAGTTCCTGTTTTATTTTGAAGGTCTGTGCCTCTTGTCAGTGTTTCTAGTTTCGCTTCCCCTTGTCTCGTTATGTCCAACTAATCCCAGCCGCGTCTCCCTCCTGTTTCCCATTCCCTGATTGCCCTGTGTGTATTTAAGCCCTGTGTTTTCGTGCGTGTTGCTGGTTTGTCTGTGTGATCTCCCTCCATCTCATGTTTTCTTTCAGTGTCTCCCTGCAGCTCTGTTTTTGGTTTCAGGTTTGTTTTGTTAGTTTTTCCAGTTTAGGTTGTATTCTCGCCTCGCCGTTTCTGTTTGTTTTCACACACCTTATAAAATAAAGCTCACTCTCATCAGAAGTTGCATCTTGGGTCATATTCTCCAACTCCACACGTCTGCTATGCCAGACGTAACATGATCACTCTAAATATGAACTTGCAGTCATCTTCATAGGTGTCATATTGTATTGTTAGTGTGCAGAAACGGTTTTTGCACTGATCCTTTACTATGCTGTGTATTCAGGATTATTTTAAAACTATTTAATAGCAATTTTCCCATCAAACACTAGCTTACATACAGTGCTTTTAGTGATTAAAGGAAAACTCCACCAATAGAGCCTTTAAAAATAATTTTATATCCAGTGTGTTTTGGGGTTTTTTTTTTGTCTTTAAAATTTTTGTAAATCATGCAGATAGAGGACCCTCATGAGATAAGTTTGTTTTCAACATCATACCTTATGACTCAATGAGCTAATGTTTAAGTAAACTGTGGTGAAAACGTGGAATATGTCAATGTTTTCACCACAGGAACATTAATTTAATGTTTAATTTAGTGATATAATAGTGCAGTCATTTATTTAAAAAATGCTGATGATGTGAGTAACAGTGCATTAGTTTCTAAACTTTACTAATGCTGAGCTTATAAATTTAAAGACCCCTTTGGGAGCTGCTCCAATTTTAGTGATAAGAAGAAACACACAACAGGGCCAGTGGCTGTAGCTCAGGAGGTAGAGCAGGTCACCTCCTAAGGTTGGTGGTTCGATCCCTGTCTGCTCCAGTCTGTGAGCCAAATATCGTTGGGCACATAGTAACCACAAGTTGCTTTCTGATGTATCCATCAGAGTATTAATGAGTGTAAATGAAACTGATTATTAATGAAAGTGTGAATATAAAGCACGCTGAGTATTCAGAGTAAAAAATTGCTATATAAGAACGAATCCATTTACCATTATTTTTTACATTTTGTTTTTAAATATGGAGATATTAAGAATTCAGCTTTCACACAGGCTGGAATATTTTACAAAACAGGAAGTGGCACATTCAACCAACTGTGCAGAAATAGATGCTCTTTAGCTCTTTGCAATAATGCACAATATGTGATTACAGTAAATACAATTTAATATGCAGTTTTATGTAAGAAGGTTTGTGCTAAAGGGAAAAATCAGCAAAACCTTTGAATATGCTGCAAATAATAGTAGATGTATTTCAGAATAGACAAAGCTTAGATTAATCTTTCTTGTGAAAACCAACTGATGAATTTGTGTTTTATTGTAGAGGATTTTAGGATCCCAATATGAAGTGTATGATCGAGCACTGGTTGGCCTGAGTGTGGAGGGCAAGAACATATCAGGACTACATCAGCGTGTCAACATCACCATCAACCTTACCAAGAAAATAAATGTAACTGCTTCTGAATTTTATCATTTACTCTATTTTGGCCTGTTAACATTATATTATTAAATACATTTTATATTCAACAAATTCACATAAATTAGGTATGTGTAATAAAAACATGTTAACATGTAATATTTCTGTGACACAGGAAACCCAAAACGCCTTGTGCCACTTCTTTAACTTGTCAAGAAAAAGTGAGTAACCAAGCTTCACATTATCATTAGTGTCTAACATGAATATTTATTTTATAAACCGGAGTCATTGTTGTTTGTGGTTTTTCTCAAAATCACAAAGATGCGCTGATATGACCTGGATGTAATAGCATCTTATGCATAACTGATCTCTCTGTTTGACTTATCAGATTTCAGTCAGGATGGCTGCATTACCCTATGGACACGTGGTGAAAATCATCTCACCTGTTCCTGTGACCATCTCACATACTTTGCTGTGCTCCTGGTAGGAGTCAACATATTCATTATAAAAAGTCTAATTCAAGAATTATGTGTCTTTAGACTAAATGATACTTCATCAACAAAATATTGACAAACACCTCAGTAATAAAATGTGAAATCTCTCTTCATTTATCTTAACAACCATTTTCTGATCTTCTTCAGAGTTGGCAGGTGTGTTACTAATAATCCAACACGTTCATGCTGAGTTTGACGTAGTTTGACTATATGTTTCTCATGCTTCGGTAAAAAGTTGTTCTGTGTTACTTTTTCCCCAGTAGTGACACTGTGTGTGTGGGAGAGGCAAACATAAAAACACAGATGTGTTTCTCTGTCTTTGTGAAGACATCAGTGATGGGAATAACGGCATTACAAGTAACGGCGTTACTAACAGCCTAATATATACGCGTGGTTTTTTTTCATCAATAGTTTTGTTACATTTACTGTCTAAGGACAGCGCTAGCAAGCACTCTCTGCTTATTACCAAAAAAAACCAAAAAAACAAAAACCTGCCCTTTCGTGTTGGTGGAAAATCCACCATGTCGACCAATCAAAAATGATATAGGTAGAAAACAGGAGTGATATACCTGCTGCTGTGAGACCTGCAGGTATCAGGCTGTGATGTTCAGAGGTGGGACCAAGTCATTGTTTTGCAAGTCTCAAGTAAGTCTCAAGTCTTTATCCTCAAGTCTCAAGTCAAGTCTCAAGTAATGTCAGGCAAGTCAGAGTCGAGTCTCAAGTCACTGGTGTAAAAGTCCGAGTCAAGTCACAAGTCTGAAATTTTGAATTTCAAGTCCTTTCGAGTCTTTAAAAAAACCCCGAAAAAAAGCATGTTGCAGTTATATGCTAAATGTAAATATTAGACCATGTAATTTTTAAATCTGTGTTTTTCTCAACACATGACAAAATAGTGAACTTAGAAAATATACACAAATTGTGAAATTGCACCTCTATAAAATGCAGCTCAATTAAACCTAGCTCCAAGAATAATTTTCACCGACAGTTCTGAGATAAGCTGCATGTTATTCTTGGATGCGGTTGTAGGACCGGCTTTAAAATCGCATGACAAAAATATCATACATAAATAAATGATATTTTTTTTAAAATATCATTAAAAAAAAAACTGCATCACCAACGTAGCCTGGAAAACTAGTTAGATGAAGTCAGCTATCTCATCGTAGCATATTTATATGCATATTTATAATCATACGCTTCTTGGAGTGAGTGCATACACTCATGAAGTTTAGTAACTTCCGGTCACTGCAACAAGCCCAGGTACAGTTTACCGACGGATGGGTGCAGGACCTTGAAATGCACCGTGTAGAACGAAAGACCATCGTACGTATCATAAGTTTACCAGTCTCACAAATCGTCGTCATAAATACACATTCGTTAACCGTTTATTAATATAACCTTTGAGCTCAATGGTAATTAATTAGCAGTGGAAATAATTTCTGGTAGCATCACAGAAATGTAGCAGTGACAATAATATTGTATGCTGTAATCGTACTAGACAATTAGTGATACAAAACAACTGTTTTATCCTGTGAATAAAAGTATATGTTTTTGTCAATGTACCATAATAACAGAAGCGAAACGCAATATTGTGTCAGGACAATTCACTATTTATGCACAATAAACAAAGGAGCATAGCGCGACAATTTCTGTTCAGCGCCAGACTTGCTTGTAACCTATATCACCAATTATGTTAAGAAAAATGACGCATTAACTACAACAGCAGACTGACCTTTGTGTAAATGCTTGGAGCAGACTAACCTGTGAGCTGGAGTGTTCTGGGACGTTATATTTGGTCTTTGAATGGCTGCAATCCAGGCCATCCGTCGCGTCTTTGTTACTTCGGAAACATGGCTCGAACAATTTCTCTTCAACGACGTAATCCTATAACAACCGATCTCTTTACCCGTCGGCTTCCCGTGGCTGTCATGCGACGGGCTATTCAGTTAATAAAACAACGCTTCTTGACATTTTTTGTGTTTCTTTGTTATCGCTGTGTAACTGGATTTAATTGAAAGACCTGCGTGCCTAGGTACCAAAAAAAGCTGCCACCAGTTCCCAGAATCCTTTTTGCGGGGGGGGGTTTTCTCCCGTGAATGAACGTCACATTTTCATCTCTATATAAATGCATGTAATTTTATATTTGGGGTAAAATATCAAGTCTTTTCAGTAAACCGTTTTCAAGTCCATGCAAGTCCCAAGTCCATTGTGTAAAAGTCCAAGGCAAGTCAGCAAGTCTTAGAAATTTTTTCAAGTCAAGTCGAAGTCAGAAAATTAATGACTCGAGTCTGACTCGAGTCCAAGTCATGTGACTCGAGTCCACACCTCTGGTGATGTTCTCCTTTGTAGTGGACAGAAATATTTGGAGTGGCACAAATAATTTGTGTGGCATCTTATTCAATGCAGAACACCTGATTGTTATGTTAATAGTTTGAAATGGTTATAAAAAAATCAAGGTAAAAGGTAAATGGCTGCAAATAACTTTGTTGTTTGCAAAACTTGTGCATAGGATTTTAAAATTGACAATTTATATTTGCATTTAAATTTATGAAATACGATTCATTAAACATGTTTGTGGTTGTTACAGTAAAAAATATAACTTTTTCTATTCAGATTTTGTTTTTTGTCTGATTGTAGATCAGTTGTGTTAATACAGTATGTTGAAATGAAAACATAACTTTAAATTCAGACACGTGAGGTTGTGCTGAAAAGGATGATACCAAACAAGGCAAAGTAAATAGTTTTTCAAGGCAAACTGTAACTCATTTACTAACTCAGTTACTTTTTTGAAGAAGTAACTATAATTAATTACTTTTTCAAAGTAACTTGCCCAACACTGGAAGACATTCACTGATTTTAATCTGTTCCTAAGTCCTTTAATTCAAAGTTTAACCATCATAAGAAATCACGTCCTAAATTAAACTAACTTTGATTATTTTAATGATTTATAGAGCATTTACTGAAAAACTTGGAAATTCAACATTTCAACCCTGGAGTGTTTTTAACGATATTACAGTACTTTTCTTTCTTTACTTCTGTTACCCATCCTAATCTCTTTTTTTCCTTTTCATTTGTATGTTGTAGATCAAGGTCACAGAACTATATGGTTTGGGACCCATAGGAAAAAACATAAATTGAAAGTTAGATTAACTTTAGGAACATGAATAGTGTAATTGCTAAAAGCTTGTTGGGAATCAGTTTGTTGGTGCAAATATATTATTCTCAATGCCCTTAAACCTGTGTTACTTTTGCCATTTTTCATAGGATGAACTGAGGAAATGGGAAAAAAACCCTGTTGCTTTTGCAACAAACTGCTAGTAACAATGATACAAACTAGTTTAAAATAAAATTATAAGAAGAATCCTTAGAAGCTAAATATAAAGAAATGAGGAGTGACTTAAGACTTTCATGATACTAACATTACTGCATGCTTAAAATGATACTCTGTCAAAATAGAAAGATGCCCTTGATCTGTATCATTCCTGATACTGCCACTAGATGCCAAAACAAAAATCTCCACATAGTCATCTTTTCCTGCTACAAATGCTCACTTTACAACTCATGACTGTAATCTTTATTCCTCTGTTAGTGCCATCTGTACTCATCCAATGTTCATTGTTTAATTGATTTGTCCCCATCTTATCTGTGTAATTTTTCTCTAATCTACATCAGCTCTTTATACTTTGTGTGTCTTTTTGTTTTGAATTTTAACTCACAATGGAAATGCTGCAAAATAATGTGAAAGTACATTTTCTCCACAGGTCACTGCTTCCCCATCACCTAAAGACCAGGAGATTTTAACATACATCACTCTGATTGGCTGCAGTCTGTCTCTTTTTACCCTCGTCATCACTGTTTTTCTCTTCATCACAAATAGGTAATTATCTGTTTTCTGATTGATGGCATCCTTCAAAACTTAATCCTCCCTATTTCTAATAGCATCCTCCTCTCCTGCTCCCATCAACTCTTCAGCATTTTCTCTCATCAGTCTCGCCTCACTTATTGTCAATTAATTATCCTTTTGTCTTTTTTTGCATTATTTTAATCTTTTTCCTCTAATCCCATCGTTTCTCATCTGTATTGTCTTTATTCTCTTTCCTTCTTTCTTCCTTACTGGATTTTCCATTTTTTTTCCAAACAAAATATGACCAAATAATCTGCTTGAAAGTTGTCACGTACCATGAATCACATCTCCTGTATTTGCCAGAAAAGTCAGAGAAGATGTTTCTATGAGGGTTCACATCAGCCTCGTGATTGCACTTATCCTCCTCAACCTACACTTCCTGCCCAATCAAGCAGCGGCAGCAGTGTCCTCCTCTGGGCTCTGTTTATACATGGCTCTTGCCCTTCACTACTCTCTGCTGGCCACTTTCATCTGGATGGCTTTGGAGGGATTCCACCTCTACCTTCTCTTAGTCAAAGTCTTCAACATCTACATCAAGAGATACCTGCTCAAACTCAGTGTGGTGGGATGGGGTGAGTGGAATAATTTAGGCATGAAGCTGTTTATCATCATCATCATCATCATCATCAGAATAATTCAATTCAATTTTATTCATATAGCGCTAAATCACAACAACAGTCACCTCAAGATGCTTTATATTGTATAACTGTTCAGTTCTTGTGTTTCAGGTGTTCCTGCAGTCATTGTGTCAGTGGTGGTGATCATTGACAGAGGCTTTTATGGCCAAGTCCCTCTGGACAGCTCCAACAAAACTGCAATGTAATTCATATTTATTCATAAAATAAATATGCATCATACTTTCTGTATCTTGGCATGTTCACACTGTAGTCCTTTGTCATAAATGTAACATAAACATTAGGCAGCAAACCCAGTTTCACCAAGCATCTAATTTGACAAAATTAAAATACTGAGAAGTTTCTGGTATATTTAACCACATGTATCTAAATCATCTGCAATAACACCTCTATGAAGTACAAAATGTACTTTTTAATTTCACAGAGTAAGAGACTAAAACACGGATCACCTACACTCCCTTTTTTTTAGATGCTATATAACCAATAACTATGTAAAGATGGGAACTACAGTGGGACTGTTCAGCTTGGTGTTCCTCTTTAACATGTTTATGTTTGGAGCGACAATCAGACGTGTCTTGATTCTACGCAAAAGCACAGAGGTACGGGCAGTTTTATGTTGCTATTGAAATTGATGTTTTCTATGTCAATATGTTCTGTGAAATCTCAAAAAGCAACAAGAAATAAGTCTATTTAACAACAAAAATGAAGACTCTCCCTCGACACCATTATTAATTTTTATTTAATATGCATAGCTTCCTTTTAAAGGTTAGACTGTAGGATGGGCTGTCTGTTAGCGTTTAAGTCAAAGTAAATTCTGTGAAAATATTGATCTGATCACTTAAGCAGGAAAGGAAGTTATTAAAATGTTCTTAATCAGTTTCAACTGCTTTGATACAGACGTCGACAAAATTGTTGGTACCCTTCGGACAATGAAAAAAAAATTCACAATGGTCACAGAAATAACTTTAATTTGCCAAAAGTAATTATCAATAAAAAAAAAAAAAATCTATAAATCTTAACCAATGAAAGCCAAACATTGCTTTTCAACCATGCTTCAACTGAGTTATTTAACATATAAATGCATGAAACAGGCCTGGATAAAAATGATGGTACTCCTAGGAAAGAATAAAAATGATGTGACCAAAAGGACATGTTAATCCAAGGTGTGTCCACTAATCACCATCGCAGGTGTCTACAATCTTGTAATCAGTCAGTGTGCCTACATATAGGACTCCAGGTTGTCACTGTGTTGTTTGGTGACATGGTGTGTACCACACTCAACATGGGACCAGAGGAAGTAAAAGAAAGAGTTGTCTCAGGAGATTAGAAAGTAAATCATAGACAAGCATGTTAAAGGTAAAGACTATAAGACCATCTCCAAGCAGCTAGATGTTCCTGTGACTAGTTGCACATGACATTCAGAAATTTAAGATCCATGCGACTGTAGCCAACCTCCCTTGACGTGGCCGCAGGAGGAAAATTTTATGACAAGTCAAAGAGACGGATAACCTGAATGGTAAAAGAGCCCAGAAAGACTTCTAAAGAGAACCAAGCTGAACTTCATGCTCAAAGAACATCAGTGTCAGATCGCACTATCCGTCGTTTGAGCCAAAGTGGGCTACATGGAAGACAACCAAGGAGGACACAATTGTTGAAAACAAATCATAAAAAAGCCAGGCTGGAATATGCCAAACTACATGTTGACAAGCCACAAAGGTTGGCTTCAGGAGAGAAATGTGCTGGCCAGTGTCAGAAAGCTTGGTCTCAGTCGCAGGTCATGGGTCTTACAACAGGACAAAACACACAGCTAGAAACACCCAAGGATGGCGAAGAGGGAAACATTGGACTATTTTAAAGTGGCCTTCTATGAGCCCTGACCTCAATCCTATTGATCATCTTTGGAAGGAGCTGAAACATGCAATCTGGAAAAGGTGCCCTTCAAACTGGAAACAACTGGAGCAGTTTGCTCATGAGGAGTGGGACAAAATACCTGTTGAGAGGTGCAGAAGTCTCATTGACAGTTACAGGAATCATTTGATTGCAGCGATTGCCTCAAAAGGTTGTGGAACAAAATATAAAGTTGTGGGTACCATCATTTTTGTCCAGGCCTGTTTCATCCATTTATTTTTTAAATAACTCAGTTGAAGCATGGTTGAAAAGCAATATCTGACATTCATTGGTTAAGATTTATAGATTTTTTTTTAAATTGATTATTACTTTTGGCAGATTAGTTATTTCTGTGACCATTGTGAGTTTTTCTTTTTCATTGACCAAAGGGTACCAACAATTTTGTCGACGTCTGTATTAATGAAATTAACAACAGGAACCCTGACTGCCATTAGGTGTACACACACACTATAGGAATGAGAGATCTCTATCTGTCTCTGAGGGACTGTCTGCTGCTCGTCAAATACATTTTATTATTAAAATGTTGACCCTGTGCTAACTTGCATATGACAAATAAAACTGAAATCCTTGGCCCCATTGTCAACCCTAAACTGGAGCATTGGGCCCTTGGATCCTCCTGGCACATGACCATTTTGTCCTCATGTGATGAGAGTGTGCAAACAGTTACTGTCGGATGAAGGAACTGATAATATTCACTGCCCCCACACACATCTGACCTAAATTCAACAGAACACCTCTGGGACATTATGTTTTGGTTCATCCGATGCTGCCAATTTGCAGCTCAACTGTCTAAGTGTTCAGTGATTCCCTGGTGATCTGGGAGGATTTCCCCAAAGACATCATCCATCGTCTCATTAGGAGCATGTGCACGTTGCCAGACATACGTATAAGCACACGGGAGCCTACGAACTACTAAGAACCACTTTGAGGGGCTGAAATGAAGTTTCAGCAAAACGAATCAGCCTGTTGCATCATTTTTCCGTTTATTGTTTGGGCTCACTGTGAATTTAGACCTGTGTAGGTTGATAATATCATTTTTATTCAAATAGCATGGCATCCTTTCGCGTCTAACACATTAACCAGTCCATTTCAGCATTGATTTTTTTCCCAATGAGATGTTCTTTTGCCATTGTTGCTGTTATGTTGTTCCTCTAATTATTTTGAGCAATGCATTATATTTGTAGTCATTTATTTACAAAGGAAAAACAACACATACCTTGATTAGTAAAAATGATTCTTCAAACACTTTTATCTATCTGTGTGAAATTGTATATAATCTCCTGTGTAATTGTATATTTGGCAAATCAGTTTGGGCAGAGTAACCGTGACAGAGCCAAGAAAGACATTTGTACCCTGCTGGGAGTCATGACTCTGCTCGGCGTTACCTGGGGCCTGGTCTTCTTCTCTTTTGGCTACCTGACCACTGTTGGCCTCTACCTCTTCTGCATCCTGAACTCATTTCAAGGTCCGTATAACTATTTTATGTGTTAGGCTCAGTTCTGGGCTCATATTAGTGCTATTCTACCTGCCAGGATTATGTGATATACTGTAAAGCTTTGATTCCCAAAGTTGCTGCCTCTTGGGACATGAAAGCTATGCAGATGGGCAGGTCAATCACAATTAATTAACTCTGTCTCTCACTCAGGGTACGACATGTAATACTATATTTTTGATTCAGGATTATGTGAATGACGAGTTGGTGACACAGTTCTGATCTTCATACATTAGATATTAGCACAGTCATTTTCACTAAAACTACATTTCTCATTCATAATATTAATCAACTTCTACTTTTGAGGTTTCTCCCTCTTAAAAGGGAGTTTTCCCTTCCCACTGTTGCTAAAGTGCTTGGTCATAGGGGGGTCATACGATTGTTGGAGTTTTCTGTTTTCTTTCTATTACAGTATGCTAGGGTCTTTGCCTTATAATATAAAGCACTTTGAGGCGATTGTTTAATATTAGCATATGTGTAAAATATTAAATGAAAAGTTAAAATTGTGTCAATAATGAGCAGCAATGTTATTAAAGTGTGTTATTATAATGTTTCATTTATGGTAATCCTGCATTTTGAACCCTACTAGTTTTACTATATTGTTCTGTTCCTGGTTATAGTCCTGAGTGCTTTCCTTCTTTAGTTTTTTTTAGCCTCTTGTTAGTTTCTATCACCCTCTGTGTACCCTTCCTTGTATGTCGAGCACCTTGTATTTATTTCATTCATGTTTTTGTGTTGTTTGTTTCTTGTTATGATTCTTTTCTCAGCCATGTTTTGTTCTCCCCAGCTATCTCCATTCCTCTAATCACCTCTCCATCCTGCAGATCCTGACTGAGCGTTGATTTACTTCTTTTATTTTCAAATGTGCATACTCATTGTATCTCCTGTAAAAAGTCTAAACATTTGCTTATCTCTCTCTTGCTTGTTCCATGCAGGTTTCTTCATCTTCCTGTGGTTTATGATGTCACTGAGAAAGGCTAAAACCTCAGTTACTAATACAAGCAGTGAAACACGTAGCACCAGCACCTAGCTCACACACAACTACCAGTAACCCAAGAAGTGCCTATGTGTTTCCTTTTAAAATGTGTAAAGTAATATAAATCTAGAAACATTCTTTCTTCTTAAGTTCATGTATAAAACAATGTATCAGATAACACAGTGACTGAGACTAAAAAATGTACATGAATGTATTAAGTGGGAAGATTTTAACAGCTCCACTTTATTTTGAAGTTTTCTTGTTATTAGAATAGACAGAGTCTTTGTGGCAAGGGGTTTAACTTTCCACCAGATCATGTAACATATGATGATAATGCATTTGAGCCTTTTTCATTTTTGGAGCACTTCTGAGAGTAAAAATTGAAATAGCGATGCAGGAAAGAAAGGCCAGAATAAGACAGATGATAGATGAAGTGTCTCTTCTGCACCCACTTTCAGAGATCAGAGGTATAACAATAGAAAATTGCTCTTTTTATTTTTCTGTCTTCACATTTCTATATACCAGCTCAAATCTAGGTTTTAAATGAAACTCACCTGGCATTAGTTTAGTGTTTTAGCAGGCTGTTATCTTAATTGCATGAACAGCATTCTAATGTTCTATTGTATTTGGACTGTTTTGAGGTTTATTTTATATTAAAAACATTGTGAATCACTGAAGGCTGTGGTGTCAGTAATAATTGTAATAGCTGCCTTTCAATGTTTAATCATAAAGATGTTATTGCAAACGATTTTTTTCTTGCTAACCCAGTTTGACTGAAAAAATAGCTGTCACTCCAGGAAAAAAAGAACCTTTGGGTTGATATTTTTGTAGAATAGTTACTGGCAATCTAAAGCCCAGATCTCAGTTTTGTTCAGTATCATTATCAAATTGTATATCATAGTTCAAATAGCAAAACTGTACATGTTTTCGTTTGGTTTTTAATTCTATTTAATTTCATGTCTATTACACAGAGTAAAAGATTAAATTGCTGGCATCCTGTGTATCTGACAAGTAGAGAAGGACCAGTTGGCCCTTCACTTTCAGTGGCTGTGCTGCTGCAGGCTGTGTTCCCCTGGCATATTGCCCGTGGTTCGCCAGTTTACTCACCAGTTGGATCTCGCTGTGTCTGATATGTCAGCCGGCTAGTGAGTTCTCGAGCCTGCAGCAATGGCTCCCTGTCTGGGGTATTGCCAGCATGTCGGGTTTCTGCGGCTACTGGGTTGGGCTTTCTGGCTGTTTCCAGTGTCACTGTCGCTACTTCCCTGTCTATGGACAGCGCGTAGCGACTCCTCGCTGCTAGTGGTGGACCTTCAGGGTGCCCCTAGCTCAGCCGTCCACTTCAGCAGGCTCAGCTGACGCTCCCTCCCTGTCTGTGGACAGCATGGGGTGACTTTTGGCTCTGGGACTGGGCACATCACATCCCTAGCTTGGCCTGCTAGGCTGTGTTTCCCTGGCGTATTGCCGGCTTTCATGAGGATTAGCCTTCTAACGAAGTTAAGGTAAACATGAAACCTCACATATAACCTATTCTGCTCATATGAAACATGGACCCAACATAATTTGCCCCAAAAGTCACTTTTTAAAGTGCACACACTATCTGGGTCATAGACATTAACTTGGTGCAGTTTTGTTAATGATAAGGTGTCACAGATACTGATGCTCAGAGTTGGTTAAAGAATAAAGAACAGGATAAAGAACTCAGTTTTTACCCACCCGTAGGTACTGTGTCCTTGTAACTCTGAATGTTGTCATAGCATGAAAGTAAACTTTTGAATTCCCTGAATAAATGTGCAAATGTTATTGTATAATAAGAAAAAAGAAATCAGTTCATTCTGAAGGGTCAGGATGTGAACATTTGGATGGCATTACCTTGGCTCCCAGTACCACTGTGAGGAACCCTGGAGCCATTTTTTTTTTTTACCAGGACATGTCTTTCAAGGCACATATTAAACAAATATGTAGGACTGCCTTCTGCCATTTGTGCAACATCTCTAAAGTTAGAAATATCCTGTCTCAGAGTGACGCTGAAAAACTAGTAAATGCATTTATTACTTCCAGGCTGGACGACTGTAATTTATTATTATCAGGATGTCCTAAAAACTCCCTGAAAAGCCTTCAGTTAATTCAAAATGCTGCAGCAAGAGTCCTGACAGGGACTAGAAAGAGAGAGCAGATTTCTCCTGTATTCGCTTCCCTTCATTGGCTTCCTGTTAAATCCAGAATTGAATTCAAAATCCTGCTCCTCACATACAAGGTCTCGAATAATCAGGCCCCATCTTATCTTAATGACCTTGTAATACCATATCACCCTATTAGAGCACTTCACTCTGTTACGACCTGGCTCAAAAGCAACACAACAGCGGCCCAATATTAGACAGAATTCCACTCTGTAGAGTGAGCAATCATAATGAAGCGGTTGGTTTTATTTTGTGGATTCAAGCTGCTCTTCATATTTTTGGCCACCAGATGTCACCAGAGAGGACTGTGTTGAAAAGCTTCGAGTAATGAACCGTTTTTCAATACAAGCTTCAGTGCTTCAGAAAGCTTCATTTGGCCATCACTACTAAAGGGCAATACTAATGAGCAGCTTTCTTGAGGAGATCTGCAGTGCTTAGCTGCCTAACGCTCTCAGCCACCTTGGATGGGAAAAGACTGCCAAATGCCTCCATGTGGTAGTGAAGCGCAGCTGTTTCTTATAAGGCTGCTAATTATCAGCTGGGAAGGCGTTGATGTTAGTGCTGCATTTGCGGACATCACATAAAATCCTACCCCAAAATCTACTTCACTACACACAGCATGTCTTCTATCCTGTCTTCCTTCTCTCACCTCAACTTGTCCCAGCAGATGGCCCCGCCCCTCCCTGAGCCTGGTTCTGCCGGAGGTTTCTTCCTTTTAAAAGGGAGTTTTTCCTTCCCACTGTCGCCAAAGTGCTTTCTCATTGGGGGTCATATAATTGTTGGCTTTTCCTCTGTATCTATTATTGTAGTATCTACTGTACAATATAAAGCACCTTGAGGCGACTGTTGTTGTGATTTGGCGCTATATAAATAAAATTGAATTGAAATTGAATTTATTGATTAAATATGAAATACCCATATAGATTCACAAAGTGGTGTGAGAAGAAAATACTGCAAAAGAGTAACTTACAATAAAATGTACATAAAATAAAAGTTGTATAAAGTTATGATAGCATTTTGTATTTTTATGTTCCCTTTCTCTTGTCCCATGAAAAATAAGTTCCAGTACCCCTACAGCCCCAAGCTGAGTAAGAAAATGGATAGATAAAATTGATTTAGAAATGACCAGAAAATGTTAATAAGTAAAATTGAAGATTTTGTACATTTTAGATAACATAAAGGACATAATTTTAGTCCTACGTGTTGGTCATTAAAGATTTCAGTGAGCTGCAACACTGCTGTTGAGAGGACATTTTGAAGCTGGGGTGGATCACCTCTGCCTCCACTTTTTGTTAATTGATTTGAATCTTGTTCAGGTGTGTTGTCAGGCAGGCTGGTTTTACTGCTTTTATGTGAGGACTGATTGATTCTGATATAGTGCTTTCCTACTCTCCCAGAGTACTCAAATTGCTCTATACAACTTGCCAAATTCACCCAGTCACACCCATTCTCAAAAGCACTTTCTCTAAACATAGAGACCACATTGACACACACATTCATACTCCGATGGATGCATTGGAGAGCAACTTGGGGTTAATATCTTGCCCAAGGATACTTGGGATGCAGACTGGAGGAACCAGGGATCAAACCACCAACCTTCCAATTAGTAGGTAGTGTTACGAAATAAATATATATTCCTAGTGCTTATTGTCTGATTAGATTGTTTTATTTATGTTACGTAAGGCCCAAAATGGCCTCCGTACAAGAAAGTAGTAGCTCTAATATTGACCAGTAACGAACCACCACACGCACACTGTAATGGGTTACACAAGATTTATTTGTTCTTTCTCCGGGTAAAACTGCTGGCTGAAGACGCAACTCTGGCCAGGAATCCAAGGCCCAAAGCCACCTCGGTCAGGGTTGTTGCCTGGTTACAAACAGGGGAAAGGTGGTCACTTGGAAGAACAAGCAGCCAAAACGTGTCAATCCTGCATCTTCCTCAAAAAGGCTTGCCACCCACCTTTTCAGGCCTGACTTCGTTCGAGGCTGGGTCTCCACATCACATCCTGGGAGCTGGAACTTCCCCAAAACCGGTCCAGTTTCCTTATCAGGGGCACAGAGAGTCTCCAGTCCAGTGTTTGTTTTCCTGCCTCCCAGCACATCCACTCACATCCCAATAAAAATGAGTCCTCCCTCCAACATCCTCAGACTATTTTAAAAGCAAAACCAGGCCAGATTAAAAATCTTTTCCATTAAAATGTGCACACTTCATCCTGGCTCTTCGAGGCTTCCCTGCTACACCAGTGTCCTACTAAAAAAAAACAACGACAACCCCTACTTCCTGTTTCCTCTCCCCTTTATAGAGAAGGGCTCCAATCCTCCCCAATCAGTTGCTCCCTGTATTCAACTCCAAATAGCTGGCAGCTGGACTAGAGTAGAATCTCCACTCCCACATGGGTGTGGCCCACACCTCACATCAAACACAAAGAAACACCAAAGCATGCAATTAATACAAAACAAAATCTAAAGTAATGCCAACCCAAAAGCTTAGTGGGGGATTCTCTCCATCCTTTTCCACCATGCTATACTCTAACAATTTATTTTAATAATTTAGCTTGTTGGTCTAGCTAATTTAGTGGATTTAGCTTGCAATGCTTTCAGAACTGGGGGTGCGTGCTCGTGTCTACAGATCTCCGTTTCCAGAAATGTACAATAAAGATCATTTTTTGAGCTTTGACCACTCTGAGTCCAGTCTTTCTCTGTCAGCAAAGGAATTCAGTAAAGAACCGGATTCAATAGTAGGTGATCTGCTCTACCTCCCGAGGTAAAGCCACCCCAGGCTTACAGCACCTGGTATTCCCAGGCGGTCTCACATCCAAGTACTGACCAAGCCCAACCCTGCTTAGCTTCTGAGATCAGACAACATCGGGCATGCTCAGGGTGGTACGGCTCCAAGCCATTTTCTGTTAGTTTGTGGCTCTTGGGTTCTTAGTTATTCTTTCGATGTGTTTAGAGTATGCTTTTGTTTTCCTTCAGTTCATGGTGATTATATTCCCTTTTCCCCCAGTCACAGTGTTAAACTTACGAGTCTTGTCTGCATCTACGCATTTGTCGTGCTTCCTGTTTTTTTTCTTCATAGTGCTTGTCCTGTGTTCAGTATACTGAGTTTTGCTTCTCCTTTGTCTTGTCATGTCGGATCAGGTTCAGCTGTGGTTGCAAATTCCCTCGTTACCCTCTGTGTAGATATTGTGTGTTTTCCTTTGTTCCTCATTGGTTTTTCTGTGTGGCAAGTGTCAAGTCAGGTATTTCATATTTGGCTTTTCTGGTGCAAGTTTCGATGTCCATGTCCGAGTTCAATGTTTCAGGTCACCATGTCATCCTGCTTTCAGAGTCATTTATTCAGGTTTTAGTTGTTTTTTCCAGTTTAGGTGTTGTTAGTCTTCGTTTCCCTTTTGCTTTTCCTTTGCATTATTTGAGTCATCAATAAAGGCTCGCTCTTAGTTTAAGTTCAGTTCTGTTTGGGTATACACTCACTCTCCACTGACACTTACTTTCACTTTAAATCATATGTAGGATGTTATTTAAGTAGTTTAGTTTAGTAATCATATTTATGATATTTAAAAACAGGAACGTTAATCTTTATTCATAGAGGCCAGTTTTGGAAAACTGTTAAAATACATTCTTTTATGCAATAGACTTTCACATACCAGTTTGTTTTACTCATTTTGACAGTACTGCTAATTTATTTGAAACTTTCCTGTTGATATACATTTTTGTGGTAAGGGGTTCACCATTTCCAAGACCAGCTTACATAGGATGACCACACTTCTGAAGTTTTATTGTTTTGGGGCACTTCTAAGAATTATACAGTAAAAAGAATCCAGAATGACCGGAAAAACAGCTTTCTGTTTTATAATTACAGAAAACTAATTATGTAATATTGCTCCATTCTGCTCTGACCTCTGCCATCATCAAGGCACTTTCTTGCAGAGAACTGATGCTCTGCATATTTTCTCAACAAAGGTGGTTGTGTGGAAAAATCCCAATAAAAAAAATCCCACCAACAGCTATTGCTTAAATCATGTTTTTTTTCCCATTCTGTTGCTGTTTAAACTTCAGCAGATCATCTTGATCATAGTCTGCGTGAATAAATGCGGGTTGCTGCCATGTATTTGGCTTTTCAGATATTTGCATTAATGAGCAGTTAAGCAAGTGTACCTAACAAAGTGAGGAGACAGACAGAGAGCACAAACAGTATGTTCGTGCTCTCTCTTCCCACTCTCTTCTGCTTATCCTCATCAGGGTCATGTGGTGGCGGCGGTTTTGGAGCCTATTCCACCTACCATAGGGTGAGAGGCCAGGTACACCCTGGACAGGTCACCAGCCTGACACAGGGCCTAAAGCAACAACACACAGCCAGTAAATGTATGGTTGGTCTATACATCTACATCTGATTTGACATGGTGGTTTGAATTCAAGTTTATATGATAACAGTACGAGGCTCATATATCTCACATATCTGTCTGTGTCTTGGCATCAGAGTCAGGCATTTTGTTATTATTCATCATTTACAATGTAAAAAATAAAATTAATACAGCAAATTATAAACCAGTGCACAGGATGATATATTTTTCTTTCTTTCTTTTTTGTTTCTTGTGATAACAAGAAGAAAATCACAATACACACAAAACTGGAAATTTCATAGTTTATGTTCAATTTGTTTATTTGTTGTTTTGGGGGGGTCCTAGCAGTGAAATACAACACTTGGCCTCTAATGACAAATTGGTTCAAATTAAATCAAAAGAAAATTATCATCTAAAGGTATTTCAATCTGGTTTTAAAGCACTTCACAGCACAGAGACTGCACTTTTGAGAGTTTTTAATGATATCTTATTAACTGCTGACTCTGGGAAGTCTGTCTTACTTGTGCTTTTGGATCTCACAGCAGCTTTTGATACAGTAGATCACAATATTTTGATTTATCGTCTAGAACATCATGTTGGAATTAGAGGCACTGCCTTGGAGTGGTTTAAGTCATACCTCTCTGATAGAAGTTTTTCAGTCTCACTTGGTAAATTTCATTTATCTTCCGCCCCCCTCCCATGTGGTGTACCTCAAGGATCCATCCTTGGGCCCCTTCTTTTTAGTATTTATTTACTTCCCCTTGGCCATATTATTAAAAAACATAAAGTCTCATTTCATTTTTATGCAGATGATTATCAAATTTATCTACCGATGAAACACAATGACCTTAACCCCCTCAGGCCTATTTTAGAATGTCTTAAGGATATCAGAGCATGGCTG
The DNA here is from genome assembly GCF_900408965.1 of Simochromis diagramma. Taxonomy (NCBI): domain Eukaryota; kingdom Metazoa; phylum Chordata; class Actinopteri; order Cichliformes; family Cichlidae; genus Simochromis; species Simochromis diagramma. Next base: position 4,112,149 of record NW_024387414.1, read on the forward strand.
GCTCTGAATTTTTTAAACTTTAACGAAAAGAAGACTGAAGTCATTATATTTGGGCCGAATGGACCTGGTGTCCCTCCATCTGACTTGGGTCCTCTTACATCATGTGTCAAATCAATTGTCACCAACCTTGGAGTAAAATTTGACACAGCTCTTAAAATGGACAAACAAGTAAATACAGTGGTGAGAAAAAGCTTTTTTCAGTTGAGGCAGCTCTCTAAAGTAAAACCTTTTATTTCTTTTTGTGACTTGGAGAGAGTTTTGCACGCATTTGTGACCACTCGCCTTGATTATTGTAATGGACTTTATATTGGTATTGATCAGGCTTCACTATCACGCTTGCAAATGGTCCAGAATGCTGCTGCTCGCCTGTTGACAGGGACACGCAAACATGAGCACATTACCCCTGTTCTTGCCTCCTGTTATGACCCAGTGATGTGTTTGTTGGTATTGTGCCTCCCACCGGAGGATGGTTGGTGGTATTTTCCCTTTTCTTTCTTTTTCCCTCTCCTAGAAGGTGGACACCTAGGCGTGGCTGCTAAGTATCCGGGTGGAGTCTTTACCTATCCTCGGACTGGATAATTGATGGACCACCTCCAGTACTTAACGTCCGGATGACAGTCACCTGGCAGTGCTTTTGGGGAACCCCGTTGACTCGATCACGGAGTTGTGTGTTGTGTTATTGTAGTGCAGGCTGGAGTATTCACGTGTACCTCTAGCCTTGCCATGTAAATAATTGTAAATAGGTTAACAAGTGGCGGTCACTTTTTTTTTGTACCTTTGCTGTATAACTTTCACTGTCGCAGCCTAGTAGGCGTGAGAAGCCGTTTTCTTTTGTTGAACAAGTTTTCTCCTGTTTTTCGTTAGGTAATTAGGTAAGAGACTTGTCTTTTGTTTTTGTTTTTCTTTTTTTGTAGGGAAGTGTAGGGAGTGGGTTTTAGGGGGTTTTGTTTATTGTTTTGGCATTGCTCACTGCCGATGAAAATAAATGGCTGCTTAAATACTTGACAAAGGTGTCTTTGTTGGGGTTTGTGCGTGGGTGGGAAGTGAGTGGGGCAAAACTTTTGTTGCGTTTGATTACTTGCCGGGACCAGAACGTAACATATTGGGGGCTCGTCCCTTTGGTGGTTCTTTTTGTGGCTTGTTTTCTTGGTTGGCGGTTTTTTCTTGTGTGGGGGTGTGTGTGTGTGTGTGTTAGGATGGAGTTTAAGTTGGAGGACTTCACTCTGAGCCCGTCTGCGGAGAAGTTGGACAGGTGTAAAAAGGCTGACCTCTTGCTTGTTGCTGAATTCTTTGATGTGACTGTGCCGTTGACTGCGAAGAAGAAAGAGCTTAGGGAGCTCCTGTGTGTCCAGTTGACGGACAGGGGGTTGTTTGGTGAGCCGGGTCCTGCAGGGGGGGTTGAGCTGGGGGCTGTTGCTGGTGTTTCTGCCCCACTGAAAAATCTCCCTTTTCCACCTAGCCCTTCTGCGGAGGAGCTGCGGTTAACGCTGCGCATTAAGGAGGTGGAGCTAAAGAAACAGCAGTTGGAGGTGGACGCTATGCACTTGAGGATCAGGGCTCTGGAGGTAGAGAGGGGAGCCTCTGTGTCTGCCAGTCCTCCTGTACCTCGGTTAGCCCCGCAGTCACCATCCCCGCAGGTACCCTCCCCGGAGTCATCATCCCCGCAGTCGCCATCTCCGCAGCCACCGGCCCCGATGCCAGGTGGTGGCTTTGATGTGAGTAAACACATCAAAATGGTGCCGGCGTTTCGGGAAACTGAGGTGGATTCGTATTTCACAGTGTTTGAACGTATCGCAGGTGCGCTGCACTGGCCAAAGGATGTGTGGTCTCTTTTACTCCAATGTAGATTGGTGGGGAAAGCTCAAGAGGTGTGCACCGCTCTTTCTCTGGAGGACAGTTTTGACTATGATGTGGTGAAGGCTGCTGTCCTGCGCGCTTACGAGCTTGTGCCAGAGGCTTACAGGCAGAGATTTAGGAATGGAAAAAAATCCGCCAACCAGACCTATGTGGAGTTTGCCAGAGAAAAGAAAACTCTGTTTGATAAGTGGTGTCATGCTACAGAAGTAAAAACCTTGGAAGACCTGCGTGAGTTGGTGACGTTAGAAGAGTTTAAAAATCAACTACCAGACACTGTGGTAACCTACTTAAACGAACAGAAGGTTACGACTCTCGCCGCTGCTGCTATACGGGCTGATGAGTTTGTGTTGACACACAAAGTGGTGTTTTCGGCTCCTGCTCACAGTTTTCCGTCTTCCGGTAGCCCGCCCCGATGGTCTCCAAGGGGCACCCGCCGTGCCATCCCCTCATCCATTGAGAACCGCGTGTGTTTTTTTTGCCATGAGCAGGGACACCTTATTGCGGTTTGCCCTGCTCTGAAAAGAAAAGAAATGACCAGGAAGGGTGCATCTCCTTCCCCAATAAACCTTCTACAGACAAACCCTCCTCCTTTGGGGGAGGTGATGGTACCCGAAAATGATAAAGTAGATGAGGAGTTTAAGCCATTTGTGTCAAACGGTTTTGTTTCCTTGATAGGAGAAGATCGGCGGGCTCCTGTCAGTATTTTGCGAGACACTGGTGCGAAACAGTCGCTCATTCGTGAGGGGGTCTTACCGTTTTCAGCTCAATCCTATTGTGGGGCTGATGTGTTAGCCTGGGGAGTTAGGATGTGTGTAATACGGGTTCCTTTACATTTGGTGCAGCTTTCGTCTCAGTTTTTGTCTGGTGAGGTTAAGCTTGGGGTGCGATCCCAGTTACCGGTTGCAGGTATTGACATCATTTTGGGAAACGATCTAGCTGGCTGCACAGTTTTTCCGTCGCCAGAAGTAGTTGATATACCACTTACAGATAATAGTGGTTTCGATTGTGCCACATCAAATGCTGTTCCTTTGTTTCCTGTGTGTGCTGTGACACGTGCGCAGGCACGCAAACAGGGTGACTTGGTGGATCTTAGCGACTCTTTCTTAAGCGCTTCAGACCCACTGAGCTTGCGACCCGCCTGTGAAGGTACCCCTGTCTCTGTATCACTTCAGCCGGATGAGGAGACTATGACTCTGTCAGTAGATAAAGACAAGCTTATAGAAATTCAAAAAAATGATGAGAGCTTGTCATCTTGTTGGGCGTATGTGACAGAGCCTAAGAGTGGGAGATCTGCGTCCTACCTTATTGAGGATGGGGTGCTGATGCGCTACTGGACTCCCAGTTCTGGCTGCACCCATGAGGGAGTGCAGCAGATTGTTGTTCCGCAGTCGCTTCGTCCCCAGGTCCTAAGCTTGGCACATGACCACATTATGTCCGGTCACTTGGGAATCACAAAAACATATAACCGTGTCCTCCGTTATTTCTTTTGGCCTGGTCTCAAATCTGATGTGGTAAGATTCTGCCGCTCGTGTCACACGTGTCAGCTTGCTGGTAAACCAAATCAGGCGATTCCCGCTGCTCCGCTAAAACCCATCCCGGTTGTTGGGGAACCTTTTGAACATGTCATTGTTGATTGTGTGGGTCCTCTTCCTAAAACACAGTCCGGAAATCAATACCTACTTACCATGATGTGTATTACCACTCGTTATCCGGAGGCCATTCCACTACGCTCATTAAAAACCCGTGGGATTGTGAAAGCATTAGTTAAGTTTTTTTCCACTTTCGGGTTGCCTAAACGCATCCAAACTGATCAGGGCACAAACTTTATGTCTAAAATCTTTGCCCAGGTCATGACAGAGCTCGGTGTCACTCATCACACTTCGAGCGCATACCACCCGGAGAGTCAGGGTGCATTAGAAAGGTTCCATCAAACCCTAAAAAACATGCTTCGCAAGTTTTGCACGGAGTCTGGCCGTGAGTGGGATGAGGGGGTGCCACTACTGTTGTTTGCCGTCAGGGAGACATGTCAGGAGTCTTTGGGGTTCAGTCCAGCTGATTTGGTTTTTGGCCACACGGTGCGCGGTCCGTTACGTCTCCTGAAAGAGAAATTTCTCTCAGATAGTCATCGGCCGAAAGAAAATATTCTGGACTATGTTAGTTTGTTTAAGGAGAGGCTACATAATGCCTGTGCTTTGGCTCGTGACATGCTAGCAAAGGCTCAGGTTAGAATGAAAACACATTTTGATAAGAAGTCTGTAGTACGGATGTTCCAGTCAGGTGACCGCGTGTTGGTTTTCTTGCCGGTTGTTGGTTCTTCCCTGCAAGCAAAGTTTTCCGGTCCGTATGTCATTGAGCGCAAACTAAGTGAGACAGATTATGTGGTGTTAACCCCTGATCGTAAGAGGAAAAGTCGCGTCTGTCACATCAACATGCTGAAGGAATACATTGATCGTGACCGCTCTAGTTTGGCACCTGTTGTGTCGGTATCCGTTTCTCAACCCTTGTATAGTCCCGGCGATGACGGGTTGGATGACAGGCACACCTCTGTTTCGGGTGCGCGTCTTAGGAACTCTGAAATCTTGGCTGACTTGGATGCCTATTTGGCACCCCTGTCTGATTCCGCTAATTCTGATGTCCGTGAGCTCATTACAAACTACTCTGCTCTTTTCGGTGACATCCCCACTCAAACGCATGTATTAAGTCATGATATTGATGTGGGTGACCATAAGCCCATAAAGCAGCATGCATACCGGGTAAATCCCACTAAGCGGGCCATTATGCAGCAAGAAGTCCAGTATCTTCTTGACCACGGTTTTGCTTTTCCTAGTAATAGCTCTTGGAGCTCACCATCACTTCTCGTTCCAAAACCCGATCAAACTCCCCGTTTCTGTAATGATTTCCGAAAAGTAAACGCTGTTACGAAACCCGACTCGTTTCCTCTCCCACGTATGGATGATCTGGTCGATCGTGTGGGTTCGGCAAACTTTGTAACCAAACTTGACCTCTTAAAAGGGTACTGGCAGGTCCCCTTAACTCAACGCGCATCAGAAATCAGTGCCTTTGTTACACCCGATCATTTTTTGCAATATACCGTCATGCCGTTCGGGTTGAGAAATGCCCCCGCCACATTTCAACGACTGATGAACACTGTGTTACAGGGAGTCGTAAATTGCGAAGTGTACCTGGATGATATAGTGGCCTATTCCTCCACCTGGACTGAACACCTCAAGATTCTCAGGGAAATATTTGACCGGTTGCATGATGCCTCTCTGACACTGAACCTGGCTAAGTGTGAGTTTGGAAAGGCGGTTGTAACCTATCTAGGGAAACAAGTAGGACAAGGTAGAGTCCTCCCTGTTGCTGTGAAAGTGCAGGCAATATTAGACTTTCCAGCTCCACAGACTCGCCGGGAGCTGCGGCGTTTTTTGGGCATGGCAGGTTATTACCGTGGGTTCTGCAAAAACTTCTCTGAGGTAGTAGCCCCGTTAACCAGTCTTGCCAGTCCAAAATCGCCATTTGTGTGGACAGAGAAATGTCAGTTCGCTTTCGAAGCTGCTAAAGCTCTCCTTTGTAGTGCTCCGGTGTTGGCCGCCCCTGATTTTACACATCCGTTCAAGCTTGAGGTGGACGCCAGTGTTTTGGGGGCAGGTGCAGTGCTCGTGCAGGAGGATGAAAATGGCATTGACCACCCAGTCTGCTTCTTTTCTAGAAAATTTCTAAAACATCAACTGCATTACAGCACGATTGAAAAGGAAGCCTTAGCCTTGCTATTGGCCTTGCAGCACTTTGAAGTGTACCTGGGATCTAGTCCTGTTCCAACCATCGTGTTCTCTGACCATAACCCTCTCCAGTTTCTATCTCGGATGCAAAACAGCAACCAGCGCCTCATGCGTTGGTCCCTACTCCTTCAGGACTTCAACATTGAGATCCGATATAAAAAGGGCTTAGAGAACGTTATGGCTGATGCCCTCTCTAGGGCTTAAATCAAACATCTTTGTGTGGGGTTGGATGTTTGATTTTTTTTGGGTGGGGGAAACTGTTATGACCCAGTGATGTGTTTGTTGGTATTGTGCCTCCCACCGGAGGATGGTTGGTGGTATTTTCCCTTTTCTTTCTTTTTCCCTCTCCTAGAAGGTGGACACCTAGGCGTGGCTGCTAAGTATCCGGGTGGAGTCTTTACCTATCCTCGGACTGGATAATTGATGGACCACCTCCAGTACTTAACGTCCGGATGACAGTCACCTGGCAGTGCTTTTGGGGAACCCGTTGACTCGATCACGGAGTTGTGTGTTGTGTTATTGTAGTGCAGGCTGGAGTATTCACGTGTACCTCTAGCCTTGCCATGTAAATAATTGTAAATAGGTTAACAAGTGGCGGTCACTTTTTTTTTGTACCTTTGCTGTATAACTTTCACTGTCGCAGCCTAGTAGGCGTGAGAAGCCGTTTTCTTTTGTTGAACAAGTTTTCTCCTGTTTTTCGTTAGGTAATTAGGTAAGAGACTTGTCCTTTGTTTTTGTTTTTCTTTTTTTGTAGGGAAGTGTAGGGAGTGGGTTTTAGGGGGTTTTGTCTATTGTTTTGGCATTGCTCACTGCCGATGAAAATAAATGGCTGCTTAAATACTTGACAAAGGTGTCTTTGTTGGGGTTTGTGCGTGGGTGGGAAGTGAGTGGGGCAAAACTTTTGTTGCGTTTGATTACTTGCCGGGACCAGAACGTAACACTCCTTACACTGGTTGCCTGTCCATTTTAGAATTCATTTTAAAATTTTATTGCTTGCTTTTAAAGTCTTAAATGGCCTGGCTCCGTCTTACCTGTCAGACCTTTTACACCAATACACTCCACAAAGGTCTCTCAGATCATCTGACCAGTCACTCCTTGCTGTCCCCATGTCGAGACTGAAACACCGAGGAGACCGAGCTTTCGCTGTTGTGGCCCCCAAACTATGGAACAAACTGCCCCTCCATATTAGGCTGGCCCCAACACTTGAAATGTTTAAATCACTTTTAAAAACACACTTTTTTTCAAAGGCCTTCTAGGAGTGTTATCAGAGCCAGTTTGTAGTCAGTTTTTAGTCAGCTGTTGGTCATTCTTAATCTTTTTACTTTGTTAATCTTATTCATTGTATATCTTATTGTTTATTCTACTCATGTTGATTTATTTTTATCTTCTTTTTCAATTATATATTTGTTTTGTTTATTGATTTCATTGTATGCTTAAAGTATGGTTTTAACTGCTATCTCTGTTTTATTATTGGAAAGCACTTTGGTCAACTTTGTTGTTTTTAAAAGTGCTATATAAATAAAGTTGGATTGGATTGGATCTAAAAAGAAAACTTAGTGCTGAATGTTTCAGTAGAATGTAAATACAGTGTCGAGTGCAATACATTTCACTAATTTAATGTCAGCCTGTATTTGATGGTCACTGTTGTATCCATGGAAGATGAGATGAATATGTTTTTAGCCTTCTGTCAGCCGAAGCTTCCTCTTTTTTTTCCAAAAAGTAATTTACATGAAATGTTAACGAGAGCAAAAATATCTTTTCAGAGTTACTCATTTGTGTTTTCCCTGCTGGCACCTCAGCTGTGCTCCTGATTCTGCTCAGATAAAAGGGACTCAGCACCATGCAAAGGTAGGCTAGCTTTGGCTGTCTTTATGTTAAAGACCTTCATGTCTCTGTACTTTTCTTGCATAAAAAATTTACTTGGTAATATGAAGAGATATAAATGTAAATGCTTTCCCTGCCTCGTGAATAATAGCTCAGGAGGTAGGGCAGGTCATCTCCTGATTGGAAGGTTGGTGTTTCAACCCCTGACTGCTACAAACTGTAAACGGAAGGTTGCTAGTTCGAGCCCCGGTTTCGACAGTCTCGGTCGTTGTGTCCTTGGGCAAGACACTTCACCCGTTGCCTACTGGTGGTGGTCAGAGGGCCCGGTGGCGCCAGTGTCCGGCAGCCTCGCCTCTGTCAGTGCGCCCCAGGGTGGCTGTGGCTACAATGTAGCTTGCCATCACATTGCTAGATAGAAAGCACTCAAGCATATAAAAAAGGCTTGTGTGAATGGGTGCGCGAGACATGTTATGTAAAGCACTTTGAGTGTACACAGTCTAAAATTTGTTTTTTTAGGCCATTTCCTGTCTTACTTGAAGGTTGGTTTTCTGTAGTGTCTTGTTGTAGTTGTACTTCTGCACTAATATCACCTCATGTATTTCCACTAAGACTCTAGACCCTATTACTATTTAGAAATTATTTTCTGAAAGATTATTAACAGCAATAACATTGATATTGTAGAGAAAGCAGGTCTGCTGATTCCCATATTTATCTTTCTAGGAACAATATGCAAATAATATGTAAATAATGTATAACATCCTGTTGTGCATCACAGATTGTTGACTCATGACAGGCTGTTTGTACGTCATTTGAATGTGACCATAGAAGAATGCCCCCGAGTTAATTAATTACAATTTATTACCCAGAATTATTAAAAACTTATTCCATAATAAAACAAAAAGAGAATCATCACAAAATGCCAAATGTGACATTTATACCTCAAAGATGAAATAAAGCCTTCTCTCCTGACAGGTTCTTCAGGGTTTAATGATCTACTTTCACATTTTTCAGTCTATGGACAAACTCTTGTGTACTAACAGATTACCCAGTATAATATTTTACCTTTTGAGAGCTTTTTAAATGGAGAGCTGCAAAGATGACATAATGGTGTGGGCTACCAGTTCTGGTTCAGTCATGATGAATCTTGGACAATGAAGCATGCGGAGATAATATCAGCAGTGCTGAGATCAGCTGCTTTAGCACTGAAACACATATAAAGGCTTCATATTATGAAGCCTTTATATGTGTTTAATCAACGTAAAATGTAAAGATTAATGTATGTATTTTTGTGTCCAATTCATTCAAAATAATTCAAACTTTTTTAATTCAATTCAATTCAGTTTTATTTATACAGCGCCAAATCACAAAAACAGTTGCCTCAAGGAGCTTTATATTGTAAGGTAGACCCTACAATAATCATACAACAATTATATGACCCCCTATGAAAGCACTTTGGCGACTCCCTTTTAACAGGAAGAGACCTCCGGCAGAACCAGGCTCAGGGAGGGGCGGGGTCATCAGCTGCAACCGGTTGGGGTGAGAGAAGGAAGACAGGATAGAAGTATGATTCAGTGCAGAGAGGTCTATTAACACATAGGGAGTGAAGAAGGTGACGGAAGAAGAAACACTCAATGTATCATGGAATCCCCCAGCAGCCTGCACCTATTGCAGCATAACTAAGGGAGGATTCAGGGTCACCTGATCCAGCCCTAACTATAAGCTTTATCGAGATAGAGATAGTATCTGTCTCCCGAATCCTGGTTCTAGTCCCTGTCAGTACTCTTGCTGCAGCAATTTGGATTAACTGAAGGCTTTTCTGGGAGTTTTTAGGACTTCCTGATAATAATGAATTACAGTAGTCCAGCCTAGAAGTAATAAATGCATGAACTAGTTTTTCAGCGTCACTCTGAGACAGGATATTTCTAATTTTAAAGATATTGCACAAATGGCAGAAAACATTCCTACATATTTGTTTAATATGTGCATTGAAGGACATATCCTGGTCAAAAATAACTCCAGGGTTCCTCACAGTGTAACTGGAGGCCAAGTAAGAATCTGGTTAGATTTTTTTTAAATATTTGAAACCCTCAGTAAGAAAATATAGAAACTGAAATATGAAGAGCTGATGTGGAAAGATTCCTCAGTAGGAAAAAGAATATAAAATTTGACTTAACATGACAAATGTCTTCATTTGGTTCTTTACTATTTTTTGATATATATGTACACACACACACCACTTTAAACCACTTTAAATTCATACTGGATAATTTTGTAAAATTTAATGGTTTAGTATTAGTATAGTGCATAGCATAATTTTAATACACTGCAATAGTGCTCAACGTGTGGATAATCAGACTTCTGCACAGTGTATTAGTGGAGGCCCAAAGTATCTGTGGTGCAAACAGTGGTGCAAGCTGTGGTCAGACAGTTTACACACTGTGTCTTGTAGACTATAGTGATACTCAGGCTGAGTTTTGTGCATCTAAATCTGTGACACACTCTGAATAAATGTTTGTGTTTTTTTAGCTACAAAACAGACTTTTGTGGTTTATTTCAACTACAATAGAGACATGTGTAAGTCCTGACTACCAGTGTGAATGAGAGGGAGACAGGTGTAACAGTGAAGATGAGGTAGTGAAGGTAATACCTGGGGTCAACCATTCAAAGCACCAGACAGTGCACAAGAGAGGTGAAGAAGGGAATGCAGGCAGGGTGGAGTAGGTGGAGCTGAGGGTCGGTGGTGATTTGTGGCAGAAGGCTAGTAGTGAAATGGAAGATTTATTAGATGGTAGTATGGTATGCAGAGAGTTAGTGTGACAGAGGAGGATTGAGTGAGATGTAGAAAGATGATCGACTGTGGCTACACCTCAACGGAGGATCTGTACCACATCAGTATAAGCTAATTAGGATTAGCTGGGAGGAGGTGTTGGCCGTCAGATTGGGGTCTGGGATGCGGGGCCTCCCTGCTACTGCAGATAAGGTGGCAGTCTGCTTGCCTCCACCCCAGGGAAAAGGATTACATCTCCTGGGTCTACAGTTTGCCCCTCTGGGGGCGAGTGTACCTGGACCTAGGATATAGAGTATGTTTGGGGAGTGTGATTGTGTGTACAGTGTCTATTTCTGTTTGTCTCCACGTCGGGTGAGTATTTGTTTGTGTATATGGGGGTGGGAATGCACGTTTGTGTCTGCGTGCGCCTGTTCGTCTGTGTAAATATGTCAGGTCGGGTCTTAGACTCCACCTCTCTGGGAACTCCCAGGCCTATGGAGGCCTATCTCCCCTCACCACACTCCCTGCCGGTGGCTGATGCCCTCAGACGTCAGTGCGTTGGTGGTTCTTGGTGTCTGGGGCTGGGCGCTCATGTATGTACTGGCTCACTCCTGGTGGCCACTTGGCGCCTGTGGCCCGGCTGGGCCTCTTCTGGGGGATGGGGCGCCCTCAGGCCTCTGGGCCTGGGGCTCGGTCCTCTCTGGCACAGCTGGCTGCCGGCAGAGCCCGTGCGCACGCCACTGCAACCCCCTCTGGCCTCTGCTCCATGGCTGCTGGGTGACCCCTCGTCTAGGGCTCTCCTGAGGTCTTCCCAGGAGGGTAGCACGGTTGCCCCTTTGGTGGTCCTCCTTGGGTCCTTGTACTCTGGGCCCTCTGGGTGTCTGGGGCCTGGATCTCCTCCATACCTGCTTCATGCCCTGGGGGGCGGGGCTATGGCTCCCCACACTCCCTAGCAGATCGTTACATGGAGAAACCTTTTGAATACAAGCATGCTGATCCACACAGGTGTACACACGGGTGTTCAGACACAAACTACACCTTTCTTGGCTGCTACCTCAAAGCACATTGTGCGCTGTTGATCTTGCGTGCTGCACAATAACATGTAATATTTAGTAGTTACTGTTATCTACTGTTAGCTAATTTATTGTGATGGTGTTGTATTTATTATGTTGCTCTTTTTTGTTTGTTTTCTCTTCTGTTTTTTTTTCTTCTCTCGACAGGTGATCCAGGTGGGGTTTTTTTGTTTGTTTGCTTGTCTTTTCTTTTCTTTTTTTTCTTTCTCTTCCCTCCTTTCTCACCATCTCCTCTCCCCTCTATTTTGTCTTTCTCTCTTTCTTTCATTCTTTCTTTCTCCCTGTCCTATCCCCCAGTCATGTCTGTCCCATCTGTAACAATTGAAAATAAAATAAAATAAATACATAATTTAAAAAAAAGTATTGATTAGGATTAAGTGTGTTTTTATCTAAGAAAGTCTATTAGTATCTGCATCCTTCATAGACTTAAGAGCTCTAAGAACCCAGAAACTTCACACAAATTTGACTGTTAAATCCAAAAGTCTTATGCTCTACTATATCTTAATAAAAGTTACTAAACGTTAAAGTTGCTTTGAAGGGTGAACTTCTTCCTTGATATAGCCTGCTAATGGTTGTAAAGCACAGATACTGTTTCAAATGAATTCCGTCAACTTCACAGGATGAAGTGCTGGCTTCTCTGGTGGCTGGTGTTTTTTGTGTCACACCAACCCTCTGCATGTCCTCCTTCAACAAAAGACTGCAACATGATGCAATCTCAAAATTCAGGAGGTCCAGGTTCCTGCGAGAGTCAGTGTCAGAATGAAGGTAGGATCCTATAAGGTGTATATTCCTAAAAGGCGCATTGAGGCGACTTTTGTTGTGATTTGGCGCTATATAAATAAAATTGAATTGAATTGAACTATAATATTGATCTAGAGTGCTTGTTTCTATGCTTTAAGTTTGAAGTGTGTCACCCACACATCTTTGGTTTTGGGTAATACAATAAATAAAAATGTACCAAAGTTTAAATTAATTACTTGAATGTAGTGAAAATGTGAAAATGTGTGCTATTTTACAGGTGATTCCTGCTACTGTATCAACTGTGTAGAAAACATTTTGGAAAAAGGAAGCCTTGATGACGCTATCAAGTAAACACTTTCATTCCGAATGAGAGCATAGTTTTTTTTTATTTCAATTGTTTGGAGTTTTATGTATGTAGGAGTACAACACAGAGTTGAGTTTTTAAGGTATTTAAGATAGTTTATAGTATGCCATAAGAATTATTGTAAGAATCAAAATGATGCATGCTAATATTTACTTGTCCTTTTTCACAAGAGCAATCATGGAGCTAGAAGATTTTATGGAGAAAAAATAAATAAACGGGACCGATTTAGCAACGAGTTATGACGATATTGTTTCTCTCCAGTATGAACCCAATGACATGTTCGACGGCCTTGACATTTATGAGAGTGATAATGAGGTATTTAAAAAACTCTAATGATGATTTTTTTTATATTCAAATATTTATTAACACTGTAAAGAAAACAAGATGGAGTGTTTTGCATTGGGAAAACAAAAAGCTACAAACAGTGTACATGTTTATTTTTTTCATAAGCAACAATACAGGCTGTATATTATTACTTATACTATGAAATATCTCAACATTTGCTTTACGGATTAAACTTTGCTGCTGCTTCAAAGACTATGAATCTTACTGATTTGTCATCTAGTTCAAGATTAGATGCTAAAATATATTTAATCATTTTCTAAATAATCACTGTCAGATCATTATTTTAGTTTTTCTGCAAGAAAAACCTCATATCCATCAGCCTTGGTTGAAAGTTTCATTGTGTTATTACAAGTATTCACATGCAATGTTTCTTCTTCTTGTTTTTGAAATTGTGTCGATAATATAGGGCATATCATACGAGCCTCTTCCCAGCAGCACAGTGAGTGTTCAGCTGCCAAGAGAACTGAATCCTGGACAGAGTAACACAATCGTGTTCCTCAAGCTCAAGTGGCCTGAAACAAACCAGGTCAGGGAGTAGATTATGTTTTATGAAATTTAGATTTTTCGCATGTGTATAGATTTTACAATAGTAATTAAACTTCTCTGTTTGCAGACCATATGAACTAGACATATACACTGGAAATGCTGACTTTAAGTGCACAGTATCCTCAATATTATATTATTATTTTATAATGAGATTATTTAAAGCTATTTAATAGCAATTCTCCCAGCAAACACTAACTCACATACAGTTCTTTTAGTGATTAAAGAAAGACTTTACCGATGGACCTTCTTTACCGATGGAATTTTATGTCCAGTATGTTATTGTCTGCATGATTTAGCAAATCATGGAGACTGTTAGAGGAATGATATGTTTGTTCTTAGCTTCATACCTTATGATTCAATGAGCTAATGTTTAAGTATTAAAGAACATCTCCATGTTTTTACCACAAGTGATAGAAGAGTGCAGTCATTTATGTATTTTAAAAATGCTGATGATGAGTAGCAATGCATTAGTTTATAAACGTTTAATACTGAGCTAATAAATGTAAAGACACCTTTGGGAACCTCTCCAATTTGGTGTTGGTGGTTCGATCCCTGTCTGATCTAGTCTGTGTGCCAAATATCCTTGGGCACATACTAACCACAAGTTGCTCTCTGACTTATCCATCGGAATATGAATGAGTGTGATAGTTAGATAAGAAGCACTTACGTAGAAAAAAGTGCTTGTACAAAGTGTGTGAATGAAATATGAAACTGATTATTAATGAAAATGTGAATATAAAGCACGTTGAGTATTCAGAGTAGAAAATTGCTATAGAAGAACCAGTCAATTTGCCATTATTTTTTACAGTTTTTTTTTTTAAATTTGGAGATATTAAGAGTTCAGCTTTCACACAGGCTGTGATATTTTACAAACAAGGAAGTGGCACATTCAAACAACTGTGCAGAAATAGATGCTCTTTAGGGAAAAATTGACAACACCATTAAATATGCTGCAAATAATAGTCAATGTATTTCAGAAAAGACAACAAAGCTTACATAAATCTTTCCTGTGAAAACCAACTGATCAATTTGTGTCATATTGTAGAGGATTTTAGGATCCCCATATGAAGTGTATGATCGAGAACTGGTTGGCCTGAGTGTGGAGGGAAAGAAGATATCAGGACTACATCAGCGTGTCAACATCACCATCAACCTTACCACCGAAATAAATGTAAATGCTTCTGAATTTTATCATTTACTCTACGTTTGCCTGTTAACATTATATTATTGAATATATTTTATATTTTGTTCAACAAATACTCAAAAATTAGGTATGTATAGTAAAAGCATGTAAACGTGTAATATTTCTGTGACACAGGAAACCCAGAAACCCTCGTGCCACTTTTTTAACTTCACAACACGCAGTGAGTAACCAAGCTTCACATCAACATTAGTGTCTAACATAAATCTTTATTTTATAAACGGGAGTCATTGTTGTTTGTGTGTTTTTTCAAGATTACAATGGTGAGCTGATCTGACTTGGATGTAAAAGCATCTTATCTATAACTGATCTCTTTGTTTGACTTATCAGATTTTAGTGAGAATGGCTGCATTACCCTATGGACACGTGGTCAGAATAATGTCACCTGTTCCTGTGACCATCTCACATACTTTGCTGTGCTCATGGTAGGAGTGAACTTTTTCATCTTAAAAAGTGGAATTTGGGAGTTGATGGGAACGTCATCAACAAAATATTGACAAACACCTCAGTAATAAAATATGAAATCTCTTTTCATTTATCTTAGCAACCATTTTTTTTATCTTCTTCAGAGTTGGCAGGTGTGGTACTAACAATCCAGCAGGTTCATGCTGAGTTTGACATAGTTTGACTATGTGTTTCTCATGCTTTGGTAAAAAAGTTGTGTTATTTTTTCCTCAGTAGTGACGCTCTGTGTGTGTGTGTGGGAGAGACAAACATAAAAACACAGATGTGTTTCTCTGTCTTTGTGAAGACATTCACTGAATTTAATCTGTTCCCAAGTTTAACTATCATAAGAAGTCCGGTCCTAAATAAAGCTAACTTTGATTATTTTAATCCTTTATAGGGGCATTTACTGAAAAACTTCGAAAGTCAACATTTCAACCCTCAAGTGTTTTTAAGGGTGTTAGAGGATTTTTAATTTAGTGTTGTGCATACTCTCTCTTTTCTGCACCACACCATGCTGAAATATGCCATTTTTTTGCTAATAGCTTGGGATCAGTTTGTTGGTGTAAATATACTATTCAGTGCCCTTAAACCTGTGTTACATTTGCCACAGGTTTAACTAAAGAGTTAGGAATGAATCATGTGCTTTTGCAACAAGGTGCTAGTAACAAAGAGACAATTTAATTAAAAATATATAAGAAAGTCGGTCTCCTTAGAAGCTAAATATAAAGAAATGGGTGGTGGCCCAAGATTTTCATGCTGCTGATGTCAGTGCATGCTCAAAATGTTACTCTGTGTTAAAATAGAAAGATGCCTTTGTCCAGTTTACGTGACTTATAACTGTCGTCTCTTACTAAAATTGTCCTTTGTTGCTGTGTTAGTGCAAATATTCTCACCAACTGTTTATTGGTTCATTGATTTGTCCCCATCTAATCTACATCAGGTCTTTATTGTTTTTTGTCTCTTTTTGGTTTTCATTTCATGTCACAATAGGGATGCTGCAAAATAATGTGAACGTGGGTTTTCTCCACAGGTTCCTGCTTCCCCATCACCTAAAGACCAGGAGATTTTAACATACATTTCTCTGACTGGCTGCAGTCTGTCTCTTTTTACCCTGGTCATCACTGTTTTGCTCTTCATCACAAATAGGTAATTATTTTTCTCCTTGATGACATTCTTGGCAGCACAGTGACGCGGTGATTAGCACTGTTGCCTCACAGCAAGAAGGTCCTGAGTCCAATTAAACCACCTGAAAGGGGCCTTTCCGGATGGAGTTTGCAAGTTCTCCGCGTGTTTGCGTGGGTTCTCTCCGGGTACTCCAGCTTCCTCCCACAGTCCAAAGACATTCAGATAGTGGCGTTGTGTTAATTGATCATTCTACAACGCCCATAGGTGTGAATGTGAGTGCGAATAGCTGCCTGTCTCTATGTGTTAGCTCTGCGACAGACTGCTGACCTGTCCAGGGTGTACTCTCCCTCTCACCCTATCGTAGCTGGGATAGGCCCAATTCCCCCTGCAACGGTGACAATTTTATTTCAAACAGAATTTGACCAAATAATCTACATGAAAGTTGTCACTTACCATGAATCACATCTCCTGTTTTTGCCAGAAAAGTCAGAGAAGATGTTTCTATGAAGGTCCACATCAACCTCGTGATTGCACTGATCCTCCTCAACCTGCACTTCCTGCTAAGTTCCACAGTAGCAGCAGTGTCCTCCACTGGGGTCTGTTTATACATGGCTCTTGCCCTTCACTGCTCTCTATTGGCCACTTTCTTCTGGATGGCCTTGGAGGGATTCCACCTTTACCTTCTCTTAGTCAGAGTCTTCAACATCTACATCAAGAGATATCTGCTCAAAATCAGTGTGGTGGGATGGGGTGAGTGGAATAATTTAAGCATGAAGCTGTTATTATCATAATTTGAATAAGTGTTCAGTTCTTGTGTTTCAGGTGTTCCAGTAGTCATTGTGTCAGTGGTGGTGATCATAAACAGAGGCTTTTATGGTCTTGTCTCTCTGGACACATCTAACCCCAACAAAAGGGCAATGTAATTCATATTTACTCATAAATGTTGGTATATGCAATCATACTTTCTCTAAATGTACATGTTCACACTGAAAATTATCATAAACATAATGGGCACCAAACTCAATTTCACCAAGCATCTAATTAGACAAAGCTGAGATACTGAGTAGTTTCTGGTATATTTAACCACATGTATCTAGAAATCTGCAATCACATCTCTATGGAGTACAGAATGTACTTTTAAATTTCACAGTCTGAGAGACTGAAACATGTATTATGTGCATTCCCTTTCTTTTAGATGCTATATAACCAATAACACTGTAAATATGGGGACTACAGTGGGACTATTCAGCTTGGTGTTCCTCTTTAACATGTTCATGTTTGGAGCAACAATCAGATGTGTTTGGGTTCTACGCAAAAGCACAGAGGTACGGGGCAGTTTTGTATTGCTATTAAAATTGAAGTTTTCTATGTCAATATGTCCTGTGAAAACTCAAATAACTAGTATAACTAAATAATTAAATTAGTCTTATCAGCTGGGAGTTTTACATAACAAGAACACTATGGAATACCTCTAGTCATCATTATTGTTCATTTTTGTTTAACATTAATTGTTCCTATTAAAGGATAAACTGTATGATGGGTTATCAAAAATTAAAGGAACACTTTTTAATTAGGAGATTTAACTTGATGAAGTGAACTTCAGATCAATATCCCAGGTCAGTTAAGTAGCAGAGGGAATGTTACTCAGTTTCAGCTGCTTTGATATTAATGAAATTAACAGGAACCCTGACTGCCATTAGGTATTAGGATAAAATCCTTGTCAGACCCTAAACTGGATAAGTGGGTCCTGGGCTTCTCTGGGTACATGACAATGCGGTGAAAGTATGCAGGCTGTTCCTGAGGATGAGGGAACTGATAACATTCACTGCCCTCCACACACATCTGACCTAAATCAACTGAATATCTACTGAATACCATTTTAAGTTGCGGCAATGAAAGTTCAGCAAAATGAACCAGCCTGTGGCATCATTTTTTCCCTTTAAGTTTTGGGCTCTCTGTGAATTCAGACCAGTGTAGGTTGATAGAATTATTTTTATCCCAACAACATGGCATCCTTTCTCCTAACACATTAACCAGTCCACATCAGCATTGATTTTTTTTTCCAAATTTTTGCGGTATATTGTTCCTCTAATTATTTTGAGCAACGCATTATATTTTGTGGTCAAAAAAACAAAACAAAAAAACAACAACAATAAAAAAAAAAAAAAAATGGACTCTTCAAACTCATTTATCTGTTTTAGATTTTATATTATCTCCTTTGTCATTTCATTTTGGCCAATCAGTTTGGGCAGAGTAACCGTGACAGAGCCAAGAAAGACATTTGTACCCTGCTGGGAGTCATGACTCTGCTCGGCATTACCTGGGGCCTGGTCTTCTTCTCTTTTGGCCATCTGACCATTGTTGGCCTCTACCTCTTCTGCATCCTGAACTCACTTCAAGGTCTGTATAATCTTCTTTTGTTTGTTAAGCTCAGTTCTGTGATGATATTAGTCCAAAAGCACTGATTTGCAAATTTGCTGCCTCTTGGGACATGAAAGTAATTCAGATGGGCAGGTCATTCACAATTTATTAACACACTCACACACACACTCTCTCTCTCTCTCTCTCTCTCTCTCTCTCTCTCTCTCTCTCTCTCTCTCTCTCTCTCTCACTCACTCACACACACACACACACACACACACACACACACACACACACACACACACCCCTAACTTTTGAAATGTTGTACTTTCTTACTTTTCTTACGTTCTTTTGAAATAAATTGAATAAAAATATTTTTTATATCATTTTGTAAGGGAAAGGAGCCGAACCTCCCATAACTACTGTGTTGAGCACATTGTATTTATTCCATTCATGTGATTGTCTTGGGTTTTTCTTCTGTTCTTGTCTGTTATGATTCTGTTCAGCCATGACTTGTTCTCCCCAGCTGTCTCCACTTCTCTAATCACCTCTCCATCCTGCAGATCCTGACACATAGTTCATTTACTGCTTTCATTTTCAAATGTGAATCCTCATTGCATCTCTTGTATACAGTCTAAACATTTGCTTTCCTCTCTCTCTTCTTTGTGTCATGCAGGTTTCTTCATCTTCCTGTGGTTTATGATGTCAATGAGAAAAGCTAAAACCTCCGTTACTAAGACAAGCAATGAAAATCATAGCAACAACACATAGCTTACACACAACTACCAATACCAGTGCCCATATGTGTCTTGTTGGAATGTATAACATTGAAAAATTATTTTTTATTAAGTTCATGTATACAACAATGCATCAGGTAAGAGAGCAACTGAGACCAAGCAATGTATATGAAAGCATGAAGTGTGAAGATTTTAACAGCTCCACTTTAGTTTTGATGTTTTCTTGTTATTACAATAGACAGAATGTTTGTGGCAAGGGGTTTATATTTCCACCAGAGCATGTAACATATGATGATAACGCATTTGAACCTTTTTAACTTTTGGAGCACTTCTGAGAGTGAAAATTGAAATAGTCATGTGGGAAAGGAAGGCCAGAATAAGACAGATGATAGATGAAGTGTTTCTACTGCACCTGCATTCAGAGCTCAGAGGTATAACAACAGAAAATTGCTCTTTTGTCACATACTCATTTGCATATCAATCGGGGATTTAAATGAAACTGCTATGTTGATTGCATGAAGAACATTATTATGCTCTATTGTACTTGGACTGCTTTTAAGTTTCTTTATATTAAACATTGTGAACCAGTAAAGACTGTGGTGTCAATAATAGCAGTAATAGCTGCCTCCCTGACCAGCTGGTGGCTTCTGATTCATGAGAAACCTTTGTGTGAAGACTTCTGTGTATGTTGAGACAGAGTGTGTGGTGGGAGGTTGGGCAGGTAAGCTGGGATACCCTATATACTGGCTGCAGAGTTTTTAACTGTTAGACACACTAGGTTATGTGGTTGATGCCACGTTTGTATGCTTTTGATATACAGTGGGGCAAAAAAGTATTTAGTCAGCCACCGATTGTGCAAGTTCCCCCACCTAAAATGATGACAGAGGTCAGTAATTTGCACCAGAGGTACACTTCAACTGTGAGAGACAGAATGTGAAAAAAAAAATCCATGAATCCACATGGTAGGATTTGTAAAGAATTTATTCGTAAATCAGGGTGGAAAATAAGTATTTGGTCAATAACAAAAATACAACTCAATACTTTGTAACATAACCTTTGTTGGCAATAACAGAGGTCAAACGTTTACTATAGGTCTTTACCAGGTTTGCACACACAGTAGCTGGTATTTTGTCCCATTCCTCCATGCAGATCTTCTCGAGAGCAGTGATGTTTTGGGGCTGTCGCCGAGCAACACGGACTTTCAACTCCCGCCACAGATTTTCTATGGGGTTGAGGTCTGGAGACTGGCTAGGCCACTCCAGGACTTTCAAATGCTTCTTACGGAGCCACTCCTTTGTTGCCCGGGCGGTGTGTTTTGGATCATTGTCATGTTGGAAGACCCAGCCTCGTTTCATCTTCAAAGTTCTCACTGATGGAAGGAGGTTTTGGCTCAAAATCTCACGATACATGGCCCCATTCATTCTGTCCTTAACACGGATCAGTCGTCCTGTCCCCTTGGCAGAAAAACAGCCCCATAGCATGATGTTTCCACCCCCATGCTTCACAGTAGGTATGGTGTTCTTGGGATGCAACTCAGTATTCTTCTTCCTCCAAACACGACGAGTTGAGTTTATACCAAAAAGTTCTACTTTGGTTTCATCTGACCACATGACATTCTCCCAATCCTCTGCTGTATCATCCATGTGCTCTCTGGCAAACTTCAGACGGGCCTGGACATGCACTGGCTTCAGCAGCGGAACACGTCTGGCACTGCGGGATTTGATTCCCTGCCGTTGTAGTGTGTTACTGATGGTGACCTTTGTTACTTTGGTCCCAGCTCTCTGCAGGTCATTCACCAGGTCCCCCCGTGTGGTTCTGGGATCTTTGCTCACCGTTCTCATGATCATTTTGACCCCACGGGATGAGATCTTGCGTGGAGCCCCAGATGGAGGGAGATTATCAGTGGTCTTGTATGTCTTCCATTTTCTGATGATTGCTCCCACAGTTGATTTTTTCACACCAAGCTGCTTGCCTATTGTAGATTCACTCTTCCCAGTCTGGTGCAGGTCTACAATACTTTTCCTGGTGTCCTTCAAAAGCTCTTTGGTCTTGGCCATGGCGGAGTTTGGAGTCTGACTGTTTGAGGCTGTGGACAGGTGTCTTTTATACAGATGATGAGTTCAAACAGGTGCCATTCATACAGGTAACGAGTGGGGGACAGAAAAGCTTCTTACAGAAGACGTTACAGGTCTGTGAGAGCCAGAGATTTTCCTTGTTTGAGGTGACCAAATACTTATTTTCCACCCTGATTTACGAATAAATTCTTTACAAATCCTACCATGTGAATTCATGGATTTTTTTTTCACATTCTGTCTCTCACAGTTGAAGTGTACCTCTGGTGCAAATTACTGACCTCTGTCATCATTTTAAGTGGGGGAACTTGCACAATCGGTGGCTGACTAAATACTTTTTTGCCCCACTGTACCTTTATTAGTCCCACAAGGGGAAATTTACTAACCTTTTTGTCGAGTAGCTAGATAGGCCTTTTTGTTTTACATTTCATTTTATTTAGGCCCAGGGAAACTATTGACCTCTTCTTGTTTCATTAATTTCTTTGAATTGACTCAACCGCCCAGTCATCCTCCCCCACCTTTTTGTTTTTGTTAAGTTTGGCTGCCAAGGCAAACAATCAATAAATCCTGCCTAATTGTTAACTTTCCTGTTGTTCTCCTTCATTAATTTTGATGGTCTGGTGTTGCTGTCTCCTCCCTGCCTTTGCCTCCACCTTGGTTTGGTGGGATATAATTCAAGGAATCATACGCCTAGACATTCAGTATGGGGACAACAGATTAAGCATAAACTCTTTGTGATATGTCTTTCAATGAGCTGTGCACATTTTGTTCCTTTGGGGTCAGTTTGACCCAAGTTGCTTTAGCTATGTGTTGTGGAAGTTTTCCATTTAAATAAAGCCTGCAGACGAGCAGTGAGCGGTAGCTAACATTCTTTAATCAAAGCACACAAAGAACAGACAACCAAGCTTGATGGAGCCCCTGCATGTCCGCGGGACAGACAGTCAGCAGAGTTCTCACTGAGCCTAGCATGGCTCTCAGTTAAATACCTTTTTTTGCTTGTTTTCTCTTTTTTTCTTTTTTTTTCTCTCAACACGTGATCCAGGAGAGGTTTTTTTTTTCATTTTAAGTGTCCTTTCTCACTGTCCCTCTTCCTCTGTTTTTCTTTTCCTTCCTCTTTCTTTCTCCCTTTCCTATCCCCCCACCATAACAACTAAAACTAAAATAAAATAAAAAAAATAACAAAGGCTGATCAAATGGACCAATATGGCAAGGCCAAGTAAATCCGTTGGGTATCTTTGCTGGCCTTCAGGTAACAATTCTGATGGCTAAAGAACCAATTGGGACAAAAAAGGAGCCATTTGCTCAGCATGTGATGCACAGACTAGCTTTGCCTTGAATATGCAAGTTTACAGAGGCGGATGCCCTGGTGAAGAACCAGAAAAAACAGGGCAATAATGGTACTTGACATGGCTGAAGGCCTGCATGGGCATAATATCACATGTTCATTTTTTTTTTCACATCTTGTGCCTTGGATAAAGAATTGCTCAAAAGGAAAGTTACCATGTTGGGGACAGTGAGAAGGAACAAGCCGGAGCTTTCTTCTGAACGTCTTGCTGTCAAGAACAGGAAGGTAACATCTTTAGTGTTTTCCTTCACTGAAAAAGCAACTCTAGTCTCCTATTGCCCCAAGGAAAGGAACAATGTCCTGCTGCTCAGCACAAAGATGCTGCCCTGAGCACCAGGGAAGACAAAAAACACCACAAAGGGTGCTAGACTATAATGAGACAACCTGGCCAAAGGTCATAGCCACATAATGGCTTTGGTGAAAACAAACAAACAAAAAAACGCAACTCAGCTCAACTATGCCATTGCCCGTTGTAAGCCTGGATAAGCCTGGAGTGTCATTATCAAGGGGCTATTTATGTATTCAATAAGTAAACAAAGAGCATGACACAAACACTTATTCTGGAGGAAAATATTGTAAAATATGTTAGTAATATCCGAGGAGAATAGAAGGATTAATGTATTCATTTGATAAATGACAAAGGCCTAACTCTAAATTGCATTAATTTCTGCTAATGAAAGCTATGGATGATGACAAGTATTTATTTTGCAGACAATGCATTTAAGGTATTAGTTTATTGTTTTTTTTATGATGAAAACAAGATAATTGACTACAATAGAAACAAGACAAGAGGAAACCTCTTCCGCTGAAAGTCTCTGGTTTAACAATAAAACCCTTTAACTGCTTCTAAATCCAAACGTAAAGGTTTATAGGGTCTTGAATTTTTTGTTGCTAAATAATGTTTTAAGAATATGTTATTTATGCAGTGCTTGATATGGTAGTGCAGCTCAGGTCAATGAACTGTTAGCTAGAGGTCTTTACATAGTAATGTTTCCAAACACTTTGCACGACTTTGTCAATAAAGAACTACTTGTTCAGAATTTGAATGTCAGCACATACAAATTAGCACATGTGTTAAATTCAAATTCTCTTTCAAACAGTTTTTACTGTAAGCTGTGTTGCAGGGAGTATTTACAGTTGTGGTAATAAGTAAAAGTCATGCAATCAATACACTGAGGAAAATTTTATAATTGTTTTTACTGTTATATTACTGTTCTCATCATCCAAACCGAATTTGTAACTTGTGATATTTATTGTCACAATTATTCATTTTATTTTAAAAGTAAAAGTTGTGATTTGTAAAAGTAGATAACCACAACTTCCCCTTTAGTGGGGAAGGCTACGTGGCACAATATCTTTCACACGTCTTTCATATTTTCTGTAATTCTGTTTACAGTTTTCTGTCCTTACTAGATGTGGGCTTGACTTGGATGATCCAGTTCAACAGTCAGTGAACAGAATGAGAAGAAGAGAATTCTTTCAACTCAGATTCCTCTTTACTTTGGTTTGCATCTCCAGTTTACGGTGGTATGTTACTTTGAGTTTTCTACACATGATATCATTTATTCCTTTTCCTCTGTGTCTCTCCTTTCTCTTGTTCTTTTGGAAAAAGGCACGTGTGGGCAAACGTTTCCCCTCTACTGCGCACTTGTATCGAACTAGCTGGGCATAAGAAGCTTCCCAAGTACCAACTGTAAAACAAAAACAATTACACATGTAGGCTGTATCCCAATTCAGGGTCTGCAGCCTCAAAGGCCACATTTTAAGGCCAGTTACTTCACAGCAACGCTTTAAAATATACACCGTTCAATAGTCGACCTTAATCTTACAGAGAATGTGATGATTTTATGGATAATTAAAGTCAGTCATATATCCACAAACACAACAAGCTGAAAGTCAGTGATGCTGCTCGGTTTACAGTCCTGAATATCACGGCACAAGCAGGATTCACTGCACTGTTAATGTTCGCTATGTTATATTGCTGCCTCTGTTAGGTGGTGTCGAGCCAAACGGACTTTAACGTGTGTTTGAACGAGCTGACGGTTCACTCGTTAAGCTGAAAGAAAGATGCTTTAATCACAGCAGTCACACATGTGTCCACTGCACCATCTGGGAACTCTTCTTGTTTAGCACTCGTAATAACACAAACACTAAATCCTCCTTCTCTTGTGCTGTTGTGTAGCAGTGTGTACACCTGAGACTGTCACCTGTCTGTCTGTCCTGCACTCTCTCTCTGTTTCTTTCTCTCTGATTGTGGAATAAAAGTATGAACATGTGTTTATAAGTTACACTTGTGTTTGAATCCTGCAGTTTATCACACATTTGATTTCCATGTGTGACAACTGCAAGTGTCCAAAGTGAGGACAGACTGAGGGACCCACTGCTGCACATCATCTGTGAGGCTTTGCACCCCTGATGATCCACCAGGACAAACTCAGCAGTGTGTGAGGAAGAGAAGGAGGAAGAGTCAGCAGCAGCTGACAGATGGAGAGAATAGACAGACTGTTCCCTGTTTGTGAAGCACTGCTCGAAAAGTTTAAAATAACTAACTGTCTGTCCTGAATCAGTCTTATTAGGTAATGTTCAAATAATTTGATCATCCCAGTGTTTTCAGTGTGGGAGAAAGTACCCAGGGCCTTCAAGTTACACACTATGAAAGGCAGCAACAAGTTTAATGTTCAGAAACCTAAAGTATGTATCAGCAGCAGAATGGAGCTAAAAATAAATGTTTGTTTCAGTTCTATGAAGCTTTGAGTATTTTGGATCAGTAGCACTGCTGTGTTTGTTGCATCATATTGCTGTAATTGTTTATATGCTTTATATATTCTGAGGTACGTTGATCTATAGAGTTACATCATATTCTATAAGGATGTTATGTGTTTGTATACTTTCTGCCCAGTTTGACCCATTTAGCAGACGTCAGCCTGTTTAAGGCTCTGATATCTATTCTGTATGACTTAAAGCAGTTATGACATGGTCTGATTTTCTCACCCAATAAAGGAATGTTTAATATATCAGTCTACTCTTCATTTTATCAGAAACAGTTATCACAGCTCGTACATTTGCTTTTTATACATATATGTAAGCATTGAGCCAAATTTAGTAATGCCAACATAAACAAACAATTGTCTCTTATATATAATAAATCTATATATATACTGTCAAAGATACTTGTCTTTGAGTGAAGATTTAAGTTAAGTTAAGTTAAATATAAATAACTGCAACTGAAATCTTTACTGAAGCTCAGTATTTGACACAGAGTTCAAGTTCACTGCTGTAATAACTAATGATGATTAATATAATATATTAATCATCATCATCATATAATATATCATCATATAATATAATAACTATAATAGAAACCGTGTAGAAACAAATGAACAAAATATGTTCTTCATTTCTGTCAAACAAAGCTGTATGACACGTTTCCAGCGGTTAGTCCTCAAGAAAAGGGCACTTGGCGCATCCCAGAGAAAAGTGCTCAAGCCCCTTCTATCTGTTGGTCATAGCAGTGACATACCACAATTTAGCCTCTAATGACAAATTTCTTTAAAATTCAGGATAAACTAGTTTATAAAAGGATAACTTAGTGCTGAATGTGTGAACAGAACAGTGTCTAGAACTCAGTGTAATATTTTTCAGTAGTTTAATGTTAGCCTGTATTTGCTGTACACCCAGTGGAAGAAGATATACAGTATATGTATTTTTAGGTTTATGTCAGCTGATGCTTCCTCTTTTTTATTCAAAAAATAATTTACATGTCAACAACTTCCTATAAACCTCTTCAGGGTTACTCATTTGCCTTTTTCCTGCTGTCACATCAGGTGGGCTCCGAATTCTTTTCGCATAAAATCATTTTAACAGGGACTGAGCAACATGCAAAGGTAGGCTGTTTGGCTGTATTTATGTTAGAGATTTACTTCGTCTCTCTGAATAAATGCTAATATTACAGCTATAATATTGTAGATTTTTAAAACTCTGAATAAAAAATTATTATTCTAATGTGTAAAGATTTAAATTTTGTGAATGCCTATCTCTGTGGTTTTTGGAGGGGTTTAAGCCATGTGTACTTTTTTAAACAAACTGTTCCTTGTGCGTAAATGTTGTGTTATTTATTTTATTACACATATATTGCTGTAAGATAATTAGAATAATATATTTTGAACATGTAAATATAACTCTAAGAAGAGAAAACTGTCTATGAAATGTTTATCCTCAAAAAAGAGTAGGATGAAGTATACACTTTTTCTGTTCCTGCCCCCTTATTTACAAGTCAGTATTCAGAATTCGACATAGTATAGTCGATACATCAAAATGAGGACAAGTCTTCAATAGAATACAATGAGACAGCTCAATCCCTGAGAGGAAAATTTCTTATATTCTTGCAATTTATTGTTTTTAAATATTCGTGCAAATTTTTGTATTGATGATCATTAACTTCATCTGTACAGGTGTTCCACACACTAACTCTGTGATATTTTAAATTTGTCCTTACTACTGGCTTGCTGAACATAAAGATTCCTCTTGGTTCATTAGTATTTGGCCTTATTTGGAACAAGTTCTGAATATTGTGAGGCAAAGATTTTTTTTCTGCTTTGTACATTGATTGTGCAGTTCTGAGTTCAGCCAAATCCTTAAATTTAAGAATATTACATTTAATAAAAAGTGGATTTGATGGTTTTTTTGAAGTGGTTTTATTTAAGTGTTACTTCACATCAGGCATCCCATTGCTAATATTATCATTATTAGTGGTGTAGCAGTTGTAGTATAAGGTGTAGAATTAGTATTAATATAATTGGCCTAACGGCCTTTGCCCTAGGTGGGTTCAGTCTTGGACACCCCGCCTTTTCTAATCTTTGGAACTAATATGGCCTCATGTGTTTCCAATAAAATTAATTAGAACTCTATTACAATTTTGTTTTTGATTACCAATTAATAACATTGATAACTCGTGTCTGCTGTTAAACATATTGGTCATATAGCAATATGTATATAAAGCAGCAAATAATGTAAATATAAATACAAATATAAATACAATTTAATATGTAAATATTATAACACATCTCACACCTTTGAATGTGACCCATTTC
Organism: Simochromis diagramma; assembly: GCF_900408965.1. Classification (NCBI taxonomy): domain Eukaryota; kingdom Metazoa; phylum Chordata; class Actinopteri; order Cichliformes; family Cichlidae; genus Simochromis; species Simochromis diagramma. The sequence goes on from NW_024387414.1 coordinate 4,139,823, forward strand.
CTCGCTTTTTGTGGAAACGGGAAGTATAGATCAGTGGCGTCAAACTCATTTGATGGGTCAGACCAGTAACACTCCCTTTTCTGTCAGTGTAAGGAAGTTACATACTTAATAATTTGAAATCTGTCAGCATGACTCTACCAGAAAAAGCTCTCGCAGCTCATTGCCCAGACTGTCCCGTTTTTTTTGTTGTTGTTTTCTTCCTTTTTTTCACATTCAGGCCTGAGAGATTCAGTTACAATAGAATAGAATAGAAAACCTTTATTATCCTACTAATGAGAAATTTGGGTGTTACACAGCTCTTATAGCAAGAGGAATATGAAATATAGAAGGAAGACACAAAGTGGTCCTATATACATAAACAACCATTCATGCCAGCAACAGCTGCTGGTAAGAATGACCTGCGGTAGCACTCCTTCCTACACTGTAGGCAGTGTAGGGACTAACGCGTTATTAAGGAACGCGTTACAGTAACTACATTATTATTGTGGTAACGAGCACGGTAACTAGTTATTATGCCAAAATCAGCAACACGTTTACGCTACAATATTAAAATAAAAGTTTATTCAGCATAAAGAGTGGGTATATAAGATTATTTGTCTGTTGTCACTGGGTGGTGCTGAGGTCATGTTCTGGGGTCAGCTTGTGTAAAGGAAGAAATACATGAGAAGTTTAATTCTCAAAGCTGAAATAAAATCCAATCCTTCCCCTCCTGACCGGTGCTTCAGGTTCTGAAGTTCTGCTTTTACATTTTTTCAGTCAACAGTTCTGCTGGTGCCTGACATGCAATATAAAAAGACAAAGCTGTCTAGACTAACAGGTTATCCAGGATAATATTTCACCTTTGATATTCAAATCAAAATTATAAAGAAGGAGACTCCTTAAATCCAAATCATTGTAATAAAAAGTGGCAGGAAACATCTTTGGGGTGGCTGTAGCTCAGGAGGTAGAGCAGGTCAGCTGCTGGTTGGTTGATGGTTCTATCCCTGGCTACCCCTGTTTGCATGCCAAATATCCTTGGGCAAGATACTAACCCCAACTTGCTCTCCGATGCATCCATTGGAGTATGAATGCGGATGAATGATAGTTAGAAAGCACTCACCATAAAACAGTGCTTGTGTGAATGGGTGTGTATGGGGTGAATGTGGCGTGTTGTATAGAGCGCTTTGAGTACTCCGGGAGAGTAAAAAAGCGCTATACACGAACCAGTCCAAACTAGTTCACGCATTTATTACTTCCAGGCTGGACTACTGTTTTTCATTATTATCAGGATGTCCTAAAAACTTTCTGAAAAGCCTTCAGTTAACCCAAAATGCTGCAGCAAGAGTCCTGACAGGGACTAGAAAGAGAGAGCAGATTTCTCCTGTTTTGGCTTCTCTTCATTGGCTTCCTGTTAAATCCAGAATTGAATTCAAAATCCTGCTCCTCACATACAAGGTCTTAAATAATCAGGCCCCATCTTATCTTAATGACCTTGCAGTACCATATCACCCTATTAGAGCACTTCGCTCTCACACTGCAGGCCTACTTGTTGTTCCTTCCTGTTGAGCCTTCAGTTTTCAGGCCCCTCTTCTCTGGAACCAGCTTCCAGTTTGGATTCAGGAGACAGACACTATCTCTACTTTCAAGATTAGGCTTCAAACTTTCCTTTTTGCTAAAGCATATAGTTAGGGCTGGACCAGGTGACCCTGAATCCTCCCTTAGTTATGCTGCAATAGACGTAGGCTGCTGGGGGATTCCCATGATGCAGTTTTTCCTTTCCAGTCACCTTTCTCACTCACTATGTGTTAATAGACCTCTCTGCATTGAATCATATCTGTTATTAACCTCTGTCTCTCTTTATCCTGTCTTCCTTCTCCGGTCCCAGCAGATGGCCCCGCCCCTCCCTGAGCCTGGTTCTGCCGGAGGTTTCTTCCTGTTAAAAGGGAGTTTTTCCTTCCCACTGTCACCAAAGTGCTTGCTCATAGGGGGTCATATGATTGTTGGGTTTTTCTCTGTATCTATTATTATAGGACATACTGAACAATATAAAGCGCCTTGAGGCGACTTTTGTTGTGATTTGGCGCTGTATATTTTTTATTTTTATTCCTATTTATTCTATTTATCCCCTTCGTATATTTTATTTATATTTGTCTCTGTATTTATATATATGTGTGTGTGTGTGTGTGTGTATATATATATATATAACATTCTGTAACTGTAACTTCTGTCGGTGCTGTGCTTTTGGAAACCGAATTTCCCAGAGGAACCCACCCGAGGGATTAATAAAGTTCTATCTTATCTTATCTCTTATCTCTATAAATAGAATTGAATTGAATTTACCATATTTGGGAAAACTTTATCAAGGGTTAATCTAACAAAGGTTAGTTTGTCAATTTTCTACTACTTTACCCATATTTTGATTTGACTAGTGTATATTTTGGTAATAATTTTTTATTTGAATTATTATGGACAGGCGAAATGTAACCCGCTCTTGAGTAAGTACACCTCACTCTAGGTTCAGTAGTCAAGTATGAGTGCATGCGATGATAACACACACGTTTTGAGTTAACTCTAAACAATCTTAATGCAACAACAGATAACAATTACAAGACAGAAATTACAACTGAGGCCTTCACTAAAAAGAAGAGGAACAAGAGAAAACTGTTCTTAATCTCTTGAAATGATGTTTAAAGGGTATTTGGTTAGTTGCAACTCCACCTTTCACTGGTCCTGCCCACCCACTTAAGATCAATGTAAAATAAGTTTGACACCACTGCTCTCTAGCGTTTATACTCGGGAGTTAAAGTGGGCTGGAAGGAGTTCAGGTGTCCGCAAGTTTTGGTTGTGGTACTTAAGAATCTAGCTGGAGATACAGAAGAAGATTCTGCTACACAGTGTGTTGCTAGATAAAGGTAAAGCTGCTGTATTTCATGGAGAGAGAAAAGAGTGTGAGTTTAATTCATTCAGAGATCCAGAAAGTTGTAGAAAGACAGGACAGGAGAGGGAGAAGACAGGTCAGATTTAAAGATAAGCCCTGCTCAGTGACGCTTGATAAACTGCAGGTTGCTGTCAATTGTAAAGACAGTATAAACAGTATAGTGTCAGTGTATAGGGGATGGACATCAACTATGATAGCTTGTGAAACTGCTGACATCCTGCACAAAGAAAAGCTGCTGGCAGATTCTTTGTCCAGGAAAATGCTGTGTAATTATATGACAGATTTTTGGAAAGAGGTGAAAGCTCTCAATAACTGTAAACCATCTCTACCATCAACTGTTGAAGGTGTTTCTGGGGCAGATAACATTGCAGCATTATGGAGACAGCATTACAGTGCGTTGTTTAACTGTATAAAAAGTGAACCATACGAGGACAATTTTGACATGAGTAATGACACAATAAGTGTAAGGACACATGAAGTATATGAAGCCATTCATAGGTTATCTGATAATAAATCCTCTGGTTTGGATCACATCACTGCAGAACATTTAAAACATGCTAGTTTAAGGCTAGCTCCTCTTCTAGCACTCTGTTTCACTGGGTTTATGATTCATGGCATATTACCAGACTTAATGCTGTGTATTTTACTGGTACCAGTTATGAAGGACAAAGCTGCAAAAGTGAGCTGTTTGGATAATTATAGGCCGATACTTGCCAGTATTTTATCTAAGGTGTTCGAAAGAATCTTGTTTGATAGAATTAGTGTGTTCATCTCTTCTCTGTTTAATCTGTTTGGCTTCAAACCAAAGCACGACACTGACGTGTGCATATATGCACTCAAGGAAATAGTCAGTTTGTATAGGGCTAAAAATTAATCTGTCCTCATGTGTTTCATTGATGCCTCTAAGGCTTTTGATCGAGTAACCCAAAGAAAACTTTTTGATAAACTGAAGAGACGGGGAGTTCCTCAGTACATCGTGAGGATTCTCTCTTACTGGTACGCTCATCAGAACATGCAGGTTAAATGGGGAAGCAGTATTTCTGCCCTCTTTGGTGTCAGCAATGGTGTTAGACAGGGTGGGATTTTGTCTCCAATTTTATTTAATCTGTATGTTGATGATTTGTCCATACAGCTGAGAGCCTGTAACACTGGGTGTATATTAGGTAAAACATTGATAAATCATCTTATGTATGCCGATGACCTGGTTGTTTTTAGTCCAAGCAGTGCTGGGTTACAGGATCTTCTCAATGTCTGTACTGAATATGGTGCACAATATGACATAAAGTACAGTGCTGTTAAAAGTGCTGTTTTGATATGTAGAACTATGTAGTACAGGAGGACATGCAGACGGTTGGTGTGAGAAAGGAGAATGCAGTGTGCCAAACCCTAAAGCAAGCAGTCAAATAATAATAATAATAATAATAATAATAATAATAATAATAATAATAATTGTTGGTGATGTTTCTCCATCAGTGCTGTTAAGTATTTTTCCGAAGAAAATTATCTGTGTCCTCGTAGACTTTAGACAGTTGTTAGAACCCACAGATTTCACAAAAATGTGTCTCTTAAATTCAAAAGTCTTATGTTTTAGTGCTTCTTAATAACACCTTAATCTCATCAGGCAGTATTTGCTTTGACGGAGGGTGAACTTCTTCCATAACCTAAGCCTATTATTGTTTCTAAAGCACAGATACTGTTTTAAATTAATTCTCTGCACTTCGCAGCATGAAGTGGTGGCTTCTCTTTTGGCTGGTGTTTTTCCTGTCACACCAACCTTCTGCATGTCGTAGTTCACCACCAGTCTGTAGAAACAAACCAGGTCCACCAGGTCGGGATTCCTGCAGGGGCCAGTGCAACAGTAAGATGCTTTACTATTAATATTTAAGGCTCATGTTTCCATGTGAAACATTCTGTAGAACTTTTAATTAACTCAATGTTGTAAAAATGTGTATATGATTAATTAATTAATTAATTAATTATTACAGGGCTTGGCACATGCTGTAAGGAAGTTTTAGCCAACATTTTTAAAACCGGAAGCTGTGATGACGCTGTCAAGTAAACACTTTCCTTCTAAATAACTTTTTTTGAGTTTTCTATTTTGAAAAACTGTTAGATTAAATATGTATATAGGAGCAAAATCAAAAGGGTTGAGATGGTAATGTATTTCAGATGGTTTATGGCAGGGGTGTCAAACTCAATCAGACAAGGGGCCAAAACCCAAAGCACACTTTAGTTCGCAGGCAAACAGGATTTACTGAACAGATTAAAACTGAAAGTTATTTTAACATAAATATGAACAAAAACAGGACAGGATACAATATTCTTTCTTAGAAAATAACTGAAATAACTAAAAAATACATCCTGTCAAATGTATAAAAATTTAAAATATGAAGGTGCTCCAAAAATGAAAATAAAAACAGGTCACTAGTGTCCCGTTATACTGCCACTGTATCAGCTCCATTTGAACCTGTAAAAATGCAGTTCCGTCGTCGGCAGCAAATGGGTTGTGATGCAGCTTGAAATTTATTTTCTTTTTCTGGTTTACTTTCCAAAGCACAGTGTGCACTCATAAGTGCAGCTTTACCTGAAGCTCCTTCACTGCATCAGCACATCAGTGATCATGCAAGTCTGCAATTGGCAGATTTCCTCATTCTGCTCACAAACTCTTTCCCTGACTTAGTTTCTGCACCTTTGTAAAATACACCATGTTGCCAACTCTAAATCTATTTTCCGGGATTTGAACTGCTGGCCTTGACTTTGGCACCTTTGGTCTGTGATGTGTAATTAATGTAAGATTTTTAATCAAAATGTGGCATTCTGATTTTGTTTCTTATCCTTTTCAACAAGGGCCATTAAGGAGCTGCAAGAGATTCTAGAGGAAGAAGAAATAAGCGGGACCAGTTCATCAATTATTTCTGACACTGTTGTTGCCCTACAGTATAAACCCAATCGTACCTTTAAAGGCCTCGATATTTATGCCAGCGATAATCAGGTGTTTAAAAATAATTTCATAGTGTAATGTGACAATGATATTTTAAGCTGTTCACAGTTTTTAGCAGCAAAACTGGCAATATTTGTTTTGTCTAAATTTTTGGTCTTGAAAACCGCTGGGAATGGTTGAGATTGTTTATATCCTATTGATGTCCAAATGTGCATGTATTTTTAGTTACTTTTGTCCTTATTTTCCCTAAGCCACAAAACAGCTTGTTTGTTATTGCTTTAGCTATGAAATATCTGAACATGTTCTTTATACTGTAGATTAAACTTTCCTGCTGCTTTGCATCTCGGAGTCTGTGAACCTTAATGACTTTCCTCAAGTTCCAGCAATTTGAGATCATTTGGACTAAAATGGCTGAAGAGCAGTTTTGGATTTCCATTAAATTTATAATGCATGTTTAGATATATGCTAAGTTGAGAATAATGTTACTGTTATTCACGTCATCTTCCTGTTTTTGGCACGTTGATGCATATGCAGGTACAACCAGGCCAGTCTCCGCCCAGCAGCAGAGTGAAAGTTCAGCTGCCGAGTGAACTGCAAGCTGGACCAAACAACAAGATTGTGTTCTGCATGATTAAGTGGCCTGAAACATACCAGGTCAGAAATTAAACTCTTATACAAAATTCTGAATTTTATACAGACATAGATTTTACACTGTAAATTAAACTACTATCGTTTGTTGATTTAGCTTGTTTTAGCCAAGTAACATTACTAAAAAAAAAATCTTTTTAAATAGGCAAACATTTGGTCCATATTTATTTTATCTTCCAGTCATTTAACATTATTTATTATTAAGAAACCTTTGTCTCACTATCTTGATAACAGACCTTCATCTGAGCACTCAAACCTGCCACCATTCAGCTCAAGTCACATTATTTAAAAACAAACAAACAAAAATATAAGCATATATACATAATTGACCCTTGACATTACAGAAGTAAAGCAGGAGACAAATAATAGATTTTTTACTTAGTGCAGACCTCTAGGAAACTAGAATAGCTAAAGTAACATCCACATAAAGGCCCCAAGGTCTCATAGTTTTCTGTAGTAAAACACTGCATTGTAATAAAATCAATTCTACACACATTACATGCCAATTGTTTAAATTTAGCTGCTTATACACCAAAAGTGCCTCAGCCTCAGCTTCATTTGGAAATATATGATAATTATCGAATAGAGTTGCTGGCAGAACAGTAAAGTGATTGTTTTTATGTTCATGTCAGGAAGACAGATGTGTAGATTTTATAAAGATTTATTTGGAACCTGCCGTGCCTCTGCACATCAAACTAGTGACAAAAATATAGCAATTTATTTTGAGTTAACTCGCACAGATATCTTCATGTGGAGAAACAGTTTTAAAACTGCAATGATTATTTACCCTGCTGTGTATTCAAAATACCTTTATGCCATATAATAGCATTTATCCCAAGCTACAAATATTAATTCATATATGCAGTACATGAAAGCTCCAACACATGTAACAATGTACAAATAACTTTGTGTCCAGTACGTTATTGCCTCCATGATTTAATAAATGGATTGGATGTGTCTCATGAAGGAGCAATAAGTTTGGACTTAACATTGTTCTTTATGGTTTAATGTCTTCATATTTTAAACATAAAAGAATGTTTTGCCACAGGAACATTAAGTGAAATAGTGTTAGTCATTTATTTATTTACATTAAATTAGTTTAATTTTATACATTAAAAGACAGCTATGGGAACTGCTCTAATCAGTAAGAGTTAATCAATTTGTTCAACTTTCACACAGGAAGAGGATGAGTTATATATTTAAATGCAAATGTGCTGAAGGTCTTTAGCAATAATGCACAAAATATAAATGCGGTATATATTAAAGACACTTCTATGTATATTTTTATGTAGAAAAGTTGGTACACAGGGAAAAATCACTACAACCTTTTAATAAAATGTAAATTACATTAAAATTATTTCATAATAGACAACAAATCTTAAATAAATATTTTCTCAAAAAACAAACTGATGAATGTGTGTTTTATTGTAGACTGACGTTTATGACAGAAGACTGTTTGGCCTGAATGTGCAGCGCAAGAGGATATCAGGACTACAGCAGCGTGTCAACATCACCACAAACCTAACCAAGAAAATAAATGTACTTAATGTTGTCATTTACTGCAGATGTGCCTTTTACAATATTATATTATTAAATATATTTTATCTTTTGTTTAGCAAAAGTTAATAAAAAAAAGTTAGGCATATATAGTATTTAAACATGCAATATTTCTGTGCCATAGGAAACCCAAAAACTCTCATGTCAGTTCTTTGACTTCTCAACAAACAGTGAGTAACCAAGCATCACATCTGCCAAGAATAATGTAAAACATTAATATTTTTTTAAATAAACTTCAGTCATTGTTGTTTGTGTTTTGTCTTAAGATCACAAAGCTGATCTGATCTGACTTGGATATAAAAACATCTTATGTATAACTGATCTCTATTTTTGATGTATCAGCTTTTAGTGAGGATGGATGCATTACTCTATGGACACGTGGCCAGAATAATGTCACCTGTTCCTGTGACCATCTCACATACTTTGCTGTGCTCCTGGTAGGAGGGACAATTTTTCATTCTAAAAAAGTGGAATTTCAGGACTTACATGTCTTTAGACTTGAGGGAAACTCGATCAACAAAATATAGACAAACACCTCAGTAATAAAATGGGAAATCTCTTTTAGCAGGTGTGTTGCTAACAATCCAACAAGTTCATGCTGAGTTGGACACAGTTTAGCTATCTGGTTCTGATGCTTTGGTAAAAAGTTGTTGTGTGTAATGGCCAACTTCAGCCTTAACTCACAAAGTCAAACTTTCTATTGTAATTCCTTTAAGCAGTTGTCAAATGTTTGAAGAATAACTTCTTGAAGGACATTCAAAGCTCTTTTTTGGATGTTGTCTGCCTCTTGCTCCACTCTCTGTCAGGACGATCCCATAATAATGCTTCAATAATGTTGTGGTTTTTTCTTCTCTTCTACTCTTTAACTGTCGTAATAGTATCTTTGGAATCATTTTAATGCTGAAACTGTCAACACATAGTATTGCATGGACAATCAAAATCTGACAGTACCTTCACTGTGTTCATAATAACATCAACTTTGATAAGATTTTCAACACCACTGTGTAAACATAACAGAGCCCCCGCTGTGTTCTACAGACAGCTGCAGACACTCACTGTTGTACCTCTCTCCTGACCTCCTCCATATAAAAAAATGTGAACCAAAAAATGTCATTCCTCCATCAGGCATGTTACCAGTGATTTTCAATACAGTTCATATGTAATTTAATGTGCATCAGCCTTTTCTGAAGAATTAGAAGCTAAATTTAAAGACATGAGGTGTGACTCAAGACTTTCATAGTACTGACTTTACAGTATGTTTAATATATGTTAAAACAAAAAAGATTAATTTATACTGTACAACGTACAACACTCATCTCTTGCCAAAATGTTTCCTCAACTATAGTGTGTTATTGAGAATGTAGCTGCACTGGGTGTGCCCTGCCTACGTCGTGTGATTCCTGATACTATCACTAGATGCCCCAAAGTGAACAAAAGTAATCTTTTTCTGTTACAAATGCTCCCTTTACACCATGACTACAATCTTCATTCTTTTGTTAGTATCATCTGTTCTCACGCACAGTTCATTGGCTCATTGACTTGTCATTGATTATCTTATCTGTGACTTACTTTTCCTCATCTACATCTTTGTTTTACAACACCTAATTTACTGAAAACTTTCTGAAATAAAAACCGTGTTCAGGGTGTTGTGATTTTAATTTGATATAGCCAAAGACTTGAATGATGAAGAAAATAAATACTAAAACTGGACAAACAAGACTGCATTTCCCCAATCACGTGTCTGTCTCCTGCTTATTTTATTGTATCGAACTGCACTCTTGCATACACCTCCTCTATTCCTGTTGCTTATTTTGTATTGACTTTACTGCTTCACTGTTTGCGTGTCTTATGTTTAATTTCTACTCACTGACTACTTCTCACAATCAAAATGTTGCAAAATAAAGTGAGTGTGTATTTTCTGCACAGCTGCCTGTTTCTGGCTCTGATACAAATGGCACTGGGTCCCTCTCACCTAAAGACCAGGAGATTTTAACATACATCACTCTGATTGGCTGCAGTCTCTCTCTTTTTGCCCTGGTCATCACTGTTTTGCTCTTCATCACAAATAGGTAATTCATTTAATGACATTCTTCATCCTTTCTGTCTCTGCTTTTCTTATTAGACTCCTCCTATCCCATTGACTATTCAGCATGTACTATCGCCTTCCAGTCCTGACTTTTTTAACACCACAGTCAATTAATAACCTTTTTGTCTTTTTTCTTTGTTTTAATCTTTGTTCCTTATCACATCATACATGTAGATTTGGTCTAATTGTATTCCAAACAGAATAATACTAAAAAAGATGTGACTTACCATGAATCACATCTGCATTTGCCAGAAAGGTCAGAGAAGATGTTTCTATGAAGGTCCACATCAATCTTGTGATCGCCCTGATCCTCCTCAACCTGCACTTCCTGCTAAGTTCCAGGGTGGCAGCAGTGTCCTCCACTGGGCTCTGTTTGTACATGGCTCTTGCTCTTCACTACTCCCTGCTGGCCACTTTCAGCTGGATGGCTTTGGAGGGATTTCATCTCTACCTTCTCTTAGTCAAAGTCTTCAACATCTATATCAAGAGATACCTGCTCAAACTCAGTGTGGTGGGATGGGGTGAGTGGAATAATTTAAGCAAGAAGCTGTTTATCATCATCATCATCATCATCTAAATAACTGTTCTTGTGTTTCAGGTGTTCCTGCAGTCATTGTGTCAGTGGTAGTGATCATAGACAGAGGCTTTTACAGTCCTGTCTCTCTGGACGCATCTAAATCCAACAACACTGATATGTAAGGAAAATATCTGCAAGCATCTAAAATTGAATAAAGAAAATTTAAAATAAAAATTCATATTTATTTATTAACTGTTGGTGTACACATCAGAGTGTAGAGGGGAAAGTGTCATACAAGGGATAGGAATCAAACTCAATTTTACCAAACACTTATTTGCCTCTGGTATATTTCACCACATGCATCTAAATTATCCGCTATACCCACCCCCAAAAAAGTTAATTCTGTTCATCTGGATGTAATGTTTTCAGTAGGAGAAACGTTTCATCACTCTTTCAAATGATGGGAAAGGCTGGGGAAACCTGCAGTCAGCTGAGACTGAAGAAGTCACTTGGATGAGTGACGAAAAGTTTCTTGCAATGAAAACACTACGTCCATATGAACAGAATCAACCTTTTGGGGCGATTTCCCATCCTGGATGGTTGAGCATGCATCAATACGCCTGCAATAAGATTTCTATTACAGAAAGTACTTCTTAACTGAAACATGGGTCATCTGAACTCCCTTTCTTTTAGATGCTATATAACCAATAACGAGGTCAAGATGGGGACTACACTGGGACCATTCATCTTGGTGTTCCTCTTTAACATGATCATGTTTGCGGTGACAATCAGACGAGTTTGGACTCTACGCAAAACCACAGAGGTACTGGGCAGTTTTGTGTTGCTATTGTCAGCATGTCCTATGAAAGCTTAAAAATAACAATAATGAATTAGTCTTATAAACAAATGGTAGTTTTATATAACAAGAAAAATAAAGGCTAACTCTAGTCATCACTATTGTTAATTTTTATTTTACATTAGTCGTTCCTTTTAAAGGATGAACTGTGAGATGGGTTGTCTGTTAGCTTTTAAGACCAAGTAAATTCTCAGAAAAAAATAAAGGAACACTTTTTATTCAGAGTGTAGCATTAAGCCAACTTGATGAAGTAAACTTCTGGGATACTGATCTGGTCGGTTAAGTAGCAGAGGGAGTGTTAATCAGCCTCAGCTGATTTGACGTTAATGAAATAAACAGCGAGAGCTATGGATGCCATTAGATATCAGGATATCCTTGATCCATTGTCAGACCCTAAATTGGATCAGTGGTTTCTTGGTTCCTCCTGGTGCATGACAATTCAAAGACTCATTTGGCAGCTCCTGAAGGAAGAAAGACCTGATACCATTAACTGCCCCCACACCTATCTGACCTAAATTCAATAGAACACCTCCGGGACATTATGTTTTGGTCCATCCGATGGTGCCAGGTTACAGCTTAACTGACCAGAAGCTCAGTGATGCACTGGTCCAGATCTGTGAGGAGATCCTTAAAGACACCATCCAACATCTCATTTTTTTGCAATGAGATCTGTTGTGTTTTTAAAGTGTTCCTTTAAATCTTTTCAGCACTGTATTGTGTTTTGTAGTCATTTATCTAAAAACAAACAAACAAACAAAAAACATACTTTAGTATTGACTATTTAAACACATTTGTCTTACTGTGTGAGATTGTATATAATCTCCTGTGTCATTCTATATTTGGCAAATCAGTTTGGGCAGAGTAACCGTGACAGAGCCAAGAAAGACATTTGTACCCTGCTGGGAGTCATGACTCTGCTCGGCGTTACCTGGGGCCTGGTCTTCTTCTCTTTTGGATACCTGACCACTCCTGGCATCTACCTCTTCTGCATCCTGAACTCACTACAAGGTCTGTATAACCATTAGTATGTTAAGGCAAGGCAAGTTTATTTATATAGCACAATTCAACAACAAGGTGATTCAAAGTGCTTTACAGAGACATTAAAAAACAAAAACAAATATAAAGCACGATTTAAAATTGAAAAAAAAAGGAAGTAACAGTAGATAAAATCAGTAGTTAAAATGTAAGTTTTGAAATTTAAGCTTAAAAGTAAAACAGTGTGGATTTGCTTTATTCAAATGCAGCTGAGAACAGGTGAGTCTTCAACCTGGATTTAAATAAACGGAGTGTTTTGGTCCTTCACAACTTACAATCTGCACATCCTGCAGATTCTGACACACAGATGAATTACTACTTTCATTTTCAAATGTGCGTACTCATTGCATCTCTCTTTATAAAGTCTAAACATTTACTTCTCTTCCTCTCTCTTGCTTGTTCCATGCAGGTTTCTTCATCTTCCTGTGGTTTATGATGTCACTGAGAAAGGCTAAAACTGCAGTTACTAAGACAAGCAATGAAACACGAAGCACCAGCACCTAGCTTACACACAACTACCAATACCCCGAGAAGTTCCTTTGTGTGTGTTGTTGGAATGTTTAATGCAATATTAACTTAGAAACATTGTTGTATACATGAGTTCAAGAAGAAATTGTATCAGATAAGAGATCAGCTGACACTAAAAAAATGTATGTGAATGTATTAAGTGTGAAGATTTTAACAGCTCAAATTTAGTTTGAAGTTTTCTTTTTATTGCAATAGACAGAGTTTTTGTGGCAAGCAGTTTATCTTATTGTTAGAGGATAGATCACCTGTCTCTTTTTACACTCGCTTTCAGAGATCAGAGGCAAAACAACATAAAATTGATATTTTGTCACATTTTCACCAGTCTGCACATTAGATCTTAGTTTTAAATGAAACTCACCTGGCATTAGTTTAGTATTTTAAGAGGCTGTTATGTTGATTGATTGCACACACAGCATTTTGCTTTATTGTAATTGAACTGGTCTGAAAATTATTTTATATTAAAGCACATTGTGAATCACTAAAGGCTGTGGTGTTAGTAATAACAGTAATAGCTGTCTTATTACCTTCACCCTATGGACATTTAGGAGTTACGGGCATTCTAAAGTGAAAATCTCAGTTTTGTTCAGTATCATTATCATATGGTAACTCATAGTTTAAAAATCAAAAGTGTACTAATTTAATGTTTGCAACAAAGAATGTCAGAAAAAAACAGCGGTACCCTGCATATAGGTAGAGAACCCTTTAAAAAGTGTATTTTGGGTAAACAGTGGTCATATCACCACGTGGGACCGGTGGCTGCTCAGAGACACTTACACCATGAAAGGTCTCTTCTTTACCCACACTTTGATAACGTACGGTTACTGTACAACCTTGGTTCTCTTAGTGAAAGACTATCTCTCCACACCATCACATATTCCATATGTACGGGGTACGACTCCCCTTGGTCGTGGCACAAGGATACTTACTTAAGACACTCCGGCACGCCCGGCTACACCCCACAGCTCATGTATAAAACAGCTGTGCAGACTTGACACCGGTGATAGTTTGATCAGAGGGCGTCTTCGAGCAGCCTGACGGTGGAGAGATAGTTTCTCACTAAAAGAACCAAAGCTACACAGTAATCGTATGTTCTCTAGCATATCAAGACTATCTCTCCACACCGTTACATATGTACGGGGTAACTCTGTAAGACATCCCGCGATGAGACAGTACAACTGAACCGCAGAGAGCGAAGGGTGCAATAAACTATTGACAAAGTACCCATAAGCAGACCACCCCGGTCAGGGATTCGCCAGACGCGAAGGCCAAGCAGGGGGATTGGAGGCAGCAGTCTGCAGATGCTAGACTGGCCCGAACTGGTTGTGCAGGATGCAGGACCTCAAGTGATCAGCCGCTCAAGGTCAGCCCGGGAACCACGAGGCAGACCACCAGGGAGCGCAGCACACCGGGCTGCCAAGTAGGATCCCGCTGGTCGCATAGGCCTACAACATGCAGGCAATGCCAGACAAAGAGTCGGCGCTACAGGCTGAAGAACTCTTACTCACCACAGCGAGTGTAAGCCGGCAAAGCGGGCAGCAGGCCAGGGGGGCACAGCCTATAGTAGCAGGTCAAGCTAGGGATGAGACCTGTCCATCCACAGAGCCGAAGCCGCCCAGTGCTGTTGACAGACAGGTAGGGGACCTGCTGAAGTGGAGGGCTGAGCAAGGCAATGACCCAAAGGTCCACCCCCAGCACTGTCACTACGTGCTGTCCGCAGACAGATGAGCCTCAAGAGTGAACTCGAACAAGATACTCAAGCTCAGTCCCTAGAACAGGGCTGGCCCTTTTGATCAGCCTCGAACTTAGGAGGGGGATAATATTGTTTCCAATGCATTTCAGTTTAAGGGAAAGGACTTTCTATTATACATGGTGCTTGAGTTTTTTATGAGAGAGAAAACAAATACGCTCAAATGATAAGTTTTCACAATTTATTATTAACCGGTTAGACCGGTTCAAATTAGTTTGACATGGCACCATGGAGTATGTCAAATGTTCCCCACTGTGTGCCCTTCCTTCTATTTCAGGCATCTTGTATTTAGTTCATTCATATGTCTGTGTTTTCTCTAGTTATCTCACTTTCTGTGTTATTTTAGAGTTTGTGTTCCTTGTTTGTCGTCTTGATTCTTCTTCCCTCGTCAAAGTAGATGCTTCTGTTCCTCCCTTCTCAGTGTTTTTTTTTTGGGTTTGCTCCTCCCTAGTCTTGCGTCTCTCTTCAGCTTCATGCTTTAGCTAGTGTGTGTTTTTAAATTCTAGATTTTTAGACTTCACTTTCCTTTTGTACTCACTCAAAAATTGACTGACTTTAGGTTTAACGCACTCTGTCTCCACATGCTTGTATTTTGGTCCTTCACAACCTACAATCTGCACATCCTGCAGATTCTGACACACGGATGAATTACTACTTTCATTTTCAAATGTGCGTACTCATTGCATCTCCTGTATAAAGTGTAAACAGTTGTTTTTCTCGCTCTTTCTTGTGCCATGCAGGTTTCTTCATCTTCCTGTGGTTTATGATGTCACTGAAAAAGGCTAAAACCGCAGTTACTAAGACAAGCAATGAAACACGAAGCACCAACACCTAGCTTACACACAACTATGTGCTTCTGACATATTTTTTGTCCTTGTGTCAGTTCAATATCTCAATATAGGGTGGAGAGCCACCCTATCCCTAACATCACAACAACCCGCTACAAGTCCTCGTTCACTGCATCCATGAATCTTGTCTGTGGTCTTCCTCTTTTCCTCTTACCTGGCAGCTTCATATTCAGCCTCTTTTTTCCAACATATCCACTACCTCTCCTCTGCACATGTCAAAACCATCTCAACCTTGCCTTTCTAACTTTGTCTCCAAACTGGTTAACCTGAGTTGTCCCTCTGATCTACTTCTTTGTTATACTCATGGTGAAGTCAGTCCACCCTGGTCACTCCCAAAAAAATATCCCTGTCCACTTCTGGCTACTGTCTTTTTTTCAGAGCTGCTGCATCCAAACCATACATCACAGCAGGTCTCACGACCATCTTGTAACCTTCCCTTTCACCCTTTTCACTCTTGCTGCTGTCCTTATTTCACAAATCACCTGTGACACTCTCCACCCACTTCAGCCTGCCTTCGCACTCCTCTTCAATTTTCTTGTGTGTTGTTTGTTGCTTTGGATGATTGACCAAGTTATTCAAACTCATCTAGTTTTGCTATGTCTGCTTCTTACAGCTTTACTGTAACTGTGTGGGCACATCCACTTGAGATACATGTGGGATAAGTCTGGGTTTGTGCGGCCCACACAGCTTCAGAGTTCATCTGGACCGACCCACTTTGGGCCTGCACAGCCTTTTTTGATGGAACATATTATTAAATAGGAAAAGGTCACCTAACTGTGACCAGCTTGTTACTGCATCTGCTTTTAATGAGTCTTAAATGCAAAATATTTCAATGAAATTACCAGGAAACTATTTATTTTTCCTTGTCCCTAGTCATCCTATTTTTACTCTAAATAGATGAAATGACACAAACACACAGTAATTAAAGGCATGCAGAGTAGACACACTTCAGATGTGTCCACTAGCCTTTAGCACGAAGCTTTAATTTAGGGTAATGACAATGTCAGGTTTCATCGCTATGACTTTGTTGTTCATGCTTTGCAATGCAAATCAAGGTTTTTATTCAAAATGCAAAACTTTAACATGAAGAGATTAGATACAGCTAGTTTCTCACAGACTTTAACTTTGAATTTCATTCTTGTAACAACGGGAGGAAAATTCCAATATACATAAATTGTTCAGCTTAATCTCTTTTTGAAATCAGAATTTGGATCAGTTTTATTACCAATTTTATACATAAATAAGGTATTTGTCACAATTTCATGGTACTTCATGGTACTTTCTGTTCAATTTGACCTGCTTTAAGGGAAGAAGTAGCTTGAAAAGAATGTGTTTTAGTGCTGAAAATGTGAACAGTGTTCAGTATTATATTTTAATAACGTCATCCTGTATTTGCTGCATGCTCAGTAGTGACAAGGAAGGGAAGACGTGTATTTTTAGCTTTCTAGCAAGTTGATACTTCCGCTTTCTTACTTAGAATGTCATTTACATTTGTTTCATCAACTTCCTTTACACCTCTTCCTATTCAGCTCTTTTTCCCCCCTGCTGTCACTTCTGCTGTGTTCTCTGTCCTAATGAACTGATTTCCACAGCAACATGCAAAGGTAGGCTACGCTTTGGTTCACTTTAAAGTACATTACACTTTTTGTGTTGAGGCTAATAACAAGGATTAAAAAAAATATACATTTTATTTCAATGTATTTATTAGGATTATTGGTAGTATTACTAATAGTAGAAGTAGGAGGAGAAGAAGTTGTATAAGTTTTATTTCTTAATCTGTGTTTTTTTTAAATAAGTTGGTGCAGTCTCTAAAACTGGACATCTTTATATAGAAAACATCTTGTGGAGTAGCACTTTGACTGATGAGTCTTCAGGGTGATGGTGTGAGAGCTTTGGTGGCTGTCTCAATATCTCTACATTGACTAAAGGTCTTACTTTGTCAAATAGACCACAATGATAATTTAGCTTTAAATATCTTTGTAGTATTTGAATTTCAAATTGTTTAACAGTATAACATTAAATCGATTAGTGTGCTACAGTACAATGTAAGATGCTATGACATGGAACCAATACCATCTCACATGTGTCCAGTTAGAGGAATTTGAACATTTGAACCTGTTACTCATTTACAATCAGTTTGCTGAATGGTTATAAACAGTGTTGATACTGATAACATGTAATAAGTTCTGGTCTGTTACATTACCACTGCATTCATTACTCATGCTGCATTCCAATCTAAACAGTAATAGGTGGTTTCCCCCTGTCTTTTGAATATAAGATGTGGGAACATTCCTTAAATTATTACACCTACTTTTAGTGGAAATGCAAAAGTATTACTAATATTTAAGAATGAAAACAATAAAGAATTAAGAATAAACATGTAGTTAAGGGTATGGGATGGCCATACATCAAAGGAACATTGACTTTCAGTTTGAAACAGGACCGAGGGCAGTTTCCAATGGTTTGATGACCCCTCCATCCACCGAGACCTCCTCTTGTGGCTCAGTTATATGGTTATATGGCTCAGTACCAACTTAAATCCCTTTATCCAATCATACATTCTGTGAGACAGTAAAACATAACACTTTTTCATTCCCCGTACTGTACAATCAAATTACCGTTTTTAATCAATTAGAAACCTTAAATGCGGTGGGAATGATTTTCTGTCTACCTTCATCATAATGGCAACAAAATTAAAAAAAAGACAAATAACATAATGCTTGAATAGCTTTGTAAAATAATGCTAATCTAAATGAATCAACTAATTTAAATCTGAAAGGAACTTTGACAACATTTGACGGAAAAGCATAGATTTTTTTTTTTTCATTCTAAATGTGAGTCTCTTCACAGGAAGAAGAGCTGGATATTCTGGTGGCTGATGTCTTTTGTGTCTTATGAAATGCTTTATGAGAATTGGGTGTCAGGACAGGGTTCCTGTGAGACTATGTGCAATATAACATCTAACATAGGTAAGTTGTTAACTGCTGTAATAAAATAATTACTTAAATCTGGGGACAGCAGACAATTTAGATTCTAACCCAAGAAACAAGGGGTGTGAGTTATTTACTTTTTCCTTTTGCCTTTTATGAGTTTATATAAACTCGGCTTGTTTTCTGTCAGTCTTTTAGCTACATGTGTTTATTTCTCTCCTACTCCTCCTCTTCTATTCTACCACAGCCCTAAAATGTCAGACATAAAATGTTATGTCCCTTTAAATCACTTTACTACACTTTAGAAGAAAGCATTCAATCCTCATTTAAATGTTCTTTAAATTTCTTTAAGTTTAAATTTCTTTAAGTGTTTTCGTTTAATAAATAAACGAAAACACTTTCAAATCACATGAGCCAATATTTTATTCAGAACAGAACAGAAATAACACAATAGATGTTTAAAATGAGACATTTTTCAATTTTAAGCACAAAAATTAGCTCATTTTAAATGTGATGCTTGCTACAGGACATGTTTACAATAGTGTAGCATCTGCTCTTCTTTTCAAAACATTTTGAAGACGTCTGGGCATCAAGGTTTTGAGTTTCTAGGGTTTTGGTGTGGGAATTTGTTTGATGTAGTTTTCATTTAATGATGCACCAAATGTTCTCTATAGGTGAAAGATTTGGAAAGCAAGCATAGCAATTCAGCACCCAGACTCTTCTCCGATGAAGCAATGCTGTTGTAATAGTGGCAGTATGTGGTTTTGCAATTTCCTGCTGAAATATAAAAGGCCTTCCCTGAAACAGATGTACTCTGGAAGGGATCATATGTTGCCTTTTTATGAGGATTTTGTTTATATACAGAAAAAAGAACATATTGCAGATGACAGTTCCAGTGTCACTGGCGATGCCCTCCACTCCCGCCACCCAACAAGTGGCTCCAATGCTAACGCGAATAGGAGGGGGTCCAAAACCTTTCAACATTCACTGTTTCTTCCAAAACACGCAAGTTGCCCATACTGAATGCATTTATTCCAACACATATCATCAAAGATGCTGACTTTTGAATTGAAAGCTGATAACACGCTGGAATGTCTCCCACTCTTTAGCCTGGAGGATGAGACGTCTGTGATTACCAACTATGTCAAATTTGGACTCGTCTGGCCATAGAAAACGTTTCCATTTTGAAACAGTACATTTCACAGATATGACGCCGCCTCTCGATCATGTTCAAACATGGCTTCCTTTTTGCATGACAGAGCTTTAGTTAGTATCTGCAGATATCATATCAGATTGTGCTTATCGACAGTAGTTTCCTGGGCCCCTTAGTGATGTCAGTGACACAATCATGCCGATGAATGATGCAGTGTTGTCTGAGGGCCCGAAGACCACGGGCATTTAATAAAAATTTTCAGCCTTGTCCTTTATGCACAGAGACTGTAGCACTCTCAGTGTAAATGGTTACAGACGCATCTCCAGTTTCTCTGAATCTTTTGATGATGTCATGCATTGCAGATGATGATGTTGAGGAACATTTCAAATCAAATCAAATCAAATCACTTTTATTGTCACATCACATGTGCAGGCACACTGGCACAGCACATGCGAGTGAAATTCTTGTGTGCGAGCCCCACAAGCAACAGAGATGTGCAAACACAACAACACAAATGAGCAAAATACAAGAATGGCCAACCTGAAACTAATAAATATATGTACAATATATAATAGTGTATGCATTTCTGGATGTGTATACTAAATATTTTCGTGTGTGTGTGTGTGTGTGTATACACATTTTTACAAATTAAATAGTAAAAAAAAAACAAAAAAAAAACAAAACAATAATAATAATAATAATAATAATAATAATAATAATAATAATAATAATAATAATAAAATATCTAAAATATACAGAGTTGAATATGTGCAAAACAAGTGGCATTTATATACAGTGTGGAGTGCATAATGTTGAAGTTCCAGTAGTGAAGCTGAGGTGTCTATGACGTGTTCAGCAGTCTGACGGCCTGGTGGAAGAAGCTGTCTCTCAGTCTGCTGGTACGGGACCGGATGCTGCAGAACCTCCTTCCTGATGGAAGCAGTCTGAACAGTTTATGGCTGGGGTGACTGGAGTCCTTGATGATCCTCCCCGCTTTCCTCAGGCACCGCTTCCTGTAGATGTCTTGGAGGGAGGGAAGCTCACCTCCAATTATCCGTTCAGAGCACCGCACTACTCGCTGGAGAGCTTTGCAGTTGTAGGCGGTGCTGTTGCCATACCAGGTGGTGATGCATCCAGTGAGGATGCTCTCAATGGCACAGTGATAGAAGGTCCTGAGGATGCGGGGGCTCATGCCGAATCTTTTCAGTCTCCTGAGAAAGAAGAGGCGCTGCTGCGCCTTCTTCACTGTTTTGTTTGTGTGTACTGACCACGTAAGATCCCCAGCCAGATGTACTCCAAGGAACCGGAAGCTGCTCACTCTCTCCACAGCAGCGCCGTTGATGGTGATGGGGGTGTGTACTTCTCTGCACCTCCGGAAGTCCACTATCAACTCCTTTGTCTTTGCGACGTTGAGGGTGAGATGGTTGTCTTGACACCAGTGGGTCAGGGCGCTGACCTCCTCCCTGTAAGCCGTCTCATCACCGTTGGTGATAAGACCCACCACTGTAGTGTCGTCCGCAAACTTCATTTGAAGTATTCCACAATCTTTTAAGGTACTCTTTCACAGACTGAAGAGCCGCTGCCCATCTTTTCTTCTGAGAGACTCTGGCTCTCTGTAAGACATCCCTTTTATAGCTTATCGTGTTACTTGCTAGATGTTCTCCCAGCTGAAACGTTTTGATCTTTCTTGCTATTTCAGCCATTGTTTGTGACCTGTATCAAGCATCAAGTTTGAAATGTAAAATTTCTCAGTTCAGACATCTATTATTTATGTTTTGTTGTGAATAAAATATTAGCTTGTGTGATTTGAAAGTCTTTTGGTTCTCATCTTTGTCAAAATTTAACGAACATCCCTACTTTTCTGGAATTCATGTTTTATATACTATAACTTGTTTCGAACAGCCATTTTTCTTACATGGTGATATTGCATTTAAAAATGAACCTTTCAACTCTGCTTCTCACATCTCCATTCCCCTATAAATGTCTTCATAACGAAATATGAAATTGTATAATGTTTTAAGATTAAACTTTCATACATTCTGGGGACATGTGGGTGGTTTAATTGTACAAGGGTAAAATGTGTGTTCTTACATTTTCTCTACAGGTCGTAATCATACAGAGTGTTGTATGGATTATACAGACAAGGTTTTGAGAACTGGAAACCGCACTGACGCTATGACGTAAACATTTTAATTATTACACAAAATTTTCAGTATTTAAAACAAGATTTCAGATTTGTGTGGTTTTTTGTGTTTATTAATTATTTTGAAAAAAAAAAATTACATTAATTAAAGGATGTAAATCATTAATATTGTTAATATTTTCCTATCCTCCTCCCCAAGAGCCATTAGGACTCTAGAAAGTGTTCTAGAGAGAACAGAGGTGAATGTGAGCATGCAAGTGTGTGTCAAAACATTTGTGGCGCTTCTGCACAAACCCAATGATACCTTTGGAGGCCTTAAAATTTATGCTGATGACACACAGGTAAAAAAAAAAGAACATCACATGATCCTATTGAACAATGGTTTGTAGTCAGACTCAAAGTGTAGCCAGAAATACCTACCAACTACTGAGCTGATATTTGGATCCAATTTTGAGGTTGGGTCAGATATTGGTTAGGACCTGCTTTTTTAAGGTCTGAAACATTGTAATAAGTCTAATGTTCTGTTCAAGGTAATTATGGCGAACTTAATTACCTCGAACAGGTAATTAACTCTTTGTAAAAAAGGAAATAATGAAAATAAATGTCAAACTAGGAAAGCTTTTATTAAATTTATGACAACGTCTTGGCATTACCTTGAGTGTTTTACTCCATTTCTATTTGTCAGCTCAAATCTGTGTGCAAGGAAGTGAAGAAAAATTCAGCCCACTTTTCTTTACACATTGTTTATTTCACTGAAGTCTGTGGGCATTCGTTTATGTGCAGATTAAGGTCTGGATAGTTATCAACATTATATTTTTATATTATAATTATTATATTTCTTATAAAATATTATATTTTACATTTTATTATACTTTTTGTGAAAACGTTTGGAAAGTGAACTTTTAAATTCAGTTCACTTTCCAAACAGCAACACCATGACATCAATGTGTTTTATTTACAATGTCAGTAGCAAGAGTTGCATTATGTTACTGCTATTCACATGCAGTTGTTTTCTTTCTGTTCTTGGCATGTTGATGCTGATACAGGTAACACCAGATGTGCCTCTTCTCAACAGTAAAGTCCTTGTCCAGCTGCCAAGAGAACTGGGTGCTGGACCGAATAACAAGATTGTGTTCTGCATGTTTAAATGGCCTAAAATGAACAAGGTCATAAACTACATTTTCTTATATAACAATATGTAGGAAAAGGATTTGGTGAGCTATAGAACAATAGGATTTTTGCCAATTTTGTATTTACACATTAAATTTAAACTACCGCTCATGGAGCTCGAGGTTTTGCTTGTTTTAGTCTAATGAAATAACATTTGGATTTCAGGTTATATTTTTTTCTTATTTTTACCACTTGTTAGGAAATATGTATTTCTAGCTAATTTAGTAATTCTTTAGTGTTTTTGGTGATTTCTAGTCTTTAGGTTTTGTTACTGTGCCTCCTTTGTTTCCCTTGTGTGTGTCTAGTCATCCTTGTCTCTATTTTTGTGTATTTCCTGGTTTATTTTGACAGTCCTGTGTCCCGGGTTAGAGTATTCTGTTTTGCTTCCTCCCCGTCTTGTTTGTCAGATTAGGTTCAACTGTGTCTCCCTTCTGTTATGTATTCCCTTGTTAGCCTCTGTATTTATTGTGTGTTGACCTTTTATTGATTAATAAAATGTAAATTAGTACACATATTTTTGAAGGAAGCTGGGTACACAAGGAAAGAATAATTTCATTTTTAACTAAATGTAAATTATTTGCATATCAAACAGTGCATCTAGATCATTGAGTAGTGTGTTTTTTCCCCCCGAAACTAATATTAAAACTGTCTTTGCAAAACTGTTAAACCAGCTGACAAATTTGCATTTTATTGTAGAGCATTTTTGAAAGCCCACATGAAGTATATGATCAAAGACTGGTTGGTCTGAGTGTGCAGAACAAGGAGATATCAGGACTGCAGGAGCGCATCAACATCACGATGGAGTTTACCAAGAAAATTGACGTAACTATGCTTTTTTTGAACATTTATTTCATTTCTACCTCTTGTTACTTTATTGCATAATTAATTGATACATATGATATGCTGTACATTTTGTACAAACATGAAATATTTTTGTGTCATAGGAAACTCAAAAACCCTCGTGTCATTTCCTTAATTATTCAACATGCAGTAAGTAACAAGCATCACATCTGTCATGAACAGTAATGTACACTGCTCAAAAAATAAGTAAAGGAACACTTTTTAATCAGAGTACAGCATCAAGTCAGTTAAACCTATGGGCTAAAGGTGTGGTCAGCTAAGTAGCAGAGGGGGTAGATAATTTGACGTTAATAAAATTAATACCAGGTGTACTAGATGGATAATAATGAGACAAACTCCCAAAAAAGAATGGTTTTACAGTTGGTGGACACCGATATCTTTCCATCTTCATCTATTCTGTTTTTTCACTAGTTTTGCATTTGACTGGGATCATTCTCATTACTGTTAACATGAAGACATACATGAACCCTACAAAGGTTGCAGAGGCAGTCAAACTCCTCCAAGATGGCGCATCAAGACATGTCATTGCCAGAAAATCTGCTATGTCTCCCATCACACTTCGCAAGAGCATAGAAGAGATTCTAGGAGGCAGGAGGTTACTTTAAGAGAGCTGGACAAGACTGTTAAAGGTCCTTAATCCATAAGTACCACATGTGACCTTTGTGTAAGGAAGAACATGAAGAGCACAGATAGAGGCCTACAAAACGACCTCCAGCAGACCCGACATCCTCAAGTAGGCTCATTGATGCCTTTGTCCAAATCTGGGAGGAGATCGCCAGGGACACCATCCACAGTCTCATTAGGAGCATGCCCCAGCTTTGTCAGGCAAGCACAGAAGCATGTGGGGGACATATGAACTACCAGTGATGGGAATAACGGCGTTACAAGTAACGGCGTTACTAACGGCGTTACTTTTTTCAGTAACGAGTAATCAAACTAATTACTATTCCTATCGTTACAATGCTGTTACAGTTACTAACAAGAAAATGCGGTCCGTTACTATTGACAGTTGAAGCTGTGTTCAGCTTACCGCATCTTGTATCAGTTGCATGGAAGTAGCTGACTACGTAAGTAATCTGGACGCCACAGCTTTAAGCAGCTGCGCGCGCTCCCGCGGACGGTGATCACGATCACTGTCTAGCACAACACCTGGAGCTAAGGGGGCAAAACAATCGCATGAGTGCTGCTGTTTGACTGAGGAAGAGTAAAGTAGTCGCGGTAAGCCAATCACATGACCACTTAAAGACAAAGCAACAAGGTGATATATACCAGTTTATAAATTGCGTTGATAGGCCACGTAAAACCAGAGTCATGATAAACAATATATACGCGGTGTTTTTCCTCAATAGTTTCGTCACGTTTACTGTCTAAGGACAGCGCAGCGAGACCTCTCTGCTTATGAGCAACCCCCCCCCACAAAAAAAAAAAAAAAAACAGGATAAGTTTTAGGAGTGACAGCGAGAGAGAGAAAGACAGCAGAAAACGAGAGAGAGAGAGTTTTGAGATGTGAGAGATTTGTGACGTTTAGCGTCTTTGGAGTGTGTAGTTAATATGCTGTCTTGTGTAGTTAGTGTGTAGTGATGTGGATAGTTTTGTGTTGTGTGTCAGAACAATGAGGCGACTGCTGTCTCCAAATAGAAAAAGGAGTGATACACCTGCTGCTGTCAGGCCTGCAGGTATCAGGCTGTGATGTTCTCCTTTATAGTGGACATAAATTATTTTTTTGGAGTGGAACAAATAATTTGTGTGGCATCTTATTGAATGCAGAACAGCTGGTTGTTCTGTAAATAGTTTGAAATGGTTATTTTAAAAAAAATCAAGGTAAAAGGTAAATTGATGAATTTGTTGTTTGCAAAACTTGTGCATAGGATTTTAAAATTGATCATTTATATTTGCATTTAAAGTTCTGAAATATCATTCATTAAACATGTTTGTGGTTGTTAAAATGTAACTTTTTCTACTCTGATTTTACATTTTTTGTCTGATTTTAGATCAATTGTGTTAATACAGTGTGTCGGAATGAAAACATAACTGTAAATTCAGACACGTGAGGTTGTGCTTAAAAGGATGATACCAAACAAGGCAAAGTAAATAGTTTTTAAAGGTGAAATGTGGAGGGAAAATCAAAAGTAGTTTGAGTAGTTAAAAATGTTAACTAACTAACAGTTACTTACTCAGTTACTTTTTTGGAGAAGTAACTAGTAACTATAATTAATTACTTTTTCAAAGTAACTTGCCCAACACTGCGAACTACTGAGTACCATTTTGAATTGCTGCAAAGGAATTCAACCCACTGTAGGTTTATATTTCCCTTTCTATCAAAAAATGTGGGATCTGTTCATTCTTAACACATTACCCAGTTGATATCATTATAGATAACCAGCGTGATTCTTTTCCCCCTCAAAATCTGATGTGTTTTTAAAGTGTTCCTTTAATCTTTTTTTGAACAGCAAGACACCTATTTCTTTCATAAGTTGGACTCATTGGGGTTTGTGTTTTCACTCAGGGCCCCGACACTGAGTTGATGTTCAGAAATTGAATCTTTTGCATAATGGATCTGTTTGTTTTGTTTACCAGATTTTAGTGAGGATGGCTGCCTCACACACTGGACACGTGGTCAGACTAACATCACCTGTTCCTGTAACCACCTCACATACTTTGGCATCCTCATAGTAAGATTGGACTCATTCATTATATAAAGAGGGATTCAGTGAACTGCAAAACAAAGTATAAATACAACATCTTGTAAAGAATTTGAGAGCTCTCTTGTCCTTCTGTCTGTCCATCTCTTCTCACCTATGTCAACAAACATTTATCTGAACTGCTTCAAACTTTGCAGCTGAATTTCTTGGGTCTCGAGTTAATGTGTTACTGAGTTGATGTTCATCAGATGAGTGGTTCTCATATAAGTCTGTTAAAAAAAGAAGAAGAAGCCATTCTCCGTCAATTGGTTTTCCCCATCTATTTCTGGCACAGCATGCTTGGGAGGGGCACATTAACATATAGACATGTTTGTTTGGCTAGCTTCACAAGGACATGCCAGATCATTAATCAATCTACCTTAATTTTACCTCAAACCTTCAAACAGGCTTGTCAAGTGGTGTGGGGCAAAAGACAGCAAGCTTAAAAAAAAACCCCAGCAAAATTTAGTCATAGTGGTGACTGAAAGACGCACAGCTTCTCAGAAAGATAAGTGTTTTAGATTTCTTCTTTAGATCTTCGGTTTCCTCAGTTTCCTTTATCGGAAATGGTGATGGGCTCTTAATAAACCCACCCACACACCCACCCACACACACACCCACACACACAACAATTCAGGAAATCCGCATGTGATATAAATTTATAAATTAAAGTGACTAAAACATGGGTAACTGTGCGCTCATTGTATTAGTACAACTAATGAAAGCCAAAAGCATCTTTTATATGTTAGCAAATCTCTTTATCCGGTGTGTGAAAGTAAACAATGTAGTTTGCTCTCTGCATGCAAAGAAAAGAAACATTTTGCCATGTTACTGCACATGTATGTAATAAATGTGCAGTTTATATAACCTACACATTCATTGAATGTAAAAATTATGCATGCAAATATAGTAACAAATATGATTTGTTATAAATGTAGATACGTTAGTTGTGCATTTCCTTCTTTTTCTTCTTTTCAGTTTGGTTTCATTCTTGATGGTGCCACCAGATGACACCAAACTGAAATGATTTCTTGTACAGAATGTGTTCTACCTTCACCTGCTCTGCTCAACTTGTTTTCAATCAAATTACTATCCTGCCCTGGTCAGAGCATGGCAATGTTACATGCAACTGCTAAGGGCACAGTCTGGCTTGCGGCATAGCCCATCATTGCACCTTTATTCCTCTGACCGCACTTGAAAACACTGCAGCCAAAACCATCCACACTCACACAGAGAAAGTATTTGCACTGCAATCACACACACAGGAAGTGTGCAGTGCTGTCTGTTATTGCATGCCGTTCCTGTATTGCTGCTATGTTGTATTGCTTTTCATGTTAATTGTTTGTGTGTGTTGCTCGTGCTTGCTTACCTATCGTTTGCCTCCGTTTGCCTCTGTTGTTATGTTATGCTTGTTATGATTGTATGTAGCATATTTATTTAATGCTTTATTTTATTTTTCAGATGTATTCAGCTGTTCTTTTAACTTTCTTTTTAGCCCTGCCCCCATTTTCTTCAAGGGACTTGTACCATTAGGAATAACAAGCATACTTATTAACTTAATGGGTTAAAGTTAAAGTTACAGTGTAAAAATAATAATAAGTAAGAAAGTATTTGCTTCTGGAATGTGACTAATTGTTATAATTAGGGTTGCACTGATACCCATACCGGTATCGGGTATCGGCCTCGATACCACATTTTCTAAAGTACTCGTACTCGTTAAAAGTCCCCCGATACCGGGGACCGATACCACGGTCTGAGACCTGTCTATGTTTGAGCGGCATGTAAGGGGTTAATCACAGGCGCCGAGTAAATACCGAGTAAATACCTCTCAGCCCCATGTAGGAGTGTGGAAAGTGAAAGTCTTTGTAGCTCAGTGTCACACATTATAGATGAAAACAGAAACAGTCTGACTGAGATAATGCAGAAAAGCTACTTTTCTTAAAAAAAAAACTGCCACTCACTTTTTCCTCTCCATTAAGTGAGTTATCTTAGACATGATGTTAATACCTACCTCAGTTGCACTGACTGCCACAGTTCTATGTTGGTGGATGTTGTTAGTTTATTCAAATATTGTGCACTAAATAGCAAAGATGTTTATTAATGCCCCTTGTGTTGTCCAAAGCGGCAGAGTTTACAATAAACTGAAAACAATACTTGAGTTGCACTGTCACTGTTTAATTTTTTTTTCATAATTATTTATTCTGTAATATGCTGCATACAACATGCTTTTCATTTTAAATAAATGCTCTTAATTCCAAACCAGTCCCTTGTTTGTTTGGTTTTTTTTGTTAAATTATAGGACTAAAGCTGTTACCTGTAAATTGAAATCATGTTTTTATTAAGTACTCGGTATCGGTATCGGTGAGTACTGAAATGCAAGTACTCGTACTCGTACTCGTTTCCAAAAAAAGTGGTATCGGTGCATCCCTAGTTATAATACAAATAGTGAAAGATGATATAATCACGTGTTTTCTCCACAGATACCTGATCCTTCCATCACAAAGAAAGACCAAGAGATTTTAACACACATTACTGTGATTGGCTGTAGTATTTCCCTTTTTGCTTTGGTCATAGCCATTTTGCTCTTTATTACAAACAGGTAATAAATTCATTTTTCATATTCTTCCCATCTTCATCAGTTCTTCCACTCGTTTTTAGTACCTCCTGTAATCTCATTTGCCTCAGTTCCTGTCCTCTTTTTCTGAATCATCTCTTACAGCAAATGCTCTCTTTATTCTGTACTTATCACTTCATATTTTCTTTCTTCTCTTTTTACGGCCTACTATTTCTCCAGTTGTGATGTTACTTATCACAGATCAATTCTCTGTGTGACAGAAAACTCAGACAAGATGTCTCTATGAAGGTCCACATCAACCTTGTAATTGCCCTGATGCTCCTCAACCTGCACTTCCTGCCCAGTCAGGCAGCGGCAGCAGGGTCTTCCTCTGGACTTTGCTTATACATGGCTCTTTTACTTCATTATTCCCTGCTGGCCACTTTCAGCTGGATGGCCTTGGAAGGTTTCCACTTATATCTTCTCCTGGTCAAAGTCTTCAACATCTATGTCAAGAAATACCTGCTCAAACTCAGCGTAGTGGGATGGGGTGAGTGGAATAATTTAATCAGGAACCTGTCATTATCAATCTGGAAATGGTATGGTGAATAATCTTTTTTTTTTTTTTTTGGCTCCAGGCGTCCCTGCAGTGATTGTGTCAGTGGTGGTGATCATAGACAGAAAGTTTTATGGTCAGGTTGCTCTGGAAACATCTAACTCTACAATGTAAGATTTGCTAGCATGTAAGGAATCAGGAATAGTAGTTTACATTTACTTATTAATTGTTTTACACATGGGTTTTTGTATACATGCATGTTTATTTTTTTAAGGGAGAATCAGAAAGCTTCATTGCACCAAGCATCTAACTTGCTAAAATTGAAACATTATTTCCTTTGTAGCCCTGGGGATGCTTTTACTACATAGATCTGCATTAATGTGTCTTTTACAGAGCACATTGTTGATTTTTCAGTTTGTGAGGTTAAAACATGATCTGCTCTTTTTTTAATAGATGCTATATAACCAATTCCTACGTGAAAATATGGACTACAGTGGTACTGTTCAGCTTGGTGTTCCTTTTTAATGTAATCATGTTTGGGGTGACAATCAGACGTGTTTTGATTCTCCACCACACCAGAGAGGTAATTCTGTAGTCTTAAAAGAAATATTTAAGTAGTAATCCATCAGTGTATCCATTGGAAACCCAAAACCAGCAATGAAGTATTTTTTTTATGACAATTCAAGGTCTCAAACTTTGATTGTGTGTAACCTGGTATGTCATTTTATATTTGGCAAATCAGTTTGGGCAGAATAACCTTGAGAAAGCAAAGAAAGACATTTGCTCCCTGGCTGGAGTCATGACTCTGCTCGGCATTACCTGGGGCCTGGTCTTTTTCTCATTTGGCCTCCTGACCACTCCTGCCCTCTACCTCTTCTGCATCTTGAACTCACTGCAAGGTCTGTAAACACACATACACACAATCATAGCGGCAGAGTTGACAATGTGGATTGCGCCCATAGAAAAACTGTGATTAAAGTTTCTAGAAACTAGACATATTGCCATTTTCACAGTTTATTAATTCAACAAACAGGGTTCTCAGTAGGGATGGGTATCGTTTAGGTTTTATCCGATACCGGTGCCAAACCGGTACTTTTGAAACGGTGCCGGTGCTTAAACGGTGCTCAAACCGGTGCTTAAAGAATGGAGAACACAAA
The DNA here is from genome assembly GCF_900408965.1 of Simochromis diagramma. NCBI lineage: Eukaryota > Metazoa > Chordata > Actinopteri > Cichliformes > Cichlidae > Simochromis > Simochromis diagramma. Next base: position 4,170,708 of record NW_024387414.1, read on the forward strand.
ATTGGTCCAAAAACCTCTCATGTTCAGCTGTTTTTTTTGTAAAAAGGTAACAATGTTAGCCTTTTCTGCAGCTATGGGGCATATATGGTATCACTCTTGGCTGGAAGCAGTGCTTAAACAATGGAAAAAACACAAACTTTGTCCAAAAACCTCTCATGTTTAACTGTTTTCCACTTTCTTGGTCATTAGCTTTGGCAGGTGAGGTATCTGCCATCAAACAAGAAGACAGCCGCATGTAGCTACTGACTGATGTTTGCTAGTTCACCTTACATGCATTAATGTAATAACGTGGTTAGCCTACTCAACGTAAATTACACACGAACAACATTAAGCTACTCACGCAGAGAAGAACGGCTTCTGCTGCCATCATCATCCGTCATCATTTCTGCTACACTGGCAGGGCTAGGGGCCAGGACTCTCCTCTTTGTGTTTTTGGGGGATGTTGCTCCGGGTCCGATAACAGGCACCACACCCGCAGTAGATGTGCACGGTGTGAGATCTCGCAGCAAGCTATCAAATACGGCGCATTCCTCGGCTTTTAAAAAAAACGCTATGCGTCGCCAGGTGTTTCATCGGATTTGAGGTGTTACCTCCTTTGACAATATCACAGTATCACCTTAAAGCTCTTGTTGCTGCTGAGTTTGCATCTTTTGCTGTGAAGTACAGCCAGACTTTTGACCGCTTCGCCTTGGGCATTTTTAATCTGTAGCTCTGCTTAAAACAACGTACGTACCTGGACCCGCCTACTATCCTGAAAAACGTAAAATGATTGGCTAGAATCTAAAGTGTATCACAGCTCAGGAAAAAAAAGCACCGAAATAAAGCACCGAAATGTGCGCTGCTTTTCGGTCTGGTTACTACCGTTTATGTCAGAATCCACTTTATTATTAAACGTCTGCCGTGTAATAATAGACTGTAAATGTGACATTACTTTCCATTATAGGGGAGACATGAACTCTCTCTTCTGCCTAATGAGGACCAATGAACTATTTAAGATTTTTGTTAAAAATCTGTTTATGTTGACTAAAAGATAGGTAAGATTTTGTGTTGGATATGGATACACAGTGACTTGACAGAGATTTGACACAGATGCATTATTAGAGCCAATTTCGTGAACTCATCCTTTTCCCATCTAAACCTGCACATCTCTCTCTCTCTCTCTCCTTTGTGACTGCAGGTTTCTTCATCTTCCTTTGGTTTGTGATGTCACTGAGAAAGGCTAAAACCTCGGCTACTAAGATGAGCAGTGAAACACGCAGCACTAATAGCTAGTAGCAACACCTCCATAAGAATCTGTGTGTGTTGGTATAATTCATATTGTGATACAGTGACAACATGATTATTTCTTTTTTAAATCATGATGTTTATTTATAGAACAGCACAGCAGAAAAGGCAGCTGAGCAAGTGTGAATATTAATGTTATGTTTGAAGTATTATTGATGAAATACATGGAGTAAAACATTTGTGGTAAGGAATTAATCTCTCGTAAGAGCAACTTAGAGGATGGTTTCCCTATGCATTGTAAGCTTTTCCATATTTGAGCACAGTTTTCTGCCTAAAGTCATTCATTTACATACATGCATTTATAGAATGTTTTATAATTATCTCAGTTATAATTTCTTATTATTTTAATGTATATTAAACAGCAAATTTGTATCTGAACATATATTCTTGCATACCTTGAGTGCCAGTATTAAAAGCATAATCATGTTACTGCATGGTCGAGGTTATGTACTCTGGTTTGCTTGTACCAGTTAAAACATGTGCAGTAGCATTTTGTATCAGCTGTAGAAGTGAGGGGGATGCCTGGCTAATTCCAATCAACCGAGAATTACAATAATCCAGACAAGAGCTGATAAATGTAGTAGCGGTTTTTGATACGGGCGACACGGCGGTAGCCCGGAGCTGCATCGTGGTGGGGGGCGGCATCAAGGGCATTGCCAAAAAAAAAATTGTTGGTACTCATGCTGCCCCGACGACACGCCAGCGCATACTGGGGATGGCATAGGCACCAATCGTTTTTTCTATCGCCCATTTGCTGGGAGTAAGGGCGCCCTCTGTTTGCGAGGTGCGCAAGAAGAAAATAAATATACAATTTAGGACTCGGGGTAAAGGGATCAATTAAAATTTATATTTTATAGTTTGATGATTTAAAGTCTCACACACAACCCGTCGAAAGGGGAGGGAGACCTGCTCCTTCCAAATAGATCACATTTCATTTATAATGTTGTAAATCCAAGCCCATTATGTATTCATGATTTGAGTCCTGGGTTGTGCAAAATCCCAGAAATAAACCCTAGACAAAGTGAATCTGTGAACTAAGGTGTAGGTCTATTAGGTTATGTTGTGGTGATTCTCGAGTTGGGGAATGGGTGTTCATACTGGAGTGCAAAATTAAAACCAAGATGGACAAGAAAAGTTCAAATCCATCAGGTGCTCAGTTTAGAAAAAATAGAAAAGAAGAGGAGGAGAAACGAGCAAAAGATACAGGTAAGCAGATGTGTCATTGGACAATGGCAGGTCATCCTGAAACAATCAGAATCAGAATACTTTATTAATCCCAAAGGAAATTAGGTGGGTTACAGTTGCTCCTAGAAGAAATGGTAAAAATAGTAACAGTAATAGACTAAACTACAAACAATACATTATGTTACAGATTTTAATATTAATTAGTCATTGTTAATTATTGATGTGTCCTCTTCGCACTGTATGACAAATTATGATGGCTGTTTGGTAGACGTTTGCATAATATGCATACTATGCATAGTATGCATACTATGCATACTCTCTCTTCATATGTGTGTGTCTGTCTTTTCTCTGGTGAAATTCAGTATGGTTGTGCCAGAGGGAGTGTTCGCCCAGGGTGCCAAACAGGCTAGGACCGCCACTGGATAAATGTATGGATCAGAGTCTCTGGGTGGCATCTAGACAAGATGGGCTTAATATTTTAGAGCCACGTCAACTGAAAGAAAGAGGACTTAACTACAGTATTCCTTAAAGCTTTACTGTGACTCTTTGGGCACATACATTTGAGACTAATGTGGGATAAGTCTGGGTTTGCCCTGCCCATACAGCTTTAGAGTTCATCCCACCCACTTTGGGCCTGCGCAGCCATTTTTGAAAAAACATATTTATTAAATAGGAAATGGTCAACTAACTGCGACCACCTTGTTGCTGCATTTTCTTTTAATCAGTCTCCAACAGCAAAATAATTTGATACAATTACCAGAAAACCATTTATTTTTCCTAGTCACAAGGACATGTCATCCTATTTTAACTCAAAATAGATGAAACAACACAAACACACACAGTCATTAGATGCAGATAAACCTCAGATAGTATCAGGTTCCATCGCCTTACAGCATCACTTTGTTGTTCATGATTTGCAATGCAAATCAAGGTTTTTTTTATGCAAATGCAAAACTTTAACACCAAGCTGTAAGATTAGATATACAGTGGGGCAAAAAAGTATTTAGTCAGCCACCGATTGTGCAAGTTCCCCCACTTAAAATGATGACAGAGGTCAGTAATTTGCACCAGAGGTACACTTCAACTGTGAGAGACAGAATGTGAAAAAAAAATCCATGAATTCACATGGTAGGATTTGTAAAGAATTTATTCGTAAATCAGGGTGGAAAATAAGTATTTGGTCACCTCAAACATGGAAAATCTCTGGCTCTCACAGACCTGTAACGTCTTCTGTAAGCTTTTCTGTCCCCCACTCGTTACCTGTATGAATGGCACCTGTTTGAACTCATCATCTGTATAAAAGACACCTGTCCACAGCCTCAAACAGTCAGACTCCAAACTCCGCCATGGCCAAGACCAAAGAGCTTTCGAAGGACACCAGGAAAAGTATTGTAGACCTGCACCAGACTGGGAAGAGTGAATCTACAATAGGCAAGCAGCTTGGTGTGAAAAAATCAACTGTGGGAGCAATCATCAGAAAATGGAAGACATACAAGACCACTGATAATCTCCCTCGATCTGGGGCTCCACGCAAGATCTCATCCCGTGGGGTCAAAATGATCATGAGAACGGTGAGCAAAGATCCCAGAACCACACGGGGGGACCTGGTGAATGACCTGCAGAGAGCTGGGACCAAAGTAACAAAGGTCACCATCAGTAACACACTACAACGGCAGGGAATCAAATCCCGCAGTGCCAGACGTGTTCCGCTGCTGAAGCCAGTGCATGTCCAGGCCCGTCTGAAGTTTGCCAGAGAGCACATGGATGATACAGCAGAGGATTGGGAGAATGTCATGTGGTCAGATGAAACCAAAGTAGAACTTTTTGGTATAAACTCAACTCGTCGTGTTTGGAGGAAGAAGAATACTGAGTTGCATCCCAAGAACACCATACCTACTGTGAAGCATGGGGGTGGAAACATCATGCTATGGGGCTGTTTTTCTGCCAAGGGGACAGGACGACTGATCCGTGTTAAGGACAGAATGAATGGGGCCATGTATCGTGAGATTTTTGAGCCAAAACCTCCTTCCATCAGTGAGAACTTTGAAGATGAAACGAGGCTGGGTCTTCCAACATGACAATGATCCAAAACACACCGCCCGGGCAACAAAGGAGTGGCTCCGTAAGAAGCATTTGAAAGTCCTGGAGTGGCCTAGCCAGTCTCCAGACCTCAACCCCATAGAAAATCTGTGGCGGGAGTTGAAAGTCCGTGTTGCTCGGCGACAGCCCCAAAACATCACTGCTCTCGAGAAGATCTGCATGGAGGAATGGGCCAAAATACCAGCTACTGTGTGTGCAAACCTGGTAAAGACCTATAGTAAATGTTTGACCTCTGTTATTGCCAACAAAGGTTATGTTACAAAGTATTGAGTTGTATTTTTGTTATTGACCAAATACTTATTTTCCACCCTGATTTACGAATAAATTCTTTACAAATCCTACCATGTGGATTCATGGATTTTTTTTTCACATTCTGTCTCTCACAGTTGAAGTGTACCTCTGGTGCAAATTACTGACCTCTGTCATCATTTTAAGTGGGGGAACTTGCACAATCGGTGGCTGACTAAATACTTTTTTGCCCCACTGTAGCTGTTTTCCCATGGGCTTTAACTTTTGACTTGTAACAACTGGAGGAAAATCACACTGTGCATAAACTGGAAATTTGTGTTCATCTTAATTTTGTTTCTCAAAATCAGAATCAGTTTTATTTTCAATTTTATACACACAAAACTTAATGTAGTACTGTGTTCTGCTGTTCATAGTCATAATGCAATTTTCCTGATATTGATCAATGACTTGCTTTGAGGGAAAAAAAGTAGCTTTAGTAGTAGTTTTATTGCTGAACATGTGAACAGGGTAAAGTATAATATTTCAATGACGTCATCCTGTATTTGATGCATACTGAGTAGTGACAAGGAAGATAAGAAATGTATTTTTTGTCATTTGATACTTCCTCTTTTTTACTTAGAATAGCATTTACATTTGTTTCATCAACTTCCTTTGCAGCTCGTCAAATTCAACCAACCCCCCCGCTGTCACTTCTGCTTTGCTCTGTGTCCTCTATTAACTTAGTTCCACAGCAACATGGAAAGGTAGGGTATGCTTTGGTTCACTTTAAAATACATTTTACTTTCTGTGTTGATGCTAATAACAAGGGTTGTTAGTGTTATTAGAGTCATTCGACTTTATACTTTTTTTAATTTGTGATTTTGTTTCAATGTATTTCTTAGGATTACTGGTAGTAGAAATAGGAGGAGTAGAAGTTGAATTTGTTTTATTTCTATACCTGTGTTTTTTATAACTTGGTACAGTCTCTAAAACTCAAAATCTTTATGTAGAAAACATATTTTGCATTGTTCTGATGATGAGTCTTCAGGGTGATGATGATCTACCTTCAGCATAATAGCAACAAAATAAATTTTGTGCTAATCTAAAAAATTAAGACATTTTAATCAGAAAAGAACTTTGACTGAAAAGCATTGCCTTTTTTTCCATTCTAAATGAGAGAGTCTCTTTACAGGAAGAAGAGCTGGATATTCTGGTGGTTGATGCCTTTTATGTCTTATTACATGCTTTATCAGAATTGTCTGTCGGAACAGTATTTCTGTAGGACTGCATGCAAAATATCAGCTACAATAAGTAAGTTGTTATATTAACTACTGTAACAAAAGAATGACTTTATTACTGGAACAGCCAGACAATTTAGATTCTAACCTAAGAAACAAGGCTTATTCACTTTTTCTTTTTGCCTTTCATGAGTTTGAATAAAGTAAACTCAGCTTGTTTTCTCTCAATTTTAGCTACATGTGTTTCTTTCTTTTATACTATATAAAAAGTCTGTACACACTATATTCTACCACAGCCCTAAAATGTCACGTCCCTTTAAATTACATTAAATTACGTTACTACACTTTAGAAGAACACATCCTATCCTCAGTGTACTGTCTGCAGCTACTGTAGACACTACGTCATCCTTTAAATTTGAAAAACATTATTACTGAAAGACTCATGTGAAGTCACATGAGCAAATATTTTATTTACCACAGAACATAAATAACATAAAAGATGCTTAAACTGAGAAATTTTACAATTTTAAGCACAAAATTAGCTCATTTTAAAATTGATGTTTGCTACAGGTGCATGTTTACCTTGGTCTTCTTTTCAAAGCAGTTTGAAGACCTCTGGGAATGGAGGTTCTGAGTTTTTGTAGTTTTGGTGTTTGAATTTGGTCTCCTTTTTGCCTGCTGAAGAGTTTGTAGTCATCTTTGACATTGTTTTCATTTAATGAGGCAGCAAATGTTCTGTATAGGTGAAAGATCTGGACTGCAGGAGAGGCCATTCAGTACCCGGAGTCTTCTCTGACAAAGCCGTGCTGTCGTAGCATTATGCAGTTTTGCAATGTCCTGCTTTTTATTAGGATTTTTTTCATATACAGAAAACGGAACATTGCAGATGACAGTTCAGATTAGAAGTCCATTGACAATGGTAATACAATTTCTGGTGATGCCCTTCACTCCCGCCACCCAATGAAAACAGACAGCCAGTGGCCACAGCCCCGTCCTCCAGGGCATGAAGCAGGTATGGAGAAGATCCTGTGGTGTTCGATACTGCAGACCATAATATCCTATTAGAGCATTTACAGCATGCTCTAGGTATTACAGGTACTGCTTTGCAGTGCTTTTTGTATCATATCTATTTAATAGACTCCAATTTGTTCATGTAAATGGAGAGTCCTCTTCACACACTGAGGTTAATTATGGAGTTCCACAGGGTTCAGTGCTAGGACCAATTCTGTTTACATTATACATGCTTCCCTTAGGCAGTATCATCAGAAGACATAGCATACATTTACACTGCTATGCAGATGACGCTCAACTTTGTCTATGATCCATGAAGCCAAAGAACACACACCAATTAGTTAAACTTTTTGTGTCTTAAACACAAAAAGACCTGGATGACCGCTAACTTTCTGCTTCTAAATTCGGATAACACTGAGGTTATTGTAGTCTGCCTTGAAAATATAGTATCTAACCAATATGTAGGACTGATTTATTACTTCTAGCCTGGACTACTGTAATTCGTCATTATCAGGATGTCCTAAAAACCCCTGAAAAGCCATTAGTTAATCCAAAATGCTGCAGCAAGAGTACTGACAAGGACTAGAAAGAGAGACCAGATTTCTCATACATTGGCTTCCCTTCATTGGCTCCCTGTTAAATCCAGGTATTTAATTTTGATTTCAATCCATAATTGAATTCAAAATGCTGTTCCTCACATACAAGGTCTTGAATAATCACTCCCCATCTTAGAGCACTTCGCTCTCGCACTCCAGGCTTACTTGCTGTTCCTAGAGTATTTAAAAGTAGAATGGGAGGCAAAGCCTTCAGTTTTCGGTTCCCACTTTTATGGAACCAGTTTCCAGTTTGGATTCAAGAGACAGACACTTTCTCTTCTTTTAAGATTAGGCTTAAAACTTTCCTTTTTGCTCAAGCATATACTGTAGTTAGGGCTGGATCAGGTGACCCTGAATCTTCCCATAGTTATGCTGTAATAGGTGTAGCTGCTGGGAGATTCCCATGATGCACCGAGTATTTCTTCTTCAGTCATCTTTCTCACTCACTATGTGTTAATAGACATCTCTGTGTTGAATCATACGTGTTATTAATCTCTGGCTCTTCCACAACATGTCTTTTATCCTGTCTTCCTTATCTCACCCCAACCGGTCACAGCAGATGGCCGCCCCTCTCTGAACCTGGATCTCCTGGAGGTTTCTTCCTGTTAAAAGGGAGTTTTTCCTTCCGACTGTTAATTGCTAGGGGTGATATGACAGTTGGGTTTTACTCTATTTGTATTATTGTAGGGCCTGCCTACAATATAAAGTGCCTTGAGGCAACTCTCTTTGTACTTTGGCGCTGTATGAATAAAATTGGATTGAACTGAACACTTTCCCACTTTGAGACAATCAATTTCAAATGAGTTTTGGCCCACAGGACATGACGTCGCTTCTGAAACATGTTTAAATGTGGCTTCTTTGTTGCATGATAGAGGTTTAGTTGGCATCTGCAGATGGCAGATTGGACTGTGTTAATCGACAGTGGTTCCTGGAAACATTCCTTGGCCCATTAAGTAATGTCAGTGACACAATCATGCCAGTGAGTGATTAATAAACATTTTTAGCCTCGTCCTTTATGCACAAAGACATCTTCAGTTTCTCTGAATCTTTTGATTATGTTATGCACTGAAGATGATGAGATTTGCAAACCCTTTGCAATTTGATGTTGAGGAACATTTGAAGTATTGTACGATATTTTTACACACTCTTCCACAGATTAGAGAGCCTCAGCCCATTTTTACTTCTGAGAGACTGCCTCTCTAAGACATCTCTTTTATAGCTAATTATATTAAAGACCTGATATCAGTCAACTTAATTACTTGCTAAATGTTCTCTCAGATGAAACCTTTTCATCTTTCTTGCTTTTTCAGCCATTTGCTGCATCATGACATTTTTTGCTGAACTGTAGCAAACATCAGGTTTGATTTCATTTGAAAGTCTTTTGGTTTTCTTTTCTTTTAATTTTTTTTTTTTTTTTTACCAAATTTAACAAACATTCCAACTCTTCTGGAATTCAGGTTTTATATATTACAACTTGTTTTAAACAGTCATTATTCTAACATGGTAAAATAGCATTTAAAAATGAACCTCTAATGCCTTCCTCTCACATCTCCATTTCCCAATAAATGTCTTCATAAAGAAATGTGAAATTGGTGTTTTGAGATTAAACCTTCATATATTCTGTGGATATGTGGGGTGCTTTAATTAAACTGTACAAGGGTTCAATGTGTGTTCTTACATTTTGTCTACAGGTCGTAATCAGACCGAGTGTTGTATGAATTATACAGATAATGTTTTGAAAGGGGGAAACCTCAATGACACTTTGAGGTAAACATTTGAATTATTTATAATACATTGTGTGTGTGTGTGTGTGTGTGGGGGGGGGGGGGGGGGGGGGGATTTAACACATGACTGTTTTCTACATTAATAAAAGGATGTAAATTGTTAATATTGTGTTAATATTTTTGCATTCTACTCCCCAAGAGCCATTTGGACTCTAGAGAAGGTTCTAGAGGGAACAGAGGTGAATGGGAGCATGCAATTGTATGTAAAGACTTTTGTCGCTCTTCTGCACAAACCCAGTGGTCCCTTCGGAGGCCTTGAAATTTATGCCAATGACACAAAGGTAAAAAAATAAAAAATATTCACACAATCTTATTGAACAGTAGTTTGTAGTCAGACTCCACATGTAGTCAGAAATACCTTCCAAGTAGTGATGTACAGAGCTGATATTTAGATCCAATGTTGAGCGTGAGTCAGGTATTGATAACGACCGGCTTATTTAAGATCTGATCCACTGTATTCAATCTAATGTTGTTCTGTTCGAGGTAATTTTAGTGAACGTAACCTAAACTAAATCTTTTTCTATTCTTGGCATGTTGATGCTGATACAGGTAACACCAGATGTGCCTCTTCTCAACAGTAAAGTCATTGTCCAGCTGCCAAGAGAACTGGGTGCTGGACCGAATAACACGATTGTGTTCTGCATGTTTAAATGGCCTGAAACAAATAAGGTCATAAACTACACTTCTTATTTAAAAACATGTAGAAAAAGGATGTGGTGAGCTATAGAATAATACGATCTTTGTATTTACACATTAAATTTAAACTACTGCTCATGGAGCTTGTGGGTTTTGCTTGTTTCAGTCTAATAAAATAACATTTGGGTTTTTTTCTTTTTCTTTGTCAGGTTATATATTTCTTTTGTTTACCACTTGTTATGAAATGTACTCCTGTTTATTTTCACATCATTATAAAGGTGTTTTAATCAAATTTACATGTCCTTAACAAAGGAGGGGTGTATACACATGGCATACAGAAAAAACAATCAGATTTTAAAATCCCAGCTTAACAAGCCTATCAAGCTTACTTTCACCAGCTACACCTAACAGCCAATAAAATTAAACCCTGAATTTGAAGCTTCTGAATTTGCTGGATGCTTGAATTATTTGTCCAGCTGGGAATTTGTACTCTTTAGCATAGTGACATTATTTTATTAACACATGAAATGTAAAATTAGTACACATATTTTTGAAGGAAGTTGAGTACATCAGGAAAGAATCATCACCTTTTTTTCTAACAAAATGTAAATGACTTGCATATCAAACAGTGTAAATAGATCACTTAATAGTGTTTTTCCATTTAACACAGAAGATTCAGAAACTAATATTAAAACTGTCTTTGCAAAACTGTTAAACCAGCTGACAAATTTGCATTTTATTGTAGAGCGTTTTTGAAAGCCCACATGAAGTACATGATCAAAGACTGGTTGGTCTGAGTGTGCAGAGCAAGGAGATATCAGGACTGCAGGAGCGCATCAACATCACGATGGAGTTTACCAAGAAAATCGACGTAACTATGCTTTTTTGAACATTTATTTCAGTCTTACCTCCTGTAATTTAATTGCACAATTAGTTGACACATATAATATTCTGTACATTTTGTACAAACATGAAATATGTTTGTGTCATAGGAAACTCAAAAACCCTCGTGTCAGTTCTTTAATTATTCAACATACAGTAAGTATCACATCTGTCATGAACAGTAATGTACACTGCTCAAACATTAAATAACGGAACACCTTTTAATCAGAGTACAGCAACAAGTCAGTTAATCTTATGGGACACATTACCCATTCCACTTGATTATAGATATCCATCACGATTTATTCCCCCCTGAAAATCTAATGTTTCCAAAGTGTTCCTTTAATCTTTTTTGAGCAGTATAGCGCAACAATATTTTCATAAGTTAGACTCATTGTGGTTTGTGTTTTCACTCATGGCCACTTAACTGAGCTGATGTTCAGAAATGTGATCTTTTGCGTAATGGATCTGTTTGGTTTGCTTACCAGCTTTTAGTGAGGATGGCTGCGTCACACACTGGACTCATCGTCAGAATAACATCACCTGTTCCTGCAACCACCTCACATACTTCGGTATCCTCATAGTAAGACTGGGCTCATTTATTATGTAAAGAGGCCATTGTTTGTCCATTGTTCTTCACTTCTATCAACAAACACTTATCGGCAAACACTTATCTGAACTGCCTCAAACTTTGCAGCTTCACAAGGACATGCCAGACCATTACTCACTTTACCTTAATTCTGCCTTCAAACAGGCTTTTCAAGTGGTGTTAGGAAAGAGACCGCAAGCTAAAAATACACTGCAAAGTTTAGTCATACTAATGGGTTTAAAAGTCACACAGCTTCTCAGAAAGATAACTTTTTACAATATCTTATTTAGATCTTCAGCATCCTTTAACCTTTCATCACCATTTAGAAATGGTGATGAAAGGTTGAGACCACAAACCACAAAATTGCACAGCTACATTTGGTAGCCGTGCACGCTACCACACACACACACACACACGTGCGGACACAGAGCAACTGACTGCTTGCATGTGAGGTCTTTAGAAGTAATAGTTATAGTAACTAATACACAGGTTACTTTGCATTCACTGAATTAGTACAACTAAAGAAGGAAAAAAGAAAAAGCATCTTTTATATGTTAACAAATCTCTTTCAAATCTCTTTTCTAAAAAAAACGTCTAAATAGAGACATTCACTTAATTTCAACATTTTCCCTTTCTTTATAGTTCAAGAAGATCATTTCTTTATAACTCTTTTTGAACTGTTTTATCTTTGGTCATTGCTTTAATTCCATATTCAAACTGTTCTACAGTTTCACTCCATGCACAGAAACAAAAAGCTTTTTCTTGCAGTACATACCTTCCCTATATTGAAGTTACAAAAACCCCTTAAATTATAACTTCTTTCCAAAAAAACATACTCTGAATATTATTGCAAAGATAGTGAGTTTGTATGATCCCCATAAGCTGCATTGTGGATGATTCGAACTACTTTTTTTTGAAGAGTACAAAGTGAATGTAATGTTTTTTAAGTTTTTCATCCATTATTTTCCCCAGTAATCAATTTTCACTGACTCTTTCAATATCAACACCAGTACTATTTCCAAATAACATAATTTTAGTTTTATTCAAATTTAATGATAATTTGTTTTTATCCAGCCAGAACTTTACTTTACTTATTTCATTAGTCATATGATCCAATAAATTCTGCTTCCATAGTGTTTCTGTTTTTTTATTTTGTTTTTTAAGTGTTTGATGCGCTCTGATGGCACATGCATGTGGGTTTGGTATACAGCCTTTTGAATCTTTCTCCTTTCATAAAATCACATTTGATTCCTCAGTAATCTGCAGTTTAATGTATTTTTAATTTTTCTGGAGGGAGTAGTGAATATCTATGTAGTTCATGTGGTAATGAAAATATGTTGTTATAATTGTGCTGCACAATCAGAATTATTTATCATTTAGAATCATTTATTTGGCCAAGTTTGTGCGCGCAAACAAGGACGGTTCACTTTGCTCTCTGCATGCAAAGGAAAAACAACATTTTTGCCATGTTACGGCTCTTCTATATAATAAATACACCGTTTAACCTACACATTCACTGAGTGTCAAAATTATGCATACAAATAAAACAACAAATATAATTTGTTATAATTGTAGATACATTTGTCGTGCATTTTCTTCTTTTCCTTCTTTTCAGTTTGGTGTCATTCTTGATGGTGCCACTAGAAGACACCAAAGTAAAAAGATTTCTTGTACAGAATTCTACCTTCACCTGCTCTGCTCAACTTGTTTTCATTCAAATTACTATCCTGCCATCCTTGAAAACAGTGCCAAACTGTAACAGTGCTGTCTGTTATTGTATGCCTTTCCTGTATTGCAGCTATGTTGTATTGGTTGCTCGTGCTTGATTACCTACACTTTGCCTACCTTAATTCTGTGTATTTCATTGCATGTTATTGTCTGTTGTTATGTTATGCTTGTTATGATTGTATAAAGCATATTTAGTTAATGCTTTATTTTATTTTTCAGATGTATTCAGCTGTTCTTTTAACTTTCTTTTTAGCCCTGCTCCCATTTTCTTCAAGGGACTTGTACCATCAGAAATAAGAAAGCATACTTAATAACTTAGCAGGTTAAATAAAGTTACATTTGCAGTGTAAAAAAATAATAAGTAAGACAAGTATTTGCTTCCAACATGTTGTACCTGTTGGTCTGTTGACCTGTCATCGAGCAGAAGGTGAAAAGGCTTCTGACTAATTGTTATAATACAAATAGTACAAGATGATATAAACATGTGTTTTTCTCCACAGATACCTGATCCTTCCATCACAAAGAAAGACCAAGAGATTTTAACACACATTACTGTGATTGGCTGTAGTATTTCCCTTTTTACTTTGGTCATAGCCATTTTGCTCTTTATTACAAACAGGTAATAAATTCATTTTTTTCATATTCTTCCCATCTTCATCAGTCCTTCCTCTTTCACACTTTTAGTACCTCCTGTAATCTGATTTGCCTCTGCTGTTGTCCCCTTTTCTCAAACATCCTCATACCTTTGACATATGACTAGCCTGTTTTTATCTTTCAGTTGCCTTAAAACATACTGAAATCTTCCTCCATTCACTGGCATTCACTGATCTTTTTACAGCAAATGCTATTGTTACTCTATAAATAACTCTTCATCATTTCTTTCTTCTCTTGTTATGGTCTACCATTCCTCCAGTTGTGATACAGTATGTTACTTAACACAGAACAATTCTCTGTGTGACAGAAAACTCAGACAAGATGTCTCTATGAAGGTCCACATCAACCTTGTAATTGCCCTGATGCTCCTCAACCTGCACTTCCTGCCCAGTCAGGCAGTGGCAGCAGGGTCTTCCTCCGGACTTTGCTTATACATGGCTCTTTTACTTCATTATTCTCTGCTGGCCACTTTCAGCTGGATGGCCTTGGAAGGTTTCCACTTATATCTTCTCTTAGTCAAAGTCTTCAACATCTATGTCAAGAAATACCTGCTCAAACTCGGCGTGGTCGGATGGGGTGAGTGGAATCAATTAGGGAGGGAGCTGTCATTATCAATGTGGATGTAGATATTAATTAATTAATTTTGATCAAGGTGTCCCTGCCATGATTGTGTCAGTGGTGGTGATCATAGACAGAACGTTTTATGGCCTTGCCCCTCTGGACGCATCTAACTCCTCCAGTACTGCAATGTAAGATTTGCCAGCATGTAAAATCAAGAATAATGATTCACATTTTCACATTTACTTATTAACTGTTTTGCCAATCAGAGTTTCTGTAAACATGCATGTTGGAGAAGCAGAAAGCTCCTTTTCACCAAGCATCTAATTTGCTAAAATTGAAACATTAATTCCTTTTTAGCTCTGGTGATGCTTTTACTGCACTACCTGCATTAATGTTTCTTTTACAGAACACATCGTTGATTTTTCAATTTTAGAGGTTAAAACGTGATCTGTTCTTTCTTTTTAGATGTTATATAACCAATGACAAGGTAAAGTGGACTACAGCGGGATTGTTCAGCTTGGTGTTCCTCTTTAATGTAATCATGTTTGGGGTGACAGTCAGACAAGTTTTTATTCTCCACCACACCAGAGAGGTAATTCTCTAGTCTTAAAAATAATATATAAGTAGTAATCCATCAGTGTATTCATTGGAAACTATAAACTAGCAATGAAGTGTTTGTTGTTTTTTTAAATGACAATTTAAGGTCTCAAGTCAAATTTAAAACTGTCTGTAACCTGCTTCTATTCTATATTTGGCAAATCAGTTTGGGCAGAATAACCTTGACAAATTCAAGAAAGACATCTGCTCCCTGGCTGGAGTCATGACTCTGCTCGGTATTACCTGGGGCCTGGTCCTTTTTTCATTCGGTCCCCTGACCACTCCTGCCCTCTACCTCTTCTGCATCTTGAACTCCCTGCAAGGTCTGTAAACTCTCTCTCTCTCTCACACACACACACACACACACACACACACACACCACACACACACACACACCACACACACACACACACACACACACACACACACACAGTTGAGTATGTGGGTTCTGGCCGAGACTCAATATCTCATCTCAATATCTCTGTTCCTTGACACGGATGAAACTGATGACAAGACTTGCTTTTCTAGTAAGGGAGCTGCTGCCTCACAGCATCACACTGATCCCACCAAACGCTGTCACCCATGGTGCAGCAATCAGCACATCATGCTCTGTGTTTGCTCCACATTTTCACGCCATGCCTTAGGCAGAATCAGGAGACATTGCTGAACATAATGTTCAGGATCCAGTGCACATGTTGCTGACTCCAGCTTAAACAGGCCTGACTGTGAAGTTCAGTCATGTTAAGCCCTGTGAGACTGGAGATTGACTGTTTGCAGCCTATTCAGGATTGCCTGGGTAGAGTTTTGTCAGCTATATTGTCCTGCAAACCTTGACTTCAAATCTGTGGAAGGCTGCCTGTGGGTCCCAAGTGCTGACAGGGAGAGGAAACAGTCTTTTTGTGGTGTCCTCTTCTTTGGATGCCCACTTTGTTTGGTGTTTTTTTATGGGTGGACACACATACTCAACTCTGCTGCTTAATACAAAAATCCATTTTCATTATAGATACCATTTAAGAGGAAACAGTAGTATAAGATTTTTTTATTACATTTTACATAACATTAAAAAGGAAATCTCACTAGAGTTAAATTTGACACAGATGCATGATTTCATGAACTCATCCATTTCCCACCTAAACCTGTACCTCTCTCTCTCTCTCTCTCTCTCTCTCTCTCTCTCTCTCTCTCTCCTTTGTGACTGCAGGTTTCTTCATCTTCCTTTGGTTTGTGATGTCACTGAGAAAGGCTAAAACCTCGGCTACTAAGATGAGCAGTGAAACACGCAGCACTAACGGCTAGTTTAAACACTAGTAGCAACAACTTAATAAGAGTCTGTGTGTGTCGGTATAATTCATATTGTAATACAGTGACAACATGATTATGTCCTCTTTAAATCATGATGTTTATTTATACAACAGCACATACAACAGTTTATTTATAGAAGGCAGGTGAGCGAGTGTGAATATTAATGTTATGTTTGAAACTTTATTGATGAAATACCTAAAATCTTTGTGGTGAGGAATTAATCTCTCCTAAGAGCAACTTAGAGGATGTGTTCCCTTTGCATTGTAAGCTTTTCTATATAGCTTATAACTATATGGTTTATAATTTATGTCTCCCATATTTCCAACAACCATATCCATAGTCACATTCTGTGTATGCTACCGTTGTATATAGTGTATTATCTTACTCATTTTATATTTGTTTCTATTTTATTTGTATTTTTTGTATTTTCCTTCAGCTATCTGTACCTGATAAAGCAAAAATTTTGCCACCGTGGGATCAATAAAGTCTTATCTTATATATATATGGACATTATAAGTTTGTATCCGAACATATATTCTTGTATACCTGTGTTCCCAATATTAAAAGCATAATGCTTGTTTTGCTGTTAGGAAAACAATTCTGTTTTACTGAGTTTATTACTAAAACAGAAGTAACGTTAAATCAATCAGATCTAAAAACAGTTCCAACTTGATTCCTTAAAATCAGCTGATTTTTATTTATTTGTAGAATACCTTTGTAATGTAATGTAGCCAGACAGAATTTTCCTTTCATAAACTAGTAAAATTTAGAGTTGTAGCCATCTAAAGCCAAAATCTTGTTTCATTCCCTCACATCCTTTTTGTCTAAACAACTTTGAGCATCAACATGGGATGTATCACAGTTTTAGTATAAAAACTGCACCATTTTAATACCTGTAATACCATTAGTTAATATAAACAAACAAATATGTACGCTAGCTATTTGAACTTTAAGATAATTTATTGGAGAACCTTTCAAAAGGTACATTTTGGGTGCAGTCCCAAGAGTCACATCACCAATATCCTGACCGAAATTAATTATGACATTTTTTTATTTTTTTACCTACTTTTGATATCATGCCAATATTTTCATTCTCTCTGTATCTAAACAGTTTTCTAATATACTTTTATATGTGAGTCCGTAGTGGCCGTCCAGCCTTCTGATACTGCCATTTCTTGATGAATTTTAAACAAATGGCAGAATTGTTTTTTTTTTTCCAGGAAAGGAGCATCTGCTCCTTTCCTGGAAAAAAAAAAGAGAGAAAGAAAAACACCTTGCTCCCTAACCTTTCTGTATTATTAGCTAACAATTCACAGTGTATTGATTCTACTAATTATCCACATCTGAGACATTCTGTTCAGACTCACTTGGCCCAGAAAAAATGTCCCCCTGACTTAATAACCAATTATGATGTGTAAGCATGTTTTCAAATCCCTCTGCCCCCAACATGTCAGTCTCAATAATTCAAATCAATCATAGTGCTGAATTGATGCTTTTGACCCTTTTTACATAAAGTGCCACTCTTTAATGAGCACAATTGAAAAGTGTACATAAAAAAATAAAATAAAAAATAAAGACTTTTATTTAATCATTTTGTTCCTAACAATGTATACATCCTGGACAGGGAGGAGTGCTGGTTTGGGCAGGGAGTCAAGTAGGCCATAAGACCATCTCTGAATTGAGGAAGGTGCCTACATTTTGCTTCTTACAGTCCTGTGAACTATCTGTGAATGGTAGACAGAGGAGGAAAAAGGCTTATAGTGGGTTGTACACTGGTGGACACTGGTCACAGACAGAGTGATTAAGCTGGAGAAGATGTACAGCAGATTAAGGTCGTTAAGGATAGAGATGGAAATATTTTAATGAACGAAAGAAGTGGAAATGTGGAAGAGAGCCCGGAGAGGTGGAATTATTCTCTGGAGACAGGAGGTATGCTCAGAGGTGGGAAGAGGAATATCAGTAGAAGAAATATTAATTATTATACTGCACCGTTATTATTAGGGATATATTAGAACTTAAGTAGCAAATCTGTGTTTAAAAATTCAATAGTCAAGATCACTGAATATAAATATTTTGGGATTTGACTAGATAATCATTCATCCTTCTCCTCTGCACTAACCTTTGCACCTTTATCAAAGGTCACCACTGTAAATAAAAATATATTCTCAATGTCTGGTTAAATGAATAAAATATACTTATGTAATAAATAACTATATAAAGGGTATAGAAAATTTGTATTTGTAGTTTTTAAAGATTACAGTTAGTAATGAAAAAAAAACATAAATTAGAACCTGTGGGTTTTAAACTAATGTAACACCATTGTGAAGATTTATTCACCCTTTATATAGGACACAATTTCGATTCAAAATATATAAACATCTCAGATAAGTATGGCATGACAATATAAGTGCTACAAGTCATTGTGAATGTGTATTTTCTCTACAGGTGAGTGCTTCCCTCTCAGAAAACGACCTGAAGATATTAACAGACATTACTCTGATTGGCTGCAGTCTTTAGCTTTTTGCTCTGGCTGTCACCCTTTTGCTCTTCATCACAAATAGGTAAATTACTCGTCTTTCAATGATTTATTTCCAAGATAAATACTGTCCACTTACCATGTTGTCCTTGCTCCCAACAACTCTTCAGACTTTTTTACTGCTCTTTTCTAATGCCTTTGTCTTTCTCTCCTTCAATTCATTACTAAAAGGCAATGCAGGAGTGCTCTTCTGCTATTTTCCTCTTCTTTTTGCAGAAAATACAGTATAATGCCTTCATCTTTAATACTGTCATCTAGGCTTTCTTTCCTTACTTGATGATTGGCCTAATGCTCTTCAAACAATGACATCACCTGACAGGAAACTCAGACAAGATGTTTCTGTGAAAGTCCATATCAACCTTTTAATTGCTCTGATGCTCCTCAACCTGCACTTCCTGCCCAATCAGGCAGTGGCAGCAGGGTCCTCCTCTGGACTTTGCTTATACATGGCTCTTTTACTTCATTACTCCCTGCTAGCCACTTTCAGCTGGATGGCCTTGGAAGGGTTCCACCAATATCTTCTCTTGGTCAAAGTCTTCAACATCTATGTGAAGAGATACCTACTCAAACTCAGCATACTGGGATGGGGTGAGTGGAATTGTTTAGGCAGGGAGCTGTCATTAGCAGTCTGTAAGCCTTTGAATGATTGCTCAGTTCTTGCATTTCAGGTGTTCCTGACTTTTATCATCCTGTCTCTCTGGACACATCCAGCAACTCCAACAATACTGCAATGTAAGAAGCAAATTTACAGACATTTAAAATCTCAACAATAACTTAAATTGTTTTGCATGTGCATGGATACTTGAATGTTTAAATGGAAAAAAAGGAATAGGCAGAGTAAAATTGCATCCACATTAATATTTCTGCAGAATTCATTTTTGCTTTTACAAAGTGAGTGAATGTGACTGAAAAGAACACCTGCACTCTCGTTGTAGATGTTACATCACCAGTTATGAAGTGAAGATGGTGACTACAGTGGGATTGTTCAGTTTGGTGTTCCTCTTTAACATGATCATGTTTGGGGTGACAGTCAGACGTGTTTGGATTCTCCGATGTTACCAAGAGATACATGGTAATTTTTTCATCTTTAGTGTTGAAAAGTACAGTAATGTATCATAATCTTCTCTATTAGCATATCCATTAAAAGCAACAAAATCAGGAATGAATAGAGTGATGGCATTCATACTGAATTTATTGGCAATAAGAAATATATATTGTTATTTATATAATTATATTATCATTATTGCTTGTGTTTATCTTTTGGGTTTCACCTTCCTTTCAATTAATATGCAAACCTAATGATATACTGCTGAATCTCTTAGCTTTTATAGTGACCTTTAATTGATGTTCTGGCTTTTGTCTAATTCATACTTAGCTGCTTTTATTAAACACCCTGTTTGTATATGTATATGTTTTCTTGTTTTTATGACTGATTAACACTTGTCATAAAAAGAAGAAAACACAACTAATTTAGAAACTAAAAAATTACTTAATTCACTGAACCAAATTCACGTTTTATACCCACATTTGAGACGGCACACTGAACTTCTCTTAGAAGTCACTAAAACCACTAAAACTAAGGTTTCTGTTCAAGAATGTAGGTAAATATGTGTGATTTGACATTTTAATTAAAAAAAAAATCCATTTGTTTTACAGCTTTTTTGTGAAAAAGTAAGAAAATTAATGGATAATAATTATAATTATAAGTTTTACTATTTTTTCTGAATTTTTGCAAAAATGGTAAATTAGAACATTCAACAATAATTTAATTTTAACATTAAAAATATTATTTTGATTAAAGAAATAGTGGTGGCTGTAGCTCAGGAGGTAAAACAGGTCAATCTTCAAATCAGAAGGTTGGTGGTTGGTGGCTGCTCAAGTCTGGATGTCAAAAATCCTTGGGCAAGATACTGAACCCCAAGTTGCTCTGCAATGCATCCATCAGAGTGTGAATGTGTGTGGATGTTGGGTAGAAAGCACTTAGCATACAAAAAAAGTGCCTGCATGAATGAGTGTGAATGAACGAGGAATGTTGTATAAAGCACTTTGAGTACTCGGATAGAGTAGAAACAACAATAATTATATCATAGCATTAAAATATAACTTCAATCAAAAAGCTTGCATCCACCTGGCTTAATAGTGGATTAAACACCATAGAAATTTAAAAAAAAAATAGATTTTGGTAATTACCAGTTCTGTTAATTTAGACCAGCTGTAGCATAAACCCTGCACTGGGTGTGGTCTGAATATGTTAAACACTGTTAAACAAACCAAATAAGAAATGTGATTTCCCTCATTTGGCAAGAATGTTGTCTCTGAATTTAAAATCACTTTTCAAAGTCTCCTTCTACCAGTTTCAGATGTTCTGTAATCTCCTGTGTCACTGTATATTTGATAAATCAGTTTGGACAGGTCGACCTTGACAGAGCCAGAAAAGACCTGTGTACCCTGCTGGGAGTCATCACTCTGCTCTGCCTTACCTGGGGGGCCTGGTCTTCTTCTCTTTTGGCTATCTGACTACTCCTGGCCTCTGCCTCTTCTGCATCCTGAACTCCCTCTGCAATGTCTGCAAAACCTGCTTCTTTGTTCAATTAGTGTTCTGATAGTAACTGAAATGACTGATGATGAGTCCACCTAATGGGACATGAGGGTACTGCAGATGCATAATGAATGCTTATTCACAATTAATCAAAAAACATTTTGTCTTCACATTTTTGCTCATTTTAAAAAGGGAAAATGTTAAAATTTTTGTTTGCCATAAAAAAAGAACAACAACTACAAAACCAAAAATCTATTTCACTCCAATGTGTTGATCAGAGATACAACCCACATGGAAAAGATATGTATAAATCTTATAAAGTTTGTATCTGTCTTGTGTGAAACTTGTATGAAAAGCATTCAATAGAGAAAACAGATATAAGATCCCTTGAAAAATTATATAATGAAACTTGTATGTTTTGGATACTTACTCAAACAATATATGAAAGTGGCCACTTTCATGAGTAAATCATATAGGTTTTTACTATTTCTTTTCCATATGGGAAGGTTTTGGTGTAAATCAAAAATAAAAATAAAATAACTGTTTCTGCCAGAGTATTTAAAAGTTGTAACTACTGAGGTATACTAATGTCTGCACTTCACCTATTGTGTATAGTGACATTAATGAATGAAGTTCATGAGTGTTGCTTGTAAATAAACAACCTACCTTCCTAGGTGGGAAATGAATCCTCTCCTTGTCACAGTGGAATTTATCCGAATTGTATGTTGTGTGTAGAAGGCAGTTAGGGTACTATTGTCCTTTGTCCTTACCCACATAGCAAGGAGGTCTGGCCCAGATCTGGTATCAAGCCGACACTGCTGGTTGACTTCTGGCATGATAAGACGTATACCTTCTTGCTTTTTCTTTGCCCCCCAAAAAAGGTATGTACAAAACGAAGGAGAACAATGCCGGTCCGTACAAAGACAGACTTGATGAAAAGTCAAAGAAAAGATACGAGGAAAAAAATCAAAGGAGTGAAAGGGTTAGACCCTTACGAGCACACAGAGTGGACAAAAGACGTTAGCGTGCTGCCCAACTTTCACCACGCTCATATTTTTAATTATACGGTTCTTGGAGTGAGTGCATACATTCATGAAGTTTTTAGTAACTTCAGGTCACTGCAACAAGCCCAGATACAGTTTACTGACGGATGGGTACAGGACCTTGAAATGCATCGAGTAGAACAAAAGACCATCGTACGAACAAAGATAAGTTTACCAGTCTCACAAATCGTCTTCATAAATACACATTCGTTAACCGTTTATTAATAGGACCTTTGAGCTCAACGGTAGTAGTGGAAATAATTTCTGGTAGCATCACAGAAATGTAGCAGTGACAATAATATTGTATGCTGTAATCATACTGGGCAATTAGTGATACAAAAAAAACTGTTTTATCCTGTGAATAAAAGTATATGTTTTTGTCAATGTACCATGGTAATAACAGAAGCGAAATGCAATATTCTGTCAGGACAATTCACTATTTACGCACAATAAACAAAGGAGCATAGCGCGACAATTTCTGTTCAGTGCCAGACAGAGCCGCGGACCTTCAGTAATAGTAATAAATCACATTCATGTAGTTGTAAAAAGCATGATAATATATTAAGTAATCCAAAGTATTCAGAATACGTTACTCTCATTGAGTAATGTAACAGAACACGTTACAAAATACATTTTGGGGCATGTATTCTGTAATCTGTAGTGGAATACATTTTAAAAGTAACCTTCCCACTTCCCACTGTTTGTACTTGCTCCTACTATATCAACTCTTATCTCCACTCCCCACTCATGTGTCCACTCTTATCTTCCTTTCTTGCTTGAATTTTTTCGCTGCATATTCCTGATTGATTTGTGGATTTATGCATTTAGTAATTTTTTTATTTTATTTCAATGCTTTAACTCTTTCTTCATTTTCTCATTTTTACTTCTTATCAAAAATGTAAAACTTCTTCCCAAGAACGATATGACCCTCGACAACAACCCAGAACTTGTCACTTGCCAAAGACAGCTTCTGCCCATTCTGAGAGGACACACAGAGAAGATATACCCGTGAAGATTGACATCAATTTTGTAATCACCCTGACCTTGCTTAACCCGCATCTCCTGTTCAGGCACACAGTGGCAGCACTGTCCTCCAATTGGGCTTTTTGTTTTACAAGGCTCTTGGCTGTCGCTGCTCCCTGCTGGCCAATTTAAGTTGGATGGCCTTGTAGGGGTTCCACCTCTGCCTTCTCTTTATTAAAGTGTTCAACAAGTTTGTCAAACGATTCCGGCTCAAACTTAGAGTGGCGGTATGAGGTGAGTGGAACAATTTCGGCAGGACGGTGTTTGTAAACATCTGAATGACTGCTCAGTTCTTGTGTTTCAGCTGTCTCTGCAGTCATTGCATCAGTTTCAGTGACTGATAGAGAGGTTTTTATGGCTCTGTACAGTTCTATAAATACAAAGCAATGCAAGGAATACATTTGCAAGCATGTAAAATCTTAAACCTGTTTGCTGTTTTGCATTTACATCAGAGTTTCTAGATCTATGCATGTTTAAATAAGGATGGTGCATGCACGCATGCATGAGTCACATGCATAATTAACATTTTCTATTAAGAATTCATTTTTCATTGTTTCAGTGTGAGGGATTATATCATCAGTCATCATTCCCTCTATTTCTTTGTAGATGCTAGATGCCTGTCACGAGGCTCAGATGGTGACTAAGGTAGTGTTCAGGTGGGTTGTTCTAGGTTGTTCTCTGTTTTGTGATCATCCTTGAGATGACACTTACATGGTACATGCTAATGTTGTCATCCTTATGTATTGAAAAGTATAGTTATATGTAACATTTTCTCCATCAGTATACCCCTTTTTGCTCATTTTTATTATTGACCACATCTTCCAGGATACACACACTTGATGATAGGTTGTCAAATCTGTCAAAACAAAAAGTACCAAGAGCATCAAGCAGCAAGTTAAAAAGAACCGCTAAAAAATGTGACACTATTGATGTATTGTGATGTGCAGACAACAATATTTTCCTTGAATGGCAGTTTTAGCAGTCACTCTTGAAACACAATTTAATGTCTGTTAGTTTCATGTTGTAATCTGCTGTGGCATTTTCTGTTTGACAAATCAGTTTTTGTATGGAGCCAAGAAAGACATTTTTACCCCACTGGGGGTAGGGATGGGTATCGAAACCCGGTTCTTGTTGAGAACCGGTTCCCACTGTTTCAATTCCTTGGAATTGTTTGCCATTTTTGCAAACGATTCCCTTATCGATTCCAGTCGCCCCGAATGACGTCACCACGTTGCGGAGCGTCGCTTACCTGGCAGGAAACATGGCTCAAATGCTCAAAAGTTTGGCTATACTTTACGAGAATGGATGACAACAGGGCAACTTGCAATACTTGCAAAGTAGATATTTCATTTATCTATCTATTTCATATTTCTACGAATATGCAAAAGCATTTGCACACAAAACACACGATGACCTTAAATGAATGTCGTGTTTTTAATTCCGCTCCGGATTCGTGAATCTCAACCCAGCAGCAGCGGTAACGTTTGCACGTGCTCTCCCGTTAATGCGGCAGGTAAATAATCAACTAACAGTGCATATTATGTTAGCGCGACCTCCCTTATTACAAAAT
The DNA here is from genome assembly GCF_900408965.1 of Simochromis diagramma. Classification (NCBI taxonomy): domain Eukaryota; kingdom Metazoa; phylum Chordata; class Actinopteri; order Cichliformes; family Cichlidae; genus Simochromis; species Simochromis diagramma. The sequence continues at coordinate 4,195,794 of NW_024387414.1, forward strand.
CTGCCATTGCTGTGCATTTAGGTGACCATGATGAGACAGAGTCTGGCTCAGATGCTGGCAGTTGTCGCTGCAGTCTACCTGTAGCGTCTCCTTTCAGGCCAGGATAGACGAATGTCACCGAGCAGTGACTAAGTTTGTGGTAAAAGGCTTGCACCTATTTGCCACAGCAGATGCCCCCGATTTTCGGTAAGTGAATGTGTTTAATTGTAGGCAGGGACATTACTGGATATTCTTGTGTAATTGCTACAGAATAATTTATGTTATACTTTGTTATTGCTACAGAAGAATATTTATTTTATTATTTTACATTTACAATTTTTTTCCCCGGGGACCCTGTGACACCCCATTGAAGAGCCGTAGGCTGGATCTCTTAAGATCTCACTGTTGGGTTTGTAAGGCCATGTTACTCCTAAATTTCTATCTTGTTCAAAGAGAAGACATAAAACAAAGTTCTAAGCTATTCGACCTTAGTGTTCTCCTTTTTTAAAAATAAGAATCGATAAGAGAATCGATAAAGAATTGAATCGTTAAACAAAATCGAAAATGGAATCGGAATCGTGAAAATCTTATCAATACCCATCTCTAACTGGGGGTCATCACTGTGCTTGGCATTACCTGGGGTCTGATCGTCTTCGCTTTTGGCTACCTGACAGCTCCTGACCGATAAATCTTCAGCATCCTGAACTCTTTGCAAGGTCTGAAAAATGTTTGTCTTAGTGTTCAGCTCAGTTGTATGTAAATGATATTGCAAACTAAGCAAGTGCTGTGTGTGTGTGTGTGTGTGTGTGTGTGTGTGTGCGCGTGTGTGCGTGTGTGTATATATGTATATGCTACATATATCTGAATCCATCTTGTGAATGTGGATATATTGCAGATATATGATATATTGCAAACATAATTCAGAATAGATGAATGAGAGAAAAACATGTCATAAAAAAACTACATCGTATATAACATAAGAATGGGGAAAAAAATTCAGACATTCATAATTTGTGAATGTTTACTGTTTATAGTTCACTACAAGCAATGCTTGTCAAGGAAAAAGTATAAGAAATTTATCAGGAACTTTTAGAATTGCAAAACATGTTCATGCAGTGGAATTTTGCTAACAGCAGGCTCCTCTGTCTACAGAGTATGGAAATCATTCTATGAGGAAAGAACATGACCAGAGGCTAATGCGCAATATTATAATGGATGGTTCCACATGCAGATTTTGTTTTGTTTAGGGATAAACAGAAAACTGCCACTGTTGTTGTATCAGTTTGTAGCAACTACCTCTAATAATAATGGTTTTCTCTTAAAAATAAAATAGCAAGATGGAGACAGAAAACCTTTGTGGCAGCAACTTTACTCTTCCCACACTCAGCACCTCTACTTATAACACTTTGTTCTGACCTCTCATGTGACTAAATTGAGAATGTAGAATATGGAAAAGAATATGGAAATCTGAAAAACATGCAAACACTAAATGCAAATGCAAATGTACAAATCGTTAGCTCTGTAAACACTGCAAAGACACGGCAGTTTAAGTGTTATTCTGTAGCTAATGCGGGAGTCCTCAGTTCCCAAGTCGCCACCTCGGCTAACCAGACGCCGCTGGACCGGCCTGTTCGTCCACAGACAGGGGGGTTGCCACAACATGAACAAAATTAATTTCCACAGGTCCACTAGGTGTCAACCTTTGATCCTAAAATGTGTGTTCGCTCTAGTGCCCTTCAATTCACACATTAACCGTCACTGTCACCATGTTCATATTTCCCACACGGAAGCACACAGAGAGCGTGTCTCACACGCAGAAACACACACAGAAACCTCTGAGCTCAACTTACAGTTTCTTGCCACAAAAGCCAGTCATAGACAAAGTTAAATGTGGAAGGTAACGTGGGCTGCAACTCTAGTCTCAACGTAGAATGTTTTTAGTATCTTGCTAGAGCCAGTTCGTATGACACTGGAATTCAGCCTCAACTTATGATGTTAGTATCTCGTGCCGAAAACCAGACACCGACAATTTAATGTGAAAATACGTGTAAGAAAGGAAGCGAACAGATTAATTTAGAATTTCCAATATGAACATTTGGTATTTTTGATACAACAGGCTGTGCTTACCTTTTTATATTTGGACCGGTCCTCTGCTCGCCTCGCCTCACGATCTCACCACAGGCCAAATCGGCCTTCCTCAGCACACCAAAGATCCGGGTCACGCAGCACCAAATTGTTAAAACCTCCCAATTGTTTTGATCTTTGGGCTGAAGGAAGGACAATACTGTATGTAAATGGTGTATAAATGCTCAATCAACAATCTTTTATTCCATACTCAACACTTTATGAGCATAAACCATCCGGAGGGGAGATGAGCACGGGAGGGTGTCCGCCTGATCCCGAAGTGTCTCAGCGTTCCTCAGATTCTTATAGCTTCCGCCTCCCCTTCACCTAGTCATAAAACCTAAACATCCACATTCTTTCTCTCTCTCAGTGAGCCTGAGTTATGACCTTGGCTCCCTGTTTTTCTGCTTCCAACAAAGGTGGGGGTGAAGCTCCTGTGGAATGTGTTCTGTGCTCTCTGCACACAATATTCTCTTCTTAACTCAGCAGTATGAAATGTCATGAAACAGTGTAACTCATCCACAGTAAATCAACAGTATAGGATAATACAAACCTATCTAATAAATCTAATGATTTTCACATTCTTTTTAATTCAGAAGTATAATGCAAACTAAAGCTACATACTGATTATGCTCTCTATAATAAGAAGTATGATGCGTGTTACAGCAGTATAATGATTCACTGTTTGATACTTGAGACGGGCGATTGTGGCTCAAGAGTTGGGAGTTCGCCTTGTAATCGGAAGGTTGCCGGTTTGAGCCCTGGCTTGGACAGTCTCAGAGGGCCCGTGGCGCCAGTGTCCGGCAGCCTCGCCTCTGTCAGTGTGCCCCAGGGTGGCTGTGGCTACAATGTAGCTTGCCGTGAGTGTGTGTGAATGGGTGGATGACTGGTTGTAGCGCTATACAAATACAGGCCAATTAACCATACTTGCCGTTTTCGCTGCATTATTGTAGATTCTTAACCTTACAATATAAAGCATGTCTAAACATAACATATACAAATAAGGTTGGAGAAACCTGAGTGGTGAAACGTTTCTTTCTCCCACTGAAAACGCTGTGTCTAGAAGAACAGAATCAACCTTTTGGGATATACATATTATATGACATATATAAATAAAACTGAATTTAAATAATGACCATCTTCATTCATCCATCCTTCCTGTTGTTATACAGTGAGAGGCAGGGACGGGTCTGCTACAGGGATAACATATAGGTAGAAAAATATTCATGCCCATACTCACATATATGTTCAAATTAAAATTGCCACTTAACCTTCATGCATGAAGCCACAGGACGCACAGAGACAGCTGGAGACCCATGGTAACATCCCCTGCATAAGGCAGGGGATGTTACCATGGCAATGTACCCTGGTAAGAAGTCCTGGTGTCTTTTTCCAAACCATAAGTGAATCACCTTCGTTATACTAGGAACTCAGGGTTAACCCTGAAGTTATGGGGAGAAACCCAAATCCTGCTTTGTATTGTAGGCATCTACACATCATAGATTGAAAACTATCTTCTCATCTAAATCTGTGTAAAGTTCCTGACAAGGAAGCAACCCAAAACAAGGTCTGTACCTTTGGTCATTTCTTTACAGGCTCATGGTGTTCAGGCCTTGCACCAGCTAAACTGAATGAGAGGTTAACTGGTAGTTGGACACCAGGCTGGACCACTGTCCCCTGAATCGGTGTAGCCCGCCTCTCCTCTTAACAGTTGCGCTAGAAACAATAATCCACTGTCACATAATTTGATTTGCATGATTTGCATGCTCACTGTATTTCCTGTACACAGACTAAACTTTCACTCTCTCTCCTCTGAGCCAGCCTGTTTCTGCTGGAGGTTTCTTCCTGTTAAAAGGGAGTTTTTCCTTTTCACTCCCATGAAGGGAGTGAAAAGGAAGGGGTTATCTGATTGTTGGAGTTTTGACTTTTTTGAGAATCCTTAGCTTCAGTTTAGTTTTGATTAGTATCAGTTATAGTTTTCAGAATCAGAATCAGAATCAGAAAGGGTTTTATTGCCAAATGTTGAGCAGGTTTACAACATTAGGAAATTGCTGCGGTGCTTCAGTGCAAACATAGTGTCATAAATTGCGCTTAAATAGACATGAAAAAATAAAAGTAAGAATAAGAATTAAAAGTGCTACGTAGAAAGATATATACATGAGTGCAGGTGGTGATCAGTGCCAAAACATGGAATGATGCAGTGAACACAGCGTAGGGTCATGTGTTAGTGGTGGGAACAGTCGTACGTTTATTGTTCATGTGTCCAACAGCAGAGGGGAAGAAACTGTTCTTATGGCGAGAGGTTTTAGTTTTAGTCGTGTTTGCAATAATTAAGTGTAACAAAATCCCAGTATCATCATATCATCTTGCTCTTGCCGAAGGCGGTCGCACTTTTCTCCTCTCCTCCTCTCCCTTAGCTTCCCTGCTTAGCTTCTTATGTCCTTGTCTAGTCTCGTGTTTTTTGCATTACTTTTCCCTGGATCACTCTCTCACAGTCTGTTCTCTAAAACCTAAAAGAGGAATTATGGATTGGATCAACTGGTCCCTAAATGCAATTGACACCCCTTCTCAACGAGAAGTTTGGGCTTGGGTGAGCCTGAGTGCTGAAGATATCTACCTATTCGGAACCATGGTAACAGGGTTCTTGCTGATCGGAGCTGGCTTGGCCCTGACTTATCGAAGAATTAAGAAAGCGGAACCGGCTATTCAAACCCCCACAAGGCTGCCCGCTGGGATTGGAACGATGGGAGAGGCTACGGCTGCTGTGAATACACAGAATAAGATCTCTGACTGCAGACTGGATACATCTCGGAAGGGCTAGCCCGGAATAACATCTCTGGGCGCAAATTGGATGACATCTCGGGGAGGCACACTGCCGTGAGTTCTCAGAGTCGGCTCCTTGAGCACAAGAAATGACAACATCACAGAACGCAAGTATGGCGAAGCTCGCGGCTCTCCAACGGGAGACTGAGAGACCAGTGTTGGACTGTAGAACTGCTTTGAAATTCATATGAGCTGTTCGCACTAAAGTAAAAATCACCATCACTTCATACGGATACCCTTTGGGCGCCAGCTGCGGTCGCAAGTCTGGAGCCGAACAAAAACACCCTGATACCGACTGTGTTTAGTCTGTTCCTTCCCATTCCATGCAAGGCCACCTGGGTTGGCTGGAAGACTGTTTACTTAGCCTAGCAGGGCGAAGGACACTGTCTCAGCTGAACTCTGGACACGCACACACATACATATACACTGATATGCACACACTCCTCCCCCCTCCCTTTCCAAACGCCTTCGACGCTTATTCCCTTCCGATGCTGACGGGGATCAAGGAGACCAGTGCACACAGGCCCGGATGTACTGTCTAATTAGCTGTCTAATTAGCTGTCTCTCACCCTTTACCCACCCCTGTTGCTTGTCATGTGTTTCTTTGGTGTATTAAGAGTTTTTTTTTTCATGTGCTATGTGCAGATGTGTTTTTTTCTGCCTGGGGTTAGCTTCTGTTTCTGGGGATGAGAGTTGGGCATTCTCCCTTACCTTCTCAAGGTAAGCTATGTTAGCCTTCTTGTGCGAGCTTTTCAAGTGCACTTTAAGGTTTATGGGATTTTTTTCCCTTTAGAAATGTCCTGCATAATTTTTCTCTTTCCACTACAAGACACTTGCTTTATCTAAAACATAATCATATTCAAAGTAATCCAAAATTGGACTCTAGCGATTTCTCCCAACTTTTACTGACATGATTCTACGTGGGACGGAGCAGCAACACAGACGACTCGACTAACGTACTTGCCACCTGCTGGCATAATGAGACACAGCATAAAAAAACACTGGAAACTACACTTCATTTTCACCCTAGACACACACACATCAATGAAAACTAAAATGGTAAATGGCCTGTATTTGTATAGCGCATGTATATGTATTGTATATTACTTAGTCCCTAAAGACCCCAAAAGACCCCAAAGTGCTTTACACTACATTCAGTCATTCACACACTGGTGATGGCAGCTACATTGTACCCACAGCTGCCCTGGGGCGCACTGACAGAGGCGAGGCTACCAGACACTGGCGCCACGGGCCCTCCGACCACCACCAGTAGGCAACGGGTGAAGTGTCTCGCCCAAGGACACAACGACCGAGACTGTTGGAGCCGGGGCTCGAACCGGCAACCTTCCAATTACAAAACAAACTGCCAACTCTTGAGCCATGATTGCCCCAAACTAAACACATTTTCGCTCTAAATTCAGTTAAATTTAGTTAGCTTTGTTAACACTCATTACAGTTTTAGTTAGTTTTCCTTTTTTTGCAAAGTCTTGTTTTTATTTTTATTTCCGTTAACGAAAAAAAAATTTCACTTCTAGTTTTCGTTATTTCGTTAGTTTTCATTAACGATAATAACCTTGTGCATTTCTACAAGATGTTTGATATCATCTCTGTCAGGTTGATTCTGGCATTTTGTAGATGCAGAAAGCCAAGCCAGTGTGCAAACTGAGGGCCCTTTTCCCTCAATCAAACTTGGATTAAGATACTGATGTTTTGCAGAGAACTTGTTTCAGCTTCTTTTTCTTCCAGATTGAATATATCTTTATTTAACTTGTTCTCTTATTGGCTTATTTCAACAACTGTACAAAAACATATGACCAGTGAATTGCTTTCAAAATTGAGATAAACTAACTTCTAAAAAACATAACCTGTTGCTGAATGTGTGGGAACAGAATTTACAGCACATGCAGTTTCCAGTTTGCTTCAGTTATTTGACATCAGCCTGTATTTAGTTTAGGATCAGTGCCAACAGAGGGAATATTTTACTCTCCTGTCTGTTAGCACTTCCTCTTTCTCTCTCAGACAGTAATTTACATCTTATTTCATTTCCCATTACCCTGCTCACTTTCAGCATGTTTAACTCATTTGCTTTTTTCCTACCATCATATCACCTGTGTTCTCTATTCATTTCAGAAGTATAAATAATATTATTTAAGAGACCCAGCAACATGCAAAGGTAGGATATGGTTTGGTTCTCTTTGCATAAAAAGATGTTTAGCTTCATTATTCAATATTGGGACTGCAAAATATATATTAGCTATTTAACTAAGCACACAAAATTGTTTTGTGCGAATACATAAAGCTGTAGATGAGTGTTTGCTCTTTGCTGTGTCTCTTTTAAAGACTTAGACAGATATATTTTAGCAATGGAGAATCTATCACTAATGTTCCGCATGAAATGGAATGAGATGGATTAATAACACCATGTGGTTTTGTCAGATTGTTTTATGCACTGCTATGTAATAAGACCTCATCTGCAGCCACTGGCTTTTGGTTGAAAAAAGGAAACCCACAGTTGTCATTTGTTATCATAATTACAATAATAAAAGTCCACTTAAGTATATGGGGTCACCTTATATGAAAGCTATAAACACTGTCTGCTTGAAATGAGAGACAACACAATCTCTTGTCTTGTCTTCATCCTAGACCTCCTTTTGGCTTGTAAATTGCTTTCATGACAAACATCCTTTTTTTTTTGTTAAGCAGAGACTTTTTTTTAAATAGATAAATTTTCTCAATTTCACAGGATTAAGTGGGGGATACTTTGGTGGCTGGTGTCTTGTGTGTCTCATGACATGGTCTCTGTAAACTGTGCATCAAAAACGTCTATCTGTGGAAACTCTAGTTCTTTTTGTGATCAACATAAAATCATTACCATGAGTAAGTATTTCCATGTATTTATTGAAATTCCTATTGCTAACAGTATAGGAACATCCCCTTACTTTAATACTGTTGTTTTTTGGCATAAAGCAGGTCTAAATGCTAGCCTATAAATTCTCTGAAACTGTCAAACTGCTGCAATACATGTAAACTCACCATTAAAACATCTTAAAATATGAATGACCTCCTCAAAGATGAAAAGGAAGTACAGGCAAAAACATACCATACACTTCTTGTGACTAGCATAAATAATCAAAACACAATGAATCATGGTCTGTAAATTCTAACCAGCATACTAATGGAGGTAAACAGGAAACAATACAAAATCAAGAAATAATGAGAAAAAAACTGAAGTGGAAGAAAATAACTAACAATCTAAACAAAAACCAGATAATCACAAAATGCAAAAATCAAAGCAATTAACAGTTTCACCTCCAAGCAAAATATGCGAGATGCTCAGCTATTGTCTGAAAGACTGAAAACAAGAGGCCTTATACACTGTAAACATAGGAACTGATGATACAGTTACTTATATGTCCCACCAGGCCTCCTCTCGGTGGGACATGCCTCCACCTCAGCAGGAGGCATCCTTGTCAGATGCCCGCAGCACCTCAACTGGCTCCTTTCGATGTGGTGGAGCATGACTTCTCGCCCTAAGGGAGAGGCCAGCCACCCTTCAGTGGAAGCCCATTTCCACCGCTTGTATTCGCAGTCTCGTTCTTTTGGTCACTACCATGACCATAGGTGAGGGTAGGGTTGTAGATCGACTGGTAAATTGAGAGCTTCGCTTTTACACTCAGCTCCCTGATTGCAGACTGCATCACTGCAGCCGCAGCACCAATCTGTCTGTCAATCTCCTGCTCTCTTCTCCCATCACTCGTGAACAAGACCCCGAGATACTTAAACTCTTCCACTTGGGGCAGGAACTCGTCCCAAACCCAGAGTGGGCTCTGCACCCTTTTCCGCCCACTCCGGGTCAGGGACGAGTTCCTGCCCCAAGTGGGGCATAATTATAGAGCTAATGTGAATTCAGCTAAGGTATGCTGAATCTTTAAGCTGGATGATTGTTTGCTTTTCTCCGACCTTTTGTGCTCACATTCTAATACATTTTTATAATTCTACATTGTCGATTTCTACATTCTAATATAACCCAAGTACAGCCGGATTCCTAGTAATGTCTTTTTTAAAAAAAAATTTGACAGGCAATAGAAAGAGTATATGATAACAATTCAAATACCACACAATAACGACATTAACCCTTTAACTAACTGTTGAGATCACCATTCTTCATCATCATCATCATCATCGTTTATTTGTATAGCACTTTAAGAACACACCAGGCAGACCAAAGTGCTGAACAACACAGATCAAAACAACTACCAAATTAAAAATACCATAGAATCATTAAAAAATAGATGCTTGTCTAATATGGAGGGGAAGGTTATTCCAGAGCATTGGAGCCGCGATTGAAAACGCTCGGTCTCCTCTGCATTTCAGCCATGACTTAGGGCCCGACAGCAACAGCCGCTCAGCTGAATGGAGCGAGCGAGGAAGAACGTGCTTCAGCAAATCAGATAAGTAGACAGGAGCCAAACCATTTAAAGATTTAAAAACCAATAAAAGGACTTTAAAACGAACCCTAAATTCAAAAGGAGGCCAGAACCGGAGCGATGTGATCGAATTTCCTACTACCGGATAAAAATCGTGCCGCCGCATTTTGCACTAACTGCAGGCGTGACAAGGTGTCCGACCCAACCCCTATTAAAAGGGAATTACAATAGTCCAGACGTGAGGTGATAAAAGCATGAATAAGAGTTTCCAAATTGGGTTTGGAAAGGAAAAGCTTAACCTTTGATAGGCGTCTGAGGTGATAAAAAGCTGATTTTACCACCCCATTTACATGACCTTCAAAAGTAAGCGCAGACTCAAGTTTACCACCAAGATTAGTGATTGAACTTTTCAGATGGGAGGTCAAATCACCAAAACCAACATCTGGAGAATCAGTAGAACGATGCAGGCCATATAAAATTGCTTCCGTTTTGCGATCATTAAAATTCAGAAAATTATTTGTCATCCATAATTTAATATCGCTAAGACAGTCAAGCAGTGATTGACATGGGGAGGTATCCAAATGACTAAAAGGCAAATAAAGCTGACAGTCATCGGCATACAAATGAAATGGACACTCCGTGTTTACGAAAAATCGCACCAAGAGGGAGTAAATACTGCGAGAAAAATAATGGCTCAAAGATAGATCCCTGGGGCACACCCCAAAGCAGAGGGGCCACAGAGGAAGCGGCCAGCCCCAGCTTAACACAAAAACTCCTTTTGGAAAGATATGATTTTATCCATGACAATGCCAAATCAGAAATTCCCACGCAGTGGTGTAAGCGGGAGATCAGCAGGTCGGGGTCCACTGTGTCAAATGTAGCTGTTATGTCCAATAACACAAGCACAGCATATTTACCACGATCAGTAGCAAAAAGAATGTCAGTCATAACTTTAACAAGAGCTGTCTCCGCACTGTGAAAGGGCTTAAAACCAGATTGGAAGATTTCAGACAGTTGCGAGTCATTCAAGTAATCCAACAGCTGGGTATGTACAATCCTCTCCAAGATCTTGCTTAAAAAGGGAAGCTTGGTCTAAAATTTGACATAACAGAACTACCAAGGCCAGGTTTCTTAAGTAAGGTGTGCATGACTGCATGTTTAAACCCACTAGGAACTTGAGTGGTTAACAGACTAGTATTGATAATTTTCAGGATATAAGTCTGCACTTTAAGGTTTATGGGATTCATAAACCTTAAAGTGCACATCCATACAACTGACAAAAGTCAGTTGTATGGATGTGATATAATGAAATGAGTGTCTGCCGCTCACATGCCGCTCAGACTGTTTCTGTCTGTTACTCTCTGAACTCTTTGTAAATGCAAGGTAAACAGCAGTATGCTGTTGAATATAAACCTACAGATGCATATACAGTCTAGAACAGAAGTGAAAACAGCACAGACTGTACATTAGCTACAACACTAAAAAGCCTGTTTCAAAAACAAAGAAAAAAAACCCTGAATCAAGTGCCCTTGAACTCTGTTGGAGGCTATAGCTCAGGAGGTAGAGCAGATCATGTGCTAGTTGGAAGGTTGGTAGTTTGATTCCTGCCTCCATGTTGCTGGGCCAGATGCTAATCCTGATTTGCTTTCCGATGAATTGATTGGCATATGAAAGTGTGTGACTGTTATATAGAAAGCACTTAAGCATAGAAAAGGAACTCTAAAAAGTACTCTCATATATATGAGGGTATATGATATGTATCCTTTTTTTCCTTAACAGCTGAATTCTGTTTGATGAATACATGCAACTTTTCAAGGGGCCCTGAGGACACCATCACGTAAACATTTACATTTTTATGATTTATTTTTTGTCTGTGTTCCTTTCTGTTTTTGAGTTTTAAAAAAAAAACTCTTAGATCTAACATTTATATGAGAGTAAAGTATAAAGAATTAGTAGAGTTGAGATTTAAATCATATTCAAGAACAACACATTCTATGACATGAAATCACTGAATAGTTATAAATCAAAATGATTCATATTATCTTGTCTGTTTTTCTCTAAGGTCCTTAATAAACATGGAAGAGGTTCTTAAGAACACAGGGTTAAATGGAAACACATTGATCGCAAATCCTTTCTGCAATTTAGTGGTCCTCGTGTTGCAGCCAGAGGCCAGTAAACACATTGAAATGTATGCCAATGACACAAAGGTACGAAAAAAGAAAGAAAATATTCTTAGTGGCAAACATGAAGTCAAACTACATCCCCCGCTGGCATTTTTTTCATTTTTCTGTCTTGACTGAAATTCACTACATTACCAAAAGTATTTGCATCACTCAAGTGATGCAAAATATTTACATACAGTGTTTCGCTCTGTTTCTGATGATATAGGCGGACGTGGCTCCTCTCCCCAACAGCACAGTGAGTGTTCAACTACCAGCAGAACTGGGTGCTGGACCAAACAACAAGATTGTGTTTTCCATGTTTACATTTCCTGAAACTAACAGGGTAAGACATTACACTTGGTTATATAAATGTATAGAAAAGGATGTGAATAGCTGTTGTTTAAGATGTGTTAAAATGGGGTGGCTGTAGCTCAGGTCAACTACTGATTGGAAGGTCGGTGGTTCGATGAATGTGTGTTAGTAAGTACTTAGAAGCATAGAAGACCTTTGTTGTGTGAATGGGGTGAATGTGGCATGTTGTATAGAGGGCTCTGAATACTCCGGGAGATTAGAAAAGCACTATATAAGAATCATTCCATTCCATTTTAAGAGCATCTATACCAGGGGTTGGCAACCCTTAACCCTTTTACGCAAGATGAAGATGACTTTGTAGTGGAAAGCACAGTTCTTCATTTCCTACCATAGAAGAAAGTGGTCAGTCAGAAACTCCACATCCTTTGCAGAGGTCATTTTCACACCTTCAGGGACCTTAATTAAAGGGGTCGACCAGCTCTCTCCCTGTGACTTGGGCCCAAAACATGACTCCATCACCTCCTTGCTGACGTTGCAGCCTTGTTGGGACATGGTAGCCGTCCACCAACCATCCACCTGGACCATCCAGGGTTGCACGGCACTCATCAGTGAACAAGACTATTTAAAGATTAGTCTTTATATACTTCTGGGTCCACTGCAGCTGTTTCTGCTTGTGAACATTGGTTAGGGGTGGCCAAATAGAAGGTTTATGCACAACTGCAAGTTTCTGGAGGATCCTACACCTTGACGTACGTGGGGTTCCAGAGACACGAGCGGCTTCAAATATCTGTTTGCTGCTTTGTAATGGCCTTTCCGCAGGTGCTGTCTTAATCTGATGTATTTGTCTGGTAGAAACCTTCCTCGTTGTGCCTATATCTGCACAAACCCGTGTGTGCTCTGACTCAGCCACAAATCTCCTAACATTATGGTGATCACGCTTTAGTTTCCATGAATTATTTAAGGTTTTCATTACATGTCCAAGGCATTTAACTATTTCACGCTTATCAGCAGCAGACAGATCCTTTTTCTTTCCCATATTGCTTGAAAATGGTGATCTGTTTAACAATGTGGAATATCCTTCTTTTGTAGTTTTTCCTTTAATTGGGCTCACCTAGCAAACAAAGTCACTTTCATCAACGCAGGACTGTAAGCTGTCATCTGTAAGGCATGAGCGGTGTTTGTTTTTAACATAGTTCATAGTGGAAAATAGCAGTTCACATACATATGTGTATCCGAAGATCGTCATGAATCTGAATGCATATTTCTTCATGTTTATGTGTCGAGGATGGCATTCCATGTTTCAAACACGAGTTAATAATTTTATTTTAATATTTCAAGATCACACTAATCTTCCAATTTAGAACTACAATTTTAAAAAAAGAACTAATGCAAATAAATTAAACTTTAATTAAATTATTATAATTTATTTTGTAAAGTCATGCGGAGCCACAGTATAAGGACGAAAAAGGCTGTGGAGCCGTGGGTTGCCGACCACTGATCTATACTAATTCTGTCTAATGTTTACACTGTATTATTTAACTACCATGGTTGGTTAGTTTTGTTTGTTGTATCCCAAAGAGATTAAAGAAATATTGCCTCTAAATAGCACTTTGGCTTGAAATCAGTTTGTCGCTGCCATTAATTCCATTATTCACATTAATACCAGGCCTCAGTTTTTTATGTCTGTGCAGTTCTGCCAATAACCACAAATACACATAAGCTTTGAATAAAAGACACTAGAAACACATACATATATTTTTTATTGATTTAGAAAACCAAAAATTGGTCACTATGCTCTTTGGTCATTCACGCCAATATGCTAGAGGAATATGCCAGATGTGCAAAGTGAATGCTCTTCTGCAGTTACTGTTTACAACAATACACCAAATGTAAATCAATATAAATTTAAATAAACTTGTAGGAATTTAAGTACACCGGTAAGAAATAACCATCACTGGGGGTCTTTTTCCTTTGGATACTGTAAAAGCCCTTCAGAATAGTGAAAAAATCTTACATGATGCATGTTTTAAACAAACTTTCCCATTAATATCAATGTGTCTTGTATTTTAGAAAACGTCTGAAGTGGCACGTGACCTATATAATCTAAAACTAGTTGGCCTGTTGGTACAAAATAAACCTATATCAGGACTAAGTGAACGTGTCAACATAACCATGCAGGTTACCAAAAATATAAATGTAAGTGCAACTTCATTTCATCATTTATTCCATTCATACTTTACATATTATAGTATTAAATAACATGGAATGCATTGTGTATGTGACTAAATATATATCATATATATGCATGTTATGCATAACATAACATGCAGTATAATTGTGTTACAGGAAAACCAGACTCTCTCCTGTCAATTCTTAAATTTGTCAACAGGATGTGAGTAACCAGTAATCACATTTGTGATGAATAGTAACATGTGACACAAATATGTTATTTTATGAATAGGAATGATTGAGGTTTATGGTTTCAATAGGGACCTAAAAGTTGAACTGTAATTCATTGGTGGCATCTTAACCATAATGGATCTCTTTGTTTTGCTTACCAGATTATAGTGAGGATGGCTGTGAAACACTTTGGACACGTAACCAGAGTAATGTCACCTGTTCCTGTAACCATCTCACGTACTTTGGTGTACTCCTGGTAAGACTGGACCCATGCATTATATAAAGAGGAATTTAGGATATACAAAAACAAATATCAATACAAGAGCCATTCATTTATAGCAAAACAAACAATCATTTAAAAAAAAAACCCATCAACTATCTACTAGAGATGGACCGATCTGATATTACGTATCGGTCCGATACTGACCTAAATTTCTGGATCGGACATCGGAGAGAAATAAAAAATGTAATCCGATCCATTAAATATCACGAAAGCACTCCTCAAAACTTACGACATGGCGTAACTCAGCTCATAACCTTAGCACGTCGGAGCAGTATGCGTCACGTGATAGAGCAGCTGTGGCATGCAAGACCTGTCGGCGGTCTGGTTGAGCATTTGGAGCCTCACTACCAAACCGGCATTTCATCTCCTAGAAAGTTATCCCAGAGAGAAGTAAAGCAAGTATGTAAGTTCATCTCTGAATGTTTATAAAGCATTCCCACCTTAAGCTTAACAACCGATATATGGAGCGACTGCCTCTCTCTCTCCCTCCCTCTCCTGTTGCTGCTTCAATCATGAAACTGATCAATGATCGGCTGATCGGCTTTTCTGTCGCCAGTCCGTCTCTCTTGTTTGTTTTTGGCCCACTTTGCACGAGAAAGAGGAAACCAGCGGCTGAACAACAGCAGCACGTTTACGCTTGATAAGCTGTTGTTAGAATTTATTTAATATTACTTTCTACACCAGGATCCTTTTCTAAGTAGCTGACGGCTGGTAACTGTGCAGGGGCGGGTCTAGCAAAGTTTAGCCAGGGGGGCAGGTAGGGCATTAACAGGGAAAGGGGGTAAATCAACAAAAACATTGATAACTTTATGTAAATATGTATTTTCTCCACAGGTTTCTCCACATGTGTCAGAAAAGGACACAATAATATTGACGTATATTTCCCAAATTGGTTGTAGTGTCTCTCTTTTTGCCCTTTCCGTTGCAGTTTTGCTGTTCATCACAAATAGGTAACTTTTTGATGATATTCTTTCAACATTCGTCAGTCATCTCCCGTCTCACATATTTAGTATCAGGCTCTTCTCACTAAACCTCTGCTCATTTCTTTCTGTCTTGTTTGTTGTTTGTTTTTGTGAATTTACATCTTTATTCATTACTTTAATAAAAGGAAATACATTCTTTTCGCAACAAATGCAATTCTTTCTGTTTTATTATGTTAGTAATTCTGTCAACCATCCCATCCTTCTTCTTGATATGGCTTTCTTCAATGACATGACCACTAAATTTGCCACTTACTCTGTCTCCATTGTCTAACAGAACACTCAGACTAGATGTTTCTATGAAGGTCCACATCAATCTTGCAATTTCTCTCATCATCCTCAACCTGCACTTCCTGCTAAGTTCCACAGTGGCAGCAGGGTCCCCCACTGGGGTCTGTTTATACATGGCTCTTGTCCTTCACTACTCCCTGCTGACCACTTTTAGCTGGATGGCTGTGGAAGGATTCCACCTCTACCTTCTCTTAGTCAAAGTCTTCAACATCTATATCAAGAGATACCTGCTCAAACTCAGTGTGGTGGGGTGGGGTGAGTGGAGCCATTTAAGAAGGAAACTGTTATTATCAGTCACATAACTTTTAAGTGACTGCTCGGTTCTTGTGTTTCAGGAGTTCCTGCGATCATTGTGTCAGTGGTGGTGATCATAGACAGAGGTTTTTATGGTCCTGCTGTTGTGGACAACTATAACTCCAACAGCACTGTAATGTAAGGAACAAATGTGATTGCATGTAACACCTCGACATAATTAAACTGTTTTGTATGTGCATTGGAGTTTCTGATAATACAATACAATAAAAGCTTAAAAAGGGAAAGGCATACAATCCTATTTAACCTAACATGTAATCTCACAATTTGACTCTGAATCTCAGTAGTTCCACCTACATGCACTCTTACTATGTGACTCTAAATCACCTGGGCAGGTGAGAGATTAAAATATGAACTGTAATCACTTTCTTTGTAGATGTTATATAACTGATAACACGGTGAAGGTTGTGACTACAGTTGTGCTGTTCGGCTTGGTGTTCCTCTTTAACGTGATCCTATTTGTGACAACTCTCTGGCATATTTTGATTCTCCGCCGTGTCAAAGAGGTATGGGTTAATCTTTAAATCTTTATAATGCATCTTTAAATCTTGAAAAGTTTATGAATGTCCACATTTTTCTCATCGGCAATCCCCTTGAAAAGGCCACAAGGAACACGTGTTAAACATTCAGTAGCATCTTTATTTTAAAGGTAAATAAAGTGAAAGTGGGTTACCTGTCATTTAGTTTTTCTGATAAACATTTATCCATCTTCTAGTACATTTCTAAATTGTGTAATGGGTTAGGTATAAACTGTTCCTGAGTGTAAATGCTCATCCTTGTGTATTCCTATCGATTTTCTGTCCTTAGTAATGTTGCCTGATTAGTATAACCTGTGTTTAATGTGTCAGCTAATCACACATGTTGTTTTCCTAGTGTTTAGTGTTGATTTTCCCATGTTTGACTTTTTTGGAACAGTTTGGAATTTGTTTTTTCCCTGCTTCTCACTGAGAATATTTGCCTCAAAGGATACCTTCCAGTGTAATGGCCACTGCCTATCTTGTGCCTAAATTAGTTTTTTACTCCTTAGCCATAAAAGGCTGATGGGGTACTGACATCACCCTGTTGGGCACATAGCCAGAGAGGTGGATGGCATGGACACCCAAGTTTGTGAATGCCAAAATTCAATAATGGGGTGACACTGGGTTTTGAAATTGGCACCTGTAGGTGTAGCTACTAAAAATCTTGGACAAGTTCAAACCCTGGTGACACTGACCTCAATGTCAGAGCTCAGCCTTTCTAAAAATCACCTAGGATTTACAACTTTATACCATAGGTGTATCTACCAGGAGGCTGATGGGTAGCACTGGAATCGTATAGTATTTGTATAATTTTACTGTTTTTTACTTACTACCGGCTGTGTGCGAGATACCTCTTCCTTGTGTCAAAGTGCTTGCTTGTATGTTATCAACTTCCATTTAGCATGCTGTATGAACGAATGAAAGAGTCTAAAGATAATACACAAACTGAAAGAGATGTGATCTCATTCACTAGACAGGAGGCAGTTTTAGTGGTTACTGTTCAAACACATTTAAAAGTCATGTTAGCTTCAAGAGCACAATTTTACATAAGCTGAATAAGAGACATGCTTTCCCTGATGAGATAAGAATAGTGACAACGAGTTATAAAACAGATTTCAAGTTCTCATGCTGCTTGTCAGATGTTCTGTAATGTGATGTTTCATTTTATGCTTGGCAAATCAGTTTGGACAGCGCAACCGTGAACGTGCCAAGAAAGATATTTGTACCCTGCTGGGAGTCATCACTCTGCTCGGCATTACCTGGGGCCTGGTCTTCTTCTCTTTTGGCCATCTGACCACTCCTGGCCTCTACCTCTTCTGCATCCTGAACTCATTTCAAGGTCTGCATAACCTGCTGAAAGATGAAATACTTGCTTTCAATTTTGCCATGAATGTTTGTAAAGTGTATGAACGAACTGTAACCAGGCACAGTCTTTACTACTTTCTCTCCTTTGTGTGATGCAGGTTTCTTTATATTCCTGTGGTTTGCGATGTCACTGAGAAAGACTAAAAACCCCCGTTCTATGGCAACCAGTGAAATGGCTACAACAAGCAAGTAGTTTGAACAACTACCAACTCATCAAGAAGCTCCCATGTTTGTGTAGTTTATAGGTAATACTGTAAGATGTTCCTACTAACATGTGCTTTCATTATTAATAATATGTCATGAAAAGAAGTGTAGCAAATCCAAATGCAGACTCCAGAAGCAGACTTAATGAAACGAAAAACAAGCCTTATGTGGCTGATTTAAAGCCAAAAGAATGACTCAAAACACTCAGGTCAACAATGAACATCATGCTGTTGTAAGAAAGTTGTAAAGTTTTTGCCTTGCAGGATGAATATAAGCTTACATAAGTGATATTAATCAAGGTTCTATATAATGTGATTTACATTTGTAATACTGTTAATAGGCTACATGTATAAATATACATCAGTGTAGGGTTTCTTTTCTCAGCTGTCACAAATTGGAATTTTCAGGAATTTATTTTACACTAACTGATTCCATATGTTCCTTAGTAATGAAGTGATGATTTTTACTGGTTGTTCTCATTCATACGACTTGCACGAATTACCACAACAAGAGCATTCTGGAGTAAACCAATATATCCCATATGGAAAAGAAATAGTAAAAACTTATATGATTTACTCATGAAAGTGGCCACTTTCTCATTACTTTCATATATTGTTTTAGTAAGTATCCAAAACATACAAGTTTCATTATATAATTTTTCAAGGGATCTTATATCTGTTTTCACTCTTGTATGCTTTTCATACAAGTTTCACACAAGACAGATACAAACTTTATAAGATTTATATATATCTTTTCCAAGGAGTCTAGAATAAGTGTCGGCAGGTTTATCAATTTTCTTCTCCTAATTATTATTATAAACCTTTCCTTGATATGATGACGTTTTCCACTGAGGTCAAGAAAAATACACCTTCTGCATTGCCTACTGATGTGATTTGGCTTTGGAAAGTACCTCACCTGGTGCTGGTTTAGTCCTTTGTAGTGTCCTTTGTACATCTGAACGAGCATTGTTAATTCACTAAATGCTGTGACTTTAATATCAACAATAAAAGAAAATTAAAATTGTTTATGTAACATGTTTGTCAAGGGTGTAAGTGTGTGGCAGGCAGAGGTGTGGATCCGAAACACATGACTCTGCAACACAGAACAATGGCTTTAATGCTGGTGAAAAGGGCAACAAAAACAAAAGGCAAAAAAATACCAAAGTAAACTGTACCAGACGTAAAATAAACTCACTCACTATAAGCTGAACTGAAGGGAAACAATGAGGATCTTCAAGGTTCAAAACAGCCAGTACACTACAAAATCTGAAGTTTTGTTTCATTTCATTCCAGTTTCAACAGGTGGCGTACCTGCTGCTTCTAGGCACTCCGAGGTGTCAGGAAATCTATTTTTGTTAACCAGAGTAAATTGTAATTAATGAATTAATGTTTTATTGACATTACCACTTCTATAACCTTCTTTAACCTTTATTTATACAGGTTGTCCCAATAACATTCACGATTTACAAGAGGGCTCTGTTTCAGACATACAGATTGTAATTACACCCCCATGTGTAAAAGAAAACAGTACCCTATATCTCATTATTATTTTTGCTGCAGCTTGTGAAGCCCAATACAACACTGGAATCAAAAGTGTAATCAAGTAAATATGATATAGAAATTTGAATAATATTTAAATACATTATTCAAATGATTAGAAGCATATAGATGAAAGAAAGAGAGATACTGCTGGGTGAGCTCCATTCACTCACATCATCAGAGAGTGTTATTTATGTATTACTCACATTATTTATTGTATATTGCCTTGGTGCCACTGGGTTTTAGCATGTCTCAATGTCTCACACATTGATGCCATTGAACAGCCGGATTATTATTTTATCTCAGGAAGTTGGGGGGAAGCAGACAATTCATCAGGAACAGTCTTTTGTCTCTTCAACCACTGTAAGAGGTAGCAAGGAAGTGTGAACTTTTCTTTGGGAGAAGACCAAAGGTGTAAAAACTGCCTTTTGTTTCTGTAGAAGGTATTTAAACCCAGGGCTGTGCCAGGTTCAGCAGAGACTTTGCCAGTTGTTTGCCCCGCGATGCCTTCTCTCACCGATCTTGGGTTTTTGTTCTTTTTTGATAAAAGGATGTTAGCTACGCTCACCATTTGTCTGCAAGCATTATTGAATGGAAAAACTATTATTGAATGAATTGAATGGCTCATCACCCCTGAGGGAAAAGGTACCTTTGTCCTCCCGGCTGTTGAAGTGAGGAAATGGAGGAGCCTCTAGACTGTGTGTTTTAGCCACCACCGAGACATTCGACTCTGAGGGGACTCCTGCAGATGGGTGAGCTGTAGCTAACTTATGTACAGTCCTGGAGACTTTTTGTCTGGCCGCGGTGGAGTGCCTGCAGACTCCGGAGTTCGAGTCTCTGTAGGAAAAATCCTCGGGTTCGAGTCCCCAGGCCTGTGTTTGGTTCTGGGCCATCACAGGGAATGGTGGTTCGAGTCCACTGTTGATAATCATTTCCGCATACCGCAATGGGTTAAGTGACGGTATTTTAGCACTTTTCTGCCAGGAATGGAAGAAAGCCATTGCAGAGGATGCTCTGAATGTAAAGGGAAGCTTGACGCCAGCAGGCGTTCCAGGGACAAAGCTCAATATCTGACTATGTCAAGAAATGTGGGTGAAAGTATGTTGTGTTAGATGGCAGAGAAGGGTTTTGTGGGAAAGGGTTCTGCATGAACCAGTTGAAAGTTAGAAAAGCAGTTGGAGAGAAAGAAAAAGAGATGTTTGAGAAGTGAGTTAATAGGTTGATGTGTGGGTGAAAATTTTTAAAAACAATGTTGTAAAAACAATGAAAAATAGGAAATAAAGCAATGAAAACTAAAGAAAAAGAAAGAAAAGGAGAGGAGAGGAGACAGTGTGGAAGTGTGTGAGAGGGGAATTGTCTCCAACTAGTGGGAGAAGGTGGTACTGCAGTCACCAGCTACCCTTGGTGCACACAAAAGAAACAAAATAGGAGTGTTATAATATTATGAAGAGCAATGTTCCCTCTAATTTTTCATGTGTCTGAGCGAATGCACAAACTCCCTGAGCAGTCCCTTGGACCACTGTGAGCAACAGCAGATGTGTGCACTGTGGTCACGCCAGCATCGAATCCATCCAAGTTACATGGTTTATTAAAATAATCAAATTACAACATTTACATTTATGTGAGACTACCTGTGTGGTTATAACAATAAACACAGCATCCTTTTCTCTTTATGTTTAACTTTATAAATTGATTTATTGTGAGCAACACGAATGTTTGCAGTAAAACAGGAACTAACACACAGAGAGAGACTCAGACACGTGGGCTTGATTCTGAGACCAGAGAGAAACAACATGAAAACATGACAGACCAGAGAAACAAAGGAACGGAACACAGAGAAGACACTCAGACAACTTGGTATTAGTATCTTGCCCAAGGATATTTGGTATGCAGACTGGAGGAGACAGGGATCAAACCATCAATCTTCAGATTAGTAGGTGACCTATTTTACTTCCTGAACCACAGCCACCCCCGAATAACTGTATCTGGTATAGACTGTAAGTGGAATCATGTGTGAAGAGATTCCACCTCCACAAACAGCAAAGGCATGGTTTGTGACACATGAGAATTGCACTGTTAGGTGATTTAGTTAATTAATCTGACCTTAGCACTGCTGTTATGTTGCAGGTCAAATTGACCCACTTTAAAAGTTAAATAAAAGTGCAGGTTTAAGGGTTCAGATGTGTCAAAAGCTAATGTGAGACATATTTCACCACAAACAAAACAAACAAACATACACTCCCTATTGACCTCTTGCAAAAATAGGGTTGTTTTGACTTTTGATGGGACCCTTTTCCCCTTGTGTGGGCAAACTCCACCTACATTTAGTGGAAACTCACCAGGAAAGGAGCAAACCATATAGAGTTTTACAAAATGAGCAGCAGATGTAAACAGCTGACAGCCATGGAGGCTTTGATCACAGAAGAGGAGGATGTGTCTAAAGATAAAGACCATGTTGAGGTTGCTGCTATTCAGGTAGTCTTGTTCATTTTGTTAAATTGGAAGGAGCTGGATAAAATGCATTTACATGTGTTCTAGGGGTGTGTGTGGGGACTGGTAACAAATGGGTCCAAAACAGAAGGAAAGGAAAACAGAGGTGTTTAGTAAATAAAATAGTTTTTATTACAGATAATCTTAACTAGAAGAGCCGGCAAGGCCGTTCTTCCAATAACACTAGAAAAAGAAAGAAGGTCGCAACAACAAAGAACACAACCAAACAAAAAACTCGACATCACGAGGAGGAACTTCCAGGGGCCCACAGGCCCATCCTGTCACTACCAGCAGCTAGCTTTACTGCGGCTGAGGCCCACAAGCTCACACTACTCACATGAAGCAGCTACATTCCCCACTGCTTCCACCACTCCACACCATAGGCTCTCTTCTGACACAATCTGGAGACACCAGAGAATACCACCCTGCCTCATCCAGTTCATCCCCAACTTATATGACCTCAGAGAGGTGATTGCTGACTGGGCCCAGGTGGTAAACAAGCCCAATGAACAGCAGCTGTGTCCTGGGAAGAGAGAAGAGTGAGAGAGAGACAGAGGGGTGGAGCAAGAGAGGAGGCGGCAGAGAGAACACCACACCCACACAAGAGTAGTTTCAGGAGGCCCGTAACACATGGATATACATGAATATATCCTCGCTCGGGTCTGTAGGTCAAAGGATACATCAACTTTCAGTCTGCGGGATAATGGTGTGCAGATAAATACTGGAATATTGATTCCTCCGATACCAGATATTTATTCTCTAGAATTGATTCTCATTTTAAAATATTCACATTTTAATAATTTAGGGTACATTTATACTTTAACATTAACGGAAAAACAGTGGAAAGTAGTTTTATTATCGGGTTCATCGGAATGACTGACAGAAGCTACTTGACAAACCTGTCACGGTGATATGTAAAATACAGCTGTATAAATGCGTCACAGCTCATGTGTGCTTCCAGGTGCAGCGGGAGAAAACGTGGAGCTGGAAGCACGCGTGTAGCTGAATTTGGAAAGTGCTGACGTTCTGTTGACATTTAAACAACAGGGACTTCCTCGTATGATAAATATTACAGAATCCCATTTGTTCAAATTTACATTCACAAATATGGTGCACGTGGCACCAGGACGCTCTAGGCCGTAGGTCGATGATTGATTTTGTAATCGTATCAGCAGACCTGCGACCATATGTTCTGGACACTCGGGTAAAGAGAGGGGCTGAGCTGTCAACTGATCACCACCTGGTGGTGAGTTGGATCAGGTGGCGGGGGAGGACGCTGGACAGACCTGGTGCACCTAAACATGTAGTGAGGGTGTGCTGGGAACGTCTAGCAGAGGCCCCAGTCCGCGAGATCTTCAACGCACACCTCCGGCAGAGCTTCAACAGCATTCCGAGGGAGACTGGGGACATTGAGTCCGAATGGACCATGTTCAGCGTCTCCATTGCCGAAGCTGCTGCATTGAGCTGCGGCCACAAGGTGGTTGGTGCCTGCCGTGGTGGTAACCCCGAACCAAATGGTGGACACCAGAGGTGAAGGGAGCCACCAGGCTGAAGAAGGAGTCCTATCGGGCTTGGCTAGCCTGTGGGACTCCGGAGGCAGCCGACAGGTATCGACAGTCCAAGCGGAATGCGGCTCGGGCAGTGGCTGAAGCAAAAACTCGGGTGTGGGAGGAGTTCGGAGAGGCCATGGAAAAAGACTTTCGGACTGCCTCAAAGAGATTCTGGCAAACCGTCAGACGTCTCAGGAGGGGAAAGCGGTGCTCTACCTGCACTGTGAATAGTGCTGGCAGAGCGCTGCTGACGTCGACTGAGAAAATTGTCAGGCGGTGGAAGGAATACTTCGAGGACCTCCTTAATCCCACTGACACGTCTTCCGAGGAGGAAGCAGAGTCTGGGGATGAGGGGAATGACCCGCCAATTTCCGGGGGCGAGGTCACTGAGGCAGTTAAACAACTCCTTGGTGGCAGAGCCCCTGGTGTTGATGAGGTCCGCCCCGAGTTCCTGAAGGCTCTGGACGTTGTAGGGCTGTCCTGGTTGACACGCCTCTGCAATGTTGCGTGGAGATCAGGGGCAGTACCTGTGGACTGGCAGACCGGGGTGGTGGTCCCCATCTTTAAGAAGGGGGACCGGAGGGTGTGTTCCAACTACAGGGGGATCACACTCCTCAGCCTCCCTGGGAAAGTCTATGCCAGGGTGCTGGAAAGGAGAGTTCGTCCGTTAGTCGAACCTCGGATACAGGAGGAACAATGTGGTTTTCGTCCTGGTCGAGGAACACTGGACCAGCTCTTTATCCTCTCCAGGATACTTGAGGGTGCATGGGAGTTTGCCCAACCAGTCTACATGTGTTTTGTGGACTTGGAGAAGGCATTCGACCGTGTCCCTCGGGGTGTCCTGTGGGAGGTGTTGCGGGAATATGGGGTGTCTGGCCCATTGCTACGGGCCATTCGATCCCTATACAACCGTTGCAAGAGCTTGGTTCGCATTGCCGGCAATAAGTTGGACTCGTTCCTGGTGGGTGATGGGCTCCGCCAGGGCTGCCCTTTGTCTCCGGTTCTGTTCATAATTTTTATGGACAGGATTTCTAGGCGCAGCCAAGTGGCGGAGGGCTTTCGCTTTGGTGGCCTCAGAATCTCATCTCTGATTTTTGCAGATGATGTGGTTCTGTTGGCTTCATCGGGTGAGGGCCTCCAGCTCGCACTGGAGCGGTTCGCAGCTGAGTGTGAAGCAGCGGGAATGAGGATCAGCACCTCCAAATCTGAGGCCATGGTTCTCAGCCGGAAAAGGGTGGAGTGCCCACTCCGGGTCGGGGATGAGTTCCTGCCCCAAGTGGAGGAGTTCAAGTATCTCGGGGTCTTGTTCGCGAGTGATGGGAGAAGGGAGCCGGAGATCGACAGACGGATTGGGGCTGCAGCTGCAGTAATGCGGACGCTGCACCGGTCCGTCGTGGTGAAGAGGGAGCTGAGTGTAAAAGCGAAGCTCTCAATTTACCGGTCGATCTACGTCCCTACCCTCACCTATGGCCACGAGCTGTGGGTAGTGACCGAAAGAACGAGATCGCGGATACAAGCGGCAGAAATGAGCTTCCTCCGAAGGGTGGCTGGCTTCTCCCTTAGAGATAGGGTGAGAAGTTCGGCCATCCGGGAGGGGCTCAGAGTAGAGCAGCTGCTGCTCCACATCGAAAGGAGCCAGCTGAGGTGGTTCGGGCATCTGACAAGGATGCCCCCTGGGCGCCTCCTGGGTGAGGTGTTCCAGGCATGTCCCACCGGGAGGAGGCCCCGGGGCAGACCCAGGACACGCTGGAGAGATTATATCTCTCGGCTGGCCTGGGAACGCCTTGGTATTCCCCCGGATAAGCTGGAGGAGGTGGCTGGGGAGAGGGAGGTCTGGGCCTCTTTGCTTAGGCTGCTGCCCCCGTGACCCGGCCCCGGACAAAGCGGATGAAGATGGATGGATGGATATGGTTATGAAATTAGTAATTAGTAAATAAATACATGCTACAGTACATAGCTGTATTAGTTTAGCTTGGGGGTCATATGTGTGTCCCTACCATCACATGGATTCAGTTGGACTAGATTTAGTCAGGTAAAGATGTAGCGTAGAGCATTTAAAGAGCATTACATAGGTTGGGTATCATTAAAATATATGCAGTAGCTGTAAGCTACAACTCATAATATTTCATACATAAGATAGATCAATATAACCTGTATTGATAAAATGTTTCTCAGTTGTTTTATGATTTTCAATCAGTCACACTCATTTTTCATTTGAAAATTTAGGTACTTACTTTTCATGTTTTTTTTTATTTCTTGTATAATAATTCTTTCTAATTAATAAGAACAAGAAGTCTGATGTCTTTTATTCATTACAAAAGGTATACATTATAGTATACTGTATCATCGATGCCATCCTGAATTTTACTTGCTATCAGATCGGAATAGAAATCAGTATTGCACGTCACTGGCAGCCAGAGAGCAGCAGGCGATAGAGATGTTTTAGGTTTGTTTAGGGGAGCTGTTAGGTGTCCATGTTTTTCAACTGGTATTTCTTTCTATATTTTTTTTTTCTGTTTTGCAACACAGATTCTCTTTGGGGTTGCATCAGGAAGGTTGTCTGGTGTTTAAAAAACTCTAACAGCTCAAACACAGCTGGCGAATGACAAGGGACAAGCCATAAATGGTTTGTCCAACCTGAAAAGAGAAGAGAGTAGTAGAGATAGATATATGTTGATAGTTCCGCCTCTTATTTCAGATAGTTTACATGTCATTTTATGAACTTGGCAGGAATCTTTCCAAACGGAGCAGGTTTACTCTTTTGCATTTTTCCTGCTGTCACATCAGGTGTGTTCTGGATTGTTTTCAGGTGAAATCATTTCTACAACGAGATCCAAAAAGGGTAGGCTATCATGTCGTTCTCCTTATATTAGAGAGCTCTTTTAGCTTTGTGTATTGTCCTTTAGTGTATTGAATTAGAGTATTTCGTCGTATGTGTTTTTATGTGTCCAGTACTAGTTTATGTGTAACTGCGGTTTACTTATTGATGCCTTTTTTAGTGATGAAGTGGACAGTGCATCCTCGGTTTTTTAACATAAAACTCATTGTTGCATCCCAAATATGATCTCCTTAGACTAATTTTTAGTTTTAGTGTCCTTATTTTCCTCTGACTTGTCTCTTCTGTGTCTAGGTTCTAGATCTAACATAATGTAATGGAAGTTTGTTAGGCACAACCACCACAAGACACCATACTGAAAGACAATGGCGCTACACATATTCCTTAAAAAGTAAACTTTTAGCACTTACTTCTGATATCCTGCTATCAGTCAGCAACTGAATGAAGTCAGGCTTGCTGTGATAATTCACTGAAAATTACGTCTACAGCCAAAATTCTCATTTAATGTAACTTATATCAATGTGACATTTAATTATTAGATGTCCATTCAACATCCTTCCTGTTCTAAAGGATTACAACCACAATACAAATGCCATACAAATACACCTGGCTGCAGGAATACAGATTGAAATCTGTCTGGAGATTCTCTCTAAATTACAAAGAAGTTACTTGCAAACTTCCAACAATCTCTCTGAGAGGGACTGCAATCAGTCCAGGTCAGACTGTCACTCTTTGCAGAATGGTGGCTATCAGGCAGTCTGTGCAATTGCAGTGTGATCAAAAGTGGTCATGAGTGTTCAAGAGCCTCAAGTTCTGGGCATCCACCAGTTATAATCTGCTGGAGAATGTAAAAACATTAAAAAGAGCCAACAGGTTGCCACTGATTCGTTTTCATTTGTTGTTGTTAATTCAAGGAGGTTGCAATCCTATTTGTATTTGTGTGATTGTTTGATTCTCCGTATTCTGAACAAGCTCAAAGTGCGTTTAGTATTGGACAAGTTTGTTCAGCTAACGTTATCACTGGATGGTGGTGCAGGGGATGAGCCCTCTTGATGTTTAGTATTCTGAGTAGGGCTGCAGATTGATTATTATGGTAATCTATCAATTATTTCATCGATTCATCGAGAAATTAGATAAGAAATGCTTTTGGCTTATCAATAAGCAATAATAAATATTCAAATAAGAAGAAACACAGGTCTTTAAGAATGAAGTGCTGGTTGGTTTCCATTTTAGAAACTGCAATTTTTTAAAAGTTGAACTCCATTCAACATCTGTCCAAAAACAACAACTAAATCATTTGATTTTATGTCTGTGCCATATTGAAATTTAATTTTTAAAATAAACTGTTTCTATGTCAAGCATCATATGTATTATTGTCTACTTTACTATATAAAGGGCCATTGGTGATGTACAAATAAAACTGAATTTAACTGAAAGAAAGCATTTCTTAAATGCAAAAAGTATCTAAATAATCAGAAGTACAATCAAAGGTCAAAGTGACATAAAATAAGATATATATGGAATCTAAACAAAGGCATAAGAAATTTACCTTTACTATGTGTTCTTGGAACCTTTCTGACATTAATAGGAGGCAAGTTTTTGTGTAGCTGAAAACAGACATTATGATGTCTCAGGTCATTTTCTTTTTTTCCAATTGTTACATAATTCGTGTTCCATTAACTTTTCAGGGGAAATGAATTCTACAAGGGCATCTAGCATCATGCAAGGGTATGCTTCATTTTTGTTCTCTTTATGTTAGAGATGCTTTCTTTATTAAGTATTTAATCTGTTTAATGCTAGTTTAAGAACACAAAATAAATATGAATATCAGGACTAAAAGTTGCCTATTGATGATTTTTGCAAAGGTACATGGCAGTAAGATTGTGGGGGTTTCTACATGCATGTTTTTTCTAAACATATTTTTCTATGAATATAATAATCATTATCATTATGATTATTGTAGTTGTTGCTATTGTTATTTTCATATATTCCATTCCATTGGATGAGTATTCCACATCCAAAACATTTTTCATTTAAATAAGGATACATTCAGATAAATATTTTGCTAATTCTCTTACTGACATGTGCAGTAAGGGGAAACTGTGCAATCTTATTGAAACACAAATGCAAAAGTACCCTGCCTCACTATTCCTAATGTTTTCTTTTTTTAATTAACACGCCAATTCTTTGCCTGTTTGATGTCAGAAGGCAATTGCATTAAATTTTCAATATAAACAATAACATCTTATATATAGGATCATAGCTTGGTCATTCTCAACCACACTAGGGAAGCTCGTCCCATTTTGACCCTGGGGCCTTCAGGTCATGCTCGGCGCAAATGTTCCTGTATACTATGCATGCCACTTTATGGCATTCTAGCATCTTGCACCTTGCACCTGAGCCTGTCCCAACTATTTGAGAAGGGTTCCTGCCATCAAACTCAAAATTACCTTATTTTTTTTCTTAAAATGTTGAGCTTAAAAATGTTAGATGTTTTGTGTGCATTCTATTGTGAATAAAATATGGGTTCATATTTATAATCAAATGTATATTTATAATACAAATCATTGCATTTTGTTTACATTTACATTTAACACAGTGGCCCAGCTATAATTGAAATTGGGGTGATAGTTATATAAACCGATGCTCTTCACATTGGACTGATGATGATGAAGTTTATCACAAGGCCTATTCACCTTGATAAAAAAACATGTAACTATAAATGAATAAGTGGTGTTTTGTTGTTGTTGTTGTTGTTGTTGTAAACTGATTCTCTCCATTTCCCCAGGATAACATGTTGCATGCTTTGGTGGCTGTTGTCTTTTGTATCTCATGGAAGTTTCTCCTGGAGCTGTGTATCAGGAGCTTCCTGTGGCAATTATTGCAGTTCAGTTTGTAATGAAACATTCTGTAAGTGGTTTAATGCATTTCTCTTAACTTTATCTTAAGTAAACTGAGAAGAGACAGGGACAAGTTTTAGATGAATTTCATAAATATTCTTTATTTATTAGGGTGGCAGCGTGGTGCAATGCTTAGCATTGTCGCTTCACAGCAGAAACCCCAGGTTTTGAATTCACTGTGGGACCTTTCTGTGTGGCATTTGCTTGTTCTTCCATGCTTTGGTGGGTTCTTTCCAGGTACTCTGGTTTTCATCCACAGTCCAAATATATGCATTGGCCTAGGTTAATTGGTGAGTCTAAATTAGGCATAGGTAAAAATGTGAGTGTGAAGGGTTGTCTATCTCTCTGTGTTAGCCCTGGTTGTGGTAACCAAATCTTCCTTAACCACAAACACTTCCTTCCTTAACTTTAGTTGCCTCTGGAACACATTTAGAGAACAATGGTTCAAGTGTTAAATCCTCTTTCTGTAGCCAAGCGACCTCACTAGCACTAGGGAGAGCCTCGGACTTCAAAGGATATAAAATGTGTTCAGCTACTCTTGTTCTCTTCACCTTTTCATGTCTTCTCTGTCACGTGCTCTTTTTTGGTTTAGAATGAGTGCTAGACTCGTCCAATGGCGCATCCTCATTTGCAAAAGGCAATTCATCCCAACCCAAAGCATTAACCTGTTGCTCCTTTGCTTTTGACCTTGTGACCGCTAACAAACTTTCAACTGCTTCAGCCTGACATGAATGCTTGGTTATTAGCTCTGTGAATATTGGAAGATCACGGCCCAACACCACTTGATAAGGCAGAGTTTGCAGCACTCCCACTGAAAGAGTGTAACACTGGCCTTCAACTTCAATTGCAACCTCAGCAATTGGGTACGATACCTTATCACCATGAATACAGCACACATTCACTGTGGAGGCCTATCTCCCCCCACCACTTTCCCTGCCAGTGGCAGACGCCCTCAGACAAGGGTGGATGGATGGGCGTCCAGGTACCCATCGGCTCACTCCTGGTGGCTGCTTGTCGGGGCCTGGAGCCTGGGGCTCCCTCGGCCTGAGGCTCGGTCACTCTGGCACAGCTGGCTGCCAGCGGAGCTCACGGGCACGTCACTGCCCATGAGCTCCGCTGTTTATTATATTGCTCTCTTTTTCTTTGCTTGTTTTCATTTTTTTCTTTCTCAACAGGTGATCCAGGTCATTGATATATGTATTTTTTGTCTGTTTGTTTTGTTGGGTTTTGCCCTTTATCACCGTCCCTCTTCCCCGCTCTTTTTTTTTCCCCTCTTTCTTTCTCCCTTTTCTTTTCCCCAGTCAAGTATGTCCCGTGTTCAGCAAATGAAATTAAAATAAACAATAAAAGCAAAGGTGAATCAAATAGACCAATATGGCAAGGCTGGGGTGGTCCATTTGGTAAAGTAAATCCATTGGGCATCTTTCTTTGCCTTAGACAACAATTCTGATGGCAAAAGAACCAAATGGGACAGGCAAAAAAACAAAAACAAAAAAAAAAAAAACAAGTACCCCAATTGATAGCTTATGTTGCTGACATTCAAATTCATTTTTGTGATTCTCACTGACTTCAGTTTGTCTAGCAGAACAAATGTAATTTTTACTAACAGACATCTTTGTACACTGAGCTTTAAGATGACCTATTTGACCACACAAATGACATGTTTTATTGGTTTTATTTTTTGTCTCAGATCTGGCAGGATCTGAGTTATACCAGTTCTGTCATGTGTGCTTAGCGTTTAAGTCAGTTCCACCACCTAACTCGTTCGATGGCATGTTGGAAAATAAACCTAGCTTGAATGAAGTCTTTTGATGGTCGACAAGCTGCTAAGAAAGCTTCAGCCAGTTCTGCTGCGTGCTTGGAAGTCTTTAGGATATGTTCCTTAAACCACATCTGCATATCAGGATTCAGAACCTTGAGAAACTGTTCCATAACAATGGCATATCCAATTTGATCCTTCGTCTTTGATTCATCCACTTAATCTATAACTCCTTTAGGCGGACCTGCAGCTCTCTTGGGGTTCCCTCTTCTCCAAAAGTACTAGAACAAAACCTCATTCGATAGGTGTCAACACTTATTTCATACTTCTGCAAGACAGCACACTTTACTTTTGCATAGTTCATAGTGTCATCAATATCCATAGCTACATAGGCGGAACAAGCTTTCCCAGTTAGCAGTGGTGCTAGGTGAAGAGCCCACTGATCTCGTGGCCCCTGGCAAGCATTAGCAATTCTTTCAAATGTGATCAAATAATGTTCAATGTCCTTACCTTCACTGTCAGGTTGAATTTTTGGCACCTTCCAGTCTGAATGTCTCATCAGTGTTGAAAGCTGTGCTTCACTGGGTTGATGTACTGGCTCCAAGTCAAGCTTATTTGATTCTTGTGTGCTGGGAGATGGTTCTGGAGTAGGTCCTCTTGAAGACGCAGATGTAGATGCTTGAACTTCAAGCAACTGACGCTATTGGTTGCCCTGCTGCACCTGCTGTTGAACCTGGGCAAACTGATGCTGGATTTGCCTGCATCTATCCTCCTGGTGCTTGTGCTCTTGCTCCAGTTTAGCATCGAGTTCAGCCTGCTGTTGCATCAGAGTTCGCAAACGTTTGGACAATTCAGCCACATTCTCTTGTCCATCAATATAGTCACTTACTGCCCCTTGTTGGTCGCTGCCATCTTGTAAATCACCTGCTTCACATTCTGGAACAAGCCCTCTCTTTGCTTGGGTAGACATCTTCTCCACTCATTAATTGGCCTGGAAACCCACTGCTGCTGCCACCAAATGTGGTAGAACTTGACTTAAGCGGCCAAAGAAGTGCAGGAGACAGATGCTGTCCAGTGTAGCGAGTGATTTATTCACCATTTTGTGACCAAACCATATTTACAAAAATAAATTTAAAAAAAACTCAACTCCATAATTAACTCAGTTCAAATAAACATAACTAAACTTAAATCAACGGAAATTAAGGTCAAACTCCATACAGCTACACTGACCTGGTCCTTCCTTCCTGAACACCTGCGTTCACCCGCTTAAATAGTCCACTCACCCCTGGACTATTCCATTAGGTAGGTGAGAAGAACCAGAACCAGAACCAGTCCATTTACTTCTTTTGCACAAAGTAGTCTATGGCTAAAAGTTCATGATAGAATGAATAATGTCTATTTTGAGCTGAAACGTAATACCCCCATGAAAAATTTATTTAAATTGTTTCCTTTAATTACTTTACAGCCAGCTGCTGTATGAGGTATACAACAAACATCCTGGATGGTTCAACCCAAACAAACCCTGCTGAGTAAGCATTTTATTTACCCTAAATACATGATTTTTTTTTCAGTTTGTCAGAATTTGGTGTTTGAACATTTGTGTCTGAGTGCAATTTGTAAAACACTTTACATTAAACATGAAGAATCTGGTAATATTAAGAATATTTTTGTGTTATTGAATCGATGACAGGGTGTAAACTAATATAATACTTGTGATGAACTATTCTTGTCCTTTTCCACCAGAGCCTTGATGAGCCTAGAAAAAATTCTAGAAGAAACTCCAATAAAAGGAGTCGTAAATATATCTTCAGGCAATTTTGTGGCTCTCCTCTTCAAACCCAATGATCCCTTTACAGGCCTTGACATTTATGCCAGTGACAATGAGGTAAAAACCCAAAAGACAGAAAGGATTGACACTGCTGTTTTCACTTTTTGGGAGCAATACTAACCACGTCCAATCATTTCTTTGGCTTGGGCTGAAATATCTCAACAACTGTTAGAAGATATTTAAACAATGTGTACACACACTTTGATCTCAGATGATGACTTTTACTGATTACTGCTTTGATTGACAATGCCTTGAGCACAATTTGCAGGTCATATTATTTTCTTATCAATTATTACATCACTGAACAAATTTCCATTTCTAAATTTCCTTGCTATTAATACTTCAAAAAGCCTTTTAAATACCATCAACTGTGCAGTAGCTATGACAGTTCTATCATACTATTTCATGTATTCACATGCAATATTTCTCCCTCTGTTTTTGGGAATGATATAGGCAGGATTGAGTCAGGTCCCCAAGAGCAAAGTGCATGTTCAGCTACCAAGCATTCTGGATATTGGACCACAGGACAAGCTTGTGTTCTCCTTGTTTAAGTTGCCTGAAACAAACAGGGTAGGGCAGCATATGGGCTTCTGTAAAATACTTTTGCTTCTTCTGTTGTGTATAAAATTCTCCACAATTTTCTCACAGTCAATATGAAATATTTGTTTTGAGTTTTAAATCAAGCTTGTTCCAATGAATCCCATGGATACTTGATCCGACTGGGTATTGGGGAGCTATCTTGTTATTTGATTTGTGAGCAGGTACCATTTTTTAAACCTGATTTATCTTTTACTGTTGTAGTGTTCATAGTTTATTTCTGCACCTAACTCCAACTTCAAATTCAAATACATTGTTTTTGTGATTGATTGTATATCATTCGCTGCTTTTTTAGCCATTGGAGGACAAACGTCATCGACTTAAATTAGTGAAAGTTCACAGTCATTCAGAATTCTTTTCAGTATTTTTGTACATAATTTACTTTATTATTATTACAAAGGAAAAAAAGTAAATGGGTTAAGGGTTGTGTTACACATCATGCAGGCTGAATTATGTTTTGAAAAAAGAGGAAGAGTTACTCAAACACAGTGATGCACAAGAAGTTGATCTTTTGGTATTATGTAAATCAAAATGTAAAGCAATACAAATTTAGAAAAATTTGAATTTAGGGGGTAGAGTAGTAGTACATGGGAAAAGACAAACCTCTTGTTTTTACTAAGATGTAAATGACAGATTCAAAACAGTGTGACATTATCTCTGAGTTGCTTTCCCCTTATGCAGTTAGAATTTTATAAAAATCTTACGTAAGATCATTATGAACAAACTTTCAAATGAACTGATGTATGTGTTGCATTCTAGACTAATGCGGGAGTGTTATATGATGTATATGATCGAAGACTGGTTATCCTGAGTGTGCAGGGCAAGCGAATATCAGGTCTTAAGGATCCTGTCAACATCACCATAAACTTTAAGGATATATATGTAATTATAATTTCATTTCATCATTTGTTCCACTCTTGCATATTGATATATAATCCTGAATATTATGGAAGTCTGTGTAAATTATTATTATTACTAAAAGTTAGTAAAAAAATATAGATGCATAACACTAAACAGATATAAAATAGTTATTTTATTATATGTCTGTTTATTTTTGCCATAGAAAACCCAGAAACCCTCCTGTCAGTTCTTTAATTTTTCAACAAACAGTGAGTAACCAAACATGACGTCTCTCATAAAAAGTAATATGTACCATAACTATGTCTTTTTTAAATTTGTAGTCATCTGGGTTTCTAGTTTCACTCAACATTACAGATTTCTGAGTGAACTGATATAATTAAGAGGTGACAGCATCTCATGGCTAATAGTTGTTTTTGGTTCACTTACCAGATTTCAGTACGGATGGCTGTCTCACTCGGTGGACTGATGGTCAGAGTAATGTCACCTGTTCCTGTGACCATTTCACATACTTCGGCGTGCTCATGGTAGATTTATTCTTTTTTATTATACAAAATATAATGAACAAAAAAAAAGGCATAAAATTATGCCAGTAATTTAAGAAATCTTTTAAATAAATAAATAAGAAGGAGAGTTTAAAAAAAAAAAAAAAAAAATCGTCGCCGACTAATTTAATAGTCGACGCGTCGTTTGAAGCTTTGTAAGATCCCAAAAGACGCAGGAATAAGTAGTAGGATTTAAGCGTGTAATAACGGACCGAAACAGAAGATGGCAGCACTGCATGTACAAGGATGCCAGCTGCCATTAAACCCCGAAGAAGAAGAAGCTATGTCCCAGAATTCATAGCGCAGCCCAGCTCAGTTTCCAACAATGGCGGCAGCTAGTTAGTTTGAATATTACTGGTATTATTCTTTCTGGGTCACAAAATAAACGTTTAACATATATTCAGGCGAGAATGTAGCTGTGTAAACCTCAAATATCTGCTCAGTTTATCAAGACACCACATATTTTCAAAAGCGCTCCGACGTTTTCGGAGATGTCTGTTACCCACTAAAAAGGTCCACGCAGCTCATACTAACGGTCAAGCGTGGAATGATCTGGTACCTTGCAGTCATTGAGCTGACTGCATTCACGGTGTACCTATGCATTACATTGTCAAATGTGAGGCACTCTGTCTGACAGCTAAAGCTTGGGTCAGGCAACAAGCTAATGACCCCTACACACCAGCTACTGGAATAAAAGTTGTGAGTTTATTATAACGGATACAGTAACATTTAATTAGCTTTCTGTTAAAAACAGCAGAGGTGATTTAATATGCCAGTTAACTTGCCAATTGTAACAAAAGCAGTTAGGTCTGAAATATTGTTGTTAAAGTTAAAAAGGCTAAACTTAAACATTTTGTAAAATGAACACATTTAAAAAAAATTATCTTAAATAAATAACTGCCCCATTTTTAGGATTTGTCCACCTAGTAAATATAGAATCACTAAACTTAAAACATCTAAAAACCTCAATTTTGTGCCACTAATGATGTGAACAAATAATGTGAAAGTGTATTTGCTCCACAGACGTCTCCTTCTGTGCATGTCTCAAAAAAAGAAATTGAGATATTAGCATACATTTCTGTGATTGGCTGTAGCGTTTCTCTCTTTACTCTGATCATCACCGTTTTACTCTTCATCACAAACAGGTAATTTGTGGTTTTTTGTTTTTGTTTTTTTCCCCATCAACATATTTGTCAATCAAATATGACAAAGAAAGTTGTCATTTACAACAGATCCCTTCTTCTCTATCCAACAGGACGCTCAGAAAAGATGTTTCTATGAACATCCACATCAATCTCGTCATCGCCCTGATCCTCCTCAACCTGCACTTCCTGCCCAGTCAGGCAGTGGCAGCACACCCCTCCACTTGGCTCTGTTTCTACATGGCTCTTGCCCTTCACTACTCCCTGTTGGCCACTTTCACCTGGATGGCCTTGGAGGGGTTCCACCTCTACCTGCTCTTAGTCAAAATCTTCAACATTTCTGTCAGCAGATACATTCTCAAACTCAGTGTGGT
This sequence comes from Simochromis diagramma, assembly GCF_900408965.1. Lineage (NCBI taxonomy): Eukaryota > Metazoa > Chordata > Actinopteri > Cichliformes > Cichlidae > Simochromis > Simochromis diagramma. The sequence continues at coordinate 4,232,391 of NW_024387414.1, forward strand.
GGGATGGGGTAAGTGGAATCCTTCAAACAGGAAGCAGTCAGCAATCTTGTGCGTGACTAATCATTTTTTGTGTTTCAGGTGTTCCTGCAGTCATTGTGTCAGTGGTGGTTATCATAGACAGAGGCTTTTATGGCCATGTCCCTCTACACAGATCAAACTATGATGACATGAAAATGTGAGGAAAATATTTATTACACCGAGTCATTCATCTCTCTCTCTATACACACACACACACACACACACACATATATATATATATATATATATATATATATATATATATATATATATATATATAACTGTGTAAGATGACATCACTGTCTGTTTTCTTTCTTTGTAGATGCTATATATCTAATGAAACAGTGAAGGCGGTCACTACTACTGGACTGTTCACCATGGTGTTCCTCTTTAACATGATCATGTTTATGGTGACAGTCAAGCGTGTTTTGAATGTTGGGTATAACCAAGAGGTATGAGTTATTCTTGTAATCCTTTTTTAAATAAACTTCAACCTTTGATATTTATAGTAATTTCCAAATCCTTCCACAAAATTGTATCCTTTGATAAGCCCCCCAACAATGAACTGGTCTTAACAACAAGGACTGCTGGTTTTTCGAGATAATTTTCATTTCTTTGCATGAGAAATGGTTCAATGTGGATTTTTAAATAAACTGTTTACATTCCAGTAATATTTCAGTACCTAAAACCTAATTTCCATTACAGTGTCTATAAAAAATAAATAACAACAACAACAAAAAATACTGAAGAATTCCTGTCATTACCTTTAAAACATATGTGAAGGCCTCTGTTAGTTTCAGATTTTGTCTCTAATCTGCTGTGTCATGTGTCATTTTGTTTTTGGGCAGCTTCGCCACAAAAACGCCAAGCAAGCAATTTTTCCCCTGCTGGGTGTCAGCGCTCTGCTCGGCATTACCTGGGGCCTGGTCTTCTTCTCGTTCAGTAACCTGACCAACATTTCCCTCTACCTTTTCTGTCTCCTGAACTCACTGCAAGGTCTGTATATTATGTTTCATTCATTTAGTTCTTCTGTGTGTGTGTTTGTGTGTGTTCAATCAAAAATTACTACTAAATCTAACCAAAATAACAGAAAATAATTGTGGATTTTAACAAGTGAAATGAATGTAAACTTAATTTCATTGCAGTTTTTAAAAGGCCAAACGTATTTATGCATGACTTCATTTAAATCAGCCGATTCTACAGGATCATATCTGAACTTTTTTCAGATTTGGTGGCTTTAATATGAAATAACCACTAGTGACTCCCAAAATATGGGTTAGGGTTCCCTGGTGGTCACATCAGTTGGGTATGAGGGGTCTTTTGCAAGAATACTGTATGACATTATAAAAAGACTTTTATATTAGTCCTGTGATGGACTGGCAAGCAGTTCGGGGCATACCCTACCTGTCAAAGCTCAGATAAAATCCAGTCCCCCAGTGAATCTAAATTAGATATGTGGCTGTGAAAATAGATGGTTGAAATAAAAGTTGAAATGACCAGAAAATGCGTATTTAACCCTTTCATGCATACTAGTGACTACAGTGGACAGCTATTCGAAGGCTGTTTTCTTGTATTTGTGTCATTGTTGATGGTTTACTTGCACATTAACCACTACACTGGACACTGATGTGTCATGTCACTCCATACCCTGCCAAAGAAAAAAGAAAAAATTACATGTTTAAAAAAATGAAGTTAAAAATGCACATAGAAGTGCAAAAATCATTTTCATGCCTAAAGATAAATGAAAAAACTTGGTCTTTCACGTGGAATTCCAATAAAATTGATTCATGTTTGTGGCTGTAATGTGACAAAATGTGGAAAAGTTCAAGGGGGCCGAATGCTTTTCCAAGCCACTGTACTATCAAATAGATGGTTCTATTTTTAGCAGATTTCAATACAACTGTTTCTGTTGGGGTGTGTTTTGTTTGTTTGTTTTTGTTTTTTACCATCTATGGATAAACAGCAATCTGACACTGTTGAAATATCAGGTTTATTGCATGATTTGTATGTCTGGCTCACTGTCCAAACCTCTATTTTACTCTCTCTTGCTCTCTCTTCTGTTTGCCTTGCAGGTTTTTTCATCTTCCTGTGGTTTGTATGTTCATTAAGAAGGCTTAAAAAATCAGCTGAAGCAACTTTCTCCAGTAAGATGATCAACAGCAAATAACAAGAGTTCGAGAAGTGTGTTCATGGAATTTACTTTACTTTACTTTACTTTATTGATTTATATAGCACTCTTCACAGGATAAAAACCACAAAGTGCTTCACAATAATATAAAACACATAAACATAAAACAGTACAATCAAACATACAGTACAAATCTAATTAAAAGCTAATCTAAATAAGTGAGTCTTAAGATGATGTTTAAAAGAATAAATAAAATCCCGGAGGGAGAGAATTCCACAACCTGGGGGCCACCACTCTAAAAGATCTATCAACTCTGGTTTTAAAACGTGTTTGGGGAACTACCAACAGCCTTTGATTAGATGATCTCAGGCTGCGAGAGGGAGTGGGAGGTTCTAAGAGATCAGAAATATAGGCAGGAGCGTCATGATTCAAAGCTTTAAAGTCAGTTTTTAAAAGGACAGTTTATGGACTTCCATAAATCAGCATAAAAGTCAGGGAACTGCCTAATTTCACATTATAATTTTGGCTTTAGATTGTCTGCATGTATAACCATGTACCATGTGTAATGAAATGGGATGAGGGATTTATCTTTCCAAGATATTATGTTTAGATAAGATGTTTATTCAAGTTTCTTTTCTTCTATGAAGGGCAATTCTGTGAAAGTTGTGAAATGGTGAAACTGAGAGAATAATTTCTGCAGAAAATCCGGATCTGACCTGATCTTTCTGTCCTGATTGGTCCTGGTTCATTGTCTGTCAAGTCATCTATTCTACTTTTATACAATGCATAAGGATCTGATCTTAGTTTTAGTTGTGTAGAGCTCTGACATTTGTAATTCTGATATTCTGGTATTGTTATCTAGATAATTACTGCATATCATATTTTATGTGAGATTTTTAAATATATCTTCAGGTGTGTCTTCTTACATATATCTATATACATCTATCTATATTATTGCTAATATATATTGTAATATATCTATATCACTAAAGCACTTCTGGATGGATGCAAACTGCATTTCGTTGCCCTGTACCTGTGCATGTGCAATGACAATAAAGTTGAATTCTATTCTATTCTATTCTATTCTATATATAAAATGCATTTGTGAATACTTTCAGTACTATTTTGCTTATCTAAGCATGTATCTGTATCTGAGTTTACCAGAGGCTGTCATGTCAATATAAACAATAAAAACCGGAAATTGTGCAGCTTCATTCTATTTTTGCATCATGGCATCTTTGTGTGAGTAAATTTGAGTTGACATACCTGATTTACAACATTTCACTGAAATGTTTATTTATGATTGCAGTCATTATATTGCTTGCTGATGTTTTAAACTATTTTACATGTAAAGATACTATATCCAGCTGCAACTATAAAGACAAACCTTTAAAAGACTGACATGTGAATACTGATTTTACAAGTGGTAAATGAAAAAGCCTGACTTTTAAAAAAGCTTTTCAAGTAGGGATGGTAATTGAGATGATTTTAGCAATTCCATTATTGCTATCAATTTGATACCAAGTCTCATTGGGTTCTCATTGACTCTGATTTGAGAGTCACCACCATCTCTAAGCAACATATCAAAGACACATTTGTGCAAATTAATTACATGCTGAGTGGTCAAATGTTTGTAAAAGTTGGATGTATTTACCATCTGTTGTGATCAGTGTTGGGGTCATTGCTCAAAAGAAATTTGATTTGATTTGATTTTTATTGATTAACATTCAAATATCTCAGTGAAAACAGAACAAAGATCTACCACAAAGCAATAAAGCATGAGACAAGGCTAATCAAAAGCCCTCCAAGGTTTGGAGGCCTATCTCCACCCACCACCACTTCCCCTGCCAGTGGCGGACTCCCTCAGGTGTCGGTGCGTTGGTGGTTCTTTGTGTCTGGGGGTGGGCGTCCAGGTACACACCAGCTCACTCCTTGGCGGCCGCTTATCGGGGCCTGGAACCTGGGGCTCGCTCGGGCCACTTCGGAGGTGGGGTGCCCCCGGCCTCTCGGCCTGGGGCTCGGTCACTCAGGCACGGCTGGCTGCCGGCGGAGCTCACGGGCGCGTCACTGCAACTCCCCCTGGCTTCTGCTCCGCGGCTGCTGAGTGAGCCCTCATCTGGGACTCTCCTCAGCTCTTACTGGGACAGTGGCGCGGCTGCCCCTCTGTTGGTCTTCCTTGGTCTCTTGTGTTCTGGGGGCCTCTGGATGTCTGGAGTTTTGATCTCCTCCATACCTGCTACCCTGGAGGACGGGGCTGTGGCTCCCCACACTCCCTAGCAGATCGTTACATGGAGAAACCTTTGGAATGCAAGCATGCTGATCCACACAGGTATGCACACAGGTGTACACACGGGTATTCACAGACGCGGACTACAGCTTTCTTGGCTGCTGCCTCAAAGCACATTGTGCGCTGTCTATCTTGCGTGCTGCACAATATCGTTTATTATTTAGTATCTATTGATATCTACTGCTAGCTAGTTTATTGTGATGGTGCCGTTTTTTTTATTATGTTGCTCTTTGTTGTTTGCTTTCTCTTCTGTTTTTTTTTCTCCATACAGGTGACCCAGGTGTTTTTTTTTTTTTTTTGTTTGTTTGGTTTTTTTTTTCTTTCTTCCCCCCCTTCTCACCGTCTCTTCTCCCCTCTGGTTTTCTTTCTCTCCCTCTCTTTCTTTCATTCTTTCTCCCTGTCCTATCCCCCAGTCATGTCTGTCCCGTTTGTAGCAACTGAAAATAAAATAAATTCATAATTATAATAAAGGTCAATCAAATGGACCAATATGGCAAGGCCATGATGATCCACTTGGTAAAATAAATCCGCTTGGCATCTTTCTTGGCCTTAAGACAACAATTCTGATGGCTAAAGATCCAAACGGGACACAAAAAAAAAAAAAAAAAAAAAAAAAGGAATCAGGTATAATGGGCATGTTGATGGTTTGAAGGAAGTGATTGCTCAAAGGAACTATAAATACTACTACTAGTACTGAAAGTAGATGTATGTAGTGATAAATCTGCGAGGTGAATCTTGAAGACGATTGTTGAAGATGATTCTCGGATATTCACCTTGCATCCAAGAGCTATCTACAGTTCCTTTAAAAGCTGGATGTGGAGAGTCCACTCTTTTGACACCTTAGCTCATGTGAGACACATGATTAATAGCGGGTCAATGATCCCCTTAAGGATACCACCCACTAGGGTTTAAATACTTTGGACTCCCCACCATACAGCCCATATTCAATTATAATGTTGTTTTAAGGCAATATTGAGTTGTGAACTTTGTTGTACTGTTACTGCACACATCACTGAACCATGAAACATTCCATTTTGATGCTACTGTATTATTGTATCATATACGTGTGTGTGTGTGTGTGTCATGTATACATAATGCAGTAGTTAGCTCAGGTCCTCTACCAGAGGCCTGGGAGCTTGAGGGTCCCATGCATTAACTTTGCTACTCCTATGACTGCACTGTTCTGCATATAGATCTCAGATGCCGTTCGTGGGATGTGCTGGTAATGGTCACCAAGATTGCGGTCACTGCCCCAACTCCTCCAATTACCACGGGGACCACTGGTGCCTTCATTCTCCACTTCTGACAAAGATCAGTTGATTCAAATGAGCAGGGTTCAACTCAGGGCATTCAAGTACCCACACACATAAAACTGCAGCAGCACATGCAAAGCAGCCACTCACATTTGCATGATGTTTTCTTCATGAAAAATGTAAATTCAACAAGCCGCCCTAATAAAATGTAAATAAAATAAAATGTTTTTTCTCATGCTAAGCTTTCATGTAGAAATAATTCCATACTGAAGCAGCACTGTAAATTGTTCTTATATCCTCTTATCTTCTTTGTGTCCACCCTAAAACCATGGTTACAATAAGGCATCTAGCGATGGCATTATTTTTGTGCTACTATTCTGAGCGCTGGTAAAAAAAAAAAAAAAAAATCAGGTGCAAGTGTTGTATTTTGAGGAGAAATTTATTTTGAGTGAACAAAATTCATTGCTGCGTGCAAAAAAATGTATTTCAGTGTTTGCTATTATCCATACACACACACAATAGCAGCACCTCTCGCTCAGTTTTTGCATTTGCTCGCGCTCTCAACATTTCTGCCCGTACATGTTCAACTCTTTCTGTACACCATTATATTTGTGCCATAAAACCAGCCAATCACAGACTTGGATGCAAAAAAGTCTGATTGTCTGTTTTGGTCTCCAATCAGCTTGAAATGACGAAAAGCAATATCCCAGAATGCATTTCGTCCAAAACTCAGTACAAAACACAGAGTGGCAGAGTTTGAAATATTACTCTTTCTGGGTCACAAAGTAAACTTTTAAGATATTTTCATGTGAGAATGGTGCTGTGTAAACTTCAAATATCTGCTTGATTTATCAAGACATCACATATTTGCAAAAGTGCTCTAACGTTTTCGGATATGCCTGTTACCCACCAGCTGACCGCATAGCTGGACTGGCCATTGGGCATACCAGGCATTCGACCGGTGGGCTGATGGTGATTTTTCATTTTTATGTTTGTTTGTTTGTTTGTTTTTGTAACGGTTTATACAATGAAAGGTGGTGGATTAGCCAATTGGTCATGATCAACTCTGAGCTGGACCAATTACAATACATCTGCATTGAGGTGAAAAGGAAGCGATTTGTCCCGTACTTCAGCTAGAATGAAAAAAGGACACAAAGCTGGAGTTATTCTGTGTCTTTGCTGCACAGCTGCCTCTTCTCTCATTCTCTCCCCCTCCCTCTCCTGTTGCTACTTCAATCATGAAACTGATCAATGATCAGCTGATCGGCTTTTCTGCTGAAAGTCCTGTCTCTCTTTGTGCCAGAAAGAGGAAACCAGCGGATGTTTAAGCTTGATCAGCTTTTGTTAGAATATATTTAAAATGACTTTCTAGTATCAGCTGATGTTTGCTGGAGCCACAGCTGTAAAAGCTGCTGGCCACGATATTGGTTTGGATATCTCGTGAGAGGGAAACATGAAGGTGATACATCATACATATATACCAACAAGACAGTGTACATAACTGTCACAACAGCGTTTGTTTTAGTTCAAAGGCTTTAAGGTTTTTCCTGTAATACCTGGTGGTGTAGTTGGCTGATTTTTTGTCCCAGTCCAGCCCTGACTGGACTGGGACAAAAAAAGAAGGCGCGGACTCCCGGCACTTTGTTTTAAAAACCCTTTTCGTTTCTTTCACTACTTGGGTTAAACACAATATATAAGTCACTTAGATAACTTCTAAATGGTAATGTTTTGTTTATACCTGGACCGTTTAATTTAAATCGGAAGTCTTGGAGAGCTGTAAGTCTGTTTTGAATTTCACCCGTCATATTATGAAAAGTTTTCCTCCTCAATTTAAATATTTTTTATGTTCGACTTAATTCAGAGTCAGCTGTTTAAATAAGAACAGAACATTTTACATCAGGGGATATTACAGCACACTTCGGGTGTGATTGTCCCCCATGATCCATCATTACATTCGTTGCAGAGAAACAAGCACAGGGCTCTCATTGATTTAGCGTATGGTGAATTATATATTTTCATTTACTTTACATTTGTTTTGTGTTGTGTGTCTTATTTTGAAATAAATATTTTTGCGTTACCATATCGACCAAAGAGCATTAAGGGGCAGAGAGGAGGATGTTACTCTCAATGTTGTTGGCACATTTCAGAAGGACACTGCTAATAAAGTTACACATTTACACAGTGAATTTGTATTGATTATTATATTTACACAATACCACAGTTTTTGTTTTGGTCGTATCATTTTATTTTTGTTGTATTTATCTGTGAAATGTTAAGGCTGGTCCTTGAAAATATTGTCTGACATTCCGTGACGCAAAAAAGGTTGGGGACCGCTGATCTGAGTGACTTATATATTATATGTTTAACCCGAGTAGTGAAAGACCATGGGGGGTTTGAAAACAATGTGCTGGGAGCTGCGCCTTGACCACCCGGTCAGCTAGTGGGTAACAGGCATCTCCAAAAATGTTAGAGCGCTTTTACAAATATGTGATATGATAAATCAAGCAGATATTTGAAGTTTACACAGCACCATTCTCACATGAAAATATCTTAAAAGTTTTGTGATCCAGAAAGAGTAATATTTCAAACCCCACCACTCTGTGTTCCTCCGCCACTGCCTCGTTTGAGTTTTGGATGAAATGCATTCTGGGATATTGCTTTTCGTCATTTCAAGCTGATTGGAGACCAAAACAGACAATCAGATGTTTTGGATCCAAGTCTGTGATTGGCTGGTTTTATGGCACAAATATAACGGTGTACAGAAAGAGTTAAATGTGCACGGGCAGAAATGTTGAGAGCGCAAGCAACAAAATGCGAGCGAGCGTGAAAGAAAAAACTGAAAGAGAGGGGCTGCTATTGTGTGTGTGTGTGTGTGTGTGTGTGTGTATGGATAACAGCAAACAGTGAAATAAATTTTTTGCATGCAGCAATGAATTTTGTTCACTTAAATTTAGGTTTTCTTCGACCGAAATAAATTTCTCCTCAAAATGCAACACTCGCACCTGCAAATTTTTTTTTACGTGCGCTCAAAAGGTTTTTTTTTTACCTGTGCTCAGAATAGTGGCACAAAAATAATGCTAATAATAGTGTAGCTATTTAGATTGCTTTCGAAGGTAACGCCGTAAGACCGTTTTGCTAGTCCCCCCTTTGTTTTACAAGACCCCACCCCCGCACCCACACAAACACAAACACATCCTCCAACCACACACATCCATATTTTTGGATGTGTGAGTTTCAAACTCCATTGCAGTTTATTTCACATCTCAAACCTTTTGTAAACAGTTAAATACATAAAAGTAAACTGCAATAAATTAAAGGTTGCAATAAAATAAACCACTAAACAAAGCATCTTTATGGTGTAATTATTTTATGTATGGCGAAGCTCGCGGCTCTCCAACGAGAGATTGAGAGACCAGTGTTGGACTGTAGAACTGCTTTGAAATTCATATGAGCTGTTCGCACTAAAGTAAAAAATAACATCACTTATGCGGATACCCCTTTGGCACCAGCTGCAAGGCCGGAGCTGAACAAAACACCCTGATAACGACTGTGGTTTAGTCTGTTCCTTCCCATTCCATGCAAGGCCACCTGGGTTGGCTGGAAGACTGTTTACTTAGCCTGGCAGGGCGAAGGACACTGTCTCAGCTGAACTCTGGACACGCACACACATACATATACTGATACTGATAAGCACTCACCGACGCATCACCCTCCCTACACCAGATCCAACGCCACCTCCAATGCTTACCTCCCCTCTGATGTGGACATCGGGTCAGTTGGAGGCGCAGTCAAAAGATTGCAGCGGTCCCAGATCAGATGTACACACTGGAACTCTTTCCCATGTTGCTTGTCTGTGTTTATTGTGCTATGGTGTGTTGATATCTGTGCAGTCCTGTATTATCCTTTTGTGTTACACATTTCGATGTTTTTTTTCCTCGCTACCTAGCCTGACCTGTCTCCCCAATGTGATGTTTGTGTATTGTATGTACGGTCGGCAAGGTCTGTCATCTCGGTTGTGGGCAAAAGACCTGCAACTGACAAATAAAGGCTATCTCATCATCATCATCTCATTATAAGAAGTGTTTTTTTGAAGTAAAAATCAAGAATGTGGGAGACTGTTTCTCCGTGATTTGGACAGCCCAGCGCATGCTCCCGATGCAGGAAAAACAATTTCTGTCAGGGATACCTACCTACCTTGGCACCGGCGTTGTGCAGGTGAAGCCAAAGGCAAGATAAGTTTAATCATATTTTCTAGTCTTTGGCTGGAAGGAAGCAAGCTGGTTTCTAGGCATATTTGGCAATGATTCGACTTCTGCTCTGTGATTGTGTGGGACACCCCCCCCACACACACACACGCACACACGCGCACCCACACACACAAACACTTTGGCAACCACTTCTATAATGTGTCAGAGTGTTGGCTGAGGTTTGCAATTTGAAAAGGATTGAGTATGTTTCAGAGCAGCATATTCCATTAATATTAACTGCAAGGGTCTGTGTATATGACATTTACTTCTAGAATCACGCATGAGTCTAATTATTTTTTATCAACAGCCCGAGGCCAAGTAAATTTGTCCAGCTCAAAAGCATGCCATTTACTTTATTGTGGAAGCCACACAGTTTCTATTGACCTACAATATTGAATAAGAAAATTAAAAACTCAGGATCAGGATAAACTGACTTCGAAAACCATAACTTTGTGCTGAATATATGGACAGAATATATGTGCATTTTCCTGTATTTAGTTTAACACTTTTAATGTCCACATATTTTTACTACAGACTTAGTGGCACAGAAGAGTGTAAATTCAGATACTGTAGCCTTTTGTCAGTTGACACTGCCTCTTTCTTTTTGACAGTGTCATTTACATATTGTCATGCCAACCTCAAAATAAGCTGTAAACGCAAACATTACAGCTGAACATGCTTACTCATTTGTTTTTTTGCTGTTGTGGCTTCCTGTATTCTTTTCAGATGAAATCATTTGTACAGCAACTCAGCAACAGACAAAAGGTAGGCTATGCTTTTTTAATGATACACACATATACACACATGCACGAATAATGTTAATGTAAATAACTTAACCCATTTCATTATTATGTCTCATGAATTGTTTTAGAGACGTATATAATTTGAATGTAAAGCAGAGAGGTTTTGTTTGCTTGTTTATTTTTTATTCTAAATAAATCTTCTTAACCCTACAGGATGAAGTGGTTGATCTTATTTTGTCTGGTGTTTTTTGTGTATCTTGACATTTCCTCTCAGAACTTTACAAACAGTTCTGTAAAAGGTAAGTGAGATAATATACATTTTTAACTTTGTTTATATCACAGCAAAACATGTAATAGCCGCACTGGTCCACCGTCGGATGTCATGTTTTGCTTCTGCTAAGCATGAAATGGATACACATGTTTAACAGGGTGATATTCTATTTCAAGTCAACATGAAAATAGTTATGGCAAAAATCGACATTGCTAACATTGCTAACATTGCTAACATATCTCTTTTAGCCATCCAGTGTAAATATTTCTGGTATAGAAGGAGCAAAGAATGAGCCTCATGCCTTTCTTGTTCACTAGTGACTTGATGCCTTTAAATATAGTATCTCCCCCTGCTAGTACTTAAGCAGGACTGTCTATTTCTTGCTTATGATAAACAAAGTAGGCCATCCACACTATTGACCAGCGTGTTTATTACCCGTTTATATGGGGTTGGTTTTGAATATGAACAATGAAAGATTTCCCACAGGGTAGAAATTTTATGCTTGTTAAAAATGGTAACAGATCAAGGTGCTATAAATACTGTAAAGACATCAAAATAGTCTACAGAACTCATATGTTCCATGTTAGGTTTTGTATTGTTGATTGTCATTTATGCTTAGAAATATTTAACCATATATGCTTAGAGGTGTATAATCATTTGTAGATTGAAAGAATGTCTCATCCTAGGAGGTCTGTAACAACTCTGTGTAGCAAAAAGAGGGGGGTGCGTTCACTCCTCTACAGATTGTTCTGGCATAGATCACACACCTCCTAGGAGAGGTCGTATCTTCTCTTTCTGATATATGGTTTAGCAAACACACGTATATTTCTTTAAGTATAAGAGCCTTTTGTTCAGATGGAGCCCTAGACTCCTGGCACCAGCCTTTGGGGAGTCTTCACAGGGTCACATCTTGACCTCACACATACACACACACACATACACACACATACACACACACACACACACACACACACACAGTATTCTTTGTTCACATGTATACCTATGTAAGATGTCATATGTTAATGACCCTATGCATATTCATGTAACCACAATAAAAGGAGTGCTATGGGGAGCCTGGCTGAGAGTCTGATGGAGGTCAAGTGGTGGAACGACACTTGGCTCCAGGCAGGACTCCCTCATGCATGAGTAACATGAAGAACTTTGCCTACTCGTGTCTTGCTTCGCTGTGTAATTATATTGTCCTCAACGTTCCAGCGAATAGGTTCAAGCTACAAACCTATCATTCCATAACGTTGCAAGACTCCCCACCCTCAACTATACTCAATGCATAGCAGACCCTCATCCTTAGAGCTGCTTTAGCAAAATCAGATATTTCTCACCTGTGATAATTTATCGAGAAATTTAACAGACTTTATTGTTCATGTCTAAGTAAGACTGCCCTTCTTAAACTAAGTGGGTTGCTGCAACTCACTTGCATTAAAAGCTACAGATACTGAAAGAGCACATCTCCAGGGCTCAAATATACAGCCAGCGCAAAAGAGCTGCTTTGATCTTATGTGGGCTGGACCAGTGAAAACCAGTGAAATTTAACTCGATAAGTTATTTACTTTAGTGTAGCATTAATGGCTATGGGGGGCATCCTAATCGGTAGAAAAAGATGTAAAAAATTATGAAAATACAATTAAATGTCTGAAATTTCTCTTCTACTTAACATTTTCCAAAGCTATCCAGTGGGCTTTATTGGAGTCTTTGCAAGATTGATTTTGCCAGCTCTAGCAGCTGGAGTTAGTGATGTGTCTGGTTCCGCTGACAGGTATGCCAGCACAGTGACTGTTGGGTGCAGACACTCGATCTGCAAGCCCAAGTATTGTTGGGAATGATACTAAAACCCAAGTTGTTCCATGGAGTATGAATGCATGTGAAATGTTAAAATGTGTAAAACAAAATGCTTGTAAGTAGCTGAACTTTGGAATATTCTGGGGACTTGTGTGGTTCTTAACTTGTTAAAAGGGGTCTTAATATTTTTATTTCATTTTACTCTACAGCGAGCCCTGATGCTGAGAAATGTATTAACTATAAAGTCAACCTTTCAGGAACTGGAGGCTATGCAAACACTATCAAGTAAATATTTTCAGTCTTTTCACAGAAAAGATTTCTTTTCTTATTAATTCGTAAGTAATTTGAAAAAAGCTGCATAGAAATGTGATTAAATTCTGATTTAAAGCTAAGTTACTCTATGTTATGGAATTAATGAAAGAGTATAAATCAAAATGGCACATGATCTTTTTTTTTTTTTTGTCTTTTTCCACAAGGGACTTGGAGAACATAGAAAAGACTCTTGAGAACATAAATATAAATGCGACTATATCGATATCATTTGGAAATATTGTGGCTCTCCTGTTTATACCGACTGCTCCCTTCAAAAGCGTTACACTTCATGCCAGTGACAGCCAAGTAAGAAAAAGTCAAAATCTCATTGGCTTTTATACTTACTTCCAGATTTCCAATAATATCAACATCACCACTGTGGTCTATGCAGAAATATCTCAGCAACATCTAAATAAAATAGCTCTAAATTATGTACAGCTATGCCTTAGCGTTCAGCTTTTCACCACAAGCAAGTAATATTATTTCCTTGTATTTGTCACAAATATTTTTTAAAAATATCTAAAACAGAGATAAAGCTTCTCTTTCTGTTTGTTACAATATAATAGGCAGGCTTGAAGAATGTCTCCAATACGACAGTCAGTGTTGAACTCCCGGAAGAACTGAACCTTGGACCAACGAACATGATTGTGTTCTCCAACCTTAAGCTCCCTGAAACAAACAAGGTCAGAAACTACACTACTAGGTTCTCGAATGAGAGGTGAAACACACACACACACACACACACACACACACATATATATATATGTATATATATATATATCGCCTTTTGAGTGAGGCGATGCTGAACGATAGGCTATAGGCTAAAAGCTAACTAGAACAACAACAACAATACGTCGCTCAAGTAGAACAGCGAAGTGCAATTACGAAAGCTAAGGGGATGTCACATGATTTGGAAGGCATTGTGGGCATTGTAGGCTCAGCCAATCAGAGCCAGTGGATTTCGTTACAAGGGCATTTTGCCGTAACACGGGCAGAAATATTGCTGTTCAGTGCCTTCGTAAATTGAATTTTTTGTTAAATGGGGTATTCGTAAATCGGGGTTCCACTGCATTTTTTTTTTAATGAATAATTGGTTAATTATCTTGTTAATAATTTTACCTCCTCACGACTCTGGATAGTGTAGCTCCATGTGAAAACTAAGGCCTCAAATCAGAAGTACCTGACTCCGTGGTATAATTCTCAAACGCGTACCCTAAAGCAGCTAACTCGTAAGCTGGAGAGAAAATGGCGTGTCACAAATTTAGAGGATCATCATGTAGCCTGGAGAAATAGTTTGCTGCTTTATAAGAAAGCCTTCCGCAAAGCCAGAACATCTTACTATTCGTCACTGATTGAAGAAAATAAGAACAACCCCAGGTTTCTCTTCAGCACTGAAGCCAGGCTGACAAAAAAGTCAGAGCTCTATTGAGCCAACAATCCCTTTAACGTTAACTAGTAATGACTTCATGAAAAATTACCAATAATCATCCCACAGCTGTAATATTATCTACAGCTACTTTCAGTACCATTGATATTCATTTAGAGTCTTTTTCTCCAATTGATCTTTCTGAGTTAACTTCAATAATTACTTCCTCCAAACCATCAACGTGTCTTTTAGACCCCATTCCTACAAAACTGCTCAAAGAAGTCCTGCCATTAATTAATGCTTCAATCTTAAATATGATCAACCTATCTCTAATAATCGGCTATGTACCACAGGCCTTCAAGCTGGCTGTAGTTAAACCTTTACTCAAAAAGCCAGGTAAAAGCCTGTAGGTATTACAGGTACTGCGCTGCAGTGGTTTTTATCATATCTATCTAATAGACTCCAGTTTGTACATGTAAATGGAGAGTCCTCTTCACACACTGAGGTTAATTATGGTGTTCCACAGGGTTCAGTGCTAGGACCAATTCTGTTTACATTATACATGCTTCCCTTAGGCAGTATCATTAGAAGACATAGCATAAATTTTCACTGCTACGCTGATGACACCCAACACTATCTGTCCATGAAGGAAGGTAACACACACCAATTAGTTAAACTGCAGGAATGTGTTAAAGACATAAAGAGCTGGATGGCCGCTAACTTTCTGCTTCTTAACTCAGATAAAACTGAGGTTATTGTACTCGGCCCTGAAAAGCTTAGAAACATGGTATCTAACCAGATTCTTACTCTGGATGGCATTACCTTGGCCTCCAGTAACACTGTGAGGAACCTTGGAGTCATTTTTCTACCACAACATGTCCTTCAACACACATATTAAACAAATATGTAAGACTGCTTTCTTCCATTTGCGCAACATCTCTAAAATTAGAAATATCCTGTCTCAGAGTGACGCTGAAAAACTAGTTCATGCATTTATTACTTCCAGGCTGGACGACTGTAATTCATTTTTATCAGGATGCTCAAAAAACTTGCTAAAAAGCCTTCAGTTAATCCAAAATGCTGCAGCAAGAGTCCTGACAGGGACTAGAAAGAGAGAGCATATTTCTCCTGTTTTGGCTTCCCTTCATTGGCTTCCTGTTAAATCCAGAATTGAATTCAAAATCCTGCTCCTCACATACAAGGTCTTAAATAATCAGGCCCCATCATATCTTAATGACCTTGTAGTACCATAGCACTTGTTCCTAGAGTATTTAAAAGTAGAATGGGAGGCAGAGCCTTCAGTTTTCAGGCCCCTCTTCTGTTGAACCAGCTTCCAGTTTGGATTCGGGAGACAGACACTATCTCTACTTTTAAGATTGGGCATAAAACTTTCCTTTTTGCTAAAGCATATAGTTAGGGCTGGACCAGGTGACCCTGAATCCTCCCTTAGTTGTGCTGCAATAGACGTAGGCTGCCGGGGGATTCCCATGATGCATTGAGTTTTTCCTTTCCAGTCACCTTTCTCACTCACAATGTGTTAATAGACCTATCTGCATTGAATCATACCTGTTATTAATCTCTGGCTCTCTTCTACAGCATGTCTTTCATCCTTTCTAAAGCATGTCTTTCATCCTGTCTTCCTTCTCTCACCCCCAACAAGTCGTAGCAGATGGCCCCGCCCCTCCCTGAGCCTGGTTCTGCCGGAGGTTTCTTCCTGTTAAAAGGGAGTTTTTCCTTCCCACTGTCGCCAAAGTGCTTGCTCATAGGGGGTCATATGATTGTTGGGTTTTTCTCTGTATCTATTATTGTACGGTCTACTGTACAATATAAAGCGCCTTGAGGTGAATGTTGTTGTGATTTGGCGCTATATAAATAAAATTGAATTTAATTGAGTTAAAAAGCTAAAAGTGCACGGATTGATTCTTAAAAAAATAAGATAAAATGTTCAGAACAGTAAAAGTTGGTCACCATGTTCATATATTATGCAGACCAAAATGTTTTAGAAAGAGAAAGGGGTACTCAACCACAGTGTTCTGTAAGTAGTTTGCCGTTTGCAAAATGTAAATCAAAAATGTAAATAATACAGATTTAGAGATAACCAGGCAGGTACATCAGGAAACAATGTTTTTACTAAGATGTAAATGACTTTCACTACGCATTAACTGTCTCACTGGGTTGCTTTTTTTCCTTTCAGACAGTCAGGACAGTGAGAAAATATTACATAAATTGTATTGGAGAAACAGTCAAACCAACTGACCAACGTTTTGCATTGTAGAGTGATCCTGGAGCCTTATTTGAAGTTTATGATAGACGAATGGTAATCCTGAGTGTGAAGGGCAAGAACATATCGGGACTTCGGCAACCTGTCAACATCACCATGAAATTTAACAAGAATATAACTGTAATTACAATCTAATTGTTTATTCCACTATTTTTCTCATTAGTTTTATATCATTGTTATTTAACACAACACAAAATAACTGTGTATTTTGATGTATGAAAGATTACTGTAAAAAGGTAGTATTTATATATATATATATAGAGTAATAATATTTAATCTAGTTAATATTTAGTTACATGTAAAAGTAGAAGTGTAGATTTTATCAGTAAACATAAGTAGAAATATATAGATGTATAATATTAACCAGATATAAACATACATTTTGTTTGTTTCTTTCTTTCTTTCTTTTTGTCTTAGCAAACCCAGAGACCCTCCTGTCATTTCTTAAATTTTTCAACAAACAGTGAGTAACCAAGCATGACATTTCTCTGGTTTCACTCACCATTATAGATTTCTGAATGAGCTGATGTAATTGAAATGTGGCAGCATCTCATTCATCTCTTTGACTTTGACTTCAGATTTTAGTACAGATGGATGCCACACCATTTGGACACATGATCAGAGTGATGTCACATGTTCCTGTAACCATTTCACATACTTCGGTGTGCTCATGGTAGGATTGTTTGTTTGTTTGTGTTTCAGTATACAAAATGTCATGCCATATCTTGAGAACTAAGGAACCTTTCTTCAACAAAATACAGTCATAAAATTGCACAAAGAAGTTAATCCATCTCTTCATTTGCCATCTGCATCTTGGATTTCTATAAAATTTTCCATCCAATTTGCTCTAAAGGTGGCAGATCCATTTCTGGATGTAGTACGTGTAGTGTCATGTTTGAGATCTATTGCTAAATTCAGCCCTGTGTTCTTTATAAACAGTGTTGGGACTAACGCATTATTAAGTAACGCGTTACAGTAACTACGTTATTATTGTTGTAACAAGCACAGTAACTAGTTATTATGCCAAAATCAGGAACGTGTTACTCGTTACTGGGATTTAGATAGGGTCGTTATTTGTTACTACGTGTGGTGGCATCGCGGAGCTTCCACAGATTCAGTAATATTAGCAAGGTGGCGGCCAGCAGGTGGATGAGGGAAAGGGGACGCAGGAGGAAGAGAGAGCCGAGGCAGCTGCCGGTCTGAGTGTCAGGTGAGCTGAACTTCAGGTAAGAATTTATGACCTGCAGTCTATCTGGGTCAGATATAAACCAAGTTTAAGGGTAGTTTATTTTCGTTATGCTGACTTTTTCATCCTCAGTACTAGGACGAGGAGTTTCTATACAGCTGGGCGGCATGCTATGATGTTACTGAGCTGAAAAGGAACACAGTTTGTCCTGGACTTCAGCTACAATGAAAAAGACACAAAGCTGAATTTATTCTGTGTCTTTGCTGCACAGCTGCCTCTTCTTCTCTCATTCTCTCTCCCTCCCTCTCCTGTTTCTACTTCAATCATGAAACTGATCAATGATCAGCTGATTGGCTTTTCTCTCTTGTTTATTTATCATCCACTTTGCGCCAGAAAGAGGAAACCAGCGGATGTCGCGTTAAACAACAGCAGCATGTTTAAGCTTGGTCAGCTCTTGTTAGAATTTATTTAATATTAATTTCTAGTATCAGCTGATGTTTGCTGGAGCCACAGCTGTAAAAGCTGCTGGTCATGATATCGGTTTGGATATGTGGTGAGAGGGAAACATGAAGATGAAAGCATATCCTCGTGTTGGTGTTCTTCCCAGATCATCATACTAAATGTTGTTCCAGGATCAACATTGCAAGTGACCAATCAGAATGTTGTGACGTCATACTTTTGCGACTTCGTGAAAAACCGGCGTAAAACAAAAAACTGTACTTAAGCTGCGAGAAACCGCCTCTGTCCGCCGATCAACGGACCCTAACCCTAACCGTAACCCTTTAATAAACAGTAAGCAGAATTGATATTGTCCTTGCAACATTGGAATTTCATAAATGCACGAATGGCTTGGCGCGCAAAAGAATAACGTCACAGCAATGTGATTGGTCACTTGCAATGTTGAACCTGGAACAACATTTTCATGATGGTCTGGGAACAACACCAACACGAGGATATCAGATCATCCAAGATGAAACTAGGAGATGTCCTTACTGAATCATCAGAGCTGAACAGGTGAGGGAGAAACAGGTTTACCTTATAGGTGACAAGAATGAGTTGAAGGGAAGTTGTGAACTGTTTCTGAGAGACAAATAACGCCAGGATCCTTTTCTAAGTAGCTGACAGCTGGTAACTGTGCAGGGGCGGGTCTAGCAGAGTTTTGCCAGGGGGGCCAGGTAGGGCATTAACAGGGAGAGGGGGGGGGGGCACAAAGAAATACTTTTCTTTCTTATTCTCATTTAAAATGTCTCGCTTTTAAAAAATAATTATCTGAATATTACAACAAATGATTGATAGATTGATACATATATACCATGAAAACAGTGTACATCACTGTCACAACAGTGTTTGCTTTCATTCAAAGGCTTTATGGTTTTTCCTATAATGGTGGGCCGGTCTCTAGTCAAAACGCCCGGCCGATCTTTTGTCCCATCAATTTTTTTTAATTTTTTTTTTGCTGGGAGTTTTAGAGCCCTATTAGTTAGGTTGCTTATTCTTTAAAATACCAGAATAGGGAGGATTGAGTATTAAGTTTATTAGATTGATCAGTATTGCTGAACTATGAAATATTTTGGGTGCAGTGCATTTTTTGCTTACAGGTATAACAGAATAGCTTTAGTGTTTTTTTTTAACTTGAGTATGAACTTATACAAAAAGCAGCAAGATATTAAAAAAAAAGTTTTTTTATTGATTAAAAAACACACTATATCGGATTCATATCGGTATCGGCAGATATCCAAATTTATGATATTGGTATCAGACATGAAAAAGTGGTATCGTGCCATCTCTAATAGAAATACACCATTATACAGTACACAAATCCTCTCTTGTTAAGCAAAAGACTGTAATTAACCTCCACAGCATACTTCTACCACTAGATGGCAGAAATGGCACAAAAAAACAAAGACAGAAAAAACAGAGTAATTGTAAAGTTCCATGCAAAGTATTTACCCCCAAAAGTTTCATTTTAAATAATTAAAAGTTAAATTATTTATAGTATACTTACTGTAAGGTTATTATTACTGATACATTAACGTAAAACTAGCAGTGTTGTGTTAAAACTAGCAGAGGTGAAACCGATTTAATGTGCCAGTACGTATTCAATTTTAAATGCCTATTGTTACAACAGCACTTATTAACTACATTAAAAAATACTAATGTATAACAAATAAAAACAGCACAAGTTAGAGATAGTAAAGGTAAACATCTGGTGAATTAAAAACTGTTAAATGTCATCTTAAAAAAATGTACCATGAAGTTGAGGATTTGTATATCTTGTATATACAGGATGAGTAAAACTTAAAATATATCCGTCCTGCTAATAATGTGACAAGATAGCATGAATATGTATTTCTCTACAGGTTTCTGCTTCGTCTGGGGGGGATGCTGTTCTTTCAAAAAAAGACATCGAAATACTATCATACATTACAATAATTGGCTGTAGCTTTTCTCTTGTTGCCCTGGTCATCACCGTTTTACTTTTCATCACAAACAGGTAATTTATTCTTCTCTGGTTGTATTTTCCAAACTCTAATTATTTTTTCCCTTTTCAGGATCTGAAATGAGTAAATTCCACCTTGTATTTATTATTATTTACTATATATTTACTTCCATTTTCTGGCACATTTGTGCACCAATGTGTTTCTTTTTTTGCTCCTTCCCATTTTTTTTCCTTTTTTGTCAATTTTTTCCCCACCATCTGTGTTTTGCAAAGGTCATCTTTTTTCATTCTTTTTTTTAAATTTTAATTTAAAGATAAAGATATGACCGATAGAAAGTTATTTACAACAGATCCCTTCTTCTCTGTCCAACAGGACACTCAGAGAAGATCTTTCTATGAACATCCACATCAATCTCGTCATCGCCCTGATCCTCCTCAACCTGCACTTCCTGCCCAGTCAGGCAGTGGCAGCACACCCCTCCACTTGGCTCTGTTTCTACATGGCTCTTGCCCTTCACTACTCCCTGTTGGCCACTTTCACCTGGATGGCCTTGGAGGGGTTCCACCTCTACCTGCTCTTAGTCAAAATCTTCAACATTTCTGTCAGCAGATACATTCTCAAACTCAGTGTGGTGGGATGGGGTAAGTGGAATCCTTCAAACAGGAAGCGGTGGTTATTAGCAGTGTTGGACAAGTTACTTTGAAAAAGTAATTAATTATAGTTACTAGTTACTTCTTCAAAAATGTAACTGACTCAGTTACTGAGTTACAAGATCCTAAAAGTAATTAATTACATGAAAAGTAACTATTAAGTCACTTTAAAAAAATGTTTAACCCTCTGGGGTCCAGGGTATAATTGGCCATTTTAAACCACTTTTGATTTTACCTCTACATTTGACCTTTAAAAACAATTTACTTTACTTTGTCTGGTATCATTCTTTTCAGCACAACCTCACGTCTGAATTTACAGTTATGTTTTCATTTTGACATTCTGTATTAACACAGTTGATCTAAAATCAGACAAAAAAAACATAAAATCTGAGTAGAAAGTTTTATTTTTTACTGTAACAACCACAAACATGTTTAATGAATCATGTTTCAGAACTTTAAATGCAAATATAAATGATCAATTTTAAAATCCTATGCACAAGTTTTGCCAACAACAAAGTTATCTGCTGCAATTTACCTTTTACCCTCTTTTTAAAAAAAAAAAAAAACATTTCAAACTGTTGACATAACAATCAGCTGTTCTGCATTAAATAAGATTCCACACAAATTATTTGTGCCACTCCAAAAAATAATTTCTCTCCACTATAAAGGAGAACATCACAGCCTGATACCTGCAGGTCTGACAGCAGCAGGTGTATCACTCCTTTTTTTACCTGGCGCCTCATTGTTCTGACACACAACACAAAACTATCTACAACACTACACACTAACTACACAAGACAACACATTAACTACACACTCCAAACATGCTGAAGGTCACAAATCTGTCACATCTCAAAACTCGCTCTCTCTCGTTTTCTGCTGTTTCTCTCTCGCTCTTTCTCGCGGTCACTCCTAAAACTTCCCCCTCTTCCTAAACAACCAAATGTCATGTTGCCATATCATTTTTGATTGGTCGACATGGTGCATTTTTTCACCAACATGAACGGGCTGTTTTCTGTTTTATTTTTTGGTCATAAGCAGACATTGCTTGCTAGCGCTGTCCTTAGACAGTAAACGTGGCGAAACTATTGAGGAAAAAACGCCGCGTATATATTGTTTATCATGACTCTGGTTTTACGTGGCCTATCAACACAACTGGTATATATCACCTTGTTGCTTTGTCATCTTGAAGTGGTCACATGATTGGCTTACCACCATTACTTTATACCTCCTTATTCAAACAGCAGCACTCATGCGAAAGTTTGCCCCCTTATAGAATAGAATAGAATTCAACTTTATTGTCATTGCACATGCACAGGTACAGGGCAACGAAATGCAGTTTGCATCCATCCAGAAGTGCTTTAGCCATGATATAGATATATTACAATATATGTAAGCTCCAGGTGTTGTGCCAAAAAGTGATTGTGATTGCCATCCGCCGGAGCGCGCACAGCTGCTGAAAGCTGTAGCGCCCAGATTACTTATGTGCGGTAAGCTGAACACAGCTTCAGCTGTCTGTTTGTTGAAAAATAGTAACGCGACAGCACAGCATTTTCTTGTTAGTAACCGTAACTGCGTTGTAACGATAGAAATAGTAATCAGTAATTAGATTACTTGTAACTTAAAAACGTAACGCCGTTAGTAACGCCGTTACTTGTGATGCCATTATTCGCATCACTGGTTATTAGTCAGCAAACTTCAGAGTGACTCATCGATTCTTGTGTTTCAGGTGTTCCTGCAGTGATTGTGTCAGTGGTGGTGATCATAGACAGAGGCTCTTATGGCCAAGTCCTTCTAGACAAGTCAAACCATGATGACACTAAAATGTAAGGAAAACCTTTTAAAGGGTGTAAAATTAGGAATTATAATTAATGTTGACTTATTAACTGTTTTGGATGTGTGTTAGAGATTCAATATATATTTCAATGTTTTAAATTGTCTTGTACAGCACTTTGCTCAACGCTCCTGTTGTAATTAAATGTGCTAATGTGCTATATAAATAAATAAACTATAAATTAACAAGTGGAAAAAAAATATTAAGCAATGCTGAGACACTGAGTCATCTATATACACTCAACAAAAATATAAACGGGTAAGATGAAATCACTGTCTGTTTCCTTTCTTTGTAGATGCTATATATCTAATGAAATAGTGAAGGTGGTCACTACTACTGGACTGTTCACCATGGTGTTCCTCTTTAACATGACCATGTTTATGGTGACAGTCAAGCGTGTTTTGAATGTTGGGTATAACAAAGAGGTATGAGTTATTCTTGCAATCTTTTTTAAATGAACATTAACCATTGATATTTCCAATAATTAGACACTGAAGAACAGCTTTTGTTCATACACAATTCAAGGCCTCTGTTAGCTTCAGATTGTCAATAACCTGCTGTGTCATATGTCATTGTGTATTTGACAAATTAGTTTGGGCAGCTTCACCATAAACAGGTCAGGAAAGCAATTTGCGCCCTGCTGGGTGTCAGCGTTCTGCTCGGGATTACCTGGGGCCTGGTTTTCTTCTCATTTGGTTACCTGACCACTGTTGCCCTCTACCTCTTCTGTGTTCTGAACTCCCTGCAAGGTCAGTATAGTTTGCTCCTATTCATTTATCTCACTTCTTTAACGACTTCGGTCACTGTGAGTGCTGAAGCTGGCATTTTAAAAACATGCATATGCAGCGCCAGGGTAACAATGCATTAAACAACAGCCATTTGGCTGCTGTTTATGCTATATATGGTATTTTTTACAAAATCATATGTTGGGGTCTTATTTTAGGTTTATGAAACCTGTTTATGCTCATAAACAGTTAATAATAGGAACGTAAACTTTTTTATAGGCCAGTTTGGGAATGTTACAGTGTTGGGATTGAATGAGTGATGCATAATATTAATATACATCCTTATACTTGGAGCAGATTTTTGACATTACTGTTATATACTCTGTATGAAACAGTAATGTCTGAAAGAGTTGAATATCAGTTTCGTTTGCATGATTTGTACTTCTTGTACACAGCCTAAACCTATTTCACCGTTTCTCCCCCTGTATGCTGTGCAGGGTTCTTCATCTTCCTGTGGTTTGTGAAGTCACTGAGAAAGGGTAAAAGCTCTGCCCCTAAGATAAGCAGTGAAGCAACTTCCCCCAACAGAAAGCTTAACAAAAACTAACAGCTCAAGAACTGAGTTGTT
Source organism: Simochromis diagramma (assembly GCF_900408965.1). Classification (NCBI taxonomy): domain Eukaryota; kingdom Metazoa; phylum Chordata; class Actinopteri; order Cichliformes; family Cichlidae; genus Simochromis; species Simochromis diagramma. The sequence continues at coordinate 4,256,558 of NW_024387414.1, forward strand.
GGAATTTTTGTCTGATATTATTATTTCTGCTTTAGGTTGTTTACAGCGACTGATTTTTAAATTATTTAAATGAATGTGATATTTGTGAAATTTTTAAAGGCACTATTTAAATGTTATGTTTGATGCTTTGTGATTATAGCAGACTATACATCCAGTGTAAAATAGGGCACTTCTGGGAGTGAAAGTTATAAATGCTGATATGATGCATCTTCATTCATTTTGTGTGTGAACCAACTGCCATTGGTTTCAGTAGCCTGAGTAATTTTGATATTGTCATGCAGATTACACCATCACTGTTGTGTTTTGCTGTATACTTATATCCTATTTCATGTGATATTTGAAATATCTTTCCTATATCTTCTTATCACATATATAAAATAAAATATATGAATCCTTTCAATAAAATCATGTATATTTGAACCTCTATTTGCACACATTGTGAGTTGCATACATTCACATTTCACTAGAATCTGTGTTTATGAATGCAGACATATTGCTGATGTTTTGAACTATTGAACATGTAAAATTAACATTTCCAACTGCAGCTATAAAGACAGAACCTTCTTTAACAGGCTGAAATTTAAATATGACTGTTATGTAAGTGGCTAAAGTAAATAGCTTTTATCAAAAGATAGTCCAAGTTTAAACTATACTCTTTCTGTACACATCGGTGTTTCTGCCTCAGGTCATTGGTGTAGTTGATGATAGGGAGTTGGTTTAACCACATTCAGGTCTCTAAAAGCATCACTTACTCTAAAATTGTCCGGACATTAAACTCAGCCTACGGTAACCAGATGCCAAGAAATAAAGCTCCTACAATAATACAGTAAACAAAGAAAAGCCCAACAATCATGTGACACCCTATGAGCATAATAACTAATGATTAAATGCAGAGACGTGTATAAACACGTAGTGAATGAAAAGGGTGGCTGAAGAGAAAGCACTCACTGATGTGCTGTTTGAGTGAGTCAAGATATTTAACAGTAACAGCTTTGAAAGTTATAACACATGGTGACACAAGGTATATGTCAAGCTTTTATAAACACTGGAATAAGTGTCTATATGACTACCGCCCAGTAGCCCTCACCCCCATCATCACAAAGTGCTGCTAGTCCTAGCACACTTCAAATCCTGTCTCCCCCCCACCCCACCGTGGACCCCCACCAATTTGCATACTGTCAGAACAGGAACTCAGAGGATGCAGTCTCCATCACACTGCACTCTGTCCTATCACACCTGGACAACAACAACACCTACGCCAGAATGCTGTTTATAGACTTCAGTTCAGCATTCAATACAATCCTCCCCTCACAACTCATCAGGAAACTGACAGACCTGGGCATCAGTTCCCTCATGTGCAAATGGTTACTGGACTTCCTGACCAACTGCCCCCAACATGTCCGGCTGGATAACCACTGCTCATCTACAATCACAATGAACACCGGTGTACCACAAGGCTGTGTGATGAGCCCTTTCCTCTACTCCCTCTTCACCCACGACTGTAGACCTACCAGTGGTTTTAGCATCATCATTAAGTTTGCAGATGACACCACGGTGATTGGCCTTATCAAGGACAACGATGAGGCCGCCTACAGGGAGGAGGTGGATCGCCTGGCTGAGTGGTGCGACACAAACAACCTACTGCTTAACACTGAGAAGACCAAGGAGCTCATCGTGGACTACAGGAGGAATGCTGACCTACATCCACCCATCTACATTAAGGATGGGTGGATTTAACATTAAATCCACCCATCCATTACCCATCCACCCGTAATTTAACATTACGGAATGCATGTTAAATTCTAAATCTGCCTGTTCTCTTTCAGAAACCTGCCTGCAGAAAATTAACCTAAAGTATGTAATGCAAGGATGTCATCACTTTTAAGATGGAGAAAGCATAAAGTGACAATTATGAATCACTTAATATGATAAGGAGATTCTGCAGGTCATTAATCAATGTATAAAACTAAAATAAAATGTATTTTAGTGACACAGGACACAAACATGGAAGCAATATGTATAATTAGAATTTTTTATAACAATAAATTATTTCAATTTCTTTAACCATAAAGAATAACTAAATCCTTCAGGACAATGTCACATCAATGCACTGAACTCACTATGTTATCCCTCTAACAGAACCTCCACATGTTCTCACTGTAATTTCCCCCTCGTGAATGAATTTATGCTGCACTAATTTGAATGTTCGGGGGAAAATCAAACGCAGTACTCAAGCTGACTCACCTTTGTTTGAATGACGACTTGTAAGCGGTGACTCCACAGACAAGGTACGAAAATATGTCAGGCTACGTCAATAGCGGTAGGTCTTCAGGGTTTCTACTCCACGGCCGTATTTCATACGGGTCCAAACCCCACCCTATCATGTGATTTCCTGTGGTCAGATGGCCCAGGATGTGAGTGGGTGTAAGGTGTCTAGGATGAGATCTCAGAACTGGATTATAGATGGCAGACATTTGGTGTCGTAAAGCACCGCCTCTGTTCAAAGATGGTCGTTCACAGTGGACTTTCAGTCCTCTTTCAAAACATCTGTCTTCTCTGTTCAAAAAGAACATTGGCATCCTCGAAAGAGTGACCTTTGACCTCTATATAAAGATGAACAGCTGTGTCTTGTCCCATTGAGGTGGCTCTTCTATGTTGTGCTATGCGTTTATAAAGCAGCTGTTTGGTTTTTCCAATGTAGAGGTCTGAGCATTCCTCGCTGCATTGCATAACACACACTATGTTACTAAGTTTTGTGTTTGGGAGTTTGTGTTTGAGATGAACCAGTTTTTGTCTAAATTTTTGGCTGGGTCTGAAGTACACTGGGATTTAGTGCTTGGAGAAGACTCTCCTGAGTTCCTCTGATATACCTGCTGCATAGGGGATGAGAATATTGTTCCTTTTGTCCTTCTGATCCTCCCTGGTTGAGTTTGATCTTCTTTTCTGTGCATCTTTGCTGATTTGATGAAAGCTCAATTGGCATAACCACATGTTTTAAGAGCATTCTTTATATGTGTGTGTTCTGTCTTTTTCCCTTCTGGTATGGCGTTATTTTTGTGCCAATATTCTGAGCGCACGTAAAAAAAAATTTGAGCGCGCATTAAAAAAAAATTGCAGGTGCAAGTGTTGCATTTTGAGGAGAAATTTATTTTGGGCAAAGAAAAGCTAAATTTGCGTGAAGAAAATTCATTGCTGCGTGCAAAAAATGTATTTCAGTGTTTGCTATTATCCACACACACACACACACACACAACAGCACCCCCTCTCACTCAGTTTTTGCATTTGTGCTTGCTCACAATGTGTTGCTCGCGTTCTCAACATTTCTGCCCGTGCGCGCTCAACTCTTTCTCTACACCGTTATATTTGTGCCACAAAACCAGCCGATCACAGACTTGGATGCAAAAAAATATGATTGTCTGTTTTGGTCTCCAGTCAGCTCGAAATGACGAAATGCATTATCCCAGAATGCATTTCGTCCAAAACTCAAACGAGGCAGTGGCGGAGGAACACAGAGTGGCAGAGTTTGAAATATTACTCTTTCTGGGTCACAAAATAAACTTCTAAGATATTTTCATGCGAGAATGGTGCTGTGTAAACTTCAAATATCTACTCGATTTATCAAGACATCACATATTTACAAAAGTGCTCTAATGTTTTCGGAGATGTGAAAGGGGCTGCTATTGTGTGTGTGTGTATGGATAATAGCAAACATTGAAATACATTTTTTGCACGCAGCAATGCATTTTGTTCACTCAAATTTAGCTTTTCTTCGCTCAAAATAAATTTCTCCACAAAATGCAACACTTGCACCTGCTAATTTTTTTTACATGGACTCTATTTTTTTTATACGTGCGCTCAGAGTGGCACAAAAATAATGCCATATTCTGGCTTACAGGGGCTGGGCACTGGGCAGAAAACAAGATTGATTAAAAAGCTTGAGTGGAAGACTGCCCCAATTGGTTAAAGACAACCAATTGGTCACCCTAAATTCAATTTGTTGACACTAGTGAAAAACACAATGTACAAAACCAGGTTTATACATAGGATGTAAAGCTGTTTACAGAAATACCATGTGAGATAAAATAATTCATTTTTTTCTTTATTAAAATCTCCCAAGGGTGTTTTAACTTTAGTTTTTGTCTCAAAGTAAAAATAAATAAATACAAAGAAAATGAAAATTGTTGAACAGAAACTATAAAAAGACAAACACAATATTGCTGATCAAGGAGAAGAGAGAGCTTGTAAGCAGTTCTTCTGCACCAGCCTTTATAGGTGATGACATTCCTAATTTAGGAATTGCTCCCTAACATTGCATGGTCAGGCCTAAGGTGGGGTGGGCCAGGACTACAGTACTCCAAGTACTCAAAGTTTGTATCAGTTTACACTTCCTCTTTTTTCCCCAAGTGTTTTTTACATGTTGTTTTTGGCGTTTTTAATGAACAAGATTATATTCTCCAACATTAAAACAAACAAGGTCAGAGACTACATATGAAGTTTTTAAAGTGCTGTAATTAGCTATAGTCAAAATTAGATGCCTACCAACTTTGCATTGTAGTTGCACTATAAAAATATGATAATGAATAATAAAATAATATTTTGTTGTTGTATTTTTGAGAACTGCTTTTGGAAAAGCATTCAGTAATTTCTATTGATTGTAGTGCACTGTTTAGATTTACAACTAAATGTAAACATGTGTCTTCATGAATCTCCTTTTTTTATTTGAATGATTCTATAACAGAGTAATACAGTTGTATTGTAGTGATTTTTAAATACTGCAATGAAGCGAATAAATATAACTTTGTGTAGTACTTTGGCGTTGATCAGTGAAGAAATATTTCAGTCATGTAAATTTCATTTTAAATGCTCTTAATAGAACATTATTATAAAACATAAAATAAAAGAGTTGGTCAACATTTTCACATTTCATTCTGACTGAAATATGCTACCAAACAGAAAGAGAATCACAGTGATGCAGAGGTTGTTTTTGTTTTTTCAGTAACAGACAAAATGTAAATTAATACACATTTATACAGGAACGTACGTACACCAGGAAATAACAACCATGACCTTTTTAATAAAATCTAAATAAAAAATGTCAAACCTGCTGAAATGAGTGTGTTTTGCAGAGTGTTTTTACCTCAAAATAAACAAGCACTAAAAAGACAAGAGCCTTTTCCCTTTTTAGCTCAAAGCCTTACATACGTGAAGGATAAATGGCAAACCAGGAGAGCAAACACAAAGGCTCAGAGTATTCAAAGAACTAAATGAACAAAACAATGAAAAAGGCTCATGGTACTCAATTACTCTACGTTATCGTGTTTTACTTACACTTTTCAGTTATAGTTGCTGACAATAAATAATATTGATTTGAATAATTAATGATTTTAGTACAAGATAGTGATGAGTATAGATACCTATTTCACAAATATTTTGATTCAGTTTTAAACAAAAATATTAAGTACATGCAAAGAAGGTATTCTGTGAACCACATACTGAATTTTTTGTCTGAGATAAATGTAAATAAATACCTTAATTTTACACAAACACATACGCTAACATTTCAGACGTTTATTTCAAATTATCAAACTCAAATAATTACTAAAAGGATATTCATAGATTTTATCAGGCTCACCCAACTTATATATAGTGATTATATAAGTTGGATGTATATATATTTATAGTATATATATATATTTATAGTGATTAAGCCTCTGAATTACTTTTTAGAGTGTGGAGTGTCAGCTTTTATTGAGCACATAATTTGCAATTTGTATATAAAAAATCATCAAAACAACTTTATTTTATCATTTTAGCTGGTAGAAATGTCCTCCAAGGAGGTACTTTTTACTTTCTTACCTTGAGTACATTTCAGAGCCTGTACATTTTTACCTTTTCCTGAGTAAAGAAGTTAAATCAGTACTTCAACTTTTACTAGAGTATTTTTTAACACTAGTATCTTTACTTGCACTTAAGTACAGAATTTCTGTACCTTTGCCACCACTGCAACATTGCAAGGAAGAAGGGTTAAAGCAAGATAGCAAGTTCTTATGCTGCTGCATCACTTTCATGCAAATAAAACAAGACAAGAACAGGTTTCCAAAAACAGAACAAGAACAGGTTTCCATAAACAGATGGTGCAGGGGTGGGTGGCATTTCCTTCTTTCCAGTGGAAAAAATATGTAAATTTACCAAATGTAGGGATTAGTACTAGAAGGAAGATAGGTACACCTGGAAGGCATAACCACAAAATTAACATGATTTTAATGTTGATAAAATGCAGTGTAACTAAAAACAGTGAGTGTTCTTATTTCCTTTAAACACAATAAAAGTATTGTAATCCAACCACGCATTTTTTGGGGTGATCATGGCTCAAGAGTTGGGAGTTCGCCTTGTAATTGGAAGGTTGCCGGTTCGAGCCCCGGCTTGGACAGTCTCGGTCGTTGTGTCCTTGGGCAAGACAAGTTGCCTACTGGTGGTGGTCAGAGGGCCCGGTGGCGCCAGTGTCCAGCAGCCTTGCCTCTGTCAGTGCGCCCCAGGGTGGCTGTGGCTACAATGTAGCTTGCAATCACCAGTGTGTGAATGGGTGGATGACAGGCTGTGTAAAGCGCTTTGTGGTCCTTAGGGAATAGAAAAGCGCTATAGAAATACAGGCCATTTACCATTTTCTGCTGCTGAGTCATTCTCAAACCAGCCAAGAGATATAATCTTTCCAGTGAGTCCTGGATCTGTCCCCGAAGGACATGCCCAAAACACTTGGCTAAGAGGTGTCCAGGAGGCATCCTAATCATATGCCCAAACCACTGCAATGTTAATAAATAAATATATTTTATTTACTCTGTATTATTTTATTCCTTTCCTATTCTGCCATGATGGTTGAGAGTCTGTACACCATAAAATCTATTAATCAAACCCTGTATCTCAGTAATTCAAGTTCTTTCAAATAATTTCTCCTCATTGAAGGGTAGTTAACTGTAGCTTCCTCCTCTGTTGTAAAAGGTCCTAATTGCTTCACACTTTTTAACTTGTGAATATACTTTCACTGCTAAAAGTGTGTCAGTTCAGACAAGGCCTTTATGCAATGGACACGACTCACATTCTATCCGTATTTTTATACCATTTGTGGCTAAATGCTGAAAGGGAAGGTTTACACATAATCTACTTTATTCAATGTAGATTCAAAGCAAATGGTAACAGCAGAAATGCAGTTATTCACTATATGTAATATATTCTTGACCCTCTCACAAAATTCTCAACAATAGTTGATATAATTTTTTCGATGGCATTTCATAAAATCAAGTAAATTGTTTACCACCGCTGAAGTCCCATTGCTATGGCCTCCTTAACAAATACTGCAACTACACAGGCTACAGACTTGGATCCAAGATTTGTAAGTTCCTCTTCACTATTTTTTGTTTCATCTTTTTGTCTTGCCAATATGCTTTGACTCAATGGCATTTATTGTATCTTAACAAAACCTGAAATCACACTCAGAAATAATGGGTGTTACAACGTATAGCGCTTTACTAGTCCCTAAGGACCCCAAAGCGCTTTACACATCCAGTCATCCACCCATTCACACACACATTCACACAAATGTAGTAGCGTACTGGTATGGTAAACTGCATGGAGAATAAACTCCTTACATTCGGTATACCTGTAAGGACAAGTTGCTGAAACATGTAATAATAATAATAATAATGGATTGGATTGATATAGCGCTTTTCAAGGCACCCAAAGTGCTTTACAATACCACTATTCATTCACTCTCACATTCACACACTGGTGGAGGCAAGCTACAGTTGTAGTCACACCTGCCCTGGGGCAGACTGACAGAAGCGAGGCTGCCATATCGAATATCAAATTTCATTTAATATTTTAATCATATTAGTCTGTATGTGATACGGACTTAGTGGTAAAAGAGGAGTGGGAGTACATTTAGCTTTCTATCAGGTTATGCTTCCTCGTTCTGTGTCAGAATGTTATTTACATGCGGTTTTCTCATTCCATGATCCTATTCCAAGCCAGGAAGAATATTTATTTGCTTTTTTCCTGCAGTTACATCAACTCATCTCTTTTCAGATTGTTTTCTTTCTCAGCAACATGCAGAGGTAGGATTGTGATCTTAATCATTTTATTATGTAGCTAGTTCTTTTTTTTTTGTTAAAGATGAGAAATAATAGTGCTGGTTTTTGTTCTAAACTTCACAGGATGAAGTGGTCAGCAGTCTGGTGGTTGGTGCTTTTTGTTTCTCTGGACATGCTCTCTCAGAATTGTGTTTCAGAAATTGGCACCTGTGCAGCCTGTGCTAAAAAGTGTGGTGAAAACATGAGTAAGTGCGTACATGTTTTTCTTTAACATTTTCTTGACAGTTATATTAAGAAGTTATAAAAATTGCCATACCTTTTTATCATAATACAGGTTGCTATAAATACCTTGAATCCAGTAACGGTGTATGGCAAATAGAGACACACCATCAGGATTTCCATAAAGCTGTATTGCCACAGTTTGACAATGACAATATTCCTGTGGGTGTTCTGTGGTGTATGATACTGGGATGTAGTAGAGGCATCTGCGGTGCAGCTGTTGATAGTTCTTGCTCCAGTGTATGTGGATTCTCAATCAGATCGAGGTCTTAGGATTTTGGTTTCAGATCAACATTTTGAGGTCTTTTTTTGGGTTCTTCAAGTTGTTATTCAGTAGTTTGGGGATTTGATGTGTTTTTCTGTCTTTAATCTAATAAACTTTAGAAAGCAGAGGTAACCAAACTGTTTAAGAGTAAAGTGAGATCTTTAACTTAATGTGTTGCTTAGTTATTCCTTGTATGTGAGGAGAGGGATTGTAGATTAAACAAGGAGCCAATAAACAGAAGGATATATGGGAGAAATATGGTCTTTCTTTCTAGTCCCTGTCAGTACTCTCACCACAGCCCTATGGCTCAACTGAAGGTGTTACATACTGATGGAAGGCGATGTTCGTCCAGGTGCACATTGGGGTGTATCACTCTAAAACATAGCAGTTCTGTGTTACTGCCGGCTTCTATTACTGGCCTGCATTACTTTTGTAAGGCATTACTTGTAATGAACCTTTGGTAATCAGTTTTTGGTAAGCAGGATAACTAATAGACAATAAAATAAAAAGTTCATAACATAAGATATGTAGCCTGGTCTCTACCAAAACATTTATAATAACATTTACTGAATCCAGTGAATTTCTGTGAATATATTTCATATGGAACAACACGGTTAAAAAGTCAAACGTAGGAATAACGTCATTTAGTTAGCACACCCACGTTACTCATCACAACTAATGTGCATTATCTTTCTTATTTGGTCACATTTATACCTTATAAACAGCAATTACACTCCACACATGTTAGTTTAAAGAAGTATCAACCTTAGTGCTGCACTATGATGTCAAATTATTGTCACAACAACAAAAGCAAGGTGATGTGTGGGGGCACAACCACATTAAAACAGCTTCACCAATAATTCTGAAAACCGTTTTTAACGTTTCAAATACTCAGGCTGCCACAAAGGTATTTCAGGAAGGTTCGGGGAGATTTTAATATTAATGAATTACAATATTCAGCAGCCCTAGAGATTTGTTTAAAATGCACATCGAAGGATATCCTTATCAAAATAACTCAGAGATTTCTCCCAGTGTTACTGGAAGCCAAGGTAATAACTTTTAGAGTAAGTAACTGCTCTGGCACTTTGTTTCTAAGATTTTTAGGGCCAAACAGATAAACAGGTTTATCTGAATTTAAAAGAAGGAAATTGGAGATCATTCAAGCCTTTATTGTTAAAGACATTGCTGGAGTTTAACTAATTGACCAAGCACTGAAGCATCGCCTCGAGCTCCTGATTGGCCCGCTCTGTTTGGCCGTTTGTCTGTAGGTAGAAACCAGAGGAGAGGCTGACCTGAGCTTCGAGGGCGTGGCAGAATTCCTCCCAAACATGTGACGTGAACTGCGGCCCCCGGTCAGAAACGATGTCCTCAGCTATTCCACAGAAGCAAAAACTGTGGTTAGTCAGGAGCCGGGTGGTCTCCAGAGCAGTAGGGAGCTTAGGGAGGGCGACAAAATGAGCAGCTTTAGAGAAGCGATCGATAATAGTGAGAATGACTGAGTTACCTGACGAGGCGCGCAGACCAGTGATGAAATCAATAGCGATGTGTGACCAGGGACGGCTTAGAGTCAGTAGAGGCTGGAGGAGGCCGGAAGCCGGTTGATGGACGTTTTTGTTTTGGGCGCAGGTCGGGCAAGCGGCAATGTATTCGTGGACATCCATAGCGAGAGAAGGCCACTAAGCGAACTGTTGAAGAAAGGTGACTGTGCGTTGGACCCCAGGATGAGAGGTGAACTTGGCAGTATGTGCCCAATGTAGCACTCGTGACCTGACAGAGGAAGGAACAAAGAGCAAACCCGGAGGACCCGTTCCGGGGACTGGTTCAGTCCGTTGAGCCTCCCTAATTGCCGACTCGATCTCCCAGATTAGGGCCCCAATTACGCACATGGAAGGAAGAATGGGAGAGTGCTGAGCTGCATCCTCATTACGGGAACCGGGTCTGTAGGTGATAGTGAATTGGAATCTGGTAAAGAAGAGGGCCCACCTGGCTTGCCTGGCGTTAAGTCGTTTAGCCGATCGAATGTATTCCAAGTTCTTGTGGTCAGCCCACACCACAAAAGGCCGGGCAGCGCCCTCCAGCCAGTGATGCCACTCTTCCAGGGCCAACTTGATGGCCAGTAGATCGAGCTGGTTAATCCCAGCAGAAAGGGACCTTGGGTGAAGTGAGATGAGTTAGAGGCAAGGCAAGTTTACAATAGTCATGGATGAACCGGCGGTAGAAGTTTGCAAATCCCAGAAAACTTTGGAGTTGCTTGTGGTTAGATGGTGTCGGCCAGTTAACAACAGCTTGAACTTTAGCAGGGTCACCTCCGAGATTACGTTGTTCGATGACGTAACCCAGGAAAGAAACTGTAGAGACATGGAACTCTCCCCTTTTACAAAGAGACGATTCAGTAACTGTGGAGAAGCAGACAGAGGAGGAGTGGATGGGCTTACCAAAGGTATTCGTTGAGCGAGGGCTTGGGTGAGCGCGGCCATTGCTCGTTAATGTGCTGCAGCATTTGTTCGTGGCGTTCCAAGATTGCTTCCGGGGTGAGGACGGGCTGCGGGGGGTGTTGAGTCCGCTGAGTCCGTGCTGGCTGGATCGTTATTGTGTTATTGTTCAACAGGGAGGACTCAAGCGCGGGACTCCAAAATCAGCTGTACAGAATAATTTATTTACAGAATCCACCTTGTGTCTTTACAGGCAGCGCAAGGCAGTGCTATATACAATTAAGTCAGGGACGGGGCTCAAGGGAAATCCAAGGGGTTAGTCACGTGGTGTCCAGGGGTCCAGGTTTTAGATCTCACCCTGAGTAGGCACACCTGAATCACATGATTAGTTCATTACCAGGCCTCTGGAGAACTTCAAGACATGTTGAGAAGGTAATTTATCCATTTAAATCAGCTGTGATGGATCAAGGACTCATCTAAAACCTGCAGGGACACCGGCCCTCGTGGACTGGGATTGGGGACCCCTGAGTTACACAGTTCACTTTCAAACACTTGACTTAGCTTAGCTGTAGACTTCACTTTCATTAACGCGTGGCAGACAACAATCCAGCGAAGAACAGCAGTCACCTCCTGGCTTAAATGCATGCCACCCTGATTAGGCTCAGGTGTTTCCTCTCACCGAGAGCGTGGGCCGAGGGCGTGAACCTACAAAGAGTTCCGCCCCGGCGATACAGAAGAGGTGAGAGAGAGAGAGTGGACGTTTGGAAAGAAAGATAGAAAAAACCTCTGATCAGCTGGACGCTGATCCCCCTGGCCGTGACAGGTATTAATGGGTAAGAAAATAAAGTAATAAAGTTACATATTATAATTTTAAATGTTTAATTGATCAGAGAAATCCAAAGACAAAAAACGTTAGAGCCTACTACTAAACTCATACAGAGGCCCAAGGGATCGTGGGAATCATAGAATCATGATGTCATTTTTCTGAAGAACTGATTGTTCACTAAGTGGTGATTTGAACCTTTTGAAAATCTAGAACATGTAGCGATGACACATGTAGAAAATTGTGTATGATCCTAAATTGTTTCCGTAAATTAAAAGCTTTCAATATCTTCTCTCTGATATTTTTTGCAAATCACTTTTTTATATAATCTGTGGCATAAAATGATGGCAGAATAAACAATTTTTTTGTGAACTGAATCTTTAATACCATTGAATATGTGGTACCTTTAATTGACCTTTTAAGCTTAGTATGATGTGTTTTCTTTATTCCTTTAACAGCTAGCTGCTGTTTTCAGAATGTGTGGAACCCTGTGCAAAATGGCACCAAAGAAGACCCCATTAAGTAAATGTTTACATTTTTTGGTCATATTTATGCTTGTCTGAATATTTCTGTTTTTGTTTATTTATGACTGATTTCTTAGTCTTTGATCAAGCATGTATATCAGAGCCAAACGTAAAGAATTTGCTGAGAATTAAGATTAAAATCACGTTCAAGATACGTATTCTGTGATGCGTAAATACTCAAAAGATGCAAATACAAAGGATTCATGTTAATATTTTCTTCTTTATCTCCCCCTCTCCCTACAAGAACATTGGAAATCCTAGAAAATATTCTTGAGCAAACAAAAGTGGAAAGGGCCATATCAATGCATTTCCCTGATTTAGTTGTTTTCCTGTTCAAACCCAATCGTACCTCTGACGACCTTGAAATTTTCGCCAGTGACAGTGAGGTATGAAAGAAAAAATAATACATAATACACATAATAAAATATAATGATTTTGACATAATACATAATATGTTGATCCATGATTTTGTATTAAGCCCAATTAACATTGTTCTTGTGCAGCTCTAATGCCTTTGTTGTGCAGAATAATTTTTAGCAAAAATCTTCACATCATCTTATCACAGATACATTGCCATGAAATTTTGTTAGAATGAATTTAATAATTTTTAATAAATAATAATTATAAAATAATAATAATTTAATAAATGTTCGGATAATCCACCTTTTCCTCTAGCATGACTGTCAGGTCACTGTTTGTCATGCAAACACAACCTAAAAAAATCAATCTCATCACGCTCAGCTGAAGTATTCACATGCAATGCTTCTCTATCTTTCAATAATATAGGCAGGATTGACGCCAGTCGCCAACAGGAGAGTACACGTTCGACTACCAAGAGAAGTTGGAGGAGGGGGGAACAAGATTATCTTTTCCATGCTTAAGTTTGCTGAAACAGCCAGCGTGAGAGACTATACTTTGTTATGTATTATAAAAAAGACATGAGCAAATAGTCCTACCCATGTATACTTACTATGTAAATTTAAACTCCCACTTACTTTGGTTTGGCCAGTAAGATTTTTTAGCAAAAATATAATGTTAATATTAACTTACATTAGCGTTTTTGGTATTGCCTTACTTGGTTTTTGAACATGATCAGTTTTAACCCTTTAAGACCTACCATAGAACCAAGTCCGCCAGAGCTTATATTATATTTTTACATGCTGTGGAGCCATTTTTGGGAGCATTTCAAGTTGCTATACATCAATACAACCATTATAGCCCAGATTTTAATAATATGTATTCATTAAGTGCATAGTAATTACATAAATTGCAAAAAAGTGCAATAAACTACAAAAAAATTGAAAATCGGTTTTGATTTTTTAACATATATTTGTAGTTAGAGAAATTTAAGAGGCTTATCCCTCAAAACTGTAAATACAAAAAAGTTGCACAAGATAGTTTCCCACCACAGGAAATTTATTTTGAGTGTCTTCATAGTTTTATTTTTGAAATACACCAATTTTTATACACTGCAGGAAAAACGAAAATAAATATTATACTGCAAATTTGCAAAAAAGCAGCATATGCATCAAAATAAACTATTTCCAGCAGTGCAATATGAGTCCTAAGCATCCCAGAAACGACACAGAAAGTCATAAAGTCAAAGATAACTTTTAAAAAGAGCAGTATAGGCCCTGAGGCCCTGATGGCAAAAAAGACTACATTTCTGCGAAAATGACGTCACTTCCGGTTTCGGGCAGGTAATGGCGGAAATGCAAAAGTTCGCGCTGACGTCTATTCCAACGTAGGAAGTGTTACAAACAGCTGATCGGATCGGTAAAGCGTGTTTCTGGAATATTATGTTTTTGTTCCTGCAAGCGCTTTTTATGCAGTTTTTGCAAAGCTTTATGTGGAAGGAAACCGTGACCTAGGACAAGCTGATGGCATAAGATGTAAGTACAACTCCTCCGGTTTCATATGCAAAAAAAAATTTTGCGCTAGCTTACGTGGTTGCAGTGCTACTGGGATTTAAAAATAGTTACGCAAAACAGAGCGTGCCCGCTCCGATCGGCTCTAAAGGGTTAAAACTGGAATTATCTTTTAATGTGGTTTAGTTTATAGCTCATGTTTGCAGTTCTCCTATACATCCAAATACACTGATTAGGGGGGAAAAAACTCCACCATATAGCACCTTTACTTTCTTTTAACCACATGAGAACAAACCACATCAAATTGAATGAATAAAAGTCAATTTATTAAAAAATGCTGAATATTGGATCAGCACTTTTGTTGCAATTTTTGTATTTAACTTTAGCAAGCTAATAAATCTACTAAAAGACAACTTATCAAACTACATAGACACGACTTGCAGGTTTACTACAATGAGTTTATTTACAATTAATGTTGCACAAAAAACAGAATATGTCCACAAACACAGACAGACTGATAGAGAAAAGAGGGGAGAAATGGTAGACAGCAAAGCAAGTAAAGAAAAACTTTCTACAAGCCAACTTGATGAACTTGTGTTGTATTGCAGAGCATGGTTGGAACCTTCCATGAAGTTTATGATCAACCACTGGTTGGCCTAAGTGTGCAGGGCAAGAAAATATCAGGACTACAAGAGCGCTTCAACATCACCATGAATTTCACCACAACAATAAATGTAACTCCTGATTTAATTCAATATTTTACTCCAGTCTTACTTTCTATACCTTTATATCATTGTTAAAACAACATATCAGGTTTATTAGTTGTTAAAACACATGTATGTATGCTGTATTGCATAAGATGTAAAATGATCGCCATCTCACAATGCTGTGATTGCAGCTATTCCCCAAATCTGTATGAATGGTGCTCATGGCCACTGATCAGTGGATACTGATCAATGGTCATCGCAATTTGCATATTAGTGATCAAGAAACAAACCTCACAGCCCGTTTTTGGTCAGTGGTGCTGGTTTTTTCCTTATGAGAATGTTCTCTTCATAACGTTCAGGAAACCTTCTTCAATCTGGGCTGAAAAAGTCACTTTGATGAATGATGAAACGTTTGTACCACTGAAAATGTTACATTCAGATGAACAGAAGCAATTTTTGGGGGGATATAAATGTTAGAAAAAAGATATGCACTCACCAGCAACTTCAGTAAGGACACCTTACAAGTGGACCCTGGTTTTTCATTAGAACTGCATTAAATAGAGACTGAATGAAGTTTTTATTCCCATCTACTAATATTATTTTATTATTACATTATCATAGCGCAAGGTTCAGTTGGGTTTCCATAAACACAGGTGGTAGAAACATATTCTCCAAAGAGCTACTGTTCACTTTCTTACTTTAAGTACTTTTCTTGACCATGCCTAAATGCACGCATGAACAGACACGCATATATAAACACACAATATTTTTTGTGTCATAGGAAACCCAAGAGCCATCCTGCCAGTTTTTAAATTTCACAGCAAAGAGTAAGTAACCAAGCATCACTATTCAATAGTAATCTATAACACATTGTTTGTGTTTGTATTTCTCAGTTGTGGTTTCACTCAGCATCAGGAATTTGTGATGTCATTCAGCTATCACAGCAACTCATGCATAATGGTCCTGTTTGTTTGACTTACCAGATTTCAGTAAGGAGGGCTGCCTTACCCTGTGGACACGTGGTCAGGGTAATGTTACCTGTTCCTGTGACCACTTCACATACTTTGCTGTGATCATGGTAGGATTTACCTGTTTCATGATAAAAAAAAAGGGGCTTTACAGCCATTTATCCATGCTGCATCACTAACTGTAACAATGTGTATGTATTCTCCTCAGGTATATACTTCCATTTCACTTAAAGACCAGAAGATTTTATCATACATTACTATAACTGGCTGTAGTCTTTCACTTTGTGCCCTGGTCATTGCTGTATTGCTCTTCATCACAAATAGGTATTATTCCCACCTTCATCATTCCCCCCTTTCACATCTTCAATATGTGGAATCAGTATCAGTATCTTTAGTTTCTCCTCCCTTTTCCTTTTACCTTTTTGCTGGTCTTCTTCTTTTCATTAATTTAAAAGGGAATGCAGTCATCCTCTCTTACATTCCTTCTCTTTTCTTTTTTTATTTCATTTCTCTCATCAAGTAATTCTTTATTCTTCCACTTAATTTCCCTACAAACATGATATGACCATTAACTTCACACAAAAGTTATCGCTTACCACAGATACCTTCTCCCCTCTCTGACAGAAAACTCAGAGAAGATATCTCTATGAAGGTCCACATTAACCTTGTAATTGCTCTGATTCTCCTCAATCTGCACTTCCTGCCCAGTCACATAGTGGCAGCAAAGTCCACCACATGGCTTTGTTTTTACATGGCTCTTGCCCTTCACTACTCCCTGCTGGCTGCTTTCAGCTGGATGGCCTTGGAGGGATTCCACCTCTACCTTCTCTTTGTAAAAGTTTTTGACACCCATGTCAGCAGATACCTGCTCAAAGTCTGTGTGGTGGGATGGGGTAAGTGGAGCACTTTAAACAGGAAGTTGTCTTCACCAGTTTGCAAACCTTTGTCTGACTGATCAGTTTGTGTGTTTCAGGTGTTCCTGCAGTCATTGTGTCATTGGTGGTGATCATAGACAGAGAGTTTTATGGCTGCATCTCTATCTCCCCTGAAACTGCAGTGTAAGAAACAAATTTGCATGCATGTAAAATCTAACCTTACTTCACATTTATTAGGTGATTTGCATGTGCATCAAAATTTTCTATGTATTTGCATGTCAGGGAGGAAAATGTGTCTAATTTGTTTAAAATACACTGCATGTCCTACATTTCTGTTACAGAATGCTTTTCTGGCTTTTCAGTGTGAGACATTAAATCATCATCTGTTTCTGTTCATTCTCTTTAGATGCTTTATAACCAATCAAATGGTGAAAATGGTGACTACAACGGGACTGTTCCCCTCTGTGTTTCTCTTTAACATGTTAATGTTTGCAGTGACAGTCAAACGTGTTTTCTCTGTTGGACAAAAAAAAAAGGTAAATTTGTCAAAAAAATCTTTAAATTACTTCATTTCTAAATCCTCCATGTCAGCCTGTCCCTTGGAAACCCCAGACCAACTGGTCTTGCCAACATTATTCCTCATTTTTCAATTTAAAATGGATCTGCCCCGGGACCTCCTCCAGGTGGGACATGCCTGGAACATCCAGAAGGCATCCTGTCAGATTCCCCTATCACCTTAACTGGCTCCTTTCCATGTGGAGGAGTAGCAGCTTTACGCTGAGCCCCTCCCAAATGGCTAAGCTCCTCACCCTATGTCTAAGGGAGAGACCAGCCACCCTGAGAAAAAACTTAGAAAGCTCATTTCTGCCATTTGAATCTGTGATCTCTTTCAGTCACTACCCAGAGCTCATGACCGTGGGTGAGGGAAAGGATGTAGTTCGACCAGTAAACTGAGTGCTTTGCTTTTACGCTCAGCTCTCTTTTTACAATGACGGGCCGGTACAGCGTCCGCATCACTACTGCTGCAGCACTAATCCATCTGTCGACTGTCCCACAATTCTCAATTGAAAACAAGAACTCAAAATATAATATAACTTCTTTACTTCACTAATTATCTCATCTGTAACCCAGGGTGGGCACTCCAGGTTGAGGGACATGGCCTCAGACTTGGAGCTACTGATTCTCATTCCTACTGCTTCACACTTGGTTATGAACCACTCCAGTCCAAGCTACAGGCCACCACCCGATAAAGCCAACAGAACCATATTATCTGTGAAAAGCAGAGATGAAATTCTGAGATCACCCATGTGAAAGCCTTCCAGCACTTGGCTATGCCTGTCCATAGAAATTATGAACAAAATTGGTGCTAAAATGACAGCCCTGGGTCCAACACGGACCGGGAACAAGTCTGACCTATTCCTGCCATTGTGAACCAAGTTATTGGAATGGTTGTCTAATTTTAGATATTCTGAAGAAAGTTATTTACTGGTAATATTTTAAAATATGTTTTTAAAGCTTAAAACATTTCTATTAAAATCAGACTCTATAAATGAACAAGTGCATCTGGAGAACACAATTTTAAGCAATTTTGAAAACATTTTGTGGTCATCTGTGTTTTTTTTAACCTGCTGTGTCATGTTTCATTCTGGTAAATCAGCTTGGGCAGATTATCCATACCAAAGTCATCAAAAGTATTTGTCGCCTGTTGGGAGTCTGCGCACTGCTTGGCCTTACCTGGGGCCTGGCTTTCTTCTCATTTGGAGAGCTGACCACTCCTAGCCTCTACCTCTCCTGCATCCTGAACTCATTGCAAGGTCTGTACAGTCTACTGCTATGTGTGTTTCTGTCAAAGGGAATAATGAGGATTAGCTTATCGATTCCCACCCAGTATCCAGTAAGGGTCCTGGCTAGACCACCCATATTGAAAACCAAGCCCTGGAATGGCGCAGCTACATCTGCAGCCTGTCTGCAACTCGGACACAAAACATTTAATTCTTCCCGTCTCACCACCATGGGAAGCAGAGCTTTTAGCTGCTATGCTCCCAGGCTGTGGAACTCTCTACCCCCAGATATAAAAAACACTGATTCTCTCCCCCAGTTGAAATCCCTACTAAAACTCCTATATTCAAATCTGCATATTCACTGTGAATCTATTGCTTGTTTATTCTATCTTGTGCTTTTGTTTTTATTGTTCTTCATTTTGTCATTGTTCTATTATGTGTTCTATTTTATTGTAAAGTGTCCTTGGGTGTCTTGAAAGGCGCTTCCAAATAAAATGTATTATTAGTAGTAGTAGTATTATCAGTGTTATTATTGCATGTTGTTCTGTGTATGATTGTGTATGTGATGAATAAAGCTTGTTTGTTTGAAACTGAACAAAATTTTCCAACAAGGCCACTTGTTAAAGTGCACATGCTATCCATTTCATAGACATTACTTCGAAATACATTATTGTATTCAGTAGATTTTGACTTTTCGTGTGTATAAATGAACAGTAACCTAACACAGTTGACTTATCAGTTTATTTGAATTAATTGCACACTCCTCACACTTCCTGGACTCACTCTGATCCTTGGCCTAACACACTCTTCTTTGTGCCACACAGGTTTCTTCATCTTCCTGTGGTTTGTGATGTCAGTGAGAAAGTCCCAAAACTCTGCTAAACAGACGAGCATTGAAACACGTAGTAAAAGCAACTAGATTAAACACAACTGGAAAAATACCAAAAGGTGTGCTGGTGAAATGTGCAACATAATGCTGAAATCTGACAGTAACGATTTTGTTTTACTTCTGGATTTTATATGCACGGCAATTTACCATAACTGGCAGGATCTGATTCTAAATGATGAAAATAAATGTAATAGTATGAAGATTTTGACAGTTCTGCTGCTTTATTTGAAATTTTCTTGTTTATATAAATCTTTGTGGTAAAGGGGTTATCATTCCAAAATAAAGCTTAAATAGGATGACAACATCCTATTTAAACTTTTGAGAGTAAAAGTTGCCATACTGAAGAGAATCTAGAATGACTAGATTCCAGGTCCGACTGGATTGTCAAGAGGACAATCATCGATTATTGATATTTTTCCCTTGAAGTCACCTGTCCTCTTTTTTTTCCGATTGCACACAGAGCTGATCTTGTTTTAAATGCAGTTCACCCTCCACTGGTTTAGTGCTTTGAGACATTTTGATATAGTTATGTTGATTACACCATTGTGAATTCACGGCATGTTTCCTTATAATCCAGCTTTGAGATTATTATAAATTGTGTTAGTTATTTTATGTTTTGAACTTTTCTGTGCCAGTTTGTACATCTGAACATGCTCAATGCATTGCTAACTCATAAAAGCTACAGTGTCAGTGTGAATAATAAAAAAATGATTTTTTTTTTTGCTTTGCTTGTTTGTTATATTTCATAATATTCCTATTAACAGACCTAGTTTAGAACAGACTGATGTCAGAGTCCAAACTCCACTGAAAATAGTTTTTAGAACTGCAGTCATATTATTGCCCCCATAAAGAACATTTGTCTAAAATAAATATCTCCCACAGACCACACAGAAGCGCCTCTTAAACATTAAACACATAGTCACTCAGGGAGATTACTGGTGACTGTCTGGTCCATCGTGCTCACCTCAGAGATGTTGACTGGACTGAATGTTAAGGTAAGTCTTTCTTTATTTTCTCATTATTTATTTCTTTGTGTGCTTTGTATCAAATGCAAAAAAGACATACATTCAAAAGTGAATTTTAGCTAGAAAAAATGCTTAACATCTTTATTAGTTTTGTAATGTATTTCGGCAAACACTTGCTAACTACTAGTCAAGCATTACTAAATCTTGAAAGACTGCAATGCAAACCAGGAATGGAGAAGACTGACCCTTGGACAGTAGCTAAAATCTTTCAAAAGCTGCAACTTTTACTATGAAGGCAAATGGTCCCAATTTCTAGTTTGTGTTGCACTTTTCACAGCATCACTATAGCTGGTCTTGAGGGGAAAACTAGATCATTGACATTTGGCTACACCTGTATGACTGAGGCTTTAGCAATTATTTCCCCAGTGATTGGCATCAACCTTCAGAAATTACTTGCAAAGGGTCAAAAAATGCTCAAAATGGTCAATGGATACTTAAAATGAGAGAGAACTTGAGGGTAGGTAAACATTTGTATGTTTTTTAAAGGACTTGAAAACAGTCAGAAAAGTGCATTATTGTTATCAGTACATGCTTTCCAATATGCATATTCGAGCTTACTTCCTACTACCTTCCTCATATATGAATGTTTATTGACATGGATTTTAAATAAAGCTGATTGAAACTCTCTGAAACACATTCATTTTGTTTTATATTTTGTTTTAAATTTATTCCACATATTCACAGGATAAATAATGTTGACCGTACTTCTTTTGCTACTGCTGCACGAATCACTGGCTGACCAAGGTATGAATGTCTGTTTTGTTTGCTCACTCATAGGAATTTATATTTATTTATTATTTATTTATGTATCTATTTATTTATCTAACATTTTTGTGCAGTCTTCAAAAAATAACACAAATACAAATTGGATTTAAAATTCTGGTTCTCACCACTTATTTCTGTGGAATATTTTTTTTAATTTACCTCATATTTTATATTTTCTTCCATTTTTTCTGCCTTGTCGTGTATAAGACCTCCAGTGTACATGAAGTCGTTATACCAACCACAAAGATAACTTGTAACACATGATTCAGAAAAATTCTATTATTTTATAATCTTACAATATATAGCACCTTGTGGCGACTGTTGCTGCGATGTGGTACTACTTGTCCCTATGTAAAACATTAAAGTTCTAGGAGATTTAGAGGGAGCAAGAACTGCAATCAAGCTCTATTTACAGCTTTTGCTATAACTTGCCTGGAAATTTGTTCTAACTGGCAACAGTTTTTTCACATCTCTGTGGAGGAATTTTGGCCCTTTTTCTTTGCAGAACTGATGAGTAAATTGGAGCGGGAGATTGAGAGACAGATTGGGGCTGCAGCTGCAATGATGTGGATGCTGTATCAATCTGTTGTGGTAAAAGGAGAACTGAGCATAAAAGCGATACTCTTATTTACCAATCAATCTATGTGCCTCCTCTCACATATGGTCACATTAGGTGTGACCAGCCGCTCACCAGCCTCTGTTGGCCTCACCAGCTGTTGTTTATCCGGGGCCTTGAAGTGGAGAGGGTGAGCAGCTTTAGGTACCTGAGCGTCTACATCTTTGAGGACCTCACCTGGACACTGAACACCACACAGCTGGTCAAGAAGGCTCAGCAGTGGCTGTATTTCCTGAGGAGGCTGAGAAAATTTGGTATGTCGGCCAAGATCCTCAGCAGGTTCTGCAGCTGCATTGTGGAGAGCACACTGACAAGCTGCATCACTGCATGGTACAGCAGCACTACTGCCATGGACCGCAAACACCTGCAGAGAGTGATAACAACTGCTTGGAAGATCACTGCTGTCACTGCAGAGCACTTACCATCGCAGAGCCCAGAGGAGAGCTGCCTCCATCCCCAAAGACCCCCCACACCCCCAACACGGGCTGTTCACACTTCTGCCATTGGGATGGAGGTTCAGAAGTGTGATATCCAGAACATCTATACTCAACAACTCTTTCTTCCCCATTGCCATCAGACTCTTGAACAGCTGACCTATTTTTGACCAGTAATAATAATTTTTTGCACATCAGGCTGCATATTAAGCCAACATATTAAGCTATAGCTCTTTTGCACACATCTCTGTTTCACACTTCAATATTTTGTCTCCTTTTCTGTACTTTTGTACTATTTGTATTTTATCTGTTCTATTTCTGTTGTCTATATTAACCGGCATCTGAGGGTGGACAGCAAAGAAAAAAATTCATTGCACAGAGAAATGCCTTTTTTCCCCCTTTGGACACGTGACAATAAACACTTTGAATCTTGAAAAATGAAAAAAACTGTGAAATCAGGGAGGGGGCTTAAACTTTTTCACAGCACTATATGTGTACTACTTGGTCTCTCTGGAATAGTTGCTCTTAACTTAACCCTGACTGAATATGTGTAAGTTTATGTGAGTTACATCTTTTTTTTGTCTTCTGTGTCTGTGCACAGTGTGCCTCACCATTTCTACTTACACCACTGAAATGAATGGAACTAATGCAAACATCACTGAACATCAAAGTACGGTGGACTGTCAGATGCACTGTCAGACTTCCTGCGTCTTTCTATGCATCCCTGGAGAAAAGCCATGGTTCAATGGTACATCTTACTGCTTGGATGTTAAGCCTGAAACAACACCTGAAAATGGAACAATTTATCAACTGGGAAAATGTAAGTGTGCTGAAATCTAGTCTGATTAGGATAGAAATTGTTCTGCCGAACTGCTGATTCACAGCCATTCCCACTTGTCCTCTCTTTTTCTTAATCTCTTTCGTGTCTCTTTTCCAGATCACACTTGCTACCTGTACCCATGCCTGAACAGTTCCATCTTGCGACTGATTGATTCACTGGATTATAAACAGAAAAACTTGATAACACTCTTCAACATAAGAAACTCGTGTTTGGACCTCTTCAATAATAATCAAAAACTCAAGTGGACCTTTATAAAGTAAGTAGGAGTCCTGCAGCAGGCACTCCTGCACATGCTGTTGAGTAGGCACATGTATTTGTCTTTTTTTCCTTTGTTCTATTTTTTCCCTTTAGTACTGTTAATCTTTAGCCCTGTGACCAAAATTGCTCACAGGATGGTTGATCCATCAATTTGGGTCAGACTGAGACATCTTAATGACAGTCGGGTCACCTTGGCACAAATTTTCGTGCCTTCACGTCACACTAGCATTTGTGGTTGCCAAATGCTAGTTCATTTAATGCAAATGTATAAATCTGATTGCAGAAGATGTTCTTTCATTTGCAACCATGTGGATTTTATTTCTGCAGTGAAGAAAGAAAGGCCATCCATACCCTCATAAATAACACCCAGACTGAGGCTGCATTGTCCAGTACCTACAACCAGCAGTACTTGTCTCTGAATGTGATCAACATCAGCAAGGCCCCAGTGAATTCCATAGTGGAAATAGAAGCTCCCCAGGTACACAAGCCAGATGTTGATGAAAAACACAAGGGAATAATATGGACTCAGATAGCATGACAGTGGTTGTTTAAAAGTATTGTCTTTGATCTAGTTACTTATACTGTATGCGTGATTAAAACTACCCTTAAATTGTTCTGCAGAAGGATATAAATGGACTTTTTTTCCCCATCCACTGTTAGCTGCACCCTCAGAACCATTCATTCATCCCTAAGATTTGGCTGCCTGTCGATGCTCTAAAGACCATCCCAGAGGAGAAGAGGATTATTGGCTTGGTCAGCTTCACGTATCACGACCATTTCCAAGTATATCCTAAATCTTTTATACTATTTCAATATGTTTTGATGAACTTTTTTATATTCTCAGTCATGAGCATTATCACCATTTAAAACAAATTATGTACATAAAACATTTGTATTTATACCATATAATAATGGTCTTTATTTCCTCTCTTACTGTACATTCCTTTGTTAGTTTGATCAGGAAAAGATTTTATCAGTGGTTCTCAGGATAGAGGTGCTGGGGGAAGAGCGCCTCAGAAATCTGGCTTCTCCAATCAAGATGACCTTTAGAGTTAAAACAGACAAAGGTCAACTGGATGTAAGTCTGTTTTTACAGAAATGTTTATTCTTGTAGTTATTGAAAATTTGTAATCGGATTATGGTTCCATGGTGTAATGGTTTACATATTTGTCCAACATGTCAAAAGTCCCTTTGATGCTGTGGCAGTAAAGGCATCTAGCATAACAGTCTGTCAGATCAAACATGCAGTTCCTCCTTGTGATTAAGGGAGCAACTGAGATCACTGTGTCTGATAATCTCGGTGTCTGTTGCCTAATCATACACTGAACCACTAAATTGTGCAACACTAAATGTTCTGGCTCATAAAAAGGGGAAAAAAGATGTGACTTGATTTCATCATCATCATAAGTTTTATAGAACTTTTCTTTTACTAGTTTTATTCTGTTTAAGAAGCTTAATTGACTTTGCATTATTAACATTTTTGTAATTTTACAGAATGACTCACAGTTAGTCTGTCACTATTTTGATGAATTTGATGAAAATGGTAAGTATATATCAGTTTTATTGGTTACTTCAAGATGAACACCAAAGTAATGAGATTGGACACATTAATATTTTTTTTACCTAATTATTTGTTAACTGACAATTTGGGGAATCTTTAACTACTGGCTTGATTTATTTACGCTATATTGGCTTTATAAACATGGTGTTTTAAAACTCCTGTAGTTTGGTGTAAGTAAATGGATCTTTGTGTGTGAATTAGGACATGTAGTGTAATAGACACAGTGCAACATTGCTGCAGAGACAACCATAACTGTATTTTGATGCAGTCGTTGTAACCTCTAATCTAATCTTTTGTTGAGAGCTTCCTGTTTTATTTCTGCATGTTCTTCCTGGGGGGGGGGGGTTCTATTCAGTATTCTAGATTCTAGCCTCTTTGTACACTCATTTCTACTACACTCATTTCTACTACAAACACACCGTTCTGCCCTGCTTCATAGATTGAAACTCGCCCAAAATGCCGCGGCTCGCCTTCTAACTGGTACTGGTAGGCTTGAGTTTATCACCCCAATTCTCTCTGGCTTCCACTGGCTTCCAATTAAATACCGCATTGATTTCAAAATCCTACTGCTCACCTCTAAAGCCGTAAATGACATCGCACCTAGCTACTTTATTGATCTCCTCAGTGTGTATATTCCCAGTAGAACACTGAGATCATCTGACCAATTTCTCTTGGTGCATCCTAGGTCACAGCTGAAAACCAGAGGTGACCGTGCCTTCGCTTCAGTCGCACCTAACCTCTGGAACAACCTCCCTCATGCTATTCGCTCGTCTGACTAAAGCCAGACCCTCAAGTCTAGATTGAAAACCCACCTTTTTAGTTTAGCCTTCCCGGCTTCCTAGAGCATGCCTTTTAAGTGTACTTTCTTGCCCTCCCCTTTTCCTCTTTTGCTTATATTGTTTTATCGATTTTATCTTTAAGTCTAATTGCTTATCTGCGTACTTGTATGCTTGGTTAATCAATGCCTCCCACCTGCTAGCTTATCTGCATTTGTATTTTGCTACTGTTTTATTGGATTTTGTGAAGCACTTTGGTGTATCTCTGGTTTTAAATGTACTATACAAAAGTTGTATTGTATTGTATTTCGTCTCTAGATGTGGATGTGTGGATCCACATCTGTGGATGTGCATCCTCAGTTAGGCCTGTGATGGACTGGCGGCCTGCCCCACATTCTATCTCTTGCCTTTTAAAAATTTTGCATATGCTTAAGTGACGTTAAGAAAGCAGTAATGAAAAGGCACAGATGTATAGATTACTGCACTTAAAATAGGAAACTGTTCATGTACAAAGAACGAAGTTTTACTTATTTTTTTAGGCTCACCCTGGAAAACTGATGGATGTGAGACTCAAAGCTTCAACCAATCAGATGAACAGGACATTGCGTGCTATTGTGACCATACTACACCGTTTGCTGTTCTTCTGGTAAGTTGTTCCTGATGAACTTCTTGTTTTTAGCCGCTTTCAGTTTTAAGATATAAGAAAATAAATCTAATTATAGAGATCTTATTTCAATATGGGTTCCAGAGGTTAGGTGCGACTGAAAATCCCCTATTTCTTAATTTTCTCACTTGTTTTTAGATATTGGTAAAAGTAAATATGTAAACTACAGACAATTTTCATCACTTTTGCAGATAAGAGGTCAAATTGCAGCAGTCCACTGGAAAATATTGTCATACATCAGTTACATAGGCTGCGGTCTGTCAGCTTTCTTTACTGCTTTGTCTCTTTTGATGTATGCTTTCAGTCGGTATGTATCATAAAATTAGCATGCATAATAATGTGCTTGTCTGTGGACTTCACATATCTGATTGTTTTTTTTATTTGTCTCCTCTTCAGTAACCACAAACTGGACTACTCACTATCTATTCACGTATCCCTGAGTGGGGCCTTGTTTCTGCTCAATTCATCCTTCCTGCTGACTGAGTGGGGAGCTACACTGGACCTAGAGGGCGTGTGTGTGTTTGTTGCAGCATTCATGCATTACTCCTTGCTCTGCAGTTTCACCTGGATGGCCATAGAGGGACTTCACCTCTATCTAATGCTGATCAAGGTGTTTAACACCTACTACAAACACTACCTACTGAAACTTTCACTTGCGGGTTGGGGTGAGTATTGCAAAATTTTCAACGGTATTTACTACATGAGAAAAGAGGAAAGGGTTTATGAGGAAACTTGCACTGAACCAGAAGTCATGTAGACAATGGCTGCAATCACTACTGAATGTGAAAGTATGGGTAGCTACTAGAGCTGGGTGATATATCAAGTTTTTAAATATATCGATATATTTTTATAAGAGATATGAGATGTGACAATATTGTTTATATCGATATAGTCTATGCTATGTTATAATTATACTTGTGGAGCTGCAAGTTTACCTCTCTTTCTCCCACTTTTGCCTACGCTATGTTACTCTGACTCCCCTCTCTACTTCACTGAATTCACTAGCTGGGCCCACGTCCTCATATTAGGTTTGACAAAGTACTGGTAGGTAAAAGTGAATGCTTTGACACGAATTGAGCTGCGGTTTGGGGAAGGCCTCGAAGGGGACTGGCGATGGCTCCCAGGCCTGGCCGATCCCCATGCACTAAATAATAAATGAGGAAGTTAAAGAATTGAGAACAAGGAGGGAGGGAGGGTGAGGCACGTAAACAAGGATCAACTGCTTGCAAGAAAACCATTAATCAGCATATGAACATTAACTGATTCTACTGAAGTGAAGCAGAGCAAAGTTACAGAGGTTTTATTAGAGAGCGAAGCAAGCGAATAATGCAGAAAACAGAGCGTTTTAGACGGGAAACAATTCCTGAGAGAGAGAGAGAGCTCTGCACTAAGCATGATTTTATCATGGTGGAAGCAAAACAGCAAAAGTCAGAGGGAATTCATGACGATGTTTATGTGAAGCGAAATGTGAAGCGATCTTCTTTTGCTGCTGGTTCAGTCAATATTGTTTGGAGAGAGATAAAAACCTGCAGCATCAGAATCGAGCGCAAAAAGGACGTAAACACAAAGCTTTCGGCGTGTCCATGTCCGTGCTGTCAGGTGAGAAAGGCGACATCTCACTGATTCTGATCAGTCGGTGGGTCCGCGTTTTGTGTTTACATCTTTGTGCAGAATCCCTGTACCTGCTGTCGTTTACTGTTTTAGCTGTTTGGTGGTTGTTGAAATTTTTTGATGTTTAACCTGAGATTCAGGCGTTTCGAGCAAAATAAATGTATATTTAAAATTCGATTCAGCATTTTAATGAATCGATATCACGCTATCCAAGCTAGAATCGATTTTAATCAATAAATCGATAATCAAAACCCACTCCTAATCCCGACTAAAGGCTGGAGGGCTAATAGTATTTTCACCATTTACAACAGCGCCATAAAGTGCAAAATGAAGACTGTGTGAAACTGCGTGCTGTAGACCGCAAAGTCTCCCAGCCTCCTGCTCTGAAACAAACCACCTTACAAAACTCGTATACCGTATTTTTCGGACTATAAGCTTACACTAAAATCCTTTCATTTTCTCAAAAATCGACAGTGTGCCTTATTTATGAATTCTGGTTGTGCTTACTGACCACGGACCGATTTTATGTGGTGCACGGCACTCAGAAATCTGTCAAAAATGTTTTAGTACGACTTTGTTAAGCTACATTGCTGCACCACTTGCTGGAATTGTCGGAGCATTGCGGCTACGGTAGTCAGGAGCCTCGCAGAGTGATACGTACTGTGCTTCAACGTAATATTGCCGTATTGTGTGTGTATAAGGACCACAAATGGCACCTGTTAAGAGACATGATTATGAAGCGGATTTCAAACTCAAGGCTGTCAGTCACGCAGTAGAACTTGGGAACAGAGCAGCTGCGAAATCTGTCTGAACCTGCATCGTGAACTACGAACGATTAACCCCTGTGTTACGTCCCCTGGCTAGTCTAGGGGGTTGAAGGGACGAACATAAAGGTGGATAGTGAAGGAGGAGCCAAGATGGTAACTTTAAAAGGTTTATTTAATGCTGGTGATGAGATTTGGGTTCAGACTGAGGTATAACTTCAGGGAGAGCCATGGCCAACATAACAAACAAAACATCCCTGATGTAAAAATAAAAGAAACTTACCTAACTCCAAAGAAAACAAAATATACAACCTATAACCATAACCTACCTAACAACACATAAACAGGAGAAAACGGGATGTCAAAACAAAAGGCAGCTCTCCCCTACAAGCAGTCTGAACATGAAAAACAACAATGCACATACAAATCACAAAGGCGCGCAAGCCTGTACCGGTATGGCAACCAAAATGGCCAGAGGGCACAGAAGCACAGCTCCACAGGCCTTAAGTAGTGCTCTGCTGATTACCAATTAGCCGGACTCTGAGCAGCATCCAATCAGGACAGAGGAGGTGGAGCCTAGACGAAACAAAGAGTTAGTAGGGAGAAGAGACATCCTCCTGGGGGATGTAACACCTCCGAGTCAATTGTGAAGTTTGAGCAGAAGCTGAATAACGCGACTGAAAAAAATCGCACAGTGTATGCCAGCTTAAAGAATATCAAGATATGAATTTTGGGCCATATCGCCCAGCCCTAGTAGCCACCCCTTTTGAGATTTCCCTTTACATTCACTGTATGATTAATGAACACTGTTAAAATTGAACAACATCTCTTAGAAATATGTCTGACTTCTTCAGACTCACTTGACTGCCAGATTTCCCTAAACTTATGAATGAAGTCTTTCATATGCTGGGTGCCTCTTGGATAGTAAATAACTTGGTGTTAAACTGTGTCTGTGTCTTATTGTGTGCTTCTTAGGTATTCCTGCTGTAATTGTGGCGGTCTCTGTAGGAGTGATGGATTGCAAACAGTTTTATGGAGTTAAACAGATGACCATGGCTGACACCAACCAAACTAGTTCGATGTAAGTAAACCTGCTTTTGGCAAGACTATAAACTAGCACTATGCGCCTTTAGCAATAGGAATCCAAAACCATGACTGAGTTTGCAGGGCAACCTGTCCGCTACACATGACACAGGCCATGTCCACATGAATACGTTTTTATTTGAAAACGTTTTGGCCTTCCATCCACACTGGCAAATGGAGCGTTTTGAAAACACTCTCCAAAGCAGATACATTTGAAAATGCAGTTTTCACGTCGCAGTGTAGACAGCGAACCCGGAGCCTTTTCGAAAACGATGACACATTTTAGTCATGTGATACAGTCATGTGACTGATTAAACTAAGATAGCGGAGGGCATTATACAGCAGTTGTTTTGTTTGCTCTCGATTTTGACAGCCCTATTAAAGATTAATATCAGTTTGTACAAGCTCCAGAGAGCTTTTCTTCAAATTATTTAATTCTCACTCGCTTTTGCAACTTTGTACTTTTATGTTACTCGCACCAACAACTCCACCTCATTGTTAGTCCATTTAAAAAACTCTGTGCTTTTCCTAAATATTTTGCTGTGACGTTTTAAAGAGCCGTAAAGTAAATAAATGGCAGACAGAAATGAGGCAGGGCAAATTGTCTTGCGTTTCATGCAAGCGCAGGACTGGAACGTAAGCGTTTTTGGCCGTTTCAATGTGGACGAACAACTCTGTGAAAATGACTGAAAGCGATAGTGTGGATGCGGAGCGTTTACAGACGTATACCCCGTTTTCAAATTTATCCAGGCTAGTGTGGACGTAGCCACGGTGAGAATTTTCATGCCACACAGACATATTTAAAAACCTGCTGAACATTATGTAGTTTGTAATCAGGATAGCAAATAAATTAAATAACGCACTGGAAAAAATGTTCTTTACAGGATGTTCCTGCCTATTAAAGTAAGATCTGTCTTACAAAGAAGTGCGTACTGCTGAAACCATAAAGTACCAACAACCAAGTTTCATATCATTATGAAATTATACTGTTTCTGTTCTTTGTATGCTGGACTGTAGGCAGACTATGCAGCCACAGATTTTGAAACTGTACTTTGACAGCTCTGCCTGTTTTACAGCTGCTGGATCACTGACGACACCTTCTTCTACTCCTTGAACCTGGTATATTTCACCCTTGTTTTTATCTTTAACACTGGCATTCTCATGGCAGTGGCTTCTAGCATATGTAAGATGAAACAAGTGTTACAGACTACCTTAAAGTCAGGAGCCACAGCTAAGGGGAAATTGTGGGGAGACCGAGAGAGGCTTAACGCATCCTGTAAGAGTGGCCTAACATTGTTTGGTCTTACCTGCCTGATGGGTACCACCTGGGGCCTGGCCTTCCTGGGTTCTGGATATATCAACTACCCCATTCTCTACCTTTTCTGTATCCTCAACTCCACACAAGGTCAGTTTAGTGGTTTGTGTTTGTGTGCAAGTGATTTGGGCATTTTGTGTCTGATCTGTTCATTTGTTTCTCTGGTTTTCTTGATAAGGTTTCTTTATCTTCCTGTGGATTTGTCTGTCAGCAAGGAAGCAGAGAAAGAGGGCTAAGGAGGACCGAACATCTTCAGCTCCTGCGAGAACTACAGAAATCAAATCTGATTAGAGTTACTCTCTACCATTTCTGCTCTACATGTAATCTTCTGTTATTTTAGATTTAAAAACACACTGAAACTTTAAATACTATTGCTTTATAGTATGTCTGTATTGTCTATATGATTTAATATTTTTTCTGTTTATATTCTGTTTATTTATTTTTTCTGTTTAGTCAATCATATATATTTTACCTCTGTAATATTCTTGATATGTATAATTGAGCAATTTGTATATATTAGAGCTATTTCTTAATTTTTTTTTAAAAAAAACAAAACTCTGTAACATATTTAATTACTTTAGTCTGTTACTGTTAGTGTCTCGGAGCAACTATAACCCACATAATTTCCTTAGAGATTAAAGTATTCTGATGTATGCTTCTGAATAAAGTTGTACATGATATATGGTAGACTGGTAATGGACTGATTCTTATATAGCGCTTTTCTACTCTCCCGGAGTACATAAAGCACTCTATACAACATGCCTCATTTACCCAAGCACTTCTAAACTCAAGTGCAAACTAATCTACATTCACACTCCAATTAACATATCAGAGGGCAACTTGGGGTCAGTATCTTGCCCAAGGATATTTGACATGCAGACTGGGGAAGCCAAGGATCGAACCGCCATCCTTCCAATCAGTAGCTGATCTGCTCTACCACATGAACAACAGACACCCCACTGAAGTGTTATTAAGTTTCTATGGGGCTGAACACATGATTAACTTTGCCCTTTTCAGACTTTCTCACACGACACACTGAAGAATTAGACCATTTCTTCAAAATGTAATATGCTAGTGAAAAATATCTCTGTATCCATCCAGGTTAATGTTAGGTTAACTGTGCTTTCATTTCAGCACATGCACCAATAGCCCAGTGACCTTTGGACAACCCCTGTCAAACAGATAACAATTCTTTATAAGACCGATTTATAATATAGTGATGTCATCAGTGTGATAAGTCGGTCTGACTGATTTATTCAGAATTCATTGAGATATGTAATACCATGCATATGATAAACAATTTACCGAACTGTGGATTTTGCAAAGCTGAGCTAGTGAACTAATATTAACATCTGGAAAAGATCCGGAAAAAGAGTAAAATAGATCCATTGCAAT
The DNA here is from genome assembly GCF_900408965.1 of Simochromis diagramma. Classification (NCBI taxonomy): domain Eukaryota; kingdom Metazoa; phylum Chordata; class Actinopteri; order Cichliformes; family Cichlidae; genus Simochromis; species Simochromis diagramma. The sequence goes on from NW_024387414.1 coordinate 4,289,161, forward strand.
GAACTCCTTATGGAGATTTAACTTTTCTTCCTTTCCTGGTGTGGTCCAGAGAGACTCAATTTTTATTATTACAGCATTTAATGCACCATTTATTCCAGACTTCAAATAAAGGGTGCAACAGTGGTCTGTTTTCAGTTTGACATTTTTTAGAGAAATCAACTTTCTTAACTTCTACATGTTTAAATCCTCAGTTCTTTTCTCAACCTCAGTTTATATATATATATATATATATATATATATATATATATATATATTTTTTTTTTTTTTTTTTTTTTTTTTTTTTTTTTTTTCCGCTGGGTTGTAATAGTTCTCTGAGGTTTGGCCAAAGGGGCCAAAGGTAAGAGATGAGAATTCCGGAGTAAGTACTCAAAATTCCCATGGGATTAAATGCAACAATAATATATGGTATTCACAGTTAAACCCATGTGATCTAAATATAATCTAAATGTAATATGCATTTTAATACGTCACAAAGGTAAATGTAGTTAATTAGAGCAACAAAACTATCATATGAATCACAAAATATAATTCCCTCGTATGCAACTTGGAATGTTCTAGAGATCTGTGAAGGTAGCATATTAGTTTTGAGCGGAGACTGAGAAGGAGAGAACGTATAGCGGAGAAACACACGGGTGTCAGTTCAACACGTGCGACATACTTGGCTTTGTTTGTGTGTGACCAGACGTTAACAGTGTGAGGTGACATTTCCGAGAGTCGCACCACAGTGTAGAAAGGTGTTTTCAACTGCAACTGGTAAGGTTAAAGGTTGGTCGCGACAACTCGTCTGATCAGCGGACCCTGATATGGACCGTCGGAGAGCTGTAAAGTGACTTGCTGGCGCGCTGTAGCACAGACAGCGCGGTGTCCTCAGGAGGAGCCGAGAACTGGACTCAGTGGACTGGTGAGCAGCCACCGACAGAGCCACTGTGTTTCCATTTTTATGTGCAGTGTCTTTACTTATATTGGTCAAGGGACTTTAGTGAACAGGATTTACAAAGGGGTTATGCATAAAAATAAAAATAAAATAACAGTTATGACTTTATATCTTTATGACTGCATGTATGTTACTGTACATACATAACCAGTCCAGTACTTTTTGGCCACTTAAAATATCTTTATAGAACTCTTGCTATATTTGTTGCAATTTCTGTTGTCCTCTTCGCCAGATTACTCTTAAAAAGCCATTTTTTAATGTCAACGAGACTTTTTAACTGGATAGTAAACTAAAAGGCACTTTGCCAAAAACTGATTGCGGCTTCTACCTTGTGATAGGAATGTTGTTTGTGGCTCAAGATGACTTGATATCATTCATGAGGGATATATTTGACACATTTCACATAGCATAGGCCAACAAGTGTGGGGTTTTTTGTTTTTTGTTTTTTTTTTTGGGGGGGGGGGGGGGGGGGGGTAGCAGTGTAACTACGGGCCGTCGCTTCTTGGTAAATACCGAAAATCAGTTTTTGACAGGCAATCACATTTTGGCACAACACCACCAAGATGTGATAACCTGCTTCTGTGTTGCTTAATAATATTTCATAAGGTATTATTTAATTTAAAATATCTATTTCATTTTCATTTTCTTGTGGGGATAGGTTAATTGGATAATCCAAATTGTCACTATAGGTGTGAATGTGCGAATGATTGTCTGTCCCTGTGTGTTGGCCCTGCGACAGACTGGCGACCTGTCCAGGGTGTACCCCGCCTCTCGCCCTATGACAGCTGGGATAGGCTCCAGCGCCCCCCGCGACCCTGAAAAGGATAAGCGGAAGCGAATGGATGGATGGATGGATGGATGGATATTTCATTTTCTAAAGTAACTGTGATATCATTTGAATTTATAAAAATGTCTGTTTTTGTACATTTTTATGCTGCACCAAAGTACAGTAAATGTTCTGTTCTTGTGCTTAAGTTGTCTGGGATCAATTCTTTCATTAGTGTTTAAGTGTAACCTGCAGGCAAGGGGTTTATGGTTAGTTTCCTTGATTCCTGTCCATACCAAAACCATTGTGGAATCTGATGCAATAACTAATCCAACACCCAAAATAGTGGGTCTAAACTGATGTAAGAGGGTTTAGACTCAGTATAACGGGTGGAGTGCTACACTTTTCATGACATCTGTTGAAGTTCTTAGACCTGATATATAATTTTGAATAATTTGTGCATGTCTTTATGAAGGTGTCTGACACATCTTCTTGTCGATCTGGTTACCCACTAGCAGAGGAAGAACAGAAAACTTTCCTTGCCACTACTTAAAATGATAAACCTGTAATACCACAAGTCCATCACACCAAACCTCATTAGATCTAAGGTAAGTTTAAAGCAAACCACTACTAACGGAATTTTTGGAATAATACATGAGCTATTCTGATTAGAAATGAAATAGACTATGTAAAGAGAAACAGGTCAGGAAGAATAGAAAAATACAGCAGTCCAGTTACTTACAAAGACTTTATTTTCAAAGATTTGCATTTTATTTTACTGTGTGCTGCAACCTGTAGAACTGGTGTGGCGCAAGTTCCTGTTTTACTTCCTCAGCAAGCTGTAAGTATCAGCATTTCTTTAGTACTTAAAAGTACTTGATTATTGTGATAGTACTGAAAGAAATTGCCTGATGTGAGTCATTTCCTTTTCTGAGCTGTGAACCATAGATCTGTTAAAGCATGTGATATATGTAGATATGAAACTCCCATTTGATTTCATTCAGCAAACACAACCAGACAGAAAAATACCCTCTGGACCTCTTACAGCAGATCTATATCTGTTGATGAGTGAGACGCAATGTGGATTATACTTTTTATCACAACAGCCCTCTGTTTTTCTATGTCCCGAGCTGGTGGTGAGTAAACCTACCATGTTATCACTCTTATGTTGAAAGGAGTATACTTGTGAAGTGAATCTCAAAGTCATGAATCCTTGAAAAAGTAAAATTACCCAGCTTCTTTGTTACCAATAGCTATTAAGGACTCTAAGTCAACCAGTTTCACAAAACTACCTGCAATTTTATCAAGTGCTGATCAAATACTTGTAAAAGAACATCTTGTCTCTCATGTGTCTCTGGAGTTAGATGCCACTTAGACGTTTTATCAGCTTCCAGTCTTGTTTAAATGTATTCATTATGCTAATTTTGATCTTTCCTTTTCTGTGTGTTTTACTTTGACAGACTTTTGTGAAAATGTTCTTGATGAATGCCGAGACAGTGACCCGTCATGGATAGGGTAATTCAGCTTCTACTGTACATGTCGCATTCCTGTTTGTGAAAAATAAATTGTCCTACATGAATGAATAAATGCTGTCAGTACTTGTTAATTGTTTTCAACAGTGGCTGCTTTTCAGTGGTTTTACATGGCTTCATCATCAAATAAGAATCATTAGAGTATTAGTATACAGCCTCTAACATATACTCATTGTAACATATACTGCTGTTTCAAACGAGAACACAGTGTAACACTTTGGAATAACCATAATTTTGTATTATTGTTTAAGTGTATTGTGTATGTTGGCGTGTATTTAAACTTGTTACATACTTGATTCATCTAGAAACATTATTTGGATGATTTACTGTACTTTTTATATTTCTTTCTTATTTTTCTTTTTGGATTTTGTTAGCTGCTTGGAATTGACAAAGCTGTAGAATGTGATACTATGATAATATGGACATTATTATTTAATTATTGTCAGAGTTTCACAGCTCAGCGTTATTTTGTGCAAATTGAAAAGCACTGAAGGATGCTTAAACCAAATACAACAGAATCTATTTCTGTTCATCTCAAATTCTTGCAGTTTCATTTTTTCTCCTTTAAATGTATATCCATGAACAAATGAAGTAATCAAATAGCAGAGAAAGGTCCACTATGAAATAATTGATCTTACTTCTCATCTCTTTGCATTAGTTTGTCTTTTTTATCCTCAGTTATATCCCTGTTTGCATGTTTATATATCTGAACTATGTTAAATATCTGTTGGTAGTTGTTACGAGGATCGAATTATGACCTGCAAGCCAAGAGGCCGCTTCATGGGACGCATCAAACAACTCAAAGTAGTCTCGCTTCAAGAGGTGAGGTCATTTGGAGCTGAAGTGCTTTTTAGAAGTGAAAAAGTTACATTTGATCTGAATTTCTGTATTCTTGTATTAATGAACTCTAATTACTGACAACCAACACATTTTTTAAAGTTATGTTTTCGTGTATGCTTTTTAGGTTGATGTGAGTCCTACATTTGAACATAGAGTTCAGATCCCATCATCAGCTCTCCAGAGAAGCATAGGAAATGTGCCTGAGGTGGATGTCCTGGTGGTGGCCTCTGTAATAAACAGCAGTTATTTTAAGGTTGGTAACGCTAAAGGCAACAGAAAAAAAACTTAAATATCCCCAGGAGCAGAGTCTCTTCACAATCAGCTGTTGCTTATCATGAAAAATGATTAAAAGTTGCTCCTTTAATAAAGAGTTGTTTTCACTAAGGGCCACAATGAGAAATGTTTGCTTAAATTTAGTCTAAAATGTTTGTCTTATATTTGTCTTATATGACAAATTCCTCAACCAGTCTACAAACAACTTTATTAGACTTTAAAATGTTTATTTCAGAAAAGTAATGCATTCTGACTACAGTTCTATAAAAAGGCTACTCACAACAACAATCTTTGGCTACCTTTACCTAATATTACAATTTGTTTAATGGTCTGAAACATGTAAGTGCGAGAAATATAAAAGAAATCTTCAAAATGCAAATACTTTGTTCATAACACTGCGCTTGTGGCTGTACAAACTGTAGCTACAACTAGCCAACATTTAAAAAAAAAAATCTTGAAATTTAACTACAAGTCCTCTGCCAGGATTAAAGGCTAGATTAGTTTTTGAGATTTGAGATACATTTTTTCATATTAATCCCACCCTAACATTTTATTTATTTTATTTATTTATTTATTTTTTAGAAAGAGGGGCAATACATATTAATGAACATTTTAACAAATGTAAATATGACAGATTATAGGCTTGGGCTAATTTCCATCTGCAGACCCTCTGGCAGGTTGGTGTTAAACACAAGTTAGTAAAAACATACAGAGACACTATTTACAGGTCATGTGACAAGGACAAAAACAGTGATCACATTATACTAGAACAAACAATGACAAGGAGAGTGGACACAGAGGACAGTATAGATAACAATAACGGAAACACATCAATTATATTGCACAAACCCCAGTATTGCACATGCCCTGACCATCGTGATATTGCGTTCACCCATTGCACTAACAGTTGTTTCCCTTTTTGTAATACACTAACTCTTTTTCCGTCCAATATAAAACATGATTATTAAACATGATTACATGTTTGTGTGTCCCTCAGCCGCCCTTTTAAGTGACTCTTAAAGATGGGTAGACTTGTACTTTCCCTCACTGACAGTGGGAGACTATTCCAGAAGCTCACTCCCTGATATGACAGAGCATTCTGTGAAAAGGTGGTCCGCCTGAGTGCCAGTTCACAATCACCTCTAACAGTGGCTCGAGTCAGTCGAGACCCGGCAACACTGCTAGACTTTTGTTTAATAAAATCACTCATTGGTGGAGGCGCCACTAACATAACTGTTATGTGCCGTCCTTTCAGCTGAGTCCTCCCCAAAGAAGTAGGATACCACAAATTCACCGCAGAAATGGCAAAGTATTTAGGGACTCAGCCGTATGTGTGCGGGCAGGAAACCGTGCAGTCGAGAATCTCTCACAACCCATCACGTTAACCTTCAAACACAACAAAGAGGTAAAAAGACAAAAGTCTTGGACGAACATCTTAAATAGAAAATGTAACAACCTGTTTACCGTTCATTTTGATTCCAGGTTGAAAGTGGAACGTGTGTATTTTGGAAGGAAACATCAGCAAAGGATGGAACAGGTACTACTGGAGATGTCAACCTTCAGTGTTTTTGTTTCTAAATAAAATGACTTAGTTACTCCGAATGTTTTCTTTATAGGTTACTGGAGCAATGAAGGCTGTGACACAAATTACACGCCACATGAATTTATTTGCAGCTGCAACCATCTGAGCTTCTTTGCTGTGCTTGTGGTGAGCTGAAAATCTCTTCCTACGTATGATAAAAGCCTTTGGCAAACACCATGTTTATCTAATTAATATTTAATTAGATCAACATGTTGATAAACAATTTGAATTGAGAGGCTGTCTCAAATTTATACTGTATAAATAGCCACATATTTAGTTCCAGTCTTTCCACAACCAAATGACCAGAACTGAAATGTCAGCAATACACTCAAAGATGATAATTATGATATTTAAATTATAATTATAGTTATAAGTTCACTGTACACATACTTTCGTTGTGCATGTACAATAACAATAAAGGCCTATTCTATTCTATGAGCAAACTAGTGTGTTACACATAGATGGCATCAAGTCACAATGTAAGGCTATGGGTCAGCACACCTGTCACACTAATTTTAAGCTTTGCCAGCACATGGATCACTTACAGAAATAATTAACTCATCATATAGTTGTGATGAAGGGTGAACCAACCGATACATTCCCAACCATGTGTTGCACCAAAATGTCTTGCCATCTTAACATGGAAATTTAGCAATTGATCAATTAACAAATCTTGGTCTACTACTAAAACAAATTTCTTATGTAAAATACATTTCAAAACAACAACTTCATCTTTTTATGTTGCAGAATCCAGGAATATCGGTGACAAAAGCTGATGCCGACAAGCTAAACTACATCACTTACATTGGATCAGGACTCTCCGCCCCCTTCGCACTGATCAGTTTGTTCATCTATATTTATCTACAGTGAGTAGATATCATATTATTCACATTTAAAACTTTATAGTTTTCAGTTCCCAATTGTGATCAAATGAGAAACTGGAGAAAATAGACTGTATAAAAGCTATTGAGTTCGTTAGTGACAGCAGCTCAGTGATAAGGTCTCTGACCACAACACCCACACTCAAACATGAGCAGATGAAAATAAGAGATGAAAAAATAAGAACAAACCGATACTCTTAAGAATTTTGCATCTCAAACGATGAAGAAATTAAGGAAGTACCAGGTTGTTTCCAACTGCTTCTTAAACAAAGTATGCACAATTTGGACTTCTATACCTGGCTGATGCTCATACTAGCCTTTGGCTTCCAGCTGTCTTCCCCTAAATCAGTGATTAATGACCCACTCTTAGTCACGTTAAGTTTAAGGAAATCGTCATTCCAAACATTTAACAAATGCAGGCAAAGCATCAGCCAGACCTGACTGTGAGGTCTGAAGAGGAGGCAGCAGTGCAGTGTTATCAGGAAACTTCAAGTCTAGGAGCTGTCTGTGTACATGATAAAAACCAGAGGAGAAAAAACACAGCCCTCAGGAGAGCTGGAGTTTGATAGGTTTGAGAGGGTTGGACATTTTACAGAAATCCCATTCAAGTTTCTCAGTTAAAAAATTCAAATGTAACATTAAAATCTGATCAAGTAAAATAATTTCAGAGGCCAGTCAGTCCATCAGTACATGGGGCTGCACCTTATCAAAAGCAGAAGATGCTTATATGCTGTATGATCTAGAACAATGAGCTTATCATCATCTATATCAATGTTTACTTTATAAGCAAACAGCAGTGGCTCTAATCTGTCATCAGTTGAAGACACAACCTCATCAGTTTTTTTTAATCACAAGATGTGTAAATGCAGCTGATCTTAACTCATTTAGTTTTCTTGCATCTTTTTTAGTATTGTGATTAATATGGTTTTTTTTCTAAATGACTTCACATCAGTTACATTTCATTTGTTCTGTATGCTGGTTATGTTTCCACCCTCTACACATCTCTGTACGATTGTAGAAAAATCCTCACTGAGCTAGATGGCATCGGGGGCCAGCAGCTGTCCTAATATTCACCATTTTCAAGATGGTTTCAGCCTGTTCTAGTGACATGACAAAATGATTCTGAGAAAGATTCACTAGTATGAAAAAAACATTTTTTCATTTCACATTCCTCCATTGCTTCCTCACTTCTCCACAGCTGGTGTTAGCAGCAGCACCAGCAACCTGTAAGGATTGGTTACTATTTGTTGCTGGTTCACAGTCAGGCAACCCTGACGGCTTACATGCCGTTACTTTGACACATTTTGCTGCATTTATGTTTAGTTTAGTTTTTTTTTATTGTTTTCTCTCAGCTTTCCAGCTCCACCTTTTCACCACTTCTTCCACACTAAACTTTTTCACAAGGTGCGTGAGAAGGTAGAGGGGAGCCGGTCGCATTAAGAAAGTTGATTGAACAATCCAGTGGCAGTATTTAAAAAATGAACAAATGAGCTGCTGTCAGTGCTTTGACACCTGTTGTGCCAAGGTAGTTATCTCCTACAGCATTTGTTTCCCCTGCGCTCCCGACGGGGGAGAAACTAATTCTGTCAGAGATAACTAGCTTTGCATGACACCTGGTGCATGGCGGCCCTTCAGGCAAATACAAGCAAAGGGAACCCATACAGTTAATATACATACATTTAATAAAATGTAATGGAGTAGCATGATGATGCAAGTATTTCCCGTTTTTTCATAATATTAGTTTTGACTATGATATTATACAGAAGACAAGTTATTGCAGGAAGAAGAGGAGTGGGAAAAGGTGGTGGCAGAAGGGGATTGGGGGGGAGCAGTATATCTTGAGGTTCAATGTTGTTATGGCACTGAGAAGTAAACTGCTTTTGATGCTGTTTCTCAGGTGGCAACAGGTCAAAAGTGAGACCAAGATTATTTACTCAACCCTGCTAAATTGAGTAAGTCCTGTAGAGAGGCCGTAGTTTCTGCACAATGTGATACAGTACTTTCTGTAAAAAGTCGTGAGCTGTTTTTGACTCACTTTGGTCTTCTCGAGTACTCTGATGAAATGAAGTCATAGCTGTACCTTCTGCTAACTGCAGAGTCTTCTTTAAATTGCAACAATTAAAGTCTCACAAGGAGGAATTTAGCAAACGGAGCAAATAGAGTCCAGTTTGTGCATTAGGTCAGCGATTATCTGAGGAGTAGCTGACATGTTGACTTGTGGATGATTAAACACTGCTGTATAAAACAACTGTTGTTGTTTGGCAAATAGAATACATGGAGTGAATTTATCCACAGTTCCACTGCAGCAGTACATATCCTGATGTTTGCAGTATTACACCGCTTCCATTTACATAAACAGCTGGTATCTGTAGAGCTCTGTAGGGAAAGAAGAAACTCTTGACTCAGACTAACTCTCCTATGTGTGTCTCCACAGCAATGTAATTACATAAAATAAAATAGAATGCACTCATACTCTGCATCACCAAAGAACTTACTAATAGCCTGTAATACTCTGACAGAGTATATCTGAGTCTGGTTTGTGGCAAAAACCTCTGAGGACACAAATACTGTGAGTTCCTACTGTGCTGTTTATGAACTAAAGGGTCGAACCTTTGCTACAGATGTATTTGCTAACTTTTGTCAGGGTTCCCTGTATAAAGAAACATCCCTCTTCCTTTAACAGTTGTCTCTGCAAAGACTGATGAGCGTGTGAGGTTGCAGAGATTGCGTCACAAAAGCTCAGTTGCTGCTTACATTTTGGGAACTATTTTTTTTCAACATGTTGATACTGGTATAAACAAAATGTAGTCACTTCCCCAGAGACATCTTCTGTCAAGTAGCCTCAAAGAAACACTGCTACGAGGGCCTGGAAATGCCATAAAAAAAACCCTGAACATTAGGAAAACAAACTCAATAATATTAATGGTAAAAAAAATGTGATTGTGAATGAAATTTGTAAAGTAATTAATTAAAGAAATGTTGTGTACATTAATATATCTGCCTGAGAGTGATTTTGTCATGTTTGTCTTTGTAATTTGTTTGTTTAATGAATTTGTTGATTTTCCCATTTCAGTTCAACCCATATTCTGTTACATTTCTAACATTATATGATGCAAATGAGGCGACTGCTACTCAAAGTGTGGTATTAAGTGAACTTTGTGGCTACATCTAGTTAAGAGACCATTAGAGAAGTGAGGCTACAGCCTCTTGGCCTTTCTTACATATAGTTTTATCTGCTGCATTAGTGTGGAGTTATTACCATCATCTCACATCTAAAAAGGCAAGATAATGTCCAATATCTCCACAGTTGGCAACAAGAGAATAATTCTGTTTCTGTTTTAGTCGGCGGCATCCTGAGAAATCCATAAGTCTGCACATGCAGCTAACAGTGGCGATGTTCTGCCTCCATCTCACCTTCCTGCTGTCCAGCCTCCTGGCCCAACTACTGAAGGAAAAAGAGGACGGCTCATCTTGCCTGGTACTGGGTCTGGTTTTACACTGGTCCCTGCTGGCCACCCTGACCTGGAGTGCTCTGGAGGGGTTCCACCTCTACCTTCTGCTCATCCGGGTCTTTAACATCTATGTGAGGAGGTACCTGCTCAAACTCAGCCTGATTGGATGGGGTGAGTGTCGTTTAGGTGGGACGCTGCTCTGCAATACACTGTCACAAATCTTTAAATGAAAGTGGATTGTGTTGAAGTGTTACATCACAATAAAGGCTTAAACCCTTTATTGTGATGTATTGTGATGTCAAGTAAATTCGCCTTATTTGCATAACCTATTTAAGCACAACAGACACTGACCAAACACTAGGGCAAATAGGTACAAAACTACTTAAAAAAATCACGAATCATGAATTTTCTTGTATGTATTTTAAAAGTAATTAAATGACACTGTTATAAATTAGGCCTTAACTGAAAAGGCTGTCTAAGAGAGATGTGTTTTAAGTTCAGATAATAATACTGTGAAACAGACGATCTGATATGGACGATCGTATATTGTTCAGCTTTAGTCATTCTAATTTATTCTGTTGTTTAGAATCAACAGCTGTTGGTAAGATCACCTGTGCAGTCAACATGGGGCACAAAATTTTAAGGACAGGGTTCGTACAGGTGCTTGAAATCCTTGAAAATGATAGAATTTTAATATTGTCTTTTCAAGGTTTGAAAAGTGCTTGAATTTCAGATGTGGTGCTTAAAAGTGCTTGAAAGTGTAACTTTATGTCATTCACCACAAATAACTTTCTGATTGAATAGTTTTCTCATCAGATAGAGAAATAAAATGAGTCGCAAAATGTAAAAACAAAATTTCAATTTGGGTCGAAAGTGCGGACTTCAAACTATACACCAGTTTTTAAATTGTGTTGATCGGCCATGTAAAACCAGAGGTATGATAAAAAATACACGCAATGTTTTTTTCTTCATAAAACAGTGGTGTTTGCAGGGGGAACAAACAGCACTAGCAATCACTCTCAGCCTGGGAGTGAAAAAAAGGAAAAGAAAAAATACTCCTTCCCTATTGGTGGAAAAATGCACCATTTCGACCAATCAAAAAATGTGGCATTTGGTTGTTTAGGAAGAGGGGGAAGTTTTAGGAGTGACACCAGCGAGAGAGAGCAAGTGAGCGAAAGAAAGAGAAAGTGAGTTTTGATAGATACGTGATAGAATTGTGACGTTTACCATGTTTGGAGTCTCACGTTAGTGTGTTATCTCGTGTAGTTAGTGTGTAGTGTAGTCGTTGTTTTGTTTTGTGTGTCACTTCTACTAGAGAATGTCACAGTTGCTGCAAAAAAGCCACAAAAGGCAGATCGCAGTGTAAACGCTGTCTCCAGGTGGAAAACAGGAGTGACACACCTGCTGTCAGACCTGCAGGTTTATCCCTGTGCTGTTCTCCTCTGTCTTAGTGGATACAAATTATTTTTTGGAGTTGCATAAAGAATTTGTGTGCCTTCCTATTTGGTGCAGAACACCTTACTGTTCTGTAAGTAGTTTTAAATGGTTATATAAAAACGTCTTAGCCTTGGTTGCATTTTTGGGTGTAAATAGTACCGTATAACTTTGTTGTTTGCAAAACTTGTGCATATTTTTTTTTAAATGTACAATTTCTATTTGCATTTCAAGTCTGAATTTAGATCAGTTGTGCTTATACAGTATGTCAAAATGAGAACATAACAGATGGGCAAGATAAACAGTTTTTAAAGGTGAAATATAGACGCCAAATAAAAAGTAGTCAAAAACGGCCAATTATACCCTGGACCCCAGAGGGTTAAAGGCTAAAAGCAAAGTTGTCACCAAGTACTGTTTATATTTCTATGTATTTCTGCAGCTTTTTAAAGTATTAACTTAGTGCCTTTGGGTGAAATAATGGTAATATGAGGGACCGATCCATTCGGTCACAAAGAATAGCCACTTGTTTCCGTGCTACCAAAGTTCCCCGGCTTTCATTCACAATGTGATTATCGTCAGCACCTACACATTAAACTACTTAAACATTATAAATGTCTTCAAGCTCACAATGAGGCCACAATAAGGCCTGTATCTACTGTCTCAGCCACTGAGACAGTAGATACATTTATATGTGTTTTTATAAATGAATATTTCATACTTTAAGGCTGCCTGTTTATTTAAGGGAGATGAACAAAATACTGTAGCGGGTCAGGGCTGTTTGGGGTTTGACAGCTATGTTTTGTTGTTCCAGGCGGCAGCGTTATGTTGCCATGGTTACAGGTGATGCTCTCTCTCTCTCTGCAACTGTGTGTTTCTGGGTGGAGAGAGCGCCTTTTTTTCGTGTGGTTGTTGTTATGCTAGAGCTACGCCGAGCAGTTGAGGTAGCGGCGTTGTGTTTCCTGTTGACTACTAATAAACGTCTGTGCTCCCTGGCTAACTCTGCGGGAAGTAAGACCAAATGATCCCTCTGTCTCCTCATTGTCTGAGCTCGCCACAATGCATTAGAATTGTACGTGATAATATCATAGATGATAGATTAAATAAAAAAATTTTAAGTAGATGCTTGTGCGTTCTTAAAGTCTTATATATTGAATTGAACTATGTGATCTATTCAAAGCCTCTTGCAGTCAGTGCTGTTCTCCATGCCTGTCTGACTGTACATGATGTTATTAGCACAAACACTTTAAAGGTGATCATTTAGGACTTCAGCAATAATGCAGACAGCAATGTAGTTAAACATCTTACAGTTAGTTTTATTAGGAATTAACTTAAAAAACAAACAAACATCTGTCTCCTATTTTTTGTGTCATACAGGAAAGAAGCATCAATATCTGATGAGAAGACTTATTTATTTCTGTTTTGTTTGTTTTTTTTTTCAATAGGAAATGAATATCTAACAAGTTGATCTGATCACATTTTCACATCTTAATTCTTAAGTGAAATGCGCATTTTGAGTTTATACAATATATGCATTTAAGGCGACTATTTCCTTTTGCAGTATGTTTGTCTGGTGCGTTTTTCTATGTCTTAACAAAAGGGCAACAAAGATGTTTAAGTTCACCTTGGATGATTTGTTTTAATTTTCACATGGTCTTACTGAGGCGATGCGAACTGAAATTTGCATTCTTTGGGGGGGGGCGGGGAGTAAATGTGCTGGAAAAGCTTGAAAAGGGACCTTAAAGCAGAAAAACAGTGACAATAATGCCTCACGCTGTCCTAAAGAACATTCAGCTGACATTAATTCTGTCTTCCATGTTTTCAGGTTTTCCTACACTGGTTACAGCTGTTTGTGGGATTTCACGTGTTTATGGCAAATACACTCTGAAATACAGCAACAGCAATTTAACACAACACATGTAAGAACCTATCTTTGGTATCATTTTATATTGGAGTGAGCCAGGAGATTTTATTTCTTAGCAAATTCATGCTGTTTTTTAAATTTCTTTATTAATGAGCAGGTGCTGGATGAGCAACGAGTCTGAACAAAAGCTCCTCATAGTCAGCTACATCACTACCGTGGCTTTTCCTTTCTTGGTGGTTGTGTTCAATGCCTGCATGCTGGGGCTGGTGGTGTTTAAGATGTTGGATCTAAGAAGGGGTGATAGAAGCTTTGGAAGCAGCAGTGACTGGAAGAAGATAAACAAAGAGAGAAAGAAGAGGTTATGGAAGGACTGTGTCACAGTGCTGGGCCTCAGCTGTGTGCTTGGGTTACCTTGGGGGTTAGCCAGCACTACATACGTTTCACTCGCTGGGATCTACATATTCACCGTATTGAACTCCCTTCAAGGTTAGTATGCGACCATCATGTCAAGGATTAACTGGACTTTGATCATTTAATAGAAGAACTGACAAACTATGTCTTTCTCTTCACAGGTCTATTTATTTTCCTGTGGTCTGTGGCGATGGCCTGGTCAAAATCTCAACCTGAAAATAACTCATCAATCAGAGACTCTTCCTCTCAGAAAATGATGACTACTAGTTTCAACAGCAGAAACTGAAAAGACTAATGCATTATCCATGACCTATATTAGGTGTTGCGCTTCTATTGATATGTAGTTCAGTATAACCAATAGGGCTGCCACGATTAGTCGACTATCAAAATCGTCGACGACTGATTTAATAGTTGACGCGTCATTTGAAGCTTTGTTTGCTTTTTTTGATGTATTGTGCACTTAGAGATGCCCTTCTGTATAACCTGGTTGTAATGAGTGGCTCTTTGAGTTTACATTGCATCACCCTTTGAGGTCTTTCTGATAAATCGTTCCTAGTGATGTACCTACTTATAATTAAGTTATTATTTATAGCACCTTTCAGGTAAAAAGGAAAAACAACTAGAGTAATCTCTAAATGATCTATATACATTAAGAGTATTTTCAAATACATTATATTTAATCTCCCCAATTCTTCCCAGATACTGATACTGTTAATATTCAACTCCATCATCATGACCTGACATAAGAAGTCGAACCAGGTGGCAGGTGCCACAAGGTGGCAGCAATACCCACAGGAGACACTCTTCCTCTTTTTTTATGCATGAAGATAAGATAAGATAACCTTTATTAGACCCACGTGTGGGAAATTTGTTTTGTTACAGCAGTGGAGAGTGGAAAGTTACATGGAAAATTAGAAAAAAGAAAAACACTGGAATAAGATATCAATAGATACTGTGCGCAACTGTACACAATAGAATATAATAAAATAAAATACTATATACAATCGAATAAAATAGAATACAAATGCTATATACAATTGAGTATAATACAACGATGCCAGAAAAGAGTATTGTACTTAGTGTTATTGCTATTGCACATGTGTGGATGTGTGTGTTTGATCAGTTGAAGTCTTTGTTGTGGAGTCTGACAGCAACAGGGGGGAAAGACCTGCAAAATCTCTCCATCCCACATTGTGGGTGCCACAGCTGCCACTGAAGGAGCTGCTCAGTGCTCTCAGAGTCTCCTGCATGGGGTGGGAGATGTTGTCCAACAGGGATGACAGCTTAGCCACCATTCTCCTGTCACTCACCACCTCCACTGCATCCAGAGGGCATCCTAGAACAGAGCTGGCCCTTCTGATCAGCCTGTTCAGTCTCTTCCTGTCCCCAGCAGAGATGCTGCTGCCTCAGCAGACCACACTGTAAAAGATGGCTGAGGCCACCACAGAGTCATAGAAGGTCTTCAGGAGTCGGCCCTTCACTCCAAAAGACCTGAGCCTCCGCAGCAGGTACAGCCTGCTCTGCCCTTTCCTGCATAGGGCGTCTGAATTATGAGTCCAGTCCAGTTTATTGTTCAGATGAACACCAAGGTACCTCTAGCTGTCCACAGTCTCAATATCAATACCTTGGATGTTCAGTGGTTGCAGTGGAGGACGTTTGTGCCTGCAGAAGTCTACCACCAGCTCCTTGGTTTTACTGGTCTTGATCTGGAGGTAGTTCTGCAGGCACCAGTCCACAAAGCCTTGGGTCAGTCGTCTGTACTCCCTGCCGTCCCCATCAGTGATCAGGCCAACTATTGCAGAGTCATCAGAGAACTTCTGCAGGAAGCACTGGGTGGAGTTGTAGAAGAAGTCTGCAGTGTAGATGGTGAAGAGGAACGGTGCCAGAACCGTTCCCTGTGGGGCCCCCATACTGAACTCTTATGAATTGCCCATGCATTTCATGCATGACTCCATGATCTGCTTTTTACCTGGATGGCCAATGATGCACTTCTGTCTCCTGCTGATAAAGGTGTTTATCACCCACCCCTAGCTCCTGAAACTGTCAGGAGTAGTGCAACATCACTATGTAGTACATGCTGTTTGGATCAAACAGTGTGTGATGTTGTTTAAGCTTAGCACAGGATATACCAAGAAACACGTTTCAGGTTATAGATGGAAATAGAGGAAACAGTTTGCTAGGAAGCCTGCTGAGTCTCTCTTACGCAGAACTCTTTCATTCCAGTCTCACATTAATTACATAACACGGTCTGCTTACTTCCATTTACGTAATATTCACCGACTCTGTCCCTTCCTTACTCCCCATGCTGCTGCCATCCTTGTCCATAGTCTTATTACGTCCCATATTGATTACTGTAATTCCCTCCTATTTGGTCTCCCTAAAAGGTCCCTTCATAAACTCCAACTTCTTCAAAATTCTGCAGCTCGGGTCATAACTTACACTCCGTTAAGTGCTCATATTACCCCAGTTCTTCAGCAGCTTCACTGGTTGCCCATAGAAGCCAGGATAAATTTTAAAATCTTACTTCTTACATACAAGTGTATCCATAAATCTGCTCCTGTCACGGGTCTGGGTCCGTTGGACCCAGTATGTGGAGTTTCATGTTTTTGTTATTCCATGTTTGAGGTTATTATGTTTTGGTTTTAGTTTGCATCAGGGATTGTTTTCTTGTTCTGTTGTTGTGTTTATGATGATGAGGATTATGATGTTTATTATTTGAGTTTCATGTTTAAGGAATTGTTCTCGGTTGTATCTCACGTTTAGTTTAGTTCAGGTTCCATGTGTCATTCTGTCTGTCTCTCAGTGTCAGGTCTGCGTCTTGGTGTGGTGTTCTCATTTCCTGTTTTATTGTGAAGGTCTGGGTCTCATGTGAGTGTGTTCAGTTTTACCTCTGTCTCGTCTTGTTGATCATTCCCAGCTGTGTCCACCACCTGTGTGTAATTCCCCTGTGTTTCTCTGGGTGTATTTAAGTCATGTCCTCCGTCATTGTAGTTGCTGGTCCGTCTGTGTATTCCACCCTGCCTCATCTGCGTTTCTACCATGTCTCACCCGTGTGTTCTCCCTGCTGTCCGCCGTTAGTCTCTTCTGGTCGTTCTCGTTAAGGTTTGTGCTCTGTAGTTTAGTTGATCCCAGTATAGTTTAGTTCTAGCTCCATTTGCCGTTTGTATTTACTTTCATGTTCAATAAACCACCTTTACACCTTCACGACTGCCTGCATTTGGATCCTCCTTCATTTCCTCCACACGGCTCACCTCACTCGCCGTGACAGCTCCTTCATATTTGTGTGACCTGCTCCATATCACCACTGTTTCCCGCCCTCTCAGATCATCATCTGCTATTCATCTTACTGTTCCGTCCTCACACCTTATTACTATGGGGAACAGAGCTTTCAGTCGCTCTGCTCCTCGGCTCTGGAACTCTCTTCCTCCTGCACTAAGAAATATTGACTCCCTCTCCGTATTTAAGACACAGCTCAAAACACATCTGTTTAAACTGGCTTATTCGCTTTAATGCTGATTTTATCTGTTGTCACGCTCTGTTTTGTAATTTTAACTTATTTTATGTATTTTATGACTATTGTTCCTTTTATTAATTGTGTTTTTTGTAAGGTGACCTTGGGTTTCTGAAAGGCGCCCTCAAATAAAATGTATTATTATTATTAACCCTGTCCACATCTTCTAAGATGTTTTTCTACACTGATTAGATAAGATAAGATAACTCTTTATTGTCATTGCACAGTCATACATAGTACAGTAGTACAATGAAATTGGAAAACTGTCCTACGTCGGCACTACATATAACACAACACGACACGATATGACACATCACAACGCAACAAACAACACAACACAGTATATTAACTTAGTATAAAAAAGAAGAATAAGTGTATTTGTATTGCACACTGTTATTATTGCACATTAATTATTATTGCACCTTGTTATAAATATAAATATTATTATTGTTATTGTTTTAAACATTGTTACCTCCCCCCTAAAAAAAAGTCCAGGGAGGTAGCCAGTCAGGTCAGCTATTTACATTGTGGGCTTTCATCAAATCTTTTAGAAATGGCATAATATGATTCACATCATGTATTATAAATGAAATCTTACATGTGCTGGTTGTCTCTTGAATATGATCTTTGACATGTCACTCTGTATGCATGTTATTGTGTGAGGATTCCTGGTGTAATCATCCAAACCAATTTCCTCTCATATGAGGGTGACAGATTAGGTATTCTCAGACCTCGAGAAAGTGGTGACACATCTGAATAATTTAACTTAAAGAATAACTTAAAAAACAATTCAAATAAATAATTAAAAGACCAAATTTACCACTGACATTCATGCCAGTGATGAGCGTATGTAAACTTCTGGCCAATACTGTCAATATCCGAGCTCTGATACCAGGGGAAAGGACAAAACACATTCAATAAAAGCATAATAAAATAGAATACTCATATTTTTATCAGTGTAGAAATGAAAGTTTCCTTAAATATGACAGAATCTAGTTTTTAAAGTTCAGATTTGAATCATGAATTCTTCCGCAATATTTAAAAGACTGAACGGACTCCACTGACTTTCCCTCAATGGACCGTGTTGCCTATAAGACGATTTAATTCTCTCTTCTTTTTTGCCTGTCCCGTTTGGTTCTTTAGGCATCAGAATTACTGTCAGAAGGCCAAGAAAGATGCCCAACGGATTTACTTTACCTAGTGGATCATCGCAGTCTTGCCATATTGGTCCATTTGATTGACCTTGGTTTTATTTTCAATTGTTACAGACATGACTGGGAGAAAGAAAGAAAGAAAGAAAGGGAGGGAGGGAAAGAAAAACAGAGGGGAAGAGGGACAGTGAGAAATGGCACTTAAAAAAAATCACCTGGATCACCTGTTGAGAGAAGAATAAAAAGAGAAAACAAGCAAAAAAGAGAGCAACATAATAAACACAACACCATTGCAATAATCTAGCTAAGCATAAATAACAGTAAATACTAAATATTGAATTTTATTTTGCAAATGTCCAGGGTGCGAGGGGTCTTTGATGATGATGCTGGCTTTCTGCTGAAGTCTGCCAGTATAAATGTCTCTGAGGGGAGTTAGTATGGTGCCAATTGCCCACCCACGTGTAGTTTCCTCTTGTCCTCCGCGGTGCAGTAGTTGAAACAGAGTGTGCAGCAGTAAGTCAGAACGCTCTCGATGGTGGAGCGGTAGACGTTTCGAGAACCCTCTGACCTACTGCCGCACACTCTGGTTGCCATTTTTAGAAAAATAATAAGATGCAAGTTCAGGTTTCACTTCCTTGATAACCTATAATTCTCAACAGTTCCTGACAATTATGGCTTAACTTCTTCTTATTTGTTACGTATATGGAAAGCAGTACCATTTGATCACTTCCTTTTTCTTCAAAACATCATCTCATAATAGTTATTTAGTTGCAAGTAATTGACTTTTGTTTCTGTGTGACCGTTATTTCATTGTTTTTTAAAGTATAATTGTATAAATGATCAAGACTAGCGCCTCAAGGTGCTTTATATTAACTCCTGGCTCCACCCGGAGCCTGCACCCATACCGCAACTGCCTAGAAAAAAAAAAACCTGAGTTAATATGAACTTCACATTTGCAAGCAACTGTGGGTAAGAAGAGTAATAAGGGATCTAGCACTGTTGCCATAATTTGCCCAAATCATGGATCATCCCATCTGTTTACGCAAAACTACTGTAACCAATGACTGTTCTTAAGTAATTTCACTTAGTTGTTTTAACACTACAAGCTCAATAGCTTGAGATGAACAGTAATACGATAATGAGCCCAACACTAAGATATTCTGTAACCACTGCACATCCTGCTTTTTTCACTCATGTCTCTCTGTGTGATGCCAAATCCTCCACAAAGACCCTTAGAGAAAAAACAGCATTTCCCAGTGGAGCATCCTGGAGGTCCAGCCTGGATCAACAGATGCAAGAGGTGCTGCTGTAAATCATGTGATCAACTCTCCTTGTCTTTGAAAAGAGTGACACTGATTTTAACACCGTATATGTTTCACATTGTATACCTATTTTTCAACAATACAATGTGATTGCATAACCAACAAGCCGCCAGTAAAACCACAGTTTCCTTCACACACACACACACAAAAAAAAACAAAAAAAACACAAAAGCCTGATAAATCAGACACACAAAAAATTGTTTCCTTGTGCAAAAATGTGGTGTGAGGATTAGAACTTCAGGTGCCATGACATGCAGTGTTGCAATCACTGCTTCTGGCAGTGATATTACCATTACCATTACTAAAGTGATATGGTTAAAATATGTGATTAATACATGAATAGAGAAATATGCCAGTACACTATTTATCCTATTTATTCCTATTAGATAATTATATATATATATATATATATATATATATATATATATATATATATATATATATATATATATATATATATATACATATATATATGGATCAGCATTGAGTCTGAACAAAGGTGTGTGCTGGGGTTACCTTGGGGGTTGGCCAGCACTTCATATGTTTCACTCCCTGGGATCTACGTATTCACCGTGTTAAACTCACCTTAAGGTTAGTAGGTAAATCCTTATATGAAGTGTGCATAGGATGAAATATGCTAGAAGAATTATTAATCTTTAATAATGTGGGGCTTTGGCTCAGAAAGCAAAGACTCTTCAGAAAATGATGAACACCAGTTTAAACAACTGCAGCAGAAATGTATTATCCATGACCTATATTAGGTGTTGACTGTTGACTGATGAACAATAATTTTATTTTTTGATGTTTTATTTCTTCTTTTATATGAAATCTTATTAATATTATATCAGTTTTGAAAAAATGCAGCTATGATTCTTATGGTTGCATTATTTTCAGATACGAGAAGGCAAAGATTTTCAGCAATTTAACAACAAATCACTTATTTTAAAAAAAAAAATAATGTGTTGTTGTATTATGGCTTAGATACGTTGCTGTAGATGGAAATTATAGATGTCCTGCACTCGTTTCTCATTTAGAGCATTTACTTCCAATGCCCTGTCAGATCCCATTTGGCTTCACTGCAGGTCAGTTTCTCAGTGAGGTGTACACTTTCAGGTATTTTCTTCTGGCTTTTACTTTTTCATTAAGTCCAGGATGACTCAAGCAGAAACATTTTGATCACAATATTGAAATTCACAATATTAAGCCTTCACACTTAAAAATGACACTTTAATGATCAGCTCTGGGAACTGTCATAAGGTTCGAGGTTTCTTGTTGGTTTCATGAGCTAAAAACCAAATGTAACCTCTTGCTTCAGTGGTTTGGGTGCAGTGATTGTTGTCGGTCCCGCTGTTCTAATTAAGTGTGAAACACAAATCAGCTTCACAGAGCCCACACACCCTCTCAGCAGCTGTCTCAATGAGTATTAGGCACCTCACTAGCAGCTTAAAAAAATGCCACCCTAAGATTGAGGAGGCTGTAATGACACATCATGACTTTACAGGTGATTGTGAAACATGAATGTTGCATGACAGCTAAGTGGAAACATCAGTCATCAGTTTTCATGGTTTGTACACATAAACCAATACTCTGATTGGTTTGGACTGAACTGACTTTTTAGTAAAATGGGGCTGCAGACGTCATGTGATGGTATCTGAGAGGAAGTGAAACTTTTATAAACTTCTATGAAACTCCACAACAGAGTTTCTCTGGAGTGATCCCTTGTGCACAATATTTTCTGTGTGCTTTTGGTTTTGCTCGTGCCTCTAATGGCTGATTGTTAGATTCTTAGATTCAATTTAGACACCCTAGTCTTTCTGCAATTGAAATACTAACTTCAAGTGATCAAATGAAATGAAAAGGCTTTCTTTCCAATATGGAATATGGTGTTGTAGAGCTTTTTACCCCACTTCACATTTTCACTTTAGGCTCGTTGATTCAGAACAGTACGTAATATGACAGATTTCAATTCAATTAAGCTTCACGGCACCTTATATTGTAAGGCAAAGACCCTTGGAAGGAAAACCAAAATCATATGGTGGCCCTCTGTAAGCAGCACTTCAGCATAAAGTAAACAGACAAGATCAGATCTTCAACAGAAGCCATCTGCTTTTGTTGTTCCAAGTGAGGGGAAATAGAAGATAAAAAAGAAGAGCACATAGAGATAAGGAGGGCACAAACTATGAGAAGGCAACATTTTGTGGCACGCAGTAGCGCCGAATTGCTCTGTGCATCATGGGAAGTCCCCTAGCACAGGAAATTCGGGGGTAGCAGTGCCGTCCTCTGCTCAACGGTCATGGTAGCTTCATAGGGCTTTATAATTATTTTAGCTGCTGCTGTGTAGCTTTATCTATATGGATAAAATATTTTAAAAAATGTGTTTCTAGATTGAAAAAGTAGTTCTAGATTGTTATTTTTTAAATCTGTAATATGTAATAATAATAATTTAATCTGTAATAATAATATTAAGTAATAAGTAACCAAAAATATCTACCATTTTCTGCCCACACCCACACAAGGGCAACTCCTCCTGAAGTTTCCCTTGTGTGCGTGTGTCCGGCCATATCTCCTGCCTTAGGTGCCACCTTTTTTATTCAGCTGACTCCCATCAGCAATTAGAAGTACTTAAGGCCAGAAAAAGGTGAGCTCTAGTTCCAGAGAGCCATGCTGGTGTTTGCGGCTAGTGAGCTGTGTGTGGTGACTGGTTGCTCCTGCTCGATGGGGAGGAGTGTTTGGTGATTAATCCTTTTTTTACTTACTTTTCATTTACTGACCAACACCTGAGTTTTGTTTTGTTTCTTCAAATGGTGATAACAGCTTAACCGTCTCTTTTAGTTCAGTTATTAATAGAAGGATTACTAAAACTCTTTAACTTAACCATTTTGCCTCCATCTCTACTGGGTCTGCCCTGGTGGTCCTCCCAGTAGGTCTTGGAATTGGAAGTGCTAATTCTCATTTCTGCCACTTTCACACACAACACAAACGGCTCCAGTGCAAGCTGAAGGTCACATGATGAAGCCAACAGAATCACATCATCTGCAAAGAGCAAGGATAAAATCATTAGGCCACCAATCAGAATAGAAACAGAGTACTTTATTAATGGAAATTATGTTGGTTACACTTGCTTCAAGGCAGTAACAGTGACAGACTAAACTATTTAAACAATACATGTACAATGTTACAGATTTAACAACTTTAAGAAATAGAACTAATATATACAAATCACTCGATTAAAAATATCAACATTTAACAGAGGTGATTATAAATATATCATATTTATGCATGCATATCATATTGAGAAGAATATTACAGAGTAGATAAAAGCATGTGAAAAAGGCTGTAACTATTGCAGTGTTTACAGTGTATTAAATGGAGGAGGTGTACAGGGAGATGGCCATGGCCAGGAAAGATGTCCTGTGCCGTTCAGTGGTGCTTTTTGGTAATCTCGGTCTCACTGAATGTGCTCTCTGACTAGCCAGCACATCATGGAGTGGGTGGGAGGTAATGTCCAGCTTTGTCCTTATCTTGGACAACATCTACCTGTTAGACACCACCCTAAATGAGTCCAGCTCCATCCCCACAACATTACTGGCTTTGTAGATCAGTTTATTTAGTCTGTTGGCATCAGCAACCCTTAACCTGCTGCCCCAGCATGCAACAGCATAGAGGATAGCACTGACCACAAAAGACTCATAGAAAATCCTGAGCATCGTCAGACAGATGTTGAAGGACCTCAGAAAATAGAGACAACTCTGGTCCTTCCTATAAAGTGGAGTGGTGTTTTTTAAAGTGCAATTTATTGTCTATGTATGTGTCTATGAGGTATTCATAGTCCTCCACAATGGCCATATTGACCCCCTGGATTGAAACAGGGGTCAAGGTTTTCCTGGTTTTCCTAAAGTCCACAATCAATTCCTTGGTCTTTGCCACATTGAGCTGCGGATGATTCTGCTCACACTACGTGACAAAGGAGTCAACCACAGCCCGGTACTAAATCAGAGTGGATAGTAATAATAGAGTGGATAGTAACAATAATAAACATCATCATCATCATCATAATCATAATAATACATTTTATTTATAAAGCACCTTCTAGTGTCGCATGCAGCTGTGGAGTTAGCAGAGGGAGGAACGTAAACAGCCACCAACATTACTTGGGTAAATAATACAGCCTGAGTCCAGCAGTGCACAGTTCAATGTGAGGACAGGAAATCCGTTCTTTGATTGATATGTGGGCAGAGTTGTTGTTTTTAACAAGAATGGCAAACCCCCTCGTTTCTGCTTACCGCTTGCGGCGCTGCAGATATCCTGTTCATAAAAAGATTTTCTGTTCATAAAAAACTATGAAAACTATGAACAGAATCATGACAAAGGGCAGCCCTGGCGGAGTCCAACACCCACCGGAAACAGGTCTAACTTACTTCCAGTGATACGAACTGAGCTCTATTATTTATATTTTTATATTTGTACAAGGACCGAATGGTCTGTAAAAAGGGGCCAGACGCACCATTCTCCTGAATGGCCTTAATAAAACAACAACTGATAATTTTCTTTCATGTAACCATAGCAGCACAGTCTCCAGCAGACAACTCTCAAACTGATTCAATGCCTGTCATGTCGCGTGGTTATATGCTGCCTGTGTGAATATTTCTATCATAACTCAGAACCACAACTTGTTACGTGATCTTTGAGATATTTTGGAAAAAGTAAACGTTGTCATGAATCACCTTCTCCAATGAGGTGTTATTCCTCCCTCTGCCAAGAACATAATGAACATTATTATTTATGAAGTACCAAGCATGATATTAACAGCCAAAATATAGTGAAAAAGTACATGTACATTCAAAAAGTACTTTAGTTGCAGTCCAGTGACCCCTGTCAAATAGATAAGAATGTTTATACGACCACATAGTGATAACTCATCAATGTGAGTAATTTATTCAGGATCCATTAAGAAATTCCATACCACATATGTGATAAACAATTTACTGAACTGTGAATTCTGCAAAGCTAAGCTTGAACATTCAAAGAATATTAATATAGATATGGAAACGAGCATAATAGCTCTGTTGTAATGAAATCATCCTGCAGATGTAACTTTCCTGGTGTGCTCCTCAGTGATGCAGCTTTTAATATTACAGAATTTTATGCATCATTTATTTAAGACTTGAAATGGAGCTTTGCAAAAGTAATCTGTTTTCAGTTTTACATTTGTCAACTTTCTTAACTTCTACACGTTTAAATCTTTATTTCTATTTTTTTAATCTTTTCTATCAGGTGTCTTGGGTTTGGCTGGATTGTTGTCATCATATTTTGATTGTTCATCACAAATTGTTCATCAATTTTGAACAAACTGTGAATGTCTTTATTTTCTCGTGAACCAGTTAACCCACAAAACAGAGAAGCAGAGAATACTTTCTTTCCTACCATTACTTCAAATGATAAACCCGGAATATCACAAATCTCTTGCATCCAATACTTCTAATGTCTAAGGTAAGCTTAAAAAAACACTACTAACTGCATTTTTAGAATAAAACATTAACTATTCTGAATAGAAATGAAATACTATGTAAAGAGAAATACATCAGTAAGAATAGAGAAATAATATACAGTGCAGACCCGTAACCTTCAAAGATTTAATATTCAAAGATTTGCATCTTATTTTGTGTGCTGCAACCTGTAGAACTGGTGTGGCCCAAGCTCCTGTTTCACTTCCTCAGCAAGCTGTAAGTATCAGTATTTCTTGACCATGGTCCCTTGACCTTTTGTTTTCTACACAGGAAAACTGTATGATTTAGAAATGTCCTCCTCTAGATGCCATCTAATGTCAGCCATTCAGTTACAGCACAGATATTTGTATTTGTTTCTAAGTTATTATTTTTTTTAAATACATAAATTATTAGAACTGTCTTCACAGACAGACTCTTAAATGGCTCTACTGTTTTTTTCTACACAGTGTACCAGTCTCTATTCTCAGTTAATATTTCTGTGGAAATTTAGAGCAGAAGCTTAATTTGATTGAATGTATTTGATCATTGTGATAGCACTGAACAAAAAACAGCCTGATGTGAGTCATTTCCTCATCTGAGCTGTGAACCACAGATCTGTTAAAGCATGTGATATATGTAGATGTGAAACTCCCCCTCATTCAGCAAACATCGACCAGACGGAAAAATACCCTCTCAACCTCTTACAGCAGATCTATATCTGTTGATGAGTGAGACGCAATGTGGATTACACTTTTTATCACAACAACCCTCTGTTTTTCTATGTCCCGAGCTGGTGGTGAGTAAACCTACCATGTTATCACTCTTATGTTGAAAGGAGTATACTTGTGAAGTGAATAGCACACTAAATATCTCAAAGTTATGAATCCTTGAAAAAGTAAAATTACCCCAGATTCTTTGTTACCAATAGCTAGTAAGGACTCTAAGTCAACCAGTTTCACAAAACTCCCTACAAGTGTGCTGATTAAACACTTGTAAAAGAACATCTTGTCTCTCATGTGTCTCTGGAGTTAGATGCCACTTAGACGTTTAATCAGCTTCCAATCTTGTTTAAATGTATTAATTATGCTAATTTTGGTCTTTCCTTTTCTGTGTGTTTTACTTTGACAGACTTTTGTGAAAATGTTCTTGATGAATGCCGAAAAAGTGAATCATGGATAGGGTAATTCAACTTACTGTACATATCACATTCCTGTTTTTGAAAATGTATATAGTTAAATGTTAGATAAATGCTGTCAATACTGGCTAAAATGTTTTCATCTCTACAGTGGCTGCTTTTCGGTGTTTTTACATGGCTTCATCATCAAATAATACTTGTTAGAGTGTTAGTATACAGCCTCTAACATATAAATCACACACTGATACTTGTATGCTGAGAGCAAGACCAGTCTTATCTGAGAGGACAGTGGAGAAATGAGTCACAGATCTATAAACTAGAGCAGGGATGGGCAACTCCAGGCCTCGAGGGCCGGCGTCCTGCAGGTTTTAGATGTGTCCTTGAACCAACTCAGCTGATTTAAATGGCTAAATTAGCTCCTCAACGTGTCCCGAAGTTCTCCAGAGGCCTGGTAACAAACTAATCATGTGATTCAGGTGTGTTGACCCAAGGTGAGATCTAAAACTTGCGTTACACCGGCCCTCGAGGCCTGGAGTTGCCCACCCCTGAACTAGAGGAACACAGTGTAACACTTTGGAGTAAACATAATTTTGTATTATTGTTTAAGTGTATTGTGTAAGCTGGTGTTTGTTAAACTTAATACAGACTTGATTCATCTAGAAACATTATTTAAATGACAATTCTAACATTTTAGCTGATGCTCATGTTTCTTGATTTAAAGAGCTCAGACGTAGGCAGAAGTGCTGGAGATGGCGTAAATCATAAGACTGCGAACCTCTGTGTCCTCTTTCTCTCACTGTTGACTTTTGTCTCTACTTGTCTTTTTTACTGTACTTTTTATATTGGTTTTTTATTTTTATTTTTGCCTTGTGTTAGCTGCTTGGATAGATTTAGGCAGCTAAAAGTTTTCAGTTAGGTTTAGTAAAAAAAATGTGGACTGGGTTAAAATACCACAACTTGTGCCTTGTCTTATCATTTCTGCAACTCATGCATCAAAGAACCAACTGCAGTAACACTGCGGTCTGTGGCATGGCAGCAGCTTTGTCTGAATTTCTCACATTGTTTTCCTGTGAAAGACAACATCATAGTATTTAAAAATGTTCTATATACCAATGTCTTCATTTAAATATATTTATCTTTATCAAACTATGAGGTTCTTATGTATTAGTAATGGTTAGATGTACGAATCAAGATTAGTTGGTAAAAAATGTAGTTTAGTCACTAGTTTGGGTTAAAATAAGCCTGTTTACTTTGAAAACTAACCAGTTAGACAGTGCATTCAAATGTTACGCTGAGGGCTCAAGGTTAAATGTTTATTTAAAACAGGAGTTTATAATCGTTGATGCCAAAGGTAGCAGTATCACATTTTGAAATGCCAAAAGACTTAACAAAGCTGTAGAATTTGATATATGATAATATGAACATTATTATTAAATTATTGTCAGAAATTCAAATTAAAGCAGTACAAGAAAATTTATTTTTGTTCAACTCAAGTTCTTGCAGTTTCATTTTTTCTCCTTTAAATGTATATCCATGAACAAATGAAGTAATCAAATAGCAGAGAAAGGTCCACTATGAAATAATTGATCTTACTTCTCATCTCTTTGCATTAGTTTGTCTTTTTTATCCTCAGTTATATCCCTGTTTGCATGTTTATATATCTGAACTATGTTAAATATCTGTTGGTAGTTGTTACGAGGATCGAATTATGACCTGCCAAACAGGCCGCTCCATGGGACGCATCAAACAACTCAAAGTAGTCTCGCTTCAAGAGGTGAGGTCATTTGGAGCTGAAGTGCTTTTTAGAAGTGAAAAAGTTACATTTGATCTGAATTTCTGTATTCTTGTATTAATGAACTCTAATTACTGACAATCAACACATTTATTAAAGTTATGTTTTCGTGTATGCTTTTTAGGTTGATGTGAGTCCTACATTTGAACATAGAGTTCAGATCCCATCATCAGCTCTACAAGAAAGCATAGGAAATGTGTCTGAGGTGGATGTCCTGGTGGTGGCCTCTGTAATTAACAGCAGTTATTTTAAGGTTGGTAACGCTAAAAGCAACAGAAAACAAACCTTAATTATTTATCCACAGGAGGTTCAACATTTTCCAATGCTGATGCGTCTTGCATTCCTCCAGCAGAGTCTCTTCACACTCAGCTGTTGCTTATTATGAAAACTGATTAAAAGTTGCACCTTTAATAAGATGTCCAATTACGTTTCACTGAGGGCCACAATGAGAAGTGTTTGCTTTAATTTGATCTAAAATTAAAGTTTGTCTGATATATCTTACAAATTCCTCAACCAGTCTACAAACAAAGTTAACCTTTATTTCAGTAATGCAATGCATTCTGACTACAGTTCTATAAAAAGCCTGCCATACAGCCAACTCACAACAACATGCTTCACAAGCATGAATCCGAAAGCTTCTGGAGCATTTAGTTTTGTCCATCAACATAATTCTAAAAATCTTACAGAGCCTGTTTCACAGGCCTGAACATAACAATGCAATTTGTCTTTACAGCTCTATCTCGTTGAGATTGAACCTGAAGAAGTGTTCTGGGTTGTATTTTCATTAGTGGCTCAGCTCTCTACCATGAATGTTTCACAGGGGCTCTAATCGAAGTCTGGACTTAAGATATCCTGCTTGAGATATTTAAACACAACTATATACAAACCATTCATCTTCAAAAATCCTTGTTTGACTGAATTAAAACAATTCTGCAAAGTAGACTGGTGTCACGGCTAATGGAAGGTATGGACTCAAGCGCGGAGCTCTGGATGCAAAGCAGACAGTGCGTTTATTTACAGTGCCCAAATACAGTCTTAAACAAGAAAGAAGTGCGATTCTCCAAAGGTGATTTTCTCCCAATTCCCGAAGGTGGTGCAGGTGAGTCTCTTCAGTGAAAATCCGTGTGTGCTTCTTCAGTGTGTGTTTCTCCTCCCGAGTGATAAAGGGAGGGAGGGAGACACACACACACTCACACACAAGCAGGTCGTCCGGGGAGGACCCTCCGACCGTGAAAAGCTGGGACAAATTCCTCCACAGTCATGTAAAAAAAATTGTTGACAGTTATTGCAAAATAATAATAATAATAATAACAATAATAATAATAATAATAAACTTTATTTATAAAGAACACTGAAAACCAAGGGTATGCCAAGGTGCTTAACAAGTAACATAGAGAATAAAAGAAAGATAATAGAAATAGAAATAGGACCAAAGCAAGTACTAAGTATGCAAGCAGATAACTGTCACTGATACATAGAAGAAGAAGCAGATACACAACAAACAAGGAATTAAATTAGCATAAAAGTGCATAATGTAAAATCATAAGTGAAATGTTAACTAGAGAGAAAGGCAAGATTGAATAAGTGGGTTTTTAGTCGTGATTTAAACAGTGCAATAGAATCAGAGGCGCGGAGGTCGAGAGGGAGGGTATTCCACAGTACCGGGGCAGCCAGAGCAAACGCACGGTCACCCCGAGACTCAGCACTAATTTACTAATAGTTTTGAACGTAAGAAGTAATAATTTAAATTGAATACGGTACTTTATGGGCAGCCCGTGCAAGCCAGCTAGAACAGGTGTAATAGAGCAGAATTTCCTTGTACCAGTCAGAAGGCAGGCTGCCGCATAGAGATTAGGCGCAGTTGGTGGAAGCTAGATCTCACTACAGCAGACACTTGCTTCTTACTGAGTTTGAACGAGCTATCCAGCAGTACACCCAAGTTACAAATATACCAAAATGCAAAAAATTTTTCATAACACTGTACTTGTGGCACTTCAAACTGCAGCTGCAACTAGCCAACATTTTCAAAAAAAATCTTAAAGTGATGTGGAAATTAGTGGTGCAACGGATCACGGTTGATCCGTAACCCAAACCGATCCCACTCCACGGTTCGGCACGCACGAGATCCGAAAAAGAAGGGAAAAAAGGATGTGTATGGTGCGCGTGGTCAGTCTGTCAAGCGATAGTTATGGCCAGCGTTAGCGGTCCAAGTGGAGGAGCAGAGGAGTTTGCGGCATTTAAGCAGCCCTTTGCTGCCCAGTCTGACCGGGCTAAAGCTATTACAAAAGCTACTGGGGTCTTTAGCTGCAGACATTGTGCAAAATAAGGGGTTTAAACTATGATGAACGTGCTTGAGCCACGCTATGATATCCTGTTGCACGTCCACTTCAGTGACAAGATTGTACCCAGGCATGTATGAGCAGGAAAAGTTTAAAGTTATGGCTGAACTGTCCCAGGCATCTTCTGTTGCCCAACTACAAATGGGTGGACCTCCAGGGCAACGGAAAGCTGCGTGACCGTGACCGCTCATTATATCACAGCGGAGTGGTAGATACAAAGCCCTGTACTGCCCTATATTGCACCTTAATTAGTTTTTATATAATTGCATGGAATGAGTCTTGAGTTGAATGTTTTAATAGCCAAAAAAAAAAAATTAAATAAGTTAATAAGTAAATGTTAAAATTTTGTCTTTTTTTTCTTTCTTTTTTTTGCTGATCTGAAAATTTATCCGATCTGTGACTTAAAACCGTGATCCGATCCGAACCTTGAGATTTTTAATCCGTTGCACCACTTGTGGAAATGTAACTACAAGATGTCTGCTAGGAATAAAGTTAAAAAAATTTTCCAATTAATCTCACCCTAACATGAATGTTATGTATCATCCTTCTTTCAGCTGAGTCCTCCCGAAAAAAGCAGGAGACTTGGGGGTCAGGAAGTATTTAGGTACTCAGTCATATGTGTGCGGGCAGGAAACCCTGCAGTCAAGAAGCTCTCACAACCCATCACATTAACCTTCAAACACAACAAAGAGGTAAAAAGACAAAAGTGTTGGACGAACATCTGAAATAGAAAATGTAACAACCTGTTTACCGTTCATTTTGATTCCAGGTTGAAAATGGAACGTGTGTATTTTGGAAGGAAACATCAGCAAAGGATGGAACAGGTAATTTGGAGATGTCAACCTTCAGTTAGTTTGTTTCTAAATAAAATGACTCAGCTACTCAGAATGTTTTCTTTATAGGTTACTGGAGCAATGAAGGTTGTGACACAAATTACACGCCACATGAATTTATTTGCAGCTGCAAACGTCAGAGGTTCTTTGCTGTGCTTGTGGTGAGCTGAAAATCTCCTCCTACGTATGATAAAAGCCTTTGGCAAACACCATGTTTATCTAATAAATGTTTAACAACTGTTACTGTTGATAAACAATTTAAATTAAGGAGCTGTTTCAAATGTATGCTGTACTCTTACTGTGTAAGAACACAACAACAGACAGAGGGAAACACAGAGCTTAATCTGACAAAACGAGACAGGGAGGAAGCAAAACTGGAAACACTGAGCATGGGAGGCGAGACTATCACAGCAAAACGGGAAACAAGAGACATACACAAAGACGCGGACTTAGCACTGTGACGTGGAGACATGACTTACTGGGAACTAGAAACATGAGACAAAAGTAACTAACCATGGAACACAGAGAAGGCACAGTAGAAGAAAACTAAAGACTAGGAATGATAAATATAACACAAGCAGAAAACCATAAAGAGAACCAAAATTGTGTAAAACATCAAATCAAAGAAAATGACTACAAAAACACAAAACACTTGGTCACAGACCCAGTACGGTAACAAGCACACCTGCCACTCTAAGACACACACACTTAATTTTAAGCTTTGCCAGCACATGGATGACTTCTACAATAATTCACTCATCATATAATTGTGATGAAGGGTGAACCAACCAACACAGTCCCAAGCATTTATTGTTCCGACATGTAAACATCTCGCCATTTTAACATGGGAATGGGGAAATTTAAGTATAGATGCTCCTGTACAGATGTCCATCAAACACGTGAATGTAAATCACATTTCAAAACAACAACTTCATCTTTTTATGTTGCAGAATCCAGGAATATCGGTGACAAAAGCTGATGCCGACAAACTAAACTACATCACTTACATTGGATCAGGACTCTCCGCCCCCTTCGCATTGATCAGTTTGTTCATCTATATTTATCTACAGTGAGTAGATATCATATTATTCACATTTAAAACTTTATAGTTTTCAGTTCCCAATTGTGATCAAATAAGAAATTGGAGAAAATAAACAATTTGCAAGTGACTGTATAAAAGCTATTCAGTTTGTTAGTAACAGCAGCTCAGCAATAATGTCTGCTTTATAAAACAACTGTTGAAAGTGAATTTATCCACAGTTCCACTTCAGCAGTACATATCCTGATGTACATATCCAGAGTGAACTGCTTTGTCTCACACTGTGAAGTTCCACAGTATTCAGTTGAACAGAGTAGTATGCTTTATGGTTCTTTAGTCAAAGAGATGAAAAATATGTTTTTAAAAACATATTATTATTGGATTTATTTAATCAAAAAGTGTTTTCATTCTAAAGTCAAACCACTGTAACAAAGTCACAGATAGAATCAGAACCACAATCAGAATTTATTAATCCCAGAGGGAAATTGAGTTGTCATAGCAGCAAATATGCAACAAACATCAAGCACTCATATAAAATGAAGTGTACAGATTGAGATATTTTTAGATAAATATTAAGATAAATATAGAGGTATCAGTATAAATAAATATATATACATTTAAAAGGGACACACATATGTGTGTGCGTGTGTGTAACACGCCCCTAGTGAGAGGGCAGCCAACAGATTATATCTGGTCCTGAAAAAAACAGTTTGTTTTCCTCTCTCGCTTCTGTCAGATCTTTAATTATACACATTCATGTGTTCAAAATCGGTTACAAATCGTCTGAATCTCTTTATCTCACATTCCCAAAATCAGAATAAACTTAATGATAATATAAATAATATAAACAAAAATCTAAACAGCCATATCGCTTGTTTGTTACTCAGAGCTACAAATCACACTCTTTTTACCCACACATAGTTTAATAAAACAAACATTCCTGCACTGTACCATATACTAGTGGCTTATCTGTGTAGTCAAAATCTCCACATCAACATTGCAGAGTGACCAGAGTTGTTATTTCACTAACTTTAGTCAGTTACAGTGGCAGCACATCAAACTGTCTCTGTGAATTCACTAACTCAAATATACGGGAGCCGTGTTGTACTTTTGAGGGAGGCTTAAGTTTAAAAAAAGACAAAGCCGAAGGCTACACGCAACTCCAGCATGCGGCGAGCTAAGCTAGCTCCTCCTGTCTTAACCGTAACAGATTTCAAAGACCAAGACAAACAAATACAGATCCCACCGAGACAAACTAATCGTCAGGTTTTACTTTTACTTGGCATGTTAATTATGTGGACCACATTCAATTTTTCGGTTCAATTAAATTTTATTTATATAGCGCCAAATCGCAAGTACAGTCGCCTCAAGGCGCTTAATATTGTACAGTAGATCGTACAATAATAGATACAGAGAAAAACCCAACAATCATATGACCCCCTATGAGCAAGCACTTTGGCGACAGTGGGAAGGAAAAACTCCCTTTTAACAGGAAGAAACCTCCGGCAGAACCAGGCTCAGAGAGGGGCGGGGCCATCTGCTGCAACCGGTTGGGGTGAGAGAAGGAAGACAGGATAAAAGACATGCTGTGGAAGAGAGACAGAGATTAATAACAAGTATGATTCAGTGCAGAGAGGTCTATTAGCACATAGTGAGTGGGAAAGTGACTGAAAAAGAAACACTCAATGCATCATGGGAATCCCCCGGCAGCCTACGTCTATTGCAGCATAACTAAGGGAGGATTCAGGGTCACCTGGTCCAGCCCTAACTATATGCTTTAGCAAAAAGGAAAGTTTGAAGTCTAATCTTAAAAGTAGAGATAGTGTCTGTCTCCCGAATCCAAACTGGAAGCTGGTTCCACAGAAGAGGGACCTGAAAACTGAAGGCTCTGCCTCCCATTCTACTTTTAAATACTCTAGGAACAACAAGTAGGCCTGCAGTGTGAGAGCGAAGTGCTCTAATGGGGTGATATGGTACTACAAGGTATTTAAAATAAGATGGGGCCTGATTATTTAGGACCTTGTATGTGAGGAGCAGGATTTTGAATTTAATTCTGGATTTAACAGGGAGCCAATGAAGGGAAGCCAAAACAGGAGAAATCTGCTCTCTCTTTCTAGTCCCTGTCAGGACTCTTGCTGCAGCGTTTTGGATTAACTGAAGGCTTGTCAGGGAGTTTTTAGGACAATAAGGCCACAGTAAGGAATACGGTCCACATGTGGCCTTATTACTTACTAAACTGAATAAAATAATTAAATGATGAGACGGCCTCTGCTAGATCTGATGAAGAGCAGTAGCATTACACTAAACCATCTCACTAGGGCGGAGGTGCCCCCTTGTGGCGCAACTTGGGATCTCAGAACATGTTGGCTCGCCAACAAAAATCACAAAACTAAGGCCCTTGTGTAACAAAACTACACCTGAAAACAATGTACAAAAATTAAATCACATAATATGGCCATACACATTATAGTGTTCCTTGTGCAAATATATGTCATGGAAGACTGAAGTTATGTTGTGAAAGATCAGATATATTTCACAAGTATAACCAGTTTAGTTATGCTGTGACAAAGTCGGTGGAACACAAAACCAGTTCGTCATAACTGATCACATTTCTTCTGAAAGTCTAGCAGCCCACAGTCATGGGGGAAAAATGTTTAATAAATTGATCATTATCAAGCTGTGGGTATTAATCTGCTTATATTTGCCATTCGATGGGAGAGAGCAGCTCAGTGTGGTTTGTGGCAAAAACCTCTGAGGACACAAATACTGTGAGACCCTACTGTGCTGCTTATGAACTAAAGGGTAAAACTTTTACCACAGATATTTTTACTAAGTTTTTTCAGGGTGGCCTATATAAAGAAATGTCTCTATATCTGAGCATTTATAACAGTTTCCTCTAACAGTTGTCTCTGCAAAGACTGATGAGCGTGTGAGGTTGCAGAGATTGCGTCACAAAAGCTCAGTTGCTGCTTATATTTTGGGAACTATTTTTTTTTCAACATGTTGATACTGGTATAAACAAAATGTAGTCACTTCCCCAGAGACATCTTCTGTCAAGTAGCCTCAAAGAAACACTGCTACGAGGGCCTGGAAATGCCATTAAAAAAAAAAAACCCCTGAACATTAGGAAAACAAACTCAATAATATTAATGGTAAAAAAATGTGATTGTGAATGAAATTTGTAAAGTAATTAATTAAAGAAATGTTGTGCACATTAATATATCTGTCTGAGAGTGATTTTGTCATGTTTGTCTTTGTAATTTGTTTGTTTAATGAATTTGTTGATTTTCCCATTTCAGTTCAACCCATATTCTGTTACATTTCTAACATTATATGATGCAAATGAGGCGACTGCTACTCAAAGTGTGGTATTAAGTGAACTTTGTGGCTACATCTAGTTAAGAGACCATTAGAGAATTGAGGCTACAGCCTCATGGCCTTTCTTACATATAGTTTTATCTGCTGCATTAGTGTGGAGTTATTACCATCATCTCACATCTAAAAAGGCAAGATAATGTCCACTATCTTCACAGTTGGCAACAAGAGAATAATTCTGTTTCTGTTTTAGTCGGCGGTATCCTGAGAAATCCATAAGTCTGCACATGCAGCTAACAGTGGCGATGTTCTGCCTCCATCTCACCTTCCTGCTGTCCAGCCTCCTGGCCCAACTACTGAAGGAAAAAGAGGACAGCTCATCTTGCCTGGTACTGGGTCTGGTTTTACACTGGTCCCTTCTGGCCACCATGACCTGGAGTGCTCTGGAGGGGTTCCACCTCTACCTTCTGCTCATCCGGGTCTTTAACATCTATGTGAGGAGGTACCTGCTCAAACTCAGCCTGATTGGATGGGGTAAGTGTTGTTTAGGTGGGACGCTGCTCTGCAATACACTGTCACAAATCTTTAAATGAAAGCGGATTGTGTTGAAGTGTTGCAGCAGCATTGAGAAGCAGAGAAACAGTGATAATAATGCCTCACGCTGTCCTAAAGAACATTCAGCTGACATTAATTCTGTCTTCCATGTTTTCAGGTTTTCCTACACTGGTTGCAGCTGTTTGTGGGATTTCACGTGTTTATGGCAAATACACGCTGAAATACAGCAACAGCAATTTAACACAACACATGTATGAAACTATCTTTGATATCACTTAATATTAGAGTGAGCCAGGAGATTTTATTTCTAAGCAAACCCATTTTTTATGTCTTTAATAATGAGCAGGTGCTGGATAAGCGGCAAGTCTGAACAAAAGCTCCTCGTAGTCAGCTACATCACTACCGTGGCTTTTCCTTTCTTCGTGGTTGTGTTCAATGCCTGCATGCTGGGGCTGGTGGTGTTTAAGATTTGGGAACTAAGAAGGGGTGATAGAAGCTTTGGAAGCAGCAGTGACTGGAAGAAGATAAACAAAGAAAGAAAGAAGAGGTTATGGAAGGACTGTGTCACAGTGCTGGGCCTCAGCTGTGTGCTTGGGTTACCTTGGGGGTTAGCCAGCACTACATACGTTTCACTCGCTGGGATCTACATATTCACCGTATTGAACTCCCTTCAAGGTTAGTATGTAATCATCATGTCAAGGATTAACTGGACTTTGATCATTTACTAGAAGAACTGACAAACTATGTCTTTCTCTTCACAGGTCTATTTATTTTCCTGTGGTCTGTGGCGATGGCCTGGTCAAAATCTCAACCTGAAAATAACTCATCAATCAGAGACTCTTCCTCTCAGAAAATGATGACTACTAGTTTCAACAGCAGAAACTGAAAAGACTAATGCATTATCCATGACCTATATTAGGTGTTGCGCTTCTATTGATATGTAGTTCAGTATAACTAACAATTAAAAATATATACACATTTAGATGTGTTATTTCTTCCTTTTTGTGCAAATACTATGTAGAAATTTTGAAGAAAATTCTTGTGATTTTTCTGTTTCCTCTTTCAAGCAAACATCAATAACTT
This sequence comes from Simochromis diagramma, assembly GCF_900408965.1. Classification (NCBI taxonomy): domain Eukaryota; kingdom Metazoa; phylum Chordata; class Actinopteri; order Cichliformes; family Cichlidae; genus Simochromis; species Simochromis diagramma. Next base: position 4,326,688 of record NW_024387414.1, read on the forward strand.
GACTGTAATGAGTGGCTCTTTGAGTTGACTTCCTATCAGTTGGAAGCAGTGCAGTTATTCTACTCTGACCTCTGGCAACAACAAGGCATTTTCTTCCAGAGAACTGATGCTCTCTGGATATTTTTTCCAGCTTATTCTCTGGAAACTGCAGAGAACTTAGTGTTGGGAAATGCCAGTAGATCACCAGTTTCTGAAATACTCAGGCACCAATGAGCACACCATGCTCACACCTCCATTCTGTTTCACAATTTAATCATGAGAACATCATCTTCACTATTCCTTCATGCCAATATGCGTTGAGTTTGTTTGTGTGTTTTGCTTTTTAGATATTTGCGTTAATGACCTGTTGAACTAGTGTACCTAACAAAGTGACTAGTGAGTGTAGTATTTTTTTTACTGTTTTTAGAGATTCCGTGCAAATAAGAGACAATAAAAATGACATTTTGAAGACACAAATAACATTTCCATGTATTACATTGTATACTAGATGACCTAATAGTGTGGTCAGGGAGTGTATGTTGTTTGTGATTCCACAGAGACTCTGACAGGCTAACACTAGCAATACTTGGACAACTCACAACCTAACAGGATAAGTATGACATTGCTAAAGCATCACCCTTTGAGGTCCTTCTGATAAATTGCTCCTAATGCTATACCTACTTATAACTAGTTATTATTTATAGCAACGTTCAGGTTAAAGAAAAAATGAACTACAGTACTCTCTGAATGATCAATATTCATTAAGAGTATTTTAAAATACCTTCTTTCTTAATCTTGCAAATTCTTCCCTGATATTGATAAAGTAAATCTTTAAAATGTTGACAAATTTTGAAAATTTTTGACAACAATTTTCTTATAAAATAGTATTTACTTTATTTACTGTTACAGTTATGTGTTAGGTTTTCCACAGCTTAACATTTACTTTACAGCAGTCTTCAAAAGGAGAACAGAGCGGAAGAACTCCTAAAATGCAGTACTCGGTAAGAGACAAGACTGTTAATAATCATCTCCAACATCATGACCTGACATTAGAAGTTTAAACAGGTGGCAGGTGGCACCAGGTGGCAGCAATACCACAGGAGACACTCTTCCTCTTTTTTATGCATTACTCTTATGAATTGCTCATGCATTTCATGCATGACTCCATGCTCTGCTTTTTACCTGGATGGCCCTTGATGCACTTCTGTCTCCTCCTGATAAAGGTGTTTATCACCCACCCCTAGCTCCTGAAACTGCCTGGTGTAGCGCAACATCACTGAGTATATAGTACATGCTGTTTGGATCAAACCGTGTGTGACGCTGTTTAAGCTTAGCACAGGATATACCAAGAAACGCGTTTCAGGTGATGTTTTTCTACACTGATTATATGATTAAGGGACACTATTATCAGTGCTTGCTTTCTTGATCTTTGACATGTTACTCTGTATCAGAATCAGAAATACTTTATTAAGCCTGAAGGAAATCATGGGTTACAGCAGGCAGCATGCTGGTTGGCACTTGCGCACTCACAAAGGAACGCTCCGACCAAACACACGATGTCTGACCTCCATCTTCGAGATAAGTGTTCAAAGGCGTTTGGAATCCAGGATGGGGGACATGGGATGGGGACGAAGAGTCTAAACAGAGTCTGTTATCAGGGAGAGAGTTTTTTGTTCCGTGCTGCGTTCGATGAGCACATTTTGAGAATTCACGACTTGTCCCATTGTTTCAATCATCGCAGGCAGCCTTGTGGGGTTTTGAACAGCTGTTTCCGCCTTCTTCAATTTCCAATAAGCCAGGGCCAAGCCAGCTCCGATCAGCAAAAACCCCGTTATCATGGTTCCGAAAAGGTAGATGTCTTCAATGTCCTCGATCGACAGTCCTGCCAGGCACACGACCCTCTAGTTTTTCCACCCGTCTATCATGTATCCGGCAGGGAACGTCCCTCCAGGACAATCGGGCTCCCCCCGAGCCCAGGCTTGATCAAATCCATAATTCCTCTTTTAGGTTTTGGAGAACAGACTGTGAGAGTCGCATGTTGAGGATTCCTGTTGTAATCATCCTAACCAATTTCCAATTGTACAAGGGCGATGAATTAGGTGCCCAGTTTCGCTTTCCTGGAGCTGACAATATTTTCTATATGGGGTATCCTACAACTTTTTTCAGTCTGGGACAAGGGAACTGAGGTTGATATCAGTTTGTGTCTCCAAATCCTCATCACAAGCCTCTTTGTAGTGTCCCAGGCTGAACAGTTATAACACTACTCCAGGCAGAGCACAGATTCCTCCATCTAGTTTTTGTGGTTAGCGTGTGGGTTCAAGGCCAAGCCTCGGAAGGGGTGATTTGGGAGTATGGGGTATTCAGTCCACTGTTACAGACAGTCTGGTTCTTATAGAGCTGCAGACAAACACTATATACTGGAATACAGATACTTTCAAAAATCTGGATTTATTTTCATGTATTGCCATCTTTAGAAAAATGACAAGATGCGAGTTCAGGTTTCACTTCCTTGATAACTTATAAGTCTCAACATTTCTTGACAATTATGGTTTAACGTATTCCTATCTGCGTATATGTAAAGCAGTAACATTAGAGTAATTCCTTTTCTTCAAAAAAAACTAATATTCATTATTCAGTTACATTTTTTGTTTCTGTGTAACTGTCAATTAATTTTTTTAAATGGTCAAGACTAGCTTCAAACCAGTTAAAGCTCTGAAGCTTGTTTTGGTTAAAGCAAACTAAAAGACCATGATGTGGTCTGGCATCATGGTCTTGGCTGGTTAGTCATGTTCTAATGCTTTTTCACAGTGTGTCAGTCTATGTTTACAATGAAATTTTCAGTGGAAATTTAAACCAGCAGCTTCAAATTGCTCAGTCATGACATCTTTTAAAAAAAAAACCCAAAACATTAGCCATGAATCACTTCCTCCTCTGACCTCTGAACCACAGCTCTGCTAAGAATGTGTGAAATTTTCAGCTCACTTGGTTAAGCACACTTCAACCTGGTAGGGCTGCACGTTGAATGGTCCTCTTACAGCATAGAGCTATTTGTGGACGAGTGCGACACGATGTGGATTACACTTTTTCTCTTCAAAATCATCTGTTTTTCTATGTCCCAAGCTGTTGGTGAGTAATCTTATGATGTAATTGCTGGTATGTTTACAGTTGTTTGCTTATGAGATGAGTAACACTAACTGTAAACAGCCCCTTAAAACACTTCTCTACTACCAGGTGGCAACAACAGTTTCAAAACGCAGAAGCCACTAAGTAAGTACTGACCAAACAGCCGAACATCTTGCCTTTCATTTGTCTCTGAATTCAGACTTCAAAACTGTATCAACTTCAAATCTTGTATGACTGTTATTTTCTGATTCCTTCACTTTCTGTTTGCTTCACTTTGGCAGGGTGTGAAGATGTCCTGCTTCACTGTACACAAAGTAGTCTTTTTTGGACACGGTAATTTAAATGATGGACATCTAAACACTCCTGTTTTGGATAAGTTGCATTGTTGTACTACATGAATGAATTAATGTGGACACTATTTGCTGTGGATAAATGCTGGATTTGACTTAACGTGACTGTCAAAAAGAGAAACACAGATATACATAATAAATTTTGTTTATGGAATCAGACATTAAACCTATTGAAATTAAGATGAACAACATGTTCATATCTAGATTGTCATCATTTATGTGTTTTGAAATATCTGCCTCAGCTAAAGGCTACGTCCACACTAATACGTTTTCGTTTGAAAATGCATCGTTTTCTCTCTGTTTTGGCCTCCCGTCCACACTGAGACGGCGTTTCTGCTGATGGAAAACGCAGCGTTTTCAAAAAGTTCTTGAAAATGCATATATTTGAAAACGGTGCTTTCACGTCGCAGTGTGGACAGCAAAAACGCAGACTTTCTAAACGATGACACATGTTAGTCATATGATGCAGTCATGTGACCAATTAAACTAAGATAGCGGCGGGCATTATAGAGCAGTTGTTTTCTATTGCTCTCAATTTTGACAGCCTTATTAAAGATTAATATCAGTTTGTACATGCTCCAGAGATCTTATTTAATTCTCACTCGCTTTTGCATCTTTGTACTTTTGTGTTACTCGCAGCAACAACTCCACCTCATTGTTAGTCCATTTAAAAAACTCGGTGCTTTTCCTCAACATTTTGCCGCGACATTTCAAAGAGCCTGAAACTAAATAAACGGCAGACAGAAGTGAGGCAGGTCGAATCTTCTTGTTTCACGCATGCTCAGTACTGGAACGTAAGCGTTTTCGGCCGTTACAATGTGGACGCGCAACTCTGTGAAAACGACTGAAAACGCTAGTGTGGACGCGAAGCATTTTCAGACAAAAATGCCGTTTTCAAATCTATCCGGGCTAGTGTGGACGTAGCCAAAGAGTACTCCTGAGAGTGTTAGTGCCTTTCAGAGTCATAAATGATGCTATCCAACTGCCTGTTAGGGTACCTGGGTGGTCGACCCACTGTTTGTCCAGCAATAAAGCAAAGTTTGAGTTTACTTCCGCCTCTTTGAGTCTGCATATTGGGTCCCCAAATCTGCCTGCCACACACAGCCACCATGACACTGACTTTTACTAAAAACTGACAGTGTCATTTGGTGTCAGTGCGCGGCTTAAATCACCAGACTGTCATGCAGGAAAATGGGGTTTGTGTGCTTTTAGAGAACTTCATGGGGTTTTTTTTTTTCTTGAACTTTTGGAATTCGGAACATGTTCCATTAAACAATGTGTTCGATCAACTTAGTAGATCCATGTTTATGTTTATCATATATACACTACTAGTCTGTTTACTTTTTACATTGTACATACATATTGAAGATATCAAATACCCAATTTCCTTGCGGGCCAACCTTCGGGATCAATAAAGTTTATTGAATTGAATTGAATTGAAATATATAAAGCAAGATATATGGAATTAATGCAGCAAAGAACAAAATGACAAAATGACTCTAAATATGTCTTATATTTTAAATTCCTCAAAGTAGCCACCCTTTGCTTTGTTGACAGCGCTGCAAACCCTTGGCCTTCTGTTAATGATCTTAATGATGTAGTCACCTGAAATGGTTTTCACTTCACAGGTGTGCTTTGTCAGGGTTCATTTGTGGAATTTCTTGCCTTCTTAGTTGGGATGGGACCATCAGTTGTGTTATGCAGAAGTCAGGTTGGTACACAGCTGACACCCTGTTTCACAACATATGTTAGAATTCGTATGATGGCAAGAAACAAACAGCTAAAAGAAACAGCAGTCCATCATTGTTTTAAGAACTGAAGGTCAGTCAGTCCGGGAAATTGCTAAAACTGAATGTGTCCAAGTGCAGTCGTGAAAACCATGGAGTGCTGCCATGAAATTGAGGACTGCCACAGGTAACGAAGACCAAGAGTTACCTCTGCTGCTGAGGATAAATTCATCCAGTCACCAACCTCAGAAATTAACAGCACCTCTGATTAGAGCCCAGATAAATGCCACACAGAGTTCCAGTAGCAGACACATCTCTACATCAACTGTTCAGAGGAAACCACGACTAAGGAAAAGCAACAAGCAGAAGAGATTTGTTTGGGCCAAGAAACGCAAGGAATGGACAGTAGACCAGTGTAAATCTGTGCTTTGGTCTGATGAGTCCAAATTTGAGATCTTTGGTTCCACCTGTTGTGACTTTGTGCAATGCAGAAAAGATGAACAGATGGTATTTGCACGCATGGTTCTCACCATGAAGCATAAAAGAAGAGATGTAATGGTGTGGGGGTGCTTTGCTGGTGACACAGTTGGGGATTTATTCAAAACTGAAGGAACACTGAATCAGCATAGCTACCACAGCATCCTGCAGTTGGACCATCATTTATTTTTCAACTTGACTTGACAAAACACACCTCCAGGCTGACCAAGAATGAAAGTGATGGAGTGCTGCGCCAGATGACCTGGCCTCCACAGTCACCTGATCTAAACCCAGTCGAGATGTTTTAGGATGAGATGGACCGCAGAGGTAAAGCAAAAGGGCCAACAAGTGCTCAGCATCTCTGGGAACTCTTTCAAGTCTGTTGGAAAACCATTTCAGGTGACGACCTCATGAAGCTCAGTGAGAGAATGCCAAGAGTGTGCAAAGCAGTAATCAAAGCGTGGCTATTTTTAAGAATGTAAAATATAAAACATGTATTGACTTTTTTCACACTTTTTTGTTTTCTACATAATGCCATGTGTGCTCATTTATAGTTTTGATGCCTTCAGTGAGAATCTGCAACATAAATAGTCGTGAAAATTAAAACAAACGAGTAAATGTGAAGGTGTGTCCCAACTTTTGACTGGTAGTGTTTATCAATATTTGCAGGTAATATATTATCTGATTATTGTAATGGAAACGTCACCTTCAGTATATATTCATAGATTTAGTTGTGCGATTTGTTTCAGATCAGTGAATACTTATATAGTGAGTATATCTTTGCAGGTGTTATGAGGAAAGAACTGCAGCCTGTGAACTCAAAAGACGTATATTCGGCTTCAGTCGTCAAACCGTGAACTCATCACTAGAGGTGAGCACATTTTTGGGGGGTGAGTTTGTTGTTTTTATAATATCTTTTCTTGAAAGATCTATAAATACCTGAGACAAGGAACAAGGTGCAAGCAAAGGTAACTTTTATAAATTATAACCTGTGTTATATATATTTGTATTGATATACTGTAGAGGATGTATGCATTCAGATCTTTTTTTCATGCTCTTGTTTGTGCTTTTCAGGGTGATATGAACCCTACATTTCACCACAGAGTTCACATCCCATCCTCAGCTTTCAAAGGAGCTGCCACCACAGTGATGGCTTCTGTTATCAACAGCACTTATTTTAAGGTAAGTAGAACCTTAAGAGAGAACCTTAGTCCCATCATACAGTAAGAAGACATAATTTAAGTATTGTCTTTCATAGAAACATTTTGCATCAACTTTTTTTTTCCAAAAATTTTTGTTTATTTACTTTATATCCTCTGTCCCTTGAAGTGGAGATCAGGTCTTGTTTGATTGCAGAATGATATGATGGCTGAGCGAGGCAGAGAGGATTTTACTCAGAGCTGTAGAAGTTTATTTATAGCTGTCAGAGGGTGATGTGGAAGAAAGCCAGACGTTAGAGACACAAAGGTGAAAGTTCAGATGGAGGATGGCAGCTTTTGAAAAGCCTGAGCAGGGGCAAAATGACGACATCCAAAAGTCCATTATGGCTTTGCAAGCTAGGGCGCTAAAGTTGTAGGATTTGGATTCTCAACAGGACACTGCCCTGCAAAACGAATCATCTTTCCATGGCATCCTTGTTGCATTCTCTCTAAGAGTCCTCACTTTTCAGAGGGCTTTATTATTTTCTCACGCATCAGTAGGAATGGAAACTTATAAGAATTTAGCAATGCTGATTCCATTATCAATAATTTTTACCCACTCGATTGCTTATTGATGCTCATTAGGTTCTCGTGGGCTTTGCTTTGAGAGTCACCACCAGCTCCAAGCAGCATGTCAAAGACATGCAAATGAATTGCATGCTGTGAGCTATTTCCCCTCTTTGTTGTTATCAGAATTGGGGTCTTTTAAAAAGTAATGTATTACACATTGCACAGGATACTTTTCTTCAAAGTAACGCAGTACGCTACTTAGTTACATCTAGGGCAACATAATTCGTTATACTACTCCTTACATTACTTTTGCCTTTCTCTGTAAAATGGCCCAAAATTCACTCTTTCATAATTACCATTTCATAATATAAACCTACAGCCTACAGTCCCACACACAACAAAAATCCAATTTTCAACACTAACATTACTGTCATGTGTCTGCCTCATTGCAGCTGAGTCCTCCTCAGAAAAGTAGATTCCAATTCCACCGCAGAGAAGGCACTGTGCTTGAAGGATTAGTCCTCGCGGTGAAGGCAGTTAACATGACAGAAAATGGTGAAATCATCAGAAATCTCTTACAACCCATCATGTTATTCTTCAAACACAACAAAAAGGTAAAAATACAAACATAGTTGGGCTAACATCATATTTAGAAAATGGAATAACCTGTTTCCCTCTTATTTTGATTTAGTCTTCACAGATTACAGATGGAACTTGTGTATTTTGGCAGGAATCAGACAATGGAACAGGTGCTGTTATCGATGTCATTGTTCGGTATTTTTATTTCTAAGTAAAAAGGTGACGCACACTTACTTGCTCTGATTTTTTTTCCTGTGTAGGTTACTGGAGTGTTAAAGGCTGCAAAACCAATAAAACTGAAGATGAATTTATTTGCAGCTGCGACCATCTCAGCTTCTTTGCTGTTCTTGTGGTAATATAATTTAACAGAAAATGATCAAACTTTGGTCATAAAAAAATATTTTTGCCTTATTATTGTTTAGCAGCTGTAACTCGGCACAGCATATCAATTAGGAGACAAAATGCCATGTGTATGGCATTTGAGGGGTGACATATTTTGTATAATTAAATATACCAGAATAAATGAGATGAATAGATTTTTTAATGCCAGCATGAGCTAACTAGTGCATTACATATAGATTGTATAAAAGCAGGATGTAACCTGATATGTCACTCGTTAGTTTTGGAATCAGCATTTAGAAGCCTCAGTGTTAGCCGCCTTGTGGAAGAGAGGACAGCGGATGTTAGGAATCTTCATCAATAATCTGTATTGGTACATTGTACAGATACAGATATCTGCTTTTGAGGACTTACGAAACAACAATAAAATACTGGAATACTTGTATTCTCTCACTAAAACTGAAGTACAAATTGTTTGACTGGGTTGTGTCACACCACATAGTATTTGTTAAATACCGTAATATCACTAATCTAAAGGTTAGCTGACAGTATTTAGCCAGAGCTGTTTATGCTAGCAAACATGTTACTCAAAGCTGGCGCATGCCTGACTTTGAGCCTCTCGTTATAACTACAATTATAACTCTATTACAATTGTAATAAATAGGATGAAATTATCTATAGAACCTCAAAACTATTTTTGTACTAAGCTGTAAACTTGATTGTTAATATCATTATGGCAATTTTAACCTTAGTAATTAACTTGCTTTTGGAGGAACTGCAGTGTTTAGCATGTCTACACCAGCTTCTTGGTCACACTGGTAATTCCCTTATTTTTACATACGTACATATTGTCTTACGTTTCAGAACCCTGAGATATCAGTCACAAACGTGGAAGCGGAGAAGCTAAGCTACATCACTTACATTGGATCAGCACTTTCAGTCGTCTTCACATTCATCAGCCTGATTGTCTTCATTTGGTTACAGTGAGTGTCCTCATGTCCCGTGATGTGTCATATTTAAATATTGTAGAATATCTCTTTAGTTTAGCAGACGAGACATTTTTTTCATCCTTTCATCAAGGACCTAAAGTAATGTGTTCATACGAAGTGAATTACTGCCATCTCATTTCATAGAAAAATGAAATTTTGTTTTGATTTTTACTATGTTGTGAAAGATTAGACATTAGTTATTAAGCATCACAAAACTAACTTGTCCCACACACTTAAGATGACATTCAATGTGAAAGATTTCGCATCAAGCATTTCATTCTGAGTGGCAAAAACCCAGGTCACACAAATAGCCAGGAAGCCCACCACAGTGTTTGGTGGCTAAGTAGATGGCTTGCCTGTTTCTGAGAACACTACTATGTTATGTTGCTAGGTTACAGCGCCTCTCACCACATGTTGCTTCATAGGACCTCAGTTGTTGCTCCAATTTTTGAAACTTTTTAAAAATAATGTTTGAACTTCCCTGCATGAATGCTTTTTTGCAAAACCTAGTTAGTTTATAAACCTAAAGAAATGCCTGGGTTTTTGCCATTTGCAGAGAGTAGGTTTTAGTTCCTTATAAATAAATTATTGTTCTCTCTTCTATAGTTTGACTTGTTGTCTGTGACACTGCACCCTGCTGATAGTAAACCACTTCTAAGCCCCAGTCTAGTTTCAACACACCTATATGTCAGTATTGCGCAGCAGCTATAGCTATAGCAGATACTTTCGCTTTAGTTCATTGTAAATTTACATTGAACTTTGGCCACATCTCAATTTACCTTAAAGTATTTTACGGGGTTGGAAAGCTTTGAAACACTGTGTATCCTGACACCTATGTCAGTTGTTGTGAAAATGTTTATATTTAATGGCTCTTGCATGTGACGGTGCCAAAATGACATGGTTACCAAATCTGCTCCAAACTTCACGTTTGATAAGAGTCCAAGTGTGGAGACGTCTGTATGTCTGTTGGTCACAGATGAACGAACTACTGCATAGGCATAGAAACAAGAAATTGGGTACTTAAGTTGTAAACATCATTCAATGTTCATGAGATGTACAGGAAATTTTCATTGTGGGTTCTACACAGGACAAGCAACTCCTTCATGAAACTACCATGAAGAAATGTGTAAGGTATTCATGTGACAACAGGAAATAGCTTGACAGTAGCAACAGTTGGCCTCAGCTGTAGCACACTTTGACAAAGTGTGAAGACCCTATCATCACTGCTGCCAGCTTCAGTTTTTTGTCTTTTATTGTTTAATCCACAGGACCACGAGCCTCACTTACACATAGACAAGACATTTTATCTTGTATATTTAGTCTTATAGCCATTATAAACAAACAACAAGCTTATAATCTCTATTGGTGTAAAGTATGGAAAAGCATGGAAAGTATGAACAGATATTGAAACTGATTTTAAAATTAAACATCTAAAAATGCCAGATTATGTCTAGTGTCTGCAAAACTGGTGATAAATAAATAATCGTGTTTCTCTTGTAGTCGGCGGTGTCCTGAGAAGGCCACAGGTCTGCACATGCAACTTACAGGGGCAATGTTCTGCCTCCACCTCAGCTTCCTGCTGTGCAGTTTCTGGGAATGGCTGAGGAAAAATGAGGACAGCTCAATTTGCCTGGTTCTTGGTCTCTTTCTACATTGGTCTCTGCTGGCCACCTTGACCTGGAGTGCTCTGGAGGGGTTTCAAATCTACCTTTTGCTCATTCGGGTCTTTAACATCTATATCAGGAGATACCTGCTCAAACTCTGCCTGGTTGGATGGGGTTAGTGAAGTTTTGTTGGGACATTGTTTCTGTCAAATATGGCAAAAAAAAAAAGAAAAACACTAATGAAGCAATAGTTCCAAGACAAGACTGAGGGCAATTAATATAGGCAAGGTAATTAATGATTTGAAAACAGGAGAGTAACAAGACAGCTGAATCTAATCTAACTTCTATCGTTATCCTTCTATCAGAAATGAGAAACTACCTAAACGGAAATACTGAGCACAAGTTGGGGGTGAAACTCATAACAGCTGAGACCTGACAATAAAGAACACTAAGAAACCAAAAAACTGACAAATAACCTTAAAAACAAGTAGAATTATACAAAGAAAAATTCAGAAACAAGAGTATCCTGAGCTCTCTTTGGCTGTTGTTTGAATTGGTCACCTTTAAATTAAGAAAAAGTTATAGTGGGACATTTTCACACGTTATCTACTAAAGCTGCTGAATATTATTGACTTTTTTCAGTCTGTGGTTTCCATTGTGTTGCAAATCACTTCCTCTCTCAGTTCAGCTTCTAGTCAACTGAACAAACTGACAAAGTCTGGCAGTTTAGAGATAAGAGGAATATGTAGATGGGGCTCAATCTCAAAATTTCTCAAGGTTGGTGATTTGTGTAGACTCATATTATTGTTTTTTGTTTGTTTGTATTTTTTTCATGTAGAGCAATTTCTTTTTGAATAAATTAAATTAAGAGAAGCCACATTCCAGTGTTTGCGTTTTACACGTACACACACAGACACTGGCAAGGTTCTTACACTGAAGCCCAGAACTTGGTCATAATCTAACATTCTCCGTATATCTTTTATTTTATGTTTGAGAAACTGCAGTGGATATTGCAAATTTAAAAAAAAAAATGTTACATTTGATCTTATCTTGGTCTTTGTATCTAATGATTCAATTAAAGGTAATTGATCATTCCCTTGTCCAGGTTTTCCCACATTGGTCGCAACAATTTGTGGGATTTCAGGTGTTTATGGCAAGTACACGCTACAACTAAGGGAAACCAAAAATGGCAATTCAACAGCACAAATGTAAGAAACTCAGTGGTTTTGATTTTAAATATGTAATTAGCATGGTATTTTGACTATGCACAGATACATGCTGTTATGTTAAAGGAGCTCACTGTATTTTTTTATTTTATCTTTTATAATGGGCAGGTGCTGGATTAGCAGCGACTTCCAATCAAAGCGTCCTCTAGTCAGCTACATCACTACTGTGGCCTTTCCTTTGTTGGTGGTCCTGTTCAATGCCTGCATGCTGGGGCTGGTTGTGTGTAAGATGCGGAAATTAAGAAGTGATGATAAGAAGATTAGCTTTGTAAGCAGCAGTGACTGGAAGGAGATAAACAAAGAGAAAAGAAAGAGGTTATGGAGGGACTGTGTCACAGTGCTGGGCCTCAGCTGTGTGCTGGGGTTACCTTGGGGGTTAGCCAGCACTACATACGTTTCACTCGCTGGGATCTACATATTCACCATTTTGAACTCCCTTCAAGGTTATTATGTGAATGATTCTTATATCAAATATGCACTGGACTTTGATCACTTGCAAGAAGAATTAACACTCGTTTTTCTTCTCTTCTCAGGTGTATTTATATTTCTTTGGTCTGTGGGTTTGGCCCGGAAGTCTTGATCGGCCTATGTTTCATTAGTCAGAGACTCTTCAAAAAGTGTTGAACACCAGTTTCAGCAGCCAATAGCCAATAACAGCCAAGATGTATTATCTATGATGTATATTAGGTGTTGACTGTTGAATGAGTTTTTGGGTTTTTGTTGCTGTTTTGTTTCTTCTTTTATATGCAAATGTATGTTTTCAAAAAATGCATCTATGATTCTTATGGTTGTATTATTTTTAGTAGAGAAGGCAAAGATTCTCAACAATTTACTGATTCATAAAAGACAATTCATGTATTATGACTTAGGTAAGTTACTGTAGATGGAAACTTTTGTGCTTTCATAAAAACATTTGGTTTCACTGCAGGTCAGTCTCTCAGTGAACTATACACTTTCAGATATTTTTGTCTGGCTTTCTCACTATGAGTCAAGTAGGGAAACTATGATTAAAATATTTTAATGCACAGCATCAGTTCTACACACTTAAATGGTCTAAATGATAATTTCTGGAAACTATCATAAGGTTTAAAGTTTCATGTTAGTTTCTTGAGCTAAAATTGCACCTAACCTTTTGCTTTAGTGGTTTAGGTACAAAGATTGCTGTCAGTCCTTCTGTTTTAATCAACAGTACATCCTGAAACACAAGCCAGCCTATCACAGAGCCCACATACCCTCTCAGCAGCTGACTCAATGTGTATTAGTCACCTATAATTGAGGAGACTATGCAGACACGCCATGACTTTTTGCTACTGTACAGATGATTGTGAAGCATGAATGTTGCAACATAGCTCAGTGGTTAGTACTGTTACTGATGGAGTGTTTAACATGAAAAAATACTTTTATTGCTTTGGACTGAACTAACTTTTCAGTGAAATGGGGCTGCAGACATCATCTGATGTTACCTGACAGGAATTGAAACTGAGTATTGAACTATGAAACTCAATAACAGAGTCGCTCTAGAGTGACCCCTTGTGCACAATAATTGCAGCCTTTTACTCATAGGCTGGTTGATTTACAACAGCACATAATGTGACAGATCCTCCAAAACACATGCAACCAGAGTAGCATTTAATTCAATTAAGCTGTAGTTATACATCCAGTTCATAAGAACATTATTCTCAAGGCACCTTACATAATAAGACAAAGACCCCAGGAAGGAAAACCACAACCATATGGTGATCCTTTATAAGCAGCACTTGGCCATAAAGGAAACAGACAGGAACAGATCTTCAACAGAAGCCATCTGCTTTTGTGGTTCCAGGTGAGGGGAAATAGAGGATAAATAAGAAGAGCACACAGAGATAAGGAGGGCACAAATTATGAGAAGAAGGCAACATTTTGTGGTAAGCAGTAGTGCCGTAAAACACATCAAGAGTGAAAAGAGTTTAACAGAGAAGAATTCTTTTGTGCATCATGGGAAGTCCCATCACATCTGTCAAACAACTCACGGTTACAGCTGTTCAAAACACCACGAGGCTGGCTGACATGATTGTGATGGGCAAGCCGTGAGTACTCAGACTGTGTTTACTGAACGCAATATGGATGAGATCTTGTAGATGCTCATGGCTCTGCAACGGGGAATTGATACAGGGAGTGCAGAATTATTAGGCAAATGAGTATTTTGTCCACATCATCCTCTTCATGCATGTTGTCTTACTCCAAGCTGTATAGGCTCGAAAGCCTACTACCAATTAAGCATATTAGGTGATGTGCATCTCTGTAATGAGAAGGGGTGTGGTCTAACGACATCAACACCCTATATCAGGTGTGCATAATTATTAGGCAACGTCCTTTCCTTTGGCAAAATGGGTCAAAAGAAGGACTTGACAGGCTCAGAAAAGTCTAAAATAGTGAGATATCTTGCAGAGGGATGCAGCAGTCTCAAAATTGCAAAGCTTCTGAAGCGTGATCATCGAACAATCAAGCGTTTCATTCAAAATAGTCAACAGGGTCGCAAGAAGCGTGTGGAAAAACCAAGGCACAAAATAACTGCCCATGAACTGAGAAAAGTCAAGCGTGCAGCTGCCAAGATGCCACTTGCCACCAGTTTGGCCATATTTCAGAGCTGCAACATCACTGGAGTGCCCAAAAGCACAAGGTGTGCAATACTCAGAGACATGGCCAAGGTAAGAAAGGCTGAAAGACGACCACCACTGAACAAGACACACAAGCTGAAACGTCAAGACTGGGCCAAGAAATATCTCAAGACTGGTTTTTCTAAGGTTTTATGGACTGATGAAATGAGAGTGAGTCTTGATGGGCCAGATGGACGGGCCCGTGGCTGGATTGGTAAAGGGCAGAGAGCTCCAGTCCGACTCAGACGCCAGCAAGGTGGAGGTGGAGTACTGGTTTGGGCTGGTATCATCAAAGATGAGCTTGTGGGGCCTTTTCGGGTTGAGGATGGAGTCAAGCTCAACTCCCAGTCCTACTGCCAGTTTCTGGAAGACACCTTCTTCAAGCAGTGGTACAGGAAGAAGTTTGCATCCTTCAAGAAAAACATGATTTCCATGCAGGACAATGCTCCATCACACGCGTCCAAGTACTCCACAGCGTGGCTGGCAAGAAAGGGTATAAAAGAAGAAAAACTAATGACATGGCCTCCTTGTTCACCTGATCTGAACCCCATTGAGAACCTGTGGTCCATCATCAAATGTGAGATTTACAAGGAGGGGAAACAGGACACCTCTCTGAACAGTGTCTGGGAGGCTGTGGTTGCTGCTGCACGCAATGTTGATGGTGAACAGATCAAAACACTGACAGAATCCATGGATGGCAGGCTTTTGAGTGTCCTTGCAAAGAAAGGTGGCTATATTGGTCGCTGATTTGTTTTTGTTTTGTTTTTGAATGTCAGAAATGTATATTTGTGAATGTGGAGATGTTATATTGGTTTCACTGGTAAAAATGAATAATTGAAATGGGTATATATTTGTTTCTTGTTAAGTTGCCTAATAATTATGCACAGTAATAGTCACCTGCACACACAGATATCCCCCTAAAATAGCTGAAACTAAAAACAAACTAAAAACTACTTCCAAAAACATTCAGCTTTGATATTAATGAGTTTTTTGGGTTCATTGAGAACATGGTTGTTGTTCAATAATAAAATTATTCCTCAAAAATACAACTTGCCTAATAATTCTGCACTCCCTGTATACCTGATGACCAGTGAGGGACATTAGCCCGACTGCAAAATCGGATGCAGTTGTTCACATTAACCCAAACAACAGCAAGTTTATTGATTCATGCGGGTGGCTGTGGCTCAGGTGGTAGAGCAGATCAGCTACTGACTGGAAGGTTGGTGGTTTGATCCTTGGCTTCCCCAGTCTGCATGTCAGATATCCTTGGGCAAGATGATGCGTTCATCGGAGTGTGAATGTGTGTGAATGTGTGTGAATGTAGATTACTTTGTACTTGTGTTTAGAAGTGCTTGAATGGGTGGATGAGGCATGTTGTACACAGTGCTTTGAGTACTTGGGGAGAGTAGAAAAGCACTATATAAGAATCAGTCCATAATCATCTCCTTCACTCATTCGGCTCTGGAACAACAAATTCTTCTCCTTGATAACGGGACTCTGTTTTGACTCTCTGCCCCTATCCTTCAAGGACACCTGCATCAGCCGAGGACTGTTGACTTTTGCTTAACCAGGTGAAAGGACACACTCTCTCTCAAGCTGAACACAGGATACACACACACACACACATATGCATGTACACTGATGCAGATATACACTCACCCCCCGCCCCCATTCCAAAGCCTCTGATGCTTGCTACCCACCTGATGCAGACAGTCCAGTCCAGCACTGGAAAAAGCTGCAGGACAACATGGCTGCTGTCTACACCGGATCATTCCTTACCCCATACCCTCCTCCCTTTGCATGTCACGTCCTTTTACATGGTGTAAGATGTGAATATTCATGTGCTTTTTTGTTTTCTTTACTGTCCTCAAACTGGCTCCCAGTTAGGAGCCCAGTTCGAGTAGATTTTTTTTTCTCCTCTTGTCCCTGATGTGTGTACTTTCACTGTTCTTTTTGGTGCGGCCAAATAAAATTTCAACTTTGAACATCTAGGAAATTTGGGGGTGACTCTACACTGTGTAGTATAGTCATATAGTGGCATGGTAGCTTTATAATTAATATAATTATTTTAATTACTAATATACTGCTGTGTGGATTTATCTATGAGAATAAAATATTTTAAAAAGTAATTCTAGTTTTTTTTAATTTTTTTTAAATGTGTAATAATAATTAAAATAGTAAGTAATAAGTAAATACAAGTATCAAAATATCCATTCATCCATCCATTTTCCTGCATCGCATCCGAGCTTGGGCCCAGGGGTAACTATCTGAGCAGAGAAGCCTAGACTTCCCACACCCCACCTACCTCCTCCAACTTGCATTCCCAGGCAGCTGAGAGATACAATCTCTAGTGAGTCCAGGGTCTGCCCTGGGGCCTCCTCCCGGTAGGATCATGGTCTTGGAATGGGAAGTGCTGGTTCTCATTCCTGCTGCTTCACACTCAGCCACAAACTGCTCCATTCAAAGCAGAAGGTTACCGCACGATGAACACATCATCTCAAAAAACCCAAACAAAGACCCTCCACCACCTTGCCATGCTTAGATATTCTGTCCAACACCAACCGGAAACAAGTACAACTTACTACCAGTGATATGAACCGAGCTCTGGCTTTATTTGTACAGGGACAGAATGGTCTGTAAAAATGAGCCAGGCACCCCATTCTCCTCAACAGGATATCCTGAGGGACCCTGTCAAATGCCTTCTCCAAGTCCACAAAACACATGTATACTAGTTGAGCAAACTCCTACCCACCTTTGAATATCCTTGAGAGGTTTAAGATGTGGTCTAGTGTTCCACAGTCAGAACAAAAAAGTCATCATTCCTCCAGAATCCAAGGTTTGACTAACTGGCAGACTGTCCTGTACCCTGGCATACACTTTCCTAAGGAGGCTGAAAAGTGTGATCCCCTATTGTTGGAGCTCTTCTTTAACAGGGGAACCACCACTACAGTCTGCCATTCCCAAGGCACCCCCTGAGATCTCCACTGAACATTTCAGAGGTGTGTTAACCAGGACAGCCCTACAACATCCAGAGCCTTCAGGAACTCAGGAAGGCAGCATCAAAATAAACCCATAGATATATTATAAAGACATGAAGTACAAAATACAATATTTACATACAAAATATAGTGAAGGAGTAGCAGAAATAAGAAATAAGCTGGAAATAAGCATAATAGATTAATTTTAAATGGTTTCTATGACTCAGTAATGAAACCTTATTTAACTGAGGCTTTTGTAATGGCACTGATGGCTGTAACTATCAGCATGGTTTGAAACAGGGTGCAACAGTACTCTGTGTTGGATTTTTTTACTTTGGAAATGTCTTTTATTTTTTTAAACTTATTTCCTAACTCTCTTTTTTTTCTTTAGGGTGGATTTTAAGATTTCTGTCAGACTTGTTTTAACATTAATTTATTGAAGTTCTTTGCCCAAGTTATGATCTCATCAAGTTATCTTGTGTTTATGAATGTTTGTCTCTCTGTCAACCAAGAAGCACAGCATAGAAAGGATTAAGGTCATACCATTAATTCAAATGATAAAGCCTTGATAAAACAACTGATAATTTTCCTTCATGTAACCATAGCAGCAGGGTCTCCGGCAGACAACTCTCAAACTGATTCACTGCCTGTGTGTTCGGTGTGGTTATATACTGTCTGTGTAAATATTTCTATCATAACTCAGAGCAACAACTCACTACTTGAACTTTGTGATACCTCTGGAAAAAACCTTGTCATGAATCACCTCGTCCAATCAGGGGTCATCCCTGCCTCTGCCAAGAACATGTGATATATACAGATGTGAAACTCCCACTTTGTCTCAGTTAGCAAGCCTCAGCCAAGCAGAGCAACACCCTGTGGACCTCATAGAGCATACCTGTGTTTGTAGCTGAGTGAGCCACGATGTGGATTACATTTTTTCTAGTTACAATCTTCTGTTTTTCTATGTCCCAGGCTGTGGGTGAGTAAATTTACCATGTCATTCCTATGATGTTTAAAGTTTGTGAGGGAAATACCACTCTAACTGTTAGTATCTCAAGGTTGTGGATTTTCTCAAACCACGAGAAAAGTAAAATCACTGACTAGCATCTCAGCTATCAGGTAGCAGGAACGCTGTTCCTAGAGTGTTGATCAAACAGCTGCTTCTCACTTGCCTCTGGAGTTAAATATCACTTTGATGTTTTATCACCTTTCAGTCTTGTTTAAATGTATTAATGATGCTAATTTTGATCCCTTCACTTCTGGTGTGTATCACTATAGCAGACTACTGTGAAAATGTTCTCCAGGAGTGCCTAAAAAGGCCCACTGCATGGACACGGTAATTCGTTTTATTCTGTACATCTCACACTCCTGCTTTTGAAAGGTTATATCATCTTTCTCATGAATAAATAAACTTGCTGTTGATAAATACTAGTTTAACATAATTGATACAACCTGAAGGAGAGATATGATCACTGTTTATGCATTCACTCCATATAACAGAAGTTACTGCCTGTTAAAATGTTTTTATCTCTACATAGGCTGCTTTTCAGTGTTTTAACATGGTTTCATCATAAAAACATACTAAGTGTATAATCTTTTTAATTTATACCGTAATCTCAATCAAATGTGACACTGAGGGCTCCTGGCAAAGTGTCTGTGTATAAATAAATATTTATGACATGAAAGGACACTTTGTCACATTTTGAGATGCATTTGACACTCTGGAAGCGTAGGACATTATTTTTAAATTACTGTCAGGGGTTTTCAAAGATCAGTGCTATAATGTGTCTAACTGGAAAGGGTGTTGGTTGCACTCCCCAAAATAACTGATACTTTTTAAAGCAAGTAAATATAATATATAACTGTGAACAAATGAAATCAATAAATTCAAATCACACCAAAGCAGACTGTGAAATAATTGTTTTTTCTTATTTATTAATTATTTCTATTAGTTTATTGTCTCTGTCTTCAGTTATATCACTAATGCCCATTTGTATATCTGAACTATGTTAAATTTCTGTTGGTAGTTGTTATGAGGACAAAATTATGACCTGCAAGCCAAGAGGTCGCTTCATGACAGGCATCAGACAACTCAAAGTAGACTCGCTTCAAGAGGTGAGGTCATTTGGAGCTGAAGTGCTTTTTGGAAGTGAAAAAATTACATTTTATCTGAATTGCTTTATTTTTGTATTAATGAACTCAATAAATAACAAAAACAGAATATTTAAAATTTTGTTTTTGTGTATACTCTTCAGGTTGATGTGAGTCCTACGCATGAACATAGGGTTCACATCCCATCATCAGCTCTCCAGAGAAGCAGAGGAAATGTGCCTGAGGTGGAGGTCCTGGTGGTGGCCTCTGTAATAAACAGCAGTCATTTTAAGGTCAGTGACTCCAGAAAGAGAACGCTGATGTCATTCACTGAAAAAATGCTGATCTGTGGGGGTTGCAGGTTCAGTTTCACTGGAGGCCACAGTAGGAAATGAGAAATACTGTCCTTTATATCATGTCAAATATGTACGTCTGGTAGTATATTTAATCAAATCTTAAATTTCCATGTACATATACCCAGAAATCTCACCAGTTTTGTTTCACATTCCTGAAAATGACAAATCAGTTGTGTGGGAAGTTTCATAAACAAGAGTAAAAACGTGTTTGAGCATGTAGTTCAACCTTCAGCCTCCCTTCTTCCCTCAAATTATTGCACATAAACTTGCCTTTACAGCTCAGGTACAGAAAACAGAAACATACTGGGCTGTATGTCTCTTGTCATGCTGGTGTGTGGATTCAAACATCACAATCACAATGTAAATTATGTTCTTTAAAAACAGATATATGGCGATCTGTTATACAAACGTCTTCTGCTAAAAACAACCTCAGACTTCCATCTTTGCTTGCATCTGCTTTCCTGTTTGTTCTATTCTGCTTTTTCTAGCTTGTAAGCTTTCAGGTGGTTTTGAGTGTTGAGTCTGTTTAGGCTGTTTACTGCGTGGGTGTGTGTAGTTGTGTAAACCACATACTAACAAATGTGTTAGTATGTGGGCTGAATTTAAATTAGTGAAGGGCTAGATTTGGCCTGTGGGTCTTCATGTTAAGAGGAGAGTTTTTTGCAGTCAGTCTCATCCCAGCGCTTTGTTCACGTGTCTCACACATTGCAGCTAAGTCCTCGTTCAAAAGGCAGGCAAATACAGTTTCACCGCAGAGAAGGCACTGTGTTTAGGGGCTCAGTCCTATCGGTGAAGGCAGGAACTCTTTCAGTGAATAACCTCCAGCAACCCATCAAGTTAATCTTCAGACATGACAAAGAGGTAAGAAGACATCAAAATGGTTGCAACAGCATCTTACTTTGAAAATCTAATAATCTGTTTTCATGGTATTTCTATTCATTTTTTTCACAGGTGGAAAATGGGACTTGTGTATTTTGGGAGGAATCAGCGATGGGAAATGGAACAGGTATTATTACAGATGTCAGCCTCCAGTATAGTCATTTCTAAATCTAAAGAAGATTTACAACTACTTAATGTATTTGTATGTATTTATTTTATTAGGTTATTGGAGCACTGAAGGCTGTGAAACCAGTAACACAGGAAATGAATTTATTTGCAGCTGCAACCATCTGAGCTTCTTCGCTGTGCTTGTGGTAAAATGATAATCTCTTTCTACAGAATGTAATAAAGCCCTGTGATAAAATCTGCGCTTGTCTAATCAGTGTATAGCAACTTTAATTAGGAACAGCATATGAATTGAGTCTTTAAAGAGCTTGAAGGGTGAAGTCTTCAACTTAAATGCAAGCAACAAATTTTAGTCACAAAGCCATTTTCTCTTGGAAGTTCCCACATATAATAACAAATTCTAACAAATTCAATTCAATTTTATTTATATAGCGCCAAATCACAACAACAGTCGCCTCAAGGCGCCTTATATTGTAGAGTAAAACCCAACAATCATATAACCCCTTATGAGCAAGCACTTTGGCGACAGTGGGAAGGAAAAACTCCCTTTTAAAAGGAAGAAACCTCAGACAGAACCAGGCTTAGGGAGAGGCGGGGCCATCTGCTGCGACCGGTTGGGGTGAGAGAAGGAAGACAGGATAAAGACATGCTGTGGAAGAGAGACAGAGGTTAATAACAGGTATGATTCAATGCAGAGAGGTCTATTAACACATTGTGAGTGAGAAAGGTGACTGGAAAGGAAAAACTCAATGCATCATGGGAATCCCCTGGCAGCCTACGTCTATTGCAACATAACTAAGGGAGGATTCAGGGTCACCTGATCCAGCCCTAACTATATGCTTTAGCAAAAAGGAAAGTTTTAAGCCTAGTCTTGAAAGTAGAGATAGTGTCTGTCTCCTGAATCCAAACTGGAAGCTGGTTCCACAGAAGAGGGGCCTGAAAACTGAAGGCTCTCCCTCCCATTCTACTTTTAAATACTCTAGGAACAGCAAGTAGGCCTGCAGAGCGAGAGCGAAGTGCTCTAATAGGGTGATATGGTACTACAAGGTCATTAAGATAAGATGGGGCTTGATTATTTAAAACCTTGTATGTGAGGAGCAGGATTTTGAATTCAATTCTGGATTTAACAGGAAGCCAATGAAGGGAAGCCAAAACAGGAGAAATCTGCTCTCTCTTTCTAGTCCCTGTCAGGACTCTTGCTGCAGCATTTTGGATTAGTTGAAGGCTTTTCAGCGAGTTTTTAGGACTTCCTGATAATAATGAATTACAGTAGTCCAGCCTGGAAGTAATAAATGCATGAACTAGTTTTTCAGCGTCACTCTGAGACTTTTTTAGAGACTAATTTTAGAGATGTTGCGCAAATGGAAGAAAGCAGTCTTACGTATTTGTTTAATATGTGTATTGAAGGACATGTCCTGGTCAAAAATGACTCCAAGGTTCCTCACAGTGTTACTGGAGGCCAAGGTAATGCCATCCAGAGTAAGAATCTGGTTAGATACCATATGTCTAAAAAAGTAAGAGATGCTTTTCAGATCTTAGCTAACCCATGCATTCAATTTTTAAATAACATTTGATTGAAGGAGTTTTAATTTAGCACTTCAATTTAAAAACAAACAAACAAACAAAAACAAACAACTGAATTCAGTGATTTGCAAATCTTATGAATGCATGTGGAAAAATACCCTTAATTTGAATTTGTTGGCAGCAACAAATCTCAAAAAGGTTGGGACAGGGGTTATAAAAGGCTGGAGAAATAAAAAGACAGCTAGAATAACATTTTACCACTCATTATATATATTCCCAACAGATTTGTCTTGAATAAATTTCTGTCCACAAAAAAAGGCAGAAAATCAATAGTGGATACTCATGATTTCCGGTGGAACTTACATGATTCTGTCATGGAAGTCACTGAATGGGCTGAGGAACACATCCAGAAATCTTTGTCTATAAAAACGGTTCACCATGCCATATGAGAACTTGAAGCAGGAGTTCAGCAGTCTTCTATGGGTCAAAACGTAGAGTGAAAAAAGTGGAAAAGTTGTTATAAGAAGAGGTGGAGTGATTTTAAATTATAATACCGAAACTATTTGACCGAGGCCCGTGGATAGGCCTCCATTAAACATCTTAACATAGACTTCATTTCAACAGTGTCTTTTTATGTTCCAGAACCCACAATTATCAGTGAGTAAATCTCATTCGGAGACACTCAGCTACATCACTTACATTGGATCAGCACTCTCCGTTGTCTTCACATTCATCAGCTTGATCATCTATATTTGTCTACAGTGAGTACATATGTTTTACTTGAATGTCCTTTTAACTTCTGCCATGTTTTGATATTTTCTCTAGTATTACATTTTAAAGAGGTGTTGTGTTGATAAAGAAATATATTATTGTTGGCTTAGTTCATAGAAAAAATTCTAAAGGTCAACCACTGACAGAAGTTATGTTGTGAAAGACTGGTTTATTGCATCAGTCAGACCAGTTTAAATGTACTGTGTCACATCTGGTGGGAAACAAACACTTGCACATAATCTTTCCTAAAGTGTGGCACCCCACAGTCGTCGGTCAAAAACTGTTCACAGTTGACTGTTCCTCAGTCAAGTGTGAACAGTCCTGAAGCCCTCTGCATGTTTGCAGACAAAATTGGAATTTTTTTCTGAAGCTGAAGTCTATGCAGTTACATATGCATATACTAACATTTTAGTATTAATGCATGTTGGATTATTGAAAGCTGGCAGGTAGTCATTGCATGCATCTGAATCACACGAGGAGTAAGCAGGATGGGCAAAATTTTAAATATCAAAACATATCAGAGGAGTTTGGAAACAAAGCTAAAGTGGAAAGTTTGAGATGGTCTGGGAATGTGCAGAGGAGAGATAGTAGCTATACAGGACTGAGGAGGAGGTTTTTGGATGTCACATGCAGTGTTGGTGGTACAGAGGAGGGTGCTAGGGACAGGGTGAAAAATTAAAACAATTTCCCCTAAAGCACTGGTTCCCAAACTTTTTTTGCTAGGCCCCCTTTGTTTTATAAGATTCCCACTGTAACTTCACTGTATAATGAGCTAACATCTCCAAAATTTCAGTAATTATAAGAAGTGTTCATGTGAGATACTGTTTGTCCGTTTTTTGGACAGTGAGCCCAGTGCGTGCTCCCGACGCAGGGGAAACCTACCTTGGCACAAGGGCTGGGTATCGTCAATGATTTGTAATCAATTGGATTCAGATTTGATTTGATTAAATTTTGCCTCAGACAGTCAGAAATATTATAATTCTGATCATTTATCAGTACTGACACTTGTGAGACTTCATCAGAGGTGTGAGCATCACAGCAGACACCTTTGTGTCAAAGTAACTGAGGATAAAATACAGATGGGAAACTGTTTTGAAAATACACTGAGAGAGAGAGCTGTGCAGGAAGCGTGATTTTATCGTAGTGGACACAAAACAGTGAAAGTAAGAGGGACGTAATGATGATGTTTATCAAATGTGAAGTGTAATTTTGATCTTTTGCTGCTGTTTCAGTGAATTTAGGTCAGAGAGTGATAAAACCTGCAGCATCAGAAGCTGTGAGGTGTCAGCTTTCAACACCGACAGCGTGCCCGTGTACGTGCCGTCGGGTGAGAAAGCCGACATCTCACAGATTCTGATGCGTCGGGTCCGCGCTTTGTGTTCACATCTTTGTGTGGAATCCTTTTTCCTGCTATCATTTACTATTTTAGCTGTTTGGTGGTTGTTGATATAGTTTTGTGAGTTTTAACCCGAGATCCTGGCATTTCTGGCAAAATACATTTATATTTAATAATCGATTCAGGATTAAATAAATGATCGGAAAATCGAGTTTTGAAACCCACCCCTACTTGGCACCACTGTTGTACAGGTGAAGCCAATGGCAAGATATGCTTCATCACATTTTCTAGTCTTTGGCTTGGAAGTTGGTTCGGAAGCATATTTGGCGATGCTTCATCTTCTGCTTTGTGTTTGTGTGGGAGCTCCGTCAAAAAACCTGTCCATAGCAGTGTCCAAGGCTTCTTTTTTTATTCATACCCCACCCCCCTCCGCCAATGGCTTTGCACCCTCCACTTTGGGAACCACTGCCATAAAGGAAGTAGCTGGAAGAAGAAACAGAAAAAGGAGCACTGGATCCTCTGACACTTATCTCCTTGGATTAAAGGCAGTTAGGATGCAAAGATAATCATTATTTTACATAAAACCTATACATTAATAAAAAGGGGTTATAGTCTTCAAATAAATAAATATAGTAGCAAATTATGAAGAAATATCAATATATGGGTCATACTCTAAAATGCTACATTTATTTATTTAAATTTACTTCATTTATCTCTAATATTACTTTGAAAGGGTTTAGTTCTTTCTTCCTCCAGCTTCATCATCTTCTTCCCATTTTTGGCAGTCTTGGTTCCCGTACTCTTGGTTACATATAGAACAGGATACATTATCTGGCATATTTAGTCTGACAATAATTATGGGAAATCACAAGCTTCTCAGTTTCATCTGTGTGGAGTTACTATTGTTAGTGTTATCAAAATCGAGGGTTCAAAGCGAAAGGTTTAAAAAAAGGCCAAATTTCTTCCATTGTTTAAAGAATTGTAATGCTGTTTCTCTCTTTAGTCGTCGGCGTCCTGAGAAGACAACTAATCTGCACATGCAGCTAGCAGGAGCAATGCTCTGCCTCCACCTCAGCTTCCTGCTGTCCTGTTTCTCGGCATGGCTGCTGAATGAGGACAGCCCAGTTTGTCTGGTTCTGGGTCTGATTTTACACTGGTCTCTGCTGGCCACCTTCAGCTGGACTGCTCTGGAGGGGTTCCATCTCTACCTTCTACTAAGCCGGGTTTTTAACATCACTTTCAGGAAATATCTTCTCAAACTCAGCTTAGTTGGATGGGGTGAGTAAAGTAAGGTTAAAACACAATTTCGTCAGATGCTGTCAAACAGGCCAAATGGAAATGGATAGTGTAGGTTTGTTGTTGTTGTTGTTGTTTGATACTACAAAGTTGAGAAAACATCATAAATTTGGTGATTAAAATCCAGGTAAATGGCTGAATGAGATTGGTTTGTCGGTATGGTATTATGTATACAGTATTTTTTCCATTTTCGACAACTTTTTTTTTACTACAAATACTTCAGTGATTTGCTGAGAGTGTCCAATAATACTATATGAAATTGTAGCATGTGCACAAATGTCGAGTGATAAAAATGAGCATGGCAAAAAAAAAAAGTCCAGCAATCAGTGTCGTAATAAAGCCTCAAGGATGGATAATCTTGAAAGGCTGGTGAGTGGTCTAGATCCACACTCAAGTTTTTAATTATTTTTCATGTAGAGCAACTTCTTTTTGAATAGAACGACTGCTGAGAAATCATGTTTGCTAACATTTGCACTTCAAGCTGTAGCACATGCAATTTTTTTTTTAATTTTATCTTTTTATATGCATTTAATACTTCACTTGAAAATCATTCTATTTCTACTTCTTTAGGCTTCCCGACACTAGTCGCAGTGATTTGTGCGATTTCAGGTGTTTATGGTAAATACACCCTGCACATGCGGGACGCCAAACTCTCCAATACAACAGCACACATGTAAGAAAATATCATCAGTAGGATTTTTATGCATGCAGTGACCCATGAAATCATACTTTGGTGTTAACATTGGTGACATTTATATGCTGCCTCCAAAATGTTTTATATTTATTTAATACATATTTGTTTTTCAATAATGAGCAGATGCTGGATGAACAGCGAGTTCCCGAAGAAGCACCTTATAACCAGTTTCATCACTACAGTGGCCTTTCCTTCCATGGTGGTGCTGTTTAATGCCTGTGTTATGGGACTAGTTGTGTTTAAGCTCTGGGGGATAAGAAGGGGTAGTGCAGGCTTTGGAAGCAACACTGGCTGGAAAAAGACAAACAAAAACAAAGGCTGGAATTTATGGAAGGACTCTGTTAAAGTGCTGGGCCTCAGCCTTGTGCTGGGGTTACCTTGGGGGTTAACCAGCATCACATATGTTTCACTCCCTGGTATCTATGTATTCACAATATTCAACTCCTGTCAAGGTTAGTATGTGACTAATTCTCGTATAAAGTATGCACTGGATTTTGATCATTTGTGAGAAAAGTTGCATTTTTTCTCTCTTATCAGGTGTCTTCATGTTCCTGTGGTCTTTGGCTTTGACCAGGAAGCCTCAATCGAACAATAACTCATCAACAGACACCTGTCAGAAAAAGCTGACCACCAGTTTAAATAACAGCTAAGACAAGTGAATTATCCTGACTTACAAACCCAATTCCAAAAATGTTGACATGGTGTGTAAAAGGTAACTGAAATCAGAATGCAAACAAATGAAACAATTAAAACCTCATATTTTATTCACAGCAGAACATGGAAAATATATCTAGTTTTTAAATCTGATAAAAATGTACCATTCTAAGAAAACTCCCAGCTTGAATTAGACGCCAGGAGAACATCTGAAAAAAGTTTGGACAGGGCTATATTTGCCAGTGTGTAGGATCCTCTTTTCTTTTATTAGAGAGGAAGCTGCAGACTCTATCACTGCAATATACAAGGTATAAATATGCAATAATTTACAGTATAAAGTGTCTTGAGGTGACTGTTCTTGTGATTTGGCACTATATGAATAAAATTGAATTTAACTGAATTTTAGGACGCAGAGACCAGCTGCTGGATTGGCTGTGCCAAATGTTTTTAATTTGTGAAAGGTCCGGACTGCAGACTGGGCAGTTCCACACCTCCACTCTCCTATTCCTATTATGCTGTTGTAAAACGTGCCTCTGTCCATTCTAAATTAGCTTTGAGAGCAGCTGGCAGTCCTCTCCATCTACTATATTTTTATATTTAAACAACTTTTAAATATTTTTATATTATCTATGTTCCACTGTGAATAAAATATGGCTTTATGAGAATTGGAAACCGTTGCATTCGATTTTTAGTTACATTTTACACAGCATTTTCTTACATTTTACCAGTGACATTCATATATGGTAATGAAGACTCATTTTATTTGTTGATGTTTTTTTCTCTTCTTTCTTATTTTGGAATCAAATACAAATATGATTTTTGTTAGTATATTCAACAATTAACTTGTGAATCGTTTAATTAAAAAAGCAGTTACTGTGAAGATCATCCATATTCTTTATACTGTATTATAGGTATAGGTCAGGTAATGTATCTGTCCTACAAACTTAACCTATATACTACAGAATGTTATTAGTTATTGTTACTGTTATTGGCTAGACATGGTAGATATTTATCTTCATGAAGCAGGTGACTTCACTGCAGACTAATCAGTTCAGTTATGTACTCTGTGGTATTTTAATATTTCTGCATTGTTTCATCAAGTATACACTCACTAAAATGCTTGTTATGTTGGCTGACTCACTGTAGGGGTGATTCAAATTGTAATAGAGAGACAGACAATAACTGCAGGAGTAAATAACGGATAGGTTGTTTTTGACACTGCCCCCTGGTGACAGTAAACGCCTGCAACATGTTGACAAAGGTCTACATGAATGTCATCACTGTAGGGAATGCGAAAAGTAATCATCTATATTATTTTGCATAACCATTGTTTTACTTTGGGCAGCTGAAGTCTATTTTGTGGACAAAATTGTTGCACTATTAGGCTATATAAGCAGGATTATGAAATTTCACTAGTAAAAGGTCTTTGTAAAACAGTTATTCCACCCGAAACAATTTTCAGGTTAGTGCAGCACCATCTTTGTGTGATAACAGATTTATTTTTAGGTTGATTTTATGATCAAATGTTATATTATGTATAATATTATGTATAATACAATTTTTGTAATAAAATAAGTACAGTTTAAAAAATTAAAAAATATATATCAACACTGATCATTTTTTTATTATTATTTTATTTACTGATTAAACCATAGATTGGGATGTTGGACTATTTTTGATAACTATGTTTGAAAGCATTTTTAAGTTTGGCAAAACGTTTGAGAACCACTTGCGACTCTTTTGTCCGGAGACAAAACACTGTAGAACTTTGCAGCTCCATCATCACAAAAACAAAAAAACAAAACAAAAAAACATTTATGTATTTGAAAAAACGAAACACAGCAATCACAATGACGTAATGTCTAAAAAAAAATAGCAGAAGTCACAAAGTCAGCTTTTAATTGGACAACGTTAACAGGAAGTGCTTTTACTTTGAAGTTTTAAGAAGTAAAATGTTTAATGTTTTATTGAGATTGTGGATTACAGTGATACATTGGAAACTCGTGACAGCAGTTTAGTTAATTTAACTATATAATAATACGAGGGAACGTATCAAGTAAACTACATCAAAGAAATTATTATAGTTTTTACGAGTTTCTTCACATTCGTAGTCACCGGAAATAAAAAAGGATTGCGATCTCTCGCGTTTCCTTTCTTTCCAACTGCCAGACACACTAAAGAGAGACGGAGACAACATGGATCCAAATACTACGATTCTCCGAGTGAAAAGAAAAAGGGGAACCGACCCCGCAGATGCTTTGCTGCTGGCATGCAAACGTATCCGTCCCGAAACGTCCCAGAGCTCAGGCGAAACGGTACCTGAACCCAACGAAGCCGAAGTGGAAAACTCTGTCTTCAAACTCGTGGCGACCGTAGCAACACAGGTGAGGGGCCCAGTGCTATCGCCAGAGCAGCGGTCAGTGGAAGGGGTAGCTTTTGAAAAATAATGGTGGTGGGGGGGTAGTTATCATGATAGTTGAAACCACTCAGAAGAGCTGAGTGGGTGATAGCAAGCTGAATGAAGCTGCTGAGAGCATCACTTACTGTCCGGAACAACGCGCCTTTGTGCTTATTGTTGTTAGCAATCATGCTAGCTGCTAGCCCTAGCTACCCCACAAACTGTTGTTAGCTTGTTTTGTTTTGTTGTTTTTTTTGACGTAATTTGGGCCTTGAAAACGAAGTGACAATCAAAATCCAGGCTGTGGTATGACTAACGTTTGAAGTAAATTAAATATTTACATGCGCAATTCAATAGACGAAATAAGACCCATTACGTAAGCTAATTAGATTAGCTGTAAACACTGCTATATACAGTTGTAGCACTGCATTTGTTTGTGTAATGTGTACACCGACCACTATGGTTTTCTTTGTGGGATTCGGTAAAACAGACAGATGGCTAATGCATCTTTTTCCACTTCAGTACATTTTGAGAGAATGCTTCCTTTAGTGAGTGATGGGCACAATGACTGGAAAATTGATATCACAATATTGATTCTGGTGAGCTTTTATATAGGGTTTTTTGTACTCAGTCTTGTGTCAGAAGTAAGCAGTCTTAAAGTTTTTAATGTCATAAGGAAGTGAAATGGGTATGAATAAAACCACAGCCAAAATGAGGAATACACCACTCCTAGGCTCTGATGACAAAGTTAACTATTTGGGAGGCGGATAAGGAGTCTCTCCTTAACAGGCTTTTCTGTCTTCTCTGCATTTTTAGGTTCGTGTAATGTCTTTTTATTTCTTAACAGTAGGTTTTTCCTGGTGATAACTATGCTTTGGGAGGTGACCAAGCAAATAACCATAATTGAGTCACATACAGTTAAGGCAAAGAGTCTTTGTTACCTTACATATTTCTCTGGATTTTCCTTTTATTTCTTGCCATTTGATGAACACAGTCCTGTTGATTGTCATTTTTGTGCTAGGCCAAATTGTCTTTTGAGGGCACCAAACATTTCTATGCGCAGGGAAAATTCTGGTCATTGCGTTTTCAACATGTGAATTTTGAATCTTTGCACATGTCCTATTGCTACTGTTCTTTTAGTTTGTTTTGTAAATAGATAATTGTTAGTGTTTTTGTTTTGTGTTTTTTTTTATTGTCTGTTGTTACAAATTGGTTGTTTCCCCGTTGTAGAAAATTGGATGTGGGGTTTTTAATTGTTGGATTTCGATAATATTTGCATTAAATTAGTGGAACCGTGAGTAAGATGAGTGTGCAGTTCCAGCAGCTTCTATGAGTTGGGAATTAAAAGGGAAATCAATGTTTATGTTAAAGCCTTGTGGGTTGTTATCTTTGTCATCCCATCACCAGGAAGCTCCCGTTCAGACGCAGGTTCGACAGGCTTTGGCTCGGCCTCGCACGGCGCATGCACTGCGTCCCTCTGCTGCCAGCTCACAGCGGATACTTGGTGATTTACGCAGCACAAAGTGGAGTACTCGGAGAGAGGAACGCTACAGAATACTCTCAAGCCACCGTGCTGGTCTGTCAGCCCCAGCAGAGCAACAGACACCACAGATGGGTGCTTCTGAGTGTGTAGAGGAAACGGGGAAAGAGACGGACAAATGCTGGGGGCTGGGTGAAATCCAGGTGGTGGATCTGATCCATGAGGATGGAGAGGACCAGGATAAACCATCAGGCAAGGTAAGTTGATAGTTGGAGATTCTGGGTTTTGTTTGCAGCAGTTGTCCTAGTGCTGTTTGGCAAGCGTACTCATGAACAGCCCAACCATCAGTTATTATACTCAATTTAGGGTCCTGATATGTTGCACCTTTTTCACTTAGTGGAGGCTAAATTACAGAAACAGTCAGTTAAAAAAATAAATACCATACTGCCCTCAGACTGTTAAAAAACCTAAGTGGTTGTCCTCATAGGGCTGCTTGATTGTATTTGGGATTATTTAACACAGATTATCAGTTTACCACAACTTACCAGTTATTAAGCTTTTACTGAATACAATTGTGCAGTTTAACAAGTGCTTTTCAGAAGGCAGATGCTACAAATATCAATATAATTCAGTTGCTGAGAGTCATCCAGTCTTAGCTCAACCACATGGCTAGCACAGTCATCAACTGTTAACGACGCTATTATCATTGGTCGGTCTCACAGATCCAATCTTCTGATTTCTCATCGTGCCAGCACATTTCCTGTTCTGTTAAGTAAGGATTGTCCTGGTAATTCATTTACTATAGTCATTAGAAATTAGAGAAAAAAAAAAAACATTAACTAGTCAAAAAGTAAGAAATTGTTCAGCAAACAGGCAGAATTGTTAAACAAATAGTGCATGTTTATTTAAAAACCTTTTGGAAGTGCATTCTTCCCCAATCAAATCACATTGATCTCTGGTCTTGCAATGTTGGATTGGAAGTGTGGCTAGTGTTAGCAGGGCTAGCAGGAGCAGCAGCCATCTTTCCTTGGAGTTTAAAAACCATGCACGAACAACACTGCATTACTCCAGTTGAGCTTTCACAGCTGACAAATAGACAGGGAGGGAGAGAAAGAGAGACACACACACACTGCAGGCCTAGCTAGTTCTAGACTGTGACATAACATCTCAGAACAGTTAAATAGTGTTGCACGTGTATAATTAGCTTAACTATACCAACCAGCCAGGTCAGCTGTGTTAAGGTGTCTGATCGAAGAGTCAGGTTCATTTCGCTTTTTAAGAAGCGTTCAGGCTCGACCGTTTCAGTCACAATTTCAGTCGTGTGCTTCAGCTGTAGGAAAGATCACTTACTTTAGTGAGAATGTCTGGAGTTACTGCAGCCACTGGTATTACACTGCCTACCAGCAAACACATGAAGCTCACAACTTGCCTCTTCCTAACAGCATGTGTTTTGATAGTTACCGGTAAACGGCTCTGAGATTTTTTTTTTTTTTCAGTATTGATGTAAATGTCATTTAATTTGCCATTAGGCCCAACTAGACTGACTATCAGCTCATTAATTTGTTCCATTTCTAATCACTTGCTTTATTTTTCTAAAGATACTGTCCTCAGAACCAGATGAGATTCTCTGTAACAACACCAAGATGCTGCGGGAGCGTCTGAGCATATCTGGAGATAGACTGGGGGAAGA
Organism: Simochromis diagramma; assembly: GCF_900408965.1. NCBI lineage: Eukaryota > Metazoa > Chordata > Actinopteri > Cichliformes > Cichlidae > Simochromis > Simochromis diagramma. The sequence goes on from NW_024387414.1 coordinate 4,359,699, forward strand.
GCACCGAGAGCAGGACGATGGCTACGTCTATGATCTTTACTACCAGGAAACGGTCACACCAGGGTGGATCCAGGACATCCTGTCTGTCAGGGCCTATGCTGATGAGGGAGAACTGGTGTGTGTGGATGGATGGACGGACAGATGAATGAGTGCTGAAATTGGAGTGAGTGAATGGGTGGAGTGGTCCAAATTTTATATTTGGAAAAATAAATGATGGTCAGCTGGTAAACAGGTGGCCTTTAAAGCAGAAATATTATTTGATATTTACAGGGGAGTATCCTGTCATTGCTATAAAATGATTGTTTGTTTGTAAACAAGCATCACTACTTTGTAATGGTGCCTGGGGAATGTAGAAACATTTTGTTGCATTACTGCCACCTTCTGGTGGTGGTAGTTCATTACAGTTTGGCACTAGTTTAAAATAATCTCAAAAGGGTAGAAGAGGGGTTAAGATGAGAAAAATGTTGGGGTTTTTTGTAACTTAACTGATGATTTTTAAATGGTGTTTATTTTAAAGCATTGAAAGTAAAAATTTAAGCAAGAAGATTGTTTAGTTTTGTTGCCCTGGATGTGTGGAGAAGTGATTTGCCAAAGCATACCGTTAGGGTTTCTTCTTATCAGTGATGACTCAAAATCTCACTGGTAATTTTTAATATCAAACCACAACACTGACTTAATCATTTATTTAAAAAAAAAAAAAAAAAGCTTTTCTGATAAATGTGGTGTTTTTTATCTCAGGTTCCTGACCTTGTGGTTCATGAAGAGGAAGTGTATGAAGATGAGGATGATGAGAACGAGGAAGGCAACTGGAGGAATGACTACCCTGATGAGGAGAGCAATACAGACAGTGACAGAGAGGAGCGCTATGGTGGTATGTATTTAGAAACATGTCAGTTATTCAGTGCTGCAGTCTCTACTTGAACTCCTGTTAATTTAAACAAATGTCTCCCATTTCATCTTTTACTATGATAGCAAGATGCCAAAAGTTATTTAGTCAAACCAGGTTAGTGTGATATTCTAGTCATTTTCACTCATAGACAGTATCCTAAGGTCTTAGTTATACTTTTGATTGTCTAGACTTCTGCATTACGAAACTTAGTGTGCATAACTTGAGAATTGGTTCTCTACAAGAACTCATTCCAAGTCGTTCAGTTCATTCCTTCCTTTGCTTGCCAATCAGTTGCACTTGCACTACATTTAGCTGATTTCAGTTGTTATGCCAGAGGAGGAAAATGGTGGCGCAGTCTACAGAGTGGATATAGACAGTACTTTTATTCTTATTGTAAAAGAGGATGAGAGATCGATGGCGAAGTGCAAACTGCAGCCAGGACAGAAACAACTGCTAGTATGCTGCTAACAGCATTTCGGCTCTTTGCAAGCTTCTGCACAGACATCACGTTAATGCTAAGCTAAGAACCCAGAGTGATATTAAAGATGAGTGACATTCAACCCCAGCCCAGCTACCAGACTCGACTTCAAAGGGTAAAAAAAACAGATGAGCAGTCAGGCTGCAGTGTCCGTTTCTACCCGTTCATGTTTCTAAAGTAGAATCACTGTGACGATCCATTTGAATGTCTGTGTGCTGGTTTTCATCTTTTGCTTTTTGTTGTCAGTTTTGCATTCATACCGAAATACCAAGAGAAAGCTCATATGAGTATCCTCATTAAAATACAGATTTGTGTTGGTGTGTGGGACTGTAGCCTGTATGTTTGTATTGTTACATTGATATTTATGAGAGTGCATTTCAGTTCATTTTAAGGAGAAATGCCAAAGTAATGTAACAAGTAGTGTATCGTGTTACTTTCTCCTGAGTGTAATTAGATTAAATTAAATTTAAAAAAAATTCCCCTAGGGATCAATAAAGTATTCTGATTAAGGAAACTACTGCATTACTTTTTAAGAAAAGTGTTCTGCTTAAGACTGTATGTAGGACATGGATGGAGCCACCACGTCACTCAATGGTTTTTGTGGTCTTTCAGACCAGGAAGTTAACATATATGGGTGAGAAGGTTCAGTGCTGAGGTTTGTAGATTGCATCGATAAACTCGCAAGACAGACATAGATACGTGCTAGTTGTTGCTAAGCAACGGACTGATGAAACACTTACTAAAACTAGATTACAAATTTTGCAATATTTACCAACTTCAAATGGCAGTTCAGTGAAGTTCAGTTCACTAAGCTGTTGTTTCTTGCTCCCTGTGTGTTTGCTTCATTTTTCAGCCTCAGTGTCACTTGGTGCAAACAAGTGTTGAATGGTGTTTATTTGCTAACCATTACATTTGCCTTCTGTGCAGGTTACTGGGAGGAGGAACACTCCTACAGCAGGAGGAGCTGGCAGCGCTACCAGAGGGAAGTGATGCATGAGCTGGGCTGCCGTGGTGACGACGACAACGGCGATGATGATGATGATGACGATGGAGACAAATATGATTCCGATTGATCTGCTCTTCACCCCACTTGTAGTGGATCTTTCCAGTTACCTTTCCACAAGTAACCCCTTACTCTGTGCAACATCTGTGTAGCAGAGATTGAAAAGGTTATAAAGAAAGAAACCACTTCTCACAGTGTAGCAGTTTATGTGTAGCACTCAACAAATGGGCAACCTTTCTGGAAAACACCGGGAAACAATACCTTGGTTAAAAACGTGCCAAAAGTATTTTGTCACAGTTATGAAGTTCAGTGGCCACTAACTGATCAGATCACTTTCCTACACAGATGGTGATGGAGTAGGTGAGTTATTTGCTGAAGGGTCCCGTGTGTCCTTTTTTTGTTTTTGTTTTTTAAACTGTGGTGGAGTGAATTCATGTGTGGATGTTTGTTCAAAGTGGATGTGTGTTAGAAAATGTTGCACATTAGTGTGGTATGCCTCGTATGCTTTGTGCTCTTATCCTTCTGTTAGTGAGACGTCTCGGGCCGCGCGTGGTTGCAGTTTAGGGTGTTTGCATTTTGTGCATGGTAGTGCGTGAACGTATAACTGTGTTAGATTTGTTTTTTTTGCATAATGTGAAAGCGTGGTGCATCAATTCTGTTGTGGGTGTGCGAGTTTGGTTCAGAAAATCTCCTCTGGAGTTTAAATTGTTTCTCTTGGATGCTTGTTCTGTTAAGGTTTTTGTAAATATGTAGATGTGTATAAAAGAAAAGCTTTCAAAATAAACATGAAACATCTCAGTGTCAGTTTGTCCTGCATTCTAAAGAAGAGGTTAAAATGTATTACTATGCCATATCATTGGTTTGTAAAACATGTATAAATATCTTATTACTTTATAAACATAGTTTGAGTTCAAAGGCTTAGATGGATTAATGTCAGGTTTGTTCGTTCTTTTTTTTTTTTTTTTTTTTTCCAACCTGGTTAAGTGACCATGGTAACTTCTGCTCAACCTATAGCCAGTTAAGAGCAGAGAGCTGTACTGTGAAGCAGGATTTGGGCTTATCCAGGGCCCCGTACAATAAAGGGGGTTCTGACTACCCAGGGTATCATTCCACTATCACTTGCTAATATTGGCAATTGGGACACACAGACCACTTAAAGTGGTTATCAACACTTAAAGTTATTACAGGGTTTCCCCTGGATGTTCACATGAAAGGAGCGCTGTTAACAGAATTTAATCAATTTATTGTTGCAGGATCATGACTCTTCCACAGAAACTGATCCCCAAAAGTGCCACCTACTTCAGAAACACAATGTGCCTGTGAAATGCAACACACAATTAATAGTGCAGAAACTGGTTAATCTGGTGATTTGGCGCATAAAATAAACATTTTAATTTAATTGGCTGCGTCCCTGTCAGTGCTGCTGTTTATTTCTAAGGTGACGGCTGCACATTACAGCTCAGAATTCCAATATATAAGCTTAGTTTACATACTTAATGTGTGGTCACCAAGTATCTTCCATAGATGTCCTGTTTTAAGATCAGATTTTAATGCTATGGAACAATAATTGTTTCCTGCCAACAGGGGGAAAAAAATCAAGGAATGAATGTGTCTAATAATCTTTATTTATTACTAACACTCATTATGGAAAGGGAAAGACATTAGAAACAGCAGAAAAATTGAACACTCTGCTACTCCCCCCACAGAGCTCTTGGATCTGGTCCAGAGCTGGTTAGTTTCCAGAGTAGAGATCAACAGATCATTCTGCTGATGTGGGTAAACTCCTTCTGATGGTAGTCCTTTTCAGTATGGTGTCAAAATACACCAGATGATTTATTGTTTTAATCAAAAATATGAGCACAGATGTCTGTGAGCCTTAGGGTGGTAAACTCCACCACACAAGCACATCAATTAATACTCTGTTACCCATCTAGACTTTAGAGCAGCGGTCTCCAACGCCAGGCCTCGAGGGCCGGTGTCCTACAGTTTTTAGATGTGTCCTTGATCCAACACAGCTGATTTAAATGGCTAAATTACCTCCTCAACATGTCGTGCAGTTCTCCAGAGGCCTGTAATGAACTAATTTGATTCAGGTGTGTAGACCCAGGGTGAGATCTAAAGCCTGCAGGACACCAGCCCTCGAGGCCTGGAGTTGGAGACCCACGGAATACAGGAAGAAAATGTAAATTTGAGGGTTTTTTTATATACAGCAATTACAGGCGAGAGCATACCTGTAGCTGTCATATAATCGGCTCTTGCTGATCAGTACGTCAGCATCTGCTGTATCGCACCTGAAGCTCGGGAAGAATTAATCCAACAAAACATCGGCTTAGCTTTATACGGGCTAGCGCCACCCTGCAATCAATGTGCAGGTGGGTTCCCAATTAACCCAATCACCTGATACAAGGAGCGAGTGCAGCGGAAAGAGAGCGAGGGTGGTAGAGCGAGCGAGCGAGAGAGAGAGAAGAGAGAAAAAAAACGGAAGGCGAGTAGCCCATCTGGCTACAACTGCACTATGCTGTTGTTGACTCCACTCCATGTAAATACAGGCCATTTACAGGCCATTTACTTAATTCTACAATTCTTTCATTATGCTAACATGTGTTCTGGTGTATATATGAAGTGGGATAAAAACCCAGAACTAACTTTTAATAGTTTTTTTCTTCTCCGCTTCGACTGTAGGCCATTTCCCCCCAAAACTTCCTCCAACCTATGATTCGCAATGAATCCTGGGATTATGGTGGGTCACGAACGATACACCTGAGGCGTCATTCAAATCTGTGAGCGCGCGCAAGGAACGCCGCCTCTCCGCGTGCGTTCCTTGTGACGTCACTAGCAGATCAAAGGCGTTCGCGCTTGCTGTGACCTGTCAGTAACGTCACAGACAACCGAGTCTATAAATAACGGCTCTCAGACAGAAAAATCAGAACTCGATGCTCATCTGTTTGCAAAACGTTCAGCAGTCGGCGCTCTGTAATACAAGAAAATTCTCACAGGCTCAGACGAAGAAATCACATTTGTGACACAACAATGGAAACATTAAATGAAAATTCAATCGTGGTCACACCAGACCAGATTATCCCGCCAATCAACAGGTGCTTTGAAAGGCTCTCTGAAGTTCAGTGGAGCATAATAGAAAATGGAAAATGCGACTCCAGCGTCCATGCCGTGCTCGCTGAAATGATTTCTGAAATCATTCAGATCGCCTCTGCCAGCATCCTGCAGATTGCCCTTCCTGTTATTCAGGAACCCATGATAAGGGAAGAGTTTATGGATGAGGGGAAAATAAGGGTGTCCCTCGGAGACTCGATCTCAGCTGCCATCGCCGGCGCTCTTAATGTCTCAAAACAGCAAGATAAGAGCGCTGACAAGCTGACGCTGATGGTTGAGGAAGAGATCTCAGAAAAGGTCAGCTCAACCATTGCACTGATTGAAAAAAGCCCCGATTTCCCAGTAGACCCCGCCGTTTATGTTAGCGGCAAATTTAGTAGTATAAGACAAACCGCATGGTTTGTTGCGCTGCCTCATGCCTGAAAAGGTATGCAGCATGTAAGCTGCGCTGCCAGTGTGGGACAAATGGGTCTCATTCCAGTACAGAACGCACTGGTTCAAAAATATCAGTGCAATCAGCAATCGCAGAGATTTCTGTTATTCTGTCAACAAGGAGCTCAGATGGAGAGATGACAGGAAAAGATAAAGATGAGCTCCCAGAAGAATCAGCTGTAACAGCACAAAGCAAATAAAACCGACTGCAGAAACGCAAAGTATCCAGGCTCCAACCCCAGTAGAAATGGTTGCAGCTGACATCGTAGAGATACTTGCTAACATGGATTCAAGCAGTGAAGAGCTCTGTGAGAAATGTAACTTGCCCAAACCTGCCTTTAATGCAGGCTTAATTATCCACAAGGTGAGACACCACTTCTCCAAATGTGTGCCATCCACCTCACACGCCAGGCTCAAAGCACGCAAACACAACTTTTCCATGTTTGCAAAAAAACAATTTGAAAAAATGAAAACAGAGCTGAAAAAAAGAATAAAGGCAAACAGGAAACATTTTGTTTGTCTACAAAACATTTGCAGCCACCCCAAGAAGGAAACTGCGCCCTCCAATGAAAGTATAGTTTTCATTCTCCCAGGGTCAGTACCTGAAACGGCTGGTCCCCAGAGTACAGAGGCTCATCGCTCCCCTTCTCGACATACGGCAAGCCTGGGAACCGCAATTAAACGTTCTTCTTCAGTCGACTTTAACGTCATTATATCAGACGTTAATCAGTTATTTGACAAATTAACAAAGAAAGAAGAACTCTTCCTCATCGATAAGACCTTGGGGGACTTTAAAAATAGTGGGCATATCAGGAATTTTACGGAGGACTTAGTGGCAAAAGTGTTTGATCTACTTACGGTGGATCGAGGCTATCAAATCCCCATACCTCTAATGGGTAGGTCCCTCTCAGATACGGTCATCTCCAGGACGCCACAATCAGTAGAGAGCTCAAAGCGTCGCATTTCTGCTGAAGTCCTCTATGTCCTCATAGATGACACAGTAGAAAGGTTTTTGCAGAAGCTTTTACTCTTCTGCAATGAAGAGAAAGATCAAATTGTTCAAATGGACAAGATTTCTGGGGCCCTGGAAGACATCCACAACTTTATTAAAAGAACACAGACCACAACACAGGAAAAAAGCCCTGCTTCAGATGGCAGAGGAAAAGAATCTGGTGCATCACTTCCAACACCAAAATCTGGGAGCATTTCTCCAGATAAATGCTCTGTGGCATCTGAAAAACCACCTCAAATGCCACAACCTGGGAGCATTTCTCCAGATAAATGCTCTGTGGCATCTGAAAAACCACCTCAAATGCCAAAACCTGGGAGCATTTCTCCAGATAAATGCTCTGTGGCATCTGAAAAACCACCTCAAATGCCACAACCTGGGAGCATTTCTCCAGATAAATCATCTGGAGCCTTGAGCCTGAAACACTCTCTCAAAGATTCCTCCAAAATATCAGAGATGGATTCTGTGTCAGGTTCATCTTCTGATGTTGAGAAAATTTCCAATGACCTTGCGTTGCTCCTTATCATGAGACTCATCCTTAAATCTAAACCTGAGACCCAAAAGTCTGCTGCTCGGATCGCAACTACTACAAAAGAAATAGACACGGTCATCAATCGTCTGAGCAATCTAATGCAGCCTGAACTCAGCAGCACAGCGTCTGCCACAAGTCTGACAAATGACAAGACAAAGTTCATCAAGAAAATAGCCAAACGCCTCATCAAGGAGTTTGGCTCCCCAGACAATGTCTTAAAGGCTTCGATGGCAAATGATTCATCTTTTGACGAGGCTCTGATTAGACATCTAAAAATCAGCCTCGGAGTCATCCCGGGTCCCCCAAAGACGTCCAAAATATCCAGGTTTTTTTCTGCGGTGGGAAAAACATTGCTAAAACCCTTCAGGTGGTTCACTAAAGCCAGAGATCATTAAAATGACCATTTTGGCTTTTCCCACTGCCCTGCTTCTTTTAAAATCTTGAAGCAGACTTTTAGCACCAAATCCTTTTTTTAAAAACATCACCATAAAATTTTGGGATCAGCCCTCAAATCCAAATTTTAGAACTGTAGTTCACGCCATCTCGTCTCCTTTTGATTTCCATCCCCCCAACCGGTCGCGGCGGATGGCTGTCCCTTCTGAGCCCGGTTCCGTTGGAAGTTTCTTCCTGTTAAAGGGAGTTTTTCTTCCCCACAGTCGCCTCGTGCTTGCTCAGAGGGGGATCATTTGATTGTTGGGGTTCTCTGTAGTACAGTAGGGCTTTGACCTTACAGTACAAACAGGGAGGAGACTTTGTGATTTGGCTTGATTTTTAAAATATCTAATTCGGCATGAAATAAAAAAAAATCCAAATTAAAAATACATTCCAAGTTTGTCTGTGTTTTTCTTCTGTTGTCAAATATGTAGAAAGTGTTACACGTGTGATTTTAGTCATTTTGCATCAGTTTGTAGCCGACGTGCCTGTTTGTGATCATCCTGCATCTGTTTTTGTCTGATTTGTGTCTTAGTTTGGTCAATTTACATCACTTTTGTGGCCCAATTTAGTTGTTTTGCATGTATTTGTGGCAAAATGTGTGGACCCTGTTTGACGTTGCTATGTTTTGTCTTAATGCTTCACTTTGGTTGTTTATGTATGTGCTCATTTTGATTCTAGATGTAGACCTGGCATCTGAAAATTAGCAGAAAATTAGTTTAAATGCCAGCCTCCCCAGATTCAGAAGAAATTTCCTTTCAGCCATCTCACTTGTTTCATGTCCCCCCACATGTTTGTTCCCCTTCTTCATCTGAACCAACAAGAAGTGTGAGTACATGTCAGTCAGGGTCTTGGGCAGCTCTCCTCTCTGCTCTGTAGTCAACATGTGCTCCAGAACTGTAGCAGGGATCCAGCAGAAGACTGGGATTCTACACATGATGTGGAGGCTCCTGGATGTCTTCATGTGGGAGATGATTCTGGACAGCTCTTCATCACTGAATCTCCTCCTGAAGTACTCCTCCTTCTGGGCATCAGTGAAGCCTTTGGCAACCCAAAACATGAAACCCAACACTTTGTCCCGTCAATTCTCAACTTCTGATGCCACGGCAGAGGAGACCATTATTTTCCCGCCCTCCTGCATTGTTTGTTTGCTGTACTAAGAGATTGAGTCATTTTCTGCAATGCATAGCGGGACACATGTCCCAGATGTTGAACTTCACATCATATCATGCTTTGTAGATACTTGCAAATCTCTATAATATTAAAGCTTGGTATTCTACACTAAAAAGCTATGAAACCCTGAAAAAGAACCAGCTGTTTTTCTGTGTTCTTTAAATTAATATATTGACCATTATTAGCTGCAAAGGCCTTTGAAACGGATTTGCACAGGGCAGATGTATTCAGGTGAAAATGTATGACTATATTATGCCAAGCTTGTGAGGATCTTATGTCTTTTTCCTTTTTGGCAGTTTTGTTCGCTGACTGTGGCAGATCAATACTGAACTATAGGTTTAAAAGTCTTCATATAACAGGAAGGTTTTTCAGCTGCATTTTTCAATTGGAAACTCAATCTCTGATTTTCAGAATCCATTTGTTCCATTCCAATCATATTACCAATCATACACTTTTGTTGTTGTTATAAATATTATTTTGGTTTTAGCGAGAGCAATTTTTCGCTTCTTTTTGACTTTTTAAAGATGCATCTTGTAGGCTTCAAGTATTTGGAGTTTCCATCCAAACTTCTACATTCTGAAGCCTCTACAGCTCTGAAGATATTCAGAGATGCTGAACCAAACAACCAACCGTGTCTTCTAAGCCTACATTTTATTTCTTTTTTAGTTTGATGACAAAAAGTAGCCCCTCACTCAGCCGTACATTTCTGGGCTCAACTCTAAAGTCCAAACCTCCTCCTTAGATTTGTCCTTAAGGCTAAGATAGCAAGGAAACATGAAACAATGTTGAGTCAATATCAGGCTGTGTCATTGAATCAACGTTGAAGTGTGACGTTGACCTAACGTCACTCTTGCACCCTTTTTTAACGTTGAATCAACGTCAGGTTTTGATGTTGAATCAATGTTGAAACCTGACGTTGATTCAACGTTATATTTTCTAATACTGCTGACATTGAAACAATTTCAGATTCTGATATTGAAACACTGTTGAGCTATGGTGTTGATTTTCCAACCTCTTTCGCACAGTGCTTTTTATTAAAACAACAGTTAAATCATGACTGGAAATCTACCTTTCTTTATAGGTTATTTAACCAATACTAACTACTACATGTTTCCATCAATACTTCAACCACCTAAACACATAATGTATTTATTCCTTAAATTGGACACCCTTTATAAAAAAAAAACCAAATGTCTCACAATGTATCATGTCAATATAATATCCTAAAATAAGAAAGCATTGCATGTGATGTAACAGAGAAAAAAAATAAACAAAAAAAGGTCAATAGGCATGTTTCGTTTGCTAAATACTTTATTAAAAGACAGTTTCCTATTTACGTTTATATGATTCACAGAAGTTGTAATTTTTTGCATGATGTGCGTCCTGCACCACCCAAACGATCTGGGGCGTATCGGAACTATTTCTGCACTGCTTGTGCAAAGACAAACTCAGACATAGAGTTTGCCCCTAACTGCTGCGTCAGGCTCCAATCAAGGCAAAGCGTCTCACCTATAGACACATTTTAAGAGATGGAATTAGCGTGTCTCATGTCTTAAATGTGTATGCAAGTGCTTGTGTGTTTAATCAACAGGCCGTTGTTATGTATTTAAATCACATCTGACAGCTATTACACTTTAGTTACAAAGTGTACATAACCTTTACCATTGCCTTATTTGCCTCTTGTGATTGAAGAGCTGCCTCTGCATTGTTTAGCTCCTCAATGTTGTGCAAAGGCAAATCCAGAGGCAGTACCCCAGCATCTACCGATTCATTGCAGCCGGTATTGCGGATGGCTCTGACCTCCTCACGGAGTTCGTTAACAGCTCTCGTCAGGTCTGACAGAAAAAGATTTAAAAAAAAATTAAGTATTTAAGAATACAGACAACTTATCAAAAGTTTCCTTGTGTCACACACAGATATGTACAAAGACACTGGTTGAATGCCACCAGACCCATTGTTGAGGGCATCGCTGGGGGCAGCTCTTCCTTAGACCAGCAGCTGGGGTGCAGTAGCAGCAGCACCTTCATAACTGGTAAATGAGCTCATAATTTCTATTTGTACAATGTTAAATATTTGGTTGTTGCCTTAATTAAAATGCTTTTTGTACTTTGACATTTATTGAGATTGTGGGTTTTTTCGTGTGTAGTTTTACATAACACTCCATCACTTTTACCTGTTCCCATGCAAGGGTGACTGAAGCATGCACAGTAAGTTGGGAGATATATATATTGTTGGAGCTATTTGTTCTTTTTGTGAAATTAGTTAAAGTTTGTTGTTAGTTTACTTATATTTTGGGGTTTATTTGTCGGTTAATATTTTGTTTAAATGATTTGTTTTGTTTGTTGTTATGTTGTTAAATTGTCAGTAAGAGCTGTAGGGCCATTTTGTTTCTATAAATAAAGAGACTGGTATAGGACCAGCATGCATTGGGGTGGGCCTATGGTTTTTTACCAGAGCAGGAGAAAGCAGCAGGAAGAATCTTGTTATTGCTTGCCAAGATGGATAAATAAACCAAAACTTTCAACTAAAATGTTTGGACAATGGACTTCTTTTGCCTGCGTACGAAATATTACCTCAGTGCAGCAGTGGCTTGTGGACTTTAAGTTGTGGGACGTTTGATTTTTCAAAAGTAAAGGAATTGCCACTACATAAAGTAAAAAACCTTCCCGTGGACAAAGGAATAATCCTTCATTAATGGATATAAGGATTTCAAGGATCACCGTCGAACTCGAATAAAAGTTATTGGATCGTCTGGTGAGTAATCCAGACGGATTTGATGTTGAGGCCTGGATCAACATGTCACTCGTTCATCAAAGCTGGTGAGTGATAATATTGTTTAAGCCGTAAAGGAAAACGGTGAAGCTATTGGAGTTTAAAGACATAATTTCACTACAAAGACTGATGAACTGAGTTTTGCCGTACTAAATTGGTGCATAATTGGATCGCTAATTGAAACATGCCAACGCCCTCTGTGGAAATGTTTGTCCGCTGCAAAAGGCAGGTAAATGGATGTCATGTTTGTACTTTAGGCTATGGACTCTCAGTGTGCTGTACATCTTTATGAAGTTTGAAATAATCCAAGAGGACAAAAATGTCGGATATTAAGAGTAAACGAGAGGATGACACTGAGATGCAAGCAGAGAAAAGAAGCGTTAAATTTACGCCAAAAGGTTTGGATTTGTATATAAAGACATGCCAAGAAAAGCGCAGTTCAATGTGTAAGCAAGCATCTAAGTACATGGGGAAAATTTCCGCTTTAATGACCTCATATGAGAACGTTAAGGAAGTGTCTTCTGAATTTGGGAAGTTTATTAAATGCTATCAAGATGCAAACGCTTTGCAAGAATCCTTTTTAAGTTTGCCACTGCCAGAAGATGAAGTGAAAAGGCAAAGTGCACATTTTCAGTCGAAGGTGACAGCATTCTCTGTTTTTATGGACAAAGTAAAGGTTTGGTTGCAGGACGCGGGCGAGCCGTACTGAACAAAGCAATACTGTTCGTAATGATAAAGCTGTTGAAAGTTTGGATGAAATAAAACCTGAAGACAGTGTCTCTAATATCTCAAGTGTAAAACCACCTTCAAAAACCTTGTCACAGCAAAGTCGAATTTCATCAACATCTTCCGCCTGCATTAAAGCTGCGGCTGACAAGGCAGCGCTCATGGAGCGACTTGCTGCATTAAAGAAAAAACATTCTATCGAAGCGCAAGAGGAAAAACTGAGAAAAGAAAAGGAGACATTATCCTTGGAAACAGAGCTGGCAGCCACTAATGCAAAGCTCGTGTCTTAAAAAAAGTTCAGTTTGTAGCTCTGAGCATTCTGATGGAATGAACTCTTATTTTGAAAGAGGGCACGTACAAGAAGCGCCTAGTTTAAATCCTTGTGCCGATACATTTGTTCCAACATCAAGAGATTACTCTGGTATAAATTCTGCATCTGAATCACAAGTAATCGTACCTAGACAAAGTCAAACCCAACATCAGGTTGATGATTCAGCGCAAGTGACGCAGCAAACACAGCCTCAGGCTCCTACTTTGACTGGGAATTGCACGAAGGAGATTGTAAATATTATGCAAAAACAAAATGACATCACTACTTTGCTTGTAAAACAAAACTTATCTTCTGTCCTCCCCGCCAGAAACATCCCTATGTTTGATGGAGACCCTTTACAGTACAGATCATTTATGCCTTTGAAAATGGAGTGGAAGCTAAAACTGATAACTGGTGTTTGCATTTTTTAGAGCAGTTCACTAGGGGGCAGCCTAGGGATTTGGTGCATAGTTGTCAGCACTTACCTCCTGAGCAGGGCTATTCCACAGCCAAAGATCTTCTTGAAGAACATTTTGGGAACGAAAATAAAATTGCCTCTGCATATATGGAGAGGATTGTGAGTTGGGTACCTATTAAAAGTGAGGATGTGAAAGGTCTACAGTCATTCTCTCTTTTTCTTCAAGGATGTTTCGAATCTAACACAGCAAGTTTGTTTATATGAAGGAGTTGGATTTGCCCTCAAATATGAGAATGGTTGTTATGAAGCTTCCATACAAATTGAGGGAAAAATGGAGAGTTGTTGCCTATGAACTGCAGGAACAAAATGGTTACAGAGCAGTGTTCACTGATCTGGTTGCCTTTATAATAAAAACAGGTAAAAGTAGCATCAGATCCAGTGTTTGGCAACATCCAAGACTCACAATCTGAAGCAGCTTTAAAGCTTCAAGTTCTACCAGCAAAGAAAAAAGGGAAGTAGTTTTGCCACTAATGTCAGTACAGTGCCAGGAATCAAAGCTCAATCAACTGGAAGCAGAACAACTTCCGCCGTTCTGCATAGTTGTTTGTTTTGTTCACACAGCAATCATTTACTAGAGAATTGTAAGCAGTTTAAAGCTAAAACGCATCAGGATAGTTGACTTTTATCAAGGAAAGGGGAATTTGTTTTTGGTTGTTTAAAAGTTGGTCACACAAGCAAAGACTGTAGGAGTCGTTTGGATTGCGACGTGTGTCACCAAAGGCGCCCAGGGGTTCTTCATATAGAGCGAAAGGATCCAGGGGCGTCTTCGGAACAAACTCAACAGAGGACAAACTCTAATGTCAACTTTTCAACTGCAACCACTCAGACATGTGGGTATATTGGGCTGGTCATGAAGTTGATGCAATTTTTCTATAGTTCCAGTTCAATTTAAGAGCCAAAAGAGCAATAAAATTGTGCAAAACCTATGCGTTTTTGGATCCTGGAAGTTCAGGTACATTCTGTACAGAACTCTGGCAAAAGACTGAATGTAAAAGGTAAAAAGACCAATATCTTTTTGAGAACAATGAGTCAAGATAGGATTGTTAGTACACAAGTTCTGTCTGGTTTGGAAGCAAATGATTTCATGCCATTGCCAGATGTTTTGACTCAAAAGACCATGCCAGTTTCTACAGTTAATATTCCCCAGCAAAGCGACATCGATCAGTGGCCTCATCTTAAACCTGTTAAACTTCACAACGTTAATGCAGAGGTGGAGCTACTGATAGGCACTGATGCTTCCAATGTTTTGGAGCCATGGAAGGTGATAAACAGTGTGGGGGGTGGACCTTATGCTGTAAAAACAAAAGTTGGCTGGGTCATAAATGGTCCCCTGCGCACTGGAAGTAACAGTGGAAATAAAACCAACTGCACTGCTGTAACAGCCAATAGGATTTCTGTTGAGCGTCTTGAAGAAATGTTGATTAAACAGTACAATCATGATTTTAATGAAAGATCATCAGAGGAGCAGACTGAAATGTCTAGAGAGGATCTGTGTTTCATGGATATTGTTAGTAGGTCAATAAAGCTTATTGGAAATCATTATCACATTGATTTGCCTTTCAGGAGAGAAGGTTCCAGTTTGCCAAATAACCTCTCTGTGTCGCGGAGCAGCGTCTCCAGAGTCTCAGACGGAGATTCGAAAAGGATACTCATTATAAGGATGAATACACTGAATGTGTAAACAACATGCTTGAACAAGGATATGCCGAGTTTGTGCCTGTAGATGAGTTGCACAAAGATGATGGAAAGGTGTGGTACATCCCTCATCATGGAGTGTATCATCCCACAAAGGGCAAATTAAGAGTTGTATTTGACTGTGGAACAACTTATAAAGGAGCATCATTGAACAGTCAGCTTCTACAGGGACCTGATCTCACAAACTCGCTGGTTGGGGTTCTGATCAGATTTAGACAAGAGCCTGATTTAGACATAATGGCTGTTGCATTAATTCGACATTTTTCACCAAGTGTAGTCTCAGAAAGTACATGTCAACTTTCTCCGTTCCTGTGGTGGCAACATGGTGACACTTCAAGGTCTGCACAGGAATGCAGGATGAAAGTGCATTTGTTTGGAGCTGTATCTTCGCCAAGCTGTGCAAATTATGCTCTACAGAGAACTGCAGATGATAATGCACAACAGTTTCCAGCTGAAGTGGTTGATACAGTCAAAAGAAACTTTTATGTGGATGATTGTTTGAAATCTGTTGCTTCAGAAGAGGAGGCAGAGCACATGGTGAATAGACTGACAGATATCTGCGCTAAAGGAGGATTTAAGCTTTCAAAATGGATCAGCAACAGTCGCACAGTGCTCATGTCAATCCCAGAGGAAAGAAGAGCAAAGGAAATTAAGGATCTGGATTTGGACACAGATCAACTTCCAGTTGAGAGAGCACTGGGTTTACAGTGGTGCATAGCAACAGACAAGTTCCAGTTCAGAACCTCCCTGCAGGACCGTCCAACAACCAGAAGGGGCATTTTGTCTGTGGTCAGCTCACTGTATGATCCTTTGGGAATCTTGTCTCCCTTCAGTATGCCAGCTAAACTGTTGCTACAAGAGCTTTGCCGACAAAATTTGAAGTGGGATGAAGTTATTCCCCACTCTCTTTCCCAGCGGTGGCGTGATTGGCTGGAGGATCTCCAGCTGATTTCAAAGTTCAAAGTGAAACGTTGCATTAAACCAAATTGCTTTGGAAGACCAGATAGGGCACAACTTCATCATTTTTCTGATGCAAGTCAAGATGGGTATGGAACGGTGTCATATTTAAAGAATAACGTCACGCATGTTGCTTTTATCCTGGGAAAGGCTAGAGTTGCTCCTCTCAAGCAAACTACAATTCCCAGGTTGGATTTGACGGCTGCAGTTCTTGCAGTTCGGATGGACAGGCTTCTGCAAAAGGAGCTGCAGGTCAGGTTGGAAAAATCTGTTTTTTGGACTGATAGTACAACAGTACTGAAATACATCTCCAATGAAACCAGAAGATTCAATACTTTTGTTGCAAACAGAATTGCTGTCATTCGAGAAGCAACAGATGTGAAGCAGTGGAGATACGTTTCTTCTAAGGAGAATCCTGCATGATGACGCATCCAGAGGCATGAGAGCTGGGGATTTCCTCAAATGTAGGAGATGGATAAAAGGGCCAGAATTTCTCTATAAGTCAGAAAAGGAATGGCCTAAACTGGATGTGGAGTACAGTGTAATTTCTGCAGATGACCCAGAGGTCAAAAGGGACCTGACAATGAATGCCATTGTGAGGGAATTACAAAATCCTACCAGCTATTTTTTCCTCTACTTCTCGTCTTGGGCAAAACTTAAAATCTCTGTAGCCTGGCTTTTAAAGATGAAAGAGGTCTTGGTGTTGTTGGCACAGAAGAGGAAAGAGTTGCTTGCTGCAGGTTTGAATAAGAATGATCCGGAAGGTCAGAAAGAAATGGAGATAAGAATGGAAAGATTTAAGACCACTTTGAAGAAAGGAAATCTGACTCCAGAAGACTTGGTAAAGGCAGAACAAGCTATTCTTCAATATGCACAACAACAGAAATTTACGACTGAAATGGCTTTAATCCGCAATGGCCTTAAAGGAGTTTCTAAGGGAAATTGTCTCTACAAACTTGATCCAGTGTTGGATGCAGGAATCCTCAGAGTGGGTGGCCGATTGAATAAAGCAGCCATGCCTATGGAATTAAAGCATCCTGTAATTTTGACAAAAGATATGCATGTGTCAACACTGATTTTACGCCATATCCATCAAAGGTTGGGACATGCAGGAAGAGCACACATGCTGTCAAAACTAAGACAAAATACTGGATACTAAATGCAAATTCTGCTGCCAGGAAAATCATCTCTCGTTGTATTACGTGTAGACGCAACAGAGGAAAGTTTGTTGAACAAAAGATGGCGGATCTGCCTGAAGAGAGAGTCCTGCCAGACATAGCTCCATTCAC
Organism: Simochromis diagramma; assembly: GCF_900408965.1. Taxonomy (NCBI): domain Eukaryota; kingdom Metazoa; phylum Chordata; class Actinopteri; order Cichliformes; family Cichlidae; genus Simochromis; species Simochromis diagramma. The sequence continues at coordinate 4,376,985 of NW_024387414.1, forward strand.
AAATGTTGGAGTGGACTATTTTGGACCTATAAGTGTTAAAAGAGGACGAAGTCTCCTTAAAAGGTATGGAGTCCTTTTTACTTGTTTCACCAGTCGTGCAGTACATCTGGAGATTGCATGTACACTTGATACAGACTCTTGTATAAATGCTGTGAGGAGGTTCATCTGTAGACGAGGCCCAGTTTCGACCATCAGATCTGATAATGCTACAAATTTTGTTGGGGCGAATCGAGAGTTGAAAGAAAGTTTGACTGAGCTGGACCCTGCCAAAATTCAAAAGGCTTTTGTTCAGGATGGCATGAAATGGAACTTCAACATCCCAGCAGCTTCTCACCAAGGTGGTGTGTGGGAGCGTCTCATTCGTTCAATAAAGAATATTTTAGCCTCAGTTCTTAAGGAGCAAGTTCTGGATGATGAAGGACTCCAAACAGTTTTCTGTGAGGTTGAAGCTATAATGAACGACAGACCCATTACTAAAGTTTCAGATGACTCAAATGATCTTGAAGCACTGACACCCAATCACTTGTTGTTGCTGAAAAATAAACCAGTTTTTCCACCAGGACTGTTTCATCCAAGTGATTTGCACGTCAGGAAAAGGTGGAAACAGGTACAGTACATGGCAGAGTTGTTCTGGAAGAGATGGCTTTCTGAGTACCTACCTTTGATGCAAGAAAGACAAAAATGGATGAGGACTAAAAGATGTCTTATACCTGGAGATGTTGTTTTAATTGCAGACGCTACAGCTCCAAGAGGATCATGGATGATGGCGAAAGTCTTAAATGTAAACCAGGATGCAAAAGGCTTGGTGCGTTCTGTGAGACTACAAACAAGGACCAGTGTTTTGGAAAGGCCAGTGACAAAACTTATTTTGCTACTGGAAGCCTCATCGTGAAGAAAATCCTCAATGAAAATTAAGGATTTGTTTAAGGGAATAGCTCCTCCTTTTGGGACTTTAAAGTAATTGTGATTGTATGCACAATTAGGGGCCGGAGTGTTGGAGCTATTTGTTCTTTTTGTGAAATTAGTTAAAGTTTGTTGTTAGTTTACTTATATTTTGGGGTTTATTTGTCGGTTAATATTTTGTTTTAAATGATTTGTTTTGTTTGTTGTTATGTTGTTAAATTAGTAAGAGCTGTAGGGCCATTTTGTTTCTATAAATAAAGAGACTGGTATAGGACCAGCATGCATTGGGGTGGGCCTATGGTTTTTTTAACAGAGCAGGAGAAGCAGCAGGAAGGATCTTGTTATTGCTTGCCAAGATGGATAAATAAACCAAAACTTTCAACTAAAATGTTTGGACAATGGACTTCTTTTGCCTGCGTACGAAATATTACCTCAGTGCAGCAGTGGCTTGTGGACTTTAAGTTGTGGGACGTTTGATTTTTCAAAAGTAAAGGAATTGCCACTATATATATATATATATATATATATATATATATATATATATATATTTTTTTTTTTTTAAATTATTCAGACCAATAGGCTGTACCCAATCCCTTTGTAACACCATTTTGTTTCCATTGCACAGGACAGTGAAGCAACCCTGTCAGATGACTGTGGTTTGGAGGATGTCCCTGTAAGTGCATGCATAATTTGGCCTGAATTTGTATCTACTTGTGTACTTCTATGCGTTTCTGACTGCAGTATGATTTGCAGGCAAAGAGGCCGGCAGAGAGGCCTGATACAGAGGTGGGCAGTCTTGTAATTAATTTTACTTCCTATATGACATGTATTGACCGTTAAATGTTGTCTCTACAATTGAAACAGGGTGACATTCGTTTGCTCTATAAGAGAAGTCTCCAGCAAAAAAATGGAGTATACTGAGCTAAAGAAACAAAAGCTTCTAGGTGAAATCGAACTTCAAGCTCTAATGAGGCAAAAAGTTCAACTAGAAATCGAGTTGCTTCAAAAGGAACTTCAGAGTAAGTAAAAATACACTTTCATACAGAGCACTATTGATGACCTTGCGTGATACAGTATATATGATTTTTTTTTTTTCCTGGCAAATGATGACTGGCTTTTTTTTGATGAGACAGAAAAAGATGCTCAAATAAATTTCAATGAAAAATGTTTTGTCATGTTTTTAATATTCGAAATTGTGTTGCACAATTCTGTCCCGTGCAGCTCTGCCAAGTGCACTGGCTGGAGGTCATCATCAGGCTGCACCTCCACCACAGGAGTCCTCTCCTTTCTGATGGTGGCAATGTTGTGCAGTACGGCACATGCAACAATAAAGTAAAAACAGATGGTTTAAAACACTAAAGAATGTATATCTAATGCTCATCCTGTAATTTTTGTCCTGCTTCACTCAATTTCTCATTTTGCTTTTAGTTACTTACATTTGCTAGTCGAAAACATGTGGTTTAATATTAAAATGCAGTGAGTCAAAAATAGCTATGAGACTAAACAGGGCACAACAGGATTGGACTCCTGCTGCTGGAGCTGATCAGGCCCACTGAAAATTTAACTAAAAATGCTAATCAATCTTAATGAAACCAACTTCAAGCTGCACAGAGCAGATGAAACAGCAGGACGTCTGCTGAACGTTTAGTCTAATTTCAAAATGGAAGACCCTGAACAGACTGAATGCTTTGCTTATGAAATGTTCCCGGTGTTTTTCAAGCCAGGCAAAAGATGTCACATACACAGACACACCCTTTATATTCCTGGGATAAAACCAGTCTCAGGATCATACCTCTGAGACAGGAACCGCTTTGACTAAACAGCAGTATTTGATGTACTCAAAATTAGACTGATCAATTGAGCTTCTTTTATCCATATCGCCCTGTAAAAAAACAAAAACAAAAAAAAACAAAGCAACCTCTGTTATAAAACATCTACCTTGCCAAGTCACACATATTGCTACATATAATTCCACAATTCGCTACATCTTGTGATCGCTCTGTGATGTTTACTCAGAATGTCCCAGGTTTATATCTGTAAGCCAGCTAGACTAGCTGTTTTTTTCTGCAACTTTTCTCATTTGCAGTCAGGTTTTGACAGGACAGATCATTTAAACTAAAAATATGGAATTTTACAGACAATTTTCAAAAGCCATACAGCAGCTACGTGCATACAACAACAGCTAGCAGACTGGACTAAAACTAAAGCTCCAAATCTGACCAAGGCACAAATCTGAAACTAAAAGGTTCTCTTTTGAGATGAAATGAAGATTCTGAGATACAAGATGTCTGGAGCATAGTTTACTTTAGAAGACAGGATGTGCAGAAGTTCCACAACTGGACTAAAGATGTGGAATGAACAAAGTGTCTGTGTGGACATGATTAAGAACAAAAAGAAAGTGCATATTAGTTATGTGTTTCAAAAATAACAACAGTGGGTTTAAAAAAAAAAAAAAAAAAAAAAAAAAAAAGGCTTACAGCATCTCATACTGTGAAACAGGGTGAATTACACTAAACCCACCTCAGCTCTGCCACTCTTGAAACACTCAAGAGTCATTGAATTCAACACATGGAAAACATGTTATGTTGGTTGGAAAAAAAAAAAAAAAAAAAAAAAAAAAAACACAGCAAGAAACTACAAGCAATGAGGCCAAGAGTAAATAAAGGCAATGACATTACAGGGATGAGTCACTGTCCTCAAATAGCAGCAGTAGTATTTTCTCCCCTTCTTCATTAGAAAATAAATAAGACCAATAGTTTAGATCAATGTTAAACACACTCACACCTTTTAGTTAGAACCCAGAAGAGAATATTTACCTGCATTATGCTCTGGTCCCTGCAGTCATGTTCATAGCACCAGTGAAGTCTCAAAGGCATATACTGTTTAAAAGGCATATAGTATATAAAATTACCTGCTAAACTTAATAAGGATTAATAATAAATAAACTGCATAACCACCTCTCTACTGCACCTTGAAATGTTTTCCCAGAACAAAAATCTTTAGGTGAATATGTGCATCTGTTGCAGCACCTTCAGTGCTGTAAACAACTCAGATGACAGTGGACAGTACAACAAAGGACTGTTTGTTTTATACAGCTGAAGGCCACATCTGTTGGCTGTGAGGATGCACAAACTCCTGGGTTTTAAAGTGTAACAGAGTCTATTGACTTTTGTCCATCTCAGTCAGCACACAGAAGCAGGTGTACTGGGTGAAGTCAGTCAGAGAACCTGCAGAAAAACAGACAACACCACCTGAGTCAACTAACCAACACGAAGTTAAGTGAAAATGACAAATCTTTCTTGCTTCCCATGTAGTGCACTCACGCAGCAGCTTAGTGATGACAGGTGGTCGTTTGGACTCTGGCAGGTAGACACCCAGGAAGTAGACTGGAACACCAGACAGGGCAATGGCAATGCCGATCAGGGAGTTGATGGTGTCGCTGTAGAGAGGAACTGCCACCAGGAAAATGGTACAGAGGCAGAACACCACCGGGTATAATAATGAGAGCTGCAGAGAGAGTCACGAGTTCAAAAACAGATCCTCCTAAATAAAAACATAGTATGAAAATATTTGCTTCATCATCATTATTTTGGATTTTATATGAGTAAACCTACACTGTGACATTCTTCATACCTCAGCATAACATCCATCCAGTTACTGTAACTTTACTTATTAGTGAAACAGTCAGCTTAATGTTGGCAAAGCAGAAAAGTGTGTGTAGAAGCTGTTTTTTTTTTTTTTCTAAAGCATTAAATAAAGCCAAATTAAATCTGTTTCATTACTTTTAATGCTATAATTACATATAATTAAAATGAGTCACCCACATTCTAACATTACATGCATTATATTCAAACTGAACATGGAAAACCTGAGATACCTTAAGAGGTCTGGGTCTGTCTGGCTCCTTCAAGCGGAGGTAGATCTGGCCAGCGATGGACAGCCCCATGAAGAACCAGTAGCTAAAGCTGTAGTAATTGATAAGCTGGAAGACGTCTTCCACTGTCAGGTAGATCAGCGACATGACACACTGGACAGCAGATGGGGAAAATGACACCAGAATCTGAGTTTGTTTCATAGTTTGAGCAAGTACAATAGAACAAGTGTGCCAAGGGCCCCTTATGGTTTACGGCCTATGATAGCAGTTTGTATTATATCCTTTTATTTCCCAACACAAGAAATGAAACTGACACCCTTGAGTTTCAATAATGCAGTCAAGGAGTAGTAATCACAGGATTCCCAGTGAGCTGTTATTAAGTAGGAGCTTCTTCCACCACTATAATCTGCATTTCTATTTACATACATTGAAGATCAGAGCAGGAATCGGAGTGAATCTCTGTATATGGATCATGGACAGAGCATCTGGAAGGTGACCCTCACGAGATCCCACAAAGAACAACCTGGACACAAAGGATACCATTTCTGCCATTTAAAGATAAATCAACCCCTAAAAATAAATGGTTAAAAAAAAAGAAAGAAATCACCACAGTATATTTATTGCACTTCTTAAATCATTGCATATTTGTTTGTTCTACCTGGATGCAGCTATAATAGATGCATTGAGGCCTCCATAGCAGGACAAAGCCACAGCAATGGGAATGGTCCAGCTCATTACACCAAGCGTGTGATCGGCAAACGTCTAAGCAGTAAACAGAAACTGGTTCAACAACTTAAACTCAAACACAAGCATAGTTTTCCATTTCATTAGCTACTTTTCAGTTTGTTTACTCACCACTGCAACTGCATCACTGGCCAGTATAGCACTGACATCCAGAACAGCATAATAGGCAACATTAGTGAGGATGTAAATAATGGTGACAATCGGCATAGAGATGGCAATCGCCATGGGCAGGTTCCTGGAAAAACGGGGTATTTGATCAGGCTGAGTATTTTTGTCACATCTTTTCTACTGAGGAAAATAATAATAATAATAATAATAATAATATTAAAAAAAAAAAAAAAAACACTGAAAAGAAAATGTACTTTTCAGGACTTTTGATCTCCTCAGTTACAAAGTTGAGAGTGTCCCAGCCAGAGTAAGAGAACAGGGCAGAGTACAGCGCCAACGCAATGTCACCGGGGTCGGTAGATGATCCCTGAAAGGATGATTCAAAGTTGCCTGTATAGCCTAAAATGGAAACATGACAATCAAAGCAACAGTCTGTGAAATCTCATTGCATTCAAATTAACAGTGATAAGATGCCACAGATACACAGCATTAGGTGTTCTGGCGAGAAGTATGTTGATGGTTCCCGAGATTTCAGTTTGGTTTGTAGCACCAAGCAGTTATAAAAGGATTCTGAGGACACATTCGTATGGTAATTAGTAGCTGACTTGAGGTAGCCCCTGCTTTATCACTCACTTTATTCTAAATGAACCTGTAATTTTCAAAATTTTATACCATATTCATTACGACATTGAACTTGCGATTAAGACCATAAAGTCCTTAGGAAAATGTTTACTGAAGCAATATCCAGAGTCAATTTCTCATAAACTTTCATGCAAAGATCTCTGCTTTACTCCTAAGCAGAAGTGTTATTATTTCTGAAGGCACTGCTGACCTTCAGAAATAACAACAATCTAAAGCAATCCATTAATCAGGATTAATGCATATCAATATGATTATACAGACCTTATCATTAATTGACTTTTTCTTTGGAACTGGAAGGATTCTGGTTTCTGTTTATAGTTTGGGTTTGTTCACCAAACACATTACAGTAGACTTTGTGTGGATGAATTTAATCAGTCTTTGTACTGATCAAAAGAAGGACTTGAGACTGGTGGCTGCCATCTGATGATTTAGATTTTTTTAACTTGTTTTTTTAATAGTGTGCATTTGCAGGCGATGACCACCACAGAGAAGAGGAAGATGTCTTGACTTTACTTGAAGACTCCATAAATAGTTGTTGGCCTGACCAGGTAAACTAGAGGACTATCCAATGAGTTCCAAGACTGCTTTTGCATTGGGTTTGCTTTATGAAAGTTCTGTACTATTTCAAGAATGGGTTTACAGCTACAGTGTTAACTTTCTTCAGCTGCACTGATAATTCAGGACTGAAGTCCTGATTTAAAAGTTCCTAACTGACAAATAGACATTCCATGAATTATGCGTCCAAAACAAAATTAATTTTCCTGACACCTAGAAAACCTCCAACAGGCACTAAAGCCAAGGGATCATCTGTCTGTGGATGTTATTTAATCATAATTTCCAAACTACATGAAAAGGTGAGTACTGTCGTCACCACTCACCTTGGCATAGCTTGACGATGCCAGTGACTATAATGACGATCAGGGCTGCCACCTTAGCGTAGGTGAAAATGTCCTGAACACGGGTGCCCCACTTTACATACGCAGAGTTGATGAATGTCAGCAGGCCTGGAAAGAGAGGAACACTTACCACTGCAGAAAAGGCTAGATAGATATGAGCAGACAGAAGTTGGATATAAACAGAACTAAAGTACTTACAAACACATGCTGCAGCAATGAGCCTGGATGCCGCATACGGTGGCTCACATGTTGGAAAGAGCGGCTGCACCAGGTAGTTTGCAAATGTGATGGCTATGACTGCCTGGCTCGTGGGCTCAATAATCAGCAGAGATGTCCACAAACGAATAAATGCAATAAAACCACCAAATGACTCCAGTATGTATGCATAAGAGGCTCCTGATTTGGTGATTGTGGTGCCCAGCTCAGCATAACAAAGGGCCCCAATTACTGAGAACAAACCTCCAATCGCCCAGATGACTAGTGAGAGTCCGTAAGAGGCACTGTAAATGAGGACACCCTTCGGGGACACGAAGATCCCAGAGCCTATCATGTTTCCTACGATCAGACTGACTCCATTAAGCAATGAGATCTCTTTTTTAAGCTGCATGCTCACTTTGGGTGTTTCCAAAAGGGTAGAAGAGTCACCAGAATTGCCATTCATCTTCTTGGACTCTTCACGGTTGGCCATGGTGCCGCTGCAACAGGGCAAAACCAGCAAGAACTGAAGACCGGCTGCTACAGTCCCTTGTCAATTTCTGAGAACCTCTGAAACAACCTGTCCAACAGAACCAGAAGAAGAAAATTCTTATTGGTAAAGTAGAGAGTAAATAAATTCTCAGCAGTCAGAGAAATGTCCAGTGATTGATTTTCAGGGTATCACTTATTGCCAGAGGTAGTCAAGTGGAGAAACATAATTTATAAGGCTATGACATGGACCTTTTTCGTTGTGCATGGAGGATGCTGAAGGTTGTTCAGCCTTTAACTTCTGTTAAAAGGGAAATAATTATTTAAAAATAAAAACCAAATTAGAAATTATAAGGCTGCAAAAGTAGTCTGAATATGGGAGAAGCAGTTTAGAATATCAGTGGCTTTCTGTATTGTCAGTGTGGAATGTGCAATTTACAGCTCAATTACATGACCACAACTTGATATGATGAGCTGCTTATTAACTCTTATTATATTCTGCATTAATCATCATTAATGGGCAGCTGCTTGTGCCTGTGTGCATGTGAGGTACATGCTTCACTTCAATCATTAGGCATCTGTTCCTCACGCACAACCTCACCAGCACACCACCTGTTTACCTCATGATAATTTAACAATCAATGAGTCAAACAAGCTCACAGCTGTTGACTCATCACTCAACAACAGAGGAGATAGAGCTGCCTTCATGGCTGCGTTAAGCTGCCTGTGCCTCATTAAAGCAAAGGGTGACGGTGGTGTGAATCTCCATATGTGCGAAATGCAACAGGTATCATGCAGCTCTGCTAACGATCCTGAAGATTACACAACACAAGAAGGATTCAGCATTCAAAGAGAGTTAAAACTAAACAGGCATCCCTTGGAGATCTTTTCATGCAATGGTGATATTCTGGATTTCAACTGACTTTCTCCCTGTGGTTTCAAAAGAAGGCTAAAATATAAAAATAACAACAAAGTACACTGCATAGTAGGTCAACTGTCCAATGTTAAGAAACACTTGACTACTGTATATACAGAAGATTTTTCCAAGCACAATATATCTAACTGTTAGATTGTTTGACTGAACTGAATCCATATCCATGTTATTTTTATCCATTAGATAATCAGTACTGTACATCAAGCTTCAGTAACTGCAACCCCAAAGCTGGTTTAAAATCGGTAGCATTCAAATCAAATCACATCAAATTTATTTCTATAGCACATTTAAAAGCAACAGAGTTGACCAAAGTGCTTCACAATTAGTTAAAAACATGAGAAAACAATAAAAAAAAAAAACAAATACAGATGAATTATGTAAGGCAAAGACAATGTATAACATAAAAACAAAATAAACATATTGTTTTGTTTTCCACATTGGAAACGGTGGCTAAAAAATAAAGTTGGTAACAAAAATGTTTATTGTTCAGGAAAATCGCTGCATTTCAGAGGAAAATTGTGTTCATGAACCAAGTAGTTGCATCCTCATTCACTTCATATTCTTTTGATTAACAGACCCAAAAAACCGTAACCAATAGTTAGCCGAATCCTGCTTTTGAAGATCTGTTTTGTAAAAGAATCAAGAAATATTCCCATGAGAACTATTTCAAAATTGCTTCCAAGCTTTCTTATATTCTGCTTACAGTTGTACATTGTGCAACAAAGACGTGATGGTAAGGAGGGTAGTTTTTATAGAAGAAAAATGACCAGGAATTAGTAGGTGAAATGAATCATACTGAAATCTATCTGTACACATCATGTATTCTACTGGTCTCAACAAGTATGTAAGCATGCCAGCATGTTCTGCAATTACAACAAAAAAAGGTTTTATCTGTCTGTGCATTCCATTCAAGATGTGTGTTCAGCAGTGCAGGAGGAGCTACTGGCAGGTAAACACGATAACAGACAGTCCCTAGTAACAAAAGCAAGCAGGGCTTTTAGGGTTTGTTTGTTTTTTTGTTTGCTGTAGTCACAATATGTCTATTGTTTTATATAATTATTAGAGTGGAGCAACGTAACAATCTTTAATTTTTGTTTTTTGTTTTGTAAAACGCGGTACTGTTGTGCTGAGCGAAAGCAGCACGTTCAATGACACGTTATTCCCTCCTTTGTGAAATACATTTGTTGGAAATCTAATAAATAATGATGTGAATTTTTTTTCTTCTTAAATTAAATCTGTAAAATGTTGTTTTTAAGGCTAGAGAATTAACCTATATACGGATATGATCTAATAGCTCTCTTGCCAGTCCCCTGCCTACCTCACAAAGACAAAATAAAACATCTGTCAACGCAAAACAGCAGCAGCCGGTGTTTTCTTCCTAAAACAATAACCTTACTTCCGCTTAAGACTTTCAAAATAAAGTTACAAACATCTAGTGCATCTCTGGTAGAAAAGGGCTTTCTCTATTTTCTCGCACATTCTCTCTTTATTTTTCAAGGCAATCTTGGTACATTTTGTTGTCAATTTTATCAGTCAAATCCACGTTCATCAGGTTTTTCGTTACTAAGCATTTACCTCAATTCAAAAATGAAAATACGTGCGCGGTGAATAGTGATATATAGTGAACGAACAAAAAAGTGTAACAATTAATAAAATGGAAAAAATTGGTCTAGTTTACCTTAATGTTAACAACAGTTAGAACATGAGACTATTCAAATTATATTAGCCTGTTAGCTTATTGTTTGAGCCGACTCACTGCATATCATAGCTTTGATTTCTTTGAGAAAAACCATGAAGTTGCTTTTTTCTTTGTTTTGTTTTTCCCTAACAGCAGAAATTCCCCATCTTTTATCAAGCGACACATCTTTAATTTCTCACGAATTGAATTGGCTAATTGTAATTTTGGCTTTAATTTTGAATGCGGAGCTTCTTACCTCCTGTACCGTCTCGGCTCTTTGCGGCTAGCTTGTAGCAAACGGACTTCCCCTTTCTCCCGTTTCTCCCCTTTCTCTGTCTAAATTCAGATAGTGCTAAAACTTCCGAACACGAACACATTTAACATAAACTATGCCCGCTAAGTGAAGACGGGTTCAAAGCCGTGCTCCCCAGTGGTACCTGTGCTGGTTTTCCTCCTGTCTAATGATTTTGACAGCTGGCCAGCAGTGTGTCCTCATCACCCCGTAAACAACCGGCTGCTGCTCAGGAGGAGACGTCGTCACGTGATCTTGCAGTATTTTTGGCTCTTCGTATATAACTGCGCATACGTGTACGAACATATCTGTTAGGAAGACTATGACATAAATAAAAAAGAAAATGGCATTCAGAGAACGTTATGTTGTCATATCATCACCGTGGGCGTAAGTTTGGTTTGAGCACTAAGCAAGGAAATTTTAAACATAAGACATCAGATGCTCTGCTATGTTTTTAACACTTTAAGAGCTCAAAATCAAATATATTGCTAAAAAAGAAAGAAAGAAAGAAAGAAAGAAAGAAACATGATCTTCACAGTATAACTTAAAGTTAAAGTTAGTTAAGTTATCATCCTGTCCAGTTAGGAACCATAAATCGTTGGAAATCCACTGGACCAGCGTTAGTGCAAATAAATGCAACAGGTGCAGTGGAGAAGCAAAACAGAATGACTTTGCAGCTAGTGGTGACAGACCATTGCTCCTTTCTGACTGATCTTTCTCTGCCATTTTCTAGGTTCCTTGTCACTACTGCTACCGACAACTCAATCAGGTTACAACGGTAGTCTAGTTTCTCCAGGATGGCATATCCAGGCCAATGTAAGCTTTGCTGTGTCTCCCAGCACAGTCTCAGGAGTGTGGAGGAGGTACCAGGTGGCAGGCAATGGACAAAAAGACCTGGACATGTCTGTAGTAGGACATCAACCCAGCAGCAGTGCTGTTATCTGCTCCTTTGTGCAAAGAGTAACAGCAGAAAGTGTCCTCCAGTGTGCTACTCGGGTGCATATTTTTCTGATGACACTAACACTTTGCATGAGGGCCCAGCGTTCTTTATTTGTGCTCACAGACAAGCACAATCCAGCTCAATTGGCATTTGTTAGAGAACACTAGAACTTACAGATCTACCATCAGTGCACCATGCTTCGAGGACAGGTTAACACTAAATGTATATGACAGACGTGAAAGAGCCCGGAGACACTGTGTGATGCCTGCAACACGTCTGCTGCCAGCTTGGTTTTTCCCCAATGCATCCATCCTGGAAATTTTCTTTACCCATGATCGACATATCATTGTTCCGATACCAAAGAGGGACTAATTGTGTTTACACTGAGGCAAAAAAGATGACAAAAAGTCATCACAGGATGCTACAAAATAATAGTATCATCAAGTTGTTGCTGTCATGTTCCTAATCACTTCTCTCAGTTATATTGGCCCCTTGGCACTTGATGTGAGTGTGTAAAAAGCACATGTGTAATTAGAGCATTCCTGTTAGAAGCATGGGGCAGAGGGGTACTTGAACAGAATGTGCCAATATTCTGTTAGTGAGATGTCAGGTGATGAAACAAATGTATCCATATCAGCACACCCGCAAAAATCCAGGACACATTCATAGCTGTAGACCTTTTGTGCAATGCATAAAAAACAAAGTAGTGTATTACAAAATAACTTTAAGTGATGGGTCTTGTTTCCTAAACAGCAAAAACCATGAAAGGCTCACCACAGAGCAAGTAACTGCTGGCAGCCAAAAACAACCAGTCATAAGTTATTTATTAATGCAACAGTAACCTTTTGAGCTCTGATGCCTCACATCAAGAGGGTCCTGGGGAGTTTGCATATTTTCACCATGTGCTAGTTTCAAATTCTTTGATTAAACTCAAAATGTGATCTTTTAAGCTTCAAGGAATTATACATGCAATTTCAATAATCGTTTTATCCTTTAAACACTAAAATTGACCAATTATGAATTTGAATAATGATTTTAAGACTTGATTTTGGCACAATGTGTATATATATAGTGGTAACACTACTTCCCTCCTGACCAGGGTGTCTGTATCCAATAGGGGTCGCCAGGCTAGGCCCTGCATATTTAATATAATGTATTATTATTCCTTTCAATAGGGAAAGTCAGTGTGAAGTGTTCTGTTTTATTTAGTTTATTATGAATATATTACATGTTAAGGATGATGAAATAATGTTTCCATTGAATCTTTGGAACAAAGACATGTCCTCTGAAAGACACCATGTCTGAAAAGGCAGAATAATGTGACATCCATATGCTAGGAGCAAGGATGTATTTTATTGCTATGGTGCAAAAAAAATAGTAAAACACTATCATGAAATTTATTAATGAAAGTCTTTTGAGGCATTAAGAAAAGCCATGAATGTTTTCTTCGAAGTATCAGGCTGGCTTCTTCCACCAAATACGTATGCACTGTATCACAATAGAGATGGAAAACAAGCAGCAAGAAAGCAACAATTAAGAAAAAACAAAACCCAGGGGAGGAAGCAGATAAGAGGGAGGGAGGGAACAGGAAAACAGCAAGCTGCAAATGTTCTTGTTGTGCAGTGTGGCATGCATTTACACAAACACACAGCAGTTTGACATTTTTAACCAAAAGATTTATTTTTTTATTAAAAGTCAATATATATCCAGAAAACCAAAATATACACATTAAATTGAGTGACATATATTTTAATTTTAAAATTTTGAAAAAAGTGCAAACATCACAGTATCTAAAAGCTTACATATGTGAGTTCTGCTGGACATGACTGAAACATAACGCCAATGAAATACATGACAATTTTACATTTCTATTTAATACTCAAACGCATCCAACCAAATAAATGCATTTTGACCCATTTTAAAGACAAAGGTCTGATAATCAGGTTTGAAAAAAAGAAAAACAGTCACTCTGGATTCATTTATAAAATATTCACTTATTAATTTACAGTGTGGACAAATGCAATATGGGATTTACCATCTGCACATTAAAACAGTTCAAAAGAAAACTCACTGAGGCTCAACAAGTACATGTTTAAATGACCGAAAATCTAAAGTGCTACTTTAAACAACTTAGGAAGCAGCTATAAAAAAGCATTTTACATAAAATATAAAATAAAAAGCTTATCTAAAGTTCAAAACATCGTCAATAGTATTATATAGCTTTCTTTTTTTTATATACAATAGAACAGTAACCTGCATCTATTCCTGCTCGCAATTTCCGTGTTGGGAATAATTCATAATTATTTCCAACTTACAATTTCTAATTTCACATACGTTAGTTTGAACTTTGACATCCCCCTCCTGTATAACTAGAGCCAGTCTAGCTTTTCTGCAAACGCAGGCTTTAGGCCTGATTAAGGAGTTCCTGAGTGATACTGTCATTTCTTTGCCACTGGCCTAAATTAGAAGAATCAAGTGATTAAATGCCTTTTTGTAATGCAACTTGAGTGAATTATTGATATATAATATTTAGCTAATCGCCACCAAAATTAATTATAACTCAGAATGTGTGACATATAGAGCTATAAATAAACAGCAAATATATTTTGTAAAATGTTTCTTTTCTCTCCTGTTGTAATGATTACTAAATAGAACACAAGCTCAAGAATAAATAATTTAGAGTGAATAAAAAAGGTTTGTACACTCAAAGTTTGAGAAGTTACAGCAGCTGGATTATGTTTGGGAAGGAATACTGACCTATCTTCACTTTTACAGTTACACAGCAGGTCATATTTGTGTTTGCCCGTACAGCTAACTTGTGCTCGTTACTACCGAGTTACAGAGTTAAGAAACGTAGGATATATGGAGAACCTGCTGTACTTTTTTTTTTAGCTGTCGCTCATATTCTCCTGCAGTTACCACCCCTGACAGACACATTTCATCAGAACACTCCTCCAGGAGAAGCGTCCTGGTCAACCTCCAGCTCCTCCATCACTGGTGGTATACTGGCATTATTTTTACATTCAAAGTCCGGCTTCTGCATCTTTGTTCATTTAACTCTTCTCCTGGGCCTGGAGCATGTGCTGCCTGGTAGATCCGGTGCTGCTGCTGCCAAGACCAGAGCCACCAGCCTGCTTCTGCATCCAGTCCAGCATGCAGAATCGCAGCATCAGGAAGAAACCTGTGAGCCACAGACGAGAAACCAAGATTCAAAATGGATTGTTTTTACTCAGTCGCCACAGTATCTGATTGTTTTAAAAAATCTTTGACGTGAGTGTGATAGGGACAGAAAATTTGCAGTAAATATGCTAGCAGGAAACGAGCATGATTTGCAGTAAGAATAAGTCAGTGGCAAAACGTTCTCAGATATACTACATAAAAAAATGAGCCTTTAATATCTGTTATTTGCAATAAATGCCACCATTCCTCAGCAGAACAGCTCACTTCACGTGTTTCTAAAATCATTCAAAAGCCTTAAAATATATTTTTTTAACTCAAAGATATTGCATCATTTTAATATTTTTTTATTTAAAGAATTTTTGAAAATAAATTATTTTACAGTGTACAGAGGTGAACCAATACACTCGTGTTTTTATCAGCTGCCTGGATGTAGCTGTAAAAAATAAACCATATTATTTACAACAACTTCTGCTGACATAAATATAATACAGCTCTTCTACAATAAATAATCTGTGGTATCATTTATGTGGTAGTTCTTACAATGATATCATAACGATTCAGTTTAAAAATAATCTTTAATCTTGTTTTACTGTTACGAGACATAGTTTAGTCATTTCTATGCTGCCTGCCTTTGCTTGGATCAGATGGTCTTTGTGTTCGTACCATTCCAAGCTTGTGTGCTAGCAACAAGGAAGTTGCAGAGAATCCTATTCTATACAAACGTACAGCCATTATAAATGCAGATAATGTCATGTCAGCAAACAGCTAGATTGGGCTCTAAATTGTTTCTATGTTTAAGAAAATAATACACCTGTAGGTAGGGTCATGAAATAAAATTACAGATGTAGCATTTAGCCACTGCATGTTATATGGCTGGCATAGAACACATTCTGATACCACTATGCAGCAATAATGGGGTTAATAAATCCCATATTTGGTGCTGAATCAAAAACAAGCATGCTGCATGTGAGAGGAAACACCTTTGTCTCTGATAGGCAACAGCAACTGAAGGCCTTGATTAATCATGGCCATTGTCTCATTCCCACACTGATACAATAGGCCACTGGCTCCACATGTACAGTCACAGTGT
The DNA here is from genome assembly GCF_900408965.1 of Simochromis diagramma. NCBI lineage: Eukaryota > Metazoa > Chordata > Actinopteri > Cichliformes > Cichlidae > Simochromis > Simochromis diagramma. Next base: position 4,392,950 of record NW_024387414.1, read on the forward strand.
ATGAGCCAACAATGAATATACTCCCATCCAACAACCGACTATAAATAGTTAAAAGCTATAAAAGCACGTGGAGATTATTCCAAGTCACTTTTTCTTTGGATCTGTGTATTTATTAGATGACAATGATGTAATTTAATGTTGAGAAGCATCATCATCCTCTTTTGACAGCTTTCTGGAATGTAATCATAAATATGAACAAATGCAAAGTAGTTCATAAACATGAGCTCATCATGTTTGCAAAGCCAATGGCATGTGTCCAAGGAGTCTGTCATTTCCATTGTTTCCATCTACTGTGCTACAAAAACATTTACATAACACACTGAGGTAAAGTTGCATTGTGTTACAGGCTATGTGGTGTTGAGGTACACATTCCTTATTTGCATAAAGTTGAGGTGTGGGGTTCTATATGCAAATTAGGGGCATCCAGCATAATATAATGCCTCTGGAAACTCCCGAAGGACTTTGAAAGATGAAGATGCATGGCATTTCATGCCTCGGTTTAATTTTTTTTTCTTTTGCTGGATATTTACAAGTGAGTGGCCATGTTGGTTTTTGTCTGAAAAGTAAAGAGTCCATGTGAGCTGTCCTATCAGGAGCAGTTCAGTGTTCGCACAGCTGTAGGAGAATGTATGAGAGTGAGAGCATCTCTCAGTCATCATGACTGTCGAACTGCTCATCTATCACGTGATGGTCTGCAAAATATCCTTATGGTACTTGTCCTTAAGCATAAGATCTCATTTTAAACCTGAAGTGTAATCTGGAATCACTGTACAGCAAAAGCACTGACCTTGAAATGAGTTGAGGATACAGGTGATGAAGAGAATAAAGGTAGAAATGGGCTCAAACTTAAGGAAGGCCAGACCCCAAGTGGTCCCATATAAGCAGCTGAGGCCCCAGATGCTGAGAAACGCCACTCGGTTCTGTTTCCATTCATCCCTGGTGCGGATCTGCCTGTAGACCAGGAACAGCATCACAAGGCCAGATGACACCAGGAGGGCCAGAGTCATTATGTTGGTCAAACAGAAAGCTAGCCAGCCTTTATTCTCATTTATATCCATCCAACACCTGGAAAAATCAAACAGTCAGAAGACAAAGAAAAAAAAAATCCAGAATAAAAATGCAAATATAAAGGCCAAATGATGTTCAAAATATGCTCAGCATTTTATTAAAGATTCCCATAATCCCCTTGAAATGTTTTGCTGTTGCCTTGAAAGCATGATTTTAAATACAAGCATGTGCTTGTATTTATTCACTTTCCACATAATTTTAGATCAGATAAGGAAAGGCTTACATCCTATATGGATTCTCAGGGTCTTCGCTTGGTGGCACCTCTATGAGCCCATAAATATCACCTATTGGAGCCAGGATGACAACGGGAACAGCAGGAAGAGCTGGAAAAGAATAATCAAGAGTCTTACACGTGCTTTACCTTTATGTGTCATGAGATACATTTCAGAAATGAAACTCACCAAAACCAACTAGGTTCCAAATGTAGGGCTTCAGACGGGGGGTGAAGACCATGTAGACCAACCAGAAAGTGTGCAACACTTCGATGCCCATCCAGGCGAAGGAGCAGAGGAGGGCGTAGTGAAGTACTGCTCCTACCCAAGTGCACACACTTTCCCTTCCCACGTTAGCCAGGACTCCATTGAAGAAAAAAATCAGGCTGAGGAAGGCGAGGGACACAGCTAAGCCCACATGGATGGGCAAGGACTGCTCCTTTGATCGCCTCCTTGAAAGACAGTGGAAAGTTAAAATAATAAAATAATAAAAAAAATATCTATATTGTATATTACATTAATAACATCTGTACCTTTTCCTGCAGAGATATATTATAAGGGCAACACAGCTGATCAGAGATACGGCACATCCCAGATATGTAATGACAGTAAGCTCCAGCAGGTGGGGCACTGGTTGACGATTCAGGTCCTGCCATAGGAAACAGTGCAGTGAGCAACATGGCCTTCACAAGACACACTGGTACAATGAAGACTGTTGATTTCTGTGTATCTTTTAAAAATCATTACTAATCTCATCACTATTGCTTTCTGTCTGTTCTTTATTTGTTGTATGAAAAGCAGTGTATCCGCATGTCTCACCACCAGCACAGTGAAGTACGTCAGATGGTTACACTGACACACAGTGTGGTTTTCCCCACTCTGTTCTGTCTTACATCCATCCTTCGACCAGTTCACCTGCAGAGAATCTGCAACAGGGAAATATCAAATCAGTCCGCATTGCTGAAAATGATGATAAACGAAAATACAGATAAATATGTAAAGTAGCACATAATATTCATCTCTAAATGGTTCCAACCTTTTCTGGTGTCCCATGAAACACATGCCCTTGTTTTTCTTTTCTGAAATAAAGAAGGAGGGGAGAGACATGAGCTGCAATGTCACCACAATGTCAAAGAATATCCACGTCACAGGTGCTTTTATGTGTTGTTGTGTGCATTGCACAGATGCAATAAAATTGCATAAACAACAGTCTGTTTCTGCCAGACATAAGGTTAGAAAAGAAACCTATAAGTGGTTTCTGTGTGTTTGCTGCACCGTGGAGGTAGATATGCAGACATCACGGAAGTAAAAACCATCTTGTTTTTCTTTTGACAGCATCCGCACCTGAGCCACATTTGACAGCCTGTGTGTGTATTGACATCTGTACTGCAGCACATTGCAGTCAATTTCAACAGTTACTATTTGGTACAGTAAGTGTCAGTTTAAGGAAGTAGCTTTAAGTAATATAAAGTGGGTGGGGAGCGTACTGACAAAGGCTAAAGGCCACAGAAACACACAAACTTACAGATACGGCTTCATGGTAAAAATCAATCCTAATGGGTTCAGGCAGATTTCTGATGATCTCGTTCTCCACCGTGATTTCCACCACATCATTGATAGGCTTGGCAGTTTTGTGAGCCTCCTGAAACAAACACACACAACTTGACCTTCATCTTACACAATGCAGCATAAATATTTGCACACAAAGCAACAAAAGTATTCCAGATAGTATCGCAAATGTGAACACTGGAAAAAATTGCAGGCTGACAGCTAAATAAGGTCACCTGAAATCCTGTCATATGTGCCTGTATCGACTGAAGGCAAACAGCCTTACCTGTAACAGGGAGATGTTCTTGAAGAAAGTGCAGGTTACTTTGTTAACATTTTTCGCAGCTTGTTTTAAGGCAGCAGGGAGGTGGACAGTGATATTGGACTTGACAGGTCTACCAGCAATGGCCTGGAAAAGACAGCACATATAAGAACTGTGAGTTTTTACAATGTAAGTAAAACCTGCTTCACTCTGCAGCTCTGCTTGTGGCTCTGCTTTGAGATTGTTGGGTTACTAAACGACTCTATTTTAGGGTCGTTTAGAGAAAAAAAATGTCAGCTTTCAACACCATCCTGTAATCGTCAGTAGAATGCTGCCATCAGTCACTTTTATGTGACTAACCTCCCACCCTATTTTCTGTACTACATCACTTCTCCCCTCTACTTGAATGAATGCTCTAGGTTATTCAAAAATGTGCTGTAAAGTAAGTCTGGATTAAAAATGGAAGCACACAGTCTCAGATGCAAAGAAGGTTTTTTTGCTAATGTCAGCAGTGCTGTGGCAAACTCTAAAAATATGAATCTTCATCCCAGTCGTATGACTGAAAGTGAAATCTCACTTCTGCAGATGTGTGATTCAGGTGAAACCTACAGAAACCTAATAAATGGATTTAAGAGGTGATATTACTCTGCAGAGCGGGACATTTTTGTGTGTCTAAGGAGGAAAGGTTGCATTTCATCACAGCCTGAGCACTAAAGAAAGCAAAGGTAAGGCTAACTTCATTCTTCACTCCTCCAGTTTTTAAACTCATTACTACACCAAATAATAACTGACACTACTGAGTGTACACAAATCCAAAACCTGGCATGTTTTCTGCCCTCTGTGTTCCTCTTAACCTATAAAAACACATCCGTGTGCCACAGTGGGCGACATAAATTAATTACAATGAACTGCAAATGTTGTTTTTAGTTTATCCCTGACACAATGATCATCTTCTTGAGCTATCATTAGTTTTTATTAAATTTCAATTATTTTTCAATTTCATTTTGTTTCAGTACAGTTTATTACAAATAAAATTCTGATCATTTTATCGTTTTTATAACGTAGCTATAATTAAATGAGATTGTAAGATGAGGTAGTTCAGAACAGTAACACTGCAATACAACAGCTGACACACTATCACAAAGAGCATCCACTCTCTAAAAATAAATCATCAAAGCCTTCTCACACTGGTTGGTTTGAAAAAGAAAAGGTTCATCTGAAGACAAGTGTCTTTAACTTGAGTGTTTGTCTTACAGGTGATGTGACGCTGTGGCCTTTGAAATCTTCCTTCATCTCCACATCAGATTTGTGAGCGTATGGAGGCTCAGCACACCTGGACACAAACATCAGGCACAGCCATGATTATAAGTTTCTCATGTTTCATTTGAATGGAGCAATATTACATCAGACAGCTAATGTCTTCACTCCTCGTTTGTAATCAAAGTTTGTGTACTTCAGGAAGGATCAAGTCCACAACATCCTGCCATGATATCCCTGCAATAAACTGGTGCATGTGAGGAAAAGAGAGGAAATTACTTGTTGGGGCCGGATTCCTGTTTCGCCTGTTCACATAATTCTGCTGCAAAAACAGAAAAGAAGAGAAAGTTCTGATTCTGACATGCTGCACTTGATAACAGAAATCTGAAATGCTGGTTCAGCAAAGCTAAATATTAACAACATTACAGACAAACTGAGTTATTGGAACAAATAAAATAGTACAGAACATCAATTTTATTTTTTGCTAAATATATTTCATTCACAGATTTTCTATCAAGAATATGCTGACACAATATGTGTAATCTTCCTTACTGTAGTTGGTGGAATGCGCTTGAAAGTTGTACGCCATCCGTGTTTTGTCGGTGATGGAATCATTCTTGATCTTGACATTGAGGATGCCGTAGTCTGCTTCTTGTGTGTTTGGGCCATCACTCAGGTCAGTGCAGCAGGAATCCTGCAGGCTTGCAGGTGAGCACAGAATAAGCTTCTTCTCTCCTACCTGAACATCACAACAGGAAAAACAAAAACAGAAATCATAATAATCTTGAATTTAGCTAGTGTAGTGTTTGCAGTGTACAGAACATCATATAAATTTTACATTTTGTTATATGGCTTTTAGAATGTGGTGGTGGTATATTATTATACACATGTTCCTCTTCCACATCTTTCATTTAACTACCTCACGCTCATTTTTTAGTTGAGTTCTCCTGAACTTTAATGTTATTGAGTAAAATATTGGGTGTCAAATGATGAAACAAACAAAAAAAAATAGCATTTAGAACCCACACTTAAATTTAAAAATTGTTATCACTTACTGTCAGCATTAACAGGTCCAGCAGTGGCTCCCAGTCCAGACAGAACTTGATGTCCTCCCCTGATTCAAGTCCAAGGTGCTTGAAGGTAATCACTTCAGATCTCCTACACTGGGCTGTGATCTGCCCGTTGATGGACAGAAAGCTCTCATTGGCTGAAATGGAGATTCCTTTACAGCCAGTAGAGATGTTGAGGTTCAGGCTCAGGGGGTTGTTGCCATGGCGCCATGTGCCGCAAAAGTTCCAGTCCAGGTCATTGTCATTGTCACTGGAAACTGTTAAAATACAGCACACCGTATTAAAACATAATTAACACATTCAGCTAATTGGTTCTCCCACTTGTTTTGACAATGAAAAATTTCGTCTACTTCACAATGGTATTAGTGACCAGTCCAGATGATAAAAACAACCCTCTTGCTGCACTCTACTGTATGTGCTTTCATCCTGGTGGTAGTTTAAGGGCAGGGATTATTCAAGAGAGAGAAGTTAAACATTTCTAAAGTAGACCTCTTGCAGGGACTTTGCAATGTGGACTACAAGTGCTCAAATAATATTTTTCACTTCTCTTCACTGAGGTGATTTAAATATTTGTGGTTTGAAGCTACTGGGAAACTTAGTGGGTTGTATTGCAGTTCTATAGTACTGAGTGTTTCCTAGCATGTTGTCGCTATATTATTTTCCTCCTCCAGGGCTTTTCTTTGGTTACATGACTGAAAGCAATGAATACTACACCTCCGCATTCAGTAACACAATCCTGCCATCTACCTGCATTGTTTGCTAAAATGTCACTACTTTGGCTAGACTTTAGCTTCAGGGCAGAAAACTGACATGTAAATGAATGTGTGTCTGCCAGCACTTGGGTAATAGGTCACAGTTACAATTTACAAATTTTAAACTTATGATCAGTTCATGAGCTCGGCGTTGCATTGATTCCTATTGGAGCCCATGTGTCCTGCCTTGCTTTATGATACTGACCGAAGAGTTCTTATGGTAGTGGAAGCTTTAACTCTCCTGTGTCAGCAAAGTATTTCCTTAGTATCTGAGGCACTCTAGTTGTCTAATGCTCACAAACAGAGGTCACATAGAGAAAAATACTATAAAGGAAATGCTATGAAAAACTGATAATCTAATATATTTTTGAGAATTCTGTCATGTTCATTTAATGTCTCTTCTAGAATATCTATAAAAAGGGCAACATAACGTATAATGTAGGAAGTGGCACAACATGAATGCAGTTTGCTTTATGATGAACAAGATAAAGTATCTCTAAGATCTTACCAGTGGTGAGGATGATTAAGAAGAGCGCAAACTTCAGATTATCCATCAGCTGCAGCTCGGTTGCTAACACCTGTTCTGCAGAAATACAAAAAGTGAAACGGTTTTAAAAGGGGAACAAATTTATAACTGCGTAAATGCTTATGCAAGGAGAACAGCAATTTAGCACCATTAAAATCAGTGGCTAAAAATGTGTGTGTGTGTGTGTGTGTGTGTGTGTGTGTGTGTGTGTGCATGGTTAAATGAAAGAGCACAGTGTTCATTTGCAGCCAATTTTAACCACATATAGAAAATGTTAGAACAAATAAAACAAGCATATCAATTACATTCTTTTTACATGAAGTCATAAAAAAAACGAAACAAAAAGTTCCCAGTTTAATGTAATGACATTTTCTTAGTGATACCATTCTCATTTGGACGCCTGGTTTGTTATCTGTCCTTATATATCAGTGAGCACAAATGAGTTCAGCCTCAAAATAAACACAGCGACCTTTCTAAGCTCTTATCAATGGAAACAGTCTTCCCCTTGTAACGGGAATGAGAACACATACACATGCATCAGCAATTCAGTCTTTCCATAACCCTACAGTGAGCTGCTTTTCCTCCAAGGTCAAGTGCTGAATAGTCAAGCAAGCTTATACTGACAGTTTCCATGTCCACCACCAGTTAGTGTCTAAAGCAGAAAAATATACAACTGGGAATTTTCTTTGAAAAAAATCCACTTTGCATCATATTAGAGAATCACATGACTGTCAACAGACGGACATGTCTCAAATAACCACAAATGCATTTTTGTCATTTTCAATTTCAACCAAAGACGGAAACTCATCCTAGTCTGGTGTCATTGCTTCAAGCATCACCACATCCAGACAAGCTCATAGCGTGGAAGTTAAAACCTAACAAATACTAGATCTGCGACCACGTCGCGTGGGTTTACTGCATGGTATACGTGACAGTGAGAATGTCTGGAAAATAATCAAAAAAGCAGACAGGAACCTGTTGAACCACAGACAAAGCAGGCAGACAGACAGAAAAAAGAACAAGAGAAAGACAGGGAAATATCACACTGCATATCCTGAGAGGACAGCTTGCTATTTATAACACCCACACTCGATACTTGAGAAAGATATAAGCCTTGCACAACCCACCCATTAATGCACAGAGACATACAAATAAGCAAACAAACACACACAAACAGGAGGTTTATTTGATGAACACACAAAATGCTACATTACTTTTTTGCATTATGCGGCACTTTCACTGATGCTCTATTGGCCTGGCTTCAGTTTTAGAGTTTGATAAGTCGGTGATGTTAACATGCTCAGTTCTTTGTTGTTTTTTTTGCCTCTATATCTTCCTCTTTCCTCCCTTTTCCTTCTCTTGACACCCAAATTGGTCAATGCAATTGGCTGCCCCTCCCAAGGCCTGGTTCTGCTTGAGGTCTCCTCGTGTCAAAAGAGAGTTCTTCACCCCCACCATTGCCATATACTTACTCATAGAGGATGTCTGTTGTTAGGATTCTCTCTATAAAAACAGTAGGGTTTTTAGCTTACAGTACAAATTGCCTTGAGATAATAATCTGTCATGTAAATAAAGTCATATTGAATTAACTGCATTTTCTTATATATACCGAAATGAGAATGCTCTAAATTTTAGAGAGTTAGTCTGTTCTATCGTTATCTGCGTCACATGTCTTCACTATGGTCATCCCAGTCAACACACAAGCCTCAACCTCACTTGTTACTCAAGCATTTAGTTTGAGAGCGACAACTGAACATTAGCTTTCCTGTGAAGATGCCACGTCACACCAGCCAGTTCTCTCAGCTGCGACACTTCTTGTGATGCAGAACTGTGGTTTGACATAAGATATCTTCTTGAAATGAAGCCAAGAAGACAATATCAAAATATCCCACAGTTTACTTTTCAGTTCAGTTATCTAACACAAAGACGTGTGAAAATGAAACCTTTGTATTTTCCGTGTCAAAGTGTGGTTTTGGCATTTCGTTCTCTGATAATTTAAAAGTGACAAAAGCAAAAGTTGCTAAGGTGTAACTTCAAGTGGTGCATGCTTAAGGAACTAATGTGTAATATAGTGACCTGCCAGGAAGGAGTGCAGTAATATTTCTCTGCCTCAGTTAAACAGATATTATAGTTTAAAATATGTTACTGTCTTTTCATTTATCAAGGCTTTAGGATCTTTAGAAAACTTATTTATCTGAATTACAACTTTTACTAGAATAGCATGATACAATATGACATAATAACATGATTCATTGTGGAGCTCTGTATCATAATTTCAGCCTCTATGTCAGGAAAAAAGTGATTTATGAGATATTGAAAACGACGTGATTGGTGGTGTCAATTTACTGTATTTTTTCCACCCAACTATCTCTACGGTTAACCTTGAATGGTCAGAAAAAGAGAAAATATCCACTGAGCGGCAGTTCTCTGTGTAAAAATGTCTTGTTGTTCAGAGGAGGAGCTTGCTTTGAACTGATAAGAAGGCAACAATTACTCAAATAACAATCCACACATGTTCACCAAAGGTAGACGATAAACTGTTGCAATAGTTTGATGGGTCAGAATTTGGTGTTAATAAAAGCATTCTGTCCTGTATCAACAGGTCAGCAGGACAGAGTGGTAGTGGTAGAGTCTTTGTACATATTTGGGCCTCTAACTTCCAAAATGCCACTGACTCCCTGAGTATTGTTGCTATGGTTGTCCATCCCTTTACAATCACAGAACAGCCATCATCTAATGACTGATTTCAGGATGATGATGCACCGTTTCACAAATTCAAATGGCCTCTTCATTCACTAGATCTTAATCCAACAGAGCACATGCAAAATGGGAGATTCACATCACGCATTTGCAACTGATAAGTCTGCAACAACTGTGTAATATCATCATGTCAATATGCTCCAACACATCTGAGGAATGTTTTTTGTTGAATATGTTACAACAGTTCTGAAGGCAAAAAGGATCCAACCTTGTACCACCAAGGTGTGCTTAATGAAGTGGCTTAAGAAGAAGTAAGCTTGAGCATGGGATAATTGCTGTTATCAGTGTGTCTCATGAGAGAGACATCTGTTAAGGAAAAACATCAATTCCATCGGTCTGTTTCATGTATGTTATTACAACGGAAACGAAAGCTCAAGAGACCAAAGCTTGGATGAATCTTCAAAAGCAGTAAGTGATGAGCTTGTTTGGTGGCCTTTGTACCATGGTACCATGCTAGGACAGAAGTGAGCTGTTGTGGTACCTTAACCTAAACACACACCTCTGTCTCTCCTGGTGGACTCGGAGGAACAGGAGTCCCTCCCTCTGTAGATACAAAAGGATCATTCTAAGGTTATAAAAACACGACAATAGTGTCATCAAAGTCCTACATATGACCTTTACACCTACACACCAATTTGGACTTTTTCGAGCTAAAATTCCCAAAATGATCCTTCCACAAAACCCTAATTTAGTTTGGCTCAAAATGTCAGCTGATCTCCTCCTACATATATACATATAAGCTGAAATAATGAAGTTGTGAATAAACATGGGTGTGGTTACTTTGTCAGCTGTTCCGTTTCTCATGAAAGTACATTTTAGAAACTACCCATATCATCAAAGAGAGTTCCTATGTATATAAATAAATAAATAAATAAATAAATAAATAGGTAAGAAGGCCAATCTTGAGGCTTTAAAATGTTTGTCTTAATTTGTTATGTCTTTTTGTTTGCATCTTCATAATAGAGTCCATGGTCCCAATACGTACTTAACACAATCCCCAAACTTTAAATTTAGAGTTTGGGTGAAATATCAGGTGCACCGCAGTGGTGACGAATTCACACACAGCATTAGTGTATGATTTGTAGCAGCATCACCCACGAACTGCTCATTACGAAGAGATCAGAGGTTAAAAATAAATGGCCACTGTCACCACACCCAGAGCTACAAGAGTGAACACACACTGTAAGCTTAGTTAAGGTGACAATGATGCCTATTATCAAATCTTTTATGTGCAATTATATAATTGGGTTCGAGTCTTTGCAAAGTTTGCAGTGACACAAATAATTTAAACAAATATATCCACTCTCTCTTACACAATATTTCAGCTTGTCGTGTAAACTAACTCTAATTCTGCACTCACTCTCTATTGTTCATGTGCACTGGCCAGGGATCAATTCAGCACAAGAATTTCCCCTTTTCTTTCACTTCCTATGCTTGTGTGAATGTGGGTGTGAAAGAGACGCAATGACCAAAGCCTGGCATACGTGGCAGTGTGTTAGTGAGACGCAGTGCTCGCATACCGTAGCAGTCTTAGAATTTCTCACCTTTCAGCACAAAGACTCCACACATCCAGAAACTAAATTCACTCCATTTGTCACTCCTACACACTTATAAGATGATATGATAAGAGCCTTTGCCTCAGCATTCATGTGAACACATGCATCCATTCAAACTACCCACAACTGTGTTAACGAGACAACACTTGTGATTCCCCCGTCTGCTTGATTCTGTTTTCCAGTAATGACATATGTGGGTCTGACTCACCTGCCTATATGAATCATCTTTACAAGTTCTCACACTATGGCACAAAAGTCAAAACAATGTGTGACACAGACGGCAGAAAATGATACCAGACGGAGTACGCAATCTGTGTTCCAAGGTACATGGATATGTAACACTTTTATATTTGCTAGTGAATTATCCAAACCTAATATATTTTGCCACAAAAGTTTGAAACGTTTCTGCTCATCAAGGCCGACTGTCTTTGCCGTTCTTCATTCTCATTCATCAAACATAAACTACACTGAGAAGTGGACAAGAGAAGTCTGCAACAAATGCGTTATGCTATTGTGTCAATATGGACAAAAATCTCTGAAGATTGTTTTTCTAATGTTTTTGAATCTTTAACACGTAAATTTTAGGCAATCTGAAGGCCCGAGGAGGCCCAACCTTGAACTACCAAGGTGTTAGTAATGAAGTGGCTGTGAAGCTTGAGGTAGGGCTGCTCAATTATGGCAAAAATGATAATCACGATTATTTTCACTGAAATTGAGATCTCGATTATTTGACGATATTTATTTAACCCTTTAAGACCTACCATAGCACCAAGTCCGCCAGAGCTTATATATTTTTTTTTTACATGCTGTAGTGCCATTTTTGGGAGCATTTCAAGTTGCTATACATCAATACAACTGTTATAGCCCATATTTTAATAATATGTATGCATTAAGTCCATAGTAATTATATTAATTACAAAAAAGTGCAATAAACTACAAAAAAATTGAAAATCGTTTTTTTTTTTTTTTTTTACATATATTTCTACTTGGGGAAATTTAAGAGGCTTATCCCTCAAAACTTTAAATACAAAAAAGTTGCAAAAAATAGTTTCCCACCACAGTAAATTTATTTTGAGTGTCTTCATAGTTTTATTTTGGAGATACACCAATTTTTATATACTGCAGGAAAAACAAAAAACAATCCTATGATGCAAATTTGCAAAGAAAGCAGCATGTGCATCAAAATAAACTATTTCCAGCAGTGCAATTCGAGTTCTAAGCATCACAGAAACTATTCAGAAAAGTCAAACATGACTTATAAAAACACCAGTATAGGCTTTTAAGGCCTACAAGTAAAAAACTACATTTTCCGTGAAAATGACGTCGGTTTTGGACAGGAAATGGCGGACATGCGATAGTTCGCGTTGACGTCTTGTTCAATGTGGGAAGTGTTACGAACAGCTGATCGGATCGGCAAAGCGTGTTTCTGGAATATTATTTTTTTGTTCCTGCAAGCGCTTTTTATGCAATTTTTGCAAAGCTTTATGTGGAAGGAAACCGTGACCGAGGACAAGCTGATGGCATAAGATGTAAGTACAACTCCTCTGGTTTCATATGCAAAACAAATTATTGCGCTAGCTTACGCGGTTCAGGTTCTACAGGGATTTAAAGGGTTAACAATAACAATGTATTGAATAATGACTTTAAAAAATAATATAAAATAGTGTGCAAATACTGATAACAGTGCAAATGTTTGCAATATAAAAAATAAATGAAAAATGTAAACATCTATGTTTAGTGAACTTTGCAGTGTTGCTCTCAGTTACGACACTGTAGCAAAGTGTACACACTATGTCTACTTGATCCACGTCAAGTAGAACCCATAATGTTTCCACACCACTGAAGTTTTTTTTCTTTTACCTCTCTTTTCAACCAACGGCAGTCACTCTCCTCCCCAAATAACTTCTGCTTAGCTTTCCGAGCTTCCCTTGGGTCTTCTTAATTGTTGTGACACGTGTTGGAAATGCAGAGAGGTGCGCTTGATTTGCCACACGGAGCAGCGCGAGAGTAAAGCACGAGGGAGGGGCTAATAATCGGCTCAGTCATTTTTAATGATCATTGAAAGCCCAGATCGTAATCGTGATTAAAATTCGATTAATTGAGCAGCCCTAGCTTGAGGATAGGTAATTGTAATAATAATAAAGAGACAAATCTGTTTCAAAAATCCAGTAGTTTAAATTTGTTTTATGTATGCCTTTACAATAGAGACTACAGCTTGGTTATCAAGCAGGGTTATAGTTGTTATACTTACAGTTGCGGCGTATGTTTGGTAGCAGTTTACTACCACAAATACACTGTGCTAGGGTACCAATAAACCTGCTGCGGTTGTACTTTGACCTACATAACCAACCTGGTTTACGCTTGTACTACAATATAAGGTAGTCTAAGGTAGTGATCAACATTGTGGCCAGCGCTTACAACTGTATGGGCTGCGTTGACAGCAATGTGTAGTTACCTTTCTAGGCAGGCGTTCATCTTGTTTTGGTTCTGGCATATGTGAAAACGAAGTACTGACTACTGGTACTTTTTGGTGTGGGTGATATAAAGCAAAAGAAAGAAAACCAAAAAAGTGCCATCTACATCTAAATCAGACACATGGACTTATTTTGGACTTTTTTTTTTCTTACAAGGGCAAGACAAAGTAGATGGATTTGTAAAGAGTACTGTATGATAGTAAAAAATCTGAAAATAATCAGCCATGGATGCCAAAGTAAACACTAGAGCTACCTCCCAATTCAGAGTGAGCTAAGAAGATAACATATCGATCACCTGGTCTTGATGAAGACAATGGGATCCAGATATCTGACACCATCTCAATGCTTTTTCATGTATACAGCCACACCTAGGTTCTACAGAGAAGGGAAGTGCAAAGTTGAGGAAAGGTACAGCAGAAAGGGTTGCATTAACCTGACACATGTGGACATCACAGGCACTGGATTCATACAACACCTCACATCTCAGAAATGGTGATCACTCTCTAGGTTCAAAACTTATTTAATGGTACAATAGTCTACATGTTTGCATTGAATTGGTAAGTAAATAGAAAGTATTTTAGTTAGTCAGTAAACTGGACCAGATTGCAATAGAAAAAGTTCAGTTTGTCAGGTGCATGCAACTTTAATTACAAGTTTGAATAAACTGTGGTGGTCAGTCTGGCTGGTTAACAATCACACTTTGCTGTAGAAAAAAATGACTGAAGACATAATTTGCAACAGAAAATATATGATAAAACACAATATATCACAATAACTTATTGCAATATTTAGCAAAAGTATCAGAATCACAATAAATTGTATCATTGAGTTGGGTATTATGATAATATTGCACCTTTGGGTCTTTGGTAATTCACACCTCTAGCAGATGAACTGAAACGCGTTGCTTCGCCTCAGACAAAGACCTGTGCAATGTGGGCTAGATGTTAAGTGTGTTGTGTTATTTTGGGACACAGCCCACGCCACGACTTCTGGCATCTATGCAGCACACACATTTGCTAGATATAGCCATAACTGAGCAACGAAGTATACCAAAAGTATCTTAATGTAAATGCGTGTGACAGACTTATCTTCTAGTGAATTATAATTTACTTGTCAGTTGGGTTGATTTTCAACCAAACACGAAAAGATGAAGCTCTGACGACAGTAGACGAAACTGCTAGGATCAGGGCAACATTTACATTTTTAGTCTATTCTTAGTTTAATCTTTCATGAGTTAATGAGAATGTTTTCTACAAATGATAAGCACCTCCTATTAAACCCTTTGATATACGTGACCTGGTTTCAGTAAAAGTACCTTGAAAATACCATTTCCTGTCATTCTCAAAGATTTAAAGTACCTCAGGGTAACATTTTCTGTCACTGCTTTTCATGTCTGTCCTTCTATTCTGCTGACTAGTCATCTGAGTTAAATATGTGGGAAAAAAAAACCGACCCATCCAGTTTCACCATTTCTTTTACCCTCAGTCTTGGAACAAACTGGAGCATTTTAAATTATAGACATATTAACATATTTATTATGAATGTGCCTTTAAAGTAGCCTTAGTTTGTTTCCTGTGGCAGTTTTCAATCTAAATTCACCCCACTCGTCTACAAGCAGCAGAGTGAAGCAGCAAAGAATGTGCATGGAAGAAGAGTAAGCCAGGGAACAAAAGCTGCTCTTTGTTGTCAGGCTTTAGAGCTGAAGTGACAGCGAGCATGAATAAGGGTCAAAGACCACTGGCTGATTCAGAGGCTGGTTCAGCCAGTGGTTAAAAGAACTGTGCACACCCATACTGACAGCTTACACTTACAAAGCTGTCACTTACTTTTAAATTAGAATATTCGCTGATTGCATTGAAACGTGCGTATGTGTTTGGATTTACTTATTTTATGGCTCTATATGATTTTTCATCAAGAAAAATGACAGAATCAATTAAGGGACAAAAAAGGGGTCATTAATAAGCATTTCAAGTCTTTTCTAACACTGGCTTAAATGGTGCTGCTAGGAGGAGACTTCACTGGGCTACACTTTTGTGCAACCGTTTCCTAAAAGATAAGACGTTTTTGTTTTTCTGAAGCACATTACATGAAGCAACGGGCCCGGCAGTGCTGCTGCTGTCATGTTGATTTACAGCACTAACGTTGAGCGGCTACTGAATGAGTCTCAAAGTGAGATTCTAAAACACTCAATTGAAAGTATTTGTAATAAGTTGTTTGTTTTTTCTCATCTCACCACATGCAGCAGACACTCAACTAAACCCCAGGAAAGCTGAGTCAAAGCAGGAATGCGGAGATATTTTTTCAAGGTTAGGTGGAATATGGGTCGTGGGGAATGTTCCTGAGGGTACATTTGCATTGGACCTTGCATACCTTCCCATAGCACCACAGTGATGCAGGGTGCATGTCTGTGCATGTGATTACATGGCTCCTTTATCTGTATCTCGACATACTCTGCGAGGAAATTGGAGGAGCAGGTGGAATGCTGCACACATTTCCTTCGGGGATATGAATAAATCAATAAAACAACACACACACGAACTCTGGCACGGACAAAAGACTGCATATTATTAAGTCTAAATCACCCCCAGTGTGGCCTTAGGTGATCGCCAAGGGCTTTGGTTCGCCATCAACGGCTTTCTTTTCCTCATTATTAAAAAAAAAAAGAAGTCAGCACAAA
The DNA here is from genome assembly GCF_900408965.1 of Simochromis diagramma. Taxonomy (NCBI): domain Eukaryota; kingdom Metazoa; phylum Chordata; class Actinopteri; order Cichliformes; family Cichlidae; genus Simochromis; species Simochromis diagramma. The sequence continues at coordinate 4,409,112 of NW_024387414.1, forward strand.
GGAGAAGCGCTTTCTGCAATGAGTCACACAACCACAGCAGCATTTGCATTTCTCAAGATGAATGGTTAAAAAAAAATACCCTTCTCATTTGTTACTTTATCACTTTCAGTTTCCAGTAGTTCTCATATCTGCATGTGGTGCTTTATCTAATTTAATTTGGGCCATTGCCCATCTTCTGTTGTTCAGGAGCTGGGGGTTTTTTCTACATGAGTGAAGTCTTTTGATTGTGCATCTCATCACTGACAGGAAACCGCACGCTACAGCTGTAAGGAGAGCAAGTTCGAGCTGTTGTCACTACCTTTGATGGCTGCCTTCAGGCAGCAGCATGAACCCAGACATCACCTCTTTGTACAGATACAGGCTGAGAGAGGTGAAGAAAATGGTAACCAGTGTCACAACCTTTTTACTGTAAACAGCGCACTGATGTATTCCTAGCTCAAGCACGCACATAAGCAATGAAAAAAGAAATTAATGTGAAATAAACAAGGCAAAATAACACATTAAAAATGGGTCGACCACTGTTAACCAAGCCATTTATAATAAATACTAACACTGAACCACCATTATTATCTTACAGGGCATGTAACAAATGAGCCTTAGTATCTCTCTCCTTTTTAATGTTTTTGTAAATTAATTATCACTTTATAGCACAAAGATTATTTAGTAAGATTATTTTAGTTTATATTTTATTCACAAAATTGATTGAGGTGCAAATGTATATCAGAGATACTCAAACGCATACATAAATAGATACACACACGTCTATCTAGCTATCTATAATGTGATATATACATATCTCTCTGTCTCTCTATACACACGCACACATACACACACATATATATATATAGAGAGAGCGAGAGATAATGTGATATATACATATGTGTGTGTGTTTAACTTTAGCCTAGGTTTCTAAAGCCAACCAACGTAAGCAGCATTATTCTTCCATGAGCGCGTAGGCTTACCTTGAATATTTCTCCCGTCAGTATTCGAGGTTTCAGGTCTCCTCGTGAGAATCACCACCACGCTTTATGATGTTCAAAGTCTTCACCTAACACTTTCGCCCACTGTTCCACTCGCAGTGAACCCACTAAAAATGGAAAAGTGTAGTTCCACACGCCCGGGATTCTCCAATCAAAGAAGCGAAAATGTTAACCGGGATAAGGAAAAGTTCATCCTGGACCGTTGCTGCTATTTTTTTTCCCGGTAATTGCGGCAGCAGCAGTTCGAAACACGTGAAACCGTGAAAACGTTTTTTGTTTTGTTTTTTAAAGGAAAGTGAGCGACTAAAAAAAGTGTCCCAGTAAAACGATAATTGAAGCCGACCACCGCGAAGCCTGTCCACAGATAACAAGGTGTCCGCGCCGGCAGCTGTCGAGTTTACTATAATAAGGGAACTTTTCCTTTAGACTTTCAAAATAAAACCTAAGCAAAATAAATAAATAAATAATAATTAAATAATGCAAAAACGCATCTTGTAATCTCAGACAGATTCTATGTGTTTGTTAAAAGTATATGCATCTTTAAAAAAAACAAGAACTAAATTTAGCCAGAGAGTAATTTAGTTACCTATATTTTTTAGGAAACTGAACTTGACTAAGTTTCAATTTCACACTTTGGTCATTGGTGCTTTTATTTTGAAGCCACGCAATTTTGTCCGTATCTCTCTCTCCCTCTCTCTCTCTTTAAAATTCCGAGTTTCACTTGACTGCTGTCACAGCAGCAAGGTGTTCAACGGAAAGCCAGACAGAGTGACTATCCCTGGATCTTGGGGGGAGGGGGGGAGCAGAAGAGAGCGAGAGAGAAAGAGAGGGCTGAACTGAAGAGGACAGGCGAGAATCCAATTACTCATTCTACTTCTAAGAACATTCTCAAGGAGACAAACCTCAGCACTGCATAGCTTTATTGAATAACTACCCACTTAATGCGATTGTTATTGGCATATAGACATTTATTACATTATGCTTTGTTATCACATCTTATAAACCTCCTAAAATTTATAATTTTATTCATATCGATTTATTTTGTTCACTGTGGGAAGGTTTGTTCTGAGTTGGGCATTGCTTAAAAGCGCAAATCATTTATTCTATGCGTGCTTAAATGCCACTTAAGTAGGCTACTTCTTAAGTGCCTGAACACTTGAAAAGGCAGGCCTGTCTCCACCTTATCAATAGATCAACATGCCATAAAAGTGACTTATTTTTTGTGATACTGATATCAGGAAGGCAGTTATGACTGTACAACGTCAATGCCACAAGCAGCTGGCATGCTTTTAGACTTCAAATATCACCACAAACCACAGCTTCACCTTGGAGATGCTTTGAACAGAGATGCAAAGAAATCAATGAGAAAACCCCACAGGTGAAGTGCAAAAGACTAAAATTTTGTTAATGTGATATTTAGCATGAACAACAGACAACCAAGGCCCTCAGTGTCCTTAATTACAAAAAACAAAAGTGTAACATTACGAACAGCTGTAACACTGTTCCTTCCTTGTGGTGTCCAAGATAGATTACATTCTATCAACTAGTTTATAAAATAATCTTCAGCTGCATGAGACTAGGAGAAGTATTACTCTACATATTTGAGCTGAGTTTATGACTCAGCAGGCAATTCTTCCTAATCGTGACAAATTTTATGTTGCAAGATATCAAGCAACAAAGGCTTGAGTGTCTTACTACTGGCAACTTTCAAGAAACCCCAAAGCTGCACAAAATATAGACATAACCTTTTTTCAAGGTGCACACATGCACAAAGTGTATGCTTGTATATGTTCAAAATCTTTTTTCGTGCACTGTCTTGTGTGGAAGTATTATATGCAGTGGCTTGCAAAAGTATTCGGCCCCCTTGAACTTTCCCACATTTTGTCACATAACAGCCACAAACATGAACCAGTTTTATTGGAATTCCACGCGAAAGACCAACACAAAGTGGAGCACACGTGAGAAGTGGAATGAAAATCATACATGATTCCAAACATTTTTTACAAATAAATAACTGCAAAGTAGGGTCAGCCCCCTTTGGTCTGAGTGCAGTCAGTTGCCCATAGACATTGCCTGATGAGTGCTAATGACTACATAGAGTGCACCTGTGTGTAATCTAATGTCAGTACAAATACAGCTGCTCTGTGACGGCCTCAGAGGTTGTCTAAGAGAATATTGGGAGCAACAACACCATGAAGTCCAAAGAACACACCAGACAGGTCAGGGATAAAGTTATCGAGAAATTTAAAGCAGGCTTAGGCTACAAAAAGATTTCCCAAGCCTTGAACATCCCACGGAGCACTGATCAAGCCATCATTCAGAAATGGAAGGAGTATGGCACAACTGTAAACCTACCAAGACAAGGCCGTCCACCTAAACTCACAGGCTGAACAAGGAGAGCGCTGATCAGAAATGCAGCCAAGAGGCCCATGGTGACTCTGGACGAGCTGCAGAGATCTACAGCTCAGGTGGGGGAATCTGTCCATAGGACAACTATTAGTCGTGCACTGCACAAAGTTGGCCTTTATGGAAGAGTGGCAAGAAGAAAGCCATTGTTAACAGAAAACCATAAGAAGTCCCGTTTGCAGTTTGCTACAAGCCATGTGGGGGACACAGCAAACATGTGGAAGAAGGTGCTCTGGTCAGATGAGACCAAAATGGAACGTTTTGGCCAAAATGCAAAACACTATGTGTGGCGGAAAACTAACACTGCACATCACTCTGAACGCACCATCCCCACTGTCAAATATGGTGGTGGCAGCATCATGCTCTGGGGGTGCTTCTCTTCAGCAGGGACAGGAAGCTGGTCAGAGTTGATGGGAAGATGGATGGAGACAAATACAGGGCAATCTTGGAAGAAAACCTCTTGGAGTCTGCAAAAGACTTGAGACTGCGGCAGAGGTTCACCTTCCAGCAGGACAACGACCCTAAACATAAAGCCAGGGCAACAATGGAATGGTTTAAAACAAAACATATCCATGTGTTAGAATGGCCCAGTCAAAGTCCAGATCTAAATCCAATCGAGAATCTGTGACAAGATCTGAAAACTGCTGTTCACAAACGCTGTGCATCTAATCTGACTGAGCTGGAGCTGTTTTGCAAAGAAGAATGGGAAAAGATTTCAGTCTCTAGATGTGCAAAGCTGGTAGAGAAATACCCTAAAAGACTGGCAGCTGGAATTGCAGCAAAAGGTGGTTCTACAAAGTATTAGTGATGGGTCGGTCGCGAACGAAATGGCTCTTAGAGCCGGCTCTTCCACGTGAATGACGCGAGCCGGCTCCTTATCACGAGCCGTTTTTTTTTGTTTGTTTGTTTTTTTTTCTTTCTTTCTCTCACCCTCTCTCTCGCGCTTTTTTTCCGCTTCAATAAGCATGCGAGCCTTGTGCTTTACGCTGGGCGGAGGGGGGAGGGGCGGTAGTTACACTCAGTAGCACAGGAACAGAGCAGGAGGGAGAGACAGAGAAAGAGCCAGGGATAACAACGTCACATTAGAAAGGTATAGTAATCATCCACAACTATTTTCAGTTGCAGATGATAAAGGATTGAGAAAGTTTATTCATGCAGGTCCATATGACAGACAATATGCATGTTCTTTTTGTTTTCATATTATAATTTATATTTAATTGTGTTGTGGTTTGCAGTGTTTTGTGTTGTTTCACTTTAAATTTGTAAAAGGAAAAAGCTGAAAATTTAAATAGTTAAAAGTTGAAATGTGAATAGTTGATTTTTGTATTATATGATTTATTTATTACATTTTATGTGGAGTGAATAAATAAAAGTATATTTACGGTGGCCCCTACAGACAAAGCACGTACAAACTTCAAATCACGTACAAACCCTGAAGCACGTACAAACTCCAAAACACATAAAAAACACGTATAAACTCCAAAACACGTATAAACTCCAAAACACGTATAAACTCCGAAGCACATAAAAACTCAAAACACGTACAAAAGGCAACAGAAGTGCTCCAGGATGCTAGGGGCAGTGTTGAACTTTTGTTACCTAGTGGCTACACAAGCCAGCCAGTACCAACGACCGGATTTGGTTTCTGGTAAAAACTGTTTTTTTATTATTTGACTATATATGAATGCTTGTGTATAAATACACAAACAATACACATATGCTTTCATGCTTTCAGTTGTGTAATTTAAGTGATCTAGGTAGCTCTGTTTTGGAAGTTCAGTTCATGCTAGAAATGTGTTTTGGAGTTTGTACGTGTTTTGTCTCTAGGGGCCACCGCATATATTTATATATAAACATATATAAATAAAACCACTTATTTTTTTTACATTAGTAATTCCTTTTGTGCATAATTTTATATTATTGTTAATAATAAATTAATTAAAGCAACAAAACAACCTGAAGAGCCGGTTTGGAGCCGAAAGAGCCGGAAATCCCATCACTACAAAGTATTGACTCAGGGGGCTGAATAATTACGCACACCCCACTTTTCAGTTATTTATTTGTAAAAAATGTTTGGAGTCATGTATGATTTTCGTTCCACTTCTCACGTGTACACCACTTTGTGTTGGTCTTTCACATGGAATTCCAATAAAATTGATTCATGTTTGTGGCTGTAATGTGACAAAATGTGGAAAAGTTCAAGGGGGGCGAATATTTTTGCAAGTCACTGTAATATCCAAAACAAAAAAAGAAGTTGTGGTTAAAGCAGCATTTCCTTCTCAATGCTGTTTCCTTGTTAATAAAATTAGGTTTGAATGAACTTGACTCTGATTTGCATTGCACAAAACTGAGAAATCCAGGAAATATCTTGAGCTGCAGGTTAATGTTTAAACCCCCAGCACTGATATCTGATACCATTTCTTGTACTCACACAACAATTTAAAACCTATTTTCCACTGCAAACCTCTTAAAATATCAAATTTAAGCTTTTGTATTCCTCTGAAAAGACAAATATAGAAGAATAAGAAGGGAGAAAGAGAGAAGGAAATGGCTTGGTCGAGCACCTGGCTCCTATTTTCAGTTTAACTGTCTACATGATTGGTTGGTAATACGTGCATGTGTGTGTTCTTGTCTGGAGCTGAGTTTGTCAGCTGCATTGCGTGGGTTAAGGTAATAAAGGGCTCACTGTGTGTGCGGTGGCAGGTGTGCTTGGAATCATGCACACACCCAAAGACAAACACAAAGGACAAACAGGAACAGAACTAAAAGTGAGAGACCTTTGTCATCTAGAAGAAGTGCAGTGCAGTTTTGAAAGTAGAGGTGAGAGTGCAAGTCCGGTTGGTGAATGGGTGCCAGACAGACAATTGAGAAGAGGAAGAAAACACTGATGAAAGGCAGCAGTGTAAGACCATTACGCATCTGCGCAACTTAGCTATCTTATCTTCCATCACCATGCAAAACCATAACAGACTACTCGAGTGGCTGAAGTCCTTCCTTAATACATGACCTATTAAAGGCTTTGTGCTAAACGGCTAAGGTGCAGCAGAAGAGAAAATATTTGATCATGTTTGCCAACATCAAATAATGTCCTGCGTATTCTGCCTCCTGAGTGTATTGAATATACACTGAATAGTATCCCCTGTGGAACGCTCCAAATGCAGTCAGAATCTAGGCTGAACTGCAAGACAATTACTTTTACAATGCACGCGGTAATGTCACGTTGTGCAAATGTCAGCTTCACAGGAAAAACAGACAAGCAAAAAACTGTGTTTCAGTCAATCGTACTGCAATTATGGTTTCCCACCAGCAGCTACCAAAGAATGAGATCCAAAAGAAAATCCTCTTCAAGCTCAAGTATTATTTTGGAACAAACATGTTGCCAACACAATAAAAAGTAACTGTGCAAATACTCAGTAGTGGTAGGGGAAACACACACACCACTTTGGAATGAGACACTTGCTAAGGCATTCTGTTGCATTGTGCACACAGAAATGTAAGGCTCTAACAACTGTAACACATTTAGCTACATGTGAGGCCTTGACAAGTTTTTTCTTGTTTCACATCTTGTGTGACGTTTCACTGGTTCGACCATCTTGACTTAAATCTGAAGTGTTCTGAAATGTAATTCTCACTTTCAGTCTTGCTCAGACTATGTTAGCTTGTGATCTCTTGGTAGGTGTTTCTCACGGGGGCCCCTTTCTTGTTAAATTAAGCAACAATGGTCAAAGCTTTCTGGGGTTCTCAATAATTACTTTATAGCTCTGTCATAAAAGAGAAGCTAGCTTTTGCAGCAGAAACAACAGGGTCCTGAATCAGCTCTACTTGCCACAAGTTCATCTGACCTCGGTACATTTCACACCATTTTAAAACAATTATTCAAATGGGTATACAACAAAGATAGTTTAACTTAAAGTTGTTAGTTCCTGACACATAATTAGCTAATTGGATGGGGCTAAGGCACTTGAATTCTCTGCTTTGTCCCAATTGACTCTGAAGGCAGATGTTGGCGGTGGGAGTGATGTCACTCGCAAGTTCAGAAAAGACGCCTGGTCACAACTGTGCAACAGTGGTAGTGCATTGTACAAGTTTTTACAGTTTTGGTAATGTTCATGTGCACGACTACCATTTTGGACTGTGAAGTTGGGGTTGGTGGAGCTGAAAGTCCAACTTGAGGGAAACTGGGACTCAGAAATTCAGAGATCAAATGCAGCAGATCCATAAACAGCAGTAGAACTTTAAAACTTGTAATCTCTACTGCAACCTTTGTGTATTTCGTGTTATTGTGACTTGCTAAATAAGTTATAGACATGATCCATGAATGTGCTACAGGGGGGTTTTAACCACAAAATCAAGCACTGTGCTGTCTTTCTAATGATGCGCTACCTTGCTAAAGCACAAAACAAATTCTATTCTTTCTTGCTTTTCTCACTTCACCGCTAGAATCGAGTCACTGAGTGGAAAGTGGACAACTTGCAAATGACTCCCAGATCAGACATCCAACTTCTGGGGGAAATGGAAATCAGCACTGCATACAGGCTTTCTGGTTGTAGGAAAAGTGGAACAGACTACACAGGGTACCACTGGCTGGAATGCTAGCCTGGAATAAAACAAACAATAACAAACTTGTCAGATATGAAACTATATCTATCAAAATGACTGAGCACAACTTTAAACCACTTCCTTTTAGAAACAACCAGAGAGAATGAAGCAGCAGCAGGTCCTTCCCCAGTTGATGCGACATCAGGTGAAATCATATAATAGCAACCTAAGGTTTTTCCAAGCAATCATTTGCATTGATAGCAGTTTCAACAATACTAAAAGTATTATTCTCAACTGTATGCTGGACCAATGGTTCTCAACTAGTGCACAATAATGTAAGCATAACTTCCTTAGGAAGCCAGTGTGCACAGCATATTGAGAAAAAAAATAAAAAATAAAATAGAAATATTACAGTATAACTTCACTCCATTGGGCACATTTCTGGAAACTCAAAGGAACTCATACAAAACTCTATTGTTAACCTGCAAGACACACTAATCACAGACACCCAATTCACTCAGGGGGCAATCGGAACAAGTCACATGTAATAAAACATCTACTTCAGGTGACATTACGGAAATCAGAAAAGTCAAAATCTTTAGATTTGTCAGTAAGCATGTGTTCACCATTTTTTAGCTCCTAAAAGTCTTATTTTACACATTTTTCTTGACAATAGCAAAATATTGCTGAGAATCACCACACATAGCGCCAGATCAACAGATTCTCATCAATCCTTCCTCTTACAATGCAAGAAGTGAAAATATGCTGTTTGTCACATCTGTTGTTTGCACGCTTTTCCATGCTCGATCTAGAGGTTTGTCTTGCAAGGTATGGAAGTATGTTTAACAAAAATCATATCTTAAAAATGTTCTCTGCACATCCGATCGAATACTGTGATGATAACTCTCGGAGAATAAAGCTACTTAGCGCATAATAACTTGTCACAAAGTGACAAGTCAAAGTGACAAGTCACAAATTGTTTGCACAATCAACAAAATGTGAAAATGTTTGCTCGTCGTTCTAACAACTTGAACTCTAATTTCAGAATTGCACAAAATAAAAACTGTAATAAGTAGCACCATATGTGAAACCAGACACAGCTGCAGTCCAACCACCAGACAAGTGTGTCTGATGACTGAAAGGAAACCTTGTGTCTAGAAAGATAACTTACAGTTTACCACGTTCCTTGCTGGGGCCCCTGGGTGTCTCTGAGTGAAGACTTATCTTTGACATATGTGCACATTTAGCACATGAAAATGGGGTGTTAGTGATTTTAGATTAGAAGCTGCACACGATGCTTCAAGTCCAATTATGAAAGCAGATAATGGTAAAGGATATTCAGACCATATATGTATAAAGGTTGACATTTGTGTTAAGTGTCTGTCCCTGGTTTTCTCACCTTTACCTCATTCTAAAAGCCTCTAGCTCCTGATTGGTTAGTTCATGGACAAGGGCTCAGAGGGAGGAAATTTACATGGTGGTAGAGATGAAGTGTGAACACTAAAGATGCTTCTTATAAAGTTATCCATCTCCCTCTTACTGATTCTTCTGGATAAGACAGAACTGCATGTGGACCCACATATAACAACAGGAGTTCAACCTTATCAACTAAAACAGTCATGTTTGATTATTGATTTAATCTCCCCCAGCCTATTACAAAATAAATATGGTCACTGTCTTTGTAACACCACCAAACACATCAATAAATGAAAGCATCTTATTTTACTCTGTGAAGGTGAAGTCAATGCTGAAATGCATTATGCTTAGAGACAAGGTGGGGAGAGGTTGACAGATTAAGGAAGTGTGAGAAGAGACACAATAGACAACATGCACCACGATAATTAGTATTGTGTAGTAGAGTGTGTATTATGTATAGCAAAACAATCACCTTACCACTTAAATAAATGAAAAATAAAAATTAACTTATTCACTTGGAACATTCAAACTGAGGAATTCATTTGTGAGGTTTTTAAAGAAAAATATGCATAGGAAATATTTCTATGCTAACATGAATTCAGTGGTGGTATACTTTCAAAACAAACAAACAAACAAACAAACTTTCTTTGTTGTCTTTGTTTGATAGAAGCCTCCACCCTTTAGCAGACGATTGGGAGTACAGCACCTCCTCTGTATGTTTCTTTCTTCTGCAGTCCTCACCTAGGATGTCTGAACACCAGCAGTAAAATGTAATAACAGCATATTGTGTGCTGCACATGAAGTGTGAAGTGCAGTTCAGAGAGTTCAATGGGGTTTTTCTTCATTTCTGTTTCTTCTTCATCCTCTTTATCTTGAAATCAGACAGAAGATCTGCAGGCTATGGGGGCTAGACACACAACAACACACATACGCACAGACAAGTCTGCCCCTATGCATTATTAAAACACTATTAAAGCAGCGTCGCACACAAGCAGTAAACCACACACATGGGTCCTCATCTGCTGGGCTTTATCACCATGGTGATGGTTGTGCAGCTGACTTGAGGCCAGCTGGTGGAGTCTAGCTGTGATGATGTGATGTGAGTGACATGTATGTGAATTAGAATGAGAGACAGAACAAAGAGAGAAGACATCACACACCGAGAATGAGCACTGCGAATGAGCCTACCCATAAAACTGCCTGGAAGCACCTCAAACACAAGGCACAGCTCACATACACGGTTTATTGATTCTTGTATTGATTGCTAGTCCCAATGAGCATTTATTTTGCAATTCATTTCAGTATCCTTAAAGTGGTAGGAGTAGCATTAACACTACAGACAGTGTGGCATCTGTTCCTTCCAGTCACATATAGACTGTAAGGAACGTGCTGGGGCAGGTTTGCTGTCTGGTTGGCACAAGCAGAGATATGTGTTTGTTTCATTTCATGATTACAGACTTTCTACTACCAAACATCCAGGACATCATTCCACGCTGACTGAATCACTCTTTTGAAGGACTTTCTTTTCTCACCTTACTCCGAATTCCACTTCACATTTGGCTAGGACAAGAATTGTTTGTACATAGAAACAACACATTATATTGCAAGTACTTTAACTCAGTTTTGAGGGGGTACAGGTATGGGCATTTCTGGGAATTCAAAGGGCTTCAGAACTTCCATTTTATTCTCGTGGGAAGAATGTAAGAATGAGGCATAATTGCAAGGTCAACACTGTGGACCTCTGAAATTATATTGAAGTGGAAGAAAAGAACATTTGAAAAGCACTTGACCTGGTACTGAAAAGTTAGATGAGAAATTTGAATTGGATTGCCATGTTTCTCACACGACATTTAGTACACAAATGAAATTATTATTCGTTAGGATCTCACAAGAGACTGAAAAAAAATCTATTCATCTGCAATAATTAATATTTGGTGGCATGTTTCTGTTTTGGAAACTCTCTGCATTCTACACAAATATAGCATAGAAAAGAACAGGCATCAGTGACAACAAATACAGCATCAAGTGTACTATAGGATTAAAAAGTCAGACACTGTATGAAAGCAGAGGCTGGCCTCCAGTACTAATGATGTACTTGAATGTTCATTTAGTTTACTGGAGGGTTCTCTTGAGTTTTTAAGACTCTACTGCAAACAAAACAAAACAAAACAAAACAAAACAAAACAAAACAAAACAAAACAAAACAAAACAAACAAACAAACAAAAAAAAGATCACTGACTTCTACCGTCACTGACAGTAGAAAATAAAACTTTTCACATTTTTGTCAGAATGGATTTAGTGGATTTTATTCCTCATCATTTAAAAACTCCCCCAAAACCTCTATGTTATAGACTTCTAAGTGGCATGACTGTATGAAATATTTCGAAACATTTCAAAAGTTAGGCTGAAAGCTGAAAATGATAATAGGACATGTAAAGCACACCGATCATGTGAGTTTGATGTTTACAACATAGGCTACATGACTGTGTCGGTTGCACATCTTTCCTGTCTGCGGTCTTTGTCTTCATTTGTCTGTGTGTTTGTTTTTTATACATCTGTTGCTGTTTTAGACTGATGGCTATTATGAATGCCTGTTTTGTTCTGCTGAAATACTCGTGTTCCTCCCCCCAGTTTAACCAAATTATCTTTAATGTTTCATAACTTTCTTTAAACAAACATTTAAAGAAAACTGTATTTTTTTAAGCACTGAATATAAATTACTGTTGAGGCAGGAATGACTCTAATAATCATGCAGTTAACTGATAAAGCCTTGGCCTTTGATGTATTGATTATTTTCTTTCCTTTTTTGTAATCCAGCAACCTGAGATTAGTCTCAATAGAATATCTAGACTTTACTTTCAGTTAATGAGCATGAGATAAACTGATATGTGGCTGCTAACACCATTGTTGTAGCTCTGGCTCCACCCTGAGGCTGAACTGTGTTATCTGCTCTGGATACTGTCTTTGAAGGTTCTCAGTCATCCAGGTCATCGTAGTCAAAGGAGCTTGGAAAGAAAAGCGTCTGGACTTCTTTAAGTTGCTTGAAGACGTTTCACCTCTCATCCGAGAAGCTTCTTCAGTTCTAAGGTCAAATGGTGGAGAGTCCCAGATATAAACCTAGTGGGAGTTTCCCCCCACAGAGGGACAAAAGGACCCCCTGATGATCCTCTAATCGCCTGAACCAAGGTGTGAAACTGGGTGTGGGTCCCAATCAGCCAGAGTTTCGGGTGAGTTCATTGTGAAACCTGGCCCCACCTTATCATGCGAATTCCTGAGATCAGATGGTCCAGGATGTGAGTGGGCGTTAAGGCGTCTGGGAAGGGAACTCAAAACTGGATTATAGATGGCAGGCAGTTGGTGTCGTAAACCACCGCCTCTATTCAAAGATGGTCGCTCACAGTGGACATAGATGGCTTCTTTCACTCCTCTTTCAAACCATCTGTCCTCTCTGTCCAAAATGTGAACATTGGCATCCCCGAAAGAGTGTCCTTTATCCTTAAGATGCAGATGGACTGCTGAGTCTTGTCCCGTGGAGGTGGCTCTTCTGTGTTGTGCCATGCGCTTGTGAAGTGGCTGTTTGGTCTCTCCAATGTAGAGGTCTGGGCATTCCTTGCTGCACTGTACAGCATACACCACATTGTTAAGTCTGTGTTTTGGCGTTTTGTCTTTCGGGTGAACCAGTTTTTGTCTGAGCGTGTTGCTGGGTCTGAAATGCACCGGGATGTCATGCTTGGAGAAAACTCTCCTGAGTTTTTCTGATACACCAGCTACATAGGGGATGACAATGTTGTTGCGTCTGTCCTTCTTATCCTCCCTCGCTGGTGTCTGATCTTCTTTTCTGTGCCTCTTTGCTGACTTTAAGAACGCACATTTAGGATAGCCGCACGTTTTGAGTGCTTCCTTTACATGTGTGTGTTCCTTCAGGCTTAGAGGGAACATGTTCTGCCCGGTGGTGTAGGGTCCTAATTACTCCAAGTTGCTCTGGATACTCTTCAGCTGGGTGTAGACAGAGAGTGCTGAGTATATGGTATTTCAAAACTGTTTAATATGCAGGACTGCTTTGTTTTTTCAACACGGGATTAAATATTTATAATGATTTGCAAATTGCTGTTTTCTTTCATTTATATTCTAAAGACTGTACCAGTGATTTTGGAACTGGATTATAAAGCGTGACCACTTGTGTGAAAAGCAGTAGGAATGTATATACAAATGAATCCATTACCTGTCACTGAAAATTGTCACCAGTGTTCGATCTGGGTGAGGGGGCACTAAATCCTCACTGAAAGTCACCAAACATACCTCCGACTGTGCAGACAGTCACAAAACATAAAAGTAAAAAAAAAAACATAGTCAAGTCATTACACATAAATATTTTAAGGTAGAATAACGTTATATGTAGTAGGTCAGAGCTGATTTAAAAGATTTGTAACATAGTTTAAAAGTTTCCAAAGGAAGGTTTTCAGGTTATCAGCTGCAGTTATCAGTTTTCCTTGACTTTGTGTCCACCTTGAACATGAGGCATAATTTTCCATAACAGATGCATTTTTATTAAAGGCTGACATATAAAACAGAATGACACAGCAGTAGCAGCGAAACACACAGACAGATATAATTAGAGAGAAATGCACCTGGCAGTTTAGTGTTACAGTCTTCTTTATTTACATACATGTTACTTTACATTTGACTTTGACTAGTACTCTGTACTAAGATTATAGCAAGACGTATATACGACTGTCCAAGCCACCAGGAACCAGCAGTGAAAAACTAAGATTAAAAAACAAACAAACAAAACATAATAAAGACCATTTTTCTCCATTATAAAATTCATAGTACTTGTACTGGAGTATCATCTAGTGATATTTCTCATCAAAAACACAGCTGATTAGGAGAACCAAATAGAGGAAACTCATTTAGGAGGGAACAATGAACTCACTAATATGCCAGAAAATGACTGCTGCCTCCAGCAGAGGTGACACATTCTTGCTATAATTGGATCTACGACACTTCATCAGATACGAGATAGAAATGAGAGTCGTGTAAAGTTCCTCCCCTTGTGCATCAATGGTCACGATTCATTAATTTCAGCCCAGACAAGTGACTATAAACGCATCAAACACACTAGCTGTCATCAGACTGGAGCATCTTCTCGATCTCTTGATCCCACTGGTCATCTTTGTTGCCCGATTCAGTCACCACCTCATACTCCTGAAGTTCTTGCTGCAGCTCCTTTTCCCAGTCTGCTGATTCATCTGGATATGAAAGGGAGGAAATATTATGAGCAAAGCCATTCTCTTACAGAACAAGAAATACTTTGAGCTTAAAAAAAAGGATAGGAACTCTTCCAAAGCCAACCATCAGGAGAAGGACTGTCCTTCTTGTCCAGCACCAGCTGCTCCATCTCTTTCCTTAGGTCCTCCTGGTTTATGGCCGTTGAGTCAAAAGCATCACTAACAAACTCGGACACTCCGGGACTTGTTGAAATCTCCTCATCTTCTTCATGTGTTGGCTATGAGGAAAACAGGCAGCAGAGAAAGAGGAGAGCGACTCTTGTTTTTTTTTTCTTAACTTCTCAAAAGGAGGTTGGAAAAGTTCAACGTGTGCAGTGCTTTTACCTTCTGTATGTCACTGATGGAAACTGGCGGCGTTTTTGGTCTGACATTGTCTACAAAGAAATAACACATTGATATTACAATGGACTTACTCTTTAACCTCTGACCTTTGGACGGTGTCTGAGGTCATTTATCAAAATATGAGCACAAACCTTATTAGCTTTTACCATGGATGCCGCCTGATCCATTTAGGTAACTCTATAATACTATATGATATGACTTCTTTACCTTTCAGTCCTTAAATAAAATATCTAATTTGTTTACCAGTTCAACCAAGCAGAAAATAAAAAAGAAATGACGTTTTACATGTTTATACTGAATAATTAAAAAAGACAGATTTCTTTCCCTAATTAAACAATTGAATCAGACATTCAGATATTGTGTTGGAAGTCCACAGAGCTTCCCAAACAGTCCACAGGTGCTTCCCAAACCGTACTAAAACAGTATTTAGCTCCATTTTATACATTGTAGCAAAGTACTGTGACTTGGGGGTAGTGTTAAAAATATATGGAACAACTGGTAATGTGGGCTGCTCTTTATGTTTCCACCGGTTTTGATCCTTTAGCTTAGAGAGGAAGCCTTCATTACATAACATGCCTCTTCCTGGTGATCATCCTTTTCCTGGTTCCTTTAGCTTATCAACCAATCAGCATTCTATCTACATAAACCATCACTGTTGGGTAACTTGTTCTTGGCTTTTTGGACAACTGCCCTCAGCGCTACTGAAAGCCTTTGTGTTTGCTGGATTACAATTTCTCTCTCTCTGTAGCCAATGAGCTACTCAAACAGACAAGGACAATAAATTCCACATCAGTCTTAACAAACACTGTATGTGCCCATTTAAATAAGGGAGGAAAAGAGATTTCAGCGATGCATTAAGATGATTGGGTTTTTCCATTTCCTTCATTATTATTTCACATCAAATAGACACCTTCCTTTTATTCTGAATGCTGTTGCCAGAGTATCAATAAAGCCCAAGAAAAGAACACATGGCAGCAATTTCTGCCATTGATTCCAGTGTGTCAGAGAACAATTTAAAGTACTGCTGTTTGGATATAAAGCTCTCTGTGGCTCTAGACCACAAAAGATCTGACTGAGTAATCTTTATTGTACAAGTACTCTTGAATTCTCAGACCATCTGGCAGAGGGATGCCAACTTTTCCTAGAAAACAAAATAAATATAGCTTTTAGCTCCTTTCACAGTATCTGCTTTTACATTTTGAACTGATATCTTTCCAACTTTAAGAGAGAGCTGTGCCCCTTTCTTTCTTACATGGTGTTTAGGTGCCTGCAAACTGTAAAATAACACAGCCTAAGTTGCAGGACTGTGAAGGTCTTTGACTGTATAAACCACCTTTATAAAGCCATGACCAAAGATTTTGAAAAGAGATTTTCAAATCACTACATTTAATTTTTCCACTGTGGAATTGGGGTTGTAAATCTGCCCTGCCTTCCTGCAGCCGTGATACCACAAAGTTTTCTTGGTGATCTCTACCTCTCTAGCAGAGCTAAAAATTCAGACCTGTTAGGACGATGTCTTCAGGTGAAACACTGGCCCCTTTGTCCACACTATCGTTCCGCTGCTGCTGGGCTGCCAGGGCTGTGAGCTGAGCCGACTGCTTGATCAGAGACACCCGGTAGAAATAGTTCCGCCAAAACATCTCCTCCTTCACACTGTCAAACACAAACATGTCACCATCCATTTTTAAATATCAGTTTTAGGTTGACTCTGCTATAAATGGAGGCAAAAACAGGTACATTTGCATGCACACACACACACACACACACACACATAAATGTTTGAGGAGCACTGACTGTTTAGGAACCAGGTCAAAGCGCATGCGATTGAGGAGCTCATCTTCTTCCAGCATGACTGCAGCTAAAGGATACATCTGCTCCATGTCAAAGTGGAACTGAACACCAGCGGGAGGGTCGCGGAGGAAGTTCCTCTTGTCCTAGAATCAGCAACCAAAACAGCTCAGTTTCTATTCAAAGCATAATTTATAAATTTAAATAAGTAAAACAGTAGCCACAAAAATAACTACCCATTCATACATTTGTACTATATATTGTGCATGATGCCTTTGCTTACAGCGGACAGAGCGAGAATCTGTTGCTGGATTGTCTCCTCTTCATTGTAGCCGACCCAGGGTGGCACTGCTGCTTCTACACAAACATCAGAGCATGTGTGCACACACACATTCAGTCATGTACCATCAGTCATCAGTTCCAATCCTTATCTCTGAGATGCACACATGTACACACCTGGCTCTCTGTAAATAGAAGCTGCTTGGCCAGTAAGTGACGTATGCTGATAAAATCGTGATAACATCATTTCTGCTGCCCCTCACAGGCGCAATGTAAAAATAAAGATTACACAGTTTATCCCAGTCAGGTCTCACAAGACTCCAATTTTAAACAAAGTGTGTCAATTTCAAAGTGTAAGTCTTGCTTTCAGAAATTTATATTTGAACTTTTGATTGATATATTTATTTTCATAGTGGTTCAATAATTGACTTTGGAAAACATTATGACTACACTTCATTCACCTTGTAGCACCAGTTTAATTCTTCATTGCTCAGATTCAATAAAATTCTGGAAATATCATGCAGCGATTTTGATCCATATTGACATGATAGCACCACACAACTGCTGCAGATTTGTCACTGTAATCCCAAAGGTGTGTAATCAGCGTATGTGGTGACTGTACGGATCATTTGAGGTCATCAGTAAATAACATTCATGCTTTAAAGTCTGGTTTACCTGATTTCTTGGCCTTCTTCTCCTGGACAAATTTCTCTTGCTCTTTTTGGAAGTCCCCTAAAAATGTCTACACACACACACACACACACACACACACACACACACACACACACACACACACACACACACACACACAAATAAATAGATTGGAAAAGCTGATGCATAAATGGAAAGTGTTAACAAAGCAGGAAGTCCTGAAAAAGTTATGATAAAATCCAGGATTTTACTTGCATATGAAAAAATCTGGAAACTTTGATACAAATTTTAAACTTTAACACTTTTAGACTTAAAAATACTTTGAAATTTTTTTTAACTAATGTTTAATCTATGGAAGCTTTATTTGCCCCAGATATTTTTTAATGATCTAACTGCCAAAAATAAGAAGAGGGTGTGTAGACTATATACAGCACAGTGCGCTTATGTGTATAATCAAACCTTTAAGTCCAGAGGCCAATGCTACTTAATAATAATACAATACTGCTTATCCAGGTAAGCTCAGGTTTAACCCCTGGGTTTTCTGTACTTTGAAGGTGGTTCACTTCTTACTCTGGGTAAATCGCTATCCGGAGCAAGTTAAGATCCAGAATAGAGATCAGCAGATATGAACTCACTGCCTACTGATTAATCAGTTCTCCAGAAAATAGCATCACTATTCCTGGAAGATATCTCAAACTTCTGTGCATAAACAGGAGTCTAAAGTTTTCTTCTATAGCATCTACTGTCTTTGTTTTCCTAATAAGAATCAGAAATAAATACTATAGATTTCTAGACACAACTTTATTCTTTTGGTTTTAATAAACAAACTATAAGTATTAATATCTGATCCTAAAATAGGACACCGACAGTGTACTTGCTGAACTCATATGAAACTTATGTAGACCAAGCCAATATTTGAATAAAAAAACAACAACAAAACAAAATCTTTACTCTCAAACCTTTAAAGTTTGCAGCTGAGAATATCAAAAATAAAACTGCTGGGAGAAGGTTATGCTCATCTTCTTATTAGACTGCCAGACAGTAATCTTAGGTTTCAGAGTTCTAGGAGAAACCCTGGGTTAAATTAGCGAACTGATAACCAGCTTTGTGTGCCAGTTCGGGGAAAGCAAATACAGAAAACTGACCTACAAACCCACAAATGCACAGATGAACCCCACGCCGTTTTTAAAATCTGAAAAACCAGTCAAAAAGAATCTGAGAGCAACATGCCTTGTCTATGATGCCATCAATTTTTCCTTCTTCCACTGTCTTCTTGATGGTCTGGGCAGTCTCCACCATTGAATCAGAGATTTTCTTGGTGGCACTGGAAGCAAAACTGAAGATGTAACCTTCAAATGGAGAAAGAGTCTGTTAATAAAACCATTGCCACTGCAATAAAAGATACATATATGAGAGAACAGATTCTCCTGCAGTCATATTTGCTCTTGCTGGGAGTGAAGAACATACAAAAAAGATGAACAGGAAAAGCCTTCAGGGTTCAACACAGACAGAAAGACTAACGTCACGCTGAGTAACTTTGAGCACGTAGCTTAGAGTTAATTAAGAGTTAATCATCCAGATATGAGCTGTTCCTCACCGCCGAGTCCTGTGGACTGTTCCGAGTTTTCCTGCTCCGCCTCTGGTGTTCCATCCTGGTCAGCTGGCTGCTGTTTGTTTACCTCGGTTTGTGCTTCTACCACCTTCTCTTCCTGCCCCACATTCAGCTTTTCCTTGTCAACCGACGTCTCCGTAACGGTCGGGCCCTCCAGACCCAACCACGTCCCTAAACCTTTTAACATGCTGGTGGAAAAACACCGATCGATTAAATTAAAGATACAGAAAAACAATCTGCACGGACTCTCCTGACTATACAACCAGGAAATAAACTGACGTTTTCTTCTTCTGCGTTCTCGTGTGTGCACTTGTGCGATACTGCCACCCGGAGGCCAAATATGGGAAGTCTGGTTTGATGGATTGTTGTTAGTGCTATGGTGGAATATATGAATTAAAAAAAAGGGTATTTATCAGTAAAAACTATCACAAAAGTGTTGCACGTTGAAAGATCTACACCTTTCCTAAAGTAGAAAGATGGTATGTCTTATAAAGTACGTGCTCATTGTTGGCAGTAGAGGAACTGCTACGTTTTAACGCAACACCCAAAAGAAGCTGCAGGTGGCGGTAATGAGCTGAGATTTGTTCCACTTTTTGCGGCAAAGCAAGATAAGGAGAAGGAAGATAAGGAAGATCGGTGAATTCCTGACGGAGGACTCGTACCGGTAATTTTGGAGTTGCTCAAAATTTTACATTATTATTATGTGTTTTATGTGTATTTATCTTGGGTATAGTTTACTACAGTTTATTATAGAAAGCTATGTAATCCCAGTCACGTGTCTTCAGCACGTTAGGAACCGCTGTGACTGACTGACTAGCTCTACCCGTGGGCTGTTTACTTGTAAGGGGACGAGTTTACACCACACTTCCTTTAAAAATTAAGGCATTTAAAAGTTCGTTAGTTTTAACGTAGTTTTGATGGAGAAAGGAATAATAAATATTGTTAAATAAATGTTATTTGACATGTCAAGTAAGGATCGGCTTTAATGGGAAGGGTAATTTTTAAGAAGCGGAAGTGTGGGCTCAGTTACTTGTGTTTTGAGCTGATAAGACGTAAATAGACCGGTTGAGAGCAGTATCCGTTACCAAACGAAATAATAGAAGGGTGGAGCTTAAAAATAACTATTATCTTGCTTAATTTATTAGTTAGTTTTGTGTGCTATTTTGCTTTTAAGGTGCCAAATGAAGATTCTGATGGTGTTTGATTTTGACCACACCGTGGTCGATGCCAACAGTGACACTTGGGTGGTCAGGTAGGTCAAGAAAGTTTTACTTCAGCTCTTTCCAGGTTTCTTGTCATCTGTATGTATTATCTTGACAAAGATTTTCTGTTGCACTGCTCCCGCTACTCCTCTGTAATTACTGTTTTATATTAGGACTTTAATACACCATTAGAGAAACACTATAGCTGAGTTATCCTGATTTCTCTTATTTATATATTCCTTGTGGCAGGTGCCTTCCTGATAAGACACTTCCTGGCTCTGTGGAGAATTCGTACAGAAAAGGCTACTGGACTGAGTACATGGGCAGGGTGCTGAACTACATAGGTGAGTCTGTCATGCTGTTTGTTTTTGTTTTACTACTTCCTGAAATCTGCCTTCAACATTTTCTAATCTATGCCCGCAGGGGAGCAGAAGGTGAGCCCAGACAGGGTTCGCAGTGTGATGGAGACCATCCCCTTCACAGCTGGAATGACTGAGTTGCTGACATTTATAGCAGAGAATAAAAGTGCCATTGACTGCATAGTCATCTCTGATTCCAACACCTTGTTTATAGAATGGATTCTCCATGCTGCAGGACTCCAGGCGGCTGTTGACAAGGTTTTTACCAACCCAGCTAAGCTCAATGAGTTGGGCCACATTGAGGTGCAGTGCTATCATTCTCATGCCTGTGATCAATGCCCTGTCAACCTCTGCAAGAAAAAAGTCCTGGAGCTTTACCTTTCTGAGCAATCTGATGCCGGTGTGAAGTATGAGCAAATCTTTTATGCGGGGGATGGGGGGAATGATCTCTGCCCTACTTCCTGTCTGAGAGGCCGTGATGTTGTGATGCCAAGAAAGGGATACACTCTGGAGAAGCTGCTAGCCAAACTGGAAGGCCAGGAGGGCAACTTTTCTGTAAGAGCTAAAAACATTGCCTGGAGCAGTGGCACTGACATTCTCCGGGAGCTGAAAGCAAGCATGCAGTCGTAGCCGTGGCACATGAAATATTACAAATATTGAGCCTGCACTGCAGGATCCATTGTGCTGCCTGTATTCTTTTTTTTTCATATTATAATTCAAAATTTTAGAAGATTTCATGAAATTTTTAATTTATTTAAAACGACAGCATTTGCACATGTAAACCAGTCTTTTAAAAAGGGTAATTTGTCTGCAGGGAAATTTACCTTTATCTTTTATCGTCATGATCTTTACAATTGTTCTAATTTTCCGTGGTGATCGAAAATAGAGGCGCCTGAAACCACTAACAATACATAGGCAGTGTGTCACAACGGCAGCTTTTACATGTGCAGTGTGTGTTAAATACTACGTAAGAATTCAGTTAAGATTATATTTAGTATAGTATTCAAGATCTGTTGTTGGGGCTGATCCAAGAAGCAGAGATGAACCAGCAAGTTAACTTGATCTGATAAAGTAGAAGTCAGGGAAATTTCTGAGCAGATTTGAGACATGGATTAATTTTAGTCCCAGACTACAAGAAAAATTAAAAGATGTCTCCATTGAAATGTTTCTGGACTAGGGTTTCTAGAAAGGTTCATGTTAAAGGCATTTTGTTAACCTGAAAACCTTAAATCAGTGTACTTCATGCAGTCTGCACTATATCTAGCCACGGTACTGTGCAAAAATATTGAGCCACCCCTTATTTCTTTATATTTTGGTGGAAAGATAGAAAATTGGTACAGCAGTTTATTGAAACATGTGGAAACATGCATGGAAATTAAGTATATATATAACAAAAACAGCATTTTTCTACAGTTATAAACATAAAAAGTCAATATTTGATACGACCTTTACTTTTCAAAATTTTAAAGTTATTAATTTATTTTATTTTTTATTTTCCCCAAACCACGAAAGAGCCTCCTGTTTTACACACTGACTGATGTGGATTTCTTCTAAAAACACTTTGGAAATCAGCTCACTGGTACTATAATGCAAATTCATGCCTGTCAAACTGTGTCATCTTTGGTGTTTTTTACTACACAAGTGGGGACATCATTGTGTTTTTGTGACAGGCTGCTAATAAACATGTGCTAATAATAGGCCAAAAGATAAAAATTTTAATTCGTTCTTTGTTTTGTGGGTCTCAACACACACTAGCTCAATTTCCCAACCTTGAATTAAGCCTGGTGATTAAACTCTTTACTCAGTGAAGACCTTCACTGATGTTCTTTTCTTTCTTTTTAAAATTTTATTCATTTTGCGAGCACCAGACTCGGTCTGTGTTTGGGAAACTGGCTGACTGGATATATGTTAATATTTCCAAAACGATGAACAAACAATGGGTTCTGGATATTGCATTTAATTAAATTTGCATTATAGTTTACAAATGTTAGTCGTCTCTTCACATTATGACTGAAAGCTTCCAAAGCACTCCTACTAACTTGAGTAATTTTTCTTTATGAATCTGAGAAAAACACTATACCAGTTCTTCCCTGCTATATTCTGTGTAAGACATTTTGATTTCTGAAAAGAAAAGCACTGATGTTACTGATGGCATTATGATGTGTTATATTTAAATGCTCCAGACAGTGTTACAGCATGCACCATACCAGGAACTTGAAACTGCCAAATGGCATGAAGTTGTCTGTCTTAGTGTAAACTGACTAAAAATACGTCTGTAAAAGGCACATTATAATGTAACTAATACATACTTTAAGGTGCTTTTGTCAACATTTTGAATGTAACATTTTTACATGAACTTACCTCAGCTGATGTCTGGTTAAGAAAGATTGAATACGTTTCAGCAGTTTTTCTACAGTTGCAATTCTTTGTTTGGGGTGTTGCAGATGAACTCATTATTATAACTGGTCCTAAATGATTGTACTTGTTTAATGTTATTTAGCATTTAATAGAGCTGTGCTGCTCTATAGTTCTGAATCTTTCTGTTCTCCAGTATTGTCAGCTGTGTTTTACAGATCAGGTCTGTTTGATTTTTGAAAGCACGTTTGGATTAATGTGAGTAGTACATTAAATATAATATGAGTGCATAAACCACCACTACCCTATAAGCTACATGAACAATATTCCGTGTTTGTTTTTACCACGTTAACTCTGAAGTATCAAACAGCCTCATTTAGGATTTTGCTCAGGTTTCTTGTGGCCAGTATGTATTATCTGAATAGACTATTCAGTTTTTATGTACAATTTCAACAGCCGTGCTCATGGAGACATATATATGTATATATGCATTGATTGACTTTCTGTTGCCACTGTCACAAGCCAGTTTGATAAAATAATATTGTGTGTTGTTAATGTGTAATTCCAATGATTAAATCAAATTAATTACCTCTTTGATTATTTTTTCTCAGGTTTTACTCAAATCCTTCTAGAGGCAAGTCTTACTTCTCACCAGCAGTGATAAAATATTGGGGCCATATCTTTAAAGTATTGTCTCCAATATATTTCCAAATTAATGCAGTGCAAATATTTTCCACTGCAGTAATTAAGATGGTTTTGTAACACTGTGATGGTGAGGTGAGATTTCATTATATTGTGAGGTATTGCTTTAAATCGTGTTTCACAATGAGCAATTATACTAAAAACACTAAATGCAGTCCAATAGATTTTTGAGGGGTACTGACTATACAGACTCATAAATGGATGAAAACAAGCTTCTCGTTAGAAATATTAAATGACAATGACAATTATTTTTATTATTTCTAATTAAGATTAATTGTTTTCCTAAAATCTAAAGTAATTTTACCACTCAGTGACAAATATAAAAGCTAGCTTCTAGACTCTCTAGATGAAAGGATAAAATGAATTGAATTTAACGACACACATATAGACATACATATACATACACACACATATACATACATACATATATATATATATACATACATATATACACACACACACACACACACACACACACACACACACACACACACACACATATATATATATATATATACATACACATGTGTATATATACATACACCACACAACACACACACAACCAACTATATATAATATAATTACATACACAGACATATATACAATACATATACATACACAGTGTTATATATATATATTATATATATATATATATAGATATAGCACACACACACACACACATGTATATATGACATATATACAATATAGATAACAGATATTTTGATATATGATGGTATAATATATAGGTTATATATATGGTATATTGTGTGATGATGTGTATGTGTGGGTGTGTGTGTGTGTAGTATATATATATATATCTATATAGATATTATCTAATAATATATATAATATATATACACACACATATATTATTATTGTATATAGATATATATATATATATATATATATATATATATATATATACACACACTGCCGATGGACCGTCCTGGGACCTGTCCCTCATCTGGCTCGGAGCTGTCCTCCTCTGTGGGCCTGTAAAACACAGCACAAAACACAAAGAAATGAGAAGGCTGCTACTACACTGTTCCAAAAAATAGTAATGTCAAAGTATCTTACTGTATATCTTACAGTTTTGTACTGTCTTTCTAGAATATCATTAAATTTACATAAGTAGACCGTGATTTTACATGTCAAAGGTAAAATAACATAACATCACTGTAAATATAGTAAAACACAATTTACTTGTTTTTTTAAATATATTTTTTTGTACATATGCATATTTAGATTGTAAAAATACATTCAGAAATGTATCATAATTTCACAAATATTTGTCTGTTATGTGAGAGAATGATCTGTTAAATTCAAATGTAATAGTATGGAAAATATATAAAATGATCGAAAATGAATGAAAATAATCAATAATTAAAGGAGTATTTCAATTATAATTTTGCTGAAAATTTCATGTCATCTTGGTCTGATTCAATGATTCAGAGGTAACAAGTGAAAATATAATTAATAGGAATAAAAACTAAAAAAAACCATATAAAACACTGCACGGCCACACTGTGCTAATTATATATTTTAAAAAATAAATGTAGAGGTAGGAATTGCAATTAATAAAAATCTCAAAGTATTCACAACATTCCTGAACAGAAATAGACCTCTGCACCTGGGGTGAGGGTGTGGCCATGAAAACAATGTGACATGCCATTGGATGTTGGGACACATAATAACATGACGCTAAGCATCGGCCAATGAATGTGAACTAACAACCACAAGGTCGTGGGTATGGCTGCACTGTAGGAAAAAATCCTAATATAAAAGTATTTTACTGTGCATTGTACAGTTTTGTTCTGTTCTTCTAGAATATCAGCAAAGTTACGTAGATAGACTGTGATTTCACATTTTAAATGTAAATTAACATTAAATCACTGTAATGTAATAAAACATAATTTTCATGATTATTAACTGTATCTGTCTGTACATATGCATATTTAGATTGTTAAAATACATTCACAAATGTATCATGATTTCACAAATATCTGTCCATTATTTGAAAGATTGAACTGTTGAATTCAAATGTAATGCTATGGATTTGATTTGATATACCTTTATTAGTCCCACAAGGGGAAATTTCATAAGGCTGCCGACCCATTGCACGCAATGGCGTCGCCATTTTACCCTCCGACCATACATACATTACACAAAACATCACATGGGGAAGACAGGTCAGAGAGGTATAACAATGGAAAATGCACCACATGAGGAAAGATAAGGAGAAAAAAATAACTCCCACCAGACTGAGCTCCAACAGGGAGATCAGTTTGAGAACAGAAAAAAACACCTCTGCACATAGCACATGAAAAAACTCTTAATACACCAAAGAACACAAGTATCACATAAGTATTATTATCATTGCTATTTAGGACGATCGTGGCTCAAGAGTTGAGAGTTTGTCCTGTGATCAGAAGGTTGCCGGTTCGAGCCCCGGCTCAGACACTCTCGGTATTGTGTCCGTGGTCAAGACTCTTCCCCTACCGCCCACTGGTGATGGCCAGAGGGGCCGATGGTGTGATATGGCAGCCTCGCCTCTGTCCCAGGGCATGCAATCCATTATTATTTAAACTAACTGTATATTTCTGTACATTTACGTATTATGATTCATATTGCCACATTCATTGACCTTGTTTATAGGTAATTTCATTGTTTGATCACGTTAAAATGTTCCTAATTTGATGTCTAAAAGCACTTGGAAAAGGCAGAATCCCATGTGAAATTAGCGCAACAAACTCTATTTTCAGTACTGAAAATAACCGTATTTTCATGAGAAAGTTATTTTCTGTTATTTCACGGTAGTATTTTGACGCCCCAGCTGCCGGAATATTACTGTTTTTTTAGGATTTGTTTTTTTTTCTATTTATAGATAATTTCATTGTTTAATCACATCAACATGTTCCTAATTTAATGTTTAAAATCACTTGAAAAGGCAAGATCCCATGTAAAATTAGCGCAACAAACTGTATTGTCATTACTGGAAATAACCGTATTTTTACAGCTACTTCCGTGCAACTGATATAAGGTGCAGTAAGCTGAAGACAGCTTCAACCGTCTGTTTGTTGAAAAATAGTAACGCGACCGCACCGCATTTTCTTGTTAGTAACGGTAACGGCGCTGTACTCGTTACTGAAGAAAGTAACGCCGTTAGTAACGCCTTTACTTGTAACGCCGTTATTCCCATCACTGCCAAAGCCATAAGCCTTGGTAATTTTAAAAACATGATCATTTCATTGCTGGAGGTGGACAGCTTAACATGGGCCTCTATGGGGACTGAGTCACTTCTGAATTTAATTTAGGCTGCTGTTGTCAAATTTTGCTTGGAGCCCAGCCTCTGAGTTACTGGACTAGTTTGCACTGCCTCTGTCTATTTCTCTTGCTTGATTTTTCACTTGTTTCTCCAAAAAAAAAAAAAAAAAAAAGGAAGAAGAAGAAAGAAGAAGGAAAAAAAAGAAAATTACAACACACTTGTGTATTACATCACACCTGGAAGGGTTTTTTTTTTCTCAGTTCTTGATCTGCTGTGCTTTGGATTGTGCCTCAGCGGTACATCAGTACGGATTATAGTGTCTGCCAAATGAATAAATGTAAATGGGCTGTTGTCACCCAGACTTCAATCAGTGGCAAATGAAGGACTGATTTATCATTTCTATCCAGAGAGGCAGTTACATCCTGTGGAGATGCAAAGATATTCCTTCCTAAGACTGAAAACCCCTCACACATCAGTAGGTTGGCACAAAGGCATCACGGTTGGAACATAGATTTAGAGTATGAATCAGGGCCAACAACTCAATTGCACTTGTCTAAGATCTAACCTGGTATTACAGTCCAAGACAAGCAGGCTTTGTTTACTCTCTGAATTCACTCTTCAGTAGCAAGAGGGTTTAGATGAGGATTTTTGTATTAAACGAAGATGCTTAGAAAGAGCCATCTTGAATACTGAAGCTGTCAAACTTGGGTACAAGTTTTCTGAATTTGGACTATTTTCCTTGGAAAGTTTGGCAAAAGATTGTTCGGAAGCAGTCAGTTTCATTCCAACATATGATTTTTGAATCTGTAACTCATTTGGTATGCATAGTAAAGGAAACTGGATGCAAATGGACCTGCTTTCCCATTTTTCTTTCACAGAAATACAACCAAAGTAGGTTGTCTTGCATGTTTTAGAGTTGGGAAACCTTTTACACCTTTCAGGATTCCTCTCCTGACAAAAAAACAAAGAAATTAGTCTCTCCTCCCAGGATCAAAGCAAGGATCGTTTGGTTTTTAGAGGAATGTGCAAACTGCTACACAGTGGAGCTGTTAAAGTAACTATCATGCAGTAAAAACAACAATAACAACAAAAAAGAAACCCACAAATAATATAAATGTGTGGAAGTACAGGGCAGGTCCTCTTCACAAAAATGTAATCATGAGATTGGCAGTTAGAGGTTAACTTTCATAAGAAGTTCTCAAATGTGTACAAACGTTTTAGTTTTAAAGTAAAGATGTTATTTACTTCTCTCATCCAAGCTGCTGGGGGCAGACGCGGCGCTTGTGTTGGCCTTGGGTGACTCGTGTCTACTCCTCCAGAGTCAACATAACCTTGCTGAACGTGAAAAGCTTGCTAAGGGCTGCTGACCTACTGCAGTTTTGAGCAGTGAAAGGGGCCTGAGAGGCCCTCCTGGTTGTGGACAAGTGCTTCAACATGCTAGCATTCTCTCAGCTCTATGCGCGCCCTCCTGCTGATGAAAGAAGCCCACAGGCTGCTAGCAGGCAGGTCAGAGATCAAATCTCTATTCTGCTTTTCTCTCTTTAACATTTTGTCAGGTGTTGAAATTATGTAGCAGATGGATCTTTTGGTTTCAAGGGCAACTATATCTAAGAAAAGGTGTAAAGTTTCACAGTGGATTTCAACCACCATAATATTACCCACATCCACGTAGCTGTGTTAGCAAATCTAGTCACAAAAAACAAATAGAAAAGACAAACTTATCTGAGATTTGTTTAGTATTAAGTGCCTGCTCTTGACTGTATGTGCAAAAAGACACATTACTTTTAATTTAACCTTTTTATTAAAATAAATCTATGATTGTCATGCTGTTGCTCCCTGCAGAGTATGGGATGTGCCTGGTGTCTTTGAACAGCAGGCTGCGCATGGTAGGGGGCCAGACCACCCTCACTGAGTGCTTCAACCCAGACACAGAAGAATGGATCCCACTTGTCAGCATGAAGGAGAGAGGGGTAGAGTGCAGGGCGGTGACCATGCTGGGCTGTGTGCAAGTCACAGGGGTTTATTCCTCCACTAAAGGGACCTACCTGCAGCGCATAAAGAAGTATAACCCTCATACACAGATACAGAATATGAGAAATCGTTAGAGATGTGCCTGGAGTGTAAATTTGCACGGCTGTATCTGAGTTCATGATGGTACATTATGTGGATGGATCAGACCATACTGAATTGCAAAAAAATGTAAGTTTAATCAATCATGCACTTACATTTCAATTTAAAAATGACAAATATTAATAAATGAGTAAACCTATTTTTCACTGGATTTATTTTGTATGATCAGTGATGGAAAAGAACAGATCTAGGAAGCACAATGTGTCTGTTGGACATTGGTCATGGTTACAGCAAAGTAAAATGATTGAGACCACCGGTGAAAACGTATTTCTTTTTTATGTAATTTAATTTGCTTAAATGAATATGGCTCATATTTAATATTTAATAATTCATTATGATTGAACATTTAATTATTTCTGAAACGCTGCATAAGTCAGGGAATCCTAATCAATCTGTAGTTTTATTTGTTCTCTGTCTCTCTTTCTCTTTGTGTGTGTGGCTGGGTGGGGCTCGCTAAGGTACACACTGCTCTGTAGAACGGGACATCATTAAACATGGGGAGGTTTTCATGAAAGGACACCTGAGATTAAGTATTAACTCCAAAAACACAAGCAGCACTGCGCTTTGTGCCTCTACAACACTGCTGAGAAAAGGTTTTGTGGGCTGATGACACTATATCAATGACTTCAGGCTCTAAGGTGATGGATGAGCATCAGGATTTGAAGCATGCTTGAAGTGTACAGTTTTTTTTAGTGTCTCAAAAACTGGATGGATTGTGCTTCGTTTACCCGATGATGACCTCTCATGATTCCTTCCATTGAGGCATTTCATTGTCTGTTCTTAAGCTGCTTTCTTTGTTTTCTGACCTGGAAAACTCAAGCACTTGAAATGAACTGGACCTCTTTTTGGTTTATGAAGGCATGTCACCTCTCATCCAAGAGGCTTTTCAGTTCTGATGCACTAAAAGTGTTTAACCCTTAGTGGGCTTGTCCCCAGGGAGGTGGTGTTGAGAGTGGTTAATCCACTCTCCAATCCTCTGCTCATAGTAACTTACATGATGGGGGTGGGGTAGGGTAATGTCTCACAGTGGATTCACACCTTGGCCTGTGCGACATTAACAACTCACAACTTGACTCGTGACTGCAAACGTCTTACATGATTACAGGGTGGGTCATTTACTCTCAGGACCACTTCTGAGGGGACAGCTCCAGTTGTGGTTACACACCTGTGACTTTCAGTCAGTTTTTACTGGGTAATAGTTAGAATGTATCTTTATTTTGAACTTGTTAAAATAGTATAGCAACAACAACAGAAAAAAAAGGAGACAAACAAATAATATATCAATATAGTGCCAAATAAATATTGTGAACACGGTAAACAATCTGTTTAGTTTGGCAATATCAGTGATAGCATGTTAGCAGAGTTAGTAGCATGCTAATATGAGCTTTAAGCTAGAAGTACAACACCCTCTAACTTTGTCACATTCTTCTTTTTGAAAGAAATAAAAACTGCAATTTATTCATTTTTTCTTACATTTTTTAATTCAGAATTACTCATAGTTATGGCAATTGTAAAAAGATTGAGTTCCAGATTGTCTGATTAATTGATAATCTGTTTTGAAATGGAATTAGTGCATGTGAAATTGCTAGTGCTGGATATTTATATAAATAAATCTTTTACTATTAAAGTTTGCGGTGTTTTAAACTATAGAAAGAGGAAGCAACTAAAGTGTGACACATTAATTATACTCAGTGACAGCAAGTCTGGCATTGGCTGTAATAAAGCAAATATGCCTTTGTAAATCATGTGAAACCCTATTAAGTATGTGCAGAACTCAGTCTGAACTAACATGACAAATGCTTACCCTTTTCTACCAATTACTCCTACGTCCATGCCCATTGTTCTCTTTGACAATAATGGCCTAGATCTAAATCTCCTTGACCCATTTAATTTCAAGTTCCATGCAGGACTGCATAACTCTGCTCTTTCTTGCAAGTTTGGTGCCCTCTGCAGCATTGTCGGCGTGGGTTCAAGTCAGAGTAATGAGCAGAAGCTGCCAAGTGATGGCAGTGTTGTTCTATATTGAGCAGACTTGAAAAGCAGTAGAGTTTGTGAATAAAAATGGCTCTTACACACGCTTTTGAGATTTTCTTACATTTTGAGACCAAACTCAGAGGAGCTTTGCTCTTGACAAGCAAGGACATGAACAATCATAAAATCAATGAAAGAGCTGATGGACAAGAAAGTCGTGGTGAATTGCCTTTGGATGTAGCCAGAGTGAGTGATCATCCCTTATCAGGTGTGTGGTGCAGGATAAAGCCTTCTCATTTAAACTGTGTTACTTGCAGAATACAGTTTTCCCACCCTGCGAAAGCCAGAAACCATGCAGAATTTATCAAACCCTCAGAACATTTTGTCAAGTTACCCTTGAGGAAGGCTGTTAATCCTCAGCAGTAGTTAATATAGCACACTGCAATGGGGATGGAACCCGTGTTATTTTATGCTTTCATATTAATGTAACAGTTTCAAATAATTTAGCACTAATATCAGCCCATAGCAATGGAAGACAATTAAACTGTGTGATTCTGTAGTTGCACATAGCTGTCAATAGAGGTTGATAGAGGTCAATGTGACTAACAGGAAAATGAGGAGGGCATTTCTTTAAACACCCAGCATATTCTGCTCCTGTTCCTCCCTTTCATCCGCCCTCTCACCCAAGTTCTGCTCAAAGCCCCGATTCTTGTTGTTTTCGCCCACTTAAAGCCGATAATGAAATGTATGCACTGGGTGATGCAGGCGATTTATCAGAGCAGATGTGTATCTACGTGAGTGCCAGACCAAGTCTCTGGTGCACAGCGGCCTGACAGTTCAAACTCCACACCGGCTTTAGTAGGGAAGCCTCGCCTCGCCTCTCACCCAAGGGTTGTCATTGCCAACGTATGTGCCAGCCAGCCTTATTACAATTAATTAGCCGATGCTGAAATGTTCTCACACTTCAGAAGCGATCATGTCTCATCTTGGCCAGCAAAAAGGCTGCTGGTGGGCTGTTGTCATGTTGGCTGGCCTGATAAATCTGGGATGACAATATACTAGCAAATCATGTTTTTTTATAAGACCACTTTAATCTTCATGTGATATTTTACTCTGAACTAAGAATATTACAGCTGTTGAGAAGTTGGATCGCTTTTTCCCCGGGCACCTTATGATATTTTCCTTCTCCTAAGTTAACATTATAATATTAATCTTATATTTGCATGAATATCTCGCATGTTAATAATAGTATCCAACTTTAATGTACCATTATTACAGTTGCGCACAATGCATAGCAGGGAATATATAACCTATATAGCCTGAATTAATAAAAAAATTGTTTTACAGATTCTACATTATATTCATTGGCTAATTTATTTGATCCCGATCACGCTGCAACGTTCCATAAATCTTTATTAGATGTTACAGATAAATTTTGGTTCCATTCTTCTAAAATGTGTTTGTTTACAACAGTTTCTCTTCCTGAGGGCTACAGCATTAAATCTGTTAGTGTGTTAGTGTGTGACTGAATATTCCATGATGTTGCCTGCATTATGTTGCAAGATTAATTGTAACTTACAAGCTGGGCGTAATTCAGTCCACTCTGTTCATCACACACATTTTCAAACTGGCAAGAGCAGATGCCTTACTCAGTTGATTAGTCAAAATGGAAATGATGCTAAACCACTATTAGGTCCATTGCGTGGGACCTGATGCAGCTGAACTTGACTCTTGTACATTGCTTGCCTAATGAGGTGTCTAGTATTCACAGATATAAGCTTTACTTGTAAGTCTTTGATTGAGAATTACAGTAAGTGTTATTTCATAGTGTTTCTGTGAGAGGTGTCGTTGCTTCACAGAATCTTTTGACCACTTTCTGATTGAGGCAAAAATGACCCTTTTTAACCATGAAGTAGTAAATTGATAATGAAATTTTCACTTGCTGTAGGTAATTGGTGTCAGAAAATAGAACATTATATGCTATTATTTCTTTTTCTTTTGTCTTTTTTTGTTTAAAGCAAATTTGGTTTTATACATATTGCAGCAGACAATATTGGTGGATGAGACGTGTGTGCAAAAAAGTGAAGAAAAATCCTGAAAAAGAGAGATATTGGTTTAATTTATCTGATGTGTACACAAGTGGTCTCACAGCAAAATGGCATAGGTTCTTGAGTTTGTCAAAATTCCTATTCTGAGATTGTAACTTTACCGTAATCGCTTGCCAGTCTCATATTTGCGCCATTTCCAAAATAAACTTTGATTCTCAAATGCAAACAACTACAGAGGCCCCACTGAGAATTAGAAATGGTCAAAATGTTTCCAGCACAAATAAAGTGATCAGCTGGTCATGCAGATGTTACAACAAAGAGTAACGTTATTAGTTAGCACTAAGCTAGCTAGCGAGCTAGTTAAGTCTAAAAATGAAATATTAAAACAAAGAAACAACTAAATACTAGGAAGAGTTAGTCGACATATTTGCCACTGCATGGCTAGCTGCAGAAGTATCATTAAAGTAATGAATACAACATATTTGAGAAGCTTTGGGTGAGGGGTGGTTCAATAGATACAAGACAGTCTTTGAGGGTCAGTCATTGGGGAACACCTACACACCTGTGAGTAAATGAAGGGCAGACCAAGCTCATCAATTAGGACAAAACTGGAGCCGACAAAGAGATTCAGATGGCTCTATCCACAATGAAGTTTGTAATTAACATCTTGCTCTATGATTCGAAATATTTGCTACCAAAATGTCACAACCCCAATCAAATCGGATCAAATCTGTACACCATAAGGTTTTAAAAACTGAGCAGAAAAAAATGTTAACAGAACAGTGGCCGATTTTGAAAGGGACTCAACAAATGAAATAGAAGATTAAACACAGAAACAGGTTCACGTGTTGTCAATGGACT
Source organism: Simochromis diagramma (assembly GCF_900408965.1). Lineage (NCBI taxonomy): Eukaryota > Metazoa > Chordata > Actinopteri > Cichliformes > Cichlidae > Simochromis > Simochromis diagramma. The sequence goes on from NW_024387414.1 coordinate 4,443,307, forward strand.
TCAGGACTTTCAAAACGATGTTAAGAGAAAATACTAGTAAAAAAGTAGTACATGCAAAGAAAGTTTGCTAGTCAAGGCACTGCTCTTTTATAAAACTCCCATTTCTAATCTCTGAGAAGACTGTGTACTTAAAAAAAAAATCCAGAGCTGTAGAGACATAACACACTTTATGACCTGGCTCTTTTACTTAAAATGAATTCCTTTATGAAGCTGGGATCCTCAGTCAGAGGTGACTTTTATATGCGGTGCTGAAAGATCACAAATCATAATTGGACCTCATCTCACCAGTCTCATCTGAGGAACCAGACAATGGTGATGTGGCAGAGAGCTGATGGGAAGAGAACAGCTTTATCTCTCCAGCACTGCCATTAGTCTCATGCATCTTCACAACATCTGTACTAGATGAACACAGAGATGCATTCAGCCTGTGGTAAGGGTAGGTTTTTTTGCCCATCCTGACCCCCGCTGTTCATCCGCTGACATCAGTGTGATGAACTGCCTGTCAGTGAGTAAAACAATTTGCTTCTAAAGGATGTGTTTGTGGAACTATGTGTGAAAACTGAAACTATTATATTTCTGATGCCTTAGTTTTTTTATGCAGCTGAGCAGAGACTGGAGATATGTGGGCCAGTTGTGCAATAAAACACCACATTGTTGTTATTTTGTGGTTAGAATTAACCACTGCTCATTTCTTGTCTCCTATCAGATACTATTGAGTAATTTAAGGTACTGGCAATCTCCTTCCCCCTTCATTTCCTTCTCTGCAGGCTGTCATTTACTCTTCTCTCATCTCTGAACTCATAATCACTGTCACTCAACACATCTTCACCTTGACACATAAATATTTGTGTTTTATTGTGTGCGCTTGCCATATTTGCAATACAAAAGCGTTAGTTTAAATAGAGTGTTATTTTAAAAAGTGTTGATCCTAGAAACTGGTGTCAACATTGTTACCATAAGTTATCAACCCTAAGGCTAAAATATACAGCTTAATAATAGGTTTGATATTATGAAAAATAAATACTCTTCAAACATATTCATTGCCAATGATTTAGACAAAGTAAATGAATGTGAGGTAATAACTGGTCATGGAAAATAACCTTCTATCATCAGTGGTTTTGGGTTTGACAATTAAAAAACGGTCTGTTTCAGGGGTAGCAAAGACTATTTCACAAAACCTTGATGGGAAATTCTAAAGCAGCTTGAAGCACCCATATATTTACCTTTCTTCTGTTTGTTGCTGGCTGGGTAGTGTTCAGAGCTTTTGGGGAATAGAAAATACAAAGAATGAGCTTAAAGTCAAAAATTGTTTTGTTGATGCAAAACAAGGCGTTAAGTCTCTGTGGGATCGTCACTATAAACAACTCTTTGTCATTATATATACTTCATTTTTTATTGCATTGGCACAGAAAGCTGTCATTAATTGCAACATAAATTACATAAAAGATAGCAAAGTGTGAACATAACCCCCATAACCATTTGTCTGAAATACTACCTCAAGTCTGGGAAACATATCTGAAGATCCATTTCTAGTTAACATTCTAGTTGCTGCAAAAGTTTTCTTGCAGAACTTTTTTTTGTTAAAAAAAAGAGTGTATATATTAGGGATTTTCAGGGATTTTCATTTACATATATTTCCTTTCATATCCCATATGAGTGAACATTTGGTTTAGAAGCTTTGCTTAAACCAAGGTTGGTAACTCTTTCTCAGCTGTCGTGCCAATGAGCTCAAAACCCTGAATCTGAACTGCTTCACTGCTGAAGACTGCTGCGACTTTAAAAAGTTACATATTAATGTTTAAATTAAAGGTTGAACAGTATACTGTTACAATACTGAAATACTGAGTTCATTTATTTATTATTAGTTGGTTTATTTATTATCCAAAGATATCAAATTAGTGTAATTGCAAAATCAAAATACCTTTATGTGGTGAAAAAAGATCACACAGTCCTGTTTGGAAAGCATAAAATACTTCAGATTTAAACCCACAAAAACTTGACATCACACCAGGCGAGACCCCTGGGAGATCTGTGGCATAAGGGGAACTCTACCACAAGTAGAAGTGGCCAAGCAGAACCACAGAAGACACAAAGTGAGGAGATTCTCATTCTTGAACAATTCTGTTGCATGCTGCATGCAGAGGTCAGTTTATGGGTCAAGGAACTGCATGTAGAGCTGCTTGAGGCCTACCTTGAAGCAGGACAAGAAACCCTGACCTTCTTTCGTGAGACCAAGCTCAAATGCACTGGCAGCTCTTGTGTTCTATTTCAGATCCAAGTCAAACTAATACAAGACAGAGAAGGCAGCAAACAAGTAAAAAGTCATCCATCTCCATTTTTTGTCACTGTAGGCAGGAATACACATCAGGCTAGAATGTAGAAGGTCACACAAAAGATGCTAAGACTCACCATCTGTGCACTTTGATAAAGCCAGGAGGTATTAGAAAGTCAAGCAAAAGGCATAGATCCTGTGTGATGACCTGTGGGTGTTGCAAAATGTGCCCATGTGTTTGCCTTCCAGGGGAAGACGTTGTATCAGGAATGAGAAAGGCTTAAGTTCAAAAGGGGAAGAATCTTAAGATCAGTTCAGTGTTAGAAGGAGTAAGGTGCCAGTGTTTCAGGGGATGCAATCTAGCATCTTTTTGTCTTTAAAATCGGCAAAAAATATAGATAAACCCAACCCTGACATGGCCAGTCTGGATTGTGCTCTACCAGCTATTTTTAAAATCATCTTTTCATTTCACTACTTCAAGTTTTATTTACCGTGTTTGAAACTTTTTGTTGTACAGCAGGTATAACAAATAATATTTGTGAGACAGGTTTAATCTACCTGCTCAGAAAGAGGCAAATGCTAACCCTCAGCACTGTTAGAAACCAAAAACAAAGCTCAAAGAAATTCACCTTTGTCCAGACACTCTAAACAAAGGCAATGTTTCCCTGGGTGTGTAAATAAGGAAAATCTTTGTAAGCACGCCATTATCAGCTGAAAAGGTCACATCACTGTTAGGATGATAACCTGTAAAGAGTGGCAAAAAAATCAGATATTGCAGGTTTAATAAGTGCCACAGACTTTAGTAATGTGTAAATGACTTGGTTAAAAAAAGAAGTCGCTGCAGCACAAGCTGATTACTGGCACACATGAATATCATGGGTTTCATTTCACTGAGTTGGACATACTTGACATACATTCATATCTTTATGGGGATGTTTCTCTTTGGTTTCATCTATGTTAAGAAATGTAGAATTAACATTTGCATAATTCATGTTTAATCAAGTGCGTCACAATATTTTCCCCATGATTCCCTAGTATATGTATGTATGCATCATAATATAGTGATTCAGTCATACTTAATAGAACAATATGATCAACAGCAGACATTGTATTGTTATTCATACCAGTTCACGGAAGAGTCACAAAATTATGAATCTACATTTTTGTGTTCATAAACACAAAGTATGACATTTTTTGTATGTGTGTTAGTGAATGCAGATGTGTAAGAAATTCATTTCTATAGGAAATATATTGAGTGTCTGAATTGCACATTTATTTTTGCATAGAAAGAAGGGAGGTATCACCATGGCAACCAGAAAGATAAAGATTTGAAAGACAAGGCTGCCATTGTGTTATAACCCAATCAATGATATTTGTCCTCGCGTTACCCAGTAATTTTAAATGCCTGATCTTATCGATCGATTTATCGATCCATCCATCTTTTTGCTTGCCGACTTCTTAAACAAGAACTTGTAACAGAGAAACCCAACCAAGTAAATGGCCTGTATTTGTATAGTGCTTTACTAGTCCCTAAGGACCCCAAAGCGCTTTACACATCCAGTCATTCACCCATTCACACACACTTTCACACACTGGTGATGGCAAGCTACATTGTAGCCACAGCCACCCTGGGGCGCACTGACAGAGGCGAGGTGACACATTTTATTAACATGAGCCAAACCTGGAGCTCTGATGTGAAAATCAAGACGATATAGGGCTCAAACATCCCTCTGACCTCCATATGAGGAACAATAAATATTTTTGGGAAATTCACATTGAGGAACACACACACACACACACACACACACACACAACAATGAAAATTTGTGTCTTACACCACCAATCATTAGATTAAATGTTATTACTACAGGATGAACGGCCACAAGACCAGATTGTTTCTTCCCTGTTAGTTATCCTTTAACCTCCAATAATTGTGGAGTAGTACTATTGTTAGAAAAACGAACAGGGGAATGTGTTAGTTAAGAGGACCTGCTTGTCTTAATAACAAATACGTGAATATAAAAAAATATGGTATCCATAATTCTACAAGATCTTAACAGAAAGCAAAGCCATAGCAATATTTTACATTTCTTTTACATCTTGACTCCATACTTCAAACATTTTTTACACCTAATTGTCAAACTTGGCAGTTATTTGGACTAAATGATAACAGTTAAATTGTCTGCATGGTGAAAACTGTTTAAGTTCAGCGAAAAGTTCCCACTGAGTAAAAGCTGTTTCATAAAAATCTAATTTTAAAGCCAGACCACATTCTGCCAGAGAGTTGATGGCAAACAAACAGAACTGATGTATTTCTCTCTAAAATGTGTTTAGGCTGTGGATGAGAAAGACTTGAACAGGGCGGGCATCTGACTCGCCACAGTTATAGGTCATCCTCCCAACAGACATGCCTCAGGAGAGGCCTGGGTTGTTCAGACATCATAGACAAAGTTGTCTGGTGTCAGCTTCACTCTAAGGCCAAGAGCATCCATTCACGTGGAGAACACCTTCAGATGATGAAAGCAGATGCCCAGTGGGAGTGATTCTAGACAACAGGACAAAATGGAGGCAACTGCAGGGTGGCACATAAAACCAGCTGACAGTTATGGATGTTTTAAGCCCTGGTGGGCTGGCACTGATCTATATATACATTTTTTTTTTCCAAATTCTTTGACCTTTTGTCTCACCACTACCAATAAAAGTGAGTTACCCTGGGGTGAAGGGCAGGAGAGGGCATCTATGGATCTCAAAAAGCCCCCCTGCAATGAATCAGAGGAAGCCACAACCCACAACCTTTTTTTTATACCCTCTGCATCCAAGCACATGCTCTGGTAAAACTGGTGTCCTTCTCTGGAGCACACAATCTTTTCTTTCTTTAGTTTGCTGCTAACCAAATGCTTTTAAAAAATGTCCCCCTCTTCCTTCTAAGCCTTTATTCTGAAAACAAGTGTATAATGTATTTAAATTATTAACACTGACCTACACTGACAAATAGTGCATGGAGAGGTATTTGCACTGAGACAACTTACAACCCTATGTGATGCTAAATGCTTCTTATTATATGGTAAATCTATATAGTATGTTTTTAGGTCTGAAAACAGGCTGCAAAAAACTGTAAACTGTGAAGGTTGAGAGGTTAGAGGAACACAATTAGACTTGCTGGTAGATTTTGTCTTAGGTTTGTTAAAAGATTTGGATTTATCATGGTGACACAGGCAGCAGGGCATTATGTGGATAAGCTTTGAAGAAGGCACTCCTGTGCTGAAACGTCAGCTTATGGAATAAAGTCTGTGTGGCATAACGGTCAAAGTATTCCTGCCTCTTTGCAAGTATTTTTCAAATACTTTTATTGTGTCACTGTGTGCTTATAATAAACTTAAGGATTATATGTAACTCTACTGTATGAAGTGTATGCACCTTGTGCAACAGTTCAAGGATCAGCCATGATTTATGTTAAAAAATGCTTTTAAATTCAGACTTTTGTGACATCTGTACTCTATAACTCAACACGCCTCTGTTTCAGTCGATGATCAGTAAGCAGGTGGATCACAGGGCTGCAGCATATTTTCTAACAGGAACAAAGAAACAGCTTAAGCTTCTTGCAATCAGATTCTGGTGAAATACACAATTCAAAATAAAGTTCTAGTTATGAATTATTGAGCTCTACAAAGTGAAGTTTGTAAGTACATTTGTGGCTTGCTGAATTCATATACCTACAGATTGGCAAACCAGTTTTAAAGCGTCGAGATTCAGTTCCAGTGGGAAAAAAAAAATAATAATTTCCATTTCCTCTTTTCCATTTTTTAATAATTTCTGTCTGGTTTTTTTTTTTTCATGCTTTTAATGCAGAAAAAAACAACGACTCACATCTTTGTACATTTTGGAGTGCATTAGCTACACAATAGACTGCATGATGGCTACATCCGTGAAAGAAAGTAGAGAAGAAAAAGACCAGTTCACAGCAAAAACCTTGTACATATATTTCAGCAGTGAAAATTTTCAAGGATCAGTCATAGTTCTAATTAAAAAATGCTGTTAAACTCAAGCTTTGCCACTTTGATACTCAGCATTCTGCTGCTGGTTCAGCTGTGGTGCTTTAGTCTGTCTGCACATAGTTCATAATGCTGAAGCCCTTCATCCGGCAAGGACAAAGCACAGAAGCAAATTGTCCAATGTCAGCCTTTTTCTGTTGGCTGTGAGAAGAATTTACAATTCAGTGTAAGGTTTTAGTTATTACTAGTACTTTCTTTATCTATAAATCTCTCGTTGGGCTGGTTCCATTTTATTTATGTGTTTATATGTGTAAAAACCACAACCAATACAGCCTTCGTTCTTCCAATATCATACAATTGATTGTCCCAAAAATCAGAACAGAATTGGGGGAAAAGGCTTTTAAATACGCTGCCCCTGCTTCCTGGAATAATCTGCAGATGGAACTGAAATGATCAGAATTGATTACCTTGGGAGAGTTTAAGTCTGTCTTAAAGGAACGAGGGAATAACTCTTTTACTCAGTGTGATTGTTTTTAATGTACTCTTATCTTGATCTGTTATTGTATATTCACATGTTTGTACGGGATATTGTATTTGTTTTAAATGTTGTATACTTATGTGGTACGTGTATTTTGACTTTTGTTGCCATGATGCCGAGTCTCTCTTGGAAATGAGATTTTTTTTTTTATCTCAATGAGCTTTTTTATCTGGATAAATAAAGGACTAATAAAAAAAATAGTTATTCAGCCAGTGACTACCTTTCTAACTTGTTGCCCTATAGTATTTGTTGAATAAGGCGAGAGCTTGAGTTGTAATAGCAGAAGGCCATCTTTGCTGGTTTTACCCTGAAACACTCTATTTACCTTTTACTATGAGATTAGCCTTTCTGACAGTCCTGCCCCTGAAAACTGATTTAATTTTGTAACCTGGTATTAAATAAACAAAAACAAAACAAAACACGATATTGATTTCTTTCACTCTCATTTCTCTTTTCATGTTTTTGAATGTGAAACTCTTTGCAATGGTAATGCAGAATAAATAGGCTTCTACAGAGCTTTTTTCTCTAGTAAGTTTGATCATGTTTTTGATAGAAGGGGCCAAAGACAATAAGTATTTAACTATGCTAATGTATAGTTATTGTTTGGATTTGAGGGAATGTGTCCCACCATGAATTTGTGGGCAAAATCACCATCTATCAGGACATACAATATAGGATATATATTTATATAGGGATGCCACCCGTTGATCTGTTTATATGTACTGCAGCCTTTATTGCATTAGGACTCCATCGCCTCTTCTTTGTCTATTCAAAGAAAGTGGAAAAAAACCTGAAATAACATTTCTGCTTCTATGTGTGTCATTCTGTCTGTGTCTTTGCAAGCTGCATTGATGGCAGTTCAATGGCTCAGTGTTTTCTAATGGTTATTGCAAACCACAAAACCTTATGCTCCACTGTTTGGCTGCTGGCTGCATAACACACATTTCATGCTATAGCAGTTGTTCTGCTTTCCTTAGATTATTGCATCATATGACACACCAAAGATTGTTTTATATTCTTATTATACTAACTCTTCAGTTAAACAGAACACTTTCTTCCCTGGGTGAGATTTCACGTATGTTGTGATGCAACCCCTTTTTTAATGCAGGTGACATAATTTGTGAGTTTGACATATGGTTTCTCAGAAAATGGATAGTTGGATCTTTTTCTGCTCTTTCCACTGTATTTTTATCGGTGAACCAATGGTAGCAACTTAATCAGTCTGCAAAAGCTGATTTTACACTACCAGTGTAGATGGAGCATTTCTTATATAACTATAGGTGTTAAACAGACATTACAGTGTAGACAATGGTCATCTGATAGTTAAAGCCATACAGTAGGCCAGCTTTGGGAAGTAATGACAAATTGTAGCAGTTTCTTTTGTGTCATTCTTAACTTCATCTTTCATCTGTCTTTCATCTTGCAGCCCTCGTCTGCTGCACAAAAATGCTTCTGTAGCTGCTGCTCCAAATAACCTTGTTCGAGGCTCAAAAGCACTGCAGGGAGCACCACTTTGACCTAGGCACATTTAGAACAGTGACTAAAACAACTGGACAACAGATTGTCCACCAGCTTCCCTCACACTGTTGGATTTGTCTGTAAAGACACAAAAAGATCTTACCTATATCTGCAATTGTTCTGTACAACTTGAATGAGGATCAGAAATGATGTGATAATCTTCTTGGAAAAGAGTTTTGTTGCCATGGGAATTCTGGCATTGTTTGCAATGTAATGATAAGATTGAATTTATATGTCATGACAATCTGATCTTAGAGAAAAAGAAAAAGACGTGGGAGGAGACACTGGAAGACTGCATTATTCCTGACACATATCTCAGATCGAGCAACATCTGCTTCAGTCATCTTTCCATCTTCCCAAACATAGGCTTTGAAGGTGACAACTTCAAGAAAGCAAGAAAGCAGCCCTCAGTTCTCAGACATGATAGGTGCGGAAAAGGTCTTTCGGCTTGCAAGGTCTACTTTTGGCTGGATGTGGGTGAATAGGAAGCCTCTGTAAAAGAAACTTCACCCATTGTGATGTCAAAGATAGATGAACTTTTGCGACTCAGTATATGCTTGAAAATGACTTTTTTGTGTGTTTTTGATAGATTAGAAACCAAAGTACGTGTATTAGATGCCATGGATGCATGTTTTATTACATTTAGCACTAAATTTAATTTATGCTTTAAAGAAAAAGCAATTACTGTCTTTATAATCGTGATACATGTAAAAGAAGGATTTAAGAATTTCATCTGTAAACATGCAGAGTAACAGTAACTCTTTAATGTTCTTTTCTTAACTTTTAGGATTTATTTTTGGTCTTTTTTTGTCTTAAATACATAAGACGATGCAGACTGGAAATATGGAAGAGAGTTAGGGTAATGAAATGCAAGAAATGGTCTGGGCCTGACTCCAACGCTGGCCCCTGCAGATAAGCTATGGCGGCATCCTGGATTTCATTTCTGCATTACCAAAAATTGCATTTCCTAGACTGGCCACATGAAGGTGATTCCAGAAGTGAGGCAACCCCAACGGACAATTTTACAATTGCCCAAGTTTTTCATCATTAAAAACATGTCTACAATTACATTTCTTGATATTGAATTTTTAACAGAAAGTTTAACAACTTAACAGTCATAATTTATCTGTAGACTTAATTACCACATTTTAAATCACCATCAATTAAAAAAAAGTAATTAGTATTTACATTATTCATCATATAATCATATGCGATATTGAGCTACTTATTAACCAGTTATTAACTAGAAAATCTTCTTTGTTTTTGTGTTGCTTCCTAGCAACTAAAATTAACTGTTACTACTTTATTTATCAAATTAAAATGCACTTTCTATGGCTTCATTAAAGTCCTGCCGATGACAGTAATCAAGGAGCTGTTTCTTTTTAAAGAGAAGCCCCACTTTTCAAGGTTTCTCATAAGTCTTAGTTTGCAGTTCAGTTTAATAATGGTCTAAAATTCCACGATATCATCATCGATGATATCTGCTGCTCATAGGACTGTCAGTAGGGTTTAGCTTATGTAAAGAAGTGCAAACATTACATGCTGGTCTGTGACAGGTGACAGGAGGACAATGCTTGTCTTATAAAGTGCAGGATCATTGCATGAACAAGATAAAAAAGGAAATCCATCCAGAGGAACATTGGCCAGGTGACAGAAAATTGATATCTTGACAACAGAGAGTCTGACTTTTTAATGGGGACAGAATTTCACCATTTGTGGGGAAAAGGGAACCTATGTTTATAATTACCTGGAACAAATACAGCATAAAAAATATATTTTAATTTTTTTTGTCATTGCTTAATTCTGTTTTCTCAACACCAACAAAAATCCAGGAAAAATAAGAAGAATACAACACAAAAATCTGTCAGACAGAATGGGATGGCAGCATTATTTTTAGAGCATCATAACTCTGAATATAGAGTGTTCACCTCAAATACACACAATTTCCTTGCCACACTGGAATGTATTCTTAGCTGAAGGCATGACTTCGTGCATGCTATTAGACCAATGCAATTGTCCCAGCTAGTTATGGTAAAAATGAGTTGCGCTGTCAAGGCAATTACTAATGGACCAATGTATTACTTCTCTAATTAGCTTAGACACAGTACATGTCAGGCAAATTTAGACTGAATGCATGACAAAAAACATGCTGACAGATGCATGCCAGTAAATTAGGAATAGATATTTTTTCATTGTAAGGTTGGGCAGTACTGCACATCCTGGTGGGTTGGTACAACAGTTTGGCATAAACTGAAATATTGGAAAGCTACCATGAGTTGGTTTTAGTGAAATATTTTCACAACTAATTGATAAAGTGTCATGAATATGTCTACAGATGAATAGACCGAAAGAAGTCATGTACATAAATAAATAAATAAATACATTTTATTTATTTATTTATTCATGTACTGACTTATATATAGTTATATACCTAAGCAGAGCTTTTGATAATCATAAAATCATTAAATTTGTAAAGAATGTGATCAAACAATACTATGGCTTGTTAATAATGGTATTATGATATTATGTTACTAAGATACCCTGTTGAAGCCAACCAACATAATTCCACAGCTCCAATTACAAAAGAAAAAAAATTGGGGTTCTGTGTAAAATGTAAATTCAAATAGAATGCAATGATTGTAAATCTTATCACCCAAATTATTTTCACAAGACATAGTTTACAGTCATGTGACTCACTCACAGTTCTGGCAGGCAAAACATTACTGTGTCATGATGGTCAATAGTGGACAGACAGTAGTACTGCAGGACAGAGGGGTGTATTTTTTTCACCTGTCTCAATCCAAGACTACTTCGATCATCTATCCATGGAGGAAAAAACAAAGAGATGCAGAGAAACTACCAGTTTTGACAACTTGTAATCGATAATCTGCCCCGTCTGCTTTATTTAAATCCCTCCAACTGGCAATGTCTTTTGCAGAGCCAAGTTTGGTGACATATACATGTATCTTTTAGAGAATAACTCATCTTACACTGCTGCCAGGATGAATGCTTCCAGCAGCATAGATTTTTGCTGGATGGGTAAATAATGCTGCTGTGTGAGAGAAAGAACAGGGTGAAGAAAAAGAAATTATTCACTGTAAAAGCATTTACAGTTTACAGGTAGTATTAATTTGCCACATCAATGTTGTGTCATAACAGTAAAGGCCACAATATTTTTCAATGTCAGGTAAATCATACCTACAGTTTAAATGAGCCACTGACAGCCTGGGCTGCTGTGGAGAAGCAGGAATTGGTGTGATCTGGTCTGTAAGGCAGGGTTATGAGAGGTGTGCTCACATGTTGATGCCATACTAAACACCCTTTTGGCAGCTATAAATAAACATTGATTAGTGCATCCGATAGCACAGCAACTATCCACTGCTAGGCTGGATGGCAAAGGACGCAGTATTGTTTTTGGGCGTGTCCCAGTAGCCACAAAGATGACCACAAATTATCCCCAAAAAGTTGACACAGGGACATCAAAAGGTTAGAAGAGTAAGTGGTAGTAAAAAGAAACAACTGGAGCAACATTTTGTGAATAATTAGATCAGCAACAAGACTGTATAAAAAAGCATCATAGAGAGGCAGTTTCTCAGAAATAAAAATACGTAGAGATTCATCAGTCTACAAAAAGACAATTTGTGGAACATATCCGGTATGTAATCCAGTATTCCACATAATCCAAATCCAGTATTCTTCCTCACTGTATAATTTTATTGCTCATTTAAAATGGACGGAGACAAAAAGAAAAACCTGTTCTGTTGTCAGATGAATTACATAGAAGACTAATGAGAAGAAGCAGCAATCAGTTCAAAAGTCTGTGTTTTTGATGGTATTAGTGCCTATGGAATTTGGAGCTTGTACATCTGGAAAGGCACCGTCAATGTTGAAATGGATATGCAGGTTTTAGAGCAACAGATGGTCCCATCTACATGTCTTTTACGGGGAATTTATTACATATTTCAGCCAGACAATGCTAAACCACATACTGAAGCTATTAAATAGCATTGCTCCATAGTAAAATATTTAAGTGCTGAAGTGGCCTGCCTGCAGTCCAGACCGTTTGCCAACTGAAAACAAGATTAAATGAAAAATATGACAAAGAAGACTCAGGACTGTTGTGAAGCTATAGTCCTATATCGGACAGAAAGGGGACAGCAGTCCTCTACCAAAGGTCCATCAAATGGTCTCCTGTTCCCAGATGTTTAAAGACTGCTAAACAAATTGGGGATGCTACACAGTATGCATACATGTTGCTGCCATCAAATTTAAAATTATCTCTTTTTTTCCCCCTAGAAATGACACATTTTCTTTTTTTCAACCATCTGATATATTTTCTATCATCTATTGTGAATTCATTATGAGTTTATGAGATTTGCAAATCTCAGATTTTGCATTTTGCATGTCTGAACTTTTCTTTGGAACCGGGGTAGTACCTCAAGATTGCATAGCTTTATCCTAGTGTTCTATCTGCCCTGAGTCCAGCATGGGGTGAAGCAAGAGTGCTGAACAGAAAATACCTTTTTTTTTTAAAGGTCTTATCCCTACCTCTTTGCAAGGCATGGTGAAGTAGTCAGAGTGCTGGATAATGACAGACAAAATTGCTGGATGGGATATGTTTTTAGCCCCAGCATTGGCCACAATCATCGTGCACTCTGTTACACTTCCTCAAACACTTCTTATGATATACCCTCCCCTGGACAACAGCAATGGCAAAAACTGGAGGCTTGATTCCTGCAGCAAGACATGAATTTTCAGCCGATCATTATGCAGGTTGGTGGTTGGATAATGTGTATGCTGTAGTTGTGCCTGGCAGTGTCTTCTACACTGATTTAAGTACCCTAGTCAGTATTAAAAGACACATATGGCTACATCATGTTGAAAGTGGCCTCACTATCCAGGGCTATTTAACAGAAATAACAGTGACCCCTTCTGCTATACTATTTTCTATAAATGACACCTCTAAAGATTAATGTTCTATACACGTGAATGTCTGCCACATATCTTTAAGTTTGGAACAAGCTATCATGTAGTGAGAACACGTCTGTAACGGTCCATATGATATGAGTGTAAAGCTTAAGGCAGTTTAATGCTTCATGTAACTCATGTTACTACGTAGCTGACCTTGAGTCAGTTATTCATCAGAATCTCATCTCCCTCCATTATTGTGCATAATGAAAGCAATGTACAAAATGCTGTGCATGTTCTCTTCATGAACACCCCCAGTGACAATTTTCTGGCACCCTTGGATGAAAAGTGATGACAGCCGTCCTCAGAGAGAGAGACAATCTGCCTTACTGAGTTATACAATGCGATCTAAGGCAGGATTCACTTGTGAACCAGCATGTAGCGTAGCGGTACCCTACATAACTGCACCCCTCACCTTTTCTGTCATTTTACAGGACGGGCTTACCTGGAAGGCCCTGTTTAACAGTTAAAGCCTCACACAATCCCATTTGAAGTCTACTCTGTGGATTCAGCCAGTTTTTAAATTCAAATCACTCACACCACAGTGTCAGGACACGGGGAGGGTGGGAGGGGAAGGTGGACTTAATATAAAACCCAAATCCCATTAGAGATGGACCGCAGGAAAATGAGGGGTTGGCACTATGTCGCCGTACCTCACGATGTGACGAGAGAACTCTTTGATGGGGGTCAGAGATGATGTCCCATACTGCGCACTTCTTACTTTTTTTGTTTTCACATTTCTACCCATCAAACTGGAAATAGCCAGAAGTGAAATGTATCATTACAGGATCTGTGTCCGCAGAGGAGCAAGGCTAGAAGGAGTAGGTGACTTATCTGCCACAGACGCAGGTCTTTGGGGTAATAAGGCATGCATGAGAAGCTGTTTCCCTCCTCTGAATGGGGTATCCATGTCGCTTGGTCCCTGTGTAGCCTGCAGACTCTCTGAAGTGGTCGACTTAGCATGGCCTTCTTGTATAATTAGTCTCCTGAACCATGTAGGATGTGTTTCTCAATGGCTTACCCCCTCTACTTTCATTTTTACCTGTTCTTCTCTCACTCTTTCTCTCCCTGTGACTCTTCCTTTTTCTTATTCTGTCAAGGCCACACACACACACACACACACACACACACACACACACACACACACACACACACACACAAGAACTAGTCATTTTCAAAGCATTACTACCTAGATCCTTAGTGCTAGTCTTAATTCCTTTGTTGTTATTGACCTTTGAACAGTAACGAAATTCAAGTAAAGCAGACACCTCAATGCTGAATAGCTCTAATCTCAACCATTTTAAAGCTGTGTTTTTTTTTGTCCTTCCTCTGGATGTTGCTGTTCTTCCATGCAGATGATTCCTAGCGTTTCAAGGCAGAAGGATCCAATAATATTTTTTCATATTTTATTGTTCTGTAATGATCTCTCCAATATTCCTAAGAAGAGAAACACTGCAGTCACATGGATTCTAATAGGTTTATAGCATAGTGCAATAAGCAGTTACTATATCTGCCAAAGTTGCCATTGGTTAGATGATAGACAGTGTATGAAGTCACCTTTAACACCAAATCATAGCCCCTGAATTCATCTCCTCATGTATTTCTGAACAAAATCAAGAAAACAGGCAAGCCTTGGCCTGGCTACACCAGGAGCCTTGTAAAAACTGGCTAAAATTGCAAAGTTTTACTCTTGAGGAAATCAGTTTACCAACTGACTGAGAGATTGAAACCCATAGATGTATGATGCTTGCATGGTCAAATGATGGGGGAAAAAAACCCCTTTAAAAATGCAAATTAAAGTCACCAGTTTGGGCTCTCATCAGATTTCACACCAAAATACTGAAGTATGTGCGTGTGGACAAAAGTATATATCTATTATGTCAGTATGTTTTAATATTTATCTTAACTAGCCAATGCTATTTTAGTCAAGGTAATTATATTTTGACTATATAGTTTCTATGAGTTACTGCTCACCTTAGATTTGTCATTTTTAATTGAATATTGGGAATACTTTAAGTATAGATGCTCATATTTTATTAGTCTAATTCAACCTGGCAGACACTCATCCATGTCCATCTATAGTGCACGATATAACTGTTACCTAATATAAGAAGATTTACCGATCCAATGATGTGTTTTCTTAACAACTACTGCAGCTGTGTGAGGCCTATCCCAGCAGACGTTTGGCAAGAGGTGGGGTAGACCTTGGCAACCCAAAGCCTTATTGCTGTGAGGTGACTGTGCCACCCTTATTTACTGATCCGTAACCCCTAAATAAATCCTTCCAAGCTGCAGCTCTACAGAAGGGTAAGAAAGGTTAGTTAGAATTCCCTACAATTGGGCAATTAAAGGAATGCAATGTTTTACAACTTCTGGTTGACCTGCAATAACATCCAGTTTATTTCACTTCTAACAATCACCTGAGAGCTACAGCGAGAAATACAATTTACAGAAAAAAAGCAAGCATGTAACACTGAGGTCATTTGGTTCAAATACTCGGATTGGCAGGGGTAAACCACTGTGTAGGAAGACAATGAGCCACTTTGACCTCTAACAAAATACTGCCAATCATGGTGCCTTTGAGCAAGACCCCTGAACCACCATCTTTGCCAGTGCAGCAAGAGCAACAATAGAAGACATATTTTGACTTTGCTCTGCTCATACATGTGGGGTGTACATTGTTTTTCTACGTATAAAAATAATCTATGCACTAAATCAAGCTTCCCTGGATTCATACACCTTAACAATAATCAAGTCTCTTACAAAGTGTAGCTTAGTGTGCTATAACACTGATTAGCCTTCGCAGATTAGCTAAAGAGTAGCACTCCCTGGGTCACATTTCCTCCATGCTTCAGTACAAATAAGATTGTTCCTAAGTTGAGAGAAAATGAAGAAATAAATGACTGAGACATGGGAGGGAAAGAGGGCAGCCTGGCTTTGCTTGCCTGCCTCGTTAAAGGAAAGAATAATTACTGGAGCAATGCATAGTAATGCATCAAATGATCATGTCAGTTTTGACCATGCATGGGGAATGATTAACAAGCTAGTAGAGTCATCTTGCAGTCTGAAATAGGTGCATGGAAAAAAGGGATTTCATTGGTTTTTTTTATATTTTTTAAATTAAAGAAAGAAGAACACGGACAGATTCTGTCTTCTGTCGAGGAAATGAGGCTTTAAGGGTCACTGCTGAGCTTTAATATTCAGACATGCACACAGATACTGTAGTTCCTGGACAACTGACCCTGTGATATACAGTATCATACATTGAATGCTGACAGCACTGATAGATAATCTAATGTAATGCAGATAATATAGATAGTGGACCTGTTCTTTTTGGAATGTAGAAGCATCCTACGATGGGGCGATCGTGACTCAAGGCAGTTCGTCTTGTAATCGGAAGGTTGCTGGTTCGAGCCCCGGCTCTGACAGTCTACGTCGTGTCCTTGGGCAAGACACTTCACCCATTGCCTACTGGTGGTGGTGGTCAGAGGGCCAGGTGGTGCCAGTGTCTGGCAGCTGTGGCTACAATGTAGCTTGCCATCACCAGTGTGTGAATGTAGTGTAAAGCGCTTTGGGGTCCATAGGGACTAAATAAAGTGCTATACAAATACAGGCCATTTACCTTTTTTTTTTCCTTTACGATAGATATGGAGAATGTAATGTTCACAGTAAACCCAAATATTTTGAATGCCCTTCATTTCATACGTCTTTGGTTTATCTCAAGTTTGGTCAACTCAGACTACACTGAAGCCTGGTGTGACTTAACATATCTTTAAACTCACAGCTATGTAAATTACTATGTTTAGCAGGGACATAGCAAGAGAACATCGGGTGGTGCCAGTTTTTTTTTTTTTTTGGTCAAGGTAATCTGACTAAAATTATTACACATTTTAGTCAAACTACTAAAACTAAATTTATATCAGGTGCCAAAGTTATCACTTACAGTTCCCGTATTTCATCATACGGGTCCACATTACCAATGCATGCTATTTTTTCCAAGTACGGTCTCTTGGCGTCCGGGCGCAACCGGTCTCGATACAGTCCTTTGACTTTTTAGCTGATTTTAAGCATGGTTCTGGCAGTTGTCCTTCCAACACAGTGTGTTTGTTTTGATTCGTGGCCTTCTCAAATGGTGCCGCACTCCCACAATGCATTGGGGCTTTACGTCAACTCCAAAGCCCTATAGGAGAGGGTGGGGTTGTTTTTGGTTTTGTTTTTGCTCACAGGCGGAGAGTGCTTTTGAGCTAAAACGCTGTTTTTACCGTTTCTTCCCGCAGTAAATATAAACAACAACACAATTTAAAAACTGGTATAAAGTCCACACTTTTTCCATCAATTGTTCCGTCGGTCCTGCTCACATCTCCAATGGTTGTACACGTTGTCATTAACGTGGCTTCACTCCACATCAGCCACACCGCTTTGCTAGCTAAAACACCGGTGTTAGCACATAAGAACGCTGTCATAGCCTGTCAACGCCGTTGATTAGCTGCATATATACGAATGTGAATCGCATCATTGGCTGGACTATGGGCTAAGGTGGCATCGTTCTAATCCCATACGTGAGTCGCTAGTCACTTACTGACTAACACTGCAAAACACAATTGTTAAAGTTTTAATTTAATTTAATTGCAATTCAGGTTAGATTTTTTTTGTGCGCAATGCAGATTTTCTGTGCGCAGAGACCGTGCCAGCAGTGCGCAATTGTGCACGCGCGCAGCTTAGAGGGAACATTGCTCCAGAGTAAGACACATAATTTGTCTAGCAGATATCTAGTGTCTGCAACTTCCATCTACAGCTGTCAACACAGCAATCAAAGTAGCCACAGCCCTATCTTTCAACTTTTAAAAACCCAAATGTGATGTGTTTTTTTTTTTATAGTCGCCCAAATCAGCTATAGACACCAACATGCACTTTTCTACCAGAGTGTAAACTTTTTATTATACTGCAGAGGTTTTTTTTTTATGATGTGTTCATTATCCAGGAAATAGAAAACACATGAGATGTCCTTTGCACTAAAGAGTGCACATTTTGTAAAACACTATTTTATGTTTAGTCCCATATATTTATGGAACAAACTGACTTTTAGTTGCAGTTCACAGCTGAACAAAATTAAGAAGAGCATCCACTGAAACTCAAATCCATAATTAAAAAATCACCTGAAAATATAGCTTAGCTTACAAACAGTGGCCACCGTCTGACGTGTAGAAACATGCCACCGAAGATAAGAACAAGATGGCTGCTGTTAGCCAATAATAAAGATGAGTTATGAAGAATGTCTTTGTAAATACCTGATGGATATCAGAGTACGATACATATATAATGCTGACACAAATATGTCCAGAACCAAACAACAGAACTGTATATCTGACATTTATGTTGTTCTTTTCAACTAATCAATCTTGACTCGCTATAATCACAATCATAACTCCAGTGCAGCCCAGAAGACAATCCATTCAGTCATAGAACATATTGCATTTATAGCAAGAGTTCCCGCAAGTGGTAAATGTTCCCTCAGCTGGACTTATATAATGTATTTAAAGCACGGAATCCTATCTCACTTCTTTAATTAATTCCATAAATCATTATTAATAACCTTTAAAGCCCCCCATCTGCATGGTTATAATCACCATAGTCAATCTTTGGTGTCAGGTTTGATTGCCAATCCATGTCCTTCTCTAATTGACCTTGTCCAGTGAGGGAAGAGCAGACAATATTGCTTTTTCCCACTGGTGCTCCACTCATTTCTGCTCCAAATGAAGACTGCTCCCAGTTTGTTCAGCAGATTGATTTCCATCACTTTATCCTTCAAATAGCTGACACAACGGTTACTTCAATTTAAAGTTATTGAATGCGGAAATTCCACAGCCGCATCCAACAAAAACTGATGTCAAATAATCTTATCTAATTTTACACGGAAAATGTGTTTTGAATGAATATTGTTTGATTGATATATCTCATTCAGCTGCATGTGTTAAAGGTTCTTGGTATATATGAAATTATGGCCAAAAAGGGAATTGCACCGAGAAAGCAGGTATATGCAACATCCCTTCAGTATATTGTCAAAGGACTTGAAAAAAAATCCCATTTTCATCAAGCTTTTTAATGTTTTTTATTATTGTGGTGACTTTCTTATCTGTGGCTAACAGGTCATATGCTCCTTGTCCACTGGTTTTCCTTTTTAAAAACAGTCATGTGATGATATCTTTTCTTGTTATCATATCGTTGATGTCAAAAGTTTTTTTCTTTTTTATGTACTATACAGTATGCAGAAAGCCTGCAGAATGTATGTAGATTGCACAAGCCTACTGATTTCAATAGATTCTTTACTCTTATACTCATGGTGGTAAAAACAAAATAGGCTGCTGTGCACATTTTATAAATTCAAGTGTCATTTGAGGAATAGTTTTTATTCAGCTTAAAATCATTTTTAGTTAGACATTAGTGAATGAGATCCTAGTGTTCTAGGACACATCATGTGGTTACACGGTGGATTGTGGCATGCTGCTTTTTTGGCATTTCTGTGCCAAAGATCTCACATGAATGTCCACAGTGAGTCCTTAGTACCTATGGGGCTAGATGTACTGATGGCAATAGTCAGATGTTTCACTCCCACATGGTCACATTTGGACACATGTAAAGAATCCCTTGGCAATAAACACACTGGGTTAACAGTAGGCATTTGCAAGGGTTAGTGTTGTGAAAGTGCATCATATTTTTTTTTTACCTAAACCAACAAGTGAAAAGGACCGTCAGGACAAACAGGAAATGAATATGGTTTCCTTCTGACAGAAACAGTGTTTTACATTCTGGGAAGAGAATGCATTGGAAGTAAGGGGCCAGAAGGTATGTAACATAGCAGATGGAGTCATGATATAATTCAGTCTTCTAATATGTCAAGCACTTTGTCAGCGCTTTATGAAGCTGTTTTGTTAACACTGTCCCTTGGGCTTTTCCTAACAGGTGAAGGTTTGGCCCCAAGAGACGAGTCATCAACCTGGAACTGAAGGCTTAGAGAAAACTGTTGGAAACTGTGTTGCTACAGTAGAGGTGCCAATTTATGGATCTCTTTAGGTGAAAACTGAAGCAATATCTCAGTGCTTAATCTGACTGGGATATGTTTGCCCTCAATTTGTATTGTGCTTCAAGGTCAATCTACCTGTTTGCAGTAGTCTATTCAGTCACTTTTTAAACAGTTACAGCTCTCTTTTTTCTGAGTTAAGCGATCCAATTTTGAGACATGTTTACTTTCTGAACTGTTATGCGATTGATTTTGTGTCTGTCAAATAAAAAAGAGCTTGCTTTAATTTCTGCAGGATCCTTGAAATAGAAAGGTTTTAATAGTTATTGAAACAGTTGCCTATTTAGCTCAGCCCCCCCTGAACTTTTCAGGATACCACCACTTACTGTGTGCAATGTTTCTTCAAGTGGTAGCAATGCACAAACCCAATTCAACTATCAAATAGTGCTGAAGTACAATGAGGGAAAATCTGACACTACTTGTTTTGATATACTGTGCAATGACACAGAAGTTAAAAAATGTGGCCTTTGTAATTTTTGTTCTTGTCAAAGATTATGCTGAAGAAAACAAGTTTTCAAAAGTGACCCAATAACACACATACACATGCAGACACATACTCTCATTGGTAGCATGATTTATTTTAAGACTCAGAGAGTCTAAGAATGCCATTTAGTAAAGATGGCAGTAGGTAATAAATCCTCATCAAGTCTGGTACATCCTGTTAGCTTCTTCCCTCCTAGTGACAGCTTTTTAATAAGCTGTGTGTGGTCCTGTATGTGTACTTGACATTTACTAGCTGACGTTACCCCTCCCTGTCCGTCAGTGCACATTATGCATATTCTACTAGAACCTGCGCAAAGCATTACAATGTACTATAACCATGTCATTCATACTGTTCAAGGTCTAAGGGAATGGGACTAGCCTGTTTGTTGCCATAATTGATTTCTTTTTATCCCTGCAAATGAGTTTCTTATTTCTTAGGAAGTTATTTATATGGAAATGGTGTGATGTTGTGACTACATTAGTGGAGTTATTCTCACCTCTCTCTAAAGTCACTACCTCCTGGGGAAACTCCCTTTGTTGCCATTTGCTGTTTTGCTGATTCTGTCAGCAAAAATTAATTGGTGTCCATTTTAACTTCCCTCGAGCCTTAATTTCTATGAGCAGAGAGATACCCGCGCCCAATTACATGGTGTAAATAACATTTGCTCTATAATTGCTTCAATAAAGATTTATCACCTTCTCTTCATTGTCCTTATGTTAAGGCATTGCACAGCTAGCCAGGGGAGACTGAGTCATGGCAAAGTTTTCTGAGAGAGTGGTAAAGACAGGCTGCATGAATGAATATAGCCTAAATGGTTCTCTATGTATCTAAACAGTATCTACACATGTTTATCTAAGGTATTATGGGTTGCCAGGAATTGAACAGTGTGTGCCCTTCCTAGTGTCAGTTGAGGAAATCTTTTTAACAAGACAAGGAAGGACAATCACAAGGACAGACTTTTGTGAACTTCATTTATGGAGCATATACAGTGGAACCCCGACTTAATTAATTAATACTTAATTAATTCGTTCCCGAGGGTCTTTCGTAAGTCGAAAATCTTCGTAAGTCGAAGCACCCATCGCGCGTTTTGACTGAGGCGATGCTGAACGATAGGCTATAGGCTAATCGTTAGCTAACTAGAACAACAATGCGTCGTTCAAGTGGAACAGTGAAGCGCAAGTACGGAAGCCAAGGGGTTGTCACATGATTCGGAAGGCATTGTGAGCATTGTAGGCTCAGCCAATCAGAGCCAGCGGATTTCGTTACTCGGGCATTTTGCCATAACACGGGCAAAAATATTGCCGTTCAGTGCCTTCGTAACTTGAATTTTTCTTGAAACGGGGTATTCGTAAGTCGGGGTTCCACTGTATAATTAAGTAAAATTCCCTTTAATGCAGATATATTGTGAAACTAGAAGCAGACTACTGTATGACAATATTCCTGGTTGACTCTTTGCTGTTTTGTCAAACTCAGCTTCAGTTTTCCAGCTTACTTTGGGTTTCCAATAGCCTTACATGTTAGAGTAGCATATGTTTTGTTCAATAACAGTATGAAATACAACTACTTACATCCATTATTAACCTGAATAAAAGCTTCTCTGAGTTTTTTGTTTTAAGAGTAACCTGGCCAACAGGGCAGAGACTGACACAATGTATGAGTGAGTGAACGCAACATTAGAATGATATGCAATAACATATCAAGAACAAGTGCAACTTCAATAATGTGTCCTTCATTTCAGATGAAAGCAGTTTTAGCCTGGTGGGCTTAGAGAAATAATGCATGAGGAGTGCGAGCTGTAGGTAGGTAGTCCAGTGGTGAGAGAAGTGCCCTAGTATCCTAAAGCTCCTCTTCTCCGATAGGTTATTATTTTTGAGTGCAATTCATAATAAAACTCAATGCAATGCAGAAGAACTTAACTACTACCCACACTATTACCTCATAGCAAGAGGGTCTTGGGTTCAATCCTGGGAACTGCCCTTCATTGTGGGGTTTTCATGTTCTCCCTGAGCTTGCAAGAGTTTCCTCTTCTCACACACACACACACACACACACACACACACACACACACACACACACACACACACACACACACACACACACACACACACTACACACACACACATATTTATACTATAGGAGTAGTGTCCACTACAGGGTATGGATGCGCTCTGTGCTAGGAATCAGAAAGGCTGCTGATATTTCTGTTTGAATTTTTCACCAGCTGAAGACAAAAATAAATACTGATTGTGATTTGGACGTTTTTGATCTGATTGGCCAAAATATATGTTTGTTGGAGGTGATACATGTGACAGAACTGCATCAGTGGATGTTGAGGAAAGCAAGTTTTTCATTTAAACTTCTGGATGATGTTTTGGTATCTCTGACTGATTCGGATAAAAAAAATAAAGAGAACACTTTGCACCTATATTTAGCTGTAGGTATGAATGTGTGCATGAATGGTTGTTTGTGTTTCTGTGTGTCAGCCTTTCTTTGGACTGGTAACATTTTCCAGAGTGAATCCTGTTTCTTTCTTTTTGACAGCTGGTACAACTCCAGCCCACCCTACGAGTCTGAACTGGATAAGTGGAAGAAGGATGGATGGAATAATGTGCATATAGATCTTGTTAACATAGCCTTAGTTGCAAATAGCCACCACTAACTAACTGTGTCAACTTTAAATGGTGCTATTAGAAGGTTAAACAAAACAGGGTCTCAGTTTTTAATCTGGCATATGTGAAGACATCATTTGCCAGGTTTTCTAACATTAACACATTACTTTGGGGTGTACTGTTCATACTGCACTTTCTTTTAGCATTTTTGGGTTTAATTTCACAGGCTCATGACAACTGTCACGTCTAATTACACATCCTAAGCTTGCTCAGTCCTTTGCTGTTAATGATCAGTTAAGAACATGAAATCTTTTAGTATTGCTCAAATTAATCCACAAGAAGTGCATGGTGTGTGAGTGCTTTGTGAGCGGGATTTACCTGGAGGAGCATTTATATTATGACCACAACACCAGTCGAGTCAAGAGTACATTCAGGTCAGAGGAATCCACCGCTCACTGACACCACATTGCATTGTTTCTGAATAATACAATATATAATAATACAGTTTTAAATTTTCATCAGCAGAGGTTACATGTTTATTGCACATAAATGTCAGGAGATGAAACTGGAGAATGAGGTCATCACCTTTAATACAAAATACATGGAAGTGATATAAATGTATGCCTAGATATTTGCAAGCAGGAACATGTTTTTTTTTAAGAATGCAATCTTTTTTCTTTTCAATGTTTCATGCAGTAGCTGAAATCCAGCCAATGTATTGTTACGCTGTACTCTCACTTAAACAGCCAAGATTGTAAATCAAAGATTAGCAACAATTTTAGAAAACCTTTCCAGGGTGATATATCATTTAAGCAGTTCACAGTTGTATTAATGATGTTTAGAGATATGATGATTAGCGAGGGAGAACTCTGGCTCGCAAAAAGTTCCTCTGCTCATCGGGGACCTCAGATCTATCAGTTTACCAGCATTACTAAAAGCTGTTGCTTGCCTATTCATCCATTTCCATGTAGATCCAAATAAACATGGCATTGCTCGGTCTGCCAGGTGGATCTGGTGCTTGCCACATCCTGTCCTCTGTTCCCTTTCCTGTATTAATAGCTCCTCAGGAGAGTCAGAGAGGTCTGTATGTCAGGTTTTATCTCCAGAGAAGAACAGGGGGAAAACTAAATGAAGCCTGAACTTGAGAACAGCCCCATCTAAGCTTCTCAAGGGAATGCTCGGAGCACATTAAGGGAAACATCAGTAATGTGCAAAACAAATGGAGGGATGTAAAAACCCCCAAAGACTTCCCCCCCAGCTATGTTGAGCTGCTCCCATAAATCTCAGGACCTCTGTGCACATTGTTGTATCCAGTCTAGGGGAGTGAAAGAAAGGCAGAGCCAGGTTTCTTCTATATGGAGACAGTGTAAATGTCAGAAGGAGGCTTTTCATTTCAGTGCTTAGCTCTGAATGTGGGGTGCTTGTTGTCTCCTTGCCAAAGGCTTTTTCAAACTTGATGCGCTAAACAGTTAGTGGAAAAGTTAAAGCAATTATCCATCAATGATGTCCGGAGAGTATTTCTCCTGCCTTCAATGACAGTCTGTTTGTAACTACATGATTTGGATAAAGACTAATGGCGTGTGAGTAAAGCAGAGGAGCAATGGGATTATACTAATAAAGATGTATTATGGCTGAGAACAAAAGGCCTTGGCAAGGTATCCGACCACTGGGGCTTGTGGGCTGTTTGTGGATAGGCTAGGTGGGCGGAACCACTAAGCTGTACGTTTTCCCTGATGAAATGCAGGCATGCTTTGTAGTGATTGCAGATTATACTCTAAACACAGTGAATGATGAAAAGGCAACTGTGCGGAAGTTTTATTATCAGATCCTCTTAATTTCTACTACAACAACAGGGATCTTTTTGGCTATGGGGACTGAAAAAATTGGCTTGTTTTTCAGTCCACCAAAGCATTGGAACCACAGTTAAAATTACTTTTAGTGGTATTTTGTAGAGAATTTGAGGCATAACAAAGTTATAGCCAACTTATTTGTTGACTCCCCAACTTTCACATACTGTTTGTGGTCTTTTTATACACCTGGCTTATGGACCTGGACAAGAGGTAATCAAGCTTTTGAGGGTGTGGTGCCAGACCTGTGGAAGGCTCCTTCTGCACCTCTAAGTTTGCTGGTTGTTGACTAAAGTCCACTAAAGACATGTGTTTAGTTTAGCATTTGAGTAAGGTGTTTCCCCCACTTCTGCTTTTATGCAATATACACTTTATTGTCTTAATTCATTTACTTCTTTTACACATTTACTGTCTCTGCTTTTGTTTCAAATGAAGAAAAAAATATTTCTTTGTTTTGATGTTTTTTGTGTGTTTTTTTAAAATTTGATATCGTTTTATCACTTACCGTCTTCATTAAAAATGTTTGCAATATCGAAAATAACTTTTTGAGTCAAAGGGTGTGCAAAGGGCTAAGAGATAATGTGTTAACTGTTGGATGAATGGCCACCATCATAGTGTTTAAAGTTACCATAGACTTATAATCCAGCGCTATGAAGAAACCTTTTTACTGATTTAAGACATTTTAGTTCGGTAACAATAAAAAAAAGGACACAGTGAGTAACCATACATAGCAAGGCAGGAAAGATATCAGTTTTGTAGGACCTAGTTTAACGGTCTACACCAGACATTTCCTGTTGCTACTTATGCGACTTGAACAATGACCATCACTGAACAATTAATCAATATTTGTAATATTTGAATAACTTTTTTTTTGCCATATAGCAACATCTCATTTAGGAGTTAGAGAAACTCACCTGGCTGTTCTACTATATATATATTTTTTTCTCACCGTCCTTTGTGATGTCATTTTGTTAACAGACACAGAGCTTGTAACTGTTTTAATCTTTTCAAGGTCAAAACCTTTCTAAACAATAGTATTCATAGCCTCTTCCATGACACCTGAGTTGGACCTTGGGTACATCGTATTCCCAGAAATTATTTGTCAGATGTTTCTAAAACTTGATTGGAGTCCACATGTAGTAAAGTCGGTTAATTAGACACAATTTGGAAAGGCACACACCTGTCCAGACAAGGTGCCATACTTGAGGGCTTGGTTTGTGCTCTGACATGCACTGTCAAGTCCAAGGAAATGTCTGTAGACATCTGAGACACAATTGTCTTGAGACACAAATCTGGGGAAGGTTACAAAAAACTTTCTGCAGCACTAAATGTCCCAATAAGCACAACGGTCTGCATATGAGAGCATGAGGGTGGGAATGGATGTTTGTGTCTGTGTGTGCCTGTATGTCTGTGTCTATATGTCAGGTTGGGTATCAGACGCCACCTCTCTGGGGACATCTCAAGCCCTCCAAGGTTTGGAGGCCTATCTCCACCCACCACCACTTCCCCTGCCAGTGGCGGACTCCCTCAGGTGTCGGTGCGTTGGTGGTTCTTTGTGTCTGGGGGTGGGCGTCCGGGTACACACCGGCTCACTCCTTGGCGGCTGCTTATCGGGGCCTGGAGCCTGGGGCTCGCTCGGGCCACTTCGGAGGTGGGGTGCCCCCGGCCTCTCGGCCTGGGGCTCGGTCACTCAGGCACGGCTGGCTGCCGGCGGAGCTCACGGGCGCGTCACTGCAACTCCCCCTGGCTTCTGCTCCGCGGCTGCTGAGTGAGCCCTCATCTGGGACTCTCCTCAGCTCTTTCTGGGACAGTGGCGCGGCTGCCCCTCTGTTGGTCTTCCTTGGTCTCTTGTGTTCTGGGGGCCTCTGGATGTCTGGAGTTTTGATCTCCTCCATACCTGCTTCATGCCCTGGAGGACGGGGCTGTGGCTCCCCACACTCCCTAGCAGATCGTTACATGGAGAAACCTTTGGAATGCAAGCATGCTGATCCACACAGGTATGCACACAGGTGTACACACGGGTATTCACAGACGCGGACTACAGCTTTCTTGGCTGCTGCCTCAAAGCACATTGTGCGCTGTCTATCTTGCGTGCTGCACAATATCGTTTATTATTTAGTATCTACTGATATCTACTGCTAGCTAGTTTATTGTGATGGTGCCGTTTTTTTTATTATGTTGCTCTTTGTTGTTTGCTTTCTCTTCTGTTTTTTTTTCTCCATACAGGTGACCCAGGTGTTTTTTTTTTGTTTGTTTGTTTGTTTTTTTTTCTTTCTTCCCCCCCTTCTCACCGTCTCTTCTCCCCTCTGGTTTTCTTTCTCTCCCTCGCTTTCTTTCATTCTTTCTCCCTGTCCTATCCTCCAGTCATGTCTGTCCCGTTTGTAGCAACTGAAAATAAAATAAATTCATAATTATAATAAAGGTCAATCAAATGGACCAATATGGCAAGGCCATGATGATCCACTTGGTAAAATAAATCCGCTTGGCATCTTTCTTGGCCTTAAGACAACAATTCTGATGGCTAAAGATCCAAACGGGACACAAAAAAAAAAAAAAAAAAAATAGCACAACGGTCTCCCTCACTTGTAAATGTAATAAGTTTGGAACCAGAAAGACATTTTATAAAGCTGGCTGTCCAATCTCAGTTACCAGGGTAGAAGGGTCTTAGTCAGGGAGGTGACAATGAACTCGGTGGTCCCTCTGACAAAACTCAAGCATTACTGAGAGAGGAAAACTCTCACAGTGTTCTGCAGCACTCCACTCCTCTCAGTAATATAGGCATGACTGCCCACGCTGAGTTTGCCAAAAGTCACCTGAAATATTTTCAGACTATGAGAAATAAAAATTCTCTGGTCTGATGGAACAAAGTTTGAACTCTTTGGCCTGAATACCAAGCGTCCTATCTGGAGGAAACCAGGAACTCCTCATCACCTGGCCAACACCATTTCTCCATGGCGGTGGCAACATTGCTGTAGGGATGTTTTTCAACAACAGGAACTGAGAGAGTAGTCAGAGTTGAGGGAAAGATGAACACAGCAATGTACAGAGACATCCAGTGAACTCTTGACCTCTGACTGGTGAGAAGGGTCATCTGCCACAAGAGGACAAAAACCTGAGCCCACAACCAATATAACAAAGGAGTGTTTAGGGACCCCTTTGTGAATTTCCTTGAGTGCCCAAGTCAGAACCCAGGCTTGAACCTTACTGAAAATCTTTGGAGAGATCTGAGATCTCCCCCTCCAACCTAACGGAGCTTGTGAGGTTCTGTACAGAAAAACTGCCAAAATTAGGTGTGCCAAGCTTATAGCATCATACCAAAAAAGACTTGAGGCTGTAATTGGCTCCAAGTGAGCTTCAGAAAGTATTGAGCAAAAGCTGTGAATATTTATGTACATGTTATATTTTTGTTTTTTTATTTTTAAAACATTTGTAAGAATTTCAGGCAAACTTTCTTTCTCGTTGTCATTATGAGCATTCTGTGTAGAATTAAAAGGTGAGAAATGAATTTAATCCATTTTGAAATGAGGCTGTAACATGATGAAATTTGGAAAAATATACTTTGCATACTTTGCACTGTACTCCATTTGCAGACTGCCTGTCTTACTGCACATTATCACCCATGCATTTGGACTGACATCTCCTGTTTTGTGTATCTCTATAAAGCTTCTTCTAGGGCATTTTTCATACCAAGTAATTTTTCTTGAAAATAGCAGACTTTGCATGTGGAGGGATGCACCTGCCTTCTTAACTGGAACACCTGACCCCAAGTAAGTCTTTTTGGAGTTTCACTCACTTTTTCCAACAAGGACTTTTAATGATTGCTTTGTGTTTTTAGACAACAGTACAGCTCTTTTGTTTAGTTAAATCTTGTTCATGCACTTGGATAAAGATCTCGATAATTAATAGAAGCAGAAATCCTGTAAGTCGAAATGGCCTCAAAACCTTTTCTTGGAACTGTAATATACATTATGGAAAATTTGGTAAAATGTTTGCAGAGCCATTTGTAAGCATGGCAATATGTTGATTATATCATTCACCTCACGGCACCACTGAGTCTAATTAAAGTCTCATAGGGATTTTACCCTATGCTGTCTTTCTCATCCTGCTCTTCAAAGACCATAAAATCTGACAGTTTGGTAATATAAGGTACCATATTTTATTTTTGCTCTTTAACTAAAACAGCTAGCCAGCTTCAGGCCTGAAATGTGTGTTACTTTATTTCATTTGAAGTTGGTATGGTAGTTTAGATCATTTAAATCCAAACTTAAAGTGACATTTTCAACAGATAGTAATCTAGCATTTTCTTTAACTGTGTATGTTTTGCTTTCCAAAAGAGTTTTATTTAAGTTCATCTTCTGAGACTTGTTTGATGTTTTAAGGTTGTAAACCCCTCACTACACATTTTCTCTCTCGTTTAAATACCCTCAAAGGTCAAACCTTCGTAGAAAAATAAGTCCAGTATTATAGAATGAAACCAAAGGCAACCACAGGTGCCTTGCAAAACGTTTGCAAGGTGATGGTGCAAAACTGTTTCGTTGACATTAATGTGTTTGTTGGGGAGAAAACTTACAAACATACAGTACAGCACTTCAGAGTCACACTGCTAGCGATAGAAGAATTATGTAAATTTGATAAGCTGGACACATTCTGTACTGTACAGGAGACATGGCACGGGATTGATTGACAATGGTCTATCAGGGACGCAGAACACAATGAGCTTAAAAAAAAAATATCTGCAAAACAGCGAGGCCGCTAAAGGTGAACCGCGTTATAGCGAGGGACCACTGTACTGTACTGAGCATTCGTAAGTGTGGTACTTTTACATTTTTATAGTTATATAGCATATTTGAAATGAATAACAAAACTCAAACACAAAATAATATTTGACTTACTCTTATATTTGAACCCAGGGCCCTTACCTGACACAATAAGTACAGGTGGATGATATCTATCTATACACACACACACACACACACACACACACACACACACACACACACACACACACACATACATACATACATACATACATACATACATACATATATATGACAGGTTGATATTCTTAGCCAACTAGTTAGCAGATTTCAAAAAGACACTATCATCCAAGATTGCAAGCAAAGAGAAATAAAATCTTGGGAATCATAATTAGGTACCTTTGAATATCCAAATCAGCAGCAGTTAAAATGTCAAATGCTATTTATCAGCTCACTAAAGGTAGCAGAGCAGTTTGCAGATTGGGTATGAATTACCATTCTCCTCCTTCCCCTCTAGCTGTTGCTCATACCGAATGGTCAGAGTGGCTTGCCTGGCCTCATTTGCTGGTTAATTGCATTTTATAGTTGAGCTAAAGACCTGTCATCTGTTTCTCTGGTTTCATTTATCTTACAAATAACCCAGAGACGGTGGGTTAAAGTACCTGTGCAGGCCAAATAAGCTCTTTTCCTGAATTTTCCAAAAGCCCTTTATTGCAGAGATCACACTTTATTTCATGTCCGTAATGAGAAAGAAATGCATTTTGGGAATTAATGCACTTGAAAATATTAGGGGGGAAAAATATGAAGAAAGGTATCTTTTTGTGAATTCTGGCTGTCAATCAAGAACGGCTGCAATAAGAATCCTTACATGAATTTTGTTCCAGCTTTGGAACTGTAAAAACATTAATAAGTTCCCCACCTAAAAACATGAACAGTATAAAAATATCTATTCTGCTGTAGCACACAGCATTGTGTTGCATCTTTTTTTCTTCAAGGTAGTGTGTATTCCCACTGTGAACGGTGTCCCCATTCCTTGTAATTATGCAAATGACACATTAATGAGGTGTAATTGTGAATTCATGAAACAGCGGGGATAAACTGTATAAAGATGCCATGTCTTAATAGTGGTAGTGGGACGCTTCATCATCGAAGGGCTGAATACGCTAATTGTTTACCCACCACTGCTACTTTAAGTAGCACATATTCATTTTGGGGGCATGAAGTCTAGTTATGAGTGTTTATACTACTTAATGAATGGTGTTGAGTGTTTATAGTGGCAAGGAACATTTGCTACACAAACTATACATTTTAAAAGACACAGAGCCAGTGTAAAACAGCCCGAAGCAAAGGCTCAGCTTAGCCTTCACATCATTTCTTCTATTCTGCATGTGAGATAATTAGTGCACTGTATAACTGCTTATTGCTGTCAGTGGCCTTTTTCAGTTGAAGTGAGTCAGCAGTTTCTCCAACAGAACAATATTTAAATGCATTGTGAATCTGTAGAAAATCGCTCTGAGCATTTTGAATGTGAACAATTTAGAATTTAAAGACTTCGAGAGGAACTGATGAACTGACTGAACTGGAGTCAATTATGTTTTCTTTAGAGGGCATTTCATAGCCAGCTTCTTTACACATTAACTACTCGGTGTGCAGTTTATTAACACACAAATGCCTTCACTGATGATGCAGTATGTAGATTTATTTATAAAAATAATCTTAACGTCTGACTCTAGATTGAAACATTTATTGGATGCTTACAGGTGTTAAACACTGCAAATCTTACAGCCTCCTCGCTTTAGCGTTTCTTCATGAGGTTGTTAAAGTTTCACTTTGTAAATAATGTATAAACAGAATTTGACATATAATTATCTCCTAAAGCTGGTAATTTTCTCTGCCACTTTAAAGCTTCATTTATTTCAAATAAGTGAGTGGGACATGCGAACTATAGGCAGTATTAAAAAGATTTACATATCCACCACAATCTTGGAACCTTGAAAACAAGTTATAAGTTAACAACAGATAGTTTGTTAGCAAGCTGCGTAGATAAGCTGTAAAGGTGCAATGCACTGAGACAGATACCTGCTAATTAGTGCTAAGGAATTGTGCAATAAAATACTAGAATTTTACTCAACAAACCTGAAGCACAGTACTTCTAAATGCTTTGCAGCATTGTTAATCACATTCCTTCCCCCAGATAACTGTGTTAAGATGCTCCAAAAGGTAGCAACAATGCAAACATAGTGAAGAATTCCAGTTTAGCAAGTAGAGTTATAGGAGATGAAGCTACAACTTCTTTTGTCGGCACAGTCGTCAATCAAAGTAGCCATAATTTTAGCAGCTTTCAGCCCTAAAATTATCTGAATGGGTAAGAAATCATAAAACAAAAAACACCCCCAAAACATAGTTTAAATAAATTTGCTGCATTTGCTGTCAAGGGGAAAAATATCAATAGAGGCATAATTTATTTATTTATTTTTGGGCCACAAACATGCTTTTTAAATTCTGTTAAAATCGGCATTTAAAGACAGTAGACACCAGATAGTCACCAGAGATCCCAAACTT
Source organism: Simochromis diagramma (assembly GCF_900408965.1). Lineage (NCBI taxonomy): Eukaryota > Metazoa > Chordata > Actinopteri > Cichliformes > Cichlidae > Simochromis > Simochromis diagramma. The sequence continues at coordinate 4,475,932 of NW_024387414.1, forward strand.
GCATAAAGAAAAACTTTGAGCAGACAGAAGTTTATCAGAAGAAGAGTGTGCATTGCTCTGACCAGGAGCATGACTGGTATTTTTTGGCTCATTCACCGGGTTACACGCTTTGAATTTGTTCTCCAGGTAGTCAAATGTGGCGTTCTACTCTAACATCCTGAGGTATTAAAGAAGAGGATTCATCTGAAACTGTGGTGGATGCTGTTGGGTTATGCAGGGCTGGAACAAATTATTTTCGGCCACACAAACACAAACACTTCACTCTCTTTTTGCTCTTTAGCTCCATGTGACTTCATCTTCTCCCACAAAATGAAATTCAAGTTTAAAAGTTGCTGTTTTGACACAGTACAGAAGAGGCAGTGCACACTGCAGATGTGCTTGTGTGAGTCAGAAAGGATTTCCATGGAACAAACATGTAAAATACCAACTCTGCCAAAGGTGAGTCAGTGTGGGTGAGATAAACAAATTTAAAACTAATAATTTTATGGACAGAGTGGCAGAGTTATATACACACACAAATTTTACTTTTTGTAGTATGACACATAAGAGCGTAAATATGGATGTTATGAATATAGCAACATGGGATTTCTATATAGACTTAGCAGCTGGCAGCATGATCCACCACCCCCAAAAACTGTACAAATATAGTTCAACCGTCACAGTAAAAGGTGGATTAAAAAAGAAAGGGACTTATTATTTTATTATTAAAACTTTATTTGTAACAGTATTGTTCTCACCTTAACTCCTAAAATCTGGAAATATAGCAGTAGTGCTACAATGGATGCCAAGGAATATAATTACCAATTATCTTGTTTAGTTAGTCTTTCTTTAAGAATCGACACAAAAGAAAAGTTTCAGAGGTGCTTGTTAGTATTCAAACAGAGTTTTAAAGTGCCAATGAATCTGCTGAAAAACAGAAACTGCATCGCTTCTCTTTAGTTTAAGTGGAGCAAGTTACACTGCGGATGTCAATGGCAGTGAGTTAGAGAGTGGCAGAGAGGGCGTGCTTTTGCATTCGTGACACATACAGATGTCTGGAATCAACTGCACATGTCAGGGCTTTAATTAGTTTCAACACTAAATCGATGGGGACTGATTAATAAGACAGGGGCCAGTGCGAAGGTTGAGGCAGGTTATCGAAACAAGAGAGCTTGCTTAAGGAGAAAAACTAATTGTATGAATTATTGAGCAAGCTGTCCATTGTGAGCAATAGTGCAATTGGACTTTTGGAGAAATAATAATAAATAAATAATAAAACAAAATGTACCCACTGGACTTAAAATTTTCTTTAACTTAATTTACTGTGGTGGATGATTAAAGATTTCTTTATGACTTCTTAATTACATAATGAGAGGCCATCGAAGGACTGATTGATAGCTAGATCTAACCTATTTCATTCTATGAAATCATTATGTTCCTTTTTGGCTTTTTTTTTTTTTTTTTTTTTTTTTGAAATATTCTCATCTGGGCAGTCCAGACTCTAATTTAGGGGAGTAACTACCATCGCGGTTGCCAACTCATCATATTCTTCAACACCCTAATCGTAAATTAACTTTTATTCAACCCCGAAAAACCTTTTAAAAACCAGAAATTGTACTGAAAAGGCATTAATACAGACAATAAACATACATAAAGATGAGACAGATGTTCAGGGAGATACGGGAGCTACAAAATGAAAACCATGTGGATGGAGAAAGGAAAATAAGTGGTGATTAGTGCTTTAGCTGTATAATATAGATTTTCCCTCTTGCATTTATGAATCCAATTAATGGTTTCAGATTTATAATGAAAAGACATGTAATTAAAGCTGATTACTCATCATAGAAAATCTATAAAAATGTAACCCCTATCCATGACACGTGATTGTAAGCTGACATAAATTAGTTACTGGCAACTTTACATTACTTTCTGACTGATGGGTATGCATGATGACTTTTTCATATTAAATATTTAACTCCAGTCCAACTAGTGCCTATTTACTATATAGGTTGACTGTGAAAGCCAATCTCCAGTTTAACACAGAACTAGTCACTGTGCTGCTGCATTATGGGAAAAGAGAGAGGGACAGAGAGAGAGAAAGACATCTGTATGCATACTTGACAACAGTTTGAACCAAGCAGATGGAAGAAAGGGCTGCAGGGTCCGAGAAACAATGCGCCTCCTTTACTTGTTCTCTTATCATCTGTAGTTCTTAATTATGCTGCAGGTCTTTGCTCATTTGGATTTCAGTGGGCAGAAAAAGAGTTAAAAGGTGATTGACCATACTACTGCAGTGATACATAACATTTCTAGACACTGGAAAAAAAAAGTAGTCAAAGTGGTTGACTGATTATCTGGACATTCAGTCAAAGTCTAGAATGGCTGGTGGACCAAACATGGTCAAGGGCCGTCACACACACCGAAGTTAGGCTGGCGCCCCAGATTGACTGGCTGGCAGCTGCTGGCCTAAATACTAATCAGAGGCCATGTGTACAGCGCTGTTTTTACTGCAGCTCTGAGCTTCCCTACGATTTATCCAGCAGAGCTGTTAGAACACACAAATCTCTTGCACATATGCAACAGACATTTGTGTTCAGATTGTTCAGTTCAGTCCAGTGGTTATTGCTGGCGTCTTTTCTTCATTTGTTTTTTCTGTATTTCGGATGTTACTGTGATATGTATGCTGTAGCAGTCAGGGATAACTTTCAGTCTGCAACATGTAGAAAATATGTGAAAAGTGCTGAGGGAAATTTGCCTGATTACGCTCCCCCCCCCCAAAGAAATGCCAAGACAAGTCAAGTTTGTTTATGTGTGTTTATGTGAACCAAGTTTAGGATTTTTATACTTTCTAAGCACTTCATGATTTCTCCACCCTTATATAGTTCAAAACAGCTTTACTAAAAATTGATCAACACAAATAAATCTGATTTAAAAAAATTACATATATGTGAGAGATGTTCTACTGCATTGCATTAGATTCAAAGACATTCCCAGAGTGATTGGTAAGTAAATATAGCAAACATTACAATGAAGAAAACCTTATGATGAATAACTTATAATAGTTATTGTCAATAAATAAATAAACGAGTAGTTACAAAGAACTTCATCTATTCCAATGGGTGTATTAAGTATGGTAATGCATGCACAGCAGGCTAGTGAAGGAGTCGGTATTGTAGCTTGACTTGAAAGAACCAAGCATCCTTGAAATCACTGACTTTCTTACGTTTGTGATACAAGTAGAGTGGTTGGTAATAATACAGTTATCCTGTCACAGTGTTACAATGTATGGTTTGACATGCTTGATTTTTTAATTTTTTAAATACATTTTATAATATTTGTGTTAATATCTAAATATCTGTTTATCAGACACACAAGATATATAAATTGTACTTAAATGTACATGTACTGTAACTACATGATCAAAACACTTTCTAATCCATTAAAAGCATTAAATGCTGTAATCAGAAATAGAAATGTAGGTCATGGCCTGTGAAATTATCCAGACTTTTGATTCAGAGCATAAGGTGATCAGCGCTGTTTTTACTGAGGAGCCAGTGACTTGAATACAATGGACTGTCATGATCCACTTTTCACTGTGTGTTTAAGCCAGGATGGTCAAACCTACGGCTCGCAATACAATTTCATACAATACCAGTCAAAAGCTTGGACACACCTTTTTACTTTATTTTTACTACACTGTGGATACATACTGAACAGATCAAATAAATGAAACAAGATATATGGAATTATGTAGCAAAGAAAAAAAATGATAAATAACTCTAAATATCTCTTCCTGGACTGCAGAATGAAGGCAAAAGGGCCAACAGAGCTCAGCATCTCTGTGAAGAATACAGAATACCAAGAGTGTGCAAAGCAGTAATCTAAGCAAAGGGTGGCTACTTTGAAGAGTTTCAAATATAAAAATAGTTTGCGTTATTTCATACTTTTTTGTTTACTACATAATTCAATATGTGTTCATTCATAGTTTTGATGCCCTCAGTGAGACTCTACGATGTAAATAGTCATGAAAATAAAGAAAAAACATTAAATGAGAAGGTGTGTCCAAATCTTTGAGTGGGGGTGTATAACAGTTATTAATGGTCTGTCGGTATGTGGAAGCCAGAACTTCAGCCCTGCTGACATCCATACAGGCAGGGGTGGGACTTTATTTTGATGAGCACACCCTGCCTCACAGGCCTGAATGTGCACTTGAAGCCATTTGTAACTGTTAACATGTTTGATCTACTGCTCACTGCAAACAGCACAAACATGTTGGATTTTTAATTGCATTTTCATATGTTTTACAGCTTATGGATAGACAGATAGATAGAATTTATTTTGAACACGCAAATATAACTGAAATAACAAGAGAACAAAAGAAAAACAACACTTAAAAATCATCAGGTATATATCTATTCATGTATATATCTATGTCTACAGAATTTGTGCGCTCGAAAATGAGTAGGATGAAGTTTACACTTTTCCTGTTCCTACCCCCTTATTTCAAATTTCATTGCTTACAAATCCAGATCCAGAATTCAACATTATTATATGTTGAATTCTGGATATGTTTAACTATGTACAAGTCTAACACATTGAACATAAACAAATAAAACCATTTTCTGCACGTAAACCAAAACAACAACAAACTACATTTTTACATAAACGAAGCACGCAGTGTTTAACACCCGCTTAATCTCTGAGCTTATTTTATATCTCTGTGAAAAACACCTTAATGAACACTTAAGCCTGGGGTTCTCTGTCCTTGATCTATAAGAAATGAGGACACAATGAGACAACTCAGTCACTGAGAGGAAGATTTCCTATATTCATGCAATTTATTATTTTTGAAAAATCTTATGAATTTTTTTATTGATGTTCTTTTCTTGATTTCATGTGTACAGGTGTTGCACACACGAGCTCCTCTGACTGTAATGCTGTGATATTTTACTACTGGCTTGCTGAACACAAGGATTCCTCTCAGGTCATGAGTATTTGGTCTTATTTGGAACAAGTTCTGAATGTTGTGGGTCAAAGATGTTTTTGCTGCTTTGTACATTGTTTGTGCAGTTCTGAGGTCAACCAAATCTTTAAATTTGAGAATATTTAATTTAATAAAAAGTGGATTTGATGGTTTTCTTGAAGTAGCTTTATTTTTTATCCTTATTGCTCTTTTTTGCAAAATGTATATTGGATGGGTGTTTGTTTTATACGCGTTTCCCCACACTTCCTCACAGTATGTCATGTACGGCAGTATAATAGAACAATAGACAGTCTATAATGCCGTTTGATTTATGAGATCCTTAACCTTGTAGAGAATTGCCAGAGACTTCGATATTTTGCCTTTGATATGAGTAATGTGGGGAATCCAGGATAGTTTGTGATGTATTATCACACCAAGGAATTTTATTTCAGATACTCTGTCTAATTCAGTGTTATTTATTGTCAGTTTACTATTGGAAGAATTTGTGCAATTCCCAGCTTTTCCTAGTGATAAAAACCTCCCTTATAGCTATCCATACTACACACAGTAATTATGCAATAAACGATTAACCTGTTGAACCAGTGCTCCCGGTTACGGGGGCAAGAGAGAGAATATCTGGTTTAATGGGATGTTTCTTCACTCCAGCAGCAAAAGAAGACCAAAGCTGTGCTTCACGTTTGAAACATTGTGATGTATTCCCTTTGACTTTTGTTGTTTTGCTTCCATGATAAAATTGTATTTCCTGTACAGCTCTCTCTTTGTGTGCTTCAAGACCAGTTTCCCATCAAAAATCTCTATTTTCTCCATTATTCGCTTGTTTATTACACACCAGTCTACTGTTGTGTACAGTGTTGTTAGCTGCTGGTTTTTGGGGTTTTTTGTTCTAAAAAATGACTTCTGTGAAAGCTGAAATGTTTTTGGTCTGGAACAGTAAAAATTTGGCTTTCTTGTGAAATTATGCCGATGTCTGTAATAAAACCTCTGTGACTTTGTGAAAAACAGAAATGTTTGTGTTTTTCACTTTCTACTATAGAAATCTCTATTTTTTTTTTTTACAACTACAATAAAAAGCAAAAAACACCAAACACAAACACCAAATTAAAAAACACAGGACAGTCTGGGTAATGAGCTACCAGGACTCTTTCTGTAATTTCACAATTTCTATTATTTTCTTACAATTTAAGTCCAAGGAGTTGTCCTGACAGATTTCTTTTTTTGTTACAGCAGCTTTTTATTTATCATGTAGAAAAACAGTTAAATATTTAACTTCTCTACAGTTACAAAAGAGGAGTTTCACTGGTCCGGCCAGCTTAAGCTCAAAGTGGGCTGGATGTGACCTGCAGTGTAAAATTACTTTTTTTTTTGTTCTATCACTACTGTGTCAGTTCCCCTTTAAGCTTATTCTTGGATCTACTTTTTGCTGTTTAGTTACTAACTGTCACTTCTTGTTTTAATTTAATAGTTGTCTCATGTGCTTTGTGTGTAGTTTGACTTCCCCTCCTGTTTCATTATCTTCATCTGTGTCTCATTACCCTGCTGTGTCCTATTTCCTGATTGCCCTTTTGTGTAGAAATAGTGCTGTCATCCACTCAGTCTTTGTCTCAGTGTCTGTTATCAACCCTGTGTGTCCCTGCATTTCCATGTTGGTTTCACGTTGCATGCCTATATTCAGTGTTTGGTAATATTTGCCTATATTCAGCCTCATATTCAGTCTTTGGTAAAGACATATGAGGGTTTGTTGCTCCTTATTGCACAAATGGGTTATGAATTATTTGCTCCTGGATTTTAAAGTAAAACCAACCTGCTGCCTCATTTACAAACTGATTCTCGCGTTATGAATTGAGTCTAGTGAAATGTGTTTCTTAAAACACTTGCCAGAAAGCATGAAAAACAGTGAATGGAAAACATGGGATTGATGGATTCTGTAGACACATGCCACAAGTCTGTTTTTCTTTGTTGCCAGTACTTTAAATATCTTAATATTCTCAATATATGGCACACCTGTTCATCTCATGAGGGCACACAGGTAGCACCGTGCATTTGTTTTATTTATTCATCATTTAATGTTAGCTGGTGTGCTCAAATAATTAGTTAAATCTATGGTTAAAGTGTGTGTGTGTGTGTGTGTGTGTGTGTGTGTGTGTGTGTGTGTGTGTGTGTGTGCGCGTGTGTGTCTGTGTGTATACAAATTAGATAAGACTAATTGAGTTTTGTTCAGATTTTAGGTAACAGAAATCGAATCAGATCTTTTTATGAGCATGACAGAAAGATGAGAAACAGGAGGAGAAAGCAAAGTTGCCAAGGATGTGACGGACAGACGAGAGAGCAAAAGAGCTACAGGAGAGGTGAAGCAAGGGAGCGCATCAGATGGACAGATAAGACCAGAGTTAACACAGTTTGTCACAGTTCAAAAGAAGACCTGGTCACACAATAGAAGAAAAGGCCATGAGATCAGAGTTGGCCAGTTTTCTAGACTGAACAAAGTACTGGCAGCACAGAATCTGCCACATAACTACATATTAATGTCAAGCATCTTATTTTTTTCTTAGGGTTTCATACAGAGGTTAGAACTGTTGCTTCACAGCAAAACTAGACACATTAGGTTAATTGGTGGCGTGTGAATAGCTGTCTGTCTCTGTGTCTTAGCCCTGCCTGTGACCTGTCTAGGCAAAATCTGTGTTGTAGGCTATAGCCACAACAGGATCCTGACTAGATAAGCAGAGTGGATGAATAGATGGAAGTTTGGAAAGTTTGTGCATTAGTGAGTGCAAAGAACCAGTGGAATGCTATTGTTTTAGAATATTTAATTTGATCATGTAATCATTATCTCATTTGTTTTGAGGATTCTTGGTGACATTTAATGTCATTTTTATGTTTTCAAGAAGTAAATGTCAGTAGGTAGAGATCAAATCAATGTTCTAGTTCAGGGTTTTTATTTTAAATATTAATAAAATTAATGTTCCTGTAAATGTGTGGTGTATTGGAGAACAGAAAATTTAAAAGTGAGAACAAATATTACAAGTACAAATAAAGCTACTTTAACATAATTTAATATTAAAGTAACTTTAATATAACATTAATATAACAAGTTTGTAATACTAACTTATGAAATTTTACATTGTATCATGTATATTCTACCAAATCAAACATAATTTTGTCTTTTGGCAAACATAAATGTTCCTTGTTTTTAGCTGTGGGACAGCAGTTCACATCATTTCACTAGAAAACTTTATTTCAGTGTATCTCCCTGTCTTATCATGGGATTCTTAATTAGACAGGGTTAACAAAAGAAGAGCAGCCACCAGGATTCACCCCTCTCTGGCATGTGACACCTTTGAAAGGATGTTCTAACTTGCCAGCCTAGTGGCCATCTCCTGTGATTAATGTGTATGTGCCGAGAGCTTCTTTTGGCAGGGTCTTGTCTGACATGTCTTGAAAGTTCAATTGTATTCATGGTAATCAGTGCTTAATTCAAATGAGAGCATTAGAATTGCAAATGCTAGTAGATGGTTTATAAGTTCAAGTACAGTGGGGTTAAAAATATCTAGTGGGATCACATGGGTGTAAATGGAAAGGAAGAAAGGAGTAGCAGAAATGTATATTGCACAATGGGGACGCATCAGAAATAGAATAGCATGAACTTGGGGACTATATTGTATCTAGGCAGAACAGCTGGTCGATTTTTCTCCGATTAAGCATAAATATCCTTTGGTCAAAATGAACTCCCAGTCACCAGTCATGTCATCACAGTTCACTTGAAATGCTTGTGCAGATCAACCTGTTAGTACTTAACCACTTTGCAATGTCTCATTTCAAGCACTCTAAACTGTGATAGATAGAAATAGACAATTCCACTTCAGAATTGCCTGTTAATCACTTTGGCATTTTTCTCTCAATGTGCCAAATATTTCTTGGTGTTCAGAGTTTTCATTTGCATGCTAATGAAGGTGAAGGGCAGAAGCCACTAATTACAATCCAGTAAAGGCCTGCCTAATGGTCCACTAAAGACATAGCATGGCTGAGCCCATAATTCCATTATGCAAATGCATAGTCAGGAGTGGAAAACCCACAGTCATTGCAAACTGGATCGACTGTTGCTGGACTTCTTTGCACTTGGTCAGGATGTAAAACAATATACTTGTCTTTGCAGCTTGTGTGAATAATGACTAAGGGCATGTTGCTACAAAAACAAACAAATCCAACAGCAACTAAAAAAAGCAAACAAAAAATAAACACAAACACAAAATCCCACCCCCCAAATATAGCAGCAGTCATTTTCTGAAATGCTGTATTTGGATCAATGACTGTGAGTATAAAATTGGCACAACTGATGTAATATTGTCCTGTTCCACTAACACAAATGTCACGGTCAAAACAAAGAAGTCAAATGTAGAATGAACAAAATTAAGTCTATATTGTTTGATGAAAACTAAAACAAAAAAGTCTAACAAAGACACCTAAAATGAGCACGAGAAGCATGCATCCTACAATTACACAGGATTAAATAACAGAGGGGGGAGTAACCAATAAAAACACTGGGCAGCAAGGAATCACAAAGGACACAAGCCAAAGACAACAAGAAAAAATCAATGTACATATTCTTGTATCTTTGATAATGTTTTGCAACTGTTGTTGTGATTTGGCGTCTATATAAATAAAAATGAATTGAATTTGATATTATTATCTAAGCCCCCGACTCTGCCTCCAAACTAACCCTCACCTTTAAGGAAGCAATACTTTGTCTGCCCAAATACCGCCTATGCTCCCTTCCACTGAACACAAAAAGACACACATCCATCCACAAAAATTAAAAACCATATCTGATGCCAATTTTGGCCATTTTACTGGATTTCCCTTTCTCACTGCAGTCTTGTTATGGACCTCAAATGCACACAAAGAACAAACATCAGCTTCTGTCTGTGAAACTGACACGACTTTCCAAATCTGTGTTAAGTGCCGCTGTGTTCGTGTTTTAGTGCCCACACCAATACAATCCTTCCTTACCTAGTTGCTGAAAAAGAAATTTTGACAAATTTCGATGTGTTTTCTTATGATCATGCTGCACAACGCACTTAAAATGCAAGGAAACTAAACATGCACATGTCAACTCAAACACAATCACAGAGAAAATGTTTGGTTTGCATTGTTGGCAACTTAATGATATTGATGATGATATCATATTGCCACTCGAAATGAAATAAGGACTAAGATAATATTGGTTAGATAAAATTTCATATTCTCTAGATACATACGATAAATATAAACCCCCAGTATCACCATTATTAAAAGCTACTGATGAAGAGATAATCTTAAAATGTTGGAAAATACTGAAAGTAAGCGATAACTGCGTTTTCATGAATATCAGGGAATAATTCAGTAAGATCACGAACCTGCCAATTCAGTGTGGAACCTTTTTGGTTTTCACAGCAATGGTGTGTAAAGTGAATGCCATGTTGTCTAATATTTACATAAAAACATTATTATACATCCATGTCTACATGCCTGACTTGTTGCCATGTGATTGGCTGATTAGGTATTTTTGGAAAATGAGCAGTTGAACAGGTGTACCTAACAAAGTAGCCCATAAGTGTATGTAGATTACATGTAAATCTCCTCATTTTTCTGCTTAATAGTAATTTTAAATCAAGGTTAGGCAAATTCGGATTGTGTCTAATCCACTTACCACCCACACTTCTTAGACTTCTGACAGTGACTTTTTCCCCTTTCAGAAATGTTCCAACCATTGCTGCCAAGATGCTGTATTGTCACCAGCAAGTCAGGTAAGCATCAGAGCAGTTTTCCCATCCTAGAAATTCAGATAAGATCAGAGAATGCTTCATTTGTAAAGAGGCTTTGGGGTGCAAAGGTGTCAGCCTTGGTGGATTAATTTTAAAGCTGAGGCAATTTGCACTTGTAATTGGTAATGAAGGAGCCATTTGCTTGCACTTTTCAGGGCTTGTTTGCACCACAACCTGATTTGCATAATTTTATTAGGGAAATAAGCAAAGAAGATGTGACTGAGTTGTCAACATGTGCACAACTTGTCCCTGTGAATCGCTGGTTAGACCAATGAAAAGAATCAATACTGATTTTTGTATAAGGCTTGACACTTTGTTGAACACTGTGCTATCAGCACAGTATAGATGTGTTTATGCTGGACACCCAATAATCTTACTGTGATCCATGCAGAAAGACAGATACATAAAAAGCCCAACGTCCCTTTAGCAGTTCTGTCATTGAGAAGTAGTCAAGGGTTCTCACTGATTTGCAGCAACCTGTCAATGATCACAGAATCCCTGGAGGACATACAGCAGCACAGCAGGTGACAGTCATTTAAAATGCTGGCTTGGCTCTGAATCCCTACATCAAAGACGAAGAAATGGGACTAATCTCTATTCAGGTCTTGCTTGTGGCATTCTCTGAGCAGTTATAGAAGGATCACATGGGCCCTTCATACTCCCTTAATCTGTTTTACAAGCCAAAATTATAGTTAAAAACATTCAAAACAACAGTCTGCTGCATGGGCATTCTGCCCACAATGTAAAAATACCATGGAGTTCCAGCCTATATAAAAATATGTGGCAACAGTACTATAATAGAGTACTTATGTTTTCCTCAAGGAGGGATGCAGGGAGCCCTGGCAATTTGTGACCAGGTCCTGTGGTAAGCCACAGGAAACAAAACAGCAAATTACATCATAACTAAAAATAGACTGCATCAGGGAGGTTTGTGGCCATACTGGTTGGGGGAATTAGTGCAGTTATGTACTGGGTTACAGAATTTGTAGAAGCAACATGAACTCTGACAGCTATATGTATATATATATAATGGGTAATGACTTGCCTTTAGAGCCAATCTCAAGTGGCCTTTTGGCACTTCTCTACTGGCATCTCTTGGAGCTTACCACCTGACTGGATTGGGCTGCTGCAGTAATGACTTACTGGTTTGTTATACAGGGATTCCACTGTACCAGATCAAACAGACTGCAAGAGAGACTGCAAGCCTAAATAAATGAGTAAAAACACGTTTTTGATGTCAAGTATCTGGTAATTGTTTAGTTGGCTGTGGTTATAACCCTGACAACTCTAGCCCAAGCTACTGCCACATATATAACATGGTATATATTTATATTGTGGGTAACTTTTGATTGACTTGAATACAAAGTGCTGAAAGGGCAGCAAGGATAGGTGGTGTCCAACATTTTAGTACATCACACTGACATCTGCGTACACAATTCCTCTTCAGAGCAGCCTGTTGACAAGTAAATACACCTGGAAGCACCAATGGAAACTGTGACTGTACTTAACTTTCTAACCTTAGTATGGACTAAAATAGCATAATACGTGGAATAGTAATTATGGCTGGAATCACCAGGGGAGAGATGACTGAGTAGCTAAAGCCAAAAGTCTAAGACCCTGGACATCTGCTTTGAAAGACAAAAGAAAAAATTAAAACTTTTCTTTCCAGTCCATATGGCCAATTAGAAGAGAAATCCTTAGTGAATTTGGCCTTAATTATTTCTCTACCTCTTACAATGAATGGAATCATTTTACCGTAAAGGACTTCTAATCAAGGAAAAAATGTCATATTACAACTACTCGTGGAAATTGTGTAGGAAAGTTTTCAACCGCAGATGTGCTTAAGAACACCTTGCTATAGGCAGGTTTAGGAAAAAACACAAATCCACTTATTGTGAAAGCATCTGTTGGAATGTATTATGACTGAATAAACTCACTGTCAAATGCATCCCCTTTGGGTAGTTTACAAAGCAGCCTCTTGATGTGAATAAATGATTCTGGTTACCACGATTGAAATCTGTAGAAGAGAAAGGCCTGCAGCCAGCATGCATTTAGTTATTCCTCTATATAACAAGCCAGTGACTTGCTGTAGCTCCTCCGGGACTGTACCATATCAAACACTTCCAAACACTACACACAGGTATGCCTGCTCATAGGTTTATGAAGCCATAAGCCTGATATTCATAGATTACAAGCATTCTTTCTTATCCACACTAGCTCTTATGAATTTCATTTTGCTATGGTCTTTATTAGCTTATCAGCACTTATTTAGTGTGAAATGCAAAAGCGCCCAGAGTTTTATGTTACCAACTGTGCAAACTGAAAGTCTCATACATTTGCCAATTGTTTTGAAGAATCAGAGTTAGAATTAAAATGACTTTTAAATGTATTGCTTTCCAAATCTTTTCTGTGAAGAACCCCAATAGGAACTACATTTCTTCAACCCCTGTCATCTGTTATATGAAGAAAACTGCTCCCCCTGTCCTGTTATTAGACTGTAATGAAGATTTTGTCTTTAATTAAATGCAATTTTACCAATACTGCCAGCTGTTTGCCTCTTTCTGTTAAGTCTTTCAATGTCTTCACGAGATTTCTATCCAAGTGTGCTCTTTTCTTTCACAAGTCCTGCTAGTGTCCTTGAATGAGAGCTGCTTGTATGAATGAGCCATGTCATTTAGGAGATAAAGACTGAGAGGAGAGACATTTAACCTCCCGCTCCTCTCGTCTTTTTGCAATCTAACCTCACGCGCTGTAGGTCTCAACTTGCTCAGTCTGAAATGTAATGCTCTGTGCATAGCAATGGCCCCGTCTTCAGATGCTTTTGGCCTATGCAATCCCTCTCAGTCATTCTTCATTACACAAGAGATGGAGAGGCTCATCCTATGCCATATTGCTCTGACTCCTTTACCAGCAACGGTATTTAGATGGTCTCATTTCTCTCGCTTTCACTCTGCCTTTCATCATGAAAAGGTGTTCTAGCTTGGAACACACATCTAAGCTCTTTTATTTTTGTTCTTGTAGTAATCAGCTGAAAGAAAAAAAAAGAAGAACCTGTGTGTGCAAGCGTGTGGTTGCATGGGGTCAAACCATGGCAAGATGTTTATTCAAGGGATATGATGCCATTCAATGTTTCCCTTTTGCTCAACAAATCACAGGAAAAGATCAGCAAAAATGTGTTTATCTCCCAAAACTCTCTGTTTTTACAGCTATTTACTGCAAGACTGGGTATGTGTTTTTGACTCAAATTAAACTACTGTGTCTATGTTTATAGTAATGCACTGGCACATCACACACTGTAATTGCATGGCTTATTTATGTGTTTTTGAGTACAGTGGCCAATATGAAAGACTGTATCAAAGACTATAGTTAAATGAATATTTAGGTCATTAGCTATGCTATCATATGCTATCACTCCACGCTTCACATTCATTGTTTCATGGCTGTTCACTCTGGTAGCACTATATTTCCAATGACAAAATGTTAAGTCATCCACTCCCGATTTGCATAAAGTGCAAAACTTGCAGATGTTGATCTAACCTAAAGCCAGCAACAGCATGCCACATCTCATGCCTCAAATGTTCTCTAAAATACTGCAGATACAAGAAAACATGGAATATTGGTTTTGATTTGAAATCAAGGAGCAAACAGTCTGTATGAGGTTTGTCCACACAGGTACAGCTCACAGGAGACGGAGAGAACCTGTCACTCATTTATCTTTACTTTCTAATGGCTTGTCTATCAAGAGTCCAATACTGGGAAGTGAGGTCATACCTTCCATTTTGGAGTCCATGTTTAGGCCAAAGAGTGAAGTGCTAAGTTTTAAGTTTTGAGCTTCAGGTCAGTGACTTGTATCTGGTACAGTAACCATCAAAATAACTACACGCACAACTTTAAGGCCCAGATTATAATCTGTTGTTGGACATGAATTATGGATGAGTTGTCATTCATAAAAGACTGCTTGATTAGGTTTACATCACTCTAATCCATCCAGTAAAAATCTACCAAATTAAACATGCAGAGATGTGGAGAAAGAAAGCGAACATGCAAACTCGAACCCAGGATCTTCTTTTCTGTGAGGCAACAGTGCTAACCCTTTGCCACCGTGCTTACTAGGTGCTGTTTTTCTCATCCTCTAAGTGTACCTTAAAACTTGAGAAGAAGCAGCAGGTCCTTGAATAGCAAGTTAAGGGATCACCCAAGTAGCAATGATAATCTGAAAACAAATGCATTAAATTTCATGAGAATACAATAATGGGATATTTCACTACAATCAACCAACCTATACCGTCACCCGAAGAATAATGCTGCTATGGTGACAAAAAAGAAATTGAAAGGGTTGGCATTTACAATAAGAAAACAAGGACAATAACATTAGCTTTGTCATTTAACTACAGCTATTCATTGTAAACTGTACAAGCCTATTTTTAAAAGAGCAGGGATGCTGTGCAAAATATAAATAAAAGGGAACGTGATAATTTGTAACTCATGTAACTGTCTTGGCTGTTTTTTGAGAAAGGGTTGTAAAGCATTAACTTTAATTTTACTCAGCAGATGGTGCTTTCTTTGAAAGACACTTGTTTGTACAGAAATTTAAACTGCTCATGCAGTTTGATGTTTTTGTTGAGCAGGAGTCAGAAATGTTACAGAGAATCCATGACCACCCATGCTGATATAAAAACAGACATTTCTAATACCGTTTCAAACACCAAAGTGTTCTGTGCAACTTTAGTTTCTATGACTATGACAACTCCAAACAGAGACAACTTTAAATAGAAAAGCACCATTGAATGGAGCGATTCCACGTGAAAGGAAAAAGTGGGTGTTTTGCTGTGATTTGAGACAGCTGTCTTAGGACGTTTTCTGAGATTTCTGTTTTATTTCAGTTTCTCAGCCCCAAATTGTCACCTGAGGTGGAATTAGATGAATTCAAGTATAATCGGCGATTCAATTTTCAACATAATCTTCTCACAAGCCCTTGAACAAAATGTGAAAATAAAATGCTGGTGACAACCCCTCATACATTTATGCAATAGATCAAATATTAGGGTATTACAACAAGTTGACACATGTGCCGCAACCTCCCTGAAGTCACAACACAATATTCATCTCTTACAGCTATAAATGGATCTGCAAAGTGTCTGTTATTGTTTGATAAGTCCCACCATGAAGAGATTTAGGTGCGCTGTCTGACACTGAAGTTGGATTAGGGTTGAACTTGTGCTGGAGTGACTAAATTGCATATCACTTTTTAGCCTGAAACAGTTGAAAAGCTGCAAAAACAAACAAACGAACACCAACGTCATGCTCCAGAGCTTTTCACTCAAAATTAACCGCACCTTTTCACATGACCGTCCTCCATCCATATGCATTTTTGAAGTGTGACAGCTGGATTGCAGTTGTTTTAGCTTGCTCAGTTGGATGACTGCTATTTGGAACAGCTTTTTTTTTTCTTTTTTTCTCGTTATTCTGGTGCTGGCAGTCAGTGCTGCCTGGTTTGATAAATAACCCTAAAGCGCTTTCCACCCACTACCCCAATCCAAGAATATGTGCATTTCTGCAGTCCCTTGCTTGCATTTGATAAGACAGTAAGTGGTGAATATTCCTCCCAGTGATGAAGACCATCAGCCCGCTGTGGCTGGTTTTAGGATCAGATACAAAGAGGCCAGTGGGAGTTCAGTGGCAGATGGTTTTAAACAAGAACTGGGTGGTAAGCTTTGATTGACAGCTCCTCAGTGCCACCCTCCCCTACAGCTTCTAGTTCTCAGTGATGGCTTAATGGTGTCAACAGGAGAGATAGGGTCCTGACTCTTTTATCTGGACAAAATCTTAGACCCATCACCTTCTCTGTTTGCAGTAATTGCAGGAGCAGTGTGGAATCTGTGGGGGGAAAAAGGCAAAGTAAAAGCCAAATCAAAAGGCTCAGCTTCAATCCACTTGACCGAGTGGGTCAACGGAAATAAATGACTTTCCTTTGACCGCCTGTACATCCATCTCTTCAGTGTCACCACTGTCAAGGACACTGGGGCCTGTCTCTGCTGCACTCCCGCGCTGATAAAATGAAAACAGACTGGTTGTTAAGAAAAATGCAGTTGGTATTTTGTGTCTGTCACCTCTCTTATCAATGAGGAAGAATCTATCTATAACACGCCGCACTCTCATCACCTCCAGCTGTTGATTACACCAGAGAATAATGCATAAAAGAATGTGCCAGATGTGTGAACACACAAACACACACCCCAAAAGAAAAAAAAAAAAGTGGGATTCCTCCACATGTAGGATCTGTGTTGGCACATCTGTTACTTTCAAGTTCGAGGATCCTTTAGTGTGAACGTGTGTGTCCACAGACAGTGTGGATCCACTTCACTCCCCACCTGAGAAATAGAAGGAAGCAAGAGGTATTGGCACGGGCAGACATGGCAAGTGGCAAAGCAGATGGCTCTCTGCTTACGATCGTTTCCTCTCCCATAATGCTTCAGGAGCGCAGCGCACGGAGCACATATTACGCTCTGTCTCCCCATGGGAAGAAAGTAGCTACAGGGTGCTCATTTTTAAGGAACGAACAAGCCCAAGCGCTGTGCAGAAGCCCTAATTGTTTTCCAGATACCCAGTTCCACTTGTATTTTTTTGAAGCATTTAAAAAAGACACATCAGAAAAAGCAACATTTGCATGTAGTGTTGATGCAGCAGATGATACCTTTCCTTCCTGTTAAGCCACCTACCTCGTTAGCCACCTTGCAGACGGTGCCAATGAACTGGACGACAAATCCAATTGGAGCTTTTCATGATGTTCCCCTTCTTCCTGGCTCCCCCAGTACTCTATTCTTTTCATTGGCTGCCCAGGCACCAGATGGAGCCCGTCGTCTCTGCTCCACCCCGGGGCTCTTTCTCTCCGTTTGCGTAGGTAGAGCGAGACCTGTTTACACTGCTGCAGCCAACACACACAGAGGGGTACTTTACCTCTTTCTTTTCATCTCTTTTAAATGCTCTCTTGGTCATATAGTGATCTGTTCTAATTGTTCTGAAATCATGGGAAGGTTATTACAGCCGCTTACTTTAATAAAGGCGCATTTTTCTTTATTATTACTTGCTGTTTTATGACACTCTTCTTGAATGCAGCAAATACCTCCCCTCTTGTTTGTGTTCATCATAATGCCTCAGAAATTTCCATCCAAGGTTACCTGGAGCTCGATGACAGAAAAGCTGCAAAACAGAACATTGTTCATTAAAACTGACAGAAAGCTGTGCATTTGCTTTGTGCTTCCTACAGCAACAACTCCACAAATAGCAGATGGTGGTCATCTGGTTTGAAAATGTGAAATCATTTGCTGCCCTACTTCTGCTGGATGCTACAGAATATCAGAGAAACTGCTTGTCTTGATTCATACCCACATTTAATATTAAATAACATAAAACAACATGCAATATATAGAGACTACTTGGATGTCAGATATGAACACGCAAAGGAGGCTAAAGTATTTAAAAAAAATAAACCCACACAGTGCAATCTGGATCTTTTCAGATGCTCATCTGGCAGTCTGGCACTCCCTTTCACTGTCTGTAGATGGCAGAGAAGAACACTAATCTGAGTTTTGGCCATTATCACACAGCTTATAACTGAACGCAGCTGATTCAATCGCATTCAAAATGCTGGAAATTATAATAAAATGACGAAATTTCTTCAATCTAAGCAGGTACGATCTGAAAAAGATAAACCCCATAAGGATTTCCACCCTCATTTAAAGCTTCCATCATTCAGTGTAATAGGTAAAAGCCAAAGTACTGCTGAGGACAGCAACCTGCCATCCATCACTATTTTACCAACACTTGTATGATTACACAAGCTGTCATTGACTAACATAAATCAAGAACTAAACCCTCGAGGTTATAGAATAAATCAGCAAACATTAGCAAGGCCTCTCCATTTTTCAGATAATGAAGACAGGTTTATAATCATCTCACATTCAACCCAATATAAAACCCCATGGTAAATAAACCATCGTTTTTCATGCACTCACTCACTAACTTACTTCATGATGTGCCTGAGCTCTAAATAATCGTTCTATGTGTACACATCGATATATTTCACCACAGACAGGTCAAAAGGCATTATCCATGCCTTCTGCTGCAGCTAAGAAGAGTAGCTGCTGCAGGTGTTTGTCTGTGTGAGTGGGTGTGCACGGCGCATCTGTGTAGGTGCAAGCCTACATGTGTCTGTGTGTGAAATGTAACAGCTTTGACTGGCACAGCACTGCAGCGATGTAATTGGCTTTTGGAGAGAGGTAAACAGGACTGCAGCCACGTGGAGGGCAGCTGAAGATTGACCTTCAGAAAAGCGAACGAAAAGAACGGACCGGTGGCTGCCTTGGGCACTGTGTTGCTGTAGCTGTCATCTGACTGCAGCTTTGACACGGTTCCTGTTATTTTTTTTTTTTTTTTAGGCAGTGGGAACGCATAGAAGGGTTATGATAATCAGATCGAGCTTTCAATATCCCCATTACTCATACAGAACACCTTGTAAAGAGGACACCTTCCTCGAGGATGACTGAGTTCCTCGTGTGATCAGGGTCATCCATGTTTCTCCCTCTGATAAGGCTGGGCAGCGGTAGTGTCTCTTGGCTGCGGCGGTGCACTTTGGCGCTGGAAGTGTGATTACTACATATCTGCAGAGGTGAAAGCAAGACACCCACTGAGAGCTTCTAAAAGGTGTCGAAGGGAGGGTGATGGTGTTGTATGAGCTTTCAGCCAGGGAATTTTGCCTTCCTAACCAAGGGGAGAGACCTCACTCTCTGTGGCTGCTGGCACACGGATGATGACAGGCTATTTGTTGAACTAATTACTCAGTGCATATTATAATGTGGCTTTATGTGCATCTGTGTTATAAATCAAAATGTTTGGCTTTGCAAACTCTGGAATATTTAAACAGATATCGAGTTGGATTATGTAGTTTTACACCCTCTCTTGTTCTTTCTCATACAAATACACACGGTCCTCCCTCCTTCGCCATCTGCTTGTATATACAGTATTAATGGGAGCCAATAATGGCCCTATGCTTGGTTTACAGTGGCAGTTTGTGATGGATGGTAGAGAGTTTAATTGGGAATAACGAGGCTGTTATTGGGACATCATTCGCTTACCAGGTGGGTGAAATGGGCACACGCTCCAAGTGCACTCGCTATCGCAGTGGTTCTCATACAAAAGATAAAAGCACAGTATAAAGTGTTGTTACTGAAAAGGTGGCGTTATCACAGTTAAAAAATGCTGCAATCTACATCACCCCTTTTCATTCCTGTCCTGGACAGAAATTTGTGATAAATACAAAGAGCAGTGTAGTACGCTTGATTAGCTTCAGCTAAGATGGCCGGTCCTGTACACTGATGACTTTGTTCCACTCAATCTTAATTAGGAAGTGGAGATGCTTCCGCAGGTTTGATGAGGTCAAAGTCATTCATTTTCCAGCTCAGCGGGGACCTTTCTCACGTCTCCCTTTTGTATTGACACTAGGGGATAATCATATCGGTGACCTCTCTCTCGCTCAACTATACCTCTGCCTCTTGCCGAGCAACACAGCGGCTGGTCTCGCCTGAGCTGCGAGGGAATCAACGCCCTCCTCTACTTCTGCTGAAGAGAGACGGAGAGAATCAATCCACTTCAAGGCTTCTAATGAAAGAAAGGGGAGAGTCAGAGTAAGGGTGTGTTGCCTAATACCGCTGCTGGCAGATAAAGGTGTTGGTTACAGCAACAATTAACCTGCATCTGTTTTCGTTACCGACACATCAGCCATGACATGCTGATTTCCAGGGTAATAAATGGCGGCTGATCGAGCACAGGCAGACTCGTGAAGGAAGAGTTGCAGCACAAAACACTGAGCCTACATATTATACAGTAGCTAACTTTTCCTTGTGGCTGAAATTGAAATACAGGCAAAGGGAAAAGAGAGTCCATCTTAGCTAAAAGAAAAAGTGAATTAATAACAGACCATATACACTTAGCATATAATTGTGTAGCATGTGATTTTCCACAGTGTAGTGTCATCTCATGAAATAATATTTGACTGTGCTAGCCATATGACACTGCCCATTATCAATATTGTAACTTGTATTAATGTTTTAATGCCATCTCACAGTATTACAGACACACTGACGTTATTCCTCTACATTCCCTAGATCGTACAATAATGCAAGCCCAATCATGTTTGAGAGCAAGAGCATCATGTCAGTCTCCTGCTACAATTTAGTACCTGATAAGGGAGCTACTTCAGTAACTTCCAACAAGGCAAAACAATTTCTGCTAATGGTGGAAACAGCAAATGTTTTTCACCCAAAATAAAAATAAAATAAAAGCAGCTGGTGATGCGAGACTCAAAACTAAACAAATGACTCAACTGAGCATTTTTGGAGTACTCACTACGTCATATGTCAGGAAGAGGAAACGGTGCAATGAAGTTACTGATGCTGTGACATGGCACTAAAAAGGACCTGTTGTTAGAAAGCTCAACCGAAGATACAACATTCCAGGTGGAAACCATTTTCAATTCCAGTTTGATTCTGTGATAATATTGTACAGCTTTTGTACGCAGCTGTTGTGCAGTTTACAAGGTGAAGTGACTAAAGCATTAAGCAGTTATGTTATACTTTTACTTAAAATGTTCAGAGAAAACACTACCAGGCTTACTGTTGTGATTACATTTGTCATATGCTTTGTCACCATATTGTACTGTGCATTGCTGGAGTTCCTGGCATCTTATTGCAGGTCAGATTTTGAATTAGGTAGTCTGTCATCAGTGACAGTAGCTAATATAAAAGAAGGATGGTTTACTTGCACTTATAAAAACATGCTGACTGAACTGACAGATATAATAGTTTTTGTTCTACATGGTCATAAATATCCATCCATTCTGTTCCGCTTATCTGGGTTGGAGGGGTGCTGGAGGCTGTCTCAGCTAACATACACCCTGGACGGGTCGCTAGCCTGTGGCAGGGCTAACAGAGAGACAGACAGCCATTCGCTCTCACATTCACATCTATGGGCAATTTGGAATCACCAATTAATCTAACCCCAATAAGTGCATGTCTTTGGACTCTGGGAGGAAGAAACCCACACAAATACATTAAGAACGTGCAAATCCTACACAGAAAGACCCTGGCCAAACACCCCTGGAGTCCAAGTCAGGATCGTCTTGCTGTGAGGCAACAGTACTACCTCCCGTACTACCCATCAATATCACAAATTTCCTTAAAGTGATATATTTTAAGGCTATGTTGCCCACCCCACGCCCAGCTTTTGTGTTTTGTAAAGAAAATGATCTCTAACCACACAATACACTGCATAAATTAACATAACAAGTAAACTCTAAACAATTTCACATCAGGTAATGTGTGATGCTGATTACGTGACCTTCTACTGTTGAAAATTGTTTGGCGGTCTTTCCCTTTTTGCAATGAAAGCAAGATGGTGGCTATTGAAGGTGAGCCGCGTGCAGCATTCCACACTCAACTTTTTACTCTTGACAAGTACACTGACTTCTAATATAACACTTAATACAGCTGCACATGATTATGTGAAAATACCAAATGAGATTATAGTAGAAAGTGACTTGAGACACAGCATATGTGTTTGACATTTCTTTTATTTAGTCATTTGTTCAGATGTTGCTGTTCTGTGTCAACTACTTACTGTCCTAAAATGAGTAGGAAATGATGGTTTTTGAGTCTCAATAAACAGCTGGATGTCTATGAAAGAGAAATATCTACAGAGAACTAACTGTACTGCATATTGAACCACACAACACTGATTTGCCAGTTATTTAATCTTTGCATTGTATAGACCTAACCATAAAAGACATTTTTAGACCATGGCATTGTTTTTTTTTCTTGTTTTTCTTGTGAGTTTGCCTCTGCACACTGCTGCAGCTGATTTTAAATCAGCAATCAAGATGTGGATGAATTGCAGATTTAAGGCTTTAATTCATGGGTTTTAACAAAAATATTGCATTAAGTGTTTAGACAACAGAGGCTTAACGGTAACTGAACAACTGACAAGCAGCTTGTTGGCTATGTGTGACCTGTCCTCTCATTATCAAGAAAACTCGACTTGAATGGCAGTATGTGACTGCAGGTAGTGAGCATGAACTTTGAGAATGATTTTTATTCAGTAGCATATGTATGATGTTTAGAACAAAACTGGGTATGTCAGTTTTTCTTCATAAACCAGAAGAATTTTTTGTGTGCATTCATGTTTTTGCACATAACAGTGAATGTGATCCAGTGACAGCATATAGGATTGTTTCATGTACACAGCTCTGTCTTTGAACAGAGAAGCCCACCTTCTGTCCAAGGGACAGCTAATCAGAAGAAGGTGTTTAGAATAGAATAGAATAGAATTCAACTTTATTGTCATTGCACATGCACAGGTACAGGGCAACGAAATGCAGTTTGCATCCATCCAGAAGTGCTTTAGTGATATAGATATATTACAATATATATTAGCAATAATATAGATATCTGAGTATATTACAGAAATGGGTCTATTATGGTATGTTATAATGTACACGGTATGAAGTATGTTGTGAATATTCTATAACTATAAGTATGTACAGGCTGTAGTGAGTACAAGCTATGTACAGGATATGAACAGGATATAAATATGAAAAACTATACAGAATATGAAATAAATAACTTTACAGAATCTGAGATATACAGCTATACAGAAATGGGAACTATGCAAGTTGTAAACAGTTGTAGGGTTAAAAATTATCGAATGTACAGAATGATTATTTACACAGAGCTATACAGTAGTGCAGTTAAGATAAGTGAGATATAATTCCTACAGAGGCTATATAAAGTGCTAGTGGTTGTGAGTGGTGGTTCAGTCCATGTTATTATTGTGTGTTTGAGGGTACAGTTGTCCATTGTGGGTGTGTGTATGTTCAGTCCATGTGTTAACGTGGGTCAGATGTCAGGAGGCAGAGTTCAGGAGTCTGACAGCTGTGGGGAAGAAGCTGTTCCGGTACCTGGTGGTCTTAGTCCGGAGGCTCCTGTAGCGCCTCCCAGAGGGCAGGAGGGTGAAGAGTCCATGTGATGGGTGACTGGGGTCTTTGATGATTTTCCCAGCCCTTTTCAGACACCGCTTCCTGTAGATGTCTTTTGTGAACTGAGGGGCTGCATTAAGTATGATATAAATAAGATTTATTTTGATCAGATATTCATGCACATCTACTAGAGCCTGAAAATAAAAATATGGCATTAGAAGTGGGCATATTAGCCCCACTTTAAGGGTAAAATCACTGGTCCAGTGTGGAACTGGAAATGTAATCTATTAATTTAACCAGTAGCTTGTATGCAACCGTATCCTTCCTCTTAACATGGATTTCTTGCTCTGTCAATTTGAAAACAGTACAGCTCCATCCATGAACATCAATGAATCAACATAATTTTGTGGCAAGATACAATTTTGTGGGTATTTAATATTTTAGCAGCTGCATTTAGACTAGCTGGCAGACAATGAACACGGTCCAACAGCTTACATTCTATGTGTATTCTAAAATATACAATGACACTTTGTTTGGAGGCCAGTTTGGACATGCAGTGTCTGGTTAAATTTTGCAGTGTTTTACTTCCTTTAGCCTACAAATAAACTAACCTGTAAATTTTCTTTCAGCTTTTAACAATGTCTTATTGAACCTCTTTTTTTCCTATTTCTTTAGCAATGTCTCAGCAAAATCTATACTGAAGTACACCATAGCTTTCTTTTATGATGATCTGTGTAGTTATGATCTTTCAAATCTCTACTGTGATGATACCATATAAGAGAAACCGATTCTGATAAGACTCCAATATGTAGTTTAGTCAGATGTGATAGGTAGGCTTTCAACAACTAATGCCACCATACCAGTTTCTATTTCTATCAAAGCTATAACCCCTTCTCTCAGTGGCAGGCACAGACCTGAAGACTATTTTGTCCCTTTAAGAACTGATGTGTACAGGCAACACTCAGGAGCTTACTCTTGATGCTTTTTGTCCAGTTTGGTGCAAGAACAGGTAAGTCTCCTGAAAAGCACTTCAAGCAACCTGTTGTCCAGGCTGTGTAGGTTGGAGAAACTTGCTGGAGCTTATCACAATAAAGGCATAACAAAGAGTGCATACTGAAAGTACACTGTAAACAACTGCAGGGTGTTTTGAGATAGCATTGTCTAAGGAACTAGATCTTGGCTGCAAGACGCTGCATTGCTTGATAGGCATATTCTCTCTTAGTTTTCCTCTTTTTTTTACTGTGTTGCTATTTTTGCCTTGTCTTTGTACATGGATTTGTATTGGATCCAGCTAATAGGTGAACTGGAGATATTATAGGATTTGCTAATGTTTGTTGCAGGCTTATTGAGGCGTCTCGCACCTTTTTTATCTTGTATTCCTACCAGAAAACCTGGCGGTGTAATGGTGGCAGATCTACTTCCACTTCTACTGAATGTAGGGGTGTGATGTGTTGATGGTGTGTACTTTTATGTCAGTTGCTAATGTTTGGTTTTGCTGTGGAAAGGTCACAGCACATGTATAAGCAAATAGGTGAGTCCTTGTTTGTTACATATTGTGTATGTGTTTTTATTGTTTTTAAATTACCCTAAAACTGATTCAAATGATTTCAAAAACAAGAATAAAAATACAGCAGCATATGGTTTTGAATGTGAGTACTTACAATAATAACCTATTTGATTTGTCTCTTTCTTTTATTTGACAGTCAAAGTAACATGCTCTCTTGAAAAGAGAGCAATTTGTGGGAAGTGGTTTCTTTAACCACACAAATGCTTGCTGTACACACTATTAAGCCTCACAGTGGTTCTTTTCTCTCTCTCTTTTACACACACACACACACACACACACACACACACACACACACACACACACACACACACACACACACACACACACACACACACACCACTGCAGTTCTATATCTCTATCTTGCATTACCAAAAGACACTCCTGGGCAGACGTCTCCCCCAGAGGCTAGTCTGTGCAGAGGGACGACTTGATGGAGTGCTGCAAGATGGCGGTAAGACAGGCCGCACGGCCAGGGGGACTTGGACTGTGACATATTACCTTTGGAGAGCAGCAGCAGGGCCACTCACAAGAAACCTATTAGCAGAAGTATCTGTAGCTAGTACATACACAGCTCAGGTGTATGTAAAAACTACCACTGTAGAACTTCTGGCAGCATCCTTAAACATAAACACACATTGAATATTCACAACCATCAATTACTTTGTACACAAAGACTGATATGAAATTGCACACAATAATACCACCAAGCACTGTGTTAAAGTTACAAAATGTAACATTTCTCAGTTTTCCTAGAAATGACTACAAGCAAAATTGGGAATTTACACATATTTATTGAATGGGCTAATTCACTGAAGCAGTAAGTTAGCCCAGAGGCCATGTTTTATCATTGGGGATCGACTGCAGCTGCTCGGCGTAGCAGATCACCCTGACACCTTTGAGAGAGACAGAAAAAAAAGGGGAGGCAGAGTGGTGCACAAAAACAAGAACAAATGGGTGTACAACAAGCAGGCACTTATAGACATACAGTCAGGTGAGCGTTTGGAGTGTGTACTTATATTATCACAAATGTTTCA
Source organism: Simochromis diagramma (assembly GCF_900408965.1). Taxonomy (NCBI): domain Eukaryota; kingdom Metazoa; phylum Chordata; class Actinopteri; order Cichliformes; family Cichlidae; genus Simochromis; species Simochromis diagramma. The sequence goes on from NW_024387414.1 coordinate 4,502,321, forward strand.
AACAACGTTCGATGGCAGAGAAATCCACTATTTTTTTTTTATCTTCCACCTGTCAATGACATTATCGACTTAACTTGTAAGGTGATCTTATAAGTAAATTTATCCCATGTAAATACAGTAGCTTTACACTGCTGTGTACTACTGATCTGGATTCAGGTTGCAGGGGGAGCAGTCTGAGCAGAGAGAAGTACAGATTTCCCTCACCCTGGCAGCATTTGGGGGGACACTAGCAGCTAGCAGAGCGATCTAATCTCTTAAGTCCTGCATCTGTCCCAGGGCCTCCTCCCTGTAGGACATGCCCAAACCACTTCGTCTAGGAGCTGTTCAGAAGGCATCCTACTCAGATGCTTAAACACCTCAACTGGCTCCTTTTGATGGGAAGGAGTAGCGGCTCTAATTTGAGTCTGTCTTGAATGACCAAGCTCCTCACCCGATCTCTAAGGAAGAACCCAGCCACCTTCTGAAGGTTACTCATTTCCACTGCTTGTATCTGCAGCCTCATTCTTTTCATCACTACTCAGATAAGGGTTGGACATAACTGGTTGACAGTTTTGGTGCAGTGTCTGCATCACTGCCAACACATCCGTCTGTGAAACTCATGCTGCACTTTCCCTCTTGGTGGGTTGTTGTCTTCACCTGGGGTAGTAACTTGGCAGTTTTCCAGCTGAAAACCATGGTCTTGGACTTGGAATTGTTGCAAGCTGGAGATCGCCATCTGATGAAGCCAAATGAACCACAAAGTAGAGCCTCTCTCTTCTGTCCACAAAAATTATGAACAGAATCAGTGACAATGGGCTCTCCTGGCAGAGTCCAACACACACTGCAGGTAATCTAAACCAAGCTAAGCTCTCAGTAGCTGTACATAAACCGAATGGCCCATAACAATGGGCCACACATACCAGACACTCGAAGCACTCCCAACAGTGGTAGAATGCCTTGTCCAAGGCCACAAAACACATGTAGACTGGTTGGGCAAACTCCCACAAACAACAGTCGCTCCATTATTCTGAGACTAGATTCCTCCTGAACCTGAGGTTCGACTAACGGATGGACTCTCCTGTCCATTAGCATGGCATAGATTTTCCCAGCGAGGCTAAAGAATCTGATCCCCTTGTAGTTGTAGCACATCCTCTGGTCCTCCTTCTTAAACAGGGGAACCACCACCTCAGTCTGCCAGTCCAGAGACACCACCTCGGATCTCCCACATTTCAATGTGTTTGTTCAAAGGGGGTCATTTCATGGTTGGGGCTTTCTCTTTATTACAGTAGAGTTACACCTTACAGTATAAAGCATTTTGAAGTGACTGCTGTTGTGATTTGGTCCTACGTCAATGGAACTGAATTGAACTGAAATTAACTGAACTGAACTGATAGTGAGTTGCACACCTCATACCCTCTGCTTCCATTACAGAAGTGGGATTGAGTGAGTTGGAAATGTTTTTTCCACTGCCTGATCCTCAGTTGTAGTAGGAGAAAAGGAAAAGAGCACCTTTTCCCCCTCCTGAATCGTCTGACAGTTTGCCAGACTTGCTTTACAACCAGCTGAAAGACTTGTCCCATGGTCTCACGGAACTCCTCCCACACCTGAGTTTTTGCATCAGCCACTGCTAGAGCTGCGTTCCACTTGTGTGAGTATCTGTCAGCTGCCTCTGGAATCTCACAAGCTAACCAAGCCAGATAAAACTCCTTCTTCACCTTGATTGATCATCTCTGGTATTCACCTTCTGGTTCTGGGATTACCGCCATGACAGTAGTTGATTTACTTGTAGTTTGTGTTGCCATTTTATGAGAGCTCAAAAGAACATAGGGACTACATTTGGGATTGGATCCTGCCATTTCTGTCCAACTCTGTTCTCCACTGCATTTAAGTATTCCAAAAAAATGTTTTTATAACTCTGCAGCTTTGAAGTTGTTTATGTGGATCTCACTGTCTGATGTGGCAGGTACATGAAAAACTCTGAAGAAAGACCGCTATCAGTAACAAAAAACAACACACAACACTTGTTTTTCTACCTACCTACTGATGTTCACTGTGAAGTTGTGTCTTTGTGGATGATTCAGTGATACAAATGTGAAATTACAGATAAAAACAGTCAAATTGCACCTTATATAAAAGGTACTTTTGTAATTTTGGAGAGGTTTGTGTGAACGCCATTTTAGGTTAGCTTAACTTAACCACCTTACAAGTGCTTCTTTAATCCTTGACAAAAGAATTATATACCGGTTTATTTCTTGGCTGGGACCAGTAACTTCCTGGAGACTGTGCTACTGCATGCATTGACACATTTGGCTGCACATGGTTATCTGAGCTTATAACCACAATCTGCCAAGTCAACAACAGTATGGCTCCACTAATAATAGACAACAATCCTCGTATGTTGATTCCCCCAGTCTGCTAGTTTCTGGCTGTGACTAAGACCAGAGTCTGCTGTGTGAACTATACATATGTACATACATCTCTAGAACATCAAAGCAGATTAGCATGTGTTCATCTTACACTGTAAGGAATTAGACCCAGGGATTTTTGAATTATGTGAACTTCAAAATCACTGCAGTGATACGGTAATCCAAAATCCAAATAGGACTGCTTAGGAATGTGAATACAAATAGTGTGCTTGAAGTAATTATTACAGAGTCCAATGCTGTTGTGCTTCTATACTTATATAGAATAGAGAGAAAAAAACATGTTTGGCTGCCCTCATGTGGATTTGACAACAGCAATGGATTACCATAAATTTGTTTTATAGGAACATATTTAGAGTCGAAGAATGTAAAAAAGAGATTATTACAATCTCTGGGTGTTGGGATTTCTCATGTCACTGTTTCTTTCTTTTTTTCTAGAGAGATATGAAGAAGGAATGGAAGTGTCAGGGAGGGCAGAAAAAGGATTCTCTGCTGAAGCAGACATTCTCTTTCTTGAATAGCAGACAATTTCACACAGACCACAAATGTGCCAAACATGGACAAGGCCACTGTCATGACAGCCTGACTTCTTTATGTACTCCTGTCTTAATATCATTTCAGATCAGGTTTGTTACATCACCTTAAAGATAGATTTAATTTAAAAACAAACTGTGTTTTTGGTGCAATCAACATTTTTGATTTATTCAATTAATAGGACTTTACCTCTATAAAATATATGATTGATAATACAGTCAAAATGTCCATAAAAATGTAACACCATTAACTGCACCCTTGTGCACAATAATATATTTATGAAAAAATAGGAGTTGGTTTGGTAAGATAAACAGCTGGTGTCACTGACTCTGTACTTTAGAAGAGGATGGCATGGCAGGATGATGTAAAAAAGTAAAGTCAAGAAAAAAACAAGCTCAAACCATTTTTCATTTCACTGGCAGAGTGAAAGCTTCATTTACGGCGCATCATGCTGAAATTGAAAATGTGCATAAAGAGAGATGGATGAATACACATCATGTAAGACATTTCCAAGACCATTAACTTTGATGTTAAATTCATGATAAACCTTTCAATTCAGCTGGAAGTTTAGATGAGAAATCAAGGGAGCACCAAAACAGAATTCAAAAATCTAAATGATCAAACTTCTGCACTTAGTAGCGGTTTTATTACAACATTAACTCAGTAGCTCTGAATAAAGTAACGTACATAAGTGTTTCAATCAAAGACACATTGAGTTACTGGCAAACCACTGTTAGTTAGTTAGCCAGATTTATTGTGTGCATTTCTAAACTTGAAGGAGCAAAATGTCCACCAAAAAACCCCCCACCCAAAACTGTTGCACACACTGATATGTGACAGTTTCAGGAGCATCCCTGTTGTTGCAACTATTACTGCTGTTTTGACGCTGCTACAACATTTATTGCTGACCTTTGGCAGCGCTCGAAGATTGGTGACAATCAGTGTTACCTTAGCCATGTCGAGCAAGCAAACACTGAACTTAACCCTGGTTTTCTTCACTTGGATTTGTGGCTCACTTATAATCAGGTGCAGTTGCACAGTCACTAAGCCTACACTGCTTTACAGAGGATTATATTCAGGCTGTGGAATTTTATGTCTAAAACCCCATTATTTGTTCAAAAACATTGCAAATATATGTCTTATTAACAGAACATTACAGAAGCATGCTATTAAATTCTTATCAGACAGCAGAGGGATTCAGCAGGGCACTGATGTTATGACAGTTCACACTGGTGATCGGAAATAGAATAAATGTTTGTTGCATTTTCAAGCTTCATGCCCAGTCTGTAACTAAAAGCAGGCTTTCTGTTTCTGTTCTATTCAGGTAGCTTACATCAGATGACTGTAGTTATCAATAATGAATGCAATGTGATGCATATTTAGTGTGCTGGAATTAATTCACAGGATTCCCAAGGGTGATTGATGCAATATACTGCATTTTGATCAGTGCAGCCCTCACAGCAAATGAGATGGACTCTGTGAATAAAAATGTTTCCACTTTCTCAATGAGATGACTTATTATAGGAGCAGAGAAATGTGTTCCTTGTGTGTTTAAATTCTTTATACAGTTTAGACTTGACCCAGGACAATTATTCTTACTCACCTGCTCCCAGCTGTTCATTTTTTTTTATTATTTTACTTACAGTACACTGTGACATTGAAACATCTTTAGTCTTTTACTTATAGCATTATTTATGGATGCAGTTTTTACCAGAAAAGCTTAGCATCCCCGTTGTATGCTACCTGCAAATTGCCACATGACACAAATACAAGGTTAGTGTCTAGCTTGAGAATGAACTGAGAGGCCATATTGGTTCACTATTTTGCATGCCCTTGATGGATATATCTTTTGATTGATAAGTGAGATTATTCTCATGGGACAGCTGTTTGGTTTCAGTCAATAACGAAAATTCAGAGAGGAATTGTACCTCTAAGAAATCTGACTTACCCAGTGAATGCCTTTGTATATGTTGGACTTGTAAGCATGTCATAATACTATAATAGGACTTACAGTGGGTATTAGCACGACTTTACAAACTAATCAAAGAATTACCCTTGAGTAACACAAAGTGAACAATGTGCTTTGGTTTCTTCTGTTTATTAGAGAGGTGTGTAATGCAGCATCAATCCACGTCTGTGCGCAAACGATATGTCATTTTTGTCTCCTTCCACATGCATTCATCGTTGAGCTTTGCAACGTGTTTTTCTTTCTTTCTTTCTTTTCTTTTTTTTCCTTGAGGAAGCGGCTTGAAGCTGTCAGGGCCCGCTTTCCGATAACAACCTGGGGTGGAGAATGACACCTTGAGAGTGACAGATGAAAAGGAATCAAATTCTCCCTGGAGCCAACTGTATGGAACTGATACAGCCTTCCCCCCGTTTCTCTACCCGTAAACATTCCACAGCATTAACTTATTTAAATAGGGGGTCAAGCCTTATTTTAGACACAAGACCTGTCCCAAGGAGCGGAGCAGGAAGGGGAAATTGAATGGAAGTTGAGGAAAGAAAATTGAGTAATTGTCCTTCTGAATTAATGCCTTTTAATCTCTTCCTTAGCCGCTGAGCGATAATGAAAAAGTACGAAAAGGGCGCTGAGACTTGGCAAGGCGAGGTTTTGATTGTGCCTTTGCAATAACACCGACTTACTGACTTAATATGAGGGCAACCAAACTGAGACATATTCTGATGAGAGCCCTTAAGAAACCCCATTCAAGTGTCCCTTCCCACTTTATACATGTAGTCAGGAATCAGACGTGTAGTCAAAGAAGTGCCCGAAATCCATGCCGCATACACCCAGCATCATTCTGACACTTACCCTGAAGAACACTCAGGATGAACTTCATCTGTGATCCTTCAATTAAGTGCAAGAAGCACGTTGGTCTGGCTTTTATGAAGGTAGCTGACATTATAAGCAATGCGTGTTTTACTCCTTAAGGTTGAGTCCATGGAAAAGGTAAAGGTTGGGTGACTCACACACAGCTGCAGAGATTAGAGATTGCTCCCCCGGCACAAGCGTTTTCTGGGCATTCTGGGCTTCTTCCTCTGTCTATCACTTACCCTCTTATTTCTTCTGAGAGCGAGATCCCATGCTGTGCTGCAGATTGAAGACACTGCGTCTGGAAATCAACTGCTTGGCTAGGTAATTTGGCTAATGGACTAATCTCAGCTAAACTTTTGTAAATGAGGGTTTTATGAGGTGACTCTGAGAAAGAAACATTTCACCAATGTCATGGATGATAAACATGCAATTGAGCAATCACATTGAGATGAAAGCTGTACTGGAGCTGTAGGAGAATGGAACTCAGTGTCCTTGTATCTCTCTATGGTAATAATGACTAGATCTGTTATACAGATATGCAATCTCAATTTGATTTTGAGACCCAGTAAATCATAGAAATGACTGAATGTTGTTTTAGTTCTAGTGAAGAAGGGCACTTAAAACTTCCAAACTTTGTTACGACATCTTCATTGAGAAGAACATTTCATTTCCAGTTATAATAAATTCCATTACCATTTTCTTACTAATCCCCCCTGAAGGAAATAAATAATTTCACTTCATTTTAATGAATTTGCTTTAAAGTTTTTATTCTGTAGTTGCAAGTGGACTAAAAACATTTGTTATTTAGCAGTTTGTTTTGTGTTACTCATGCAACTTTAGTGCCTTGTACACTGGTACTGTGGGGATTTTTGGGAATAACATTCTGCACACTTTGTCACTCTCTGCACTGCAAAAAGCATCTGCATAATATAAAAAATACATAAAAATCAGTGAGTACCTTTGGTCATTAGTCCTTTCTCTGCCTATGGAAAGCTGCTTCATCATGCAGGAGCTTTATGAATGGCCCACATTTGCAGAAATGAAATGATTAGGTTTTCGAGAATTTAAATCAAAGATAAAAATGCAAATATCACAAAGCACAGAGCTCGGCTCTCATCTAATGATTTAAAAGCTCCAGCTTCGATAAAGCCTTTATTACATCTACAGAAAGGTTACTTTTCTTATTTACTGTGTTCTTAGTAATAGTCACTCATCTCTCTGAAAATGTATGGAAGGCATATTGCATTTGGATATTTTTAATGAATCCCATCAACTAATCATGGCCAGACAAGTGAGACTGGAGAGATGCCTCCAATTTTAATTTAGCATGGGAACATTATTGAATTTAATGCAAATATCATTAAATTCAGAGCCTTTATGCAAGCTGTATTCTTCATATCTGTATTTTTAGCATTACGGCTGTTATGCCGCTTTACAAAGCCTTAAAACACAACGGGCGCAGGAAATTTATAGCTCTTCTGTCACATGCTGTAACTCTTTATTTTGTCCTTCATCCCCTAGCTCAGAAAGCAATTTCTGGCAATAGTGCAAACTTTGAAGCCAACATGGCCGCTGAATGAACTGACAGACAGACAATATGTCGGTTCTGATTAGGACTAAGAGGTGGTGTGATAGAGGAGGACGGGGCCAGTGAGGTCTGCCACGCCGTCTCCACTCATACTGCTTGAAGGAACTCCAAATTGTCTCACCCTGGAGGTCAAAAGCACTCTGGATGCAAAGCTCTCTCTCTGCACACACATGCGTGCACAAACACACACACATAGATGCACACACTTCTTGTTTGCCTGCTGACTGTGGATATTGCAGATCCGTGTCCGGTCCTTCAGCGATGGGTCGGTGATTGGCAGGTAAATGGCTGCTCTGTTTACAACATGGCCGTCAGATCCAAGCCCACACTGTCCTTGACCTAAAGCTCTACCTGAGCTGCATAAATTTGGATTAAACCTTCTTCCCATCAAAGGTACCCGGAGGACCTGACCCTTTTGATTTCCATTGCAACAATAACCCTGCACATGCACACTGGCACAAACAGCACAGTCCTAAATGAGAGTAAAAAGTAATATGTTTCCATCGTGGTGCTTGCTACAGTTTGTCCTCTTAGGGAATTTATTCAGTCGTTCCCTTTAATAACAATCAGTTATGGCATTTACTTATAGCTATTTAAAGTTGTGATATTCTACCTATTCACAGTCTAATGTATATGTTTTATTTAAACTTAATTTTCTCTGTTGCTTATATATTTTGTCTGTGAGCACTACCTTAATACATATAATTCATTTGACAGCATGGCACAACAAGCTTGTGTTTGTATTAGATACTCCCTAGAGTTTGATTTGAGCTTTTAAGATTAGCCACAGGCTGTTTATGTTGGGAAATTTGCTTTTTTCAGACTTGATGCTGTGTATGTCCCATCTAGGTGCCTCCTGCAAGTTAAAATTCCTATGCCGTCCAATGGGCTGAAAAAGGGAGGGGGCCAACAGACTGACAGCCTGAAAAAAGGTGCCCAGAGGAGGCCTCAGCATGTATGTGTGTGTGTGTAAATCATTGTGCCAGTGGACACTGTGTATATGTGTGTTTGAGAAGTTTTTTTTAAAAGTTTTTTTCTCCTGCAGGTGGTGCTCTGATGGCAACTGGAATGAGGTCTACCCCTACTCACCTCCCTTCCCAGCACTATGTGGTTGCCTCCAGCGAACGTCTATATGTTTTGTGCTGCCATTTTTACCCGTTGTGAAAACACATTTACACACATACGCATACAACATTTATAAGCACATGTCTCCACTGGCACATGGCTGGCTCCTACCTGGCTCAGCTCCTCCATTACCCCTACATCCTGCGCCCCGCCCTCCCCTCAGCAGGATAACACCTGCAGTTAAGGTCATTGCCCTGCCTGCCAGCCTCTGCTGCATTAAAGCTTCACTCTGTTCTTTCTACTCAGCGTACTGCTTTTTGATCATTTGTTTGCATCACACAATGCATTTATACAGCACAGGCAGATTATCTTATCTATATCAGTCCTGCCCTCAGGGAACCTCACCATGCTCTGATCTGTCAATGATGGAACCATCTGTAAAAAGTACATATTGTATGTCTCTCAACTCTGAAAAAGTAACTATAACATTACCATTGGTGCAGCCAGAATTGCTATATACAATAGAGGATACTCTAGGATGAGGGAAGTCTATCAAGAGAACTAACTAAGAGAAATAACTTTTCTTTTTTCCCCAATCGTGCTTACCTCCAAGCCACACTGACAGTGAACCAGTCGGATCCCTCAGATTTGATGTTTCAGAAAATCTTCATTGATGCATTTCCCTTTTTATTAGTCTAGCAGTCAGTGTGGTAGACACCAATAAGAAATAAGACTGAAATTGAGCCCTCCAGAATTCCCATATCTGAGCCTGTTGAATTCTCCCTATTTTAATTGTGACTATGCAAAGATACAGTGGAGCAGTCAAGTATTATATTAGACCCCCTTTTTAGTATTTACATGTCATTCATGATTCCAGGCTCAGCTGAGCTATTATTAAAAAAAGTGGAGCAGATTTTAATTGACATGTTTCATTAATATGCTCCTTTGTAACTTGAGTAGAGGTAGCCAGTAAATGCAGAAGGAAAAGGGGTATGACATGAAGCAAGAGCCTGGGAGGTCAACTGTGAATGTTGCAATTACATATTATGCACCTTAGTCTTTAAGCTGCTGGACACAAAAAAGATTCAGTGAGAGATTAAGTGAGTTATGATCCCAATTTACTTTACATTACTAAAATTATGTAAGCAGATACTCCTCGCTATGCACCACTAAATGCCCTGACAGCTATTTTTAATTGCTTTGATATTAACGAAAACTAAAATCAGGAGTTATATTCTTTGGTCTATGATTACCAACTACAGTTATTTGTTTTGGGCATCACTGATAATAAGATACCAGAAAAGTGCAAATTCCCATCTTGGTAAAAAACAAACAAACCCAAAAACCTGAGGTTCTCATACTCAGCTGTGCTAATATTACTACCCCAGTCTACCCCCCTTACAGCTTGAAATGCTATTTCTTCTGACTGTAGTTCATTAAACTGCAGCAAAGCTAGATTTTGTTGTGTAGTAAAGGGAGAAAAATGACTATAGGGACTCAATAGTTTGCCTTACATACTGGATGCATCCTGTGTGGACTCTGTATGTTTTCTGTGTCTTTGTTCAGAGTTGTCTTTTTATGCCCTCGTCTCCTCTCGGCTTGACCACTGAAATACTCGTTTAACTGGGCTTCCTGAAAAATCAATAAACAGGCTTTAACTGGAACAAAATACAGCTGTCAGAGTTCTAACCAACACCAGCATACAGAGCACTTTACATTAGTATCTCCACACTGGTTCCCTGTATCTTTCAGAATAGAATTGAAAATATTATTACCAGGTTATACAGCACTCTCTGGAAAAATAGATCTTGACCACAATGAAATGACTTAAAAACAAAAGAAAGGTTTAACAAGAAGAAGAAGAAGAAGAAGAATGACAACACAAAATAATAGATGAAAACATATCATGGCTCAAGACAGAGAAAGCATTGGGAGACAGTAGAGCTAAAGGGGCTGGTTCTCTTGCACTGTTCTACTCTACCTGAGCACTCAAAGCACTTTTTAAATTCAATTTATTTAAAAAGTACAATGCAATTTACCTTAGTTCCAGTATGGAGCATGAAACTGATGTGCTGCACCTAATTTCCAACCCATTGTTCCTTGTTTTGTTCTTGCATTTCATTCATAATAATAATAGAAATGATTATTGTAGTAATTTCTTTATTAATATCCATGACAACATATAGGTGTACAATATTTTCCAGTTTTACAATGATATGGCATCGTCACCTTGAATCTATAGATGTATTTTCTTTTCAAAATGCTATCTCCTGCATCTCAGTCGGTGAACATTATCCCTTATCAAAATTTAAACTGCATTTCAGTTCTATGATCCCACTTTACTGCTCTCTTCATAACCTTCTCTTCTTTTCATCCATTGTTCTTTTGAATAGTTTGAATAGTTTGGTCTAAAAAAAAAAAGATATTGCCAGAATGACAACATAATACTTCCAACAAGGTGACTAGAATAATAGAGACCTAAAGTTTTTTTGATCAAATTTGAACTTAGAGGAACTGCTCAAGCAAAATTCCCACAGCCATTATTAAATGGGCATCACTGGAAAAACAACTAATGATGTATAATACCGTTTAAATGTGTCTAACATGCATTAAAAACTTAAACTTGCAGTTCAAAGTGTCTGAAAAGAACTATATATAAATATTTCTTCTTCTTACAAGGTATATTGCAATGTTACCTCTAAAATAAAATGCTTCAGGATGAACAGATGTCCAGCTTAACAGAATACCACAATACGTTCTGAGAAACAGAGCACATATTTTAATATATTGCACTCTATTTATTTTTTTAGTATGCTAAATATAAGGAATTAAAAGGGAATGAAACAAGAATAGTCTTTTAATAGTTTCACCAACTGCAAACTGGAAGATGAACTTCTCCAAACACACACCAATTGATCAAATATGTAATTAAAGAAATACAAAAAGGGGCTGTCACGCAATTAAAAATAATTATAAGGCATGGTTTTGTGTTCTTTGCAATTAATCACAAATTTCTTTATTTTTTATTGTTTGAAATTTTATGTGTTGTGAGTATATATTAAGAAAAGTGGCCATTTTTTTGCACCTATAAAACATTCACCTTCAGGACAGGATCTCTTCTTCATTTGAACAATCAGCATTTAATTCCTTAGCAGCTAAGATTTCCATGTGATGTCAAGAGGTCCAGTTCTTTAGCTAGTTTTGCCAACATGTATCTTAGAGATTTTGGGTCTTGTGGGCAACTTAAAAGATTTTGAGCTGCTGGATGTGATCCAGATTATGTTGTGAAGCACTTTATAATCCACTGACCTGCATTCATAACATTTATTTTCTTGCATTGTTTTGAATACTAGTTAGCCTTCCTCATCACATATTACCAGTGATGTTGGTTTTCTTTTAAATGTTTATTATAGCTAAATATATATATATAAACACCCAGCACGCCCCTGCGGGCGGTTTATCCTTCAAGCTCGGGTCCTCTACCAGAGGCCTGGGAGCTTGAGGGTCCTGCGCAGTATCTTAGCTGTTCCCAGGACTGCGCTCTTCTGGACAGAGATCTCCGATGTTATTCCCGGGATCTGCTGGAGCCACTCGCCTAGCTTGGGAGTCACCGCACCTAGTGCTCCAATTACCACGGGGACCACCGTTACCTTCACCCTCCACATCCTCTCGAGCTCTTCTCTGAGCCCTTGGTATTTCTCCAGCTTCTCGTGTTCCTTCTTCCTGATATTGCTGTCATTCGGAACCGCTACATCGATCACTACGGCCGTCTTCTTCTGTTTGTCTACCACCACTATGTCCGGTTGGTTAGCCACCACCATTTTGTCCGTCTGTATCTGGAAGTCCCACAGGATCTTAGCTCGGTCATTCTCCACCACCCTTGGGGGCATCTCCCATTTTGACCTCGGGACTTTCAGGTTATACTCGGCACAGATGTTCCTGTACACTATGCCGGCCACTTGGTTATGGCGTTCCATGTATGCCTTGCCTGCTAGCATCTTGCACCCTGCTGTTATGTGCTGGATTGTCTCTGGGGCATCTTTACACAGCCTGCACCTGGGGTCTTGCCTGGTGTGATAGACCCCAGCCTCTATGGATCTTGTACTCAGAGCTTGTTCTTGTGCTGCCATGATTAGTGCCTCTGTGCTGTCTTTCAGTCCAGCTTTGTCCAGCCACTGGTAGGATTTCTGGATATCAGCCACCTTCTCTATCTGCCGGTGGTACATACCGTGCAGGGGCCTGTCCTTCCATGATGGTTCCTCGTCTCCCTCCTCTTTCTTGGGTTTCTGCTGCCTGAGGTATTCACTGAGCACTCGGTCAGCTGGGGCCATCTTCCCAATGTATTCTTGGATGTTCGTTGTCTCATCCTGGACTGTGGTGCTGACACTCACCAGTCCCCAGCCCCCTTCCTTCCGCTTAGTGTACAGCCTCAGGGTGCTGGACTTGGGGTGAAACCCTCCATGCCTGGTAAGGAGCTTTCTTGTCTTTATGTCAGTGGCTTCTATCTCCTCCTTTGGCCAGCCTATTACCCCAGCAGGGTACCTGATCATGGGCAGGGTGTACGTGTTGATGGCCCGGATCTTGTTCTTACCATTCAGCTGACTCCTCAGGACTTGCCTGACCCTCTGCAGGTACTTGGTGGTTGCAGCTTTTCTAGCGGCCTCTTCATGGTTCCCATTCGCCTGCGGGATCCCCAGGTACTTGTAACTGTCCTCTATGTCTGCAATGTTGCCTTCTGGTAGTTCAGTCCCCTCAGTTCTGACTACCTTCCCTCTCTTTGTTACCATCCGACTACACTTCTCCAGTCTGAACGACATTCCAATGTCATTGCTGTATAGCCTGGTAGTGTGGATCAGTGAATCGATGTCTCGTTCACTCTTGGCATACAGCTTGATGTCATCCATGTACAGGAGGTGGCTGACAACTGCTCTGTTCCGTAGTCGGTATCCGTAGCCAGTCTTGTTAATGATCTCACTGAGGGGGTTCAGGCCTATGCAGAACAGCAGTGGGGACAGAGCATCTCCTTGGTAGATCCCACACTTGATGGTGACTTGTGCTATGGGCTTGGAGTTGGCCTCTAGTGTTGTACGCCAGGGTCCCATTGATCTTGTACAATTCTAGGCATTCCAGTATCCAGCTGTGGGGCATTGAGTCATAGGCCTTCTTGTAATCAATCCAGGCAGTGCACAGGTTGGTCAGTCTGGTCTTGCAGTCTCGGCTGACTGTTCTGTCTACCAGTAGCTGGTGTTTTGCGCCTCTGGTATTCTTGCCAATTCCTTTCTGTGTCCCGCTCATGTATTGACCCATGTGCCTGTTCATCTTAGCCGATATGATGCCTGACAGGAGCTTCCATGTAGTACTGAGGCAGGTTATTGGTCGGTAGTTGGAGGGGACCGGTCCCTTCTTGGGGTCCTTGGGGATCAGGACCGTCCGACCTTCGGTTAGCCATTCCGGGTGTCTCTCGTTAACTAGCAGCTGGTTCATTTGTGCTGCCAGACGCTCGTGGAGTGCAGTCAGCTTCTTTAGCCAGTAGGTGTGAACCATGTCGGACCCTGGTGCTGTCCAACTCTTCATACTGGAGACCCTTTCTTGGATATCTGCCACTGTGATGGTTACTGGACCCTGTTCAGGGAGGTCGCTGTGGTCTGCCCTCAGATCCACTAGCCACTGAGCATTGCCGTTATGGGTTGCGTCCTTCTCCCATATGCTCTTCCAGTATTGCTCCGTCTCCAGCCTTGGTGGTGCTGTTCTCTTATTATTATTGTTCCCTTGCCACTGAGAGTACACCTTTGCTGGTTCTGTGGAGAACAGCTGGTTTATTCTCCTGCCTTCTATCTCTCTGGTGTACCTCCTCAAGCGGCTGGCCAAGGCTGTGAGTCTTTGCTTGGCAGTTTCCAAGGCCTCAGGTATGGACAGCTTGCTGTATTTCGTATGCACCTTCTTTGCCGCACCTTTCTGCAACTCCGTTAGTTGGCTAACCTCCCTCCGTGCTACTTTGATCTTGCCCTCTAGCCTCCTTCTCCATGGAGGGTACTGCCCCTTGTGGCTGTTCAACTTGTAGCCAAGCATCTCACTGATCACTGCTGCCGTATTGTAGATCAGCTTGTTAGTGTCGGTAATCGTGGTTGTAGGTATTGTCCGTAGTGCTGCATTAACATCATCTAGCAGACCTTCTGAGGGTACTTCACGTAATCTTGGTAACCGGCTACGGGGGATCCAGGTTTCAAGCTTGGCCATGATCCTATTTTTCAGGTCAGTTCCTCTCGCACTCAATGATCCTTCTCCTATCGCACTTGGGGCTATGTACCCAATCTCGGGTGGGGGTGATGATATCTCCCCCCTGACCTGGCGTCCTGACTCCTCCTTGCCGTAGCATTTGTGTTGTACCTCGTCAATCTCTAGCTGTGAGAGCAGTCCCTTCTTTCGAATGTTGGAACACTGAGCTACTAGTTGTTTCGCCGTCATTGTGGATGTTGGGTATCGAAGAATCCATAGGTCCCTCATCCTATTCATGTAGCCCCTTCCGCCGGGGTTACTTGCGTCATAGCATTCCAACAACGCCCTGTTTTCGTCTCTTGCCCACCGATGCCTTCTTGTTCCAGTAGCCCACTTTTCGTCAGGGTGCCCTGGTTCCTGAACACCTGACGCGGACCTTGTTGATCCGGGCGATGTCCGAGCCGGCATGCCTTCATATTTATCTGTCTCGCTCATGTCTGCGGTAGGCTTGCTTAGCATAGGGGGTCTAGCCTTAGGACCCTTACTGGATACAGACGCCCCAGGCAGGAATCGAAATTGCTATCCTCTGTCCCAATATATATATATATATATATATATATATATATATATATATATATATATATATAATGCTGTCTTAGCAGCTTGGGCTCGAATTCAGTATACATCAGTAACATTGAAATTTCATTATTTTGTTTATTTCAGAAAAATTATAAACTAATGTCTTGCAAACCTCCAATTCTACTCTAATAAAAACGCACAAAAAGAGTTATGTTTTGAGATGCAGTGAAGATTCCAGTTTTAACTAAAACACCGGTGTGTTACAGCTGTTTATTCCTGCTGTGATCTGAAAATACCAGCAGTGAGCTTTTTTATCAGAGGACATTTTGAGAGTATGGGCTTGTTCTTAATGCATCTCTGTAGAGATGCATTTGTCAGAGTGAGTGGGTAGAAAACTTTGTGTCTGTTTAAGTGCTGATGAATACCTTATTGTTTTCCCTTGCAGTAAATAAAAAAAAAAATCTCTCCACATGTCTGCATCTGAATCCTTACCTTTCTGTCTACCCATCGTGTGCTTCGTCTCTACACCGCATGCCTTCATATATGAAATTAGTGTGTGATAGGAATTGCTGGACCTCCTGCTTGGTAAAAGCATTTTTCATTCTCGAGTCCAGACTAAAGGAGCACATTGTATTGTAGGCATGTTACCTGACCAGCACAGTCCTAAAACCCTCTAATTTACATTTAGAGTGAATGCCATACTGTCAGTGAGGCTCCATTCCACTTGGGCAAAGCCCCTCACAGGCTCTCGTCTGCTACTTTGTACAACACAGAGAGTAAAATAATAGTTGTAGCAATGGGGAGGAATGAGACACACTAATTTAGTGTTAAGGTAAAAGTCTTTACTAGAATAAGAAGCATAATTTGGCAAGCGGGATGGAAAAGAATAAATCTCACCGTGTCGAAAGTGGCAAAGTGGAATTTTTTCCTTATGAATTTTAAACAAGGAACTAGAAGAATTCATATACTTAACGTATTCGAGAACTTCTTTTCACTCAAGAACCCCTCGAATGGAGCCTCATAGAAAGTATTTGAGGACGTTTACTGCAGTTTCGCCATTTATCTGAAACTTGCTCACCTGTTCGACTGCATGTGCGTGAGTAAACCAAAGGAAAGGCAGACCCATCAAAGCGTGCTGTGTGAGGCTACAACTATACTTCAAGGCCAAGTATACTCAATCAGAAATAGTACCACCTGTTTAATTTTGGAATTTGTTGGGCTATGTCTGACAAATCTTACAACTCTGTGATAACTCAGCATTTACGCCTAACGGTTTATTGGATTCTTTGTTATGACAGCGTTGTCAAGTTAGGGTGAATGCTTACATTTCCTTTCAGTATTAGTATTAACCACTGAGAATAGCTGTCAAAGAAATGGAAATCAAGTTGCGGTAAAAACAAAGCAGTGGGCAATTCAAAATTGTGACCCAATAATGGAAGTGGAAGTTTAGGTTTTCACAGTTCATTGTAATGAGCCAAGACACACTACCCCAGATAATTCAATCAAAACCATAAGAGTTAACCTCACAGTGGTTTATAGCAGAAAACTGTAGAGGCCGCTACATGAAACACCTGACAAAATGAACAAAAGTATTACATTTTAAGATAATCAATCTTGTGCTTTTGTGAATCTAATTAAAATGTGATTTTTAAAATGTATTTATTTATAAAATTTTTGCACCACTGAACATCCTAAAGTGGTCGTTCCTAAAGTGAGATTAGAGAGTTAACAAAACTATAAGAGTTAATGAGACTGTTACAGATTATTTGACTTCATAACTTTGGTGCCAACAGATAAAAAACAAATAAACAGTGTCTCAATTAAGATAGCCAGGATATGGCACAAGTCCATTAATGAGAATGCAGAGGCGCAGCAAAACAGTCTAACAACAGCATCTGAAACTTATTTTTCAGTATGTGCCCTCAGGTGAGTTTAATAACTCATCTTTAAATCACACCTCATAATTGGTTGAATATTACTGTTGATATTTTCCTACCTTCTGGGAAAGCTGCTGCTGCTGTTTGTGTGCCTGTTTCCCAAACCACCTGTGACCAATGACCTGGCGTCACCAGAAGCTGAAACGATATTATATTCTTTTTGTTTGTGGATCACTGAGTAATGTAACTTTTATTAGTTGTGTTTCTTGGGGTTGCAGTGATGCGACAGAGGACCAAGGGTGCTCTGTCTTTGCAGGAAGCACTAATTATCCCTCTAAGAGATAATAACTGTATTTATCGTCTGAGGTGTTCATTTTCTGAAGGGTTATTTATCAAATACCATGCGGGATTAGAAAATCAATTCCAAGTGTCACAAATTAATTTGCAGCCATCATCTCACTCGTTCCCATGAGACAGCAGGCAGCAGAAACACCTTACTAATGTCGAGAATGCTGTGGCATTGATTTATTTTTCCATATCTTCCATATCTAATGAAGAATGCTTGTGCGAGCAGTGACAGAAGAATCACCCTGTACCTGTGTGCAATCGGTGCTGCCGTAATAGTTTATCACTCAGTCAGCTTTGGGGGACACGCAGATGATTATTAACATGTTGTCTCCCATCAAGCACATTCCAAAGTTGAAGCAGGTTGAGCAATGAATTACAGCCAGAATGTTTATATGTTTGCAGCCAAGTACAGTGTGAATGTTTTCCCTCGTAATGCTCCTCATTAGATTAATCTGATGCGATATTCTGGCATTTTCCACTGAATCACAGCCAAATGAATTCTGACTCGCACCACAGCTTTTCTGTCATATGACTGAATCCTCCAAGGTTCAGTTAATGTCTTTGCAGTCATAAAATTCAGCAAGCTAGCAGTTGGTTCCTTTCTGTTGTGGCTTGTATGGTTTCCATAGATAATTTAATTAGAGGAATAAAAAACAATATATTAAATATACACATCCATCTAAACCAAAGCTTTAAAATTTGATGGCATATTAAATTATGTGTATACTAAAATTACTTGGCGAAAAACTTGATGTTTTACTATAATTAATAATAGTATAAACTCAGCTTTTTCCTGATGCATAATCATCATGAATACATTTTTCATCAGATGTGCCCCTTACTTATATGTGTGATTTTAAATGTGTATTGATCCCTATATAAAATAGCTTTGTCTTACTTACTTACCACTTTAACACAGTTAAACATGCTTCCATTTCCCTCGGATTGATATTATCTAGCCCTCAAACATTATTGAATTTGTTTGTGGTCGCATCTGTTTGTTGCCTGCAGAGCAAACATCAAAATGTGTTCTATGTGTTTGTCGTTTCTGATTCGTAGATAAAAGAGACCCCCCCAGTCCAGAGTTGAATGGATAATCTGTTTATATTACTGCTCGAGGCAGTTTCTTTGAATTAGTGCTTTACTTAATAAACACAGCCAAGTGGAGGGAAAGTGCTGCTTTCTTCCTTTACTATGTTAGTGAGTTGAAAAGACAGCATCACTCAAATGATCGCTTGAAGAATGGATTCACAGAGGGAACAAACCCCTTTAAATCAAAAGAAAATTTGAATTTAGCAGAGAATGTACGCTGGAAAACTAACGGCAATCACAGAACTGTACACAGCTGACAACAAACAAAAACACTGCATTTATTAAACTAGTAGCATTTTGCTCGTTTTTCCACAAAGAATGGCTCTTTTGAGTGAGCGTTTGACAGATGCCCTCTTTTCTAAGCCACTGGCATAGCTACAGCTTGCAGGCTTCATCTATTCGATAGCACAGCCATGCCAAGACTCTGGCATATAGCCTCACACTGCATCTGAGATAGCCTTTGTGATTTTTCAGTTTATGTGACATGAATACGAAATATCATGTACACCCAACAGAGGACAGCTGAATAGGATGTAAGGTTGTCTTGCTTGTACAGGGATAACAACAGACCAGTGGGAAACTATGCGTATTTTTAAATTTGAGGTCCCACTGCTGGCTTTTCCTGTCAAAGCCAGAAGAGAAAAGTGCTATCCAACTACTCACCCCCCTCTAAAGCACACATACACACACGTGTGTGTCGGAGAAAGAGCTGTGCAGCTTTCAGGGCTCAGCATGAGAGCATTTGATATTCATAGAAGGGAAGAGGAGGAGAAAGTGAAACAACAGTGGGGGCACTGCCTTACGCGTGATATTACATTGTAATTATGATTTGGATGCAGACACTGTGAAAGCACTGAGGGCGAACTGCAAATGGACAAAAATGTATGCACACATACACACACAGACACAAACTTTGGAACACATACAGCGCAAAAGGTGCAGTAATGGCACACACTCTTTGGGTGGAACCACTCGAAACTTCAAACTGCCCATGTCCACATCATTGGAGGAGTAATGTGGAGCGGGTGGAGTACGTTACATTTGGCACTTGTTTTTGAAAGCAAGGAGATGAGGTCCGTGAGCGAGCTCCATATAACCATCGACAGAGCTGTTCTGATTGGTTTGTTTACCATCAATATTTGCAGATGTCAATCTGGGCGCCTTTGAGAAAATGGATTTTTTCAGCATGAAGTAGAATGTTCAGAGAAATCGTTGGTGTTAGGACGGCATGAATCTAAGACTAAGAAAAAAATTGTTTCATATATATATATATTTATTGTGTGTATATAATATACACATGTATGTGTGTATGTGTGATGTAGATACGTGCTGGCAGACAGACAGGCAGGCAGGAAAGACAAACAGAGAGAGAGAGCGATTATAAGCTACCCAATAATATCCTGAATGAGTTCTCTCAAAAATGATTGATTTGGAGTATTTTGTGTTGCACGCTGGAAGCAGGCCAGCAAATTTTCAAATTTGATTTACAAAACCCATTTTCAAATGAAAAACAAAGAGTGAGACAGGTAGCAGAAGAAGAAGCCACAGCTGAAAAGAGAGATTTTGCATCATAGTATACAAAAGAAACAAACATATATGTAAAAATTGCAAATGCACTAAGATATATTTTTATCTTAGTGCATTTGCAATTGTATTAGTAAAGGTTTAGAGGAGAAAGAGAGAAAGAAGGTGCTGTCAGGCTCCTATGCTGGCACATCTACGCTGCCTCTTTTATCAAAGATAAGTAGTATTGATTTACTTTGAGGCTGTAAAAAGTATTCGTCTTAAGAGCTGACATTTAATAATCTCCACCTAATCCATGTTTTGCTGGGAGCCTCTTGAGATGCTGGTGAGTCCTCTATTGTTCTGTTTTCTTCTGCACCTACTATATACATAATGATGGAGGCTGATGGTTCAACTCTCCACTGGCTCCTTGCTATACATGCCAAAAATGTGAGATTCAGTGTTTAGCAAATTAAAGGTAAAGGAATCCAGCAACCATGGGGTAAACTGACTGGGTGTGGATTGATAGGATGCTTTTATTTATGTGTATGTGTGTGTGTTTATCTGTTAAAGTAAAGGTGCCATTGCATTGCAAATCAAATCAACCAATCGACCGACCAATCAATCAATCAATCGATCGATCGATCGATCACTAAAGCATATACTTGCACAGCATGTACAAAAATGTATAAAAGCAAAAATAAATAAATGAAAAAATAAATATGTAGGTTTAAAGAAACAAAAAACTTAACCACGAGTGTGACGCTTATTTTGAGCGACGAAAAATAATAAAATATAATTTTATTTTTATATTTCAAAATCACAATAATCTTCCAGTTTAGAACTACAAGTTTAAAAAGAACTAACACAAAAAATACACTTCAGCTAAATACTTGTCATTTATTTTCCCAAACCACACGGAGCCGCAGTATAAGGATTAAAGAGCAGCATTCGGCTCCGGAGCCGCAGGTTGCCGACCCCTGGACTAGGCCTTTCCATAAATCCTTATTTTTTTCTTTGCGAGACATTCTTTGGCGGATTTTCCCCAGTGCTTCGAATCATTATCCGACTCAAAGATTCGCTTCTGGTTCAACTTAAACTTTCAAATTTATACATTTCTCCTGGCCTATAGTGAAATCTATTCATCTAAAGTTTTGCAGAAATCAACTGTGGAAATGCCTGAAAGCCTTAGACAGTATCTCTTGACTTCTTATCAGTGCTGATTGGAATCTTTTAAGGTTTTCTGTTTTTGAAGAAAACCATCCTGTCAAACTTTTCCTTGTTCAGACATGACTTTTGATAAGAAATTAATTTGCCCTTAGCACTATACACTTTTTCTGATGCCAACCTTTTGGCTTGTATACACAAGAATTTGTGACCTGACTTATTCCAGGAAATTTTCCTCTTTGATGGTGGAAGTCGTTGATACCATTATTAGCCCTGTTTCCAAGGAATCGTTTCTAGGAAAGTGGATAAATTAGAGGTAGTGGAGTCTAAGGAGTTTGGAAAGAAAAGCATCTGGACTTCTTTAGGTTGCTTGAAAACGTTTCACCTCTCATCCGAGAAGCTTCTTCAGTTCTAGGGTCAAATGGTGGAGAGTCCTTCTCGGATGAGAGGTGAAACGTCTTCAAGCAACCTAAAGAAGTCCAGATGCTTTTCTTTCCAAACTCCTTAGACTACGATGACCTGGATGACTGAGAACCTTCACAGACATGGAGGTAGTGGAGTGTTCTTGAATTACATGCCAAATGACCACTGTCTTTTTTAACAGTTGTTGACTCTACCTCTGCTGCTCTTGTGCCGCTATCAGTGGCACACAACACGAACACTATCTCTTCCAAAAACACACAGATGAAAGCTGCAATATAATGTAATTTTGGGCAGTTTGATTGTTTTACTTTTTTTATTTGAATTTGATCGCGTGCCAGTCGGTGTAATCAAAATACGCTATACTTATACTTTATACTGAATGCAGCTTCTTGTATTCACTACACTATGTGTAACAATCTTTCCAGCAGCTTATGCTATTTCAGATTTCACTCTCATTTCAACGTGTACAGATTCTCTGCACTCTGCACTCTGTCTTGGTAAAAACTATGATCTTGTGATTTTCAGCACTGGCATTAGCTGCTTATATATGCTTCACCAGAGAAGGCATCTTGTAAACTCTTGATATTTCATTTCTATCATTGAAAATAAGATTGAAAATAACATTATAATAAGAAAATAACATTGAAAAAAAGAATAATTATTTGCTAGAAGTTATCAGCACATCTCAAAGTGTTTTCAAACAATATTATTTCAAAGAAACTTCAGCATGTCTGCACTTTAGCATATTCACGATGTAATAAAGTCTTGAATTCTTCATTACTTTTTAATTTTCCAAGGTCAATAGAGAAAGGACTGCTAGAGAACAACTGGACATATATGGAGTAAAATAAATCATCATATTTTGTAAAAAAACAAATGAAAAAAGAAAAGAAAAAGAAATCCTGACTACCCAATAGCCTCAATCCTTAGACTTATTTAAAGTCTTTGAATCTACCCTGCTGATGCTCTCCCAGGCATTCACTGCAGACACCTTCAGCTGCTGTTTGTTGTGGCTTCATTCTTTCTTTAGACTGGTCTTTAGAAAGTGGAAGTGGAGCTTAGCTGGCTCATGATAGTCCACCTTCACCGTGAAAAGCTCTTCAGTTGCTTTGGCTGTAAATTCAGGACCATAGTCCTCTAACACACCTAAATGCCTAGATCCACATTCATAAAGCATTCTTGACTCACTGTGTAATCAGAGAGATGCTTCTCTTTGTGAAGCAAATACCTGTGCATCTCAGTCTAAAGCATGTTAGTAGTGAAAATTTGTCATTTTCACTGCTTATGTTAGAAAAGAAAAACACTCTTGATTTTGGTTAACCAACTTCTAACAGCTGTGGTATCCTCTTTACTCCAACTATGATTCACTTTAAAAGGTAAACCCAAAGTTTTCAGTCAGATCGGAGTTTAAAGAAA
This sequence comes from Simochromis diagramma, assembly GCF_900408965.1. Taxonomy (NCBI): domain Eukaryota; kingdom Metazoa; phylum Chordata; class Actinopteri; order Cichliformes; family Cichlidae; genus Simochromis; species Simochromis diagramma. The sequence goes on from NW_024387414.1 coordinate 4,525,346, forward strand.
TCATTTTAAAGAATAGCATGACATACTGTAGTCTACAAGGTAGAAATGATAGATGGCAGGTAGTCCAATTACTTTTAAAACTTTGCAAACTGGACAGCTCTTACAAGACATAAACCTTTAATTCAATGTGATACTTTGACTTTTTATTTCATACGTAGTCTTTCATTTTTATATGTAATGTGCTTGACATGTAAAGTTAAACATAGAAACAGACACGGAATCCAATTATCTTGTATCACTGGGAATGCTGTCAGGGTTAGACAGATTTTCTTCAGCTGTTTTTTCTTGCATATAAATCAGTTTTCTGCTACTGTTAACATTTAAGCATTTCAAACAATACTGAATGTTTATCTTATTTATTGACTTGGAATTTTAGATTAAACTAAAGTCTAAAGTAAAGCCAGAATTCAAGACAAAACTATAAATGTAAAGCAAGCATCACGTTGATCAGCAAAGAATGAAAGACGGAAAAAGCTCTGCAGTCCTGCAATCCTGCTGTCATCTGACCCCAGATGATAAAGGCTGAACGAGGTGTGTTTCCTTTTAGATTTGCAGACATGTCACGAGAAATGGAACATCAAAATCAAACAGGTTCAGAGAGCTTGCACGCTGATACATTTGCCCCCATATCGTGTGTACTAATGAGGTCATTAACATTTCGATCACATTTCATTTCATGTCATGATTAAAATACAAATGGGATCAAACTTGATTGATTTCTTGTTAATAAATTCACCACAGAGGCCAATCTAACAGTTTGATTTTGCAGCTTGAAAACCCTGCAGTTTTCCATGCTCTGGTGTCTGAATTTGGTGAAAAAAATACATTGTTGTGTTTGATAAGCAAACTAACACTATCATACAGATTGTCACTGCAAGCGGACATAAAAAAGATTGCTGCTTTCATTGAGATAGTGCCTCCTCTCCACCAACATGAAAGTGTTAAAGAGTCCAAAGTGTTCTTCATTGTGTGTTTGTGCACAATAGGGCACAACTGAAAGGCTCAAAGAATGGTTTCTCGGTGGGGACTGTAAATTTCGAGTCCAACTTCTGTCCATTAGCGAAGCTATGCTTTTTCCCAGCTGCCCCGGCTGCCCGGTGTCTCAGTGGAGGTGCTCTGAAACACAACACACCAAATGAGATGTGACTTGTGCTGCCATACTGTTCTATTTATACTGAATGGGGCGACATTGAGGAAGAGATGCAAAAAAGTGCTCACCTGCTGCTTGATGAGGTCTGGTGGCTCTCCAAGCCCAAGGAGGAGGCTGTGTAATTTTCACCATCACATCTAAGGGTGTAAGGGAGACCTCACCCCCCTCAGTCCCTCCCTTCTCTGCTCAGCCGGCATCGCCCACCTTCCTCCCAAAGGCAAAGAAAAACAGCAGATAATTACCTGGTGTGAAATTTCCTCACAGTTAGGGTACCCACCATGATGTGGGGGTGTTACAGAACTCATATTTGACTGTGGTTTTGAGGACATGCAACAAGGCTACTGTGTTGATGTGGGTGTTGAAGGTGCCCTCCTTGGGGTAATCGAGTAATTCAAAATTTTCCTTTTTTCTTTCCATTTTCAAAACAACAGCCCAGAACATGTTTTGACTCTGAACCGAAGTTAAAACAATACAACTTTTAATTTCAAGATCACAAGAATGAACTAATTTGTTATTTTTGTTTTAATTGTATTTTATTTTTCAAACTGCTGGTTCATTTAAGACTTAAGGAAGGCTGTTTTTTTTTCATTGTTTTTATCAGTGTAAAAACAACCTAACCAGCACTAGCATTTATTTATTTGTTTGCCATCACTTTCCATGAAATATCATTGTCTGCAGTTGTCAGTGTGTGAATAAACTATTCCTATTATATAATTTCTCAGATTTTCTTTTCTTTCCAGGTTTCCTCTTGCTTTCGTTTCAGTCAAATGTCCATTATATAAATAATAAAAATAGTGATTATTGTTAATTTGACTTTTTTTTTTTTTACTAAAACATATACCATCTGGGTTTTTTCTTTTTCTTTCTGTCTTTGCTTTTTTGTTATAGAGCTTAGACAACTTTTACCAATAAATAGTTTTGTAAAACTTGATAAAGTTAATGTTCCTGTTAAATGTCATGACCATGTATTCTCTGAAACATTTGTGTACAAATAAGACTAGAAATTCAAATTCAAATTTGACATAATATACCTGAAATAATTTCAGTGGCAAACTATGTGGTAGGATTTAAAATAGACACCTGAGTAATGCTGGAACACCTGCAATAATAAAATGTTTCAAACACTGAGAGCTTCATTATGAATTCATTATGTGGCCTTAATTTTAAAACAATGGGAGATTACAATGATTTGACAAAAAATAAAATAGATACACTAAAGTATCCACTGACATTGACATTAACTTCAGAAAGCAGCAGTCAAAAAGAACCACAGCCATTTGGGATGTGATCACACCAGCTGCAGAGCCTTTTAACATGTTGTCGTTGCAACCCTTGAGACTGATTTGTGAGTTGAACTACATACCTGTGAAGATTTGTCTCTACATCTTGCACTGTTGTGATACTTTTGTGATAAAATCTGTCCATAGACAGACAGAGAGACAGAAAGACAGGTAATTTACCAAAGCTATATCAAAGTTCTCTTTAACTGCCTTTGTGGTAGTTCCTGCTAGAGTATGAGTCTTCAGAAGAACAGTTTAACACAGTGGCACACACAGACACACAGACACAGATCAGCAGTGCTTGGCAGTAGAAATGTTAGCTATTGAAAAAGTCAATGATGGGGTTTTGAGTCCATTTCCATGTATATGTGGTTGCTTAGCTCCTCTAGCAAGCATTGGTTCTCCAACACATTCTCATACATAGTGTCAAATACTGGTGTTGCATTCATTGGACACAAGGTGTCCAATGATGAGTGGACGCGTTGTGTCTTTTTTTTACTTTTACTTTCACTTGATGGTTAGTTTTAGGCCCCAAATACTAATGAATTAGGTCACCCTGAATCTTTCCTTAGTTATGCTGCAATAGGCTGCTGGGAAATTCCCATGATGCATTGAGTGTTTCTTCTTCAGTCTCATTTCTCGCTCACTATGTGTTAATAGGCCTCTCTGCATTAAATCATACTTGTTATTTATCTCTGGCTCTCATCCACAGCATGTGGTTTATCCTGTCTTCCTTCTCTCTCCCCAGATGGCCCCGCCCCTCCCTGAGCCTGGTTCTGTCGGAGGTTTCTTCCTGTGAAAAGGGAGTTTTTCCTTCCCACTGTTGCCAGAGCGCTTGCTCATAGGGAGGGGGTCATATGATTGTTGGGTTTTTCTCTGTATGTATTATTGTAGGGTCTACCTTACAATATAAAGTGCCTTGAGGCAACTTTATATATAAAATTGAAATGAATTCCAAGAACACAACAAATACACAGGATAAAAAAAATCAGTTTGCGCTTCCTCCCAAAGAGATAGCATGAATACTTTGAATAGCCTATGGGTTATTAAAATAGAAATCTTCTTATTGTTACTCCTTTGTTGCCTCAGTTTATTTCCTTTGCTTGCTACAGATTGGGTAAGTAGCTTGATTAGCGTGTCTTATTGTTAAGAATCAGAGTAAAGAATTCCATTAAACTGGCTTTTTAACGGATTCTTCGGTGTCTACTTCAGAGAAGTAAAATACACGCAATTCTTGATATGCTTCACTTCACCTTTTTGTGAAAAGAATATTTTACATTTCTGTGTTAAAATTAGTTTACAAAGCCGCTCTAGCAGGGATTCTCTACTGCCATGAATTATTGATTTCAGTGGGAATTTTCTCTCCATGCCATGAAGCATTATGAATATGTGAAGCTCTTGTCAGATGATGGTAAACTCCTCCTCCCGCATGTGAAAAATCCTGGTCGGCAAAGGTTCCATCACTCAGGCCTCATTTAGCCCATGCCCCTGTTAGCTTCAATAAATGCCAGAAATGGGAAGGAAGGGGAAAGAAGTGAAAGGGGGGAGTGTTGTTTAAGAGCGGGTCTGCAGTAGGATTAATGATCAGAGCTGCAAACTTGGCTTTTGCTTGCATCAGGTAATCAATGGCGTTGAGCGAGGCAGACGTGCCGGCCGGCGGAGAGGCTCGTCGAGCGCCGCAAGAGCCGAGACTAACCTCCTCTCATTTCTCAACAAGACAGAGAGCACCTCGCTGCCAAGCAGACAAGGTGAAACACTGTGGGGACCCGAGTTGAATGGCAAGGGCTTTTATGCAGTTTAATGATTTTATTAATCTGATGAGTCAAATGCTTGTGTTCAAGCCCCTGTAATATGTCATTTGTCTTAAGTGGCTGTTTTCACCAACTGGTTTTGCCCTTGACTGGGATTAGGTAGATATTAGAAATAGTGAACAAACAGGAAAATAATAAATGATACTTCAAGGTTGGTGCAGAAATAAAAAAAAACTGCTTTGTTACAAAGAAAACAGAACTGTGAAACAGCAGCACTTTTTTCTAAAAAAAGGATAGGGGTTATCCAGTAAAACTGAAGTACATTTATAAATACGCCAGCTCTGTTCTGCCTTCAGTGAGTTATTACAAAGCATTTTCTCTTCTGGGTTTCAAAGACGTAAGGCTTTGATTGACATGTTGGTTTGTTCCTGGTGTTTAATTGTATTTTCAAACATCTCGCGGGATCATAAGGTTGACTAGTTGTTGTGTTTATCATGTTTTGCTGCTTTCTTGCTTCCCTTTGATCTGACTTTTTATGCTCTTGAATAAATGCCTGCTTTTATTTTGCAAATGCACATTGCTTTATAATTGAGGATGAAATGGGCCTGTGCCACTGTAAGGCTTTTTTCCTTCATCATTAGTACCCACTGCCATTATGAGACACATCAAATCTGAAGGAAAGGGTCACCATGCTGACATTTTTAAGCTGCACGGTAATTCTTTTGAGAAATCTTTTAATGGAGTAAAATGTGCGATTGTGTGATGACTTTTGTGTATGCAGTGTTTTTCTTTTATCTGGACATTTAGTGTTTAATAAAGCTTGGTTGATTCATGGATTGAGTCACTGTTGGATGTTACTGTAATATAAATCATGTTTTAGTCTTCAGGAAAGACACAGTTGACTCCTGCTGTTATTTGAAACAAAGAACATGCATTAACCCTTGACAAACATGAATGACTTGTGTATATAGGTCCTTCTGCAGGTTTGAGGGGTGCATGGACTGCCTCCAGCACGGATATATAGCCAGGAACTTTCAAGTCTAACACACCAAAGCTCTCAGAATGACCTCTCCTGTCTACTCTACCAGCTTTTGTATTTTACCACATTAACTGTTAGCCATATAAACCACGGACACCCTTTGTATTAACTCAATCTATACTAAATTATGCTCGCTTATTACAATGCAGGTGTTTACTTTATGAAATGCAGATGTTATTTTATTATGGTCCATACTGTGACATTATGGTGCTTTAGTGATTTTTTCATAAAAATAAAGCACAGGCAGAAGCTGCTGGAGTCTTAATGCCATAAGTTAATAGCTTTATGTAGCATATTGCTTATTCTAAGGATATTTGTGCCCTTTGCACTTATTTAGTCTGAAAAGTGTGCACAAATCTAACAGACATGTTTATGTTTGCAAATTACTTCAATATTTCAAGACACTGAACTTTAATATTTCACAATAGTAAACACATGTGAGTTTTGATCCACAGTCTCTTGAGATTGTGCCTTACATTGCAAGACAGCACAAAAGGTGGTTCATTGCTGAGGCATAGTGGATCGATACAGAGTCATCAAACAAGAATGATTCACTACAGCTTTCTCGCTCACTATAATCTTTCGAATTGTTCATTTTCCCTCATTGCTTTCAAAGCTGCAATATAACATACTGGAAGGCTCCAATCTTAAAAATTGTCATTTTTACTCTTTATGTTGTTCAAGCTTTGTTAAATCTATAACTGTCAAGATTTGGCAGATGTATGCAGCCGGAGCAGATAAAGTCAGTCTAACAAAATCCTTTTAACCTTAACATGTTCTTATCATACAGCCAACTGTCTAAAAGGTGGGTCAGATTGGTGATGTAGCAGCCATTAGCTTGAGTGGGATGACCTTACAAAGGAAATCTGTCACAAACAAAGTTCTCTCAAGTATCCAGCCTCCAAAAACGCATGATCAATCGAGCTGAGTCAAGTGTTTTTACGAGTGAGATTCTCAGTCAAGAATGTCAGTCTGTGATTATACCTCCATCTATCATTGTGATGGGACTAAGTATTGGCTCTTTGTGACAGACTCTGAGGAATAGGACTCGACTTCAAGACAGACTTCACAGACTCACTAGATCAGCAGTCTGGAGCATTCACGAGAGACGACAGGCGCTCAGCTTTTTCCTTATCCTCTCAACAACCACTTAATTTATAGTCCAGGGCTTCCTTTTCTTAGAGTTTTGTTGCTGCTGTTTCTGTCCATCTTTGCCTTGAACTTCCAGTGCCCTTTCTTCCAAAGCCTGAGTGGTGATAAAATTAAGAACTGGATTACCTGAAACTGTACAGATCGATACAGAAGCATTAAATGATCTCTGTGAGAGAGAACTTACGCTATGTGTCAATGTACTTAAAAAATGATGGCATGAGATTTAAACTGTCTATATATATATATATATATGCACATACAAAAAAGGCACACAAAACTTACCTCAAAGTCCTCATGAATTTTCAATCCTTTTAGTTATTCTATGAAGCTACCTTTTTTCTTAACTTTGTCTTTCTCTGTGGAAGACCACAAAACAGCTTTCTGAAGAGGTGGGCAAGCAAATCCCCGCTGAAGAATTGACGCTCATCAAATAGACTGGTCTCAGTAGTCTATTTTTACAATTAGAAGTTAGTGAAGCTATTTATATCGGCAGCTGATGTCTATTTTCCTTTAATTTGTTGTAATTTGGAAGGAATCGACTTAATGCCTCGTCCGACAAGAACACATTTTACTGATATGGATTGTTTTAAGGCAAGCTTAATTGATGCTGAGTGTTGTAGCAGAATTCTCAATGAAAAAGCGATGAAACAACTGAAAGCTTGACAACCTACTTGGGTACCACTTTTCTTCTTCATGTTATTGGAGACTCTGATTTCAGAGACACAGCCTGTGCTTGGCTTTGGTTATTTTCTTGTCTTTTAAACTTGTTTCGATAAAACTAACAGTGGTCAGAGGTCAGAGGCCAGTACAGTGGAACAGCAACAAGGTTCCTGGTTCAAATCCTGGCAGGGGTTTTGCATATTCTCCTTGGAAATGTGCAGGTTTCCTCTGTGTAGCCCCACAGTCTAGGTATATTGGTCATTGTTCAATCAGTAATTATTTATTACAGTAATTTATTAAAGTCTGTTTATATATTCTGAATAGATCTGCAGGTCAAATTTGGTATAGATTCTTGCTATGAGGGCCTCGGTTGCCCTGGATTGAAACTGGCCCAAACCATACTATGAAAGCATGAAATGTGAACAGTAGTTAAGGGTCCAATCAGCCTACACTGTCTGTCATTCCAGACAGGTGTGTGCTTGTCAAATCACTATTTGCATGGTGACTTCATTTGAATAATAGTCAAGGAAAAAAGGCTGAATACTTCACTTTTGTCTGATTAAATTACATGTTTCACTGAATCTTAATTGCTTTTTTGTGAACCTGCTTATGTGATCTGATTTGCAATTTTCAGTGGGAATGGTATTGTATTACTTTAATATCAAGGAAAGTCAGACAGGGCAACAAGCTTTCCACAGTTTTGCTCTTGGACTTTTAATGGCATTAAATACAGTTCAAAGGATTCAAGGATTATTATTATCAAAAAAGACAAGTTAAATTATTCTCTCTTTTTTTAAGACATTAATGTGTTAGGTTTTTAAAAGTCAGGTTACCAAAACTGTGGGAAAAAAATCGTATTTTCCACTTCACTACAGACTACAAAAAGCTCTTTGCTTTTTTCACATACAGGAGACTAAATCCCAGGTGAAGGTCTATGAATATATGGGCACCTCTCCAGTGATCATCTGCTGTAAGATTGGCGCTTAAAATGCATGATCAGCTGTAATTAATCGAACAAAGTGATTAATCACATTTAGTTCCTTTTCTTTTTGCATGCAACCTGTCATAATCAATTATTTGTGGAATAAATTGTGACTCTGGAGATAGGGGTGGCAGAAGTGGAGCGGGGAGCCTGATGAAGACTGATGACAGCCCTAAACATGGGACATGACAGTAGGAACATGGTGGAGATTGAATCCGTAACCCTCCGAGCACATCATAAATTATCTCACTCAGAATAAAATGATTGATTTGCATCGCTTCTTGTTGCACCTGGAATTGCTGTCCTTCACAGGAACAAACCAGGTGGGTGAGCACTACATTCGCTATCATAAGCTATGAAAGAAAACACTAGATGTGTTATTTAAAGCCTGTCTGCAGAAATCCCTTTCTCTCTCTTTTTTTATCCTTGAGGACATTAGGTAAACACGTCTAGACACAGGGAGCAGCCTGTCACAGAATATATGGACGTGCATGTAAGTCATAGAAATTTGCAGATGCATATAGCTTCAGATTAACAACAGATTAACAGTGAGTTTCAGTCACAAACACTGAAAAAAAGTTTTGCACTCAGTAAAAGGCAAGTTCACAGAGCGATACTCTCCTGAAGTGACAGGTAGCTGATATGACACTAAAACTATAAGACTAATTAATAGCTAAATGAAATAAATGATGTGAACGTGTATTCTTTACTTTGTAAAGAACATTCAAGCCAGTGTAATTATTGTAATGTATTATTTCTATGTTGCTTAACAAAAATGAACAAGTATGTGCAGCTATGTGAGGCACTTATACAGTATATGGATGCTAAAACTGTAACACTCCACCCTCTCGTCCAAATATGGTCTAATATTAAAAACAAAAAAAGTGGTCAAGATGTAGAATATAAAAATTAAATATTCAGCATTGTATTATATGGCAATGTGTAAGCCTCACTTGCTTGTATTTAAACATTGCTAGTTATTTTACTGATCTGTTACTGTAATGTGGTCGTAATAGATGTGTTGTGTTTTTTCACTAATGTTAATGATGGCCGTAACTGTTCATTATGAGATCTAGAATACAGTGCACAATTTAGCATTTGACATTGATCGCTTTTAATCAAGTCCTCATTTAGATGTTGTGATAAAAAACGACTTCTACCACAGGTGACATAAAAGATTTGAATTTTAACCACAAAGTAAAAGCAACAGTTTTTTTTTTGAGTAGAAGTAAGAAGTTGTATCAATTATGTTTCATTGGAATTGTGTTTAGTTAGTGATGCTCAACAGGCCCAATGGTGTACCCCGTCTCTCATCTTGTGACAGCTGAGAGAGTCTCCAACAATGAACTGGACAAAGAGAAGAAAATAGATGGATATTCATGCACGTGTTATCGTGTTTGCTTAACGCTGTCTTGATTTTGGTAGTGCACAGTCCTTCATTCGATACTTTCATCTTCAGAAAAGGAAAACACAAACACTCCTTGTCTCCAAGCAAGAGGAAATGAAGGTCTAGATAAGCCCAGACAGAAGCCTTGACTTGGCACAGCCATCATAGCAGGTCAACACTCAAGGCGCTACACAGTCAAGACTGTCATCTGGTATCAGTACCTGCGTCTCTCTCAAACACATCAAACAAGCTCTCACACTAACCGAGACCATCCAGACCATATCGCGCGCACACACACACACACACACACACACACACACACACACACACACACACACTGATCTATTGATACACATATACATAGACTATATGCACACACACACACACAAAACTCACCAGGGCTACACAGAATTGTTGGGGCTAAAAAATCCAGGGGGTTGATGGGTAGTTATGGCAGGTGACAGAGTGTGCTTCACGCTCAGACAAATGGAGTCTGGCAGCTTCCCCTCAGAAAGACTTCAGGCTGTTTTTTCCCCCTTTTTCTTTTTTTATTACTGCCTGACTGACTGCTTCTGCCTTTTACCAAACATCTATTGTTTACCTCTGTTCTGTTCAGTCTCACCTCAGATGACAAGCCATCCATAGAGGGCCACTTCCCTTTCATTCGCTCCCTCTTTTCTTCCTTTCTTTCATCTTCTCTGTTTCCTTCCTTTCCTTTTGCACTGTGGCTTTTCAAGCCTTTTTGCCACCGTAATAAATGAGTTTTAAACTGACATGTTGTCGGCCTTTCTCCCATGGAAGTTCACCGTTTTATAATTAGGTCTGGCAAACCTCACTGCAAACTTGGAGTAATAATCACATGACGGGGAATAATACCTGTCCGCTCAGCTAACTACAGCATGTGTTTAGATTGAGATTTAAAAAAAAAAAAACTACCCGGAATATCAAACAGGAATGAGATACATTACAATAGTGACAGATGGCATTTGGATACAGAATAACTAAAGCATGCACTGATATTGTGAGCCTCTGAATATATATAAAAATCAATGTCGCCTTACACATCCGACATTTACTGTACATGAGCCAGCCTCTGCCTACATAAGATTTAGTCTGATTTCTCTCAAACCTGACATTAAAATACATCTCTGCTGTCCAGGCTGAAATTGCATTGATTTTTCTCTTGGTAAAATTAGATTGCCAGGCACATCACTTCCTCTCACAATATTTACATCCGAAATAAGTCTAGTGTCTGTAAGATTGCGCTATATGTTGTTATCCCTCACATTTCAAAGCAAGGAACATTTTGTCTTTCACTTTCTAATTGCATTAATGTAATTTATATGAGCTAAAAGCACAACTCGCTTTAATGACAAACTCTCTGATGAATTAATTAAGAAGTCTAGAAATGTGAGTCACATTTTCTAAAACCATTGCAAATTAAGACACTCATAAATTAGTGAAGAGAAGCCTTCTTTTCTGGTAACATCACATTAAATTCATGATAATGGGCACATGTGTGTGCTTTTTATGAGGATTTTGCCACACAGCTATAACTGAATACTAATCTGAATAGGAAAATAGATTCATGCTATTAAAATGTCATTTGGTTTTGGATTGTGCCGAAGTCTCAATCATAGATGAAGAACAGGCTTCATTAGCATTTGCCCCCCTTTTTTATTTAGGGAAAATGCAGCAAATGTGGTGTAGCTCTTTCTTTCTTTCTTTCTTTCTTTCTTTCTTTCTAATACTACAGACAGAACAATGATTGGGACATTACAATGTCATATTTTAATAAAATGTAAGTTAACTCATAGAGTAAACTACAACTTCTGTGATAATCTTGACGCCTTTTTGAGATGTTTGTTGTTTTTCGGAATGCATTGGCTAGTTTGTTCATTCTGAGGTTAATGGGCAATTTTGGGGGTGCTTCCAATGTATGTATCTCTGGATGGTACAGAAGGAATATATAATTTGGGCTCATTGTTTATGCATATGGACATACTTTAAAAGAAAAAAACAAAAACAAAACACTAACAACCAAATAACTTCCAGTATCAAAGATTTAGTCCCTTTGTCTTCTCTCTCTCTTCTCACTTTATCGAGATTATGTTTGAATGGAGCATAACTTAACCATTTGGCTGCACTGGATAGGCGTAGCAACAAACCATGAACCAGTAACATGGAATTTACTGGTGCAATTATCATTTGCATTGCCTCACCTTAAAACTCACCAGATGTACTGTAAAGGATGTGCTGTTAATCTTTCAGATACAGAGGATATTCAGCGTTCTCATAGAGACTGAGTGTCAGTGGGGTGGAGCTGTTTTGGCAGTGCTGGGAGAACAAACAACACATTAAGCCATGGAAGGTCATAAAATTTGGGCTAATCATTGTAAAGGACCTTTGCCTGTAGCCTGATGTAATTTCTGATGACTTTTTTATGTTCTTCTTTCAGTTTCCACATCCTTATTTTTCTCCATATTTATTTATTGAATTGAATTTACTGCATTGGCTCAGCAATCAGTCCAAAATATACTCTGTCTTTTGCCTTGTGGAAGCTGGGAAAGCCTCCAACTTTGAAAGTGGGATAAGTTGCCAAGATGGATGGATGGATTTTTCTTGGATCAATTATCAAGAGTTGATGAAGAACATGTCCATGCATTATAAAATAATAATGATGATGATAATAATGATAATAATAACCCTTTTTTATTTTAACTGTCATGAGCAGAGAACAGGCTTAAACCATACAGTGTGTCCCTTTTAAGTTGTGTACATGCATGTTTAATAAATAGCTCATGAAATTCAAATGTGACAAATTAGTTTGCATTCAGACCTGATGTCCACTTATGAGAGTGTACCTACTCTTAGAAAGCATAAGCAATAAAGTAAAAGATTGATTGTTGCTTTGAAACAAATGCCCTTATCAGTATTTCATTTTAAAATATTGGACCTGGGGTTTCATACAGCACAGGGGATATTAGGTGCACATAGATTCTGTAACCATTCCCAAGTTTGGGATTTTGAGCCTCCATCAGAGATTATCTGGATCCCACAGCAGGCTTATGACAGATTAGTTGGTAGATTGATTGATTTAATTTACTGGCTGTAGATGAATCTGTCTTACACATACAGGTGCTTCAGTGTGACCGAATCTCTGTCTCTGGTTCTAACAGAGGCAAAAATACATTTAGAAGGCAGCGCAGCAATACATTATTAAGTCCTGTGATGGTCATTGAACATAATGTCACTGAACTTTGACAAGTTTATTGATTCATAGTAAGCCTTTGTACAAACAAGCCATTGTTTGGGTTGTCAGCATATCAATACATGTAAGCAAGTGATTTTATTGGCATCCCCTGACATTCTTGATCTTGTAGTTTCACTTTCACCCACAAATCCTTCTAACAGCAAAGTCATCCTTATGAGAAATACTGTGAACATTTGTGTCTGTTTAGCTTCTGTTATAACTGAAGTGTATTTGTTCTATTATTGACCAATGCTGATTGGAACTGGCAGTGCTTGTGGCAAATGGCTTGTCATGCTTGACTGTTTGTTAGAGTGGAGGGAATCAGTCACATTAATGATTCTGGTAAGCTATAAGCCATTGTCTGTCAATCAACCAATCACAGCCCGCATTCTGACAGCACATTTTTCTGCTCCGAGGTGGTAAAATAATGAATATTTAAACTTACATTAATGGATTTCTTAACCACTTGGGGAACCGCAACAAGCTGAAAACATAGTACTGACATGTTATCACCTCTTTAGGGTTGTAAAGCAGATTCGAAACAACATTAATATTTACTTGGCATGCATTGCACCTGCACGTCATTGTGTCTGATTTAAAGGAACAGTTAAACTGTAATGTGCACATTGTATTTGATCTCTTATTTCAGTAAGAGCTCACAAGGAAAAAAATATTACTATTATTAGATTTTAAATTGGTCAAAGGTTACAAATAATAACAAAGAGGTAAAGGTGAGATGAAAAATAGACAACTGTGGGGTAAGGCATCTGTGTCATGCTCAGTATAATGAATAGAATTATTGATGGGCAATGATCCATCACTAATTCCATTATTGATGGATCATTGCCCAAACTGCAGGTTTTGCTTTCTTTTGATTGTCATGTTGATCAGAAAAAATACCCACCAAATGATTTTTAGAAATATGTGCATACATTTTGGAGGCGGTCACTTGAAATAACTGAAATAACACATTTCATGTTTTCAGTATAAAAGGTAAGACAACGTACTAACCAGGGAAATGCACCAGGGTTCTTTGTAACTAAGAATGTCAAAATAATTTCAGGAGTTAATTGGAACTGAAACGAGGATACACTATTGATCACCTTATTCCCAAAATGCATTAAACAGACTGTGAGTGTGTATGATAGTTAGAAAGCATCCATCTTAAAGGTGTTGAATAAAGTGGTAGAAAAGAGTGCCTGTACCTTGTAGTAAAAGGACTCTTGAGTGCTCATTTAGAGTAGAAAAGCACTATAGCAGTAAAAGTACATTTGACCTTATTTGTAATAGTAGTAAATGTGTTTGTCTGGCTGCAGTGTGATCCTGGGCAGGTGCCTGCTATTGGAGAGGGGTTGGAAGGAGAAATGTGATACCGTGACTGAAACAATGCACTGAAGAAGACTAAACTGCTCCACAAAGTTCAGAGCTTATCAGTGACAGTTTTTTGTGGCACTTCTCATGTGAATACATCATTGTTTTTTTTTTATTCATGGTTCATGTAAAATTGATTAGTGCAACTATCTTGGACAACTTTTCTTGAGTTGCTGTAGTCCCAGATGGACCTCGGCTTTTGATCATCAGCTTAGTCTTACTTTGTCTTTTCATACTTTGTAGAAAAATATTTCTTCATTGCTTTGTTTGGACTAGTGCCAGGTCTGCCTGCTGACTAGACGAGTATTTTAAGACTTTACCCAGGCTGTCTTAGCAGAAGCACACCATTTTTTTAAGTCTTCTGAGAAAACATCATAGACCACTGGCTATCACTTTTCTTAGTAAGGTGAAAATGAACCTTACCCATATATGAACATTGCATATAAGGATTTTGGACTAAAACCCTTTGAGTGTACTGATCACAGACCATGGGACTTGGAAAATGGTATAGACCCTGAAAACAATTTCTATACCCATAAGCATGATCAAAAATGTGAGTATTATACAAATGAGCAGTTTAATCGAAATATAATAACGGATAATGTAATATCAATCATACATTTTAATAGTAGAAGCCTCAACTCAAATCATTCAAAAAATCCTGGACTGTCTAGCACAGTTTTCTAAGAAATTCACTGTCATTGCAGTTTCAGAGATTTGGTTAGATGGGGATCAAAACTTAGTGAAGATTGGTGGTATTGCATCAATAGAAATAAAAAAAAGGGGAAGGGGTGTTGCCTTGTATACTGATAATAATTACAAATGTAGAATCATGAGCGAATTGTCACTAGCACTGGATAACATAATGGAGTGCATAACTATTGAAATAGAAGCTGAAAAGTCAAAGAATCTGCAAATCAACTGTATCTACAGGACCCCTGGATCTTGTATAAAAATGTTCACAGAGGAAATGCTGAAGATGTACAATCCCATTAACAACAAGAAAATGAAATTTATTTGTGGTGATTTCAATATAGATTTGTTGAATCCAACTGTGAACAGTGCCATCACTGATTTCATCCATACAATGTACAGCATTAGTCTTTATCCCTTAATCTGCCGTCCAACAAGAATAACCTCACATAGTGCTACACTTATCGATAATATTTTCACTAATGTTGCTGACAGGAATGTTGTAAGTGGATTAACAGTAAATGACTTAAGTGACCATCTACCAGTTTTTGAAACAGTACAGAGCTACACCAGGATTAACAGATGTGAACCTAATAAGAAATTAATTAACATAAAACACAAGAAGCGATTTTGCCGCCTCATGAAAGCTCAACACCCAAGACTGGAGTAACATCTATGTTCAAGATGTTGACGTGGCATATGAAAACTTCTTATCAATAATATTAACTCTTTACAATAAACACTGTCCCCTGGTGAATAAAACAAAGAAAACTGAAAACTGAGAAGAAAACCATGGCTAACAAAGAAGTTGTAAAAATTGTAAAAACTGGGCACCCTCCTAAAACTAAAACTATTAATGTAGCAAACTCCATGTTTATGAGGGGAGTAGATGAAGAGGAAATTATGGATGTAGTTACATCCTTTAGCTCAAATGACTCAAAATCAAATGACTGTGATGGCATTGCTATGGACTTAATTAAAGATATTATTGGATGTATTATGAAACCATTTACCTACATTTGTAATCTGTCATTACAAAGTGGTTTATTTCCTGATAAGATGAAAATTACATTGGTAGTTCCAATATATAAAGCTGGAGATAAACATCTTCTCACAAACTATCGGCCCATCTCTCTACTACCGCAGTTCTCTAAGATACTGGAAAAAAATATTTTACAATATATTATATAACTATATCACAAAAAACAATGTACTATATGAACAGTAGTATGGATTTAAACCCAAAAGGACCACGACACATACCTTAATGGAGTTTATAGATACAGTAACAACTGGTATTGAAAACAAAGAATATGGTGTCTGAGTTTTTTTAGATTTAAAGAAAGCATTTGATACCATTGATCACAACCTTTTACTTAACAAACTATGTACATATGGGGTCAGAGGGTTGGCATTATCATGGGTTAACAGTTACCTTAAAAAGCTTAAAAAAAAAACCCAAATAAATGCCATAAAGTCAGAATTGAAACCCATTGTGTGTGGGGTTCCCCAAGGATCAGTTTTAGGGCCGCTGCTTTTCATATTGTACATTAATGAGATATGTGCAATTTCAATGTCTTTGAAAATACTATTATTTGCGGATGATACAAACTTACTGTGCTGTGGAAGTAACTTGGAAAAACTTCTGAATGAACAAGAAAATGAATTAAATAATCTGAAGACCTGGTTTGACCATAATAAATTAACGTTGAACCTGAGTAAAACAAAATTCATAATATTTGACAATCACACATATTCTTCCAATAGTAAACTGACAATAAATAACACTGAATTAGACAGAGTATCTGAAATAAAATTCCTTGGTGTGATAATACATCACAAACTATCCTGGATTCCCCACATTACTCATATCAAAGGCAAAATATCGAAGTCTCTGGCAATTCTCTACAAGGTTAAGGATCTCATAAATCAAACGTCATTATAGACTGTCTATTGTTCTACTGCCGTACATGACATGCTGTGAGGAAGTGTGGGGAAACACGTATAAAACACACACCCATTCAATATACACTCTGCAAAAAAGAGCAATAAGGATAATAAATAAAGCTACTTCAAGAAAACCATCAAATCCACTTTTTATTAAATTAAATATTCTCAAATTTAAAGATTTGGTTGACCTCAGAACTGCACAAACAATGTTCAAAGCAGCAAATAAATCATTGACCCACAACATTCAGAATAAGACCAAATACTCATGACCTGAGAGGAATCCTTGTGTTCAGCAAGCCAGTAGTAAAATATCACAGCATTACAGTCAGAGGAGCTCGTGTGTGCAACACCTGTACACATGAAGTCAAGAAAAGTACATCAATAAAAAAATTCATAAGATTTTTCAAAAATAATAAATTGCATGAATATAGGAAATCTTCCTCTCAGTGACTGAGTTGTCTCATTGTGTCCTCATTTTTTATAGATCAAGGACAGAGAACCCCAGGCTTAAGTGTTCATTAAGGTGTTTTTCACAGAGATATAAAATAAGCTCAGAGATTAAGCGGGTGTTAAACACTGCGTGCTTCGTTTATGTAAAAATGTAGTTTGTTGTTGTTTTGGTTTACGTGCAGAAAATGGTTTTATTTGTTTATGTTCAATGTGTTAGACTTGTACATAGTTAAACATATCATGGATCAAATAATGTTGAATTCTGGATCTGGATTTGTAAGCAATGAAATTTGAAATAAGGGGGTAGGAACAGGAAAAGTGTAAACTTCATCCTACTCATTTTCGAGCACACAAATTCTGTAGACATAGATATATACATGAAAACCTGATGATTTTTAAGTGTTGTTTTTGTTCTCTTGTTATTTCAGTTATATTTGCGTGTTCGAAATAAAATTCTATCTATCTATCTATCTATCTATCTAAATAGAGGCATTTTCCAATAAAATTGAAGGCAAGATCATTTTTAAGGTCCATCCATCCATCCATTCGCTACCGCTTATCCTTTTCAGGGTCGCGGGGGGTGCTGGAGCCAATCCCATTTTTAAGGTATAGATTCATATGTTTGAACACAACATGCCATTACTCAAATGCAAACTAGTGTGTCTGGCCATGAGATACTAAGACCTGCTGCTGGAAACATAAAAAACAAAAACATAAAAGTATAGAGTTTTAACAGATATCATGCTGGATTAAATAACTTCATCATTCATGACTTATAACATTCATTTACAATGACCAGCGAGCAGTGTGAGAGTCAGGGATCAAACATGAGTTTAATACATTACTCTTCTTGGAAGTTTTCTTTTTTAGGTTTATTGCTTTGTTTAGTCCTTGGCCACATAACAGTACATGAATGCTTTCCAGACAGTTAGATGATAAAAATATAGATTCACTCAAGCAAGTGGATAGTCATCACATTCTCATCTCAGAGTGTCACACTGCTTTTCTGCCACATCGAGACATCGATAAGATACACACAAAGTTATCTTCTTATCGTCTTCTACTTTGTGCTCAAAAGTCTTTTTGGCATGTCAGGCAGTAACAAAGGTTCTTCCGTTCTTCAGTCTGAGGCCAGTTTTAGGAATGCTGGTTCAGCTGTGGATTGAGGTTCTATGCTACCAAAGCCAATGGTATCTTAGGTGATCCTTCTTTGCATTCTCCCTCAGGTGTACAGTGTAGACTCAGACTCACAGTGTAGACCCAGTACAAAACTGGACCCAAGTGCGGGACGAAGTGCGGAGGCAGGATAGTTGAATTAAAGTAGTGGTTTTATTTATCACAAGGAAAACAAGCAGAGACAAACCTAGGAATTTGGCATGGCGTGATATACAATGGGCTTGGTGGGGGGAATGCTAGTGTGGGGCAGGAACAAAACCTAGAACCTTGGCTTAACACACAATATAGTACAGGGCAGGTGATCCTAGTACAGCAACCGGAGGCACTTTACTTAAACAGAGGCTGATGCGGTGCTCGCTGATCTTACTAGAGGGAGAGAGAGAGGAAAGGACTTAGTGGGTGCATGGGTTGGTGCTGGAGCAATAGTGATTGCTGGAATGGAATGGCTTACTTGGGCAGGAGGCTGAGGCTCAGCAGTGGAAGGCAGAGGTCCGAGGGGATGGCAGAAGGGCAGGCAGGTGGTGTGGTTGATGATGCTCTTAGCCTAGCTGAGAATCCTGCATGGGTTTGTGTCCAGAGTCTAGCAGGTGAACCTACTAAAGCTACAGGATTAGGTTAATGCAACCTTTGTTTTTCTTTGCTCTTTGTGTTGTTATGTGATTTAAATATGTGTGCAAAATATTCTGCGAAGGTCAGGCTGAAAGAGGTGTCTTACAGGTAAACAGAGGCAGGTTCATTAATGTCACTTAATATGCACATAAAAACAGGTCAAATCAGCCAAATCTCTATGGGAACCTTTGTTATCCACATCTGTGACTTAACTTTAGCTGTTATGTGCACACTGAAAAACACACATACAGACACAGATTTAAAATTTTCATTTGCTTTCTAATGAAAATTATGTAAAATACACTGGAAGAAAACAGTTTAAAAAGTAGTGTTACTCAAAATGTTACTGTATTATTTAGCCACAAAAAGCAGTTTTTACATCTTGTTGTTTTCAAGTGATATTGAGCAATAGTTATCTGAAGATCTTAAAAAGTTGGAGAGGCAAAGAAAAGCAAATGAACAGTCAAAGTCAGAAAAAAAAATCTTAAGCCATTCTTAAAGAAGAAAAACCAAGAGAAAAAGATGAGGTATGCCAAATTACAAAGTACTGTATTGAAAATTAGTGGCAAAACAAGAAAAGACTGTATAATTTCATGCTGTTATTATTCATTGTTCTGGAGTGATGAATCCAAATTTGAAATATGTGGTTTACATCATTGCCAGTATGTTCCTAAGAGGTCAGGAGGTAACAGCTTAACTTCCCAGCATTACAATCCTTCCAAACATACAGCCAATGCAGTAAAAACAAAAGCTGATAAGAAAAACACACAATGAAACATTTTCATGGATTGACCCCTCCAGAGAAAAACACTCTAAACATTATTAAAACAGGAATGAAAGATAGGCAGCCAACATGAAAAGAAGCGCTTTGGTGTCATTTAAGCCCAGAGAACTGTTCCTGAAAGAAATTACAAAAACGCCTGAGTTCATGTTGTGGTGAAGGATAAATGTGGCCATACAAGATATCGAATTTCACTTGAAATTCCATGTATTTACATGTAAGACTGCACAAGTTTCAACCAATTGCTGTGCCTATGTTCCATTTTCCTTACAAATTATATAGAAATGAGTGGTGACTAAAGGCTTTTGTACAGTAGTGTAGAATGACAAATGGCAAAACCTTCTTTTTAAGAAAACAAATGAATCACACAGTTTGTCTGTGAAGGTTCTCAGTCATCCAGGTTATTGTAGTCAAAGGAGCTTGCAACTGAAGAAGCTTCTCGGATGAGAAGTGAAACATCTTCAAGCAACTTAAAGAAGTCCAGACGCTTTTCTTTGCAAGCTCCTTTGACAATCACGCAGTTTCTTTTTTTCAAATTACCAGCAAAAGTTGTAATTTTGAGTGTTTGTCACTGTTGTTTACTATTATTGTTGCTATTATTATATTTTTTAAAAAGTATCTCAAATGCAGACTCACATCTGTATTTAACTAGTTTAATGCTCAGATGTAGAATGTCTTTTCTATGTTGCATTCTGAGCATTCAAAGAAAGGGGCATCGTGTTCTACTTCAACTTTAGCTTGTCACTGAGCAACACTGTTGGCAGCTGATGTAGGGATAGGGGCATGAAACATTATCATTACATATTTTTCCTGTCAGCAAAAAATAAGTAATGATAATGTTTGGTTTTTCTTTTTTTTTCTCGTTCTTTGGAGGTGCTATTTCTCATTCAATCTTATTTTTTTTCTTCTTTTAACTGTAAAACTGGTACAAGATTGGACATATTCTGGAAAGAAAGGGAGCCTAGCTACTCTGTTTTTTGCTACAGAGAAACCTTGGAATCACAAATCACAAGGAAAGTGCTGCTACATCAAATGTGAGGTGTCAAATGGTTGGCTCATTTACCTTTTCCTATTTATAACACCCTAGTGATTTCCCAACAAGTCCACAGTGACAGTGCGCCAAAGCTGTATCTTGTCTACCTGGCTGGCCAATTGCACATCCAAGCAAGCCACCTGCTGACAGTAGAAATGTTTCTAAACTGAGGCCTTTTCATCCCAGGGACAGCTAGAGAAAGTCCTCTGTATACATATATAAATAAATAAATATATATATACACATTTTTCCCTTATTTGGATTACTGTGACTCTGTTCCTCTCTGCAGTTTCTGAGAAATGTTTCTTCCCCCTTACAACTCCTCCAAAATGCTGCAGCAATGCTTGAAGGAGAAATGATCTCCACTGCAGCTACCTGTGAGTTTCAGAATTGATTTTTTAAGATTCTACTTTCATGGCTCAGCTGGCTATGTCCTGTGGCTATCACAATCCTTGAAGTCCTGTGCAAGCTAGAGCACAGTTTGAGATCCTCGGGCTTGGTCCTTCTGATTGTTCCAAGGTCTTGATTGAAAAGAATACCTTTTGATTTTCTTTAAACTAAATATGTCAGTAGTATAGAAAAAGGTCTGATGTTCATATCCTGTTGGAAACACGTATACAAGTGCAGCTGAAAATATTTGACTTCAAAATAGGAGTGGCCCTGGACACTGTTAATCCTTACTTCCGTGTATATCTTCAAGAGTGTAGGAAAATTTGGTTATAGAGGCTCATTAAAATTCTTGCCAGCTATTTTGGACAAAACAAGCTTTCTTCAGCTCTTTTGTTCCGTTAGTCATTCAGAAATAGTGCATTAATTTCACTTTCAGTGTTGAACACTGCACTGAACCAGAGGTCCACATAAGGTCAGAGCAAAGCAAGACTTGTCCAGAGATAACATTTTGTCCTCTGCCCAGGTGGTTCGAGAATTTTTCCTTAAAATCAAGTTTTTTACTTCATTACATTTATGTGATTTTTTTAAATGTACATGGACGTTTTTTGTTTCTGCATCAAGCATGGAAAAGGTCACCTTAAGCCAAAAGGAAGAAACATTTTCTTGATATTCCTGATCTGCTTTTAATTCGTCATTGACGTCCAGTGTTCCTGTAACACTGTCAACAAATGCACTCTCATACAACACTAAACAGGTGACACAAAGGTGATACTCCAGACAGACTGTAGAAGGACACTCTGTTAGGGGCTCATAACTCTTGCTTTCATATGACCTGCTGGGTGTTGCTTTTCAGGTCATTTGTCCACACTAAGTAACCAAGTTACTTATGTTCCAAACCTGTGACCCTATTGTGCACACGTAAAACAGGATTACAAACTTTATTTATGTAATCTAGGAATCATCAAGTTACTAGACTTACAAAACAAAACCACATTACAAACAAGTAAGTACAAAAATAGAGGTTAATGTCAATTGCAGTATATATAGTTGCAGTGAACAAATACAGCACATGGTTAGTTTATCTTTGCTGAGGTGATATTAACTGTACTACATCTTTCCGGCATTAGACTTGGCTTAAAATGTGATTATTTTATTAATGTTGTGGAGTCATCTCTGCACAATCAAAATGAGTTCATAGACTCAGAACCAGTTTTAACAGCATCTAGCCTTCTCTCTGCATCCAGTTCCATCAGCTGTGCTCTGAATTAATGGCAGTGTTGCAGCAGTAGCACAATCAAAGTGCTGATGATAAAAGCAGATATATCTTAGCTGATCACATTTCAGCCTCCATCAGTACTTTAAAACAGATTTTGACAGGACAAAGAAGCCAGCCTGTTAAAGTATTGGCATAAAACCGAGCAGTCCTATTTATGATTATTACAAAAAAAGTAACTCAACATGTAATTTTAGTTAAGAAAGTTCAAAGTTTTAAATTACTACCTAGAAACCTAAATCTACCCCACATCAATCTATTGCCAGTGTGATCTGAGCATTTAATAGAGTTTAAGTATATAGCAAAGGCTATTGGCTTTAGAGCTTGATTTATTTGCTAATGTTTAACCATTCCTGTATGTTATAGTATGAATGTGCAATGAGGTACATTTCTATTAATTAAGCTATTAAATATTCATTTTAATTTGCCACATTTTGCTACAATACATCACTCATGTTAAGTGCAGGCTCTGAGAAGCAATCAGCATGAAGGAAACATCATAATAATATTGTTGGTTGACTGTAGGGAGTGTGGTTTAGGAACGCATCATCCAAGATGACTTAAGGACTGTTTTATCCCGACATAATACTCTTAGATACGATTTATCTACTTATCGGTTAATCCCATCACATTTATTGACTGAGGGTTACAGTGGGCTAACGAGATTCCAACACAAACACAGACATGCAAAGAACCATAAATGCACACTCGCACACAGACAAACAAAAGTCTCTTATTCTGTCATCTTATTGCATAGGTTTCTTGGAGCGAACTGAATTCCCACGTGGCTCGATTGTATCCCTGCAGCGAAAGGGGAGCAGGGAGCTTTTATCGGCCACTGTTGCTGGTGACAATTAATGTCACTGATGTGATGTGTTCCAGCTCTCGGGCGGGGACACGGAGGAAGGATGGGTTAGAGGTGAGTATAGCCCGGATCTATAGACTGAGAGGAGGTGGCGGTGGTGGCAAAGGGATGCATGCCTGTTGGCTGAGAAACTGTGGAACAATGCCAAGTTCTCCATTAGGGAGCCCTGCAAGGTCACTCCAGTATTCAGTCGTTGTGCCAAGCGACCCAAGCTCTTTGCTCTGTCCTATCGGGAGGGGGAAGTGGAGAGGGGGTGGGAGACGGGGAGAGCAACAGATAGTGAGAGACACAGGGCGAGCAAGGGAGCAGGAAGAAGTGTGGGCCAGAGTCCAACCCATCTGGGATGCGCTCCACAGACAGTCGGTGCCAGAGGTCACTGACAAAGCCGACCCCATCTTTGTAGAATGTCTGAAGGTTCCCTGCGAGAAAATGAGTTTTAGGAGGGAATAAAAAATGCCAGCAGACTGTTCAAGATCCTTAATCAGAGCAAAGGTCCACAAGAAAACAAGGGTGTTGACTCGCAGAAATACTAATGTTCCCCCTCCTTGCAAGAGTTTTTATGGCACCTTGCCAAAAGAGGGGTGAGACGGGGTGCGGCTGGTGGCATTATAAAAAGACGGGACAGTAACTCTTTTGCCCTTGAGAGAGAAAAAACGAGTAAAATGCTTAGTTTTATTTCTTTTCTCTTCTTCAGCTTCTGTGCCGACAGAATGTTAACTTTTGTTCCTGTGGGAAGACTAATCTCTGCTTGCTAATATGCCGAGTGCTTTTCAAATTAAGAAGCGAGGGAGGACCACTTCACAATAAACAGCGTTTTTGTTTACCACTTTAAAGTACCACTTGGTTGTCGCTTATGGTGTAGATTGTCTTGTGAAGAAGCCTGCGCAGTGCAATAGAAGTCTGAAGTCTGTTTAGAGAAAACTGACTGGAGCTCATTAAGGGTATACATATGTATATATATAATGTGTGTGTGTGTGTGTGTGTGTGTACATGTGTGGATGTGTGAGACTATGTGAGGTATTATGTACCTGTATGCATGAGGGTTTTTCAGTCTAGCATTCATCCTGGCTGCTCTCCCCCTCAGCAATACTGGCTTTAGAGCTTTTAAATTGTAATGTGATAGGGTTCACCTGCAAAGCTACCACAATGAATTATTAAGCTCTCCACTATGGATGAGTGAGTCTCATTATAGCTCCCCTCAGTACTGCAGGAAGATAAGCATGGCTGATTATTCCTGGGTTCCCTTTTGCCTTTGCTTTCTAGAGTGCCTGGAAAAGGAAGAATTCGGCAGTACAGCTGGAGTGAGATAAGATTTCGAATGTGTATTCAGATGTTCTTTCACGCTCTGGGAACTGGATGCAGTAGAAAAGGTATGGCGGCATGGTTCGACATCTCTCTCTCTCTATTTCTCTCTCTCGCTCACACACACACACACGCTCTCGCTCCCTCTCCGTCTCTCTCTCTCTCGCTTTATCCCCAAGCCAACAGTACAGGCTGTATGGTGATAACTTTTCAAAGTGAACAAAGGCATCAAAAGGATGGAGGAGACCCGGGGATTATTTAAATACTAGGTGCATTAGAAGCCCCGGTGTGCTTTCCATCCCTTAAGTCATCAACAAAACCTGCTCCACTTTTCTCACTCTGGCTGAGGAACATGTATACTACTGACAAAAGAAAAGAAAGACGAGGATAAAGAAGACGCTCTGGCAACCTGGCTTAAAAGTATTATGTTGTGTTATGCTTGCGAATAACAGTGAAAAGACACTCTGTCCATGTCACGATAAGATAAGTGATGATAACTGGGTACATTTGCAGAATACTGATGTCTACGGAAACAAAAAGTTTTTATTTCCAGATTTTACTTTTAATGAAGTTGGTCTAAGCTAAACAACTAACTAAAAATGTGAACGTGTAAACAAATCTGTCGTCTCGCTTGATTTTCTGTTCCATGCGGCCATGAGACAGCTGCAGCATAGACTGCAAGTGGTGTCCCTCCACAAAGCTCAAAGTGCAAAACATTTTTTTTTAAATTGTGCAAATGCCAGTAAAGGCTGAACAGAGCTTTCAAGTTTCCTATCAGCCTTTGATCAACTGATATCATAACCTGTCACCATATAGCAGGCAGGCTTTCATTGGTTTGGCATGTTTTCTGCCCCTGGTGCTTCGATGAGTGGCGTATCATTAGTGCTGGCTGTCATCACTGTACCCCAAGTCAGCACTACAGGCTCAGATTCATTTGGTAACAACGCATGCATTTTGAAGCGGCAGACAGAAAAGTAGTACTGTCAAAGCAAAACCTTTACAAATTGAG
Organism: Simochromis diagramma; assembly: GCF_900408965.1. Classification (NCBI taxonomy): domain Eukaryota; kingdom Metazoa; phylum Chordata; class Actinopteri; order Cichliformes; family Cichlidae; genus Simochromis; species Simochromis diagramma. The sequence goes on from NW_024387414.1 coordinate 4,550,902, forward strand.
TAAAATGTGCAACCTCTGTCCTGATTAACTGCATAAAATGGATCACTACAGACACAACTTTTGTTTTACTTTGTGAAAAGCTGCTATGATGTAGATAACAGGCTGCTAAGTGTAGTGATGCCTGCACAACACAACCAAAATGAATTTTAGCCAGATGAGCAAATTCAGTGTAGCAGAACATTTACACAAAGAAATTGACATCTGAGTTTAGCATAATTATCTTAAAACTAAAAAAACAAGATTATCAAAGAGTTTAGTAAATTTCACCTCAGGTGACTGTTATCTGTTTCTAATTATGTTTAAAGGTGTAATAAAACTGTTGAAATGAAAGATAAATGACTTGTTTTCAGAAGCAAGCAACTCAATACAGCACCTCAAAAGGCATTAACGGCAGTAATACTCTTCACTCCTCAATCGATGCTGAGCAAAATTAATATTGGAGAGTAAATCTTTCATTTTCTTGATTGATTACCATCATTAAGAGCATTGATCAGCAGCAAGAAGAAAAAACAGTGAGTGGGTGGGGGAGCAGCTTGTAGCTTTTTATCTGCCTCAGACAACATTAAAGAGGAAAACAGAGGCTCATCCTCTCCTCACAGCTCTGTCTGGAACATAGATGTCAGAGAGAAATTTGCAACCATCAAGGGAATGTTTTTGTTCTGACCTCCTCTAGCTAAATGAACGCTTGTCCTTGATCATGGGAAATGGATGCATAAAATGTATAAAAAAAGGAGAGATGCGTGCAAAGTCTTCAAGGTTAATTTACTCTTAACTCTTATTAAGTGTTCGTCTGTTGGGGCTTCATTAGGGTGACATGCTAGTTGTGGCTGAGGACGAGATTAACCTTGCACGGGAGGGGCAGGCGGGCTTTCTTTTTCCATCTTCCATCTATCCTCATACTGGCTCTATCGCCGTGGGGAGGCTGACGCACGTGCTCGGTAAACATCTGTAGCGCATGAGGCATCTGGCATAACAAGGACAAGAAGGTAGCAACAGCAGCACCGAGGCAATGCGGACTCAGTGTCGCTAGCACAGATTAATGTAATAAGCTGGTGAATAAAAACACCAACCTCACGTTAAACGTCACTCTCACCTTTCAAAAAAGTAAAAACAAACAAACAAACAAAATCACGGAGCTCACGGGCACGTCACTGCAACCCCTCCTGGCTTCTGCTCCGCGGCTGTTGAGTGACCCCTCATCTGGGGCTCTCCTCAGCTCTTTCTGGGATAGTGACACGGCTGCCCCTCCGTTGGTCTTCCTTGGTCTCTTGTGCTCTGAGGGCCTCTGGATGTCTGGAGCCTGGATCTCCTCCATACCTGCTTCATGCCCTGGAGGACGGGGCTGTGGCTCCCCACACCCTCTAGCAGATCATTACATGAAGGAACCTTTTAAATACAAGCGCGCTCATGCTCACACAAACAAACTACACCCATTTTGGCTCCTACCTCAAAGCACACTGTGCGCTGTCGATCTTACGTGCTGCACAATACTATTCCATATTTAGTGTTTACTGTTATATTCACATAGATCATCGCAATGATGTTGTTTATTATATTGCTCTCTTTTTTTTTGCTTGTTTTCTCTTTTTTCTTTCTCAACAGGTGATCCAGGTGATTGATAGATGTATTTTTTTGTCTGTTTGTTTTGTTGGTTTTTGTTTTTTGCCCTTTATCACCGTTCCTCTTCACCGCTGTTTTTCTTTCCCTTTCTTTTCCCCAGTCAAGTCTGTCCCGTGTTTAGTACGTTAAAATAAAATAAACGAACAAAAATCACACATACAGATATGCTCACCTGAAACTTTATTCGGTAAACCTGTTCAGCTGATTATTAATACAAATATATAATCAGCCAATGACATGTCAGCAACTCCACATTTAGACATTAGACATTTCGAGCATTTAGACATGGCTAAAAGTTCATACAAAGTATCAGAATCAGGACGAAAACTTTGATTCAAGAAACTCCTGACATTTTTCTGCACAACAGTAAGTCAAATAACCACTTGTTACAACCCAGATACGCAGAAGAGAATCTGAATACACAACATGGCCAACTTGAAGCAGACGCGATGCACTGACAGAAGACCACACGGAGTGCCACTCCTGCCAGCTAAGATCAGAAAATGGACAGTTTTCATCAAAAATAGCAGCTTGGAAAAATGTTTCCTGTTTCCAGTGAGTCTCGATTTTTGCTGTGATGTTCGGACAGTGAGAGAATTTTGCATAAACAACATGAAAGCATGGATCCATCCTGCCACTGCCTCAGCTCAGGCTGGTGGCAGTGGTGTAGTAGTGGAAGATATTTTCGTGGCACACTTTCAACCCCTTAGTAGCAAATGAGGATCATTTAAATGCCAGGTCCCCATTTCCATCCCTTTTGTGACCACAGCATACCCATCGTGTGATGGCTGCTTCCAGCAGGATAGCACACCATGTCACAAAGCTCAGATCATCTCAAACTGGTGTTTTGAACTTGACAGTGAGTTCACTGTGCTCAAATGGCCACCAGAGTCACCAGATCGCAATCCAGCGCATTTGGGATCTGGTAGAATGGGATTTTTCCGTCATGGCTCCAACAATGTAACCAACAAATTTGCAGCAACTGTGTGATGTCATCAAGTCACTATGAATCAAAATCTCTGAGGAATATTTGCAGCACTTTGCTGAATCTATACCATGAAGAATTAAGGCGGTTCAATTATATACTAGGACAGTTCACAAGCACAGCTAACTGTTCATTGATCTGTCCCGTATTATTTATCCTAAAGGGAGATTTTTTTTTAAAGGCAATACACTTAAGTTGTTATTTTTATAATCCGATAAAACTTATTCCTTAGAATTAGTCACCTCTTATAACCTCACTGACACTGTCACTGAGTGTGACAGGAATACAGTATAAAATATATTTCATTTAAATAATTGAGTCCAAACATTGCAAACTAAATACAAAACATTCCCCAAAACAAACAAACAAACAAAAAACAACTGGAATAATTAACTGTAGAAATGGATTAAGAATAAAAAGCTGACCTCGACTGAGGCACTTGCTGAGACCGAGACCGAGTGGAGGTTGGCACTCAAAGAATGGTAATTAGAAATTAATGAGAGAATTCCAAGATCCAAATAGACAATCGTCTGCTTCATAGTATCATAACTAGACAACATATGAGCCACTCATGCTGTTTGTTTTTTTCACTGACCCACAAAGTAGAATTTAACACCGTTCTGTAATATACTTTATATTCTTCTTCTTGACTTAGACTTTGAGGTCTAAGTCATTAACCAGTGACTAAATTGGAAAGTCTTTTTTATTTTTTCTCAGAAATATAGAGAGTTAATTATTAACTTTAGTTAGTTCACTGTTGTTATTTTGTATCAAATCTGAGTTATGATTTTATACGTGCAGTTTTGTCCCAATCCCAGTGAAACTTATGACCCTGTCCTTTCATTTCCGTATGGGCTTGGTCGTGTTAGCATGAAATAGTTTCCAGAGTAGTATAGAGGGGGGAATTCCTCGTAGGACTTTTGTTAAAGCCTTGTTTTCCTAGACACAGCAGTTTAAAAGCATGTCCCTGCAAAAGTGTAAATGTACGTAAAATAAAGGAAATAAATCCATAGAAAAACCAGCAAAATGTAATAACAATAATATTTTACCTTTCAGTTTGATCCTATCACAGTATGAAAGGTTTAATTCAGTTCATATTTAGTGATTAATATTATTTTTTTTTAGTTAAATGATAACAGTGGAATTTCTTTAAAGTTACAAAAGACAACTATATTTTTTTCAGCTCAAATAATTCAACCATTTTTCCAGTTTTTGTGACTAATCATGGTAATATTCACAAAATATTTGTGAAAATGATTTTTTTGCCAAAATCGAGCAGCCTTATCTGAAAGCTTTTAAAGCTGTTTAAAAGAATCCCTGGTAAACCTGTGCAGAGTAATGAAAGTTATTCAATGGGTAATCTAGCTAATTACATTTGCTGATGAGCAATTAGTGTAATAATGTAATTACCTTTTCATTATGGTATAAAATATAATGAGTGAAAAATTAGATATTTTGAGCAACTTGTCCAACAAATGTTGTTGCGGAGGACCAGCAAGAGCCTCGCAGTGTTTTAAATGAGCTGAAAACTCTCAACTGGTTCCAGGTGTGACTGTTTTTCTGGCTATATGTGCCTCCTGCCCTGTGTATGTTGGGGAAGTAGATGAAAATAATGAACAGATAATGTGCTCACTAACGATCACGAGCGCTGTCTCATCATCTGCTGGTCTGATAAAACCCAAAGCAAAAAAAAAAAGCTAGACCCACACAGAGCAGCACCTGAAAGTTTCGACTGTTTCATAAAAACTACCTGACATGAGCAGTAATCTCCATTACCAATATTTGTATTCATCTGAATGTTTAGGGCATTGTTGCCTCATTTTGTAAACAGAAATGTGTTTATGGGTTGTTATTCCTTCAAGACTAATTAAATCTACCAGCAGACAAGCTTGACATTAAACACTTTCCACAATAGAAAAAAACAAACATTATCAGCACACAGTCATGACCTTTCTAGTGTTTGTTTTTCTCAGAGCTGTAACATAATTGTTGAATCTCTCAAGTTTTCTAGGACTTTGAGAAAGCTGGACATGCTGCAGTAAACCGACCGGTTAAAGAGTAGATGATATTTTTTAGAAAATCCTAAATTTACTAGATTTGTGTCTAGATTTCATTTAAGTTTACAAAAGCCTATTAAAAGGTTATTAAAATAAATAAATAAATAAATATATAAAAACAATCTGACCTTCAAAATTTCCAAAATTTTACATAGTCTTTCACCGTTGTTTGAAATGAATAAAATGAACCATCCGCAGTTTTTGAGACCTGGCATCAATCCAGATGCGGGGTGCCAAAAACAACACCCAACCCAGGCAAAGGTGCTGATGCTTCAAAGTGTCAAGCTAAATCCTCACTAATGTAGTTTGAGGTTATGGCTTGGTTTCAGAGTAGGTCACAATTAGATTAGCGAAATCCTGCCTTTGTTTATCACCATGAACTCCTAGTTTGCACCGTGCCTACTGTACGAGTGGCACATACTGTATCTGAGAAAAACGAGATTCTGCAACCTTCCCCATCATCAGTCTTTCTGCGCCTACATTCTGCAGGAATATGATCTGCATTTTACTGTAATAAAGATATAATTGACCTGTGCACAGCAGGAGACGCAAAGAAATGGGATTGATGTCCCACAAAGAAAATTTTCCTCCTTTTGGGTGAGGGTGGTGGTGCTTCTGACTCAGGCTAAATACTTATTCATCCCTTCTATCCCACACCCCACCACAGACCCTGCCGCTCTCTATTCCCACCTCCCGATTTTCATGTCACCATCAATTATTTTCCTCTGCGCTCTTCTGGAAATAAGAAAAATCTCAGCTGCAAGAGACCGAACACACAGTCAGACGTACAGAAGGCATCCCAGTCTAAAAAAATGATTGCTTTCTGCAAGGCAACGACTTGCTGTGCACACTTTTCAGTTAATGTGTTTTTCAGTTCATGTTGATTGTTACTGCCCATTTTTTTAGAAATATTTTACTTTTAATTGCATAAAATAATCTGTCTTTATTTTTTACAATTTTATTGTTCATCTTAATGAAGTTGTTTATTGTTGCTTTTTGTCTGTATTACTGCCCTAAGTCTCATCCTGTACTTTTCACTGAGGAGGTGAGATGTCGTCTTACTCAAATAAAATGGGAACCTGAAATGTTAGCGTTACCATAATAGTTGAAAATTGTGTGCTTCAAAGAGCTCTGGCCATGCATCCACTAATGGCATCTATGGAAATCCATAAATAAAGAATACACAGAATGTACAAGATGTGTTTAATATGGTTATTGTTTTTACACCACTAGAGGAAAAATGTAAATGCAATTACTTTGTCATTAAATGCTTATGTGGCATATCATTTATGTTTTCACCCTTGCACACCCACAGCTGTGCCCTTAAACAATAATTTGTATTTGCAGAACAGTGTAGGATGACAATAATCTAATTGCTTAATCTAATGCTGAGTGCCTGTGCATGTTTAAACTGTGATTATATGAGAAAGCTTTAATTGAAGGAAACCTGGATGCTGAGAACACAGTGGTGCTGTGCTGGACACAGACATCTGTTGGACTGGTATAAGTACAAATATGAGAACTCTGAATACCAACATGTTCAAGTTTCTTACTTACTTACTAGAAACTTTGCCAGAAACTAAGTCATACATTCTGTTCTTGAACTACTTGTATTTATAGAACAGAGTACTAACTGCTTTTAACACAACGTAGGAGTTAAAATATGGTATTGAACTATAGCTTTATTATTTTCTGTAGCAAGAAATAATAAACATTTAAAGTCAGATGCTCGTTATGTAAAGATCTATCACAAAAAAAAATACTGAAAAATAATAATGAAAAAAGTTATGGAACACCTGTTTAAGGTGGATATATGCTGGGATTAAAAACTGACAAAGCACTTTTATGGTTTAAACAGCATATGCTTGTTTAATTCAGAGTGCGCCAGCCACATTTGTATGCATCTATAGCCTACTGCACACAATCTTGCATGTATTGATGCTGCAATCGGGCTAGACTGTGGGTGCCTCTTAATGGAATTAATGGTCTCTTCTACTGTTTACCTTTCAACAAATCTAATTTAATCTATGCGTCCTTACAGGTGTGAAAAACCTAACTACAATGTCATCCAGTGTTAAAGACATACTTTTCTTTCTTATTCTCATTTAAAATGTCTAGCGTTTAATAAATAATTATCTGAATCTTACACCCAAAGTTTTAATCTGATGTAAAATGTATAGAAGTCCATTACTGTATATAGTAACTATTAAGTCTAATATGCCCAAGGTAAGCTATAGTACTTTTTCCTTTGGGAAGGTACCATCTGTGCAGTCTGCAGTTCTGTTGAAGAAAGATGCTGAATCTATTTAATTATTCTTGAAAAATAATTGATTTCTGTGCATTTTTTTTCCCACACTGCATCAAATTAAAGTTGATTACGTCAATTAAGCATCATGAGGTGGGGGGTGGTTCCCTTTTTTTTAATTTATTTTTTTCTGGGAGTTTGCAACCCTATTAGTTAGGTTGCTTACTCTTTAAAATACCAGAATAGGGAGGATGGAGTAGGTTTAAGTTTATTAGATTGCTGTATTGCTGAACTATGAAATATTTTGGGTGCAGTGTATTTTTTACATACAGGCATAACAGAATAGCTTTAGTGTTTTTTTTTTAACTTGAGTTTGAACTTATACAAAATGCAGCAAGATATAAAAAAAAACAGTTTTATTGATTAAAAAACACACTATATCGGATTCATATTGGTATCGGCCGATATCCAAATTTATGATATCGGTATCGGTATCGGACATAAAAAAGTGGTATCGTGCCATCTCTAATTTTTATGTAAAATAATTTAAAAGTGAAGAGCTATAACCCAACCTGTTTCAAAGATTCATTTGTGAAGACCTTGTGAAGAGAGAATTAATCAATTAATTAACCTTACACAAGGTCTGTCACGAAATCATTCCTGTTTTGCTGGAATAATATCTTTAGCTAGATAGCTAAAAGTGATCAATGATGTCTCCACTTCAGTGGCATCCATTAACAGGTAACAGAGCACTTCTGTCATTAATAAAAAATCAAAAGTTATTACCTTAGGTAAGACGATAGAGCTGCTTCTCTCCGAGAATTTATGGTCAGTTAGGAAACTAATAAATACAAACCCACATCATCATTCCCTCACTATTTTCTCCTGTTTTTCATTTATGAAAGCAAACAGAGAAATATAACCTTCCTTATAAAGGCCTTCCTCTATTCAAATACATTTAAAGAGGAAATAGATTTCCTTCCTTCAATCTGAAGGCAATTTATATTTGAATTTTAAGGTATTGTCCTTATTTATGATATTCCATAATGGTGTCATGCTTCTGATCATTTCCATTTGAAACAGGATGCTGTGGCAAGATTTTAATTCAAGAAAGGCTGTTCAAAATTGAGCAGGTGGCACCAGAACCAATACAGACAGTGACTCAGTACTTTGCTTATAATCCTAAGCTTACAAAAGAAGAAGAAGAAGACAATAAAAAGAGAGAGTGAAAAAAAACAAACCAGAAAACTCAGACACGTGCTCCATACCATCATACACGTTGTTGTTCTTAGTTTCTTGGTGTCTGTGTTGGGGTAAACCATGAAAGTAATCAACATTGTTTTTTAGGTTTCTAAAAAAACAGTAGTGTAAAGAATGGAAATATAAATCACAGTAAGTTCGATGCACAGTGAGACATAGGATTGCGGCAAACAAGATTTGAATCTTATTAGTCATCTGAAAAAAACTTAAAACCCCCAAAACAGTGAAGGTGAGAATTCTCCAGTGAGGGAATATGTGTCACACAGCTGTGGGTAGTGCGACTGCACAAAAGCAGACACTTACAACAAGTGACTCACTCCCATAACGCAGGTGCCACTTTAATCATTAATATGCATTTGGCAAGTGATTAAATGTACAGCAGATAAAATGTGACACATCGTAATGAATGGAAATTTTAAAGCATGTATTCAAGTTCAATTAATCATTTAAGATGACCACACTGTCAGGTTTATCAGACTGTTGCATGGAAACCAGAATAAAGAAAAGCGAAGATGGTGGAATAGCACGTTTTTAACACACCTGGCCAGGTATTGTAGATCTGTGTTGGTGATTACATCATAATTTAAATATATAAAAAAGTGCAACAAAAGGTTTGCCAAGAATAAAATTAATGAATAAATGGGCAGGGCAACACGGGGGAGCATTGTTGTCTCACAGCAAAAAGGTCCTGGGTTGAAATCCACCATCTGGCCTGGGTCTGACTGTGTGCTGTCTATGTTCTCCCTCTGTCTGTATGGGTTCTGTCCGGGTACTCTGGGAATGGATGTCTGTTTCTCTCTGGCCCTGCGACAGGCTGGTGACTTGCCTGGGGTTTACCCCACCTCTCCCCCTGTGGCAACTAGCATAGGCTCCAGTCCCCCTGTGACCGTGAATTGCATAAGCGGAAGAAAATGAATAAACAGATGGAATAAATGCCCCACAAAACAAAACAATTGACTTTTATATCCATAGTGTAGCCCTAAATGTATCAATTTGCTGACCTGGGGACATAACACAGAGGACTGGTACCTCCCAAAATTGTACTGCAGTTTTGGCATTGATTTCACCAAGGTTGGAGAGGAAACAACCTGGATTTGTAGTGTGTGGTAATTAGGTTGTCTCAAATTTTGTCTTTGAGATGTTGTCTTTACAATTTTCACTTGACTTCTACTATATGTAACATTTCCCATTTCCCATCTGTTGGACACCAGTGTTTTGATTCATTCATGTAAATCTTTTTGCACCTTCCTTAAACCTGTTCTAACTACCACATGAGTGTTCTTTAATTAAGGTGGGGAATTTAGATAATATCAAAGGAGCAGTCCATCACATAACATTACTCTTTATAGACTCTCCTGTGATTACCAAACCTTTCTAGTCCTCTGTGTTTTCCCTCTGTGACAAACCACACCCATCTGGAATCTAATTAAGAAAAAAGGCAATGGGAAATTGTATTTCAGCCACGTACGCCTACCTGTTACATTTACTTGAAAGAGTGCATTAGATGTATTTTGTAATGCCACCTTTGTGACAAGGTGGGCTTGCTTAAGATGCAAAAGGCCTGAATGTCACATTTGTTCATTGATTTTTGAATCTCACACAAGAAAAATGTTGTGTCTGGTGGTGGAGAATAGGGGCAGGATGGGTATGACTGTCATTTGACCTAGGAAGTCTATTTTAGATATGTGTGATATCAGCTTTCAACAGATGAGTATCTGTTGAATAAAAAAGGTCACGGGCAAACTCGCATTTAAGATTGAATGTGCACTCGGGGCGCAAACAAACCCAAAACAAACTCAGCATTGCAACTCAGCGTGTACATTTTTGAGAAAAGAAGAGATCAATCAATCTCAAACATCAATATCCGTTTGCATCCCTTTAGCCGCACACGTTTTCCAACTAATGAAATCTGTGCATGGCTCCCCTGTTATCGATTTCAGAGAGGCCCTAATTTGCCGCTTGAGATCAGGCAGCTCTCTTACTCTCCTCTCTCTCTTCTATCTCTTACACTTTCCTCGCGCTCTCTTCCTCACCACTTTTCTCCTTTCCTCACTCTTATACAAGCACGCACACTCACACACATTTTGGTATGTGTAACAGTCATGCCTTGGGCAGCATATTGAGCAGTGGCTGCAGTAGAAGGGAAATCCTGTAGGGCAAACTGTTTAGAGCAATATCTGAAGTCGTTAGATATGATTAATAATGTGCTGAGAGGAGCCATAAGCTATCAAACAGCTCATCAGAAGCACATATCACCTGGTAACTACAGACTCACATTTTCAAATACATTTATATCTGCCATTTCGGACTGAAGATGCTTATCAAAAGTGCTTTACAACACTGTGAGTGCATGAACTTTTAGCGTGGGAGGCTTAAAAATGAATCTTTAAAAACAGGTCTCTCTCGTGTATGGCTTAAAATATAAAAATGTTAAATGCCTTCATGTTATTTTAATCCGCAGATCTGTCCTGGTGCCATACACTTAAAATCGATTAGCAATGGTAATTGATAGACACCGACAGATAAAAGCATTAAAAAGAGCCTGATTGTAGGAAAACACATACTTTTGCTATGCTGCCATGTTGTGGGAGTCTTTTATGGAGAATGAGGGAGACAAATTAAACTGAGAAGACTAATTGATTGCTTATTTATGAATGATGCTATGTTTTCTCACACAGTCTACAAAGACTTTATCTATCTATCTATCTATCTATCTATCTATCTATCTATCTATCTTAGATCTTTGTAGACAGTGTGAGAAAACATAGCATCATTCATAAATAAGCAATCAATTAGTCTTCTCAGTTTAATTTGTCTCCCTCATTCTCCATAAAAGACTCCCACAACATGGCAGCATAGCAAAAGTATGTGTTTTCCTACAACCAGGCTCTTTTTAATGCCTTTATCTATCTATTTTTATAGATAGATAGATAGATAGATAGATAGATAGATAGATAGATAGATAGATAGATAGATCCGGAAATAGCATGAGACAACTGTAGTGTGCTAGAGGATCAGAGAGCACTGTTGACTTTAATTAAGGTGGTATTAAAAGCATTACGGGTGTAAGTTTAAGTCCTTGAAAGACAGCTAAATAGTACAGTGACATCAGGGAGTGCCAGATGCTCACTAAATATTCCTTGGAAGCAGACCCCCTGCCTGCACTGCAGTGGGTGGTCTCCAAATAAGACACTGAATGCAAATTGAACCAAGACAAGTGCAATATCTGTGCAATGTGTCATCCTTTGGCTAGGGCTGGTTTGCAAACACACTGTGGATCGTGGCCAGCCCTTTGACGCTCACGCATGTCAGTGACTCTGTCATGACAGTTGAAGCTTTAAGTTAGACAATAAAAAGACTATTTTCCCTAACATTTTCACTTTAATCTTTACTATTATTTCGATTGAATTTTAACTAGCAACATGACATTTTTCAGTAACAAGCAACAATTAACATGTCATCTCCCAAAAATGCTATGGTATGTTTGGAGCCAACTCTACAAAACCACTGTGAGTAACAAACTGCCAGCAGACTTTATAATCAGCACGGTACTGTGGGCAGTTTTTTTTTTTTTTTTTTTTTTTTTACCACTGAAGCTACAAAACATTATTTAATGTTTAAACAGAGTTTTATTTTGTGTGTGTGTGTGTGCGTGTGCGTGTGTGTACCCTGAGCCTACATAAAATAAACAACTTTTGGAGATTTACACTGACTGCTCTTGGTTTATAGGGAATATATACAGACAGTTAATTATAAATCTAACATCCAATTCTTGAGTAAAATAACTGGATTTTTAATGAGTAAATGCTCTATTATTTATTAACACTGAATTGAGTATAGACTGGACACAATAGAATTAATATTTTAAATATGTCTATGTATACCAAGCTCTTTTTATAGTGCAGTATACACCTTGCAAAAGGTTTATGGTATGGAATGACACATTATCTGAAAATCCATAATGACTTGTCTGTTATCATAGCCTCTATTTGCTTAATCGTTTTTCAAGTTCATGGTGGGACTAGAGCTGATCCCAGCTGTCACAGAGCAAGAGGTAAGGTATACCCTGGACAGGTTACCAGTCTATCACAGGGCTAACACATACGTTTACAGTCACAACTGCTGCCAATCTAAACTCACCAATTAACCCAACGTGCATATCTTTGGAGTGTACCTCGAAAGAACCTATGCAGACGCAATGAGAACATGCAAATTCCATACAGGTCGAAGCCAGCAAGTGGATTTGAACACAAAACCTTCTGCTTCAAGGCACCAGTACTAATCACTGAACTTCATTTCTAAATCAGGCTATAGGTAATCAGGTAATTGCAATTCCATATGTTTTTTATGCTTCAAGTAAAGCCTCTAAACAATCCAAAAGTGCCAAAAAGATGTTAGCCAGAAAAACAAAACGACTATAGACTTTGTCAGAGGAACTGAAGAATCAGAGTTTGCACCTCAGTGTATCTGTAATGGATCCCTTGGTGCCTCCAGTGGCTTGTTTCTGACTGTCATCCCCATTCCCAGTCCTTTGCATGAGTGTGTGTGTGTGTGTGTGCATGTGTGACACACCTGTGTTCCATCAGCTCATCTTCCACTCGGGTTTTAAGGTATTGCTTCAGCCACCCAATCTTCACCAGATTCCCATCTCTCTCTTTCTTTGCCACTAATACAGGCATCCATATGTCATTCGATTCAACTCACTTACCAGAACTCATCTACATCCTCTCCAGTGTGACAGCCTGTCCTCTCATGGGGTCTATTCCAAGTATTCCGTTTGGATAGGGAAATTAACCCGTGAGACACTACATGAAGTTACTTGACCTGAGGATTGCCTCGCCTGCCTAATATATTCTTGTTTTTGTAATAAAACCCCTGAAACATGAATATATTAGGCAGTCTTGAAACCTATTAGCTTTTAGTGAAAATTATAGCAGTGTCACTCAAATAAACACCATAGAATGTTACCCACTGTTACCTAGCAAAGGTACCCACTGTTAAAATGGAAACATTGGTTAAAGCTGCTTTCTTGTTCCATTCAGCTGTCAAAATCAGCAGGATTAGTTCCAGTATATGTGCATGTGGATTAAAAGGTGAGCAGGCAGATCTAAAACAAAACAAACGCACAACAGCTGTATTATTATTGTAATTTCTCAATGAACTTTGTTAGATTAAAAACTCACACTGTTAAATAAGCAAACCATATGAAGGGAAAAAAAATCATTTTAGCACACTTATTAGAGAACTCCCCGATCTCCATTAGCAAGTTCTTACTTTATATGCTATTTTGACTAGCACTATGGTAAAGACAGGTTGTTCCGCAGCTTATTACTTTCCAGGAACTGTTAGACTTTTTTTCTGCATTGCACAAAAGTTCATCTGGTTTCCTGTGTTACAGCTCCACATGTAAATGCAGTAATTTATATATAACTGAGCCATAGAGTAGACCCATGGCTTTGTATTCTTGTTTAGAGCATAAAAGCAATTCTCATAGAATTCAATTTCATTTAAATCCACACAAAGAAATCTGGACAATAGAAGCTAATTTGGTCTTAATGGAAAACCGTTCACTTCCTTTCCCTCTCACCGTCTTTGTCACTCTGTGTGTTATTTTCTCCTCGCACCTCTCACTTTCTTTGTGTCTTTCTCTTGGGTGTTTTGTAAACATTGTTGTTACTGTAACTGCCATTTTGCTCTATTAGTTGTTTTCCTACAGTGTTCATATTCCCCTATTTTGCAGAGCTCAAGTGCTATTAAAGGAAATGAACACTCACAGCGCAGTGTGTTCCTTTATAAAACACTCTGAATTGTTTTGAAAGTGGAAGACGAGTATGACTCAGTCTGGAGTGTGATGCATTTCTCTTCTGACACACACAACATGGGGGAGGAGAAAAAGTGGCAGACCTCCTAAAAGTCAGAGAACAGAGAAAATCGTGTTGGGGAAAAATAGCTATTGGCCTCCAGTGCACTGTACATTTTGGTGGGTCAGGTGTTAATGATGTGTTAATTCATTGCCCAACATTTGCTTGCTGTTCTCTAAAAATTACCATCATTGTGAACAAGCATGGTTGCACGTCTGTTGTGTGAAGATAGGAGTATTGGAACATGTAGGTGTGGTGTGTGGGAGAGTGCAACAGCAGGCAGCGACAGACGGTTGAACCTTTGGTGTAAGACTACATCAGCCCTGATGGCTGGTCCTCTGGCTCAGGGCAATCTGACATTTCATGAGAGACGCTTGAAACAGCTGGATTTTATTTTTTGTTTGTTTAAGTAAAGCAGGTGAACAACTAAATTGTCATCGTTTACACCAAAATGTCCCTGTTTCTGGTAATAGTGAATGCACCAAACCTTGGCCTTCACTTACACTGTCAGACTTGCTCCGATCATGATTTGGTGCATTTGTTGAAACATCTTCATCACTCGAGACTTTATGATGGCTTCACTGCCAGCGATTTTCTTCTTTTTAAGTGAGATTTATCACTACAGTGCACATTGCTGACATGCCCGCTGCCACTGTAGTGCGGTGCCACATAAGACCACAAACATAATCACACTGCTTCTTTCCAACAAGATGAAACACTGTCAGCTCCGCAGAGTGTTGTAACAGACTGACTAACAGGACAATATCTGGTAAAGTTGAGTCAGATGATCTTTTTTCTCACCTCACGGAGCTCTGGCTTCTTAAAAAGGTGAGTTCTGCCTCTGATTATTCAAACATGTCTAAGCCTCTTGTCTCAGTGTGCATCTTTTAGTATTTCTCAAAAGTGGCCTTTATCACAGATAGGGAGTCAAACTGGCCACTGAATGTAGGCAAGAATTGAACTTATTTTCACTGGCTTAAAAAACTGTTTGGATAAAGGAGGCAATTGGCTCTTTGTGTTTCATCACTTCAGCCCAGCCTGCACCCTGACACTTCACAGTATAGCTCTCCCATAGTTTTTGACAACCAATTTTCACCTATCACATTTCATGTTACTCTGTATTAAAGAATCCTAGAGGCCACCGGGATGGTGATGTGGTATGCACTTCAGTAAATTGCCTTTGTTGACAACACCTTGCATATACATTCTAAAGGCCCTAAAACCTATTTTCACAATCAGCGTGTTACAATCTGTCAGAATTAGAAATGTTCAGGTTATCAAATGATAATGATCTGGTTCTTTGTGTTTGTGTAGTTACTTTTCTCAGAAGTAGCAGGGATTAGCTGGACAAAGGAGATGTCATTTTTCTTCTGGTACCAATTGAAATTAAAATGTGAACATTTTATTAAAAAGGTAATGAGATCTGGTAGATTGCAGACCACTTTCAGTGAGTTCTGATCATATCACACTATACAGTACTTTTTCCTGAAGTTGTACTTTTGTCGCAGTTCACTTAGTTGTGAGTATATATATGATATGAAGCCACTGTTTTCATTGCCTAATAAATTCAACACAATTCCATTTTCAACATGGTAGTAACCGTTTCAGGGACATCCTTTTCTGTTTTAACATCATCACAGATCCATGCTCACTGGGAGATAAAGAAAATATTCCCAAGTTTGATGTGGCTGAAAAGCAGACAGGCCTCCAAAAAGTCTTGACCTCAACTGCATCAAAGACCTTCAGAATAAACTGGAACTTAGTGAGTCAGACCTTATCACTCAAGATCAGTGGGTGACCTTACTAAAGTTGCTGAATGTAGAAGAACTGTACCAGTATATTCAGATATGGAGGCATAAGGTTCAAATTCACCTCTGGGCAGGGGGCATTTACTGTAATCTGCTGAAAAATAGGTGCAGATACATATCAGTGCCCATTTTGCAGAGAAAACTTGCAACCAATCATGCTACATTCTTTCATATATTCCATGGTGTTTAATATATGCATGGACATTTTTGTACTTTAACTTTATACTTCATAAAATGAACCAAGCCTGGGGACCCTGAAGAAAAATGTCACTTCTTTTCCAGCTTTTTCACAACCATAACTCCGGAGCTTCCTTCATGGATAGGTTTAAAATGGAGAGTACAGTTAAAACCCTAGCAGCTAGCTAAACAGGCACAGATAACTACAAATATGAAAGGAACAGACCAAAGAACATTATTAAACTTCAACAATAGCAAATAAAACTGTCTGACTATGACAATTCAGAAAGTTATGATCTGGAAAATATCCAGAAAAAAAAAAATTACACAATTAAATATTGTAAATGTTGTATTTAAAGATGTATTATATATTATATCTTGTTGTCCATATACCTGTGGAATAATGTTTATATACCAGTGTTTTGCATCCGACGCAGCAGCTCTATATCCTACAGGTTGCAACTTGTATTTGTGATGATGCGGACACAAGTCCAGGCCTTTGTGCTCCTACATCTGCTACTGTAGTTACACCTCTGCTTTCTGCCTTTGCGGTGTCACATGGCATAGGTGAGTTCCAGATGAGAAGACTTGGAAACAGGATAGCGCACCTGGCCAACAGAGAATGTGAAGAGAATATGTAAATGAGCGGCAGAGGTTATTTGGTATTTGTGAGATGAATGAAATTCTCCCCTCTCTTTTCCTCATTTCCCCTCTCACATTTGTATGACTAGACTAGTTAAGTCCCTGTCACTCAAGCTGCCAAGGTCCATGGGGCACCAGAGCGAGAAGCCGAGTAATATGAGAAAAAGTGAGAGAGAAAGAGAGGGAGAGAAGGTGAGAGAAATTGGGCCAGGGATGATTGCAAATTGTCTGTCTAATGGCTGCCACCCAGGAAGCCATTTCAGGTGACTTGTTATCCGTCATGAGAGAGGCAGACCTGCCAGGATCCCTCTTCTCACTCTCTTTCTCAGTGGGCCACCATTGCCTAAGAGCTTTAGGCTATCACCAGTGACCTCACATCTTAAAACTCCTCTGTCTCCAATTTTAGATGCCTTTTCTCTTCTCTTCTCGTCTCCCTCTCTATGGCTTTCTCTGTGTCTCTCCCTCTCCCACTTTGCCTCGTCCTCCCTGCAGTGCGTCTCTCTGGCTTCTGCTCAGCAGCTGTTGTTTAGTGATAGATCAGTGAAGCAAAAAATGATGCCGAGTATAAAAAATAGATCTTAAAGCAAAGCACAGCCTCCCTTTTCTGACTACCTATTGTTCTGCATTAGCAGCAAGACTTTAGGGATTCATTCAGAGGTAATCATTTGTTACTCAGGGGCACTGTGTCTTTCAAGCACCAATGATGAAGTCACCTCTGAAAGGGCCACAGATGAGAGAGAAATCATTTGCTGTCTAACCACAGTGGCTAACCATTGATTAGTGATCCTGCAATGAGAAAACTTAACATCTAAAAGTAATTTTTTAAGGCTTTTAATCTCTTCCTGAAAGTCAGTTTTGGTGTTTCTTTTTTATTACAACAATTTATATGGTTTTAAAGATTCAATATAGCTATATGCTGTTACCATGGCAAAAAAAACACTCACCCCTCCACTGCTTCAGATTGACATGAGAGAGGAAATTGACATGCAAACCAAGTGTGCTGAAAGTTAATCTGTATGTGCACCATATCACGTGGATCAGAGCTTGGAGGCAGCTAGCATTAAAAGGAACCTGTCAAGCTAAGTGTGCTTCTCAACCTTTCTGCCATTACTCTGACATGTTTTGTGACCCGTGAATTGAAGTCTTGTCAAGACCTAGTCATTTTACCAGCTCTCAACACGGACGGGAGGACTCCCAGTAAATGTGCTTCTCCTAAAACAATATTTTCGGCCTTCTCTGCACGGCAGGTGGCACTGATTGGCTCCTGCACATATCCCTCACTTGTCATTGGTCCCAGTGATGGCTCAAGAACTGTCCAGGGACATCTGGCTTTAGCCACTGGTCCTGCCAATAACCAAGTGTTGAAGCATGAAGCAAGTACTCATTCAACTTGCATGTCAACATAATCAGCTGATCTATCTCTCTCTGGAGTGCTCTTATTAATTGTGCTTTAGTGTTCAGAATGTAGTCATACATTGTGTGTCTGGATTTTTAGACTGGATTTAAACTTCAGCCCATTTTACACCAGCAACTGTTTCTGTCTCCAACAAACTGATCACGTGCTAAGTGACAATAGAAGTTGGAAATTTGTACTGTATATTCAGGTGACCACTGAATAGCTGTGTCAGGCAAGAGAATGGAAATGTTCTGATGGTTATTGTATTATTTTTTTCTTGTAGTTTCTGCAATATGCATCTGTGAAGTTATTAACTTACTTCAGAAGTAAGTTAATATTACTAAGTAAGTAAGTTAGAACTGATATGTAGTTTGAATATTATGAAATTAACACAATTCTAATGGTAGCTTATAATATTTTTGTCGGTCCACAATTTTCAGTGTACACCTGAAAATGCAGAGCTCATATAGCCATACCTATGGCCAAGTTAGAATCACTAAGTAACCTAAAAGCATTTCTTTGGATTGTGTGGAGAAATCAGAGTACAGAAGAACTCACTCAGGCATGAGGAAAACATGCAGAGAACATGCATTTTGTGAAAAGTGCTTTTACACTTTTCACAACCAATTTTACCTCAAAAGAAAATCAAACTTTTCATGTAATGAAGACCATATTACATGTTATAGCTAGTACAAATAATAATGTTACAATTATCAAGCATCATGGAAACTTTGAAAGTCTCTCATATCAGGATTATTCTCTTATTTTTGTAATCTTATTGTGATTACATTTACCATATATGTGCAGATATTTGGATGCAAACATTTGCACAGTCTCGCATAAAACTCCTATAAACATCTGTTCGTCCTAGCTATGACTAAAAGCAATTAAAAGCAAACTCTCAAAACAAAATTCAGGTAGAATAAAAAAAAGACTTCAAACCCTACATTCCACAAAGCTATTGATGCATCAGATGGAGACAACACCACATAATCAGTCGTCACCTAAAGATCTTTTTCAAGCCAGCCATTCTGTGTCAGCTCTCCAAAGATAGTTGGATAGCATGTTTTGATGCTTCTGGCTCTCTGGGTGACTGTCCTGTGGAGCCTGATTGCCTTACAGCCCCCGCTCTGTGGAGAAAATGAGGTTGTGGCAGGCCACTCGGGCCTCTCTAAGGCACAGAGCCATTGCAGTCGAAGTGGAGCCCTGACCCCCAGCAGATTTCTAATGGATTTTAGGCGTCACAGGCAAACACACAGCTGGACTCCAAACAAACTCATCAGAGCACCCCAGATTTGTGGCTCCCCCATCGACCCACGCACCCACCCACACATTCCTACCTCCCACACACTTTTTGTACTTGTGACAAGCAGTCACTGTCTGAGAAACTGGGATCCACTGCAACTACTTCTACTTCTCAACAATATTAAAACTGTACTAAATTTACTTAATTTCAATAAAAAAAATCAACTATTGTGCTTTTCTGAGTATTTCTTCCTTTTTTCTTCTTGATGAATTCCCTGGGAGTAACCACAAATTGATTTCCGTGTTTTATGACTTACTTTTCCAGGGTTTCCCTCTTTTTCTGTCTCTTCTGTCCCTGTGTGGTTGCTCATTTGTGTGCAGCCTTATTTTTGTGAAATCCTGTTATATTAAGTCACATCACACAATAGTTTATTTCAACTTACAAAGTCAGAAAACAGGAAGGTGACCAACTAAAAATCACGTAATAATGAAAGGAGCAATCAGTCTCAATTTTTCATATTGTGATTTAAAATGATGAGCAAATACGCTAATAACATTCAATATTCAAATATATAACACATGCACATCTCTCCAAGTATCCTGAATGGAATGACACAAAAAACCCTGCATTGTCACTGTTCGATGAAGTAGGTGATCCAGTGTTTTTGGGACTTTGCCATACATGGGAAAGTCATGAGTGCATGTCCCTGGCAAAGTGGTTCTTGCCTTGGCAAGGTCTTAGCTTTTGTCTCATGGAAGTCATGGGTATTGATTCACGCTTGAGGTGTCCCTCTGTGGAGATTGGCTTGCTGCGCTAGCATTATCTTGGGTGGCAGTGTATTCATAGTGTAGTGAACAATGGAGCTGAGGGACGAGGCAGCTAAATTGTTCTGAATGACTTTCATAAGCAGAGGCCTGTGGGTTGTAGGAGAGAGCAGACAATAAACTTTAGAGGATATTGAGGGCAAGGGGACGTCTTCATACTCAAACTTCTTCCAAGTTACTTTCTAGTACAGCAGCTTACTATGGTGTTTTATTTTAGCAGATTAAAATGCCTTTTGGGGAATTGTTACATGCTGATTCAGGATAGCTCGATGTTGAAAAGAGACAAATGATCTTGTTAGTGTGCAAAAAATACTGTCCATCAATCAAAGAAATGTTGGTCCAGGGGGAAAAATAAAATAAAATAAAATATTATGTGGGGTCTCAGATGGAAAGTGGACAGTTAAAAGACACATTTAACTTGTTCTATAATGATTTCACATCATTATTTGAATGTTATCCTGCAGGGCAAAGTTTTTGCTGGCTTGTTTAACTGAAATGCTGGATAGTTTTCAAATGAGATACAAAATTACCAGATACTTCTGTATAGCAAAACAACAAGTAGAGTAAGGCACTGCATGTAATTACACTTCTCAAAACTATGTCATACCAGGATATCAGTGGTGTGCCATTAACTAACATTAGTAACAACTTATATGAGGTTTGTTGCCAAGCTAAAAAATATATTAAAAATAATGTATTAATGATGCTCTGTTGCTCTTGTGCTATAGTTTTTTTTCTCCTCCAGGGCTCAAAACAAGTCACATGACTGAAACTGTTAAATATCTTAATCCATATCTGAGAACTTTCTATGCTTTTGTCATCTATATTTTTTAACAACTGTCTATCTGATCTTTTCAAACATGTTGTTCCGAAAGTTTGGGGGAATTTCTGATCATTTGGCTTCAACCACACGTGCCTTTACAGTGGCTGCTACAACTAAATGCCAAACACACAACCTCAAACTCCCACAAATATTGGCGGACAAGTGAAATGTATTTTTTTTTTGTTTTTATCTTTAATTTCTGTCACGTGCACGCACACCCCCCCCCCACACACCTACACACCCACACACACATTTAGTGATTGAATCCTCATATATGTACTCTTTTTTTAAAACGACAATTTTATAACCACCATTTAATGAATTTGTGACTTTGAAACATCTCCATAATAGTAAATAAACAAATGGCAACAGTTTAAGGGCTGACTTTAAAACTTTTTTTTTAATGGATTTTTGAGGGGGAAAAATACAGCACTCTTAACTAAGACATCAAAACTTTACAAAATGTAACCTTCTGTGTAATATGCTTTGCTGAGTTGCTTCTGGTGATGATAACACCATCTTGATTAAACCAAGAACTGCCTTTATCTAAATCACTGCTCAAGTTTCAAACCTTCATCAGTGTATCAGTAAGACAGTTTCCTCCTTTCCCCCCCACATTTTATTATTTTAACTTGTACAATAAATAAAATCAATGGAGCTTGACTTAGCTTCAAGTGTCTTGGCTTCCATTATTTCCCCAGTCGTAAGCCTCATACACTCATTATTTGAAGTCATTGCACGAGATTAATTTTGTCTTCTTTCCTCCTCCATAACCTAAACTGACCTTCTGGCAAGCCCAACACGACATCCAGAGAATGATGATGACACTAAAGACACTATTCCTCACAGATGATATTCCAGTGATTTCCATCTTATTAACATGTCTTCATCTCTGGAACATAGCTTGTAGGCTGCCCACGGCAAGAAGATATCTGAATAAATCCAGCCCACATGCAAAAGAAAAAAAAGTTTTTAAAAAGTCAAAAGTGCTGTTTTAGATAACAGCATGGTTACATAATTACAAATTAAATATTAAGCCATCCATCTTCCATCTGTCAGCTGGTACGTGTTAAAAGTAGTATATGTTATGAAGGAAACAATGCTAAATTCACATGTTGTCAGTTATAACTAGACTTCATTTTAACACAATACAAATAATGTATTAATTACTTAAAAAAACATATACATCTGCATGATACTAACACAAGTATTTTAAATCTTACAGTTAAAAAGAAGTGAGAAAATGCAAAAGCAGAATCACCATAGAAACAGATGAACAGCTCAAGGTGAGCTTTTCTCAAAACACAGCAAGAGAAACAATACTTTGTGGAGGTGGCGAGCCAAGGCACATTCTGAAACATATGCATGCTTACCATATATCTCAGCTGACTGAACCCACTAGTTCAAGGTTTATGCTTCTGGACTAAGTCTCCCTTGCTGTAGGTTAAAACACTAATCCATAATGAAGTCTTTGTGCACTGTAATAAAGTACCTGAGTTGAGCTCTGGAAATGTGGAAATCATTTGTGTTAGCTTAGAACCTTTTGTGATTTGAGATGTTGTATCCACCAAATTTGTTTGCACTTTCTGTTCATAGCCCAAAGCAACAGATTTCAAAGTGCCTGCAGAGCACAGATAAAACCATGTAAAAACAGTGCTTTCATAGCGTATACAAATAATGGTTCTAATTGAAATGCTTGTTATGCTCTTGTCAAATCAGATAAGTATTTTCGTTCTCTTTTACAATGGTACAAGTTACAAAGATAAAATCAAACTGCAGGTAACAGTTTCTATATAATTATTTATTGACTATTAGAAACATGTAGAACATAATAAATAATAAACCTTGAATACTTCTAATTTTATCCTTTTTTTCTTTTCTTTTACAGCAATTTAATTTGTGCTTGTGCCACACTTTTTTTTATTAAGCACACAATGACCTTAACGGCAGCTACTTAGCTGGCTGGTCGTTTGTGAAGTATAATCACACTCCTGCTATTAATACAGATTTTAATAAATGATATTAGTATAACTTATCAGATCAAAGGAGCAACCTTATGTGATATCACTTCTTACAATGAACTGGTTCAGTTTAGGATTTTACTCTGGAAAGTCTTCAACATGATTGTCATCTCACATTCAACATACTCATAACCGTAAAGGAGAATTCAATTTTGCAAAAACTATTCTTAAATGCATTAAAAGACAGTTCCAGTGAAAATACTCTGAAGTGACTATTTTCAAATTCATTTGGGGTAAACTGATCAATAAAAGTACAGTTCTGTGCAAAGTTTCTAGAGTCACCATGTACGGTATATAAGGCAAAAGAAAGAGTTTGTATAATTCTAACGAGCTTGAAAGTCACTATTTGGTATGATCACCTTTATCCTTCAACTCTCTTAGGCAAGCGTTCTTATAATTTCTTTCAGTAATCTTCAGGAACAGTTCTGCAAGCTTCTTGAAGGATACCTCAAAGCTCTTCTTTTGATGTTGGCTGATCATCCATCATTATTACGATAATGTTGGGGTCTTTTCTTTAGGGAGGTCAATCCATGGCTGATAGTGTTCCATTGTGTGTTTTTCTATACATGTATAATTTTACTGCACTGATAGTGTGTTTGTCTCTGAAAAATGAAGCTGTTACCAATCAGATGCTTTCCACATGGTACATGGTGGATCTGCATTGATGTTAACAAGATGCCAAACATCACTGGCTGAAATGCAGCCCAAACTCTGACAGCACCTCCACCCTGCTGTACGTATTCTCTCTGTTTTATCTCTCTCATGACCCAGTCCACACATACTGATGACCATTTTAACTAATGCATTCAGTTCATTACATTAAATTTGGATACAACACTGTGTAAGATCTCTTGCCACTGATTTTCAGTCCAGGTCTTGTGTAATTTGCCAAACCTTATGCTATTCTGCCCATTTTCCTTCTTTAAGAATGAATTCTTGACAGCAACTCTTTCCTGAGACCATTTCTGATAAGGAGCAGTGAACAGTAGATGGATGAACTGAAGAGCCAGTTGCATGTCTTGGGTTTATTTTGTTCAGATTTCTCAAGGACATTACTTTCAGATGCCATTCATCTGGTGTACATAGTTTTTTCGGCCTGCCACTTTTTTGTCCGTCATTTATTCACTTTCCTCAAAATATTAAGTACACACTGCACAACATGTCAAGCTATAGCAAGAGTTAATATCTCTTTGGGATTCACTTTGTTGCTGCAAAAAAAATAAAATTATGCCTGTCAAACTGTGTTATTTTTCTCTATATTCAACTAAAGAAAAGGGAACAAATTATGTGTTTTAACAACAGGCTACCGTTAATAAGATAACATTGGGTATTTGCTCTGTTAACTGTAGAAAGGACACTGGTTCAGTTCCTTGTGTTAGATGCCTCTCTGATGCGTGACTGATTCTTTGTTGAAGTGCAACTGAGTGAAAAAGCAGCCATTGTCCAAAGAAAAACCTGGTGTACTATTGCTTAAGACGCTCTTTAAAACAATACAGGAAAGAAGGGCTCCTTGAAGGGGTTTTAGGACTGCACTGCACTGTACTGTATTCAAACTGCTTTGACTTTTCCATCGTTTCAAATTCATTTGATTGCATTTCATTAGGTGCATTGCCTTTCCACATACTAAATAAATGAATAAACACACAAAAACAAATAACTATAATATCCAACTAGTTAAATGCAGGAATTAAAGATTTGGTTTGGTTTTTGTTACAAAGCTCCAGTAAAAGGTTTTGTTGGCGGAGGTATTTCTGTATGTATTTGATCACGTATACCCATGGTGCTTCTAGATAGGTACTTTATTGATCCCAGGGAAAATTCCAGATTCTCTTCAACTCACATTAACACATATAAACATACTCTAACAGAAAGAATTGGCTACACCAAGCTACAAAATACAAAAAATAAATGAAAACATTGAAACATATGTGACATGAGCTTTGCAAATGATAGTCTAAGCTTCTAACCACAATACAATAAAGCAGAGCAGTGGTGAACTTCCTCAGCATGAGATTGCGTATGTTTATTTATGAAGATATTATTGCTCTAACTGCTAATTTAATTTAAAGTAGTGTTAGTAGGCTGAAGGTGATTGAAGCTATGCCAACTACCATAGGGTACACCCTGGACAGGTTGCTGGACCACCTTAGCACCTGTACCTTATTTTATTTTAGTGAAGTTGGTGCGTCTCCATGCATGACATCCAGGAGGTAAAATATTGCACTTCTTTAGGGCGTCTACACATTTAAATAGGACGCTTCAGTTCGAAAAACCATCAAACATTTCATAGATTTAATATGAACATAGAACATCCAAGTGCACTAAAAGTCCCACACTTAGCCACTAGCTACCGGACTTGGTCACCATCTATCAACTACTGTATCTATCCTATATTATCTATGTACTATCTATAAGATGCATATCTATGTTTAAACACTGAATGAATTTTTTTTAAATCCCAATGACAGCTGTGAGTGTCTCTGACTATTACAGGAGAACTAATCTGGCCTCAAAGCTGGCCTTTTGTAGTGAAACCTTCAACATCACGTTTAGAGGAATCTTGATGTTTTAGTTTAGTTTTAAAATGGAGTGAAGAATATTCAGCTATGCAGACACTGAGATGAGAGACACTGAATGTGGCCAGCATTAATGTGTAAATGTCTGTTTTTAAAGATACTGGGGTTTTAAAAAATAGTTTCAGGAGTTTTGTGTCTTTTTTTTTCTTCTTTGTATGATATTTGTATGCTTTCATCAATGTTATATTATTATTTAACAGTAATTTACCCCACTATCACACCCCTTTCTCCCTAATAACGGCTGACTGGATTCAGTAACTTCTGAAATGTCACTGCTGTTAATTCTTTTTGACATATTGCTTGAAAGAGGCTGTCTCATTAATGTCATTTAAGTACACATGAAAAATAGTCTGTTATTAAATTAGGCTTCTTAGGTAAGTTCTTAACGTATATAGTTTTGCTCTGCTTTGTTTTGGGGTTTTTTGTTGTTCTGTTTGTTTAATTTTGTTTGTTTCTGAGCTGTTTTCTGTTTGTTTGCTTTTTTTCTCGTTGCACAGAAACAAGTTCTACATCGAGAGACCTGAAAAATCCCGAACCCATCAAGTGAACTTTGATTCACATGACTTTATCTTAAGATTTAATGTCACTCCACTGGTCTGTCATGTGACGCTATCATTTGAGGAAAGAACTTCCAGTAATGTTCCTGTGGTCCACTCTTGTTTTATTGCTCTAAAATCTGCAGCTGGATTTAATATTTTATGATCCTGTTTTTAAATCAATAAAGGCCTTGGCCCTAGTTTATCTGTTGAGAAGCAATTCAGTCCCTGTACACAGATGCATTCATAGATGTATAAAAGTAAAAGTAGTAACCACAAAGGGACCAGTGTACTGTATGAAATATGACAAACTGTCAATTGAAGGTATAATTAAAACTGATTGTTATGATGTTTTTTTTTTGTGATTATAAAAAAATGTCTTATCATAGTGCCATATAATCACGTTTAATATATTCCTTTTTTTTTTTAATAACCAAGATGTGCTGTCCTTCTGGTTTAACTATTTTTTTTTTATTAACTACTGTGGAATTTCTGCTTTTTTTAAACACGATCCCATATTTTCAGAGGCTCAAAAGCAATTGAACAAACTTGCATAATTTTAAATATAATTATAAGATTGTCAATCCATCTAATCCCACATACATTCATCCATCCAATTTAAGGTTGCTGGGGCCTATCCCACACAGAGCGAATGGTGGGGTACCTGCTGGACAGGTCGCCGGCCTGTTGCAGGGTCAATTTATTTATTTATTTAATTAGTTAGTTATTGCCAGTGATCAAGGACAGCCTGAAATCTAGAACCCATGGACATCACCAAATGTGTTTCCCCCTGCCAGGCCTTTAGATCAACTACCTTTAGTTGCTGCTTGTTTCTGCATGTCCCAGGCTTCAGTTTGTCTTCAGTAATAGAAAATTATGCTTTGTTGGTTTGAGATGAAATGAATTATTTGCCAATGATGAATCTTCTTCTTCTTCTTTTTTTTTTTTTTTACCTTGAGAAACTCTTGGGTTGGTTTTACAGCATGCTCTGGGTAATAATGTATTTGAGCTATGGTGATGGTGGCTTCCTTCACTTGCACAGACATCTATTTCCAAGTTCAAGTCTTGGAACCAATTTGATATATATTATAGGTTTAGTGTGTCAGAAATCAAGGTAACTGGTTCATTATCCAATTCATTTTATTTTGGACCCTTTAAAATGTATAAAAATGCCCGTCATTCATCAACATGCAATGCCCTGTTAAACCCCTTGAAATAAAATGTCTGTACTGCATGCAACAGTTACATCTTAATTATTTGCAAGTTTGCATCTATTATATGGAGCCAAAAACTTAGGGGCCTAGCTTAATGTGCATTTGAGTTAGTAACATCGATCTTTTCAAGTCAGTTAAAATAATGTAGATGTGTTATCAATTCAATGTTTATTTTTAAGTGATTCTTATGGATCAGTAAAACTTATGGCAGTGACATTTTTAAAATCAATATATCACTGTCAAATCATGCTGCTCATTGTATCTTAGCATAATTACTCTGAACAAATGAGCCTATGGTTGACTAGCGTCTTTCTCTCAAGACGTCTTTTTGTCTTATGAGTCGATCTTTGTGGTTTGTGTTATATTTAATTCAAAATCATGTTTTTTTTAATTAAATCTATGCTTTAGGAATATTCTTGTGTTTATCTAATGTCGCATACTCTGGAAAAAAACAATATGGAGAAAAATGAAAAAAGTATCTCCCACAATTAATTAAACTAAATGGTAAAACCCAATCAATAAAATGCTCAGTATTAATTTACTTAATTTATTGTTCTACAATATCCAGTCTGGCAACACAGCATCCACCTTTAGCAACTATTATCATTTCATCACACCTTGAATTTAATACTAGGAAAAAGTAATGGCATTTTTTCCTTACTCCGACCTTCTGTGCCTTTAAAAAAAAAAAAAAAAAAAAAAAAAAAAAATATATATATATATATATATATATATATATATATATATATATATATTTATTATTATTATTTATTTTTCTTTTTTAACATTTTGCCTTAACTAAATATCACAAGATTGTGTCCCTAACAGCTTAAAAACTGTAATGAAAATAAAGCACTGATTAAAAAAATTTTTGGGTGAATGTTAAAAATATAGTTAGCCTTCTCATGAATAGAAACTGAATTTCAAAAAATCTTATTCTCTGGGTTTCTCTTTGCACAATTCATGTAATCTGAGTTCTTCTGGCCAGGCAAACTGCTGCTAATTCAAACTGCATGCATGGATGCATGGTACTTCTAGCTGTCCTGTCAAACAGCGTCAAGCAAAACACCCTGTCCAATTTCATATTTAAACATCTAAAACTATTTGATTTTAGTTCACTTGCCAAGCACTACTATCTAAAACCTATTATCTGCTAAGTAAAAGCAGCATTGATGCCATTGTTTGGAAAAATTCAGACCAATGCGACTGTGCAGTTTGTTCAGTTGTCTGCTCATTATTTTCTTTTTTACCAAAGAGGAAATGTTTTTTCCTTGATCCTCTTTTAATATACTTAAAACAGATATGAAAGCCTTGATTGTTTTTGCTATTATGACATCTAATTTGTTCTTTCGTAAGATTATTATTCACTCAAAAGCTTTGAAATTGATCAACTCTGATTTTTGTATGTTAAAAAATATTATTTGTACCAACTTTTATTTGAAGCTTTGATTTTTGTGTGTTTGTTTTTATGCTCTACAGCTGTGGGGGAATTAAATCTGTCTAATAGCTCTTTTATAAACAAGAATTCATTAAAAATTTAAATATGGAAACTTTCCTCAGGGTCTTGACTTTCTAGGTGAACAACATTTGACTATATTTGACATATTTTTTCAGTGAGCCTGGGGTTAGACTGCTTTTTTTCTCCTTGGCAGGTGTTTACACATGCAGATGTGCAGCCTTTACTAAACACATTCAAATATCAAAGGCTCTGTAACTCCTCAATGCATAATTAATGATAAGAATACAGTAGCTGTAATGGGTGTGTGGAGGTGTAGATCAGGCAGCCTTCACCAAAGCTACATGAAAGTTACATTAACATCATAGCAAGTAAAGATATGCTCCATTCTTAAGTGTAATTCCATATGTTTGCTTGTTTTTTCTTTTCTTTTTTTTTTAAGTTTAGCAGGTTAGGTTTATGTTCTGGCAACCTTGTGTCACGATACAGTCTCTGTATCACATGAAAACAATTCCAAACCCATCTTATGTGTTATTTTCATGTATATTTTTTATTTATGGGATTCCTTTAATCATTATTACTCATAGTAGAAAGTCATGGATGTGCACCGTCCTTTTCAGGAACTAAAAATAATAGTTGGATCTGTTCCCACCGGTAATTCATTAGGCATATTTTAAGGTCCTCTTCTCATGTTCTCTATTACTATAGATAAATGCAAATGAAAGTGACTTAATAATGTCTATTAGAACACATTAAAATATATCATCATATATATATAGACAAGAATTTAGTACAAATGGGTAGCTTGGCATGATGTCATTGCTGCTGTAAAAATGCAATGCAATTTACCCTACAACTAAAGCTGTATAAATACAATTAAAGATGATTGGAAGTACCCGTTACAGTCATTCAGCTAATGAGTGATATGACCTGATACTATTTGCTGTACTTGTCAGCGACACTGTTAATGGTGTATTGCAGCTAAATACTGCTTCATAGCATCCAAGTGCATTAGACATAGAGAATAGACAATTATAAGTTCACTTTTACTTTCATAGCAAGAAAAAGTTTCTCTAATGGCTGACTACTGCTATTGAAACAAATGGCCCAGATAAGATTGAACAGCTAAAAGAGTACAAATATATATATATATATATATATATATATATATATATATATATATATATATATATATATTCAGAGGACATCATTTCATTTTGACCCTATAGAAATTAATGTAAAATAACTTTTCTAAGAGATGATTGACAGTGAAATATATGGCGAACTGTTTGATAAAAGATGAATCATTACTGCAGAGCTGATAGGGTGGCTGGCTTTGCAGAGCAGTACGGGAACCTTGGATGAAATGAGCAAAGAGTCCAGAGTGTGGAGAACTAATCCAAGCAAATGAAACCCAGAGCAGAGCAGATGAATCGGACAGGTTTAAGGCCTGAGGAACAGAACTAAGAAGGGCTGTGGATTCATGCTTAATTCATTCATGCAAACATACTTCTGTGAAGTCCTCCAAAATCCTAACTGCACAGTGCTAGACATGGATGACGATGTGCATCAGTCAGATGCTTTTTTTGTTTAACAGGTGAGCTGGAAAAGGGAAGAGAGCGACTGTGGAGTTCATTAGCAATGGGATAAATGTAAAAAGAAAAAAAAAATAGCATCTAGAGTGGAGTCTTTTCATTGTTGTTCACACTTGGTTTCACTTCAGCTCTTTGTATATGTTGTGTTCTCATGCGGTGTGTTGGAACACTGACTAAACACTTAGTTATACACCAAACATCACGCCCTGGCTGATGTTTGATTATTAGTATTGAAATATGTTTTAATCAGGTTGGTACAGTTGTTGCTGGGTTAGGATATCTCAGTTGCACTGCCGTGCAGCATGTGACAATTAAAAGCCACACTTTAGCTTTTAGCAGTAGCTCATGGTCCTAGTTAAATTTACCCTTCATTTTAATTTGTTGTTGTACAGTTATTTTATTTTTAACTTTAATTTTTATATTTTATTCCTTCCTGGCTAAATTTACCCCTCATTTTAATTTTCATATTTATTTCCTATCCCATTCTTAGTCTTTTTTTCTTTAGGTCACGAGCAGTTGTCTAAGCATTTCACTGCATATTGTACTGTGTATGACTGTGTATGTGAAAAATAAAATTTGAATTTGATTTGAATTTGAATTTGGTCGAAGTAGTCATCCATTTTACCTGAATTCTTGAATCTCTCCCATCCTAATTATCTCCCTCCACCTATTTTTTTTTATCAAGTTAATTTTGCCTCCGTGTCGTCCTCACTCTGTTGTTGAGACTGCTGTATCTCTCCACAGCTGGTGCTAGCTACAGCAGCCTCCTGTGATTGTGAGGGCTTTATATTTATTGTTGCTGGTACTACTGTTGACGGTGCAGCTGCTGCAACAGCACCAACAGCCAACATGGTGGTTAATTTGACACATTTGCTGCATCTATTTCTGCTTTGTTCTTCTTTTTCTCTCTCAGCTTTTCAGCTCCACCTTTTTGCCATGTCTTTTACACTAAACTCTGTTCAACAAGGTGCAAGAGTAAGTTTCCAGAGACAACAAGGAAGGGCCCCATTGTGTTAAGAGATTTGATTGGGTGTTACAGTGACAATAAGGAAAATGAACAAATGGACTGCTGTGAGTGCTTGTGTGCTGGTGCGCAGAGGCCCTTCAACTGACCTATTGGCCCAAAAGTATGTCGTCCCACTGGGCAAATACCTGATATGCAGATTACCAGTCCACCCTTGATCCAAGACAGGCAGTCCATTGGTGCCTTGAAGACAGGGGGAGAAAATGCTTTATAATATATCAGTCCAGTACATTTCATAAGTTTTTAACTGGGCTGAGATATGTTGGCCAGAGCATATAATTCACACAATATTTATAATCAAACCATTCAGTGACCCCTCAAAGTTTGTAGATAGGGGCATTTCAGTAAGGAATGGATGTTTTATAGGAATATGATTCTTTTGTGTTCATTTAAAGAGACCCTTCACACTAAAGGGATGAGTGGAAAATAAAATAAAATAAAACACCATGATAATAATGCACATATCCATCAGATCCACTCACTGAACTAACTCCTACCTGAGAATTAACATAACTGTTCATAATAAGAGCAAATCAAATCAGAATATGTTATTAATCCTCAAGGACATTATGTGGTTACAGTTGCTCCAAGACAATAAGAACATTAACAGACTGAACTAAATTAAATAATACAATATATTAAAAGTTACAAGATATAAGAAATAGTAATGTATAAACTATACAAATAGCTCAATTATAAATATCCAGAATATTACAGAGGTTAAATATATATGACTGACATGTTGGCCTAAACTGCAAACTGTAAAACTAATTATTGCACTGTGTACTGTGCATTAGATGATGGAGTTGTACAGTATATGTACAATGAGTAGTAAATGAGTATATTAAAAGAATGAAACAAGTATTTCCCCCTCCTTAACCCTGGAATCTGCACAGACACACAGGCACAGTATGAAGTGACACAAAAACATTATCAAAGAGATTATTACAGTCATCATGTGCATGTTAATCCACTTGTATATGCTGTGTTAAGCCATGGTGGCTACACACTCTGGGTAGGACAGGAGCCATTCATAATTGATACCCAATGTTTACTGCAAGCCCAGGTGTGTTGCAGGAAATAACCACTGACCCAATTACAGCTTGCATCCAGCATGCTTTGGTTAATTTGTGTAAAAGCCATAATTGCTCTTGGTTTTATAATTCATGAACAAGGGCGTGCGGCACTGGCAGAGCACCAGCGCCTATTACTCAACCACCCATGAGTGTGTCCTTAGACTTCCTCTACACAGACAAATAGTAAACATTTGCTATTGTGTGTTTGTGTGTACACACACACACACACACACATTGGGACACACACAAAACAACAAACACAAAGCCTGCAAATGCACTTGGGCTAAATGGTTGCAGATGTTAATATTATGCGTGTGAAAGATTATGAACTTGAACTTGGTGAGTTGCCACTGGGAGATACTAAATTGCTTTGACTGTTGTTTTTTTCCCACAGGTGCTGCTGCCATTAGACAAGATTGGCAGCTGGTTGGGAGTCAACATGCTCACTGTTAACAGCACTGCCCATAAAAAGGAACTGCAGCACATGCTTGAGTCTGTCTATAGTTCCAGGATGGCACAGATCAAATTCACACTCACTATTTATTAGTGATTCTTTTTTCCCTGGTTTCCCCCATTCTTCTTGATTCACTAATGTCCTACCATATCTACATATTTAAAAAAAAAAACAACATCATGAATTTCAACAGTAAAAGAAAAATTGAAGTGATCATAATTCATGTCCACAATAAGGCAATAAGCTATTATGGCCATACCGGGTTGATATTATAAAGAGCCGCATGATGTAAACAAACTCACAACTCAATTTGTCCATTAAAAACAAAAGAAAAAAAACTGTTAACTAATTTCTGTTTCCTTAATGAGCTATGGTTAGTGTTAATATTAGTGGCTACATTGCATAGTTACAATCATAAGTTCAAAGGTATTCATCATCATCAGATGGCACACATCAGTATGAGTGTATGTTGTTGTACTAATTTTTAGGTGGTGCAGGTTAGAATGCTACAATTATACTACAGTTGCCAGCACCGTTCTTCGATACCGCCTTGCTTGGATGCCTTGCACTAGAATAAAACTGTCCATTTGTATTTCATAGTAAACAATGTTTTGCAAACTGCTGTAATCTATTTAGCATTTCAAAGTACACCTGGAAATCTAGTTAAAATGCCAGTATGACACTGTGTGGTGTTTGATTTTTTTTAACTTTCGTGGTTATTTGGTAATGACGTCGCTACTTGGAATAGCATCATATACTTCTATAGACATCAGCATGATGCTCATCTAATTTGCCTTGGTGCAAAAGCAGAAATAAACAGATAACTTAAAATGGCGGTACAGTATAGCATACCCTAATGCCTTTTAGTGCTGGTATTAACTAAGCAGAAAATCTGTCAAATAGCCAAGAATTACAGCATTCATGGATAATTTAAAAAGGGTAGGAAAGAGTGACGAATCACAGATGAATCTTGTTTCCAGGATGGTCATCTTGTCATTCCTTCTAGAAGTATTCCCCACAAAACATCTGCAGCAAAAGTTTTAATGCATTTTTCAGATTGACTTTTGAGCCTCCTTTGGCAGTGTCCACTTCTAGAAACATAAGTAGAACAGAGAACATCAGTATTGTGGTTTTCTTATGTGATATACCTTCATGCATGTGTGCGTTTTTCCCCAAAAATCAGTGTGAATATATTTTAAAAGTATCTTTCTGGGTATTCTTTTACCACGTTCTGCTGTCTGCCTTTAATGTTTTCTGTGATCTAAAGGATTTTAGATCACTGCCACAATGAGACTTTTCTGGGACATTTGGACAGAATAGGCAATCACTACTCACGTGGTTTTAGCTAGGTCGGGGGCTGATTATACATGGTATATCACAGTAAAAAAGCATGCACATGAAAATGATGAGGACAATAGTGGATGGAGGGTTGCGGAAGGAGAGGGAGGCTGAGGGAGAAATGTAGAGGAAATGTAAAAAGGATTTTAAAGACTCATTTGTCTGGCTCCTTAATGAGAGGAAGCGGAACAAAGACCCCGGCTAATATTCCGAGGGGTCTAATTAAAATTAGGTGTGATCCGATAGAGAAAGGAGCCACAGAGGTGATTTTAGTCACAGCCCAAAAGAGACCAGCTAATTAGGGAGAGTGATGGCCTTTACTTGGAAACCACTTGAGAGTCGCAGGGCACACACATTGTCCACGTCCCACTCGCATGGCATGGAGCTTGCTGCCATACTCTTTGCTACAGCTGGGAGAAAAAAAGGAGGACATCATGTGGGATGAGACAAGAACACTGGGCAAGAACAGGGTCGTACAGTCAGAGGAGGGATGTGGACTGTGACTGGACAACCCAGTAAAAATGAATTCCATTCCTGCATTTCTCACTCCCTCTCTCTCACACATGTACTTACTTGATTCCTGTTCTCCTTGGCCTTATTTGTGCAAGAGGGTGGGGGATTTTGACTCAAACTAGAATGTGTCCCCTGGCTGCTTGAAGAGGGTCTCACCCTTTTACCAGCTACATTACACAGAAACAACACTGATTCCTAAAATAAATTAATCAGAGTCATCTCGCCAAATTCCAGGGTAATTTCATTGCAGTCCTTGATCGGGATCCTCTCCAAGCTGTGGAGCCATGTCACTCTCATTGATGAAGAAACATCAATAGCTATTTGTCAATGTGAGCATTATGTATATGAGCTATCAGGTTCTCTTTGATTTTCCCCAACGGCTTGTACATGTTCATTTTACCTTTGACATTGAAGGAATACTGTCTTGTTGTTCTTTATGACACTGTGATAGCGCTTGCCCTAATCTTAATTGATGGCACTGTGGCTCATCTGCTAAAAGCAGCCTATATTTATCTGCTCGGACTATATATGCGCACTAATAGCAATTGCTTTCTGCCGCCTGTCCTTGGGAAGCTGCCAGGAAGACTGTGAGAGGGCAAGGAGTATCATCCTAATGTCTCAACGCTGTAGTGCACTCAATCATCCTGTTACTAATAAAGACACAAAAAGGCCACACGGGTACAAGCACACATTCACAAGAGGTTAAAAAATGTATCGTTCAGTTAAGACCCACAGACAGAGATGATGGGAATGAGTGAAAGACCTTGGCTCCACCTGAGACTCAAAGCATCTCTCTGCTTGCAGAAGCATTTTCACCAAATATGACCAATCGCTTTTCATACTACAGGCATGGAATTGTTAGAAGAAGTAATGCAAACATTCTTGTGTCTGTAAATAGAGCCATCAGCTTTGTTTAAAATAATAACTGACGTGGTGTGTTGGTAAATTACAGACCCACAGACCAGACTGCTACCTTGTTTGGCTCCTCATAGGATATAAAAACAGTTAAGAGTTTAAAATGCTGTAATTACCAAGCACATCTGAGGCAACCAAATAAAGACACATCAATCTTTCCTGTCATGCATTTTATAAGACTAAACTCTGGCCTGTCTAGCAAGGAGTAAACTGTTGAATAGTCTACCTCAGAATTTTATTTTATTTTTTTGCGTAAAAAAATTTAAAATATTTAAGTGTGATAAAAAACAACAACTGATAAATCAATTATGCTACTTAAATAAAAGATGTAACAATAGAAACAGCAATAAAATTAGCAACAAAATGCTAACTTGTTAGCGAAACACAAACAAATGTATTTCTGTTCAGGTCAAAGAATATTTTTACTTTGTCCAAACAATGATCCATAGTCAAGTCTTTTCATCTTTTCAGCCCTTGTGGAGCATCAGTGGAGTGGTCAAGGTAAGGTGAATTTAATGCATAATAAGCTTTTATCTGCACCAAAGTGGGAACTATGAATACAGAGTATTTGCTGATAAGACTTGTAGCTTTGATGCACAAACATTCAAGTTAAACTAGAAGTTAATCTTTTTTTATTATTTGGGGGCTCTAATGTATTCAGCAGAGACAGGTTTAGCAAACAAAAGAAAAATTTGATAAAATATGTAGAGTAGATGGCATAACTGAAAGTGTTGGATAGTTTAGCCTGAGCATTTAACAGATGTCCAGTTTTTTTTTGTAACCAAAAATGAAAAAAAAGAACAACACACAAGGAAGAAAACAGGTGGAGGGTAAACAGACAGACTGGGAGAGACAGGAGAGCGTAAAAACGAATGTGCCAATGTGCTACCAGAACACTGATGAAACTAACTGTAGCAGGGAAAGCAATTATGAAGGCTAAAAAATAAAGACAAAAAACAACCAAAAAAAGAAAAGGTTATAAAATAGAACAGGAAGGAACACAAAAAGCACAACCAGGTGACATACACAAGGAAACACAATAAACAAACAACCCTAACCCCCTAACCCTAACAAACAACTATGAAAAAATCCGATGCAGCAAGCAGGAAAGTGGCATGAATACAATATCATCTTTCAATTTGGCAAAATTGTTAAAAAAAATTGTTAGAAAAACTTTACAAAATAAAACAGTGAACTAAAACTTGATATTAAACTCTTAATAAAGCCGAGGAAACTTTCACATTGTTTCTGAATTTCCATTTGTCTGTTTTTGTTTAACGATTAAAAGGTAAGAAAGTTAAAAAAAAAAAAAAACACACCTGGCAATACCGCAGACCTTCCCAACACATTTTCCCTTCACTATTAAGTTATTTATTATCTTCAATAAATTGTCACTTCAAATCTGAAACAATTTGGTATTTGCTTAAAGGCTCACATTACTGTGTTACACTAAAACTGCTGAAATGGGACCTGATGTGCCCAATGGCAGAGATCTGACAGGCTGCGGGTGCCACAGCAGGTTTACAAAGACCTCCGATGAGAAATTGATCTGACAACCATTCAAGGGTAAATCATTTCCACAAGTTAATTACTTTGGAAGAGAAAAAAAAAATACCACGGCTGAAAGTCTGAGGCATCTGTGCAGAGTGCAAGAGCCAGGTCTGTACCGAGGGAACACCACTACTTACCAACTGATGGATCACACAAACTGCTCAGTGTCTGCTGCTGTTTATTGATTAATCTAACTTTGCATAAGAACCCCAAAATCTGGAGGATACAACATTCATGGACATTTCATATTCATATAAAGAAATGATGAAAGTCAAAACTCAGTTTTCTTTTTTGAATTTTTCACATCTGTGTATTAAGCTGCATGATGTTTAGTAATAAACTACTTGTTATTGATAGAAGACTAAACAAAATCATTATTATTTTTTTCCGCCCTATTCGATGTCTTTGCTTTTTAGTCGGCCAATTTACACATCGTCTCTGATTAGATTTGTGCATTTTATTAAAACCATGGGTGAACTCCAATCTCCTCTAAGTGACTTTAATCTGCTCATATTAGTCGATTTGTGCCATGTGTGAGTATAATGCTGTGAGAAGGGATGCATTTTTATGGATAAGTAGTCAATAACATCACCATATTACTGCCATAGTGCTCCTTGGCTGGGGTCCAACCTGTTAATACTATTACAACAATACTGGTAAAAGGCCTGTTGGCTTCACAAATTGAGCCACTGTAGGCTCGCTGGGATCTGATTGGATTTCCTCCAGTCCTGCGGCTGGGAACATGTGTTTCTGCGATCCCCAGAGCAGCTGTCAGTTTTCTGACGGCGATGTTTCTTTCCACCGGGGGAAAGAAAGAACAGAGAGAGAGAGAGAGACAGAGACAGAGAGAAGCACCCGTGGCTATTTACAAAACATTCATTGTTTTATCTGCACGAGGCAGTCAGAGGCCTTCCCAGTCCTCAACACCTCTCATTAATCAGTGACAAAGCCTTATTTAAGTGCTTGTTGTTTTGACCTATTCATGACTGACGTTGACATTTAAGAAATACCAGCAAAGAGCGCCGCGGTATCGGCAGGGTGGATGTGGAGGGAGGGTCTGCACGTAGCATTTTAGTGGGAAGCATAGCCATTAATATGTTTCTGCTCAGAAGAAGTTGTCAGCATGGCGACAGCCCCCTTCTCAGACTCATCAGTCAGCGGGTGAAGGGAGTTCACTCCGGGTTGATGAGCTCAATGGGTGATCACCTTTTGTAATGAGAACGACAGAGAGATAGCAAGGAGAGCAAAGCAGAGACAGCCAGACAGGGTGAATCACCTGTTTGGAGAGATAAAAGAAAAAATAGACAAGCTTAAAAAGAGACTAAATGAGAGGTGTGAAGAGGAGAGTGAGTAATCTGTTCAAAAACACACAGGAAGAAAAGTAATAGAAGAGTGAGGAAACCGAACTGTTGCAGACAGGATGACATGGGGGGCGGTGATGATGGCTATAATTATTTTGGTGATGATGTCGATGAGGTCGATATTCCAAAGGCAGCGGAGAAGTGGAAGTCCACGATGGATTCGGTTGACAAAAGGTCAGCCTCTCACAACTTCCCTTACTGACTTCTGTATGGCAGCACATCAGTCAGCATAGCTTCATCATTAACACGTTCCCTGTCAAGGCTTTATCACGGGTCAAGTTCAATGGCGCTCCTGGCAAATAAAAGTGCTTCATAACTCAGCTGCTTTATAAGCATGAC
The DNA here is from genome assembly GCF_900408965.1 of Simochromis diagramma. Taxonomy (NCBI): domain Eukaryota; kingdom Metazoa; phylum Chordata; class Actinopteri; order Cichliformes; family Cichlidae; genus Simochromis; species Simochromis diagramma. The sequence continues at coordinate 4,589,815 of NW_024387414.1, forward strand.
TGGATGATTGACAGTGGCATAAGTGATGAGGTGACAGCAGAGATAGATGGAAAGAAAAGCAGAAAGAATTGGGAGAGAGAGGCAGACAGGCTAATAGCACAGTAACCTATACACCTAAAGAAAGCTCATCCAAAAGCAACCTAAAAACACACTAATGCAAAGATGTGAGTACATGTGAAACAGGTGCATGTTACCATTCTGGTCATGCTGTTCAGAAAACCTGGAGGTATGTGAGAAGAAAATGATGAATGTGGCTTTTGCACACCTTGTATGTAATGGTTTACTTATTAGAATTAAATAGTGTAAAATTATAATTTATGTATACAACATCTTAATAACAAAATGTAATAATGTTACCCATCCTAACTCAGTCTCTCCAACTAGATGTAACTATTTTATGTATAGATATTTAGATATTTGCATGTTTGTCGACTGGCTGTTAGGTTTTAATTCTTGCCATCCTGGTTTTAATAAGTCCTTTCTAACAGTGGAGTGTGAATTTAAACCGTACTGCCATGCTGGAGTCTTATGTCATTATCATTCTCTGCATTTTCCTTAGTGAGTTCCACTTCCTCTTGTTTTATGTTTGTTTTCCTTGTCTGTCTTAGGACTTCTCTGGTCATGTGGTAAACGTGTCATCTTCATCTCCTCTCCAATTATTGTGCACACCTGTGGTTCATCAGTACATTACCATGGTGTATATCAACTCCAGGTCTTGTGGAGTAGATATACACTAGCAGATATAACAAAGTAGTTAAAGATTTGTGCTTTGTTTTGTAGGACTGTACTCTCTCTGTGTTATGCTCCCCTATAACGCAACTCTTTTGTGATTTCTCCAGCCATCTAATTGTCTTTTCACCCAGTCAGGTTTGCATTCTCCAGCTCTAACCCTTCCCCCAGCCATCTTTGCCTGCATGCTTCAAAGACCCATCTTATTCATCCCATTGACTTGGTTAACAACAATAAGGCTACTTTTAAATCGCTGCCAACCAGAATCTGTGTCCCAGTTTTGGTCAAAAATTCTTGTTGAATGTAACACTCTGGACATACACTTGGATAAACTCTTGAATCCTATTTTTTTCTATTATTTTCAATTGTTGATTGTGGAAGAACTTTAATTTGCAAACAGCTTCAGGAAAGAAGTAAGCCACAAAAAGAACAACAGACTTATATTTCACAAGGTATAAAATAATACACATTTATAACTATGCGGTTGTGCTTTATATCATGACAGACTTTTGATTTAGAACAATACAAGTGAGGTGTTAAGTTCCTTAAATGTTGATTATATTTGTACACCAGTACAAATATAATGCAGTGGGTCACCAGGGAACACAAAAGTGATACATTACAGTAAAGTGTTCAATTTCTGGTGTTGGAAACATACTTAAAATAACTAATTACCTGGTTTACTATTGCAGCTATAAGGTGATATTTAAAGCACATTCCTGTATTTCATTGTGGGTTTGTTTCCATTAGGTTAGTCTGTATGTGCAGAAAAAAAGCGACAGAATCCAAACTGAAAAGTACAGATACAATTAGTCACAGCACACTGGCACATAACAGTATGTGAGAGCTTTTTTGTCTTCTCTCAAGTTTTTTTTTTTTCCTCATCTGCAGAGACCCTTCTGTGCTGCTGTTGAAGCTCTTTCCACCTACATGTGCATAGTACACAGAGTCCTTTTACTTAGAGCTGGTTAAAACGCTTCTCTATGGAAAAGTAGAGTTTCACAAACCTATGCAGAAAATAAAGACGGGAAAAGAAAGTGTTTCAAAATGGGTCAGGGCCACAATAACTCTGTTATCTTACTTATTAGTCTTGACTCAATCACAGACATAACTTCAAGTATGCATGATAATTTCTTGATGTACGGTCAGCTCAAACAACAAGGCCTTTTCCATGTTACACAAACTCATATAGCAATACCAATGCAAATGTCATGCCAAATGTCCAGACAGTACATTTCTCAGCATACCGTCTGGATATTCAGGAAAATGAAGCTGATAAATGGACTCCATGATGACAGACAGATTGCTTCCGATAGGAAGCAAAGAGCTGGTATGTCTTGTTTCTATTCTAATTTTTACCATTTCTGGTCAAATATCATGCTTCACAACTTTCGTAGAATGATGAAAGTAGAAGTAAAAAATAAAATAAATAAATAAATACCCACGCTAATCACTTCATCTTCAGCTGAAATATTACCGACGTAATGCACCTTAGCTGCCCCTTTCCGACCAACCCCAACCCCAATTCTATCCCATCCAAAACCCCACTATTTTTCTGCTAAACCAATAATCCAGCGCCCTCCCCGGCGGGTCCACTCCTTTACTTTTTCCCACGGATCACTACATCCCACATGTTGGTATTTGGAAACCCTGCTTGTCATCCCAGACCTATCAGAGCAAGTCAAGTCTTTCTGCTAGAAGTGAATATTAAAGATGTGGGATACATTGGGTGGGGTTGGGGGCTTCAGGAGCAGTGGGGGGTGGGCAGAAATAGTGCTACAAAAAGCAGAGACAGACAGGGAGAAGGAGAGAGAGCGAGAGAGAAGGCCCTGGCAGCATCAAGCAGGGCCGAGTCTCAAGATTCAAAGGGGGATTTTCACATTATGATTCTGCAACAGTGTATTGCATACTTCAAAGACCTTATTACAACGGCCTATTAGCATTCATGCTGCCATTCACATCACAAGTCCAACACCTGCATGGGAAACAGGGGCAAGATTTGCGGTGAGAAGAACTAGCTGAGGATCACAATGCTAGGGCAGAGGACTTGGGGAAATGGATACTTTCAGAGTGAGCAGTCACATGAAATGAATTCTAATTAATATCATTGTCTGAATGCTGAAGTGATGATGGCAGGGAAGGGCAAAACCTCAAAAGAACCTTGCTTTAACCTTTCAACATGCTGTTAGTTTGTTTTTCAGAGTATCTAAATTGAGCTCATCTTCATGTTTCACATTGTTCGTTATTGCTTACAATCAAATAAATAACTAAACACATAAATATAAATGCATTTGTCATGCATTATTATTACCAGTAGAATCACTCTGTGCATCGCGCATTCATATCAGTTATTGCAACATTATAGCTACTTGGAGTCTTTTTAATAGGGTTATGCCATTCCAGTGCATCAGACTGGATAATGACATGCCCACTCCATGCGAAATACTGTTTCATGTGCTTTGGCTTGTTCAGTTTTGCCAATTTAAAATGACCCTAGCCTGCACAGAATGGATCACTAGCAATCAAAAGTAACAAAATAATAGCTGAAAAACAGACTTCATTGTAACAAGACTGTTAAATACCAAACTGGAACACAATATTAATTCAATTAGAGCTTCAGTCTTTTCAAAAACTATTAAACTACATCAGGGAGACATACAGTTGAGCTGCCTGACATTTTCCTTCATTACCATGAAGACACACACATACTAGTTTATTTGAACTTACTACAAATGTGCCACTTTACTTCATTTGTCATATTTTGTTTGTTACAGTGACTGGAGCCTTTTTAAAAAAAATAGATCTCTTGTCAGTTGAAAACTATTGAACATCCAACATTGTCTATAGTCTATCGAAGTCTATCGGTATCATACGGTATCGTACAAAAAGTCTGGATCCGCAACGATTTATGGTTGTTGTTTTTTTCGTTTTTTGACATAAAATTAAATACAGGTTGCTAAGAACTTTCACGACTTTTTGCACAGTCCTTTACTCACAAATTCATTTTCCGTTGCAAGGTTGTTTTTTTTTCTTTTTCTTTTTCATTACTTAATCAGTGACTTTTCAGTGAGTTTTTTGTGGTTCCTAGAAGATCAAAATTCTTCTGACAAAACAATAAAAAGCACAAAATGAAATAAAATACAAAATGACATCATCTAGTTCATCATCTAGTTCTTTTTCTGGAAAAAAAAGTTTACTTCCCTTTTCACAATTTTAAAGAAAATATTTTGGATCAACACCAAAGAGAATGAATGAATGATTGCCCACAATCCACCTCTCAACAAAAAAGGGGGACATCTGCTATCCAAATATGGTTGGGTAATTTTTGCATATTCTTAATGACAACTAAGTGATAATCATTAATAATCACATTCTTCCATCTTGGTTCTTAATCTATTTAAATATTTATTCAGTTAAATCTCAACCACTTTCTTATTTTATTACATTGTTTAAAATGAGACTTTGAATGCTGTTTAGTAGCTCACAATATGAACTTAATTATAGCTGAGTGACTTCATCATAATACACTTTGAATTGCATTCAGCATAAATACAGAGTCCTGTTGTGGAATAGGATCTGATCATCTTGATCAGAATAGGTTCATTTTTAAACTGCTGCCTTGGGTTTACTTGTGCCTCTATAAGGTATTTAGGTTTGTCAAGCACAACCCTAAAGAACAGTCACTTTGTGTATCTAATCAGTTCTCACTCCAACTTGTCACACACTAATGCGTGCACAGGACCCAGAGGCAACACATTTGAACACACTGGGTATGCCTTTAGCTTCATTTTTCAGTTCGCAGGGCAGGCAAATAGACTTGAATAGCTCCCACAATGTCTAAAATAGATGCCACGAGACAGGAGGCAAATGTGCTCGGCTGGTGTTGTCACTTTGGCTCGATGTATATCTGTGTTATCAAGGAAGTAGTGAAAAAGCTTGCCTTGTAATATGTGTTTTGTATAGTGAGAGGGTGTATTTTCACCCAAACTGTGATCTTTCCATAGGCTTAGCCATGTAGATATGGTACCTGATAACAACGCTCAAACAAAAGATTTATATAGAAGCTGCGTAACTACTTGAAGAATATTTTGGTGATTAATAAATAAATGTAAACATGACACGATCATGTGCTCTGTAACACTAAATTATTAAGTTAAATTAATGTTAATTAAGGTTCACATTCATGTTTTACGGAGCCCCGCAGGGGACATGGGAGAAAAAGAAAAGAAGAAAAAAAAAATTAAGACGGACTTTTGCGAGATCTCGCAAAAGTTGAATTCCAACAATGGCGGCAGCTACTTAGTTGTAATATTACTCTTTCTGGGTCACAAAATACACTTTTAAGATATTTTGAGGCGTGAATGTAGTTGTGTAAACGTCAGATATCTGCTCGGTTTACAAGACATCACATATTTGCAAAAGTGCTCCGACGTTTTCGGAGATCTGACACCCACCATCTCGAAGTTAACGGGAGGTCGAGACCTACTACAGCCGGGAGGAACACCGCTCTCCCTGCACATTGTGCCTCGACCTCCCGGTCGGCTTCGAGCTGGCGGCCTCCGAAGAATGCGGCTAAAGTTTTGCGAGATCCCAAGTTTGTTTTGCGAGATCTCGCAAAAGTCCGTCTTAATTTTTTTTTTCTCCCATGTCCCTTGCGGGGCTCCGTAATGTTTAAATATTTTTCAGTGCCCATTATTAATTTAAAGGCTCAGATCGCTGTCTTTAACATAAACACTAACCATTTTCTGGAAGATCAATGCTGATCGTAGTTACCAGAAGTTACATGTGTGTTTGGCCCCATCTCATCTTAAAAAAAATGTTAAAAATTTAGGGTAGAGGAAAAAAATAGCAGACAGATATAGGACTGGGTACTGCTAGATTTGGTATTATAACAGGTTACTTGCTCTCTGCACACTTGAAATAAATTAATATTTCATCCAAAGCATTCCATGAAAAAACACAAACAGGTTGCATTGAAATTGATTAGGTTTGAAACATTTATACTGATGCAATATTTTATCTACACCTTTGCTAAAGGGATTTGAATTTTCCGTAACTGGAGTTATACTACTTTTGAAAACCTGTTAGATCCAGGCATTGCCATCATTCTCAAACAGCTTGTGTTCATTTTTATTGGAAGTGATAAGAAAGCCCAGAAACACGATACTAGTCTTTTGAAAAGTAAAGTCACCGTATAGAAGTCAGTGTGATTCATTTCCACAGCAATTTGAGTGGAATCTTTGTTATGTTGGGTGTCTGTTCTTTAGTGCAACGCTGTCTGCTATTTATTTTGCTTTCACTTGTGTACATGTCAATGGATTATGTCTGTTTTCCACAAGCCTTGGGATACAGTTTATTCACTTAGGCTTGCTCTAACTGCCGATGAAGGGCTTTTGATTCAACTGCACTCTCTTGCTACACCCCACAAGCTGTTTGCTATGGTTCATTAGCTTTCTGTTGAGTTGACTGCTAACAGTTGATATTGTTGCGGGCTGTTCATTCCACAAATTTCCTGCCCACTAGCAGAGAATGATTGGAAAAAGAGAGTGCCTGCCATTAAAATGGGACAAATGTTGTATATAAAGTGCCAACAGAGCCAACAGTTCATCATGATGAGTGTTTTTAGTTTGGCTGATTGAGTATTCTGGTTTAAGATGGCCCAAGAATCACAGATGAAACTGTACTAACCAGATGTTAGCAAAAGAATAGCTCTTGAAACATTATTTTAAAATAAACAAGTGTACCCTTACTGTATAATTATAGAAGAATACCCTTGTTAGATGTGATAAGCCACAGATCTTGATAAGTCTATTAGGACTCTCTCTTTGTTTGTTTTTTAAAGCTCCACTGGCAGTAAGATATATTGATTAACCTAAGTACAATATAGCTATGGACACTATTTTAGGAAGAAGACACTGCTACCAATGCTTTAAGATGTTATTGTAGGATAATTTGCATGTAACAAAGAAAACTGCCTTGACCTCTGTTATATTAGGCTTAATATTTTATGAAAGTTAAAATATCAAACCAGCGTGCCTTTCTTAGTTGCCACAAAGGGTGAATGAGAATGTATTGCAGTGTATGTAAGCTCAAACTGCTGATTTAACAACAGGAAATACCCAGAATACAACACGTCACCTTGTGAACTGTGGTTAGGCAGCGGTATATGGACATCAGCGGCACCAGGAACAGATATCTGACCTGGCACCAGACATAAACACACACAGGGAGGACAGTTGGATGGATCAATACGGTTGCTCGGAATAAGAAGTCCTGGGCTTTTAAAACAGATTGCACTCCTAAATGGATGTGAATGCCTGCTCAAATGCCTCCCAGTGTTAGTCAGCTTAGTTGGAATCGGAGCTGGGGGGGTGTTTTTTTGTGATTTTTTTTCTTTGCCATTATCTCTGACTTGTATTAAATCCTAACTACTATACTGCCCCTCAGGTGCATTAATATTTGGGATAAACAGATAAAATTGTCTCATTTTACTAATATGAGTTTAAAAACAAAACAAAATTGGAGTTTTAATTTTTGTTTTTAAGCCAAATCTCTTTGTTTTTTTTCAGCCAAGTCTTTTGTTTGAAACACATTATACCCCTATATGTATCTGGCTTTAACTGACTGCAGTTCAGCTGTGTGTGAGTCAGTGATGGGAGAGGTTGGAGTATCAGTATCCCTTTTTTTCTGCAATTCCTGTGATCAGTTTCTCTGCAGACTTAGGAGCATTCACCTTAAAAAGAGAAAAGACAAACACCAGTCACAGTAGAATGAAAAGAGAGAAAAAAAACTGTAAAGTTCAAACAGGATGTATTGCAAATGTTTTAATGAGTCTGCTCTTAATTAGTGCCACACGAAATCGATGGTTAGCCCAAATGCTTGTCATTAACAAACCAGCAGACAGCTAACCCGTGGGACCTGTGCTGAATAACTTTTTCTGTCACGTGCTGCAGCTGAGGACCAGAAGGAAAGTGGAATTGTCGGTAAGTGTGTGCATGCTTGTGCTTATGTGCCGAATGCCTGCTGAGTGAAGCAGAGCATTGACGTTTCTAATAGCTTGAGGTGACAGAAGAATAGTTGATGTATTTTAGCCAAAGTGAATTTTACTTGACGCATCATTTCTGGTTCAAGCTGAAATTTGTGTATCTCTGATTTCTTTTTTACTATCCGGTTACAATTTATCCCTAAACAAAAGAACAATGGATCCTTTGTTTTTAACCTCAGGCTATATCAAATCAAACACACCTAAAAATGAGGTGAACTAACTTTAGTTGTTTCAAAAATACTTTAGCTCCAAAAATGTGTCACTTACACTTCAACACATCATTCAGAGCAGAGGTTCATTCATTCATCATTCATTCAGAGGTTCATGAATTACAGTTTTACTTGTTAATTGCTGAGTTACATTTTTGTCCATTTGTATTTTTCACAACTTCTGTCCAGCTTTGTCCTGGCTGTTAATTCTCATTTGACAGGAAATTTCACATTTTTTAATACTTAATGTCTGAAATAATTACATGATGTTAAATGCTCATTCACAGTGCTCCTGGGTCTTTTCCATGCTGTGTTGCAAATCCATAGAACGCAGTGATTTTAAGCAGCCTTTGAATATGTAATGCGTTCACACTGGGCAAGTCACAAAATGAAATATACAGTATGCATACTGAATACAATACATTTCTGAGTATGCAGTTCGTGTACCCTACTGTCTGAAAGGTTTTAGACAAAGAAAATCTGTTTTCCACAGCTGGAAAACAAATAAAATAAAATGTATGAAATGAGTGATGAATCAGTCAGTAAAAAGTCAATTACTGATTAATTGTAGTTGTTCCCGAAATACGTTCAATCAAAATAGATAATGATAGGTTAATGGAAAGCATACTGGGGGATACTGCTTTAATAAATAATGAAGTAATTATTCATTCAGAAATATCTGAGATGACATACAGACTACTCTTTTTTCCTGACGAAGTCTGATTAAAGCAGCATACTGTTGCTGAGCTGCAATTTACTTTAGTATACAAAAAGTAACTAATCTAAAATAATTTGTTACTGTAAAAACGAATGACATCACAGCATGCTTACAGAAACTGTGATATAATATTCAAACTGAACGACAGAAGATATTTGTTGTGCCTTAAATCAAAGCTCTTGAGACATGGAAAGCATCTTAACTTTTTTATTTAGGGATATTAAACCAGCAACGAAAACTGCATTATGCTATAGGAGCGCTTTGAAGATTAAACTTAACTGTCGTCTCATTCGACATTACAGTAGGTACTTCCATGCTCCGAGACAGCATAATATATTTTCATCAGGATCTGTCAGCGTCAGTTGCAGGAGGAGTATGGCCTCTGTTTGTGATGGCTTTGACACGCTGAGCGTTTGATTGGAACACACAAGTTTTAAAAGGGGGACAAGACCTCTGACTTTGATGGATTTCCGGGCAATATTAGTCAGCGAGCATGTATCCTCCTAAGCTGTGGTGGAACTGATCGAGGTTGACCAAATAATCTGCCAATTCCCTCCCAAGAAATGCAGAGACGACAAAAAAAACGTCTAAGTCTCTCAAGCTCTCATCCCCGAGAGCTGGATCAGCAGTTGTGTCAAAAACTCCCGTTAAGAGCACTACATTTCAACTTTAGAGAAGGTGGTGGGAGGACTTGCAATTTCATGGCTTCACTTTTAATCCGTGTTTAATCACACAATCATTTACGGTATCACAGAGTGAGTACTGATGGGGTGTGACAGTATCTTTAAAAGAATCGTGATCAAATGTCACAGCATCGGTATTGTTATGCAGCCTGAAATTAACTGTCACAACATTCCCTTAAACCTCTTATTTATTTCTCAGGTAATGAGTCAAAACGTGATAAGATTTCAGTGTTTGTCTGTTCGTGAGTCGTGTCAGGGGATGGCCTTGAAACTCCCAGCACTCTCTCATTCATCTCACTTCATAAAGCTTCAGGCTTCCGAGCCCCATAAGTGCTGGAATAGATTGTGTCAGTCTGTGTGTGTGTGTGTGTGTGTGTTTTCTTTTCTTTTTTTTCCAGGCAATATAGTCAGTATGGTTTATGAAGCTGAGGTCTCCCCAGGTCACATGAGAGCAGGACATGAAAGCCAAGCGCTCTGCCTCCACTTCACAAACAAGCTGTCCCTACTTCAAACGGGTGGCAAAGCTGCCCCACATTTCTTCTCTTTTCACTTCCAATAGCCAGCGCTGCTAATGGCCGGCGGCTCTCTCCATCTCCCCTTTCCACCTGGCAACAGGAATGTGCTCGCAGCCACGGCCAAAGGTAGCCTGAACCATGACAGCACATGGCAGAGCAAAGAGCATTTAATCCCAGCGCTGTGGACACCCACTTAAAAATTAGGGTCATTGTTATTATTTCCTTATTTTTTGAGTGTTAAAAAATATTACAGGATGGTTTTTTTTAATGTTTTCTCACTCAATCATCTCTTTTTTTTCTCCCTGCTGATAAAGCACCGTATGCAACAAACCAGGTCAGAAGCCATTACGCTAACAGAAAGTGAAGAGAGAGATTCAACTATAATTAAACCACTATTGATTTTTTTTTTCTTTTTCACTCAGGCCCAAAATTGGTCATTCAGGTTTAAAAATAATGGAAAATAAAATCTGATAAGCCCTTGTTTTTCTATCTACTAATTCAGTACTTTTTACTGCATTTTCTATTCATCCTACCATTTTCCCATTACCTAGTGTCTCTCTCTCTCTCACCTTTTTTTTTTGCATCTCAGGAATGTGTTTCATTTGGTCTTCAAACACATTTTCTTCATTTTCAAGGGAAATACACAAAAATGTCTCTGCGGAGAAAGGTGCCAAAAACATGTAGCATGGACCTGCACACGTATATACAGCACCCGACTGTTTCATGTAATACCTGGTTGTAAATTGTCCTTATATTAATTGACATTTAAGGCATATATTTCAGACTAGTGAAATCATTGCTTATATGAAACTGAATTCCTAATTTTTCTCTTCTTCACACTGGGTTGAGTTATTTCACTGTCCTAATATTATCTTTGTTTACTTTATGTTGAGACTGCTAAATGTCATGCTGCCACATTGTGCCATGTAGAGTTTAGTGTGGATAGAACATGAGAATAACACTTATTTTAACGGCTGTACATATGACATTATCTAATTCTATGCGGACCAGACATTTGTATTTTTGTTTTTTACTCCAGACTAACTAACACTACCAAATCTTCTTTTTTTTTTTTCCTGATTACAATTCCCTAGAAGAAACAAACAAGCACAGGAGAACAGGCTGTTTTTGCTCCTCTAGTCAACTGACAGTGTAGCTCGTCAGTGAGGACAGAAAGCACATTTGCCAGGTTCATCATTTTAAGAGTTAGTAAGTCACAATAGCAGGAAAATAGTAGAATTTTTAGAAGATAATGTGGCTGTTTGTACTTTCCCAGATTTCTTTTATTCTCTTTTCTTTTATTTTCTTTTTTTGAGTAAAAGACATCCAACTGTCATTAAACCATATTTTCTTGGATTTGTGACATTTGGGCCCGTAATCCTTAAACAGATTTCAAACTGATAACCCTGGATTATATACTCCTCCATAGCTAATAATCAAAATTATTAACTAATGCACCTTCTTTCGGTGGTCTGTGTGTGTGAGAAAGAACAGGTAACATGTACCTAAAATATACTGTACTTGTTTGCTTTCACAACAGATTGACAGTTTGCTGCCTCACTAATGTGACACTGTCCACATCTATGTGTATGCAAAAACTATTTATGAATTGCTTTCTGCTCATTTTCCAGAGGAGCACACAGGCACCGTGTCTCCCCTGCTTGTCTGCAAGCCTAGTCATCTCCACTGACCCCCCCTCACACCCAACTTCCCCACTTCAGCCCAGTGATTTGGACCCCTCCCTCCACCCCCACCTTGCTGCCAATTTGACTGGAACAGCGAGTGCGGGCTGGGCAGCCTTCCAGGAGCCTTTCTAAAGCAGCTGAATATTCATCTTCATTAGGGGGTATCACCACCCCCGCTCCGTCCAGGGTTGGATCCTTTTAACAAGGAGCAAGTGCTCTAAATGCACTTGGGGAAGGGTTGGGGGGTTAGGCGGCAAGGGGTTGGTGAGATGTGAAGACAAGTTTTTTCCTTCTTTATTTTTTGTCTGGAGGCTGTGTGGGCAGTCTGCCCTTGTCAACATATTTTTAGTATTTTTCCAGTCTTGTTTTGACACAGCAGGTAGAAGACTGGGAACAAGATGGCTGCAAATAGTTTTGGAGCTGGTGCCACTGATTTGTCACTGCCTGTTGAACATCAACAAGAGAACAGGACACAGAAACATCAAAGATCTGACAAATCCTCCATAGATGTTCCATATAAATTACAAATTCCATGGTTTAGGTGCAGAATTCAAAATCCATGTTTGTCTCCAAAAAAGCAGATTGCTTAGCATTCTGGTTAGGCACAATACTTTCTTTATTTTTCAGTTTGTTATTGGTTGATTTGTTTGTTTGTTTTTTCTCGGTAGGGGTTCTGATTTCAAATGGACATGGAAATCTATGTCAAAAGGGCAAAACACCACTTGAATTGCTGCACATGTAACCTGCAGTCAATAATTATCTTTTTAGTGCATACCTGCAGGAAGAGACATCGGACCTATTATTTATCATTTCCAGTTACTGCTATGGAAATGTCTGCCTTGTGAGCATGCATGGGTAAATTGCAGCTATAAAAGCTTTGATTTTTTTAATGTAAAGTTGGAGATAACATCTAAACTTTTATTTAACTTTTATTAAACCTTTTTGCAAGCTAGTGAAATCAGTTGTCATTTTGTCTAGTTTTTTAGTATAGTTTTTCTTTTTATTGTATTGTTTTCTTCTCACTTCATAGCCTTCTATAAGTCTGGAATAGATCCCCAGAGTTCTTCACATGGTTCTGTGGTTTTCTGAAGATATGTGGAGATAAGACCGTGCAACCTTTTGTTGCATCATAAACAAATTGCTCCAGGTGTAGTGAAGTGCAAGTGTTATTTGTTTAAAAAAAGGTAACAGATTTGTCCAAATATGTTCAGAGCTGCTCTCTATTATTTTAAAATATGGTCTTTCTGATAACTTCCAAGTATTAAAAGTGATATATTCAGCCACTAACAGTTCTGCAACTGATTGCTTGAAATGAATAATCTTGGGCTCTCGGGGGAATTCTGATAAATTACTTTTAGTTCTATCACACTGCCAGTTTGAGATTTGACATTTTTATTTCTGTCCCACCAAATCTGTAAGTTAGAGACGGTTACACACACATATAACAATCAGTAAAGTAAAAACTGCATTTTGACAACTCAGCCAAGTCAACAGAAAAGGGTGCTCTTGCACAATGCCATGTCAATATGAGTCATATTAGCGCATTAGTGCATCATTTTTTTTCCCCCCAAGATGCAATGTTTTTTCTTTCTTTATTTCATTTCAAATGATTAAAATTTCAAGAAAACAAACACAGGAAAAGGAAAACATAAATAAAAAATGTCCAACAAAATGGTCGGTACAACAAAAACAAAAAGTGTTCCAAAGGGAGCAGGAAGAAGCCGTGGATTATCCAGTGCTGTTGCCTACAAATTCTTAATCAAAATGGTAACTATATATATATATATATATATATATATATATATATATATATATATATATATATATACACCATATATATATATACACACACACATACAGTACTTACAGACAAATACTCTCTCATATTGCCAGCATAACGATATTCTCATTCTATACAATATACATATTGTATTTAATTATATTCAGTTCAGTTTTTCCTAATCAAAACAGAATTTAAAAAAAAGGGTGTTTAAATACACTGCCCCTGTTTCCTGGAATAATTTGCAGAAGGAACCGAAATTATCAGAATTGGTTACCTTGGGGAAGTTTAAGTCCACCTTAAAAGAATGAGAGAATAACTCTTTTACTCAGTGTGATTGTTTTTAATGTCACTCTTAATTGATCTGTTATTGTATATTCACATGTTTGTACGGGATATTGTATTTGTTTAAATGTTATATTTGGTACATATAGGGGAGACCGGGGATAGTTGTAACATTTTTGACATTTCTGTCTGTAAATTGGAGCTCTTTTAAGGTAGTGGATTCAAAATGTAATGCAAAGTATTTACATGTCTCGGCTATTAAATAGTGCAGCTATTTTCTCTGCAGCACAATTACCCATTGCATGGTGTGGCCTCAAACACAAAGAGTGAAATGTTACAATTAACCCCATAGTCTGGGTTAGTTGTAACATATCCTGGGGTGAAATGTAACACAATGAAATAAGGGTACTAGCAAAACATTAACATGTAATCTTTGTTTATTCAACACATGAATGCACTTAGAGCCATTTATGTAGCTGTGTGTGTGTGACAGAATGCAGAAATCTAGCTTTTGAACATATTCCAACCCCCCAAAAAAGACAAGTTATGGAATTTTCTGCAACTGAATATTTCATTGATTTTGGTTGGTCTTCCTTGAGTTTGGCCTCATTGGCTCAGTGGGCATTATAACCTACAACTCTTGCACCAATTTTGAACATAACAATGAAGCTGAAAAAATGTAGTTGTTCACCAGCATCGCAATTCCATTACTTTTTATCATGGCTTACCTTGGTGTGGTTTGCAAAGTGCTTCAGAAAGATGAGGAAATCTGTTTCTCACACCCATCCTGATTTATTTCCACTACCAGTACTTCCTACTGGTCCATCTCTGACACAGTGGTCTGCATAATGTATGTGTGGGAACACAAACAGTGGAGGAATTGTGTTACCAATGGCATTAACCGCATATACAAAAGCGACCAGTGAACCTCTCTCTGCTGATGTCATTGCCCCAACTTGTTTAATATAAGTTAAAGTAATAGTGTGGTAAGTTGTAACATCTGCATTATTGTTACAACTAACCCAGACTGTTGCTGTTACAACTGACCCAGACTCCTATAGCCATGAACTAGCTAACATTACAGCCAACGGCTAAAACATTAGCACTAAAGACCTACACAGAATATATCCCCATAGACATACAAATAACACAATTTAAGTTTGATGAGTTTAACTGCAAAGCAGATAATGCTATTAGAAATTGAAATAAAGTAGAAAAACTTACTTTTTGGCATACAAATTACTTTTTTTCATGTTAAATTGTCTGTGTTTGACAAAATGTGCTGATTTTTCACATGTGATAGCAGAACTGAGTTGGGCATGCACAGGATGAATCACATCATTTGAAACTTAGCCCTGATTGGAGAAATTGGAAGTGTTACAACTGACCCACGTTACAACTATCCCCGGTCTCCCCTATTTTTGACTTTTGTTGCCATGATGCCGGGTCTCTCTTGAAAATGAGATTTTGAATCTCAATGAGATTTTTACCTCGATAAATAAAGGACTAATAAATAAAAGGTTGGTATATCTCACAATACCCGTCACCTCAAGGCACCTTATATTGCACTTGGCGACAGTGGGAAGAAAATCCTTTTAACAGGAATATACCTCCAGTAGAACTATGCTCAAGCAGGCACAGCTGTCGGTTGGGGGTTAGGGGATACAGACAAGACAAAATAGTTAAATTTTAAATTTGCACAAAGAAAGTTCATTCCAGTTCAGTCCTTTTTTTCCCTTATCCATGTTGAAGATTAGCTTCCCTGAAGTAGAAAAAAAGGTGATGGCAAAGCAACATGTAATGTAATGTTAATGTAAATGTATGTAGGGGTTAATTTCTGCCCTTTGGTGCAGTATAAATAGCTATGTATTACTATTATTATTATTATTACTATTACTATTACTATTAATATTTACCATCTTGCTTTATCTTTCAAAAAAAAAAATGGTTCAGAAAATCAAAAACTGGAGAACTTCAGTATGTTATTCATCCATCGTTAATTTTAATTATCCATACATCCATACATCCATTCGCTTCCACTTGTTCTTTTCAGGGTCACGAGGGGCGCTGGAGCCTATCCCAGCTGTCTTAGAGTGAGAGGCAGTGTACACCCTGGACAGGCCGCCAGTCTGTCGCAGGGCTTAATTTTAATTATCAATAGCTCAAATTTAATTAGGAATGTTTTTTAATTACAAAAGATATTTAAAAGTATTAAATTTGATGTGCACACTCCTCCAAACTACCCAGTGATACCTGCTAAGTTTTGGATTTCATTTCTTGGGTGGGGTGATATAGTGTCTAAAGTTTGGAAGCTTGTAACTCTCTGTGCATCAAACTTTTCTGTTGTTTTCCCTTTTTTTGCAATCAGAAGAAAGGTATTCGTCTATTTTCATACAGCTTGACAAGAAAAGAGAAAATAATGACAGAAGAGTAGCATTCTTTTCTACCGGGAGCACGTCAAGAGTTGGATCATTTTCAGCTCTGGGGTGCTTCCTCAAAACTGCCAGAAGCAGGTGAATGCACAGTGCCTGTGGTGCAAACCAGGATGCTATGTTTCAAATTCAATAGAAAAAATATTACTGCACAAAAAAGGATGCATAGCTCTACATAAAATGTCTCATGTGTGATCATGTCAATCCCTTTAAAATAATGCGACAATAGAGCATTTACAATAAGAGTGATGCACTGAATAACGTAAGCAGTGGGCTGCCACTAAGCTACCAGGCAAAAATGGTTAAAACATATAGGAGTAGTTGTCTTTACAGTATGGTATCTCGGAAGGCTCATCTTGGACCTGAGGGCAAAGAGCCTCATGCACACAGTAGAGTTCCAGAGTTAGGGTGATTTCTTAGTTATTGCAGTATGTGTATATATTTTACTCTTTTGCCAAAGTGAATGAAGAACTTCTGCAGAACACAAAGCTTCAGACCCAAGACATTTTCTGCCAATTACATCATTTATTTCACCCAGTTCTGAGTCTAAAAGGGATTTGCCAATTTTTGCTGCAATTCCCTGATGCTTGTCAGATTGTGCGTTGAGTCCCTGCCTAAACCCTTCCACCAAACACTAAAATATGCATTACTGCTTTGTTTAGGATTTGTTTTACCTACCTGCCAATTACGCACATGATATGCCTAGCTATGATGTTTTATTGATACTTCTAAGCTTTGTTTGTCTTCCTACTTCTGAATATGCTGCACGATTACAGGTGAAATGTAAAAATGATTTGGAATCACTTGCAGCTTATGACATTTATATGTCATATTTTAGTTTTATATAATCCAGGATGTATTTCTTTCTGCCCTCATGGGAGTAGCCACCTAACAATACATAAATCATAGAATTTAAGCAATATAAACAAGTTCAGAATAGCTGCAGGTTATTAAATCTTTTTCCCCTTCTTTTTTCATTCTAACACTGAAATAATTTGCTTTGATATTAAAAAAAGAAAAAAAAGTTACCTGAGCACTGAAGACCTTTGGGAAATCTAGAATATTCATGCCTTTTACAATTACTTACAAAATAGATCAGCATTAGTTGTGCCAAATTTTCTTCCAACTAAGACTTTACCTCCTCAAAGGGAATTTTCTACTCCGTGGTAAACAGTCTTTTTCTATAAAAGTATGATAGAAATTGTCTGTGACAACCGCCACTCAAACTGAGCGGCCCATAACGACAAGAGAGCCAAGAACAGGCTTAATACTATTTATAAATCTCTGAAATGGCAGGGTTTGCAGGAAAGTGTGAAGGAATAAGGGATGGAGGGTAGGAGGTGGTATTTTTTTTTTTTTTTACCCCAAAGCTTCTTATGACCTTAGTGTTCCTCCAGTCTAAACATAGCCCCACTCTACACACAATAGAGCCTTCCAATCCAATGCACCCTTTAGACAAGCATGCATTTTAATCACCATCACTGCAACATTTCTGTTTTTGTTTATTGGGAATAATTTGAAATTGTTTTCTTTTCTATTTCAGTCCTTAATCATTTGGGGTTGTGATCATGTGTTAATGATCTGTACTCAGGCACAGACATTTTCTAGGTTTCTGAGGAGTATTAATTTTCCAAGTGAAATATTCTTAATACCAAAAATAGTTTTGTCCTGCACACCATAATTTCAACTCTTGACTCTAAGTCTCCTTACTTTTCCAAGAGCACAGCAAGTGTTCAGTCCTACAACATCCAGTTCTAAGAAGTCCCAAAGGATTAGCCAGATTATTGAATCACGGCTTTAGATAATACCATCAGTTACAGTTTACTTCTGAGAACAGATGCAAAAAGGGGCAATATGGCAATGTTGTGAATGTGCTAATGATAGCAGCAGACTTTTCCTCCAAATAAGCAGATGCAGTGAAGTTTGAACAGCTGTCAAACGTGATGAGCGTGACACAAGCGCCTGCAGTGGAAACTGTGGGACTTCCTATGATATAGCAGCCTACACACCAACAGAACATACCAGATGACAAATCACGCTATCTGTGAAACACCTGGCGCTTCTCTTTGAGAGAAGATTCAGAGTGCAGAGGAAATATAATTTAATCAAATGCAGCATGAACAGGTAAAGTAAGTATAACAACCCAAAGATTACTCAAAATGACACCACAAGAGCAAAGCATGTGCAGCTTTATGTCAGCTTACTATATTTTGAGTAAAGAGTAGAAATTCTGTTATCGTTAGGAGCAAATCTGCAGTGCTCTACTGTACTAGAATACGTTCACTGGCCTTCAAACTTGACAAATTTTATGAGACTGCTTTCATCTGTTTACGTTATTGAAAACAACTGGTGCAATAATCAGTTTAACAAGTATCACTTACCCTTTGTGGTGTCTACACATGCCAGTTATTTTGGTTTTGTGTCCTATTTGTGTGTGTGTGTGTGGTACGACAGTGGTGCTTACACTGCCCAAAGTCATGGGAAATTATATTTAAAAGACAATCTGTCCTCATAGCAACATTGTTCCGTTTACTCAAGGTAACCCATGGAGGACAAGTTTTCAGGTGGAACTAGTTCCCCCCTTCCAAGAAACTGCTCCTTTCACTTACCTTGAGCCTTACAAACTGTGTTATGACAAAACTTTTTTGCATTTGCAATTTAAATGTACATATACATATGAGCTACTGTTCTAGCACATAAAAAATGCAGTTTGTTATTTCAGAAGACCATTTCACTGGATTGTTTCCAAGGTAGCCAAAAATCAGTGACTTTGAGGTCTGAAATCTGCAATATCATCTGTTGCAGAACAAATGCTTCAAGCTTTTGGACATTAGTGTAGGAAATTTTGCTAAAAAATTGTAAGCAGCTAGACTCTATAATATTGTGATTTTTGCATCTGGCTTTCAAAAAATCAACATACTTAAGCATGTCATACTAACAAAACAATACTAGTTAGATGTCATCTGCAACCTTAGAATGTCAGTGCTGAAGCAAAAAAGAAAGCAAAATCTCGTTAGAATGACAGAATGTTTGTTTTGTTTTCCCAAATCTTTTGAAGCTAATTTATTTTACATTTTGCCACTGTGAGAGGCCTGTGGCTTGCCTTGTGAAACAATAGGAAGTGTCAACATAACATCATGTAACACAAGAATACTTTTAGAATTAAATCTTGTTGGTGTTCATGAAGAATTGATTAATTCTATCTGTTTCTCCAGTGTGATTGCTACACACACCAGCCTCCTTTTAAATATAGAATAGGAACATTATGCTATCTCATAAAAATAAATAAACACTCCAGGCATCTTTGCAATGAAATTTCACCTGTGGTAGTCATCCTCATGACAAATAGTTAAATAAATTATCATATAGGTCAGTGTTCATGATTTAACAATAAGAAGGATACCAGGTAAAGTTCCAAGGTATAAACCACAGCTGACTAAAATGAACATAATGGCTCATTTCACATGTGCCAAAAATAAAAAAATCTTGATGATCCCCAAGACTTTTGGGAAAATATTCTGTGGACTGACAAGATAAAAGGTGAACTGTCTGAAAGATTTGATTCCCATTATATCTGGCATAAAACTAACACAGCAATTCATAAAAAGAACATCACACAAAGAGTCACACATGGTGGTCAGTGTGATGATCTGATGCTGCTTTCCTGCTTCAGGACCTGGATGACTTGCCACAACTGATGGAACCGTGAGTTCTACTCTCTACTAAAAAATCCTAACAGAGACTAGCATGAGTATGAATGTCATGGGAAGTATGTATTTCTTTTATTTTTCTCCGATCAGCACAAGCGATGCACCCCAACTAATACTTATATGTTCCTTAGTAAATCGTACCTTACCAGACACTTTTGTTACCCATCGATGAGAATCAGGCATAATTTTGGCTGGATGATTGAACACTGTTCTTGGTAGAATTAAAGTTCTACAAAGTTCATTTAAATTAACTGCTTTTCTTGCATAGACCCAGCTTTTAAGCATAGTTATCCAGTGTCCATGTTTTCCAAAAAGAATTTTACATTTTTCATGTGGCCACTTTGGCCGAGAGAAAGTGATGGGATTTTTCAAACATATTCACATATGGCTTCTTCTTTGCATGATGGAGCTTATATCCAATTACGTAGCTTACCTGAACTAATTAGTCGCAAAAGGTTCCTATTTTTTTAGCCTTTTGTTGCCATCCCAACTTTCTTGTAAAATGTTGTTTTCATCAAATTTACATTTTATTTTTTTTATGAAATAGTATATACTGCTTTGTGGTAGGGCACATCATCTTGCTGAAAGAGACCACAGCCATCAGGCAATAGCATTTCTATGAAAGCTTTTACACAGCCTG
Organism: Simochromis diagramma; assembly: GCF_900408965.1. Taxonomy (NCBI): domain Eukaryota; kingdom Metazoa; phylum Chordata; class Actinopteri; order Cichliformes; family Cichlidae; genus Simochromis; species Simochromis diagramma. The sequence continues at coordinate 4,610,246 of NW_024387414.1, forward strand.
CAACAAGCTTAGTTAGTTGGTAAATGTCAAAGTGACATCCACATTGTTGGCAGTACCCAAGATTTCACTGCAGAATATTGCCCATAGCATCGCACTGCCTCTGCCAATTTCCCTTCTTCCCATCCTGCCCCAGATGTTTCCCTGGCAAGTGATGCATTGTACCTGGCCATCCACTTGATGTAAACAAATGTGATTCATCAGGCCAGGCCACCTTCTTCCTTTGCTCTGTGGTCCAGTTCTAATCCTCACATGGGTGTACCTGCCTGTCATATAAGCTCGATAGTAATTGACCATGTCCCTTCCTTTATAACCAAAGTGTACACATTTTCAGATAGTTCCTTTCAGCAGGATAGAAAATCATTTCACAAAGCTCAAATTATCTCAAACCCATTCACTGTACTTAAATGGCCTCACAATCATAAGATTTCCATGTAACAGAGCACCTTTGGGGTGTAGTCTAATGGGAGATCCACATAATGAATGTGCAACCAATAAATGTGCAACTGTATGACATTATCGTGTCAATACAAAACAAAATCTCTGAGCAATGTGTCAGCACTAAATCTGTCTTTTTTGACTATCTTGGAATTAAGTTAGTTCCAAAACCAAAAGTGGGTACCATATTTTTCGCACCGGATTATAAGGCACACTGTCGATGGACTGGGATGTTTTCATATACAAGGCGCACTGGATTATAAGGCGCATTAAGTGAAACAAAACAGTCAGAAAAGTGTAACTTTACTCAACTCATTCTTCTTGCTTCTTCCACTTCTGTACCATGGCTTCATTAATGTTGAATTCTCTCGCAGCTGCTCTATTCCCGTGTTGTTGCAGTATATTAATGACTAACCTCATATTGTGGATAGATTATCTCAGTTGTTCTCCTGACTGAAGTTTGGTCCGTTTACAGCATCCTGCATTGCCATTGCATTTGTCCCTAACCATTGGCAACCCTCCCGTTATCAGTAGAAAAAACTTAGCGTTCATCCTCCAGCTTCACTGTGTTTATGTTATGCTAACATAGCTGTGTCGCTAGCGATCACGTAGCACATCATTATATACCAGCTAGTCCAACTTCAGTAACCCTGCAAAAGTCACTGCTGTTCAGTTTTCTGTCTTTATTTATGTTGGAAGTGATAGAGCTATGCCTTTTATTTTTTTCAGAAATCCCTCAATCAGAACATGGTATATCATGTATATCATGTTTAGGTGGAAACTAGCCAGCTAACTTATGCTAACTCTAACTCCATTAAATTTAATAAATTCAGTTTTCATGGATGCCTGGATGTTAAACTTAATTGTTGCACCTGGTAAAGCAGCAACACTGATCATTTTATTAAAGATGGTACGGTAGAGTAATGCTCCCACAATCAATCAAGCGGTCCGGCTTCGTAGCTTACCATAGTCGTACTCAAACATTTTTTGACAGATTTTTGAGCGCCGGGTATCATATAAAATCGGTTTGAGGTCAGTAAGCACAACTAGAATTCATATATAAGGCACACTGGATTATAAAGCGCACTGTCGATTTTTGAGAAAATTAAAGGATTTTAACTGCTCCTTATAGTGCAGAAAATACCATATAAAAATAGTGTCCATTGAGTGTATGTTTCTCTGGTCAAAATAAACTAATTCATGTTTTAAACCTGTGTAGGTAGAACTGGTTTGTGATGCTATGCACTACTTTTAGAAATTTTATGGACAAAGCATTTAGTTTAATACTGCATAACTGTCAGTTAAATGCAGTCTTATATATGAATATTTGATCAGTAATGTGTTAAATTCTTTGTGATCAATTTAGAGAATGACTAAATCTCCTTCACCTCACTCTCCCCACTTGACAAGCTGCCACCACTGCCTACACTTCTCTGTTCTGTTACAATTACAAGATTAATGGACAGGGTGGATTTTGGTTCACAGGAATTAATTGTGTCTCATTTTATTCCCATGCCCCGACAGACGAAACAATCAGGGCAGTAAACCTGGTGGTGATTCTTGTCAACACGAGCGCAGATGCAAATTAATAGATGCTCAACAGGCCATAACTTCCCACAGCAGTCTGGGCAGGTTCAGGATATAGTGGATATACAAAAAACACTCTTGGCGTGACACCACTAAAACATTGTTTTGGTGGTTTTCTCCTTCAACTGTTCTCTCAGCTAGGGTCAAAATGTTGTGTACAACTCATGCATCAACTAAATATTTCTATTTATACTGTAACCTCTAAAAACTATTCTGGCCATTCATTTCAATAAAACATTTACTGCTGAATCTGTAAATGTTAACACATGTTTTGGATTAGACACCATACACTAGACACAAGCCTTTAATCCAGTGACTACTAATTTAAGTTACGTTGACTTTAACCTGGCAGATCATTTGAAATGTGATGCTTAGTAGTAGATTTCTTGTAAGTAATGATTACATTTTTTTCTTTCCTTCTTCTTTTTTTCCCTTTTTACAAAGTCCCAAAAGAAAAATAAAAAATAAAACATAATCATATAGACAGACATGTACTTAAATATATAGTATAGTGAATGTTTTCCAGAGAAGAAAAAAAATTATTGTGACAGTCAGGCGGCCCACTGTTAAACATGTTCTGCATGACTGTTTTTTCTCCCCCCAAAAGGAGGGAGTATGTTATCGGTTTGTTTGTCCATCTGCCTGTTTGTTAACAGCCTAGTGTCCACAATTTTCAAGACATCATTTTCAAACGTTGCGCGATAGTGGATAACCAATAAGAGCTTGAGCTCTTATTTTTTGTCATAAATTGGTCAAGGTCAAACTCACATCAAATGTGAAAAATCAGTAAAAACTATATTAGCCACAATTTTTTTTATGGAACATTTTCAAACTTCACATTAGTTAATAATAGGGATGGGTACCGGTGTCCGGTGCCATGATGGCACCGGTTCTGACATAAACGGTAGTAACCAGACCGAAAAGCAGCGCACATTTCGGTGCTTTATTTCGGTGCTTTTTTTTCCTGAGCTGTGATACACTTTAGATTCTAGCCAATCATTTTACGTTTCCGAGGATAGTAGGCGGGCCCAGGTACGTACGTTCTTTTAGAGCAGAGCTACAGATTAAAAATGTAGCGGTCAAAAGTATGGCTGTACTTCACAGCAAAATATGCAAACTCAGCAGCCTGCACAAGTGCTTTAAGCTGATACTGTGATACTGTCAAAGGAGGTAACACCAAGAATCCGATGAAACACCTGGCGACGCGTAGCGTTTTTTTTAAAAGCCCAGAAATGCGCCGTATTTGATAGCTTGCTGCGAGACCTCACACCGAGCACATCTACTGCGGGTGGGTTGCCTGTTATCGGACCCGGAGTTAGCAACATCCCCCAAAAACACGAAGAGGAGAGTCCTGGCCCCTAGCCCTGCCAGTGTAGCAGAAATGATGACGGATGATGATGGCAGCAGCAGCCGTTCTTCTCTGCGTGAGTAGCTTAATGTTTTTCGTGTATAATTTACGTTGAGTAGGCTAACCACATTATTACATTAATGCATGTAAGGTGAACTAGCAAACATCATCATAGCTACATGCGGCTGTCTTCTTGTTTGATGGCAGATACTCCCTTCACCCTGGCCAAAAAGGCTAAAATGACCAAAGAAAAAGTGGAAAACAGCTAAACATGAGAGGTTTTTGGACAAAGTTTGTGTTTTTTCCATTGTTTAAGCACTGCTTCCAGCCAAGAGTGATACCATATATGCCCCATAGCTGCAGAAAAGGCTAACATTGTTATCTTTTTACAAAAAAACAACTGAACATGAGAGGTTTTTGGACCAATTTTGTGTTCTCCATTCTTTAAGCACCGGTTTGAGCACCGTTTGAGCACCGGCACCGTTTCTAAACGATACCCATCCCTAGTTAATAAGCTGGCCTAAGTATTTGACCATGACTTTCATTGTTAGCGTTCCATGTCAAAATTGACCTTGGAAAGAAAAATTCAAGAAACCATTCTATATATTGAGTTATATATCATATAAAAGGGCATGGAGAGAGCTGTAAAACACCCTGTTTTATTTCTCAATATGACACCCTATGATTTGAAAATTATGCTGTGAAGTTTCACAAAGTCACACACTGGAAAAATACATCTTAGAGTCTTTAGTTTTTACAGCTTGCACAAGCCAGAGCTTTCAGTCAGTTCTGCTTCAATCATAAAGATAATCAAAAGCTCAATTTTAGTATGCATTCTTTCAAGGTTATAGGTCAAAGTTCAGGGTCACACAATGTTGGAAAAAGTTCTCTTTTCCATTCGATCATCTCCAAACTTTAAAGTGATCTATTAATAACTGGGGAAATTGTTTAGTACTTTAAAAACATTTTTTAATATGTCTGCACAATGACACAAAGACACTAATATGCTACACTAGACGGTAGGGATGGAAATAGACCCTGTACATGAGAAAATGCTAACTTTATGTTTTAAGACCGGATGTAGAGTTGTCCAAAACATGAAAACGGAAAGATTGCGTTAAGTTACAAAGAGCAGAAGGTGGGATCACTCTCCATTACTGTGTCATAAAAGAATCAAATGATCAATTTTGACATTTGAAGAGTGTAGATCGATTGGTTGTTTACATCACTCAACACAAGCAGAACTGCATTACAAAATTAGAAGACACATCGTCCACATTCAGAAGCACATCTCTGTATAGTGATAGTTCTCATGATTTAAAAAGGCAAATGTTCAGCATTCAAACTACAGGTGAACAATAGTCAAAGCCAGATGTTTCATCCGTTATGTCAATATCAGCTAGTCAACAAACAGTGAAATAAAAGCCAGAAAAAAATGAATGAATGATTGCTGGTAAGGGTCTCGATATATAAAAGGTATATAAAGTATATAAAGGTTTGAACTTTGAGAGTGTTTAAACAAGAGAGTCAAGTGTGGGAATGTTCATGCCTGTCTGAGAAAAGTGTATAAAGTGTGTAGTGAGGGGTTTTACAGCCTTAAAACATATATAATAACTGTAAAAAATAAAGTTGGCTACTTAGTGCATTTTACCTATTGCTGGTTATTTTTAGAACGTAACTCCCGCGATAAACGAGGGACCACTGTATACGAATACTGAGAAATATATATTTTGAATCCTTTCTCTCTTTTGCTCTGAGGCGTGGGGGAAAAAATATCGACAAGTCGATGAACATCATCTACAGATATATTTGGTAAATGCCCAAGACATCTTGAGAAATGTAAATCGTATTATTTTACATTCATAATCTATGTTACTATTCATGATCCTTATTATTACTGTTGCATCATTTATGATTTATCATTGTTGTCATTTCATTGACACATTTATTGAAACTGGTGATGTTATATTAAAGTCTGTATTTCAGGTGTTAGCATAAGCACATAATCTTTCATTGCAGGTGCAACTGTAATCATGTTATACACATATTGCATAATTAAAGGGTTGAAGCACGGTTAAGTTAATTAATGGTTTGAAGCTACGGGCAGCGCGATGTCTGGCCGATCAATGGAGCAAAGTTCAGCTATTGAAAGGTTGCCTACATGTTTACATTATAATTTACTACATATTGCCTGTGTGCATTCAGCAGCCTGCACTGGAGTTTGCCTGGTAACAGATGACGTAGAGGGGGGTCATGTACTGAGGTTAACAACACAGACACATAGTCTGTCTGGGTAAACTGATTGCAAATGTTGTGTAAGTCTAGAAAAGTGTAATAACAGGAAGCATCTGGAGGAACAGAGGAAGTAGCGGTTCCTTTTTAGAATATGTCCTCGCTGGAGTTACTGGTCATCATAAGTATAAATATCACACCCACCTATTGTCAGGCGGGAGATGGAGATGATGTTTTGCAGAGCCCATTTTCACCACATATATGTGTTATAATAAAATCATTTGTGTTGACCCACTATGGACTTTCAGTCGTATGTCTCTTCCTCAAAATTTGAACCGCGACAATCGCCACTTGATTCATCCATTTGGTTGACTTGTTTTGGAAAACCCGACTGTAAACAAGGAGCGAATATCACACCGGAAACGAAGCACTATACAGTAGTTTCCCCACTGGAAGTAGCATATGCTAACGCACACATAGTCTATAGATTAGATTCTTTATTGATTCTCTTATCGATTGTTATTGGGTCCTCATTGGCTCTGTTTCAAGAGTCACTACCATTGCCAAGCAGCAATAAAGAAATTAGATTAATGCAAATTAATTGTATGCGGTGGGTCAAATGTTTGTGCATGTCTACTGAGATATTTCCCCACTTTGTTGTCATCAGTGTTGGAGTCATTACTCAAAAAAGTCATTATTACACATATTACACAAAGAACCTTTCTTAAAAGTAATGCAGTAATTTATTATACTACTCATTACATTACTTTAATGTTACTCTGTAAAATAGCTGAAAAACATTGTCTCATAATCAACATTTAACAAGGGCTACAACCCCACACACCATTACAAATCCCTAACGATGACACACATCTCTAAGATCTTTCTCTTATTAGAATACAAAGCTGACAGCACAAAGCAAAGACCAAAACCGGCACAAAAAAGCAGTCACGGTGATTCTGCTTCCAGAACATGAACAGGTAGAAAGGGAGGCTGCAGCCTGACTGCTCATCTGCTTGTTACCTGGTGAAGTTAAGGCTTTGGCTGCTAGGGTTGGCATTCACTCAGTTTTCAATCTGGGTTCTTGCTAGCTTAGCGTTAGCATGTCGTCTAGCAGCATAATACAGTTGTTTCTGTCCTGGATGCAGTTATCCGCTTTACCATTCATCTTGTCCTGTTGTCCAATAAAAATAAATGTCCATACCCATGCTCCAGACAACATAGTTTTTTTTTTCTCCTCTGACACTCGAACTGAAATCAGCTGATTGTAGTGTGAGTTCAAGAACCAATAACCAGGATGGACAGGCAGGCAGACTAATAATTCCAAGGAATTGGGCTACTGAGAACCAGTTTTCCATAAGAACCGGTTCTTGATTCCCATCCCTACTACACTGCTTGCCCCCTTATAGGGGATTTATGGCTCAGCAGGAAATCTTTGTCACAACTACACTAACGTTTATGCTGTAACCTACAGCTATTGTGACTGGCCTGTTCAGTACTATCTATTCCTCCATTGCCGCGTCTTCTTTTTCATTTTATAAGTGAGATTATATTATATACAACCATACAGTAATTAACACATAACCTACATTGACCACCTATGGGGGTTATGTTGTAGATTCTACAAACATTCCCAGGAGTCTAAATCAGGTCTAAGAAATCGAGTACTGGGCTGAACACTTGAAATATCAAATCTGTGGGATATAACTTGTTGGCAGCAGGCGGGGCTTACAGGTAAGCTAAAACAAACAAACAAACAAACAAAAACAAAAAGAGAAAAACATGTAGGGTATATTTAATGGGGCACTGACTCTGGTCTCTGTTTTGTCTTCACAAAGAATGGTGTACAGTCTTTCAGTCAGTGTGAAGTCTAAAACAATTCCTTTTCACACAGAGAATCTCAACTTGGCCTATTACTGGCTCTACAGTGTTGGAGAATGTCAAGGATCCTTTGAGCCATTGTGAGTTGCCAGTGATAGATATTGGCAAACAGCTTGCCTATGTGAGTAAGGATAACCTTCCATTTGATCAATTTTGCACCCGTCTCTAAGACTATACCCTCCAATAAATCAATAGCCTAGATGTGTTTGTCCTGGTGCTTTTCATTCTCCTCAAGCCCCTTCCATACGCTCCTGTCCTGAACTACCTTTCTTTCCCTTTGCTACTCTCAACACACTGCCTTTGATATCCATGTCCCTTTGTTCTTTTGCATCTTGGTTTTAAGCTTATTTGTTAGATGTGATCTAGAAGCTGTTGCAAATTACATTTTCGTGATTTGCCATGATACAGTATTTCACAGTATTTTCCACTGTTTGTCATCAAACAGTACTTCAGACTTAGCTGCTTGTTTTGGTTATTTTTTTAGGGAACAAAGGAAACTTGCTGTAAGCTGCAGCAAAGGAGAAGGAGTTTTGGACTGAGAAAGCAACAAACAGAAGGAATTAGATTGAGAGTCAGGACAAGTGACAATTTATTATCAAACAATTAAGTAAGGCACTGAAAACAACAAGACTTGGGGTGTTAGTGTATTAATATGTTCCCATAAAGAACAATCCAGCCTGGGGGGGACAATAACATAAAGATATATATTTTGCTTTTAATTTTACATTACAACAGAGTCATTATTTTTGTAATAGTCAAAGGAACAAGTTTGTAGATGCTGCAATTACATTTCCCGAACAAAATACTCAGCCATGCAAATCCCCCAGGATGTCTCGTCCCTTTTTATCTCTACTGAGATTCCAAAGAAGGGGGTGTTTTCTAATGACTTCAAATAATCTCATAGAGCTTCAGCCACATATACCAATTATTAATTAGAAACTAGAAACTCCACTGGGAGCTTTCCTTGTTGAAATTAAAAAAAAAACAAAAAAAAAGAAAAACAAGGCGTACATTGTCCCATAGTTCAAACTTCAAGTCATTTAAATGTAAGATGTACAAGAGGTGTATAGCTAGATAAATTAAGGCATCTTCACTCAGATTGTGTAGTGTCTTACACAGTGGCACAATTTCATGAGATTCTTGTCCTGTGTTTCAGTAGCGTCTTATTTAAATGCTTATTACTGCATTTGTATATATATTAAAAATCCACTTTAAAAATGTAAGTGCTTTGAGAGTATGAATCAGTACGTAGATTAACAGGACATTTCCCAATAAAGTTAATAAACACACAAACAGTACTAAGTAACGTACAAAACATTTTTTTCAATATATCTTGTGTTTTGGCATTTATTGTTGCAGATTAGCAATTTGGGAGATCGGTGTGGGGGGGTCCGACATGCCCTAAAAACCTAGTAGTTGCCCTTATCAGATGACTAAATAGCCTCCTGGCACCTTTCAATGTGCAGGAATAGTGGTTTTACTCTGAGTCCCTCTCTATGACCAACTCTTCCCCCTAAACCAAAAGGCGCGTCCAGTTAACCTTCACAGGAAGCTAATTTCCACTGTTTGTATCAGCAGTTTCATTCTTTTGGTTACTACCCAGAGCTTGTGGCCATATAGATCAAATATAGGATGAACTTGTCAATTGTTCTTTTCTCCATAGGGTTTTTCTGAATTACTCTTTGTCTGGCCCCTTACCCAGTACCAATTTGTCTCGAGAGTCCCTACCAGGAGCAAATCCCTGAACTACAGTCGCTTGCAAAAGTACTTTTGCACATTTTGTCACATAACAGCCACAAACATGAATCAATTTTATTGGAATTCCACGTGAAAGACCAACACAAAGTGGTGTACACGTGAGAAGTGGAACGAAAATCATACATGATTCCAAACATTTTTTACAAATAAATAACTGCAAAGTGGGGTGTGCGTAATTATTCAGCCCCCTTTGGTCTGAGTGCAGTCAGTTGCCCATAGACATTGCCTGATGAGTGCTAATGACTACATAGAGTGCACCTGTGTGTAATCTAATGTCAGTACAAATAGAGCTGCTCTGTGACGGCCTCAGAGGTTGTCTACGAGAATATTGGGAGCAACGACACCATGAAGTCCAAAGAACACACCAGACAGGTCAGGGATAAAATTATTGAGAAATTTAAAGCAGGCTTAGGCTACAAAAAGATTTCCCAAGCCTTGAACATCCCACGGAGCACTGTTCAAGCGATCATTCAGAAATGGAAGGAGTATGGCACAATTGTAAACTTACCAAGACGAGGCCGTCCACTTAAACTCACAGGCCGAACAAGGAGAGCTGATCAGAAATGCAGTCAAGAGGCCCATGGTGACTCTGGACGAGCTGCAGAGATCTACAGCTCAGGTGGGGGAATCTGTCCATAGGACAACTATTAGTCATGCACTGCACAAAGTTGGCCTTTGTGGAAGAGTGGCAAGAAGAAAGCCATTGTTAACAGAAAACCATAAGAAGTCCTGTTTGCAGTTTGCTACAAGCCATGTGGGGGACACAGCAAACATGTGGAAGAAGGTGCTCTGGTCAGATGAGACCAAAATGGAACGTTTTGGCCAAAATGCAAAACACTATGTGTGGCGGAAAACTAACACTGCACATCACTCTGAACACACCATCCCCACTGTCAAATATGGTGGTGGCAGCATCATGCTCTGGGGGTGCTTCTCTTCAGCAGGGACAGGAAGCTGGTCAGAGTTGATGGGAAGATGGATGGAGACAAATACAGGGCAATCTTGGAAGAAAACCTCTTGGAGTCTGCAAAAGACTTGAGACTGGGGCGGAGGTTCACCTTCCAGCAGGACAACGACCCTAAACATAAAGCCAGGGCAACAATGGAATGGTTTAAAACAAAACATATCCATGTGTTAGAATGGCCCAGTCAAAGTCCAGATCTAAATCCAATCGAAAATCTGTGACAAGATCTGAAAACTGCTGTTCACAAACGCTGTGCATCTAATCTGACTGAGCTGGAGCTGTTTTGCAAAGAAGAATGGGCAAAGATTTCAGTCTGTAGATGTGCAAAGCTGGTAGAGTCATACCCTAAAAGACTGGCAGCTGGAATTGCAGCAAAAGGTGGTTCTACAAAGTATTGACTCAGGGGGCTGAATAATTACGCACACCCCACTTTGCAGTTATTTATTTGTAAAAAATGTTTGGAATCATGTATGATTTTCGTTCCACTTCTCAAGTGTACACCACTTTGTCTTGGTCTTTCACGTGGAATTCCAATAAAACTGATTCATGTTTGTGGCTGTAATGTCACAAAATGTGTTAAAGTTCAAGGGGACCGAATACTTTTGCAAGCCACTGTACTTCAACACACAACCCTCTCACAGAGGCTTAGATTTGTGATGTAATGAAAGTTTTAATTTTGCTGCTAACCCGTAATTATTGAGCATCATTGTAATGAAAGAAGCATGTACTCTGATAATTCCAGTTAAATGTTGTACCTACTACCACACCATTGTAGCTGTTGACCGTTTGTTTGCAGTTTGGCTAACACATTTTATCTACCACAAATCAAACTAACTATATAGCCAAAAATATTAGCTCATCTGTCTTCATGCACATATGAACTTGAGTGACGTTCCATTCTCAACTCATAGGGTTTAATGTGGTGTTGACTCACCCTTTGCAGCTATAACAGCTTTAAGTCTTATGGGAAGCCTTTCCACAATATTTACAAGTGTTTACAGGATTTTTTGACCATTCTTTCAGAACTATATTTGTGATGTTAATGGCAAGACCTGGCTCACAGCTCATTAGTAAGTGAAAGTTGGCGACCTCTCCTTAGTATTTGCCCAAGCAACCAGTGACTCCACTTTGTGATTTTGGCTGAGTGGCTGTCATTCCCAGTCACTTCCACTTTTTAATACTACCATTAACAGTCTGCTTGCCCAGGTGCTTAACTTTCTGTATCTGCAATCTTTAACTATGGAAGCGATTAGAACACCTGAATTCAATGATTTGGGTGGGTGAGTGAATACTTTTGGCAATATGTTGTATTTTGAGTGACAGATGATGTTTTCTAAACTTGCAGATCAACAAAAAATGAATAGATGTTTTTTGTATACAACAGTGCAAACAGATGGAGTCCAAAAACGTGAACAGAGTTTTTTCACAGGTTCCTATGCAGTTATGTGAAAAACTAAGTACACCCCTTGAGGTTTTAGCAGCAATTACTTAAAGTAATAATTTTCTTTATGACTTTATTAGTCTGTGGGGGATTTTTGGCAGAGTGGATTTTGGAACCATTTTATGTAGGAGAATTTTGGAAGAGTGGACTCTTCTTTGCAACATTGTTTCAGTTTATTGTGGTTTGCAGGCACTTGTCTGAGAAGAGTTTGTGGTCAAACCAAAAACTGCAAGGTTTTCAGTGTTTACTTATTTAAAAAAAAAAAAAAAAAAGTTCAAGGTTCAAGGTTCTTTATTTGTCACATGCATAGTTATACAAGTATAACACACAGTGAAATGTAGCCTGACACACTCCTCGACGTGCAAAAATTGTGGGGGGGGTAGAGGAAGAACATTTTATTTTTATTCATATATATATATATATATAATATATATATATATATATATATATATATATATATATATTATATATTAGGGGTGCAACGATATTCGTATCGATATTGAACCGTTCGATACAGTGCTTTCGGTTTGGTACGCATATGTATCGAACAATACAAAATTTGTAATTTATTTTATCAACTTTCCTTCTGACGATGCTGTCTGTGTTGAGCGCTCAGTGAATCTGCGTTCGACTACTCCGCCTAGGCTCGACAGTGCAGCCTAGGCGGAGTAGTCGAACGCAGATTCACTGAGCGCTCAACACAGACAGCATCGTCAGAAGGAAGAGCGCAGGGCAAGCTAGCGAGACAGAAGTTAAGCTCTCCTTGCAACATTCAGATCTGGCGTTTGGAATTATTTTGGTTTTCATGTGACGTATGACCCTGAAGGTAAGCGAGTCATGGACTAAAGTAAAACAGTATGTTGGATGTGCCACGCAATGCTCAATTACATGGGTGGGAACTAGTGTGTTAGCGCAGTTAGCTCGTTAACGTGTTGGCCGTCTAGCCCCATGCACGGAGCGATCGGCGGTAGCTCGTTAACGGAGATTTGCCGTGTTGTGGCGTTAAGGTCATTTCAACGAGATTAACCTGAAAGCACTAGTGGGAACACAACGAATATGACTGCACATTTACGCCGACATCATCCTAGTGCAAAGACAAGTGGAAGCAGACAAAAACAAGCAAGCATGCTACTAACTTTAGCCGAGTCATTTAGACAGCTGTTAGCACATGATTCTCCTTATATATGTTTAATATGCTGCTGAGAATATAGCCCAGAAGAAGCGGATAGTATAGCTTTTATTTTGGAAAGAGACATTTCTCTGTAATAAACTCTCTTTTCCAAAGATGAGTGATTCCTCAATCAGATACAGGGCTCGCAATATCGCTAGCCCGACGTCCCGGGGCTAGCGATTTTTTTTTCAGTCGGGCTACCAAAATCTATCGCTGCCCTGCCCGTAGGAAGGAAAAATATATGTCAATGCTTTTGCATTCTTTCAGAAATGTAGCTGGGTAATTATGTCATTGGCATCGGTGAGCCACTGTCAATATGTGACATATTGCAATCGCGTTTGAATTTGCGCTTATTTTTTTGCTTTCACTTTGCAATCTCGCAAACTGTGTATAGAGAGCGACAGCACTGATCTGTGAGTGATGATAATTTGTGCACCAATTCCTCTGACATCGTCTTATTAATCGTTAGCTTACTATGCAAACATGACAAGTGAAATCTCCCGCAGCTTAAACATGTGAGAGGTTGATCGCGCAGAGAATCGCTGAGCTTATGTGAGTGCGTGTGTAAAAGCAGCAGGATATATATTTGACTACGATGACCTGGATGACTGAGAACCTTCACAGACAGATATATATTTTAGTTCTGCTGAGCCAAATAAGACAGGTCAGGGTGAAGAAGTGACAGCCAAAGAAAAGCTTACCACAAAACGGAGAAGTTATGACAAATCAGACTATAAGGCAAAAAGAAAGTGCAGCTTTATGGTTTCATGGACAAAAGAATTTCTGTGGCTGCAGTATGACGAGCTAAATAACCAGGGCTGCACATAAGTGGTCCGCAGGTGCGCATTCGCTGTCAAAATAAAAAACACGCACAAGGGTTAGGGTTAAATTTAAAAACTGTACTTTTGAGTTAAAATATATATTTATAATTTTAATAAATGACAAATTAAAAAGGCATGAACATTTTTTTTGTATCGAAAAAATATCGAACCGTGACACCAAAGTATCGAACCGAACCGAACCGTGAATTTTGTGTATCGTTGCACCCCTAAAATATATATATATATATATATATATGTATATATATATATATATATATATATATATATATATATATATATATATATATATATATATACACATTGGGTATATGCAGTAGTAGCAGCAAGCAGGTGAATTCTGTACATTAATATGAATAGACATCTGACTATTTTACAGGATAGACAATATAAAAATATTTAAAATTAAAGGAATTTGAAATGTACATTGTTCCTTGGTTTAGGGCCTGGAAGAGAGTCCTGTCTCAGTCAATTATAGATGATGTGAGAGGGCGGGTGTGTGTGTTTAGGGCACGGATGGCTTGGGGATAGAAGCTCCTCTTGAGTCTCTCTGTCCTTGCCCGGAAGATGCGGAACCTTCTACCTTCTACCTTCTACTAAAGTTATTGTTTGTTCAGTCTCAGACTTTGATTCACGTTCTGTGAAGAACGTATAATCTAATGCATGTTTAATGATGTCACACTGTACCCCCCCTACACATTTACATTACACGTTTTTCTATCCATATCTTGGTTTTTGATTTTTTTTTTTGTCATAAAAAATTAATAGCTTTTAGTCATAAATGCGCTCTAACCGAAGTAAATACCAAATATAAACCAAGGGTGGGGGGAATCAATACAGCATAGTACTGAACGTCTTGTGGAAACGTTATTTTTCTCATGAAAGTATGCTCAGTACTGGAAAGCTTTACTGATACTTGGTAAAATGATCTTCAAAGCCCTATGTGTTAACATATGCAAGGAATTTGCATATTTTACTGAAAAAGTGGGTGGAACAAGTAATTTAGACAAACTTTCGATGAATAGACAATACTGTCACGGTTTCTCTGATGCTATGATTATTATTATTATTAGAGTTCCATGTTTCTGTTTATCCGTGTTTAAGGATTTGTTGTTTCATGTATTGTTTGAGTTGCATGTGTTATATTCTGTCTGCCTCTCTGTCTGAGTCTTTGTTTAGTGGTTTCTGGTTTCCTGTTTTATTGTGAAGGTCTGTGTCTCATGTGAGTGTGTTCAGTCTCGTTAGTCCAATTTCTCCCAGCTGTGTCTCCCTCCTCTTGCCCATTCCCTGATTACCACCCTGTGTATATTAGCCCTGTGTTTTCCTGTGCTCAGTGTCGCGTCGTACCATCAGATTATGCCTGTGTGTTTCTGTTCTCAGTATTCAGTGTTCACTTCATGTTTTGTTTTCGTGCCAGCAATAAAGCTGAGGTTTTGAGTTGTATTCAGTGTCCGAGTCTCGCATTTGGATCCTCCTCTCCATCCGCCTGCACACAGAGCCCTCACAAATACACAATGCATAGCTTTATAAAGATGAAGTGAAGCTATATATATATATATATATATATATATATATATATATATATATATATATATATATATATATAAGCAAACAGTTCTGTCAATATTTTATCTATATTTGCTTGAAATTAGACAGCGGTTGCTGTAATTTATTAAATTTTTAATCGTTGTTGATCTCATATCAGTTTTGTACAAAAAGAATCAGGTTCAGGTATGTATACTGCTAAAAAGAGAATTCAAATCATTACTGCTACCATTAACCAGAGAGAAAATTAAAGAAAAAAATGTGGGTTGCAAGAACTATTTACTAACTGCTGCACCAGCAATAGACACAGACAGAAGCAGGAAAGCCAGGCTGCAGGAAAGGGACGGAGATCTGAAGAAGTTCCCAATTTATCATTCACTACGACTGCCAAAAGTTCATAAACAAAAAGTGCATATTTCAAAATATGAACCAAATATGTAGAATAGTAGATTTAAAATTACAAAGGAATAAATGGTTAAGATTGCGTTTAATAAATGATATAGCCGCTGGTGAGGAAAGTAAGTTGTTTCAAAGGACTTCATAAATTTGGATTTGTTTATTCAAGATGTGGACATAACTGCACAGCAGGCTATCTCTGACTGAGTATTGTTGTTTAATGAGAAGGAATGAAATAAGCATATATAGCTCTCATGAAACAGCATAAAATCTAAATTATTTGTGCTACAGCCACATACGAGACACTATTACTATGTTGTAAATAGTGCAAATATAGTATAGTCAGACAAAAGCCTGTTGTACTGTGATCACATGCAGACTAAGTTGGACAACAGTTCCAGTTTTTCAGAAGAAAGAATGTGATTTCTAACATTTCTTACATTTATTTTTTTCCTAAGTTTGGCTAAGTATAGATGTTTGAGTGTATACCACAGCCTAGTATGTGTAGAATCTCAGTCATCCAGCTCATGGTAGTCTGAGCATATGAAATGAAAAACCTGCATTTCATTTCAGTTTATGAAGATGTTTCACCTCTCATCCAATAGGTTTCTTCAGTTTTGCACAAAGAAGTACAGTTGCTGTCATTTCAGCTGCTTAAAACCACAAACTGGGCCCTATTGAAATTTTTCTAGACCAGAAAATGCTTGCATTTGGCTACAAGAGCCTTCTCATCTCTGTTATTATTCTTCAAAAAATTCATAGTACCTGTGTCCATGATCTTCTTCTGTACAGGGCCTGATGACAAATGGCAAAGTGCATCTCTCATTCTTGTTAACCAAGTGGCTAGTGCTCTTATTGAGAACTATAAAAGGTAAAGTGTCATTACTGGATTACTGTGTCTATTCATTACAGCCATCAATGTCTATTGATGTCTTTCTTCATCTAATCATAGAACTTGTCTGTGAGCACTTGTCTTCATCTATAACCTCTGCCTCACATAATGCCAGATTAATGTCAAATGACTTCCTTTTTCCTGCATTTAGTTTTGCACTGTGCTCGCAAAACATGACTGTTAGACGAGCTAGACAAATGGAAAGATACTCATGTTAATAACCTGAGATGGTTTACATGAAGTTCTGATACAACTTTCTCTTGAAAGTTCTGTCGCTAAAGCCTCTAAGGTCAACTGAGAAAAGAGGTAGTTAGAACTCAAAAGGTTAATACAACTATACACATGCTCTGTATGCTCATATTGAGTGTGAATACACACATTAGCCAGACCACTGAAACCACAGCAACACTAAATGATGAAATGAGCATCTTATAACAAAGTAAGTGTGTATAACAATGCAATGTTCTCTTGGAAAACTTGGTAGTGGCATTCATGTGAATGTTACCTTGACAATCCCAATTATGTAAAGATTTCTTGCAAACAGAGCACACTGAAGAAGTAACTTGGATGAGTGACGAAACATTTCTCCAACTAAAAACACTATGCCCAGATGAACAGAATCAACTTTTTGGGAAAGCACACCACACCATAGCAACACTCATGTTGTCAGTTGCAGCTTGGCTTCATCAGTGCCCCCCAATCAGTCAACTCAAACATCCACATAGGCATCGAACTGCAACATGCAAGACACAAAAAACTCCACTGCCAACCTGGTGCCATATACTGCTTGTATGATAAACCACAGAGCACAGGAAGGACATACGCAATATTAGGCAAGTGGTTTTAATGTTGTTGCAGAACTAGTTTGAAATAAAACCAATTTCCTTGACATGCTTTAAGCCTAGACCAGCAGAAACATGTATGGCATTGTGTCCATCTATTCATCCATCCATTTTCTTAAATGAAACTCAAGTTACAGTGGAGCTGGAAGGGTTCCAGCTATATCTTCAACCATTTTAGATAGCAAGGCGATTGCACAGATCAACTGGTGGGAGATGACCTGTCTCCAAACAATCACAACACAGGGGTATTCCCCAGTGCAGAAATGTTTGTACGGCTGTGTTGAGGATACTTGCATAGCTCTAACTGTCTACCTGTGCATGCCCCTCTCTAAACTCGACAAAATACTTCCCTGAGAATGCTTGCAGGTCAAATGCAATTTGTCAGCCACACCCCTTAACAGCAGTTCTCCTCAATATGCTTGCTCTTGGTAATTTGGATGGTTACTACTTCATTGGCCAGGAAAAGAATAGGCCCCAAGAGATCTGCTAATTTTTAAGGGCTTGAGTGACTGGTAACAACCATGGAAGGCACAAACTATTACTTTTAGTGTTACACAAAGAGTTAGATTCTTCAGCTGTAGTTCTCCACTCATACATGGGAAACTAGAGGAAGAACCCCAAACCTTATTTTATATCCTTTTCATGGGCCCATGCCATACTCTGTCCCTCTCTTAAGTAAGTGGAAGATATAGCCTACTTCCTATGAGGAGGTTACTATGCCAATGCCCACTCCTATATGTTGTTAATGAATTAAATCAGATTTTTCTATCAAGGTATGTTTAAAGTTGAAATTACTCAGTAATCAATGTATATTTATGAGTACAACATTAATTTTTTCTGATTAATAAGCTAAAAAAAAAAATACTTACTGTACCTTTAAAAAAAGAAAAATAAATAAGTAGCATGTTCTTGAGCACCACAGGCTTTTTTATGGTTGTTTTCAATGTTCTTTTCTGTGTAATCATAGTTCATTTCATTTATGTTAATCTGTTTGGCAAGGACCTTGGGCAAGATTTAGAAACCATAAAAGTGTGGCACTGTCATGAGTAACACATCTGTGCTGTTTCACCCTGAATAATGATGAATACTAATGACTTCAGAGACTAATGTCTTTTTATTTTGGCTAATGTAATGATATGGTGCCGTCAAAAAGTGATTCACAATGCTGCATGGACCATACGGCAGCAACAGTATATTAGGAGCCCCTCAAGAGAAAATAAACTTATTGCCTTTGTTCTCAGTAAAATATAAAACATGGTGACCTCATTAGTGATTTCACAGAATGCAACGAAGCCACTGAGTTATTTGTTATTAAGATGGCTAAAATGAATTGCAGGTCATTGTCTGTTAAAGAATAAATATTTACAACTTAAAAATAAAATTCCAGTTTAATCTGGACTTTCCAACAGTTGTATAGTGGCAAATGATAGGTAGTATAGTGGAAAACAGCTATGTACTACTGATTGAATCACCTTGCGATTTCAATGATTTATAAAGTTGCAATATGGGCAGGCTGTTGGATGATGTGGAGTTAATTTATTTGCATTAGTAGAGATAAAAGTTGAGCCTCCTCCTTACACATTTCATTACCCCCTCCAGTAGGCGCAGTATATATAGATATGTGACTATTAAGGCAATCTATCAGTCATTGCAGATGCTTTGGATTCTTGTTGTCTACTGCTTTTCAACCTTGGATGCTCATTTGTCCCTCCATCCCCTCGGCGTCCTATTACATGCATCCTCTAATGAAGCAGGAATGGAATCACTGTTTGTTATATCAGCGGGGGTCTGAGGACTGTCCTGCATAATTGGGAAGTAAGTGGAATAGATATGTGAATATGAATAAATAAGCCCAATGTAATTAATGAGGACCAATGATTCGACCGGTGATAATTAAATCTGCCGTGTTTTTCAATTTGCATGATTAAGATGTTAGTTAACGTTATGTTGTACCCACACGTTACAGGTTGTTCATTCTCAAAATGTCAACATATCAGAATTCTCAGCACTGCACTTAATTATCTTCAGGAGCTTTAAAACTATCAGCTAAATCAATTAACTTTAATCTGTAACCAATTAAAGTGTGACTTTTAGGAATGCTAATGTGCCACATGTTGTACTTACAGTATATATCGGTCTGCACAAGCACATGCATCGCCAACAAATTTTTCAGTGACTTGAAGCGTGGGGGACTGGTTGCTTACTGCTCACTGAGTGTTTAAGCAAGAGCCGTATTTTTTTCAAATTTTTTTTCTCATACTCAAATTTAAGTTGGATTTTTATGCTGTGTTTTATGATTCAAAAGAGGTCAGAAGTGATTTGCATATTTTGACATTTTAAACAATTCACAGTAGCTCTAAAAAGGATTTTAAAAAACTGCCTGAAATGAGCCAGAGTGGTTTTGAAGGAGCCGAATGGAAGGAACCAGCCTGAGTACTCAATTGTGCTGTTAATATCATACTGTCAAATGGAGAGGGCAGCACTTGACAATGAAGAACAATGAGTATTTCCAAGCCTTTCATGTCTACCCGCCACATGCCTATTGAGTAGAGCTCTTTTACTGATATGCTATTTTAATGTTCCATTGACCAAGACAGCAAGAGAAGGTGAAGAGGAGGAAGAAGAGGAAGAAATAAAGGAGAAGAAAATGTTGTCACTTTTAATGCAGAGTTCTTCCACCCACTGCCATTTTGCAGACCAGCCCAGCTTCCAGAGTGCATTGTAACACACTGATATCCTATTGTAATCCTTCTATTGGCCTACAGGTTGTGTAAATAGCACAAAGATTAGCTAGACAAGTTTGTGACTGAAGGAAAACCATGGTACTTTTGATCTTTCAATCATTTGGGAAATCCTGGGAGGGGAGTGATTAAGCACTGGTCCCAATAGTCCCACTTCCTTTAAAGCTTTTTTTTTTTTTTTTACAGTAAAATAGTACCGTGTCTTTTTCACTGTTCACAAACTGAACATGACCATTGCAGTGTTGATACCTTAGTAACTGAAGTGACAGTGACTTACAGGGTTCACTTTAAACTTTATTTATATAACAACTACAAAAAAATGACCTAATCTGATAATCAGTTAACAGTAGGAATAATTTTCTAAGCTAAATGCCTTAAATTGTTTCACTCTAGTTTCTGTATTGTGTGGATTTACTGCCTTTCTCTGTTGTATATAGTTAAAATGAAAATCACACATACACAAACTCCTAGACCCACACAGGTACACACGCACATTTCCAGATGTACATTTTTGGTACAGTATATAAGTACAAAAGCAGAGTTTATACAGTGCTAATAAGTTTGAAAGTACATTTATTTGAGTGTCTTCATAAGTTTATTGTAAGAAACACACATTTTTAAAAACTGCAGCAAAAACAAAAAACCCCAGCATGTGCAACAAAATAAACTATTTTCAAAAGTATAATCAAAGTTCTAAGTGTCCCAGGAACTATATAGAAAGGCACAAAGTCAAACATGACTTTCAATAGCACCAGTGGAGCTTTGAAAGGCCCCAGAGAAAACTACATTTCCTGCGAAAATGGCATCACTTCTGGTTTCCGCAGGTAATGGCACACATTAAACCATGTGATAGTTTGTGTTGATAAGGTGATGGCATTTATTCCAACACAGGAAGTCCTATGAAATTGAATGCATGATATATAAGTAAAGCTCCTCCCTTTTCATATGCAAAAAGAATTATTGCTCTAACTTATTTGGTTGCCATTCTACTGGGAATTTAAAAAATATATGCAAATGTGATTGTGGGGGATCCCTTCAACTTTTATGGGTTAAGCAAGCTTTCTTTAAGTAGTTTCTTTTAGTAGTCTTCAGGAATAGTCCATGGCCAGGCTTCTTGAAGGTCATTTAAAAGGTCTTCTTTGGCTTCCCTTTGTTCCATTTTTTTCAAGATGATCTCACATTGATTCAGTACTGATGAGGTCCTAGATCTTAGGAGGCCAATTGATAGTTAAAAGTGTTCCACGATTGCTAGGATTTTCTTTTTGCCCCTTTGTTTCCTTTGTTTTTTTTTTAATACAGGTGTGTTTTACTGCATTGGCAATGTGTTTTGGATTACAGTAATGCTGCAAAATGAGGCTGTTATCAGTCAGAGACTTTCCACATGGTATTGCGTAATGGATTAGAATCAGACTCTACTTTTCTATGTTAATAATTCAATTAATTCCCCAACACTGTTGGCTGAAATGTAGCCACAAACTATGGCAGAACCTCCACTGTGTTTTATTATTGGCTGTGAGCACTCACTGTTGTCTCCCTGCTGCATAGAGAGGAGCTAGAAACGATGTGGAAGGAGAAAACAACAATGGTTACCATGGTAATCAGAGAACTCGGTGCACTGACCCTCAAATTTGATGAGTAGCTCCAACAGACCCCAGAAATGACATCAGATATCTCTATCCAGAAAAACCCAGTCCTAGGGACCGCACAGATATTACAGAGGAATCTCAAGCTCCCAGGCCTCTGGTAGAGGACCCAAACTTGAAGGATAAAGACTGCCCACAGAGCAAGTGGGGACGTGTGTTTGAGTCATCATTGCAAGGCACAACAATAGTGATCAAAGTACTAAGTAAAATGTATGATGATCAGGTGATGGGGATCATATTTTTATCAGGAAGATTACAATTTTCAAGAGATAACACAGCAGGGAAGATAGAGGTTCACTTAGAAGCTATTAGCAAAAACACCAATAAAGTCAAGCAGAGCACAGGAGGGATGTCAAGCTAATGGGCTAGTTTAAAGTTTCTAGTTATCTCAACCTTAGCCCAGTGCTGTTTCAAGGCTCACTGCTTATTAAAATGAGTTCTAGGTGTTGGGTTGGAGACTCTGTGAAATTAGTGGGGGCAGCAAAATTATCCCTACTCATGAACTCCTAAACAGAGAATACCCTGGAGTGACTATCCATAAGTGTGGACAAGCTTGTGCTTTAGATGTCGAACAGTCAAGAAATAGCAGAAGAAAACAAACAACAAACTTTATATATGCTAACAATCCCTGTGGTGATGACTTGTTATGTGGAGTCTGAGACGTGGAAATGTGGCACACGCTGCAACAGCTCTGTGATTAATAGTACTGACAAAGCAGTAACTAATGATCGATTGAGGATGCTTGGGTTCCAAAGACCATTTCCCCTTCACTTACTTTGCCTTTTTCAAAGCCATCTGATATTTTGATCACTGGCAGGGGCCATGTCAGTGGAATTAATCACTAATTTAAAGTTGAAACCTTCTAATTTGCACAAAACGCTGCTCACAGAAGGAGATTTTTGAATGATTAGTTCGTTTCAGATTCACCTGATGTCAGTGGAGCTGTTACCCTACCTTTGAAAGAACGTGCAATGAATAACGACAATGCAAGTTTTATGAAAGTGTATATTCTTGTATTAAACATGAATTAGGGCTTGCGCTTTGAAGTTTGACATCTTGTGTTAGGCAGTGTTTGTGTGTGTGTGTGTGTGCGTGTGTGACAGAGAGAGGAAGATTAGACTGCATCTAAGAAATATTAGCTTCAGCTACTGTAATATGCCTTTTGGCGGTTTTATTTACTTTAAAGTTTGGAGTATTTTTCTGTTTTTTAAATGCACAGCCCCTCCCAAGCAGTCATTCTTATACATTTATCTCTGTCCACACATATCTGCTACGCTTCAAGTGTCAGTCGGTGAAATCTTCATTCATATCGAGAAAGAGTAACATAGCTCAAGATTTACAGCCTTATGCATTATGCAGTAGGAGCTTTTAAAAAAGATG
This sequence comes from Simochromis diagramma, assembly GCF_900408965.1. Taxonomy (NCBI): domain Eukaryota; kingdom Metazoa; phylum Chordata; class Actinopteri; order Cichliformes; family Cichlidae; genus Simochromis; species Simochromis diagramma. The sequence continues at coordinate 4,633,341 of NW_024387414.1, forward strand.
ATTGGAGAATTCCCATCTGAAATGCAGCTGCAACATCAAAGCACGAGTGGGAGGAAAATTAAATGGTACAAAAAATATATAATGGTAGACTTGATGTCGTTGCTAATTGGGATGTCTGGCACTTGGGTCAATAGGGCTCCACCAGGAAAAACCTAAGAGGAACAACTCTCGTGTGTTAAGGTAGTAAGGTGTAACAACTTCTTGTGTTGAAGTGATGGGAACGTGACTTATCATTGCAACAAAGAGAAGGCAAATAAGTGCTCGGTGCTCAGTGGAAGGGAGTGCGTTTCACAAAGAGATTCGGGGAAAAAGACAGCAAGAACGACAGTATACTGACATTCCTTTCCCGCTGCGCTAATGAAGCCCCCCCACCCCCCGTGACTGCTGCTAAGTAGCTATACAAACACTAGAGGGCTCTCTATGTGGACAGCAGCACGGGCCTCTGTTGTCACTCATGCACTTTTCTGCACTCACACACACGCACATTCAGGCATGCAATGATGAGCGTGACCTTTTCACTAACAGTCTTAATGAAGACCTGTTTAACCTTTTCCTTTCTCCTTGTTTTCTAAAACTCTGGGATTTACGCCCTTTTTTATGCTTTTCGTTTCCTTTCTTTTTTTTTTTTTACACCAACTTTCGTTTCGAAAAATGTAAATAAATGTGACCATTGTATTCTGTGTTCTTTGCTTACCATTGCTTTCCATGGTAGCCCCGCAGTGTGTGTGTCCATCTGTTTATTGTTTAACCATATCAAATGGCATTGTAAATGAGCAACTCGGCTTCGTTTCACCGGTCGTTTGGCCTATTTAATTTCATTATTAACCCGGAGAACCGAAGGCCAACACATGCGTCACTTACTAAAAGAAAAAAAAAGAGAGAGTAGAGAAAACACACACACTGCGATAAGAACCGTTTTACCTGCACACATCTAGATAATACCTACAGCTGCAGCCGGCAATGTGAGACGATAACCTTTGCGCGTCCGTGCCTGGGCAGAGCGGCATGCATTCATTTGTGCGCCTGTTGACCCGACTCCTCATCAACCCAATGAGCGCAGTGGAGGGGAGGCTCTCTTCGCCACCGTGCATCTCTCCTCCATCTCTTCCTCACTTTTCCAGTCGGCCAGCAAGCCTGTAGGAGCTCTTAACTACAACACCAACACTGTCACTCCGCACTGACAAACTGCGGGAAGGATTTCTAGCCGTTTGACTCTCCGGCTTTTGCTTATTTATCCACCGCCTCGAATGAAACGCATTGGAGTTTCTGGCGTTTTAAGGGGAGAAATAATGCAGCACTGGAAAAGGATGCAAGTCTCACTAGTAAGTGCAGCCCACCACCATAATACATAAACCTAACAGGTATTATTGAGGTAAATTGGTGTTTTGTGGAGAGGTTGAACAGGACTTCTTATAACCCCTTTCTCCAACGCGTGGCTTCAGCGCATTTTGCCGGGCTCGTTTACAGGAGCGAGGTGACTCGGAGCGACAGAGCAAGTCTACAGAGAGCTCAGCAACTTAGGCTACCTCTTTTGTAATTCATGCTTCCGTCACCAGTATAAGCCGGTCGTGTATGTCTGAATGCTTTTTTGGTTTTGTTTTTTTGAATTCTTATGCACGTTTAATGCGATGACACGGAGTGACTGTCTCCTCAAAGGGTAAAACTTCAGATAGAGAGCAAATTTGGGTAATCGGGATACTGCCTCAGACTATTTTAAAGCCATGAAAGGCGAGTAGTAAGCTCAAACTTTGGGGGTTTATCCTTTCATTTTGCTCGTTGACTAGCAATTAAAATCTCCCTATGTGGGAATTTCCTACCTTGGACAGCTCTTCTTCTTCTTCGCCGCTCTGTTCGCGGCTGAGCTGTCTGGACCGGCTGCTTTCTGGCGGGGAGCTGTTCTGTCTTCGTGGTGCTGAAATCGCTTGCTCTGTCACGCACCACAGAGACTTAAAATGCCGAAGAAATTATGTCAGTGATTTAATGTGACTGACTCGGAGAGAAGATTTTTAAGTTGGCTACGATTTGGCATTTTACCAGTTTCACTTACTCTCTCATCTGTATGCAATTCCGTTTTTCTTCTTCTTCTTCTTTAGTCTTTTTTTTTCTTAACCTGGTCCTGGATCTCTTAGTCTCCGGGTCGGTGTCACAGTAATTCGGATCTCTTCACACTTTGTTATAGTGCAGCTTCAGGTGGAATTCATCGTTACTGTCCTTCGGAATGCGACGCTGTAATCACACAGCATATGACCACAGTGAGATTCGGTGCATAGTAAAAGTTACCAAAACTAAGATTAAACCGCGCTGAAAGTAAGCCGTTCTGTGCTCCGGTAGCATCTCCACCTCCATCAGTTTTAGCTGAGGACAACTCAAAGCCAACCCTTTGTACCTGTGCCTGTTTTACCCTCTGATTTTGCATTCAGCTGAACACTGCCCGTCAGACTGAGCGAAGCATTTAAAGAGCCGAAACTGTTCTTGATTGAAGGGCAAAATTTACATTAATTTACTCACTTCTTCTATTATGTGTTCCTGTAACATCAGTCTGTTGTATCCAATTTTGTGTGTTTGTGTTTCTGTGTTTACGGAAACAACTTTATGTTCACGCTTATCAGAAAACAGCAGTTCAAGTGTAATATTACACATTTGTTTCAGTGAGTAAACATGGCTTTAAATACCACAGCAATTATTTCACCTGGATTACTTGGATATCAGTGAGCTGCAGTGCTGTTGACATGGCTCACCTGCTGCCAGCTTCTCTATTTAAACCTGGTGCTATTGCATGCATGCACGCACCAATATCTAAGGAATATGACCGCAGGCTTTAACAATGCCTAACCCGAAATGTATTGTCAAAACATTAATCACAAGGAACGTGTAATTTCTCAAAATCTATCAGGATAATCCCCAGAACAACAGATTAAAGCAAAGCAATCTGATATTTCAGGATGAATAGCCTCAGAGTGGAGACATAGCCATTTGTTCTGTTGTAGCAGAATAATATGAAAACAAGATTGGAGCAAAGGGTCAGGCTGCTACAGATAGATCATTTGTAAAGATGAAGTGACATCCAGACTTCTTATCCTACAATGAGAATTTATTTTCTTATTAAAAACATCTTTGTTGTATCATTTTGCTACTCTAGAAACATTTTTTCTTGCCTCTCATGCTATCTGTGTCATCTGATTTCTTCAAATGTTAATTTGACTCTGTTTTTTAGTTTGCTTTTGTTTTGTTTTTTTCTGCCTCTCTCTGTCTTCATCATCTTCTGACAGCTCCCCACAAAACCAAGAGACAACTAACAAACTGTGATTTCTTCGTTGCAGGTCCCCCCCTCGGAATAATGCCAAATGGATGCTGTGCTAAGAGAGTTACCCCCTCACCAAATGCTATGGAGGTATGCCAAGGTGTGCAAGTGACCTTTACCACACCATGAATGCAAGCACTGCTGTTAAAGGAGGACACAAGTAACCTTTTCTTGTTATCTAAGAAGGAGCGGTTGATCTGAAGAGAGGAGGGGGCAAACAACGCGGAGAGAAGAATCCCGTAAAACAAACAAACAAACAAACAAACAAAACACACAGCGACAGGATGCCAAAGCGGTCTGAGGAGATGCTCATGGATCTGTGGCTGTCCTTGCTGCTGGTGTGGATTACTTGTGTTCTGTCCGTGTCTATGACTCCTATCATAGGCCAGTCCAAAAGTACACAAACTGGTGGGTCCGCAGTGGTGGCGAGCGGTGTTGGCGAAGGACAAAGATTACTAAGCCGCGCCAAGAGAGGATGGGTTTGGAATCAAATGTTTGTGCTGGAGGAATTTTCTGGACCAGATCCAATTCTAGTTGGCAGGGTGAGTGCTGTGATTGTCAGCATTATATTAAGCTCGCTTATCGTGTGGAAACATTAATTCGGCCATTTGAATGCTCCCTCCATTTTTTTGTTCTTCCCATGGGCAGTGGGAGGGTTGTGGTTGTCAAGGGGAAACAGAGATATGGGGACGAGAGCGGAAGGCAGCGAGAGAGGGTCAGAAAATGCTTATGGAAATAATTAAGCTCCCATCAAATAATGGTGGCACATTTCTTGCTTTTACATTTGGATGTTCTTGCAATCCAAGTTAGTCAGAAACAGAGAAACAAACACAACTGTTAGTTCTTAACTTTTACTTTTTTTGCAAAAAGTAAAGGTACATGATGAGGCTGCAGTCCCTGATTTTTTTTCTTTTTAAAATGCTAGTATTCTATTTTGTCATGTAAATGCATTCTTTAGACACAGTTTATAGCATCGATAAAATCCTTTGAAATAATAGGTCTATTTTAGCACTGGTTACATTTTCCATTGCGGCTGTGTAATGGACAGAATTGCAGGCTAATCCTGCAGCTAAAGGCCACCTGCTCCCTGGCCTGTGTGGAAGTGTCAGGCAGGTTTCAGGGGAGGGGAAGGCTGCTGGCCAGCCCAGCCAAAGCAGCTTGTTCACAGCTCATTGCTGGGATTCACCTGGGGAGAGTAAGGCTGGCAGCCACGCTCACATCCCTCCCTCAGAATATCACCCAGCCACTCTGGCATGGGCAGGGATTCAGGCCATCAAGCATAATATTTGATCTTGTTCAGTCGTAGTTTTTGCAAACAGTTTATCACAGCTAATATTTGATAATTGGTTAGTATGTCTTTTTTGTTTGACTTTTTGCCGTTGCAGTGAGTTTAATTCTTTTTTTCACTCCCTCTGTTATAACTGATGGCTGGACTGATGCAAAAAAGTTGTTTCTATTTTTTTTGTTTAAAAAAAACAAAACAAAACAAAAAAACAAGGCAAGTGCATCATTTTATTCTCACTTTCCGTCTTTTTTTGTTCTTCGTTTATGCTGAGCGTAGTCATATGGCTGCATCAATTAAACATTTACCACCATGTGGGATTTGCACCTGTGTTTTCTAAATACCATGCTAACACAAAAATGCTGTTAAGTGATGCATTAATCTTTCAACTGTATCAATTAGGCAGCCACTGCTGAATTTAACAATGGCTGCTCATCAGAATTCTGAAACAAACAAACAGTAACCGGATTCACATTTTCCATTCTTGAGCCTGGATTTCACAGGCTAGATGTTCAGTAGCTCACAGCTGCAATTGAACATTTCACACATCATCACCCAGACAGTTATATATCCACAGATATTTATCCACATAAAAAAAAGTTTCTAAAAACAGAATAAAGTCAGCACCCTTTAATAAAGATAAATATGTGGATAACACGGTTGTGATTTCAGTTCCAAGCTTACACACGCTTTTGCTTTGAATACTGTGCTGTGTGCCCCTGGCCAGAGTGTCAAATGTTCTGCACATTGTCAGCAGAGAATTGGTGGCACAAAATCAAGTTATGTTCTCGGTCATGAAGGATGTGTTCTCTCAAGGCCTCAGTTAATGCTTTGCAAAGTTGACTGTAGGATAGGTTAGTCATAGATATAAGCATCTTCCTGTTGAAGGACAGTGCAAGGATTGGGGTAGGGTTGGGGGGCAGCTCTGGGCAGAGAAAAAGGCAGCTAGCCTTTTTTTTTGTAAAGCGATGATGATGGGTAGCGTTCACTGCAAGGTTAAGTGCTCATGAGTATGCCTGGCAGAGCTAAGATAAGTCCTGTGTTAGACCAAGATGGCACTGCATCCCTTTAAGACTATAAATCTCTCTTCCTTTCTGTCTTCTTTTCTTCCCCTTTCCCAGTGTTTCTCGTGCTTAATTAAAAAATGAATCAAATGGGTGGGAGGTGTGATTCAAATGGGTCACAAAGCTCTCTGTGTATTTTGCACAATTTTCTCTGCTGTGTGAGGCCGCCTGTGTCTGCAGTTGTGGGATGGTTGACAGGGAGTCCAGGCCAATACTGGACTCTTTCCATCCTATAGCTTTTTTTTTTTTTTTTTTTTTTTTTTTGCTGGTGCACTCTGATGACTATACAAATACTGGTAACAAGAGTAAGAGATTGTATTTGAGAGAAATTGTGCCATTGATTTTTTAACTGTGTGTCAGCCACGGTGCTCTCTCCCAGCAGAGACTATTAGCATAAATGCAGGAAAGGAGGGGGAGGACAGGGAGGTGTGGAAGAGTGAGAAGAACGGCCATAAGGCGTGACAGCCCCCTTCCCTTTTGGTGTTCTTCTTCAGCGCATCGTTTCTCGACATTGTGATTCACTGAGCGGCGTGCTCGTCAACCCCCGTCAGTCCTGCTTGTGTCGCGGAGGCAGACATGCAGTACCTGTTAAAGTGAAGTCGGGGAGACAGCTGTGAAATCTTGTTGCTGTAGCTTAAAACGAACAGCGTTGGAAGGGATTTTAGGATTACTCATCTTCAGCTAGGATGGTTCAGAAATATCCCATCATTAAGAACCGAGAGCTAGTTCATATGGACACATGTTTGGTCATCGATGACAATGAGTGGGAGATGCCAATACCACTTGAGCGAGTAAAGACTCTTATGGAGACCACTGGAAACCAGGCAGAGGGTAATTTTGGGCAAAGCAGCTCTCGATTTACCATTGCATTATCACAATGGTGAAAAATAGCTTTTATTTTAGTATAAAAAAGAGTTTTGTAGTCGAATTTAGGACTTTTTTTTTCTGTGTTTCTGTACAATGCCTGGCAAGGCATTAGCCATGTTTACCAACCATTTTGCATCTTTAATCAGAGCAATTTCAATTATTCAAACATACAACAAAGAAACTCAATTACACCAGGCCATTAAAGGCAAAACATTGCCTTAGAACAGAAGACAAACACTGAACAAATTGCTGTGTTTGCACCAAAGAGATATCAGAATGTGTTTTCTTTGTAGTGCAAGGCAGATTGATGGCAGTTTATGAAGGAAAATCTCACAGTCTCAGATTTAACTCTTAGCTTTACTTCCAGGCAATCATTTAGCATATGGTGTAGTATTGCTAATGATGGATTCCAGGGTTGAGTTGTACTCAAAATGTGTTAAACTGAGTGATCCCTCATCCTATTGTCTAGCACTTTTATTCACCACAGGACTGAATGCTTTTTGTGTTTTTTTCACAAAGAGAATAATGGACCATTAATATTCATCAATTCAGGTGAAACTATAAGATTGCAAAGAGTGACAGTGATGCAGAAAGAAAAATCTGGCTTTGATTACCGATTCAGCAAAGACAACAGATGAATCTCTACAAAAAAAAAGAAGAAAAGAAAATGCTTTGTCTTTCTTCACATAGGTTCTTGGGGAAGAAAATGCAAGCTTTATTCTTCCAAACAAGCTGTTTGACAGAACTCCCAACGAGAAGAGCCAGAGCACTATCAGATCGGTGGTGTAATATAAGTCTGCTGGGTGTTTTGCTGGAAGCAAAGGTGATATTCTGTAGCTCTGTTCCCCCCTAAAATTGAAGACCTTTTTTCTTGTACCGACTTGTGTGAAATGGTTCAATCTTCCGTTCTTGTTTTCCCCTTCAGATGTACGTTCAGGTGAAACTGAAAGATCACAGCTTGAACCCATCCGCGTGTTCCTTGGAAAAAATGTGTCCCTAGTATGTGTTTATTTATTTATTGAATTTTGTATTTGAAAAGGTAAAATTCCCATCACTTCACATGATATCAGAAGAGAATGTTATTTTTTTCAGTCTGTTTACTGTCTCAGTCTGGACCTGAATAGATTACGATTAGCTAGCACAGTTTTTCGAATTCGGTTCAGATCTTTTTGTTACTTTCTGTGCTTTGGACTGCTAGTACAAGATGTGGGATATCACTCTATAAATACTGATGCAAGCTACTTTTGCTCAGCTGGATTGCCTCTCTCAGTCTCTGTTCCCCACTTCTACCTCCACCTCTTTCTCCTTCTTTCTCTCTGTGAAGGGGTGATTATGGAGAGAGTGGCTCTTGAGCCCAAGTAAGCTTGCCTCTGGGGCTGATGGGGTGTGGTACAATGACATTGTTAAAATTTCTCAGAGTGTTTGGCTTTGGCGATGTGAAGCAGTGAGGCAAAGCTAAGGCGAGATTGAGTCCTGAATACAGCTGCCAGAGAAGCCTCAGACTCCCTGGTCCCGCTAAAGGCGCCACTGTTGCCGCTCGAGCAGATCAAAGGTTGAGCTTGCTCCTTGACTCAGTAGTGCCGATTTGGCCTGACGTTAATGAGGATCGCCCACCTTTATCTGAATTTACTCTGGCTCCAACTGTTGAACGGATATCTGGCTATGTCCTTGATTGATGGATGAGGAGTGGGAGTTAATGAGAATATTAGCCGATTTATTGCCAGTGATTGATAGCCATTATGACACATAAATTATAAGCATTGGCTCAGATATAATTAATTCTGAAATATAGCCCAAATTAGACACAGGTTCCAGTGCCATAGTGAGAGGGTTGAATAAAAAAAGCTGTCATCAAATCCAGAAAAGGAAAGCCCATCAATGTTTGTTGGACTTCTTTCCATTCCATTTGGTTTCTCACACCCACAACAGCTCCTGGAATACAGCTCTGTAATCTCTCTTCAGGCAGCACCACACAGATCCATATTGAGCTACAGCTCCTCTGTCTTCCAGCTCTTAGATCTCCATTCCCTCTTCATTTGCAGTTTAGAGAAAAAAAGCAACCCCCCCATTCTCTTAAAAAAACAAACAAACAAACAAACATTAAAAACACTCTAACATATCCCTGTCCACTACTTCCTGCACCTTCCCCTGCCCTGTTACCACACTCTCCTCTTTCCCTGTGAGCCTCACCTGTACAGTACATCACTAATGCCAGCAGGGCCATTATATCAATGGGCCATGGTCACACCCCCCCTTCCTTTTTCCAATCTCTCTCTCTGTCTGTCCCTCCCAGTCTGTAATAAAATACTGGGCCCAGTGATGGCTCTGATAGAGCTGTGGGATCACATTAGTGTTGCCCTCGAAGAGCTTGACAGGTTGTCTATGGCTTTGTATTGTCATCCTGGTTCCCATTAACAAGCTGCATATGTGTATGTGCATGCGTGTGTTGTACTCCAGTCCATTCAGGAGTGTTGAGACAGACTAAAATGAGATGAGCGGACACCAGCTTGGATGGAGTATATTTAGACATTAGGGTTATGTGTGCAAGAGTAAATACAGTGTGTCCACGAAGCTTTATAGCTGGTCTATCTTAGCAAACATTTGCTGGGTTTTCACTGTGGTCATATTTCTGAAAGATTTCTCTCTAAACTGCACGATATGTGCTTTGAGCAGAAATTGCAGGTTGAAATCTACAGTGTTTCAAATTTCCAGGTGATCTCATCCTCACTGGCCTGATTACCTTTCCAGTGTACTGACAGTGCTTGTAGCTTAAATGTTATTGCCAAGAATTTTATTTTTACCAGCATGTCATTTAGTATAAGTATGATATGCCATATTTAAAAATATCACTGATTTCATTTCCCCCTTTATGTGTTTTTAAACACGCACACACTCACACACACCTCACAACCAGACTTCCACAGATCACAATTTCCTGCTTCTCCTCTCACATACGGCCACTGCTTACATACAATTACACACTATATTTCCTCCTCGTGTATTTTCTTATGGGAGCTGAAATAATGTTTCAGTTCAGTGTATCATAGGGGATGCACCTCGTCCGCCATCCCTGGAAGCTCTCTTGTGTACATGCATCAGCTGCAATAATAATTTAACAGGAAAGCACATCCATTCACATGGCTTCAGAGTCCCTGAGCAAAGTAACAAGCTTGCTGCTATCACTCACATCTGTGGCTCAGCATGATTAAATCCATGTTGTACAGTGAGTAGCTCATGTGGGGGCCACTTTTCCGAGCTTCTGCATCAGTACTAATTCATAACAAATGGTCCCTTTATGGTTTCACCTTGGACTGCATTGCTGCGATTAGCTTGCTCCCATGTCACTGTTTGTCAGTCAACAGTGTCGAACTCTTCCAGCTATAATCCAGAGAAACACTATCCTCTCATTAAGTCCGAATCTTAACTACCCCAGCCCTCTCTTAACTGCCTTCCCTCCCCTCAGCTCTCATCTCCTCCTGCTTCCCCCACTCTCCCTGGCTCACCGGGCTTGGCCTGTGCTGGCTGTGCGGAGGTGGAGCGCTTAGTGGGCTAAATCATCTGGCACTCTGCCTTGAACTTTGCTCTAACTAATTTATAGGAATTAAAGCGGTTCACCTCACAGGCTTGGCTGATGCATTGTTTTGTCTAAATTAGCCATGTTTCTTTTAAAAATGGGCTCAATTTTGCTTTGTTTGATTACATCTTTTTTTTTTTTCATCAAGAGTTAAATTTAACAGACTCGAGTTTTGTCTGTGCTGAAAAGTTTGTTGATTTCTTAGGCAAAATACTATGCGCAGCTAAATTAGGCAACAAGTTATCTGAATGACATTGGACATTCTGCTTATAAATATGGATTGTGTTTTCAAGTCAAATCGCTGGCCAAGCATTAGTAGCAGTAAATGAGGTTACAATTATTCAAATCTGATTTTTCAGATGAACAGATTATGAATATCTGAAACCTGCTAATTGGCCCTTGCCTCTGCCATAGTCTTTTGTGGGCATAAGGCACAGAACCAGCAGTAGTAGCTAAAGATTCTTGCTTCCCGTGCCAGTGTGCTCTTGTGGGCTGGATGTTTGGCTCAACTCCCCAGGAAGCTCCTCTCCTATGGACAGATCCCAGCGTATGTGAAACGCTGCAGGCAGCTGCAGGCGGCTTATCCCTGCGCCTCTGCTCCCATGCACGTCCCATCAGCCAAACTGGGACTGCTGGAGTAATCTTGTTAAGAATGGATGTTGTTATTGTGTGACTGGCTGTGCATTTGGCTTCACCGTTAGCTGGGAGCACACGTGGGCTGGAGCAGGAGAGACAATGGGGAGGGAGTTCTGGATCAGTTGGAGGGTGAGTGCCTATTTCTGGCACTTAAAAGATGACAGTCCTCAACATTTTTCCTCTGCTTCCTTACTGGCACACCTTGGCTTCCCTCCTATTTCTTCCCTAGCTAGTCCCTAGCCCCCTCCTCACCTGCCTCATGCAATATAAAAACAAAGTGGCCTTAGTAAACAGTGGGTGTGACATTTACTTGAAGATTGGTGTCTTCACCTATAACGGGTGTTAAAGATGATGATTATCATTACTGCTGAGTTGAAGGCTCGGGGTTGCTCACCTCAATCACGAATGTGACAATAAAAGAAAACACACACACATACATAAGGAGAATTGGCGGCGCCATCCTTTGTGCTTGCTTCTGCCTTAATGCAACCACTCCTGACTCGGGTATCTGGGTGCCAACAGACTGTGGCTTTGACCTTTCTCACAAATGAATTATTTTGGTTTAATGATCCTTTCTGCAGAAAGAACAAAAAGATAGCTGAAATAATAGCCAAGGGAGGCGACAGAGAACGTAAAAGGGCAGCACCCACACACCCGCCATACTTTACTACCCAACCTTACTTGCATTCTACCTGTGAATACACCTGTATCCCTTTAATAATCCTTCTTCCTAGTGTTTGTGTCTCCAAGGTGCATGTGATACAGCTAGCCTGTGTCTTATAAATCAACTAACTTCAAGAAAAAAAGCATCTGGGATGTAAGAAGCAGGTGGCGATGATGGAAACACATGCGTCTTTGTGTGTGTGAAAGTGACACTTTGGATAGTTCCCCCTCCTCCGATGTTTGATTAAGTCTTCTTTTTTCTGTCAGATCAGAAAAGGGGGTGGGATGTGAAGAGGAAGGGGGGATGGAGTGTGTGTGTGTGTGTGTGGGGGGGGGGCTGCATGAAAAATTCAAAACGTTATAATATAAAATCCAGATGAATCATGAATGCTTAATGGGAATCAGGGCCGAGCATGCAGGATGTTGAAAGTGTTCTCAAAGATTCCTGGTGTATGTGTGTCTACTAGTGGAGCATGCACAACGAGGGACACGGCATGTTACGTTGCCTCTCTCAGCTGCTCTCTGCTCTCGATGGCAACAAAATGATGTGCTGAGGGACACCGAATAGAGGATGCCAGAAACATGTGAAAAGCTTTTAGGGGCTATAGGCCGTCTGTTACTGAAGTCTGGCTAATTGCCTTTATCCTAGCGGTAAATGCTTGTTGTTCTGCTTGTGGAGCGGACATGCACCAATGGTCTATCTGATGAAATATTAAAAAATCTTCACCAATGCGTGGTCTTCTCTATTGTGGTTTAATGAAATGCAAAGTTCCAAGAAAAACTGCTGCTATTATGAATAATAGAACATCCAATTAGTGTAACATCATCGTAAATGAGTTTGATGAAAGACTGGACTTGTGTAATGTTGGAGGAGGGTGAACATTTAGTTAAGTTATCAAAGCGTTTAAATGTAGTATCATTGCAGAGGTTGATTACTTATGGCTTAATGGTGATGTCATACATGAATAAACATGAGTATTTCTTTTGGTTAAAGCTAATAAGGATGATTTCACAGACAAACTGATGTTTGAATTCTTTACTTTTATTTTGTTGGGTTTTTTTTGGGTTTTACACAAAAAGGTTGGAACCATTTTTGTACATAAATGTAGAAACAGCACTGAGAGCCCAAGCACTTAAGTGATATCTGAAAGCCAGAGTTATTTTCTATGGTAAGCTAGTGATTGAAAAATGTTGTGTTACATGAATGTTGACACAAGACTCTCAAGAAGCTCTCAAAAGCCGGTTATCTAATATTGCCCCGAAGGCTGGACTACCAACTGGGTTATTGCCCTCAGCCTCCAGACCCAGAGCCCTGGGTTTAGTCTACTTCATTTATGTTTGTGTAATTTCTTTAACTGCAAATTTGTTACAAATTTGTAACTTTGATGAAGAGTATGAACTATTACATCATCACAGACCTCGCGGCACCACTTGTGCAATCTTGTTCAGAGACCTTATTTACTTTATTTAGTAATGAACTCATTTGTCCTAATGATGTTTCAAATCAAATTGCTTTATTTTTTTTCCTGTTTCTGCAATTAACACACAGAAAACATCTCACAAGGTTACATTATTTCTTTATTGATGCATTGTATGCGTCTTGTACTTCTATGATGACATTAATCATTTTTAAAAATGCATTGTTCACTGTGTAAAATTAGTAATAAATGGCCTAATTTACATATTCAAGAAATCTGGCAAATGTTCACAATTTGTGGCATTTTTAATTACTTGAAGTGGATGGATTACTTACCAAGTTGTTTCTTTGTCAGATCAAGAGTGCCGGTTGGTTTCTGGGTAACAAAGAAAAAAGATAAAGTGAAATAATTAGTAGTTTCAGCACAAGCCAACAAGAATCTTTATGCCCTTGGGCACCTTAAGAGGTTAATTCAGCCATAGTTCCTTCTCATTCAGCATTACAGTAATATCATCAAGAAGATTGATTGTTTCACTCACTTCTTGATTAGATTTAGGCATCATGAGATACTTGAGAACAAAAATCATGGTTTTGGTAAATATTCACAATGTCACCCCTGCATGTTAAAAGGGAACTTCTGATTTAATGCCCAAGTGTGAGCATGTGATGAGCTCAAAGTAAGAGCAGCATTGTCTATCCCACATTATGCAAAGGGGGTGTCTTTAATTTTTTGTCCTGTTACCTCAGTCGTACTGGCTGCATCAAAGAAGTTGGTGCTTTGATTTCTGCTTCCTGTGGACTGCATGTCAGAGTCCTCGGACAAGATACATGATAAGGAAAGTGCTGCATGTATACAGTAAAATTATTGTGTGTGTGTGTCCGTGTGTGTGTGAACAGATGAATGTAGCTTGTAGTGTAAAGCAATTTGAGTAATCAATAAAGCCCTATATAGATGCAGTTATTTTTATTTGTACGTTACCCTGTAATTGAATCCTTACACAGAGGAACAAATGAAGTGTTCAAATGTCAAATAGCAGATGGGACTGAGAACTGGTAACAATTTCAGCCCACTAGCAGGGTTAGCAGACTGTGTGGTCAGTGAAACTGAAGCAAAATTAGCTTTACTGGTCACCCACAAAGAATTTGTACATATCAAATGACTGAATATTACAAAGCACAACCAACAGTGTATGCACTCTGGAGACTTTGTTTGTCTGTAGGCAACAAAAGCATGCTATATTATCTAAATATACAGTGGGGCAAAAAAGTATTTAGTCAGCCACCGATTGTGGAAGTTCCCCCACTTAAAATGATGACAGAGGTCAGTAATTTGCACCAGAGGTACACTTCAACTGTGAGAGACAGAATGTGAAAAAAAAATCCATGAATTCACATGGTAGGATTTGTAAAGAATTTATTCGTAAATCAGGGTGGAAAATAAGTATTTGGTCACCTCAAACAAGGAAAATCTCTGGCTCTCACAGACCTGTAACGTCTTCTGTAAGAAGCTTTTCTGTCCCCCACTCGTTACCTGTATGAATGGCACCTGTTTGAACTCATCATCTGTATAAAAGACACCTGTCCACAGCCTCAAACAGTCAGACTCCAAACTCCGCCATGGCCAAGACCAAAGAGCTTTCGAAGGACACCAGGAAAAGTATTGTAGACCTGCACCAGACTGGGAAGAGTGAATCTACAATAGGCAAGCAGCTTGGTGTGAAAAAAATCAACTGTGGGAGCAATCATCAGAAAATGGAAGACATACAAGACCACTGATAATCTCCCTCGATCTGGGGCTCCACGCAAGATCTCATCCCGTGGGGTCAAAATGATCATGAGAACGGTGAGCAAAGATCCCAGAACCACACGGGGGGACCTGGTGAATGACCTGCAGAGAGCTGGGACCAAAGTAACAAAGGTCACCATCAGTAACACACTACAACGGCAGGGAATCAAATCCCGCAGTGCCAGACGTGTTCCGCTGCCGAAGCCAGTGCATGTCCAGGCCCGTCTGAAGTTTGCCAGAGAGCACATGGATGATTCAGCAGAGGATTGGGAGAATGTCATGTGGTCAGATGAAACCAAAGTAGAACTTTTTGGTATAAACTCAACTCGTCGTGTTTGGAGGAAGAAGAATACTGAGTTGCATCCCAAGAACACCATACCTACTGTGAAGCATGGGGGTGGAAACATCATGCTATGGGGCTGTTTTTCTGCCAAGGGGACAGGACGACTGATCCGTGTTAAGGACAGAATGAATGGGGCCATGTATCGTGAGATTTTGAGCCAAAACCTCCTTCCATCAGTGAGAACTTTGAAGATGAAACGAGGCTGGGTCTTCCAACATGACAATGATCCAAAACACACCGCCCGGGCAACAAAGGAGTGGCTCCGTAAGAAGCATTTGAAAGTCCTGGAGTGGCCTAGCCAGTCTCCAGACCTCAACCCCATAGAAAATCTGTGGCGGGAGTTGAAAGTCCGTGTTGCTCGGCGACAGCCCCAAAACATCACTGCTCTCGAGAAGATCTGCATGGAGGAATGGGCCAAAATACCAGCTACTGTGTGTGCAAACCTGGTAAAGACCTATAGTAAACGTTTGACCTCTGTTATTGCCAACAAAGGTTATGTTACAAAGTATTGAGTTGTATTTTTGTTATTGACCAAATACTTATTTTCCACCCTGATTTACGAATAAATTCTTTACAAATCCTACCATGTGGATTCATGGATTTTTTTTTTCACATTCTGTCTCTCACAGTTGAAGTGTACCTCTGGTGCAAATTACTGACCTCTGTCATCATTTTAGGTGGGGGAACTTGCACAATCAGTGGCTGACTAAATACTTTTTTGCCCCACTGTAGCATGCTATATCTAAAATATCTAAAAGTAAAATTAAGGAATTTAATATTTTATACTGAGTTCTTATTTACATATGGCACTTTAAATGTTGGTAATTGTATACCAATGCAGAACCAATATGTCTTACAAACAGCTTGGAGCCATATGGGGCTTGGAGCCTGCCCCAGTACGCATTGGGCAAGAGGTGATAGTTTGGCACTATTACAGGTTGCCAATCCATCACAGTCGAACACACAAACTCTCTCACACACATAACACATTCACACCTACAGGCAATTTAGAATTTCCAGTTCACCCAACATACATCTGTGAGTGGAGCAAAGTCAAAGATGCATAGCAATTCAACTTCTGATGCTATCTTTTAGAATTACATTTTGGAAATTATAATTTACAACAAAAGAAAACAAAGAAGAAAAGAAAAGTAGAGAAGCTTTTTTCACATTTGTCATTAATAATTGTATTTGAGTAATACATTGAACCAAATGCATCCAAAAAATGTAGCAGCGTCAATAACATAGTATGCTTTGTGGAAATTCTTTGCAAGTATTGAAGAGTGAGACTAGAAAGTGCAAAGATGCTTTAAAGGTAACAAAAACAAAGAGATGTGTCTTAGAGGGAACCCCCCTCCTGAGATGTCTCTCCTCGACACCAAGAAAAAGAACCCTTTGCCAAATGGCACAGTGCCCTTTTATGTTACTTTCTCTGCTTTATTCACGTCACGAAACCGCATTGCTGCTGTTAGCTGATGAAGACAATGAACAGCTGTGGTGAAGCAGCAATATTTTAATGCCTCCACAGATCTTTGAATGGTTTGTCATTGGGGGAAACGACCTGGGCCAACCCCAAAATCATTGTAGCCTCCATCTGGATGGAAGCAGTCACACAGGTCCTCGTTTCTCTCCATCTCAATCTGTGCAGCCCTCTCAGTGTTTACAGAAGCTGGGCCTGCTTGAACCACCACTTGCCAAGATGTGGCATGTTTATCAGCGTCACTCTCTGCACACAGTTACACGCAGACACATAAACACAGATGCACATGCAAACACAAACACAAACACACATTGTCTATGTGTCTCGTTGAGTGGCCAGATAAGAAAAACATGACATTATCTTTTTGGTGTGCCCGTGTACCAATGCATGCCCACTCACACAAGCACGTTTCTGTCCATGTGTGAACACACTTAATGTGTATACTGTCAAAATGCTAATGCCATATCTGCCTTGATGACCTTCTCTTCTTTGTTGATGCCCAGTGTTTTTATAAATACTGTGTTGATATCCTGGGATGTGTAATTACCGCACTGCAGCAACACACTGCCTCTTTATTAGTTTTCTGACAATGGCCTTCCTCATCACTGCTGAGCACTCTGTGTATGTGTGTGTTTTAGTGTGTGACAGGGTATTCTGTTGTCCTGTTTGCACAGCTGAATCCTATAGTACACTAGCAGTTCTCATGCTGCTGCTCTGTGGTTTAAGTGTGTGATGTCGCTTCTATTTATATGTCAGTGTAGCTCAACAATAGTCATAATATCCATAATATCCATAATATCCCATTTCTTATCCAGTTATTCATCTACAGGAGCTTCTTAGAAATTATCTCTGGGGATTCATAAATGGATCATATCCAGTCCAACACACAGATGAAAATAGGATGGAGGGATTTAACTGAGCAGATGTGTGAGTGTGCGGCATTGCTTCAACAAATACCACATCGGATCAAGATAGGATTCGGATCAGGTTTTATCAACACAAAATGTGTGCTAACATTTACAATGCAAAAATAGAAGTGGGTTTCCTGTCTTTGTTGCATCACTGGTGCGTAGGGAAAATGCATGTCAAAAAGGTCTATGTGAATATGTAATGGGATCTTGGTCTGCACTGGCTCGGCATTTGTCGATAAGGATCACACTCCCCAGGTTCGACCCAGGGGATTAGGGCAGAGGCCGTTTGATCTTAGCGGTTTTGCATAAAAATCACAAGTCTCCAGAATCCTGTAGCAAAGGAGCTGAGTTAGCTAATTGGGGGGGAGTGGGGTGCTGCTACATGCCGGGTTGGACTTCATGTGGTGTCCTCAAGATGCCTTTGACAATGCTGCAATTACAGTAAAGTCAGAGTGCTGTGTTAATGACGCTTTCAAAGTAGTGGAGACTAGGGGGTATTTTGGGTCGTGTAGCAATTTACACATTGTAACAATGCTTTAACTAACAAACTATCTCAATACTGCAGATGTGTAAGCACAAATAACAACTTATCCCAATCAGACAGGAAACTAAACGTATCCATCATCAAATAAAAGCTGTGGTCAGCCGCAGCGTATCAGAGCGTATCCTGCTCTAAAACTGCATTCAGGGTCCCCTGCGTCCACATCGGATCCACATGTGCCTAAGCAGCCAACACAGCAAAAGCAGAGGGGGTGTGCCAGTTACGGAACATAATTGCTACTAATGACCATTAGGAGTTTGGTTTTCATCCTCCGGGGACTGCAGAAAAGGCCTTCCATCTTATCAGTTGATTAGAAACAAATAGAGGGGGCCGGATCCTGCATATTAAGTAAACAGGGGGCTAAAATGGTGTTACTCTATCAGGAGAAAGCCTAATGGAGTTGCTGGTAGCTCATCCTCTGCTAATGTGTCAGCAAATGGACAGCTACTCAGAAACCCCCGATCCACTTGTCAAATATTGGTAGCAGTTTGGAGTTTTTTTCTCCTGCCAGTTGAAACTGTATCTGAAAATAACTAAACAGCAACAAAATAATAATTCCATCAGCTGCGTCTTAGAGTTTAGTTTCCTGCTTCTAACAGTGAAATGCTGTAGACCTTTGCGCTGCTCTGTAGTAAAGACACTTATGTTTTTCCAGCAGCAGTGCTGGTATCCAACTGTCAGCGATGGCAGCAAAGTTGTTTTTTCCTCTCAGAGGATTCATTTGCATTATGCAAATGAACAATTGATATGGATCTTCTCCCCTCCGATGAACATTTTGCACAGCAATTTGCCAAGCAAGTAATTACTTATTGACAGAATGATATTACACAGGAAATTGTTGTATAAAATGGCAAACTCATCTCATTGAAATGGTGGCAAAAATAATAAGAATAACAATAATAAAATTAGAAGTCATCAGTTAAATGGACATGAGTTATGGGGGCTTGCACTCATCACAGCTCTTAGTGCGCTCACTTCACTGCCACCTGTGGTTGCACTCTGGGCTCGTGGCTTTGCATTTAAATTAATTCCAAACATTATTAAGGATACAAATTCACTGTCTCACTCGACTGCACTACGCAATGTAGTTGAGCTGCAGGAATATCAGCAATTATCCATATAGTGATGGAATATTTATGCTGTGTTTGTGTACCCTGCATGTCATATTGTGTTCTACCTGCTGATAACACTTTCTTTTTTACTTGTTGTAACATGCTAAAACTGGAGAAATACAAAATATTTGAAAGTGAATAACAACTCTCAGAATGTGCATATGAAAAAGTTAAAATGAGACTTTTCAACTCTTAGTCACACCTACCTCTTTTTTTTGGCGGGGGGGCATTTTCTCCTGTTAAAATATAAATCAAAGACTGGCTTCAAAAACTATGAATATGTCCATATATCTGATATTGTTTTTTAAGGTTAGTGTAATATCAGCTCTGAGGGAACGTCGAAGCATTCATCAACAGAGAGCTGTGACCTTTGATAACCTTGGTTGAAAAAAACGCTTCACAAAGCGAGTAAGGAAGGCTCTCTGGTCAGCAGGACAAACTCAGACTTCTTTTTAATCACCTAATTCATAAGGACCATTTATATTTCCTTTTTTCTGTTTCCACCTTTGCCGCAGAAAGAAATTATTTTTTCAATGTGCTTGTGTCAGCGCCATTCCAGCTCTAATATCGAGCATCCCGAGAGATTGGCACCTGGAGGAAAACAGAGAGGGAAAAAGAAAAAAAGAGGGCCAGTGTGCAGCTGCATTTTCTTCCTCAGTAATCAAATCCCTCAAAAGGGGTCCATTTTTCTTCATCTCCCCAGGTCCATAGGACCTTTAAACAGAGCAAGGCACCAAAAGAAGGCGCCATAGAACACAATTATAATTCCAATATAGTCTTGTAAAGAAAATGTAAACAGATAGCCAGGCTGCAAAGCTGCCCCCATTTTCCCAGAAGACTGGTAATAAAGTAGAAAAGATGTAATACTGGAAGAGGCTTTTTACCCCCTGTCCTTTTCTCACTCCAGAAATTGAAAAGTGTGGCTCTCTGCAGTGGTGCTAGTAGAAGAAGGGATGCTCCGAGATTTATGAGAGATTTAAAGGGGAGACAGAACCGGGGTAGATTTTACCAGAGGCGTTAATGTGGTTTTGCAAATGAACTTTAATGCATGAGTATTGATAAGAATAAATGCTGCTATGCAGCACTAGCAGAATGGTTTTTTCTAGTACAGTAACTGCATGTTTTGTCACAAGCTTAATTTCAGAACCCTCCAGACTCTGACAGGGGACACAAACAAGCCACCATCCCCTCCAGAAGTCTGAACAAGAGCAAATTGGTGGCAAATTTTGATTTGTAAGAGTGTGCAGCTTTCCTATTGGCAAATCTTGAATTCTCAGAGCGAGACATTTTTATCCCTTCCTATACAGTAGTTTCCCCCACTCGTGAATATTCTGTTTGTTGTGTGATGTCTTGGGGGTAGTGTTTGTTTTATGCCCGGTTTTGTTTTTTCTCCAGTTTATTCTCCAATCATTGGAATGCAGAGAAAAACAGCAATAGGCTACTTATGATAATTTCCTGGCAGCGGTTGCAACTGTTCTAATAATTATTACTGGTACTGGAAGCTGCTGGGGCACACAGCTCAGGGGTTTGTGCATGTGTGTGCACGTACCAGGGACCAGTGTCTTTGTGTTGGACTCGTTCAGAGCAGTCCTCAAACTTGAAATCATCCATCATTTATACTTCAGTAACAGTCATGTAAGGTCAGGAATGTTCAGTCAGTAAAACAAGCTGGATGCTTAGACAGTGTTGCTGGATTTTCAGCTGTTTTAGGAAAAGTCTATTCTTATTATGCAAAAGAGGTGATGGCCGACATCTGCTGCCGCTCTTTGCCATATGGGCTGTTTGGTAAGATCCAGTGACGTGACCTTTAGCATTTCAGTGTGAATCCAGTCTTGTAGAGTTACTCACTTTGCCTGAGAGAAAATAGGCTCCAAGAGTTGTTTAGTGGGATGAATGTGTGGCTATGCAGTTTCCCACCAAGTGTAAATCACAGAGAGAAAGAGAAAGGCATGGATGCTTGTTCTTGTGAGAGTGTGCATGTATGAATATCCATGTACTTTCCTCTGTGTGTGTGTGTGTGTGTGTGTGTGTGTGTGTGTGCGTGTCTGTGCCGATCTCAGTCCGGGCCAAGAAGCAGTAAGGCCCGGCAGGCTGGGAACGAGTGGAGAAGGGGGGTGTGACAGTTTTGTGTGAGAAGGGGAAATGGCATGGTGCTAGTGAAGCTAGTCATCCGTCTGCTGTGACACCCAGCATGCATGGGAGATGTCCCCAGGACTCGGCAAAGGCAGAGGAAGTGTGGTCTTACAGAAGAGTAGGAAGTGTCATTCTCTCTGTAAGTGTCAATGTCTCTGGTTCGTTGTCTTTCTGTTACACAAGGCCACCATATTCCTGATTAAGATTTGCTGTCACATTCTAAATGTCCAGCCACCTTATTGTACAAACATTTGTATAACCTGCTGCACCCTGGACTACTCCCCAGGCCTATGCAATACATATCCATGAAATATATCGTCAGCCGTGACACTAAGTCTTATGAATGAAAGGACTGAAGGGTCCAGTTTGCTGCTTATTCTTAGATGTTAAGAACTATCAACACTTTTGCCACACCAGTTTTTTCTTGCTGTGGGGAAATATACATATTTTTGCTTATTATATGTCCAAAATTCTGATTCCTGTCTCCCGAGGACCCAACCAATTCTTTTAAGTGTTCTATTTCATTGGATTAAGGAAAATATATTCCACAACAAATTAGCTCTTCATGACATACAAAGTTTAATATATCTCAATTCACATTTTCAGTAAATAGAACTTTTAATGGACTTTTATTTTTAATGATGGCAGCATTTTTGAAGGGAGTATTCAATTGCTTGTGAATCCTTGTGAGGCAGTAAACACTACACAAACATGATCATTCTAACTATTGAAGAGTGAAGGGTAGCTCACATTGAGAACACTTGTATAGATTAGTTTTTCAGATGAGAAACATAGGAAAGGAACAAAAGGATGAAGGCCCATGCTGGAAAAGCGTTGAGGATGTTGCCCTGTGTATCTGAGGACACTGCTCATAGAAATAAAGGTTTTACACTAATTGAATGTGCTTTTTATAAGGGGGGGGGATTTGTATTTGGTTTCTGTTCACTCATACGTCCGTGGGCTTCCAAAACACACTATATATGTATCACTAACAGAACAAATAAGACAACAAAAGATTAGAAGAAAATAGTCTTAGGCCTTAGTACACAGAATAACTCATATGGTCCGTAATAGGTCTTAAAATTAAGTACAACCTAATTTTTACCTTATAAGCACAACCTCGGATGACCAACACCATATGACATGTTACACTGTGCCATTATTTACTTAACAAAAATGATTTTCACTTCCATAGAAGGGAAGTGGCAGGCAGGTGCTGATAATCACATGCACTTCATTAACCAATTATCAGAGTGACCGCCTCTAGAAAAGCAGTAGTAGTTTGGAAAGATGAGAAATGATATCAGCAATGATCTCAAAAAAGCAACTGTTGCTTCTCATCAATCTGGGAAGGGTTATAACACCATTTCCAAGTCCTTCATTCTACAGAGAGATTATTCACAAGTGAAAAATGTTTAGGACAGCTATCAATCTTCCCAGGAGTGGATAACGCTGCAAATTGACCCCATGGTCTGAGCATGCAGAAAACCTCCAAAAAACCACAAGAGCTAAATCTCAGGGTCTACAGGCCTCAATTAGCATGTTAAATATTAATGTCCATGATAGTAAAAATAGAAATTAAATGAAGAATAATAGCTTATTTGGAAAAGTTGCCAGGATAAATTCTCTTTTCTCTGAAAAGAACATGGCAGCACAGGTTAGCTTTGCAAAATTTCATCTAAACAAACAAAGACTTGTGATGTTCTTTGGACAGATCAGAGCAGAGTGGTGATGTTTGGCTGTAATGCACAGTGTCATGACATATCAGCACAAACACAAACACCTCATTGCAGCTGTAAGCACAGTGGTGGGGGATGATGATTTGGGCTTGTTTTGTAGCCACGGGACCTTTGCACCTTGCAGTCATTGAGTTGACCATGAACTGCTCTGTGTATCAAAGTATTCTAGAGTCAGATGTGAAACCAAATCAACAACAGAATGACTGGATGAAAAAAGAAAAGAATCGTGGTTTTGCAATGACCCCGTCAAAGTCCAGACCTCGAACTGATTGAAATGCTGTGCCAGGAGAGAGAGCTGTGCATAGATTAATACACATAAACTCCAATGAACTGAAGTAATGTAAAGAAGAGTGGGTCAAAGCTCTTTAAAATGTGAGAGGCCGATAAAGTCATACAGAAAATCATTACTTGACGTTACTACTTTTAAAGGTGTTTCTACAGGCTACCAAATCACGAGGTGTACTTTTAACACCACTAACTGCAAACAACAAGATTATTTGCATTTACTTTATTTATTTACTTTTAGTTTCTCTTTTTAGACTTTATGTGTGCTTTCTTCTTACCTTCATTGTATATATTTGGAAATCAATACTTGTTTATTTATGCACTTTACCATTGAAGTCATGGATATATATATTTTTTGCTGAGACAAAAGTCTTTAAAAACCATGAGAGACCAGTGTCAGGTACAAAAAAAAATCTTAAAAATAGAAGTCCTGCCTTTAAAAAATACACCAGTACTGGTGGAAAAATGCAGTTGAGGAATTAAAATATTTAAATTTAAATATATCTGGTATATACATATACACACAAATATTATATATACAGAAATATTTAAATAGTAATACTGAATACACTAGAATCTATCAGAAGAGATACAAGTTGCACTTGTTCTTTCAGTAATGATCTGCTTGGTTCAAGATAAATAATTCTTCTTCTATGAATAATTTTAACTCATTTAATGTTTTTAGAAGAACAACCTATTACCTTCAGTATCACGTTTCTCGCAGGGCTGACCCAGTTGGGAGAGCGAGGGAGACAAAGAGAGACGGTGGGATTGAGAGGGGGGCCAAGGTTGCTGGGATTTTAATGGCTCCTGTCTGCCAAGTGTGGTCATGAGCCTCCAGTGCACAGACAAGTCCTAATCAAAAGTCTCATACCGTGTGAGTGACAGCATCAAAGTGCATCTGCACACTGAAGTGAATTCTCCCAACTTTCTGATTTCTTCACAATTAAAGTGTATACACGAATGGAAATGCACGCTGTGATGATTTCTTCCGCCTTATTTTTTTCAACCCCTTCTTTCTATTTCCTCTATCGTATCGTAAACAACTCAAGCGCTTCTCCCGTTTGCCTGCTATGTTTGTGTACATTATTTCCCAACCCTCAGGAGGCCCAGGGGAGGAGATGGAGAATTAAAAAGGGAGAGGAAGAGCTGAGGGGTGAAAATGCAGAAAAGACACGCAGAGAAACTGAGAGGAAGACGAAGAGAGGCAGTCAAAGCTAAGAGAATGTGAGAGAGCTGTATTTTCACACTATTACTGTTTGAAGAACATTTTAGCACCCTGAGAAACTACGCTACCTCCCAAAAAAAGATGTGCTACTGCATAAAAACATCTTTCTGGAAGACAACAGTGTGACCACAGCAACAACAGTTGACCAACAAACTATAAACAGAACTTGAATAATTTCCCATCTCAAAGACACGACACAGTAGCTTGTCTTTGTTCAGTCGTGTTCAAATTTTCCTCTGCTATTGCACAGTTTCCCATAAATATTTCAGGCAATACAAGTTCATCTAAAACATTTCTTTGAGTGGTAGGAAGCAAAAACTTCAACAGGATAAAATTTAGTTGTCAGGTTTATAGTTTCTATCTCTATTTCCCAACCTCCCATTAGTGGATTGGCTACTTAAGTGCTGCTTCCTATCAAGGGAACAACAAAACCGCACAAACTAGAACGGTGAAAATTACTTTCCTGGCTTCTATTTTTCTCTATGGCAACCGTAACATGCCTGGAGTGTATTTCAAATGTAATTGAGTTTGGTTCGTTCACAAAGGCGTAATAGTGTGCTAGTGAAAATCTGCACATTATTTCACTTTTGGATATGCTGCCAAACTTTTTACCCAAGTATATTTGCCTCCTTCCAAAATCCACCTGGGACTCGTTGACACTGTCATGTGGCTGGTTTTGTTTCATACCTGTGTCCTTTAGACCTTTCAGTCCACCCTAATCTCTTCTTCCAAAGTGACTCTAAAGCTCTTCCGGTTGGCTTTGATGTCATTACATGAAAAGACCTCAGGTAGCAGTGGTTATGCTGGCACTTGCTCACAGCATCACACTTGACAGCAGCCTTTGGGAACACACCAAATTCAATTTCTTTTACTGCCAGCCTAATGACGATGACGACCTCACAGAGTAACTGCAAAGTTAAACTTTTATTTATTACAGACTCTTAGAGATTATCCCTGATGCTGTGACATCCTTTGTTTTTTCATCCACCCGTACTGAGAGTGCAGGTCAATAGGTTTGGCCACCCTGTTTCTGTGTATGTAAGCATTTTTGCCAGCATCTGGAGCGACTAAATGGATATTGGAAGCTGTTGCCGGAGCCGAAAGAATGTTGGACAATGGTTGAGATTGATGAGTGTTTGGGCGCTTTCCCTGTGACCCCACCGCATCTGGCAGGAACAAAGTCAGGCAGGTGTGACAGCCAGCATCCATCTACTAGTCAGCTGTAATAGGGAGGGGGCATTTGTACAGGGACACACACATACAAATACACACAAACTAATATGCACACTACAGGCTGTGTTTTCCACACAGCTTAGCAAGCAAGGATGCACACACTTATGTCTCTGTCTCTCTCACTCACGCACGCACACACGCATAAAAAAGCAGAAAACAAACAAAAAGAAAGAACGGTAAATTGTGCACACATTTATTTAAGCACACATGCACACTCAGAGTGACTCACTGAGGGAAAAAAAAGCCTTCCTGGCAAGCTTCACTGTGTGTCTTTCCAGGAAGGAGTCGTTTTGCAGTGCTGAGTTTCTTCAAATGTCTGCGAGCTCTCATGTCTTATTACGGGAGACAAATGGCATGTCGTACCAACGGCGCATCCCAACTGGTTAGCTCCGGACATGACAACCATCGCAACACATTTCACTTCACTGTGTGCGCTCTTCTGTTGGTTAAACATCTGAAGCAGTCAGACAGAACACATGTTGGGATTCGACATGTAATCACTGAAATATATGCAGCTTATTTGGAGTTTCAGTTAATTAATAGACAATAGCATGTAGGATAGTATTGCTGCTTAAACAGAGGTCTTGAACCCAAGTTGCATTACATAAAATGTGACTGAAATGTACACCATTCAGTTATGGTTTTTTTTTTTCCTGGAAATAAGGAGGAATAGATCATATTTATTCTGAAGTTCACATAACAGTCATCAATTCTGATATTTTTTTAGTACAATGTACACATTTTTTTAATATATACATTTTTGTAATTATTAGAATGATAGGTTCAAAAGGTTATCCTACTGATAGCAACTGAAATATAAGTCCCTTACAGCTTAAATGGCACTATTATTTAGCTGTATTAAAATGAGGAAATGTGGCTCCACAGTGCTGTATTCTACACATTTTCCTAATAAGGAAAAGAGCCCCAGTTTGATCCTGGGAGGAGACACAAATCCCGTGAGTGTTGTGTCAGGAAGGGCATCTAGCGTAAAAATCTGCCAAATCACATATGTGATGCTACCTGCTGTGACAACCCCTCGTGAACAAGGGAGCAGCTGAAAGTAGCTCATTAAGAGTAGGAAATCATTTTGAAAGCGATAGCATTCTCTAATCATTTGCCTAAAGTCATATTATGCCACTGCAAGAGTTTGGGGTAGCACTCACTTATGGATCCTAGTCTATTATACATGTCATGATTTCCCTCAAAAAATGCTAGAAAAGAAAAAAGAGTATAGCGGTAGAGCAAAATTAAAATTCCTGCCAGTGGTTCTGGTGGGCCAACAGAAATAAATTCAGAAATGACTTACAGATGCAGTCCACAGATAAGGTCCATTATGATTTTCTTTTTACAGAGCTTACTCCATGTAATAGAATGTAACATTCAGTTTCAGGCTAGCTGTCTTAGCGCACAAAAGCAGAATCAGCTCCCCACCAGCACTAGCAGTAAAACTAGGCATCCGTGTAAAGAGGTTACTTTAATTTTGCTCATAAAACACAACATTATGTAAGCTTTTCTTAATATTGGAATCAAAGTAATATGACTTTCCAATTTTGTTATATTTTCATGATTCAATTAAGACCTGGAAAAAACTGACATAAACAATTTTGTAAAGCCTTATGGCAAAAGCAAGAAAGTGTAAATAGAATACAATGAGAAAATAGGCAGAACTATGTGAGACAGTGCTACACTTAGTTAGTGAAACCCCTAACAACCACCTTGGATGCATCGGTTTGCACGTGATGCAGTTACTCTTACAGGCATGACAGTGGGTGCAGTAAATGGAGTATCGAGACTCGTCTAGCATGGGGCCCTGATTTAGTGCGGCGCCACTTCGTTGATAGATATGATTACAGGTGTTCTACAAAATGTTTTTTCCATCTTTTTATTGAAGTTCTGAGACGTAACAATCAAACTATAATCCAGTTCCTCATCTTACCCAATTTAACAGACACAAAAACGCAGCAGGCATGAAACCACAACACACAGTTAATTTCATCCCAGAGGATCCACAGTGTCTGTGACTGGCTGGTGTGAGTTAGTATTCTGCTCACCTTATACCAAGTCTTTCACTGAAGGGGCATGTTTGGAAATCCAAAACTGTGCTCAGTATATAATCACTACAGTCTACCTCAGTTTTTAATTTACATATTAATTGCTAAATAATCGCAGTATTATTGGTTTGGTGGAGTGTTTACCATGCCACCATATGGCTAAAACCATTAAAAAAATTGCTGTGCAGCTTTTTTTGTTTTGTCTTTTGAATATATCTAAAAAAATGGTCTACATATGAGGTAAAAACATAAATTTAAGCCATCGGAAACACAGTATATACTGATTATATGCTGGAAATAACTCAGTCAGCCCTGTGTGCTGTATAGGGAGAATGGTGACATTTAAGGAGGAAGGCCTGAATGCAGTCACGCTGGTTCCCTTTGCAGTAAAAGCATCTCTCAGCCGGGTGGTCGACGCCACTATTGTTAGAGTGCCTTACTGCGTCAAGCCCCAGGGTACTGGCTCCATTCACCCCCACCTCCTACTTACCCTCCACCACCATCACCGTCACAGCTCCCATCTCTCTGCTGGCATGGAAAATCCCCCATGAGCCTCTTCTCTGATGTAAATCACAGGTAGGGGAAATGTGAGCCTGGCTGATGCACCGGCACTGTGCCGTGAAATCTCTGTTGACATTACCGACGGGCGATTCCAGAAAAAGACACAGTGCGAGAGCAGGAGAGGAGGAAGAGAGTGATAAAGACGGGGAAGGAGCGAAGGAGAGAGAGATGTGAGGAGACGTGAGCATTTCAGAGAGTCACTTTTGACTTTCTTACTTTTTGACTCACTGTCTTGCCCACGTCTCCAAGATGATGGACTGAACTCAGTAGGCTGCGTGCTGTCAACCCCAATCTTGCATTGTGATTTGGCATCTTTAATGATTTTTACCTTACTCTTTATAAGCTGACAGAGAGAAACTGCCATTTTTTTTGGCTCTTAAAAAAGCTTCTTTAATTCAACTGCATCTTACTGTTATAATACCCTTAAGGCCTAACCTGCTTTCTTACTTTTTGCTAGGCAACCTTTTAACAGACAAAGATTGATTCTTTTTTTCTTTTTTTTTTCCAGAGATGGTATGTTTGTTATATGATAGCAAGTAGTAGAAAGATGAGGATAACTTGGAAATGAAGTGAAGGCAACAAGGGAATCAGGGAAATGGGTTATGAGAGGCAATTTTCATGCCCACTCCCATCCTGTGTGCAGCGAAGGGAAGAGTAATTGACTTTTACTTTACTGTATAAAAATATTTAGTTGTACTTCATCGCAAGTGCAGCATTCTAGGAGAACCTTTGATATAATTTTTCTTTCTAGTTTGTGTTTTTGCCATGTTGCAACTAGAAGCAAAAGTTGCCCCCTTTTTAGCCAAAAGATTTTATTATGTAAGTGAAAGTCCTTAGCTGTTTGTTGTGGCAGATTAAGTTCGGGGACTTTGTCCCTGAGCGATGTGGCGAATGCACTCGATGGTTGTTCGTGTTAGGTGAGTTAAGGCATAAAAAGAATGTCATTGCAATCAGCCATGTAAGACAACAGAAATGACTCTGTCTCCTTTCTCTTGTCTACTTTTTCTCTGTTCCTTGTGCCTTTGTTCTTCTTTCTCTCCCTCCCTCCCCACTCTATGTCTCTGGGTCTGTGTTCCAGACAGAGTGTGAAACACGTATAGTGGCATCATGACACACAGAAGGAGTGCTTGTTCTTGTAGCAGCCGTCCACTCCAAGGTGATCTGACATCTTAAAGCAATGCTCTGTGCAATTGCACATTCACTCAGACAAGCGTGTTGACATTGCTGCCTAGCCAAAAGACCCCTCCTGTCCTCCCTTACCAATCTGAAGCTGGCTGCCAAGTGCTTCCGCGAAGAGGATGGCTTAATTGTTTCTGCCACAGCCATGCCTCTTCTTCATTTTTCTCTCTTTCCTTCCTAATCCCATGGACGGGAAAATGGAGCTGTTATTTGCATGTCTAATGATACTCGATATCACAGGCCTCTCAAAGGAGAAGGCACAGATGATTATTAATATAGCCAACGAAGCCCTCATTTATACTGCCTTTTGTTCTTAGGTCTGTGCAAATACTGCTTTCCAGTACCTGCATTTTTAAAGCCGTATCCCATAGAGAGATACGCTAGCTTTGAATACGGTAAAACTACAGCTGATAAGTGCAAAGCCTTTTTGTGACTTTATGAGTTTTGACTTTGTGGATCTCTTGGTAAATCTGGCATAGATTACTGATATGAAAAAAAAAGTTGTAGCTGCGATATTGATCCTGCTGGACATGAGATCGATGTTCCTATCCTTAGATGTTTTTTACACATGCATGATATAGTTTTTCTTTTTTGGCAACAGTTACTTGTAAAACCTATTCTGACTTTATGGGAAGATTTTTGGCATTCAAAGAAGATTAGAGTAATTTCTTGCATTTATCATTACTAACAAATAATAAATCCATAGTCTGTGTCTGTTTTAAGAAAGAATAAAGATGAAATGAAATATAGCAGAATTTTGCTCCAAGTCAAAAAGGTGGTTAGCCAAGGCTGTCAGAACCCATTATTCAAAGTTACATAAAGAAAATGTATTGTATACGATACCTGCAGGAATATTCAACACCAGCAATGCATGCCTTTCCAGCAGTGGCAGCTGGCATTGAAACTGGCTAATTTGCAAGACTTCTCAGGTTGAGAACAATGACTTTGACAGCTCGAACAGGCACTGTGGAGCACATCTGCATTTTTCCACAGGAATAAGTCCAAAAGAATGGCTCCGACTCTGCGTGCCTTCCAATTATGGAAATCTGAGCATATCTACATATGCTATACATGAAACACATTTGAAACTATGTTTTCAAAATTAAAACTTTGATAATTGCCCATTGCAGGTTTGTCCACTAATTTATCTAACAATTTATGGCTTTATTTATTTCTTTATTTATCAAATATTCATAATCATGCTTATACAATCCTTAATCTGAATATGATTTGCCACCGTTAGGAGAAGTAAGTTTGTTTTAGTGTTTTTGGTTAAAAGATTGTACGAAAATGTTGAGTTTTTTCTTTTTTAAACCACCTTGTTATTTGAGTTATTTACCTGAAATGATGGATATCCGAACACTGTTACATTTGAACTGTTTCTACAGGGTTAGAAACAATTCTATAGAAATCTTTTTGAATAGTTTACCACATAACATAATTCTATACGAAGGCTATATTTTCAGTTTATACAGATCGCTTTTTCCTGCTTTGCTTTCCAACAATTGAGCTCCAAGATCTCTTCCATAAAACTCACCAGCCGGCATGTGTTGTTTGTGACATTTAACAAGATCAGAGGATCGCAAGCTTGACAGATGAGTTTATGATACTTATCCACATCAGTACACATTTACTTGGTTGTTAAACGACGAGCAAAAATCAGAAAAAAAGAGAGTGAAAGAGAGAGGGTGGAAGGAAGAAAGAGAGAGGGAGGAAGGGGGAGTAAAATGTTGAAATATGAATTACAAACCCGAGCAGCACCATCTGGACCGAGAAAACACACATCATAGTGGAGAGCCGGCACATTGAATTAGACTTGCTACGGGATCCATCTGCACCTCGTGAAATCAATCTCATTCCTTGATTTGATTAGGTCGGCCACACAGAAGAAAGAGAAAACTGTTGTGGTCCTTGATTAAGCTTGTTTTGTTTAGCACCTCTCCACACCCACCCATTTTCGGCATGCTGTGTATACCGATAAGTTTGTGGCCCACAGGTAGGGTAATGGCAGCAGTTGAGGTTAATGTTAAAAAATCTCCCTCTATTTAACACTCGGCATGTGTGCCGTAGCCCTGTAGCTGAGCTCATTTACACTTTTTCACACACTGTCTCTTTATTGTTCACAATATTTCTTCCTCGTTTTTTGTTTGTTTGCTTGTTTGCAAATCACAGGTTTTTCTCACAAAGGCTTAAATCTGACTGCTGAGCTCTTCAGGGGCCACATGTGGAGCAGCCATGAATTGGACAAATGTGTTATATCAGAAGTCGTGTTGCTTTAATTTACCTTTGTTTTCTGGTTATATCAAGCACACACCAACCAACAAACTGATTGTCCAGTTCTCTCTTGTTCTAACACCAGGATATAATGAGCAGGCGGTAAAAATCTATACTGAAGATTACTTGCATACAACAGGTCTTTCTTGAACTGAGAGCCAATATTGCCGACAGCCTGAATGCATAATGCGCCATTGTTTTTATTTTCCTGTTTCCCATTCTCATTGCGGTGACACTGTACCCCGCTATGATTAAAATGCATCCTCCAATGTATCAACATTCACAAACAAAAGGCTTTTCATGGGTGGCTTAATCTAATTGTGTTGCCCTCTTTTACTAAAGGTAGCTGCTTTGACTTTGACTTATTCTCCAGAAGCAATAAAGTGCCAGTGGCAGTGAATGGAACACATGTGCCATTGCTCAAAGTGCATGGATAGACATGAAACACATTAGCCCTGATTGACCTTGGTACAGACTGCGCACAAATGCAGTACAAATTGTTGCCTTTTTTGTTTGTCCCATTAATTCATTGTTGTCTGGGAAAAAAACTAAAGCAGAACGAAAGCAAAAGGTGATAGCTTGCTGACAATTCAGTTCTGTGCATGTGTGTGGAGGGGGTATAACACTGGGAGACTCTTTACTGATTGTAATTACTCTACCTTTTCTGTGTGGAGTTGGCTTCAATTACAGACCATCACCTTTCCCTGTATATGGGTCATGACACCATCTCTCTCTCATTGTCTCAATAAAGCAAGAGTGTCAGCAGTAATAATAAATGAAGAGGAAAACATGTGAGACACTCTTCTCTCTTTTTGGCCTCCGTGAATACTGTGATTGACCTCTGAAAAAAAGCAATATTGATTATTGTTATATGGCAACCAATGGCTACAAATCCCAAAGGAATCAGTTCCTTTGTGTCATGTGCAAGGGAGCAGCAGTAGATAACGGATCCTTTAAAACAGTTTATCTTGATTGGGGGTATGTAAAAAAATCTATATTTGCTCACCACAGAAGTAAAAATGACTGAGTCACATAGCATCTGAACGCATTTACTTAACGCCTTTAAATTTGGCCTCATTTGTGGTGTAAAGAATTGAAGAGCTGACAGCATTTCACGTTATGATATTTCTGAATTAAACTTTCTATTTCCAATGCCCCAGCATCACAGAGCTTCACTATATGATTTCCTCCAATAAAGTCTTTTGTGGTTCACACCAGAAGGGAACTTTTCTGTCCAATTTGATAAACCGCTACGTGCCATGAGACAGACTGGAGGGAAAATGTTTCCAAGAATAGCTAAGTGTATCATATATCATGCATCGCACCATCTGTTCCGTACATTCAAAATGTTATTGCAATATTTAGAATTACAGATTATTCATGTAGGTGTAATTAACAGAGTCAAAATCCAACAAATGGGAGGAAGCTACAATTAATTCCAGACATGTTTGAGTAGAATCTATCTGGAGTAACTATTTAGGCTACAGTTGCCTGAGGGTGTACAGATGGAACAAAAAAGCTCTAATTTTATCAGTGGCAATGAATTACCCTCTATTGATCCCTCATTGCAGTATGGGGCCCTCTCAAATTAATTCTTTGGATTTCTTCTGTGAGATGGCATTACACTGAACAGATGAGGAGAACTGGGCCATATTAACTGACTGAGCTGAATAGAAAAAGGTCAACATCTGGCTCTTACAAAAGGTGCTATGCGAACTAGTTCATGCAGTGCACGGCCTTGAGGGGTTCGTATACATTTTACATAACAACATGCCGTCGTCTCCATATTTAATGGTTAACATGGCATTTCTACTCCACATTATCGGCCGGTCAGACCACGCATCCTCAGCTAAACAAACCCACATCGGGATTGTGCTAAACATGACATTTAGAGTCAACACAGTGATGCATTATACAGCACTTCTTCATGCTGTCCTGCACTTTTGGCAGTGTGCTACATTAAATGTGTTCAGAATGCCTGTATTATGTAATAACAGTGGAAAGAATCTAAGTGCTTTTCCTGAGTTAGTGGGCAATTTGGGGTAGTAATACTGTATTGGTACCTCTTTCTGATTCTTGGAGTTTCCACTCTTTGATATTTTAGAAAGGAATGTGTAGTTTTAAATAGCACAGTATTTGAACTGTTACTATAGCTCTTATAGATGGATTACTTTTCAGCTTTTCAGCAAACTGTAGCTACATACATTTGTTTTTCAGCAGCGGCAAAACATGAATCTTCTGTTCAGATTGTTTGCAACTGTTTAATGGCTGTAAGGAATAAAATTATATATTTATAAATATATATATTTTTTAAACTACCCAGTATAATAAGACAAAATTGTGTGTTTGTCAGTAACAGAATGTAGTTAGTATTTGGTATCATATGATAATTTGTTAAATATCATTCATTCTTTTTTTTTGGCAGAAAAAAATGTTTTTACTTTTCCTGCTTTCGTATATTTTGTGATCACTGTGATTCCATGTATAATATTAACTGCAGACCTGGAACATTTTTACATTTTTGTACATTTCCGTAAACAAAAGTAATGGATCTGACTTCTTCCACCACTGATAAAAAACCAACACAGTTGCAGATCGAATTCATCAACCTCTGACCCTTACTCCAACTGAAGTAGACTTTGCAGAAAGCAATCCGACGTACTGTGTGAAGTCTGTTCTTGCAGACGGTAGCTGACAAGCATCACAGTGACAGTATCTCCTCCCTTTCCCTCTTTGCGTCAGTCTTTCTCTCTCCCTCTACAGTCCTACTGGTACATACATAGGAGGAGAACATGTCCTATCTACCATTTGGCCTGACAACTAGGGAAATCATTAGTTCCTTCTGTAGGGCTACACTTAAGCATCAGGAGCCCAGGCCCATGGCGGGGGTGGGGGATATGTGGGAGTAGAATCTGTAGAATCTTCCTCATTAGGACACAGTGATTGTTCAAGTGATTGCCATAAAAGCTCATCTTCAGCAGGGACTGACATGTTTCCTCCTCCGCTGACAGGATAAGCAGTCCCATGCAGCCCCTGATTGGGAGTTGCGGTTGGCAAATGGAGGTGTTCAGTACTCTATGTTTATGTGTGTGTGTGTGTGTGTGTGTGTGTGTGTGTGTGTGTGTATACTGGCAGACATCAGAGCACACAAGTATTGCCACAGGAAAATATCTTCTGTCACCCAAGTCTTTTTTTCTGAACTGGAGCTTCAAAACATATGGATGTCTGTCTTTTCAACAACCTGACCTACAGCGGCTAAAGCCAGAGATATAATAACTTCCAGAGCCTGGATGCACTTGCTGCACATACAGACAACGTTATTTCTTCTTTGTGATAGATTTAGTTAACGTTCATGGAATAATGCAGTCGATGCTCACTTTAGTTATGAGAAGACTGGACATACACATGAGAGCAGTAGTATGTTTGAGTATTATTTGAGTTTTAGCAATGCGTTGACTCGATACCAAGACAGATGCTAATATCGTCAATGCCATTCTTACTAAGCCAATACATAATCAACACAGACACAACAGACATTGTGGTGTAAGCTTTCCTCACCCTGTGCTCAGAATACTTGTTGTTTTCTGACACCAGTGTAGCACATAATCATCACAACTACAGTGTTGTTATCCATTATCTGTTAGTTTCCTGAATGCCAAAGTCAATGTCACTTATTGTTGGTGCTGTTTTAGTTGCCCAGGCAACTCAGTTAATGACAGGGACCTGTGACAGACTTTTTTTTTCACGTAATTGTACTCTTTGATGAGAATTTGTGCACTCTAGTGTGAAGGCTGTGTACGAAGTGGGTTCCCAGGGCATTTAGAGGAGACAGTTTTGAGGATTGTTGTTGGTTATAGCTAGCTCAACTCAACCCTTCGTGAATTTAAAGTCAAAAGTGGCAGCTTCTGGGAAAATGACTGAATGTGTGACTTTTCTTTTTCAAAAGAAACACAGCATGCCTTTCTATCAAGCTTTTATTCATCTTCTGAATTTTTGTTAGGTGTCTGTGACAAGGCAACATTGCTCTACCTTGAATCTATACAATGGTTTAATGTCATTTTTTTTAAAAAAAGAAGAGAAAAAAATGCTTATAGAAGCTAAGAGACAAAAGATTTAACCCCATCTTAGCTCAAAATGTGTTTTAATCAGTGGTACTCATCTTTAGTGGGCATTAATTTTTTTCTAAATGTTTTTTTTTTTTTTTTTTTTTTAGATTATTCAGCTTCAAAACTGTCTTTGCTATCTTATGTTTGCTGGGTGGGAAACAGGGGTTAGGTGTTTGACGCAGTCTATTTAATTTAGCAACTTAATTTTAATATTTTTCATTATGTTTGGTTTCTTGGTTAATTAATGAGGAAAAACAATCTGACATGCCATGTCTCAAGCATCCATGTGTACAAGGTATTGTACAAGGCGCATCCTGACCAGTACGTGAGAAACACAGACAGGCACCAATATCCATACATCTAAAATCTAATTTAAAATCAGCTTTTATGATTTAACTGTATGTGAGAAAACCACAGCATCTTATTTCGTCACATGATAATACTGTAGGTCGTTTCCAGCATGCGATGAGTTTATAGCATACAACCATGGATAAGCATTTCAGAGAGCAAGAATTAATCTCCACACTCATCACATATTAAGCCAGTACTGGGACCATAATACAATACAAACTTGTTTATTTTTAAATAAATATTTATTTATTTTTGCTTAGGTTCTATTCACTTGTTTATTCAAACTATTTAAGTGTCATGAGGTTGTAGTAATTATAACACTTCGCAGTGTGATTTTTATGGTGGGGTTTTTTTCTTAAAATATTTTGATTGCTTTATAAGTTGCATGTTTTGTTGTTGTTCTTTAGAGTAGATTTTTAGACACTTTTTAATGCATTTTTGTTTTTTAAAATGTTTACAATTTCTTAAATACAACTCCACAAAATTATCTACACCTGTGCAAGTCCTCTGGGTTTAATAGGAGAACAGGCACAGCACAGATGTACATGGCAGTGTGACTCAGTGGAGCAACCTCCAGCTTGGAATAAACATGGGCCGTAATTTTATTTGAATTTTATTTGGGGCAAGTAGGCAACAGTGGGCTTTATTTTTAAGACTCTCAGACACTGAGATGGAGGCAGGGGAAGACAGACATGAAAAGTGGTCCAGTCCTCAAGACAAAACTAGCAGACAAGCAGGATTCAGCTTGCCTCAAGGCCAAATTATGGTTCAGCGGTGGTAGCACATTTGAAGTCCCTAAGCAGTGTGTGAGCAGCTATGGGCAGCTTTCTATCTGGAGAGAGCAGGTAGTGGGGCAAAAGGGGTATTATTAAAATATGTGGGGGAAGTGTCAAAAATATACAACCAGTCTTTGGGCTACTCTTCTTTAAACTGTTTTTGGTCCATCAGCCAGCCGCAGAGAAGAGTGGGATTATAGCAGACACAGTACTGAAGTGAAACAGAGTGTTAAAAACAATAAAAAAGTGTCCACTGCAGCCCCTGCCTGTACTTTTATATAGAGCAAAGTGCAGTTGGATGACAGCACAGAAGCACGTTTGCGTTGGTTGAAAACGTCTCTCTGTAAGCTCTCTGTGGGCATTACATATGGAAACAGACACAATCACAGTACTATAAAATCGCGGTATTGCTCTGCACCTGATCAAAAAGGTTTTCTTTTTCTCTTTTTTTTCTTTACATAAGTACAGAGTGAAGAAGTGGAGCGTCACATTGAAACAAACCAGGATTAAATCCAGGATACTTACCTAAAAATATTTATGATTAATGAATAAACCAAAACCAATATGCTGCTAAAATAGTCAGTTTGCCTCCCGTTGCGGGAAGCACCAACATGCAGTCATATATGCTGAGCTGCAGGCTTTAGACTTCACATAAGTAGTCATGCATGGGATTTAAAAAAACAAAAAAAACAATGACAGACCATCATTAATTTGAGCTCATTTAAAGAGTTTCTCAGTGTGCAGGATGTTGCGAGGCATTTGTGTTAATGAGCTACATCATTCATGTGAAATGATGGCACAATTAGGAAAACAAAAGTGCAAGGTGTGACAATTTAAGCGAATGTGCTTTGTCAGTGTCTGCAAACAACACCTCGGAGACAGTATATGCATAAAAGCCAGGTTCTGAAAACATTGCAGGGGGTTTAGGGGTCTGTAGTCACCAACACATTTCTACCTTGCTATTCTATACCCTAAGCGTGCTCCCACAGGAACCTCTGTTGAAACGCCGTGGCAGGGAATGAAATTAAAGCTGCTGAATACAGATGTTTTGATGTATGACTGTGTACTTGGTCATGTGTGTGTGTGTGTGTGTGCATGTGTGTTTTTAAGAGACGCATAAGTTGACAAAAATACAAACTGAAAAGAAGAGTGCTGCCAGCCATGTCCCAGCTATATTGTTGGATTTGTAAATGTTGCTTCCCCTCCCTTCTGAAACTCACTCACTTTAGGAATCAAGAGGCTTATATGAAAGGTGACTTTCAAGTACAGGAAATGCTCTGTCTCTTTATAGGAGCAAAAATTAAATTCTTTGCTTCTTTTGAGTCAAAAGGCGGCTCTTTCTCTTTTTCCCTGACCTCTTTGTGTCCATACCATTGTATCCTGTGCCCTTTCAGTTGACCCTTTTAACTTGAAACAGCAGAATATTTTGCCTGCTCTTCTCAGCGCAGATATTTGAACAGCTTCATGCCGCATCGTCAAATTCATTAGTTATACTCAGCCCGTGCAATGAGTGGGATCCAACCACTCAGCCGGGCATGCAGTTCTAGTGAACTAATGAAACGGTAATTACAAAAATAATGAGAAATATGAACCATCGTCCAGTATCTTTGGGGCTAGTTTGAGAGAATGCATCATTGTGTGTAGAGTTTCCTGTTGAATTTTTAATGGATTTCTTATTTTTCCAGTGTAGTACGATGAACATTGAAAGGACCTCTAACGTCTTTGTCCGGTAAATTTCATACTGTAGGGAGCAATATACCCCATAACACATGTTTGTGTGATGTATTTGTGATGTATAACGAGGAACAACCTAGACTAAGGTCCATTTCCTGTGCAACTTATAAAGTTATTGTCCCCAGCGGGCCTCATTTAGCAAAGTGTAGGCTATGCTGAGCCACGTTTAGTATCTAGTTTCCACAGAGTACAGCAGTGCAAACAGCGCATTATGGTCATACTGTATACTTAACTGCATTTATGTGGTGAGAACTTGTAGAATCTGCTGAGCATATCAGCTTGCATTCATTAAAAGCTCTTCACACCCGGCTCCCTAAGTTTGTCTTTACACTCTGGGAAAAAAAACAAAATGGAACTTATCCTTTATTTTTCTTCTCTTTTTAATTGCAGCTTCACACAGACAAGGTGGACAATGACACAGCCAGATACAGCCTTTCAGGTGAGGGGGCAGGCACCATCTTTGCCATCAATGAGAAGACAGGTGACATCCACGCGATGAAGAGGTTGGACCGCGAGGAGAAGGCTGAATACACACTAACCGCCAAAGTCACTAATGGCATTACAGGCCAGCTTCTGGAGCCCATGACTGAGTTCATCATCAAAGTCCAGGACATAAATGACAATGCACCAAAGTTCACCGAAGGCCCGTATCATGCTGCTGTTGAAGAAATGTCTGCTGTTGGTAAGTCACAATACAGACAGAGCTCATTTCTGCTCCCTGCCTCACACAGCAGCCTAATCAGTCTGTGAGATTTCCGAGACGGCTGATCTCTAATGGGCTATTGCATAAAAATAATGAGTGAATAAGAACAAGAGGAAATGAGTATGCCTATTTACACGCTTGCCTGCTATGAGTATTTTTCCACAAATGAAAATACAAGAATGATAAATCAAATCAAATCACTAGGACTTCACCCATAGCTCAGTGCTGTGACTGAACATCGAGCGTCAATGTCGACACACACTTAGGGAAGGCTCTCAACAAACAGCTCACTTACAAAGAACTAACAATATGGAAACATGAGCCAGATATTAGATTGTAAAATTAAATAACTCACCACATGTGGCAAGCATGTGGTGAGTTATTAAAATTTTCATACACAATCAAAATTCTGCACAAGCTGAAAGGCACCAGTGGTACATTTCGGACAGGCTACAGCAGCATATGTAGATATTGCCTTAGGGCATAAATCTGCTATTCTTCACTTTGTGTAGGTCAGGGGCCATTTTTGGGTTAGTTTTTTTTTGTGGGGGGCGGGGGTATTGCACTTTCCGTCAGTTACTGTCAAATTATTATAGCACACTATAATAGATGTTTATCCAAGGATTTAAAAGTGCGGAATATAATACTGATTGATGTTGAAAGCAATGGCAAGGAGATTAAGAGGGTGAACCTCTGTGGACTGCATTACTTTGTGTCAAAAGCATTTACAATTAGTCTTTTTTTCCCATCTTTCACAACAGTAAAGCCTAACAGTCCTCAAAGTAGGAAAGGCCTGATATGGACGGCTGTTACTTCAAGATTTAAGCATTATAATAATATCATGGTTGAGAAACATGTTTGCATGTGCACCCATAAACTGTCAGTTAGCTCGACAATACTGACGGACGCCAATTGCAAGCTACTATTCCTCAAGCCCCCTCAAACTGGTACGCAAAACTTTTGCCCTTGCACTGTATGCTAATATATTCATATATTCTCCTTCTTATTTCATCCATGCATTTAAATGACCACTGCATGATGATAATGCAGCTCATCTAGGACAGACAGAAGCCTGTAAGTGGATTGTTACACTGTTTTGAGACCCTCACTACTAACCCCGGCGCAGCTGAGTCTTGTAGAAAAAAATGCTTCCATCAGTAGCAGGAAGGAGATCAGAGTGTGTCTTTATGCTGTGTTGACATTGCAGGAGTTCAGCAAGGATGCTGGGGTCCGTTGTTGGGTGGTATACACTTGTTATTGTGTTTCCTCAGTGAGCTTCCTGTTGTTACCTGTCACAAAGCTGACATAACTCGCCAGGACAGACGGTGTTAGGAGTGTAATGGAGTCTATTTGGTACATCCCATAGGATGCAGTCTTTGCATCGGTTCTCAGGGGGAAAGCTATATAAATATATATTTCTGTGTAGCTTCTCATGATAACTGTATCTGACTCTTATTAGCTGCTGCTGTGGAAGCAAAAAGGAACAAAACACAATGCAAAAGTATCCATGTAAACACAAAGTAACAGTGAACTGTTCTTGTCTGAACTCTGTTACTTGATCCCTGCTGCTCAGCTTTGGATCTCAAATGAAATGTACTGTAGCTCTCCAAGGGTTTTGTCAGTGGAGTGCGGTAACAACCATAGTGATAGGGTAGAGAGCAAAGTGGTAGTTGACAGCACTCTGTGATTTGCCAGTGGGAATAATGCATAAGAAATGGAAATCGGCATCTCTTTGTTGATTGTTGTTCCCTTTTGTCACTACTGATTAATTAAACATTCATGAAGGCTCAGTTGTTAGCTTGAAAGGCTTTTCTTTTAGCAACTGGTTTCCTTCTTGTTAAGTTTTCATGTGCTGTGGTGTTATGGGGAGAATTAAGCTCTCTGGACAAACAAACAATAAGTCGTTCATCTCGCTCGCCTCATATTCATAAATCATCGGATTCTTTACAGTAAATTAGAATTTGCACAGGACTCGGTGGATTCCTGCGTTTTGAGTGGCGCACAACTAATAAAATCCACGTGAAAGAGAGCAGAACAGAGATGA
This sequence comes from Simochromis diagramma, assembly GCF_900408965.1. Classification (NCBI taxonomy): domain Eukaryota; kingdom Metazoa; phylum Chordata; class Actinopteri; order Cichliformes; family Cichlidae; genus Simochromis; species Simochromis diagramma. The sequence goes on from NW_024387414.1 coordinate 4,674,715, forward strand.
AGATGGTGAAGTCGTATGAGCAAATCTTCACAGTGACAAGAAACTGGGAAACATTAAAATGCAATATTGCACATGCTAAAAAACGTTGCATTACATTTGGTACAAAGCTGAGACAATGCTGAGTGTGCTGATGAATTTCTGCTTAGCGTGAACCCACCTGTGTCAAATAATCAAAATCTAATCCAGACCGTAACAGCCTGCTTCTCCTGACGATGTTATCCACTTACAGAGCTTGTCAGTTCCACTTCAGACTTCATCAATGTCTTCGCAGCTCCTTGCTTATCGGGAGTGTATCCACACAGTATCAGCGAGACCAGGGACAAATATCAACACCCACCTTTTATCTGTCAAGGACTATGGCTAGATAGAGAATCCTCGTACTGAATGTCACCATCCCCCATAGGAAACGGTCCCCACAGCCGCATGAGATATGTGACACGGGTCACCGAGGTCGCCATGTATCCTGTGTGCGCAGGAGCATAGAGGTTAATGGGAAATGAAGGAGAAATACCTTTTGTTCTTCCTTTAAAAAGGGCCAGTCGGATAAGACGTGTGGCTTTCTGTGACTTTTGTCTGACTTTCATTTTCCTGAATAGCTGAAAATGGAGGTGACTCACATTTTAATTGTTTAGTGAATTGTCTCTGTAGGTACAGTGGAACAATAAGATGAAGGGGAAAGCAAAGGTTTTAACTTCACTAAATCTGCCAAATCTGTCAGAACACATTTGAAACCATTAGCATAAGCTGCTAGAATTTCTGTGAGTGCATTACATTGAATTGTTTTCTAGGGGTAAAATGCTTCTACAAAATTTCTTCAAAACTGTGTTAACTGATTTTTTTATTTTTCTGGGCTGCTCAAACCCTTTATGAATAATTCCACTTCATTTCCCATTACTGTGGCTCATGTTAGCTATGAACTCTCCACCTAAAATTGATAGATTTATGATTAAGCACAATAAAAAGTGAATATCTGAGTAAATCACGTACAGCTTTCTGAAAATTAGATTTTTCCTAAACTCATGGTAAAGTTGGCAGATCACAAAAATGGGCCACTTTCAAAACTCAATTTGCTTTCGGTATCATCTTTTCTTTTGTTTTGTCCGTTCCTCTGCGTTCTGGTTTGAATGGGATCGGTTGTCAACAATAAAACGATTGCACCTGAAAAGACCCCTCCCTCAAATTTCAGCTCTACCTACTGTGAACATTGTCTTATGTGGTGTCCCCTGAAAACTTTATTGTAATTCAGTTGTCTTGCGCATGACTTGTAGTCTTCCTATATTTTTGCATTTTTATTTACTTCGACATATGTGCCATATGTTACAAAATTGTTGTTTATTTCTTGATATTGTATCTTGTTGCTTGTAATTCCTTTAGGGACTATTGCTTTAACATTGTGAGCAATCTCAGTTCATCACTATGAGAAACCATACCCAGAATACTCATGCTAATAAATTATTTTATAGATTTAAAAAATGTTAATAATTGCAGTTTTAATAATGGATACTAAATATAATCTGGATAATTCTGTTTTTTATGTTTTGATAATATCCTCTAATCCTCAGACAAATAGGGTGCAAATTATTATCCATTCATTTGATCCAATGAACAATATACGTAGGTATACTACCTCAGTTTCTTCATTACATTGTAACTTTTTTAGAGTCACTTGAGGGAGTTAGCTGCTTATTTTTGCAAGCTGGTCCATGATTAGAATTTTAATTCTTTCACATGGATTGCAAAGAGCTCACAAGATTAACAGATTTTGTTCTCCTGTTAATGGGGTCTTCAACTTTAAGGCCAGTACAAGCTGACAAATTCCCTTGTATGTCTGTCGACCATATGCTGGAATTATGAGGCTCTGCCACCCGTCTGCAGCTAACAAGGGGGTTGTGATGTAGTTGGAAATTACAAAATCTGCTTGAAGTGACACAACAGGTAATTAGGAGGAGGTTGCTAGACCCTCCTTCCTGTGCTAAGGGGGGTGCAAATGACAATAATTGCCACATTGCGAAACAAACTTGCTGCAAGTTGTTTTGCCGGTTGGAACTCATGTGAGAGTTGCCCCAGGAGTATTGGGCTGTGAGTTCGCTTCATTATCAGGGCGATTAATAAACGGGCACGTAGACAGATGGCCCATCTCCTCTTTGCATGGGCCATGCTCTGTGAAACTTCAGCAAAATGAATACCTGTATGAGAGCACAGATCCCTGCCAAATGTGTCAAGATTTGCTAAATTGGAGTGTAGACATAAAATTGAAGTGACATTAATAGATTACCTGGAGTTGATTTGCATTTTCAGAGTTATTATGGGTGCGGATAAAAGGACTAACAGGCACAGCCATCTATGTAGGACCTAATGATGTTTCTGATTACGCTCTCATCACCATCGGCAGCTGGGAAAATAAGTAAAGGCTTGTCATCTCAGATTTGGACGATAAATGAGCAGACTTGATCAAGGGGAGACATATGGAAATGAGCAGTATGCAGACCTTTATCAGAGCTGATCGTCTCATGCTTCCAACATACAGGAGTACACTCTGATCACAGCTGATTTAATACGCTTGCAGTTTTCAAAGTGATCCATAGATACATAACCTCAACGAAGCATAACGATATTAAATACTGCTGTATATTTTGTCATAGCTTGTGCCTTTCTGTGTGTTCGAGCATATCTATCTATCTATCTATCTATCTATCTATCTATCTATCTATCTATCTATCTATCTATTCTTTCGTCTCATGAATTTTTCTGCACATTGCAGTTGGTCAGATCAATACAGGGACAGCTGAGATATTTTCAGACCATTTCATGCTTCACTTGGGCCAGATGTTCTATAAAAATCCTCTTTCTCGATATACCAAAAATATCATTGTTCTGTGCTGATCTTGCAGTAAATCTTGAACATATCTTGCTCTTGGAAAGTATGGCTCTGAATGCATTAAAAACAGCTTAACTTGAATAAACCCTAACAGTATTTCAGGGTCACAGCAACCCACATAAGCAAAAGAAGCCCATTTATAGTGCATCTTTTATCTGGCATTTCTCAGTTGAGCTTTGAGCTGAGAGCTGAGAAAGAGGGTGTCTGGTGTTTGTGTCTCTCTTCTCTGATCCTAGGCTCTGGTCTGCAGCTTGGCAGATGGGCTGAGTGGCAGGGGGCCCCTGGCCCTTTAACATAGTGGGCAGCTGGGCCAGAGCTAGGCCAGGGCCGGGCTGGGGCACATCTGACGAGCAGGCTCCTGGGCTGGACAGGGATGCGGCAGACCGGGACCATGATGATGGTGGTGGGTGGCTCACAGGCTGAACTGGGGTGAGAAGGGGTCAGAGCAGTGAACCTGGCCAAGGCTCTGACTCTCTCAGGCCTGTCTAACTGCCAGGAAGCGTCCATGCCAGCCTGCCCTTTTTGTGGCCATGCTAAATGGGAATAGGACAGGCCTCTGAAGCAGAAAGGATTTAACTGACATGGAGGAGTTTGTCTGTAAATAACCTGCTACGACTATTTATCTCACCTCATTTGGCACTAGCATTCTGCATATCTGAGTGTATTTACATGCTTGATTTGGTTACTTGTGATACCAGTTAATTGCCCAGTCACTTCTTTTTTCCTTTTACTGCTACGTTCTTTTTACATTCGCTTGTATGTTATTAACTTAGATTTCTTTGTTTCAGACTAAGCTGCAAATCACATGGTATTCAAGAGTTAAAATAAAAAAAAACCATATAGCTGTTCAATATTACCTACAAATGTGTATTACTAATTCATCAGATATTGTTTATTATCCAATGCACCTCTGAATTATGCATGTAACATCATCAGTCATTGGTCCAGATACAGTAATATGAGCCTTTTAAAGCCCCCTGGGGTATGTTCTCTTTTTGAGAATGCACAAAGGCATCCACGCACATACACACATACTAAACTGTGTGTTTCACACGCACATGCATCTCTAACATGCATCTCTGTTAGCATGAACCCACAGTGCAGATGTAAAGATGGTGTTGTTCAGGTGTAATTTGTCCCTTCTCCCCTGTGTAGCCTGCAGAGATGCACTCTATTTGCAACCCTCCGCACATATTTTTCCTCCTGTTCTGTACCTCTGCCACCCTCGCACTCTCTCCCTTTTGCTCACCATTGCTTTCCTCTGCTAAGCTAATGCTCTCCTTCACTCTTCCCTCGAGGGAGAACAAAAAGTAGCTGGCTTCTAGGTAATGAAGCCCTTCAATGTGATCTGCATAAGATTGCCTCCCTTGCTGGACTGGCTGCCTTGCCCCAATGAATAGCAAGAGGCTCTCAATGAGAATAAGGACAAAAAGCTGCCTTCTCTTTAGCCACAGCATCATTCCTCAAACAAAGTCTGACTTCTTTTTTTTCTTTTTCCTATGGAGTAGAAAGAGAAGAAAAATGAAAGGCAAGGAGGATAAATAACCAACAAAGTTCATGAAAGGGAAGGTAAATGAGAGAGAGAGTGCATGTTTATTTATGTGTGAGAGCATGTGCGTTGGCTCTTGTGTGCATCTTTTTGTAATGATGGGGAGACGGATGTGAATAACTGAGGCTGTCATGAGCGTCACCGTCTGTGTTGTCGCACTGAGTGGATGTGATTAAATGAATTTCATGCAACAGGGTCAACAGTAGCACAATGGGACATGAGAAAATCAAAGGTTAAATTTTAAATTTGTTTGTCTGAATGCTCTTTTTTAAAATATTTATAAGGCTGCGGTATTAACCTGAATAATAATCAGGAAAAAGTTTAATCACATACAACTAACCTGTCACATTTCCAGGTTTCTTGCTTTTCAATTAAGTATTAGTCATGAAAGTTTTGTTGCTTTGAAATTGGATTATTTGTGGTTGTCATACTATCACACACTGCTGTTCATTATTTCAAGGTCAGCTAATTATTCTGAGAACAGAAACAAGGACGCAGCATCCTCAATTCAGCATCAGTGCAGAGTAGGAGAGGGGCTGATTCAGTTCAGTGTGTCATCTAAAGATAGTGTAATGCCTTCTAATGGCCACTGGTGGGCATGCAGACTAACTGTGAATATTGCATTGTACAGATTAATGCAATAAAATTTACACAAACTGATGCACCAGTAACTAAGGGTCAAAAATATTAGTTAATTATTCAATGAGAAGAAAATGAATCAGTAACTAATCTGGTAGTGGTAGTTTTTTATTATTGTTTAAGCCATTCCTTATTCTACGACCAAATTTTTAATCGATTAATGGATTTTTTAGGAGAATAAACAGATGATGAATCAGTGATGAAATTGCTAGCTGCAGTAGTAACTCTAACCATCGCTGTCCTTTACTTGGATGGTTAAGCCTTTGTCATGCATCAGCTTTGAATTGGCATGCTTCTGATGCCAGCATTAGAGACGGCTTATGCACAATGAAAGACTCATTTAATACTGTGAATGAAACACTTATTGAGATGGGTACTTCTCATTATAAAAGGCTACTACAGCCATGTAGTTGGCCTTCCTGTCATTTCCCTGGAGTTGGAAATTTAAAGACAGCAAAATAATAAAAAAATAATCAGAAGGAGGGCGAAATATCCTAAATACTGTCTAAAAAGAAACAAAAACCCCGGATCCTAAAATTCCCATAATCTCACTCCATGCAGTTACTGGTTCACCAAAGTTTTCTTGCATGACAACACATACAATGCATGCATTTTTATTAGTTTTGAGCTCGATCAGCACTTACAGTACACAATGCTAATCATGTGTAGCCCACAGTGCATCCTGTTGCGAGCATGTCCAGAAATGTAAGAAGATGTGTGCAAGACTGTGTGCAGACTTCAACAGGTTGCCTGGATAAAATCCCAAATCAGTATTACGTGTCATTTAATTTAACAAAACTATATCTTTCATGTAAAAAAAAAAGACCATATCCAATAGGGTGTGATGGTCGAATAATGCTAAAACAGTAGCTTTAGTCTGTCATATTCACAGCTATGACAATCCATGTACATACTTTCCAAGGTCATTCTCCCTGTTGTCATTATTTTGTTAGAGTAATTTTGGTAAAACAGCGCTTAAGTTCAACATTTATTAGCTGTAAATCCCACGTGATTTATCCAGTTCATTTGAAAGGCATCTGAAACACTCTTAAGTCTAACACTGCATTATAAAACCATCACTGCCTCCTAGCCTTTTGGAGGTTTAATTACGAAACACATTAATGTATATCTGTGGGGAAAATGACAATTTCCTCGCAAATGACTTGAAATTTCACATAAGTCATGTAAAACCTCAGTCACATACACCTAAAGACCAGTTGGCAACCCCCTGGCAACTTCTGGTCGCTAGGGAAAAATGTGTATTCCCTGTCCAGTTGTAAATGGGCTTGCAACCTTCACCTGGCAGCAGCCAGCTGGAGGCTGCTGGATGCTGCCAGGTTAAATCAGTCATCAAGAGGGTGTTTATACAAAAACCTCAGTGTGATTGCTTTGCTAGCAGATTGCCACAGTTGTCAGAAGCTTATATGAGAGATGTCAACTGGTGCTCTGCAAATACACACTGTTTACTCTGTCAGCTGTACTAAAATTTGAAAAAGTATGACACAAAATATAAATGGTAGTGATGGATACACCTTTTTCCCTCACAACCACTAATTGCCAGATGCCAACAAAAAGCGTTTTGGCCTGTGCGACCAGGGCCCAGTCATTGTTTTATTCGGCACATACATTAAAACATTAATTAGAGCAAGGTTTAAAAACACATCTGATCAAATATTCTTAGAAAGAAAATATAACTGTCCCAAAAAGAGGAAAATTTGAATCGGCCAAGTAAGCCTTCAGTTAGTGCATGTGCCCTGTTTTTTTTTGTAGACTGTTGGTAGAGTAATACTTTAAAAAACACTATAATTACTGTTAATGTAAAGGGGAATAGTTCCATTGTTTAGATCAATCAACTACTTACTGTATCAGCTTATATTCAATCTGTTGTCACTGATGCTGCATTGAAAGCAATAGATGTGATTGTCGAGGAAGATTTGTAGCATGGCGATCAATCTTTAATTACTCTTTAATGGACGTGACCTATTTAATGTAAGGGTTCTTTGTGTATGTGTTTTACAAGTTTGTTACAACACATCTGCAGATGGTGGCCTTCTGCTATTGTGCATATCAACTCTAGCGATGCCACACAGGACTTTGGCACAGCCTTGAGTGTGTTATTGCTTTATGCAGTACTCAAGCACTTGTAGCCACAGACATGGAACCTCTACAATACTGAATATTATATTTAACCTTTTGTACCACAATATTGCAGTGTATTTAAAACTATGGAGGGGGTTTTTTTTGTTTTGTTTTTTGCCATTTTAGCCTCTTACTAAATACGCTAAAGCCTTATACTCAGTAACAGGGAACCAACTAATATTAAGCTAAAAAATATATACCTTCAAAAAGCAGTACTGCAAAATAGTGCTTTTTACAGCAACGAATCTTCAAGAAAGCAATAGCATCTTTTGTGTGTGAAAGAGAGAGCGAAAAATAGGGAGATCTGATTAATGATTGATAACTTGATGAGTGTATTTCAGAGAAAGACCTGAATAAATTGTAAAACTCAAAATGAGTCCTGTAAGCACCTTGAATGAATTCTGTGTATGGGAGAGATAGCAGGAGTATGATAAATGACTGATCAGATAATCAGCGTCTTCTAGATAAAGATAGAATTGAAAACTGTACAGCCACACAAAAAGCTGACTGCCCCATTTTGGGTTTTTCTTTTTGGGTTTTTTTGCTAGACTCCCACAGAGAGCTGTAGCATAATCAATGAACAAATCAACTAATAATTCAAACAGAAAATGCTGCTATCTGACTTACTAGTAATGCCGGAGGTGATTTCAAATGGGAAATGGTATCAGAAAGGAAAGCTCCTTCATTAGGGGGCTTTTCCCCTCAGCTTCTGCAAATTTGTGCAACAATAAACATAGAAAAACAATTTTTACATTAAAAAAGACAATTTTCAAGTGTCATTTTGCACCCATTTGTGGTAAATGTTTCATTAAACACAGTTTCTCTGGTTCTCTTTTGGACTATGTCTACTTTGTTACTGAGTCTTTTTGCTGTTAAAATATGGGCCAAATGTGCAGGGGTTTAGAGAAATAATTGGGCACACAACATGTTAAGTTATCCATCCATCCAACCAGATTCTTCAGCTTATTTAGAGTTTTGGTGGTCTAGGCAGCCTATCCCAGCTGTAATGGGAAAAGAGACAGGGTACAACCCAGACAGGTTGCAAATCTATTACAGGGCTAACACAGAGAGACACGGACAACTTTTCACACTCACTGTCACATTCACACCCACAACCAATTTAGAATCATCAATAAACCTAACATGCTTGTGCTTGGACTGTGGAAGGAAGCCTGAAGTATCTGAAGAAAAATCACCCAGACATGAGGAAAACATACAGTCCTAGCCACTGCACTACTGTGGTACTGATGTAAAGCAAATTTCTTAAAAGAATCATTGCACTACGCTAACTGTTTTTAGATGTAGTTTGGCCCTACCTCACTGGTTATTCCAGCCCCGAAAAAAGAAAGAAACTCAGTGGCATCACCCTTGAATCAACAGGTGTAGCTGACAGTACTAGAATTCATATCTTCATCCGAGACCTGTGAAGTTTGCTGTGGATGCCATCAGCTACATTTATTAAGCAGGTCACATCTTACTGGAAATAGATCTGGTGTAGCTCAGCTGAAACAGTCATTGTCTTACACAGCCAATCCTATACTTGCTCACTAATTGCCTACAGGCCCCCTGCTCTGCAGATAACAGACTGAGATGTGACCATTTGCTGCACATTCTCTGCTATGCTGAACTGTACAATATGTTCTTTTTTATAATTTTACACAGATTACACGTTCATTTTGGTTTTGATATCTCTTCACTTATAAAAGCATAAACACAGTGGGGGAAAGTTGATTATTAGCATGTAGATGTAGATTTTCTTCCCTTTTTAAAGTTTAGATCTGTTAATTCTTCAATATCACACTTCAAAAGTTAATTTTCAGATATTTTTGATGAAATTTAAATACTTTGTGAATGTGTGTATGGGTGTGTGTGCATGTATGTTTACATATCTTTGTGGGGACCAGCAGTCCTTACGGGGACAAATCCCCGTCCCCAAGCGTTTGAAGGCATTTTTTAGGCTCAAAATGCAATTTTAGTGCCAGAGTTACAATTAGGTTGTGGTTAAGTTTAGGCTAAGGGTTAGAGTTAGGCATTCATTTTTATTGTTAGTGTTAGGGTAAGCAGCTAGGGAAAGCATTATGTCAGTTAGATGTCCTCACTAAGATATGAAAGCAAGTGTGTGTGTGTGTGAGTGTGAGTGTGTGTGTGTGTGTGTGTACTATCACCTGTGATACATAACAGCTGATATAGACTGTTTGAAGTCATGCTGGTGAGTGGAAGGTCTTTTCTACATTACTGCTATAGCATGCAAACTGAGGATGGTTCCAGATCGCACCTTAAACTTGGCGCATGCTTACTCATATCTGCTGAGATGCCAGAAAGGTTTCTACTTCAGTACACAGCCATGGCTCACCTTTTAATTATTCAAGAAGAATGTTGTGGATTTTTAATGTATTGTTGTAGGGCCTTTTTTTGGTGCAATTTTCCTGTGGTGTGTTCAGTCCTCTTTGCTCCTTTGCGTCTATTTCCTGCTGCATCTGGCACTGCGTCCGTCAATCCCACTTACTTTTGTTGCTTCAAAAACAGCAAGGATTTTGCTCCCTGGTTTTCCACTCAACATAGCGTGTGCAGGTGTGCGTGTGTGTGAGTTAGATGTTGTGTGTGCATGTTTTTTTTTTTGCATCTAATTTTACAGTGATGAAAAGAAAGAAAAGAATCCCCACACTCTCATCCCTCCATGTCTGCATTATTAATTGTCTGAGCTATCAACTATAGCTATTTGGACCCCGCAGGCACCCAACAGTCAGTACCTAAAATTAAAAGCAGCAATTGCTTCCCAATGAATGCCATAATAACACTCTTTAAAGTTACATTTTGCTCCCACAAAAGAGCGTAGACTTAATTTAACTGCAGAAGAAATAAAGCAGAAACTGCATAAAGAAAGACAAAAAGGAAGTCTTAAGAAAAATCTTTATTAGCTGTTTGTGTGTGTGTGAGCGTTCATGTGTGTGTGTGGCTACAGCTAAGATTTGTGCAGCCTACTGTAGCTTGTAGTGGAGAGGGATTGGTCAATGCAACATAAATGAGGGTGGAACACATTCATCAAGGTGGGAGAGATTTGAGACTAGAGAGTCCCATCCAATCACTGGCAGAGAATAAAGGGGAGAGGCATAAAAGTCTGTACAGCAAGGTCTTTTGAAAAAGAAGCTGATAAGACGAAAGGATCAAATCTCCAGTGCGGGCGAGGCCTTACTCTTGATGTCTCTCCCCATTAACTAAAGCCCTGGCTTGGCACATACAGTCGTTGCCACGGTTCAGCTGTCTGATACAATGACGAGAAAGTAGAACATTAAATAAATCAAATAAGTCTTTGCAGTGTTCGTCATCAAAACGTATGTCCCTGAAAATTCATATTTCAGTTTTTATTTTATATTTTTGTTCACGGATGACTTTAAATGATGAATCTTTATTGTGGTTTTTTGCAAAGTGATACAAAATTCCACTTGTGTTACTGTGTGTTTTACCCTCCTGTCTTACTATCACACGGGCTGCTGATTTTTGGCATCAGGCAACCTTGTTGAGCTCTACCTTTTTGTGTTTTGGAGCATTGGCAGCTGTATTGCTCTCAACACTGCAGTATGGATTTAGTCAGTTTGTAGTTTTACCACAGTCACAGTCTGGTGTACACACGAGTATGCACACGCACACACACACACACACACAAACGCACAACCAAATACACAAGTCAATCCTACAGCAGGTTTGCTATGTCACACTGGGGGCTGCTGTGTAATTGGGTGAATCTGCTCTCCAGCACGCAACAGAGATAGCCCTTTAAAATTTCACTTCACTTCTGGGAGTGTAAACAAACCTTGGGATTACTAGGGGTGTAAATCCACATTCTACCTTCTTTTCTTCAGTCATTCTCCCCCCCCCCCCCCCTCTTTTTGTTTGTTGGCCACGTCCTTTTGAGAGTTTATTGCTGTGCTGGATGTTTGCTCAGTATTTGGAAAGGGTTTCTGTGTGTGTCACTGTGACTTGTGACATGTTAACAAGCATGATAACAAGTGCACATCTGTGTGCCTATGCGTTCATTATAGATCTGCATGCGCATCTTTGTCGGCACGAGTCAGTAGGCGTACACTCTAGGCATGTATTTTAGCATGTCTTATGTGCGGACACTCTATGTGGCTGCGTGCAGCTTTCTGTCTGTGTGTTCTCTGTGATGGATTGCTTGTCAGATGCCAGCATAGCACCGCTCTTACCGGCTGATGGAGACATTAAGTCACCAGTCACGTAGATGTAGTACGTTTCAAGATTCCTCAGGGAAAATGCTTTAACCCTTCCCGCTCCAGGACGGCTGTCAGACGACAGTGTATGTTACTTAGAAGGTGCTCCCTGCAAAGACCCACAGTATGGCTGGATTCAGTTGAGTTTGGTGTCTTAATGCATTTGTGTGTACTTTTAGATGGGCCAATTGCTAGAGTTATGGGCTGCAAACTGTGTACTATGACTGTCTCTGAGAGGCTTGAATTTTTATTTTATTTTATTTACCTCTGCAAGCTATACGAATAGAAAATATGTAATCGACAGAGAACATCTTCTAGTAGTGGCAGCCTGAGGGAGTCGTTGCGGAGGGAGGGATTTTAATGCCCCCCCCCCCCAGTTCTGTCCTTTGTTTTTAATGCTATATTATTATCACTGCTGCTGCTCTCCCTAGAATATTAAAATAACACACTCTGAATGAATGTCAATGTTCACGCTGGCAACTAAGGCAAATCAATTTTTTTTCATTAGAAAAATCTAAACTAAGTCTATTCATTTGCAAAGGCTATTGTCGATCAGTATACTATCCAGTTTTACAAGAACTTGAGTGTTATTATAAAATGTATTAATGCATATAAAAATCTACTTTTTGAAATATTTATTTTTTGCTTTTAGATTAAATTTAGCCCTTTACTTACTTTTAAGAACATTTGAAAGATTCACCATCATGTGATTGACAGAGGCCTGGTAAGATAATCAAACACCTGTGAACTGTCATCCCAGCCACATTTAAATAAATAAATCTGTTGTAATTCTGATCATTATAACTGACCCCCACTTGCTTCAAAACACAGATAAGAGGACAGAAACACACACACACACAGACACACGCACACAAACCCACACTCAGAAATATCGCAGTGAAAATAACCCAAACAGTCAGACTTCTTTATGTTTATCTAGACTAGGACTTCAAAACTCGTAATAAAAAGCTTGCAAGAAAATGGTTCCAGAGCCTTTAAGCATAACCACAACTGAACATTAAGAGACATAACTCATTGAAGGTAAAAAAAAAAAAATCAAATTTTCAAGTTCCTCTGGCTTGGTAGTGCTTTTTCCTTATATTGAATCAGCAAGTCTTCTTCATGTCTGCACAGTACTGTCTATTTTCTTGTCTGGGTTTCAAGGGAACCTTGCTGCGTTATCTGCTGCTCTTTTTCTCCCCACTGATGTGGCCTGATGTTTTTCTGGAAGATTTGATCCTGAGGACATTTGCTGTTAATGCACTGTGAGGAGCTTGAACTTGATCAGTAGGGAAACCGCACAGTTTGTGTTTGTGTTTAAACAAGGATTTTGAAATAGGATGTTAGACTGTGCAATATCATGCATAGATATATATAAATATACCATATCCCAACAACTGTGTTATTCTACTGTGGCTTTCAATTGATAGGATGCTTATAATACTGTCCGTGGGAGCATGTACAGAATAAATCAGCGTACACACAGGATTTGTCTTCCCTGGTGTTCTCATGACCACTGAGCAGCTCAGCTGGAACAGTACAGGGCTACATACACTGTTAAGGGTATTTTAGGCACAATGTACACAAGCAATTCATTTCTGATATTAAGTAATAACTTTGATCTTTGGTTTCCGCACTCAGGAGCTGGTGGTAAAAATATTAACCGCAAGTTCATTTCCTACCTCGGTTTTGCATTGTGCTGAAACATGTTTTTTTTTTTTTTTCATTCTTCCATTGAGGAAGAATAATTCACATTAAACACCCTCGCCCCTGTGGCAGAGTTCCCAAATTAAGCAACATTTTGTTCATTTACCCATGATAAAGTTGTTCATTAGACAATATACTTTGCCTTATTCTTTGTTATTACCTTGCCATTGTAAATGCCTTGGGAGCAATTAAATATGTGAAGTGCCCAATTTTCCGTCCTCGACTTCCAGTCCTGAACTCTATCTGCATGTTGCACACATTTCCTATGAACTAATTAAAGTGAATCAATGACACAACCCTTTAAAATGGCGGCATATGTCAGGGCCATCAGTGGGGAACAAAAGACCCTCTTAATTATTTTGTTCCTGCCGTTCCTGTAAATGGCTTGTCAAGGCAGCAGACTCAGTAGCCGACTACTTGAAAAGGAGATGTCATGTACACACAGAGACACACGTACCAGCACATAAACACATACACAAACACTGGTTTCTCTGTGACGGCTCCCTCTCTGTCTTATAAAAGACTAGTAATTGTACTACAACAATGACAATGTAAGTGCTTAAGTGTAACAGTCCCCATACTCTTCAAAGGTGCAGCATCCCTTATCCATCATTGGCTCTGGGGAACTATTTCTTGGATGCTGACAACCATATCTTATCTTGAAAAAAAGAAACAAAAAAAACCAATCTCACCCCTCAGGGGGAATCTGCTGAAGCCACTCTTCCAGTTTCAGGATACCCAGGTACTTCTAGCTGTCCCGTATATCTGCTATTCTGCCTTCTGGAAACTCCACTCGTTCAGTCCCAATCGCTTTCCCCTGTGTTTGTAATCGTTCAGCCAAACCAGAGTGATATCATGATTTCCTCATCATGGATCACTGTGAGATGATATCTCGTTCACTCTTGGCATACAGGTTGATGATCACTCCATTTCTAAATCTATATCTGTATTCACTCTTAGTGATAAGATGGCGACTTGTGTCATTGCCTTGGAGTTGGCCTCCAGTGTTGCCTTCCACAGTCCTGCTGAGTTTATGATGATACAGCTGGAAACTGTAGTGGCAGCATCACTGTTTTTGCAACATTAGGTCAGGGTTTGAATCCCAGTCAGGGCATGCACACTAGATACCCAATGCTACCCAAGCCTACCGCGGAACATGAGCGAGAGACAAATAATTATAGCCATTACATTTTTTTAAAGAAAAAATCTGGTGCAAGTTGTTCCTTGCTGTTCCTCATTCGTTTAACCCGTTCTTCACCTGCATGCTGAAGCCCTGCCTAAATATGCAGCTTACCATGAGTATGCATTAATTCTGTTATAAACACTGATGTGTTACAGGAGACTTTGTTTTTTCCCCTTTTCCCCTGCTTTGCAATTATTAATCTCACCATCCTGCCTTGTAAAATACTTACATCTGCCTCATATTAATGTAAATCATCTTAGTGAAGATGTCTGGGCTGTAGATGAGTGAAAATGGTGACAAATGAAAGCACGGGAGTTGTGAGGCTGCACTGGTAAATGAGAAAAATTCTCACATGCCAGGTGTTTATGAGCATGCTTATTTGTTTAAGGGTTTTTCTTAATGCCCATCTGCATTGTTGCCATAAATGCCCATCTGTAGCCCAGGAATCTCAAAGTGGCTTTGACTACTGTCAGAAAATCAACTGGCAGTGCTCCAAGTATGTCATCTTCTCCTCTGAGAGAATAAATGGACGGGGATGGTTGGATGGATGAAAGGATGCCTCGACACGCTTGTTTTCTCCACCTCGTTACAACCATTTTCTGTGTTATCAAGAGCTTTGGCCTGCCACACTACAGCACCGCGCTACACTTTGTGTTTGACAATACTCTGCCTCACAGTGCTAATCGCCTCTTAATTCTTGCATTACTCCCCATCCGTGAACATGAATTTCAATTGCATAGGTGGTACTGTCCAAAAATAGTGCTTGCAGCACTGCCTGGAGAGATGGGCTGTCAGTCTACCTGTCTGATCATGAGCTATTATCCTCTCTGCCCACAGACAGGAGGGAGAGCTACACCAGTGTCTATGTGATCATGATCAATACATAATCACTTTCCTGTCACTGCAATGGTGCTATCGGGGGACAGTCCAGCCTCATAGACAAGCCATTTCACAAAAAGGGATTTGGCAGACCATCGTTTTTGACCTAGAAAAAAGGTTCGGTTGTTTTGTGGGTGTGTGATGGTGGTGGGGGTCACAGTGGTTGAGGCTAGGTCGGATGGCTAAGTGAGGGCTGGATTCATTTAATCAGTAAATACTATGTAGTAAGTACCAGTAAGATTATTACATGGTCAGTATGCTTGGATAAATTGCACAAGTTTCATGCTTATAAGACTTTAAACATAGTTTCTGAAAAAGACAGCGTCAATAAAGATATTTACAGCTTCAGTAAACATGCAGTTGACAATTGTCACCAGTTACTCCATTTGTTGCTTCCCTATTTCATAATAGATTTTAATTCATTTAATCTGCACTCCATAGCTGAAAGTGTATTGCTGATAGTAATGAAATAATCCCTGGCAGCAAGCTGGAAAAAAAAGAAATTTCTGTGAAGATTTTTCCAATACACTGTCAAATTGTCTGAAATCCAAAGTCAAAAGTCCCTCTGGATTTCAGACAGATTATTTAAAACTATTATAATGTTGCAATTTATGAAAAACTAGCACATCGTCATATAGCTGAGGGAAACAAAGGGATTTAAAACATGATGTAAGATTCAGAAAATATTTTGTCAACAGTATCTTATTCTTGTTTGGAAACACACACACACACACACACACACACACACATACACACATATATATATATATATATATATATACACATATATATATATATATATATATATATATGTACACATACTGATTTAGTTACGTGATTACATTACTTTTTACATTACAATTTTACTTTCGCACTGTCCAGAGCAGCACATTGATCAGATTCTGTGCTGGTACAGCTGGCATCAATCTGCTGATGTAAGTATACGGGGTGTAATGTTAAATACAGCAGCACTTCAATGAATTGAAGTATCCCTTTCACATTTTTCTTAATCGTGTACACTGAAGTGACTGATAGTTTTGCTTGCTGCAAACATATAATACAGTAAAATATAGACAAAAACCACACATCAGCAGTTGTGTTTCAGATGAGAAGATGAATGCATGTCCAGTATTCTATCTTGTTTAAGCTCTACTTTGCTCCACTATGGTCACCACCTGATTGGCAGCTTTGAGTTTGTGCTTTTTGGTGCTGGGCAAGATTTATTTATTCATTGATTGATTTAGTTTCATTTTGATGAAATTAGTTAGTTGAGCAGATAGCTAAAGAAAATCAGACAGCTTTATAGCAAACACACTATAGCCATTGGGAGTTAACAAAATCTTATCAAGATATTCAAATATTTAAATTTTCAAATATGACTTTTTAATTTTTCTCCTCAGAAAAAGGTTGTTTTAATAGAATTAAATTTTGTTTTATCATTTTTTTTCCTCAAAGAAAATATTGTAATATCACTGTCTAATCTGCATATTAAGCAACAAGCTATTTAATCTTCTGTGCACCTATGTGTACACCGCCCATCTTCTTTTCTGTCTATCCATCCTGGTTTCTCTCTCTCTCTTTTAACACCCACAGTGTAAAGCCAGTCAGACATAAACAGTATTGTTTTACCCGGGTAGGGCTCACAGCAGGGCACTGTTAGCACCACGCCTCATGCAGCCCACAGCTCTCCCCATGCCTCAGTGATATCCCTTCTCCATGGCTCAGTGCTTGCATACATATGAATGCCCCCTGTCTTCTACCCTTCACGGTTCTGAGCTGGTCCAAGCTGAGAAGAGCTGAGATGTTACACAGCTGCCATGCTTGTTGGACAGACAGATGTGGAGGAGAATTGTAGCATTCCAGTGTTAGTAAATGAACTGTAATGACACATTCTTTGGAGTGATTATAGGTGTGATGGTACTTGAACTCAGGAGTGCTTTCCTGCGGTGCGATTTGCTGAATTGTACTAAGCATGCTGAGGGTGAATTTGGGGCAATAAAGGAAAAAGAGGAGTTTATCAGTTAGAAAATGCAACCAGTATGTGTATGCAGTAAACATTATAATGAAGACTTAGTGCAGTGTCAGAAACTGGGCAAAGGTTTTTGTACAGCAGCTGATCCTACAGTGTATCCTAGTTGTGGAAAATGAGCATAATAATGGAACTTTCACATTTCTGGACACTTAATAATGCTTTCTTTTTGACAGAAATCTTGTGGTTTAAAAGTGAAGATTCTGCTGACAGGTAAAATAAAAATCTTGATTCGAAGATAAAGCTTCAGAAGATTTTAATGCTAAAACTGTCTTTTTTCCTTGTTCTGCACAGCAAGTTTTACTACTTTGGTCTGTTTGATTATACTTATATTTCTTCTAAGGAAATAAGCAAACTATACAGAATCAAGCTGTATTACAGTACAATGTGTTATTGAAAATAAGCCGCAGCGTCCTTCCGCAGCCATTGTGTGTCACACTGGGCTGCATCTCCCAATTTATCCCCTCTCTGGTTCAAGAAAGATTCCTATTGATTTCCTATCACCGAGCCAGTGTACAGAGTAAATAGGAAGTGTGAGCCCTATTATTTCTGTCGCTTGGTAAAACATAAGGATAGACCCCCGTGTCTTTATCACGAGGAACCTTTTAGCCACCACATGCCCTTCAACCAAAACACTACGGCTGTAAATTTTCACACACTGTACAGTAATGATGTCCTTTGAGAATGAGTTTGTGTTTAAATTATTGGTGTGGTATTAAATCCTGTGAACTTCAGAACATGATTAATGAGATTACACTTAATGTGGGAAAACACCCGTAAACGCAGGCTGTATTTTCATACAGGCTTAATGTGCTTTCCCCTGCGGGCCACTGCCCAAACCAATAGAGGGAGATTTGCTTTCCCGGGAGAAGCTTCTGTGCACTCTTTCTGAGTCTTTGCATGTGCTAAGCAGTAGGAAACAGGTGAGACAAATCCCTTTAGACACCAAATAGCGCAATTACACGTTTCTTCCATATATGTAACAGGTCTGACCAAGAATATGCAACACTTTTGAGGAAGAAAGATGTGTGCAAGACATTCCACTGAATAGTTTTCATATTCCATTGTAGGCTTTTTACATCCTTAATCCATTCCTGCATGTTTTTTGTTTTTAGCAACCATTCATATTTTTCATCCCTGGACATTTATACTGTAGGTGTTGTGTTGCTATTATTGTAGTCGCCACAATGCTACAGGCTTCAAATAAAAGCCAGAGACAATATTCCTCCTACAATTGAGTTTCTGTGCCCATTGCCTGGCCTACAGCTGCATCCATTTCTGCAGTGTCCCTGAATTCTCTGTGCATTATCAAGGGGAAGGACGAGCTAATCTGCACTGATTTGAAACAGGACCAAAACACTGGCTTTCCTAATCCCTCATTTTTTTATCAGGGGTAGTGAGGAGCATTTTACCCCTGTGGGAGGGAAAGAAAGAGGGAGCTATTTCATGCCTCACTGGTTCCACTGTTTTTATGAAGATTTTTTTCCTACCCCTACTTCCCTACTTCAATCCATAGTGTAACTGAATTTCTAAAGCCTGTTTGCAATAGTCAGACACCTTTTAGAAGTACGAAGGTACTTTTCATAATTAGGGATGTGTAGATGGCTGCCTCCTCCCTCTGCAGTAGTAGTAATTTAACTTTAAGGCAGATAAGGCTCTGTATCTCTGAAAAAGGGAGGTGCAATTTCCTTGCTGTCTTTCATTTTATTCATTTGACAATTGGCAAACACCTATGGCACACAGGATATAATTTGCTTCCTGAAAATACAGCACGAGCGCTCCAATTTGGATTAATGCACACATCTGTGAGATATAATTCAAATAATTATGTTTCCTTAAATTCTGTCAACCAATTTATGTAATACTTCATTCACTTATGTAGCACGTTTGTTGGAAATTTCCACTTTACATCAGGTGCTCTGGCAGGGTTGTCACATGGAGGCCCTCATACTGATTTTTCTCCAGTGCACATGCAGTTTCTGTTGAGTAGAGTTTGCAGCATTGATAGATACTGAAATGTGAAAATTTTCTATATAATGTAGACTGAGAACAGTTCATGTGAATGACAGTTTCAGCAGATAAAAGCAATGCATCTATTTAAGTGTATTAGCAGCTGAAGCTCAAGTTGCGCTGGGTGTTGTTGTTTTTTTTGTTTTGGTTCTTTTCTTCTTCTGTTTTTTTTTTGTCAGTGCTAGTGCAGTGAGCAGAAACAGAGAAAAAGAGCTCATTGATCTGCTATGATCTAAACACTGCAAAAGGCATGGGGTGTAACAAGCTCAGGAAATTTACAAGGTAAGCCTTGGCAACACAACAGCACGGGTCATCATAAGACTATGAATTACTGGAACACCTCAGTCTCAGAGGACCACTTGAGGTTCTCTCACTGTGAAATAATTGGGTTGCAACAGTGAAACTGCTACACCAGTTAGAGTGCAAAGGGGGCTTTTGCTTTGTTTTGCTGTTACAAGACCGCAGACACGGCTGTGACTATTAATCAGCAGGTGACACGTGTAGCTGACGGCATAAAATGGGAGATAAGATCAAAAACTGCACCACATGGATGCGAAAATCATCTTATTTGTAATTTTTTAACCCATTTTATTTTGCAGTTGGTAAACACTACTGAAGCTATTTGATGTGAATATTAAACATGTATTTTCAGATTGTTTGAGTCCTTATTGGTTAGAAGTAGTACGTCATTACTGTGGTGCACACTGGTGAGCAGGCTTGATGAAAATTGTTTCGGTGCTTGTAGAAATAGCAGAAGATGATACGCCAACAGAATACAGATGTCTGATTTGCGGGTTACACTTTGTAAACTATGGAACAACTGCTCATATCACATCTGGCAAATTTATTTATTTTTTTTATTTATTTTTCGTTATTTAATCCATAGCCGAACATCTGAATCAGAGTTCTGGAGCCAGAGCACTTAACTTGTCACAGGTCTTTGCGCAACAAGCATTTTCAGTTGCAGCGGACAGATTTAGGTGCCTGTGGCAGGACCTCCGCCGTCTGTGACTGGGGACATCTCACTTTGTTGTCAGAACACCTCTAAACATCTTTCACAGAAACAATTACCATACCATCTGTAGCTTTCTGCCAGCATGTTGCTCACTGTCAGCACGTTGGGTTCTTTTCTCTTTTTTCTTCTCAAATGCTCTCCTACACCCTGAGACTCATGAGGAGTTAGGTCACTTTGGATTAAAATGGATGATTTTAATTACGCGAATTGCCTCTTTATATCAATATTTTCAGTGCTCGTTTTGTCCCGATACCTTTTGATGGACGGGTGAATGGTGGATTGAATTGCCACTAATGTATTTCCTGATTTGCGCATTTGACTGACTTGGAATATTGATGAAAGTCCTTGGATACATTTTACTTATAAAGACCTTATAAAGCTGGTGTAAAAAAGAAGTTTATTTATGTTTGAATACTGATGGTGTGAAGGTAATTCTTAATTGCTGTAATTGATAAAGAATGCTTGATATCCCATAAGAATTTAAAAATACATGAGCCAACACTTACACCAACACAGCCTTTAATTTTAAACTTAAAAACTTTTATTTGACAAACTAAACTTAATAAACACGCTACTTTAATAGAAGGAGAAGTGTTTTCTTTGTGGTTACATCCAAATATCAAATAACCATCAACAGAGTAATACTTATGCTGTCTGCTGTTCTGAAAGATCAAAAGCTGTGAAAAAAGTAGTCTAATTTGCCCATACATGTCTGCAATTGCTTTGCCTGCTATATTAATATCTAACACACAAATATATGTCACTGACACACTAGATGCCACAGAAAGGACATATAATTAACAATTAAATAACTTCTTTGCAGACTTAACTGAAACTTTCATTATAAAATCTTCAGATCCATTTTTCATGCCATATTTACCACAAGTCAGTAGACACTCCTGAACTATAAATTAAAGATATGCATCAACACATGACCAATGCAACGTTTAACTACTTAGGTCTCCATCACAAAGTCACACAAGTAACCCACTGGGAGTGTTGGGGAGTAACGGAATACATGTACCACCGTTAGGTATTTAAAATACAAATTATGAGTAACTGTATTCCGTTACAGTTACTGTTTAAAAAGGTGGTATTCAGAATACAGTTACTTTGTTGAAATGAATGGATTACATGGCAGTATTTTCCTGTTTCATAAGGCTATGCCCTCTTTATTTTTGGTTTCCACGCAGGTGGAAACCCTAACAAAACACGCATTAAAAGCCTCTAATGTCTGTGTCTCAATCTTACTACGGTTCGGAGCCGCGGACCTGTTTTATATACACGCGGAATAGTTTTCTATATGAGATCGCTGCAAAAAGTGCAGCCTTACCTAATGTCCACCCTACTGTTACTCATTTTATATTAAGATTTAAAAATCTAGTTGGTATTGATATGGTGAATAACCTTCAGTAAAAATAATAAATCACACAGCAATAGTACATTCATGTAGTTGTAAAAAGCATGATAATATATTAAGTAATCCGAAGTATTCAGAATACGTTACTATCATTGAGTAACGTAACGGAATACGTTACAAAATACATTTTGGGGCATGTATTCTGTAATCTGTAGTGGAATACATTTTAAAAGTAACCTTCCCAACACTGCCCACTGGCAACCTCTGGTCAAAACAGAAAAATGTTTCTGTTCGGCAAGTAGTTACTGGAGGTTCCTGGTTGTTGCCATGTGGAATCGCCCACAAATTGGGTGCTGCACCAAACACTTCCTTGTGATTGCTTTTACTGCTAACAGATTGCTGTGGTTACCCATAGTTTGAATGGAATACACTGACATGTCTGCACACACTCATCCAATCCGGCAAGAGAATGTTTGCTTCCAAAGCAGAAATTTCACACTTTAAAATGTATTGGTCGCAGTAGTAAGACAGAACAAATGTTATTTCCAGTTTGTATTGCAGTTTTCAATACTTGGCCAGTAGTGTCTGCAGACTAGTCAGTGTTTTTCATGTAAATTTTCCATGTAAATGACCACTTCAGAAACCAGCTACAATGACCAATTTTATGACAACAAGCAACCTCTACACACTTATATCTTGCAAAAGGTGGTTACTAGGATTGTTCTCCAGGCCTCCACGAATGGGCCTTTAGCAACTGATTTTACAGCAACCACTGGCAACCACTTGCATTCACTAGGCTGGTTTCTAGGCCTGTGTGATTGGGGCCTTAAGTGGAACAAGATGGGATAACTGGGACTAGAGTCTCATCTGGATTCACTCAGCACTTAGAATTTTAGTTTACAGAGACATGGAGATCATTTCCTGTAGGGATGTTTATACATTTGTCTTTCTGCACCACAGGTACCTCAGTTATCACAGTAACAGCTACAGATGCCGATGATCCGGTGTACGGAAACAGCGCTAAGCTAGTCTACAGCATACTGGAGGGACAACCATATTTCTCTGTTGACCCCAACTCAGGTAAGTCTAATTTCTTGATAATTGCTGAATTTTAGGCTTAAGCTAAAGTAGTTTGATCAAATACTCCATTGCGTTCATGAAGGAAAAGCTGATTAAACCTCAGATTCCAAGTCTTGTGTGAGTTAACAATCATGTGGGTTAAAAAATTCATGCATTTAAAATATTTGCACATGCAAACTAGGGAATTTATTTTATTTTAATTACATTTCCTTTGTTTTTAGGAGCCATCTGTGCAGGATGACATTTAGTTGCATATTAAGTAAAAAACAAAAGAAAAAAAAAGGAAACATGCAATAGTTTATAGGTCTCGTGTAATCAGAGTGATTTTAAATAAGGAGAAAAAAATGGAGGGCACCTTTATGGGCCAGGCAAAGCCCTTTGTGCTGTTATTCATTGTTTGCTTGACAAAGCCTGACGAAGATTTCTGTGAGATCAAAACGTTGCTTCATTAAATTTAATGGGAGCTAATACAATGTGCAAGTCCTTTGTCTGCTTCTAACCAATGGAGAGCATAATGTATTACAAAATGCAATGAATGAACACGGCGTTCATAATGGGACAAAAAGGAAAGAAATAGGTTTTACAGAGAGATGGTGATTCCATCTAAGGATTATTTCATAAGTCTTTTTCTTCTAGACAGGGCCATGCACATCAGGCCAGAACCTTTTAGTATTTAAACACTGTCCTTTTTCATTACCTGCTTTGAGTTAGATAAATGAGCTTACAATGTCATCTCAGGTCAAGTTGTGGTCTATCACTATGTGGACAAGTCTCTGGTTAAGTATGTCCAAATGACAGGAATAACTTTACCAAGGTCAAGCTTATGCATAAATCTAAGTATTTTAAGGACACAGCTGAACTATAGGGACTGCTTTAAGCTTTATGGACCCAACTCTGTATCTGATCAGCTATCAAAAAGATTGAAAGTTTAAACAGTAACTGAAACATTTTGAAAGTTATCTCACTAAATAGCTGATAATATTTTAGAGGTTTTAGGGTTACGCAGCACAAATTGCATTGATACTTGACTGGATTTGTTAAGCCCTTTATAGTCACAAGGCTTAATTGTTTTCCCATTTAAAATCACTATAATAAAACACTGATGCATACTATGAGTTGATACTGAACCCACTGCAAATTAGTGGCTGACTTGAAGTGGAGTTTTTTGCAGTAAGGTCCATTCATGATATGAAATACTGTGAGGAATTTCCCCTTTGTGTTATTTAGGCCATAGGTGTCAAACTCTGGCCCGCAGGTCAGATTTGGCCCGCAGCCTAATTACATTTGGCCCGCGAAGCCATACCAAATTATTATTAGAGCTGGCCTACTGGTATTATACAGCTAATATATATATTGTTTAGTATTAAGCTTTGCTTGTTCCATATTCAGTTTTTCAGCAAAACTTGTTTGAGTCCATAAGAAGAGATTCATTCTTAAATCTGGAGGAAGATTTTTTGTTTTTCAATAAATATTAATGTTAGCCCGCGACCTTGTTCCAGTTTTGAATTTTGGCCCACTGTGTATTTGAGTTTGACACCCCTGATTTAGGCTGTATACTTATCCACTCTAAAATATATATTTAATGGAAGTTTAGTTTAGTTTGGAACCATTCATTTCTAATGTAGTCGACTTTCTGGTACCTCACGTCTATGTGCTGCCAATACTTGGGATTCAAATACAAAATAAATACTAACAGAAGAGAGATATCCTGCTTTTAACATGTGCACTGCTAGCAGGTGCTACAGGTTGTACTAATTCCAACAGGTGGAGATGCAACAGCTTCCCCACCTGCTTGCCCACCTGAGGTGATAGCAGTCTGTTGCATTGCATTTATGCATAAAGTGCAAACACCTTCTGTAAGGACTAAAAGAGGATATAGTCTGACACTTAACTATTATAACAAATGCTGTATGTCTGCATTTTCATGCAACTTCAACTCTATTCAGCAAAGCTGTAAGGGACAAAATTACATGTCTGTAAAAAGGAGGCCTGACAATGTAATAGTTTGAAAAGTTGTGTAAAAACATCAGTTCTGCAGGTAACTCAGACCATCTGGTTTTTTTATGCTTGTAGATTATTGCTGCATGGGGCTGCTGTTAAATGTGGCTTCCTGGCTCACTCCCTTTTGCTACAATTCCCCTCTACAGCTGTTCATTCATGTACATTTATGTTTCAATATTTATACCATACGCAGTGGCAAACAAGTTTTTTCCTGGGAGCATTGTAACTGTTCCAAGGGGTGTACAGATTTGATTGAAACAATAGATATGAATGTAATGGAGCAACTTGATAGAAATGAATGAAACACAAATATAGTCCACACACACTGGTTCATAATATATTGCATAACATATCATTTTGATTTAACAAAAAGACTATCTAAGTATGCAAAAATATTTTCATGAAATAAAAATAAAATATTGTATATTGGCAGTATTAATTAAGGGGGATCTTTATAATAAATTAACTAACCATGGCTTTTGTACTCAGTCACTCGGGATGGCACTGAACAATACTAAATGGACCTTACACATTCATAACCTTTTATAAAAGGAAGGATAGAATTTGCATGAATTTTCAATTCAATTAAATTTCATTTCATTTATACAGCACCAAATCACAACAACATTTCCCTCAAGGTGCTTAATGTTGTAAAGTACAGATCCTACAATATTATAAAGAAAACAGAGAAAACCCCAACAATCATATGACCCGCTATCAGCAAGTGCTTTGGCCACAGTGGGAATGTATGTGGCTAAAGATACAATTCCAACATTTTTCAGTGGATAAATCAAGCAATGAGGTTTAACTTGGATAAGTAACATCAACGCATTTGAACAGTGGACAGTACTGTACAGTTCCACAATGAGTTGCGTGGAATTCATTATTGAAACCCAAATGAGATTTATATGAGAGCTTTGCATCAGTGAGTTGCATGTTTTGCTCAGCTGACTTCAAGTCCTAAGTACTAAATGGGGCAGCACTCCTATGATGCTGTGGTCCATAACATCACTGGGTTATGAATTCCAAATAATGGCAATGATAATAATTACTTCTTCCTTTCACAAGGCAGACTCTTCAGCAGCGTCATGGTGCATAAAGTTATCTCAAAACATATTCTAGATTGGATCTTTAATTGCTTTTTCAGCTGACTTTTTAACATGTGTCTGTAAGCAATATGATTAAATAATGGTGAAATTACATTAATAAGAAATGAGATGGAAATTGACGGCTCACAATTTGGAAAACAACACACAATAAACAAGCTTCAAGAAAGGAGGACTCAAAATTTATGTACATAATTAGAATGAACTTTCATAATTTCAACACATAAAAACCGGGCTTGTCCTCACTGGTATAGGTGTCGTAATCTCGAAGCCTCTACAGCTGGACCGTGGCTGTCGAGAAGGGGCTGAATGGACAGTTTAAGGATTAACATTCATGCTTTGTGTGATCGCTGTGCACATGCAGATGGCTCATTCAAGTGAGCCAGATGTTTTAATGAATGTTAATGAAAAATAAAAGGTAAGGGGAAAACAACCATTAGAATGCATTTGACACTTACAACACCACACTGGAAATGAAAAGCATTCAATAAATAAATAAACATCATGCCCCAATTCATCACTTGGTTAATGGTCGATGAAAAAAAAAAAGTTGAAACAAATATCTATGGAAATGAGTGTTTGTCTATCTTCCCTTTTCAGTGATTAGGAATTAATTTGAATAATTAACGATGATCAACAGAGATGACGGTGTTGCTCGTAGCAGGATGACGGAAGAGTGTGTGTGTGTGTGTGTGTGTGTGTGTGGGGAGGAAAAGTAACTTGTTTGTGTAGCTCTTTTTCCTTATTGATTTGTTTGTTTGCATTTCGGGTGGTAGGTCTACCTTGTTATTGCACATCAGAGCTCAGAGCTAAAATTAGAGAGAAGTAATTTAAAATCCTATTTCTCTATATAATATCTGCCTATTCATTAAAACTGCAATGACTTGGTGATGCTGATGAAATGCTGGTTTTACACACTTCATCTTTGAGGCCATCTAAGGGTGTCCCATGTAAGAGAGAGTATATACAGGGAGTGCAGAATTATTAGGCAAGTTGTATTTTTGAGGAATAATTTTATTATTGAACAACAACCATGTTCTCAATGAACCCAAAAAACTCATTAATATCAAAGCTGAATGTTTTTGGAAGTAGTTTTTAGTTTGTTTTTACTTTTAGCTATTTTAGGGGGATATCTGTGTGTGCAGGTGACTATTACTGTGCATAATTATTAGGCAACTTAACAAAAAACAAATATATACCCATTTCAATTATTTATTTTTACCAGTGAAACCAATATAACATCTCCACATTCACAAATATACATTTCTGACATTCAAAAACAAAACAAAAACAAATCAGCGACCAATATAGCCACCTTTCTTTGCAAGGACACTCAAAAGCCTGCCATCCATGGATTCTGTCAGTGTTTTGATCTGTTCACCATCAACATTGCGTGCAGCAGCAACCACAGCCTCCCAGACACTGTTCAGAGAGGTGGACAAAATACTCATTTGCCTAATAATTCTGCACTCCCTGTACATGTAACACAAGAGCTGTGTTGTTGTGTTACTTTTTTAAAAAAAATTTCAAATAGATTTTCTGTAATTATTCTTTCAAATAATATCACAAGTGTGTCCGTGGTGTAATCATCTATAGCTCTATTCATATAATTCTACTTCACTTATTTAAAAAAAGAAAAAAAGAAAAGGATTCTCGAATGTTTTCAAGCTTATTTTGTTGACGTGACACTACATGCGGTTTACTAAATGTACAAACATGTAGAAGTTTGGTTTTACCCAAGATGCTTCCTCAATAATTTTATACATAGCATGTTTGTAACCAGTGTGTAACAAAAATAATAAACGATGGCCAAATCAGAAGACTTCAGAAATGTCACGAGCCAAGCGGATGGGCAGCCACAATGAAAACACAACCATATAAACGATGAAGCAATACTTAAGTTGTATTAGAATTTTTTGTGCACTGTATTACAACTAACAACAATAACCAAAATAGTGTGCGGACACAGAGACCCCCAACAAATAAAGAAAAGAAAGTTAGACCCAGGTCTTTTAAATTGTCAGTGTGATCCAGTTCAGGCCTGTTAGGTGATCTGGGCAGTTTATTGGTGTGAGCTCAATCCGATGATCGATGTATGATTTGCACAGTTTGTCCTACCACAATTCAGGCAACCAGACTGCAAGATTCAGTTCCATATGGGCTGTGGCTTGCCATCCATTGCAATGGAAGATCATTCTTCTTCTATGGATTTTCCAGAAGGTCTGTAATTCGAAGCTCTCTGTAGAGTCTCAGCTCCTTGATCTCCAAATCAAAAAACCTGACCTAAGAGTGAGGTCAGAGTTACTCCAAATGAACATTGTACATACTTAACTAACAATGATCCATAAACATTTCTGCTTAAGGAAAAAAGCATGAAGAAAGTCTGTTTCAAATTTCTGTTTCTAATGCGTTGTACAACGATCAAATTCAAAATGTTTTGCATTATGTGGCAATGTAGTTATCACCAATCATAAAACTAAAATTAATCAGGTCCATAGATCTAATCCACACTGCTCCTAGCAGCAGAATCAATATACTCTCCTCATTGCTAATTAACAGCAATGGTGAATAAAAATAACACAACAAAACATTTCAATGCAACAGGTATGCATGCTGTTTTTCTTAACCTACAATAGCTAATAAGTTCTCAGATAACAGTGAACAAACAGGATTGTGAGTTTAGATAATACCCGCTAGCTACTTGCGCAGGACCTTCACCGTTAGCATTTGTTTCCCAAGCGAACAACATCAACATTTCAGCAAGCCGATCAGCGGCTATAACAGTTCAGTTACTCACCAGTGCAAAGCACTGTGTATTCATAAAAACAGCTTCGGGTCTCCAAATCAGCAACCACGTTCCTCTTACAGGTGCAGCTATGGCGGGTGTGGGCTAAGCAGCCTTACTAGCATAACCAAACAAGAACAGTCAAGGCGGGAAAAACAATCCCATTGGTTAAGGACTGACATTGTGCATCCAGGTCAGAAAATAACCTTTGTTAAACAAAAATAACAAAAATAAAGTACATTGAACCCTTCAATACAAAATAACTAAATGTTATACAATTTTTAAATTAGAAAAGGAGTTAATTTGAAATGTAAGTTTTACACTTTCAGCTGTTTGTAGAAGCAGGAAAAAAAGTCAAGCAGAATTACTGCTAAGAAAACACGAGCAAAAATCAAGACATCACATTTGGTGGACAGAAAAATCTCATTCAAGGTTAGAACATGGGAGGAGTAATCAATTACCCCAGTGTTATCAACTGGTCCAAGTCACATTGGTCTTTCCACCCCACAGTCACTAAATGTATTTTTTTCTTGTGAAAATAATAATAACATAGTTGAAAAAGACTTCCTTTAATAAATTACTCGAACAACAAGGGCATTGTTTTTTTTCAGTACAGTCTTACTGAAGAGGTGTCCAACTATTGTCCTTCATTTTCTCTTTTTGTTTAAATCGTCTGTGTCGTGTGTGACCTCCAAAAGCACAACTGACCCTGAAATTTCTCTGAGGAAAAATCTATCTGTAGAATAAAATGCAGACACAGACAACATTCTAACCCCTCCCATGTTTCCCATCATAGCCAAGCATATTATCATTGTCTGAGGCAGCTCAGGACCAAGGCAGGGTGTCATGCCAAAGCCTGGCTTTTATGAGGGGTTTTATATTCATTTGATGATCCTGCGGGCCTCTGTTTCCTGAGTGGATTATCCGTATATGCCGGTGCTGAGCCCTTTTTATATTCAGTGCTGCGGCAGAGTCAATAAGGTCCATTCTGCATACAATATTCAAGATTATACAAGACAGACAGCATAATTCACACTCAATCAGAATACAAATGACTTCAGACGGTGGAACAACACATTCAAAAACAAACACAGCTGATTCTCAGTGCTGCGACTGGCTCAGTCGTGGGCACCTTACTACATTCACTCAGACGGTGCTTTTTCTGAGACTAAGCCTGCAGGGAAATCTTTAACCCTGCTGAGTATGGGGTTCATGTTTAGTAAGGTCATGGTCTAAAATAATGCATGTTATAAACTGGGGAATAATATGAGCATGAAGGTGACTGCATGCCTTTTTTTCCTTGAGCTTCCTTACGTTTACTCACATGAGCATCATTACAATTATGTGCAGAGTATATCAGTCATATTTATAATTGGGTGAATGTGTTATGAACTGTTTCCACCTCCAGCAACCATAAGAATTGCTCTGCATGGGATGGATCGTGAGATGAGAGAGGATTATCAGGTGGTCATTCAAGCTAAAGACATGGGAGGTCACATGGGTGGTTTGTCTGGAACTACTACTGTCAGCATCACACTACAAGACATCAATGACAATCCACCAAAGTTCTCTAAAAGTAAGTAACTTCATAACCTTACCCATCCCAAATTGAATAAAGAGGGAAAAGAAATTACTGCCGCTCTAAATGAGCATTTCTCTGATTGGTAATAATTAGGAAAAATAAATGTTATTTTGTAAATGTCATCAAACGTGCTCCTCAGAAACTAATTCCTCTAACTGTGAAATGTCTAATGATGATGCAGTAGTGTAATATGCTTCTGTAATTGTGCTTAATTTGATCAACGTTTCTAGAAACCAAAAAGCTGTGTCTGTTCATCCTCAGGTTTGTATGAGTTTGTGATCCCTGAAGACCTACCATTAGGGAAAGAGGGTGGCAAGGTGAAAGCAAATGACCGCGACATCGGTGAGAATGCCAAGTCGACGTACAGCATCATCGAAGGAGACGACCAAGGCGTGTTTGAGATTATTACGAACGCAACGACACAAGAAGGGATTCTACAGCTCAGAAAAGTAAGACCTAGATGATGTCAGGATAAGAGCTAATTGGCTTTTTTTCTGTCTCTTTCTTTTCTGTTTCTATAATCAATTTAAGTAAATCAGTTATTTTACTTCCCGTACATATAAGTCAATACAGTATAAAGATTGATGTTTAAATCCCCTTCTCAGTAGGTCTCGTTCTTCTGTACTTCTTCTAGCGATTTTTTTTTTCATATATATGCTTTTAGAGAAGGCAGTACTCAACAGTACACCATCAAATATTAAACACTGAAGCTTTCCCCCTGAGTAGCTTGGAGGCTAAAGGAGCATTTTTTAAATACATTTCTAAAACCTACTTTTCTTTTATTCAGAAAAATCTATGAAAGAAGATAAATAGTAGGAATAAGCTTAAAGGTAATTTTTAACAATATTCTTTTTGCCAGAAGTAATGCAGACTGTGTGTGAATTGACATTAAGTTGGAGAATACGTTGGACTAAGAGTTGAGAGAAGACACTTTTATTTTGCATTACAGTCCATTCAGTTGTATTTCTCTTAGCTCAAGGTAAATTGGTACATATTGTAAATTTGTTCTGCCCACATTCAAAGTTTGCTCAAGTTTTGCTGGCATCATCACCATAAGAGCAGATGGACTGAACACAAAACTGCAGTGCAAATGTTTGGCCCCAAAGTAACTTTAGTAAAACAGTTGCTTGTTAATCGCCTTGTTCAAAGGTACAGTTGCAATATTTTAGAGAAGAAAAGACAATGCTCATTGTTCATCAAGATGTTTTCAGATGTATGGTTTTGAGAAAAATCAAAGAATATTATTTCTGTCACAAAATGTAACCTTTCACCTCGAGGCAGTAAATCAGGCCAACAGTACAGCATATAAGACACATCCTGTGCTGCTAGTAGAACAAGTATCCAAGAATCCCAGCAATTTTCATACATTATTATACATTATTATACATTTTTAGCCACGGAATATCAATATTTCCTCCAGGTTCAGAGCTTGAGAAGTTTAGATGTCATCACTTGCCAGTAAACACTTAGAGCACCCCCTCCCATACCGTGCTTAATACCGAAGTATACTAAATTCAAATTTGAAAAGTACAATGCATTTTAATAACCTGCAGGAAAATCTGGATGCACCTGTATCACAAGGACATCTGTAGAAAATCAAACTGAGATTTCAACAATATCAAACATACCACTGCACATGCTATTTATAAATCTATTATATATGTATGTATTCTATATATTCAAAGTCCACAGAAGCTCAGCTTGGTAGAAGATATTTACATAGACTGAATCATACACATGATTGATGGAGGAGGTTTTTAAGTCTTAAGTCATGGTTGGTTCAGTGTCTGCTGAGGACTACATATCATTCAAATGCACAATGCTTTTGCGTTGTGATGTAAAATGACATTACCCCAAGGACATGTGGTGTGACTTTGTCAAAGTGTGAACAATGAACTGTGTGGGGGGTGGAATGTATAAGAGCTAAGGCAATCTGCTGGGACTACAATTCATTGCCACTAAAGAAAACATCAGCGCTGCAGAACAAACTTGACACAAAGTCATAAAATCTCTAACTGTTGACAAAGCAAATGTCAAATGTGTTAGTCTTTTAGGCAACCTCCACTTCCATGTCCCACAGAGACACTCAGTCTTCCCATGTCTACTCAGTTTTCTCTCTGTGGCCCTGAGTTGGCTGCCTACATAACTGAAGCAAGATAGATGATAATGCACTGGGAAAGTAGCAAGACATTTGCACACTCACTGTTTTCTCATCCCTCCAGATGACAGTGTCTCAAGTTGAAAGGAATTTACGAAGCAGTTGTTTCACTTTTCTTCTTCTATTCTGTACCTTCACCAGTTATCCACCATCCAGTGTGACAGATTAAACCTTTAACATAACGTTTTTTCCCAAACACGCCTAGTCTCTGTCAACAAGGGAACACGTCTATGAACTCCCATCTAATGCAGAATTAAAATTATTAAAGATACTTTGCGGCAAGGTTAAATCATATTGATCTGAGGCTGGAGAGGCACAAACCAGGGGAGAGATTCTTTTCTGTTTGAGTTTTAAGCTTTTTATCTACTAGCCCCCAGGCCTGTCGAGAGATGTTAGTGGGATGCTGAGCTTTCACCCCTGCAGCCAGTGCTGAACTTTGAAGTCTCTAAATGGCCTGTGTGTACATACTGATTTGATGCTAACGCTTGAGTGAGAAAGAAGAATGACACGGTGGGGTGGGACACGACAGCAAAGATAGTGTTAACACTGAAAAAACAGGAACGGTTCTTCTTTTGCTGTTTGTGCCTTTTCTTTATCTGTTTTAAATACTTGCAGATGTTCAATTAAGCTATGTTGTTTGATGGGAACATTGGAGAATATAGCTTGACTATGCAAAGTTTGCTGCGTAATGTCTCGTAGTTCTACTCATTTGATTTTGCACTCGTGAATCTCTCAACACTAGCTCCATAACAGTGCCGCCATGCATGCTAATAAAAATCAAAGTGGCTCTCCCTGGACTATTCAGTGAAAGCACTCTGTTTGTTTATTGAATTAATAATTTGAACTGGTCATAATATGACTTGTATTCTGTTTTCATGCTATTAAATAGTTTTAAAATAGAAGTTTGAATAGATGCTTTATTTGATTTTGCAATTTGTATCAAAAAATAATTAAAATTACTTAGTAACAAGGGTAATTAAAGAAGCTGTTTACAACTATGTTTTCCTTAAAGTGGATTTGGTATAATTAAATATTCCTCAAAGCCTCTCTCTTCCCCTTTGCTGTTAGGACACTGGAAACAAATGTAATGAGTTCTTTCTACATAATATCACATGGGAGTTATACTGAAATATGTTAACAAGAGAAAAGCAAACCCATGTGAGTAGTAGTGAGTAACTATATTGTAAAGAAAGAAAATTGCTGTACTTATACCAAGTTCACTTTAATCTCAGACTGCAGCCTTATTTTTTGTTTCCTAGCAAAATTAAAAGTAGAATGAGAGGCAGACACATAAACTGTCAGGCCCTTATACTGTGGAACCAGCTTCCAGTTTGGATTCAGGAGGCAGACACCCTCTGTATTATTAAGATTAGGCTGAAAACTGGTAACCCTGAACTCTCCCTTAGTTATGCTAATTATGCTTATGTCCCAGAATGCACTGGATGTTTCCTTTTCACACATTTTTTTCTTTCTTTTTCTTTTTTTTTTAAACATTAGCAATTGCTAAACTCTCTCTCCTAAATTTGCCTCTTGTCCTGTCTCTCTCTCTGCCACCTCCTCTTTCCCCTCACCCCCAATTGTTTACAATAATGTGGCAGATAACTGCCTCTCCTTGTGCCTGTTTCTGCTGGACGTTTCGTCTTTTTAAAAGGGAGTTTTTCCTTCCCACTATCACTAAGTCCTTGCTCATAGAGAGTTGTGTGATTGTTGGGATCTCTTTGTAAGCTTGTTGGATCATAAGCTTGTAATATTAAGTGCCACTGGTGCTATATAAATAAGAAGCAGCTCAGAAAAGTACTTTTAAGCCTGCAATAATCACCAACTTTATAATATGGAATTGGTTTCTCAAAGTTAGACTCATATCATTTTTTTAACCTCGACAAAATTCTAAAATTATATTAACTAAACACCTGCTAAAGCATAGAATAGCCATTTGCTAAAACACAATTTAATTACATATTTCTGTGTTAAATTTAAAAAAGCAAAATGAAACCACAGCTTTAATGGGCCAAAATGTTTGCTGAGATGATAATGATATACAGATGAAATGCCATTCCAAAAATAATTAATATTAAAATTTAGGTCTTCCCCATTTCTCCATTTCCATAGAATCGTTTCAAGTGTCCAGCCAAACATTATACAAGCTCTTACTCTCCACTACCTCTGAATTAAAGCGTAATCCATTGGCTCAAGATCCAGCCACACTCTGTACTTTCTCAGCACAGAAGGCAGGATCAGTGAGAGAGAAAAAGAAGGGATGGCAGAAGAGGGTGGGTGTCAAGTGAGGAGGAGGGTGAGGAGGAAAAGAAGAGGAGGTTAATAATGAGTGTTCCAAAGAGCTCCTCCGACCGTGGAGAGGCCTCAGAGCCTTTGGTCTACTAGTGGCCTGATGACAGAAATGTAGAAGTGTGGAAGTCAGAGCCTCAGGTCACTTCCAGCGTCCCTCCGGCTCTTGCTGGTGTCTCAAAGCTGGGCCCCAAGACACTCCTCCACCCACCTGCACATTCTGGCCCCTGATCTCTCAGCACTGGCCCTCTAGGAGCTCAGGGGCAATTCCTCTTTCGCACTCCTACCTTCTCTAACTGAATACATTTCTCGTTTTGTTCATCTCTCTCTTCCAAGTCCTTCTCTCTCCCCCAAGCCAGCTCTTGTCCCCTCAAGCGGCAAGGCCCAGTTTTGATTTCCCTATAAATCCTGGTTATGGAGCGTGGAAGTGACTTGATCCCATTATTCTAGTAGTATGAGAGCGACCAGAGGTGATTCAGAATGAAATTGTGACAGTCTGGGGTGCCCTCAGAGATGCCAAGAGAGTAAAATTGTTACTATCCTCTTTCTTTGAAATATTAATGATGGGCCATCAATTGAGAAAAAGAAAAAAAAGATTAAATAGATATTCGAGTCACACAATGAGATGTTCCTGTACAAAGTGTTTTTATTTCCCTTTGTAAAATTACTCCTTTCATTGGTAGTCTTCTATAAACACCTGTCTCATTTACGTTCTGTGAGCTGGTTGTGATAGCAGTATGAAAGTGCCAATAATCTACTCTAACTGAAAGCTTTAGCGATGAGATTTCTGTTCTTTCATGTTGATAATGGTTGAAAAATATTTTCAGGTTATATAACTCTGAAAATTGCACAGTGACTAATTGATGTGTTGTGATGTTGAAATAAATTCTGGCCAAATAAAATGGCTTGCTAGAATATACAAATAGCTTAGACATTATCATAGGCAGTCACAATCTCTTCAAAAATAATGTCTGTGTGCAATATGAATATGCTTAGAGCAGGTTAAAGCAAGTGTCGTTTAGAGTACGGTAAGTTTTTACACGCTGAGACTTTGAGTGTGATTTGCTGGTCTCGGCACCGATGCTGCCAGGGGTTTGGGGACACGTAAAAAACAAATATTACTTTGGTTCTCGCCACTTTAATGCTAGATAAATAGTTTTTTTTTTTTGATATTGTGTGTGATTGATGAGATATGTGCGAGACATTTTATTTACATTTTAATAATTTAATGATAACATTATTAGATTTTTGATTGATTGATTGGTACCTTACACCAAATACATTATTATTAATTATAATAATATTATTAATTTTAACAGATTTTTTAAAATAATGTATTATTATAAAATTATTTAAAATTTTACATTTAAGAACATTAATAATAATGTTGTAGCCACAGCTGTCCTGGGACAGACTGACAGAGCGAGGCTGCCATATCGCGCTATCGGCCCCTCTGGCCATCACCAGTAGGCGGTAGGTGAAGCGTCTTGCCCAAGGACACAACGACCGAGACTGTCCGAGCCGGGGCTCAAACCGGCAACCTTCCGGTTACATGACGAACTGCCAACTCTTTGAGCCACTATCTGAATACATAATATAACACCACATGTCTTGATCATATGTCAAGGTTGTTCAGTTTTGCGTTGAATGACAATCAGTATTAAAGTTATCAATGCCGAGGATATACAATCCTTAAACACTTGCACTCCACTCTACTTTTTACCCCTGGACTGTACATTACATTTTGGTGCAGGGTTAGTTAATTAAAATAAAACTTCTGTTTCATCTTTTCATTACAGCCTTTAGACTATGAGAGCAAGAGAAACTACACACTCAAAGTTGAAGCTACCAACATCCGCTCAGAACCCAGGAGTAATGGGCCCTTTAAGGACACAGCTACAGTGAAAATTGTGGTTGAAGACTCAGATGAGCCTCCTGTTTTCTCCAAACCTATGTACTTATTAGAAGTGGATGAGAACGCGCCCATCAACAAGATCATAGGCACAGTCACTGCCAGGGACCCGGATGCTACTGGGAGCCCTATCAGGTAAGATGCAGCTAACATTAAGCCTGTGACAGAATTTCCACCTTTGCCTCAAAACTATTTGCTGTTAACTGACCACAGCAGAATGGTAGCAAAATCTGCACACACACACAAAAAGTACGTTGACTTCAAACAGTGGAGAGAAGGTTAACAAAATGAACCTTTTCAGGCTATAATGACTTGTTTTAATAAAATGGTTGACAGTGAGCCATGCAATTAAACCGCCTCATGTCTTTGACCTTTGGAGAATGTGGTAGTGTCTTCTGCAGTGAGGAAGGGACTCAATGATTGTTCTCATTTCCACAAATGTACAGAAAAAAAGTAGATTATGAGTTGAAGGCCGCACAACTTTATCTTTCATTGTATGACCAGGCCTGCTGTACTCTCTTCTAGTGTGACTTAGTCTTGGAAATACCACAAGGGCACCTTGAGGATAGGTTATACAGGCAATTTCTCTCCCTCCATCTTGGCATTTCATTAATTCTCCAGTGACTTGCTGACCGCATTCCCGGGACAACACTCAACAGGTTGTGTGTAATTGCATGATAGAGAGCAGGCTGGGTTTCGTAGATTGGCTGAGGTTATAGAGCAGTGGCCGTTCGTTCTATTTTTTTTTTTCTTTTCTGGTGTCATCCTCATGTTTAGTGATGAGATTGCCAGGAGGAATTGAACCCCACAGATGCATGTCGCTTCCCTGGTAAATAGAGAAGGATATTTCATATATAATGACATCCTTGGCCTTAAAACTCAGTTTTACGTCACGGTGCTCTTATGTTTGTTAGTGGAAGTCTGTGTTGGGGAGAGTGACAAGGTAGTCTATAAATTAGTGAAATTATATTCTAAGTGTGTGAAAGTCCACTTCATAATTAAATACAATAATCTCATAATTGCATTTTACTCTGAAGTGGGTGTAGCTTTAATAGCTAGTTGTGTTCACATACTTTTGCTATTTGCTCTCTTCAGTGGATCATTATTGAAAGAAAAAGTAATTAAATAACGAATGAGTGTGGCTGCAGATGGCAGAACCCTGCTGACATGATCTCTTTGGCCATTTGTTGCAATGGAACTGTCCACATATCAACACATTCTTGGCACAGTCTTGGCACATTTTAACTATTTTGAACATGAGACAGTGAAAATTGAGTGATTGACTAGGTCATTTCTATATTTGCAATTTATATTTTATTTCTCTTTCTTTATTAGTTGAACTTATTGCAGAAAAAATCTCTAAGCTCTTAATCACTAATTTAATATTTTGCAGTGAAACGGTTGCATTGCTTCAAGATTATTTTTTTTAATAAAGCTAATTTTAATCTAAAATAGAAAGCAGAAGAAATGGTGACCAGGTCATAGAATGCAGTAAAAAAAAACCTTTATGTGCCATTCTTCATGGGAAACAAAATACAAACAAACACCAGGCTGCATTTTGCCAGAACAATTTGCTTTAAACTAGCACATGAAGGTGATCTGTCTGGTGAGATGGAGCAAATTATTGTCATGGGGGTCTCAGTATGTTGCACCACTCTTACTAAAGACCACTGGATTTCACTTCCAGCTCTGGAGTTTGGTGTTAGCATGTATTGTGACTCTGAGCATTTTTCTGAGAAAATAATTCAGTGAGTTTTTGGTCCTTGTAAATGTATTGGCTGACAGAAGGTTATAGCTTCATGCCTCATAAGAGATCCCAAGTCTTTTCTACAGTACAGAAAATCTAAACAAAGACTTATCATACAACAAGTCAAACATTGAGTCGTCATTTGGTCTCAAGAATATCATAGAAATCATATTTTCTTTCTCAAATGATTTACTTTGTCCAATAAAACCAAATGAAAGCTCAGTGACTCACAATGATAGAAAACTGAACCAAAGTAGAACATTTACACACCACAGAAGCCATGTTTTGAAACTGGAATGATTGATAAACATTAAATGTGCAGTATGCAATTTCTTCACAGTATCCAATTTCTTCTGCTGGGGTCCTCTCAATCAAAATAATAAAATAGATAATTTAATGATGTTTTCAAGTAGTGTGAGAATATTGCCAATTAAAATCTGTCATACCTCAGGCAGAAATGTTCACGAACAGGGTGATATATTGGTTTAACACACATTGTGTTTGGTGACACATACACCCACAAATTTTTAGTTGTGGCAGCTGAGTGGTCAAAGCAATAAAAAAAGAACTAAAAATGAAAATTGAATGAACTAAATCTTAATGAACATGTTGAACATTGTTGTACAACTAGAAAGTGACAACCATTGTTTCCATGAAAGTAGAAACTAGAAGTTAAAATTTATTTATACAGCACGTTTTAAACAACCTCTGTTGACCAAAGTGCTGTACAAGTTATACAAATTATACACTAAATAGAAACAGTCACTAAATACAAAACAAATATATGCTAAGTAAATATTCATAAATGTGGCTTCAGCCCAACTGTAAGTTGACTGCAATCAAACACACTATTCTTATTGGTGAAAATGTAATTTTTTTCTTTTTGAAAATTCAAAAAGTTCAGGATAATCTAAATTCCAAAGTCACCCTGGTCATTTCAAAGTCTAAGCTCATCTTCTCAAAGAAATGGCATTGACACAGAAACCCTCTCTACTTGCAAGATTAGGTTTAAAACTTTTCTTTTTGACAAAGTATATAGTTAGGTCTGGATCAGGTGATTCCAAATCTTCCCTTAGTAATTCTGCAATAGGCATAACATGCTGGGGGCCTCTCATGATGCATGGAGTGTTTCTGCAGTCAGCACTCACATAGTTTGTCTGTCTTTGGACTCATCTACGCCCAGTCGGACGATAATCACTTAGGTCTGGTCCTGTCAAAACGTTTTGTGCACTGTCAAGTTCTTGCCATCTCACTCCCGTATTTTGAGGGTTTACCGATATAAGCTCGCGACAGCATAAGCCGCCCCTCCCTGAGTCTGGTTCTGCCAGAAGCTTTTTCC
The DNA here is from genome assembly GCF_900408965.1 of Simochromis diagramma. NCBI lineage: Eukaryota > Metazoa > Chordata > Actinopteri > Cichliformes > Cichlidae > Simochromis > Simochromis diagramma. The sequence continues at coordinate 4,714,328 of NW_024387414.1, forward strand.
TGTCAAAACAGAGTTTTTCCTTCCCACTGTTGCCAAGTTCTTGCTCATAGGGGCTCATCTTATGTTGGGTTGTTTTCTTTCTGTTATATGTGTAAGGTATTTTAAGCATGGTGCTGATTTTCTAACACTAGAAAATAACTCAAAATGTTAGAAATATTCCAGTGTTAGAAAACCAGCACTCCTCAGTGTTAGCCACTGTTAATCTTCAAAACTGACTAGGTTACTTTTAAACATATAACACTGTCAAAAGTGTTAATTTAACACTCAACTGTGTTGTATTTAACACTCAGAGGTGTGGACCCATATAGACACTCTCCAGTGTTAATTTAACACTGGAGATTTTGCTGTGTACCTGGAGAGAACCCACACAAACACAGGGAGAACATGCAAAATCCACACAGAAAGACCCCAGCCTGATGGTGGAACTGAATTCAGGACCTTCCTGCTGTGAGGCAACAGTGCTGACCACTGTGTTACTGTGCCACTGTGATTTGGGGCAATATAAATAAAACTGAAGTGAATTGAACTGAATCCACAGCAGTCAACTCTGATAACAAATGAGGCTTTATGCCATCCATTGACGATGGCCTATTCAAGTAGATTTTGGAGCTTTCTTTATAAGATGAGAAACTGAGAGGTCATCCTTCCATCTTACAGTGAGGTCCAGCTGGCGAGATGTTTTTAGTAACCATGTCCTGACTGCCACACTTCTGGAAAGAGAGGCTTTCTTCTAACACTGACTTGAACGCCTCAGTCAAAGGTTTGGTGCAGCGTAGAGGAAAAATACTTGGCTGTTGTTCTTGCCTTTGCAGTCTTGTTTACTTTCCTTTGAAACGTAATATTTTCGATTGGTAGGGCTTAATGTTTATTACCTTTGACCCTGTGGAAGTCTGTATATTTGGGGATTACTGCAAGGACCTTATTGTGACCCCACCTGTAACAGCCGTCTCCCAGAGCTTTGAGGCAGCCAGTTAATATATGATTAAAACACTGGTTTAAAATATACACTTTATTAATCTGTGTTTTCCTTTGTTCTTATCTCTTTGTTTTTCTCTTCTTAGTCTCTTAATTTCTTCGGTTTTCTAAAAGAACAGGTTCCTACAAAAGAAAGCTGTCGTTAGTAAAGTCGGATCTATAGCTTTGGAGTGGCAGCAGTAATAGCAGCTTTAGTTAGACGCTCTCCTGCCATCATCTGAACAAGCTCCTGATTCGACCCCTCTGATTAGAATCACTTTCTGTCTTAATCCCCCCCTGCCAGACCAGACCAAACCAGTTTGAGTCAAAACCACTCGAGGCGAGTGCTCTGGTGGGCTGCCATGTCCTCTGCACTCAGGAGACAAACTACCCCTTAGCTGTACTTAATGCATCCAACCAATAACATTTCAGGTGCACTCCATGAAATACTTCCTTAGTACAGCTTTTCTCTGGAGCTTGTGCTCTGTCGTTTTCTACCTGACTGATCACAAATAAAAAGCAATGTGACATCTGGCAGTCACTAAGGTTGTCTGACACAAACTGTTTGATTTCATATAATATGTGTAGTTTATATCGGAAATATTGATACAGTGACAAGCATTGGCAAAAGATTTTAAACATGTTTGATTTTCATCTTTTTGTTCATTCTTGTTTTGTTTTTTTTTACTTTTACTTTCACTTTGAAGTAATTTACAGGAGCATAATGAAATTCTAAAGAATGTTTGTTTATGCCGGCTCAATATGTTACGGCACAGCTGACAGCTGGCATACTATGTATGGTAATACAAGTAGTCAAGCAAAGGAGATGGTTTTGAAACAAATGGAAATGTAATGTCACTAAAGAAAACACCTTCTACTTCACATGGATATTTTCCTATATTTTTAATATTTTGTTATTTATACTATATATTATTTCTAACTCTCAAGCAAATCACCATCTCCATTAAAAGAGCTTGGAAATGAAACTAAATAAGATGTTGTGTTCAAACATAAATGGTCAGCATTTAAGAGTCGGGAAAACGAATGTTACCCCTGTGATCCTCCCAGGGGAATAACTGACCTAATAGCAAGCAGGATTATCAGGGGCATTTTATTTGCTGCCGACAAAAAAAATAAATAAATATTCTCAATCTTTTTACCTTATAGTCTTCCAACTTGTACAGGCGCTCAGTCATTCACATTCACACTGTAATGGAGATAAAACCCCAGCCAGTCAGGGGTGTGAAAAAACACAAATGGACATAGAAACCTTTCCATGGCTGCTTAGCCTATAACAGATAACCACATACCCGCAGCACATGTTGTGTAGCATGCTTATATGATATATTGGACGCTTGCATAACAATACATCAAACAGTTAAGTGGGAGGCATCACTATCATGCCTAGTTTGGCCACAGTAAACCACTCATGTATGTCTTTCATTTTGAAATAAGAGTAATAAGAATTCTTCCATAACGACTAAATAACTTTTTTGAACTTTTAACTCTAACCGATTTGAACTAATGAAAACTTTACAAATGTTTCATTTATTATTATCATAACATTTTCTCTTGGTTTTTCATTGTATTTGAATATTTTAATTCATCGTACTTTATAAAACTCCCTCCAACATTGCCAAAGCCATATGTAAAATTGTTTAATTTAAATTTTTTAGGAAATGCTTCTGTTTTATGTGTACATTTTTTTCCACACACATATAAAATTGGTTATAGAGAAACTGAATTAGAGCCTAATTTTGGGAAAGGAAAAAACAAACATAATATACTCATTTTATAATAGAATCATTAGTGTCATCTTAATGATTCATTTTGCACTTTATGAGTATAGCACAGCAATGTGAACAAAAGCAAACTTGACTTTTTTGTTCCTTTAACACATAAAGAATTTTTTTTAATAATATATAATATGTAATTGGGTTTTGTTCCTAGTCTATGTTATTGACTGAAGAAAATTTTGTGACAGAAAAGAGACATCACTGTGCATAGTAAGCATGACCAATGATAGCTAGTCCCATCCTGGCCACACTGTTTGATAGATGACACTCTGTGAAAAATGCAGTGCATCAAAGTTCTAATTACAAAAAAACAAACAAAAACAGTCTAATTATAGCTTGTAGCTATTTTGCTATTTGAGCTTATGTTCCACTAATGTATGATGATGATGTTTATAGTGATTCTGAATATTTTTGGATGTCAGCTGCAGCACTTATAAAATATTTGGCACAAACAACCTCAACATGATGGATAACTGTTTGACCTAGGCCCGTCCAGAGCCTTGGAAAAAAAAAATCTTCTGAAACATAAAGCAAAGCTGAAATGATGTGATAGAAATACACGGACGCGTGAATACATTTGCACCTGTTCTCACATCACACTCGGGAAAGCTGCGAACGTATAATGTTGGAGATCATTTTTTTTATTTGCTTTTAATTCTTTTCACATCACATTGTCAGTTTGAGTGACAGGTGGCAGAACATTTCAGGGTCTGTCTCCTCTCTTCCACGTGAGGCTGTCAGACTTTGACTGGGATCCACTCAGTCTGCAGGAGAGAGGCTGCTCCCAGGTGGGTTGCTGCTGTCTGCCTGTCTTGAAAGTGCTTTGCGTCTGCAGGCCAAGAGAGAAAGAGAAGGAGCGGTGGGGTGTTGGTAGTGGGGGGTGGGGTCCTTATGGACCTCTTCCAGCCTGGCGTCTAGAGGATTTTACACCATTTCATCTCAAAAATGGAAATGTCACGGCTCGGTACATCTCCCCAACAATTGGAATCTGGGCCAGTGGTTTATTTATTTCATTCCCTACCATTCTTGTATAAGCAGCAACCTTCTTCATATAAATAGTTATTGTGACTTTGTCTTTGCCATTTTCTGGTGCTCTTTTTCTGTTTTTTCTTTCCTTTCCTCTGCATTCCTTTCCATTCTGTCTTTTCATTCATTCTCTCACATAAATACTATAGACTCCCTGCCAACAGGTCTACAGTGATAGGGATGAGCAGTTCCAGTGTGAGACAGAATGAGACCCAGGGTGAGGAAGGAGGAGAGACAGGGTGAGCAGTGTGCCTGATGGCCGGGATGTCTGTGTGGGGAAGGGGGTTTGCTCAGAATTGGATAGGGGGATTGGATTAGTAAGAGCTTGTGACCCAGCTGGATAGAAAAGGAAGAAAAAAAAATACTTTTGCAATATTGTGGGTGGGTAGGTGGGGTACTGTGAGGAAACAGAGAGAAAGTAACAGGGACAATGTGTCCTGGAGGTATGGAAACCCTTGTGCTGTGCAGTACATGTAATTAGTTCACGTGAATCACTGCAGCCTTGTGTTTTGGGTGAGTAGGATGTTTATGACAGTCACACATAATGGCAAATGAAATGTGTGAAACCAAAGATGACCCATAATGACAGATTCTTTTTTAGTCAGTTTTGTGTGGGCTTGTCCCAAGAATTGGCGCTGTGCGTGCTGCAACATGAAAGAGCGATTTCACAGCTTCAAGTGGCATCAGAAAATTCTCTTTTATGTGCATTCCAGTGCTTCTGCTTTTTTTATTTTTTGGGGTGGGGAGTTTTATGTGTTGCACTATTTTTTTTAAACTTGAAGACTATACAAGTCTCAGTCAGTGTGTCACGGGCAGGGTCATAGATTAATTTCAATCTGCAAAAGGACAGCTTGACAAAAATACGTAAATAAAAAATGAATAAAGCATCTCCTTCTACTAGTTTAAAAAGAAAAAAAATAATTTGCTGAAATCGGACAAGGGTTCTTAATAGGCAGGTCACTGTTTAACTCCTGTAATATTCATTACCTCCCCACCCCCATGCCCCTCTGTTGTTGGTGTTGTATGTGACACAATGCTGTCCTAACTCATTAATGCAAAGCCTTTGGGAGCCATTGAGTGTTGACAGATCCCAAACAGGGTTAACAGCACCACATCTCTTACCCTGACATAACATGTACTAATGGTCTTTTTTGCAGGAAGGAGGCATCGCCTAGATGGGGGGGAGGGCTTCTAGGCTGTAATGCCCCCTGCTGTTCATGGGGAGGCAATAATTATCCCTCAGATGATAATTATTGATTTCCAATTGTTTTTAAATGAATATTGATCTACAGGTTTCTCCTGTTAGGCACAACACCCCAAGGATTAGAAAAGATGCTTCAGTGGTGCTGCCGCAACAGTGTTTTGGCTCAAATTTCTGGTGTTTGTTTATCTTGGTAGGTACTTCATTGATCGACACACAGATCTGGAGAGGCAGTTCAACATCAATGTGGACAATGGCAGGATCACGCTGGCCAAACCATTGGACAGAGAGACAGACATGTGGCACAATATTACAGTAACAGCCACAGAAGTCAGTAAGTAACATTTGCTGGCTCTGTTCTCCCCTGCTGTGCACACTGTCCGTAATGATTTACCCCCAAAGCTTTAGAAAATAAAGCTTTGGGTTTTTTTGTTTTTTAATGGGTAACAGCAGAAACACATGTATGCTATCTTACTCCTTTGAACAACTTTATGGGTGTTCTCAGTCAAAGGAATCACTGACCTGCTTCACAAAGTTCTCCATTCAACAGTATAGAGCTGCTTTCTAAACCAGCACTTTTAATCGCTCCAAGAGTATGGCACAAACAATTAGCATTTGAATCCACAGAGGCATTAAATACGTTAATTTGCTGAGTTTTGATTGAATTAAACAGCTCAGTAGTCAATTTGTGAAAGTGCAAGAACATTAAGACGTATCAAATAAACAGTTTTAAAGACATGCTCCAGAGTGGATTGCTCCAACGCCAGCATCCATTACAGATTAGAGAACATCTGCGAACCGCAAAACTCACTGACTACGTAGAAAATCTTGCCGGCAGAGCTACAAACAGCTCCAACCATATGTAAGGCTTTATTTGCATACAGATTGTTTCAGGGGGGCTGTATGTTGTGATAAAGCTTAATGTACCCCTTTAAGCTATTGGAATAGAAATTTACACAGCTTGTAACTTTTTTCTGTCTGATTCGTCTCTTCTATCTCTTCCTCCTCTCTATGTCTCATCATCTATCTGTCACTTTCTTTCTTTAATCAAAGAAAACACATATTAATTGTCAGAAAATAGAAAGAAAAAAAAGTCCGTACACTGTCGCAATGTTTTGGCCATGCGGTAAAGACAAATCCCACCGTCGCAGCAGCCTATTGGAGAAACTGAATGTGTCTCATTTGATAAGCTGGTTCCCTTGTCATGTCGTGCACCCTTACATTGAAAGCACATTTTCATGCCTCTTGGCAAAGTAACTGTGGCTTGAGATAGTGGCATCTCTGAGAACACCTAATAGGAATTTGCCAAAATAAATACAGCAGTTTTGCTATTCTTCACGGATGGGGAGGAGAAGCCGGTGTCTTCTCTGGCGTGAAAAGCAATAGATGTGTTCCCAGTTCTATCCCGATGCCATTTGCCACCCAAACTGAGGAACGTTCTGCTGCCTCGCACCAGTTGACATCTGACTAATCAGATTCTATTCCCTGTCTGCTACTAGGGGGAAATCGCTTGCGAGGGGAGGGCACACTGTCTCCCCTCCCTCTGCTCTAATCCATCTATCACTGTCTATCAGACTGTCAATTTCCACTCACCTCGCTGCTTACCTCTTTTTCAATTCATCTCCTGGAAAGGCTGAAGGCCCTGAGTTTCTACTGCGTCTACTGCTTCATTTTAAGGTTTTACTGAAATTATGAAAGAGAAAATGCTTTTATGCAAATAATTTGGTATTCCATGCTCAGAAATGTATATTAATGTAATCCTCTGTGACAGTGGTTTAATTTCTTCATAGAAATGTGACAGTGTAACTTTTAAAGACAACAGCTGTTGGAATGGCGGGAATTATCCTAATAAATAAGCAGTGAAAGGCAGTCTGGCACTTTTCACAGCACTCAGGATTTCTGCTGCTGCAGCTTCACTCTGTCTGGTATGGCCCGATGTTTATAGCAGATAAAATCTGAGAACTCTGGGAAAATGCGATCACATGTGCTGACTTTATGATGTGGTACCTGGTATACAGCATAAAGTATGTTGTATATAAGCATGTCCTCAATGTAGCTAATCTGTAAAAATGAAAGGAAATTACAAAAACACACGCACGGTTCAAGAAAAATGTAGTGTACGTCTAAAATAACATTGCAAAGCATTCTCTTAAATTGATAATTTTCCAAATCAATAAAAATAATTTAAACAAAAATCACTATTGTCCCTGGCCACGGTGACACAACCCTCTTGGGTCCACATTAATAGATAATTGCTTTTAAAGGTGGCATTTGCACCACTGATTAATAAATACACCATTCACAGAGACTCTCGAAAGCGACTGTCAATTACCAGTGATGAATAATTCCAATCAAAATCTAATCTAATTAAACTGCCTTTTATTGTCTTTTTAGACTTCAGTTACCAATGACTCATTAATATGCATGTTTTAACCCTCATGTTTTAAACATTACAGTGTACAGGGGATTTTCAAAAGCACTTTGAATAGGATTTTTTTCCATTTCTGTTGCCTGGAATCCTGTTTTGCATCGTTGATACTGGCTGAAATTTAGATTGATGTGGCTTATCATCTGTCCTCCCATCAGCCCAGGAAATGAAGGGAGAATAAAGATGGAAAATAAAGGAAATTAAAACTAGGTCACAGAATTTACCTGGGATTTCAAGTATAACATTTTTTCCATCACTGTCTCTTCTTATTTATTAATCTCCACTTTCCTCTACATCTTTTGATTCCTTATGATTCTATCTATCTATCTATCTATCTATCTATCTATCTATCTATCTATCTATCTATCTAATCAGGAAATCACAGCCAGATATCAAGGGCAGTTGTGGCCATCAGAGTAATGGACATTAACGACAATGCACCCGAATTTGCCACCGAATACGAGGCCTTTTTATGTGAAAATGGAAAGCCTGGACAGGTAAGGAAAGAAGACGCTCATTCATCAAAGCAGTTATCTATCAATTTCTTACTCTCTGTCCTTTTCTTTCTCTTTCTCCTCCTTTGTAATGATTGGCCACAGTGAATTATAGGCTATTTATTTCAGTGGGAAACTACAGAGGTGGGAGTACGGTCCTTTTTCTCCACAACAGTCCTCCCTCCACACAGTGTGCGCTGAGCAAAGGGGAAATGAGAGCAGTCAGGATTGATCAGAGTGGATCATAATTCAAGACTGTCTTTCATGTCCTCCTCCAGATGGCACAATGCTTCCCCCAGCCAAAAATCGTGGACAAGTACTTAGCATTCTCCTTTTCATCAATCGACCTCATTCACGGGACCTGTGTATATACCATAGGGAGTTTTATTGAAAGGAGGAGAGAGAAAAAAAAGTAAACAGAGAAAAGATGAAACTGTCCTGCTGGGCCTGAATTCTAATTTCCAATAAATCATAAAGACATACAGTGTGATAAGACCTATGATGACAGATTAACAGATAGAGCCAGGAGCCTGAAAGTGTGCCAGACTAGACAGGACCTCATTGATAATAATCTCAAACTCCAGGAATGAATAGGGCACATATTTCATCAGGTATGATCCAGCCACTATTACACTGAGGCAATCTGCGGTGGCAAAAACAGAGTAATGAATAGGCTGCCTCCTCTAATGGCTTTGAGCCCTCCTCTGTAAATCTGCTTTTCTATCTGTTTTCAACACAGGTGATCCAGACTGTCAGTGCGGTGGACAAAGATGACCCAATCCAGGGCCATTACTTTGACTATCGTTTAGTCCCTGAGATGCTAAACAACCCCAATTTTACCATCAAAAACAACCAAGGTGAGAAGCAGGTGACATCAGAGAAAAATAAGTCTTTTGTTGCAGAATGACTGAAGTTTCTGCAAATTTTTTCAATGGCTTTCCAGTCTAATCTCTAACCCGCGGCACGTTAGCCATACTGGAGATGAAATCTGGTAGATCAGTGTAGCTCACAATTAGCAGATGTGAAATTGTCTGGACACCAGCTTCTTTTTACTCCCCAGCGCGTTTTGAGGGAAACTAAATGAATGGGATCCAAATGGCTTTTCCTGGTATTCTTTCAGCTAAATGTAGGGTGACTTCCTAGGAGCTGTTGCAGTGTGGCAGATGGTACTAAATTTATTTGCTAAATACTTTGAATGGTTTATTTGCCATTTTCTCATGTTTTTTATTCCATTCCTCTTCTCTTGCCTTTCCTTCATTACCGACTCTGAACCGACTGTGTTCACCATGAGTTGTGTAATAGTTTCAGCTTGGGGCAGAAAGATCTTCATATGGTACTACCCTTCTGTTTCGATGTGGAAGCTGTAGGCAAAGTTACTGCTACCTCTCTTTGATGCAAGATGGGTTTGTATAAATCAGGTCAAGTGGGGTACCATTTTTTTTATTATAATATTTTTTAACAAACCTTGCGCTTCCGAACAGCAGTGGCAGGATATGTGTATAACATCCCAGCGTGTTATGAATAAAAGGCTGCACCAGCACAGACTTGCTTCAGATTATTTAGTCTTAACTCTGGATCAACTTCAAAGTTTATAAAACTTGCATGCTCCTGAATCCTGTCCTTTTGTGCAGAGGAGATTTATTAGTTTCTTAAGATGATGTAGCAGATAAAACCTCCACTAGAAATGATTCACCTCTAAAAGCACAGCTCTGTGTTTGACCAGTGAACAAAAAGCCTCCTCTCTTCCTCAAATGCCTGAAACAAAAGTAAATATGTGTTGTGGTTTGGCTCCATATATTACATACCACACCACAGCAGCCACTTGTCTATGGTAATGTTAATTCTAAACAGAAAAAAGCCCATTGCACCATATTCCTCTGCACTTGAGTGACTATTTCTATCTGAGGCGGCAGCTGTGGGAGACACTTCAGTGAAGAGCGTCGGGCTCCTGTGAGCCTCTGTGTGCTGCTTTTGTTTGTGATGATGAGTCTAATTGTAGGGAATGCACAGTGAAGAGGTTAGGGGTAGCCTGCCATGGGGAAAATGGCGAAGGTTCTGACCAGCTATATAGAAGATACTGAGCGTCCTCACAACTGAGTATTCAGTAGGCGGGATGCAACAGAGCAGGGCTTCCCATCCTTGGTAGCTGAGACAACATACTCACCATGATGCAAAAAATGTAATTCTGCTGATAGACATTATTTTCACACTAACGTTTGTATGAGGAAATAACACAATGTTCCTTTTACAAATGCAATGTTCAACACATTAGGAATAAAATGTACTATTGCTGAATTCATTATGCTCAAGGGTTTTACCGCTACAGTTTCTGGTGGCTAATGTCACCTAATCTTTGACAGGTACTGCTTTATCGTCATTAAAAGAACAGAATCATCTCCTTTTAGAATTATCTTTATACTTGTGACTATTCAGAGTGATCCTTGTTTATTAAAAAATTAAAGGGTCCATCAAAAATGTAATTCCTACTTGGCAACACTTTTTTCCTGGGTCCCTCCAATATTTGAGGTTCATCTCTAGGTGCCCTCCTATTTCCATGACCATCAAGATATATTATGAATAAATGTCATACATACACGCACCGTGCATGTGTTTATCTGCTTTTGACTGCCAGATTGCCAGAGTGCCTGCTGCACACAATCTACATATGCAATCCACACAGTATATCCGATTTTAAACTGCAACCTCGTAATCCAGGACCTAATACAGTTAGACAGACAGTTAGATGCTGAATAATTTTCTCTAAAATTGCTCCTTCACTTTACCTCTACTTAAAACCATGTTGCCTCTTTTTTAGCATCATTGTGAGCGGGACAAGTAGCACTGGCCAGTAACTGCAACAGTCCATATTGCAGTTACTGGTTATGATACATTGCTGATAAATCGTCTCTTAAAAATTTAAATATAAACAGACTTTTCAAATAAGAGTGTAACTATTCAGACTGCCCAAAGTTTTGTCATTATGCCCCCTCTTTCCTCCTACAACACCAAAGAATTGTGTCTTGCACCCCGACTTGCTGAACCAGCTACAAGACAAAGGTTAACAAAGGAAAAGTGCTTGCTAAAGTAATTTTGCAGGCTAATTAGCCAATTAGCTGTACACCGAACAGCTTCAAACTTTACCTGCAAGTGTCAGTCAGTTTAAATATTAATTGTTGTAGTCCTTATTCTTCATCACCACTGCTGAATGAGCCTTTACTGCATGTTAACACAAAATTGTCTCCGGCTCTATAAACAACATTTACTGCTGCAAGTTAATTTTGTTAATGTTGTGATGCTGAAAGATTGTCAGTGAAACATGTAGTCTTACACTCAGATTTAAGGAAAGGCTTTTTTAGGGACTAATTATTAGTGTCTGTGATTATACAGCATACAATGACATGCCAATAATGAGGACACAATACAACTGTGACACAAACTGACACCCTAACCATTTTGTATATTTATTTCTAAGCAAATTTGGCCCTACCAATATGACCTCTTTCACTTCTTAGATCCTTTCATGTTAGGTTATAAAACATTTAATTTATGTAGGTTGTGAAACTTCAGAGGCATTGGGAATTTGAAAGTGTTTAGACTGTTGGTGTCACTTTTGCTGTCACTGCTGTCATTTGTAGCCTCCCACATAATACGTTATTTATAGCAAATCTTAATTTAAATAAGGCTTTGCTTTTGTCATAGTGACAATTAATATTTCAATGTACACAGTGTTCATCAGAACGCTAACAGTCAGTAGATGAAACACTGTTCAAGTGGCCTAATATATAAAAGATAATAAAAACAGCATTGTTGTAAACCTGGTGAGTTCAGTCTGTTTGAAGGTTATGTGCACAGCTGTCTTTCTCTTTGAGTAGAAACTCCGTGTGTCGATTGGCAATTCTATTTTTTACCATCAATAGTTGCTAGGAAAATGCAAATCATCTGCATATCAGAACATGCCCCAATGGTTTACTTCACTATAGTTTATACTTCTTACTATGCAGTGCTCAATGATCTAAATAAAAAGGGACATGTCGGTGCTCACAAAGCAGAGTGTATCACTTTGTTGCAGCACTCATAAGAAAATAAATCTGAGCATATGTTCACATCAATTACAGATTGTGCAAAGCAAATAATTCTATCATGAAGTCTTCCATCTTATGATTAAGTTTGCTCTGTCAACACGAATGTTTCAACTTGGCCCTTCTCTCTGTATCACCCTCAAGCTGCGAGGCAAAGGTTAGACTATCAGAAATCTTGTATGTTTTCCATAAGATCAGCAGGAGTAGGTTCTTATGGGACTGCAAGTGTTTGATAATGTGAGGAAGCTAAGGAGTGCCAGCTAATGAGCAGACAGCTTCACAGAAGTGCCATCAAAGAGCAGCTGGCACCTTTCTGGGCCGACATGTGCCATCTTCTTAGCCAGTGTCGCCTGCCGTGGTCCCTTCATTTCTTCCACTTTCAAAGAGGGACGGCGAATTCAGGTTCACCTTTCTTCAGAATCCTCAAATTGGACTGTAGAGAAACGAAGGAAGGTGGTTGGAATCTATCTACAGCATTGGAATGTGAGAATGCTAAAAAGCCTAATGGCGATTGATGTGAAATTAGTTTACCCTCATGCTGCACTGATCTTCACACAATTTAATAATAGAACTTCAGTCTGTCACCACCATGAATAATAATGGGTTTTTCTCACGCCCTTGCAAAAATTCATCTCTGGCTTTACATCTCTCTGACAGACAATTCAATCAGTGTCCTAGCCAAGCATGATACCTTCCGACGACAGAAACAGGAGATGTACTTCCTGCCAATCATTGTGACGGACAATGGGAATCCGCCGATGAGCAGCACCAACACCTTGACGATCAGAGTCTGTGGGTGCAGTAAGGATGGCATTGTCCAGTCTTGCAACGTGGAGGCGTATGTCTTACCCATTGGACTTAGTATGGGGGCTTTAATTGCCATCCTTGCCTGCATTATACTACTGCTAGGTGAGGTATCCGTTCTGTTGTGCATCATTCCATTGAAGTGGTTTTAATGGATGTTGTAGACATCATAGATTTTTTTTCCTCCATAAAAGATGTACTTGTACTAACACAAAAATCCACTTGACCAATCCTAACCTAGTTTCCCGTGTATTTTTCTACCTATTTTTCAATCTTTCTTTCTGACAGTAATAGTAGTACTATTCGTGACCTTGAGGAGACACAAGAACGAGCCTCTGATTATCAAGGATGACGAAGATGTGAGGGAGAATATTATCCGTTATGATGATGAAGGAGGAGGTGAGGAGGACACCGAAGCATTTGACATTGCCACGCTGCAGAACCCGGATGGCATCAATGGGTACCTGCCACGCAAGGATATCAAGCCTGACCTGCAGTTTATGCCACGGGCAGGTCAACATTCGGGTCCAAATGGTGTGGATGTAGATGAATTCATCAACGTACGGCTCCACGAGGCAGACAATGATCCAACAGCACCACCTTACGACTCCATCCAGATCTATGGATACGAGGGCCGGGGATCCATTGCTGGCTCCCTCAGCTCACTGGAGACAGCGTCATCAGACTCTGACCAGAACTATGACTATCTTAGAGAATGGGGTCCACGCTTCAGAAGACTTGGGGAGCTCTACTCTGTGGGTGAGAGTGACCGTGAGACCTGACCTTTGATTTCTTAAAAACAAACAAACAAAAAAAAAAAGACTTAAGATTTTTTTTTTCTGTCCACATACTTGTGTATTGAACGCTAGGGGGTTTGTTGGCTTTTAGAAACTGGTGTTTAAAAAGAAAAAAAAACAGTTAATAACAAGGGAGGCCACCTTTTTGTAATCTTTTTAGAGTGAGGTATAGCAGTTGTCATCTACTATGTCAAGCGCATTATAATTGTTCAGCCAAACAATGTCTTTATTAGGAGATCTATGATTCTTGTGGAGTGTAACTTAGATTCCGTTGTGGAGTGTCTAGCAGTATTTTGGGTGTTAGTCATTTACTGTGACTACCAGTAGCAGAAAAACCCTGGCATTGCTGGTAGTTGCTCAGTGAACAGATATTTGTGGGTTCTCTGAAGCTTGAGCGGACACCATGCTCGATGCTCCATGGACAACAAGCTGGACTACAGAAGGTGGAGAGGGTTTCCTGTCTCCCTAAGCCACCCAGCTGATGGTGATTGCAAGGAACAAGACAATGACAAAGCAATATATGGTCTTCATTACAATGATGAATGTATGTATGATTTGAAAAAAAGCAAAAAGACAAACCAGTATTGGCTTTAAGGTGAATTTGTTATCATTTGATATGTTCTCTGGTGGCCACATTTATAAACTATCTAAAGCCCAGAAAGGCTTGCTTTATACAACTCTTTGTATTTACATGCTACAGGTGTGGGTTGCAAGCGTTACTAGCCTATAAAAGACTGAAGTGAAGACAAAAAAGAGAAATGTAGAAACTCTGAGGCCTTCTTTTTACAGAAGCAACATTAAATACAATTGTAATCTACTGTTTTTGACAAGAGATGTGTTGATTCTTCATTATTGTTCTGAGTTTTTGTATATCTGCTCCTAAGTCTTTTTTTTCTGTGCTGACTATTTGAAGTGAGTGTGTTCAGATTATTTCACATTCAACAGTTTTTTTTCTAACCACTCAAACACTATTTCATAACAGCCAAACCATATCATAAACCTATTGCAGTTGATGATGTAGATTAGATTTAAGCAGGCAAACAAGACCTCTAGGTTACTGTAGCAATGCAGATGAATTCATTAATTGGGACTTCAGAAATGGGATCTTTCTGACACATGCTAATTCTGTGTAAAATATATTTCGTAATATATTCCGAGGTGCAGCGTCTGAGCACAATAGTCCAATTGAGAACTAAGTGACTCTTTTTAAACATCAAATCTCATTTAGGAAACACAGATTGTGTTAGCCCAAGAAAAATGAATTTGCGGATCAAGACCATGTGCATATTGTGCTTACACTGTATGATATCAATAAAAAGACTTGTACTGTACATAGAGTTACTGCTAACGTCATTAGCTTTCAATGAGGTGGTAGGTTTTGTCTCTGCACGTTAGCTCTTGCACATTATGAGAATTTCAATGGCACTACAGCTGCGTGCATACTCAGTTTGTACTGATACAGTATTATGGCAGTTCTCGGTAGACTAAACAATATATATGGAATAGTCCTACATGCAGATCATATTTTCTACTGTGCTTTAATGCTTATAAATGTGTATGTTCAATTATTTACTCCCTGTACTGTAATCTAAGATACCCTGTATTGTTTCCTACTTTGTGAAATATATTTTTATAAATATTGCCGAATGAGTGTGCTTTTCTTATACAGGCTAGAGGTCAACACTACAAAACGTTGAAGACAGTGCTATGAAGATAATTTTCATGTCAGCTTAGTGACACAAAGCACAAAGTCATCCTTGGGCATATATTTGAAAAAGTAACCCTGATGACATCATGCCAGTGTCATCAAGGTCATCCTTGCCTGGAGACTACAAATAGTATAGCAGAAAGCACGTTTTACAGACATAACAAAACAGGACCACGGCCATCAAGTACTGATATTCTCTTTGGTGTCACAGGCATTGCTACGTTAGACACAAGTTGTACACTACTGATGGACTGCCCCACCGCTGGACTTTGAGAGCTAATTTGCCATTTTTAAAGAACAAGAACGCGTACATTTGATTGCGATATTGTAGAACAGAGAGAAAGCTGGGGAGACAAAGTGAGGGAATGACATGCAGCAAATGGCCTGGGGGTGACTGAAACCCAGGCAGCTACAGCAACAACTAGGCAGCTCTGTCAGGTATGCTACAGGGGTAGCCCCACCACCTATGGTTTTCAATGGGACTCCTTCACGAACCTCTATATGTGATAAATTGGGAGTGAGAGACCAATCTGTAACATACAAGCAGCTTTGACAAAATGTCAGTAAGATATCTGAGAACAGGCCAACTTGGCTGACTACTGAAATATTAGGATACCACTGTTGTTTAAGCTATGTTCATTACCTTGTGCCTGCAAGTTCCTAAACTTCCTGAAAGTAAGATTCAAGTATATAAATTAGTTGAAGAAGACCTATTTAAAAAAGCAAAATCATTTACATTTTTACACAAAAGTGCACTCAGATTTAAAGGAAATACACCAGAAGGGATACTGCAAGACATCAGCACAAAATAGCTCCTGCAATGTTTTGGATGTTCAAGAAACAAATACAAAACAACAGAATCTAAGATCAGCAGACACAAGTGGACCCATTCTCCAAACACCGGGATGGCTGTGCTGGTTCTCTAAAAATGCTTCTGGCAAGATTGTGCATCATCAGACAGCATGATAAAGACAGAAGCTGCCCTGTAGCATTATATTTCCCACACCGTTCTTCACTTAGTCACCTAGCATACTTTGGCCCTGCGCTGCTTGAATGCTATAAAAGTCAGTTTTGCTGTGTTGTTGATGTTGCTTTGGAAAGCAAAAATGGACTTCTAACCCACTTGAGTTAGTATTCTGTTAAAACAGCCTTAGACTAAACCTGCATCCTAAAAGCAGAATCAAGATAGGGAAATACATCAATAGAGAAAAAGAATGTCAGTGCTTATCATTTTCCCCTTTCCCAGTTTACTTGCCTTGAAAACAGCTGTCATGTTGAAGGTAACCTTTCATCCTTAAAAGTTGCCACTTACTTGAAGAAATTGTGCTGTCTTAAGAATTTAGTTTATCATTTTGACATTATGAAGATGGAACAGTTCTAGTTTTGCGAGAATGTAGCCAACAGTGCAGCAGGACTGAACTTTGTACTGCTTTGTCATGCAGATTGGAAAACAGCAGTCATTTATGGTTGCAGAGTCAGTGAGGGAAAGAAGGATAGAATCAAGAAGCATTACACATGCTGTGTGTATTTTTACACACTTGTCAATATCTAAAACATTTTGTTAGTCTTAACATTTAAACTGTGCCATATCAAGATACCATTGTGTATTAAACCTGATTTATTACTCCTCTCAGATATAAACCAGAGAGATTCTATTGTGTTACAGTAAAGCTTATCTGACCATGCTATTTATTTATTTATGTTTTTGGAGCAAGATCTCCTGTTTCCTGGCCTTTATAGCATTATTTCTTAACGATATTTCCTTTTCTTGATGTCTTCTTTCTGTTAATCTTGTTGGAAGATTGAAATTTTTACGGGTTTATCTGATATCAAGGTTTCTCATAAATACAAAAAAGCTTTGATAGTATCAAATACAGACACTGCCTCACTGAACTGAAAGACAAAAAAAAATCATGCTAATCTGCTTGCACATATGCCTACAGCATATAAAGAGTGCACATGCACAGCTAATACTGCTGCAATGAAAACAATACAAATACTAGCTATAGTGATTAGTTACATTTAAATTAAAAACCAAAAAAAAATCTGATTCTACACACTATTATTCACCATTTAGTTTTCCAAACTTGCCAGAGTGGTCTTAGTTTTTCAGATGCTATTGGCCTCTGGGTTTGGATATGATGTTAAGCCTGAAGGCTGCTATCTTTATGCACCTAAACCATTAGTCAAAATCAGCCATGGAACACATTTTAGCAACTGATATCTTCAGCTAAATGATAGCACAAATTGTTTTTTGGAATGTGCGACCCCGGCAGGTCAGCAAACTCATTTGTAGTCAATCTTCATGCTCCCCCACTGCTGTGTATGGCTGCAGGTTTGACAGAAGTTGCCTAACTAAAGAGTAAATCAAATTACCTTCTCACTTTTGTCACGTAATGGAAGTGTCCCTCGGGTGACAACTTTGCGCTCGTTGTTCCCTGCTGATATGTGCCAGATTTTATATGGCAGCCCTGTGGCTCCAACTCGTGTGGTGTAGAAACTGTAATTACTGTTGCCTGGCAGAGATGCCCCCAATTATAAACAAACTTTGGTGCATACAAATTAAGAAAGCTGCTTTCTATTCTGGCTTTGAGCTACAGATATCACATTTTTTTCTTCTTGTGTTTTTTTTTTTTTTGTTTGTTTTTGTGTGTGTGTTTAGTTTTTTGTGTTTGTTTTTTTATTTATTTATTTCATATTCACCTTGGCTTTATTAATATTTACTGGTAGTGTTGGAACGGGTGAGGACCGCTGATGGGGAATTAGGGAAAATTGGGGGTGGTTTCCACTGATCTAATTTTAAAAGTGTCAGAGAATAGAGGAATGAGAAGTACGGTAGCAAAATGATTGGCAGCAGTCTGAATGGGAGGAATTCCTTCAGTGAGATGAAGTCTTGAGTTAGGAATCATCTTGCTAATTCAAGATCGTGTCTAACACTAAACTTCATGATAAAGCAATTAACCAAAGAGCTAATGAGCTTGAAAAGAACAAAGCTTGATTGAAACATGCTATACTGCTGCAGAACACTATTCATCCTATCAGCTATTGCTATTTTAAAAAAGTGTTATGGTTTAGAATTTCAGTAATGATAGTTAAAAACTTTAACAAATCAAATGTAACACATCTCTGAAGACCAACACAGAGAGACTGAGGAGAAGCTTCTTTCCGCAGGCAATACGGTCTCTCAATCACACCACCACATAGTACTGACCCACACATATGGTTTTTACACACACACTGGACATTCTGGACATTTGTTTACACTAGTGGCCACTGCACAACTACACTGCGTGGTCATCTAATCAAATCACTTTATCACAAGTCACTTAAATAAATCACTTTTAAGCATATTTGCACTGCACAAGACACTTAAATATGTGGATACAACCCTGGACATTACATTTCTTTCATTACCATTTATTACTCGTACAGCTGCTCTTATTGTTCTATATTTCTTCATTTATTCTTATATATTTTCTATATTGTGTATTTTGTGTATTGTGTATTTTGTTGTACAGTTATTTTATTTTTAACTTTAATTGTTATATTTTATTTTATTCTTTCCTAGTTAAATTTATCCTTAATTTTAATTTTCATATTTATTTCCTATCCTATTCATAGTCTTTTATTTTAGGTCACGAGCAGTTGTCTAAACATTTCACTGCATATCGTACTGTGTACGACTGTGTATGTGACAAATAAAATTTGAATTTGAATTTGAATATAAGTAATATATAAATTTATCCTAATGTTCTCAACATTTTAGCTGCATATTTAGTTCCCAAAGTTAAATTAACAATGACCAACCGAAAGACAATAATTGTGCAGCTTTTAGTAGGACTTTCATTTGCCTATTAGTACATAATAATAATAATAATAATAATAATAATACCTCTCCGACCTTTTACACCTTTATGTTCCATCTCGTGCTCTACGATCTCAGCACTCTGGCCTTCTAAAGGTTCCTAGAGCCAGAAAAAAAAACAATTGGAGAGCGTGCTTTTTCTTTTCGTGCCCCGTTTCTGTGGAGGTTTTTTAAACTAAGTTGAAGACACATTTGTTCACCCTATCCTGCATTTCTTAATTCTATGGCTTTTAGTTTTTAAATTTTTATTGTTTTTAATTTGTATTGTGTCTTTTACCTGTATTGCTATGTATCACTTTTATTCTATTTATCTCTTAGTTGTACAGCACTTTGTTTGAAAGTACTTTATAAATAAAGTTATTATTATTATTATTAGTAGTAGTAGTAGTAGCACATACATCCCCTGTCTTAGGATTGAAAATAACTCAAAAAATTAAATATTTGTAATCTAACTCACTGAGCTGCTCATAAAGATATTGCTAAAAGAAATCATTAGCCTTCCAAATACATACTGTACATATTACTGTATGAAAAACTAAGCCCTGTACAGTTTCTCTTAAATACTTTTCTTACCTTTTCTCTCAATAAAATCCCAACAGAATTCACAAACAAACCTGTTTCTTTAGTCTATGAATTTATTCCTTCATTATGATTGAACTTATTCAGAGAGGATAACCTTAAAAGTAACTTTTTAATTATGTTCCATCAAACAGTATTTACATATCTAATTTAGTCCACTTTGATCTTCACTACAAAAGAAAATCAAAGTAAAAACTGGATTCAGGTACAGCGATAATGGAATACATGGATGTTTCTACACAAATGATAATAGCAAAAAACAAAAAACAGAAAAGAAAACACCCAACATTAAAGAAAAACTGTCTTTAGGCTTGTTTCCAGAATGGAAAGCGATTTGAAGGGATTAAATCCTACCAGGAAAAGAATCATGAGAATGGTCTAACTAATCTTGTGTTTTCACCACTGGTCACTGAACCGCCAAACCACACAAACACCATATGGTCCCAGCTGCTGGACTAATTCATTCTCCTAGCACTGTTCAAAGTTTTCTTGACATGCAAGACTGTGTGACCAAATCTCAGTCAGCAAACTTTGACATTCAGTTAAGCTACAGTTGGAACTTCCATTCCTTCTGGTTTGTTGATTTGTGTCAGCCGGTAACTAATAAAATATATCTAAATAAATTTTGTGTTCCAAGAATGCAAAACAAAAAAAAGCTACAGCAGAAATCCAGCCACAAAAAAACAGAGAACTCATTCATCCAGACTCTTTATTTTCTTTTTTTTCAGTATCATCAGCTACAAGCAGGCAAACATACACGAAACAAAATTTTTCTTTATGTGCATTTATTTTTCAAGAGCCTGGAAGGTAGTTTTTAGTCAGAAATGTATTCACAAATCCAAGTATATGTTAAATTATGGTTTTCAGCTGTAATCTATCTTTCAAAAATATTCTGGTCATTCCTTGGAAAAACATAAAGTCTCTCTTATTATACCTTTAATTCAGCACCAATATGGGGTTTTTTTGTGTTTGTTTTTTAGGTGTGTGTTTGTGTGTGGGCTCCAGTTTTAGCAGCAGAGAGGATAGCTGTTGTTTTGATTCATTGGTCGCTAACACGGTGGTCCTAATCATGCACCATGGAGTGTATAATTGACCCCTCTTGCAATTAGCATTAATTAGCACCTCTGTTGGTGGATAGCACAGCCAGCAGAAATGCACCATAACTGTCCTGCCGTTTCTGTCATGCACCGTTTTCTCAGCTTCAGCCAAAAACCTGCTGGAATCCAAATTGGTTCCTGAGCAGATCGGAACCCTCACAGCTGCTCTTGGGATGAAAGAAACTTGGTCCTGCTGGAGTACAGTTCAGGTTTTATGAGCAGACACGTAGAGCTGGTTAGACACTGCGCTATTGAGAGTTACAGCTGTTCACACCTACATCTTCACATCTATTGTTGTTTTTTTAATTTGGTTTCTTTTCAATAAAAGCTACATAAAACTAATAAGCAGCCGGAACTGTAAATGACAATTAAAAATATGGGCTGAAATATGTATTTTTCAATGCTTTCCATAATGTCCAAATGGAAAACAAGTTTAGTCTATGCACCCCTGTATTTAGTACTCTAAATCAGCAATTACCATAAACTTAAATATTTAACACAACTCAGCTCTTTCTACACAATGACCAACCAGTACAGCACCAGCAGTAATGAACCAATCCATCTTTCACTTTCTTGTTCCACTCTCCATTCACTTGTGAACAAGGCCCCTTATTAAGCTTTGTCTAAAGGGCGGATAGGTTCTCCCTTAAAGATAAGGTGAGGATCACAGTCATTCAGGAGATGCTCAAAGCAGAATCGCATCTCCTTATCAATGAGATGGTTTGGACATCTAACTAGGATGCCTCCTGGGTACCTCCCAGGTGAGGTTTACAAGCATATCCTAGCAGAGGCCCCTGGGCAGATCCAGGACATGGTGCAGGAATTGCGTTTTGAACTCAGTTCCTGGCTCCTGGTCTCTGTTTTCATGTCTGGTGTGAGTCCATCTCACATCTCCCATCTCCATGTTTAGTGTGTCTTTTGAGTTGCTCCATTTTTTTTTACTGAGTTTTAGTTCATCTCTTGCATTGGTTAAAATAAATAAATAAAACAACTCATATTTTGTTATACAATCAGCCTGCGGTCACCCACATTTGGTTCATCTCCTCTTCCTGAAAGCATATTATTCTTAATAGATGACAGCAGCAGTAGATTAGGGGCATGGAGTATTTTACATATATATGTTTTGTAAATTCCAAATGTTTTTCCTTACTTTTAACAAAATAAGACTGTGGCATAAATGATTCTTATATGCTGATTTTTTAGTTGATAGTATTAAATACTAAATAAAATTTAAAAACAAATAAGTATTGTTCACACCCTATTTAAGGGCACATAAAAGCAGTCACTAATGGCCAAGTAATAATGAAGCAGCATTGACATAAACTGCACCATTTTAAAGAATGTAAAAAATCTAATCTGAACATAAAGAAGTAATGATTAGTTATTTGCCATTTAAGCAGCAGATGCAGTGGTCATAATGTAGACATGGCATACATGAGTTAATCATTGTACACTGGGTCATTAAGGTCTACTGCAATGCTCTCCAGTAACATGGAAAATGTTTTAACTTTTGATGTAGTTAATTACCTAGCAATTAAACTTTCTTTATCAGCACTTTTCTCAATGATGTATTAGCCTGTGTAGTAAGAATAGAGCTGATATAGTCAGGACAAAATGACTTACCACATTGTCACTTCAAGATGTGATGGAGTGAATTTATCAAGTTGTATCAAGAGACTCAAAACGCCTTTTTTGCCTTTCATGACAAATGGGTGCAAGCTGCTATGTGCTGCAACTTTTCCAGGTTGAGAAAGTTTAGACAATTCAAAGAAACTAAATGATTTTTTTCCATTATATATATATATATATATATACGGGGTGCACATAAGTGGTCCGCAGGTGCGAATCTGCTGTCAAAATAAAAGATGCGCATCAGATAAGAAGTTGCAAGGCACGTTTGCGTACATATAAAAGGCACTGTTTTTGTCCACTAGAGTGGGATTTTCACTGCATATTCTGCACCACATCTCTGTGCATTCATCATTTGTTTGAAGCCAGCTCACCTCCTGCAACCACTTTTCCGAGAATACGTGCTTCTTTTGCGGTTCGGACCCCTTTCTGACATTTCTTTGGAGGTGGAGGAACACCAAAGTAATTGCTTAAAGGAGCTTGCTTGCTTGCTAGGAGATCTAAACAAATGTCTGTCCTCCTCCAGAAAATCTTATGTACGCAAACGCGCGTTGCAACTTCTTATCTGGTGCGCGTCTTTTATTTTGACAGCGAATGCGCACCTGCGGACCACTTATGTGCACCCCTGTGTATATATGTGTGAGTGTGTGTGTGTATGTGCGTGTGTGTGTGTATGTATATGTAAGGGGAAAAAAATCTGTGTACTGATGAGACAAAAGTTTAACTTTTAGGAAGGTGTTTGGAAGGTGCCTGTGGAATTCACAGGTACCTGTAACTGTCCACAATGTCTGCAATGTTGCCTACTGGAACTGCAGTCAGTTCTGACTACTGGCTACTCCCTCTTTTGTTACCATCTGACTAAACTTCTCCAGTTCGAATAACATTGCGATGTTGATGCTGTAGATCCTAGCGGAGTGGATCAGTGAATCGATGTCTTATTAACTCCCGGCATACAGCTTGAAATCATCCATGTAGAGGAGATATCTAATGACTGGCCTATTCTGTAGTTTGTTTTTGTAGCCAGTCTTGTCAGTGATCTCACTGAAGGGGTTCAGGCCTATGTAGAACAGCAGTGGGGACAGAGCGTCTCCTTGCTAAACCTTGCACTTGATGGTAACTTGTGCTATGCTATGATGCCTGCCAGGAGATGTGGTATCGAGGCAGGTTATTTGGAGGTAGTTGGACGGGCCCGGTCCCTTTTGGGGATCATTGTGGATCGGGACTGTCCATTCAGGGTGAGTATTGTGCATAAGCAGCTTGTTCGTTTGTGCTCCTAGAGATTGATGAAGTGTAGTTAGCATCTTTAGCCAGTAGGTGTGAATCACGTCAGGGCCTGGTACTGTCCAAGACCCTTTCTTTCTTAGCCTCTTTAGCCTCTTACTTAGGTTACTGTGCTCTTGGATCCACTACTATATACATATATATGTACTCCATGGACATATGATACCCACATGAATTACTACGCTAATCTGACTCTACATGCCCAACATTTTATTTGACCATTTATTTTGTTGAAAATGGTTTCACGGGTTATATGTATATATATTGATGTTCCCTAGCTTGTAATCCTGTTGGTTCAAATGTAATATTCTTTCCCTCGAAATGTATTATTCATCCTGTGAGTTGTTTTGATGTGGGAAATAAAAGAGTTGGCATGCAGGCCTCTCTGTCCAAAGCCTCAGGTAAAAAAAAAAGATGACTGCTGCTAATCTCCAGCTGGACTCTGTTACAAGCAATCAATACCATTATATTCAAATCAAAACCAAAGCCTCCAGATCACAGTATTCCATGAGTATGGTAAGTACATTAATCCATTCTCTCTCTTTCAGTCTTCAGAGACAACACAAAAACCCTTTCACATCACCTAAAACTATTTTTAAATAAGTAAATGTATTTGTAAAATTGCAGTTTTGGACAAAATGGTCCAAAGGCGCTTAGGGTTTCAAGAAGCACATAAACTCCAGGTTGTGAGCTCTTGTAGAAATGCTGCCTTGCACACCATCACCTTTGATCGTGATATGCATATTTCATGGCCAATGTAATGTCAATGAGTCCTCGACTAATCCACCTCAGAGCCACTGGGAGCACACCCAATGATAAGGGTGAGTGAACTCAAACAGACTGAGATAAATATTGTATTTTATGAGAGGGAGAGAGAAAGATGTGACAGGACCAAGGGACACGAAGTCAGCAGGAGGTGAGATAGCGGGAGGGATAGTCAGAAAGAGAAGTATTTGAAGAACGAGACAAAGAGCAGACATGGAGATGAAGTGATAGCAGGCTAAGAAAAAATAGAAGACAGCTAAGGTTATTTTAGGCCAAATGTTGCCATCTAGAGACACTCAACGCTGAATTAACAAGTTTTTTCAAGTTTACAATTTCTCTGCTCCACTGACCCTGAAAGCATACAGTATTCAGGTCAACACCAGCTTGTTTCAGATACTGTATTGACTCATCTCCGATCCATGCATCATTAAAAAATCTATTAAATCCCTCTAACAACCAGGAATTGATGAAACAGATTGAAAGTTCAAAAAATTGATTTGAATCTTTTATAACTGTGGCATGTTTTAATCATTACAAATATGTTCTCACCCTGAGATCATGTATTTTCCAATATGGCCATCGGGAGACAGATCTAAAGGCACCCTGCTGAGCTGGCAAATGGCTGGTACCTTCCATGCAACAAAACAGCAGGGGAGCAGAGGAACTGAACTGACAGCCAGATTTAAAACTCATTCATAGGAAGACAGGGCGGGCTTACTAATTTGTCAGACATATAGGCCTATATGTCTGACAATTCACTTGTTTCATAAACTCTCTAGCAGCTGAAGATGAGAAAAAATGAACACCACAGTTAGAGTTTTTCCATAGATATGTTTGCCACTTGGAAGCTTTTGATTCTGACTTTTTTTCTTTCTTTTTTTTTTTTTTTTTTACCTCAAAGCATCCTAGCCCTTTGCACATCCTCTTTTGAAGAGATGTGACACTAGATAAGTGATTATAGGGTCCTCCATCCCCCTGGCAGTGGAGGGAAGAGGTTATGTGTTAATACAGGAAGAGAGGTTGTATTTTATGTCCAATCATTAGCCTTCTTAGACCTAATTATGTCTCTGGGGACAATTGCTCTCGCCTTCTATGGTCTTCATTGCTCCTTTTTCCTTCCCTATTCTATTTCTCCTCTATTCTTTTTTTTTGTTTTTCTTTTTTCCTTCTTGCTTAGACCATTCTTTTCTCTCTCTCTCATCTAATAGACACTCAAGACTCCCTTTTCTTTCAACACTCACATACCCTGCCCCCCCCCAAGTAACCCAAGTCAGCTTGAACTGTCTACAGTGGTGTTCATGAGAGAGAGAAATAAAGGTAAGGATAGGCAGACAAGCTAAAAAAAAAAAAAAACTTAAAAAAAAAAAACCTAAAAAAAACCCCAAACCTCCATGAACGGCACAGAATTTTTGTATTAAAAGAGATGAAGGAAAGGAAAGGGAAGTAGAAAAACAGAAAAAGAAAAAGAGAAAGAAATGATTTCCACTACACTGAAACCCACTTCTCTTGATTGTGCATCAATCCCTGGCTATCTCTCAGCTGCAGATGGATGTGAAGGGAACCCGATTCCACCTCAGTCTGAAATCTGAATAAAACATGCTCTCTGCTTTACAGTTCAAGGCCACTTTAAAGGCATACAGGCCCCTCTAAACTTCTAGAAGTAGGACTCCCACTCAACAGATGTCAGTTTGGCATCCTATCATGAGCAATCGGAGTGTGATGGCAATCATTGAGTACAAACATGAAACCTTTGGGGTAATAAACTGTGGTTTACTGTTACTCATTCAATACCTCTTTCATGAAAAAAAATCATGCTTGAACAAAGTTTATAGCATTTGAAAGAATCAGTATATTTATTTATTCCTGTAGAAATAAATGAACTCAGCTTCTTTACCATGGAATAATGAAGCGGTGGACGAATAACAAACTATTCATCTGATGCTTGGGCTACTTTCCTTGACTTTTCATTGTGAGTAATAATCTTTTAACACAATTAAAGAAAATAAAAATGGGGTAAAAAGAAACAGAAAATCTAATATTAAACATAACAGTTACTGTGGTGCCAACATGCAGCTATTGATGGCTGCCAGTAGCCTCGTCCAAAAATCCCCACATCTTCTAAAAGCCTCATTCACATCTATTCTGTATCAACCTTCGGGCAAACAGCCAGCCAGAACATTCAATACCAATAAAGGAATTTCCCATCATAGGTAAATACAGTAGAACTAGGTATTTGCAGTGAATGGTAAGCATTAAGTTGCAGCATCAGTGCTGCACTCGTGTAATAAAACTGCATGGTTATATTAATGGTCTTTTTTGTGTGTGATATAATTATAATGACTGCTGACCTCAAGCTTGTCATGTTTGGCTTACAAGACAACAGCAACAATGAACTATTCTCCAATGTGAAAAAAAAGGCAACATTTTTAAAATAAGCTAACACGCAGTCAGCTCAGAATGAGTTTACTGCTATCAATGATCAATGCAATAGTCAATTTGAAACTGAGCTCTTCCACCTGACACACTGACATGTGTTTGCCATTACCAGTACTATCTATGTTTCGCCAAACTGAACTAATAACTTGTGAATTATAATCCTATAAAGTTGTGGAAATAGGGAGAAAAAGAGGGCGAAAGCAACCCTAGAAATGGAAATGCCAACACTTTTTTTCATCCATCCATCCATCCATCCATCCATCTTCATCCGCTTTATCCGAGGCCGGGTCGTGGGGGCAGCAGCCTAAGCAAAGAGGCCCAGACCTCCCTCTCCCCAGCCACCTCCTCCAGCTTATCCGGGGGAACACCAAGGCGTTCCCAGGCCAGCCAAGAGATATAATCTCTCCTCGGTCTGCCCCGGGGCCTCCTCCCGGTGGGACATGCCTGGAACACCTCACCCAGGAGGCGCCCAGGGGGCATCCTTGTCAGATGCCCGAACCACCTCAGCTGGCTCCTTTCGATGTGGAGCAGCAGAACATATGGTCGCAGGTCTGGTGATACGATTACAAAATCGATCATCGACCTACGGCCTAGAGCGTCCTGGTGCCACGTGCACTTATGGACACTCTTATGTTCGAACAGGGTGTTCGTTATGGCCAAACTGTGATTAGCACAGAAGTCCAATAACAAAGCACCGCTCGGGTTCAGATCAGGGAGGCCGTTCCTCCCAATCACGCCCCTCCAGGTCTCGCTGTTGTTACCCACGTGAGCATTGAAGTCTCCCAGCAGGACAACAGAGTCTCCAGGTGGAGCACCCCCCCTCAGGGACTCTAAGAAGGCTGGGTACTCCGAACTGCCACTCGGCGCATAAGCGCAGATGACAGTCAGGACCCGTTCCCCGACCCTAAGGCGCAGGGAACAAACCCTCTCATGCACCGGGAAAAACCCCAACGTACCGGCAGCAAGCCGAGGGGATATTAGAATACCCAGCCCGCCGCCTCTCACCAGGGGCAACTCCAGACTGAGACAGAGTCCAGCCCCTCTCCAGGAGACTGGTTCCAGAGCCCAAGCCATGCGTAGAGGTGAGCCCGACTATATCTAGCCGGTACCTCTCAACCTCACGCACTAACTCAGGCTCCTTCCCCACCAGAGAGGTGACATTCCATGTCCCTATTGCCAGTCTTGGCAGCCGGGGGTCAGTCCGCCAGGGCCTCCGCTCCTGGCCGCCACCCGGCACACAATGCACCCGACCCCTATGGCACCTCCTGCGGGTGGTGGGCCTGCGGGAGGATGGGCCCATGTCTCCTCTTCGGGCTGTGCCCGGCCGGGCCCCATGGACTAAGGCCCGGCCACCAGACACTCGCCCTCAGGCACCCTCCCCGGGCCTGGCTCCAGGGCGGGGACCCCGGTAACCCTATCCCGGGCAGGGTAAACTGTTCCCTCGATATTCTTTTCATAAGGGTCTTCTGAATCGCTCTTTGTCTGGTCCTTCACCCAGGACCAATTTGCCATGGGAGACCCTACCAGGGGGCAAAAGCCCCCAGACAACATAGCCCCTGGGATCCCTGGAACACACAAACCCCTCCACCACGATAAGGTAGCGATTCAAGGAGGAGCACTTTTTTCAGATAAACTATATTGTTAAACTATAAAGAAACCTAGTCAGTTTGTTTTACTGCAGACACACCATCAGCTTATTGCTGTATGCACATTGACTGATAAATAATAAAAAAGACTAGTGAAAACAGAATCATGTGATGGATGTGAGGAACTAAATATATTCCTGTATCAACCCTCGTTAATTGTTAGCAAATGGTATCATTATATCAAGTTTTGTTTTGTTTTTTGTTTTCATTTAAATACAGCTAAACTCAGTATTGACTTTGAGAGTGTTTGCAGTCTACAATTGTTGACTTTTGCTTAACATTTGTACAACATTTAGAATCATTCATATCTATTTGGATTTCCTTGTACAGCAGAACATGTATCAACTCCCTTTCATGCTACCTTTATTCAGTTCAAATTGAAGTGAATTTGTGATTGAGTGGGCAAAACATCTTAGTTTGTGCATTTTTAAAAAGAAAAAATCTCATTTCTAATGGGTTGAATAGAGTGAAAGGGAAACATGCAACATTCCCCTGACACCAATTACAAGACATGAAGCTGTGATAATTGCAGTTGATTGCTTTTTACAGGAAATCTGATGAATCCCTTGATTTTGTCCGAATGTGAAAAAGGAACTCTGGCAAATGTTGATTTCACACTGAATTACAACATTTAACACTGTGATCATTTCTACAAGGGTGACACATAGGAAAGCACAAAGAGTTTAACTCCACATTTAAATTTTAATTGTTTTCTTCTTGGTCTAAATGGCACACTATCTCTAAATGCAGCATGGGGAATGTGGAAGGTGGAAGTGCTAACTGATTACTTAGTTGACGGCAGAATGTGCCATGAATTGGTGCGCTGAGCGGTAGAGCAGAGCTGAAGTGAGCGTCCACTGATTGGCTAAGTATGCAAAGTGCTTCTGTCCCTGCAGTGTGCTGTGCTCCATAAACACTCATTTACAGAACCAGTCCGCATTTTTGTATAGTGTGCTTCTGTCTATTTTAATAGTCCAATACAAATTTCTTTCAAGGATTATAATAAAAGCTTCCACAGCAGGATGATATGGCAGAGTGTTTCTGATGAGCTGACGATTGCGGTAAAAATAATAGGAAAGATTACACAAAATCAGGGGGAAGGAATTGCAAAACCCATAATTTCTCCTTAATAATTTGTGAAAAAAATAATCACAGCAACTTAAATCTCAGACAGAATCTATTTGTTTGGAGAACGTCAGAGGAAAAGACAGACACATTAACCCTGAATTATCCTTGCATGATCAATATGTCGCAGCTTTGGCCTCGGCTTTAATGACTATACTGTGCTAGTATATTAGTGTGATGCATTATAAATCCAATAACTTTGTTTGCCAGTGTGTGTTTGTCCCAGCATAACAAAACAGTGACATAATAGAGATCAGAATACTTAGTCTTAATTTTCCAACTCACTGTAAAAAAAGAAGAAGAAAAGACAGAAAAATGTATTCTTAATATTCCTCTTACACACAGTTTGAATGTGTGCATGCCTTTTTTCCCGTCTGTCCTCTGCTGCTGTCTGTAATTAAATGGGGTGAAACGGCCTTGTGTTTCACTTTTATGTTTTTCAATTTTGTCAGCAAGTTTCCCCACAATGCACCCATCTGAATTTCAAATGATAAATGAAAATTCTGCTCTTAGTGAAGTAATTCCATTAAAGGTCCACATTATGGAAATAAAGACAAAAACCTACAGTATGTAATTCAATTTTCTGTGTTTGGTTTCTCATAGGGACCACAGTGGATGAGACCATCTATTGAATTTACTAATATTTAAGTGCCTTGTCTTCCCTGAAAACCACATTACTCTGTGCATAAATGAAGCATTTGCATTGAGCTATTCGTCTAAAATGTATTTTCTTTTAACTTTACTTAGCCTGCATGAATTAGATATTTGGAATTTATTTCCTCAATAACCAAATCACTGTCTCTTCTAGACCACATCTTCTTTCTATTCAAAGTTTAAAAGCTTATCGGATTTAATGAAGTCAACTTTTGTGAGTTGCAACCCTAACAACCTTTACATAACTCGGGAGATTGATTACACACATAGTGAATGTTTGAATAATGTGCAAGACATGACAGAGGGCACAACCAGGAGTTATTTTCATGCTCCTGGCATGTGTTTGGCTGCAGAGGTGGCAGCCTTAACAGGAATATGGATCCTGGCCTGGGGAGATGTCTCAGCCTTGCTGTGGGATCATTATTCCAATGGACAAAGCCTCAGTTATAAATAGGTTCATGAAGTTCTTGGGCGGCACACTCTTTGTTTCCAGACTGGCCCTATTTGTCTTATTGATCTGAATATGTGTGGCCACACAGTTGCTGTTTGGAGGAATAGGTGAAAGGGTGTTTAGGTGTTGTTTTTTTCTACTTTTTTCTACTTCTGAAGTCTTTTTTTTTGTTGTAATTCTTTGGTATGTTCTTATATAGGTAATACTTGACTAATACAACTAAAACTAACCAGTAAACCAGTATAAACCTTCATTCACTTCATTTTAATGCAATTTTAATTTATATAACAGCAAATTACAGTTGTCTCAAGATGCTTTCTATTGTAAGGCAAAGACACTACAATAAAAAAAAAAACACTGTCAAGCAGATGACAGTGGGGAGAAAAAAACCCTTTCCTTTTAACAGGAAAAAATGTCCGGGAGAACCATGCTGAGGGAAGAGCATCTGCATTCTGCTGCGACTGGTAAATGCATCCATTTTAAGCAACATTACATGGTGCGGTTCATTATATACACTCAAATATTTGGACAATAAAAGTTTTGTAATTTTGCTACTGTATGCCAGCAGTTTCAGACATTTTCAGTAAAACAATCAATATGTCAATATGATTTTCAACATTAAAACTTTGGACTGGGTCGTTTTTTTGGACGTCATGTGGATGTCTATGACAGGTGCGGTAAATTTGCATGGTTAATAAAAGTAATATTTTTATTTACAAATATCAACATTGTTGTTATGAATATGATACATTTGCACCTTAGAACACACATGCATCAACACTACAATGAGCGGGTGGAGGGAGGTTTGGAGTCTTCTCTCACCCCCATTCTCTGCGGCCTGCTGGAGCGGGGGGGCTAGGAGGAGGAGTTGGCCGTCCGACTGCGGTCTGGAGTGTGGGGCCTCCCTGCTGCTGCGGAGTCGGGGCGGTCTGCCTCCCCCCACCGCAGGGAAAAGGGTAACACCACCTGGGTCTGGGTGCAGTTCCCCCTCCAGGGGCAAGGGTACCTAGACCCGGTTCGTAGAGTACACTTGGGGAGTGTGATCGTGTGTACAGCGTCTCTTTATGTCTGTCTCCACGTTGGTTGAGTGTGGAGTAAGTGCATATGAGAGCATGAGGGTGGGAATGGATGTTTGTATCTGTGTGTGCCTGTATGTCTGTGTCTATATGTCAGGTTGGGTGTCAGACACCACTTCTCTGGGGACATCTCAGGCCCTCCAAGGTTTGGAGGCCTATCTCCCCCTACCACCACTTCCCCTGCCAGTGGCGGACTCCCTCAGATATCGGTGCGTTGGTGGTTCTTTGTGTCCGGGGATGGGCGTCCAGGTACACACCGGCTCACTCCTTGGCGGCCGCTTATCGGGGCCTGGAGCCTGGGGCTCGCTCGGGCCACTTCGGAGGTGGGGTGCCCCCGGCCTCTTGGCCTGGGGCTCGGTCACTCAGGCACGGCTGGCTGCCGGCGGAGCTCACGGGCGCGTCACTGCAACTCCCCCTGGCTTCTGCTCCGCGGCTGCTGAGTGAGCCCTCATCTGGGACTCTCCTCAGCTCTTACTGGGACAGTGGCGCGGCTGCCCCTCTGTTGGTCTTCCTTGGTCTCTTGTGTTCTGGGGGCCTCTGGATGTCTGGAGTTTTGATCTCCTCCATACCTGCTTCATGCCCTGGAGGACGGGGCTGTGGCCCCCCCACACCCTCTAGCAGATCATTACATGAAGGAACCTTTTAAAAAAAACAAGCGCGTCCATGCTCACAGGTGTACACACGGGTGATCACACCCACAAACTACACCCTTTTTGGCTCCTACCTCAAAGCACACTGTGTTCTGTTGATCTTATGTGCTGCACAATAATGTTTAATATTTAGTATTTACTGTCATATTCCCATATATCATTGTGATGTTGTTTATTCTATTACTCTTGTTCTCTTCTGCTTGTTTTCTTTTTTCTTTCTCAGCAGGTGATCCAGGTGATTGATATATGCATTCTTTTTTTATTTTTTTTTTCTGCCCATTCTGTTGGTTTTTGTTTTTTGCCCTTCTCCCCCGTCCCTCTTCTCAGCTGTTTCTCTTTCCCTCTTTCTTTCTCCCCTTCTTTCCCCCAGTCAAGTCTGTCCCGTATTCAGTAAGTGAAAATAAAATAAACAATAAAAGGTGAATCAAATGGACCATTACGGCAAGGCTGGGATGGTCAATTTGGTAAAGTAAATCCGTTGGGCATCTTTCTTTGCCTTTAGACAACAATTCTGATGGCAAAAGAGCCAAACGGGACAGGCAAAAAAAAAAAAAAAAAAAAAAGAATATGATACATATGAATGGATTCTTTCTAAAACACGATTTGTTATGTGTGAGCCTATTGATTTATTCAGTACATGTGGATAATTTTTTTGTTATTTTACATTTTTTTGTTTTTGTTTAACTAGTTAATTTATTTCAGTTAATCAAATTATTTGTTTGTAACCAGGTTAAAACCATCATTTATTAAAAGGTGTTGAAATATCAAAAATGTTGAATTCCATGTTAAAATATAAAATAAAAATGGTTAAATTATTTAGAAAAATGTATGCTTTTAAAAGGAAAACAATGTGTTTAATACGTTTAAAAGAGCATTTGCATTATATATATATAGTAGCTTGTTTTATTGTGAAGAGCTTTGTATGAAGAAGGGAATGTGGTTGTGATCAGCAGCATGACTGAGAGAAGAAAGTACAAGAAGTTTGTGCAAGTGTGTATGAACTGGACTATCTGCTTGAAAGTCTTTGTCAATGTGCACAACATGAGATGTTCAGTAGACGTCACTTTGCACAGTGGGACTGTTTACACCTAAAAACACGAAGGTCACAACAGACTTTGTCAAAAACATTCCTGGGGAAAAAAAACTTTAGACATATTCAACCAAGATTAAATTTTACCAGAGTAATGGGAGAATAAAATATGGGGAAAGAAAGGTACAGCTGATGCTCTAAAGCATAACACAACATCTATCAAACAAAATATGTGGCATTAGTGTGTGGATGCCAGTGGAACTAGTTCTCTGTATTTACAGGGAGTGCAGAATTATTAGGCAAGTTGTATTTTTGAGGAATAATTTTATTATTGAACAACAACCATGTTCTCAATGAACCCAAAAAACTCATTAATATCAAAGCTGAATGTTCTTGGAAGTAGTTTTTAGTTTGTTTTTAGTTTTAGCTATTTTAGGGGGATATCTGTGTGTGCAGGTGACTATTACTGTGCATAATTATTAGGCAACTTAACAAAAAACAAATATATACCCATTTCAATTTATTTTTACCAGTGAAACCAATATAACATCTCCACATTCACAAATATACATTTCTGACATTCAAAAACAAAACAAAAACAAATCAGCAACCAATATAGCCACCTTTCTTTGCAAGGACACTCAAAAGCCTGCCATCCATGGATTCTGTCAGTGTTTTGATCTGTTCACCATCAACATTGCGTGTAGCAGCAACCACAGCCTCCCAGACACTGTTCAGAGAGGTGTACTGTTTTCCCTCCTTGTAAATCTCACATTTGATGATGGACCACAGGTTCTCAATGGGGTTCAGATCATGTGAACAAGGTGGCCATGTCATTAGTTTTTCTTCTTTTATACCCTTTCTTGCCAACCACGCTGTGGAGTACTTGGACGCGTGTGATGGAGCATTGTCCTGCATGAAAATCATGTTTTTCTTGAAGGATGCAGACTTCTTCCTGTACCACTGCTTGAAGAAGGTGTCTTCCAGAAACTGGCAGTAGGACTGGGAGTTGAGCTTGACTCCATCCTCAACCCGAAAAGGCCCCACAAGCTCATCTTTGATGATACCAGCCCAAACCAGTACTCCACCTCCACCTTGCTGGCGTCTGAGTTGGACTGGAGCTCTCTGCCCTTTACCAATCCAGCCACGGGCCCATCCATCTGGCCCATCAAGACTCACTCTCATTTCATCAGTCCATAAAACCTTAGAAAAACCAGTCTTGAGATATTTCTTGGCCCAGTCTTGACGTTTCAGCTTGTGTGTCTTGTTCAGTGGTGGTCGTCTTTCAGCCTTTCTTACCTTGGCCATGTCTCTGAGTATTGCACACCTTGTGCTTTTGGGCACTCCAGTGATGTTGCAGCTCTGAAATATGGCCAAACTGGTGGCAAGTGGCATCTTGGCAGCTGCACGCTTGACTTTTCTCAGTTCATGGGCAGTTATTTTGCGCCTTGGTTTTTCCACACGCTTCTTGCGACCCTGTTGACTATTTTGAATGAAACGCTTGATTGTTCGATGATCACGCTTCAGAAGCTTTGCAATTTTGAGACTGCTGCATCCCTCTGCAAGATATCTCACTATTTTTGACTTTTCTGAGCCTGTCAAGTCCTTCTTTTGACCCATTTTGCCAAAGGAAAGGACGTTGCCTAATAATTATGCACACCGGATATAGGGTGTTGATGTCATTAGACCACACCCCTTCTCATTACAGAGATGCACATCACCTAATATGCTTAATTGGTAGTAGGCTTTCGAGCCTATACAGCTTGGAGTAAGACAACATGCATGAAGAGGATGATGTGGACAAAATACTCATTTGCCTAATAATTCTGCACTCCCTGTATTGACAAAGGGACTGCTGATAGAAGTATAAAGATGAATTTTTAAATGTACGGGGCTTTAGTCTGCTCAGATTCAGCAAACTGGTGCAGAGCACAGTGCAAGTGGACAATAACCCAAGAGTTTCTTAAAGAAATGGGGTGTTCTTCAATTTTCAAGTGAGACACCTGACCTCAACCCAATATAACATGTTTTTTATTTAATTCAGACAAAACTAAAGGAAGATAAACACAACAAGCAAAAACTGAATGTGGCTGCAATAAAGCAAAGACAGTGAATGGGAGGAAACACAGCATTTGCTGATGGCCATCCTTTTCAGGCAATCTTTGATCTCAAAAAAATTTCAATCAAGTAACTAAAACAGTCATTTTATTTAAAATAAGTTTAGCTTGTCTGGTTACGTTTGTGCCTCTTAAAACGATTCACTAAAAATGTCTCTAGTTCTGTAATAGTTAATCCAATACTAATATCACATTAGTAATCTGTTCAATCAAAAATGAAAGACTGCATTTCAATCACATTGTGATATATTTTAAAAACAACTGTAGTGGTCTACAGAGGGAGAATAATAGAAAGACTGTGTTGTTGTCCAAATACTTATGAACCTTAACTGCACCCAGTAGAATGAACTTAAACCAGTCAGAAATTTGTGAATGTTCGCAATTCCACATCCAAACACAATAGGGACCCTGTGATACAGACACTGCTTTAGAGCACCACTAGTGGTCAAAAACTCCTCTCATCACCTTTAAGCACTTTTAGCTTTTTACTAACAGATTCTGTTTATAAAAATAATAGTTTAAATCAGTTTACTGTCCTTTGGATCTTACATTGTTAGTGTACATATGCAATTTTATTATGGATGTATATCCACAACACCACAACTGCCCTAAACAGACAAGAAAGAGCAATAGTATTGTTATAATAACCTATATAACAATAATTTTTTTCTTCTCCAAATGGTGTGTGATTTTATTAAACATTAAGAGGACAAAAGGCAAAGGAAATACAGGTTTTGTCCTGCTTTTCCTTAAATCCAATCATAAACTATTTACTTCCAACATTTAATTAATTCAATTTTGAATGTGAAAAATACTGTTACTAGAATTTCATTGCAAGAAGGCAAAACTGCATGCTTAGTAAGGGAGGGAGAAGTTTTCAGTTTCTCAATCCAGCATTGCTTTCAGGATCAATAAGGACAAGGAAAAACTTGGTGATATTTGTGAAAATAGACTTCAAACTCTAACCTTCCACCAGTGTGTATAAGATTAGGTTAATTTTTGCTGCGCTGCATGGTCTCAGTAAGGGCTGAAATCACAGATGTGCTCTACAGGGCTCCACATTGTTATACCAGCGTCAGCAACTTTCCCTACCACCTAGCATATGTGGAAACTCAGCCTGGAATGCATCCATGAGGAAGAGAGCAAAGGAAGCTTTGCTGACCCCAGACAAAATCAAATGGAGGGAGGTGAGGGATGAAGAGAGGGATGGAGAATGGAGAACACAGTATGTTTGTGTGTGTGTGTGTGTGTGTGTGTGTGTGTGTGTGTGTGTGTGTGTGTGTGTGTGTGTGTGTGTGTGTGTGTGTGTGTGTGTGTGTGTGCAGAGGATGGAGGCTTCCATTTTCAGAGGATTAAAATGTGGCGGTAAAAGTTTAATGAGTCCCTGTCTATGGACACAGAATCACCTTGCTATCTACTGCTTGTCCACCTTCCACATATCACTCAGTTAAAAAGAATATTACATAATTAAAAAGCTGTGATTTGTCTCTAAAGACCTTTTGAATTATTTTTTGAACAATTAATAAATAATGTTTTGGTGCATTGAAACAGTGATAGGAGTACATTAACAATGCTCGAGGGTATTTTGACCTTTTTGTATTTTATAATTTTGTTATTTATACAATCAGACATTAGTGTAGTAATTAAATAATATGTAAACAAGGAAATCACCCTTAAGAAATGCTCTTTTGCCATAAGCTCTTCTTTTTCTTTGAGCTGCTCCCTTTAGGGCTGAATCAGCAGATCTTCTGTATGCTGGCATAATGAACTGAGTTGTATGTGAAAGTTTCCGCTAAGAGCATAAATACCTGGAATGCTCAGGGTTGGATGACACTTCTAATGCTCTCACTTTTTTAGATGCCTATTATCTTTATTAAATTGCACGTAAAAACTGAAAAATTACAAGCAAAATTTCCCTTAATCCTGTGCTATTTATAGGCAAAATATTGATATCAGACATGGCAGAGGGTGTGCCTGATATCAGATGAGAAAAGGCACAGGACGCGTTCACATGTAAGTGATGACATCACTGCAGTCAATAACACATGAATAACACACCAAACAATGTATTGTTGTCGCTTCAATGTGTATTTGAACATTTGCAACATGTGCATTTGGTGGTTCCATCACGTCCACCTGTTAGAAGGAACTGACTGACAAGATGAAGCTGCCTCCAATAAGAGGCAATATAACAGCACATAAAGAACTACAGCAAGTCATTTGAGCCTATATTTGCATTACCTTACACTTGGCCCTTCTGAGAACCTTCCACTGTCATGAAATGTGGTTGTTAAGATTTTTTTTTCTTTTTCCTCCCAATCTCCTGCATTAAAAGAGAAATGTGTCTTACCAGTCACAAACTCACATTGCCCTTAAGCTCATATCTTTTACAGCAGCCAATCAGAGTCATTTTCATTTCATGTCCATGACTGGTCTGTGGGCAGGAAATTGTCTTCTGCTCTAATGATGCCGCAAAATGAAACTGTGCATTGAAGTTTAACACAGACTGTAATGGAAAAGGAAAGGGGAAACTAATAAAAGTGTAGATGGATATAAAAGCATGGTTTAATGAGTTTGTGTGTCTTTTCTTACTGTATGTGGCAGGGTAAGAATCTCCCTTTGTGCTGCATTTACTTATAGTAAATATGCGTGTTTGAGTGTTTCTGGATGTATGCGTCGTGTGTGTGAGGGAACAGTTGGGAGACTGGCTGACCTTTCAGAGGACCTCCCTCACTGAAGCAGTCCTGTAGTGGTATTAACATTACCATTTCAATACACTGCCAAGCCTGGCTGGCAATAAAATATTCAGTTGACCTTTAAGGCAAAAAAGACTTAGTTAGAGACTGTCATATCATTTAACCTTAAGACTGTACGGCATAAGTGTGAGCTGTGTCGCTGTGTGCCCCTCATTACTGGCCACACTCTGACAGAGTTGTCTCTTTAACTGAAAGCAAGCCTGTGGCAAAGGGACAACCTACTGTTCCCACTGAGGGCCATTTATTCCATCTCTGCCACCAAATTGAAGACTCAACCTTGCATGTTAGTGCCATTCATCCTGATGCGTTTCTTTAAGTATGCATGCGATTTATATACCTGTAAACCACATGCAGCACTTGTAAAGTGTGTAGTGTATTTTAATATTAGTTTCATAGCCTGCAGGTTATGATTGTATTCTGGATTGTCATATCCTCCCATAAAATGCTTTATGTCAAAGTCAACCTGTTACACGTGTACTTATATACATTTGAAATAGATCAGAAAAACAAACAGTTAAAATAATTAAGTTAAAATAATCAACAACAGTCAACAAAAATGAGTAGCAGAGACTCCAAATAAGACATCAAGCATCTGTTCTGACTGACAAGTGATCTTTAAGCAGTCCAGTGCAAAGAAATCATAGTAATGATGCCTGGCTAAATGTTTCTTGATAGAATAGCAGAAATTAGGTGGATAAGATGAAAAACAATGATTGATGATGACTTGTTTTTCCTGGGTCAGTACAGAGCAATAACAATATAAAGTCAATTTAAAAAAAAATAAACATTACATGAGATGATCAGTCAAGTTAACACAGACTAAAATGAATTCATTCATCTTCATGCTTTAATTTTAGGAACTGTGAATTGAGTTCATAATCCCCAAAAGAACTTCATATTTCATATTAATTTCATATTAATTGTTCAAGCTATGTTTTTTTTCACCTGCACCTATCTGCCCATTCATCATCATCACCATCACATTTTGCCCCCTATGTAAGTAGCTAACTTTTGCAATTTTACAAAAAAACAAACAAACAACCTAAAAGATACTATGTTTATTTAGATTAATTAACATAAATTGTATATAAAAGACAAATGTTACCATCACATTGTAACGCATTGTTTCATGAAGTCCTTTTATGAAGCCTTTTTCACCATGGCCATCTTGATGAAACTGTATGGTGTTTGTCTGTTGTGACAGACAAACCAAGAGACATGTGTTCAAATGAAAATGGCTGGTCCATCACAGCACAGGATCCTCCTAAAGCATAGACATGAAGACACGAAACTGGGACCCTAAACTTGTCAGAAAAGCATTTACTGAGGTTACTAAGAGGTCTTTCCCCATTGACTTCTATGCAATCTGATTTCTTTTTGCAAACAACAGGAGTCAACCCTTTAGAAAGAATGTCATTTTAAGGCACTTGGGGAGTGGGTTTTCATCCACAGAAGTTGTGTAAAAAACAAAGTCTTCTACATGTTTTTATCCAAACATTATGTTTATAAATGAATCACAAAACTATCAAGGGCTTCAGTTTACTGATTGGAACGGTTCTTAAAGATAACGCAGTGTGATCATCGTGTTGTCATTTAGGACATTTATTTACCTGACTGTTCACATGCAGACCGCCTGATGCCTAGGTGCTGGCATGAACTTTCTGCAGGTCGCTTTGTAGAGATTAATGGAAGGGCCTTTGATGCTAGGCCGCCTAGTAAAAACAACGTGGACACCAAAAACCAAGGCTACTTTAAATTAAGCATGCACTCTTCAAAGAGAAGTATTTTTAAGATTATTTTCAAATGTGTGTGTGTGTGTGTGCGTGTGCGTGTGTGTGTGTGTGTGTGTGTGTGCTGCTATTTTTAGAACTGCAGTATCTTTACCTAGCATCAATATTTATTTATTTTTCCTGCTGTTATATGAACAGATTCAGGAAGTGGAATTTCACCAACTATTTGTGTTAATAAGAACCAGCAGTCATTTCCCACTATGATGCATATTTATAGGTTCTATGTTGCCATTAAGTTATACTGTGCACCTGTAAGTCACTGTAAAGAAAATCCTATCATCAAAATATTATTATATTTATTATTAATGAAACTGGGTTAATAAATAATCAGTAGCATATTTCAAATTCCAGAGTACACTTAAACACACTTAGATTTGTGTAAACACATAGTTTTTACACGTGTGTGATGGAGTCACAATACCTAAATATCTAAAACATTCACCAACGGTATGTTGTAATAACCATAAATGTCACAGGCTTTAGTGGACAGAGAGCTAAAAAAAATATAACAATTCAGTTTTTTCATCAAGTCTCTTTAACATGAAGACATTATACTGGCAACTAATAATCCAGTAGCTGTGGCAAGAGATGACCTGAACAAACCTCCTTCTTAAAAGTAATTACTAAAATAACTTGCAAGCATTTTTATTTTAACTGTTATAGCAATTTGGAAACATGAGGACAGCTGGAGGCCTTGGACACATAATTCTGTCTTCTGTGTTTGTCTTTAATACATTTTTGTGCAGCCAAGAAAAAGCTGAGTTTCACAGTAGCCGTAATCTGATCTTAACAATGTTGTAGGTTAATGTAGGTCTAGCAATTGTTACTGTTATAGTTTTTATAAGACAGGGGGCACCTGTCTAGGGTTGAGCAAACAGATAAATGTATCAGCTAAGAGAGTTTTTTGGTTGAGTATTATTTTAATGATTTATTAAACATCCTATTAGAAAATTGCTGTTTTGATTCATTTTAGCTTTTTTTTGTTTGTTTTTTTTGTCTGTGACTTAAAAATTAGCTGCAGGTGTACTTTCTGCAACCCATCTGCTCTGCATATGCTACGCATTCAATCCAGCCAAAGTGTAAGGGTTACATAAAAGGGGCTCTTACCTCCTATCATCATTATTTATTGTATTTTTATGTATTTTTATGTTTCTTACTCCCTCCAGTCTTTACATTTAGAGGCTGTGTCAGATTTTAAGTAATCTAAAGAGGCCATATTAAGCTTTTCGGTATAGGGCAGCGTAAGTGTGACATACTAACTTAAAATCCTAATCCTTTGAGTCTCGCCCATCATCACATTATTGCTCACATCACCCTCAGAGCTGAATGCTATTTCCCTCTTTTTGCAATGTGCAATTGGATCATTGCATGCAAAGATGTGAAGGCCAGCGCTCTAATCATGTATCTCTAGTACAGAGAGACACATGCTATGTGCACACCACAGACGCACAACATCTGCATGAATAAAGGCACATAACTACATGAAGCAAACACGTTTATGCGCACACGTATACACGGACAGAAAGAGAGAGAGAGCGAGAGAGAGGACAGAGAGAGAGAGAGACCCCATCTGCTTGGAACAAACAAAATGGATGCATGCCCTTTGGGAGTCCTGGCAAATGAATACTGTTGACAGAACAATTAGCATCTTAGAGACAGGATAACCTTTACTCAATACATCATCTTTATTGTTCTCGACCTTCATTCTCACTCCATTTCATAGTAGCCCTGCATTCTTCTGTGTGTGTGTTTTTGAAAATGCGCTTATGTTTGGCTGTCTGTGAGTATAAGCATTTTTATCAAGGCCATGTGTATGAGTGTAAAGAACAGTGTGGAGCTGGGACCCTGAGGAACATGTGAAGTGTTTAATGTGGTGAAACAGGTGCAGCGAGACAGAAAGGGCAGCCCAGCCAGAGCTCGTAGGTTAGTCACACGGTGACCCTCACATCACAGAGCTGGCAGTGCTGTGGGCGGAGATGTACAAATTGCTCTTTCCTCCTCCTCTTTCCCTCCCATTCTCTCTTTCCATCTCGCTTCTAGTCTCAGTCAAAGGTACACACACAAAGAAATCATACCATCTCATCCATTTTTTTTTTCATTTTACACTTGTGTGTTTGTAGGCTGAGGATATATGCCAGGCAAAAAACAATCAAGCACACTCACAGAGCTTCTGAATAGGCCATTTTCATTCTCTATTATTATTAATATTTTTATTATTATTATTTTAATAGCTGTGTAGACCCACAACATCATTACCATTCAGCTTTAACATTTTAACAGCAAACTTCTCAACATAAACCAACACACCCCTTGCAAGTCCACAATGTGACAAAGGTAAACCAAACTTTCTTCTATTGTTTTATTTGATCACCTCAATAGAAATAAGTTTCCAAGTTTCTGGTTATCCATATTTGTACATTACTGTTTGTTACTGTTTGGTGTTCCTTTCTTATTCAGAATGAAGTCCACTGACAATAAATGTGTGCATTTATTTGCCTAAGTGTATTTTGTGTTCTATGAGAAAAAAGACTCACCTATGAGGCACATGGCAGCTAGAAAGACAAAGACTTTTAGAATTAAACCATGTGTATATTGGCTCAACAGAGGGACTACCACTGAATACGTTATACTTCTGTCTTTCAACTGCCCACTTTAGGAGTTGCCGCGACAGACCATCTGCCGCCATCCTCACTCCGTGCGCCCAGCATCCTCCTCAGTCACCACAGCCCTCTATATGTCTTCTTTCAAATACTTGAAATATACTAAAATTTGATCTGGGGACCAGGATCTGCTGTAGATAAATTCTGCTACAAAAGACAGTAGAGTTTTTGTAAAAAAGCATTATTACTTTATAAAAAGTATCAGCTTTAATTAAACAACAAATATCTACTGTTTCAAACGTGCACAGTTTACAACTTATCTAAAAACAAAATTTAAAAAAACAACAACATTGGAGACCCAATACTGAAGAATACAATTCTTTAGTCTCTGGATATATTGTTTGTCATTATATTTTGGGCACCTGCACCACTGGATTATATTTTTTCCTTTACTTTGAGTAACTATGCACACTCAGTTTTCTCTACAATGATGGATTATTAGCTACCTGGCATGTGGGCTCACTTTCAGTTCTTTCTCCAGTTGAAGGGTGCAGATATACAGCTTCAGTCTTTGTCAGATTTTTCCATGACTCAGAGACTCTTCTGGTTAGATCGTTGGTGTTTTAATGATGGCAGTGCTTGTGCTGCCGCACAGCCAGCTCCAAATTCTCCCCGTGGTGTTAAGATAGGATTGCTGTCTTGGAAGCCCCAGCATAATTCAAGTCAACTACATACGCCAACTATTCACTGACCCTTCGTGATCTTTCTAGAAGAACATGAACAACATTATTTATCCACAAAGGTTTTCATTTTTACCTCATTGATCAGTGTAATCGTTGCTTGTGGGCTGTAGAGTGGGACTACTTTGAGTCTTTATTATTAAAGTCCAAGTTTTGTTTGTCCAGCTGCCAGGTGTGTTTGACATATTACCATCAATGGCAGCTTTGACTTTTTAAAAAAATGAAGCTATTCCATAGAGCTACTATATTAAGCAATAAACAGAGTATATGAATATGCTATGTTAGGAAGTACACAAAAAGATTTAATTGACGTCT
Organism: Simochromis diagramma; assembly: GCF_900408965.1. NCBI lineage: Eukaryota > Metazoa > Chordata > Actinopteri > Cichliformes > Cichlidae > Simochromis > Simochromis diagramma. The sequence continues at coordinate 4,758,217 of NW_024387414.1, forward strand.
CCATTGCTGAGACATTCAGCATAATTCAGTCTGATTACTTTTTCTTTTTATTTAAACATATCAATCAAGTGAATTGTATATTCACAGCACTACATACTTCCCTAAGGGAACTGGGCCTGTAATCACTGTTTATTGCACTGCATTAATCTAGGAAGTACAGCTGTATGATTTCAATTTTTGAAATTTACTTGCATTGTGGAAGAGATGCATAGCTGACGATGAAATACTTACTGAGCTGTCTATGATGTATTCTTACTTTGTCTTTTCTTCAGTGTCATAGTATATTTTGGTGCTATGTGTCTATTTTTTTATTATTATTATTTGTCCTTCAAGGTTTTGCCCTAGCACAAATGGCCTCAGGAAATGGAAATGGACATGTCTTAAAAGCACACTTTTGGCCTTTGGGCATCATTTCATCAGCCAGGAAAAGTCTGAGACTGGTAATGTGGGAGATTTTTCAGAGTATATTGATTTTATCCACCACTCCAGGCAATGGTTTGATTTACTTGTGAAGGCTCGCTTTGCACTGTGTGTCATTTCTGCACCATTAAATAGCTTGTATTTATTGGAACCAGTGATTTACATTTTCTCATGTTAAACCACCCACAGGATGACGTCAGTGCTTGAGGGTTAACATTTGGGTTCCAGTTACGCTTTGACTATGAGAGCTCAAAGGGATTACTGGGAACACTTCTCCAATGGTCCAAGGAACAACCTGACTACTTCAAACAGAAAATAGAGCTAATGAAGACAGTATTGCTTAAAGTTCAAAGCAGTTTGATTGTAGTTTGCAGCCTCTTGGAGCAGAACAACCTGAGTTTGAAATATGACTAATGCTCAGAACTGAAACCAGAAGCTGGCATATAAATGGTTTAACATGTGCTACATGCAGGGACTGCAAGCACCCCTTTATATGTCATGCCTAACCTCTGGTGAGATTTAAGTGTAGTGTATCAGACCTGTTTGTCATTGACTACTTATCTTTAATGTAAAAATGTACTTCAAGGGGTTTTGTGGATTGTTTCGATCACAGCCCTCCTTCAGCCTGTTGATAGAGCAGTATATCATTGCCAATAGAGAACTACTTACCCCATATCTGCTTTCCAAGCTGCCTCCACACAGAAATGTGGAACCACCCAGACATGAAATGTCATAAACTCATTTGTGATATTTCTCTCTTAAACTGAACATGCTATAAAATACAAAGTAAATATGGTCAGGATAAATCCAGGACCTGTAAAGCTGTCCTTTCCTATGTATTTAATTTCACACATATTTGCACAGGGAAATTACATTTTACTTATCTTATATAGGACCACAGGTAAATACCATATTCCTGGATATTTGCTTGGATATTGAAACATGAGCATGGCACAGGACATCTCCTGTTCTTTCCAAAGGTCCAGTGCTCAGTCACAAAAAGTCACATCCATATGTAGCTAATTAGCATTATTGAAACACTTTTTTCAAGTGTTATATTGGTTTTCACCCTATCTTACACAGTGTTTATATTGGCACTGCAAATGTTTTTAAACTCTTAGGAAAAGGGCAAAATACGTAAACCTAGCTTGCCAGTTCCTTAAATGATACACACTCCTATTATTAATGTTGGGTTAGGCTTTGGAAAACAAAATTATATGTCTAAAGTTACGAAAAGATAAGAAAATTAGTCTGATGTTTTCCTTCCCAAATCTGGAAAGTGCAAGGTTTTGTCCTGCATACTCACTTTTTTGGTGCACAGTATACGATGCCCTGAGGTAACTGTTGTTGTGATTTGACACAACATAAATATAAATAGTTTAAACTACAATTAATTTGACCATTTCTATTTAAGTGATTAGTTTTTTCAATTATATCTTGACTTTGGTAAAGGTTGGGTAAAATGAAACCTTTGTCTCATACTAAGGAACGCATGCAGCCTCACACACTGCCTGTATTTAAACTCTATTTGTATTTGCTATTATTCTCTGACCTGGAACTTCCAATCAAAAGGAGTCATGCGATACCAGCAGCAATAAAACTTCTTCCAACTTTTCGATTTTTGGTGTCACACACACACACAACTTACCGATGAAATCTGCAAATCCATTTATTTGCTAAACAAATCCAGCATAAAAAAACTGTGGTGGTACTGTTAACACAACCAGTCACAGAGTATAGAAATAATGTCAGTGCGGCATTTCTGATTTGTTTTATTGCTTGAAGGGATGTAAGTTGTTGTAATACAAGAATGCTACAGAACGCAACGTCAAAATATTGTCACATTACTAACAGTCCTACATCAGAGCCCATCAATTACTGACAGCCTGGTTCCATTATAACAACTCTGTCTGCCAGAGACAGAGTGCATTAGGCCACATGTATTGTACATGTGTATAATCAATACACATGTACAATACATGTGTATATATGCTTTTCTAATTACAGCTATCAAGCTGCAGGTGGTTTGTTAATAGATGATTCTGACAAACTGTGGCCTCACAATTTATTATTATGCATTTCAAGATGTAAATTCCACAGCAATAATAGTTTCTCACATGCTAATAAGAGTGTGTGCAGAAAAAAAAACTTTGTCAGCCATCTGCTGTTGTCAAAAATGTTGAATCACAAGGTTTTCACTCTTTTAAAAAAAAAAATGAACAAAATGCTTTCAAGTCTATTAGTAAAAACGTCTGAATGTCAAGGGTTAAGCTATTTATTCATATGTCCTTATAGTTCAGCATGTGTTCTGAACAGTATGACAGGTGGCTGGAGTAGAATTTCCTCCTTGTTATCCACTGAGAGCTTTGTGAAGCCTGACCCTAATAACACCAACTGGTTATTCAGGGCCTGAGATATGAAATTGCTTCTAGATGACAAGGTAGTTATAGGTGAGAGAACAGTGCAGAGCCATGTCAACACCACTGACAAGGCATAGCCGCCTACCATAAACATAGCAGATTGCATGAGAAGCACGGTGAATATTCTCCACCATATGCACTAAATGCTACTAAACAGATGCACGAAGTCAGCAGAGCATATGTACACAACTTTTACATTAATGATGTATAATAATTGGAGTAATTATGAGAGCAGTAAGAGTAACACAGATTTTTACAGTGATTCACAGGAACATGAATAAAAATCAAGGACTTCCACAAGAAAGGGCTGTGGTTTTTCCCCTACAAAACCACAGAAAGTAAGTTTTAAGGACAACAGACATCTTTCTCTCTCTATGCCTCGAGCTAATAACAGTTTATATGCAGACTGACTGACAGCTTGCGGTGAAACCTTTGTTCTCCATGTTTTGGTCAAGTGCTCAAAGCACAAAATTCACCTTGAAAGAAATAAGAGTGCAATGTTGTAGCCTATATTACTTTTGACAGATTCTGAGTCATTCATTCCCCCCAGTGTAAGGATTAGTTTTACTGAACTCAAGCTAAATGTCAACTCATAAACTTACGTGCAGTGGCTTAGAAGCAGGCTTTCTTAATGCAACTTAGCATCAGAGAAGACTCGGTCGTGATTTGCACCGTAAAGTAATTATGCTGACCTCAAATGAACTGAATTGAACAATTGTTACATTTTAGCATATTATTTAAATCAAGAGGTGAGAAGGCGATGATGGTGGAAAAAGATGTCTACTGCAACACGTGAACGAAGACATCATAATTATTGATTTTAATGTTAACTGTCTTCTGTAAAAAAAAAAAAAAAACTTGAATTATAATCCCTTTGAGTGTTATATGACTTTTTTAATGATAGTGTGTGTTGAGAATGAAATTTTTAAGGGTAAATGTGTTAGGCTGCTACTTTTTCTGGAGAAGGCTGAAGCATAACGTCAAAAGCTTTGGAAGGGCACAAAAAGAGCCTTTAGTTCTGTTTAGTGCTGAACTCGTAGAAATGTGGTTCAATCAACGAATAATGCAGAACACACACTGCAGCACAGCCAACACTGCAATGGAACTTAGAAAGAACGAGAGCAACAGCTTGATTTGTGACAAAGTGATCACCATTTTTAACAAGTTGCTGATGCTGATGTTCCGCTTGCTCATTTGGCTATATGAAAAATGCAACGATCGCCTGAACGAGGCGCACATGTTGCATGTTGTACAAAGTCTTTTCTGCTACTGATCTCAGTGAGCGGGAGGGAAAAGAACAGAAGAGCATTGGAAAAATCCACAGGAGGTCCCGCCCTTCCCTGCCGAGAATGTTATGAACCTGTCTGGGAGACGGAGATGTAGGTCCCATGGCTAATACAATATTTATTATTCTCGTCATACCAGCTGTAGACACAAACAATGTATAATGGATCAAATATCTTTGCTAAACAGTGCTCTCATAACCTTCACCTTGAGAGTGAGCTCTATCTGCCTTTCTATCTTATAAACACTTCCTTATCCCATTTAATCCTGCAGTTTACATACATAGTTTTTAGTATTTAATAATTCTTTGACTGACCTGTACAAAGTCGAGAACTTGCAAATGAATCATTATTAACCACCATAAAAGTTAGAATTACTGAGAATTGCCCATGTCTTTATTGTTAAATATATTTGATCATTTTTGCTTGATACCAAAATCCTCTTCATGGTAAAAACCAGTACTCAAATGACACTGGTCAGTTTACTCTAAACATATGACACTGGCTCACTGAGACACTTTGTAATTTCAGTACTTGCTCAAAGCCGTATTGGTCAGAGGTTATCATTTTGCTATAAGGGTATGAATGCCATTAGGTGTCCTTGTTTGCTAACAACATAAACATCTCCTCTTACAAACCCACATTTGCCTGAAGTAAGTGCACATCTTCAAAGGCATGGAGAACTTGTTTTGAACTACAAGCAGGTTTTCTTTCTCCCATCCTTTGTTCTACTAATCATCCCATGGGCACACACCGTCCATAACAAAGGATGGAACAACAAGCCGTTATCTTGTGAGGAAACAGGAAAATAGATATCCCCATAGTGCATAATTTAGCACTGCTCCCATTTCTATTCACAAGTCGTCAGTGGGAATCAGGCTGTAGTACACTGTGAAGAAGGGAGAAAGAATTGGAGGGGGGATAGAGGGTGTGCGGGGGGGGGGATGCAGAACATTGCATTTTTTGTACATCATTATTGTTTAGCGTGATAGATAAGCCAATTTTGGCTGCATGTTCCATGTGCCAAAGCCTCGAGCTTCATGTCATCATCACTTACTAGAAACTGAAGCTACTGGGCTAAAGTTGGGATGCTGCAAAATTTAACAACACAAATAGAAAACATATCAAGTGATTTCATTCTGTAGAGACAGATTTTGCTTCATGAAATCCATGCAGATTCATTAGGCATGTTGTGGTGTTTTTAGCAAGCTGGTGTGCCACAGATAAGGTTGTCCAAATATTTTACTTTGTGTGTGTGTGTGTGCGCGCGTGCGTGCGTGCGTGTGTGTGTTTGTGTGTGTGTGTGAGAGAGAGAGAGAGAGAGAGAATGAGAAAAGTAGCACCAGTACCAGTGCAAATGAAAGTCAGACTTGGCTTACCTGTGGCAGACTGCTGCACATTGACTTACTGGGAGGGTAAAGCAGCAAAACTCAACCACTATGCCAGACACTATGTCTGACACACACACACACACACACACACACCAAGTCCTTCCCCAAACTGTGAGCACCAAGGACAGCTCAGAGCTCTGCCAAGAATTCTGAGATGGGAAAGTCAGTGCTCGGATATAAAATAAGAGAAAAAAAAAGTTTGAAACAAGACACTGCACACATGAATATTCTTTTACACTGCACAGCCTACATAGCATGTCCGCATGTCCGCATGCATGATGCATACTACCTCCCAAAAGCATTCAGATCTGATTTATTGTGTCCTTCCTTCCGATGATAGGACACTCAACAAGTGCAGAAGTACTGGAGTCCCTGCAGAAGACTCCAGTAGCTCAGGGTTTAAAAATAGAAAGAAATTAGTATTGTCATTGGTATTAGCATTTTCCTTACTTCTGTTTTTAATCTAAATTGCTGTTACTTTCCATTTCTTTAAACGTATTTTTCACATGGCCAGGCAGGAGAAATAGGCCGAAAATACTGACGGCTGCCCGTGCTGCATTTACAAGATTTTGAGAAAACTGACCTTGAAGTCAAAGTCACCAGGATTCAAACCCATCTGAGATTTTTAGTAGATGCACATGTGGTATTAATTTGAAAGTCTTAAGTGGTCTAAGGAGCTTGGAAAGAAAAGCGTCTGGACTTCTTTAGGTTGCTTAAATACGTTTCACCTCTCATCCAAGAAGCTTCTTCAGTTCTAGGGTCACATGGTGGAGAGTCCCAGATTTTAACCCAGTGGGAGTTTCCCCCCAAAGAGGGACAAAAGGACCCCCTGATGATCCTCTACCTAATCACATGAGCCAAGGTGTGAAAACGGGTGTGGGTCACAATCAGCCAAGGTTTCGGGTGAGCTCATTGTGAAACCTAGCCTCACCCTATCATGTGATTTCCTGAGGTCAGATGGCCCAGAGTGTGAGTGGGCGTTAAGGCGTCTGGGAAGGGATCTCAAAACTGGATTATAGATGGCAGACAGTTGGTGTCGTAAGCCACCACCTCTGTTGAAAGATGGTTGCTCACAATGGACATAAATGGCTTCTTTCACTCCTAAGTGACTTCCTTCTTGAGTTATCACATTCACAAGACTTTAGAAAACTTGACCTCTGACCTTGGGCTCAAGATCACTGAGATTTGAACTTCCCCGAGAGTTTTAGTAGAGGCACCTATGCTATCAATTTCTGACTACTACGCCACCTCGTTCTTCAGGTTATTGAATGTAAAAACTATGTCAATGCTGCCCACCCACCCAACAGGGGAAGCAATACCTTAACAGCCTTTTACAACTGAAGGGTAATAAATAATATACATTTCATTTTATATTCAACATATATTCAGTAACATCACTTGCAAAACGTTTGCAAGTAAAAGCATTAATTAATGTTTATTTAAAGTTAATTTTATTTTCAGTCCCTGTTTTGATATTACTTTATATTTCAGCCTCATTTCACTTTATTGTCAAATTAGTTTGGTTGTGATGGCTGTTTAATCTGATCAATCTCTGTTCCAGCTCCTTTCTGAATTTAAAATAGGGACAACTATGATGGAAATATATATAATCCAGAATCTTTTTTCTTCCTCAGATCTTTAACACTGCAGCATCTGTTGTGGTAAATAATAGAAGATTGATGTTGCAAATGGACATCACACAAAACTTCTTCATAGACTCTGTTCTGTTGAAAAGCAGCAGGGAAAAGTCCAAAGCTGAAACTTGCCTTTGCTAGAATATCAATTTGATACCTCACTTTCAATTGAACTCTCAATGTCAAGGCGCTGCCGTTTTGGGTTGTAAATAGTGACAGGATTCTAATAAACAATCTGCCACGCTTCACCCTGTGTTAATAACCAACTTTCATCTGGTGTCAATCTTAATACAAAACTCCAATTATCCAAGACTTTACTGGAGTGGAAAGAATTGGCTTTTCCATCCTCACTGGATAAGTAGAACAACACCAATCTACATTCACACTGAGCTGAAATCATTTGACTGCTCTCTACTTGCTCCACTGAAACTGCCTTTTTAGTTATCATGTTGGCCTTCTGCACCATTTTCTGACATGTTGCACATTATTGTCTTAATGTTACTGTATAGGCCTTAATCTGAATTGATTTCTAAATTGTTTGTTTTCAGAAGTGTTCCACTTGTGTTTTAGCGTTTACATAGTTTCTGACAGTTTAAGTCCCAACCACAGTTCTTCCCTCATCCATGGAAGATGGTGTCTCTCTGCATCTAAATGATGAGCTGATCATTAAAACTTGATTTGGCAGTGGTTCGCAAAGAAAAGCACAGATTTATGTCTGTTCTTTTTACTTGTTCCTGTAGTTAGCTATTATTGCAGGGTTTCCCTTACAATATAAAGCACCTTTAGGTGACTGTTGTTGTGTTTTGGCGCTGTATAAATAAAATGGAAGTGTGTGCGTGTGTGTGATTGTTTTGTATTTTATAAAAATGAATTGTTAAACATGTGTATGGTTTTCACAGAGAAAAATCCTAATTTTCAATGTTATGTCCTATATTTCAATAAATGATTTCTTTAAGTTGGTTCCACATATCTACCATCTCAGTATAGAAAATCAATATTTAAAAAGACATCTAGTTCACTGTTTTTGATACATGATTTTTGTAGTTTGGGAAAATACCCTTATAGTTTCATCATACCAACTATCCATTTAGCCATTTAATTAAAAATCCTGTGATTGGGTTCTTTTCAGCAAAGACCAGTTATCAGCGTATCAGCCACAGATACATTTGATTCTGTAGCAATCAAATGCTGCAGCCTGATGAGCATCTCTCCAGAAATGCAAGTGCCAGTTAATGCTTCTTGATGGAAATTGTCTCCATGAAACAAAATTTAATGTCACAGGCTGCAGTTCTATTTAGCTTTGTCATAATGCAATAGCCAGTAATCTTTCCTTTATCATTTTACCAATCTGTGTGAACATTTTACTGCTTATGTAATTTCATTTAAAGTAAGTATTGTTCAGCATTAGTTGTACATGAAAACTGCAATCAGCCATTGCATTGGCCAATTTAATGAAAAGAATAAAATATAAAATGCTGAATTGAAATTTGAGCGATAGTTTGATTTTTTTTTCTTGAAAACACAATATGACTCCTTAAACATTGTAATTCCACCTTCTTTTTGAACACTGCTTAACTAAAAAAAACAAACACAATTTCACAATATGTACCATAAATTGGAAGAGGTCTAGTTAAGAAACAAGTGTGATATGTTATGCAACCCACCAGTATATTCCCATTGCACATTTTTTGGATATTTATAGTTTATACTCATGTGACTGACTCACTACCCTGACAGGCAAAACATTACTCCATCATGACGGACAGTGGTGGACACTCGGTAGTGCTGCAGGACAAAAGTGCTGTTTATTTCACCTGTCTTAAGCCAAGACTCATCCATGCAGACAAACAAATATATGAAGACAAACTATGGATTTTGGAAATTTGTGATTCATCTCTAAAAGCGACAACATCTCTCTCAGAACTCCAGTTTGTTGGCATCTACGTGTATCTTGTCCTGCATGTATTTTCAATCTGGATGGGTAAAATAATGCCGCCATGTGGGAGGAGTAGAATAAGCAACTGTTCATTGTTAAAGCAAATTTTAGTGCTAAATAAATAAACCGCCACAAGTAAATGTTCCATTTTGTGGACTTGGACATTTACAGTGTGAGGCCAAGAAAGTTCAAGTAGTATTTATTTTTCACACATATGTTGTGTCCTAACTATAAACTTATTTGAGTAGTTTTCCAATATCAGGTAGTTCATTCCTACAGTTTAAATGAGCCTCCACTGACCGCCTGGGTTTCTGTGAAGAAGCAGAAATTGGTGGGTTTGGGCCTGTATGGGAATGTTATTAGAGGTGTGCTCACATGTTCGGACCATACTGTACCCTCTTCTGGCAGTAAATGAACGTTGATTAGTCCATCAAATAGCACAGCAACTGCCTGACATTTTGGCTAAATTAAACTCGAAAATGTTCAAAGGATGGCTGGAGGGCAAAGGATCACAGTACCGTTATGCCCTGCAGGTAGGCGTGTCCAAGTAACTTTGATGTCACATGAAAACTATGGATTGAAGTACCCCTACTGGATTGCCCCAAGTGTCAAAAAGTGACGGTAAAGGAGTAGCCTGTGTGTTATAATGTGAAACCTGTGGCTCTTGACCTGTTGTCAATAACTGACAACTTTAAAACAGGTTACACACAGTCAAATTTTTATACTGCTAAAAAAAAAATATTTATGACAGATAAACAGTTGTTGGTATCAACCTCTGTACATTTATTATTTTGCACAGAGCATACAGCATACCAGAAGCGGACATGGTTTTTCAAACCACGCAGCTTGCAAGTGCTGAAAGGGTTAGATCAAAAATAGTAAAAGTGGACAACTACTTTAATAGCAAAAGTAAAAATCCAACACAGTACATGTTTTTGAAATGTATTTGGTTTTCAAATGAATCAATATAACCTTGGATGTAGTTTCCGTCATACAACAAGAAGCCTCAACACTCCATTCATGATTATTTTATTTTATCCATGGAAACTGTAGGGCTTCACAAACTATAGTAATGCCATTGATAGTGCATCTCTTCTGTTGGGTAAAAGTGAATCGCTGCAAGCTCAGGATATGAATGCTACAGTCCATTTAACAATGTGAATAGGCAAGGACTGAAAGTTTTTCTAAGTAAACTAAATGTTGCTGACCTGCAAAAGAGGCCTCTCTTTGGATGGAAAAACAGGATAATCTGATTAGAATCTCAAGGTTACCATCAGTTATTCACCTTAGTCTAATGATGGGTAACAAAGACTTCAATGAACATCCAAGCCTCAGTAAGCTCCAGTGTCAAAAGAAGCTTGCCAGCCACTAGTATCATGTGGTTTCTTTTTTCATTCAAAACAAATCTGAGAAATGTTTGAAAAACAATGTTTGCATTGCCATGTTTATTTTTTAAAATAATATATTCAAATGGCAGTAGCTGAATAAAACACACCCCATTTTTTCCGACTGATAGAAAAAGAAAGAAAATCAAGAAACCTGCATCCCTTGTACCAAACGTAGGAGTGTAAGGCTTTGGGCTGTATTCTGGCTTCCTGCCGTTGCCATTGCAATGGTGCAGCTGCCTCCTGAGATATTCCACACATGACATTTATCCAGGGGAGGGCATTGACAGATGCTTCAAAGCAGCTTTGTGGCACGGCCAAGAAAGGCCCCTCGTCACATTAGATAAGGCAGGGGACTATCATATTAACCTATGTGTGGTGCTGCCATGTTGAAAAGTACATAGGACCAGCCAGTGGACACCTGCTTTGCCTGCAGCAAGCCGCCTCACAGCACACAGTGCCCTAACAAGGAAGGAAAAGGATAAACAGCTTGACAAAATTCTTATTGCTAGTACATTCATGTGCATACACAGGTTTGTTGTCACTACCCCAACAATTATGTGCTACAGGGTACCAGGCTGCAATGTTATGTGCTTGACAATGCATATTCTCCTTGCAATCTTCAAAGTTTACAGGAAAGATGTCCAATCATATTTTGCTATCATACTGTATAGTAATTATTTAATTCACACTTTTAGGTACCTTGTGAGAACAGACTTGATGTGGTAATGAGTGATCTATATTTACTGCTTGCCATTTTATTTAAGTGATGAAAATCTGTAAGATTTATGTTCCACACAATGCTGACAAAATAACAAGATACATTAAAAAAGAGAAATTTAAAAAAGTGCTAATGGGTTTTACTTTCCACAATGTAATGCCATTTAACATTTTTTCCTCAATATTGCAATACTTTGTCTGTCATGTAAGAAGCAGAGAATGATAACATTAGTGTTGTTGGAAACATGAAAGGCAGAAAAGGTAAGTCATACCAAAAAGAAGCAGCCAGAGGAACATTTTACAGCTACAGCTAATTGACAACCGGCCAGTAATGTGATTCTTCAGCAGATTTTCCCCAAAATACTGAACCTACAAATTCAGGCGCATTTTCAAGATAATGTTCCTTGGTGTAAAGTTTTAAATATGTTCAAAATCTCATCATCTGCATTACATGTCACCAAAAGAGAATCTGGTGAAAACTGTGAAAAGGGCAGAAAACTGAAAATCGATTTTCTTCCAACCGAGTATTGGATACCCATAATCTTTGGGCCTGATGATTCTGGGATCCAAGAAACGGAAATCATTTTTTTCAGGGAAGGCCTTGCATATTTAAGGAAGACAATGCTAAACTGCATGGGTTAATAGAATTGTCTTGTAGAATGAAGCCCCAGTTTGTGCCATAGGAATGCAAAACAGCAGCACCTGAGAACTAGTCTGACATCAGCAGGTTGAGTTTCAGTCACGCCGTCATCGCTGCTCAGATTGGGGCTTTTAATGAAGCAATATAAGCTCTCTTTTTCATGAGTGGCATGAGCAGCACATGCTCCAGCTGTCTTGGGTCCAGTAGATCTAGCAATCTCTTCTTAAAAATGACTGAATGGGTGTTTTGGACTGGGTCTCCTGGGACCACAGTGATGTCACAACATTATGAGCAAATGGAATAAAGTCATAAAAATGGGAATGATAAAAAGCACATGGGAGATATAACAAAAATATATATAGGTATACGCGGTCTGGGGACCCCACTTGGTAGGATGAGAGTTAACTTGTGACAGTAAGGCCACAAAGAAACAAAAGGCTTCTCAGAGTAGGGCTAACGTGTATACATGTTACAGTGATAACATACAATATGGAATTATTGCTAAATTGTATTAAAATGTACATTGGTGTTACTTTTCCTCAATGAATTTGTTTTGTGCATTTCTCACTTTTAATCAGTTTACTATAAATATATATTTTTAGATAAACAGAAAAAAATGGACAAATATGTGGTTTTTGGTGGCTTCTATAATAACGTATTAATGTGGGGGTTTAAGTAACCAAAAACCAAATTATACAGTCTAGTTTAGCAGACTGATGTGAGATGTGTCCCCTCAGACTGACTACTTTCTGTTTAAAGAATGGTATGGGTGGTGTGGAGTGTTGTTGGAGGTGTGTCACAATAAAACTAATCAATCTTGTCTCTATTTCTGAGCATTGACTGTGTTTGCCCCACAGTCATGCTCCAACCAAGCAGCACATAAGAGCCAACAACTATCCAGCGGTGCTTCAAACTGCTCCCCCGGCACAATGCACCAGGTGAGCGTTGGGTGCTGATCAAGAGGCAAAGTCAAGGCTCATCACAAGTTTCACTTCAGTGCTTACCAACAGCCCTGCCTGACCTTTACAGGCAACTGTCTCTATTGATCAAACACATACGTCCTGTCACACTAGTAAAGCCCATTTTGTTCGGAGCTGTTCAGCATGCCAGTTTGAATCTTCCTCGCATATGGAGCTCTACCTGAATCTGCAGAAGTGACCTGAGCCAAAGGTCAGAATGACATTACTTGTGTTTTAAATGGTTCAGTGGAACACGTGTGTAAAAACTGCAAGAAGCTCTCAGCACTTCTGTTTCATATTTGAATAAATATTAAATTTAAATTATTATTAGATAGATGGATAGATAGATGCTTTATTAGTTAAAAACAACATTATTATAATTAATGTTAATTTTTTAATGATTGCATTGCAATGTAATATCTCAGGCATATGAGGGATTTTTTTTAAGGTTTGGATTAAATGTTCACTGGATTCAAGAATGAATAGATTGAAAATTTTTGCTCAAAGATTAAGGTCACTGTGACCTTACAAAGCATAATTTTGCCAATAACTCAAGGATGTTTATGCTAATGTGGGCAAAAAAGTCATGCCTCTTTACTAGGAAGGAATAATGTAAAAAGTCAAAGGTCATGTCTGTCTCCAATTTAGTGTTCTGGTCAACCAATTGGTAGAGCACATTTTCAGGCCTTATATCTAACTGAGGCTTTCACTGAAACTTGACCTACCTTGTTGAGTCTTTTCTACCAATTGGTTTACATCTGTAATGCCAGAAAAATCCACCAGAAGGCACTGTGAATGGAAACTGTTGGCTCGTCTTATACCTCTCCCAACCAGGAAGTCAGAAACAAAAAACCATCCAACATATTTTGAGTGTTTTTGATGAAACTAAGGTAGAAAGATATAATTTTTTTGATATATGATAGTGTTAGAGGACTTACTAAACAGATGTATGTCACTTGACAGCATTAAAAAAGTGAAATTAAATGTTGAATAATTTTTTTAAAAACTGGTCAACCAAGCGGTTGATTTGTCCCTTTATGGTGCTAATGCTAACATAACCTAAATGTTATTAAAATTGATTATTTGCCATAAAATCAGACCACTAGACCCATTTTGTTTACCTATTGCTATTGATAAATCACATTAAGTGTTAGCACAGCAAGTCATTTTTGTAACTTTCGGAGTTAATATTAGTAAATATTGTAAAAATCAAGAATAACACGTGGAAATCACAAATATCACAACTGATTACCTTTTAACCAAATTACAGTAGCTGGTAAATTAATATTACTAAGTTGTCAGAATTATAATTTCATATTTAATAAGTACTATATGGATGCTAAACAATTATATGGCTAAAAATCACATGCCCTGTGGCATGATACTCATGATACCATCCATCTTCAACCACAGTATGTTTATGGTCATGGTTTCATATGAAGCCATAAGGGCTGGCACTCTCCACCAGTATATTGCCAACAAACCAGATGAGCGGGGCTTTAAATTGTTCTGCTAAGCAAGTTCATCTGACATCATCCACGACTTGCTGCTGTATCAAGGGGATCTACATTCTTCAATGCTCCCCTCAGTGAAAAGGAACAGAAGCGACCTCTAAGGGGCCAAAGTTGTAAAAAACAGTATGCAAACCCATAAAAGAACCTCAGCTCTTCACAAGTTTCAGCTTGGTCCAGAACTTGCACACCTCCTTGGGTGTCAGGTGCATTGGTACTGACCAAACTGCACCGGTGGAGCTCGCCTGATGGTAGACAAAGACCTGATGAAGAAGGGCCATGGAGCCTGTTATTACAGGTCTGATGAAGGTCTGATTGCAGTAAAATAAAAATGTGTCAACCTTCTAAACAATGCCTGTGGGTTCATGCTTCTTTCAAACGGTGGAGCAAAGAGTCCAATGCAGAGATCACCACTCCATGCCCATCACTCATCCCTGTGTATAATTAGCATATGGGAGGAATTAAGCTTTCTGATATGATATTACACCTGTATAAGACAAGTTATAAGTTACAAGTTAAGGAGATGGCATATTCCACTGTTTGGATACATCCTTGACTTGAATACCTGGTCTACAAAAGGGACTGTGCCCTACTGGACCAGAAACCGATGACCTTAAAAAAGGTTTCCACCTGGCTGTATCTGAACCAAGTTAACAAGCCAGCATCTAGAGTTGGACAACCATGATTTAGCTCTCCAAGACCACAGAATCAATACTACACCATAAGACCCCAACGACGAAAACCACAAGCAGATGTGCTTGATTTGCACTGTTTTTATTTATTTATTTTTTTAAAACAAAAATGATTTTGCACAGTAGCATTCAATCATTGTGGCCTGAATGTGAGTATTTTGTGCTGTAGCACATTTTTCACATTTGCAGATTAAAAAACTATGTATTTTGTTGTTTGATATAATACTTTCCTTTGATGGAATGAAAATAGCAATGTTCACTAGCATGCTACTAGAAATAAACTGTATCCAATGCCCTGGATAGTTTTTGTTATTAATTTAATTATAATTTGGCCCGTTATTTGATTTTTTCTTTTTCTTTTTGCCTGTCCCATTTGCTTCTTTAACCGTCAGAATTGTTGTCTGAAGGCCAACAAGGATACCCAATGGATTTACTTTACCAACTGGATCATCACGGCCTTGCCGTATTGGTCCATTTGATCGACCTTTGTTCTTATTATTTATTTTATTTTATTTTCAGTTGTTACAGACAGGACAGACATGACTAGGGGATAGGAAAGGGAGAATGAAAGATGAAGGAAAAGAAAAACAGAGGGGAAGAGGGACAGTGAGAAAGGGCACTTAAAAAGAGAAAGAGAGAGAAAAAAAAAGAAATTTGTTTTTGATTTTTTTCAACTGTATTATCTAATGTACTTGTATTTGCATGACATTTCATACTTTTACCATTAGGTGACATCTCAACTATTTGGTAGAGATCAATATTTTAAAAACTACAGGGTCTATTGAAAAAAAAATATTGATTGTGGTTATTACTCACCCAAATCAGTAAGAAATGCAAACAAAAAATGTTTCCATTGCTTTTTTTCTTGGTGTGGACCTCAAAGGGTTAAGACCATTTCACATACAAAATGATATGCACTGTGCTGACCATTAAATTGACCACACTGCTCAAAATTTGTTGACTCTCTTTTGCAGTTGTCACCATACTGGGTCTGTCACCCAGTGACTGTGTTTTGGATTGATTAGTATTCTTTGATTTATTGTTATTCATGGTTCTGGTTCTAGTGGTTGCTCTTCTGCTTGTGTTTTGCTTGTGCTTTGATCGTTTCCAGTCCCTAGGTTTCTGTTACTGTGCAGTATTCCACGTTTTGGGTCTAGTCTCCCTTGTCTTCATGTTCATTTGTTTTCTGTGTCTGTTTTCCGGGCTTCCTTTCTGTCTCCCCCAGTTGGCAATGTTCTCATGTCTGTTTCTTTCTCCGTCCCAGTGACTAGCCTGCATCTTAGTGTGAGTCTCTTGTTTCCTGTTTTATTTTGACAGTCCCTTGTCCTGTGCTTAGTGTATTCGGTTTTGATTCCTCCCCATCTCATTGTGCCTGATTAGTCCCAGCTGTGTTTCCCTCCTGTTTCTCATTGCCTGGTTATCCTTTGTGTATTTAAGTCCTCTGTTTCCCCTCTGCCTGTTTTCACGTTGTCACATGTTGCTGTGTTTCCTCCGTGCTCCTTGTTTCCTTTGTATTTCCTAGTTGGCTCCCAGTTCTTGTATTTAGTATTGTATTTAGTATTTAGTATTGTATTTAGTATTTGGGTTTTTCACAGCAATAAAGGTGCCTTCCTTAGTTTATCCCTTTCGTGTCTGAGTGCTGCATTTGGGTCCTACTCTTGCCTTTTACATCACGTCACATGACAGCAGTCTGCGTGTACTGTGTTACTTTGTGGCCTTTCATGATCTTCACAAGTACTGTTCCTGTTCCCTTCATCTGTGTTGGTCGTACAAATGTACGTCACTTCACACCATAAGTCAAATTCTACACTGTTGAACCCCAGGCACTTGCACTGTGCTTTGCCCATTATTGCGCAGCACAAGCCATAGAAAAAAATGGATTTCAAAGTACAGCGCAACAGTTGCTGCTTCCTATGTGAAAGTCCCTTTAGAATTTGCAGCTTTGGGGGTTCATCAGGAAGGGCATCCTGCTTTAGAAAATCTGCCAAATCAAACATTTCCCACTGTGGCAACCACTCGTGAATAAAGGATCAGCCAAAAGTGCCTTTTTTTTTCTTTTTACAGAAACATTCATATTTGAGAGGTTTTTTCTCATAGCTGCATCTTTATGTTAAATTAGAATTAGTTGTGTTGGCCAAACATTAACACAGTTTATTCAGTTCTTTAAAAATACCCCTTAGTGCTACAGTATATGAACAACACGCCAATGTCCTTAAATCATTTCATATGTTGTCTTTTTTTTTGTTTGTAGTTTTTGTTTTGTTTGTTTTTGTCTTTTTACTTTTTATTAATTTCATGATGAATGACTCCATACCTCTGGTCTTACTCTAACCATCTAGTGTCTTGTTTAACACCATTGACAAAAACAAGAAATAAATGTATAAACATGGCATGTGAAACATGGACACATACAAAGTGTGTCTGGGGCTCAGAAAGTGTGCACGGTTCTTTTTTTTTTTGTAGGGCAGACTGTTATTGCAGACAAAGTTTTGATTGATTTGTACATGTGACTTGCAGAACTTAAGGTAAGGAACATTTCTGGTGGTCTGATGGATGCACACTTGCAGAAAGGGAAATAGCCAAATTAATATTTTGTGGCTAACTTTTAAAAAGCATTTCTACACTCCAAAATCATAGCCTTGCTGCAGACAAATATACAGCCTCCTCCTCCTTTTTTAGTCTCACTCCTCCATTGCTGTTACCCAACTGCCTGCATGTTCAGACCTCCAAATTAGCTTCTGATTATTGAGCTGACACATTGCTGAGCCACAGTGCGAATAATGTTTTATTAAGAAAGTTGGCCTAATTTAATAATATAAAATATAGAGAACTATACTGCTGTATACATGAACATACACATACATATTCTTGCTATGTAACACCTGTGTAACAAAAAGCAGGCATATTTTTCTAAATATATATTTCAATTTTAAACAGCAAAGTGGCAGGGAACTTTAGGTTTTGCGGCTGCCTAGACTATTGATGACAGTATTTCTGGAAAGAGGGTATTTTTTTTTTTCTAAATGTCATTTGTAATGCTGCTTCCCACATACTTAATTCTGCACTCATTCGTTGAAGCAGATAGGACTATGTCAAATTGAATCTCGCTATCTTAATGACCAGATATCAGTACAAGGAGATTCTCAATTTTGACTTTTTTAATGTTATTTTATGGTAATTTGGGTGAACAATTTAAATAAATATGATGGGGAAGAATAGTAAACTTGAAAAATATATCTTTTTGATCAGGAAATTCAAAATTCCTTAAAAAATCCATAGTTTACTGCTCACACATACTGTTAATTGTAACAGAATTATATATCCATCAGTAAGCAGGTAATATGTTCTATTTTTCTTTATATGTGTAGGCCACTAGGTAAATTGCACCCTAATGGAATAATGTTACTATAAATGGTATTGCACCGAAGCAAGTAAACTGAAACAACAACAAAAACCCAATAGTTAGATCACAATGACACATAAGATTTCAGCAGTCAATTAAATTATACCCATTGTGCTGCGCGTGTTTTTTGAACAACCTACATTAATATATGTGTCTTTGCGCAGAGGGAGACGGTGTCTGAGAGTAATTTTCAGGCGATATGTGAGAACTGCCAGTACTGTCTGATTGTTGGCTTACAAAAATGACAGTACACTGCTATATTTGGCCTTACTTTTCTTTTTAAATGTTGTTTGGACAGGTCTTAATTTCAGCTGCCATTTCAGTATTTAACTCAAATAAATAGGAAATACTTGGTAAGCAATCTGTGTGGCTTATATCTTATTAAATTTTACACACATAACTCCTACCAAAGTTTGTGAGGTGTGCACAGCCAGAAGTTTGTTAGACATGATTTGCCATTAAATAATATGCTTTAAGCAGAACTGGTGGGGTTTTGTTGCTCGCGTGTGTGTTTGTGTGTGTATGTGTGTGAGAGAGAGAGGGAAACAGAAGCAGGGAAAAACATGCAATTGTAGATTAAATGTGGGGTTTTTTGTTTAATTTGGTAATTTCAGCAAATTAAACATCATTTACATTTCATGCTCTGAGATCTCAATATGGATTTTTTAAAAAAACAAAAACAAGATGCTTGCAAACACACACACACACACACACACACACCGTATAAACCTGTAAATAGCTTCAGACAGTACAAACAAGACCTTGTTTTGTCTCTTTGTTTGAAACAGTGCTGTGCAATATTGATCATTCAGGTTTACCGAAAAGGCAAGTCAAGACACCTTATGCATATTTATCACCAAAAGACCCCTTTTCATGTACCATTCTCTCCTGGCTCTTAGTGTTTTTTCCTTTCAGCCACACAGCTGTAGATTGTTATGCATAGAGTGACACGACCTGCAGGCGCTGCGCAGATTCTTATCGTCATGCTCTCATCTGATGGGAACGCATGCTCTGACAAAAGCTGGTCCTCCTCGATTCTGCTCATATCTGCTTTTTAACAATTCCATCAGTGCCGGATAAGCTGGCTAGCAATAAAGACAAAATGACAATACATACAGGGATCTGGGCACCATCTGTGCACAGGAATGACCGATAACACGTTTGAATCATCAAAAAGTGGTTGAAAAAATGATGAGGAAGAGATAATACGAATACAAACATAAAGAAATGTCAAAAAACATGAATCACATTTTGATGTTGATTTTTTTCTGACATTTTATGCTTTTATCCTATACATACTTTAAGTTGCCATTCAATTCCATTAAGATTAAAGCATCTCAGGGTGTTACTGTACATGCCGTTATCGAAGTGCAAGAAATTGAAGTTACAATCTCCAGTCTAGAGGCGGACTTTCTCAATATACAGACTCTGATTTTGTGTACTCAAAATGCAGTAGCGTTAATGCCTAAATTACACAAAACCAAAACACAATGATGAAGGCAAATGGTTAGAGAAAACTTTTGTCTTTTAATGCAAACAAAAATTAGAATATGAGAATAATTAGGTTAGATTCTGTAATTAATGTAAGGTTATTATTTTCAGTTCTGACCTTGACTGAAGTAGTTAAATATCTGCTGACCTCACCTATAACTGTGAAAAATAAAAAAACACGAAGAGCTGGCATCATAGATCCTAACCTAGCATACCTGCTCATTTTACATTGTTTATAGGGAATGGTACTAAACTGTGGTTCAGCTGAATACTAATATCATCTCAGAGCAGCAGAAATGATAATAATGTTCATGAGATTGGAAAATATTTTATCTCATTTAAACATTCAGTACACACATCTAAAATCATGTCTCTGGCACTTAAGAGATGTAAGATATGTGTGCTTATTGATAAACTAGTTTCTAACTTTGTTGGGCTCTTTTGCAGTAACAGCAATTGTCCACTGTTGGAGAAGATCCTAAATGAAGCTGAGAGGGAATGAAAAACAAACTTGTGGCCCCTAATTACAAAAAAGTTTCTGAAAGCAGCTAAAATGTATATAGCTATATGCTTTTAATTAACTGGGACCTTCACAATCTTTCTGTTTTCTTCTGTTGTGGGTAGTGTTTTACTTATTTACGCTGTCCAGTTCACAAAAAACATCACCCTTTTAAAGTTACACTAAATTAACACAAGATTCAAAAGCTCTCTTGAACTTAACTTTTTGAGGGTAATCTCAAACAGTTCTCTCCTGTTATGTGTACTAAAACCTACGATACAATACTTAATTCTTGAAAGCTCAAACAGGCCAACAGGTTTATACTGACCCATTTTACAAATTACATTTTGAATGAAAAGATGCATGTTAGCACAGCACAAATGCCTTTTTAGGAAAACAAACAAACAAACAAGTAAACACAGAAGATATTTCTGAACTTGATAAATCGTGGAGGATAACAGACAGAGATGTTGTGCTTGTGAGCAAATCAGTAATCAAAGGTTCTTTTTAACATATAACCTCTGTTTTCTTTTATTTTACATGCTTCTCTTGAACCACTATTTTGCTACAGATAGGCATTAAAACATGTCTTCTTTCTGTGTGGTTTTATATGTTTATTGATTTTAATGTGCTGTTCTAAAGAAATAATTTTAAGTATTACCACTGGAGCTGGCCTCTCGAGTCAAATGCTTCTTTGACCTGCTGATATACCCAGCAGATGTTAGGCAGTGGAAATTTGTGTAGGTGTCGGTTTATTTTATTTTATTCTGCTTGTTCAAGCCTTTGAGAATGTCGAGGTTCCCGCTGCTGTCCAGCAGTAAGTTCTATGTATCGTAGCTTGACTCCTTCAATGGCAAACTCTTAGCCTGGCGCCTCAATGCCCGACACACGATCCGCATCCTGAGTGACAGGCTGCTCCCTGCAGAGCCGGGGAGGGTAATTGGCATTCAGGATCATCTGGATGATAGGGAGGGTGGCAAATTCCATGAGACGCTGCTCCCCGCCTTTTATCCTGCGCCACAAAGTTCCCCAAGACCCGTACCCCATTTGCACAGAGAGAGGGAGAGATTGACACAGAGGGAGAAAGAGAGAGGGAGAGACTACTTTGCATGCAGTGAGTTGGCAGTAGCATCCCCGAGGGAGACATTGTCGGTGAGGGGGAAACAGCTTTCTATGCATGAGGAGAAATTTCCTTCAGGTTTGTGTTGCAGCTACCACCCCTCCATCGCCATCATCCTCCTCACCCCCCAGTGCCCCCACCCCACTCTCTAAAACCCCCACACCCATGTCTGTAGGGATTTATGACCTGTCACCTCAGCTCGTAGGGATGGGAGGGTGGAAAGGAGGGTAATGCAATGGTGGTGACAGCGTTTGAAGGGGGTGGCTTTTCACGTCACTCCTGTGAGCAAGGTGTATATCCACTCAACCAAAACACAGTCAGAAGAATTCACAACAAAGGGGGGGTGGGAGGGGCAAGGTTGTTATTACAGCCACCGGACCTAAATTATCTCCCAAAGGGGACCTTTAGTTTCACACTCTGAAACCAACAACGAACTGACGGGAACACTGCGCCCCAATCAACAAATCATTTGCTTTGCTGTCAAGTGGCATGTGGTATTTAACGGGGGAAAAAGATAGCAGAAGTAGCAATCACACAAAATGCCATGATACAGTTGTTCAAAGAAAGCAAAGGGATCTGTGAGCGAAGTACACTATATTGTACATTTCCCTGTGGACTTTTGATGGAGGGCATTAACCTGTAGATTTCTCCCTGCCATAAATTACTTGGATGTACCTGTGCCTCTGAGGTAGATCATTAGTGTGCTTGATAGGTATAATAATGTAGGCTGGTGCATTGCTATTCTGAAGCCATATATGCCTGACTAAAGGGTTCTCTGTGCAATGAGAATTGAATTATGTCCTCTGTCATACAGTTACTGTGTACTTAAATGCATTCTAAGTCAAAAATCAATAGTTTGTCAAAAGCTGCTGATGCATTATTGTCAGCTCTGATAGATGAAATTATATGGTGTTCTTAAACATAGGACACAACTGACACAACTCTTTTCATTACTGAAATTGTGCATTTCAAAAAATATTAAATCTTATCAAATATAACAGTATTTAATCCTTAGAAAGCTCAGAGTTAGTCTTTCATCCATAATATAATATGCAGTTTGATTGTACAACATCTATAAATATAGTGCTGGCTACTGCTCTGAGTGCACATATGGATTAAATACTATTCACCAATAATAATGAATATTATTTCTACTAAAGATTTTCAGTGGTGTGACTGTATAGCGAGTGCTAATAGAAAGACAAGGAAATTACATTCACAGCCTAAAAAAGGTGAGCTAACTAAAAGCAATGTGCTGAGCACCTATGGGATGAATTAGGGCAGAGACTGAGAGCCATCTTGTCCAACATCAGTGTCCAGCCTCACGAATGCGCTTCTGAAAAAATTATCAAACACTCTCATAACCTTCTGGAAAGTCTAGAGTTGACACTGTAATAGCTGCGAGAGGACTGACATCATATTAAACCCTATGGATTAAGAATGGGAGTTCATATGTACGTGAAGGCAGACAAGTGAATACTTTTGGCTAGGGATGGGAATCGATAAGAATTTAGCTATTCCATTATTAACATCACCTATCAGTTCAATTCCTTGTTACCTTGTTTCGTGATGAATACAAAGACAAAACAAAGATGGACACCAGTACAATGAGACTTCAAAGGGATCACCACGGTGATTCTATTTTAGAAACATGAGCAAGTAGAAATGAAGGCAGCAGCCTGACTGCCTGACTACTCCATTTATTACCTGTGGAAGTTCAGGGTCTGGCTGCTGGGCTGGGGCCTGCATTCACTCAGCTTTAGCATCACTCTGGGTTCCTGGCTAGCTTAGAGTAAGCATGGTGTCTGCGCAGGTGTTTGCAACAAGCCAAAGTTATGTTAGCGGTAAAACACAGTTGTTTCTATCCTGGATGCACTTTACTTGCACAAAAGGATGCGAGAGCGATGGCAATGTCCATATCCACCCTGCAGACTGCACCACTATTAGCTGATTAGAACAAGTACAAGTGGAACTGATAGGCAGGATCCACAGGGAAGCAAACTAACAATTCCAAGGAATAGAACTGCTCCCTACTTTTGGCAATATATCATATATTTCATTTTCAAGTGAGACTTTCTTCTGCTGCCACAGTGGCCAGAGAAATTTCTAACAGCATTTCAGTCATAGCCACAGATATTGATGAAGGATTGTATATTGTTTATTTATTGTTCAGAGACAGCCATAATGTTAAATTACTGGTTTTTATTAGTTATAATAATTATTTATTGTCTCTGGTAGTAATTGGTCTCCTCAGTTCTCATCCACTTAAAGTGTTGTTAAAAGAACACAGTGTGGTCATGTGGCAGTAGTATAAAATGGATGAATGGCTCAATGTGACAATAAGACATTGAATTATTTTTAAAACTCAGATTAAAATAATCCATCACCTACGTTTACTACCAGACGTTATTGTCATATCATACAGTAATATATTACATGTTCTGTTGCAGGTACTTGACTGAGTTTGGTCTGTTATTTTTTCCATACAATATCAGTGTAATATTAAAGGCACTGTCAGTCTGTGCATCCTGTCCAGAGGCTGTCGAGATAACGGTGAAGAGATTTGTCTGCCGGCTGTCTGTCACAGGTAGTTGTCAGATCGACAGTTTATGTGGAACCAGCCTATTAATAACGTTCCCTTTTTTGCCCTTGGTGATTGTTACCTTTGGAAAGTATAACACTAATCACTAGCTTATTATTTTTAAAAAGCACTTTGGATTGTGTTAAGTGTGTTAATTATTCTGTCAAATGCAAAAAAAGGGCTCTGTTATTACCCTTTGTTGCTGATAAGAGCAACAACAAGGATGAAGACTTTTTTTTTTTCCTAAAGTACAGGAGATATGAAATATGATTCATGCAGGGGTGGAGAGAATTTTCAGCTCTGTTTCAATAGTGCAGGAGTTACCTCTGCTGTCCTAACAGGAGTGGGAAGGTCATTTCAGTGCTGGAGATCCAAGAGGGAGAGGAGTTGAAAGAGGAGAAATGGTTAGGTAGCCACAGGAAATGAGGAGTTTACTGAGCAGTTGTTTCATTGCACAGACCTGGTCTGGGGGCAGTGGCCTAAAGGTAGAAGGAAGTAATTCCTGCCTAGCACATCCAAGAGCAGAACTTCATATTCAATATGAGCAGCCAGAGGTACTGAGGGAAAAGAGTGCAGAAGGTGGTTGACAAGGGAGAATTTTGTGAGGTTGAAGAAAACATGGGCTGAAGTATTGTGAATAAGCTAAAGGGGTGAGAAGACCTAAGCCAAAACGAATTTCACATTCAGAGAGGCTTACAGTCTTTCTTTTTGTTGTTACAGCTGAGGCTCATGCAATTTTATGAAATATGACAAAAGAGATTCTTTGTCGATGAGAAGCTAAAACTGAAATGTCATATTTTAGAGAATAAGTAAAGCTCACATTACCTCCACCTACCAAGAGTTATAACATGAAGCAATATCAAGTCTAAGAGTTGTGATTCAGATCAGCCAATCAAGATAACTCATTTTCACGGTTCTTACTTATTCAAACATAGCAGTGTTGTTCGGTTTCTAGGCTGCATGAAGTACATTTCTTAATACCAATAAATAACGTAATAATGCTTTTAAATCTGTTTCAGTTGAAATTTTTAAATTTCAGCCGACAAGAAAAGATTCTCGAGAAAACAGAATCAAAACAACAACAAATGGTGCGATGATTAGTACTATTGCCTTACAGCAAGACGGTCCTGGGTTTGAATCCACTGACTGATTGAGGCCTTTCTCTGGGGAATCTGAATGTTTGCCCCAGACCTGCATGGGTTTTTCTCCAGGTGCTCTGCAATGAGACCGCGATGGTTTGTGTTTTATCACCGCTAAGAGTGGGTCTTCTGTGACAGCTTAACTTTCATTTCCTTAAACATGAAATTGAGCTAAATCTGTCATATTTATTTTATGTTCATACTTTGTCATGTATATTCCTGATAAATGCTCCTAGATTAAAAATAAACCCAGGAGTCATTTTTTCCAGTAATATATGTGTGGGTTACTTTTGGAAACACAACACTGTAACTTATAAAACTTGTTAAAGAGAAATATTTAGATCCATAGGCTATTGTTGCATGATTGTGTCATTTTAATACTATATCCAACAAAAGAGACTGTCCAGCATTACAATTGCAACAATTGCAGGACTGCAGTACTCAGTGCTA
This sequence comes from Simochromis diagramma, assembly GCF_900408965.1. Classification (NCBI taxonomy): domain Eukaryota; kingdom Metazoa; phylum Chordata; class Actinopteri; order Cichliformes; family Cichlidae; genus Simochromis; species Simochromis diagramma. The sequence goes on from NW_024387414.1 coordinate 4,783,891, forward strand.
CCGGCTAACCTCTTCTTCCCTTCAATGTTTGTCTGAGGAGAGGCCATGAATATTTCGTACTTGCTTTCAGTAGAATTCAATCGACGCCAGGACACACAAGGAGACATCTTCCGCTCCATTGGCAAGTGTGGACAGAATGATGGAAACCACAAGGAGGAGCAATCCTCTTTTCTCCGGCCTTAGTGTCTGGCTGGCAGCTGGTCAATCGCCTGTGACTTTGTAATATACAATTGGGCTCTCCTTGCTTGCCATAACATCCTTTTGCAGATTAGGCTCTGGATGAGCCACCATGAAGGTAGGTTCAAATGTACTGCGTCCGATGCATATGCAACAGCTCACTCTCAGCGGGACTTGCTTGAGCAGAGAAGGAGTGCAGTTGGTTAGGGGTTGAGGTGATGCTGCTGCAGGGACCATTGATGGAGAAGGATATGCAGTGTGCTCATCCTTTCAACAGTGACTCACTTGAGAAAACCTTATCCATTTCCTTTCAGAGATAATGCATGCATCTTTGTATACTGTGCCTGTGCTCACGGCCTGGCTGTGAGCTCACACAGATGCAGGATGTCCAGCAGTGCAGAGGAGATGGATTTTTCTTGTTTCACAAAACAATGCTCCATATACACGACAGTAAGGGGAGAGATCTTTCAAGCTGCAAAGGCTTATCAGCAGCAAGGCTTCCCATTGACTGATAGGACTGTCTGGGTTTCATCTGTGAAAAATATTCTGCACATTGATGGGTCTGTTTGCATCTCTTTATGCCTCTCAGAGACGCATTCTCACACTGCTGTGCCTTTTTTTTTGTAGATCATCTCTTCTGAATAGTGGTTCTCTTCAATGTGGTTATTGTTGTACAAAGGCCCATAGTACCTTAGAGTCCTGTTATCAGGTCCCCTGCTTTCTAAAGTGCCTCACCTTGTTCTTTTTAACACATACATAAAATTCTGTGGACATGATAGAGAGATTCATGAATGTTTTAGCACAAGATTTTATGTTTGTTTCAACCTCTAAATTATACCCTGGAAGCAGCTTGTTTAAAATACAACTCTGGATATGAAGAAAGAGCTAATTTTGGAGGTTGGATGTCCCCGCCTCCTTTCCTTGTGTCTCTGACTTATTGTTGAAATGGTTTCCGACTGTTTAGCTATTTTTATTCCAACATTTTTTTTCTGATTCTTTCATCCAATTTCCTCTCAAACACAAAAGACATCTTTGTAAAAGAATAGGAAGAAGAATGACAAGTCCTGGATAGCTTGAAAAGTGTGTCAGCGTGTGTCATTTGAAAACATCTGAATATTGAGCAGGCGGTATGTGTTTGATGAGTAACCCAAAAAACTGTCACATCTCACATTTTATTACATACTTGTTCAAGAACTGTTTTTTTTTTTTTTTGACAAAGTATTTCAATGACCCCCCCCCCCCTCCCCCCAGTCCTAAATGTTTTTTTTTAATATAAATTGAAGATAAAGCAGCTGAACTCTATCAGTATTGCAACTGTGAAAAGACCCAAATGTTGAAGAGCAAGAGCCAGAAATGCCTCATCAGGGTGACCGTGTGAGTCAAAAAGAGCTCCAGCATTGACACAAAACTCTTCTGGGACTGACCTCAGTAGTGGAAGTGACACAGAGTTAGAGCAGAGAAAGAATAGTCCAGGTGTGACCTGTGACCTCCATGGAAGTTATAACTAGAACACTGAGCACAGTCATGACACTTTATCTTAATTTAAACCCCGGTTGTCTCTGCTTCTGCGGCACGAACGCTGACTCTTCCATGAAAGTGGCAGAGCTTTTTGCTACTTTAGAGAAACTCCTAAAAGGTACCAACAGAAACAAGGTTACAGGGCTCAATAGCAGGATTTTTATCACCATTTGAAACGAAAACCTGGCCTGAAATCTGAAAGCACTATAACTTATTATGGATGAAGGTAGTTATGGATCATATGAGCTATTTATTCCTGCTGGTGTCATAGGACCTGGTAATTCCACTGTCTCCACTGTGGTGTATGGTGCTGCCTCAACAGTATATACAGGGAGTCGATACAAAATGCGTGCTTCAGAACACATCCTCATTACTTCTGCTCGTTTAATCAACATTTTTTTTAATGTACAGGATATAATCTGCTATGGTGTCAAACAGCCAGTCAAACACACAGTCAGGTAAATAATTATTTTAGCTCCTGCTGAATTTGTAGGTTTGCTCAATTACAAAGACATAAACAATGTCACGCACCATTCTTCATGGTGCAGAATGGCCATGCTGATCATTTTATTTGAGATTGGAGAATTTGAGCCGCTTTATTTGATGTTGGCTTGACACGTGAGTCCATAGTTTTCACGTGACATCAGAGGAACTGGGACATGCCCAACTGGAGGGCAAAACAGTACTGTGGTTCTTCGGCCTCCAGCCATCCTTTGAACGTCTTCAACTTTAATTTAGCCAAAATGCCAGATTGCTGTGCTATCAGATGCACTTATCAACGTTTTTAAAGCTGCCAGAAGGGTGTAGATTATGGTACCAATCTGTGAACACACCTCTCATAACCCTTCCTGAAATTACACCAGCCCCTGCTTCTAAACAGAAGCCCAGGCTCTTAGTGGTGGCTCATTGAAACTGTAGGAGTTATTTACCTGAAATGGGGAACTATCCAATCAACTTTACATTTTTGACATGGCATTAATCTGGCAAATAAAACTACTGGAACATTTCTGTCACTGCAAGTAAATGTTCAAGTCAACAAAATGTAAGATTTACATGTGGTAGTTCATTTCAGCTAGCTATGTAGCGCTTACGCTTTAACGATGAACAATTTCTTGTTCTTCATCTACCACACGGCAGCATTAGTTACCCATCCAGATCAAAAATATATGTAACTGTTCATTCTTTGAAAGGTTTCATCTTGGAAACAGTGTAAGGTGAGGGTTTCTGTACAAGATAAACTTTTGGGATTTAAATAAAGCTGCCAGGGTAGAATATGGACTGCTGATAAATAAGAGTTGCCTGGCTGTGATTCTGGTTGCAAAGTGGGTCTTCAGTTATGGTTGGAGATTCAAGCCACTACTCTTCCTCTCCACAAACCACTGAATACTGAAACCCAAATTGTTCCCCAAGAGTAGGACAGTAGCACTTTGCATACTCTACTGTCTGCTTAGAATGGTGAATGAGGGGTATTTTAAGCTCAGGTAGATTCTAGTCTTGTAAAGGCATCCTAAGTGATTCAGTCTCTTTGTTAGATAATAGTTGCACTATTTTATGTAATTATTTGATTTTTTTTTTGTCCTTTCTTAGCAATTTTGGCTGAAATTAAACAAATTTGATTTTGTAGACCACTTTTATCATCCTTAGATTATTTTCTTGTTTTATACTGTTTTCCTCTATTCTCCACATTGTGATTTGAAATGCTCAGAATGAGTTATTATTTGAGATTTATAATTTAGGAAACCTAAAAAAACATAAAAGGAAAATAAATGATTTGACTGTAATATTATTGATGGTTTTATTAAATAATGGTTTAAGCAGTTCAGTGACCCTGAACAAGTGGAAATGCAGAATAAAGAATGGGATGGAATGACATGGATGCAGATTTTAATGGGAAACATGTTCTCAGATGTTTCATCTACTTTGTTATTTGGATTGTAATTTTTACTTTTTTTTTTTTTTTAATCAAAATTTGACTATTACCAAGATGGCAAAACAGCAGCAGACATAAATAGTCCTCACGACCTTGGGAATGACTGAATTACTTTCCTCTGCGGGCCTTTTTAAACAGGGATACAAAAGATGTGACAGCATCAAGACATTACAAGCGTATATTATAACAGTATAAGGAACAAAGTCAAACGTACTTCATGTGATTCCTGTGGAGTTGTTTTTTTGTTTTACGCACTTGGCAACTGATAACAACAAATGTATGATCTAAAATTTCTACCCGTTTATAATAATAACATGCATCTATTTTCATGCTTTTACAAAACCCGGGCATTAATTCCTCCCTCTGTGATCCTTTATGGTGTCAAAGGAATTTTCTAGTGTTTTGTCATCAGACAAATGCTTAAGTTACATCCTAGGAGAAATGACTTCATTCAATTTAATTTCCTTTAATTAGTCACAAATATAATTCAGCTATTTTCTGCCATCTTGGACGACAGGGGAAAACTATCCTTTCATGTTTGGAAACGATGGAAACTGCCGATAATTAAGTGGAAATTCTTTGCTGTTTTGCAGCCAAACACACCAGAGTAAAGGCCCAAGATTTTGTTGCATTTGCTTTCTATATCATAATGTTGTTGTATGTAAATTACCAAGACATTTATATGCATTCAAGATAAAGTTGATGACATATTAATCAGCAGATGCTTGCAGGTATAGCCTACTTTTGATCTGAATAAATATGTAAAAATCAACTAGGAGCAGAACATTTACCACTGTTGTTCCCTGCCAACACTCAAGCAGATGAAAATCCCAGGCTGATTAAAATCAAATGAAAACAGGGAAGACATTGCCCAAAGCTTAGTAGATGTTAAATCACAATATTCTCTTCATGCATTTGGTTCTTACTAGTCTACTCAGCTGTAAAATAAAAATAAAATGTTGCATTGTGGTTCATATACAAGGAAATGAGATGCGTGTGATTAAAGCCTTGGAATGACTTACTCATATGTTGTTGTAGCTGTCACTTTTCTGACTTTTTAAAAAATGTCTTATAATGAATCCTGTACAAAGATTTTGACAGCTAAGAAAAAGAAGATAACACAACATTACATAAACAGCGACAAATCACCTTATTTGGATGTTTGGATTTGATAAAACAGCATTTAAATCAACTATTTTCATTTTGGAGAGAAGTAATGATCAATCAAAGAGTTTAATTTGAGCAAACTAAAATCTATTTCATGTTCAAACATATCTCCATATTTTGTACATTTATAAAAAACTACAGTTTAATTTTACAATATGTTGAATATGCTGTATGACGCTTTTTCTTCCAGACGCTTTTCTTTCCAAGCTCCTTAGAAAATAAAGTTAAGATGTTGATGGACAGCAGTACTGAGGAGAAGAGATTTTGAAGACACCAAAACAAAAATGTGGAAATCCATCATTATTTACATTTTACAGTCAGTTATTATTGGCAGAACATCACCAAAAACAACAGCAGAACTGTAACATTAACTTTAAACATACATTACGATATAAAAATCTTACAGTTACTAGAAATATGAAATAAGGATTTTCATAGAAAATTAGATTATTTTTTTTAATTTAACCAATACCCTGGTTTAAAGCCTTGGTTGGAAAGTTGGTGATTATTGTTAATTGTGTGTTGACCTCTGCATCCATGCACAATCATCAAAAAGAACATTTTCACCTAAGTACACCCTTACACTCCTGAGAAATACAATTTATTAACTGGTCACCGGCAAGTATGACCTCCAAAAAAAAAGCACACGTTTTGGAGGATTGCTGGTCTAAAGCATTTAAGTGTGTGCTAATACAATACCTCTGTCTTCCCAGGAGTGGATGTCACAGCAAATTCACTCCAAGGTCAGACTGTGCAATGCTTAAAGAAACTGTTCTTAGTTTTTGTTTTGTTTTGTTTTTTTACAGTTTTGCATAGAATCCTGTGAAAACTTTCTCGTTCACATAATGAAGTACAAATATTTTGTTACTGTACTTAATTAGAATTTGCAGGTATCTGTACTGAGCTTCATTAGTTATTTTTTGGACAACTTTTTACCTTTTATCCATACCTTTTTAAATGTACTGTCTACTTACATTTTCAAAACAGGATCGTTACTTTTGGTTTAACGCATTTGAGGCGAGTAATTTTTTTCACATCACTGAGTGCCTTCATTCAGTGTTGGGAAGGTTACTTTTAAACGGGTATGGCAGTCCATTCTCCCTGCAGCACGGACTACACTGCCCATGAGGCTACATTCTTTAGGACGATGCCTATAACACTCTGCCTATTGCCTTCATATTAAATCATTTTTGGGAATAATTTTTTCAAATATTTTATTACGTCATTATGTGGGCAGCAAGTAGGGGTGACGTGGGCCGCGAGATTGAGACACAGGCATTAGAGTCTCTTAATGCGTGTTTTGTTTGGGGCGTGGAAACCAAAAATAGAGAGCTGAACATATGAAACAGGAAAATACCGCCGTGTAATCCCTTTATTTCAACAGTAACTGTATTCTGAGTACCACCTTTTAAAAGGTAACTGTAACGGAATACAGTTACTCATATTTTGTATTTTAAATACGTAATGGCGGTACATGTATTCCGTTACTCCCCAACACTGCCTTCATTAAACTGATTTAAGTCTAAACAGTAACACATGAAAGGCAGTCCTATTCATGTATTAAACACCAGGTTATGTGGCACAAAAAGAGAAGAAAGAGGCAAAACCATGTGCCATAGTCAGGGGTTAAAGTTTTTTACCTAGTGTGTGTGTGTGTGTGTGTGTGTGTGTGTTTTGAACGCAACACCGGAACGAGTGAAGATGTCCACAAGTTGCGGTTGCCGTACTTCAGTATCTAGCTAGCTCTACAAAAGAGGAGCATAAAGAAAGCAATGTTTTTTAAGTAGCAGGTAGTTTTAAATACTAGCTCCACAAACATTAGCAAACACAAACTGTTTGTATCTACAGTCTGCTAGCTAAAGCTGCAGCTACTTTATTTCACAGGGAGAGAAAAGAAAAAGCTAACATCACTCAGGGATGGAGACACATAAGAAAGACAGGACAGGAGAGGAAGAAGAGAGGTTAGATTTAAAGGTAAGGACTGCACATGGGTATCTCATAAACTGAAAATTTAAAGCTACATATAAGTCCTCATGTTTTTAAAGCAGGTATTTGGGGTGTACATATTTCGTTCTTCATGTTGTGGTGCAAAACAAACTGAGGTAGACTGTGTTATTTAAAGGCGCAGGTCAAATCAGTTAGCGTGCAGTAATGTGATGGATATAAAATATTGTGTTGGACTGGTGCGCAGTAACTGCATTGCTGGTGGTCAGATTTAGGTTACATTAAATATAGAATAGATGAGTTTGAGGTTAAGCTGATGATGCTTAGATTCATTTACTGAATTCCACCTTTATATTTTACAGTATAAAGAAAGTATGAACAGATTACTGTCCGTGTAGAGGATGGAACAGGACAACTCTTGAAACGTGTTTGCATCTTGCTGAATTCAGTTGTGTAAATCCACAAAGAGCTAGCTCACAAGATAAACCTTCTCGTGATTGCTGTAGTCATAGTTTTAATGGATGTGATGAAGTTGTTTTATAGACACTGGCCAGCTGTCTATAGTGGATTTGTGAAAAGTGCAATGCAGACTGGAAATGGAGCAAGTTTGCTTTCAAAGTAAAAGTTGCACCTTTTGAAACACGTTAGCTGCAGTACTGAGGCACAGCTTTTACTTTTAAGGTGACTCTCCTTCATCTCCATCTCACTTTTTCAAGATGTACTGATATATTATTATGCAGCTAAAGGCCTTCACACCTCGAGCAAATTGTAAAAAACTAAAATGAAATTCAGAATTTTTCTGATGCAAACTTTTCGTGTAACATGTGTACACATCCAGAATGTTCAGTTTTTGCAAATAATTCAATTCTCAGTGGATTCAATTATCAAAAGAAGGCAGCAGCATGAAGAATTTGGTGTTGTGATCCAGGAGTTGAAACTGTATCACGACCGCTTTCAGGATGTCAGTGGGGCTGTTTGAACTCCTGATGGCGTAGCTGGGAAACGCATTTGAGAAGGCACAGAAACTATTTCAGAACTGACTGACACAGAGCAGCAGGTAAGAATTGTCTCCACATCATTGTATATTTGTGGTGCTTCCTGAATAAGTTGGAAATTTTGAGTTCTCGTTCAGAAATTTCTTGCGGAACATTCCCTCAACTGAGATTTTTCACTCTGAAATTCAGAGCAGACCAGCATTTTCCAAGTTAGAAAAAGTTTGAAATTTGAGGTATCTGGAATGCATTATCATTACTGCTGCATGCTTTGAGTTCTGAGCACAGACTGCAGCGGTCAGTTATATTTATTCTCATGTGAAAAATGGAAAAATCAAACTTAATATGAAGAGAAAATGCGGCAAATTTGAACTGCAAAATTACGTGGTGAGGGTGAACAACTGTATTAAGTTAAGCAGCTGCACTTCCATTTAATTCATTTATTGATTAACTTTATATGTTTATGTGCCGACGTCATCTCAGTAATTAGTACTTAGATGAGTAACAAACTACTGATGATTGAGTCATTTTTTTGTGATATTCTGTTTGCCTCTGATGCCCTATTAAAACAAACAAACAAAAAACTCTGAGCATGATATCCCTCTGATGCTGCACTTAAAATGAAATATGCTTGTGTTGTTCATGGGTGCATAAAACTTTATTGTCCAACTGATCTTCAAAACACAGTGGGAGCTCTGCTTGACTTGATGCATCTTGTCTGGGCCAATGGGTAATGACTGATATCCACCCAACCCCTCCCGCCTGACTTGACCACAGCCAAGTTGCTGCCTGAGCTCCTCACGCTGCAAACAGCTCACCGTCAGCAGACGCCAAATGGGTCTAATTCTAGTTGACACATTTAGCGCATGATTTAGCTTGCAGACCTACAGCTGTGTCCCAAACACTCAAGACAAGATCATCAGGGCATCTCATAAGCATAATTAACCCCTTCATTATGGAAATAAGCAAAAACATCATGAATAATTGTGCCATGCTAGATTGGCGGGCTGGATTAAAGCAGATGTGGTGATGTGCTTGGCTGAGTTTGGACTGTCCCTTTCGCTAGAGCAAGACATCACAACATTCAGTGGTCTGGGACATCAGGCAGAAAAAATAGATGTAATAATTCACAAAGAAAGAAACAGATATCATATACTACAGGAAACATATATAAGGAAAAATGGAAACAGTGGGCACAATCATAGAACTTAAGCAAAGAACAGTTTATAATAACTTATAATAATTTAACTACGTTTTAAACTAAGAAGTGATTCCTGAAGGAGACCTTAGATTCTATGCTGAAGACAGAGGCCTAAAAAAGGGTGATAAACAATAGTACATCAAAGTAAAACGTTCAAAGGGTAAATGTATAGATGTCTGGTACTGGATGCTGGATTCTTCTGACAGTTACAAACTCTTTTACTCAGCTGTAAAGCTGCAGGATCTTTTTCATTGAAGCAGGATAAACTGGGATTTTTTGTCATACTCCTGTGACATTTGTAAGCCACGTAAAACCCCATAATCTCCTATTTCACGACTTTTCATATCTGGGCTGTTTTAAAATTATGAAAAAACTAACAAACAAAAAATGCAAACATTTACACCTAGAACCTAGCAGTTTTAGGTACAAATGGTTTTATAAAAGTCATTATGGCCCTCACAGAAAACAATATAAGGCAACAACTATTGGAAAACTTGCTGCCTAGGAACACATATTGTTTACACACATTTTGATATGAAGGCTAGTTGGATGTGATATATGTAAACAAATGACTGTATTTAGATAAAGTTGAATTTTTCAGGTCTGAATGATCAGGGATAGGATATTCAGGTGGGGAAGCGTGGATGACTGGGAACTGGATGTGGAGAGCAGGGTGGATAATTTAGATGAACAGTCCAGAGCACATAAAGGATGAATTCTGGAGGAGAGCAACCAAATCCAACGGGGTTCAGGCTTGAGGAGCAGAGCTGACGAGGGCTGCAGACTGAGGTTCAGCAGTGTAGATGGCAGATGAGAGAGAGAGAAAGGCCTGGAAAAGATGTGAGAGACGGAAGCAGATGTGGATGATGTGATAAACTTTGACTGCTACAGTTGATTAATGTATTAAAATGTGTTCTTTTTTTTATTTATTTTGCTGTAGCTAGCTGTGTAGTGAATTTTAATATGAAGCTAATGACCTGTTTCAAAATGAGCACTTTTGCATAGCCTGTATACTTTTTGTTAGCTTAGGTAATAGGACATGTTGTCCAAAACTTGGATTTTAGTTTTTGCATATTTTGTTCTCCTAAAATAATTACATTGCTTATATTTTGGTTATTGTGGTGCTTGTTGTACCCTGCATGTATGAGAAGATTGTAAATATATATTTTACAGTTGGTAATGAAATAATGTAAGTCATTTGCAAAACTAATTACAAAATAAAACTTAATGTTAAATCCTCAACTTTTCAAATATTACATCTAATTAGAAAATGAAAAGAAGATGAACATATTCAGTTTATCGGGTGAGGTCAGGGGATTGATGTGTTGGTTCAAATGTTAAGTGAAACCATTTTCAAAGTGTGTTTTATACATACTGACCACCTGTAGGACCCTGTACAATTGCCAGGTGCTAAAAATAGAGTGTGTCACACTTTAAAGATATTTTTTTAATGCTTCAAGGTATATTTTGTCTGCCCACAGTAAGACAAATGTGTACTGTTGCTGCTCTTTTGCCTCTAGGGCTCTGCCACTTCCTGTCACTGAAGGCTAAATGAATTTCCAAGTTTATCAAGATATCTAACAGGATAATGTCAGAGTAGCTGTGTAATAGTGAAAGCTCAGAAGAAAATGTGTGAAGCTGCAGGGCAATGACCCTAAACAGCAAAGTAAATCAACTACAGTTTAACTTCAAAAAAAACTTTCCTTTGCAACTGACCCGGTCAGAGCCAAGAAGTCAGCCCAATAGAGCTGGCCAAAGCCTAAGAGCAGTTAAAAAAAAAAGCAAAAAAAACATGTTTTTTGTTGCATGCATGTGTTGTACTTGTATCTGTGTTGAGTTCAGCACAAGGCCTGCTAGAATTTATCAATTTCCTTTAAAATCTTTTATTTTAAAATAAAGTATTTTATGTTTACATGATTGAATTTCAAGAACATTCTGTTTCAGTCTGGCTCTTCACTTTCCTGTAAAACAGATATATTCTTAACAAGAACGTATATGTAATATGTATTATATATCTTAACATACTATCATATATATTTAATCATCTTCACATCCTAATGTAGGTCAAAATAATGCACTGTACATTTTACTTAACATCTGGTTAAGATGGCACTATTTTGGTCTGAAAGATTTTTTTTTATTTTAAATTGAATTAGGGCTTCTGCCGATTATATTCATTATATGCAGCCGTTATTCCATAAAGTTTCTTCTGCAATGAAATGTGAATTAATGCATTTCAAAATGTCCTAATTCAAGTGCAGTTAAAATATCCATGGGTGCACGTATTGTGATGCAACTATATCTTGTTTCCAAGCAACACTCAGGTATACTCCTTGTAGAGACATCTGATGACATTACAGAATGAACACTGTAACAAGTATCTTACTATACAGTTTAGCTGTGATGCTGAAAAAAATCAACTCACTTTGGTTAACCTTTGATCTTGAATGTTAATCATTTATTATGCAAATGATGGACAAACTTGAGATTTATCATACTGAGCACAGTGTCAATGACATTTATGAATGGAAGACACAGCTGGGTAGTAGCCCTTTAGCATATGTGTGTGTGTGTGTGTGTGTGTCCATGTTGCTTATGACGCGAGTGTGTTTAATAGGGAGCGCGGGTGTGTGTGTGTTGATGTTGCTGCTGGAATTCAATAAGACAGATGGGTCTTTTTAGAGTATTATCTTTATTGCCAAAGAAAAGGCCAATCTGTTTCTCGCTTTTGCCAACAATACACATCAATATGTACAGCGCATATCCATTTTGCTTACATTTTTTTCCATTTACTTTGCTTTGTTTTTGTTTTTCTTTGCCTTTTGCTTCCATTGGTTACAGTCGTTGATGAAAACAGAATGCACCTGACCCCCTTTCACAGCCAGAAAATGAACTTGAGAAACACAATAGGGGTTTACTGCGGGTTTCAAGAGAGAGGAGAAAGTGTGAACCTTTATTGCAAGGCATTTACTGCAGGGATTACTCTGTTCAGCCTTGACAGCAAAAGTGTCATGGAACAGACAGTCGGGGCCTCGGTGGAGAAAGGAGAGAACAGAGATGATCCACCTGTACTGTGGCTCTCTAAGGGCTGGCTAAGTCAGAGCTGTGTGGTTTCTAAATGACACGAGCACCTCAGCTTTAAATACCATTAAGCATATTCCTCCTGTTCAGCCTGGCAGAGAGGATTCACACCTGCAAAGCTAGCAGCGTAAAACATTAGAATGAAAGCAGGGATGACATTTAAGGAGAATTTCTACCCTGTTCATAGGGATAATGAAGGGCTGAAGTCAAGTTTTTAAGTACCAGATGTAGTTGTCATGTGATAAAGGCTTTTGCAGTATCAACAGATGGATGCAATTTACAGAGGAAAAAGTAAATTGAAATAATAAGAAGAAAATGCACAAGAGACTAAACATTTGCTGTCATCAAGACAGTCTTCCACTATATACATATCTCCTGACACACCTAATGCCAGATTAATGCTTTCTAAAGATAAACTTCATCAAAACACGATTACAGATGAAAAAAAGAAATCATTCATCATTTTTTTTAGTACCTGTTTATCTTGTGCAGGCTTGGAGGGACATATTATATCATCAGTTGTATATTTCAGACTTGGATACCTGTCCTTCACAATTTAAGGCTGTAGGTTTCCCTCTAAACATTTTGGACTCCTCTTCAACCAATATAAAATATGTTGTAAAAGGCCACTGGGACAGGCACAAGGAATGTGCCTGTCTGAAGCTTTCTATTAGTCAGGTTCCTGGTGTCACAAGCTGAAGGTATGCATCAAGGCGGGTGTCCACTCAAAAGGTTAACTTAAATAATTTATTGAAAATAAAGTAACAAAACACAAACAGCAAAGAGGATTGATGTTGGTGTAGGTGGCATGAAAGAAAAAGAGAGAGTAGGTTATTTCATCTGAGCAAGTTTTAAAAGCCTGGGAAGCCCAGGTGAGCTGTGCGAGATGATGAACCTCCCACATTAGCCAATTATCATCAACAGCAGCCCAAGAGCATCAGACTGTACAGTATCTCTCTGTGCACATCTCTAATTCTTAGCTCTTCCACTTTGACAAAAATATCTCAGCAGCTTTCTTGCTGAATCTAAAGATAGAGGTACATTCCACTGTTTCCTCCAAGGGATCTTAATAGAAGATGAATCAACATGTTTGATCTGACACAAATCGGGGATTGTTTACATATATGGCAACTATGCTAACCTCTACACCAGAGAGCCACTACCTCAGAAAGCAGATATAACTATGATATTCATCTGGTTAATGTGGAAGACTTTGGTAGTGACTTATTTTTCCACAGATGTGCATGTGATGCCTTTTTGAATGCAAGATCACAAATGCAAGTATTTAATGGACTGGCAGGAATTTGGTATAGACAATAACATCACAAATCGATGCATGGCAGGTCCTCTGAAATAGACTGAGAAAGACCAAACGGGACATAACTAAGTCACTACTATTTTTTTGGAGGCCAACAATACACTTTGTTAGTGCAAAGGAAATCAAAATGCAGTCTGAGTATCAGGGTAGTTTCGAATGCCACAACCACAGCTACTATTTACAAAATAAATCAGTTTCACCATCCATTCCATGGGGAGAACAAAAATCCATTCTGGGAAAAGTACAAAACCACATTAAGTATAGAGGGAAAAGACTCAGGTGGAAGGAATTTGTGGTCAGACTAAGAAATTAGATTAAGTAATTAAGTAAACCACCATAGTTTGTAGTAACGTACCTTCGGCACTGAACATAATAGCATGGGAAGATCTGATTAATGTTCCTTTAAATGGAGGTCACATGTGTCTTGTTGAGATGGAAATGATTTTAAAGCTTGTAATCAAAACAGGAAAACACAAGATATGACTGTATCATCTGTTGACACCCATGGTTGCCACACTGTTAAAAACAGCTGCGCCTTAGTTTGTGTGTGCGTGAGTGTAATGTATTACCAAGTGGTGCACGTGAGTATTTCTGCATGTTCATAAATAAACACAAACATGCATGTGTTTATGTGTGCATGGGTATGTACAAGCATCCGTGCTTATTATGTGTGTGTGTGCGTGTGTGTGTGTGTCCTTTATGGCTACATTGTAGACCCCTCATTTTCTGCCTGGGAATAGGAAGGCAAAAAATGAGGGATCATGAATATGCATTAACACAGTTTACTACATATCATCATAAGGACACTGTGCCAGTGAGTTAGGCCAAAAAAGCCCGTGACTGACCCTGGCATAAGCTGGAGCTGAGGTCAAGTCACATCAAATTTATTTTTAGAGTATCTCAAAGCTGTTTGCACAACAACAAAGGCAACAGAAGATACAGCTGGTGACACTCCACAAAACAAATGTGTGAGCGTGCTCTGCTTTTGGAAACAGTTAGGGTTCTGTTGAAGCACCGATGTTCTCATTTTTAGTTGTTGGGTATTACTCTGGGTATCATTTTCCTGTTGTATAAGGCAGTTTGTGCCAAGCTTTGTCTGTCAGACAGATGGCCTTACTTTTGCCTCAAAAATAGTTTTGTATACCGAGGTGTTCATGTTCGACTCATTGTGACTGCAAGGTGCCCAGGTCCCGAATGTATGCGAATGTATTACCAAGCTGGTGCATATTTGCCATCTTGGTAATGCAAAGTGTTTGTGCTGATTAATGTGGGTTTTTTTGACAGATGTGGTGCTGTGCATTATGGCCAGATATCTCAACTCTGGTCTTATCTGTTAAAGGACATTGTTCCAGATGTTTTGTAGTTTGTTCACAGACAACATGGCAAACCTAAGCCAAGCTGCCGTGTGCTTTTGAGAATAGATTTTTCCCTCTGCAATCCTTCTAAACGATCCATATGTCTCCAGTCTTGTGTATAAATGTACTATCATAAACTTTAATATTTAACATGCAAAATGACGTTTTTTTGAAGTTTCTTTTTCTCATTTTTAGATTTATCTGACAATTAGATATTCTGACCTTGTGGTAAATTTGATGTGATGTCCACTCCTGCAAAAATTGGCAGTTGTTTCCACTTGACAATACGATTTCTGACTGAAGAATGAACTTGGGCAGATTGTTTAGAAAGGGTCATATAGACCTTCCCAAATTTATGGGCATTAGAAATCTCTTCTCTAAGATTGTTTCTGGTGTTTTCCCTCCCTGACATTGCGTTAGCACATACCTGAATGATTTAGACGTCCAAACTACCAACATTTTTTGCTTTTAAAGAGATGGTAACGCTTGCTGATGAAATTAATCAGCACTATCTGATTAGCAGCACCTGGCTGTGACTTACTGTACCCTTTTAATTCCCATGGAGGTAGTGAAGGAAAAATGTATAACAAATTTTTCAATTATAAAAGTTGTGTTTTTGAACATATTCTAAAAGAAAGTGGTTGGGGTCTACAAATGTTTCTCACTTGTTCTACATTTGTGGCCTTGAAAAAAAAATGGTTTTACAGTTTGAATCAGAGCATTTCAACCACTTTTGCTGCAGTTTGGTATTTAGAATACAGTAATGAAAAAATTAAATAAAATAATAAAATGTCAAGCCTAGATAGATGAAATTATTATATTCATTATTTTGTTCACAAACACAAAAAATGCTAAACTTAATAATTCTGCAACCAACCAAATAAATGTTTTCCCTGTAGAGAAGTTCACTCAAGCCCTTTTTCAAGAAAGAACGAAAGACAAATAAACAAAAGAGACAGACAAAAGAAGCATTTATTTGTATTCTGTTGTCAGCAGGGGTGGGGGTATAAATACAGTAGGGCACCGCTACCTGCAACTGTCTCTAATAAATACCATTGTTTGTCTCCCTTTTACACAATTAACAGATGTTTTGATCTGGGTGTTTTTACTTTCATCTGCTGTCAGTAATGAGGCACGAACTCGTGATACACTCTTCATCTCTGAACACAAGGGACAACTTCTGACAGAGAAAAAGAGAAACATCGCACCATCCATGCACGGGCAGAAAAGGAGAGACAGAAAGTGACAGAGAGAGAAGGAAAAAAACAAATAGATAACATAGAGATGATAGGGCACCACAACAGGGGGTAAAACCTTGGCTCTATATAAAACAAGACAGCTCTCTCATCTCTCCTGTGTAAAGTGCTGCGCTAGATGATGTTTTTATTAATGTACAAAATATGGCACAAAGTTTGTGTCAGTGCTGTAATATATTTAATGTATTCAAGTGTATCATGTGATCTTAAGGGTGGGTAACATTTGTGGTTAAATGTACTGTCAGCCTGAATGTTGAAGAAATATTTATTCTAGTTGGGGAAAAAAGATACATTTGTCCTAGTCTATGCTTCAGTAGGAGTTTAGACATGTCCCTGGCTGTACCAGGAACAGGTTTTATTTAAATTGAATCATGTTTAATTAATAAATGTAATTACATGTATTAAAACATGCAACCATTTTGGGTCACACTTTGAAACTATCCAAATCATTAAAATTGAGAAGTTACCTCACATTGCAGACTAAAACTGATTTTTGTGCTTTATCTGAGTACCTTAAATTTGGTCAAATGAATTATACATTTAATTGCACAAGTGTCACTGCCATTTCCATTTAGACTTGTTGTGGTAGAAAGTTTTAATGCATTTCAAAATGTATCTGAAAATGCCATTCTCCAAGCTGAAAAACATTTCACTTTTCCACTTCCACACTTCCAGTTATGAACTTCAAACTGCATTTAATTTATTCATCCATCTGAACTGGAGCCTATTCCAACTGCTATAGGGTGAGAGAGGGTGTACCCTGGACAGGTTCCCAGTGTGTTACCAGGCTACATTTAATTTGTTTTGTTTATCATTTAGGGGACTATTAAGTCTTGAGTCTTATATTGTGAATGAATCAGGATATTAGGATGCCTTGTAAATATTATACATACATACATACTGTTAAGAAAAAAACTCAAATCACAGCATAAATGTTTTTTTTCTTAGAATTTTATGCAGTACATTGACATGAGAAATATGAAAACTATGATTGATGTGTTATCAGGTAATAATAAACATTATTTTTTACAATAATAACAAATTGATAACATATAGATGATAGGGCACCTGAAAATTATCGGGCCACTCAGTTTATCCACTCTTTAATTGTCTAGTTGTACGACGTTTATGGTCACAGATTCCTGTTACCGGCTCCCTGAACAGAAGCAATGAAGTCTTGTCCTGTTGAAGCCCCGAATATTTGTTCATTGTCAGTCTCCTTTTTGCTCATCACAGTTGGAACGCATTGTCCTGTAATTATCAGTTAGCCTAAGGTCTTTAATCATTAATTTAAGACCTTTGGCTTCAAGCCCAAACACTGGCACGAATCGTAAGAAGGACAAACACACAAAGTACCTGAATCAAAGGAGCTGCTGCTCTAAAGGGAACCTAAGGAAATGCCCTTGGATCAAAGTTTAGCACCGTTTGATTTAGAGTTCTTTATTTTGATAGCTTATATCCTAATTAGGCTTAAGTTGTTTATCTGACTTTTATCAAATCATTCCTGCTCCTCTCACCAGTTTTCAAGTAACAGTTTCACACATGAGATTGCTGAGAAGGCAGAATCAACATTATTTTGCCAAATCCATTAATTATTCGTTCATCTGTAACAATGACTCAGCTAATATAGGAGATGGTGATGTTGATGATGAAAATCCCTGTCTAAAACTACGTACTAAGCCTAAAAATCCGCATTGTTCATCATCTGTAACATTAGAGTACTGGCATTAAGTGACAACAGGGAAACTGGACTTCAGTGGGAGCATGCATACTGAACATAAATTACCATCTTCCACAGCTTTTCCTTTGCGCCAGCTCAGTTCCTTAGGTAATTTTGCTTCGATACTATTGCGACTCAGAAATGCGGTGATGTATTTTGTGTTTTTGTTCTGTATATATACCAATGAGTACCTGTAATTTTATGAATGGAATTTATATTAAATGTAATTTAACATGGTAAATATGGCTATGGTGTTGACTTTGATGATGTTGAAAATCTTTTTTTCTGTAAGCTTTCTGGTCATGTAATGTTTGCGGCACTATAATATAAGTGCTGGGCTGGACTACACAATCTGGAATGTCAGGCATTTGCCTGGGGGGCCGAGCCACTTGAGGGTCAATATAATTGTTTTTTTTTGGGTCCATATACTTACTTACCCCACTGACACTGGAGTACCCAATTAAATCTCTTAGCACAACAGCCCTTCCCCTACCCTAGCCTGTGTGGTATTAGACCTTGTAGTGTTATTTTAATTTTTTTTTTATTCTTTTTTTAACTAATCATTCATGGTGGGCAACCAAAAAATGCCAAGGCTGATTTTTTTTTTGTCCCTGTCCAGGTCTTCACACATGATCATTATTGTGGTGGCCAGTAGGGCTGTTCTATATAATGATATATATCGGATGACATTTATTGTTTATCGGATATCGTTTGTTTCGTGGTGTCACAAAATAAACTGTTTACGGCAATATTTTTTCATCGTTTTGATGGTCACTGTAGTGGCTATATTCATTTCTTAAAGTTCTCTATTTCTCTTATATTTTATATAACCACACACGCCTGTTTTTATGCGTTGTGGTTAGCAACAACGATGGTAACACCATCGCGTGTCCGCTTGTTTATGTTCCACATAAACCTTTCACAATAAAGCTCAAGATCCTGTTGAGACTTTTCAAAATAAACTGAATCACGTGAAAGAGCAGATTATTTACGGATGAGAAGTAAAAAAAAAAGAGGCCAGGTGCTAAAAAATAAACCTTAGACTCAAACGTTAGAACAGGCTTTTCCCCCGCAGCACACCATGTAATAAATACTCACAAAGAAAACGGCGGCCGTTACAACTTATGTCTAAAAATGCATCGTTTCATGCATCGGTTAAAACACTTGACTCCAGCTACATGACGCACAGCAGGAAACACTTCCCGCAAGTCGAGCTGCCCGAGATTCACAGAATTTACAGAAAATGTTACATTTTTGAGATTTGTATCGTTATTGGGATGATAGAATTCTTATATCGGGATATGAGATTTTGGTCATATCGCACAGCCCTAGTGGCCAGTACTATTTTCTATGCTACAGTCTGCTAGAGAAACATTACCCATATGGAAAAGATATATATAAATCTTATAAAGTTTGTATCTGTCTTGTGTGAAACTTGTATGAAAAGCATACAAGAGTAAAAACAGATATAAGATCCCTTGAAAAATTATATAATGAAACTTGTATGTTTTGGATACTTACTAAAACAATATATGAAAGTAATGAGAAAGTGGCCACTTTCATGAGTAAATCATGTAAGCCTTATATCATTTACTCATGAAAGTGGCCACTTTCATGAGTAATCACATATAAGTTTTTACTATTTTTTTTCCATATGGGTAATAAGGTCACCAAGACCAAAAGATGCAATACCCTTATTCAGAAGAGCAGCTCAGTAGTGGAGAAGGAGTTGTACAACCTACATGCAGTCACAGAGAAGATAGTGTCTGTATCATGGGCATCTCACTTCCTGTTCTTTGTAGCCAGAGGAGCAGATTCAGAAACTAATCACTTGATTGGATTTTGCAGACAACCCTTTCTTCTTGTGGTCATCCAGTTATATAATTCCTTCTCTTTATGCTGAATTTTAAATTTAATTTTCAAACTTCCACAATCCTGAGCAACTGTTATAAAGAATATCCTGCAGGGTTTAATAAAGCTATTCTGTTTCTGATGTTAAATGTGTTATTTTACCTCAACACTCTGTTCTCTTTTCTGTTGCTTCATTCTCTGCATTTTCTCTTTTATCTCAGGGTATGTCTGTTATTTCTTTGCTAGTTTTTTTTAAGACCACGTCACCTTTTGAACAGCAAGCTTCTTGTGTATTCTAGATCTGATCTTGTTTTTTTCCAGCTATTGGACAAATTCATTGTAATTTCTCAAAGATATTAGGCATGTTGTTTAATACTAGTATCATGCAAATTCCTTGCATTCTCTTTCCTTGGTGAAGGAAAAAAGTGGATCTCTATATATAGCTTTTATAAGAGATTAAGATTATTTCTTGTCTGATTTTAAGATCGAGCAAAGATATATGAGATCATGGTAAAAGCAGTATTTTAGTTTTTCTTGAATTATTGGCAGCTGTTTTTCTTTTTTCCCCCTCTTTTTTGTTAAATACATCAGAGATCATTACACTTGACTGTCTAAAGAAGTAGGTGCTACCAAACCACAGGTTATATGTATCCACTATTAAATTATTAGACTATACGTACTTCCCTTTCATGGTTCACAGCAATGTATTCTAGACAAATCATACCATCAGTCAACAATTTCTTCTTAGGACAAATAGCACATATGTTTTGCCCTATATCATATAATTTAAATGCTTATGATATAGAGCTTTACATACACTATGTGGACATAAGTGTTAGGCCCCACCTCTGAATCTTTGAGTTAAGGTGTTTTCAGTCTCACTACCACAGGTGTATTAAACCAGGCTTCTAGCCGTTCAGCCTCCCTGTGAAACATTTGTGAAAGAATGCATCGTTTTGAAGAGCTCACTGAATTTGAGTGTGGTACTATAATAGGATGTCACTGTTGCAATGAGTCAATTGATGAAAATTTCCCCCCCTAGATATGTCACAATAAACTGTATATAGCATTAGTGCAAAGTGGAAGCATTTAGGAACCACAGCATCTCAGCCAGAAAGTGGCACACCCCATAAAGTTACAGAGCAGAGTGTGGAGGCACAGACTGTGCAAAAGTCGCCTATGCTCTGCTAACTCAGCAGTCGCACTGTGCCAGACCTTCTCTGGCATTAACATTAGTTCAAAAAGGAGATATTATTTAGAAGAATTAAACATGATTTGTTAAGATACAGAATTCAATTAAGTCTATTTGACAGTTAGACTCTGATGACCCATGATAGCAGAAGAGAATCCTACCTGTGATAGGAATTAGGTCATGAGCCCCCAGAGTCTAGACGCTGGTGGTGAAGACGAAGGTGCAGTTTTGGCTCTGAGTAACCAGGATGAGGTGGCGATTAGGAGGGTGGAGCAGGTTGCACCAATCAGCTTGAAAGGCAAAATGAGAGAATACCAATGTCAAGGTGACCGGTTAACAGGAAGGACTCATACACAGGGCTCCAAGTGAATGCAGTGTGTTTATTTACAGTGAATTGAAGTCCAACACAAATAGTCAAAACAGTTAGAAGGTCCACTCTCCTCAAGTCTAAATCCAAACAGTGACAATTTTATCCCAGAACATACTCCCGCATCTGCTCGCCACTCAGCATCTCCCACATTCCCAATCCTGTGCAAAGGGGCAAACAGGTGAATAAACTTTGCAGAATAACCACACATCATCAAGTCATTCACTGCTGTTTCCTTATGAAGCAGCTAGACAGGATCATCAGTTGCAGGTGCGTGATTGCGATCAGGTGCGTGCATCAGAAGAGGGAAACTCCTCCCATCCTAAACATGCACATAAACAGGCATATGTCCACACACAAACAGGGACAGAGGGAGAAGGGAGACACAGACCAAAACAAATCACAAAATTGCAGGTCACATGGCAAGGACCTGGGAAACCATGACAACCACTGAGCTTTCAAGCACGCAGAATGGAGGGTGATTGGCTCATAGATGGTGGGAAAGAAAATGATTGGACTAGAGCAATGATTTCAAAATCAAGTTTGAAAGTGTGGGAAAGTAGAAGTGATTTAAAGATGGACTTGCAGCCCAACACTCCAGAAAACAGGCAGATGAGTGATTACAGATCTTCCTACACATAGGTTTCATCTTAAAACTTTTTCCATGGCCAAGCAACTCATATATGTAAATCAGTTTACATTACAGTGTAATGTATTTCATTAAATGTATAGAGATACACGACTGGATGTCTCATATTTTATTCTAATTCAAAATTTCAACAGAAACTTAGC
Organism: Simochromis diagramma; assembly: GCF_900408965.1. Lineage (NCBI taxonomy): Eukaryota > Metazoa > Chordata > Actinopteri > Cichliformes > Cichlidae > Simochromis > Simochromis diagramma. The sequence continues at coordinate 4,805,752 of NW_024387414.1, forward strand.
ATCAACCTTTTTTGATGAGCAGTAGCTTTGCATATCTTCAGTAGGCCTTGCAGGTCATAAGAACTTGGTGTGCCATGGTAGCCGAGCCCTTGATTCATTGACTCACAGTTTAAAGACTAGACGAGGGGGTTAGGGAGGAGGGTTAGTTCAAGAACTTTGTTGAAATCTCACTTCATAACTTTTGCTAATGGCATTTTATTGATATGTAATTGCTCTAATTTGTTCATTTTTTTTTATTTGATGAATGACTTTGTATTTTCTCTCTGTTTTTGTGCATTTTGTATTAGCAATTTATGAAGTACTGTTTCCCTCTGGTTTTAATATATTAATATATTTAATATATTGTATAGCAATTGCAGAAAAAGGATAGATGTTGACACAAAACATTATCTATTATCACTGGTTACATGCAAACAAGAAAAACAAGAAAAACTTTGTTTTATGTTGACTAAAATGTAATGGATTTTCACATGGCAATATAAATGTATATTTAAAATGCATAAATGCACAAGAAAAGTGTAAATATAGATTTCCTTTATGAATACTAAAGTTAAATATTTCATATAACATGTTTTATTTTATTTTATTCTTCCTAAGCCCCACATTTAAAATATTTGAACATACCTGTACTAAGATGAAAACACAAAATGATCTAAGTTGCTATATATGAGCAACAAGCATTCAAGTGGCATTGTGCTAAATTCCCTGTTGTACTGTAAACTTTGTATTATGTTGTCTACTGATACTGTTCTTCCCACATAATGAAATTCAAGAATAATGGATGATCGATCCCAGCCCACCGTATTCAAAGGAAAGGAAGAAACCATTGAGAGACTGATGAGTTCACACATTTTCAATGGAGATCTCTTAACTTCTTGAATTTCAGAGCTAGTTTTGCCAGCAGACTGGATCCAATGTTAATGTGTTCTATTTGGAACCGAGTTAAAAGCTGTTCGGTGTAAAAAGAGCCAATTGATTGAAACAGGATGACACTTAGATGTTAGATGTAAATCTGTCTTCATGCAAGGTTAAAGACTTTGCTAGGCTGTTGGACAAAACAAGATGATGAGCTGCTATAAAAGCAAGAACCACTAAAACTAAATGTTAAAGGTGTTGTGTTTTTCCCTGAATATCAGCCAGCCTGGAGCCATAACCGATGATGCATTATGCCCTGACAGAAGCAACTACATGTTTGCTGTGCACTTGGAGTAGCAGCAAATGCATATGTAACTACCAAAATGTCTTACTTAGATATTTTCTCTCAGCATCTTTTATTCTGCAAATATTATTAGCACAGTCTGAGCATGACATAGTATCTTTACAGTTTATAAGAGAAACAGAAAGGGTCACCACTTGCATTCTTAACACCGAAGTGTGCAAGTGAGCAGCGGTTGCCGCATAGCAGCAGCTGCCCAGGATGTTAACGGCTGAAACAAAATGAAGGTGACTGGTAATGGTTATTGTTTTGTCCCTCTCTGCCATTTAATCTCCTTTCAGGGAGCTTCATTAGATGCTGGAAGAGCAAACGGCTTGTAGATAAAACTTGATCTGTAAGCCAGGGACACTCAGGACAAGCCAATCTTCATTCACCTCTTAGCCAGAATGGCATGAGCCCCAGTCCAAATGTCTGTCACATGAGTACTCTTTAACTAATCAGGGAAATTTGGTTCAAATTTCTTTCAGTTTTACTTGGACACAGAATTACTTTCCATTAAGGCCAACACAAAACAAAATTAGACAAGTATTATTTTTATTCGCTATTTATTTATGTTTTATCAGTTGCCCAGTACTCAGCAGTAAATGCAAAGCATTTTTCAAATATATAATTACTAAACTGAAATTCATTTGTGCTGGTGGAAGTGGGAGTGGTGGAAATGTTAGGATCACTAAAGTTAGATCCTGTGAGTAAAAAACAATGAATAATATAATAGCATTATGGTATGTTTTTTTAGATAGTTCACTATGAATCAGCAAAAAAAATATTATTGTGAATCACATCATGTTATCACTGAGTCTTTGATAGTGTCACTACAGGGAATGTCATCTGAAGAGTCAAGGCTTCCTGGACCATGAATAACTGTGGGGCAATTTACTACCATACAATATGTGCATACAAATTTGTATTATCTCTATTCAGCTAATATCAGACTGTTGTGGACATTTAACTTCTGGTGAACTGAAATCCCTCATTAGAAGTAAGTCCTTGAAGTGAATGTTCAAAAATGTTTAAAAAAATGATAAAAATGGCAACAACTAAAGTTATTATTGCTGAGTAATTTCAGTCTAAATTTATGTGTTGGACTGTTCGTCAGACTGATGTTGCTATCTCGAGCCTTGCTGATAGTATTGCTACGATGGCGCTGTAAACTAATTTGCCATTGCACTCCCAATACAACTCAAGCCAAAACCTGAATGGGAAGCCATGTTGGCAGGTTTAAATCCAATCTTTCCTTGTATCAAAGCCAGGAACGGAACTCTGAATGTAAATGAAACATGTCAATCTCCCTGTCCCTATTTTAAATCATCCACCATCTACAGATAAATCCGATAGATAGATAGATAGATAGATAGATAGATAGAAAGAAGGCAGAAAGCACTTTGTGATTTGTTTCATGCGAGGCACTAAGGAAGTGTGGAAATTTTCAGTTGTTATTAGGGAGGGTAAGGAGGAGTAGGAGGAGGGAAAGGCGGAAGAAGAGGAGGAGATGGCTGCATTTTCAGTTATGGGAATGGCGTGAGCATATCAGGCTGAGCAGATTGTGTGGTCTGAGTGGCTATTAAAAGTGACAGGATGGAGGCCTTGGAGTTGAGCCGCCTGATTACACCTCTCCTTTCCAGTCCCCCTATTGACTGTGGTTAGGATGTAGCTTTCCATTTCCTGCCGAAATAAATTAAAAGTCAGAAGTAATTTGCCTGATGGGAGAGGGAGGGGTGCAGGTGTTTTCTCTCTCTCTTTTACTCTCTTTCTCTCTTTTTTTTGGCTTCAAAGTTTCTGAATAAAAAAAAATCTCCTAGCCTGGAAATCAATTGAACCCTTGGCTCTTTGATAAGGAAAGGGCTTATTTTCAGCCTGTGACAGTTTTGTGGCAGGAAGGCAAAAAGGTAGGGATTTGATTAAAGGGGAGATAGTGAGAGATTGAGGTCTTGTTCTTGCCATAGGAAAGATCAAGGCATGCAATCATGTCTCCTACAATGCTGGCTCTACGACTCCACACACACACACACACACTTGATTTCTTTCTTTCATTTACGCAGACATAGAACATCCCCCCCAAAAACTGACATTTTCTTATGTCTTCTTTGTAATGACATTTGATAAGTAAGCATGGCCTGTACTGTCCAAGATCCCATATGAAAATGCTCAGATCCCTGTTTGCTAAGTCTCCTCTGAGACGCTCTCTACCTGTCAGACAAGTGGAGGACATGGAGCACCTACACAGCCTCTCCAGCAATACCCTGGTGCAGTTCACAAAACTTGCCTTTTACAGCCCTCTAAAGCAAGCCCTGCTGCCTACGCAGTGAGAATTTTGGTAGATTTGGATAGATGCCTTGAGAGTACCAAAGTAAGGGCAGGGTGTGAATGTTCCCAAAGCTGTTAAACTGGTGAACTGCACAGCTTTTAACAGCTAGCTGTATGACAGTGACGGCTGAATGTGGGTAGACTACTGCCATCGGGATAAATATTGTATGATGCTGCACTGTGGTAAACAAAGACTATAATATGTGAGATGAGTTCTTCAAAACCATATAAAATACAATTTTAAGCTCTTGACAGAAATTATTTTAATTACTTGACAGATCAGACAATCACATTCCTATCAGAGATCATCCTTTTGAGGGAGAGTTAGACCACATATGCCTGTCCATTGGCTGCTTGTTGCTCGTGCTCTTGCTGGTGTCACGAGCAAGGTGAATCTCCTTGAACATCAAAAAGGCTTTCATGTTTCTTTTATTTTAAATGGCAGTGTTAGTACAACGCCAGGAATCTGAAGCCTTTCCCTGCTCACAGCTCAGGGGAAGCTTCCGCATCACCCTGCTCTGGGACACCACTCACTCCCCATGTGTGGGCGGAGGAAAGAGAGGTAACCATGTAGGGAGACTGAGGAGAGTCTCTTTACATGCAGGTTCCCTCTTGCTCAAATGAGATTCTCATCAGGTACACCATGATCAAAAAGCAAATGACTCAGTGTCGGGCCGTGTTTAGATGCTTGGCTTTACAACTTCAAATGGCACTCAGCTGCAGATCACTCCAGAAACACACACATTCGAATCCAAACACAGAGACAAACACAGCTCTCTGTGGTGAGCCCATCTGGGAGTGAAAAGAGTCCTCAGTTGAAGTGCTTCCCAGTCGAGGTGACTACATAAATAGATGGAAAAAGGAAGACAAGGGGGTGGGTTTCTAAAGATGGAGGAGAGAATGCGTTTGGGCACTTTCACTTTTGTTAATTTTAGATGTTGTTTATTCCCCTCCTTAAAGCTGTCTCAGAAGAGAGCTTAATGCCTCGGTACATTTTTCACTGGTGGCTGAGCTGCTGCAAGATCATTTCACCTGACTGTGATTCTGGATAAAGTGATGTGAGTGTGTTCACTTGGAAAACAGAAAATGTGGTGTGTTTACCAAAGACATCCAGATAGTCTACTGATGCTCAAAAAGGGGAGATATCCACACAGGAGAATATGGAGAAACAAGAAAACTCAAATTCTGATTACATTTCCTGCACCATGATCAGTCTTGTGTGATATAAAGCTAAGTCTACATTTGTGATTAATTGTGTGTTTACCACTGAATCTGTGTGTTTTACACAGTGTACAGATGTTGACCCATCAGTCTGGATCTATTAGCTTTTGTAGTTCATAACAGCAAAAAATATTCTTTTGGACACATAAGTAGTATGCCCTCTGTTGGAGTGGAGTTAGATACAGACTGGAAGATTCATTAATACATTGCTGCTTCTGGGTGGTAGTGCAGTCATTAACACTGTCACCTCACAGCAAGAGTGTTCATAGTTTGGAATTTCTGGTCAGCTGTGTGTTTCCATGGAGCTAACACTCTCTGGGTTAGCCCTGTGATGGACTGGTAACTTTGTCCAGGGTCTACCCTGCTTTCCACCCGATTGCAGCCAGAATAGGTTCCAGCTCCCAGCACAACTTAGTTGGATAAGCAATTAAGAAAATGGATGGATGACCAAAGTCCAAAAGGCCTATTTAAAAGAGATGATATTCTGTATTTTTTCTAGTCAACAATTACCGCAGAGAGACATACACAACAAGCATATTGTGGATAATCAAAACCTAATATAGTTTATTCCTCTGTTCCGTTGAGCCTCACTATTAAAAACATATCAGCCAGCCACACTTATGCAGTGAGTGCCATGCTACCTCATTAGCATAAACACACAGACTGTTTATTTTGAGTAAATCGCATGTACTGCTGTAAAATACTCACTTAAGTTCCAAAGGTGTATTAACACACATCTGGAAATAGTCCCCAACAACTGGACTAATTCCTCCTGTTTGGGCAATTTTTTGGCTTAAAGCTAAAGTGCTGTGATGTTTCATAAAATTTATGAACAGTGTTATTTTTGGTTTTGTCTTTTCAAAGTCTGGCTTGAAGGTATTAAAAATCTAAAATAACAGCAGTCTTCTTTCTTCTTTCAGAAGCAGCCTTTTAATAATAAAAAAACCTGAGAAATTCAAACAATCATAACTGTAGTGTTTTAAGTTTGGTAAAGTGTTGACTATTGCTAAGTAAACACACACTGAAAAGCGAGTCTTACATCGCAGTACAAAAGTTGTTGGTCCTGTAAATTGAGAGTTGGACCAAATTTGTTTGCACAGACAGAAAAATCACATTTCCGGTTGTGTTTCACTCACCTAATGCTGTCCAGATGGGTGAAGCAGATTTCTGTGGATTTTTGTGCAGGGATTGCCATTTGCATTTTAAATCATCACCAAATTTCACAACATCAGAGCGAGAGAGAAAAGGGTGAGAGACAGATGAAGGAATAGAGAGAGAGACAGGAAGGTGAGACAAAGACCGTGGAAAGAGAGAGGGAGCAGTGTGCCAGAGGGAGTCTATCTCCTCTTCAGCAGGAGCTGTCAGCCGGTGCCGTCAGAGTGGCTATAAACAAAAAGTGTTTTCTCCCTTAACAAGCTCAACAGGACCTTCAGTGGGGAGACGACACAGAAATGCTTACTCTCCAGGGGTGACAGCCACTGTCTGCCATCAATCAGTCAGACTCACTGCGCTACCCGCAGACAATGCCTCAACAAGGGCACAGCTCCGATTCATCACAGAGGGGGAAAAACTAAACAACAAGGCATGATGAAATATACGCATCAGCACTGCAAGTCATTTAATTTTAACATGCAGTAGTATGATAGTGGTTGATTATACAGGATAACATCCAAAATAAGTATTATGCATTGTACAGAATATTTTTGTCTCTCGTGGCATTAGAGTCACATATGTCAATGCAAGCGACCCACTCTCAGCGAGCATGCACTGGGGCTGGCTCACATATCATAGGCATGTACCTACACACAGTCTCACTTAGATATTATATCCTTTGAAGCACTGTCAGTGTTTCGAAACTATGCTCTCTGTCATGGAAATCATTTGAAACACTTCTTTCAGAATGTCACAGCCCTGTTTTGGCTTTGATCAAAGCCAACAATGTCAATTTTAGGAGGAACTGCTGTGTAGTAATGCATGATGAAACTGTCAGAAAGTTGTTTCAGCTCGTTCCCCTGTGCATCTTAAAATAATCATTTGGTTGCTGCCTCTACATATGCCACCAGTTCTTATTTTGCAATGATTTCCTTGATGGTTTACAGGCATTAGCTGACAGGAAACAAAATGGGTTACATTTGTATGATAAAATATCCTATATTACTGCAGGTAATTTACACATGTAACTGCGGTTTGCTTCCTCTGATAAGTGCTTGATCTGATGTTCGTCAAGATGCCATTCATTCTCGCAGGCAAACACAAATGAGCATGCTGGTGAAGAGTCAGATTTTGATTGCATGCTATATGGTAAATTTCCCACCCGATGAAGAGGCTGATACAAGATGAAGTCTGTACGAGCAGGAAAAAGGCCCAATTAAACTTACCGGAAGAGAGTAGATTAGAATCTGTGATACATTTATCTCCAATGTGGATAAAACTGTTTTTTATCCAGTAAGCAATGATACTTTTTTTCGTCTAATGGGGGCTCATGCTTTATCACAAACTGATTTGCTACTTAACGATTCCATACACCATTTTTGTTTTTATCTAGCAAAGCACAGTCACACCGCCTTTATATTATATGCCTATTCAAAAGTCTAAAGATTATAAGTCATAAATTAAAAAATAAATAGATACCTTTATCCTCTAAAATAGTTTTACACTGATGAAAGAAACGGCTTTTACCAAACAGAAAACAGGATTATTTGTTTCATAAATGATGCGAGCATTATGTTCATTTCAAAACATCCTATAAAGCTCCTGCAATTACCAGGCTTTTCCTCCTGATTTTCCCAAGTAAAAATATTATCCCAATCACTTTGGCTTTGTATCATACAAATTAGGTTTCAATGCTACTATTCTTTTATTGTACTTAACACCAATTAATATGAGAGGAAATTGGTCTTGCACCCCTCTTTTACGCACGACATCCGTCTGAAGTTTATAACGGTTTGTCAGGATTTAATTCTATAATAAGTTATTTGCAATATCACAACAATACGTTCTTGCTTTGAACAAATTAAAAGATACAATGGTGCTGTGCCAAGCACTCACAAATGCTAATCACATTTTTAATCAACACAATTCCACTGTTTTTCCAAGATAGCTTTCCCGAGATTAGACGAAACCGAGGACCCGGTTTTCTAAGTAGGACAAGCTACTGTGGTATAGCAAAGGTTCACTGATGTGAATTTAAAGTACTGTGGGCTATCTGCTAATAGTCCACTAATTTAAAAAACCCCAAAAAAACCCACAACCGTTTAATTTCAGTAATACCACTATTTTACCAAGAGCAGTGACAGATGATAAGAGATAATCATAAATAGCGATTGCAGAGTAAGTGCAAGTTTTGCGCAAGTGTTTCCCTCAGAAACAGATTTCATCTTCAAATCTTTTACATACAGCTGCAAGCAAAAGTATAGATTTTTGATGTGAGCTCTTAGGTGTAAACTCTTCTGTAAGGAATGACTGTGTGTGGTCATGTATCCTGCAACAGCTGTTCATAGAATAAAACTGACAGCTTGGTTGTGCAGAATCCTGTCAGAGGAGGTCTCTATTATTAAAAACTATTCCGGTGAATAAACCTGAAATCTGTGTGTAACAGCTGACCTGTGGATGTGCAGAAAAACACAAACTATTATTCACAGTCAGATTCCAATGCATGCAGGTATAAATGAAGTTACTGAGACTCATGCACATATTTCTCTCTTCTTTTTTTTTAATGCTTCAGTTGCATATTACATAATGTAACACGGCTACATTAATCTAAAACATGAGTCCTATTAATAGTTGCATTTTCACATATATCTTAATATCGTATGTGAAAGATTTGGTATTAAAGGGTTAAAGTTGTAGCAGAGCTGTGTGTGTATGTCATGCTGAGGAAAAATAACACAGAGTCTCTTGAGACCGCTACAGTAAAGTAAAAATTTGACTAAAACCCTAAAAAACAAAGTGTTCAACTTGCTTTACTCACTTTAAGAAAATATCTTGACTTTCTGTAACACATCATACAGCATGCACCCTTGTATGCTTCTTGTCCTCAGATTCTCCCCTGTCCTCTGATACTCCACTTCTAAGTCAGTTCTGTTCTGCATTAGAATACCTGTTTTTATGAAGTAGCAGATTTATGTAGGGCTAAAAAAATCAGGATGAAGACTTAGTGAAGAATTTGCAGCCAAAGCATCAACACTGCACTTACAGCGTTATATAATAAATTAATGCTAATAATACTTATCACAGCCACATCAGATGCAATATAAGATACTTTTGTCAGGTCAAATTCATCACTCACAAGAAGAAAGGTAGGGTCTATCTTACAATTTAAAGCGCCTTAAGGCAACTGCTGTTGCAATTTGGGGCTGTATAAATAAAATTGAAATTGAATACCTGCTTTTTGTCACAAAATTAACAATACACCTCTTTTGCTTTTCAATGCAAGGATGGAGATTTTGTGTTTTCCTAAGAGTCTACAGCCATGATGAAAGCTATGTGCTTCAGAGTATAGGAATATAGTATGCAAAGTAATACTAACAGACTGATCTTTAGCAGGTAGAATTGGTATGTTACTTATTAATACTATACACAAAATAAAGCTGTGTAAATAGCTTTGGCCACTTAAATTAATTGAATTCAATTATATTTATGTGCACCCAAATCACAACAGCCACTGTCTTAATATATTGTAAGGTAAAGACCGTATAATAATACAGAGAAAATCCCAAAAATCAAACAACCCCTTTCACACATGGTGACAGTGGGAAGGAAAAACTCCCCTTTTAACAGGGAGAACACTCAACAGAATCAGGCTCAGGGAGGGGCAGCCATCTGCTGTGACTGGTTGGGGGTGAGGGGAGAAAGACAGGACAAAAGACATACTGTGGAATAAATAATGATTAAATGCAGAGTGCTCTGTAATCATATAGGGAGGGAAAAGAGTGAATGAACAAGTAACTGTCTGTGCATCATGGGAAGCCCCCAGCAGCCTAGGCCTATTGCAACGTAACTAAAGGAAGGATTCAGGTCACCTGATCCAGCCCTAACTATATGCTTTATCAAAAAGTTTTAAAGGCTAATCTTGAAAGTAGAGAGAGTGTCTGTCTCCCACATCCAAGTGTGACCGTTAACCACAATTAGAGATATTAGAGATATGCTTGACTTGTGACTAGTTGGCCTTGTTCGTCAGTGTCAGAAATAGTGGTTGGTTCAACATATTATTATTATTTTATAAGTAAAATGTGAAATGGCAGTTTTCGGTTCAAAGAATTACCACCAGTCACTATTCAGGGTTGCAACAGATTCCATCCCCCTCATATGGCTCAAAACTGTTTGTAACTCGTTATACTCCTATATAAAAGCAAGGTTGCTGTGTTATTTTACAGTTACTCGCTGTTTTGCGGCAATTATGTCACTATATGTAGAAGAATGTCAGAATTTCTTTTTAAAATCTACGAGGCTCTGGACTAGAATATAAATAGTTAATTAAAATTTCTGCTTAATGTGATTTTTTTTATGTATGTAGACAAAAACAGATTTGCAATACATTTATGATTTTTGCCCATTCATCCCATTTAATTGTGTTTTTGACAGTCTCTCGGTATCAAAATTGTTCAGTGACATAAATGTATACTTTTTTGTGGTTTTTAATACACACAAAATTTTAAACGCTATGACTCCAAATAGGAAAGAAAACAATAAGAATCCTTAAATGAAGTCTATGGCTGGTACACAATTTCACATACATATTACCAGTTGAATTATCAAGATACTAGCATTGAAGTGAATAGTGAAGAAAGATCAGGGTCTAGGAGGGTCAATAGATAAGGCCAAGCTCATGCATGATTATACCTAAAAATGAAGATTCAATTTGAATGCTTTTTTACATCTTTCAACCTAATAAATCACAGTATGAGTACAGTACCTTGTCCATATTTGTTTCGTGCATTTATTTCAAATCAATGAAGCACCTTTGCTTGTGCCAGGTCTGTCATACTACATTAAATCTTTGCGGGTGATGGCCATTGATGATGGAGCATGAGGTCAATGAAATTTTCTAGGAGCCTTTCTTGATAGAAAAGAGTGAGAGACTCACACGAGAAGGGGCTACGTTACACCATTAAATTAATTGAATCCGTCTGTGAATAGCCTTTGCAAAGAAATAATGCAGAACTTTAGATTTGGCATCACACTAGTCAAATCTGATCAGAGTCAAAACATCTCTGTGTTTTGGAAAGCACACCTTCACATCTCAATGCAGAAGATAACAGGTGTTAGTGGAAATGAAAAGAGTGTTTAATTTGCAATGGCAAGCTAGTAGTTTGTGCTTAATGTCTGGCCAAGAGAGCCCACAGTAAAGACACCAAAGCAGTTTTTAACTTATCAAAATGAGACGACCCAAAAGCCCACTCACTTACTAAATCTAGATTCTTCTGTCAAGTTGTAAACAGCAGCAGCCTCTTGTGGATATCTTGTTGTGACTAAATCTGTTCAAGTGAAGTGTCTTCTGCTTGCACAGTGCAGCCTGTCAGTATCTCTTAGGTGTTGTCAAGTCTAGAGACAACACAGTGTTTGGATGACAACAAGTCTTGCTGCTGTGCATCTTGACTAGTATGAAGATAGCTCTTGAATGTTGGTCAGAATCCATTTTCCCTCTAAAGCACTTTGACTTTGTGGTCAAAGCAAGACTTAAACTTTTGAGAGAATAAATAACACACTGTTCCTCTTGCAACTGAATAGTTGAATCCAAAGGAAATGGAACTACTGCTGAACTTAGTAGATTCAGGATATTTGCTGTTTTAGTTTTTGTTTATATGAGCTGATATGCTAAAAACTGCTCTCCGTTAAAGTACCACTTTATTATATTGTTTCTACAAAAATATATTTTGATTCTGCCTATTTCTATTACTACTGTTTTGTGTTGAATGAGCCTGCAGCACTATCTAGCAATAATTCCCCTCACATCTTGCTGGGCAAAGAATTCCCAATAAGACTCTATGGATCTGCTTGCTGAATGTGACCTGCATTAGATTTCTATGAGCTTTTGTACATGGAAAATAATCCATGCAGCAGCTGATGAGGCAGTATATCTAAACACGGGACAGCGTCATGAGCCAACATAATTTAACAACACATTAATCTCTTCACTAATGCAGTCAATAGCATATTAAGTGAGCTACAAAAGCAAAATTAATGAGAAGTCATGCGACACCAGTCGGCAAAGCGCTCCACTGAAATCCTGAGAAGTCAGCAGGACTGGTCCTGCCAACTCATTGCTCAGCTGTGCTTCTTGCTTTCGTACTGGGATATGCCCTCGGGTGAAGAGGTGCTCAGATTCCACAGATGTCATCCACAAATGCCATATTTCAAACAGCTAGGGAAGTGATCTTCAGCCTCACTTAAAATATAATTCCCACTGTGATACTAATAGGGCGGTAAGAAGATAAACCTGAACCCCATGTCTCTAAAGAAGAAGAAGTAGTTGTGAGGCAGTATACATTGTGGCTCCATAAGATTCTCTGCAGATTTATCAAAGAAAAGAAAAAGCACATATTATAATTAAACATTGTCATCCCCCACGGTTCAGTCCCGTTTAAAGATGTCTTAATCATTTCAGCCTGATAGTTCCTTTGCATAGATGTTAATCAATCGCTGGGGGCAGAAAACATGCATTGAGCAGCTACTCTGTCAGAAAGACAATAGAATCAAGACCCTGACAAACTGATGTCTTCTCTAGAAATAGCTGTAGCTATATTTATAAGAGAAAAATACATTACACTTTCAAAATACCAGCAGCCAACTCACATGCACTCAATTCTATTGAACTCTGTATCTAAATCTTCTCCTGTACATACTTTCTGCATATAAACAGAAGTTCCATGATGTTTAATATGCCATGATTACTAGTGAGAGTACATATTTCTAGCCAGTCATATAGATTATAAAATGAAAGTCAATTTGGACTAAGTATAGTTAAAATCCAGTGTAATATCATTGTTGGAAGGATGTTTCATTTGACCTGTTTTTGGAAGATATCTACATTTTAAACACCTTAAAATGTACATTACAGACACTTCCTGTTTTGATTTCTTAGTATCTTTTTATCTTTCACAGGTAATAACATGAGCTTAAAAACAATAGCTGTGTTACATTTACATTTTAATTTTAGAGATGACGTATTTTTTTCTATAGAAAAGATAGACCACAGAATTAAGCAGTAAGTTAACTCCTGTCATATGATTGTTCACTGCAAATTCACCACACGATTTTAACATTAATTAGTGACTGAGCTTTAAGGCACACAGCAATACTGTGTATAAATACTGTTTAATATAGCAGTAAATGAAATTCATCACTGCCAAAAATGACCCGGTGCCAAACCATGTGATGGCAGTGCGTACAAAGCAACCTAAGTAAAATAATGATGTAGGCACACTGTTCACAGACCTGTGGGCATTGTTTGTCTTCTGCTGACGGGCAGCAGAGATTCCATCTGTATCACTGAGTGAGGTAGGTAATGCATTGTGGAGAGCATTGATGGCATGCAGGTGATGAAGGTCTGAGTTTGGCTGGTTACTCAACAGCAGATGAAGAGGAAACATATTTCTACTTTTAGTTGTACGGACTGGTCAGAGGAGGTTCTCCGCCTGAGAAGAATCCAGTAATTTTGGTGGAGGGGAGAAAAACAACTTTTAATCATTCCAACATGTTTTCCTTTTGATAGAAAGCAGAGGACATCAACAGTAATATGGTCATTGGTCAATAAATAGCTTACAGTGACTAAACTGTTACTGATATATTTAAATGCACATTAATATTAGATTTCAGTCAATATTTGCATGGAAATGTGGCAGTATTAAAAATGGGTTCATATTAATTTAATTTGCTCTTGCTGGAATGGAAATGATAATAATTTAACTATGAATACTAATGCTTAAGGTTAATATTAAGCTTGTTTTTTAAATGATTGTGAATTCACTATGCAGATTTCAATAATAATGTCAAGACAGCTATTTAGTATGGTAGCTAATTATTGAGCTTGTTTCTTGTGAGTGTTTTCTACCTTATTGGGCTTTTTGTCTTTTTTTTGTTATATTATTGCTTTATACATGTACTGTGTGTGTGTGTGTGTGTGTGTGTGTTTCTGGGGGAGAAATTCAATTCAAATAAATTCAAATATGCTAAATCTGCTTTAATTATGACCTTATTTTATTTCCTTTGACATACATACCTACTAGTTAATATCAAAATCATGGACATAACTATTAAATCCTTCCAAATTCAGGGCTTTTACTGACTTTTACTTACTTTTATAAGAAAACAAAGGTATTTACTTTTAACATTTGGATAAGTACTTTCCATGCGTTTTCTGATAAATGATAAACATCTACATTCTTATCTCCATTGTGCATTGTACAAACTTTTGAAATCTTGTTCATTCTCTAGAATGGAGTCTGTGTTTAACAAGCATTTTGTTTAACAACCCATGGGTTGTTTTGGCCTGGTACTACAGTTGCAAGTCCAATGGTTGCTCTTAAACATAAGCTTGTGTTTAGGAAGAGCATTTCCATTGTGTATATTTAATTCATTAATAACAAGAGACAGAAAAGTGTTTGGATTGAGACTTAAGAGACATTCTAACAGTGCAGCAAGCCAAGACAACAGGCCAGCATTAAAAATACTATGGCTTTAAAACTAAAGTTAAATAAAAGCTATTCATTTTTGCTTTTTCCTGTTCTGACATTTTCAAAATGATTTTGTGGCTACTTGGAGCACAAATACACACTGTATTTCTTATCATGGAAAGTTCCATATCCATCCAGCAGTTATAGACCAACATATCTGTTCATTTGCAGTGGTATTTTGTTACCATTTTATCTATGTGAATCAATTGTTTACTTTGCACTAATTTTTAGTCTGCTGAATAAAATTATACACTGAAAACATAAAAAAGGTGAGTTAAAAGGAATTAAATTGGTCTGTAAGTCTTCATAGTCAAGTCAGTCATCTATAAGCTACAGCAGGAGTGTCAGACATGCTGCCCAGGAGCCACCAAAGGGTCCAATCTGGCCACCTGGATTGCTTTAGAACTGTGGAAACTGCAAGGGAGTCATTACCTCATTCATTTTAATGCAATGATGTTATTGGCGAGGTGGTATTATTAAATGTGAATGTTTAATTGTACCTGTTGACATTACAAGATAGTGTTGTTTTTAATACTCAGAAGGAATCTACATTTTGTGCCCAACAGCAAGCATACATTGGAATAATCCCTCAGTGCAAATAGTGCGTTTGTGAGGAAAGAATAAAACACTAGAATAATGTATGCTAACTGTGATATATACCCCAATTAAGCATTCTAGAAATTTACATAAGAGGGAAAAAAACAACTTCAATTAGTACATGAGCAATGGCTGCTGGCATTTGATTGCAGGAGGGAAATACACGGGACAATAAACATAATTTACAAGATGTTTAATTTTGTGTTTGGAAAATTGAATCCAGCGGCAATGAGAAATATGCTATGTGTTTGTGGGAAGAAGCGTTGCCTGTGATTGATTGGAGGAAAGTAATCTGTATTTGCATTGTACAAGCAATATAGCCCAACCTTTAACTTCTGGGTGGAACAAAAGCAAGGTGCATGGATACAGCAGAAATGGAGCACACGGGAAGAGTTCTTATGTGTAAATGTGTTGCTGTCCAGCCTAATCAAGGCTACCTCTATGGAAAGCAGATCCCTGTGGAATATAGAGATTCATCGGCTGTTATACTCCACGGTTCACCATCCCAGAGTATGAGGAAATAATTTTAATTTCTCCTCTTGATGAGCTTCTACTCATGGGCAATTATCTCAACACAATAGATGGTACCTTGGTGCACAATTCTGCTGCTGCCCACAATATGGAGAGAGACAGACTGAGGCAGAAATAAGGAAAGAAAGCGCTTGTAAACTTCTATCTGCCAAAGCAGTGTGAGAGAGTTCCTGCTCTGACTAATTTATGCTTTACAAAACATGACAGCACATGAATGATAATCACAACATGTAAACTTGTGTTGACTGTGTTAGGTCATTTCTGATGACCAGGTAGTAATAATGATAATAATTATTGGACAGAGAAACACAATTCAAAAAACTATGCAAAAGCCAAAGTCTGTGTTCGTAAAAACAACCCTGCATTAGTATGTTTGGCTTTGCTCCAATTCAGAGAACAACTCAGGAGTTACAAAGACATCCAATACAACATGAAAATTAGAGAGTGGAAAAAAATATGTCATATGACAAGAAAAGAAAGTGTGTGTTCTCACCTCATTTTGACTGTGCTTTCCATCTATAGAGAAAGCCATATGAATCTGTATGTCTACAGTTTTCTGTTAATGCAAGGCTGAAGAAATCATTGGAGCTGGTTATATCTTGTAATTAACCTAACATATAAATACACCAAACAAGGTAACTGATAATGGGAGGATACTGCAGAGGAAACCCTCTGCACTCTGGAAGTTCCCAGTCTCTCCAAGGTTTCTTGGACTGATGAAACTAAGCATGAATTGTTTGGGAAGAACCTGCAGCACTGCGTGTGGTGGAAAAAGACTCACTGCCCTTGACACTTCCCAAAGAGAATACTGAAGAGACTGCTTGGGGGCTTTGGGGCTCACCAGATTTGTTCATGTACCTGAGACAGACAGTAGACCCAGTGCTTGTTAGCTTGTTATCCTGTGGATACTATTCTTACTGCCTGCTGACTTTTTTCAAGGCTCAATGCTGCAGTTTGAACAAAAGTACCCTTTAGTGCCAAAAACCCTTCTGAATTTAAACATAAATGTCTCCAGGTCATCTGAGCTATACATGTACAATATAGTCTATAATCTGTAAACAATGCTTAATAGTAGTTAATAAATCATTTATTATTGTTTAATAAATCATTTAGGAAATATTAGGAACAAAAATTGGGTTTGCAAAAGCAAAAATTGCATGTTCTGAGTTAGCTCAAAGCAACATGATTGTGGTATTAATAGGGATGGGTATTGATAAGATTTTCACGATTCCGATTCCATTTTCGATTCTGTTTAACGATTCGATTCTTTATCGATTCTCTTATCGATTCTTTTAAATAAAAGGAGAACACTAAAGTCGAATAGCTTAGAACTTTGTTTTATATCTTCTCTTTGAACAAGATAGAAATTTAGGAGTAGCATGGGGTGTCACAGGGTCCCCGGGGAAAAAATTGTAAATGTAAAATAATAAAATAAATATTCTTCTGTAGCAATAACAAAGTATAACAGAAATTATTCTGTAGCAATTACACAAGAATATCCAGTAATGTCCCTGCCTACAATTAAACACATTCACTTACCGAAAATCGGGGGCATCTGCTGTGGCAAATAGGTGCAAGCCTTTTACCACAAACTTAGTCACTGCTCGGTGACATTCGTCTATCCTGGCCTGAAAGGAGACGCTAACTGTAGACTGCAGCGACAACTGCCAGCCAGACTCTGTCTCTCTCATCATGGTCACCTAAATGCAGCGCACAGTAATGGCAGGTTTTGTAATAAGGCAGATCGTGCTAACATAATATGCACTGTTAGTTGATTATTTACCTGCCGCATGAACGGGAGAGGACGTGCGAACATTACTGCTGCTGCTGGGTTGAGATTCACGAGTCCGGAGCGGAATTAAAAACACGACATTCATTTAAGGTCATCGCGTGTTTTGTGAGCAAATGCTTTTGCATATTTGTAGTGTTTCCTCCCTTAAATGAAATATCCACTTTGCAAGTATTGCAAGTTGCCCTGTTGTCATCCGTTCTCGTAAAGTATGACCAAACTTTTTAGCGTGTGAGCCGCTTAGGCGCCGTGTTTCCTGCCAGGTAAATGACGCTCCGCAACGTGGTGACGTCATTCGGGGCGACTGGAATCGATAAGGGAATCGTTTGCAAAAATGGCAAACAATTCCAAGGAATTGAAACAGTGGGAACCGGTTCTCAACTAGAATCGGTTTTCGATACCCATCCCTAGGTATTAATGTATGACTTAATATGCCTACCTAGGTGCTGAAGAAACATTATATGAACTAGAAATTCAGTTCAGGGATACATTTTTCCACAAGTGGGTAGTTGTGGGCATTCCACAACTCAGGTCAGACAGAAGAGAGTTTTCAAATGCTCAGCAACTGGCCAAAGAACATTTGAGTCATTTGAATCAATCAAGATCCCTGTCAACCCCCTGCAGATTTATTATGATAATGATATGCTATGGGGCATTGAAAATCCTGCTAATTGCCTCCTGAGTATGTGTAGTGTATAGTAATTAAAGACTATACAGCAGCTGTGTATCTCTTCACCGTATTAAGTGTACTTTTGAGTACCCTACTCTACAGCTGTCACAGATCTCATAGATCATAGTGCAAGCCTTAGAGCAAAAGCATTATTTTATAGGACTTCCTATAAAACTATCTTGAACATGTGGACTCCAGGTGAGGCTATATAAAAATACCATTTTTGGCTTACAGGGCCATTATGGAACAATCCAGGGACACTGGTTTGATGTCAAAAGAGCATATCATTATTCTATTGTATGACAAAGCAGTTTGCCAAAGGGGACTGTAATTACATCGTTGTCTGCTTTTCAGTTGACTCCCAGCAAGGGAATTATTGGTAATCATCCATGTAATGTGGTGCCACTCAGTTTTTGACAGCTGAATGAAACCACAGAGCTGTGGTTTTGTCCTTTAGATGTAAAATCAGAGCTAAAAACCCCATCTGTTCCACAGGCTCGGCATGCCGTTTCTTATATTTGTTCTCATACCAGCATCTATGGGTGACAAAATGTCTTGATTTTACGCACTACCTGGGAGATCTTGCCAAAAATACAAAAATAAATATTGGTATGGATACATTTTCATACTTTTTTTTTCACTTCAAGTATGCCTTTACTATGCATACAAAAAAAAATAGCCTATCTCCAAAAACATGACATTAACTAAATCATTCCCTCTTTTCTTAAACCTCCGTACCTTTTGCCTACAAATATGCCCTGTCCACACAAGTGCCCTGCTGTCTTTGTACTGCCATTTAATAAGCATTTTTAAATCACAAGGGACAAGGACTTTTCCTTACTCTTGCACTAGCTCGACAGGAACGCTGTGACACCAAAAAGTCAGACCTCTTATCTGCCACCTCCTCTGCCTGCAATTGTCAGCAAAAAAACCCAACAAGAAAAACCCCACAAACTCCACTGAAGCTTCTGGTGTTGTCAACTCCTATTTAGAATCTGTGTTTATTCAGTGCTCAGACTTTTCATTTATTTAACAGAAAAATATGTGTTGGGGTGTTGACTCACAGTAAGACATGTCAAGACACACAGTGAAACCAGCAGTGTCAGGGCAGTTAACACTTCAATAGACAGCACTGTTGGTTAGAGTACTTACACAGTGATTGTGGTGATTGTGTTGTGTGTCTGTGTCAACAATGCCTTACCAATGTTACGCTTTTTAAGCTGTGTAGTCCATCTCATGCATGTACTTGAAATCTATATTGATTGCAGCAGCTGTGATGTGCCAAGTGGCATCAGTTTCATGGTGCAGCTAAAGCCAGCTATACAATAAATGCCTTGAATAATAATAATAATACCTCAGATTACTTTTAAGTACCAGTGGTTTCAGATGAATTGATAGAATGTAGCATTTTGGCAGTGCATTGTTTGACTTTCAGTGCTTCAGACCCTTCAGCAGAGAAAGTGCGAGTTAGATTAATAAATAAGAATGCATAAAGGGTGAGCAGTGCTAGCAAGCCTCCCTTGGTTATTGCTGAGGAGTTTGCACACCTGCCCAGACTGTCAAGCACCAGTAGGCTTTAGTGATTTGGTTTAAGGTAAATTTAGCACAGGCCGCAGGGGATCTTACATCCAATTGTCTTTTCCATAATACAGTAGATGCTGGAGTGGAGTGGAAAGCCAAATATATCATCTACAGGTGGCCTTCAGGGTTTTCAGTCACTGACTTTGTCAAATTAAATAGTTACGATTCAAGTTGCTCACACGGTGGAACTAAAATCTGTCTCTGTAATGCATTGATAGCGACATATATGAAGTGAGATGTGTGGCTAATCCCAATTATACTAGTGGCTTTTGCTATTTGGTGACTGAGTGAATTTGACAAATTGAAAATGTGCGCTTTATGGCAAGAAATAATTATTTATAGCAGATTTGAAACACAAAGATCATTCAAGATTGATATAAACAGGAAAAGCATGGGATGAAATGCATATACACCAGTAAAAGAAAACACAAGTGTCATGGTAGGGTGCGCCGGTGTGATGATGTGGACCGGAACGGGAGCAGAAACGGTGGAGACAAAACTAAGTTTCAAAAGTAAAATGAGCCTTTATTTGGTTGAAATAATGAATAAACAAACAAAACGGCAAACAAGACTCGACTATGAGCTAAACTATGACTCTAAGATCCTGTGGGACTTCCAGATACAGACGCACAAAATGGTGATGACTGACCAAACGGACATAGTAGTGGTGGACAATAAGAGGAAGATGGCCGTAGTGATCCCGAATGACCGCAACATCAGGAAGAAGGAGCACAAGAAGCTGGAGAGGTACCAAGGGCTCAGAAAAGATGTGGAAGGTGAAGGTAACAGTGGTCCCAGTGGTAATCGGAGTGTTCTGTGCAGAGACTGCCAAGCTAGGCGAGTTGCTCCAGCAGATCTCGGGAACAACATCCAAGATTTCTGTCCAGAAGACTGCAGTCCTAGGAACAGCAAAGATACTGCGTAGGACCCTGAAGCTCCCAGGCCTCTGGTAATAGACCCGAGCTTGAAGGATGAAAGACCGCCTGCAGGGGCGAGAGGGGAATTTTTTTACTCTTTCATTTCCTGAAAAAGAATCAAAGTCAAATTCGAATAAAATCTACATTCTAGTTGTGTGAGTTTAACTACTTTTACAGTCATTTAAATGGTCAAATAATTCTGCTTTTTTGCATCTGTCAAATTAAATGTTGTGTTTCTCTAGAAGTGGTGGCTCTTACACATTATAGACTGATGCTTGACTGTCATGCTTTTTTCCCCACTCAGATTTATTTAAATTATCTTTAAGTTGCCGCACAACTGTGACTTCTGTTTACACTTATGTCCACACTGGACATCAGTAACTAATCTCTTTTAATTATGTGTTTCATGTTAACCATTTAAGAAGATGGCAAGATGGTTATTCACAGCACATATCAGCTGCCCTCTTGGCTATTTTTTTGACCAGTCAGAAGGCTGATGTTGTCCCGTAGTGCTAGGGAAAGAAAGAGAGAGAGAGCAAGAGATACTGGTAGTGGGCAGCTGGAGGCACGTACACTCGTTAGCCCTGCTCGCTCTCCCTTTCAAATGGGGCCTTAATGATTTATAGATGTTTGCTTTAAAAAGTCATTGGCATTAATCCCATGGCTCATTAACCATTTAATTAAAATTAAATTCTGCGTTAGGACTAAAGCAGATTGAGAGTATTTCCTCCTGGTGGGAGGCTGTTGAATCACCTCATTTTCGGAAACGCCTCATGTGAGGGGAATGTGTGCCAACACCGAGCTGACTTGTAAGAACAAGCACCAGTAAAGTCAAAAGTGGCTGATTGCACTGGTTGATCGCAGCTCAGAATCAAGTAACTCCTGAGAGTACATCCTGAATCTTTATATTTTTGTGTGGTTACCTGGCATGATTTCACATGGATTACTGGCCTGGAAAAAGAGCACCAAAAAATAATAAAGCACCAACACACTAAGTAGCTTTTGGAAGACAGAGTGTTATTTGGTTATCCTCATCATCAGTATCACAAACTAGATGGAAACTAGGGCCTTTCTCATCTCTGGGAATTAGCTGTACATAAATGTGGGCATAAATTAAATATTCAATTTCCAGTACCTGGATTTCTCCTTGTTCACATTTGAAGTATTTCTGAGGACACCTGTTTAGGAGCATTGTTCAAAACTCTTGTACTACATCTCTATACTTGACTTATCAGTCTTAATCATTCACAGGTTGCGTTCACAGTCACTGAGATCATGGATATGCCTACAATAATTTCTGCTCATAATGTGGTCATAGGCAGAAATTTCCCCAGCACAAGCTGTAATTAACATATTTGTATTTAACAGACATGCTTTTTTTCATACAGGAAGACCAGTTGAATTTAGTAACACTAGTAAACATTAGTATATAGTATTGCTCTCTTCCAAAGGGTGTTTTTTGTCCTGTCTCCGTCCCCTCATCCTCAACCTCTGGTGGCAGATGACTGCCCCTCCCTGAGCCTGGTTCTGCTGGAGGTTTCTTCCTGTTAAAGAGGAGTTTTTCCTCCACACTGTCACCAAAGTGCTTGCTCGTAGGGAGTTGCCTGATTACTTTAGATGTGCTAACAATCTGGAGCATTTTGAGGTTAGACATCACAGACCACAATGCAAACCATAGACAGCAGACTCAGTTCTTTAAGCAGAAACCTGCTCTCTTGAAAACTGGACACTGTGTTCTATAAACGTGGACTGTTCCGGAGTTACAGTGGTTTGTCTACTTTACCTTTTACTAATTTGGCTCCCAAAGGGAGACAATTCACTCTAAAACAACTACTACCCTGAAACATGTAGTAATAGCGGTTTAATTTATTATTAATATTAATTTTATTAAATAAACAACTCCTCAAACTCAGACATTTCTGCTAAAACAAAAAAGTGACCCAATTAAAGTATCTGAAATCAATTGTGTTCAGTGTTCCAACTTTAACAAATACCCACACAGGTAGCAGAAAGCAAACGCAGTGACACTTTCAGTTTGACTTTATATATATTTTTTGTATTCTTTATCTATATATACTTTTCATAAATGCATAATCATTATTTTTATGAAAAAAAAAGCTGAGCCGGCAACATAATAACTTTTTTTTTTACTTGTCATTATATCTAAGGATTGTCTTTTAGTATCCACAGCTGTCAGCAGCCACACAGCGAGTCATATCTAGCTTTACTGCAATAGTGATACAGTGTAATTAAGAGGCAACACTCCATCACTGCCCTAGAATCAGAGTAGTACCTTATATTGCTTTCTAAATGGCTCTTTGTTACTCAATATGTGGTTTTTTGCTGCGTGTTTCAACAAAGTGAAATGAACTTGGTGGGTGGATGGAAGTAAAAAAGCAAAGATTGATCGGTGCACTCATTGGAGTAATTTAACCCCAGTCATTTTCCTCTGTAGGTTTTTATAGCATTTAAAATAGCAACACGGTAATGGCCTACACATACACAGCAAGTGTGCACACAGAAGTACACATGATCAAGCACTTTGCAGGACAAGATGTGGTCTAAAAGTGCCAGGAAATGAAAGAGGGTCGAAGGGATTAATTCATGTGTCCAGAAATACTCTTTTGAAAGTGTATTTGTTTGCCACCTATGTAAACTGAGATACAATAGTGCATGTTGGTTATCTGATCATCTCCTCCACATATATCTGGTAATTTAAAAGTCAGATATTCTAAAAAGCAATGTCTTCTGTTTGTAGCACGTACAGTACAGGCTCATTCTCTTACTGTCTGACTATTTAACTCTGTAACTCTTATCAGTGCTAACCACTTGAGATATTTTCCACAATGCTGGCCAATTTACAGGAGCCATGGCTCATTTCTTACACGACTGACATGACTCGTTCTAAAGATACAGTTTAAAATAGGCCCGAAAAATATTCTTTAGAAATTAAAGAACAGTAAAAACATTCAAGGTGTTTTGGAAAATACAATACATTTTTATGTTTTATCGTCAATAAATATATTAAAAATATTCAAATATTTTCACACTACAACTTTTGCTGACACTGGGATGAATCAATAACCTAAAACTCACCCATGAGTAAGACATGCAGCCCTATTTCCATTCCTCATTAGACAAATCATATGCTATTTGTGAGTTCCAAATATTTGCCTTTGTTTGACATGCAGGCAAAACTCTTGAATAATGTAGATGTGAGCCACATTAGCATAGGAAAATGACTAATGTGGCTGCAGGTTACTGTAGCTGTTCTAGGTGTGTATGTGATATAACACGCTGCCTCGGTGGATGCTGATGTATGCAAACACTGCTTGGAATGTAAACCCTTGAAAATGGCCTCACCTCGTTGTTTGGGCTGATAGTAACAGGGCTGGTGGTGGGTTATGACTTTTCCCACTAATGTCTTTGCTAAAATCTGGCTAGAGGCCAGTGGGAAGAGACACACTGGCAGACGGTACCACATCAATATCCCAACTAGCCACCAGAGCCTTACTCAAACGATCCGGGACTTTAAAGGTAGCAGCTGGTGAGTTGATATGGGGCTTCCTGCATTCTGCCGAGGGGCTTTAGATTCATTTAAATGATAGAGATTACTTTTAGGCGCTACACACATTAATTGATGTTGAGAGCTGGGAGATATGGAAGCTGAAGGATATCGGCGACGAGAGATGAACATGAATGGGTTTATCCGGTTTGTGTTTCTTTAAAAACAGACACATATTATGTCCACTCACACACACACACAAAGTAAACATCTCAAGGTCATTTTGATCAGGTGTTTATTTCTTTCTTTTCTAAACTCAGTCTCTGGAGTGTCTGACAGAACTTATTTGGCAAAATGTGCTTTTGATAGATGTATTAGCCCTGTGCTTGACCCCACCACACCCCACTCCTTTTTTTCTCCTTTATGTTTATACTGCACATTTGTGAAAACTCCTTTTCGACCCACCTCTCTCCTTACTCTGTCTACCTCTCACAAGCTTTATTGTAATTCTTCCCCTGCTTGGTTTCCATCTTCCCTCACTTAGTGGCCCAAGAGGTGCTGCTAGTTCCCTCAGGAGCATGCTGGCTTACGCTCAGAGGCCCTTTGAGCTGCCAAGTCAACTGAGGCCGTTTGTCCCTCTACTGTGTGTTCCTGCACAGAGGCTGCTGGGATGTTGGCACAGGTCCACTGATTTACCGCCTTTGGCTAGGACATTCTCCAAGGAGCTCCCATTCTGGCTGGGATATCATTTATTTGGGACACATTTGGCAATGCTGACATCTTGGCCCTCTTTGAAATGTCTCGTCTAGAGACAAAATAAATGAACGGTATCAAAGACATGTCAACCATGATGCTTTTTTCATGAAGGATGGGAGCAAGTGATGGAACAGTAAAGCAATTGTGTGCCTTTGCTGCACACGACCCTGTTCAGAACAGACAAAGCACCAAGACTTAACAAAGCCTGACATGAATTAGACCGTTTCAGCTAGGAACGCGTAATGTATAATGTTAGTATCAAAACATCTCATAGGGTTATGTCTGATATTTTATAATTTCTCAAATGCTGCAACATGAAAACGTTTTTGTTTCACCTCTGACAGATTTTAAAAGGGTCACATTCTGTCTATCAAAAGTAAATGGTAAGCAGTGACTCTGTGACAGTGGACTGTTACTTCATACTTTGCTACTGGGCAATGAGCGACAGCCGAGGTATTCAGAGATGCATTTCTGTTCCACTGTTTTCGAGGTGAAATTTTCAGCGTTGGTAGTTATAGACAGGGGGAAAGTGAAAGCTGTAGTTGAGTGGCAGCATTTTGTTTTGCATTTGTCTCCAAACAGATGCATAGCTGTCATTCAAGGTCCCATTGAAGATTGCTATCAAATGTAATCGCTTCAAAGCCTATTCCCATGGATGCCCGCTTACAGATACAGCTTTTTCAGGTGTCTGTCAAAAGAATATTGCAAAGGGGCATGCTGCAAAAGCTTCAAATATATGAATTTAAATATAGAAGGGGCACCGACATTATGATTCACATCAGGCACTCCTAAAGCAACACAGTACATTTTGTTTCATTGTGTTTTCAGCACTATTGCTCCATCATTAAAGACTATTGCCGTAGAAAAGATATAGCAGGATTGATACATCATTTGTGTCAGAAATCCAAATATTGATATTTCAAAATTCATGTAAATTATACGCTATTCATCAAACCATAAGTCGATTTAGATGTGATTTCTTGTAAATTAAGTCACAAAAAAATGTCCCTTCTTTTACTCTAAATCTCAGAACTGCTGGGTCAGGTGGTTATACGTTTTTGTTCAACTAAAAAGAAATCCATTAATGTTGACCCCAGTGGTCACTTTTGCAATATTTGGAATCAGCCGGGTCATGGTTTAGTATTGATTTGTAGCAGTACACCTTTCCGTCCTCTTAAGAGGAATAGCTGTCTTTCAGTCACACTCTGTAGTCACCTCAGGGCACCAAATATGTCAGTTTGAGGTGTTGCCATTTAAAAACCATCACGTTGTTCTCTTATTGAAGTGCTGCAGGAAAAGAAAATTGTTTTAAGAGCATGGGCAGCATATAAAAACATGGTGACACAAGTGGGAGATGTGAAATCCCTGATAAGAGAGGGAAATGACGGGTATTTTTTTTTTCTTAGTGCATGACAGAAATGAAATGACAGAGACAACATCACACACTAAGAGAAAGCAGCAAAAATCTCTTCTCTTCAAATTCATTTCCTAAGTTGATATTATTACTGATACTTTTCCAAAAAAACAGACAGCTTAGGCATGGCTCTGATTATCTGCAATGATCTAACTAATAATGATGTACTGCTACAGGCAGAGTTCAGTTAATCTGGCAAACGAAATAAACCGAATATGTTCTTCATACGCTGAACGTGGTGCAGTGTTCCGTGACCATCATAAAGTCACAATCCGCAGTTGAAAAGCATTGATGTCTTCCACTGTGAAATCCAACCTGTGCCTCAAATATTGGCAGAGCTGCTAATGAACCTCTTTGTCAGAAAACTGTGTCTCTATGTCCTGCTGGGATCAAACACGTCTGTAAGCACGACAAACGTTGTCATAAACAGGTAGCCCGAAACACTGCATTTTAATTTTAAGAACCTTTTTGAAGGCTAAAGCAGTCTGTGGTTTTATCTGCTAGGAGTGAAGGCCTACCAGAGGAAGCTCGTCCATAGAGACAGAGGAGGTTGATCCCCTACTATTTTTGTGAGAGACAAAAGAAAGATCAAACTATAAAATAAGAATAATTGGTTGAAAGAAGCCATTCCCAAATGCCAGTACCAGTTCCAAAAGAGTTTTTTTTTTTATTTTGGTTTGGTTTTCTTTGCTGCTTACTGACATTACCAATGTGACTGTTAACTTGCTATAGCAGTCTCTGGTCTTTCTACCTTACTTATATGGACCTGAATCACTGCTTCACTCACTCGAATCCTACAATATAAAGCACTTTGAGGTGACTGTTGTTGTTGCTGTTTTGTGTGTGTGTGTGTGTGTGTGTGTGTGTGTGTGTGTGTGTGTGTGTGTGTGTGTGTGTGTGTGTGTGTGTGTGTGTGTGTGTAAATCACCAGAAAATATCAGAGAGAGATTATTGATGATACCAACTTATGGCATAAATTAGGTTGGAGGTATGTTCTACATATGTTTAACGCTTGCGTCAAGTTTCCAAATCACACTAGGTTTGATTTCCAACTCAGCTGTGATCCAACATACCATTGCAGATGAGATCAGAGAAAATGCAAACTAAATAAATACATGAATTTCACCCTTTTTTTCTTTCTTTCTTTCTCTTTTTTAGTGCAGTGGGATTTTATATGTGTAGCATTTGGCATTGTATTGTTTTATTCAGTACCACATCAAATAATTTTCACTGACTCAGTGAGTCACATTCCCAAAGAAATAACTGTAAGGGCTCAACAACAGCAATCACTTTATTTTGACTTTGTCATTTTCAGGGGTGCTCACTCGGTTTTTAAACATAATAATGGCACAACAAGGACATTTTAGATTATAAAAAATACATCCTTTTAGGTTAGAGGCTTGACTGAGGGGTCATTTACAATAGCATGTTCTCTCCAATGGAGTGTGTGGTGGCTGTGGAAGAGACATGCATATGCATAAGGGTAGATCCTAAGGGTTGACTATAGTAAACAAGTCATTCCAAGCTAAAGGCTACTCGTTCCCTCCAGAGTACACAGGCAGCTGTGACACAAACTGAGGCGTCCATGCCAAGACACCTCTTGCTCTACTCAAAGATGACATGTTGATGCTTCACACCACATATCATTGTCACATCATTTGTCCCTGCTGGTGACAGCCTGATGACCACAGTTACACGGCAACCCTTAAGTTAGCTCATCCCCAACAAGTGTGCTCTTGCAGAGGCCGCAGCGGATATAACAAACAGTGAGTTTGTGCGTTTAAAGAGCAGCCTATGCTACTATATGACTACATAAGATGTTGTTGTTTTAAAACGTTAAAAACACAAAACTTGCTTCATGTAAGGCCTTAGCTTCCAACGGATTTTAATAAATGAAAAAGGTGACCAATAAAAAAAAAATACACACATATACTAGACAGACAGACAGACAGACAGATAGATAGATAGATAGATAGATAGATAGATATAGATATATATGAGAGAGAGAGAGAGAGATCGATAGCTGCATAACTTGACAAAGACTCCAGCAACACAAAGCTAACACTTTGTTTGAATAATTTAAAATAAAATAAATATATTATAAAATACATTGTAGTTGCTCGTAAAACAGGGCTCTACTGTCGTATTTTTTAATTAAAAATAGGAATATCACAGAAGAAAGAAATGATGTAAAAAAGCTAAAGTGAAACAAAGGTGCGAGGTGCATTGAAATATTTCATATAAACAAACAGCATTATTTGGAGGCAAAATAGTGTCTGCTTACAGAAGTTTGCCAAGTTCAATGCAAATTGGAATAATGAACTTCGGCTTGATACCCAGGTGTTCAGTGCCAAATGGATTATTGGCTGGTTTCAGGTCAGATATGATGCCTTATTAGCTCATGAAAGAGCAGGACAGAGTGCCAGACCATTGTTCTCCATACTGAGATGAAAGGCTACCTGACTAATGAACATCTGCCAGCCAGCATAAGGACCCCAGCAGACACACAAAACCTTGAATTGACCATTGCTGAGAGCAGCTGCTCTGATCAGAAAGATTTTGATTTAAATTTAGACTGAGTACCCACCATAGAGCAGCTGTAATAGCTGAGGACCGAGAGTAGGTAGAAGGTATACTTCATTTCTCTTATTCATGTCCGAAATGCCAAAGTTCATCAGTCTAACCTATCAGGCTGCAGAACACAGCTCACTTGCCCTGTCCACTGAAATTGGGATAATGAAACAAGGCTGATGTAGATTTCAAAGATATACAGTCATTGTGACCTTTTCAGGATATGAGAATGTCTATCTGATTTTAGTTGTGACTCTTTTGAATTTGTACAATTCCCAATGATACACCTGAGTCTTTGAGAAAGATTCCTGCATAATATCACACAAATATTTGTTTTTCACAGAAAATGCAAATTATAATCGGATTCATATATGTTAGCTTGGCAAGACAAACCCTATGCAAGATTCCCAATAATTAGAACAAAAACCTTACTAGAATTTCCCGCTCTCCCATTTTCTTTTCATTAAATAACAATTTTTAACTAATAAAAATTATAAATTTGCTGGACTATTATTTTAAAAATTGCACGATTATGTGCCCACAAGCAACAAAAAAGCTATTTTATTATCACAAAGAAAGGACATTTCCCCCCCTGTGGTATTATCATTATATTATGTAATTATCTTATCATGTATTATCATCTTTAGAAAACACAGTAAAGAAAAACTCAGGTTTGAAGTAGGTCACACCAAATACTCATACTTGCTGTTGTTGTGTACAAAAGCTTAATGTGTTCAGTAAAGTTGTATAATAGGCTATAGCCATCTTATTTTCTGTGCATCTAGTCAAAAACTCAACAATCATTGCAAATGTACAAAAAAATAACATATAAAAATATCATATACACACACACACACACACACACACACACACACACATATATATATATATATATATATATATATTAGATTAGGATAGATATATATAGAGTGCAAGATGCTAGCAGGGCAAGGCATACATGGAACGCCATAAACCAAGTGGCCGCATAGTGTACAGGACATCTGTGACCGAGTATAACCTGGAAGTACCGAGGTCAAAATGGGAGGATGCCCCCAAAGGTGGTGGAGAATGGACGCGAGCTAAGATCCTGTGGGACTTCCAGAGCAGACGGACAAAGGTGGTGGCTAACCAACCGGACATGTGGTGGTAGAACAAACAGAAGAAGACGGCCATAGTGATCGAGGTAGCGGTTCCCAATGACAGCAATATCAGGAAGAAGGAACACGAGAAGCTGGAGAAATACCAAGGGCTCAGAGAAGAGCTCGAGAGGATGTGGAGGGGTGAAGGTAACGGTGGTCCCCGGGGTAATCGGAGCACTAGGTGCGGTGACTCCAAGCTAGGCGAGTGGCCTCCAGCAGACCCAGGGAACAACATCGGAGTCTCTGTCCAGAATGAGCGCAGATCCCTGGGTAACAGCTAAGGATACGGCGCAGAGACGCCGCAAGGCTCCCAGGCTCTCATGGTAGAGGACCCGAGCTTGAAGGATAAACCGCCCGCAGGGGCGTGCTGGGTGTTTTTTTATATATATATATATATATATATATATATATATATAGCTAGTCCCATGATGCACCTGTTTCTACAAAGAAGTAGAGAAGTTTCAGTAAAACATGTAATAAATGTTTTCAAAGTTTATTGCATATAGAGCAAGAATATTTGTTTAGCACTGACAAGGAAA
Organism: Simochromis diagramma; assembly: GCF_900408965.1. Classification (NCBI taxonomy): domain Eukaryota; kingdom Metazoa; phylum Chordata; class Actinopteri; order Cichliformes; family Cichlidae; genus Simochromis; species Simochromis diagramma. The sequence continues at coordinate 4,836,176 of NW_024387414.1, forward strand.
CAGCTACTTTAGCATCACAAGCTTCAAAAATAATACAAAGCAGAAATATTTTATTGATTGATGTGAGTTTATGTCAGAAACAAAAATCTCAGTCCAACCTGAAATCACAAGCTGCACTCCTGATCTTTACAAAGCTTTTTATTGTAGCATTTATTTATTTCCTTTCTTACTTTATACCTTAAGCAAACCACTGTTTAAAAGTTGGGGGAACACCAGCAAAAGATCACGGTAACAATGAATATAGACAATACATACTGGAGGTTAGAAGGATTTTGCTCCAAGAAGCAGTAGTTTAGTTTTTCCCTATAAACTTTGTTTTTCTCAGACTTCACCTTTTGGAAACTTATGGCATTTCAGCTTTTTTTTGTTAATTTGGAAACATTGTATCTCGTACGTAAGATGGGCTTCATTGCATCTCAAGCATGGTACTGTAATAGGGTGTCACCCCTGCAATTTGGAAACTCATGGGTGATTCATGTTTTACTTTACATGACTAAAGACATGGTTATGATGCAGAAGAAGTTAAGAGTGGAGAATTAAAAATAACAGAATGCTACAAATGAGATAACTTAGCAATTCACATTCTGTCATCAGGTTTTCATACAAACCTTATGAAGGAGCACAGACAGAAATGCACTTGAAATCATCAAAACTGTGATGTCAGAGAGCATGCAGGACTCATTTATGTGACGAAAAGACAAAGAAAGCTAGTTAACACTGTTTCCTTCTTTACAGTGGTTATGACAAAGGATTTTACTGTTTAACAAATAAACCTGAATAACTCTTTTTTGTGACGTTTTCTGCAACTGGTTAGGGACATCGTTAAGTTATCCTCTGCATGACTCTGAAGTCATTTACATAATGCAATAACTCTAAACCCTAAAGTGTAATTACATTGCTCATACCACCATGCTCTAGGAAATGATTCCCCTAACTACAGTGTCAGAACGCATCACGAAACATATCAGACCAGGATCTGAATGCAGCAAAGGCTACAGTGCCGTGTTAATTAGGTTACTGATACTTTCCACTGCACAATTACTCTGTCAGAGTGGCTCATCTTACATTTTCTCTGGCCATCACTTTCACTCTTTGAGGCTTATTCCATGAAACGCCCCTTTCAGCACATACCTGGAGGCAGCAAGGTTAACAAAAACAGTGACTTTTTTTCCTTTTTTTAAAAAAAAGTCTGCATCACAAACATGACAGACAATGTAATTTCACAGAAAAAAAATTTCTGCACCATCTTAAACCCGATTAATTTGAATATTCAAGAAAGCAAGTAAGAGAGTTTGTAAAGGGGGAGAAAGGGAGCCAGATGGTGGCTCGAGGGGCAGTTCTTAAATCTGGCATAAACATTGCTACACAGTGTCAGAGCTCTTGCTTCTGGACATATGTAAATAGAGGCTTACCCCAAGAGATAGAGAAGGGCTTTGAGGTAATTGTTTAGGGATTCTCTGTTCACCATTGAAAGGGGATGCTGCATTTTTGGAAAAACCCAAGGGATTAAAGAGAACCCAAGCAGAATCACTGGGTCACACATCCTGAACCATTCAGGCCTGAAGTCAAAAACAGTCAAATCAAGGTGATGCAGCAGTTGTTGATCTGCTGTGTGTATGTGCAGATTTGTGTGCAAACATGTTACCGTTTCCCTGTAAGGTAGTGCATGAGGCAGGGAGTAATTGGTATTAGCAGTGAGGAAGCTTGTGTGAGATAGTTGGGTTATCACCTGCACCCCGAGGTAATCTCCCTGAGTTTCCAACCATTTGCACCAAAGCGCCACAGACTGCAGTCAGCTATTATTTCATTTTTGCTAAGCCAAAACTCACTTACAAGATACAAGATGAGTATAATTTAGCCTGTGGTCCATGCCATTGTATACCATTGTATTAAAGTATAAGTTTGCACAGTGTACTTGAGATGTTATTGCATACACATTAACATTATGACACATGTTTAAAATATCTAGGTTAGGTTAAAAAAGTGTTATATATCTACTGTCTAATTTTAGATATCTAATACACTACCAGTCGAGAGTTTTTATCCACTATCTCTTGTTTTACATGGAATTATGGAAGAGTGGCAAGAAGAAAGCCATTGTTAACAGAAAACCATAAGAAGTCCTGTCCTCTGGTCAGATGAGACCAAAATGGAACTTTTTGGCCAAAATGCAAAACGCTATGTGTGGCGGAAAACTAACACTGCACATCACTCTGAACACACCATCCCCACTGTCAAATATGGTGGTGGCAGCATTATGCTCTGGGGGTGCTTCTCTTCATCTGGGACAGGAAAGCTGGTCAGAGTTGATGGGAAGATGGGTGGAGCCAAATACAGGGCAATCTTGGAATAAAACCTCTTGGAGTCTGCAAAAGACTTGGGGCGGAGGTTCACCTTCCAGCAGGACAACGACCCTAAACATAAAGCCAGGGCAACAATGGAATGGTTTAAAACAAAACATATCCATGTGTTAGAAATGGCCCAGTCAAAGTCCAGATCTAAATCCAATCGAGAATCTGTGGCAAGATCTGAAAACTGCTGTTCACAAACGCTGTGCATCTAATCTGACTGAGCTGGAGCTGTTTTGCAAAGAAGAATGGAAAAGATTTCAGTCTCATACCCTAAAAGTCTGGCAGCTGTAATTGCAGCAAAAGGTGGTTCTACAAAGTACTGACTCAGTGGCTGAATAATTACAGACACCCCACTTTGCAGTTATTTATTTGTAAAAAAAAAATGTTTGGAATCATGTATGATTTTCATTCCACTTCTCACGTGTACACCACTTTGTGTTGGTCTTTCACGTGGAATTCCAATAAAACTGATTCATGTTTGTGGCTGTAATGTGACAAAACGTGGGAAAGTTCAAGGGGGCCGAATACTTTTGCAAGCCACTGTATGGGAATGAGTTGTTTAAGCTAGGTTAAGAAGAGAGGTCATGATCAGTGAGTAGGCTTCATACCTAGAAAGAACACCACAGATGCAGTGATTGCACTGAGGGTGCTGATGGATAAGTAAAGAGAAGACCACACCACCTGCACTTTGTTACTGTGGAACAACAAAGTGCATGATAGGTTGCCAAGAGAGGAAATTTGCACTGCATGAAGAAGCCAGGGATGACAGAGAAGAATGTGAGGGTGGTCCAGGAAGTGTATGAAGACAACAATACAGTGGTTAGGAGTGACAGATGAGTTAAAGGGTGGGAGGAGAGTACATCAGTCATCAGCTCTCTTGGCAGTGGTGATGGACAGGTTGATACATATGGTCAGGCAGGAGTCTTTGTGGGCTATGATCCCATATGGAAGAGGGCCTTGGAGAAGTGGCGGTATGCACTGGAGAAGGTTGCCGGTTCGAGCCCCGGCTTCGACAGTCTCGGTCGTTGTGTCCTTGGGCAAGACACTTCACCCGTTGCCTACTGGTGGTGGTCAGAGGGCCCGGTGGCGCCAGTGTCCGGCAGCCTCGCCTCTGGAGGATGATTGTGTATAGTGTAAAGCGCTTTGGGGTCCTTAGGACCAAGTAAAGCGTTATACAAATACAGACCATTTACCATTTACCATTAAGAGAAGCAAGACAGAATACATGTCTGAGAATGAGAGGGAGACAAGTGTAACAGTGAAGATACATCAAGCAGATTAAGTGAAAATGATGAGTTTAAATACTTGGGTTCAGCTATCTACACCAACAGACAGAGAGAGCAAGGTGAAGAAGACGAGAAAGCGAGAAAGACAGCTAAAGTCTGGAGAAAAAGGCAAAGAGGCGGTTGAGATTGGACATGTGAAAAAGGGACCACTTGAAAGAAAGAGAATGTATTCCCTTATTGTGTTACAGACTAAATGTCTACATTTATCAATTAATAAATAGAATAAATGTAATGCGTTAATAAAATTCACTTGGGTAAGAAATGCCTTTGAGATGAGTTTTAAAGCTTTGAATTAACACATATTTGGTGATGTAGTGAGTACAGTCATGTATTTTTATTATGATCTTGGAGAACAAAAATTGCAACAGGAAATATCTGACAAGATCAATCGTGATTATTTTTTTTGTCTTCCAGTGCTTTAACTTAATTTGTAAGATGAGAATTAAAAAAATAAAACAACAATCAAAAAACAAATCCATATCCAACAAATAAAACAAAACACTGACATCACTCTTTTGCTAACATGTTTAAGGTCATTTGACAAACAACATTTTTTTAAAATACCAGAGCTGTCTTATTCAGGTTAAGCTGTTTACATGTTTCTTTGATACCCCGTGATTAATGTTCTCTGTTGACACGACTTCACCAGCTGACAAATATTTTTTTCCAGAGATAGAACCATCCGCCTTCAAATACGAAGCGTTACGCCTACCAGCTTCCCACACTCTCTGAGTGAGCAGGAGAAGGTTAAATCAAAAACATAGAAAAGAAATGATGATCCCGGTAGTAATGTGCTGTGTGTTTTTTATTGGCATGAAAGACCACCCAAGACACTTTGTAAGTCTGAATTTGTTCAGACAGTGAGGATCAGAAGTCAAAGTTGGATGATGTTTTCATTCTACAGTTCCCTACAAGGACAAAAGTCATATATATATATATATATATATATATATATGTATATATATATATATATATATATATATGAAATAAAATATTGTGGATATGAAACATGAAATGTTATAGTCATGCTGTATCATTCTTTAATTTAGTTTATTGTGACTATAATTGAGAGTGGGTGGGCACATGTGCATGATCTACAGGGAGTGCAGAATTATTAGGCAAGTTGTATTTTTGAGGAATAATTTTATTATTGAACAACAACCATGTTCTCAATGAACCCAAAAAACTCATTAATATCAAAGCTGAAATGTTTTTGGAAGTAGTTTTTAGTTTGTTTTTAGTTTTAGCTATTTTAGGGGGATATCTGTGTGTGCAGGTGACTATTACTGTGCATAATTATTAGGCAACTTAACAAAAAACAAATATATACCCATTTCAATTATTTATTTTTACCAGTGACACCAATATAACATCTCCACATTCACAAATATACATTTCTGACATTCAAAAACAAAACAAAAACAAATCAGCGACCAATATAGCCACCTTTCTTTGCAAGGACACTCAAAAGCCTGCCATCCATGGATTCTGTCAGTGTTTTGATCTGTTCACCATCAACATTGCGTGCAGCAGCAACCACAGCCTCCCAGACACTGTTCAGAGAGGTGTACTGTTTTCCCTCCTTGTAAATCTCACATTTGATGATGGACCACAGGTGCTCAATGGGGTTCAGATCAGGTGAACAAGGTGGCCATGTCATTAGTTTTTCTTCTTTTATACCCTTTCTTGCCAGCCACGCTGTGGAGTACTTGGACGCGTGTGATGGAGCATTGTCCTGCATGAAAATCATGTTTTTCTTGAAGGATGCAGACTTCTTCCTGTACCACTGCTTGAAGAAGGTGTCTTCCAGAAACTGGCAGTAGGACTGGGAGTTGAGCTTGACTCCATCCTCAACCCGAAAAGGCCCCACAAGCTCATCTTTGATGATACCAGCCCAAACCAGTACTCCACCTCCACCTTGCTGGCGTCTGAGTCGGACTGGAGCTCTCTGCCCTTTACCAATCCAGCCACGGGCCCATCCATCTGGCCCATCAAGACTCACTCTCATTTCATCAGTCCATAAAACCTTAGAAAAACCAGTCTTGAGATATTTCTTGGCCCAGTCTTGATGTTTCAGCTTGTGTGTCTTGTTCAGTGGTGGTCGTCTTTCAGCCTTTCTTACCTTGGCCATGTCTCTGAGTATTGCACACCTTGTGCTTTTGGGCACTCCAGTGATGTTGCAGCTCTGAAATATGGCCAAACTGGTGGCAAGTGGCATCTTGGCAGCTGCACGCTTGACTTTTCTCAGTTCATGGGCAGTTATTTTGCACCTTGGTTTTTCCACACGCTTCTTGCGACCCTGTTGACTATTTTGAATGAAACGCTTGATTGTTCGATGATCACGCTTCAGAAGCTTTGCAATTTTGAGACTACTGCATCCCTCTGCAAGATATCTCACTATTTTTGACTTTTCTGAGCCTGTCAAGTCCTTCTTTTGACCCATTTTGCCAAAGGAAAGGACGTTGCCTAATAATTATGCACACCGGATATAGGGTGTTGATGTCATTAGACCACACCCCTTCTCATTACAGAGATGCACATCACCTAATATGCTTAATTGGTAGTACGCTTTTGAGCCTATACAGCTTGGAGTAAGACAACATGCATGAAGAGGATGATGTGGACAAAATACTAATTTGCCTAATAATTCTGCACTCCCTGTAGATCCTAGCTAGGAGCCTATTTTACAAATACATTTATCCTATTTTCAGAGATTCTTTTCATCTCACATTCTTTCTGCTATATTTGAAATTTTCCAGTCTTAGTGTGTTTTTCTGAAATCTACAAACTTCAAAAACATTAGATATTTTCTCAAAATAACATAATTTAACTCATATTTTATTGTTATTATGTTTATTTATTGTGTGTGTGTGTGTGTGTGAGTGTGTGTGTGTGTGTGTGTGTGTGTGTGTGTGTGTGTGTGTGTGTCTTAGTGCACTATAGTATTGAAAAAGTTCAGCTGCATCTTTTTGGTGTTCACAGGAAATTATTCTTGTAATGAGTTGGAAGAAGCTGTTTTCTAATAAAATAAATAAATAAAATAAAAAAATGGTGTCCAATTGAGCTTTTCTTTTAAAACATTTTGAAAACGTGGAGATGAAGCTGCACCACTAACAACCACTGGAGGCTGGATCGATACATGATAGAGGACTTTTATGACGATCGCCCCTGTGTGTGTTTTTTTGTCAGTGGCTGATTGTGCAGTGTGTGCAGGTGTGTGGATATGCTGTAAGTAATAAAGGTACGGTTGCTGTGTTGCCTGAATGTGTCACAGGCACTCTTAAACCACAGGGGAGGGGAGGATGGCTGCTCAGAGCTTGAAATATTGAGCTCCAGTACATGCGTGCAAGCAGCTCGCCTCCAGCTCCTACAGTCATGACCCCGCTCTCTGCCCAAGGCAATTACAATGGATGAGAATCAGAAACTCTGGAAGCACAAAAAGTCTCCTACAGAAACAGGACAATAAAGAGTAATTTCCTATTCCACCTCTAGCTTCATGTATTGGAAACATATGAATATATTCTCTACTTATTCAACACAACAGAGGAGAGGAGGCAACACTGGTAATAACAATGTGCTGGGTTTTTTTGTTTGTTTTTTTTTGCCATGCTTGAGCGAGCAACACTAGTGTGACACAGATAAATAACAGAGAAGAAGATGACAAGGCTTTGCTGTACCTGGAGCAGCTGAGCTGGAGCCACAGGGCTGCAGCAGGAGCAGCGGGATTGTGTCGCAGTGTAACAGTAGACGGAACCACCTCTCTGCTACCCGGCTCCACTCCCCTGCTTTGATCACCAACTGGAGTGCCTTTCATTGCCTACAGCGCTGCTGAAGGCTGATGAGGGTGTGTGCGTGTGTGTGTTTGCCATGTGCATGCAAGAAAGAGAAAATGAGAGAGGGATTGCCATTTCTGATACACAGTATTGTTTCTCTGTTTTGTTTTAAATTTATTTTTCTGAAGTCCACATGTATGTTAGAGGGGAAATGAGCCTAAAGGAAGAGAGAAGCAGATGGAGGTTTTCATTTGGGTGACTGAAAATCAAATTTCACCATCAAATCAATATTCTGATTCCTTGATCAATTGCAATTTGACTTGAATCATTCCCTATTTGATTTCTCTGAATGGATTATTTTAGTTGACTTGAGCGCTGTGAGTAACACAAAAGAGGATTTGAATTATGCAAACGGAGATGTCTACAGATGTTCATTTCACTCATGTTAATTACAAATGACTAAATTCTGAAATGCCTTATTAACAATGTAACTTCAAGCACAACTTCTCACTCTGCTAGATGGTTTCCGTGAGAACTTTGATTTCTCAACCAAAATAGGCCAAAGCTGCTCTTATTAACTTTTTATAATGCCCACTGAAGAAAACCAAGTCAAGTAGTTTGCCTGCAAAATTTAAATTTGTACTTGATAAAAAAAAAAAAAAAAAATAGAAAAAGCTGATTAGGTCTCTTGGCCGAATCAACAAATACAACACTGGCATTTTCCAAAATGCCAAATCCATAATAATAATAATAATTTATAACAGCTAACAGCTGTAGTGCAGGGTGAACACTGTGGCATTTGTGTACATGGGGAGCCTGGTATGAGGCCCACTCTGTGGCTTTGTGCATGCAAGCTACAGCAGAGTTCAGCAGTGAGACTGAACAGCCTACCCTCCACTAAGCTACAGGGAAGCTTGAGAAGCAAAGGAAAGTAAAATCTCAGCAGCAAGTTGGGCAGCTGTAGCTCAGCCAGGAAGCTGTGTTTGTGTGCAGGCAGGATCCTTCAGATTGAAATGCTTCCTCAACAAGCACCCACTAGACATACATTTCATAAGCTGTTCTCATTGTTTTACAATCCCTTCAAATTAAGCACAACTAGCTATTAATTTAAAGAAATTACACCATGTCTGGCCTAGCTCCAGGACATGTGCCACATTATTTCTGTTTCTTCCACCATCAGCATCAGGCTGGATGGAGTATTGAAGGCTCTAGGCCAGAGACAATGTCTATTCAGGTGAACCAAATTGCAGCCTGCAGGCATGCGCATGTTTTGACCAACTATTTATTTGACACAATTAACACCTTTACATCAGTCACTTTTGATAAAGGTAAAAAGAAAAGCTGAGAAACATATTGTTCTTTGGACTCTTACAGTCAAAGCATTATACAGCAAATAAGCATTCAACAAGTATATGTGTCTATACAGCTATGAAGGTCTCAGGAAAGCTGGCGAGTCTTTTTTTTATTTTCTCTTCATAGACAGTTTGGGCCTGTCTTTGTACCTGGGCGGGTTTGCCTCCCTGCAGGCCATTTCCAATCAAGAGCCTGAGTATTTAGGTGTTGATTGTGGCAATGAATTCCCACCAGTTCATACTTCCTCTGGTCTCCTGTCTTTGTTTTCTGTGTTAACTCTGAAGTAAGTTTCATCTACTCTGTAGATCTCTACACCGGCTGCTCGATAACTCACCTGGAAATCTTAGCTGTCCCATTGAGGAGTGTTATTGTAGTTTGCTGGTTCCAGCCCCCCACTCACTGAAGGCTCACCTGCCCACCCACTCTCCACCACTGCCACACACTTGAAAGCCAGCCTGCCCTCTGACAACCACCCTCACCATCATCACCCACTGGATCACAACACAGTGTAGCCATTCTCCATCTCCTCACTCGCCAGTACTAACTCCCATTGTAGTGCTCACAGACCCTCTCTGATCTTCAGTGCAGCCGGTAGTTCCTGCCTGCCCACCTCCTCCCTCTTCCCAACCACACTTTGTAAATAAATACTTAAAACTTGAGTCTTGCTTTCTCAGTCTGTGGGCTTCAGTAAAAGTAAAATCATGAAATAAACATGTGCTTTCTTCTTAAAAAGCAACGGTTGTACCCTTTGGATAGGAAGGCTTATCTGATTTCAAATGATTTATAGGTGAATTCAGAATTTTTAAAAAGTGTATTTATTTTTACCTGCATGCTGTTTAGTCAAATATTCTAGTTATACGATGCATGTTCACCAGTAATACTGGATTACACATAACATGCAACAGTTTTAGCTGCAATATATGCAAACTAAGGAAGGAGCATTCATGAGTGTTGTGGTCATTTGTGAGGGTTGAAAACTGAATATCAGATCTCTGGGATGCACTGTTGGTACAATTAACTACACAGGTTCTTATAATATTTGTCAGAAAGTACAGTCAAAGGTACAGTACAGCTGCCACCTACAGCCTCTTCTGTCAGCATTCACCTGTCATTTCAAACTGGCCATAGCATTAAAATACAATAACTCCAAACATCATGAATGTGATATAAACAGGTAAGTTCTGCTATTTTGGTTTTGCTGTCATTTTATAACCTTTGAGGTTGCTGCTTGGTAAACTGACACAAACTAATGTTAAGACAACTAAATAAGCTTTAAAGTTATATTTAATGTGAAAAAAGTGGAAAAGGTGGCTGCAGAAGAAGAGAGACATTTTGTTTTTGTTTGTTTTTTTAACTTCTTCGCACGGACACTGGAATTACAAGTTACGATGAACAAGAAGACGCACAATATTCAGCACAATTGTGTATGAGGGAGACTACCAAAAAACAAAAATATTATCAACACGTTTTGAGAAAGAAGAAAAGCATGTAATGTTGTCTCCAGTGGCTTTTAAAATGGCCATTTATTTGAATTGAAAACGTTGCAGAGAAAGAGAATTATGGAGAAAACCTGGAACAATTTGAAAGTAAGCAATTTTCTCCCAGAACATATAGCCTTGACATGCATTTCTAAGAAGTATAAAACATTTTGAGAATACCAAGATATCTCTATATATGTCTGGCTCAGGTAAATGATGAGCCTTAAACACAAAGTCATAATTGATATTCCTCATCAAAATATTATTATTATTATTATTGTTCATTTATATTGTTAATTAGGTTTAAACCCTTCCATATTTGTTGTAAATCCACTGTGTAACTGTTTGACACTTACTCTGTGATAGTAGCAGCTAAACAAAAAAAGTGGTAATTAAATTAACAAGGGAGCTTTTTGTTTTATTTCTTCCCAATATCCTGACGGTGTCGAGTGCCTTTGAAATCACGGCAGGCTGCGTGCCAATAGATTTAGAAATAATCGCTCTGACAAAATATGCAAAGACGTACAATGTCACATTACAGCAGGAAGAGAAGAGGATAAGCAACTCTCAGACAACAGTATTAGAGTGCCAGTTGAGACGAAGGGAATGGAGAAAAATGCCATACCCTCAGGTACAATGTTGCTTTGTTGCTCATTAAACTTGTATTGTTTGAAGTGTTTAGCTGGCGAGCTTGTTGACACAGAGTTGCTGCACGATGCATATGAGGCAAACAAGTTCTACTGCCAACCAGGAGCCGAGAGCCTATGCTGGCGCCGTAATGAGCCTGGAGAAAATGTAAAGCAGGGGGAGATGAAACAGAATGTGTGATCCATCAGCTGTTCAACCTCGTGGATTTCTAACAGCTCCTCTGAGCGGCAATGAGAAAGCTGATTGACGAGTGAAGCCGGTTGGACTAGGGCAGAACAGTGGCTGAGAAAAGACGGGGTATCAGGTGGAGGAGAGCTTGGGGAATTTCACAAAAGCACACGTCTGAAATATTCAATTTAGCACTGATCAACAGTTGCCTTTTACAGGCTCAGATTGAATTATCTTATATGGCAACGCCATTATGTTGGGGATTATTACATACTCTCCGAGAGATTTGGTTTATTCATCTTGCCTATTGTTGACGATGACTGGAGCACTCCCTAGAGAGCAGCCCAGTGAATTGATTTCTGACAATCCATGATTCACCTCCTCGAGTCCCCCACTCTTCTGACACTCCTGCAAATCAACTTAAAGGCATAGCCTGACAGCTCCTCACATCACACTTCATATAAACAGCCATTATTTCTTCAGAAAGCTCTTTTTGTCTTGTACAGCGCGCTTCAAAGCTGGTACATTCCTGCTACAGTGAGATTCTAAAGCCAAGGAGACTCGCATGTCATGGAAAAAGGGCTGAGGTTCAAGAAGCAGGTGAGTTTCCTTACAGCCAGATGAGTGAGACAGAGTGATGTAATTGAGAATGAGAACGACCTCTAACACTGAGCTGTCACACAGTCTGAACTTTGTGGTAAATGTAAATCAGATGGCAGCTGTTTCTTTTCTTTCTTTTTTTTTGTTACCGTCATAAATTAAATTTACTTATTGTCAAATCCAAGCTGATTATCCAAGAACTTTAAAGGAACAGTTCAGGTAATACGCTTATTTGCTTTGTTGTCAGGAGATTTTGATTCCACTCTCATTTCTGTCTAATATAAACCTGGGGCCAGGAGGTAATTAGTTTAGCTTAGTATAAAGGCTTGAGGTACGGGGACGCACATAAGATGCCTAATTGGCCACTGCCCTTGGCTTGAACAATGTGTCAACACGTCTGCCATATTGATCCAGTGAAGCGGTGCCTCCTAATGCATGTCTGTCTGTCAGGACTGGCAGTCTGGCCACAATTTAATTAATCACAGGTAGGTGGATTTTGCTGGGCTTTGGTTTTTGTGCCAGCTGAAATTAAACAAATGTAGTGTTTGAAGCCAAGGCTTTGTGCTACATCCCTCTAGTAGAGTTCCTTCAACGTTTAGAAACAATCCCAAGATCTGTTATAGCTAACACCCAACAAACCATTTCATCTTGAATACCTTTAAAGTAGCAATATATATTGATGAAGAGGGTCGTATTCCCTGCATTGCCTGGTAGCTAACTCACTTTTTCTATCTGTGGAAAAAAGGTGAGCATCTAGCTTTTGTATATATATATATACAAAAGCTAGATGCTCACCTTATATCACTCATCTTTTTTATCTTTTTTTTGATAAATTCACTAAATAATATCTGAAATCAAAACACAGGATTATAAGCACAGCCTAACCCTTAAAACAAGACAGTAAAAGTTGGTATCTCAGTTCAAAGCTATAAGTAGTATCACAGCTTCTCCACTTTTCCTTTCTGTCTTTCTCCACAACAAGCACTCTAGCAGAACAGAATGATATTCATGATCCTACTTTCTTTGTGATTTATTTGTGGCTGTTTTGGAGGGTAATCACACACAGCCTTCTCAGATTCATTAGTAATTTAACACAGCAATTCTCAGTCGTGCTGCTTTCATTCAGTTGGCTAGGTCCAAATGAATCTCACCCACCTTTTCAGTTGAGCCAGAGCAAAGTAGGCAACCAACATGCTAATGTGGTAACATGTGGTAATACTTCCCTAGCATGAATACATCTGTTAATCTCTCTAACTTCATTCCATGTGTGTGTGTGTGTGTGTGTGTGTGTGTGTGTGTGTGAATTTATACATTAAAAAAAGAAAGAAAAAAGAAGAAAAAGTTTTCAAACCAAAAATCACTCTTACTGCTTTCATATGAATTAAGAGAGAAAGTAGCAACCAAGTGGTGCTAATCAAATTCACTTGATTAACTGATTATTAGCAAATGTAGCCCAATGTGAGCAGCTGGGAAAATTGTGTCATTGCATCACAGTCTTGCCAGCAATGTCCCAGCAAACTCATTCCAAGGTCAAACTGTGCTGTAAAATTATAAAAACTAAAAGAAATTTGTATGAGCTACACAATATATTAGAAAAAGATTGAACAAGAATGGCTTGTTTGGAATGGTTACCAAGGGGAAGCCTCTTCTCTCTAAAAAGAGCATGGAAGCAAAGCTTAGGTTTGAAAAGTTGCAAAAAAAGTTGAACAAACTGCAACACTTTTGGAACAACATGGAAGGTTTGACCGTAATACACAACACCACAGCTGCACAAACCAAACACAACATATTAGCACAAACACCTCATACAAACTGCCTAGCATGATGATAGAGGGATAATGGTTTGGACCTAGGATTGAGCAGTCACTGAGTCAGGATTAAACTACACCAAAGTAGTCTAGAGTCAAATGTGAGTCCAATTGTCCACCAGCTAAAGCTTGGTCAAAACTGAGTTATGTAACAGGACAGTGATCCTAAGCATAGCTGAAAACCTTTAAAAGAATGAGTGAAAAAGGAAAGAATCATGATGTTGCAGTGGAGCAGTCAAAGCTTAACCTGATTGAAAGTTTGTGGTGGAAGCTTAAAATAGCTGTGCATAAATGAATTTCCAAACTGAAGCAATGTTGCTGAGACGAACAGGCCCAAAAATTCCTCCAAACTCATATGTGAGACTGGTAAAAATCATACAAAAGAATGGTTATTTCACATTATTACGTCTACAGGTGGTTCTGCAAGCTACTGAATCATGGAGTGTACTTAGTTTTACAGGACTGCATAGTTATATAACACTGTCTTTTTTTACAAAAAGAGGGAAAATGAGGTATCATTTAATCAAACCTATTGATAGGTCATTTGAGCTTTAGCTCTATATACTTCATACAAGACACAGGCTCTTTCCAAAGGTAAATCTGTACTCACTTACAAATTGATATGCAGCTGTTGAACAGGTCCAGTGTGCACTGTACTTTGTCTTAGATTTGTCTGTTAATACACTAACATTTCTTTATTACCACTAGAACCAGAATGAATAAGGGAATATCAGTTTCCAAATTATGTTTGTCTTTTTAAGCCAAATAGTAATTATACACATTCCTAGAAAGAGCAATCAGAATCTCACATTTCGTATGGTTTTTCTCACTGTAAATATGTGTGATGTGATAAGCAGGCTGTGCCTCCAAACAGATGCAGGTAATCAATCACAAATTGAATTTGCAATGGTACAGATTCTTATTTAACGGTGTAGAGGCAATACGGTGGTGTCAGAAGATATTCTGATGGATAAATGGCATAAGAATGCCCCCCCTCCAGTCAATGCCTCTATGTTTCTGACATGACCATTCCACATCACACTGCTTGAAAAATGAGCTCCGTGGAGGCATGCAGTCTTGCTATGAGATTGCACTTCATAAAGGGGAACAGCACACAGGGGTGAAATTCTACTGTAGGGTTATGGATTTTCCAGTACATCACTGATAGATTGCACTAATATAACCTCAATAAAGAGTTTGAGAACAACTTTATGGATGTTTTCCCTCTTTTGTCATCTCATTTTTCTCTCCTTTGATGTGTGCTTCACTTGATTTGTCTGTTTTTCTCTTACTTTGTCTAGTTGTCACTCACGGGGTGCAGAGAAACACACTCAACACATTAGTAGTGGGATGTGAACCATGGAGTGTTTCATCCAAAGTTTCACAACTAGAACCTCAAGCTGCTCATTTTGTTTGTTTTTGCTTCCAGCATCAGCAACAGCAAGATATTTTGGAGAATGAGATGTGTACATTGCACATAAATTCCTAAACAGCACCACTTGGTAAAAAAACAGAAAAAAGGGTACTTTGCAGCCTTCTGCTTCAGTCATCACCCCAAGTTATGTCTACAACTTGGAATGAGCTTCATTTTGCTTTAATTTAAAAAAAATAATGAGCAGAAAATTGACTTAAATTGGTATTTGTACTGTAAATGTATTTTGTATCACACATCCCGTATCAGGACTTAATTCATTTGAGTGTAAAATTTCAACCCGATAACACATGTAGACACACTGGTCCACCGTGTCCATTTCACGCTTTGCCTCTCCAAAAAGAATGAAGTTGCAAAAGTAAACTGCAGTAAAGCAAAGGGAGAAGCCAGTGTGTATTAACACGTACATATTACATTATATATTTACATATTCGCATGAAATGAACATGATAGACTGGCATGTCTATTACATGTTTTGCCGTGATACTGTGTTGAAAATGTATATTTAAAACTTTATGTCATTAAACTTTAGTATACAACATGTATTGGGATTTAGTGCAGATTCTACATCGAACATATCTGAATTAAATGTTGTTAAAGTTTATATGATAATGGAGATTTTAATAAGTGTTTTTCTATTTTTTCCCAGGTTCAAAATGGCCTGTAGGACATAACTTCTCAAAATTGTAAACATGAACCTATCTATAACAAAATAACAAAATAGAGTTACCTGTGGTTTGTAACCAGAAGAACACCATTCTAAAGATGATTTTAAGATATAAAGTTGTGAAAAATGAGTTTAAAATCTATTTTTCAAGCTCAGAAATGATGTGTCAATTTTGCTAATGTCATTAAGAATCAAAAGAGCCATATTCATCATTGTGGAATTAAACCAGCTTATGATTAAACTTGTGTTGTGCTTTATCAATGCTCCCTAGTGTATACCATTTCTAATGTATTTAATACCATTCATGGTGATATGAATGGATTAAGGCCAGCTATGAAGCTTTCACGGGAGTAGAAATGTATATTGTATTTCTGTCTGCAAAAGTGAGGAAAAGAGAATTCTGTCTCAGTTGCTTTTAAAGTAAGTCAGCATCTGTGGTCTGCACATCGGATGTTGTGCTTGCTCAGTCACCACGTATTTCCCACTGAGTCCATTCTCAAGTTCCATGACCACTTGCTCCTACCACTTACTTCCAGTCTGAGGCTCTGCTGTGCCCTTCCTCAACCTGGTCAGCAGGACCTAACTCCCCACAGCAGCCTGTTACTGCATCATACAATCCTCCATCAGTCTCTGCACTTTCTCTCTATCATTGTCCCTGCTTGCAACCTTAGGGAATGGTTCAATCACCTATGACCCAATCCATCTTTTAATGATGTTCAGACACTCCAAGGCCCACCTGCGCCCTATAAATGCCTCTTCTCGCAGTTTGCATTCTCTGCTACACTAGAACTGATCCTGCAGGGTATGCTGCGTGTGTGCTGGGAGACCAGATGCACACATGTGTGAAAATCCCCTGCAGTTCTACCCCATATCCTCACTCTTCTGAGACCTTGACCAGTTTTTGGTTTGTTTATGAGTGCATGTTGGGAGAGTCCGAAGGAGGTAAGCCATGTGCCAGAGAAAGCATACGGCACCATTGGGATGTAAACACCTGCCGCTGGACTAGTGAGAGCATTTTCAGAATCATTAGGAATTAAAGGAAATAAATGACTTCATAGAGAATGCAGATTTATTTCTTGGTTGGATCCTTTTAACACTGCGCGGGTAACCTGTTCATCTCTTAACCTACTATGGCTTTATTACAATTCGGAGTCTCTGTGTGGATGTGCACATGTCACTTAAATGCCTGGAACAAGAAAGAAGAAAGGTCCTCACAAAAAAAGGAACACAATGGGTGACTCTGCTAACACAGCTATTGTAACTATTCATTAAACCCCGCTGTATACCAATCATAACTAAACAATCAACCCATCTTGAATGTCAAGTTGAATGCCAACTTAACATTCAGTGTTCCTGTTCTCATGTGATTTGGCTACCATCTATTAAGCACCTAGTAGCACGGGAGGGAAGTTTATGTGCCTGTTTAAAACCTGTAAAAGTGAGTTGAAATTAAATCACTCTTTTGGGTTTGCACTTCATGAAACATACTATAGAAGTATTTCTCTAAACTATTCAAACATCCTTTGGAGAGCAAAAAATTATATGTTAAATATAAAAAAGTCCAGTAAAGTCTTTAAGGTCTTTGCAGGGGTTGAAAGTTCACCTTTCCTCTAGAGTTTACAGATGTGAGCAGCCACGATTGTCTCATGGGATGTCATCAAAGATGTGATTAATTAGCAAATGCTAGTATGCTCAAAGAAGGTGTTTAACATGGATGCTAGCATGGCTGAGACCTCCGATTTCATTTGTAATTTTTTCCAGCATTGTTTTTACTACAGTATTAATAGCATTTACTTGAAATAATATCAGATTATGTAACACTAAATAGACAGCAAATGTAACATTTAAAAATGCATGTTTCTTATTGTTTCTACCTTTCACTTGTTTTTTCCCACCCTACTATCTGGCCATCATTAAGCATGTTTCACCAGTGGTTACAGCATCCATGCTGACTTTACACACAAACAATTTAATTGAGATGGTAATGTTTTGGAAAAAAACAGTAAAATCTGGGCAAATCCACTACTGAAGGTCTATTGATGGCAGTTACCAGTTGTCTGCTTAACAATGCAAAGCGCAGGGTAGTTAGTGTACTTATGTTAGGAGACGTGTTGCAGAGATTTGCATCTAGTGTACACTATGAGTGTGTGCAGAGGGGAAGCAGGCTGTTGCGAAACAGAAGGAGAGTCAGCATTTCGATTAAACATTCATGAAGGCTCAGGAGGAGCCACTTACTGTCAGGTTCTAATTAAATAAAGGTCAGCCACTCGAGTTTTGTTTATTGAAACAAGTTGTTTCCTAAACTGCTGTACATGTGCCTAACCTTCTGTTATTGTTCTGAGTAACAGTAGCAGGTTCTAGGGAACAGCTGAATCTATACTGAAGAGTTAGAAAGAGCACTCTGAAAAATTAAAAACTGTTTTGTTTTTGTTTATAAGTGTTACAAGAGTGGAAAAATAAATAATAATAATAATAATTATTATTATTATTATTATTATTATTATTATAGTCTCATATGTGGTTGTTGTGTAAAGACTCCGTAAGAGTCAACAAGAAGCAGGAAATATTCCCATTCCTAACTTTCTGTAAAACCAAAACACATTAAAGTATAGGTATTGATTTTTTAACATTCAGTTGCTGTCTGTGTAATCTACAGGTAGAGCTATGCTAAATGCTAAACAGCAATTGCTGCTTAACTGTAGTATCAATGAATCTATCTGTCAACAGAAATAAATATTCCCCAAAATGAAAAGCTATCACTTAACTCACTGATTTGTTGATAGAATATTCATACAATAAGCATTAGGGTTTATTTAGCTTATTTTTACTATCAAAAACTCCAATGGTAGTAAACAGAGCAGTCAAGTGTTCCCATATAGTGTGACTGAAGGATACAATTCTAAAGCAATAAAAAAAATATACACCTGGAAATATAGTGAATTATTTTGAAAGTTTATTATTTCTCACATCTCTATATCTACTAATAATAGAGCTAATGATGGTAAATATGTTTTCATTAATGAATCCATGAAGAGTAGAGAGAAAGCTACTTAAAGTGACCATCTAGTCCCCTTACTGCGGGTGAAGTCCAGGAGTTGATGGACAATTGGCTCTCCAATTAAGTGCACTTTTAAGTGTATGGAACTGATTCTTGATTAACAATTGTAATCAATCCCAGGCTTTCACCCCTGCAAGCCCACTCACAGTAGTAGCCAATCTAGAAGCCTGTGAATATTTTTGAGCACATTCACCACATGCCGGCTGCTATCACACACCCAGAGCACTTGGCACCAATCACATGAAGGGCCATGAATGTCGAATGGTGACAATCAGCAAAAACTAACCCAGACTAAATCTGTCACCTTTTATGTCCTTGGTTTTCCTCACAAATTTACAATCAAGTTTCTCATACTTTAGAAAAATCTTTTTTGTCCCTTTGTGACAGGCAGTGGGTCTTTATATGTATATATATATGTATATATATATATATACATATATATATTTATATATTTTTTTTGCTTGCTCTGATCCTTAAACCAAGATAATTGTAGTTTAGACTGTAGAGCAATATCCAAACTCAGGCTGACATGTTTTGGCTCGCTTTAAAAAAGAAAATAACCTCAATACCCTTGTTATCTTTTGAAATAGACTCACAAGTATGTCTGGCAGAAACCAACAGTACCAACAACTGACTTTTCTTATTTAAATCATAGGCAAAGATTTAAAGCTTCAAAGCCTTTCTTCCCTCAACCGATGTGACAGGTGGTATTATTGGGCTCACGATAAATCAGAAGGCAAACAGCACAGTAAACTAATTATTCCTGGGTTTCTGGGATTGTATGTTCAGAGCTGTAGACCCACCTACAGTCTTTCTGTATGCTTAAATATTTGCTTGGCGATCATGTTTGTTTGAATGTGTGGTCATTGATTTGCTGTGCAAACAAGTTACATGGGCATGACCAAAACACAACGTTCCACTTCACAGCCTGATCCGGTTTAAAGGAAGGCTAGAGGAAGAAGTGGTAACAGGAACTAATACCATATCTCAAATACCCAATAATAGTTACCAGGCTGAAGTAAGTGCTGTCGCCTTCCTTGATAGATCTCCCTGAGCTACCTGATAGGATGTGCTACATTTAATGCCTCTACTGATTAATACGATACTGCGGAGATGAGGAGAGGGCGCTGCATTGATGGCCAAATTTGCCCTTTAAGGAAGCCTGCAGCAAAGATGAGATGTAGGCCTGTACTGAACACATTGCACAAGTACCTGGAATTTCCCCGTCCCTAGCAAACATTATGCACAGCACAGTACTCAACAGCTTAATTATATTTTGCCTAAAAACCTAGAAATCAACCATGACTCTAACACAGAAACCCACCTGGCCCCAGGTTTGCTGTGTGTCAATTAGTTTCAAGTAATTTAATTAAACTCTACTTTATTCAAGAATAAGTGCCTTGACTTAGCTAATATTTAACCACAATACCAAGTGAGACAGAGCCTCAAGGGGAGGCACTAATGTAAGGCCTACCTCATGATGCTTATCACTTTTACTGTAAATATTCCCAAGCAGTACATTGCATTTAGAGCTGTAGTGTGTAATAATTAGGGTTGTAGGTAGGGAACATTTTTGAATTGGCCAACTGTGTGGGTGCGAAAAAGAAAGAAGAAATATTTTGCCATTACTCCTGAAATACAGGCTCCCTGCAGTTAATACTGACAGGAGGCTACAATCAGACTGAAGGTGGACACTCCTTCAGGGTGACTATCATATAACTTTCTTCTTAAATTGTGACCCAGCGATTGGTTCACTCATTTAGTCTAAGAATCACATATGAATAACAAAATCCCTGATATTCATGGCAAATTTTATAATATAACCCACACAGTGATAGACTATAATATCATTAATATTGTATGTGCACTGGTGCGTCGCTAACTTGGGTCATGTGGGAGTCAGTAGTCAGGCTGTAATAGATAAACGTGGAACATGATTAAAATAATATGGTAAAAAGGCACAGTAGTTTCTTATCACAGAAAACATTTTATAGTACATTCATCGTGTGTTCTCTAATAAAGACAATTTTAAAAACTAGTACGGATTTTTAACTGCTAAATGTTATATGTTATGTTGTGTGGAGTTTAGATTTCCGTGAAGAGAAGTTCTTTCCTCCCAAATACCCTTTGCTGTAGCCCTGTTCAACTAAAAAATATCTATGTACTGTGTATATAATATACTATTTTCTCAAATATATATATATATGGTTCTGTATGTCTGTGTAGTTGCAGTGTAGCAGAGGATTGCCCAAGGCACCAAAACTAGCCCCGGTTGTGTGCCCCTTTGTGTCCCCATAAATAAAACGCTAGGGTGAACCAATTTCTGCTCTCTTTCCATCTCTTTATTCAAATAATGAGAACTTACCACCTTTTTGTTTTGGTTCCGTCTCCATTATCTCGCTTTTCAGTCTATGTTTATTTGAATTTAACCTCCAATAAAGTCTGATTGGATTTAATTAAGTCAATACTCTGTGAATGATGTAGCCTCACTTTTCTACTTTGGTCAAATATATTTTGTGTTATTTCAGATAAACTCTTGAATAACCTGCTGAAGTTATTTTTATCTTTTTTTCCCCTCAAATCCTATGAAGTATTCTTGTGTAACTTTATAGTTTAATGTGATGCAAAAGAAGCCTGTTTGACTATAAAGGCGAACAAATGTGGGGAATTTGCAGTGACGCCTGCTGACTACAATGTCAACTGCTACGCATACAAATTATGTTCTGGAAGAAGTCTCCGTCCCGCAATCCTTCTCTCCCTCCCCTTTTTATGTGTCTCCGTCTCTCACTCCACCCTTCCTGCCTTTGGATTCACAGTAACTGTCACATCACTCTTAACATTGCACTCACATTTTTCCAAGGCATCACCAAAAGGGTAAGGTGGAAAATCA
Source organism: Simochromis diagramma (assembly GCF_900408965.1). NCBI lineage: Eukaryota > Metazoa > Chordata > Actinopteri > Cichliformes > Cichlidae > Simochromis > Simochromis diagramma. The sequence continues at coordinate 4,857,688 of NW_024387414.1, forward strand.
TGTTAATAGTAGCTGCATGGCAGGGACAAAAGGCAAGAGGGGTTGGGTGTATTTATTCATTTATTTTATAGCTTATTAAGGATGGGTCTCAAGGACTCGCCAACATTGTGTTCACAGGCATTCTCATACAGGCATGACCTTGGCAGTAACTGGAGGTGTCCTACTGCACACTGCATAATAGAACATACTGACAAGTTGTTTTGTGTGAGGATCTACTTTAATCTGTGAGACTGTGCGTAATAGTATTAATACATTAGTGTTTAATAACAGTACCATGTGCAAGTTTTTCAATACTCCTTTATGTAAAGGTGATAAGCATAAATAAAATATGGCACTTAAAGTGGCAACATCTCAGAAGTTGTATCTTTATGATCATAATGTTTTACTCTATCCAGTCAAGTCTGTACCTGTGCATTTTGTTAATAATATATTCTGGTATATACTATTGCCTAATCCTTTGCAAGCACTGAGTGTCTGGTATTGATTAGCAAATATTCAGAGAAGGAGTGCCCATAGATCAGTTAAGCTTTTGGAATTTGCCTTCTCTTCTGACACATTTACCCAGGGCTCTGGCAAATTCCCACACTATACTGTAATGTATTTTTTTTTTATTTGTATTATGCATATTATTTGCTATCTTCAACATCCTTGCGAGATAACATGTACGTAACTAAAAGTAACTATGTAAGTAAAACGTGTGTTTTAAGATTATTTAATAGTTTTAGGCTTTGGTTAATCTCTCAAGCCTACATTTGCATAATTAAAAATTGGGCAACTTTGTACTTTTTTGACAGTGATGTCAGTGTTGTGGGGTTTCCTTTTTCCTGACATCTTTTAACTCCTAAAGACTAAGCTCTGTTCATTAAACATTTTTTATTTATACAGCTTTCTTTTCGTGAAAAATAATCCCTTCATGCCTTACTGGTTCAGATGTAACCTTTCATTTATTCTGTATCCCTCTGCTGAAGTTTTCACCACTCACGGGCTCTGTTGCTTTATGGAAGGAGACACAGCAGCAGTCCAGATTTGCCCAAGTGTATCTTTCTCAGTAGAAAGTGGAAAATCAAGTCCTTAATTTGTAAATCAGGAGGTCCTGGAACACAGAAGGTAATGATTTGGCAGATGAAGGGACAAAAAAAGTTACATAATCCATGAAAAAGGATCCAGAATAGCGCCACAATGTCAAGATTTAGAATAAAAAATTGGTTACAGGCAAAGCCATGTACTAATTGTCGCTGTCCCTGTCATCACCTTCAGTAAAATTTTTACCTTGTTCATCTCGTTTTATCTTCCTCTCTGAATCTGAGCTTCCTCCACTACCTGCTGTACTGTGACACTGAGTGAAGCAAATGAGGCATATACATGTACAGAGATGAGGAAAGGACCAAAACTATCGTAGAGACTTCAACACCAAGCTAAATACCCAAGCGCATACAGACAACATAGCTTATGATGCGCTCTTCTCAAACTGCTAATGTTGTGCTGCCAATGTTAGATGTTCTTGTTCCAGACCAACAGCAAATTAGCCCAAGTGGGGCTTGTGTGTGTTCCTCAAGCTCAGGTTCTCTACAATGGGATCTAAGAGTTTTAAGGTTCTGAGCACTCTTGTGGACAGGAAATAAACCTCTAATATTCTGTCTATTATCTATTTTTCCAGTTTGGGGGTTATAGGTCCTAATGCTTCTATTACCACTGGGATCACTCTGGACTTTATGTTGCACATCCACTCCTGTTGTTCCTTCAGCTCCTGGTGCTTTTCAATTTTCACGTGTTTTTGAACCGAGAACCAAGATTTTTAAAAGGTGAAATGAAAAATGATGGAAGGTATTTAAATGTGAATACAAGTAAGTAGAGTTAAAAGCTACCTGTCATTCTTGAAACAGTGCAGTGCATCGAGAAGATGTGTAATGTCTAAATAAAACTGTAGGATTTTTTTGAAGCACTCTTTAAGAGGATTCACTATAAATAAACAGATCCAAGATGCACATCATTTTTAGCTAAGCTGAAGAAAATAATCCCCCAACGTGTGGTATTTATTGAAAACTGCCTTTACAGCTCACCTTTATGTAGTCCTTAGAGCTAAAAAGATATGGAACTATTTGACTTTCCCCCTCTTCAATGAACAAACACTTGTTTGATGGAAGGGATCAAGTGCGCCCTGTGGGTAGAATCATCTCCTCAGCATCCCTGTGAGATCTGAATGTTTGGCTTATGGCAGAAGCACTAGAGATGCACAGTTGCTATGTTCAAAAGTGTTTTTAACTTTGACTGTTTAGCTTTTGTACATGTTAGGCTCCTTTTTGGCATGTGTGCCTGGAAATGTCCCGAGAGTGAATTATCGCAGTTGTCTTAAGATGTGATGTGTAAAAATAAGTCAAGGCCAGCTAATTGATTTAGTTTCTGTCCTGGGGTTCCTTTAATCCAATTATTAGAGTGCATTTAATTTTTTTTTTATTTAATTTCTCAGATGAAAAGCAAATATTATTCTTTATTATCAAGATATACAGCAACTGATGACTAAAAATTAGGACAGTGAAATGACACTTAAGTAAAGGTAATTCAGGCAGAGTTGTTACACTATAATAACAGGCTTATATGGCAGATCCTTGCCAGTTATGTCAATTTTTTTTAATTTCCTTGCTGTGTTCTTCTCTCTTTTCTTTTTTTATTCCAGCAGCACAGCATCAGGGCTCAGGTGGTGCAGAGAGGTGCAATTCAACAGGACAATTACAGCAAAAGCCTGACCAATGCTCTGTGGGCCTGTAAACGAATTTCCCCTATTATTTCACTCCTGGCAAGAATTTTTAATAACTGCAACTCTGCTTTTTTTTCTCAAGAAATAAATTAGTTAAATGTCATGCAAAATGTAAATTAATTAATAAACAGAAGCTCAGGATATTAGGCTCTTTGTTTCATTCCACTTTGCTGTGTTTAATGTTGTGTCCCGTAGAAGGGGAGGCGTGTGACTGGCGTGGTAATTTCTTTCTGAGAACAAGATAGATTTACATTTATTACAAAGTAGTATTTGAGGGTCATATACTTTTTATGCAATTAAAGATATATGAATTTTCCATCTGCAGAGTTGTTCTTCCAAAGAACTCCATCAAAAAGATTTACCTGTATATAGTGCACATCCTTATTGTTCTACTCACTAGCTCGAGAGGAAAAAAATAAGGATGAATATTAAGATATTTCAAGAGGCCACATTCCAATATATTCTCCTATCTAAGGGGTTAAAGTGGGATTTGGAAGGTGGGGGAACCCTACCTTTGGGGATGGGGAATTTACCAACTATATACAAAAAGATGTAAGCAGATATTACATGAGCTGTCTGGCTGATTTCAACACTTAGATAGTAAAAGCTTGCATAAAAGGCTGAATTTAGTGAGTGACTCTAATAATCATTATGACATTTATTTACAAAAACATAATTTAGCAAAACATCATCTACCGTATGATTAAAAATCTTTACAGTGAACAAAGATTTCACGTAAGAACATTCTTGCATCTTTCTCAATCAGTGTTGAACATTAACATTTTTCTTCTATCTCTGGAAAACATACATCAACACATCTTGTGACAAACTCCGCACAACCTGTTTATTTGCTGGTCGTATTTGTTGAAAAGGAAAAGAACTAACCGTAGAGTGTCTAATTGGTGGTGTAATGCATGGGTGAAGGAATGGTTTATGCAATGTTGCTTAGTGCAAAACCAAAGAGCAAATGAGTCCAAAAAAGTGTCTCAGGGAGGGAAACTACTCAGCAACTGAGCTCTGAGGGCCTTTATAGAGCGCTGGCACACTAGGCCCAGGTGTTGCCAGTGTCACTGATGGGAAACGAGCCATACCAGCCCTCCAATACCTGCAGATGAGGCCTGCCACACAAACAGGCTTAAAGGAAGGCGGTGTGGAGTGGGTTGCCACATACTGAGCAAATATCTCCATGCTGTCACTAGAAGTAACATCTGGCTACAGATTACCAAAAGAATAACTCATTCAATACTGTCGAATAATATGTTAAACCTGACTATTTGCGAGTTACAAATAAAGGTGATGGGGTGCCATTCCAAATTCCAGCCCACTTTAACCCCTGTCTATTAGGTTGGCGATTGATAACATTGGTGTTACACTTTTCTCAGACAGTTTTCACACTTTTCTGTTTTGTTTAAACGCTCTCAAAGTTCAAACCTTTGTAGGAAAATAAGTCCACTATTATAGAATGAAACCAAAGATCAAACCCAAAACTCATCCAAAACTCTGGCTGATTGGGACCCACACCCAGTTTCACACCTTGGCTCAGGCGATTAGAGGATCATCAGAGGGTCCTTTTGTCCCTCTGTGGGGGGATACTCCCACTAGGTTTATATCTGGGACTCTCCACCATTTGACCTTAGAACTGAAGAAGCTTCTCGGATGAGAGGTGAAACATCTTCAAGTAACTTAAAGAAGTCCAGACGCTTTTCTTTGCAAGCTCCTTTGACTACGATGACCTGGATGACTGAGAACTTTCACAGACAAAGATCAAACCCTTTTTTCGGGTCCAGAACATATAGATAATAGAGCAGCTGCGAGAGAATTCAACATTAATGAATCAATGGTACGGAAGTAGAGGAAGCAAGAAGAATGAGTTTGACTTATCTGACTGTTTTGTTTTGCTTAATGCGCCTTATAATCCAGCGAACTTCTACCTTCCTTTAGCCTGTCCAAGGTCTTTTTGTGCGATGGTTAGCATCTTCCTCTGCCTTTTGGGTGCTACCCCAGGTGCCTTTGACAGTATTAACGAGATTAATATGTTTGTTGGGGAGAAAACTTATAAACATACAGTACAGCACTTCAGAGTCACACTCCTAGCGACTGAAGATTTATGTAAATTTGACAAGATGAACGCATTCTGTACTGTAGAGGAGACACGACACGGAGCAGATTGGTTGACAATGGTCCATAGCCAATCAGGACAGAGAACACAATGTGCTGTAAAAATAAATGTTATTAATTTAAAAAAAAAAAAAAAAAGCATGCAAATTCCATAAAAAAAAAAAAGAATACTCAAAACAGCAAGGCAGCGAAAGATGAGCCGCGTTATAGCAAGGGACCACTGTATAAAACCTCATTACTTTATTAGGATATCAGAAATATAAGGCAATTGTACTGCTTTTACATTCTTTGGGATGTTTCAGCTAGTGCTGTTAAGTTTAGAGTGTGCAAACTTTAACAAAAAAATCTGGCTCACTGCAATGCATTCAATGATTTGAAATTGCAAAATGATACAAGGCAAGCTGACGTTCTTCAACATTAAGTGTTAATATGAGGCTCTTTCAGCATATAGAGAGCTTTAAGATCCAAACAGTGTAAGCCTAAACAATGTAATCCATGTTATCGTGGATTCTTTCTGTACTTTTGATCTCCTTTTACTCCATCTATCAAAGCTTCAGAATTAATCACTGTATTTATAATGGCCTTCTAGCCCTGTGGCATCTCTCACGGCAATGCAACCAAATAGGATGCAAAGCTGTGATCCTCAAAGAATTTCCATCACAGGAATAATGCGGTCCCAGGGCACTGCTGCAAACGCTTGCCCCAAGCATTAGGCACAGATAATTTAAACACATAAGCAGGTTCTTAGCGCACCTTAATCAATGCCAACGGTGTTTTTTAGTTGGGAGGGAGGGGAAGGCAATAAAGGAATAACACTGGTATAACCTGGGGACTTGCTGCAGAAGAAATATGGAGCGCTGAAGCCCTCTGGGTAATGAGAAACAAAACTCCTGACAAAGACTTCTCCTCCTGGAGTTTCTGCACCACAGCAGAGTCACATAATGAGCAGGATCACACTGTATATATTTGATAAATCCTTACAAGTATATGAGAATGTTACCGGAGAGCCATTTGATTCAAAAAATAAACAGAACAATAAAGTTAACAGGAGCTTTTCTCCAAATCAGTGTGTGGTGCATGATGTTTGAAAACAGCTATTTTGGAGGAGACATGTCAGCGCAAATATTGGCAATCCTCTCAAAATCCCATTGTGCTGAAATGTTTTATGATTCTGTCAAAAATAAAAAGGCATAAAAAAGCATAGAAAGCAGACAAGTGAAATTTCATATTGCAGTGGGTAATAAAAGAGACAACAAGGATAATTCAGAGACCTTATCGAAAAAAAGGGAAATTCTTCAACGCAGCATTTCCTGTTGTAATCAGGCATCCACATCAGCAACCCCTTCCCCCATCTCCCATGAAACTGATATATGAAACCATTTCCCCAAAACCAAACATGCCCGAAAACATTATTAGTGCCATTTCCTCTTCTGTATTAAGGCAAGAAGTGCTGAAGGCAGATCGGAGAGAGCCTTTCTCAGTGATGAAGTGCCTTCCTCTTTAGGTCTCTCTCACATCACAGAGGAAATGTGTGAGATTTATCAGTGCTCGCCCTCTCAGGAGCTTTCTCTGTGGCAGAGCAGCTCTCCAAGGATGCTGTTGTGCTGCTCTTTCTGAGGGAGCAGGTGTACTTTTGCCACATAGGGGCTTTGAATTATATCTATGATAGCATTGTCAAAAACACAAAATGAGAGATAGATAACAGAAAACAGTGGGTGTGTGTAAAAAGAAAGCTGCATTTCCAGCTAGAAAACACGCCAGAAAGCGAATCAATATTACACCCATGACTAGTTCCTTGTTTTGGAAGTTAATTATTGGGGGGCGGGGTTCATCGTTTATTTGTGTTGATCATCCATTATATATGTTTTACCTCCACCCTTAACATTTGTGTATCTTTTGTTAGCCTTTGTTTTTACCAAAGTATGCAGAAATACCTGCACCCTAATAATAATGATGAGGTCACAGCCTTTACCCACTGCAAGTAATTAGACCACCAGAAAATATACAGGGACCTTTAGTTTGAGCTGGAGAGCTTTTGCAATGTAACACAAAAGTCCTGGCAACCACTTTGATTCTGAACAGGTGCTTTAGTCATTAAAAGTTAAATGTAAAAGTCAGCAGATAAGGTAGATTTTTTTCACAATTGATTATTGTGACCCACGAAACTATCTTGTCTTCAGTTCTTCTGTCTGGAGCAAGAAACCAATGCACAGGTGTGTTGTTTGTTTTATTTGAGCAGTAGTCTGATTCACAAAAGAAATAACTGTGAAAACCAGATAGTTAGAAAGAATATGCAATTGGGGTATGTTGGCTAGTTACATGATAATCAGAAAAGTACTATGCCCATGTGTCTGTTGTTTAAGATTTGTATTAGGGATGCGTATCCTTTGTATCGCCACCCGTGCATTTCAGAGGTGATACAGTTCAGCTGATATCGATAAACTGTTTTTAAATTATTAAATTACTTTAGTTCAAATCTGATTATATTAAATTGGACTAAATTAGGTTGCAGGATCTGACAGAAAGCCACAAAGTGAAACAAAAAAATGTTCCAAACTAATCTCTTTTTTTAAAAACAAATGTAATGTGTACTTTAATGCACAGCACAAAGTAAACCTGCATATGTATCACACCTTGAGGTTCATAAAATTAGAATCAGCAGATCCAGATATGGGGCTGAAAATCACTGTGGGGAGTGACTGGTGGTACTCATCTTATTTAAATCACTGAGATATTTATGATTTTGAAGTGTATGGCATCATTGTTGAATTCTAAAGTGCTCTCTAAAGCTTTCAGGAAAAAAACATTATCAGTGTCCATGAGCTTGGATCAATAACAGCCTCAACCCAGCTTTTTGGTGTTACAGTGTATTGTCTACAATCACAAAGAGATTGAGCAGTGTTTACCTGCCTTGGAGATTTACCTGTCTGAAAAGAGCATTAAAGCAAAAACTACAATGACCAATCTTATATGGAAAAATGTGACAAAATCAAACAAAAGCGCATTGTTTGGCAGTAACATGTTTGGTGCACACCAAAAATAGCTTTTTCAGTCCAAAAAAAAGGTCATAATTTCCTATGTAAAGCATGATTGTGGAAATGTTCTCAAGTTGCCTCACTATCTCAAACATAACTGAGTAAAATGAACAGAAGCAGGAGGTAAAACCAACCACACATGAGATGACCAACTTTCAAAATAAAACATGAAGTAACAAAAAGACAATTTACTAAGACTGGGGCAAAGACTAACTAATAGAATACACTGTTTATGTCACAGTTATGCTTGCATAGGTTCAGAACACACAGGAACATTTCACAAGTGGCGTGTTTAGTCTGCATGGGTCCTTTATTTTGAAAATTAAACAGCGCCTCTATTTCTGACCTCCTCCCCAACTCTGTGCAGGTGTGGAGAGCTGCCTCTGGGATGCTTCTGAAATGCACTCCCCTGTGACAAGACTGGCACAATCTCCAGCATTGTTTTGGACGGTGAGATCAAGTCCACCATGTTGGAGCTGGAACATGACACAGCTGCGCTCGGTATATTCCCAGGGTACTACTAAACATGATGACACAGACAGGATAACACAGAGGGCAACACAAAAGCACAAGACAGCCAGCACATTTAATAGGAACCACAACAGAATGGCTTATCATGTAGAAATACAGATTTATGAATTGGCTTAGTTAAAAATCATCTGAATACGAACTGTTGTGAGGAGAAAGTTACTTCAAGAAGATCTCTAAATGTTTTGCTACAAGTTTAAAAAAGAAACTAGAGGATAGTTTTTTCTCCACAGAGACAACTATAGCATGCCTCTTACATATACTGCTATTATATTAAACAATTTCTTTTTAATTATTTTTGTAATATATACCAAAGTTGTCTTTAAGCATTGCTTCAAAATTTCTTGCTTATCCAAACCTCAGTAGGTTAGTACTTTTTAGAGTCCTATCAGTTAAACAACAAAACTCACAATTCACACTCAGCATCAATATTTATCCAACAGAAATACAGAAGACTGCTGTAGATGCATGTACATCCACGGCTCTCTTCAAAATTTAAAAACAAACAAACAAACAAACAAACAAACAAACAAAATCTTCCAAAATTAAATTATTTTTGTTTTGTTTTTTCTTCTGTCTTTTTCATCCTGGCAGAAATAATACACCAAAATACAGATTTTGGTGTATTATTAGGTGTTTATCTTACAGAAATGTCCAACAGATATTTCGTATTTTAGAAAACCTGAATACAAAAACTAATTGTCTCAATGTAAGTAATCAGTGGAGGACGTTTCGTGATTAAATGGTTATGAAAAAGCCATGTTAAAACCTGCAAGTATCCACTTGTCTTGGATTGGTGTGAATTGTATCATCTGACTGTAAACACAAAAACACCAGGCTCTGTGTGGACAATTTGCTGTGGGCACACAGACTTATTAGTTTCATGAGAGGCGCACATCACACAAAAATTTTCTTAAAATGAAGATGCCCTTAAAGGGAAAGAAGCTCAACACAGATAAATGAGGATTATTTGGAACTGAGAATCATGCAAAGAAACTTTGTTATAGCTCAAGAATAAAAATATTGAGCTTAAAACGAGCCTAAAAAGCCCCCTTTTAAAATACTTGTGGGTGTTGTAAACATTAATTAAAATGTACTGGACTGAATCATCTACACATCTTTCTGGCTGTTACTCCTTGTGGTGCTCATAAATAATGCCTGTAACTCGTAAATATTGTTGACAGCCTGCAACTACAAGTGAAACAATATCAGTCAGTCAGACATCAAGAAATCAAGTAACTGAGCGACCACAAACGCATATCAAGAGTGACTCGACAAAACTCCGTAATTTAGGCAAGTGAAGCCAGATGAAGCCATCCCTCACTGAGAGCATGTCTCAGGATTACATCCACTCTTGCTGGGAAGCATTTAATTTCTCCTTTCAGCACAGTGACACTTCAATCTTTTCCCTGTAATTACACATTATTAATGTTATGTAATTTCCAGAGACAGAACCTTGGATGCAGTGACACAATTATTGACATTAGCTGGCGATGCTTCTTTCCTATGGCTTCTACAAAAAGACTGTGCCTAATTATGTTCCGATTAGGGTTTTTATCTCCGAGGCTGAGTGAGGTGACAAGACACGGACACAACTCCACACTCCAAAAGCCACGAAACATTTTTTTGTAATGCTAGGCAGCATCAGAGTTTAGAAATTTGGCACTATCATACATGTATATGTGCATTTTTTTCAACACTTGTCCAGCAGTTTTATGTGACTAATGTCGCTATTGTGAAGGTGCAGTGTTGCTGCAGCTTTCAGGCACTTTGCTTTCTATTCACATCTTTTATCATTTCATCTGATCACAGGAAAGAAAACTGGAAAATGTTCACCATTTACAGAGCGCAATAAATAGTTGTGTGAAAGATGACTTTCTCAGATGTCATTTCTACCAGTAATAGTTTCATAGTTCTGGCATCTTAGCTCTTTATTGTAAGGTAATTGAGGTATTATTACATGGTGAAATTGGGTCACTTTTACCCTTGGAGGAAGCAGTCAACAAGACAGCAGACATGTCTTCTAGAGCGATTACAGAGATTGCCATGAAAGGCACATATCAGGCTTTCTGGAGTTGATCGATACTCAGCATCAGAATAGGTGACTGTATGTCCTGACCTCCAAGATTATGTCAGAAACCCAGTGGGGTCTTTTGTGACCTTTTGTAATGCTATCATTTTGTGATATACAGGCATTTCAATGTAAAGTATTTCCTTCGACTGAAGTCACATTTTTTTCCCAAAACTGAATATTTTTTGGACCACTTGTAAGAGCACGCCAGAGCTGAACGTCACAAATGCAACAGCTGTAGCTGTTTTATGTTTTTGCTTCACGATGCATGTTTGCAGTGTGACAATGAGAACTGTTCTCTCATTCTTTTTTTGTCAAAAACAAAAATAAGTACTTGCATAGACTAAACACAAAGAAGGGAGACGAGAGCCCCAGCAACAACAATCAAAACAGGAAGAAAAAAAGGGAAAAAACACCTACATAACAGCCAGTCAGGTCCAGGCTTCTTCACTAAACTAATGTTAGCAAATTAAACTTATGAAATCAAAATTGAAAATGGGACTGCTGGTAACTCCAAAAATCAACTAATAAAACAGAAATAAAGCTGCTAAAAGTGACTGAGGAATAATGCTGACAGAGGGCAGGGAAAGCTGCCTTCTCTGACTTTATATGTGATTATGAACCTCTGCAGCCAATCAGCACTATAGACAAATCGGAGAGGAGAGAGCAGATTAATAAGAGCGAGAAAAATAAAAAAATAACCGGATGGTAGATATACCAGTGCACCGAGGTGCACATAACACCACACTAAACGAAAACATACCTAGGGAACCATGTGTCGCCTGCTGCTGACTGAGGAGGAAATTTTTTGCTTTAAAATTCAGGACCCCTTGGTGCCATACTATAAAGATCCCCATCTGTCGCTGGATGAAAGTACTCCTGTTTGTAGAAGTGCAAAAAATAAATTGGCAGCTTTAGTAAATATTGCTGTTTTTGGTTCTGATGGCGTCTCACTTCCACCAAAAAGAAAAACACCAAGTCCAGTAAGACTGGAAGCTTTCTTCTCCATGCACTAAGTCAAAGTTCCTGGCTAAGACATTAAAAATAATAGCATTATATAATGGTAATTAAAAACAAAACAAACCCAAACAAAACCTCACGTCTCAATCTAATATGAGCAATTGTTAAACTTATGGCTGTCCGCAACATACGTGAACACACAGATCAGATAACTAAATAACTAATCAACTAAATTTTGCAGGATAACTAAATTCATCCTGCAAAACCTATGTATTGAAATATTCCAGATGAAGTAATTTAGAATTAACCTTTAATTCTCAAGACATTAAAAAAACTACTAAGAAAAAAAATTCAGCCATGTTACATTTCATTAGTGTTTTTTAATGGTTATTGTTTTGCAAAAGTAAGGATTCTTAGAATGACAAGTATGCTCTGGGTTCCAGTTTGCTGAGAGGGGCTACATTTGGATGCAGTGTGTTTTATGTTTTAACTTGTTTTGATAAATATTTAGACACAGACTGTGTAACTAATTGTGGCTGGTGCCAGAATGCATGTTGCTGTGTGTTTCATGTCCTAATCACAGTCTTTTAGCAGTTATCCAATCTAATACGGGTAAAGCAATTTAGCTACTGAGAGATCAGAATGACTCAATGGTTGATGACATGGGATAGCTGAAACGGGAGGGGTACCTAAATCTGTTTCAATCACAACATGGTTAAGGTAATGAGATGCATCTAAATAGTAAGCCATCATTTTTTAATCAGCTGTATCTCACTTTTGTGTGTATCAGCAAGGTACTGTGCTGTCATTAATAGATGACAATTACCATGTGCAAACAATAACATGAATAAATACACAACAGGCCGTGGCAAGGTCATTGCACTTACATTACATACTTACATAGGGTCCCTACTTGGGATCTGCAAACTGAAACTTATATTTTCCAAACAGTTCAAATTTGCTCTACACAATTATAGCTCACAAGGTTGTTCAAATTGTTTAGATTCAATTAGAAAATACACGTTCTACTCATAAAAGTGCTTTTTTTGTGGGCAGAGTTGATCTTGAGGTGCATCCAGATGCTGGTAATTAATTTGGCAACAAAAATAAGACCCTGAGTGTAATAAGCCTCGTTATCCTTTAACTGCAGTGACCTCGTTCTGTGACTTGGAGATCTATATTTCTTTATTTTGACTCTGTCTACCCTTGGCTATGATATGAGCCATTGGCAATGACTTACTGGAACTATACAGTTATGTGAATAATTTGGTGGAAACAGACACTTTTTTTTAATTTTTTCTCCGTATACCACCACAATGTTTATATTTTTTAAAATCAGACAATGAAGACTGTAATTGAAGTGCAGATTTTCAGCTATAATTCAAGGTTTTTTTTCCAATAAAATGTATTAACCTTTCACAAAATAAGGGTATTTCCTCATTTTCAGGGGTAAGTAGACAACTGATTGATGAGCATTGTGATGGCTTGTTTTCATGTTATTACATGTTTTCTGAGCTTCTGTATATAGGTAAATATGTATAAAAAGGTCTCTAATTCCTAAACACTTAATGCAATTTTTTTTGTAAAAAACACTTGAATTAAGGCTCAAAGTCACCACTTCAATCACATCTTGATTGTTTGATTTAAAATGCACTGTTTTGATTTTGAAGCAAAATTGTAAACACTGTGTCTTTATCCATCAAATTTTCAACCTAATTATATGCTCAAGTAATCAGAGCGCTTTTTTTTGCATGAAGCCTTTTAGATCTTATATAAATCTAAAGGTTGATTTTAAATGTATGTTTTCCACACAAAAATGCAAAAACTTTTATGCGAAAGACAATTAAATGCTCTCATCTATGTTATGTAAACTTACATGATATGGATGCCTGTGCCTGGAATATTTAAACCAATGAGCGAATGCAAGCTCTGCTATTTACTGAAGAACAACAAGATCTTCTTCCAATAGAGTAAGAATTCAAGGATAAGTCAGATCTTGAGGTCACTGAACAAAAATAAATATGCCTATTGCTGCCAAAATATGTCTTTCAGCAGCATTTGCCAAAATATAGCATGCAACCAAAACACAAACAGGACACCAGGTCTCATACAATCAAATGAGAACACACACACACATACATACATACACACACACACACACAGAGAAAGTGGGATATGCTGAAGGTTATCTCTTTTTAAAGCAGGGACGCTCTGTCATTTCCAAGCCCTTGTGGACCAGGAAACAACGCATCATCCAACCCTTGAGAGCAGCTGAACATGCCAGTGCACTGCAAAGCCAGGTCAGCATGAAATCAGCCATTGTACACTATGTGTAAATGGACTGTTGGCTTCACAGGTGACTGGACACTGCTGCCACTTTGAAAGGGGAAAAAAAAGCCAACTGACAGATTCTCAACAGATATAGTTATGGGCTTTGTTTCAGCATGTTTCTTCATGAATATTTGCACCAGTATGATTTTTGTGTAGAAATTATACCTTGTGTGGTGTGAAATGTAGAGATTTTTTTCGTTTATTTATCGCAACCTGCGCCTTTTCACTCTGTGGATATATGTCATGTATAAAATACTTGTGCTGTTTACTATAAACAGCAGATGCACTTTTGGACGTTTTAAACATCAAGCTTGATTTGTACAACAGAGCCTTGATTTTGTGTATCATTGCTACAAAAGGTAGCAAAAGATTGAAGGCAGGTATTTGACCATGCCATTACTTTTAAGGAAGGAGATCAAGGAACCAGAAGACTAGATGCTCTTCACATGGAAGTGATTGTACCTCAAAGGACCACTGAGAATAATCTGAACCTACATTTTGTAACTGCAATGGTTTAATTGTAAAAATTGTAGTTTTGTTTTTTAATAAAACAACAATTGGACTAAATGAGAAAAATACACCCCAAACACAATCTTTAGTACATCTAATAAAGTATAAAGCAGACAATAAAAAAAAAAAAAAAAAAAATTAACAGGCCAGGATGTTGGGATGTCATACTATCTGTCTCTGTCTATTTATATGATTGAATACTAAATACACTAGAATAATGTGCTATGTTTCTTGGGTTTTGTGTTTTTGAGTTCTGAATTATTGTTTATTTCATGATTCATATTCATGATTACTGTTTCATTTTACTGCTGTTCTATGCTATGCTGTTGCTGCTACTGCTGTTTTCTGTTATACGCTCATTTGTTTTCAGTTCCTTTTTGAATTTGTATTCCTTGTGTGTTAGTTCCCTTTTGTTTCCCTTTTTCTCCTCACTCCATCTGATGTTTATGCCTTCGTGCTGTGTAGGTTTTATTATTGTCTGTGTTGTCATGTTTAACAAGAGTGTTATTGTCTCTGTATAAAGTATGTGTCTTTTGAAATCTTTATTTTACTGTGATACATGTTTTTCTCTGGTGTATTGTTTTAGTTTCACTTATGTCTGATTGTCTTGGTTATTTTCACCTGTGTCTCATTCCCCTGCTGTTTCCAATCCCTAATTCGTCATCAGAATCTGTGTTCTTAGTTGTTTTTGTCTGATTGACAGCTGTGATCTTTGTTTTGCTCCTCTGAGTTTTTTTGTTGGTTTTTTTGCACCCCATCTGTATTCCCAGTACCTATTTGTTTCATGATTATTTGGATTTATTACCTTTGGGTTTAATTTTTGTCCTGGACTTGCTATCAGCTTAAATAAAACTCACTTTGTGTTTTGCTTGCATCCTTTAATATGCATTTGGGTCCACCTCTAAACAGAGATTGTTACAAAAGTTTAAGAATTCAAGTACCCTTGCCCTTGTAGGAGCTTCTGCCTACAGCATTCTAAGCTTAGTTCCTCTGTTCTAGGGTTTGTCATCCAGTGCTGTCTTGTGAGGACTGTAAAAATTAAAAACTTTCTTTGCCAAGCATTGTATCTCAGATCTGCACTTATGTTAGAAAATCTCAGAATTTAAACAAAAACAGGCCTACACAGTGTGATAAGGAGTTGTCAAAATCAGAGACTTAAGGTTTATCATCTTGTGATCTATTCGATTTAGCATAAAGAACAGATCAAACATAGATGTCTATGATAGTATTCCTACCATATGTGAGTCAGAAACCTAATACTCAAACAAGGATACGCTGGCGCAGGGGAAAGAAAACATCAACTGCTGGAAGAAAAAACAGATATAGACTGTAATCATTTTTTTGTCCTTTTAAATGCTTGGCAAAAACAGTCCATCTCACAGGTGCTTCAAGGTTCAAGGTTCAAGGTTCTTTATTATTTGTCACATACATAGTTATACAAGTATAACACACAGTGAAATGTAGCCTGACACGCTCCTCGACATGTGCAAAAATTGGGGGGGGGGGTGTAGAGGAGGAACATTATATATATATATATATATATATATATATATATATATATATATATATATATATATATACACATATAGTATATACACTGGGTGAATGTGCAGTAGTAGCAGCTTCATGCACAGCCTTTGATATTTGCTCTTTGATATTGACCACACAATCAATAGAGCTTTCTTATAGCAGAGCTGGTAATATTACTCAGTTTTCGCAGTTAGGCTCTTATGGGATTAAAATTACCTATCTATTGATCTAACCACACAGACCCTGTACTATCAGGATCTAGAACTCCAACACTGTCCAGTTACAAATGCAGATGCAAATAGTGAGACTTCATATTCAGCACATTTGTTTCTTATTATCTCAGAATGTCTGTTGTTTGACAAAAGTGATTAAGGCTGGACTGAAATCAAAGCAAGGCAAATATTAATCAAAAAAGACAATGAACTAAAATTGACTGAGATATGGTGATTAAAAATCAGTTTGAATGAACACCAAATTTAATATGGCAAATCCATTATCTAAGATAAGTATGGCCATGGAAAATGTGTTGACTGCCTCATGTGTAATAGCAAAAAAATATCCATATGTGCTATGTGAGTCTATGTGTTAACTTCTCTTTGGAAATTAACACATAGGAGGTTAAAACATCCATAACACCTGCAAACAGATGTTATACTACAGTCTAACTATCAGGAGAGCAAATCAATATGCTTTCAGATGTGTGGCTACATGCTCCATAAGCAATGTTTACCTTTCACAACTTAATACTTTGTAATGTTTACATAGGAGGTTACTGAGTTCTGGTTATGGGATGAAATTGGACAACTCAAGTTATCTTTTTAAATTAAAATATATTTTCTGCAAGAAAATATATGATGAAAATTGTACAGTTCTTTGGTGGAAAAAATAAAAGCATCCATTTTCTGCTACTTCTTCGGGTTTGTGTCACATGGCCAACATTCTACACAGAGAAGCCCAGACATCCCACCCCCCTGGAAACCTCTTAAAGCTATCTGCAGAAACACCAAGGTGTTCTAAAGCTAGCCATGAGATATAATCTCTAAGTGTATCCTGGGTCTACCCTGTAGCATCCTACCCCAAAGCCTTTACCCAGGAAGCATCCAGGAGGCAACCTAGTAAGATGCCCAAACTAACTAAACTTGCTCTTTTGATGTGGAAGCACAGCAGCTACCCTTTGGAGGAAGCTTATTTTTGCTGTGTGTCCTGTATACAAATGTCATTCAATTGCTTACTATTCAGAGCTCACGACCAAAGGTAGGGGTAGGAATGTAGATCGACAGGTAAAGCACAGCTTCTTTTACACTCTGTTCTACTTTCCACCACAGCAGATTGGTACAGTGTCTGCATCACCACTAATGGGACACCAGTCCGTCTATTCACCCCATTCACTCCCCTAGATACTCAAACTTCTCCACTAAGGGTAGCAATTCGTCCCAGACTCAACTCATTTTATCTACCAAACAGTCAATAGCAATTGGCTAGCCACTGCATACTCTTGAAGCACCCCTGACAGGATACCCCCAAGGGATGTCATTAAATGACTTCCCTAAGCTCACAAACCACATTTAAACTTGGTGGGCGAATTCCCATGCAGGAAACCCATACAGCATCCAGAGCCTAGAGGAATTCAACGGAAAACCCATCCACCCCAAGGAATTTGACACCAAAGAGTGGTTTAACAACCTCAGTGACATCAACACCAGTGATGGACGAGTTATTCCCCTAATCCCCAGACTATAATTCCATTACAGCTTGTCAGGGGGATTGGGGAGATTACAAAATCACTCATCAACCTATGACCAAGTGTGTCCAAATGCCTGTACACTTATGTACCAAAATGGTACATAAGTGTACCAGTTTACCTTTATGCTCCAAAATGGCGTTATGAGCATCAACCATCTGTGGTTGGCACAGAAGTCCAATAACAGAACACCACTTGGGTTCAGATCAAGCAGGCAATTCCTTCCAGTTACACCCCTCCAGGTTACATTGTTGTTGCCCACATGAGTGTCCCCCACAAAGAACAGAGGACGGCAAAGTACTATACTCTGATAAAGTACTCTTCAGCAATCCAAAAGTGACTCCAAGAAGGTTGGGTACTCTGAACTGTCATTTAGTGCCTTACCAGCCCTCCTGGGAGAAGTAGGCACATAGAAGGGTGGACCTGTGTAAATGCTTTGAGCTGATCCTGGTTGTGCTCCATGGGCACAGTCCCTGCCACCTATCGCTCACACTCAAATGAGGGCTTAATTTATTGTAGAACAAAAATCAGTATTTT
This sequence comes from Simochromis diagramma, assembly GCF_900408965.1. Taxonomy (NCBI): domain Eukaryota; kingdom Metazoa; phylum Chordata; class Actinopteri; order Cichliformes; family Cichlidae; genus Simochromis; species Simochromis diagramma. Next base: position 4,875,804 of record NW_024387414.1, read on the forward strand.
CTAAAGCGGGCATGTGATTATTTTCTATGTACTAATACAGTGCATTAACACTTTTGACTGTACCACTGAAAATTTTTTTTAGTTTTCAGTGTGAACACATGTGAGATGTTTAAAAATGATGCTATTCTGATGCTTACACATCCATCAGCTGTAATAGCAATAAAATATTTAGTTTGTAACTATAGATCTTTCGAAGTTGTTCTGTTTCTTTCCATTTTTCGGTAATAAGGTGACTTTCACATTTTGTACCTGTAACCAAGGGAAATCTCAAATGGAGAGACCAGTTACTTATGAGGTCAATGCATCATATGGATACTCGTTCCAGGGCAGATGGGAGCTTCAAGTGGCTGGGTTTTGATGAAATGACACAGTGTAAAGCGACCTCAAGCTCTTGGATGAAAACCTGAGTTTAAGACTAACTTTAGCTTCAAGCACCTCACTAAAAGCTTGCCAAATATGAGAAAACAGCTGATGCCTTCTATCTGAGACAATTACATGAAGGGACTCCATGTGAGCAAAAAAACATGGTTTACTATTTCTATGGCTGTGAGTAGTTTAGCCAGGGGTATCAAATGTATTGCTAAGGAAATCTGTCGATGATAGAATGACTATATTACCCTCTGAAGCAGAAAAACCAAATACAAAATCAAGAGCTATGTGTGACAAGGGACAGCTAGGGACAGAAGAGGCTGTAACAGATTTGCTTGTCTCTGGGAAACTAACACATCTTCCCTGGTATCTAAACTAGAGTCAGGTTCAGGTTCAGTTAAATGAGCTTGGTGAATAAGACGCTCAACCTCTGTGCTTCCTGTGTCCTGGGTGTCTCAACCAGGTCACATTTCAGATGGTTTCTGGAGAGGATAGACTAGACTTCGAGAAGATTATCAGGTTTTATATTTTGTGTCCCGGCATGGTAACTGAAAGTGAAGTTCAACCTGCAAGGTAATAATGGTTATCTAGCCAGACTACAGTTTAAATGCTTTGTATTTTGGAGATAACTAATTACTTTCACCTTTAAGTTCCCACCTCTTACAATGTTGTTACTGTGCTGTCTTTGTAAGTACTGATAGTACTTTGTTTTACTCAGTTTTGACCAATGTGTTAGTAAAACTGGCCCCAAGTGTTTTGTAAGTTTTTCATAATCAAAAGCACTCAATAGATGGCAGATTCATTTGGACTGGTCACCAGATTACATTCTGCCCACTGAAGTGTCCAGTCTTCTAGTAAACCTACTACATGTGAGATTTTGGAGTAGTCACTGACAAATGCTTGAGGTTAGTAACTGAAAAATAGAGAGCATTGTAAGAGGAAACCCCTGCAGAGACCCAACTCACCTCCAAAAAACGCATGCGTGAGGCCCGCTGTGTCACACAGGAGGGGTTCTGGCAAAGCTACTGGGCTAGATTCTGTTATAGATGGTTGAGCTGATGATTTGGCAGTGGGAAACTGGGATAAGTTAGAATTAATGGCTTAGATGGAACTATTCTTTTGGTATCATCTTTGACATGTGACTTTCAAACAGTCACTCCAATTATTGTCACTGCAAAGTGACTGTAGTGAGAACTTATCCATGTTGACCTAACAACACACCTTGGTGGGAAATGGCTGCAAGTACAAATCTGTCATATTTAACTCTAAATTGGACCCCGGAAAACTGACAGGAGTTTTAAAGGGTTTATTGCCAAAAAAGGGGAATTGCATGGGACAGTGTTTTCATTACATGAGTGGGGTTGGAAGTTATGTGCCAGAAGAGAAAAGATGCTAGCAGTGAATAAGGTGAGTATGATGAGATTTTGCAAAGTTTGTAGTTTGAGTTTAAAGACTCACTTGTTGATTTACTGAACAGGGTCAGCTAGCTGGCAGGCAGAATTCTAAGAAAGACAAGAATGATTTAGTGAAGAGTGGGCAGGCAGGTAAGTTACATGTAAGTCAGTTTATTTGCAAATGTCGTGGCCACCTGTTTTGCAAATGTAAGGTTAAGAGGCAGTGTCCATTAAACACTTCAAAGTTACAGGAATCCAAGAACACGGAGACCTATGGCCTTTTGACTTGCAACTGTAGAACAAATGATAGAATAAAATTACTGGGAGGAAAACACAAAAGCAGGTTAGAGGCAGAGGGAGCCATAGGTGGATGCATGAGAACACGCTAGCCCACAACTCTACCTGAGAGTAAGAATGCCAAAAGGAAAAAGAGAGAAAGGAAAAAAGAAGGGAAAACTGAAAGCTGGCCCAGACCATAACAAAGTGTACCATTTACTTCAATATGCATCAATGTCTATTATGTTACACTGTAAAAAAACCAAACAAATTTTAAAACTGTAATTTAACAGCGTTTATCATGAAAATGTTACTGAATTTTCCTTCACCTGTATACATAAATATGTGAAATAGAAATATAATTGCGAAAATAGCTTGTAAATCTCTCTAAATAACACAAAAAATTGTGAATAAATCATTTTTTCATTTTTTTTGTACGGAAGACCGATTTATTTTTCTACCCCAAAAAACTGTAAAAATCAAAGTTTAACATAATTTCACAAAGAAGGTGCCCATATTGTTGCATGTTCAAAATCTGTACTCCCTAAATTCCACCACCATGTTAAGTGTCCTACCTGGGGGTGGGGCAGAACCCTGGACCATGTGTACATTAACATCAAGCATGCCTACCTGGGACAACCCATCCACCACTCTCTGCTCCTCATCCCTGCCTACACCCACCTCAGGAAACAGACCCCTCCAAGCACCTGAGTCATTAAACATGGCCAGATGATGCTCTCCTCCAGCTACAGGACTGTTTTGATCTGACAGACTGGTCCATCTTTGAACAGCAGGACCTGGATCCTTTCAGTCTTTCCTTTTTTTACATTAAGTGTTGTGTAGAAAATGTGACAGTGACTAAAACCATCTGGGATTTTCCTACTCGAAAACCTTGGAAGACGAGTGAAGTTCAGGTTCTGATCAGAACTTGTAACTCCGTCTTCAGGCTAAGTTACAGTTCCCTGTACAGCACTGCCAGAGCCAACCTGAGGAGGACTATCAAACAGGCGGATAGAGGGCTTCCTCACCGACAACAGCCTCTCCCACTTGTGGAGAGTTATTCAAACCCTCACTAACTACAAAGGACAGAGCCTGCCAACCCCCAACAGCAGCCTCAAACTTGCAGAGAACCCCAACACCTTCTTTGCTCGGTTTGAGGCCACCCCTGCTCCACACACTTCCACCGTCATTCCTATCCCCATTGGAGAGCACTTTGCTCTCCAGTGTGTGCCTTTGTACTGTGTGGCTTCCTCTTGTTTCATATATATTACTCTAGACTGTATATGTATATTTATTACTCCTGCACAGTTGGCATGGAACACCCATAATTTTGTTGTGCATGTCCAATTGTATTCTATTCTATTCTATTGTATTCTATTCTCTAATCTTAAAAGGATGTTTAGCTGCTGATTGTTAATTGTTTTGTTTTGGGTAGTTTTCTGTATTTAACTTAACAGATGCCTCTTCAAGATAAACCCTAGAAAAGATGATAAAGGGAAGAAAAACACTTTGAGCAGGCAGCTGGTGGTTATCTTCCGATTTAATTATGTGAACCTGCTCTCATCTGTGAAGAGAATGGAATTCCAGTGGTGGACCAGCCACTTCTGGTATTCTCTGGGGAATGCCAGTAGATTTACAGGGTCCTGGGCCTTGAGCAGTCCTCCTAACAAGAGATTTGTGGTTCGGCAAATGTGTCCATCCATGTACACTTTCGATAGTGTAAATGGACGGACACATTTTTAGAGTGATAGTGGAGTTCACCAGGATTGGGAGAACTGTGAAAAAAATTTCAAATATCATAAATTAAAGCATAAAAAGCACAGACAGGGATTGCAGTCCGCACTTTTCATTGTTTTTAACTCTTGGTTTCGCTTCAGTTCTTTGTATACTATAACTTCCCTCCACAGCTGGCTCATGGACCAACAACAACAAGAGCAAAAGTGGCCCTGTGGCAGAGGCGTGGTCTGCGGCTCTGCTGCAGAGGAGACGTGGTGCAGTGGGCTTAAGGGGCAGAGCTGAAAGAAATTCAACAATTACGCTCTCCCTTTTTCAGTGACACTGGGACCTGGGGGAGAGAGGAACTGGTTGAGACAGCTGGAAAGCTGTTGGGATGAGGAAAGAAAAAAAAAAACACACATAATTGTAAATAAAAACCATCTCTAGCATACTGAGTGTCTTGGGTCCTTACTGGGGTCACAGGCCCACTAACCAGTATTAACACAGCCTTTATACACTGCCTGCATCAAAGAACAAAGCTCACTAAAGACAAATGTGTAGGCTTTTGAGTGGAGCAGACAGCGACCATGCTCTTCTCGACCATAAAACCAGCTTAAAGGAGTGCCAGTATTTAGTCTGCTCCTTCTTGCACAAAGAAGCGGACGTTGGTCCTGGGGCTCAGTTGATACACTTCTACAGTCCTGGCCTGTTCAGGTTTCCTCCTGTAGTACAGTGTGTGTTCACATCTCTACTTTTGAGATTCTGCAGCATCCTGGTAGAGCTAGACTACCTGTGCAACAGTCTTCATCTCTCCAAGCATCTTTAGGTGTCTGCATCTCAAGGGAAACATGCCATGTTCAGTTTGACCCAATATTATAGGTACCTTTGGTTTAATGGATAAATGTTTTCAAATTTAATTATTTTTTGTTTGTTTGTTTTCTATAACCTAAGGAATCTTCAACACTCAACATCTAGTCTAATGGTGACATCAAGCTGTATACCAGGAGTGAACAAGACACCAATTCACTGATCCATACCATGAGGATCTGCAGCAATGACAACGGAATAGGTAGTGAGAACTGAGGGGGTTGTACTACCAGAAGGCAACATTGCAGACATTGAGAATAACTATGAGTACCTTGGAATCCCACAGGCAAATGACAGCCATGAAGAGGCCACTACAAAAGCAGCAACCAAATACCTGCAGAGAGTAAGGCAAGTCCTGAGGATTCAGCTGAATGGCAAAAACAAGATCCGGGCAATAGACATCTCTATCCTGCCAGTCATCCAATACCCTGCAGGGATAATAAGCTGGCCAAAGGAGGAAATAGAAGCCACTCAACACTACAGACTATCGACAGGGCGTCAGTTGAACAGTATTGTACCTCAGAAAATAGTGTGTTGCAACAAAAATTGTAAGAAAAGGGGAATTAACAATGGAAAAGAAACATAACACTCGTATGTAGGTCTTTCCTATAGAGAAATGGGAAAGAAAGTTAAGGTGTCAGTAAGTACAGTTTCCTTCACCATCGAAAGGCACTCAGAAACTGGGGCAAACTCTGGCTGGAAGAGGTCTGGTGGGCCCAAAGCCTTTCTGAGAATTTCTGAGAGTTAACAGCTTGCGTGAACAGGGGCTCACAGGGCAACAGCTTCAAGCACAGCTTTAATAGTGGTCATAGTAACTAAGTCTCAGTTTCAACTTTAACCTCCTAGGACCTGGCATCCACATATGTGGACATCACATTTTGGGTTGTCTAGATCAAAATACTAAATTTTGCTCCTCAAGGGCTTGATATCCACTTACGATGACATTATACTGCCTCTGTTTTATCAACATTTAAAACAAATGTCTTCATATGTGGCTCTCATTTTTCTTAGAAACAAAAATCAGGTAAAAAAAAAATAAAAATCTGGTGATTCTTTGTTTTTACATTCATCGGGTCCCAATATGCCCAAATATCAAAGAGAAATTAAAAACGCATGCCATAGAAGAGTTCGGGTCTCAGGAGGTTAAAGAGAAGGCTGCAAGCTGCAGGTTTAACAGGTTCAACAAGTTGCAGCAAGAAAGCCATTTCTACAATAGAAATACAATACAAAAATGTTTTTCAGAAAGTTCTTCGTATATCTGTTGCAGAACTTCCATTTTTAAGATTTAAAATTTTTATTCATCAGTCCATAATACCTTCTTCCAGTTGGTGTTTCATGGCCCAGGTACATCTCTTTGCCTTATTCTGATGTCTTAGCAAGAAAGAATGCCACGGGTGTGTTCAGTTGTTATATCTGTCAAAGGTGGCCACTTTGATGAGTCAAAAGTTTATAATACATTTCGGTCCATACATTGATTCCATGACTTCATTTTTAACTCCAATTGCTTATTATGCTTTACTATGCTTTAATACTGCAGAATCACTTCACCCTATGGTAGCCTACATGTCTGCTTAAACTTATTTTATGTTACATATTGTAATAAAACACCTCCGTAACCTTGCAGAATGGAAGATTTGCATAGCAGTAATTAAAACATTCCACAAATGATCCATGTAAATTTAAAGCAGAGCTCACAAAATCGGCGCACAAAAATTCTGTGCGCCGATCTGGGTCATCCTCGTTGAGATGCTGCAGTAGCTGGAGTTTGTAAGGGTGCCATTTGTGAGTAGCTAATATCCGCCGAAGGGATGTTCAACTAATGCCACTCTCCAGTGACATGCGGCGAGTGCTACGCTGTGGGCTCTTGCTGAATGAAGCTAGGACAGCCACTGATGTTTCTTCATTAGTGACAGTTTTCTTGCGTCCACATTTTGGCAAATCCAACACTGAACCAGTTTCACGAAACTTAGGAAGCAGTTTGCTGACTGTAGCATGGGAGATGGGTGGTCTCGTAGGGTGTCTTGCATTGAAATCTGCTGCAATGACCCGGTTACTGCGTTCACCAGATATCAACACAATTTCGATCCGCTCCTCACGTGTTAACCTCTTCGACATGTCAATGGCTGTGAACAAAGAGAAACTTGTAAATAACTCATGAAAGAATAAAGTTACGTTGAAACTAAGCACACCATTGTTTTTCTTGTGACATTACCAATAAGTTTGATGTGTCACATGGCCCTCTTCCTATTGAAAAAACAAAAGTTGTATCCAAGATGGCCGACTTCTAAATGGCCACCATGGTCACCACCCATCTTGAGGAGTTTGCCCCCTCACATATACTAATGTGCCACAAACAGGACTTTAATATCACCAACCATTCCCATTTTGTTACGGTGTATCCATATAAATGGCCCAGCCTGTACATCTTATTGTGATCGAGTGGTTGGCACTAGCCTATGATAAACAGCAACAGACAAATTCTTCATCCAATCAATTATTTTCTTAAGACAACAGCACCTTTCGAAGTGGTTTCCAAGGATGATTTTCCAGCAGGTTGTGTGTAAACCATAAGTAAAAACATATGAATTTAAAAAGGGTTTACCAGTATGGGTCATATTTCTAATTGTTTGGCAAGTATATATTAAATCAGCAATGATTTCAGGTTTACATTTCTGCTGTTTTGACAGCAAAGCATTTTAGTAGCTAGCGCATACCAATTAACTGATCTTTGTAAACACTACAGTTTGCACAGTGCACTGTTCAGTATACCTGTGCATGCACTCCCTTTGCTTTAATAAGTGTTTGTAATTTCAGTTGCCAAAAAAATATGTAACGGCCGGAATGGCCGGTGTGTTTGCGGAGCGGACCCAAAAGACACAGGCGAGAGAAAACTAAGATATAACAAAAGGCGAGTCTTTTATTTGGCTAATACGAAAACAAAAACAAAAAACACAAAAAAAAAAGGCAAGGCAAACTGGGGCAAAACTAAACTAGAACAGCTAAGACTAACTATGAAAACTATGACATGAGAACATGAATCTGAGCAGGACCATGAAAAAACCAAGACTTGAGGCAGAGAAAACATGAACCTGAACAGAAACATGAAAAAACCTGAGACCTTACATGACATGAAGCGATACATACAGACGACCTGATAATGCACAGAGGAAGACAGAGGACTTAAATACACAGAAGCGTAATAAGGGAAGTGGCAACACCTGAGGAAACGCAGGTGACACAATAAACCAAACACCACAGGGGAGGCAAACTAAACACACTGAACATGGAGACACAAGACTTTCAAAATAAAACAGGAAACATAGTGGGACATAGACATGACAACACAAGACATGAGAACAGATAAGGGAGACACGAGCATGTTAAACAAAGAGGACAAGTCAGACTAACACTGGAGACAAGAAAAGATTAATAAATAAGGAGACATAGATAAAACATGAACTAGACTAAACTAAATCCTAACTAAATAACATTACTCCACCATAACAGAAGTCAAAAATACAAAATAAACCCAAAATGCTAGAGACCCAGTCCCCTGACAAAGTACTTGTTATATGCTTTGTTTTTTCAGCCTTTGTGTTCTTTTACCATTTTGTTGCCAAATACTATTGTGATATCACATGTACACACACATATTGTAGTGAGGCAATACTGCAGAGAGTGGATGTATGTAATTAGCACTCCATTATATGCACAGGCTGCAATGTGCCGGTCTGTAGTGAAGGAATCTATTATGAAAATTTAGTGCATGATTACAGTGACATCACGTGAGCTTTTGCATAATTTGAAGAAGCATTTTAAAAAATCTTGCAGTAAATACAAAGCTATAATCACCTTCGTGTCTCCATCAGTTAGAAAAAGAACAGTCAATTCAAGTGAAAGGATGGGTGAGTGCTTCTCTGATAAATTGGAATGAAATGCGTAGCAGCTGGATCCAGACTGACAGCTCTAAGTCAATGAGCAGCCAGGTATAGAAGCGTAATATCTCCTAAGAGTCTATTTTTCTGACTGACAGACAAGTTCAGCTAGGTTACTGCTTTTGCGGCGCAAGGTGATTCTTCAAGCGTGCAGAACCAGGACCCTTTGAGGGAAATAAGCAGAGAAGATGCTGTCAGGCTGCTTGTTGATGAATAAAAACACAAACATGAAGAATAAGATTGAGATGTGGGCTGTTTTAAGAAATGACATAGATGCATTGAGTGACAATCACCAGCTAATGGTTTTGCAACAAATCCACTACTTTACAAGCTGTATTTCCTCTTGTGAGCAGTGTTATACTGTTCACTGGATTGATTAATTTTCTTTGTAATCGTGTCCACGTGCACTAAATGCTCGAAAAGATGTTTAATTTAGGAAGCAGTTCCCAGTGGAAACTATGCTGTGAATAATAAAGCCTATCAGGAGTTTAGTGGACATAAAACAACATAATATTGTGACTGATTCGGGGTTTTTTTTTTTTAAAGAAAAGAACCGTACCTGTAGAGAATAAAAGACCCTCTAAGCCAAATATCTGTGAAATATCAGAAAACATGATGAATATTTTGTTGGCTTTGTATTTTGCCACAAACACTGTTTTTGTCTGTTTACTTATCAACTACAGCTGCCATTCTTCACAAAAAAGAAAACTGCAACAGCTTCCCTGTCACATTTAAATCTCATGCTGTTAGGCTTTGACCATTTGTTTTGTAACTCCACATTCTTTTGACAACATTTTGACCTTAGCTTGTAATTATATGATAAGAATTTTTAAGAGCATAATCAACTTATATTTTTGTCACTGGAAAAGTCTTATGATCTATAGTTTGCACATATCATTTTAACCAAAAAATGTAGACCTTTACCTAAAGGTAGTTCAAATGAAAACCAGGCAATCACTAATGTCATGAACTGTTAACTGTAATTCTGAATCTGGTTTGTTTTCCTGTTTATGAATATGAATATAAAGCTACAGTCTAAATAAGGCCTTAATGGGTGGTCTAATGGTGCATGAAGAAGTGTCTTCTTTATTTATTCCACCACTTTGCAAGCAGCCCATCCAGGAAAAGATAAACACTCTTTATGATAAAGTGTGCTATTTAAGACTACACTTGCAGATTTAGGTAACACCAAAATTAGCCAGTAATTTTAACTTAACTTCAGGGGATGGTCATAAAACAGAGGTGCAAAGTTTCCGATCAAGAATATTTTATGGTTTGCTACTGGGATTTTAGGGAAATGTTTTGGCTGTGTATGACAGCACAGATAAATATAAATCACATTGTATAGATATGAATAATAATCATATAAACATGATAATTTTTTTTTCAATCAAAAATTCAAAAGACATGGACAAATTAACCTGATGATGAACAAAGGCAAATCTGAAATTATTTTACAGTACTAATGTTTTGTAATCTTCTGGAAATTAAAAACTGCAAATGTATAATAAGACTCTAAAGATCCAGTGTTCTGGTAGCTGGTGTGAGTAACATGACTTATAATAGCCTGTATAGGAATGTCAAGGAAATACTAACTGCAGTCTTCATAGGATTCCAGATGACATCCAGGCTATAAGGACTACTTTCATACAGGTTAGGGTGCATTGTGCTACAAATGGCTCTATAATAAGGACTAGTAAATCCTAGTACATCCTCTGTTTTTTTTGTTTTGTGTTGATTTTAAATGGGTTCAATGTTGAAGCTTTTAAATGGTGAAGATATGAAATGCTCTGCTATGCCTCTGATTGGATTTTCTTGATTTATCCTAACCAAAAAAACGGCACTCCCTAATCTCCCAATCAATCTAGCCAATAACGGCAACCAGTATATTACAACACAGTAGTGAATAGCACGCATACAATTTAGAAGTGGACACTGGCAATAGCAAATGAAGCTTTAAACTTTATAATCAAACCCATCCTGCCTTACACTACAGGTTGTACTTAGGCACAGCAGTGCTTTGAAATAAACAAGGCTTCAAAGATATTGCAGTGCAACCTGAGTGAAATTTTAAAAATACACAGATAAATAAATACAACTTTGTTAAATTGCACACCAGCCAAACCAACAGTTGTGGACCTTTTACAGATCTGTAGAAAAAAAAAAGTCCAACAATCCTGTTCCTTATTGTGATAGAAAAATAGGCAGAACAGGCAAAATTCGCTTTCTTCACCACTTTCAGTCCCCTAGGGACATTCTTTACCACTTGACCACTGGCAAGGACAGGCTTTACTGGTACTGTTTATAATATGCATCAAGTCTATCAAATCTACTGGTCCTATCTCTTAGTTAAAAGTTGCTCATGTTTTTTTTAACCCAACTTCTTTTTCCTCCAACAGATCTTTCTGGTCCTCTCAGGCCTGAGCGACCAATAAAAAATTGGGCTAAAGATTTATATGTTATAGAAATGCAAGAACCTACTATCTTGTAAAGGCACAAGATTAATTTTAAAATTATGTTTGTTTTGTTTTTTGGTTTGTTTTTGTGGGTGTTCCTTTAATTCCAGCTTTCTCCAAACATTTAGCCCCACAAAAAGGTCTCACCATGTCAGCAAGTATCCAGTGGATTGAAATTTAGCCATTCAGGTAAACTGGGTTAATGCCCTATCTGAAATTTGAATGAAGACTCATATCAAATGTATTGCATATGATTGCATGTTTGCCCTAGGCTTGCATGGTTTTTCTCTTGGTACTCCAGCAAATCCAAAGACTAGCATCTGTGGTTAATTGGTGATGTTAATAGATACAAAGAGCTGTATAAATGAATGGTTAAATGCGATTTATAGTCTAAAGTGCTTTGAGTCGTCAGTAACACTAGAAAAGTGCTGCATAAATGCTATTTCATTTCCATATGCATATCACTTCACATCACCATTGGGATGTCTTCAGGGCATACGTGTGGACCTATAACTGAGTATTTTTGCAAAATAAAAAAACAAAAGTAAATAAATAATATAATACAATATGAGTTAAAATTGCAAAAGAAGAAAAAAAAGCAAACTGTATACATCCTTCATGCTATTTCAGTCAGTAATACAAAAAAGAAACATTTTCCTGGAGCAAGAGGGCACAAGAAACAAAAGCAGCAGCAATTTCACAGAACTATTTGACTAAAACAATACTCATATGTCCAGGAGCCAAATGGGCCATGGAAGCTGGATTTATAGGTTTTCATGGCTTCTGCTTAGGAAAGTGGTTAATTTGATACACTCTCTCTCACAAACAAAGTCTAAACCATACTGTTGTGTGTTAACAAAACCCAAGACTACCACAGTGCCGTTACAAGTGTATTCAAACAAGTACAAGAGGGCTTTAAAGACAGGAGATCTGTCAATCTTTCAATCATTTCTAAGCTGGTTAAAGATCAAGGATAAAACATAAACACAGACAACTCTGCACTGAATTTCGAACAGTTCTGAACTGGTTGCTGCCCGAACACCCTTTTTATCACTATTTGCATCTTTCCTATCCATGGCTGCTCTGCTGCATATGAATGCCTTGATATATTGGAAGGGGGCTTTGGTAAGTGTTCAGGCTATGAAAGTCTCTGCGTTCAGTGATTGGCCTCCGTCCCCAAGCTGCAGCAGATGCTCTTGCTGCTGCTGACATCGTCAGAAGTCCTGATAATCTTCCCGTTATTGAGTCGGCTGTTTTTAGGTGTGTGGTAATTCACTGAACCTCAGAGATCAAGGATTACAAGACACTTTGGGCCGCTGGCCAAGCTAAAGAGGCAGACAGAGAGGGAGGAAAATTAAGCTTGGTAAAGGCCACAGCACACAATATCCTACAGGGCAGAAGGGAAAATATGGAGCACAGATTATAGTAAAAAAAAAAAAAATTGCTTGTGAAAATGTAAAAGTCTGGTTTTTCTTCTATCTATTGAATGATGACTGATGACAGTTAATGCAAAGAACAAATTATGAACCTAAAAGGAGGACACACTTTTACTTATCAAAATACACAATATTATAGTACAAAGGGCAGGAAATTATGCCTTTTAATGACCAATATCACCAAACCTAAACAAAGTTTTTTGTTTATTTCTTGTAGGTTTTTCTCACACTTTTTCTTTTTCTGTGAAAAATGTCAAGAGTTGAGATGATGTTAGTCATAGTCAATCACAACCATTCACACTTAAAAAAAGAGAAAAAATTCTGTGCAGAAAAAAAACTGCTAAAAACATGAACAGTTTTATCAAAGGCATTGTGACATTTGGTTTAACCATTTTTTAAATTTAACTCATATTAATTTAGAGTTGCTGCTGTAACAAAAATTTCCCATGCGTGGGACTAATAAAGGTTATCTTTTCTTATCTTATTTCAATAAGTTTAAATCAAATGCCCTCTGGGTTAAGCTCTGGTGGGGGGATTTGGCAGCTGACAATGCCACAACAAGCAGCCATAGGACCATATAAAAACATCAAATTACATGACACTTGAGAAATCACTGGCTTTAATCTATCACCCCAACTTGCAGCCAACAACACCAACTTCACTAGGTTGCATGAATTTTTTTAAAAGCACTCTATCCCCTTTGTGTCCCATTTATAAGTGTCCAGGTTAATTTGCCCTCTCTCCTTTACACATTGGTCCTGAACAGATCATTTTTTGTGGCACAAGAGGCAGTGAACCTTTGACTTCAATTTTCTGGTGCTGGCAGACGTAAATTAGAAGAATGTTTCAACGGTGAGTAGGGCTCCCTTGCTTCCACCTTGAAAGTCAAGATAGAAGCTGAGGGAGGCTGGTATAGTTACTGAAGGATGACCCATTCACCATTTAGTCTGCTCTGCTCTAGTACATTGGTTTCCGACCTTGTCATTTAAAAAGCTTCACCTTTTCACTAGAAATATTCCTAGAAAAAGAGGAGACAAATTTAACAGTGTGTTTGTGCACTTTTACAGCTTACAATAAAGAATGTATGACCACTTTTTTGTGACAAATTCTAAATTGAGCTCTCTTGCTCAACTAAAACAACTCTAACTAGGATAGGGGTATCCCGTGGCTCTACCAGAAAGGACATAATCAGTGGATCCTTTAGGTCCTTTTGACTGTGGGTTTAGAGCGTGGATCAAGCTTATTTTCTTGCTTTCCACAGATGATCTGTTGTTTTGGGATCTGGGGAGTTTGATGGCTGGGTCATTGCCTTGGGCTGTTTGTCTTGTTCCTGAAGCCATTTCATTTTTATTTATTTAGTTTTGATGTGCTGGCATTTATTCTTCTGCTAGGGGAAATATCATCTGGTAATGCCATTGTCGTATGGGGTTAAGTAAAAATTACCAAAATAAATATCTAGGTAGCACATGTTAAAGTGATACTAACTTCTGCAAGTCTTTTTCTGGGACCCAAAGTTTCTCAGCAAAAGACTGCATTCTAAATAAACAGATTACTAACGGTTAAAGTTATCAGACAATACTAACTAATAAGAGATTATGAAATCTGGTAGTAACAGTTGTCAATTTAGCTGAGAAAATGAAGGCTGTTAGCTAGATGTCAGATTTTAAATGGCAAATGTGTCATGGAATGCTCAATTGCAAGGCAAGCCTGTAATTGAGCAGCAAAGGTAAATAAGGAAGGATACAGCTCTGCTAAATGCATGACATGCAGGACTCAGTTCCTCAATTTAACTGTTTTTTGCAGTGTATTCAATTAAGATTTTTTTTCTCAATATAAAAAAGCACAACAAATCTGTTGTTTGCAGCTGTGCCCCCTGCTGTCTGTGGTATTAACTATTAGCAATCAATGAGAACCTGCTGTTAGTAGAAAGGTGATTGGGAGACATCCACCATGGGAAGCTGTCTTAAGTATGGACATGAAACAACTCAAAGGCAAAAATGGCCTTGAGGCAACTGTTGTGATTTGGTGCTATATAAATAAAGTTGAACTGAGCTGAATTGGAAAAGGTGAAATGAAGTAATCTAAGAAGAAAACATTATTTGAAATGTAATTTTGTCCCAGTGAAGCCTAGTGCCATGTATGTGCACACTCAAAAAAGACAAAACACTTTGAACGTGAAAGTCTGTCACGGGCATTAATTCATACATAACAAAAGCAGCAGGCACATATTTATTAAGTTGTTGTTGTGGGAAGGAATATATGGGGAAATAAGTGACAAGTGAAAATGCAGACCATTTTAGTGAAGTTTCATATAAGGATGAAATCTCCCATGGTGCTGTCTGCTCCATACAAGTTATTCACTCCTATATTGAACAGGTGTCTCGTTTAACCCAGAGGGAAGATCCTACACATTTATTATTCAAATGGAATAAGAATGGGTTCTGTAACATTGTAAACAATTCAGGTTTGAACTGACTTTAACTGAAAGTATTAAGACTGCAAAACTCCCTTGATTTCATAACTCGTGAAGGTAATTGTAAAGTATTCAGTTATTTATATAATCATAAGCAGGAAAGGGGGATATATATATATATATATATATATATATATATATATATATATTAGGGGTGCAACGATACACAAAATTCACCGGTTCGGTTCGGTTCGATACTTTGGTGTCACGGTTCGATATTTTTTCGATACCAAAAAAAATGTTCATGCATTTTAATTTTGTCATTATTTACAATTTCTAACTATATATTTTAACTCAAAAGTACAGTTTTTAAATTTAACCCTAACCCTTGTGCGTGTTTTTTATTTTGACAGCGAATGCGCACCTGCGGACCACTTATGTGCAGCCCTGGTTATTTAGCTCATCATATTGCAGCCACAGAAATTCTTTTGTCCATGAAACCATAAAGCTGCACTTTCTTTTTGCCTTATAGTCTGATTTGTCATAACTTCTCCGTTTTGTGGTAAGCTTTTCTTTGGCTGTCACTTCTTCACCCTGACCTGTCTTATTTGGCTCAGCAGAACTGAAATGCTTTTACACGCTCACTCACATAAGCTCAGCGATTCTCTGCGCGATCAACCTCTCACATGTTTAAGCTGCGGGAGATTTCACTTGTCATGTTTGCATAGTAAGCTAACGATTAATAAGACGATGTCAGAGGAATTGGTGCACAAATTATCATCACTCACAGATCAGTGCTGTCGCTCTCTATACACAGTTCGCACGATTGCAAAGTGAAAGCAAAAAAACAAGCGCAAATTCAAACGCGACTTCAATATGTCACATATTGACAGTGGCTCACCGATGCCAATGACATAATTACCCAGCTACATTTCTGAAAGAATGCAAAAGCATTGACATATATTTTTCCTACAATAGCCCGACGGGCAGGGAAGAGATAGATTTTGGTAGCCCGACTGAAAAAATCGCTAGCTCCGGGACGTCGGGCTAGCGATACTGCAAGCCCTGTATCTGATTGAGGAATCACTCATCTTTGGAAAAGAGAGTTTATTACAGAGAAATGGCTCTTTCCAAAATAAAAGCTATACTATCCGCTTCTTCTGGGCTATATTCTCAGCAGCATAAGGAGAATCATGTGCTAACAGCTGTCTAAATGACTCGGCTAAAGTTAGTAGCATGCTTGCTTTTTTTTGTCTGCTTCCACTTGTCTTTGCACTAGGATGATGTCGGCGTAAATGTGCAGTCATATTCGTTGTGTTCCCACTAGTGCTTTCAGGTTAATCTCGTTGAAATGACCTTAACGCCACAACACGGCAAATCTCCGTTAACGAGCTACCGCCGATCGCTCCGTGCATGGGGCTAGACGGCAAACATGTTAACGAGCTAACTGCGCTAACACACTAGTTCCCACCCATGTAATTGAGCATTGCATGGCACATCCAACATACTGTTTTACTTTAGTCCATGACTCGCTTACCTTCAGGGTCATACGTCACATGAAAACCAAAATAATTCCAAACGCCAGATCTGAATGAGGTTCAATTTGCCTGTAGAGCTTAACTTCTGTCTCGCTAGCTTGCCCTGCTCTCTTCCTTCTGACTATGCTGTCTGTGTTGAGCGCTCAGTGGATCTGCGCTCGACAGTGCAGCCTAGGCGGAGTAGTCGAACACAGATTCACTGAGCGCTCAACACAGACAGCATCGTCAGAAGGAAAATTGATAAAATAAATTACAAATGTTGTATTGTTCGATACATATGCGTACCGAACCGAAAGCACTGTATCGAACGGTTCAATATCGATACGAATATCATTGCACCCCTAATATATATATACGATGACACAAAAGAAGAGTGGAGGAAGGCGCACACATAAGACGGACTGCATCTACAATCTGAAAGAGACAGGAGACTGCAAGGTGGTGGCAGAAGAGAATGTAGCTAAGCAGCTTCAGATAGTGGTCTATACAACAACTCTGGAAATAAAGAGGAAGGATGTGAGAACAGAGGTAAGCATTAAATGGTGCAAGTTGAAGAAAAAGAAATCTTGCACAGAGTTGAGGGAGGGACTGGGACAGGCTGTGGGTGTTAGGGAAGACTTATAAGATGACTGGAAATATAATAGTATGATGAGAGAAACTGTCAAGAGGATGTTTGGTGTACTCTCTGGACAGAGGAAGGAGGTTTGATGCCGGAATGAGAGAGTACAGGAAAGTATGTAAAGGAAGAGGTTAGCAAGGGATTAGTTAGATAATCAGCTAACTGGAAAAAAGTAGACAGAAGTACTGGGAGGCTAGGCATGTGGCAAAGGCAAAAAGAAAAATAGTGGTCACAGGCAGTGGTTTCCCTCAGCCTCCTTGAGGATACACCTATGTTATCATTTTCAAAATCCCAGGTGACTTCACCTCTGACCTTGAGGCCAAGGTCACTGAATTTTGAACTTGTCCAAGTTTTTTAGTAGTTGCACGTATGGTATCAATTTGAAGCTCCTACTGTATGTCGCTTTGTTCTCAAGTTATCATATTCACAAACTTGGGACTCCACATTGCCTGACCACTCGCTCAGCAGGGCGATGGCAATACCCCATCAGCCTTTCATGGCTGAGGAGTAAAAAGCTTATAGCGAGTTGTAGCTAGAGACATTGTATAAATCATGAATCATAACATAAATCAGGAAATGCTGAGGTTTAGTAAGGACAAAGTAGGCAGCTAGTTAGATCGCATGATGACAAATACAAGTGAAATAAAATCCTTCTGTTGATGAAGGTTGTGATAGGAAGCTTAAAACTAAAAAAGGATAAGGGTGTTAAATTCGAAACCCCCTACCCCATTAAAAATTAAGCAATTCAAAATGTTCCCTTTCATTTTCCCACATAATAAAACAAGATCCTGTGTACATAAGCCCCAGAAATGAATTCTCAAGTCTAAGTGTCAAACAAGAACAATGAATACGACTTACTGTGTTATTCAATCACTCAGGGTGGTCCGCATAACAGAATGCAGGACCTTTTGTGTACACCGAGGCTTTACTAATGTATCAAACACAGAGGTAATTCATTGCAATTAGCAGTGACTCATTTTGTTAAGTAATGTCACCATAACCCCAGACAAAAAGCAATCCTATCAAAGGCATGAGGTGTGTTACTTTGGCTAAGGGGAATAGATAACTGATATTCAAAGAGAATGGAATTATAAAACACCTTATTTTAGATATATTGGAATATAGCATATCAAATATTGAGGTAAAAATTGAAATATTGAAAACTAATGTGTGTTTAGGCAGATGTAGGTAAATATACTTAAAGAGTGTCATAAGGTTAGGGTTAGTGTCATAGATGGATATATTTACCTGCTCCCTTGCAGGCTTTGTAAGATTTAATGAGCATCACTAATGCTAATTTTTTTCAGTACTTACAAGTACAGTCAGTCATTTTTTGATTTTAGATAAAATAATACTTTACCTATAAATATACACTGATTAGTGTGTAATTACATCTTCCAACTAATTGATGTATTCTCTTTGAGGCAACTGTTGTTGTGATTTGGCGCTACATAAATAAATTTAATTGAACTAAATAAATCCATTTTGAATAAAGTTTCACTAACACTGGCTAAGAACACCTATTAAAGGCTAACAGCAGAAAAAAATAGCAACACACAAAAGTTTAGGCTATCCACAGCAACTCACCTCACTAGCTCACAGAGAAATTAGAAATTAGCTTCACTGAAAAACCGACTTGTATCAGATTCCTTTCACAAAGTTACAGCAGCTTTCAGAATAAATATACATGGACACATATTGACAGTTGAGGTAAACAGCAGACCTACAGCCTACACTCCCTTTGGATAAATGGCAGCTAGAGTTGTTTTTCTTATAGCGGCCACCCTAGCTAGCATCATGTACTTGAACTGTGAGGGGTAAGAAAACAGAATTCACTTCACCACAACTGTAAAATATTATTACTTCAAAAGTTAAATATCTACTATATTATCAAAAACGTGTTTATTACCAGCTGAAAATTGAAAGTGTTGGAGGAATTTTTCAAACATCCCTTTAGGAAAAGAAGCAATAGAATACTATGAAACACCTCAGTACACGGAAAACTGTATTATTGAAAAATTCTGCATAAAAATTACAACCTAAGAATATTTATTCTGCAGAAACAAATGTTCCACATCTGCATTAAATAAGTGTATATTACTGCTCCATATTTTGAAGGTTGAGGTCATTTTAAATACTTTATACAGTCCCAATCAAAAGTTTAAGACCACTTAAAAAGTGGCAAAAAAAAAAAAATCACATTTTGCATAGTTGAACCTTAATAAGGTTCCAAGTAGAGCTTGAGAGCAACCTCTACTTGTTTTGCCATAATAACGAAAAATTTTGTAAACTTGGGTGTCTGTGTCATCTAGCCGCAAGTTGAGCAGCCGCCTCTACTTTTTTGGTTATACCCGAAAAAATAAAATGGGGGGTTGTTACTTAAAAGATCTCCTTGTTCAATTTGAACACAAAAATGTCATGTTTCTATCTTGAATGAAATCAAATCATGTATGATCTGTATGAAATTTAACAACTTAATTTTCTTGTTGAGATGACATGATACAATCTAGTAAGAGTGGTTAGTTGCTGGACTCATGAAATTCACAAGATCGCACAGGAACTGCAGGAAAATCACTAGGAGCTATAAGAGGCAGACAACGACATACACACCACCAGGCACGTGCAGAGGGGGGGGGCTAGAGGGGCTTGAGCACCCGCCCCTTTCCTGATGGGTTCCCAAAGTGCCCTTTTGTTGAGGCAACTTTTTTTAAAAAAAATTATTATTATTTTTTTTTTAATGTGTGTGTGTGTGTGCGTGCGAGTCCTGTCTGTGCCCCTCAACAATAATATTTACTACGTACAGTGTAGTGTGTAGCACACAGGAGTATTAGCTTATTACGTACACGTTGGTAAGCTGTCTTGTTGCAACTGACGAACTGAAACAAACGAGCGCGCTGTGTGTGCAACAGCGCGACAAACATTACCTGTCCTTTTATTAACTGCACAAGTAGTGCTGGTCATAGCTGCTGGCTACCTGTGTAAGGCTGTCATGGGTCTGTAGCTCTGTCACCGTTTTAGGGAACATATTTAGTTTTAAAGTATTTAGAACATATTTAGTTTTAAAGTAAGTTTCCGGGCTTTTCCTGCCTTTCTGGAGGGATTATATTTCACTAAAAAACGATCTAATATGCATGTCCACATAATAATTATTATAATTATAATATATTAAAAAACACAAGCTGTATTTTAAAGAACATACATTAAGAAGCAGATTATATTAGATTTATATTTTAAATAAGACAAAAGTTGGATTTTACAGCAGTAAAATGATTGTATCTCTACAGTTTAAAAATGTAATAAACTTTGCCCCTGCACAGAGTGGATAGTGAAACAAATGGAATCATCATCAATACATTATTTCATATTTATTACTTCCCCCTCCTCTTTGCTTTATTATTGTAGCTCTAGTAATAAATAATAATGTAAGGATTCTGGATCAGCACCATGATGCCCATAGTATATACAGTATTCTGAAGAAGGTCTAAAATGTCACTGTGTGTGCGTGCATGTGTGTGTTTTATGTATATGGATTATTTTAAATTATTACTCATGATATAACATTGTCCAGACATGCCTGGTAAGGACATGAGGAGGAAACAGAGCTGTGTGAGGCTACTAAAGGCAGGGCTATAACATTTTTCTCTCATCATTTTATTATAGATTAAGTGCTGGAGTTGTTAGGTGTGGATAATTAAATTATAGTTTATTGCAATAGCAAGTTGTGCCTTGTTCTCAGAAAGACAGCAAGTGGAGAGTGATATATAAAATGATGGGATGGAAGGAAGAAGAGAAGCAAAGAGTGATTCACAGGCAGAGCCTAAGCGCTGTCACCAATCTTTGCATTTAGTTATTATCTCATGACACTTGTTTAATCAGCTACCATCTCTCCTATGGACTTTTTAATGTCTACAGTCTCAGATCAACACAGCCCTGCCCTCCAGCACTATCCACAGCAACCCCTCAACAGCAACATTGTACCCATCAGGTAAAACATCGGCTACGTTTGCTTTGCCTTGTTGCCCATATTAGATTCTTGATGAATGTGTGTTGTTGTTATTCAGCCTGGCTCAATGTGCCCCTTTTTAGCTTTAAGCACCCGCCCCTTTAAACCTCTCTGCACGGCCCTGCACACCACATGTATGCTATTACTATTTATTGTGGTTTAACCTGTCAAGGACAAAAATGTCGCGCTAAACAGCAGCACGTTTAAGCTTGATCAGCTGTTGTTAGAATTTATTTAATATTAATTTCTAGTATAAGCTGAGGTTTGCTGGAGCCACAGCTGTAAAAGCTGCTGGTCATGATATCGGTTTGTATATCTGGTGAGAGGGAAACATGAAGATGAAACCAGGAGATGTCCTTACTGAATCATCAGAGCTGAACAGGTGAGGGAGAAACAGGTTTACCTTTCAGGTGACATGAATGAGTTGAAGGGAAGTTATGGTAAAATGGTAAATGGCCTGCATTTGTATAGCGCTTTACTCAGTTCCTAAGGACCCCAAAGCGCTTTACACTACATTCAGTCATTCACCCATTCAGTGCCCTGGGGTGCACTGACAGAGGCGACGCTGCCGGACACTGGCGCCACCGGGCCCTCTGACCACCACCAGTAGGCAAACATGGGGTTAGTATCTTGCCCAAGGACATTTGGCATGCAGCCAGGAGGCAGCCTGGGATCGAACCACCGACCTTCTGATTAGTGGCTGACCTGCTCTGCCACCTGAGCTACAGCCACCCCAGTTATGAACTGTTTCTGAGAGACAAATAACACCAGGATCCTTTTCTATGTCGCTGACAGCTGGTAACTGTGCAGGGGTGGATCTAGCAAAGTTTTGCCGGGGGGGCCAGATGGGGCATTAACAGGGAGAGGGGGGCACAAAGAAATACTTTCTTATTCTCATTTAAAATGTCTGGCTGTTATTAAATAATTATCTGAAGCTTACAACTAGGGCTGCACGATTTTGCATAAAATGAGAATCACGATTTTTTTGGCTTAGAATTGAGATCACGATTCTCTCACGATTTTCTTTTCCAGTATAAATATTTATTGCACTTATTAACTGCACATCAACTTTGTAACAGTTGCGACTGAACATAAAAACAATAAATAAACATAAAAACAACAAATGGCTCACGTTTTGTTGTTGCCGCAAAATGTTGTACTGCTTGAAATTCCATCTCCACCGTTGCTGGACACTGCGTGTATAGAGCAGGTAGTGCAACAATAGAAAAATAGTTGCGGGACGGCACTGTGTAGCGTTTGTCTAGGGTGTTGATCATTTTCCTGAATCCCTCGTTTTGCACAGTGTTGATGGGAGCCATATCTTTGGTCAGGTGATAAGTAATAGCTTCCGTAATTTCTTTGTGCCTGCGGGAGTTCGACGTGAAGCGCTGTATAAAGTTCCCGTTATTGGTGTTTGGGTGGTTGACCGGGACGGATTTTCTCCTGTCACTTTCTCGTCATCCCTGACGTGCTCTCCGTTGTTTTTTCCCTGCTAATTTTAGCAGCCAGCTTCTGTATCACGTGGTATAAGGCTCCGCCCTTGTCATTTGTTGAGCAGGAAGAGTGAGCGCTTGTTTTCATGCAGATTACGTCCCGGATCAAAATGCGGTACAATCGTGGTCGTCTTTTTTTTTTTTTTTTTTAAATCGTTGTCATTTGGAAATGAGATCGCACATAAGTATGAATCGAGATCGCGATTTTCTAACGATTAATCGTGCAGCCCTACTTACAACCAAAGTTTTTATCTGATGTAAAATGTATAGAAATCATACATATACCAACAAGACTGTACATCACTGTCACAACAGCGTTTGTTTTCATTCAAAGGCTTTATGGCTTTAATACCTGGTGGGCCGGTCTCTAGTCAAAATGCCCGCACTGTTTTTTTTGTCCCAGTCCAGCCCTGGGCACGACACGCAGTGAATTAATCTGAGAAGGTGCATCAAAAAATAAATGGCGGCGCCAGCGGTGCACATCGCAAATCAGCTCGAATAGACACATTAGTTGTGCCTCTTCTTAATGACTGTATCTTAGCTAACAACCCCAACTACCAGATTCAACTTATAATTGGCTAAAAATAACTTAGCCTACTGGTAAGAGGGACGTTGTTAGCTTTCCACATTCCGACACTTCAAAAGCTTCAGGAGCTGTTAGCTCAGCACAGCATCAGCACCACGGAAATACACGGATACATCCGTAGACTCGAGACACAATGCGTTTTTGGGACTTTCAGGTGTATGGACCAATGCTTTATTTTCTGAACAAACCAGAAATCTTTAATGAGCAGCTAGATTTGTCTCGCATTAACTGGCTGAGTTAATGCGACATCGAAGCAGCTGGAATCCACAGCTGTGCGTGTTCATGGAGCTGCATTTTCACCTGCTGGGCATCACTACCTGACAAGTTTAACTGTCTTCAGAACATTGCAGAGACCTTATTGACAGTATTTAGCTCTACATATCTGTGTGAGCAGATTTTCTCTCACATGAGTGTCCTCAGGTAGCCGTCTGAATGCTGGACACTCGGAGACATGTGTCTCTGAGTGGGAGACCAGAGATCACATTAACATGTGTGTCTCTGTATTAACAAACATGCCATATTGGCTTAGTTTATTTTTCTTATCATTGTTGTGAGGAGACCATAAATAGCATATGTATTTTCTGTTGTACAGTTCATTTGCTGTTATGGATAAAAAGTCTTTTTTTGTTTCAAAATAGCTGATAACTATTCGCTGATAGCTGCCAACATCTGCAAACAAATACAATACTATAAAGTGGTTCTATATAGTGTGTAACTTTTCATATAGAGCGTTATTAAATTTATTGCTAATGCAATCATATGGCACACTGACTTCTGAGGAAATTTTAAATGGCACTCGCATTCAGAAAGTTTGCCTACCCCTGCTCTAGACTTTGTTGAACATTATGTAATATGAAGACAACATGTAGTATTTAAGTGACCAAGTAGTACTGGGCTAAACGTTATTGAATAGTGTTGAAATAAAATGACAAAATTGCGAAGGATTAAAATATTCCAAGAGCTCACCTTACTTCATCTAAACATGTTTCAATCGCGTTTTATCAACACAAAATGCACAAGTTTATTGAATATGAATAAGTTGTGTTGATTTAACTCAGTTGTTTAAGTTTCTGCCGAAGCAAAACAGTTGTGTGCAACCAATGTCCACTATTGAATTATGGCCTTTTTTTTCAGTGTACATATATATAAACAGACTTATGCCAATGCAAACAACAGGTGCTAGAAATTCAATTCAGCACTCAGTATATTACTTACTGAGAGGAATAAACCTTAAGCCATATTTTCAGTCAAGTGTTAAACGAAACACATTCTTGATTCAGTGAGTAATCTAATGCTTGCCTCTCGCACCATGGTGTTTGCTTCGTAAACATGGCATCCGGTTGCTGCATGTGCTGACCAACACAAGCTGTTTGAAAAGCCTGAAGAAATCTGACTAAGGTGTTCACATGCCCCATTAAGTGGAGAGACTGGGCTGAATATAAAGGCTCTGCTTATTACAATTATGACTTTATCCTGATCAAGATAAGTTCTAGAATAGATTTTTTAAAAGTTCTTGCTTATGTGTGTGTGCTTTCTTGTGCCCATGTGTGTTTCACAAGAGAGACCTGCACACATATTTACCAGCAACCAGGGAAAGTGTCCTACTGATGTCATTAAACCCTGAAATCTCCCTCTGTCAAAAGAATGCTGCCTCTCTTCTGAAATGGAGGGGTGGAGCGTGCTTCCCTCAGGTAGCCACCATGAAGAGCTGGCAGATGGAGGCTGCAGCTGTTCTCAGGTAGGAACGCAGGCTGGAGACTGGCTTGCATTCCCTCTGGACCAAGCCCATCTCAGTGGGGAATTCACAGCTAGGGCTCTTCACATTGGCAGCCTTTCAGACTGGACTGCAAATGGAGCTAAAGGTTCACACTCCTCTCCTTTACTGTTTCCTGCCTATGCCATTTTTCTCCCTCATTTGAACCTAAACTGAGCTCCAGGATGCATATCTGATGTAAACGCATTAGAGAAAATAGGCACATTTGAATCTGTATTTAATTGGAGTCTCACAATAACATGTAATTTGTGCTCATAACATTTGTTCTGGATTTGTCCATATATTTAATCTAATGTTGACAGCACCTGGATTGCTTCTGTTTCGTAAATGCAATGTTTAGTTATAAAGTCAATTGAGACATTTTCATATTAGCACACAAATTTATGTGTGGGAAATGGTGAACAACACAAGGACACAAAGCAGGGAGGAAAATGAAAATCATGAAATTCTTAAAATGGCAAGGAAAAAATAAATTGCTGTAGCTGTTGCGTGCTACTACATTAATTCAGTCAAGGTCTGAAGTATCGACAAAGCAGCCAGACTAAAAGAAAATGCATTGATCAGATGCAAAACTGAAGTATGTTTGTGGGCGGATATGAAGAGAAATTCAAATTTTACTGTACAAGAAATTAAAGTACAGCTTTATGCTTTGATCTTCCAAAAACAGAGTTCACAGTATGGGCAGAAATCTGTGCCATCAGAAACTGAATTTGAATAAGTTAAATTTGAATTTGAATTGCTCGGATTGAATCTGAATTGTAACTTGAATAAATGCTTTTAAAAACTGAATATGAATTAGCCTAATTTGAAATTCAATTTATTGGTTTGAAAATGATCATCACTAAATTGAAATTGAATAGTTTGAAAATGGATTCATTTGATTTGGAACCGTATTTTATCCTTTGTGTGTTTGATGTTTGTTTATTTACACAGTTTGCTGTTTCAGTGATAGTTGTATATCATATTATATCACTTCAAACAGATGTGATCCAGTAATGCTGCACTAATGAATTAGACCAACTATTCACTTTAGCTAAAGTTATTAAGTTAGCTAAAGAGTTGGGATGCTGTGTAAGACATAAATAAAGCTAAAATACCAAGGTTTGGACATCGTTTTGCACGTTTCCCTACTATAGGGGTCTCTGCAAGCATACAGGGCTCTGAGAGGGTACAATATGACAACTTTGGAATTCTACTAGAAACAGTCTATCATATTTGTTTGTCAAAGCTGAATCCAGGGCAAACTACGCTAAATTAGCGTTTTTAGCTAACAGCTACAATAAGCATAAAAGTTACTGTATGGCTATCATTTGTTAACATGACGCTTGTTCTTATACATGTAATACATTTATTACCAACCTGACAGTTTATCCGCTGGTCATTCGACATGACGAATGACTTCTGAAGTCTTAATTCAGCTCAAGACGCTGTAGATTCCCGTCAATGACACTTTCGGTCTGCTAGTAAAACGTAGTTCTATTAATCTGCGCTTGATTACTCTTGAACCGGAACTGGATGTAAGTCCCAAAAAACTGAATTTTGGAACTGAAATTGAATTGTATAACTGAAACTGAATGGTGAGAAGTGAATCTGAAATTATTCGAGAGCTACATTTTTAAAGGATAAAATACGGTTTCAAAGCAAATGAATTCATTTTCAAACTATAAAATTCAATTTCAATTTAGTGATGATCATTTTCAAACCAATAAATTGAATTTCAAAGGCTAATTCATATTCAGTTTTTAAAAGCATTTATTCAAGTTACAATTCAGATTCAATCCAAGCAGTTCAAATTTAACTTATTCAAATTCAGTTTCTGATGGCACAGATTTCTGCCCATATCACAGAGGAATCTGCTTACAGTCTGAATGACAAATAATATTCTTTCAAATAATAAAAAAAAAAAGTAAGTCAAATTAACCAGGACCGTCACCTTTATTTTTATAGGCCAATGTACAACTGAGGTACTGCTATAGAATAATATATGTTATTATGGCACTAGGGAAGCTGCAGGCAAAAGCTACCAGTCTGAAAAGTCACTACTTACATTTAGGAAAATTTAAGTAGTGACTTTTTGAAGAATAAAACGTAAATATTTTCCAAGTAAGTATGTACCTATAAATTGTGAAATATTTGTTCTTGAATATGTTAGTGACAATAAAATAATTCCAATGCACAGTGAATCCACAATCAAATCTGAAAAGACGTCTGTGACTCTGTGACAGTTGAAAGCCCTTTTGCACACATCAAATCTGATTTATCTCTGAGCTAAAAAAAATCCTTATGTACTTGTCTGCTGCTTTCCATCTATGTCTTCTCCTTTGTGACTGAAATAGATTTAACTAGAGACCATCTTGCAGTGGGTTCATTCCAGCCATGACGTCCATCAAAATGTTTGACATTGTGACCCATGAACACTCAGTAGTGATTACTATTTTTTTTCCACCTGCCTAAACATAACTGTATATGTATGTGTGTAACATTATGGGTATTTATAATCATCTTCAAAAGCATGTCCTCATATCATCACTCATGTAATTTTAGGTTAAGAAAATAATGTGAACACAGTTGTGTATCCTCAATTTCGGACCTAGAGACAGTTATTTTAGGGTGACTTATGACTGTGATAGGCTCGAGGACTTTGGCAGGTTGTTTTTCATATATGTAAACTTTGTAGAATATACAGGTATAAATATATCACATAGGTATTTGTATCTTGGTATTCCGATAAGAAGTAAATTAAGAGCAGCATTGCCGATACTAATACCGATATTTTAACCAATAAAGAGCAGTGTGTCATCATTTGTAAGCTGAATCATCGTACAGTTGCCAAATTATTAAAAGATTTTAATAAATATGAAACAAAAGTGTTGTGATTTTAACTAGCCACAATAATTAGTTAATATGGGAAAAGAAAAACTTTTCTTATATAATGACATTATGTTTTTTAGAGACCTGAAATGTAAATGTGCCAGTCTTTAAAGGACAAGCTTCCTTTTCACTTCCCAAAGATTTACAGATGTGGATAGAACAGGATGACATGCTGCAGAAAAGAAAATCTGTCATCAAGCCAGACTGTTTCCTTAGGAATCTATTGTAGCAGAATATTTATTCTTTAAACTGACAGCATGTTTTGATGTGCTATTTCTCTGTTATTTCATATTAAATATGTACTGTAGGAGAAAGGCCCAGTGGATGATCTCTGATCCCAGCCACCAGGTTTTGTCCACAAGCCATCAGGCTACTGATATGGTGAAATATCAGACAGTTTACACACCACAAACGTTTTACCACAAACGTTTGCACCTTTTTAATATAGATGTGTATATTTGAACTGTAAATACCATATTGTATTTCTGTACCACTTATTTATTGATATATTTTTTGCACCATGACCATGGCAAATTCCTTGTTTTTGTACAAACTTGGCAATCAAAGTGATTCTGATTCTGATATTGATATCAGGTAATATGGAGAGGAGAGGCTAATTTAAAAAAAACAAACAAAAAGACTAGCTAGCGCAATTGTAATCTGAATAAATGTTTTTGTCTTTCTGTTCTTTTTCCCCGTCTGTTTTTTTACTGTCTTGAATGAGTTCACCTGAGTCATATAAACCCTCTTGCTTGGGGTTATATAGAAAGAAATGAAAATACACCAACTATATCCTTTCTTCATTTTTTCTTCCTCTGTTCTTTTAGAATTAATGTCAGTTTTCTCTGTAATTGTTTAATATGTGCGCTTGAATTAAAAAAAAAAAAGTTTAGTGTAAAACTGCCAAATTAAACATTCAGCACCCCCCACTGTGCTGTGGCAACCCCTTTTGGCAAGTAGTCCTAGTAACAGTAGCTACACACTCACACAAACACACTATTTTAATGCATACATAGTGTATTATGTAGTATAAGTAATTCTGAAGTCTTTTTGTTAACACAATGATTTCATCTTGCAGCATGTTTAGAGCAAGCCTGTTTTAAATACTATGCCATCATTCCCATTATTTTATCTCATAGTAACCACTAAAATAATAATGAAATCATATACAGAATAATAAAGGGTGTCTTTTTATTTGTTGCCGTCTTTCAGGGTACTAGAGCATAAAATTGGAATATCATTCCATGATGGTAGTGGAAGAAAAAAAAATAATAATAATAATTTGATGGCCGCAACTCAATTGTATATTTTGTAATTACCATAAAAGGTACTGGGGAAGAACCAAAGCATTTAAGGTGGATGGCTTTTTCATTTTATAATTTGATGGCTTTTTTTCCTTTCCTGTCAAACTTTGTCTGTCAAGGGAGCAAGTCTGGAAGAATGTAGAAGCAACATCAATACCTCTGCACACATTATATTTTAAAGGAAATTAATGTGCTCAAAGGTGCCAGCATGAAGACTGAACTCTGATAGGACAGGGGAAAGCATTTTCATCTACTCCACTTCTCCAGGATGGCTTCATAGCATGATACAAAAAGACAAGAAATACAGTTTTGTTATATAGTAGACCAAGGTTACTCTTAAGAAAGCTGAATCTTAATCACAGAACAAAAGTGCAAAAGTAACGCTGGAAACATGTCAACGGCTCTTTCAAATTCTTCAAACCACTCAGTGAAACAACCTTGTGCACTTTTGTTTATTTAAGTTCTTTATACTCTAAAGGACTTTATACTCAAAACATTACTGTCTTGTTTTTTTTGATTGACCTAATGTACTTTAGCAACAATGCTCTGAGCTGGTAATTTTCACAAGGGTCCGAGAAACTTTATTTCTAATAAGATGGGTTCTGTGGTTCCGACCTTACCTGAAGGTCAAAGCCATGAGGCTCCAGGGAAGGTAGCCGAGAGAGGTTCAAATCTTATCCAGAGAAGATGGCAGGTAGGAGGGCAGGAAGGTGATAGTGGTGAGTATTTTTGTTTCCAAGGCAAAGAGGTTGCAGGGCGAAGCGATGAATCGGTGAAGCATCCAGAAGTTTGAGCTGTAGGTCTTGACAACTGAACTGTGCATAGAAAGAGATCAGGATAAGTACAAGGTATGGATAAAGCAACAAGCTACAAGGAGGCCTAGTTACCACCGTGAGGTAGCTGACAAACTGGCGGTGAATTGAGGGCTGTGTTGGTGAAGACTATCACCTAGCTGATTGCTGTTGATGGATTGCAGGTGATAACGACAGGTGAGGAACCAGAGCTCCACAGACACAGAAAAACACAGGATCCAAATGGAAAAGTATTATTCGAAGCACATAGCGCACACTGTGGGAATTTACGACTGTGTGTAAATTCCCCCTAATTTTGGTATGATCCGAGCTCAGGCACTAGGCGACTGAGCACCGCACATGAACGAGGGGAGAGAAGCTGCTGCCTGCGAGTTTCCTGTAGGAGAAGTGCAGACAGAGGAGAGCTTAAAGCTGGGCATACACTGTGCGATTTTTTCAGTCGCGTTATTCAGCTTCTGCTCGAACTGTACGATTGACGCGCAGGGGTTAGAAGTTCGTAGGTCACGATGCAGGGTCTCACACTATACGGCCTGATGCGACCCGACTGCTCACACTGTGCGTCCATAAAAATGAAGGTTATAACAGAAAATCTGTCGCTCCCTCTCCCTCTCTGTCTTTCACTCACACAGACACACACCACCACCATCAACTTTGCTAAATTGCTAACGAAAAACATTGATCAGGCAGCTGTGATTGAGTAGCAATGTAAATCCAACTATTTTCACGGTTGTTGTGGTCGTGATGATTTTGTGAGGCCACATGGAAAAGGCTCGGATGAGCTTTCCAAAGTTCTACAAGTGCCTCCATCGCTTGTGTCCAGATCACACGCTGCACTGCTGTGCTACTCTGTCTTTTTCACCGCCGTTTATGTGTTTGCGCGTGCGCAGTGTGAGCGGCTGCGGCGACACCCTCATGACCGTCGTGAGGGTGTCGAAACAGGTTTGAAAATCCTCCCGACCAAGCGACTGATGATCGGGAGCTGGTCGTGAGGTGTTAATCGCTTCTCGTTACCCCACGTATACTACACGATGCACGACGCACGATGAAGGCCAAAATCGGGCCGATCACCAAAACGGTCGCACGATTGAAAAATCGGCTCAAAATGCGCCAAAAATCGCCCAGCTTTAGTTTGACCAGGTACTAAAGCAAATCATTCGCACTGTACAAATGTAAATATGATGGTGTATCACAAAAGATTGATATCAAACTGATCACTTGACCCATATTACGATACTTGCTCTTGGAGTGAATCAAATGGCGAAATGAAAGCCGAACAACAATGCTGTTTTTTTTAGAGAGTCTTAGCTTACATGTGTGTTCATTTCATATTTTCAGTTGTTACCCTCCACGGCTAAATAAAGCACTCTAAATCGGTTTCAGTTATGTACTGATGTACACAACAATGGACATTAGAGGGTTCTTTCAAAGAAAAAACTCAGATAAAATGTTACTCTGTATATTGTGCTTTGTATGTTGTTCAATATATTTCTATGCAAAACAAGAGAATTTTCAATACACAGCAATATATTCACAGTTGAAACCACATATTTACATACACTTTATTTTATTTTTTTTACTGTTACTGTTAAACATCAATTTAGAGTAAACTTTTTTGTTTTAGATAAATAAATATTGAAATATCTTTTGAATTAGTTAAATGTCAGTAGGGCTGTTCGATATAACGATATATATCGGATGATGATATAAAAACATCTATCGTTTCATTTTACGCTATCGTTTGTTTCGTGGTGTCGCAAAATAAACTGTTTACGGCAATATTTCTTCATCGTTTTGATGGTCACTGTAGTGGCTATATTAATTTCTTAAAGTTCTCTCTTTCTCTTATATTTAATATAACCACACTACAGACGGACAAGCGCCTGTTTTTATGCGTTGTCGTTAGCAACAACGACGGTAAAACCATCGCGTGTCAGCTTGTTTATTTTCCATATAAACCTTTCACAATAAAGCTCAAGATCCTGTTGAGACTTTTCAAAATAAACTGAATCACGTGAAAGAGTATGCAGAGTATTTACGGATGAGAAGCAAAAAAGAGCCGCAAAAATAAACCTTAGACTCAAACGTTAGAACAGGCTTTTCCCCGCAGCACGCTGTGCAATAAATACTCACAAAGAAAATGGCGGCCGTTACAACTTATGTCTAAAAATGTATCATTTCATGCATCGGTTAAAACACTCGACTCCAGGGACACGACACCCAGCTGGAAACACTTCACGCAAGTCGAGCTGGCCGAGATTCACAGAATTTACAGAAAATGTTAGATTTTTGTGATTTATATCGTTATCGGGACGATAGATGTCTTATATCGGGATATGAGATTTGTGTCATATCGCACAGCCCTAAATGTCAGAATAAAGAGAGAGAGCTGTCTATTTTAATCACTTTCATCAAATTTAGGAGTATATATACGCACTAAGTTTATTGTGTCCTTAATTAATAAGAAAACTCCAGATGATTCCATTCTGAGCTTAAGAAGCTTCTGATAGGTTAATAGAGTCCATTTGAGTGAATTGGTGGTACACCTGTGGATGCATATAAGGCACCCGCAAAATACAGAGCCTGTTTCTTTGACATGGGAAAATCAACAGATATCAACCAAGTATTCTGCATGCTTAGGTGTTTGATTTTATACACATTTATAATGATATTGTGATGATTCATTAGCCAGTATAGGACTAACAATTAACACAATAATGCCTTCATTTGCAGATTAATAGACATATATTGAATATTAGAACATAAATAACTATTATTTCCTATTGTAAGACAGTTACTTCATCAGTTATAATCCCTTTTGTTGTAGGCAAATTATTATTGCACAATAATGCAGTTTACCATTTAAATTGGGTTAAAAAGCCTACTTCTCAATTGCATGTGCTGGCATTCTTGGAAGTCTCCCACAGGATATTTCAAAATTGTGTTTTTTAAAAAATTGCAAGAAGAGAAAAAAATAAAAACAGGGAATTGTCTGGATCCAATTTCGAAGAGGAGTTTGGAAGTCCAGAGAAGTGGTATATTCTTACCCCCAAATGCACTTTTTGCCTTTTTTTTTACTTTGTACTGCAGTTATATTGTTAAAGATGAAGTGTTGGGCATATGACATGTTTCATTCACTGGTATCTGGTTTATTAATGAGTCTTTATTGGACCACCAAATCTGCCGACTGAGAATAGATGCTCAGATGTTGTTGGAATGAACATGCATAAATAAACTGGCTTCCTGAAACATTTCACTATACATTTATTATATGTAATTTTTTGCCATTTTGCTATTGATTTATACATTGTACAGAAAACATCCTGAGGTAACGGACAAAGACAGACACGAACTACAAGCAAATTAAAGTGCAGTGACTGATACTTTTGGCACTGTCTTTATTACAGTAGTTTTTGATGTAAAGATATCCAAGTAAAAAGTACACTTATTGTCCAGCTGATGCTAGCATTTCAGAAATCTCTACCTCCTTGTTTGTGATTTCCAGGAGGGAACTAAATAAGTCATACCTTACAAAGTTAGATTTTTTGTCCTCACACTGGGAGCTTCCTATCCTGTAATTATTTCCAGTACACAGTTGAAGGTTGGCTAACTACATTTTTAAAAAAGCTTCTTCAACACCATTGAGACAATGCAAAAGGACTTAACAGGTTCTTTTTTTTCTCAGCACTTACACTTTCTGACAAAGATAAATGGGTGAAAAGGTTCTGACCCTGCAGTGTGTTTAATAAATTAGATGAGACATTGATTCATTTGCCAGGTCAAATCACCAAAAGCTTCATTAAATGACAGTCTCTTTGGGCCATAAATAATTCATATTCATCACTATAACATTCAGGGTTTTAAATTGCACTGAAGGATATAAGCTGATGACAGTGTCAACTACCTCATAAAACTGCATGTTTAGCAAAACATTACTGGATAACAGCCACATAACCAACAACGAACCATAATTCTGTCAGTGGTATACCTACAGAGGCCCAGTCATTAAGCTTGTAGTCCAGCACTTGGTATGCAGGTATAACAGGGAAAAGAGCAAACAGAATCCTGGACTGCTTTTTGGTTTAGCAGTCTATCCCAGAGGTGGCAAAGTACTGTTGCAGCTTTTGAATATGTATGTGAGTTATTGGTCCTGGGGGAGCCGCTATATATCCGAGGAATGGCGAAAGGGTGACAATGGGGGCCCAGTCTTCTTTTTCCTTTATCTGGGGCTGTCTACCTCCTGATGTATCTCTCAGCACTACTTGTTCAGATTGCCTCATCTATCATTGGCCTCAGATATGAAAATGTGGATCCCTGCTTTGGGGCCCAGTGACATTGTTACGAGCGCAATCTGGAAGCATCATGGGGGAGGCCCTCATCCAAAGTTGAGGTGGGAGGCGAGGAGGGTGGGGTTGCTAGAGAGAAAGTCACAAGGAGAAGAAATGCTCTACTGTGCATCTTTTCATTTTTTATCACTGCATTTTTTTAAAGAAAAGATTGATTTTTGCCAGCACTGAGATAAGTAATGAACAATACTGAGGTCTTCCCACTGCAGGAGTCTGTTTAAGAGCTTATTAGACTGGTGAAATCATTTGTATATCATTTGCTTTATGTGTGGAATGTAAAACTAATAAATTACACATGATTCAGTTACTGTCTGTTTTCAAGGACATATGGCCAGCAGCATGGCAGCAATCAACACAGCGCTGTTGCTGTGAAATTAAAGACGTGTTTATGATTATGTTCCCATGCCAAATCTCTCACACCCGCATTTGTTTATTGGCCTCCCTTAATAATGTGTGAAGGGGGATCTTAATTAGATTAGGCTTAATAAAGGAGTTACCAATTTGCATTACACAAGGTCATTCATTATCTTTTCAAACTTGGAAAGCCAGGTTATCTGTTCAGAAAACTTGTTATAGCTGCTTGAAGTAGACACAACTCCAGAATTGGCTCAGGCACCTTTGCTTATGTGAGTGGCAGCATGCCATTGAGTGGATGTATTGGTTTTTCATGGTGCCAAAATGGTTTGACGTAAATATGTATGACTTCCAGATGCGAAGACAGAGAACAGCAAGCATGAGTAAAGTTTAGAAATAAATGCTTGAAAGGTTTTGTTTTTTCGTATAGTGCATTTTTATTTTGGCTAATTTCTGTTCACATGCCTCTGAATACAAACTTTTTTTTGCAAAGTCATAGTATTGAAGATTCTATTGTGAAGGAGGTTAAAGATTTTCAAAAGTCCATATGTATTTCACAGGGTCATCTGCAATTTTCTCTCCTCTTTGTACCAAACTGAATATGTGTGCATACTAGGGCTGCAACTAACGACAATTTTGGTAAGTGACTGATCTAAAAATTCTTCTTTGATTAGTCGATTAGTCAACGATTATTTAAATAACTCCTGTCACCACTTCCTGTGGGCAAACCTCCTGTTCTAGGCTTCAGTACCTCACTTTCTCAAGTCTGCCCACCTGTTAATAATCACCCTGTTGTCTAGTCCCACAGCAAATAAAAATACTGACCCAGGAAAAATAAATTTGAAAATAATCCAATGTGTTTTTAACATTACTCAATTGAACTGTCAGAATAAAAATGAAATGAAAATATTAGGTAATACAAATTAGGGCACTAGCAGTATTTAAACAAAAAATTAATGTGCAAATAGGAAACTAAAAATGGCTTCTGTCCAAGATTTTATTTTCCAGTCCAAAATAACAAGTTTAACTTTACAGATGATTCAGTTCATGAATGAGACGCTTGCTCTTACCCCAGCTGCAGGTGATAACCATGTCAAAGATGCTCTGTCATGACTTAAGCCATTTGAGAAGCATGAGAGCCTCTTTTCAGGACAAAGTCATTTATACACTTTTGCTTTATATTAGTAAAGCAGAACAATACAGAATTAAAAAAGACAGTTACTAATCACAAATTTCGTTATATATCATAGTTTCTCAGATGGTGTAGTGTTCAATGCCAGTTAAACTGTTTTACTGATCATATATATATATATATATATATATATATATATATATATATATATATATATATATATATACATATATATATATATATATATGTATATATATACACACATAGGTAAGCCCTATGTATAATTAATTTTTGATATGGTCAAACTGATAGATTAACTACCTAACTTCAGATGGAAGAGGTTTACTATTCAGAATAAACACTATTGTTAATGTGAGAAAAAAACTACAACAAACTAGGAGGCAGTGTAGCTATGCCAGTGTAATGGTTTACTATCACATTTCACTCATTAACATTAGCTAACAAAACTGAAATGGTGTTTACTTAGCAGGCATCTTACTAAGAAGTTTCCACCAGGTAAGCTAACATAAAAACTACAGTACAAACACTAACATAAACAAGGTATCAACATGAAGCACTGACTTAATTCTCTAAAACTGACCCATTCAGAGTTGACATGACAGCTGCAGGGTGCTGGTGCTCGTGCACTGCTGTCAGGCTGTCGTGGATTTACTGTGAAATTTTACATTTTGTTAAATCTCATTTTCCATTTTCTTCCATCCTCCTGTTTAGCTGTTCCTCGTGGTTCTTCTTCGTTAGTATGAAGTGCAGTCTTGCCAGATGATAGAGTCAATACTGCCCCCGTAGCTTCCTTTAGTGTATTGCAGTTGCAAAAACACATTTATGTGGTATTAGTATATGATGCGATGACAATAAAGTTCCACTTTGACAAATTTTTATAGGCGATGTCATTGAGTATAGCGACGAATTGTTGCAGCCCTAGTGCACACCCAAAGAGAGAATATATATTATTTGTGTCCAAAAGTTGATTCTGTTCATCTGGACAACCAGATGAACAGAATCAAGTTTGGAAATTTACTTACCAGGATGATTGAGAATGCATCAAGACGATATATTATTTGTGGCTTTTTGAACATAGAATTGTCACTCTACACACATCCTTTATTGACAGGTATGCACATTTCTAGCTATTAGGTTGTTGCAGAGAGTACTCCCTAATGATGCCTAAAGGAGAGATCTGAGGTCTGGAGCTGTCTGGATTGTCATGTAACACAGCTGAGGTGAAAGTATGAACAGAGGAGGAGACCTGTGTGCTAATCCCACAATCAACGGTGTCTCCACGGAGGGGTTTAGCATAAAAGCAACAGCTGCAGTGCTGCATTGGTCACCCAACAAAAACCCCAGGTCATCTGGCAGAGGTTTAATCAGCACCCAAAACACAGCAGTTCAACTGAGCAGATTAAAGTCAGTGTTTCCTTTCTTTTCCCTTTCTCCTGTACATTTTGAATGTCTTTCATACCCATATGTTCAAGGTTGACATTGCATATGAAGCAGTAGGTAGGTTCTAAAGTCTCTGGTATATTGAGAGAAACAAAGCACGTTAAATCTATATCGACTTTATTTGTCACTCAAGACTCTCTTCAGACAGTCTTTCAAGGGCCATGAAGCAGTTCTAATGTGAAAATTAAAGATTTTCTGTGTGAACACATGTTTTAACAGAAATCTCTGATTACTATAATGGAGTAAGACTTTGTAATTCTAGCTGTCTGAATGGCTGCATTAAATTACAGAGGAGAAAGGTAAATGTCTACCCAAACACTGAGTCTGACATAATTCTATGTCTACCAAATGGATCAAACTGTATAAACAATAGCCAAGATACCAATTACAGTATAACTTGGCACTTACTGCTGTCTACTGTCAGTGGCAGTGTGGCTCAGGAAAAGGGGAATTAATGTATAATTCATGTACAAATAAACCTTTCAGTGCAAAGACAAATTTGTACCAGCATCACTATTCTAAAAGACTGACACAATGGGTACATGGACCTCCCTCGTGTGTGTGCCTTCAGACACTTCCCCCTGCCTTTTCAATTATAATGACTTTGGAACTAGCGCTGCAGTGGATGTCATAATATCTCAGTGACTCATCTCCTCTCTGTGGACTTGTGTAAATAAGGCTTGTTTTGGGACGAAATACAACTTTATTGACTCCTTGGTGTTGTGTTTGCAATTATGCTCAGTTTGCAGGTTTGTTTGTTTTTTGTCTTTTAATAATTATCATTTAAATCCTTAAATGTATTATACTCAAAAAAATTTATACAGAAATTTTGTATCTCTTTCACCATTAAGCCTTGGTTATACTCTGTTGTGAACATGGACAACTAAAGACCTAGTTGCCATGAAGCTATTCCTTGTATACTTCTTTGAAGCCCTCTGCCTGGGGGCAATAATTGATTTCTTGTACAGTAAATTCTACACAGTTAACACTGCACAGTCACAATAAACCTCACCATCCTATCAAAATTTATGTCACTCAGGCCCAAGTAGACCCTAGCGGACACAGAAAGCATAATTGAGGCTTTAGAGTAAAATCTGCCTAACCTAGAAAGGTTGATGGACTGACATGACATATTTTTGTAGACACTGATGATTCCTGGAGTATAAATCATGATGATTTGGATTACACAGAGACCATCCATCATGACCATTCCCCACTAGTGTAAATATCAATCTATTTGAGTTATTCTTGGAAATTAAATTATTTTGCATATATTTTTTATGAAAATTCAGTTCTTTCCTATTTTTGCTGTTCAGGAATTCCTAAACATAGATGGCAACAAATCTTTCTGGCAAAACTTGACCTATTTCCAAGGTGCATGGAGAAGACAAAGATCTGATGACGTGAAGACAAGCGTTAAGGAACAAATTTATTAGGTGAGCAACGTGTTTCGAGTTGTAGCCTTCATCAGGGTCATTGCAGAATATCAAACAGTTTGTGTTTAAATAAAAAACAGGAAACAGAAAAAGTCCAAGTGGACCAATCACACATTCACAAATGACCAATTAGCATTTAGGAGTTCCTAAATGCCATGCTGTCATTTGATGGAGCCCTGGCCAAAAGTGCTTATATCCAATCTGCATATGTTTTTAAGTGATCAAGATTAAGCCGTTCAGGGTGGCAACTGGGAAACCAGTGATGGAGACAGTGAGGATAGGTCAAGATGCCAGTAACGGAGACCTTCCACTGACAAAAACAATCTGGTGGCATGACCATAGGCTGCTGTGGGTGACAAGGACTCTCTGGTGGTGTGGCCAGTGGCTGGTGTTGTCAGAGGACATGCTACCCCTCAGGAAGCTGGCTTTGGTGGGGAAGACAATAGCGAGAGAGCTATGCTAGTGTTAGCATAGGGTGGAACATAAACAGTCATAATTAGCACAAACGTTAGCTCCCTCTTTAGAAAAAGGTAGTGATTTAGCAGAAATGGACTCTGGAGCACACCCTCAGTGTTTCACATTAGTTGTCACTGTTTACAGTACTATAAATTAGTGTTTACTACTTATTACAAATGGTGGGATGCTAGAATTATTGATCATTTAAAAAAATAGGATTTCTCCTTTTGCTTTTTTAACTTGACTATTCTTTCTCTGCTTACCATAGTTGTCAGTTGCAAGCTTCTGAATAGTTAGAGCTCATGAAATGTAACCCCCAGCACATGAATAGAATCAGAAATGTAAGAGGCTGTGTGATTACAGTGCTGCTTAGGACAAAAGGGGACGTGCATCAGGCATTGTAATGAGTCTCATCACCAGAAAAGGCGCAGCATGGGGGACAAGGCACAGTAGAAATCACAGTTTAGAGCCAAAGACAGATTCAATTCCCTTACCCTGTGTAATTACTGTGGATCAGGCTTTATCAGTGGCAGACATCAGCCTTGGGATCTGTGTGAAAATGAGCAAAGAAATGTTCAAGGGAAGTGAGAGGAGGATGGAGAGAGCACTCTAAAAAAAAAAAAAAAAACACTGGCTAATGCTGTAAGAGAGATTATCAGGTGCGCGTCAAATATCGTGCTTCAAACAGTGGATAGGTAAGCCCTAAGAATTAACTACAGGCTGGATATTCCAAAGGTCCTTATCTTGTGTCATATAGCTTTTCTCAGAAGGACTGCTTTGATTGTAAGCTAAGGGCTGTCCAATGGCTTATTTTTTTTTACATTTTATTTTTAGAGCTGATGAGATACAGTGGATCAAAGGATTACGAGAAACATAGTTTAAAGCAGTGTACTTCTAAGAGATTTTTGATAATATTCCCTTGCTCACATTAATATAATATTGGATAGCTACTAATTCCCACCAAAAGGGATACTTAACAAATTATCAAATGTGATTATCCAGTACCCTGATATGTCCATACAATAATACCAAAACACCTAATTAGTCATGCTGTATTTGTGGCCTTTATATACCACTTCCACGGGAGCTAATTGGCTGTTTCAGTTGTGTAAGACCACTCACAGTAGGGGCACAGGAAAGGGGAGTGGCCAGGATTTTCACTCGGAGGCAATATGAAAAACACTGAATCAGCATATTTACTCCAACCTCACTCTTCATTATTCTCTCCCTAGCATATAGAAGAAGGTGAATTCAAAGCATTTTGCAGCAGACAAATTAATGCAGTAATGAATATTGCATTTTCCAGGCAAGTAGGGGGTTAGATCCTACATGTGTTATCCAAGAAAACCTTTTGTGGTATTCAATACTGTTGCATTGTAGGAAGAAAATCTAACTCAGGGTTAACCTTCATACGAATTATAATGTAAGATTAACAACTGTAAACTGATATCCTATTTAAGGGTCACATATTAATGCTAAGAGAACAAGACAATTTGCTTCTAAAAATCTGTATTTCTTAATGATGCTCACTGCTATGTTGTTGTTGGTTTTTTTGTTGTTTTTTTTGTTGTTGTTTTTTGGTTGTTTGTTTAATCTTGGTGTCAGTGTAAAGTTTAAAACTCAATAAACACACAGTTAAAAAAAAAAAAATCATGCTCATCAGAACAAGACAAAGATTTAGACCCGATTACTATCAATCCACCGAGGGCAACAGACTCTTTCACTAGTGGTAATGCTGTTTTAAGGAGAATAGATTTCACACCTGGGGATCTCTTTTCTGGGGCAAAATCTGCTCCACAGACATTTAGAGAATAAACTTTGGTCAGAAGCAAACCTCTGAAAACCCTGAAAACCTTGAGTTAACCCGAGGTTTGTTAAGCCTCAGATCCTAGTTTATGCTTCAGGCCTCGGGTCTATTTTCAAGACATGTATGAAGAGAAAATTAATGCCAAAATGCCATGCAGGCTAAATCTTTGTCGAGTTGCAGAAGGCAGTGTATATCATTATTATTTTTAATGTCTGTTCTTCATACAGAAAATAAATGCTGAATTATTTTTAACAATATGTCATTTTAAGATATATATACTGTATATATATATATATATATAAAGAAAAATAATATAACATAAAGAAAAAAGTTAGAAGCTAATTAGAAGCTAGAATAATTATGATGATGAAGTTTAACTGTAATACCTGTAGTTCCTTTTCACATCAAGTTGTGGCTTAAGACTGTACTTAGACAACAAGAAATTAGATTAGACGATACTAAAATAAATTTTTATACATATTCAATATGCAATCTGTTCCCAAATTGCCTTTGGGAGCAGATTGAATGGTATCTGTATTGTGTCAACATATCTACTGTTTCTTTCTTTGAGTTGTTTTCCTACAACATATCTGGAATGGTAAATCATATATTCTCATTATATTCTTTGCAACCAAACACCTTCAGCTGCAGGAATGCATCAAATGAAACCAAGTAAAATCTGCATGGCAGCGAATAAAACAGACATACTAAACACAGTCCTCGTATTCTATTACAATAATGTGTATCATTGTGAAAACACAGATAATCGTATTTCCTCAGCAGCAGTCTTTTCCTGTGAAAGGGAATTTGTTGTTGCATGTTGTATGTTGTGCTTTATTCTTTTTACATTATTTGGAAGGCTCTTTAATTAACGTGATTCCTTATTTTATCCGTGGGGATTACATTTTTTCACTTTAACCAGATTATGGCCTAAAACAGGAAACAACCCTGTTCATGCAAAACTGTAACATGCATGTAAATATGATGCCTCTTGGAAAGCATGGGGA
Organism: Simochromis diagramma; assembly: GCF_900408965.1. NCBI lineage: Eukaryota > Metazoa > Chordata > Actinopteri > Cichliformes > Cichlidae > Simochromis > Simochromis diagramma. Next base: position 4,917,662 of record NW_024387414.1, read on the forward strand.
AGCTATGGAAACTATCACCCTGCTGTGTGCACGGGTGCATGTTTTAGCACAGCCTGCATCACTGGATTCACACTTCTTTTCTGTGTTACCAGTTGTTTTGAAACCATTAATTTCCACTTCATAATGGCAAACTATGCTAATGAATATGAATTGAAACATCTGCATTTTTATTCCTGCCTCATATGCTCTTTTTGTTTTTTGTTTGTTGGTCCTCTTGGCAGTGACAAAATTTCCCCCAGTCTTGGTTTATTGCCATGAAACGTGGTCTGGTGCATTGTGAGCTTCATATGCTGAAAAGGTCACATCTCCTGGCGATGACTTTCATTGTCCTTCAGTGGCTCCTCTGACACTAATCTAGATGCATCAGTTTTAACTGCATTCCTCCATTGCAACATTCATCCGTGGAGATCAATCAATCCATCCTGTAATTTCATCAGGATCACTCCCTCACTCTTCCACACCTAGCTTCCTTATCTCTTCCTCCTCCTCCTTGTCACCATTCCAGTGCGTGAGACAGGTCATTCATCAGCATTCCCATTCAGCATGGGTATTTAAAATAAATCCTTTTTAATGCATTGTCTGGAGTACCACGAGGGTCATGTAACATAATGTTGGTCAATTAATTTTTAATGACTCTGTAAAAAGTCATGCCATAAATATTGTGCCACCTCTTCCTACATGATAGGTTATTTTTCAGTAAATCAAAAGTCACTCAGTTTCTAAGCTCAAAGTGAGATACAATACAACACACCACTCTGTCCTTTAACAAACTCGGGAAAAGGAATTAAAACCCACGGTTTGCTTGGGAGAGGTGTGTCTGCTTATGTGAAAATAGAAATGTGCTGATATTTGTGTCCTCTTTGTTTCTCCCCCTCCCTCATGTGAAGCACACACCAGCTCTTCTGCATGTTTACCAATGACAAATGGAGGGCTCTGTTCTTCAGGGGCATGAAGAGGAATCAGGTGCACTAAGACTGCAGGCCTATAAGCTCCAGTGGCTCTAGGCCCAGGGGCCACCAGCAGAGGAGAGATGCGATAAGTCTGGACTGAAGAATGAATACACTCGCATGGGACAAGCAGGATGATGACAATTGGCTGCATTGTTTTCGCTAGCCTGCTGTTGCATCACAATACAGATTCCCACTGCACACCTCATAAAAATGGATTTAGCTGTGGAAAAGGACATCTCTAGTCTCTGTGGAAAGAAAAAACTTTGTGCGTCCAATGCACCTCAGACTGATTTTTGAATTTATTTTTGTTTGTGAATGAAAAAGTAGCCCAGAAGATAATTATATACTATCCCTAGCATGAGAGTGCGGTCTCTTTATATGTAATAAATAATTCAAATCTACTGGGCTTTTTTTCCCCCAGAAATTAAACATGCAGATTTCTCTTAGTAATGTCCTTTTGTTTATTTATTTAAATATGTTTTGAAAATCTTTGCAGGACCATTTATTCTTATTTTTGAAGTATAATAATTTAAGGTAATGTAACCAACAATGGCTTTTCTGTAGTGGTTGTGCTTGCAATTCTATCATTTATCTTGTTCAAATATAAAACTTGGATTTGCATGTTTCCACAAGATTTGTACCATATAGCAGTATGCATGAATGCATTATACAACCTTATATGAGTCAAAAGTTTCAACACTCTTATTCAGTGGTCTCTCCTCATTGTTTTTTTTTTTTGTTTTTTTTTTTTAGAATTTTAGATAGTGTACAACAATAACAAGACATTGAAATTATGAATAGTACAGCAATAGTAACAAATATATGAAGACAAAAACCTTCAATTGAAGTTTGCTATTGAAGTTATATTGTAGATATAAATATAAATATTGAAGAGCTCATAAAAGGGAACATCAAAGATTTGGGGCTTGTTCACTTCAATGCCAAATAGAAGCATTTTTAAAGTATAAAAGACATTTGGCAATGAACACTTTGATAAGCCTTTTCAAAACACCTTTACACAATGAATGTATTTCTAAGGAAACCCATGTGCCTATGTTCTACCTTTAAAAGAATTTCTAAAGTCATGATGGGAAATGTTAAGGGAAAAGATCCTGACTCCTGACCAGAAGTTTCCATTCACATCTGTTTTCCAGTGCTGCAAATTAGACACTGAATGTGCTTTAAGCAACAAACCTCTTTGTCTTTTTGAATTTAGTTATGGTAAAATATCTAAATTGAGGTGCACCAATATAATTAAGGACAAAAGCAAAATTAAATGAAACACCTACATGTTATCCTTGCACTGTCCTCAGCAATATTTCTTTATGAATTGATGAGAATGACTGCAATACTTAATTAAATGCTGTTTATTTTTTTTTATAAACGTTATCAAGTGCTCTCAGTATTAAAATGCTGAAAGAACAGTTTTGCCCTTGGACAGCTTTTATGCAAACTGGTTGATTGTAGGCAAGAACTCATCCTCTGATGTCTGCTCACACTCAGTCCATTTTCTGGTGACAAAAACGGCTTTCGCCCCCTATACGGAAAACAGATATGTATTTTTCACTGTATGTTCAGACTTTTCAAACACACCAGGTCACATTATTTTTCTCATATTATTTTTCCACTGGAGCTATATCTCCACTGCAGTTCTGTTCATCTGCACAGATAGTTACATGGTGAGCTCTTCTGATTATACAATTATAATAGATGTGGAGAACAGAATGAAGAAAATAACAGCCTGAGTAATTTTCTTGCACACCTGTGGACACAAACACATTACTCAATAGTCTTGAATCTTGTGTTAATGCTTTGTATAAAATTCACAAACATTTTTTAAGCACAACTAAAGAGGATGTGCACATTCAGAGAAGATTAAGTGCATAAGTGTAGTGTAGTATATTTTAGCAGCTTGACAAATCCTGCTGGTCTGTCAGCTGGTACGCAGATTTGGTCTAAACTGAAATACCTTCACAGCTATTGCAGGGTTTGAGTGTTAAAATGAAGGTGATACAATTCCCCACCCTTCCCTGCTTAATTTTTGCATGCCTGTCTGTTCCCATGCACTACCAGCTGATATATCTGCAACTAATCTCTGCTTAACTCCTGCCCTTTAACACCAGCCTGTTCTCCTGTTCTTTGCCAGATCGTACCATTTGCTAGTGTTGCAGTAATGATCAGGCTGCTAGTTAAACAGCTACCCACTCTTGTTCTTTATTTGATTTTTCGTGTTTTTGATTTTAGATTTGCCCCGTCCTTTCCGTCCTTCATCCCCGTACACATGAGGGAAGATACAGCTACAGATGCAGTGTAACACGGTGCAATAGCATACAAAGTCTCTGTGAAGCACCTAAAGGAACCTCACAGAGAGTTTTTTTTTTTATTACCAGTGTTAATTAGATCAAATGAAAACACTACAAAATTTACAAGTAAAGAGCTAGTGCAGGAACTAATCCACACTCAGTTGCAAATTTGAATGCAAAGGAGTGTGTTTGTATTTCCTTGATAGTGAGGTGCATTAATGGTTCATTTGTACCAATAGGTACGCTGCTTGTTTGCTATCATAATTATACAGTTATAAATGTAAACGGACACTGAATCTAAAGATTTTTTGTAATTGAGTTCTTTCAGTTACTTGCTGTCCTAGCCCTAGTGCATCATTTTAATTTCAATTGTTTATTAAGTCGTTACTGTCATAGTACCTGCACACTCGGAGAAAGTGCCATTAAAATAACATTAAAAAATGAGCTAGATCACAAGGCAGAAGTGAGATCAGTGGGTGAGCTCTCCTCTCTATATCTGGAAAATAGCTAAAATATGTCTATTTCTTTTTCAGTCGTTTCTTTTTTTATATATATATTTTGACTTGCTGGCACACATCAGAGTAAAGAGAAGGGAAAAGTCATAAAGATTTAGAAAAGGCCAATAAGTGTCCTAAGGACAAAAGACATAACCCTATTTTTTCTACAGGAGACAGACAAAAGAAACTCGAAACTTGTCTCTTTTAGTATTTATTTCACCAGGCCTTGTCATGGCTGCCACTGGGATTCTTCCAGGTGAGTTATCTCAGTTAGGAAGCCTCCTAATCAAAAAAGACTTTTCCTCCCACATCAGCTCTTTCTGCCAGTGCCTTGATTAGTTAATCTCCAGCGGCGGGGTTCCCTTCAGGACTACAGCATTTGCATAGAGAAACACTGGTCCTACGGGCCTCTTGTTTCCTTTTGTGGAACACTCTCTGCTTCCCTGCTGCTCCACACTTAACTTACAGGTGCTGCTGTAGTGATCCTGTTAGGCCACAATAGTTGAATATGATTGAAAGTGACTATGCAAATATAACCTGAATACAACCTTTTACCCTGCTAAACCAGAATATGTTTTAACTGAGTTGTAAGGCTTTAGGATAGCTGTTGTAAGTTTAAGAGGATCATACGAGTGCACTTATTGTGTATATATATGGTACCATACATATATGGTTCTTCCTCATCATTCTTGGGTTTCTGCTGCCTAAGGTATTCAACACACACACGTATGTATGTATGTATATACTGTCCAGAAGAGCGCAGTCCTGGGAACAGCTAAGATACTGCGCAGGACCCTCAAGCTCCCAGGCCTCCCAGGTAGAGGACCCGAGCTTGAAGGATAAACCGCCCGCAGGGGCGTGCTGGGTGTTTTTTCATACATACACACATACACACACACACACACACACACGTGTATATATATATATATATATATATATATATACGTGTGTGTGTGTGTGTGTGTGTGTGTGTGTGTGTAAGCAAGAAAATAAAGATTTCATTATATTTGATCAGCAGCAGTGTTAGAGGTACAATACATGTCTTACCTTAAGCTGTTCAGCATCATAGTGAAGACATTTGGATAAAATATGACTTTATAGATGGTCACTGTTGTGGCCCTTGCAGGGCCTCCTCATGAAGTTGCCCTTGTGTCGGTGTGTCCTGCCATATCTCCTGCCTTAGGTGCCACCTTTTTTTATACAGCTGACTCCCATTAGCAATTAGAAGTATTTAAGGCCAGAGAAAAGTGAGCTCTAGTTCCAGAGAGCCATGCTGGTGGTTGCAGCTAGTGAGCTGTGTGTGGTGACTGATTGTTCGTGCTCGGTGGCGAGAAGTGCTTGGTGACAAATCCTTTTTTTACTTACTTTTCAGTTTAGTGACCGATGCCTGAGTTTTGGTTTGTTTCTTTGAATGGTAATAGCAGCTTGACCATCTCTTTTAGTTCCATTGTGCCTCCCTGTCTCCTGTTTTTTTGACCTGGACACCTTTTACTTTCCCTCATCCCCTGGACCTTTTTAGGGGAACGTAACTATCAGAAAGGTTCCCCAAACCTCATAATGCCTTAACACAAATTATCTTTAAGCACAATGCAAGCAGATCAGAAAACAGTTATGTTGGTAATATAAGGTTGGTAACCTACACTTTTGTTGGTAACCTCCACCTTAGATGAGTACAGTGCTATAGCTGATTATTTGGAGGTATCAGGTATTTTGTTGTATTTTTAGTATAATTATTCATCACCAAAAGAAATCTTAGGTTTTGATGAATAGCACCTTTTGCAGTTTTGTGATTAATTGATGACCAAAACCCCAAGGCCTCCTCAACACACCCTGAGCAGGTAATCGCTTCTTTCAGACAGCTCAAGGTACACCCAGGTGGCAAGGATTGGTTCCATTTTTTAAACTTCAATACAGGGAAAATGAAGACATTCACACTGTCAAGCTGCTCTATTACACTCTTTCACTTTGCAGACCTTAGATCGCTCTTTCTTAGCACTCTCATGCTCTTCTGTAGCCAACATAAGGATGCTTTGGTTGTAAGAGAAAATACGTTTTTTGTAGTATCGTATGCATGTTTTGTAGAAGATTCATATATATCTATGTTGAAGCAAGGAGTAAATCTAAGTCCCGCAGAGTGTATATTTTGCATGACTAAAGGACGTAAAAGAAAAGAATAGCAATATTAAAATTAAATATGGGCTACATACTCCTTTAAAAACATAACTCCAGTTGTTGGTTTTGAGATGTTCAAAGGTCTTAGTGCAGCGGTCCCCAACCTTTTTTGCGCCACGGACCGGTTTATGCCCGACAATATTTTCACGGACCGGCCTTTAAAGTGTCGCGGATAAATACAACAAAATAAAACTAGTACCGGTACCGAAAAAAAGAAGATTTATTCATAACACACATGAAAAGACCCAGGAAAACAGAATTAACGATAAAAACGATAACAAAATAACTCTAAAAACCGATAAAAACCCTGAAAACCATACATTTCACACCCGAGCCTCAACTCTCGCGGCCCGGTACCGGTCCGTGGCCCGGGGGTTGGGGACCGCTGTCTTAGTGTAACATTTGTGCTTAGATTCAATGCGATGTCTACCAAGTGGCCATTCAATTGATCCATTCAATGCAAAGAGAAATTCTAGATTCTAGAAATAGAGGAAGGTTAAATGAAATGTGTTGAGAGCTAAGAGATTATCATTGTGGTAGTATGTGGTCCATCTTTTGAGTCTGACCTCTACCTGATAAACTAGTGCACTGCCAAACATTATGGGTGGAACACATTCTAGAATTTTTGTCGCAAGTACATTGACATAAATCTAACAGCAGTTGTTCAGATTATGAAAACAGGGAAGTCTCATCCCAACTGAATATTATCTACCAAATGGTCCAGATTACAAACAACGGTAATGATAACTGTCGGGTGTCACTTGTGTTTTATAGATGAACAGTGTGTTGTTTGACATCTGTCGCTTGGTTGTTAGTTGTTTTCTTTCTTTTTTTCTTTCTTTCTTTTTTTTTTTTTAACAGTGCCACCTGAGAGCGTCTAGGGACAAGCAAAGGAAGACAGCCATAGTGATAGATGTAGCTATACCAAGTGAAAGCAACATCAGGAAGAGGATCCATGAGAATCTTGAGTAACTACTTATTGCAGGCCTGCTTTAAGCTAAACTTTGTTGTCCACTCTTCCTGCATGTTGCAGTGACTTGGTAGAAAACAACAAATAGCAAAAAGGTGCAACCTAAGCTCAGGACTAGGTTGCCCCTCTTCACATACCTTTCCTTTGCTCGGCTTCTGCAGTTTTCTGGAGCTGTCCAGCTCATGTGTAGCTTAGCACTGGGCTGCATGTGACGGCTGTACTTTTTCTGATGCCCCTGTATTCCCCTTTAGTGATGGGATTTCCGGCTCTTTTTAGAGAACCGGCTCTTTCGTCTCGGCTCACTAAAAAGAGACGGCTCTTTCGGCTCCAAACCGGCTCTTCAGGTTGTTTTGTTGCTTTAATTTATTTATTATTAACAATAATATAAAATTAAGCACAAAAGGAATTACTAATGTAAAAAAAAAGCGGTTTTATTTATATATGTTTATATATAAATATATGTGGTGGCCCCTAGAGACAAAGCATGCACAAAGTCCAAAGCACATACAAACTTCAAAACACATTTCTAGCGTTAACTGAACTTCCTTAACAGAGCTACCTAGATCTCTTAAATTACACAATTGAAAGCATATGTGTATTGTTTGTGTATTTATACACAAGCACTCATATATATTAAAATAATTTTTAAAAAAATGTTCCTTTACCTGTTACTACCACACACCAAATCCGGTCGTTGGTACTTCCTGGCTTGTGTTGCCACTAGGTAACAAAAGCTCAACACTGCCCCTAGCATCCTGGAGCACTTCTGTTGTCTTTTGTACGTGTTTTGGAGTTTGTACGTGCTTCGGGGTTTGTACGTGCTTCGGAGTTTGTATGTGCTTTGTCTCTAGGGGCCACCGTAAATATACTTTTATTTATTCACTCCAGATCCGGCTCTAAGAGCCATTTCGTTCGCGACCGACACATCACTATTCCCCTTAGCAAGACTCAGTTCATCCCTTTTGTTTCTGGCTCCTTGTGCTGTTGTTAGGGTTCTCCAAATGTTAATCGGTTACAACACAGTTGTGTTGATAATTGTTTTGTAACCAATTCTCATTGCTACATCCACGTGTACAACACACAAAGTTCATTATTTTCTCTCTTAGTACTGTCACAATTACTTGTGTATCTGCTTTTTTTTTTTTTTTTTTTTTACATTTTAGCCATAAGAACTTGAGAGTGAAATAATAATTATTTTAAAAAAGCCTTTACATACAAATTGATATAAATCCACACCACCAGCAGATGACTAGTCCCATTTCCGGCTTGTGGCCAGGCTTTCCACCAAATTCAATTACAGTCAATTAAGTATTGTTTGACTAACTAATAAACAAACAGACAAAAAACAAATTGTACCAGTGACACAACTTGATCCATTTCAAAGGTACCCATACAATGATGCATTTCAGATATTACAGGAATTTTACCCATCCTGTCTTTATGACTTGAACCAATGACATTTGCGACATTACAAGGCAAATCCCTCCTCTCTCTCTTTTCTCTCACTCCCTCTAGTCATTGTCTCTGCCAGTCTTCCCCCGTTTTTCTCAGTGGAGACATTTAAAGTGTGACAGGCCTTCATTTATAATAAGTGCCATTTTACCTCATAAGGAATAACGCATGGCATTCTAATTACTGGTAGACAACACCAGGGCTCCTTTGCTTTTTTTTTACTTGGTTCTTTAATGCAGACCTAATGTACCTGACAGAGGAGGCACACCATAGTTGAAATTATAGGGATTAATGTTTCCAAGACTAAACACTTCAAATGGGCTCTCTGATGTGAGTGCCATGCAGGGGAGCAGGCAGAAAATCCACTTAGAGCTTCATTGCTTTGGCATTATTCACTCTTGAAAGTGCAGCACGTTTCATCCAGCTTCACTGATGAATGTATGCTCCTTGCCAGGCAAACTTTAATTTGGAGTGTTTAGTGTTAGCAGCACAGTAATTGTCAAGATAAGTGAAAGACAGACAAGTGACCCAAAGGACAAGTCCTTATAGCTAAAGCTAAATAGAAAATGTTAAATAGTTTCTTTGATCTACCTATATTAGTTTCTAGTTGAATAAAATGTTACACCACTATAATCGATCTTGGGCGATCGTGGCTCAAGAGTTGGCAGTTCGTATTGTAATTGGAAGGTTGCCGGCAGCAGCAGGGGGAAATTGTCAGAGAATGTATTTCATCATATTTAAAGCTGGTATGGACAATAAATTAAGAGCACATCACCCAAATATATATGTAAAATGGTGCCATGCATAGCGGTTTACTCAATGAGAGTTATCGGCTGTCAAATCTCCTAATTCCCTCAGAATATCTAAGTTCTTTGCTTTGATTTTGTGGCCACCAAATGTACAGTTTTGCCTCCATCTCATCAATCGCGATGACTGTTTAAAGCTGTAGCAGGTTGATGATGATGATGATGATGATAATGACAACAAGAAGTTAATAGCCCTTTGGCCTGTCAAGTTAAAAGAAATTTCAGACTCTCCAGCACCAATTATTAAATGATGATGTGAATGTAAAATTTTACATGTGAGTGTAGAAGCCCAACAGAAGACAAGGCTTGGAAATTAGGAACAGCTATAAACTTTATGTGCAGCATCAGTTTCATGCTCCATACTGGAAATCTATGTTAAACCAATTGTCCCTTTTTAATAAGTAAACTGAAATGTACTTATGTATGTGTATATTTGGGACCTATATGTATACTAGGTATCCTGTTTAGATTAGAATAAAAACCCAAAATAAACTCAAATTTGTGCACCCAGTTCCACTCATTAAAGACGAATGCTGTAAAATCATTACACTGTGAAAAAAGAATGGTTCTGAAGAAAATAAAAAATAACTGTCATGGTACTGGGTCTGTGACCCAGTGTTTCTGTTTCTTATGTTCTCATGTGGCATTTAGTTTCAGTTTAGTTTCTAGTTTAAATGTTCTTGTTCATTTTAGTCTGTTCCCGTTTGTGCTTCCCCGTGTAGTCCGTCATGTTTATCATGTATGTTAGTTCTGTCTCCATGTTTATTCATCTGTTTCCCAGTTGTGCCTCTTGCTCTCTCTCTTCTCTGTATTTCAGTCAGTCTGTGTCTTAGTGTGTGTTGCATTTTTCCAGTTTTATTTTGATAGTCTTCTGTCCTGTGTGCATTATGTTCAGTTTTTATTTCCCTCTTGTTAGTCTGATTAGTTCCGGCTGTGTTTCCCTCTTGTTTCCTATTCCCTTGTTATCCTCTGTGTATCTAGTCCTATGTCTTCCTCTGCCTGTTGTCCATCATTGCTGTGTGTTTCCTCCGTTTCCTTGTAATTCCTAGTTTTCTGTTCCAGGGTACACCCTGGACAGGTCGCCAGTCTGTCGCAGGGATAACACACAGACAGACAACGATTTGCACTCACATACCTACCTATGGGCAATTTAGAATCATCAATTAACCTAACCCCAGAAACTACATGTCTTTTGACTGTGGGAGGAAGCCAAAGTACCCCGAGAGACCCCACGCAAACACGGGGAGAACATGCAAACTCCACAAAGAAAGACCCTGACCTGAGTTGATGAGTTTTTGTTACAATATTAACTCTCAAGTTTTTCTTTGCATTTGACATAATCTTTAACTTTGAAATATTTGACCCAAGTGCTGAAAGCATTTGACCAAGTGTGGCGTTGCTCAAGTCACGGCATAACTTTTTCTTGGGTTTACTGTCCTGGCTGCATGCCAAAGTATCCTTGGGCAAGATACTGAACCCCAAGTTGCTCTCTGATACATGTGGAGCGTGAATTTTACATACGAAGCAAAAAAGATGCTTTGAGTGCTCAAGTAGAGTAGAAAATCGCTATATATGAACCAGTCCATTAATTTTAATGTTTTCACAGTAGAAGAACGGCTGCAATTAATAACAATACAAAACGATTTAATTCAATCATCATAGTAAGGATTGCCAGTGAAAAAGCAGACACACAGGTAGGCGCTTTGTGTAACTGTTAATGCATAATCTTTGCTATTTTATCTGAAATTAACACTGATCTACCACCTGCTAAACAGGCAAAGATAGCACCCTCACTTTCCTCAACAACATGTTATAAATGCCCCTTGTTAAGTTCATCTGGCAAACAACTCTGCATCAATTCGTTTTTGTCTTAGGGGCTTCCTCTCAGCTCAAGGGATCCATGTAGGCAGCACTTGTATAATTTTAAGTACAAATGCTCTTATTTGGATTTTTATTTATCTGCCTAACATGTATTAAAATTGATTTAAAAATGCTGCTATATTGGTTGATCTTTATTTTCGTGCTGCAGTGTCTGGTCTTCCAGGTGTTTCAGAGTTGGAAAAACTAAATGGATAAAGATGTTAATGGTTATATACGTATGCCTGTATCAGTAACTGTTACATGTAATTGCCAAAATAGTGAAGGAAACCACATTAACAAGGTAGCTGAGTTTCTCAACTAATTCATCCCAGCATCTGTTTCTTGTTGATGTAGTTACTGTATCTTGTATTGAGTTAGAAAGTAAAAGTTTTTTTTACTGTGTTTGCTATAATCTACTGCTATTATAAATCTGTTGCTATGGTTTTGCTAAATACTAAAGTATCTAGTGTGTAGGCTATTTCAAATAAATATTGGAAAAGAAAATACCTGTGTTACAGTTCTGTGGACACCTTTTGTGACTATGGTAGATATAAAAATTAAAATAAAAAAAAACAATTAAAAAAATCTGTATAATAGCTGCAGTATAAGGCTGTTTATCTCTGTGGAAGAAAAAGTGCACTTCAAATGCAATTTGTGTTAAGTGGCCATTATCAACATGCTTCAGGGGTGTACTGTATGTTACAAACTGATGGTATCATAGTTTGATATTAAACAACAGAAAAACATCATTAGAATTAAGATCTGTAAATAATGCTATTAGGTTATAACACCGCGTTCAGTTAGCCTCAGGTCAGTTAAAAATGCTTTTCTGTCACTTAAAATGACTTTTTTATGCCTACCCTCCAGACAGACTGTATTAAAACGGGGTTTGTAGGCTCCATTGTTAAATCTTGAACTGTTTAAGTGATGTGGATAATTATTAGATTTTAGTTGGTATTCATAATTTTTCTGTGTGCTGGGACAAAAGGTTGATTTCTTTAGGCTGCAACCTTTGACTGTCTGAAATACGTGATGACTTCACAAATATGACAACTTTAAAGCAATGCAGACTCTTGGGTAAAGGATGTGTGGAGTTGAACACATGATTTCAAGCAATTTTATCCAGGTAGAAATAGGTGCTTTGGACCTGTGATGGGTGAACAAAGGGTAGGGTGTAGGGGAGGGCAGCTGCTTAGATCCATCTGGTGTTTTGAAGTTGGAGTAGGGCAAGGGGTTCAGTAATATAACAAAGAATCATTTTGTAATAATTTATAATTCTTTTGTACATTAAATCGCTGTCTTAACTCTCTAGCAATTACTGTTCAGTATTTTCCATCCTCAAGCTCTTCATATTGATTCAAATGTGATATATACATGCATAGACAATAAATTAAACAGTGCAGTCCAGAAGCCACTGACTCAATAAGACAGAGAAAAATTACAAGTGCTTTGACATATTCAACAAAAACTCAAGAAAAGTTTTGTACTCAAGCCATGGTGGTTATACTGGATATCATAAGATATGACAATAGCTCAGGAGGTAGAGCAGGTCATCTATCGAACATTCACACATCCATGCTCCTATGAGAGTTAGTACCCACAAATATTTGACATGCAGATGGGAGCAGCCAGGGTTCCAACCACAAACCTTCTGATCAGTACATTACATTAACAGCACATTATGTGTAAAAGCCATTTTTGGAGGAGTTATGACAGAAGCTACATGGAGGCATTATAAGAAACTTTAAGCAACTTCTGAACTGTATTAAAGACTTCAGCATCGTTTTATGTTTCTTGTATAAATAATGTAAATCTAAAAAGCACACTAGTAGGTAAAAACACAATTATCAAATTTCCTCTAACAAAAAATGTAGACAATTGTGTAAATGTTTAACAGTTTTTAACAAAAAGGCATTTTTGTTCTTGTTCAGTTGTTTGTATCTGTCAGCAAGATGATCCCCTTACGACGCATGCGTAAGGGGAAAAAACCCCATTGACTCATAAAGAAGCTCTGGATCATTTTTCTGAAATTGTCAAACCGGGTAATTGGCCTGGGTTGAGGATGTGCTCTGAGAGTGCCCTTTTACCCAGGGAATAGATCGGACATGGCTGCATTGCGTTCCAGCTCCAAAACAGTTGCCAGAGCTGATCACTCCCACTCAGGATGATGCTTGAGATTCCACTATGGGTGAAATTTTTTTAGAGTATGAAGAGGAAGTCAGACAGAAGAAGGACATAAAGACATAAAGAATCTTCAAACTGTGTGAATGACAGAGCAAAATACCAAACAAACAAAACATCACACACCCAGTGTATTACCGAGTGCAGTAATTGTTAATTTGTTTATTAGACTTTAATTGCTCAACTAGTCCATCACGTAAATCCAGACAAGCTGCCTAGACATGAATCCTACACTTTTTTGGCTGCATGTTAAATGTGAATTTGTTTAATATTGTTAACGAAATATTTGTAGCAACAAAAACATATTTCCCAACTTTTCAGGAAATGCATCCTTTCAGTCTTTTGATAAGATTCAGATGAAAAGATTGATGGTACTGATACCTATAGATGAAGTATAAACACAAAAGACTTCGCATAGTGTCTGGTTGTTGCTGGACTTTACATGGCGGAATAATGACTTTCGTGCAACCCCAAAGTCCTGGACAAGCACATATTTTTCTTGCCTCGTTTTTGAAGTCCAATGGTAGTTGACAAACAGCAAGAAGTGTGAACAACAGACATCTGAAGCTGAAAAAAACAACAACTGTCACACATATAGCATTGCAGAATTTGTGGCAAACTGTGTTGGCACAGAACAAACACAAGTGCAATTTTATCACTCTCATGGGTTTTCACAGAGATCTTGTATGCCTCAGGATATTTGGATTACTGTTCAGAAGGATAGTCACTACCCCTAATTCAGCAGTGGTGAGTCTTGGGAAATAGCAATGTCCTAATAAAACCAGAAAAGGACTTGTCTCTCGGACATCATGTCTTTCACCTTTATGTCTCTTTAAGGGTTCCACTTTTCAGATTAAAACTGAAGGGTAGCATAGTATATATATTAATATTTTTAATATTTTTATTTTCCCGTTTTAGTATGATCTCACATTGTTTAAGCAATCAATATCAAACAGAAGAGCCAGAATGTTGTTTGGAAGCTTTTTACTCTTTGAACTGAGACATTTTAAGCAAAACACATAAAACTTTTATTTGAAAGTATCAAGAAATCTGCTGTGATGATGGTCTGAAATGTAAGCAGCACTGTTTGAACACTGAGCATGTTTATCGTATATTTCAACAAAGCACGTTATGTTCCTTAGTTGTAGATGGAGGATCAATAGATGTATTTTACAACTCAGTAGGAGTAGAAGATCAGTTGGGTTCCATATCATTATCCCAAGTTTATTTCTAGACGGCCTGTTGCCAGCTCCAGCTGGTCTGCAGCTTCACCTTTTGTCACTACCATCACTGATCTAAGATTCAAGTATTTATAATCATATTTCAAATCAGTCCAAAGAAGAAAAGAAAGATTCCATGAAAAAGTGGATTTAAAGAATATGTGGTAAGAAGCATGAAATGGAAATAGGTAGCTGTTGTTGACAGTATTACAAGAATGTGGCAGCTTGGCAATTTTATTTTATCAAGAACACAGCCATTGCAGCACATTGGGACCAAATCAGTATTATTTACTGTAACATATGTGACATATTTGTCCACAATTTCTCATTATCAACATTAAATACTGTAACATAACCACCATAATTTACTGCACTGTGCAAACACAGTTCTATAGTGTATTCCATGGTATAACTGCAAATTCTCTTTGTCATTTTTGTCTTTTGAAATACCATCAGCAGTACAGATTCACCCTCATATTACCATTACGTTTGCGCTGCTATGCCTCCTCAGAGCAAGAGATGGTATAGAAGACCATTTGGTGACTACAAGCAGTGACTTGCTTAAGTCTGCAGTGGCTGAAGAGTAAACTTAAGGTGATAACACAATATCAGAAAGTCACTGCATCTGGTCTAAAAATAGCTACATACCATATAACATCACTCAGCTCTGCAATGTATTGTTTTTTTATTCTCTTCTGTTGTATGGAGTAAAAAATGGGATATGGTGTCAGCAGCTAGCTATGTGTAATACACAGCCATGAAAATGGTACTGGTCTTCTCAACCAAGTCTCAACAAGCAAGCAAATAAATGTTTTTCTAGAATAATCAAATTGTTTCAATT
The DNA here is from genome assembly GCF_900408965.1 of Simochromis diagramma. Lineage (NCBI taxonomy): Eukaryota > Metazoa > Chordata > Actinopteri > Cichliformes > Cichlidae > Simochromis > Simochromis diagramma. The sequence continues at coordinate 4,932,914 of NW_024387414.1, forward strand.
CCTCTGATGTGGTCAAGTTTCTTTGTCTTCCAGATATTTCATTGAGCCAGTGTAATGACACAACCATGAAATGGTTAAATCTGTTCAAAGTTCAGTTAGATATTGTATTTCTTCTTGTTTCTCAAATAAAAACAAAGTAGCCAATTAAAAGCTGTATCAATAGTAATGCAGCGAGGAAAGCAGTAACATTAGCAGCTTCACTTTTCATACTGAAAAGTAAACCAAACAGCATTTTAAAAGATTGCTGTTAGGGAACATGAATTAAAACTGGGTTATAAACAAACCAAAAAGGGTTTTTTTTCTTTCTTTCCAGCTAACTGTTCAATTAGGCAGCACAGTAGCTATTTGCTGTGACTACAGCAGTGTTTCCCAACCACTATGCAATGATCAAGTGTGCCGTGGAGGATTATCTGGTTCCACCTGATTAGTACTCTATGCCAGCGGCCCCTGGCGACGGGCAGGTACCGATCCGTGAGTCGTTTGGTACCAGGCGGGGCGATCCGCGTTAACTGGCTAACAGAGATTTGCCACGTTAATGCGGTTATGGCGTTAACGTCATTTTAACGAGATTAACGCTGACAGCACTAAAATAAATAATTAAAAATAAAAGATTTTCTCCTGGGTCCTGGAGAAAATTCGGACCCAGATGACGCCCCTAGCATGGTCAGAAGAAAGCAGAAGAGGTATATTAACGTCAAACTGAACTAATTGTGCTATGCCTGGTGCACGGGGAAAAATGATCAGTATGCCTTTGTGACTTTTTTTTTTTGGGTGGTGTGACGTGTGATTTTTCTTATTTGAAGTGTGTGCTGTGGCTCCAAAAGGCGGGGAAACACTCGACTACAGTGTACTCGGTAAAGGACTGTGATTTGGTTTAATCAGTCGCATTTGCCACAGTGCTTCTGCTTGAGCCTAGTTGTGAAGTTTGATCTCTTTTGTAAAAGATTATCATTTTGTAGACTCACTATCAACCCTAACCCTAACTTGAGCTCCACTCCATTCAGCTTCATTCCTTTCAAGAAAAATAAAATGCAATTCAAAATTTCTAGGGACAATGCAAGAAATGAATAGGTGTTTAAAGCAAAAAAATTCAGATTTTATGGTTTCACTAAGGCTACGTTCACACTGCAGGCGAAAGCGCATCAAATCCGACTTTTCTGACCCTATGCGGCCCATATCCGATCATGGTTTGACAGTGCGAACAGCACAAATCCGATATTTTCAAATCCGATCTGGGTCACTTTCGTATGCAGTACTGAATCCAATACATATCCGATGTTTTAGAAAGCGACTTCTGTTTGACTGGTCATGTCGCATTAAATCCATCTTCTACGTCACTGACACAAGACAGACGCCAATTATCAGCACCGGAGAAGATCGCGAACGCTTGCTGGCCATCCAGTGAAACTGTTTGGAAGACAACATTGGAGAAACGTGAACATTTTATTTGTACTGTATAATCTGCAGATTCTGACAGAAATCTGCAACTATCCTTTGAAGCACCGCTCCTCTCTAAAACAGCAATAAGGATCATTATTAGGCCATATCTAAATAACAAAATAACTTTATAACTTAAAGCAAAATTGGGAAACGTAAAGTCCGAAACAAGTCTTTATATTAACGGCCATCAGTCAAACAATACTGTCTGGTCTGGGTCTAAACAGAGCGCGTTGTGTGTGACGTCTGCTTTTGCGCATGCGGGCCGCTTTGAGGGTTCACACTAGAGCACGTTTGCTGTCACATTTTATTTGTAGACAAGCAGACAAAAAAATCAGATTTGATCAAAAAATCGGAACTGAGCATTAAGACCTGCAGTGTGAACGTAGCCTAAGTGTGTATGTGTCCTTTTCGGTTCAGCATTGGGGTTTGGCTTTATCTTTGAAAAAGTCTGAAATGAACATTTTTTTTGTTTTTGTTTTTTCTTCCAATCATAACCTTGAGCCAAATCATCTCAGAATTCTCTCTTTCTTGTTTCCCCTACATTCTCCTCCCATCTTCCAGACTTTGTACCTTAGCCAAGGTTATCTCTTTCATCGATTCTTATCATGAGCTTGTCAATTGATCTATTACCCCTGCACCCCGCCTACTTAATGCTAGCTTGATTAATTATTGTTGCCCCATGGGGCTGAGAGTCGGGAGGCTGCCAGCAAGGATTCGCCAGATTAAGATGAATTTTCATTGTCTTTGTTCCCTGGAGTGTCAGAGCCACAGTGACTTGTATTGAAACAGGCTGATTTCAGGAAGCTAAAAATGGGTTTGGTACTCCTCCACTGAGACCACATGTGCACTCACGGTTGTATACTCTACATGCCATATGATACAGGCTTTAGTGTTTACAAGTTTATTTTTTCTTCTGACTTTAATTCTCAGTGGCATTCAATATTATTTAGAAGCATTAGGAAATTTGTGAAACGGAAATGAAATTCCCAAATCCAATTTACATTTTCATGACAAGCTTCATTGACACTCTGTTTTATTCCCTGATAGCACAGAAGAAGCGAGGATCCAGGTGGAGACAGGAGGAGGTATTGTGCAAAATGTTGGTTTTATCTCACTTTTGTTTGTTTTTTTAAATGCTCTCATTTATTTTGTTGTAAGACTAAATGGTTACAGCTACGAATCTGAGGGTTCTATCAGTCTCTGAATTTGAAGCCTATTTGTTCTGGCAGCAAAATGCCTCGTGGATATGAACAGATCAACATATTAACAGTCCATTAATGCTGCTGAAAGTGTCTCTGTCTGCGAACTGCTTGTAAAAGACACTACTTTGCCTTAAGCAACAGTTACTGTGTATATGTGCAGTGGCAGGTAATTCAAACATATTGTACACACCATTTCAGGCAACATTACTGAGCTGGATTATGCCTTTGGATTCTGTGACATTTCATGTTTGTTCAGGTCCTGTTGTGACAAAGCCATTTAGCTCGTCCCCGCTGGTTTAACAACATTTTAATGGACCATGATTGTCTATGATGCATATGTTGTTTCTTGTTCTAAAGTTTGACGTGTTAGGAACTAACTAAGTGTATTTTTTTGAGCCTGTATTTGGAAAACTTTAGGAGTTTGCAGTATTCTACTTTTATGAAATCTTTTATATTTCTGAGGGGATTATGATATTATAATTAAAAGATGGTTTGCATATACATACAAAAATAATTTGTTACAAGCCACTCAGCATTATTTCAAACTACCACCACGTCCAACAATTTCATCTTAAAAGCTACATGACTTAACAGCACTTAATGCAATACCCATATGTGAAATATAGGTAGTTTGATTGAAGTGTTATTGAACTTTCACATGTATAACAATATAATTCAATGGTTCACAGCTGTTGCTAGAGGCTTGGTAGTGGCTTTAATGTTATGGCAGTTTAGTATACAGTTTACATACACATACAAGTCACACACACACACACACACAAATGAAACAAATGAAAAATGTGGTATAATGAGCCTCAATGTTTGTATCAGATTTACGATATCTGTCTCAGACTAATTTATTAACAATCTATAAATTAGGTCTTGAGTATATTTTTCTCCTCTTTCTATGTCTATTTTTTGCTTTTCTCCTGAGGAAGCCCTGATATGTAGAAACATGTGAATCTGGTAAAACAGATTAGCAAAACAAATAATTAATTATTTAAACATGGTCTATTTATTGTGTTCACGACTTTTTTTTTTTTTTTTACATATGCTTTGGGCCATTGTGCCTTAATTGAAAGGGACACAGAGAGAGAGAGGAGAGATTAAAAACAGGAGGAAACTGCAAATGGTCCCACCAGCCTGGATAACAAAGCAAAGTCTTGCAGCTCAAGGCATTTGCGCATTGGTGCAAGTGCCTGTCAGGTCACCCTACCTTAACACTACTAATATAGCTTCTGGCATTCTCTTTGTATGAGGCCAAGGTCCTTGTTAGAAACGAATCATCAGGACAACTGTTAAAAGGAGCTGATTTTCTCTGCTTCACTGTGCTGTCACTCAGTCAGACGGAGAGCTCTTACTTAAAGACATCTTCAAGGCTGACATACAAGAAAGTCCAGGGACAAAGAAGAAAGTCATGAAGCAGCATCAATCTCCAGTTTGTACCACAGACGCAGAGCCAGAAGAGAGGAAATCAGACACAGTGCCACAATGAATAATAAGCAAATGCAGCAGCTGAATCATCCACACACACATTATCAGATTCCATCTTCCCTGTTGGGTAATGATATGAGCCTGAAAAATGATCTGCGCCGTATAGTAAAAGGATAAACAATCGGGATGTACCCACCCTGTTGTCCTTGCAGGTCAGCAAGCCATGTACGCCTTCAGGTGTTCTTTGCTGCATAAGAGCATACTTCAAAGAGACAAATTTCCTGCTTATAAATGTGCGGTCCGCTGTGTGTGCGTGCAAGTGTGTGTCCATGCGTGATGGTGGAGAAGAGCTTCCTTTCTCACTTCTTCATTCAAAGAATACGATATTCATCTTTTCTCTCACATGCTCAACACCTACTGAACCACATAAAGTCCTCTCAAATGATGATTAACTGCAGTAATTACTGTATTGTTTAGAGTCTATAAGGTGTGCAGATTCATTTACTCAGTTATTCGCCCCTCACATTCAACTTTTACAGCAAAGAAAGACACTTTCAGAGTTTATTTTTAATCTTGCATATGCCATTTATCATGTCATCTCAGTTCGCCTTGTAATCGGAAGGTTGCCGGTTTGAGCCCGGCTCGGACAGTCTCGGTCGTTGTGTCCTTGGGCAAGACACTTCACCCGTTGCCTAGTGGTGGTGGTCAGAGGGCCCGGTGGCGCCAGTGTCCGGCAGCCTCGCCTCTGTCATTGCGCCCCAGGGTGGCTGTGGCTACAGTGTAGCTTGCCATCACCAGTGTGTGAATGTGTGTGTGGATGACTGGTTGTGTAAAGCGCTTTGGGGTCCTTAGGCACTAGAAAAGCGCTATACAAATACAGGCCATTTATCATGTCATCCGTCCACTAATTAATTACTGATGTCAAAATTCTGTCAGTCAGTGAAGTGATTTTTTTTTGTATTGAGCATTCCACATCATCATGACATCTTATCACCACAGCTTATTGGTTGCAATAATCCTTGTAACACTTAATATGTAATACTTTTATGCTGCAGTCTGACTTTCTGCACAGCTAAATGTGCAACTGTAGTCGTGCTGCTCCTCGGCTCTGGAACTCTCTTCCTCCAGCCATAAGAAATATTGACTCCCTTTCCGTATTTAAGTCACAGCTCAAAACACATCTGTTTAAACTGGTTTACTCGCTTTATTGCTGATTTTATCTGTTGTGAAGCTTTGTTTGGCAATTTTTACTTATTTTATGTATTTTATGACTATTGTTCCTTTTATTAATTTTGTTCTTTGTAAGGTGACCTTGGGTTTCTGAAAGGCGCCCCAAATAAAATGCATTATTATTATTATTATTAACTGGCCACTCAATATGCCAGTACTGACTCAGTTACTGTTGCCAAATATTTTAACTTCACTTTTTTATGCAGCTATTCTAGACTTCCAAGGCATTTTCTCTCCCACTGATGAATTTAAAACTAATCCATGCGCAAAATACTTGAATATGTGTTTGTCATGTAAAATACACAATATAAACCAAACTGTTATAAAAGTGTTTGCAGAATATTATTTTAAATACAAAAAAGTCCCTGAAAACCTCTCAAAAGAGACAGTTTTCCTTTTTCCCAACTTCTTGATAAGAAAATTGCATTTAAAATATAACAGTTAAAGTAAATTATAAGTCTAGTTATTTGTTTTTATTTTGTTTTATGTTATTATTTTGTTTTGCTTTTGACATCATCATATTTTCAAGAACAATTAGACCACACAAAAAAAGTTATGTCTGACAACATAGGTTCAACACTGTTACCAAAACATGTCTGGCAAGGGAAGAGACAATGCAGTGAATGGAATGGTAAAGAGGAAGGGACGTGGGTAGACCAAAGATCAGTCCTCTTTGAAATTTTAGACCTTTTTTTTCTAATCTTTTCCGACTACCATTACAGATATTAAAAAAAAAATAATAATAATAATTTCAAAATGCATTTATACTTAACTTTCAGAGATAATTACATTCCAAAGCGCTAGTAAATAAAATGAACATTACAAACACATGCTAAAAATCTTTTGGGGTTTTTTTTGGTTTACTTTAACTTGAGGACTTAGGCCCTTTAGAACTCTAAGCTTTTGCTGGTCATGGGGCACAGGCAATGCATCTTAAATATCGTACATAGGAAATAAATTTGGAACCTCAAAACTTTAATAACTTTTGATAATGTGATATACAATGATGACAGTCTGGACTGTGACCCAGCCATGCTCATCATTAGTCTCCCCTAGAAAAGATATTGCTATTTCCATCATGGCTGTGTATTTTATTGTATTTTTATGCTGTAACTGTGATGTCAAATTGGTGATGATTTGCATATGTTTTGCAATTGTTATTCAAGATGCAGTGCGCTGAGCTCCCAGGGTCAATGTACAAGCAGTAGTGCTGCAAAAAAATGAAAAAACAAAAAACGGTTCTAGACAAAAGCCATCCTTACCTGTTGATGAAATATTAGCACTGAAATGATTGGGGGTTTTTTGTACTGCTCTGTCGAATTACCTGGTGATAAAATTAAAATTATGATTATGAGAGCTCTTAGCGATGTATTTTGCTCGATTAAATTTGTAAGTTATATGATTGCTTTAAGTTTCAAATGTCAGTGTTTCAAATAAAATAAATAAAATTGTATTTATATAGCACCTTTCTAGACAGAATCACAAAGTGCTGCACATAAGATAACAAATAATAAAAGGGTAAAACAGAAATATAAAACAGGCAGAAATTTAACAGTAATCAGGTTCAGTAATAGGTCTTAATAAGAAAATATTTTACATATAAACTCCGCCCATGTGTCGTGTTTTTTTTTTTTTTTTTTACTTTCTGTCAAATCCAACAGACTTGAGCAGAACCACTAATTTTATATAAAGCTAGATATAAAGTCCCATGGCATGACCCCAAAATTTCAACACACAATACATGGTAAATGGCCTGTATTTATATAGCGCTTTACTAGTCCCTAAGGACCCCAAAGCGCTTTACATATCCAGTCACCCACCCATTCACACACACATTCACACACTGGTGATGGCAAGCTACATTGTAGCCACAGCCACCCTGGGGCGCACTGACAGAGGCGAGGCTGCCGGACACTGGCAACACACAATACATAGAGGAATTCAGAACTTAGTGGGTCTTCTGTAATGTTACCTGAAAGTGAACAATCATTATTTATCAGCTTTTTATAGACACAGTGAGAAAAAGATTGCAGCAAATATATTCAGTCAACATAAAACAAAGCTTATGATTTGCCTTTGGTTTAGTCAAACAACTCACAGTTAAAACCAATAACCCTATCCCGTAGCTTATTTGTATTGCTGCTTGTCCTGTTAATCTCTGCTAAATGAAATATCAAATAATCTGTTAAATTACAACATATATTAAATTAAAATAAAAAAAACAATAAAATCTTTGCAGTTGCTGTATCGCTTACTGTAACTGCACGTTTTCCTGTGTCCTGTAATTTTTTTTCTCATGGTGTCTTACTTAACTATCCAAGGGCATCTCTTAGGTGAAGAAACCAGCACAAGAGCAAGAGAAGCAGAAAGTCAAACAACAAAACCTATGGGAATAGAAAGAGAGCGAGACGCTTTCTTTTTTTTTTTATTTCATTGTTTTCCAACTGCCTTTGCTTAGTGTTATTCTGACAAACACCCCTTACTCTGGCAAACTCCCTGTTTTGCTCCCTCCCCCTGCTTGTCATATGTGGTTTCAGAGTGCCAACCAAGCTTTGCGCCTCCAAGGGAGCTTCAGGCAAGTGTCACTTTAAGTTACATGCAGCACGTAAAAGCCAGACACCAAGCTAGCGGTCACAGATCTGCTCAAAATCAGGTCAAATGTCAGCGCCTCTATCCCACCCTCCTGGTGATTGTTACATTTGGAGAGCAGAAGCTGGTGATTTGAAAAGGAAGAAAAAATTGCACAATCAGTGTTGTAACCTCTTGCCCACCAGCCACATTGTTTCTTTGCAATCTCAGAACAAGCCATAGGGAAGGAAAAGGGAAGTATATATCACTTGAAGTTACGCTGCATATAAAACCATGTCTGTCACTTTGATATATAAAGAAGTGATTGGTAGGGACAACTGAACAAAAGCATTTATCACATTTGGCATCGTTTCTATGCATTAATATGGATCTGTAAGCACTGAACACAAATAGCCTTTGAATGGTTTTATTTATGTCAGAAACACTTGATAAAATGTAAATGTTAATATCATGAACAATTTAAAAGAATATCTCTCTTAAAATGTAAAAACATTGTGGCTAAATAGAGAAAAAAGCAAAAATTCTACTCAAAGATAATGACCTTGTGCTCTGTCACTATGCTGTGTTACATGAAAGAGAAACAGACCTGCAGAACCATCATCAAGCTGACATCAGGGGTAGGATGTTTGCTGAGCACTGTTGCTGGTACCTGAGTACTTCAGCTACATCTAGTGGCAAAGTTCCTGCCCGTGCATTCAGAGGCACAATAGGAACAACAGAAGCATAAAGCTTTATAACATCAATCTAATACAAGCAAACACATTAGACCATTAGAAAAACCTTGTACATTAAAAAGTGGTTGGATAAACGATCAACTCCCCCATGTTCCAAACTTCTTAACCCACCTTTGTTTCTTTTCTTTTTTTTTTTTTGTGAGAAAAGTGGTGGGCACGAGGGTGACGGACAGTTATTAGTGATTGAAAATTATCTCTTGAGTGTCTGTGAAGGTTCTCAGTCATCCAGGTCATCGTAGTCAAAGGAGCTTGCAAAGAAAAGCGTCTGGACTTCTTTAAGTTGCTTGAAGACGTTTCACCTCTCATCCGAGAAGCTTCTTCAGTTCTAAGGTCAAATGGTGGGGTGGGGAGTCCTTGAGTGTATTTGCCTTTTGTCACTATTCGGTATCAGCTTCCATCTTCATTCTATACTGCAGGAGAGAATTACATCTATGAGAATGAAACAAAAAGGAAATGTATTTTATCTACATGAGATTCTGGGTTTGTCAAAGCTTAGTACCCACAGGCAGCAAACAATGCATTGTATCTAATATAAAGCTTACAAAATACTATTCATCCCCTATAGACTATGTTTGCAAAAGACTGCGGCAGACTGCACAGTGATCTAATGGTAATCTAATGGAAATCATAGTAATCTAATGGAATACATTTTCCTCTGCAGTGAAGATGAAAGAAATGCATGAGAAGTCCCTATGATTCAGAGCTGTTGCTAAAAGCACTCAGCACACATACCTCACCAAGAGTTGAAGCAACATCCGCCAAGGTGTCAGAAACTGTCCTGACCAACTGGGGGGTGGGGGTGGGATGAAGGAGTTGGCAGGAGGTGGAGGACTGTAAGTGACAGTCTGAGTGAATGGAGGAAATCCTTGAGATCCTTTCTGTGAACACAGTCAATGTCTATGTAGCTGACGGTGATCTTTTTTCTTTCATTTTGGCAGCTCTGAAGAATAAAGTATGTGTGAAAGGTACGGGTCAGTCTCCCTTCACATTAAAAGTCATGATTTTTATCAATATCAGTGAGATTTTCATATAGGAAAACACTGATCTCAAATTAGAAACAACCTTTTCTAATTGCACTGGTGCTCATACCTTTTGTTTTCCTCTTATTTAATAAATATTTAGCTTTTCTAATGGAAATCATGCCAGATTAATCATGAACCTTTACCTTTTGTACAATGTCCCCTTTGACAGGCTAAGTCTTTGCTCAGTTACCAGTGAATCATAGGGCCAGCACAGAGACAGACAGCCGATTATCTTACATCCATACATGTAAGTGGAGCACCTGGAGGAAACGCATTCAAAGTCAAGTCGATTAACTAATTTATAAGAACCATCATAATTGGAAAGTGGGCAGAGATCAGGATTATACAAGCTAATGAAGATTTGGCTATTTGTTTTCAAGATACAGTAACTAATTGTCTATCAAAGTATGTTAGGGTTAGACTTAGATGGGGAAAAAGTACCCGTACAAACAGCAGCTAAAGCTCCTTTCAGCTCTTCCCTTGCCAAAAAAGGTTACCACAGCAGATGCACCAGATCCCCTTCCTTTTACCCTTCTGGCTAGAATTGCACCAGCAACCTTGCACCAAATAAAATGTGTTAACCACTACATCACTAGCTACACACCATATAAAATCTCAGAGCAATTTCACATTACTCTTTAGATAAAAGAGTGGGAACTATAGACTGTTTAACAGTGCCCTGCTTGTTTGCTGAGTCACGTGTTGTGGTGAAAGGCAAAATTCTTAATGTGTTCTGTTTTTTGTATTTTTCACATGATCTGAAAAAATAGCAGGAGAAGAAATTTTTGGTAAAAAATAACTATTAGTAGGAGATGGCACTCACTTCCTGAGATTGTATAAATTCTATTTAGTTATAGTTAGTTGAACAACAAAGAAGAAGAGCACACAAATCTCAAGGAGAATGCAAGACTCACTCAATTGCTTACATTATCTGTCCACTATACATTTTAATAGTACATGTAAAACAACTAATTTAAACGCATCCAGAGGGTCCCCAACAGTGCCAGACACTCATTCGATGAGCAAATATGGATGAATCCAACTAAAACATGATCATACTGTAAAAGTCTATATAAGACAATCAGATCAAACAGAATTGCACCCTGATACAACATAAGGCAGAGAACACACATACCATCACTTTAGGCACCTATGCATAATTCCTTTAGTAGGACTGTGTGAAACTCATTTAGTGGCCCACCTTGCTTTGACAGGGGGTCTCTCATCTCTGCAGCAGAGGTCTTTGGATTTCAAAAGAAATCCGTCTTTATGAATCTTTGCCAAGAATATTGAGTGGATTTTATTTCAACTGAATGTGGTTTGGCACAGGATGAGAGCAGCGACCATGCTGGAGTAGATTCATCAAAACTTTTACTAGGTTCATGTAAGGGCCTGTCTCACCTTTACATTTACAGTATTACCTCTTTCAAACCTAAAGTCTGTCAATATTACTGTCAACTGACGTGGATACGAGAATCATCCAAATGACATCGATTTATTCAACATATTTGGTTTAAAATGTGGTGCTGGACCTGTGAATTTTGGCAAGTTTAGAATTAAAATAGTTGTCATTAAATGTTTATCATTACTCACATCGCAAAAGCAAAGTAAGAACTGAAAAAGTATTAGTTAAAATGTTGTTTTCGTCAAGGACATTTAAATAGTATTCACTCTCCAAATTGTCTCAGTACTGGCATACATTATTTTTGTAGTTTGCAGCTTTTTTGGGTGGTGAACTCTTAGAGAAAAGGTGCGTTTACTATGACCCCTCATCAGCAACCTTTTATGTATTTCGATGCATTTAGCTCAGTTTTTCTTGGTTTTCTTTCAATAAGTGGAAGTGTTAAAATGATTAACTATTTTTCAAAATACCAAAATGATAAATTGACAGTATTGTGTACAGCACAAATAAGGTCTGCTCACTCTTAATTATCTCATGACCCTTCAAGTTCATTTTGCAAGCAATTGTTGGCCAATTAACTCTATAGTTTACACCTTAAAATCAAGATTTATTTTCTAATCTTTTTTTTGTTATTTGAAGACAGATTTGAGTCTTGAGGCTGTGACTTATCCTGATGTATTTTAGGTTCACATAACTGGTTAACTTAAATCTGACCACTGAAGCCTGAGTTGAAAGCCAGCCTTTCATTTTTCTTCTTTTTAAAATAAGCCCAGCTTTTCTGCCATTGACTTAGACCTCAAAAGGCAAAACAAAACCCCAATAAAAGACAAAACAGTAAAAATCTTGTGTCATACAGATTGCATAGATACCTGCATTTCACAAATATGTACCTTTGTAAAGTAAAAAGAAGCAATGCAATTCCTTATATCTGAATGAGAATCAGGCTTTCTCTGTTGTGTAGGACTACATCAGGGTTCTGAAACATTAAGTAGGTCACGGGCTGCTCCTCTTCCCAGTGGCAGATTGTTTCTGCAGGCACTGGACCAACTGGCCAGGAGGGCACTGTTTAATTTTTCACCGTATTGCAATATTGTATGGTATTAAAATGCATAGAAAGAGGGAAAAGTCATTAATAAAGCATAGTGCAGTTAGTCATACTCACAAAGCTCAGCCATACCCCTGAACACAAACCACACACTTGCACACACACAAGAATACACAGACTTTATTTGACTAACATTTAAAGCAAATGTATGTTGATATATTTGGAATTTAACTGTGGCATAATTGAATTATAAAGCATTAATGAATAGAATTTTAATTTGCAATCATATGTTTTAAGTCAAACATTTGAACGACCTTTAACAAATGTTGGATTGCTCTCTGCCATTAAAAGAAAAACTCGCTAAAACTGTGCTTTATTCATTTTGTTGGCCTCCAAGCTAGCCTGGGTTGGTCTGCTTTGTTTTTCAAGAAGTTACACAGGGTTATTTTAGAAGACTTTAATTTATGCAAAACCCATATTTGGTCCCCTGGGGGGTGTAGTGACATAGTGCTATAAGTCACATAAGACACTAACAATGGCCACAGGGCTTTGGTCAGCTCTGTTTTTAGATGACTGTTGAATCATTTGAAAAAAGATGTCACTTGTTGGCTATTAAGTGCTTTGCCCTGTCCAGCCTCAGGCAATGGCTAGCCAAGATAAATAACCTTCTTGCAATGTTAGCTGAATTCCTTCCTGACTAAACAACTAAGCATGGCATTGGCTGCTGCACAGTGCTGTTTTAGCATAGCAGAGTTTTCTGGTGTCGAAAGAATGGGTTGACGAAAACATTAAGATTTTATTACTCCTCATGAAGAAAATGTCAACAAAGCCCGCTGAAGTCTGTCAATTTATATGGCTTAGGAATTGCAGACATCAGCAAAAATAGTTGTATTTATTATAATTTTTTTTTGTCTTGCTACACTATCACTTGCAGTGAAATGAAAATTTTGCAAACCACACGTTCGACATGTTGGATACAATTTCTGAGCTAATGCATGTTACCTTTACCCCAACACGTGTTAGAAATATAACTTCCCTATATTTTGTATATCTATCTATCTATCCATCTATCTATCTATTCATTCATTCAAGCACAGTGTAGTTTTGAGCAGATTTGAGTAAAATGCCTCTAAAAATGTTGGATGGATTCCTTTGGTAATCCCTTAACTTTTCATGTAGCAGTCCTCACCAGGTGAAATACTAATTTAATGCATTATTAAATCATTTCAAAACTAATGAAATCCCTTAGACTCTCACTCCTACTTTGTCTTTTGTGTTAATAAGAAAATATTATCATGCTGAAATCCAAGTTTATCATGCTGAACATAGTAAAATTATAGACATATTTAGAGTAGTTGTGAGCATGATAGGAGCATTGTGAGAATGTGATTGGAATGTGGCAACATAGCAACCACATGCAGTGGTTTAAACATCTGCTTGGCATCCGAAAAGGTGCTGCTTCAATTCTAGCTTGTGACACAAATCTCTTGTGGGTTGTCTGAAAGAGCATCTGGTATAAAACTCTGCCATAACAAACATGTGGAGATGGCTGCTGTGTTGACCCCTTCAGATAATAATATTAAGCCTTGTTTGTCTTACATACATAGATGTTAGATTTCAGAAAAAAATGCAACACTTAGAAAGTGAAAGTTACATTAATCTTTTGGTGATTATCGCAACACAATCAATCCGGCTACCCCTGTCCTAGTGGAATGCATTTTACTGAATACAGTGAATGAAACTGAATGAAGTGACATGTCCCATATTCTCACAGTGCAAGAAATCTTTCATTTAAAGATTTTTTATATTCAGTTAGCCATTAGTACAGATATAGACATAGCTGGTATTTATTTAAACAGGTTTAATAAACTCAGAATCTTTAGGCCCATGGATCTCTTACTTTTTACTAACTTACTAACATTTTGTAAAGATTACGTAGAACATGAAATCCCAAAAAATAACTTAATAAATTGGATTTATGATCAAAGATAATCTTAGTATGTATGCTATATGTATCTATGCTGTAAAAAAAAACATTCAAGTTTTGACTCTTTACATCTCCCTGTCATGACTCAGTCTAGGGCATCATCATTATTATTATTATTATTACTGCATACCATAAGTACTTTGGTTTGTGAGACTAAATACATGGTTGACTAAAGTCTGCTCTAATGGTTTATGTTTGATCCTTTACCTTGGTATAAATGAGAGAGATTACATGGTAATTATGCCATTAGTAGGAGAAATAAGCCTTTGTGATCGTGAAAAGAGCCTGTCAGTCAATGCCAGAGCACATAGATGTTTTGTGAGTAAAAAATGTAAGGTGTTATGTAAGTCACTTCTTTTACTGTCTAGATCTTGACAGTGGGGGCCATGAACAATCTTTTCCCATCAATCTTATTAACACACTGTCAGTACTGTAAATTCCCCCGCAAGGTGACAGGGTTATTAAGATGCTGGTTTTAAATACAGATAAAAATGTATCCTTTGTGCCTTTTTATGGATACCTGTGAGGCGCACTCCTTCAGTTTGCATTAGAAAGGCCATGTGGATAGATTGTTTTGCACCAGCTGGACCTCATGTGCCCTATTAAAGCTCTGCATTCTATTATTTACTATTTTGTACCAAGAATTACAATTTCATGGTCCTGACAGTCTTCTTCAATATTTTACATTTTTAAAAAATTATTAGTGTACTCTATAATGATCCAGTCTCTGGTAGCAAGGCCAATATCAGAAGGTGATTATACGGTGACTACAAAGCAAACTGTCAGTATATTTGATGAGGTCGATCAAGCCAAATTCTTGTATCCCTTTTCTTCCATTATTTGAACTAAATTCTACTGAAATTACAACAGCACAAGAGTGTGGCCAAATAATTGTTGTGTCCAGCATGAGTGCAATCCCAGCATAAAACATTTTTCCGAATAGAAAGTAGAGCGGGAAGAATACATATTTTTGGTATGCAAGCTTTGCAGGTGAAACTGTAGTAGGCTTCAATAATGACCAATATAGTAGCTATGTAAAGACAATGTGCTGTAGCAGAGCCTCAGGTATCAATTTAAACAATGTTTGGGTGTATGATACCATATTATATAACCATTATTAATTTTGTTATATATGATAAACAGTGGACAGATTACTAGATGGATGGTGGAGCATGGCTGTAACAAGGTACATTGCTCAAAAGTTAATTTCGGATGTTAAAACACTAGAATGCTGTTTCCAGTTCTTACTTTTGATGCTAAATTATCAATTGTTGGGTCTTAATATAATCGCTGCCCACATGTAATCTTGTGTTCATTCGTAGCACTGGATCCCAGATGCAAGTGAGTAAGTATTGAATTTTGGTAATGGTAATGTAGTGTGAAATGCACACTTATTTGGAATAGGTCTACGTTGTGTTCCTACTCTGCCAGGCTTGTTCAGAATTAATGCACATTATTGTGTTGCAGGATAATGCTTAGTCAGACAAATGGGATATTGTATTGGTGGTATACCCAATAACTATGAGCCTCAAACAATGGATGCAAATGGCAAAGTATATTGCTACTATTCTTCATACAGTTTTTTCTGCATTAAAAAGGCAAAATGATAAACACGCTAGTGTGCATCCACCTCTATCGACAACTGTTCCTCTCTGTGGCTTCTATGGAAAATCCAATTTTACACACCATGGCCTTTGTAGATTACTTTCTATTTCCTCAACCCAATTTTTTATGAAGACATTGTGATTTTATTAACCAGTAAATACAGTTCTGTGTCACATAGTATGCATAGACATACATAAAGATCCATCAAACAGAGGCTGAGACGGAGATCCGGCTATTAAATCAGAACAGTTAGTGCAAACCTGTTGTGGCGTACTGTATCTGTTCCACACTCATAACTCCTCACCACCGCCATCACAAGACTCCCCGAAGTGCTTACCAGTAAAATTGTGCCTCATCATTGCATGTGTGGGACATTCAGAAACAAAATGTCCATCATTTATGTCATGAGAAGGCTGAAGAATCACAAACTGGTTTTCTTCAATTCATGGAAAGAAATGTTTTCTGCATTCCAATAAAACTTCATCGTGACCCAGAGAGAGTGAAGGATGACATGATAAAAAATGAAGAAACAATAAAGACATTCAAATGTGTTCGTTTTCTAATTGATAGAACTAAAAATATCTCACGATGTTTCCTCTATATTTTTTTAAAAGTTAATCAGTTTTTACAGTTATTAAAAGTCTTGGGCTTCTTCTGGTCATCTCACACCATTGATTTCAAACCTATTTTGCCTTTGGGATCTTTAAAACTATCATACAGCAAGGAATGTACTGGTGAATTGGGTATTTAGAGAAATAATCTATTTTACTATAGACAAGATAGACAAGACCCAAAAGTGAGTTCTTTTTAGACTTGTAGTGAAATGATTGAATTATTCCATAGATGCTGGGTGTGAATAAATAAGCAGCTATTAGTCAACTAGTTCACCCTTATAGCTTATATAATTATATACTGACAACTCCCACTACATTATTTGTTTAAAACCAAGCAACTTCAAGTTTAAATAATTGTCTATACATAGTGTCAGGTTTCCTGGGTCGTTGACCCAGCGTTTTCAGTTTTGTCATGTTCAATTTATTTCCCACATTCAGTTTTCGCACTTCCTGTTTTCTGTGCCAGCATACCGCTTGTATTGTGTTCCAGTTATTTCCATGTATCCAGCGGCGGTCCTAGCCTGTTTGGCGCCCTGGGCGAACACTCCCTCTGGCGCCCCCCCCCACACACACAGACAAAACATATTAAGAATTGTACATTAACATAAAACTGTCGTCGGAACCATACTGAATTTCACCAGAGAAACACACACACATATGAAGAGAGAGAGAGTATGCATAGTATGCAAACGGCTACCAAACAGCCATCATAATTCGTCAAACAATGAGAACAGGACAAATCAACAACTGACAATGACTAATTAATATTAAAATCTGTAACATAATGTATTGTTTGGAGTTTAGTCTGTTACTGTTGCTATTTTTACCATTTCTTCTTGGAGCAACTGTAACCCACATTATTTCCTTAGGGATTAATAAAGTATTCTGATTCTGATTGTTTCAGGATGACACATCTGCTTACCTGTATCTTTTGCTCGTTTCTCCTCCTCTTCTTTTCTCTTTTTTCTAAACTGAGAACCTGATGGCTTTGAACTTTTCTTGTCCATCTTCCATTGGTTTTAATTTTGCACTCCAGTATGAACACCCATCCCCCAACCCGAGGATCACCACAACATAACCTAATAAACCTACACCTTAGTTCACAGATTCACTTTGTCTAAGGTGTATTTCTGAGATTTAAGACAACCCAGGATTCAAATCATGAATACATGATGGGCTTGGATTTACATCATTATGAATGAAATGTGCTCTATTTGGAAGCAGCAGGTCTCCCTCCCCTTTCCACGGGTTGTGTGTGAGACTTTAAATCATCAAACTGTAAATTTTAAATTGTTATTGATCCCTTTACTCCGAGTCCTAAAGTGTATATTTATTTTCTTACTCTTCTTATATATATTGTTTGTTTACCTGCACTGCTGTAACTGGAGCCTCGTCGTCTTGTCTCTCTGTATACTGGACTGTATGTAGCGGAGATGACAATAAAGTTTACTTTGACTTCAGCAGCGAGCAGGCTCACCGAGGGCTCTCACGCTCACATTTCGCGTATAGAATTTCGAAAAAACATCGGTGCAAATTATAAGTCTGTATCATGATGTCTGGTGTTTTCGTGTTTGTTGGTTTGTTTTTATTTTGTTTTATTTTGTGAGTTGGTTATTAGATGCTGCTCCAGCCGGTCAGAGAATCCCCCGCCGCCCCGCCCTCTCCTCCCTGTGCCGCAAGCAGCAGGCGCACCTCGCAAACGGAGGGCGCCCTTACTCCCAGCGAATGGGCGATAGAAAACCGATCGCTGCCTATGCCATTCCCGATATGCGCTGGCATGACGTCGGGGCAGCATGAGTATGAGCATTTTTTTTTTTTTTTTTTTTTTTTTGCCGATGCCCGTGATGCCGCCCCCCACCATGATGCCGCCCCGGGTAACGGCCCGTGTCGCCCGTATCTAAAACCGCTACTGCATGTATCATTAGTCAGACTAAGTTCAGCTGTGTACTCACCGGTCTCCAATCGTCATCATTAGTCAGATTTTTTAAGTCCTCAGTTTCCTTCTGTTCACTGTCACGTCATTGATGTTATGTTATCGCTGTTAGGTTGTCCCAGTTCCGTCAGTTCTGTCAGTCAGTCTTTCATTCAGTCAGTCGTCCAGTCAGTCGTCCAGCCAGCCATTTCCTACTTCTGTTCTGTTCTGTTCATTCTGTCTACAATAAACACCAACCTTCACCCACCTGTGAGTCCAGCGTTTGGGTCCTCCTTCCCTTATCCGCACTGCAACTCCTGACACATAGGTAGATGAAAAACATTACACTGGCATAGATTGCATTTCAAAAGTACTAATACAGTGAAGCAATTTATCAATTACTGATGAGGGAACAAATGATTCCATGACAATAATAGAAGCTACTTTTGTTGGTGTTTTTGAGATTGTGAAAGTTAAATAGCAACACTGTTTACCTGCTTTCACCTGCTGGAAATGTGCAGTATTCTTCATAGAAATATAATTTTATTTGTGTTCAAAATTTTGGCTAAACAAATGACATTTAAAGTACAATGTACAACTGAATGGAAGTTATTTCTCTTCCAGTATAACTCATCTATTTGATTCAATCTCCCCCTTGGCCTTATAGCCTCTTTTCCTGCCTTCTTCCCAGTGTGTTTCAAGTGATGAACCATCCTCCATTAGCCTGGCTCACCTTTCCAAGCAGCCTGACACTGTGAACAGTGATTAAGCATACTTCCCACTGTATAACATCCTTATTCAGAAAAGGGCCCAAAGCATAACAGCTCCTTTTTGGTGATCATATTTTTCTCAGTAATTACTCTGGCATTTTTGTCTCCTATGAGAGAAAATCTTATAGCTATTATTAAAAAAAAGTTCTTTGTTTAAAAGTAGCCTACTAATTTGTTTCACAGCCATATTGCTGGGATCACAAATGCAAAGATTTACATAAGGTTGCTTTATACTTGTTTTAAGCGTGGTAGTTCCCCAACTCTTACTGGAAAATTTCATCATCATTGTCTGATGTGTATCTTAGTATAATTTTTATTGTTAAACTACATTGAAAATGTCTAAATTAACAATGGCTATAATAAGAACCTTAATGTCAAAACGGTCCCTTGTCTGCAGAAAATTACCACCCATCTGTGTAGTTCCCATTAGCTCTAGTATCGCCTTTTAGTGTCTTCAGCTCAGAATGTTACTTTTGTGTAAAGATATTGCTATATTCCTTGAGTCGTTACATCTGAGTTTAACATTTTCTTACTTACAAGAAACATTTTGTCAACATCTAAGTTTTAATAATCATTTAAATAATATTAATTCAGAGGGAAAAAATATAGAAATTGAAACATATCCTTTTTTTAAAAAAAATAATAATTTAGAACTACGGACTAAGTTGGGAGAATTAGGTCAACACATTGTACTTTCCTCTTTCAGATGTATTCTCAGTAATGGAAATACTATGTTTTGTTTAAGCGAGGGTTCTGCCCAAGCAGACCCTGGATCACAGGGTAAACACTTCTTTGTTTTATTTATTTTAAAGCCAAACATGATGATTTTGTCTTTAAAGAGTTGATGCATGAATTTTTGACACTTCCACATCATCAGTGTTTTTTTTTTTTTAATCTCTCAAAAAAAATTTCACAGTACTTTCGTAATAAATAGACTAGAAATACAAAAAAAAAAAAAACTGGTGTAGAAAATACGATACAAATTAAAACTCATATCATTGCAAGGTTCAATATACATTCCTTTATCAAAAAATAAATAAATAAATCAGGCAATTATTTCACGTTTCTGGCTTAAAAGGTTTAAAGACCATTTAATATTGGATCCACACATTTAAGCACTAACAGGTTCCATTGAGTAATATCAAGGATCAAGTTCAGGGCTGATGAACACTGATGGAAAAGTGCTATGAACATAACAAATGAGTGGGTCTTGTTTGTTACAATTTCCTCTAATTAGTGAAAAGCATTTGAATAAATGAATAAAGGTTTGCAGAAGTCTTCTTAAGCTGAATCTTTCTACCACAACCATCTCTCCGAATAACCCCCCACTCTCTCTCTCTCTAGTTTGTATCTCAGGTGTTGGCAAAAATCACACTTTTATATAAAGGAAAGATCTTTCCTTTTCTGTTTTTTTTTTGCACAGCATAAGGGCCCCAGCATATCTGTCGCAATGGTCACTTCGCTCACTGCCATAAGGTCATCACACAGTCTATTTATGCCCACAGTTAAGGCACAGGAGGTCTCTGCAGTATTCATCCTAAATGATGGCTGCCACGAAACAGACAATACGACACAAAAAAACCTGATATAGGAGGAGAAGAAGTCCAAACTGTCAAACTAGTGTTTCCAACAGTTGTAACATTATATCTGTATATCTCTGAGCTTCTTTATTGAAATATGATTAAAATGGTGGTAAAACCTGACATGATCACTTGTTTTCAACCCAGCTGCAGCGGGTGTTGTGCAACACGCCAGGTTACAAAAACTGAGAGGTGCACAACCAGCTGTGCACCAAATATTGTGGTGTGCTACACATGATGTGACATCAAAATTGGCACATGACAGCCACAACTGGGCAAACAGTGAGTGTAAAAATGCCTTAAAATGGGGGTGGGGGGGTGATTTTAACTAATCAATTAAACATGAGTGTTTTTCACCAAAACCAATTTTCGCTGTCATAGCATTTACTTACTGTAATCATACCTGGTAAAATAATTCCTCTCATAAGAATTTTTCTTTCAAAACAGGTTGTAACATTTTGATTACTGTTTTGTACTAAAACTGAATTCAAAGATGAAAAGCTATTTGTGTTTTGTGTTTGACGTAGCTGTAACACGTTATTTGACAGTCCACAATACAAAAAGAGGCAACTGAAAAAGCTGCTCATTATAAGAATGGTCTTGGCAACAGATGTCGTATTTAACATGTATGTTTGAAGTACAACAACAAAAACACTTTTTCCAAACCACTTAACAACAAAAAGAGCTGGAACACAGCAACAGCTTGTTTTCTTTTTGTTTTTCCCACACCAATATATTGCTCGATAAAAATAAGCACTGCGTTCTTTATCATTAAAATGTATTATTAATTAAATTCCTTTAAGTACATGTAAAGTGTAGCTTTATTGAGCATTGGATGTAAAAATGAAAAAAGAAAAAACAAACTATTAAACAATGAGACTTAAACTACAATTGCAAATAAACAAATGCTTTTGAGCAGTTTAAATCCCAGCATGACCCAACTCCTCTATCTACAGTACTTCCCTCCTACACAATCTGCTGTCCAGTAACTGTTGTCTTTCCACAGCATAAAAGTCTGTTAGTAGTACTTGTCTGACATGCAGCACGAGTAAGTTCAGTCTCTCTTATACTGCAGGGGTTTTATTGTTGAATATATAACATCTTGATAAATATACCCTCTATGACCTAATGTTGCTCCAAAGCAGCTGACTTGTCTGACTGCTTGAGATACTTATGTACCTCATTCTCTGTTGTGGAGCTGGACATTGTTGCTTTCTCAAATATAAAAAAAATCCTCATTGTCTTCTGGCTCACTTCCCACAGCTGATGAATTTTCAACAGTGCTGCCAAAACCAGAAGACCCAGTGTCTAGAGGACAAGACGTTATTCATTTTATGAGTTCCCACTCATTAACAGAAGCACCACAATTTGAACATGGGACGGTGCATGCCGGAAAGCCAATATCTCTCTGAAAAAAGCAATGGCATTATTGCTGTGAGCACATGTACCTGCACTACCAGTCAAAAGTTTAGACACACCTTCTCATTTAATGGTTTTTCTTTATTTTCATGACTATTTACATTGTAGATTCTCACTGAAAGCATCAAAACTATGAATGAAAAAATATGGAATTATGTAGTAAACAAAAAAGGGTGAAATGTTTTAGATTCTTCAAAATAGACACACTTTGCTTTGATTATTGCTTTGCACACTCTTGGCATTCTTTTGATGAGCTCCATGGGGTAGTCACCTGAAATGATTTTTCCAACAGTCTTGAAGGAGTTCCCAGAGATGTTGAGCACTTGTTGGCCCCTTTGCCTTCACTCTGTGGTCCATCTCATCCCAAACCATCACAACTGGGTTTAGGTCAGGTGACTGTGGAGGCCAGGCCATCTGGCGCAGTACTCAATCACTCAATCAGAATTTAAAAGAACCAATAACAGTATTCCTCGTGGGGAAAGTCGTTGGAGAGAGGTTTCAAGACGTTGCTTGGAGATGGTCATAGACCACAGGAAACTGGTTTCAGTGAGGCTTATTATCATTTCATTGTCATTTTATTCAAAGCTGTACCTGGTCACAGATTGAATAACACATGTCAGCATTGCCTTCACTGACAACAGCAGTATCTGAGGAGCAACGAGTCCATGAGTTTGCACTATAAATGGCAAACTGCTTATTCACGCTATCCATGGCATCTTTTAAATCAGAATGTTTATATTCAGTGAAAGTTTTAACAAAGTTGGTGGAAAAATCATTATATTTGCCTTAAAATTAAATTTGGCCTGAATTTGGTTTATACATATCATGTGTGTGGAACCCTCATATTCGTTCAGTATTTCATACAAGTACAGCTCTCCCCAGCAACCAAGCTTGTTTCAGTGCCATATGATTCTCATGAAGCCCTTGTGATGCTGTCAGTATGTCTGCATTTGTGCACTCAGTTTGAATGCTTTGTAGTGTGTCAATCATACTCTCTTTCATTCTGGGGTATCCTTTGTAAATGCATTGCATCAGGGTTTCCTACACAGCAGGATCTTTCTCCCCACTGGTTCCCTCAAATATTTTGAGGAAAAAGGCATACTGTACTGTTGAAAAAGATTGCACATCTTAAAGTATTGCTGCTTGCTTTTGAGGAGGAGGTCCACATGATGCTTCATCTTAAATCCACTAGATTAGTTTTCACTGAACCTGATAAATCTAACGACACAAAGAATACTATTAAATGCCAAAAAAAGGAATTAATTAAATAATTTATGGTGATGTTAAAAGCATAAACAAAAAACATTACATAGAACCTGTTTTAAAAGGATAAAGGACACTCTTTCGGGGATGCCAATGTTCACATTTTGGACAGAGAGGACAGATGGTTTGAAAGAGGAGTGAAAGAAGCCATCTATGTCCACTGTGAGCAACCATCTTTGAACAGAGGCGGTGGTTTACGACACCAACTCTCTGCCATCTATAATCCAGTTTTGAGATCCCTCCCCAGAAGCCTTAACGCCCACTCACATCCTGGGCCATCTGACCTCAGGAATTCGCATGATAAGGTGGGGCCAGGTTTCACAATGAACTCACCCCAAACCCTGGCTGACTGGGACCCACACCCAGTTTCACACCTTGGCTCAGGCGATTAGAGGATCATCAGGGGGTCCTTTTGTCCCTCTGTGGGGGGAAACTCCCACTAGGTTTAAATCTGGAACTCCCCACCATTTGACCTTAGAACTGAAGAAGCTTCTCGGATGAGAGGTGAAACATCTTCAAGCAACTTAAAGAAGTTCAGACGCTTTTCTTTGCAAGCTCCTTTGACTACGATGACCTGGATGACTGAGAACCTTTACAGACATTTTGTTTTGTAGTTTTGTTTTGTTTTTCTCCCAGCCTAAATAAAGGGCTCACTTTTTGTTAAGTCCAGTCTTGTCTCTTTGCATCTGCTTTTGCGTCATGACAGTACCAATAGTACATAACACAATATATTACAAAATATTACAAAATAACTGTAATAAATACACATAGCTATAAGATATAAATATATCACAATAAAGTAAGATAAAGTGGAAACTATGGCGCCCCTCTTACCATACAGACTTTGTTATTTTTTCTGTGGAGGATGTGCAACTACTCCCATATCTGTACTTGTGCTTGAGTACAAAAAAATGCCACAGTAATATTTAATAACAGCTGAAATTGTCAGTTGGTCATTCAGAAATTGAATGTCCTATTTGCCATTACCTAAATGTTACTGGTTATGTTACTGTTAATGCTTCAGAATCTTAACAAGGCAAATAACTCAAAATCATGTTTCATTAAACATGATAAAACCTTAAAACACGGAAGGATGACCAGAGCTCTACCTTTGTCTATATATGTCAGATTGCACCAGCTGAAGGTTACATGTAAAAGCTTTCATGAAATTAAAGTTAAATAAATGTTATGTCAATGTAAGATTGAACAGAATGGACAGTTTTCTTTTAAATAAATTGCTATAAGTTTCTATACTAGCTTATAAAACAGAATATTAATTCTGTAAAAAACTGCTTAAAATAGATTATCTAGTTACTCACAGTAAGTTATGGAACAACAGAAACGACTTAGTATATTAAACCATCTGTGAGATGAGACAGATCGCTGACTAGATATAGAAGAAGAGATGAATAGGTAACAAAATTACCTGAAATATTTATAACCTCTGTCTCTTTCATCATTGCCTCTCTCATAAGCCATTAAAGAGTCCTTTTGGGACCTCTTAATTGAGTTCCTTTTTGGAACAGAATATGAAAGGCTTCTTTTCCCTCTCCCCACCCCTTTTCAACTAAAGAATGGGGTGATTAAAATACACAGAATGGAAGTTCTAGTACAAAAGTTCATTGCAATCAGGGGTGCAATTTCAGTATTGATTCAGAAGTCTGTAGAACATTTAGTGGACACAATTATTAAAGACTGACAACTGCAGTTTTACACACACTGTTGTCCTGACTTAGCTTTCAGTAGCCAGCAGTGAGGACAAAATATTGTTCATATTATTAGTCTGAATATGGCCAGTATTGTGACTTTTATACTGCAATTATGTCAGCTAAAATTACACTTAAACATAACCAATTCCCAAAATAAACTATTTTGCACAATGATGGCGACTAACCATATTTCTTTTCCCTTTATTAAATGTATGAAGGTTGCAAAATGTTCCTCAGGCTTAGTGCTGTGTTTGTGGAACCTGTGAGGAGGCACTGTATTTAAGGATAACTTTAATTTCATGACAAATCTTGCCATACAGCATGTATGTTAATCTATATTAGTTGATTTTCCGTGGACACAAAAAAGACTTTCCTTTTTCACACTTGTGTTCGAAATATTGCCATTCTGGTTTTCAAAATGAAGTTGAGGTTTGTCTTTGACTCTATTTGACTTATGAAATGTCAAAAATAACTTCACATATCCAATACAAAAGTTCTGCATGACTTAAATTTCCATAACAGACCTGAAACTGATTATTTGCTTATGACTGATGAAGAGCAGCAAATAGTCTTGCCTTTTTTTAAAGAGGAGATTAAGAGCTGCAGCCCTGAAAGCAATCATTTGACTGATTTATCACTTCTCTCTCTTCCATCTACAAATGCCGAGCAGATGGTCTGGCATCCCCAAAATTATACCGCTAACAAATGCAAGTAGTGTGGTGAACGTGACCTATGTAGCAGACACTGTGTTCTTGTACCTTTTTGAACGAACAGAGATGTCCAAAGAATTGTACTGAAGATCAAAATGATTGTGTGACAAGTGAGGACATGCATATGTGCAGGGATTGGGGAGGGGAGAGAGTGTGGATTTAAAGAAATGAGGGATCAGGATTATTTTTCCTACTTTGATGAAATTAAAAAAAGAAAAAAATCTTTCGGGGTGTGATTAATTGTTTTACACGAATAAGGGAAAACAAAATCATTTATATTCCTGGAGGTCAGTAAAGACACTTTTATGAAAACATGCATTTCTCTTTCTGTGCAGCATTTGGGAATACAAAAAAAAAAACCTGTTATCACAGGACTCCAGTATGTTTGGATGTAAACCATAAAAAGGTACTGAATGATGCTCTGTTGTCTGGAGCATCAGCGAATGCATCCATCCATCTGAGTGGATGTGTCTGAGGACAATTCCACAGTGGGTTTTCTTGTGCACGAAAGTGTATGGGTGATACAACAAAATGAGAGCCCCAAATCTCCACAGATCTCATTAGACTGGTCATAACATTGCAACAATAGTAGAAGGCATATTCATCTGACTTCTGTTTTTTTTTCTTTTCCCCACTGCACAGTCCCAAAGCCTTACCATCAGCTCTCTTGCACCATCACTAGCTTTGGGTTAAAGCTGCAGACAGCGCACAGCTGACTGTGGTTTTCTGCTGACATGTTTGCAGACTGACTATTCCACAGCCATCATTAGTCTTTTTCTTTTTTTTTTTTTTCCTGGCATTTATTACAGGGAACATGGACATTAGCGAGGGGATCTAAAAGATGCTGAATAATTACAGTCCTGTTTTGGATTTAAGGAAGGAGAAGGGGGGAAAAAAACTTAGGGAGGTTTAGATATTTTTAATGGTGTGAGTTCATGCAATTTTTTTTGTTTGTTTGGTTTTTTATGGAATATAGCACCGGAGGTTAAACTTTGATCACAAACAAGCAGATAATTGTTAAACATTGCTAACCTTGATCAGAGCTGAAGCCTGCACACCCGGTGGCAAAAATTCATACATCAGCAAAGCAAGTTAATGCTGTTATTGCATGGTAGTGCACATTTCAAGAAAAACAAAAAAATATATATAATATTTGTGCTGCTGTTTGCCGGCATTGATAATACTCCGCTGTGTATTCTCCATATTAATGAACCTTTCTATCACACTAAAACAGATTATCTCAGCTCTGAATTTATTACAGACACCAGTGTAAAGGCAGCATAATGGCAGGGTAATTATTAGCTGTGAATTGAAATATAGATTCACATCATCACTATGTAAAATTGTCAGCAACAATGTGCACTGTCTGTGGGGAAATGATATTGGTTTCTTTGGCTGTGTTTCTTTTGGTGTCTCAATTACGTCTTTTTTTTTTTTTTTTTTTAACTGTAACTTCACATGGAAATGAACGAAATGGGAAGTAAATGCATTTTTTAAATCAGTTCTGCCATTGCTTTGCCTGAATTTGGTGTCTTGATTTAATATAAAATAACGATGGCCCAGACAGTTCTATGATTTATGGCATCATATTCATGGTTCAAAATAGGAAGGATAATTCACACTAGACTACATCCACAGAAATGGCCCCTGGAGCTAAATGCTAATATCAGCATGCTAAGATTTTTAACATGTTAATATTAAGGGGGTGGCACAGCAGTGCACTGTCGCCTTACAGTAACACGTTCAGCTGGGGACCTCCATATGATGAACATTTTCCAAATTACAGGCCCTCAGAGTACACGGGGTGTGTCAAAATTTCGGGTTTTTATGTCTCTCTATTTTTCTAGCATTTTGGAGATTTTGTAAATTCTTAACAAAGGAGAGCCATATTAAAGTTTCAAGAGGAGAAAAAACACATTTAGGTGCTATTAAAGTACATAACAAAATCAAATTTACACCCATGCCAAGTGTAACAATCTAAAAATCATTCTAATCTTTCCCACTGTTCAGACTGTTCATTTGTTTTCTTTGTGTTCTATAACAGCCGCTGAACATAAATATCGTGCAGTTTGTCTGTTTCATTAGTAAAACTGCACAGACCTAACAAGAAGCATTTACCAGAGTAACAGAAACAAACATTGGTACTGTGGATGTTTATCTGTTTTTGATATTATAATTCACTGGCGTGCAAACTTTTAGGGGTCATATCACCATATGACTTGGTGGCTGGACAAAACACATTATAGCATATGAATGGTTTTCTTTTGAACCTACTTTTGATATAAGGCTCATATTTCAGCAGTTTATCCAGCAATTATTGGGA
Source organism: Simochromis diagramma (assembly GCF_900408965.1). Lineage (NCBI taxonomy): Eukaryota > Metazoa > Chordata > Actinopteri > Cichliformes > Cichlidae > Simochromis > Simochromis diagramma. The sequence goes on from NW_024387414.1 coordinate 4,960,904, forward strand.
TATTCTACCTAAAGTCAAATTAATGGTCAACTGTGGCACCCAAGGAATAGTCAGGACATCATATAAGCCAATGCAATTCACACTCAGATGATCACAAACAGTATACTATCAATTTATTCAATAGTTTTTGAATAGACAATAAACTAGAATTGCCATCCATAGCTCAAAATGTCTCTTTATCACTTCAAGATTTGTTCTTCGAATTTCTAAATCTGAAATAATATTATTTACAAAAAATGCAGGCTTATTATAATGTGCTATATTGATGTAGTTTCCTACTTTCATGGTAAAATTGATTAGTTATGACTTGAGACTCATTTGGCTGCTCCCATGTTGTCATTGTGAATGAAAATGAAAGTGCTTTCAAAGAAAGTGTCTCTCTTATAAAGATGAATTTGAGTTCATGAAATGATCCATATGTTGTACGCTAAATGAGGTCTTGAACATTCTGTTTAAGGATGATTATGGAGTAAGCACATCAAATCTCAATTTCAAAGGTACACAATCATGATATAAAGAATCATAAGTGAGAACCCCAGTGTTTCCCTTATGTCAGACACAACGGGAGAACATGCTTGGTGTGCTTTGAGGTTAGCTACTTCTTACACAATCAATAATCCCTCAAAAAGAGACTAAGTGTAGCTCTTCCCCTAGCCTGCCCTCAAACACTCCTTTCATTTCTTCATTCAAAACCATCCACTGAACGTTCAACCCACAAGCAAGAAGCCCCTTGACCTCACAGCAACTCCACCTTTGCTCCTGCCAAGGACTTGCCAACCTGCTGTGCATCACAACATGGTGAGCTTGGGAATCTAGCTGACTGGAGAGGGAGCCAGGCTCCAAGCAGCATCTAATGGATATGTGATGGCCTGGAGCTTGCCTGAATAAATACACACTTGTGCAATTACAGCGGCTGGAGTCTTGGCATGAAGTGCCCATTTGGTATCACAGTAATCTGGAGGCCGATTGGCTTTCGCCTCTTCTCCTGCCTTGTAAGTATGGTATGTATCTGAAAAGGTCAGAAGAAAATAGCTTTAGCTAGGGTTTCTTTTTCTTCTTGTGATATGTGGGAGGGTTGGGTAATGTGAACAATTTTGTGTCAAACCTTAACCTTAAGTGAAAGGTAATTTCAAAGCAGACTGAATGACTACAAGACTGAAACTGTCCAAAGTTGAGCCACTACAAATATATGTTCCACACTGCCTGAAACTGATAGTTTGTTCATTTGAATTCTAAAGTAAATAGGGGACATGCAATCTCAAATATTGTGGTATTGTGGTAACTAAACAGCAAAAATATATATACATATTTCTGCTAAAACCAGACAACAGATTAACAAACCATTTTTAGTAAGACCCTAGTACACTTATTTGCTTCAACGCCTCGTATAAGTCAGCACTGTATCTGTTAAATAATTCTCAAATAACAGTGTTCCACATCACTGATTTATGCTCAGTAGTGACACGCTATTTTAAAAAATCCAGTGTAGTAAGCAGGCCAAAACGGACTCAACATGGTAAGAAGGGAGGCATTTTTAAATGATTAGCAGCCTAGGTACATAACTGCTCGTCCTGAACCTCAGTTCAGAACTACCAGTTATGGAAGACCTTGTGTCTTCCAGCAGTATAGGGTCACAGAAAAGCATTATACACTGTTTAATTATGTTTATTTGCTAACAATAAGATTATCATGTAAGCCATTTAATAAAAATATCTTTCATGTACTAGCTGACCTAACAGTGCTTGAATTTCATATGGCATTTTCTGCCATGGCTGTGTTCAGCTCATTGTTTGGCAAAGCTTAAGGCTCACTTGGTTACCATTCTGTGAATAACATGGGAGCTTTATGAGGATTATGCCAAAGCTTCATGGCTCAAATTGGTTTTAGGATGGAGAATGCAGGCACAAAGTGTAGACTACTGTCATTTTCATGAGCCTCCGTGAATGTCACATGCTGGCGAGTTTGGCACAAAGTGTGTGAGCAGTGAAGACAAATGAAAACTGGCCATGATCTCAAATACCATCAGAAGAACGTTGACAGAAGTGGCAAAAGGGCAAAATCTGACACACATTGGTTTCCACTGGGGAAAGGAAACACACACACACACACAGACACACATAGAAACTACTGTTACTATTTGAAACACTAGTCGCTGGAGATATGACACTGTTGCTCTTAACTGCAGGCATTTGCAGTTTGCAGTAATTTCTCACCACTGACTTTCTACTGTTTCTACCTGCCAGTCATCTGAAGCTCTTTAAAAACCTGCTTCTTGTCCTTGTCTTTCCTTCAGTCCCCCTCCCTAGATCTGCTCTGAAGGGGTCACTGCAGTTAGAGGGAAAACAGACCCAGAAGTGGATTTTCAATTGGATTGTCAGAAGCTGGCTGTTTTAATAAACCCTTCACCATAAAAGGGCACGGTACCTTTTGTGAAGTGGCTTCACCCATGACGCTCAGCTTGGGCGCTCACCAGTGAACCCTGTCTGCCAGAACCAGCTTCCCCAAGATAAAAAGCACCTGACAAGTATTCACTGGATGGGAGAGACTTTACTCAGAATAAATAAATGACAGAGTATAAATGAATGAATCATTATACCACTGAAAGAACGATGAAACCAGATTTAGATAATAACACTGCAGCTATGATGGAAACAAACATAGCCGGTTTAAAAATCAGAGTGATGCAAGTAAAGTGAAAGGGGAATATTTTCCCTCTGAATTTTGTCTTTCTTACTTTGTAAAAGTTTTCTCCCAACCATTTGTAATAATTCATTTAACTCCTTATCTAAGAGTTTAACTAATTATATGAATAATAAGAAATCATATTTCTGTCACACACGTGAAACTGGTGATGTGTTTTTTTGTAGATGAAATCATGTAGCATGTGTTTTTAATGAACTCCAGTATTGAGTCTCTTTTAACTCTTTTCACCCTTGGTTGTACAAGTACCACAACAAGGCTGAATCTGTTATTGAAATTCACCCTTTTTGAAGGTTGTGGAGCATGACATATTCACTGAAGAGGAAGCTTACTACTGCTGTGATTAAAATGGATATAGCATTGTTGTTCCCCATCAAGTTCAATAACATACCGGTAACTGTCAGTGAGTTGAATTGTGTCCATGGAATGTGTGTGGTTTTGCTTTTATTACAGCTTTTGTGTGAAGATGAGCAGGGCTAATGGAAAGGACACTGATGAATCCATGACAACTCCTTGCAAATTAAAAAAAAACTAAAAAAGATGCAAAATGTTTCTGTCATGGTCCCCAAGTTTCTCTTTGCCTGCCCTTCCTTTCTTTCTCTCTCTCTCCTTTGCTTTTCTCTCTTTCTTTCTCTCCTGTTATTTGCGTGTGTGTGTGTACTTTTCTTCAGAGGTGGCTCCTCCTGTGGTCTCCGAATTCCTGTTATCTACTCACCTGTAAAAGATCACCTGATCAGACTCACCTTGACTCAAACTCAGTCATCGCCAGATTGTTGCGTCAACTAGGTACGCACTCGGCCTCCTGTGATGAATCTCTGTTCCTCTTCTCCTTGAAATAACCAGCCTTTCTGTGTAGACCTCTCCGCATACTCCAAGCCCTGTGGACTGTATTGTGTGTGTGTGTGTGTGTGTGTGCCCTTATAAAAAGTCTGCAATACCTTCACCACTTTTACTGCATTACTGACTGTATAATCTCTCTATTTAGTCACTTACCTGTAAATAAACTTGTTTAACCTTCCGAGTGCTCTGAGAGTGGGTCTATCATTCTGTCTGTCCATGACAGAACAATCTGGCCAGCATGAGCACAACAAGCACAGATCCAGGCCAGGCCCCGCCACTAGAACAACAGCTAGAGGAGCATGTGTAGGAATTCCGTCATCCCACCATTAATCAAGACTGTCCGCTTCAAAAGCTGTTAGAAATTAGCAGCTGTGTTTTGGACAAGTTCGAAAAAATGTTTGCTTCACTGTCTGTCCTGACCCAGCCTGATCTCTCTCTCCAGTTCATTGTTGAGAGGTCGAAGCCTACAACTTTGAGGTTTGTGCGGTGCTCTCAGAAGTGATAAATAACAAGGCATCCCTTTACCTTCTTTTTCTGATGTTTAGCCCCTGCAGAATGTAACTTTGATGTGGGGGACTGGGAACAGCTAGCAGTCAACCTGGCTGTAGAGGAACAGAGGCTCTGGCACAAGGGAGCAGAATGTCCTTGCTGGTTTGGACAGATCACAAAAACCTGACTTACATTCAAACTGCTTAGCGCATACATGCACATAAAGCCACACGGTCCTTGTTTTTTCGCTTAAACTCTATTTCTTACCACCCAGACTCCCGTAACACCAAGCTGGACACCATCTCTTGCCAGTTCTCTTCCCCAGATGCCCTAACCGAAGAAGAGCCCATCCTCCCTGCATCTTTAATTGTCAATTCCCTTATCTGGGAGATTGAATTGCTCAGCCATATGGTACAGCAGAATGAGCTTGATCCAGGAGGTAGCCCACGTAATTGTTTGTTTGTTCCTTTATTGGTTTAGACTAAGGCAGCGGTCCCCAACTTTTTTTGCACCGGTTTATGTCCAACAGTATTTTCACAGACCAGCCTTTAAGGTATCACGGATAAATACAATAATGCCAAAAACATTGCCTTATACAAAATAACATTAAACCATTCTGGGCTCCTGTTTGATTATTGGCATACTTTTGAAACACCTGATTACGAACCTCATGGCTTACATTCTTAGTAATGCAGCAGGTTTAGTTGGGTTAGCTTAATACATTTAATTCAATTTCAATGCAATTAAATTTTATAGCGCCAAATCACAACAGCAGTCGCCTCAAGGCGCTTATATTGTACAGTAGATTGTACAATAATAGATACAGAGAAAAACCCAACAATCATATGACCCCCGACAGTGGGAAGGAAAAACTCCCTTTCAACACGAAGAAACCTCCGGCAGAACCAAACTCAGAGAGGGGCGGCCATCTGCTGCGACCGGTTGGGGTGAAAGCATAATAGCTCAGAAACCTAGCAAGGCTGAAAAATCACATATCAATTAAGGGCTCAGCTGCTGAATGTGTCCAAGTGTACACTCTACAATAACTTAAATGTATGTCACCCTGTAATTCATAGCCTAAAAACTAAATGGTGTGCTTTGTAAAAATAGGATTTTTAATAATGAGGTTAAAGTGTTTTGAAAGGGCAGAATATCTCATCTGGGCTCATCTCGGACGGGGATGAGTCTGCCTACAGGAGGGAGGTTGAACGTCTGGTGTCCTGGTGCAGCCACAACAACCTGGTGCTGAATGCCCAGAAGACAGTGGAGATTATTGTGGACTTCAGGAAGCACACAGCCCCACTCCCCCCCATCATCCTGACTGACACCCCCATCACCTCTGTGGACTCATTCCGCTTCCTGGGTACCACCATCACTCAGGACCTGAAGTGGGAGCCCACCATCACCTCCGTCATCAAGAAAGCCCAGCAGAGGATGTACTTCCTGAGGCAGCTGAAGAAATTCAACCTGCCAACACGGACGATGATGCAATTCTACTCGCAATCATCGAGTCCATCCTCACCTCCTCCATCACCGTGTGGTACGCTGGAGCCACTATCAGGGACAAACAGAGACTGCAGCGTGTTGTGCGCTCTGCTGAGAAGGTGATTGGCTGTAGACTCCCATCTCTGCAGGACCTGTACACCTCCAGGACACTGCGGCGTGCAGCTCGGATCTCAGCTGACCCTACTCACCCTGGATACAGTCTGTTTGACCTGCTCCCCTCAGGCAGGAGGCTCCGGTCCATTCGCACCAGAACCTCTCGCCATAAGAACAGTTTCTTCCCCTCTGCTGTTGGACACATGAACAATAAACGTACGACTGTTCCCACCACTAACTCATGACCCTACGCTGTGTTCACTGCATCATTCCATGTTTTGGCACTGATCACCACCTGCACTCATGTATATATCTTTCTACGTAGCACTTTTAATTCTTATTCTTACTTTTATTTTTTCATGTCTATTTAAGCGCAATTTATGACAGTATGTTTGCACTGAAGCACCGCAGCAATTTCCTAATGTTGTAAACCTGCTCAACATTTGGCAATAAAACCCTTTCTGATTCTGATTCTGATTCTGATCTTCTACAGTTAGAGAAAAAACATCTGAGTTGACTTAACCTGCATTTTAACCTGGTTATAGAATTTAGAAATACTCCAACAGATTAATGTTGCAGTGTTCTCACTTTCGGCTGTAGAATTGCACCATATTTCTTAAAATGGGCTACATTATCAAGTCAAGTTATATTGATTTATTTATTGATTGATTTATTTGATTTATTTTACATACCTAACAAGTTTTCAGTATAAACATTGGTGGCCATCCCTTTCTGATGAAAGACAATATTCAAACATTTAATTGAATCTAATGTAAGGGTTCAGCAGAATAAACTAGGCAACTAAAGTGTCAAGGTAAAGCATGTTTACAAGAGCTCTCCACCACAAAAAGAAAAGCACCCTGGAGACACTGAAATAATACAAAGACTCTTGCAGTAGTAGATATCCATTGCAGCACTGGGCAAACAATGGCAGAAAGCATGTCTGGTAAATGGTAGGAATGATTATAGCAAGTAAAACTTGTTTCAGCACTAGTGTTTACCTGATAATTGAAAGTGCATGTACAATGTAATTATTTTCAAGGACTTGAGCAATGATCGAATGTACCCAAACCTTTATTATTCTTAATAATAATAATCTTTTATTATTCAGTTGGACGTGACACTGAAGTTCACCTACAGAAATGGAAGTTCTGTAGAAACAGTTACCTGACTTTGTCAAGTATCACTAGCAATCTTTATATCTACATGGCATTGGTATCATCTAACTAAATAAAACTTTTAGCCTAATAAGTTAACTATATATTCTATTTTGGAAAACATTACTTGGAAATTGGAAGTCTTCCACAAGTCACATACATAGGTTATCTACCCATAATAAACTCTTAAATTTAAATTAGACTCTTGGCCTCAAGAAATCATGATGCAATGATCGACTCATTTATGCAGCCACAGCAACTCCCAGCCTGTCGAGTCCTAAATAATTTGACATGGGCAGTAGGAAGTAAGATTACTTTGTACCGGCATGTATTTCTCTTATCTTTATGGTGCAGTTTGGAGATAAGAAGTGATCATCCATGCTGGCACTGTGTACTCACGCTGCATGAGATGCATACAATTATGCAAATGCTGTTGAAAGTCATAAAGCCTCGTTCAAGCCTGAGAATCCTCCCCCATCTCTCCTGTTCTCCACTCTCCAGGCTGCGGAGAAAACCCACAGTTTTGGATGGCAGAAAAGACGGTGCTTGTGCAGCAGGCGTGCATTTGTAATAAGAGACACGCCGGGAAAGAATGTAAGCTGCGAAAATATTTCAAAAGTAGGAACAGGGCGAAATAGAAGCTTTCCGACAGAGTTGTGTCTGTTCTGTCAACCGCAGTGCATCTATATTTTCATCAACATACAGAGTGTCGGTCAAGGCTCTCAGCTGGCTGATCACAGGTTTGCTGTGGTCAAGTATCAACACAGCTAAGGGCCTTACAGTGTGTTGGTGTTGCAATTACCCAAGTAGTGTGAACAAGCACCCTCACACACTTTTTTTCCTGTCGAAGAAATTCAAGGTATGAAAAAACTTCACCAGATCATTTAACAGTACAACAATATTATTACTCGCCTTTCAATTTTACATTACATTAAAACATTTAAGACATATGGTGTTCATGCACCATACTAAAATCAATACTGTCTGCTCTCAGAAGCAGCTAAATATCTTCACTTGCTCAAAGATTTCTTTACCAAAACTGATAAATATACATGAATAATTCATATTTAAGATGGGTGGATTACATCACAGTCACTGTCAATGATAATCAGATCACACCGATAAGATAATTTGTATGGTTCCCACAACACAAGGGCAAAGAGGATAATCATACTTTTAGATGAGCTGAGACAATACATAATATAATGAGCATGATGTGGAAACCCTTCAGTACAGTGCTGCTCTTTGCCCGGCATCAAGACATCGAGAATGGATAAGATAATTATCAGACTGCTTTGGCGTGTTCTACATTAGCTGTGCAGAGTGATTATAGGAACCAACTGAATTACGAGACTGATTTCTGAACCATTACGGTGGCGGTTATCACAGACTGATGGTAATAAGGAAACCAGACTTTGGATGATAGAGGGGAGTTATGAGGGTGGCGAAAGTAGAATATGGGAAACTTGATTCGGAAACTGACATGACTTGATTAGAAAGGATATTTGGCACGCAGACTAGGGATCAGCCTATGTATCAGCCCATGTATCAGCCCATGTATCATATGTTTTTGTATAGAAACATAGTGTTTTTGTTTTCATTATTATGACTGAGTATGAATTTTGAATAAGTCCGTTTTGATGTAAAGCATTGGTAAATACACAATCAAATTAAATGAAGGAAAGATCTTTAACAACAAACACTAATGGAACAAACTAAACTTGAATGTGCTGCTGAAGATTTTTTTTTCTTGTTTCTATAATATTGTTTTACATTACAAAACAAGTGCTCCGACATCAACTATTTGAAATTTATCCAAATACGTCTGTTGCAGAAGATGCCACAGATAACGAAGTAAAACTATCTGCTGAAAAACAAACTAAAAAAAAAAAAAAAACAACTTGCATGGCCTCTGCAAAAAAGACGTTATTGTTAGGTGGTGTTTAATGTTAAGGTTATACAGCCTTTTTGCCACAAGAAATTTTCATGGTATTATCGGATCATTACTCACATAGTAGGATCAATACTTTCTATCCTCAAAGCTCAGAATAAGGCCATTGAATTGTGTTTGTTGTTTTTTTTAGAAATAAAAAATCAAACATACACTATGAAAAAAGTCTGAACCTTTTCATGTTGAGAGTCACATATGTATATTTTTATAGCCTATAGAACATTTAAACAACAGAATTTGACCCTAGGTGCTTAGGATCTCAGCTACGAAAAATAGCTGAATCCTGTGGTAGCTTAACAAGCAATCTGTTTGAACCATTTCAGTCTGCTTTTAGACCAAATCACTCCACAGAAACAGCTTTAGTAAAAGTGGTAAATGATCTGCTGGTAAATGCAGACAACGATCGCACTTCAGTTTTATTACTGCTGGATCTAAGTGCTGCGTTTGACACTGTGGATCACTGCATTTTATTAGATAGGCTTGAACATTTTATTGGAATTACAGGAAATGTTTTATCGTGGCCGAGATCTTACCTATCTGGGAGGTCTCAGACTGTTAGTTTTAAAAATGATCTCTCTGAGACCTGTGCAGTGAGGCATGGGGTCCCTCAGGGCTCTGTACTTGGACCATTGCTGTTTTCTATGTACCTGCTGCCTCTTGGTGTTCTTTTACGTTCTTTTAATGTAACCTTTCATTCTTACGCTGATAACCTGCAGCTTTATGTTCCTTTAACCATTGGAAATTGTGCTGAAGTCTCTAAACTAGAATCTTGTCTATCTGCAATTAAGGGCTGGTTATCGGATAATTTCTTGCTCCTAAATACTGATAAAACAGAGTTGATGGTCATTGGGCCACACAAATTTCAGCACTTGTCCCAATGTCATCTTGAGAATTGATGACAGTGTCATAAATTGTAGGGACAAGGTAAAAAACTTGGGCGTGTGGTTTGACATGGTGCTCTCTTTCGAGTCTCATGTAAAAGAGATAACAAAGACCGCCTTTTATCATTTGAGGAACATCGCCAGAATCAGACAAGTTTTGTCAAGCGACACTGCAGAGGTTCTTGTCCATGCATTTGTGTCCTCACGTATTGATTATTGTAATGCTCTTCTTTCTGGGCTACCAAAGAAAAGTTTTAGAGGTCTACAGATGGTGCAAAATGCAGCTGCTCGCATTTTAACAAGAACTGGGAAATTTGAGCACATTAGCCCTGTTCTGAGATCTCTGCATTGGCTACCTTGTCAGGTTCGAGCAGATTTTAAGGTCCTGCTGCTCACCTACAAGGCTTTAAACAGATTGGCACCTTCATACCTCTTCGACCTTTTACATCTTTACGTTCCATCCCGTGCTCTCCGATCTCAGCACTCTGGCCTTCTAAAGGTTCCTAGAGCCAGAAAAAAGACAATTGGAGAGCGTGCTTTTTCTTTTCGTGCCCCGTTTCTGTGGAACAAGATGTTAGGCAGGGATGCTCTGTGGAGGTTTTTAAAACTAAGCTGAAGACACATTTGTTCACCTTATCTTACAAGTCTTAATTCTATGGCTTTTAGTTTTTAAATTTTTACTGTTTTTAACTTGTATTGTGTCTTTTACCTGTATTGCTATGTATCGCTTTTATTATTATTATTTTTTATCTTTTTAGTTTTAAATAGTTGTACAGCACTTTGTTTGAAAGCGCTTTATAAATAAAGTTATTATTATTATTATTATTATTATTATTATTATTATTAACTGCCATAACTACCACATGTCTCCATCTTGTCTTCCTCCCATCACCCCAACCAGTCGTGGCAGATGGCCCCGCCCCTCCCTGAGTCTGGTTCTGCTGGAGGTTTCTTCCTGTTAAAAGGGAGTTTTTCCCTCCTGCTTTCAACAAAGTGTTAACCCAAAGATAATTTTCTCTGTCTATATAAATAAAATTTAATTGAAAAATTGAATACCACAGGATTTGCGTTAAATAAGGATCAAATCATACCTAATGCCATGCGCTGAAACAATTAGACGTAAAATATCTGCACGTAAAGCTCAAGAAATGAGCAGATCTGCACAATAATAACGATCAAACGAGACGTGATTTGTATCAAGGACGTTATCTCTTTGGTGTATTTGTTTGCTTCTGTTGCTGTTCCTGCCAGTAATCTCTGGAGAGCTGACAATGTTTTTGGATTGATGCGGACCATGTATGGAGCCCGGAGAGTGCTCCAGGCAAGTGTCACTTCCCATTGGATGTTCCCAGTAACTATTATACATGTTTCAAAACAAACGACTATGTGCCGGGTCTGAGATGCTTTCATATCTTTGACCCCCATTTTAACTTCATGACTTTGACAAACTGCAAACAGCTTATGACTTGTGAGGAGGGTGATAAGGGAGAATATCTGATTAGAATAACAAATGTTTGACTGCAGTGATATCTAACTACTGGGGATGGCATCTTATTCATGAGTATGTATGTGTAATGTGGTATTTCTTAGTGGACAAGACGTGTGGAAGTAACTCCAAGATTTTGATTTTCTTTTCTGGTTGTGTGCTTGTGAAGCACCTTTAATGAGGATCCTACACAATTAACTCTTACACTATGCCTAAATAAAATCTGGCGGTTTGCATGAAAAAACAAACAAACAAACAAACAAACAAAAAACATTACAAATAACACATGCATAATAAATTCAAGAGGCAAAAAATGGCACTGCACTCTTTCTGAATTGTCATAAAGAATAAAAAGTTGTGTGAATAAAAGTTGTGCTTTCTTCTCTCCCACTGCAACTCCAGAGACATGTTTTCCCTCTCTCTGTGTCTGTGTAATTGCACTTCACTCTCAGATGCCTCTCAACATATTTGATACATTGACAAATTCCCCCTTTCAGTGTTCTCATCATGGCTATTCCCAGGAAATGTACAAGAAAGAGGAGGAGGCAGGCATGGAAGACAAGCAGAGAGAGGCCCGACTTCCCAGATGAGTTGTACCACATCGATTGACTAGTGAAATATATCTCATATCATCTAAAACCAGCTCAGGGCCATGATACCTCTTTAGGGAGAAAACTCTGTCTCCCAAAGGCTTCTGGAAAACAACTGCCAAGATGCGGCTGCTTTCGCTTCAACTGAGAAATTCAAACAATCACAGAAGATCGACTTTGTGAGTTGTGCTCATTATAGGTTGAAAGAGCGCAAAAGAAGGGTTGATTTCTTTGATTTAAAGGCAATTAAGAGAAGTTTCAAAATTAATTGTTTATTTTACCATCAATGGAAATCTCTCTCTAAAAAAAACAAATCCCCCAGTTTCTCAGTTGATAGATGATACGTAGGCCCAAGGACCAAACCTTTCACTCTATAGGACAATTTTCTGTTGCTATCTGTTGGACAATCAGTCCATTAATTCCTATGTGTTTCCAGCTTTACTGGCAAAAACCCACACTAAAGGCAATTTTTGCCAGGCCTTGTTCACTTTGTTCATGTTTGAAAACACAGACATCTGTGGCAACTTGTCATGTTATTCTTTTAATGTTTATTATAGAACTGCTTATAGTGATATGGCAAAACAGGTGTTCATGAACATTTATTGTTCTTCCTTGCAAGCTACAATATATATTTTATAAAATAAAGTAATCAGCTAGCACTATCAGTGTGTTGAACACATTTACAGATATGCATGACAACAATAGTCCAATGCACTGAAACTTGTTGAGCAAAATTTACAAACACACACATATATAAACATATGCAGACTTGAGTGTTATAAAGATAATACCCAAAAACTATATAGGTGTTGATGCACTAAGTTTCATCCAGATGAGTTAGGGAACAGATATACATACAATCAATATGCTAAGATAATAAGCACATTATTTTACAATACCATACATTTTCCTGCATGGCTTTCTCACCAAAATCCCTCTGAATATTTTTTTTTAAAATATTTGAGCTTCAAATATTTTTTCTTTGTTCTCCTGATTTTCCATCTCAAATAATGAGTTTAATGAGCAATGGTGAGTGCACTACATGTTGGCCTACTTTACTGGTGAAGGTTGTTGTAGCTGAATGCATTCTGAATAGAATCCTTCCAGCATCATTCAGGGGCAAACAAGCAATAAAGTCAACTCCTGATCTCTTCTTTTGTTATAGCATATATTCTATTCTATTTTAATATAATTTGCTATTAACTTCCCATATGGAAAAGAAATAGTAAAAACTTATATGACTTAACTCATGAAAGTGGCCACTTTCACATTACTTTCATATATTGTTTTAGGAAGTATCCAAAACATACAAGTTTCATTATATAATTTTTCAAGGGATCTTATATCTGTTTTTACTCTTGTATGCTTTTCATACAAGTTTCACACAAGACAGATACAAACTTTATAAGATTTATATATATCTTTTCCATATGGGTTGATAGAGCCCAGTTCTGTTTTATTGCAGTGTGGGATATTTCAAAGTACCGTACGTATTTTCTAACCGCTGGTCAGGTTAAAATAAAGGTTAACTATACTTGATTACGTTGGAAGTAAATGTTAAACCTGAATAAAGTAACAAATAGTTTGTTTATTTTTATTTCTAATCGGCTTTTCCCCCACAGATGTGCATTTTCTTTAGAGTCAAAGATTATTGTGGAAAGCCCATTTAGGTCACACTTAATTGTTAGTCTGCTGACATTAATGCCACTCAGTATTCATGAGGACAAGTACTCAGGCCTTAGTTGTCAGCAAAATTTGCTGAGATACAAGAAACTCTCAAGAGCCATTAAAGCATGACATTCTCTAAAGAGTCAATATGTGACAGATTGATAAATGAACAAATTATTCCGCTTCATCCGCACAGCACTGTTGTCATAGTTAACTATCAAAAATCAAAACATATCTATTTCATTCTACCAGCTGTCTATAACATCACAGACAAAGGGATATTCTAATTGGATGGTTATGTAGGCCAATATTAATCATAATTTTATTGTCAGGCTCAGCGGTGAACTGGGCAGAGCGGCCCTGTTTGGCCCAAGATGGAGAATGCAGAGGAGAAAACACCAATTTCCTCTTAGTGAATAGAAAGTTCTCCAGAGCAGTTTGGAGTGATTTGTCATCAATCACACCACATTCCTCCTGAGCTGGGAATTGTGGTGGTGGTGGTGGTGGTGGGGGGGTGAGAGAGTAAGACAGCGAGACAGAGAGAGAGTTGGAGAAAGGGTTGGGCCACTCTATTACCTGAGTGCACTTCAATGTGAATAATGATATATGACATAAAATCACTCAAGAGTTTCTTTAAAATGTTGCCAGCCGTGGATCTACACCTTCAGTCATGTGATAGCACATATTTAAGATTTAGGATACCCCTGTGTAAAAACTGCAAAACATCATGCATTAGCTCAGCCTCTGGCTCATCAACAGAGCAGCATGGATTATTGGTATTTTCAAAAGGTTTCTCCTTATTATATATGAAAAAAATTTCAAATATCTTTTCTCCTTTAAAGTGATTTAACATTACAGTCACGTCATCTGAACTGCCCCACATCATTACTTTTGACTTACATGATAATATCAAAAAAAATGTCATATCTATGATGCAATGTCAAGCAAATCTGCTCATTTGTCTATCTCACAAAAAATCTCCACAGTACTACTTTTGACATGTTTGCCATCAATATTTAATAAGTAAGGCCCTAGGATTTTTTGTCTGAACTTCACACTAGCTTTTTTCCCAAGCAGCCCAAGGTCAATTGCTCACTGATATCAAGGACCTTTTCTTGTTACCCACAACACTAAAATAAACTGCAACAATAACACGCAGTGTTTTAGTTTCACAGTGTTTGCAGAAAAATGGTAACTGTGACCATCTCTAAAATTATATATTGACCGGTTAATAACCTTGCACTGTGCTGTGAGGCTCACTCACAGTTCTTATGCAACTGAAACCATGTGTTAGTGCTCTGGATAACTCAGTGCACCGGCAGGTATTTTAATCAATAATTTACTCATATATGGTGTATATATTTCCATATGGTAAGGAAACATGTACTGCATGTATTTTGAGCATCAGTGTTAAAATTAATTTAACAACTTTAAATATCAGAACTACATTGTGTTGAAGGTTTTTGGATCTGATCCAGACCTAGTAATCCTGTGTAGTAACATACAGTCCAGACTCCTGTCCCTGTATACTTGTATGCTGTGTATGCTGTATATGTATACTTCATATACTTCAGATGCCAATTAGTCAAACAATTCCAGAAAATAAAATAAAGTGAAATCATTCACCTGACACAGGTGTCATTATAGTTCTGTTGAGACAGTGTGGCTTGAGCTGGGGTACATTTTTATTCATCCTAGAGGAAATTGACTGGAATGAAGAACAGTCAGGCCCAGCAGTAAAAAGCTTGCCAAATGTCAGTTGGATGACTTGACATGTATTTTGTAAGGGGGGTGTCAAAACTTGAATGTCTACTCTACGCTGAAACCAAGACATGCAAGAAGCAAGATATGATGGAGGGAGAACCAACATTTACCAAGTTGTGTTGGTGATACTTTTCAAATCTTGAAGATTTGAACAGTATGGTGTGTGACCTTGAGACGTTCTTGTCTCACCTTGACACCTTGGTGTCTGACTGTGAGGTCAGATTAATGTTGGATATGGGTTACATGCAAGACTACTTCAAATGAGAACCAATTACGTAGGGCTGTAGTGTGTTAACAGCAAGAGTTATATTTTACTCACAAGTCCTTTGGGGATTCTTCTCCATCAACTTTTTCGTACTGTTTTTCCTGCTTAATCTGTATGTTTGATGCTAATTGAACTAATTCAGACCTAATGAAGCTGACCTAATATTCAAACAAAGCTATCAGGTCTGAAAAAAAGTCAAAAAAAACATTAATCGTAAAATAATTATAATGATGAAATAACCTAAAACTTCCCTACCAATTCTAAATATTGTAACAGATACTTTTTTAACTACAGCAACAAATAATCGCTTTCTTTACTGCTTCATTGCAACTAAATAATCAATTTCTAATTGAATGGAAGCACATTTTGCTGATGAAAGTTATCATTGTGCACTTCTTTTTTTGTACTGGAGCATCTTTATAAATAGCTGTTCCTCTGAAGAACTGCAGCATGTGTAAGAAGCTATGTGTACACCACAGACAGAGGTGGCTTGTAGTGAGGTGTGCAGCAGGTTAGATAGTTGGAAGTATAGTTACTGAATAAAGAAAATTACAGAGGATTGAGAACAGATGGGGAAAAGTTGGTGATTTAGGATGTGCAGAGGATTAGTATGGGCAAAGTGAGCTATGAAGATGATGAAAAGTAGACAGGCAGTAGGTCCAGATGACATACCTGTCAAGGAGACGTGTCTAGGAGAGAAGGGAATAGTCTTTTTAACCAGACTGTAGCATTCAACACAATCTTGAAGAGTGAGGATACCTGAAGAATAGAGGTGTACTGGTACAGATACTGAAGAACAAAGGTGCTGTGCAAAGTTAAAATAACTACAGAGAAATAAATCTAATGAGACATAACATAAAGAGATAGGGAAAAGTTGTTGAAGTTAAGTTAAGGTTAAGGAGAGAGTTGATGATCAGTGAGCAGCAGTATGGCGTCATGCCGCAAAGGACCACTACAGATGAAATGTTTACTTTAAGAGTGTTGATGAAGGAGTATAGAGAAGGTCAGAAGAAGCTTTGTGGATCTAGAGAAAGCATGTTATAGGGTGACAAGGGAGGAATAATGGTACTGCATAAGAAAGTCAAGAACATCAGAGAAATATATGAGGTCTGTGCAGGGCATGTGTGCAGACAGCAGGGCAATGGTGATGTGCTGTAGGAATGACAGAAGGGAGGTTTTCAGAGAACATTGTGATCTCTAGTGAGACCAGTGGAAGAGAATCTGGGGAGGTGGAGGTATGCTCTGGAGGGAAGATGAATGAAAATCAGTAGAAGCGAGACAGAATATGTGTGGAATGATAAGCAGACAGGTGGAACAGTGAAGATGCAAAGAACAAAGTAGGTAGTGATAGTGGATGAGTTTCAATACCTGGGATCAATCATCCAAAAGAAAAAAATGGGCAGTGTACAAGCAAACTGAAGGAGGATCAACAAAAAGTTGAAGATGTTAAGATTTTCACTGTGTGTGACCCAGATGGATAAGAAATTAGTATATAAGATGGACAGCTCAGGCCAAGTAGTTTGGAGACCAGGTTAGGGAGTTAGAGGTTAGAGAGGCTGAGATAGTTTGGACATGTAAAGAGCAGGGATATATCAAAGTAGGTTAAATATGCAGGAAGAGGAAGACCACTGAAAAGATTCATTGATGTAGTGCAGGGATATAGTGAGGGATATATAAGCAGAGGGTCGGTGTGACCCTGGATGATGAGCGATAGGGTGAGATGATGGCTGAAGGGATAAGAGAAAGCCTTAAGAGGTTGAGAAATAAACTCAAAGAAAATATAAAGTATAGAGAAAATATGTTTCCTCTTCTTGATTTTTTAATACATTTCTTGCCCAAATGCTAGATGACCACATAAATTGTAATATTAGACAAAGATAACTGAAGTAAATACAGTTTGCAGTTTTCAGTGATGATTTCATTTATTAAGGTAAAGAGGTATCCAAACCTAACCTGGCTTCAAAACTCTGCAATGTTGCAGAATTAAGACAATTTTGTAAAGAAGAGTGGGACAAACTTCTAAAGATGGATGGCACAACCAGTTATTAGGGTTAGAGCGCAATTACTGTTACTGTTTGTGCAGCCATTTTGGAAAAAAGTTAACCCTATGGTCCCCGAGTCTGGCAAAAAACTGTATATCGAGCAGCTGGTGTAATATCTTCTCGACATCCTCTATTGTTGTGTTTTTTTTTTGTCTAATGCATATGCTGTGATAGCCATATTGCTATAACGACCCATACACAGGTGGTACACGACTGAAACCAAGTGCAGTCCAGTCCAGTTGAGCTGAGTAAGTTCTAGTGAAAAAGAGAAAGGTTGGTGGTCTGAGCCCCCTTTTTTTATTGAACACATTGAATAAACGCACAACACACAATTTTTTGTGCTGGCACCTCACAGTTCCATCTGAATGACAATTTCTCATACGAAATAGGAGCTGTACAATTGTGGCTCACTGAAGAAAAGAGCCACTTAGTCAAGTGGATATTGGGAATATAAAGCTCTTCATCATTCCCATGCTATATTACACTAAGGCCCCTAAACTCCCAGTACAGATCCCCAGAGAACAGTCCAAATGCCTCCTTTTCCACAGTCCCTTGACCACAATTATAATGGCAGCATTATACTGCGATGCATTCTGCAGCCCCATTCAGAACTGCTTTCAGTGCTACTTTCTGACTTTACAACTATTCAAAACACAGACAGCCTCTCATTTGTCTGTCATGAAACATTTTCTCAAAAATCAAAAGGATTAAATGGAAAGGACAGTTTCCATGTGAAGAAAGGCTTCCAAAATAAGTACTCTGAGAGCCTTGAAATGTTCTTTGTCTCTATTTGTCACTCTCTGCACCTGCCTCTCTCTGTCTTTCCAAGTCTTTCTAACTTATACAGTCATAACAACGCACTGTAATTGGAGATAAACAGCATTTATCTTCTCTATTGTCCCTGAATAACCCTCTGGCCCATCTCAGGTTTATTAGCCTCTTTATTGCACTAGTGTGAGAGTACAGTACTTGACATATTCATCTTCTCAGTAATCTTTTATACTGCATTTATAATGATAGCACTCCTTGGAAAATGAACTTTTATTCATACCAGCAATTAAGATCTTGTGCAGTTTGTCTTGGCCACCGGGGAATGAAACAACCTGAGGAATCACTCTGCTAATGATGGCCTGTCAAAGATGCAGCTGTCTAGAATAAATTGTCAAGATCCTCTCGTAAACCGCTATTCCCCCAACATCCAACACACAAACACACACACACACACCAACACACACACTTGCACACAAAAACAGTTAAACTTTTTTGTGTTATCAACTTTGTACACAAGTTCCTTTTGAACTTGAATGTCTGGAAGAGCCAGAATTCCAAAGTTATATTTTTGACTTAAGATTTTTCTTTTACTGAAATACCAGTATGAAGGATTGGTGTGTGATGATGTAGGACGATGTATGTATGAAGGATTAACAGTATTTGTCAATATTGTGACATTGGTTCAAAGTTGGACACTTATACAAGAAACAGAACACAAAAAATACACGATTCTTGCAGAGTGGATGGTAATCTAAACAACAATCAAGATGGCATATGAAAACTCTCTGTATGTAGTGTGAATGTAGTGTGGGCATCATGTATTGGTGAGTCTTCTACCGCCCTCCTGTCTCTATAGCAGTCATTAAATATCCAATTGACACTCAAGGAATTTTAGTTATTTGTTACTTAAGTAACAATGTCTCCAGTGTAAAAAGTGTCACTGCAGCCTCCAGAAACACAGCAATGAGTCCAAGGTGTTCCCCTTCCCCTATAAACTTCTGAGATCCTGGTTTTATTGTGTATTTAGTTTGGTTTTCATGTTGCTGTGATGAGCTCAGGTGTAAATATTAAACTTATGTTTAAATAGCTGCTGCTTGCGTGTTCAGTTTAAACTCAATAACATGTTTCTTTAGGAATTTTTTATCTTCTATTAGTATTTGCTGAAAGTATTATGCCCATCCCACTTCCAGGAAAAACAAACATCCAGCAGTCATAAACCAGGTAATTAATGTGATTTACACGATTAAGGACAGCCTAGAGTGTAATCTCCAGATAACCACTTCCAGCTGCAATAGATAAGACGCCAGTACATTAGAAAGAGTTGCTAATCCAAACAGAATGAGTACATTTTCTCACTGAAAGCACTGAAAGTTGTGTTCTCAGTCCCACAGGATGCAAAATAATTTAAGACTTCATTTTTTCCCCCTCAACAATATCATATGTCAACTCTGATGCCATTTACTCTCATCAGATCTATTTTGTGATTGTTAACCAAGACCATCCATCTCGCACTCATCTCAGCAGCCTTATTAGTCCTTAATTCAGAAAATTTGAAATGTTTAATATCCCAAGATGGATTGTAATGTAGCTTTGTCAGATTCAATTTCACTGATCATATTTAACCTTCAGCCTGCAACTCACTCACAGGTTTGAAGACTGCATTAGCATTATCAATTGTTCAACCCATTTTCAGAGGCCTCTCACAATGAAGGCTCTAATAATTTCTTTCCACACTTGTGTTCTTGACTGGAAATTTCACATTTGTCATGATTCGTGATAATCAGTTTTGAGAGTCAGCACAACATCAGGCAAGTTTCCACATTAGCATTCATGGTTTAATATCACAAAGTAGACTTGGAGTAGAGGCTGCGTTTGGTAAATGTCAATAGCTGGCAACAATTTTAACAGAAATTGCTATGCATAATGGTCTTTCATTCAGACTAAATGTGGACTATACGTAGTTTTCACAAACATTTGCATGTTAAGGCTGTTGTTTTAAAAACACATACACATAGCCTGTTGAGCAGAGTCTTAAAGCAAGTGTGAGTCATGACGTCATGTCATTTTCTTCTTTACGTAGTTTATTCAAAGTTGTTTCTCTCTTTTTTTCTGTGCTATGAGGCTTGAAATAATTGATTTTAGGAGCATGTGATTTTCTTAATAGTGGTTAATGCTTTTTTGTTGGTTTTTGAGCTAACCTTTTTGACCACAGACAAGTCGACTCAAGTGGAAAAATTGCATTAGAATATATTTAAATCTTTTTACCCTAAATAAAAAGAGCAACCATGTGTCAGTGATTTCACAAATGATAAATAAAAAACAAAAAAATATTCCATTTTTAAAAAGCACTCTGACCTTAAATTGGGTACATGGTCTATCACACACATAATACGGGGTCTTGAACTTACAAGATGCCTAAAATTGATTATTTAGAACTTAATATATTAATACTAAAGGGGGACTGTTCAGCTTTTATCAGTTACATCAAAAGCATCAGGAAGACTGTTGTCTGTCAATGCCTTCTGTAAGACTGTGAGATCTGAAAATAAAATGTGTCAGAATATGAGACTGTGAAAACAATTTATTGTTTCTGAGATCACTCTGCTGCAGACACGTCTGTCATAACTGCTGCACTGTTGGAAGTGGGGGTTAAATAATCTACCAATGACGCAATTATTTTGTGACTTGTTTCTATACTTACCATCGGTTTCATGGTGTAAAGTTTAAATACATAAGTCACTATACGAAAACCAGTTATCCCATCGCCAGTTGATGTCATGAATCATTTGACACATTAAATATTACCACTTTGTCCATTCAGTCTGCTTTGATGTTTTTTTGGATGTCAAACTTTAGTGACATGAATCTTCTAAAATAAGATCCATGGGAACTGTGTATACACAGTTTCCTCACTCGAAGGGAAGTAAAAAAATTTTTGCTCCTGTATCAATTTCCTATTCTTAAGAAAGTCTTACACTTCTGAAAAGTGCTCCTCTTTACTCTTAACAGTTTTTCATCTATGGTCTTTCAAAGGCTAGTGTGTTCGGTTTTCTACTTGCCAGGATTTAGATTTAACTTTAAAGGGAAATTCTTGAAAATGTCATAATTCGGATTTTTTATTTTTTAATTTGGTCACTAGAAGCTCCTCTCTGTTGTAGAAAGCTTTGAGAGTACAGGCCCTGGTTTTACTTTGAAAAAATGTTTTAAATGACTGTAGATTTTTAGGGAAAGATGGTGTTTACTGCCTTCTTTAAACATATGAATTGAGGTCCACCTAAACTAACACGCTACTGAAAAAGAGGCTGTGGTCCAAAGCTGTGTTTTGTTTTGTTTTCATTAGTATACTTGCATGTGTCAATCAGATTTTCCTATTGTTGAACCTAAAGAGCTAGAAAAGCACAGACTTTTGGAATATTAAGCTCCCTTTTGTCTTGGTATTAGAATAGAGCAGAACTTAAGTCTAAACAAATTACTTTTTATAGTGAATTTAGCAGTTTGCAGTGTTTCAAGTTTCTTCAGAGTTTTTTTTCCCTCACATTTTTTACATTGTTTTCAGTCTATAAAAACAGCTGCCACCTGTACTTCTCAGCAGGTTATCCAGGACCAGATGTTTAAAGGCCTTCATGACCTCAGACATCAGAGCAACAGAGATGTGGTCATTCACTCCTGCCAGCAGGTCAGCACAGGCTTTAAAACATGAGTGTGAAACTGTCTGGGCCTTGTGCTTTGCTGGTTTTCTGGTTTCCTGAAGTTCACTGAAATCTGAACCATACGGTCCAGGTGACCAAAAGTGGAGTTTCGTGGAATTTCGTGGAAGTTGGAATTTCCAAGTTCCTAGAATTTTTATCTAGAATGCCCCTTCAACTCACATTTCCAACTAGGAAAGCTGAAGAAGCCTCACCAACTGCTACTGATGAATAAATTGCTCTAGGAGTAATTGTCTGACTTCTGAGATATCTGGAAAGCGACACAAGAAAAGAGGAGGTGTCAAAAGAGTGACAGTTGCTATTATAGGGATGGAATGGGGTTGGGGGGGGGCAGTGTTAATGTGTCCCTCTCAAACCTGCAGTAGCAGGGATTAAGATAATCAGCCAGGTCTTTGCCTCAACAGGTTGCTATGGTCTCTCGTACTTTGTGATATCTTGTCGACCTTTTCAGACGGATCAGGGTTTTTATACTGTAGAAGCAGGGTTTCAACATTTTAAAAATAATCTCATTGTTAGTGGTTTTGGCTTTTTTTTAGTCTGCTAAGATAGATGTCAACAGAAGAGGGGATACAGTCATATACAAGCAAAGTTCCTAGTCTTGCAGTGAAATATGATTTGTCATTTTGTTAGCAAAAAAGGAAGGAAATTTGTGTTTGGTCAAAGATTTCTTTGTTGTAACACTGCTTCTTGGCAGCAAATCTTATACTGTTGGAAAACCTGTTTTTTTTTTCCATATCTCCACAGTCTGGTACCGAACGCTATCATCACAGATGACAAAGCTCACCTCCACCGAGTGAGGTTTATCAAGACCATTTCCAGAATTTGGGAGTGGAGAGGATACCTGTGGTGCTGACCTCAACCCCACTGAACACTTGTGGGATTAGCTTGCCCATGCTGTTTGTGCCAGAATCGCCAACACAACCACTTTGTCTGACTTGGTATGGTTCTTCCACATGCTATGTTTGTTAAAAAAAGAAAATGTTAAATTGTCAGTACATGTTGTTTCTTTAGACTTCAATCATCCAATTTAATAAATGACACTAAGGAAGCTGCAGCAGCAAGCTGTCTAGCATTGACAGAGAAGACTTAGCTAATTTTTCATGGGCGTAACCCACATACTCAATTCTGCTGCTCAGATAAAAGGCTTTCTAATGGTATAAGATTTATTGCCAAAAAGCATTGTTGCAACAAAGAAATCACTGACCAAATTCAAATTTTCGTACTTTTTGTGCTAAGTTGATTCGTCCATCCATCCGTCCTTTTCTGCTTATCCTGTTCAGGGTTGCAGGGGTGCAGGAGCCTATCCCAGCTGCCGTAGGGTGAGAGGCAAGTTGGACAGGTTGCCACTCACAGGGCTATTTTTATAGGTATTGACAAGAATTGATGTAATGTGTTACATTGACAGTCAGTTCATCAAGGGTACAGTTTGCAGCTTCAAAATACTCCAGCTAGTATAGTTTAAAAGGAAAAAGGCCTGCAGTTCCTGCATTGTCCATGGATGGATTTCACCAAGGGTTTAAAGCTTTTATTGTTTGGATAAGTTGGACGAAGCAATGATCTACTGCTGCTTGGGGAGCAGAATGATATGCATCTTTCAAAACTATAATAGTGGTCCGGTATGTTTCTGTCTCCAGTGAGAGAGTTGTCATGTTGTTTGTATTTTTGTAGTTTATGATTTAAAGTTGCTCTGTTTAAGTCCCTTACAACTATGAACAGCAAGATGTTTTTGTTCCAAGGTGATTAATTGATCTACCATGCTTGGCAGTGCTTTAGTCATGTTGGCCTGAGGAGGAATGTAAAAGCCAACCAGGATGAAGAAGATTTTCCATGGTGAATAAAATACTTTGCAGAAATATTACTCTAAAATTCAAGCTACAGTATTTACTTTGTGCTGTAACATCTGCATGCCAATGTTTATTAAGGTTAAAAAAGCAAACAAAAGCAAATTCCGCTGCCTTTTGTTTTTCCTATTAGCTTATTATTTTGTGTAATCAGCGGGATGTAGTCAGGGATGAATTAACTGAGCCAGGTTTAAACACAGGGCAGCAGAATACATGCAAAAATCCTTGCTTGCTCCATTAAGAAGGAGCAACTTATCAATTTCGGGCAAGGAGCAAAGATTTGCAAGGTAAGTTGATGGAAGTGAAAGAAACTGTCAACGTTTCACTAGTGCACCTGCACACTTGCCTCATCTGTGAATTCCTCATGTACGTCAGAAAGCTCTTAATTAAAGTTCAGGAAAACTTTTGAGCTAAGTGCTGGGTAACTGTCTTGAGTGTACTGCCTGATGTTAAGCAAGTCTTTTCTGCTGAAAATGATCAGGTTTAATTGACCAAAAACACAGGGGGTTAACAAAAACAGAGAAAGCACTGCAGAACACATTATAAAAGCTGTGATCCACCTTTGGATGATTTCCCCTCTCTTAGTACTTTTTTTGTGTATTATTGTATGTGCTCACATTTAGGCCAAACAGGACATCCGTTACCGGATTTTTATCAGTGGCAAAAAGTGTTAAAGATGTACATGTGTGAGGTTTCACAATAGAAAAGATGATGCTGTTGAACAGTCAACATGGGCCGCACTTTGAGTGGAACCTTTCAGACTGGATTTGCATAAGTAGTAAAGGTTCTCATTCCTGCACACAACACATACAGTACATAGAAAGTATTCAAATTTATCACGTACTATGTCAAGGTATTGTGCAAAACCAAAGCTAACAGGGTTGTCTGGGTCTTTGGGGCTTGCTATAAGTAGAGTCATAGGTTAAGCCTGTGAGGGCTTAAAGAAACCTATTTCTCTTATCTTCCCTGGTCATGAACCACGAGCAATAACATTATCAAGGGGTCTGTTGTTACAGGGCTGGCGTAGAGAGGGGGAGAATTACAGGCAGAGAGCTGATTTTAAACACTACACGTCTCAGGGTTGTGTCCAATCGTGCCTATAATCTGGCCATTGTGTTCAGCCTTATCAGCCGTCAGTGCTTTGAATAGAACAAAGAATAGTATCTCCCAATCCATAAATCATAACTGCAAATGCTGTAGTAGGTCACTGTTTTATGTGTACTCAACAGTACAACTTGAGCCTGTAAGGTTTAATAGGTGTTATTGCTCTGATTAATTTTATTACTTACCACAAAAAAAATAAAAATATTCTTTTTCCCCCTAAAAAAAAAATCATAACATACCCCCTAATCTAAAAATATCATGGCATATGTTTTTAACCAGATGCTTTTAACTAAGTATTGCTCTCTGGTTTGTATATTTTTCCCCAGTGTTGTGGCATTTATTTTTTTGACCCAAGATTGATTTTCGTATCCAAATGAACAGATCTGACGAATCAGTCCACTGAAGTGGGGAACGAGTGCACTTGTAGCTCAAAACAGTACTGAATATACAGATAGTAAAATAAAACTACTTTACCTCCAACACACAGCTAGATCTGCTCCAGGTCAATCGGCTCTCTGAATATATTTCCCTGCCTCACGTGTAGTCCCAGCTCTGCCAACAAGAGTTCAAACTGTCCCACTGAAATCCTGAAATATGCATGAAAGTGGTTGTGATACTGTTGGATCAAACCATGAAATGCCTGCTTTTCAGAAACGGACAAACCTAGAATTACCATGTCTTCCTTTTCTTACTTAGAAACATCATTCAACTCAACTGATGTTGAGTTGAATGATGTAAACTGTTGTTGACATCATTTGTTTAGTGTGTCTTTTTTTAAGATAAATCATCAGAAAAACGCAACATGTTTAGTTTGTATGTGCTACACCAGGGGTCGGCAACCTTTCTGATGGCGAGTGCCATTTAAAATTTCCTCAGAAGTCAGTGTGCCATATGATTGCATTAGCAATAAATTTAATAACGCTCTATATGAACAGTTACACAATATATAGAACCACTTTATAGAATTATATTTGTTTGCAGATGTTGGCAGCTATCAGCGAATAGTTATCAGCTATTTTGAAACAAAAAAAGACTTTTTATCCATAACAACAAATGAACTGTACAACAGAAAATACAAATGCTATTTATGGACTCCTCACAACAATGATAAGAAAAATAAACTAAGCCAATATGGCATGTCTGTTAATACAGAGACACACATGTTAATGTGATTTCTGGTCTCCCACTCAGAGACACGTCTCCGAGTGTCCAGCATTCAGACGGCTACCTGAGGACACTCATGTGAGAGAAAATCTGCTCACACAGATATGTAGAGCTAAATACTTTCAATAAGGCCTCTGCAATGTTCTGAAGACAGTTAAACTTGTCAGGTAGTGATGTCCAGCAGGTGAAAATGCAAGCTGCATGAATGCGCACAGCTGTGGATTCCAGCTGCTTCGATGTTGCATTAACTGGCATTAACTCAGCCAGTTAATGCGAGACAAATCTAGCTGCTCATTAAAGATTTCTGGTTTGTTCAGAAAATAAAACATTGGTCCAAACACCTGAAAGTCCCAAAAATGCATTGTGTCTCGAGTCTACGGATGTATCCGTGTATTTCCGTGGTGCTGATGCTGTGCTGAGCGGACAGCTCCTGAAGCTTTTGAAGTGTCGGAATGTAGAAAGCTAACAATCATGACCAGCACTTTTTACAGCTGTGGCTCAGGCAAACATCAGCTGATACTAGAAATTAATATTAAATAAATTCTAACAACAGCTGATCAAGCTTAAACGTGCTGCTGTTGTTTAGCGCGACATCCGGCGGTTTCCTCTTTCTGGCGCAAAGTGGGCGATAAACAAACAAGGGAGGAAAGCCGATCAGCTGATGATTGATCAGTTTCATGATTAAAGTAGCAACAGGAGAGAGAGGAGAGAGAATGAGAGATGAAGAAGCAGCTGTGCAGCAAAGACACAGAATAACTCCACCTTTGTGTCTTTTTTCATTCTAGCTGAAGTCCGGGATAAACTGCGTCTCCTCTCAGCTCAACACGAAACGCCTAATAATTTCTCTGAATGCGGGAGGATTCCGTCTTTTTACGGGACGGTTGGCAACTCTACTAACTAACCTTATGAATTAAATAAAGTTCAACATCAGTAACATCAAAGCACCGACCCAGCTGTATAGAAACTCTGTCATGCTAGCTAGTACGCAGTATGAGTTATTGAAACTGACTGTAAAAAGTCAGCACAACAAAAATAAACTCCACCTAAACTTGGTTTATATCTGACACAGATAAACTGCTGGTCATAACTTCTTACCTGAAGTTCAGTTCACCTGACACTCGGACTGGTGGCTGCCTCGGGGCTCTCCTCCTGCCTCCGATCTCCCTCATCCACCTGCTCGCCTCCACCACTTGCTAATGTTACTGAATCTGTGGAAGCTCCATGATGCCACCACCAAACAACTGAGTTATTTTTACACACGGCCAGCATCTGGCCAATCCACCACCTTTCACTGTTTATACCGTTACATACCGTTCTCTGTATGTATTATTGTAGGGTCTACCTTACAATATAAAGTGCCTTGAGGCGACTGTTGTTGTGATTTGGTGCTGTATAAATAAAATTTAATTGAATTCAACTGACCATAAAGTGCACTTGATGCCGAGAAGACATACATGAATGAATTAAATGCACCGTAAACTGTCTTTTGTGAATTCGTAAATTTCTAAGGGAAAAACTCATGCACTCACTTTTGTTTCACTGCACAGCCGCTGTGCTAGGACAAATACACACAAGCGACCTCTGAACCAAATGGAAACATACAAAGTTGTGCAACGTGAGTAACCGTGTAAAGTTAATAACTTAATAACACACTGTGTCATTACTTACGCCAACCTGCTCTTCAGTACTGCTCACAGCACGTGACCATTACAGATACACCCCTTGCACTTTCATAAATCTACAAAATTCATCACGAACACGGAGTCATCACACAATAAATTTACCTTACGAGGCTAATTCCACTCTCCGACAATATTTGCAGTTTGTTACAGTTTTCCATAATATTCAACTCACGGATAACCACGCAAACTTTTGCAGCCTTTAACTCCAGTACTCCTGCTCGCAGAGCCTGACGCAAACCTGAGTACATGCCTGCTCTGGCTTAAGGCGGCTCTTAAAGGGGCAGTATACCCCCAAAACGCCTGGTATCGTCATGATCATTATGACAACTCTACAAACAGACCTCTGGTAGACAGGTAAACAATTTAAAACACAATGACGTCTTTTTAAACCTTTTTTAGGGGTAGTGTTAGTTTGCTTGGAAATATAGTATAACGTAAAAAGCATTTTTACATTACAGCAGAGAACAGGCAGCATGGTCCAGTGGTTAGCACTGTTGCCCCACAGCAATAAGGTCCTTCATCTCCATCATCAGTCCAGAGTCTTTCTGTGTGGAGTTTGCATGTTCTACCTGTGCTTGTGTGGGTTCTGTCTGGGTACTCCAGCTTCCTCCCACAGTCCAGAGACATACAGTTAGTGGAGTTGGGTTAATTAATTTCTTTTTGTAGACATATTTTTGCAGAAGTTTCTGGTCCTAATAGACAGAGATCCTTATTTTCCCACCATCAGCACATATGTTTTTGAGCTGCAGATGGTCTAGTTCACCGTCCTCAGCTCTTTGATAGTTGATACATCATTCTGCCTGAATTAAACAACTGAATCACCAGAGAACCTATGTAGGTCCATGTATTCCAAAGTATAAGTCCAAAGTGTACAGGGCAAAGTAAAAATGGGACAGGACACTTCCCTATGGTACAGTAGTACTGCTCACCAGTGTGGCTGACACATTTGTTAAAGCACAAATATGAACACTTTAAGATCTTTGTGTTTGATCCAGGACACCAGGAGCAACAACCTGGCAATTATTTTCTTCTTCAGCAGGGCAGACCAAATCTTGTTAAATGTACTGGAGAAGAAAAAAATGATGATTGCACTCTCTAATGCCCAGCTGAGTATAACTATTGTATAACAGACACTGCATGAAGTATCTGTATTTCAAAATCTCTAATTTCAAAATCTCTGTATAAAACAATGGGACAATTTTGATCCTCATATGCAGTCCAATATCCCGATAAGTCTTTTGTAGAATGCTGATATAGGTATTTAGATTCTTTACTGAAGTAAATGTTATAATCCTGCTAAACTTTTAGCATCATATTATACTTTAAGTATCTAAAGTAAAAGGATTATTATTCAGACTTACCATTTAAGAATTATATTATTGTAAAACTATTGATTTATTGATTTTGACAACATTTTGTAGTAGTAAAAGGAGCAAACTGAAAGCCATCAGTCGCCACATTAAAAACATAGCATTATGCTTAAGTAAGTCCCCTAACTAGGGCCATTAGCTCATCCATTTTATTGCCCAGAGATCTAATGAATTTTCTTCCTTTCTAAAGGTCTCTGTTGTCTAGACCCAACTCTTTTACCTGGTCTTTTCATTCTTCCTCCACATCCCCTGTGTGTCCTTCTCCTGATTTCTACAGGGATATCTGTTGTTCTAATTGCCATGTTTGCCTGCTTCAGCATGATCAGGTAGCTCCTGGTGTAAACAATGCAAGGCTGTCATTTAGTGAAAGAGCAAATAACACGGTGAAACAAAAAAAAGTAGACTCACAACCATCACGTCCAGAGATGACAGACTTTATACCATTATACCTAGACTTTAGACCATGTGAAAAAAAGAAAGTTAAACAGGTAAAAAAAAAAAAAATCTGAAAAAAGATGAAAAAAAAAATGGACTAAGAGGCTGCAGGCAAACTTGGTGATTGTCCATGCATTCTCATATTGCACAGCTTCCATTTTCTTCTGTATTAAACTCTTGGTAAGAAAGTGAATATTCAAGTTTTCTTGTCAAACTATTACTTTAACAATGCCGTGTAAAGTTCTTTGAAGATCTTTTGCACATGAACAAGGTTATTATTCTTCCGTGAATTCAATATATTACTTAGAGGCCTTGGCTTACATTAAATCTTGCATTTCACCGTCATCATCAAAAAGATATTTGAACCCTTTATTCAGAACATTTACAAAGTTCACTATACATTAACTTACCATCTTTTCCCAGTCATGTCATATTGCTTTAGCTGTACAATACAGCCTGGCAGGATTATTTTGTAAGTGTATAAGAACTCCATTCATATTATGAAAGGTTTTTGTGACTTACTGTGATTGCATGGAAAGGTTTAGCTCACTTGGCTTTGCATCATTCTGAAACAAGTCAAAGCCAAAGACAGATGAATATGTTTGCATACTTCATATAGAAAGGGTAAACTGTGTAATCAGTCTACAGCACTCTCCATTTCATCAATTGATATATTAGTCATGGTTTACACTTTTGCATGGCTGTCACTTCATTTCAAGATTGCAGTTTGCCTTCCTCTGAAGCCTTTTTATCCCTGTCTTCAAACTCCATACAACATGTATTTATAAATCAAAATAGCTTGTTGATGGGAGATTTAAATATGAATCATCCAGCTGCAGCAATCAATTCAGAAATTTTATTTCCTATGTGCAAAATAAAGTTAAATGAAATAGAGCTGCCTAATGGTCAACACTCTTTTAGTCTTTTAGTACTCACTGTCAAAGAAACAATGGACATTTGCTTCTTACTAAAGCTTTATAATATATACCAGGTCAGATAAGAAACTAAGTATCACATGATTCTATACCATAGAATAGAACTACTTTTAACAAGTAGTAGTAACAACTTTGTGGCAAGGTGTGGTTTGTAGCTCAGCTGCAGGAGAGGGTGTGGCGTCAGGGGAGGCTGACCAAAAGAGCTGATCTCCATAATCTAATCATTCCTCCCCTCTATGAGTAGGATGCCGGAACCTGACGAGGGAGCTGCATGTGTTGAGCTGAGCTCAAAGAGGCACCTGGAAAGCTGCGGGAAACACGAATGGAAAACAGTGTAAATAAACACACTTATCTTGCAACACTGTGTGCGCTGGTTCCTTTACTGCTACAAATTTGAAGTCATTGTTGTTTTATTACTTTATCGGTCTCTCAAATCATTGTGGAGAAATTTTGGTTCGCTCTTCTCTACAGCGTTTAGTTCATTGAGTTTAGCAGACATTCATTAATGCATAGCTCTCTTAATGTCCGACCCACAGTATTTCAATCTGGTTAAGGTTAACTGTCCCACTGCAACACAGTGATTCAACATCTTCACTTTGATATCATCTTTCCAAAGAACATTATTCCAGTCTTGTGCATGTAGTTTGTTCAAATGCAGCTTTGCAAGCCTAAGCTATATGGCCATGGTCATGGCAATCCAGCATATTAATTTTGTGCAGTTGGAAAATTTAATGTTTTCCATGCTAACTAAGGCCTGATGTATCTGAGATGTAGCTCATGACTTTTTTTGCAGTTCAACCCTTGTTTGGTGTGGAGCATTCATGCCGCAATCTTTTTAAGAGTAGGCTTCCAGCATATTCAACCCGAGTCAAACATATAAGATTGCTCCAAAGTCCTCAACACTCTCTAACCCTTTCATTATTTTTTTTACAATAGGATGAAAAGGATAATCACTGTTTGGTTTGCCTGGATACTTCTCCCTTTATTACTGTTTTGTTTTGACTTGATCCCACTACCATTAACAATGGTACATTCATGCTCTATATCATGGAGTCAGGTATTTAGTCTCAATTTACAATTTGCATCATATTTCTTTACTAACAATGTCTTTGTTATTTGTAGCCTGTCTTTGTTATTTGAGTTGAAGATTGTCTATAATAGTCACTATTATTCTGTCTGGATTCTACTCAATTCAAGTCTGTTTTTTTTCCATGCAGAAATATAGTTTGAAAGACTGGCATTACCAGGCTTATCATGTTTTATCAATAAAACATATTGGAAAAGTTTGAAAACACTGTGTTTTGAATGAGAAAAACGACATTATTTAAAATAACACTTTACAGCAGGCACCATTTTTGGACAGTTTCTTTGCAGAATCTCCATCAGGTTGGATGGGGAGAGTCGGTGCATGTTTTCTTCAGCGATGTTCAATCAGGTACAACTCTGGGCTCAAGTTTGGCTACTCAAGGACAGTCACAGAGTGATTCTGACACCAGTCATCTGGTATCTTGCCTCTGTGCTTTGACTGTGTTCTTGTTGGAAGATGAACCTTTCCCCAGAGGTCCAGACCGCTCTGGGACAGATTATTATCAAGAATCCCCTGTACTTTACTACATTCATCTTTACCAAGTCGCCCAATTTCTGCTGCAGAAAAACATCCCCACAGGATGGTGCTGCCATCATCATGCTTCAATGCAGGAATGGTATTGGCCAGGTAATGAGTAGTGCCAGACATGATGCTTGGCATTCAGGCCAGTTTAATTTTTGTTTCATCAGACCAGAGACCTTTGTTTTTTTGTGATTTGAGAGTCGTGTCTCAGAACTTGACAGAACTTGAGCTTTAATTGCTGCCAAAGGCGCTCCAATAAAGTACTGAGCAAAAGCTGTTAATACTTACGTACATGTTATTTTTTTGTTGTTGTTTTATTTATTTTCAATACATTTTCAAGAATTTCAAACACACTTTTTCACTTTTTATTTTGAGTTATTTTGTGTAGATTTTCAAGATGAAAAATTTATCTGTTCTGGAATAAGGCTGTAGCATGACAAAATGTGGTGGGGTGAAGTTCTGTGAATACTTGGATGCACTCTACATTTCCCATATCTCTTTTTGAAATCTCTGTTTCCCCATGAGAGTCCCAGCTTATAAGGTTACACGTTTCCTACTCAGTACACTTTAAGTGGCAAAATTTCTGTGTTGTCACTGCAGCTAGTATGTTATAGAGTCAGGACTGCTTTTTTCTTACACCAAGAAGTTTTGATTATCTATGGAGTATTCAAAATCCCAAATCATGAAGGAAATAAGCAACTACTGTTCACACAGGGTTCAACATATATCCCTGCCTTACTAGGTGTTGAAAAGTGAAATGCGACTGACCAAGAACCAGAAAGCTCTAATCTATACATAGGAGAGATATTAATGAAAGAAAAAAATATTCCTTATAAAAATCAAATTATTTCTAGAACGAAATGTTTCACAGATAAGTTTTAACAGGAAAACATCCCTGCTTGTTCGGCCATTTCAACAAATACAGCTGAGTGTGATGAACAAAGTGTGTGTTTTTGTGTGTGATCTACCTAACTTCTTGACTGACATGTGAATGTCCAGTGAGAAATCATATTTCTGTGTTACTGAGAATAGACAAGGTGATAAAATCGCTATTCCTGTCAGGTATGCACCAGTGAATTGTTCATCAGTTCACCACCTATTTTCCTATGAGGTTTCTTTCCCCCCCATTTTCCTTCTTTACTCAAAGCCTGGTTTGAAAAGAGAAGCTTTGGTGTAAGCAGAGAGGCCACAGGGGAGCAAATCCCAGCAGACACTCAGAAAAAGAACAGCTTCAAAAGGGTCTGCAATACCACGGTGGATTGTATAAGGGAGAAAGATGCAATGATTAAAAGTGAAATGTTTGTTTGAAGATAATGTTATTTTGGAAAAACTCTCTTAAGAGGATTTCTAACTTGAAAAAGAGACAAGAGGAAGAAATAGAGCAAATGTGGGAGCAAGGCTTGATACTATTTCCCACAGTTACATGTGTTCAAAATTGTTAACTTAGCATACAAGCGTTTGTATTCATCCAAATGTTTGCTGCAATCTTCAGCTCTGAGCTTGTGGATGAGAACATTGAAAATGAATACATGACTGAAATAAATGTACACCAGTTTTATAATATTATGTCCTAGGGTTAAATATGGATTAAAGAGAGCAGATGTGAGAGACCATGGGCTCTGACTCTGAATAGATACAAGACATCTATTTAGACTGCGCTACCAAAGCAGGTGTACATTAGTATTCAGCAGCAAGACTGTGATGAGGCTGACTGCATGGGTCAACTCAGCACCACATCTGGGCTGGCTGCATTTTAACACATTGTTCTTTAGGTAAAAGTGCAATGATGAGACGGTGCATCAACTTTCACATGGCAGGAAAGATGATCACAGACATGAATCTGTTTATAAATGTCCCAAATTTCAGTTATTTTCAGTTAATTTCAGATACACTAAACATCAGTATAAACCTTTCACCATTCACTGCCTGATTAACTGACAAGATTAACCATAAACACTGGATTATATTTGGTCCAAGGCAGCACTGACAGAATTGGTGAATTTTTGATTCTATAGCTCTACCAATCCCCAAGGTTCTGTCCCTGCTCCACTTTCCCTTTTGAAACAAATAATTAAATAGACTGAGCATGTGGTCTGCTTTTTATGTATTCTCTCATGATATGAAGTTCAATTATAAAGTTATACTGGCTCAGCTCAGGAAAATAATTTAAATTTGCATAATTTTCGCTTCAAGGTCATCTCTTTGTGCACCTCTGGTCTGCTTCTGGTGCCTTCTACTTTTAAATAGATTGCAATAGCAAAGTGTCTTTAAGACTGGGGGGGAAATCATGCATCTATGATTTCACCATGAAACACACTTAAGCAAGCATCAGCTCCTGTGTCAAACTCAGCTGGGTCTCCAGCTACAACTAACAGACCAAAAAGCCTGTTTCTGTCTGAAGAGTCCACAGTGACCAAGTCTAAACATAGTGACTCAAGTTAGCAGTGTTTCTAGGAACATGCTTGTTTTTAAAATTCATGGCTGGTTTGCACACTTAGAATATATTCCACACAGTCAGACTCTCAGCACAGATAATTCAATGGCACCAGAGCAAGAACATCCAGCACAAGCCTCTTAAGGAGTGATTGGTTGCATTGAAAAAGGAAGTCCACATCAGCACAATCTTTCAAAACACTTGCCCCACTCACCAAATGCCATTCAAGTGGAGGGGTTACCATTTAACACACTGAAGGAGTTTTCTCCCAGATATTTAGTGTCATTAGTAGTGCATAGGTTAACTTTATAGAATGATATACAGAAGAACCACCTTATGCCACCCATCGGTTCACACACCGACTTCTGTTGCTTTTGATCACTTTAAGCCCTTATCGTTTCCACTTCTGAATGAAGTAGTCAGTCACTTGAAATCCACAAGATGTACTCTGGATATTATTCTATCTCATCTACAGAAAGATATTTTTGACTCTTTGGGTATGAGTGTGCTGTCTATTACCGATAGGAGTCCGTGCTGATTTTAAACATACTCTGGTGGAGCATATACTGAAAGAACAAAATCAGCATCCAACAGGTAAGTTGGTTATCCAGCTTCAGACCAATTTCTAGTTGCCTTTTCTTTCTAAAGTCCTGGAGAAAGTTGCCCTCCATCAGCTCCAGCTCCTTTAAAGTGCACAACTGAAACTGTTCTTTTAAATTTTACTGATTTGGGAGATTCTGCCATTTTAATACTATTAGACCTCCGTGCTGCCTTTGATTCCATAAATCATAGAATTCTTATTTCTGGAGCACTGTGATGAAATCAAAGGGACTGCACTGGAATATTTTAAATCTCACCTATCCACTACAAGTTTTTCTGTCAGCTTCCTTAAAAAACCTCACTTTCTTGTGGAGTTTATATCAGGGGTGGGCAAACTTTTTGATTCGTGGGCCACATTGAGTTCTAACATTTGACCGGAACAGGAGCAGATAGATGGCATGCTTTGAAAACATCACCTCATTGGGGGAAAAATACACATCTTGGGATATGGAGAAAACATGTGCTTTAATTTCCAATGAAAATGAAGAAAAGCATTACAATAAAATCTCTGACTTCGAAATGAGTCTTTAAACACTGAAAATCAAATAAATGAACATTTTATTTTAAAGCACTGAAAGTTCTGTTATCCTTCAGGATATCACATCACTCTCCTCCTGACTCTTTTTTTTTTTTTCCAAAAACAGTAGGAGATGCAGATGTACTTGTCCTGTTCTTTTTATTCAATTTGTTTCCCCGGTGCCAAAAGTCAACAATGACCAGTGCAAGAACGAAACAGTTGCAGCAAGTCAGTCTGTGAAGCGTTATATTTGATCTGCGCGCACTGTTCATTTTAACAACGTGCGTATCACGGAGACACACACATTTTAATGGGAGCAGTGTTGTTGGTCTCCTTTTTTAGCCAGCGCATCAAAGTCTGGAGTTAGTTTTGTTGTGGCGATTCTCAGGATGGATCTGAGGTGTAGGTCTGTTAACTTGGATCTGTGGCTGGCTTTGTTGATGTTCATGACGCTGAATGTCTGTTCACACGCGAAGGTAGAGCCGAACAAAGCCAACGTCATCTGCGCTTTTCGCCTTAGATTTGGAAACGCGGCATCATTGAGTGAAGCATAGAAGTCATTTAGTTTCAGAGAGCTGAACTTCTCTTTTAAGGCAGGGTCGGACTGAAGGTCGATGAGTTCGAGCTGAAGCTCCTCTGGAGCTGTTTCGGGGTCTTGCGACAGAGGAAAGGCCAGTGACTTGTCAATTTTATCGAAATCCAAAAACCGACGGCAGAATTCTCCGTGCAGTGCATCCAGTGACTCACTCTATTTCTTTACTGTTGCTCCGGCCTCTATCAGCGTGGCTAGTGTAGGAAAATGAGTGAATGACGTGTTCAAAATCTGCCTGGAGAATAAAGCCAGCTTGGATTTGAAGGCTTTCACGTTTGTGTGCATGTCATGCACAAACTGCTCCTTCCCCTGCAGTTTCACGTTGAGCTCATTCAAGTGTGAAAATACGTCCGTAGCAAACGTAAAGTCACACATCCAGCTCTTGTTGCTCAGCTCAGGAAATTCCTCAGTCTTCCCCTGCCACTCCAAAAACACGCCAATCTCCTCTTTGAGCTCCCACACTCGTTGAAACACTTTGCCCAAACTCAACCAGCGGACACGGGAGTGATAAAGCAGGTCCTGGTGATCCGCATCAGTTTCCTCCAAGAACGCAATGAACTGGCGGTGCTGAAGTCCCCGTGCGCGTATGAAGTTGACAAGTTTCACCACAGGATTCACAACATGATTCAGCTGTAACACCGATTTACATAGAGATTCCTGG
This sequence comes from Simochromis diagramma, assembly GCF_900408965.1. Classification (NCBI taxonomy): domain Eukaryota; kingdom Metazoa; phylum Chordata; class Actinopteri; order Cichliformes; family Cichlidae; genus Simochromis; species Simochromis diagramma. Next base: position 4,997,758 of record NW_024387414.1, read on the forward strand.
TGGAGGATGCCGTGGAGAAAAATGACATCCTGGTCAGGGTTTTCATCTTTCACTTTATTCTGGATTCTCCTCAGCAGGCCAACGTTTTTTCCCGTTAAATTCGGAGATCCATCTGTGGTGACGTTAACAAGCTTACTCCAGGGAAGCTTCATGTTTTCGATGGCTGCAGACACCAGTTCAAACAAGTCCTCTCCTCGTGTTTGTCCTTTCAGAGACTCCATTGTCAAAAACTCCTCTGTTATTTCAAAGGTTTTGTTGATTCCTCGGATAAAAATGAGGAGCTGAGCAGTGTCTTTGACATTGTTGCTTTCATCCAGTGCTAAAGAATAAAAAGTGAATGACTTCGCCTTTTTGTTTAATATGCTGGTGATATCTTCATCTATTAGTTCTACATGGCAAGTCACTGTCCGCCGTGATAAACTGATTTTCTCAAATTTGTCTTTGGTCTCCGGGCACAAAATACCTGCTGTCTCTACCATACATTATTTTAAAAACTCGCCCTCTGACAGTGGTTTGCTGGCCTTTGCTATTTTGAATGAAAGCATAAAACTGGCCTTGGTACTTGACTCTTGAATGGCAGTTTGACGGTGAAAAAAACTTTGCTGAGCCTTCAAATTAGCTGCCAACTTCTCAGCAGCAGCTTCCCGTTCTTTTGTTGAGAGCTTGCTAGCATAATTAGCGTGCTTTGTGGCAAAGTGACGGCTAATATTATACTCTTTAAAAACCGCCACAGTTTCTTGGCATATCAGGCAAACAGCAGATGATCGGTGTTCAGTGAAAAAATATTTAGCTGTCCACTCCTTTTTGAACACTCGACATTCTCTGTCCACTTTCCTTTTCTTGGGTCCGCTCATCTTCATAGAGGGGCGGTGGGTCACAGGGTAAAGTGCAAACGTGGAGTAATAGGCCTACGTTTCACCTCAACAAAGCCAATATATCTAGAGTGCGCCATCTAGTGAGGAAACATCAGAATTGCAGGGGAAATAAAACATTAACAAGGTTAATTTATTAATTTTTTTTCAAGTTTGGCGGGCCGGATCAAAACGTTTAACGGGCCGCATGTGGCCCCCGGGCCGTAGTTTGCCCATGCCTGGTTTATATGCTCCCTGTGGCTCAATTAAAGAAAAAAAAAACAAAAAACAAACATGGCATTTCATTTCATTATTATGCAGATGATTCACAGATTTATCTGCCACTGAAACTTAAATGTATGAGTCCTCTGAAGGTTTTACTGGATTGTTTGGATAATGATACGGGATGGATGGCTTTGAACCTTCTTAATTTAAATGAACAGAAAACAGAGGCCATTGTGTTTGGTCCCTGTGACCTCTATGATTTTGGCCCTTTGGGGATTTATAAAAAAAAAACCTTTGCAAAGAGCTTTGGAGTGATTTTTGACAGTAATTAAATTTTTGATAAACAGATGAATGCTGTAATCAAAGCTAGTTTCTGTCATCTCCTGCTACTTGCAAAAGTGAAGCCATTCCTCTGTTTCAGAGACTTTGAGAGAGCTATTCATGCTTTCATTTGATCTCACCTTGATTACTGTAACAGTCTTTATTTAGGTGTCAGTTTGTCATCGAATAGCCGACTGCAGCACAGTTACTGGCACATGTGAGCAAGACCACATATCTCCCATACTAGCATCCTTACACTGGCTGCCAGTCAGTTTTGAAATTGACTTTAAGATTTTATTGTTTGTTTTTAAGGCATTGAGCAGGTTAGCACCTTTGTACCTATCTGATCTTTTGATCATTCCTTTAGGATCATTGAGGTCAGTGGAGATCGGGAAAGAGGAGATAAGGCCTTTCCTGTGACTACTCCTAAACTGTGGAACAAACTGCCTCTTCCCCAACATTAGACATTTTTCAAACTCATTTGAAAACCCACTTTTATTACTGGGCTTTGCTGCTTTTATTTGTGTCACTTCTTACTCAAGGTTTCTCATTTTATGCTTCCTTTTTTAAATTTTGTCATGTCTTCCTTTGTCCATGTCTTTTTCCATTTGATTATTTTCAGTGCACAGCACTTTGGTCAACAGCTGTCGTTTTAAATGTGCTATATAAATAAATTAGACTTTGAAGGTCTTACTTTTATTTTATTTTAAACTTTTGTACATTAGTACTTGCAAGAGACAGTTTACCACTTAATAATACAGTTAGTTTCATAAAGTTTTCTATAGTCTTTTTCAACCACACAAGTAGAGTAAAATATGTAGTGCATAGCCTGATATTTAACACAACTATAGCAACCCGTTACATGGTGTTTTTATTTGATTGCCATGGTAAAGGAAATTAAAATAGATTTTTCCCAATTCTTCTTTATTAGATTGATTACTAAAAAGCAATGAACTTCATCGTGTTATAGATTTCTTCAATTCTGGCAACCTTTAATGAGAATATCAACAAGAAAGAGACATTTAACAAACAAGTGTGCTGGCAAAACAAATGCTATTTACACTACTCATCAATTTATAAACCAAAATGTATTCTAAACTTTTGACTCATCAAAGTAGCCACATTTGGCACATATAACAGCTGAACACACCTGTAGTATTCTTTCTATAACAGAAATCAAATATTCTTCAGAAAGTTCTTCCCATATCTGTTGCAGAAGTTTCCATAAATGCGTGGCACTTGTGCGTCATTATCTTGCTGTAGGTTGAACCCCTGACCAACTAGCCGCATACCAGAGGGTATTGCATGGTGCTATACAGAAATCCGTGGTAGCAGTTTTGGTTCAGATGCCACACACTGGAACCATCCTTTTGCCTACTCAACGGCTTACAAAGATCCTGCATGATGAACCGAAGATGTCAAATTTTGATTCATCAGTCCATAATAGCTTCTTCCGGTGTTAAGTAGTGCAAAGGCCCAGGCAAGCCTCTTTGTCTTATTCTGACGTCTTAGCAGTGGCTTTCTTGCTGCAATCTCAGCTGAAACTGAGATTTGCTTACTACGACCACTATTAAGCTGTCCTTGAAGCAGTTGTCCTGTAAGTCGCCTATCATACAAGCTGTTAAGTCTCAGAAACATCCTCTGATTCAGTTGTGGCTTTGGGTCTCCCAGACCTCTTCCTGTCAGAGTTTGCCCCAGTTTGCCTTTCAATGGTGAAGGAAACTGTACTTACTGACACATTGACTTTCTTTGCATGTAGGAAAAGAATTTAGGAAATACCTAAATTTTTAAGTGTTATGATGAACTGTCTCTCTTTCATTGTTAATTGCCTTTTTCCTTGCCATTTTTGTAGCAACACTACTTTCTGCAATACTATTCAACTTGTGCTCACGAGAGTACGGTACCACAGTGCTGCTTTTATACAGACAGAAAGGCATAAAGCCAGTTAGCACTTGTCCTCCAAGTGCTAACTGGCTTCTCTCTTTCTGTCCTTCTTGTTAATCTAGTGAGTTTCACTATCTTTCCAATCTTTTGCAGTGGTTATTGTGGTCACACTATATCCAGCAGGGACACCTGTACTCCATCCCCAACTCTTTCATTCTGAACAATCTAATTAAGTCCAAAGACTTTGACTTCTTTTTACTTTTTTTTTCTAACTAAAACTTGGCAGAGTGAAATGCTTCATCTCTGGAAGGACTTTGTGACTTTTGTTCTAAAAGTGCTATATAAATAAACTTATTTGTGCTCATTGTTGTACTTCATCTTAAACAGTCTGTTCAACTCACACAAAACATGCAACTTACAAACTCACTTGGATGAGCAATGACACATTTCTCACATTGAAAATGGCTGTATCCAGATGAACAGAATCAATTTTAACTGATTTTTGAGCATGTACCAAGACAGAACATGCAACTGAGAAAATTTCAGATGGAGTGAGACGGTGTACTGGAAGAGATGGAGAGCGAAAATGCACTCGTCTACCATGGGTCACTACGTCTTACTATGGGGTGGCTCCATGAACACCACCCCATCATGACCTTCCTAAGAGCAAGTTGTTATGGCTCATGGACTCTTTACATAGTTCATTACTTCATGAAGACTATACCTGACAACATTCATATCACTGACTGTTGGGTTTCTTTCTAAAATTTCGGGTTTTTACATTCCAAATCCAATTTATTTATATAGCACATTACAATATAAAGCATTTTGAGTCAACTGTTTTTGGGAGTCAGCACTAAAATGTAGTTTAACTCTAAACATTAATTGACTATATTGCAGTGTTCTGTTTCACAATAGCCAAGAGCCATATTAAATATTACTCATATTTTGTATTTTATTTTGTCATAAAAATTTCATTATGGCCATGGAGTATAAAAAAGTGCATGATCCAAAAAGAGAAATATTGACATTTTATATGTGTATGGTTTGCAAAAGCATAAAATTCTACATTTGTGTGCTCTCCCTCAGTGGCACAGTTTGTATCTATACCAATCTGGAAGGCGCTTTTCAATAAGTTCTCCTTCAACCATCAATTACTATCTAGAGGATGAATCTGAAACCTCCTGCACACAGAACTCAAAATGGATCATGACTGGTTTGATTTTAGACTCAACTTTTCAATTAGTTTTTGTTTTATAATAGTATTCATCACAATTAGCACTGTCACCTCACAGCAGGAACGTTCTGGGTTTGAATTTACTGGTTGGCTGGGGACATTCTGTGTGGAGTTTGCATGTTCTTCCTGCGTAGGTTCTCTCCAGGTAGTCCAGCTTCCTCCCACAGACACGCATCTTAAGTTAATGGGTGTTTCTAAATTGGCAGTAGGTGTAAAAGTGAGCATGAATGATTACCTGTCTCTACCTCTGTGTCAGCCCTTTGATACACTAGCAACTTGTCAGGGGTGTACCCCACTTCTTGCCCTGTGACAGCTAGGCTTGCTTGTGACTTGGACAAGCAGGTAACAAAATGTGTGGCTGAAGGGATGAATGTATGGCATGGTATTCCTAGTTATTATTGCTTATACTTTATTGCTGTGATGTCTAACCCTTGATTTGCAAAATCCATACAACATACCTATGTCAAAAAATGAGAGTTAAATAAGAAAAAAATAAGAAAGAAGGTGTATTGAAGGATAGATTTAAAAGTTTCCAGTCCCTACATATAAAACAAGGAGCTGCAGAATGTTCTGTATCCCAGTTTGTCTCCTCTTCTTGGAGTGGTCCCCTTCCCATTCCTTTGAATTCCTTCAACTGCATGACTTTGCATAAGCGACACCTAATTGAATATTAATGGCTTCTGATGGTATTTGATTATCTGTTTTTCATTTGAAAAGATTATACAAATGAGCCTCATTTGCATGTCAGCATCCAGGAAATGAAATGAAGTGTGTCTGCCAGATTATTATTTCTTCTCCGAACGCTGCTGAGCACAACTTCTTTAATCTCATGAATTCAGGATTAGTTTCACATTTTGGTGTGATGCTGTAATTTAGTTTGTGCAAGGAGGTCATTCACACCAGGGGAGAGCTTTTGTTTTGCTCTAGTAGGTGAAGACAATAGACATAATAAAGTTTCAATCAGCTTTGTTATTATTCCTTAAAGCTTCACCGAGCTTTGGTATTTGTCGCATGGCATCCGTTCTCACGCAGGGCAGGTATGCAGGCAGATGGTAGCAGTAGAAGGATGATGAAGAGTATAGTCCCATTCAGTCAGTATGAAGTAAATGGAAGAAATGAAAAGCCCATAATAGGAGTGGAGTGGAGAATTACTGTCCTGTCTGGCTCCCAGGCAACAGCTTTATCTTCACAGCAATTTACAGTAATCCGGAGTGGCTGTGAGGGCCTGCCTTAGGCCGAGGTTTGCTGCTGCAAAATGACATGTGAGTATACCAAGCTACAAAAGAAAAAAAGAAATCTGGAACAAGGCCTAATCATCACTTTAAGTCACATATTATACATTTAGATGGCAACTATAACTCAATTGAAGGGCACTGTGCACTCTTTTGCTGCTGGGCCACTGTACATATGTCAAAGATAATAGTCTGCCTGCAACACAGAGTGGAAAGACAAAATGGGAAGGGCGTTTTTTTTTTTTTTGTTTTTTTTTTTAGAAAGTATTTAAGATTTACCCTTCAAAAGTCTTGCAGAGCTTACAGAAGTTTTTATTTCACAGTGGAACCAAGCGAACTGGGCCTTTAGTATTTTATGTTATCCAGAATACAAATTGATGTTTATTCGCCTCATAGACTCAAAGTGTAGCTGCTTGCCGATGTTACTGACCACACCTCATATTGCCAAATCAATCCTAAGTGAGACACTGCTGAAGTAGCTCTTGATTTTGATTGAATTTTGAGCATAGAGTCTTCCTTTCGATTCTTATCCCAATCAATTCTGCCTGGTGTGCCACTGATCTGATAAACATGAGCGCAGTGGCAGTGCAGAGTTTTGCCAAGTTGATATTGAATCAGAAGTGACTGAAGAATATCCATAAGTATTGATTGCCCACTAAACCAAGTCAGTAAATAATCCTCAGGTGCATGCTTTATATGTGACGATAAGAAGACACGGATCAGAGAATTCCCCAACCAGAATGGATTCTACTATTTGCATGATATTTTTTCTTGTGTAAGCTTTTGCATTTTGATGGATGGTCAAATATTCAAGGTTTCCGCAGAGATGATGCATTTACATGCAGAGGAGCAACAAAAAGGGCTTGGCACAGCTAATGCTGCCAGTGAACTCACATTCTTTACTGAAGTCACTTTCTCTTCGTCACTGTCTTCCTTCCACTTTCTTTCTTTTTCCTACTCAGCAAGCAGTCTGAGGATCTATTTCTTATTAGAGTTCACCCCAGAAATCATGTTGGGCCAGTGTGCTCCTGCAGTTCCAGACTCCATTAAATGCCTCATTCAATTTTATAATATAGTTTTTTATTTGACATTAAAGACTTTACAAAAAATCTGTGGAATTATTAGTAAAAAAAATAAATAAATAAAAATGACAGCAAGAGTGTGTGTGTGTGTAAAAGTGAGAGAACCACTCACAAGAAGGCTTTTATACATCCTGATTTACTGTCTTTCTTCTCCTGCAAATTTTCAGTACATCTTTTCCAAACCTCACCAGGCATAAATTGGCTTCAGGAGTTCTACCCTGTGTATTTTTTTTATAATCCTTACCCAAATCTGCCACAGCTGTGAAGATGGCTGATAGACCACGAAAGCCTTAAATACACAGCCTGTGATGACAGTGCAAAACAAATATATAGCACCAAAATTAACTTGTGAAATCTTGCTTCTAAATTGATTGGCAATTGCAAAACAGAATTATAATTGTTTAGATTTATTTATCCCCTTCAGTGTCACAAAGAGCTCACATAAATGTAAGTCGTAAGGACTATCATAAGGACTGTTATAATTGCAAGGCTGCAATTAGGTATAATACAGGACAAGAGATTTTTTTATGTAAAATTGTGGTTACTGTGTGATTGCTACCGCTTACTAACACTTAACAAAGACACACAAAAAAAACCTTTATAATACACTCTGTTTCACTTTCGGTTTAATTATAGAAGATCTCAGGTCCTACATGCAAACACACTTATGTGCTAATATCTTCTGCATAATTGCATTTACACTGTAGATTTCTTAAAAGATCCCTTTGTAAGTACTCTCTTGATTGCTAAGTATTTGAATTCATTCTAACAACACATATCTAATATCATTAAAAAATTGTTTTAGGTGTGCTTTGCATTTGCACCACACAGTAGACCGAGGATCACTTGGTTAAAACCAAGGGGGAAATACATGTCCTTTGGTTCTTCTATTCTCACTGATTTGCTACAAAGGAAGCAAGTCAACATGAAGTCATACACACTGGTTGCTCACTAATTGGGCAGCTTTATTGATGTCATCTAGCATCATCAGTGGGTCTATGTGGTAGTATACGTTTGTACTGTGACTGAAACTAAAACAAAACAAAACGGGAAAATTAGACATTTTATACAATAATATTATAGAAATATTATGTTTATTGCTTCTTTTACACTATAAGAGAACTCATTGAATGCATCAGAGTATATGATTAATATGTATGTAGTATGAAAAAAAATCAGAAATTACCTTCAAGAACTACTAAAGTGTATGGAACTGGGTTGAGGCTTGTTAAGTAACTACATAAAAATTAGTAATTAGTCCTATCTTCTCATGTACAGTTGTACAATTAAGTGTTAATATGGCCATTATAATGGACTAAGACCTCCCATACAGAAAAATGAGCATTTTCTACAAGAGTGACTATAGCTCTGCTACAACTGACTCTCAGAGTCTCATGTATCTGCTTGTGGTGACTGACAATCTTTGCTGTATTCCAGCAGAGACACAAAAAGACAGGTTTACTCTGACAACTTCCTTTTGTGCCTTGAGCTTCCACATCACGCATTATCCAGCCACAAGACCACACATCCTTCAGTCAGTACTATACTTCTTTACTGGATTTTTAAAATATAAATAAACACAAAAGATGTGAGAAATATTTGAGAATGTTCAAATAATGCTGATAAATGTCAATAAGTTATATGAAAGCAGCTGTGAAAAGCATATGCCATATTATTGAAAGTTTGGATTTTTAAATGGCAACAAAACTAAAGCTGCATATCGTAACAAGAAGCATCCGCAATTTTAGTGTAGTACCTTTTTTATTTTGAAATATAATGTGATATTATTCCAGCTGGTGTATGAATGAGATATAGTGAAAATGATTTTATCAAAAAAGCAAAATGCTTTCTTTTTACATTTTTTTACTATGGAAATGCAAATGTATTGGATCTAATGTATATTAAAACATCCTAAAAAGACTCACAAGAAGTGAACATCAGTGAAATCTATGGGTATTAGCACTGACAGGAAGTAACCCTGGAGGAATCTCTTTCTGAACTCAGCCCCCAGCCACAATATAATTAAAACAAATCTAAACAGCCAGCTACAGAGGTTCATTGTAGAGCTTTAACAGGCGTTCATTCTTCATCTGTTCTTGTAGCACCAAGAGTTTACAGCACAAAAGAGACAACAAGGTGGCATACAGCGTGGTGTCCCTTGTTGTCTTGTGTGCAAAGCCTGGAGACAGCTTGAAGCTTTTTTTTCATCTTCGTTCTGTAATCTCTGTCAGTGGGGACTCTCATCTGGCACAGGGCGGTGAGCAAGAGGGTGCAACCCAAACAGTCTCTGAGAACGCCATCTTTTTTATTCATCTGTTGCTGGGTAAAAGAATGAAGGTCGTTCTAACATTTCATCAACAACTAAAAACTGCATTTCTTTCTTTGCAGATATATATGAGCACATTGCTCTTTGGAAAAACACAATCAAAAGGAAAGCATGCATTCCTAGACAGCTCACAAAATTAAAAATCCTCTAGATGTTGTTTAACCTCCTAGGACCTGGCGTCCACATATGTGGACATCACATTTTGGGGTATTTAGACCAAAATACTCAATTTTGCTCTACAAGGGCCTGATATCCACTTACGAGGACATTATACTGCTACTGTTCTATCAAAATTTTAAACGAATATCCTCATATGTGGCTCTCATTTTTCTTAACAACAAAAATGAGGTACAAAAAAAATCTGGTAATTCTTGGTTTTTACATTCATCGGGACCCAATATGCCCAAATATCAACATGAAATTAAAAATGCATGCTGTGGAAGAGTTCGCGTCTTAGGAGGTTAATGCAGATCACTATAGAAAATACTAATTTTTGAATTTGAAAAAGCACAATAAATATAAAATTTAATGAAAGGGGCAGCCCAAATAAGCCAACGGTTCTTTTCAATACGTGAAGCCTACATGTGGCACACAGACTATAACTGGAATACCATATTTAACTGGAAACCAACTAAAGGATGGAGATATTCAGCCATTAGCAGTCTTATAGAGAGGGGAAAAAATAGCCAGAATTACCTGTATTTTTTGTCTCACTAGTTAATACAGCCAGATTTAAACAAGGGAGCAAATAAAGGGTTAATTGTGTTCTAGTTGCTTACAATTATATGAATGTGCTTCCTGAAAAAACGAAGGTAACAGCAACATATTTTGGTCTTCTTCAGCGTGAAAAATGTTTTTTTCTGCTTCTTGAGGCAAAGAAGAAAAAGGCAAAAACTTGTTTGCCCATAGTTTTCGGTGCAGTCAGATTAATTTTTTCTAGTGCTGTCAGCGTTAATCTCGTTAAAATGACGTGCGAGGGGCTGCACGGCGCTAATGCGTTAACGAGCTAACCGTGTTGGCGCAGTGCAGCCCCTCGCACGGGGCGATCCGCGTTAACTCGCTAACAGAGATTTGCTGCGTTAATGGGGTTATGGCGTTAACGTCATTTTAACGAGATTAAAGCTGACAGCACTAATTTTTTCATATTTTGTGCTCTCTCTCTTTTGTAGCCTATGTCTACGGAAAAATTTAATAATATTCCAAAATATTTTTGTGCTTCATTTTTTATGTTTCAGAATTGATTTCATTTATTGGGTCCCTACCATGGAAGAATTCCTATGAATTTGTTGTTTATCAAAAAGACAGCTTGAAACGTGTACAGCATATAAATTGGCTTTGTACACTTGTGTTTTTGTCGCTGTCCTATGGCCTAGCAAGAACCAAAAGCAAGAACCGAAGACCTCTAGCATCTGAGAAAATCTAATCAGAAATTTTAAGTTTCTTCAACAGTAGCTGATATTATTTATGTTATTTTTTATTCTAGCTCTTTAAAACTTTGCCCCTTGTGTGTTTTAACTTCCTGTTCAGTCTTAATTTGTAGCACTTTCAAGGCACATGAAAGTCTAGCTTAATAAACATTCACAAGTAATGATATTTCAAAATCATTTGGGCATGTTTCAGCATTAGGGTGTTGTTTTATTTCCCTAAGTGTTTTTTCCCCCTTATTCTATTTCCATTCTGACTTCATGACTTACACCAAATGTTTTCTTATTGGCAAAAAAAAATCCTAATAGGCAGAGAGGAGTCTGGCTTCCAAGATAGAAGAGGGTGGGGATTATACCAACAGATCCAAAAGTCCATGTCTTCTCTATCAAGGCTTAATGGTTTAATGAGAAAAGAAAAAGGCAGACCACTCATCCCAAATGACTTAGTTAATGTATCACAGTGGTAAACAGCACTTTTTGGGTTTGACTCCAGCACTGAATAGATTCCAGGCTTTCTTGGCTCTCAGAATGACAGCGGACACTGAAGCATTTACTGGAATGTGAAGTAAAGAAATATATCTATAAAAAGGGGAAAAAGTCTGTTTTGCATAATAATTTTCATCTATATTTCGGCTGTGTACCTCCTTAAACTGCCATGTGTGTAGAAGAAGAGTGACAGGCAGCAGGTGTCTAACTATTCAATAAGAAGAGCAAAATGGTGCCACGACAACATTAGGTGCTGGAGAACTGCTGTCACTGTTGACCTGTTAAACATTTGCCGAGTCTTTGCAATCACAGATAATTTTCTTCCACATAATGTAAATCACAAAATGTTCTTACCATTAAATGTCAGCTTTCAAAATAATTCATGTCAGTAGTAGTGTCATTATGCCTACTACACGCTGATGCGGTCCATCTTTAGAACATTTTACAGCTTTTTGGTGGTAATTAGGCATCAAGAATTATTAGAATATATACCCACAAGACAGAATGAGAATGTCGAGAATGCTGCAACTCATTAACAGTATTCTTCAGGGGGAACAAGCTTTGATTAGATTGTTCATTCCTTCAAGCCAATTCCAGCAGAACAAAGGGTTTCTGGTATGTCTATGAAACTGTGGATTTCACAGTCTTATATTTTTTGCAATAAAACATATGAATATAGCTTGCTGCTCTTTGGATGCACAATTTCAGTAGTGCCCACATGAATGTTTTAGATTTAATAAAATCACTCTATTTGAACATTAAAAACAAAATGATTTTGGCTAAAAGTAACTCTTTGATGCGAACATTGATGGTCCTCATTTAAGAATGCCAGCACACTGAGATTATACGATTTGGCAAATTAAATGTGAATCTGGTGTGATTGGACAAACAATAATGTTCCATTCTGTTTACAGTGCAAATGGGATGAGCAGATGACCAAACAATGAGCTAAATTTAAAAGACTGATGTTCTGACAGTGTAAATTAACTAATGGAACTTCATAATTAAGAATTTGATGAAAGCATGACTAGTCAAAGATTAATAGCTCTGGGAGGTTTTTTTGGCTGTAGGATTCAGTTTATCTTGTGCTGTTAAAAGGGAAAAGAGAGGCAACACATAAAGGTGAATTTACATCATGGAGCCCTGCTCTCAAACACTTACGTAAATGTAACTCTGTCGTGAAGCTGGATTTAAGAAATAATTGCTTAAAGTTAAAATTTTAACAGCATGTTTAGTGCCATAGCTGGACTGGCCATCCGGTGGGCCGATGGTGATTTTTCGTTTTTATGGGCAGATGGGGTCTTTTTTTTTTTCGTTTTTTTCCCGTAACGGTATAAACACTGAAAGGTGGTGGATTGGCCAGATGAAGGGAGATGTGTAAAAATAACTCAGTTGTTTGGTGGTGGCTATCTTCTACAGATTCAGTAACATTAGCAAATGGTGGAGGCCAGCAGATGCAACACGCTGGCAGGTGGATGACGGAAAGGCAGGAGGAGCAGAGACCCGAGGCGGTGAACTGAACTTCAGGTAAGAAGTTATGACCTGCAGTCTATCTGGGTCAGATATAAACCAAGTGTAGGTGGAGTTTATTTTCGTTATGCTGACTTTTTACAGTCAGTTACAATAACTCGTACTGCGTATTAGCTAGCATGACGGATTTTATATACTGCTGGGCGGGTGCTATGATATTATTGATGTTGAACTTGTTTTATCTTATTTTATTTATAAGGTTAGTTATTAGAGTTTCCAACCGTCCCGTAAAAAATGGAATCGTCTGGTATTCAGAGAAAATATTGCAGGTTTCTTATTGAGGTGAAAAGGAACACAGTTGAGCTACAATGAAAAAGACACAAAGCTGCAGTTATTCTGTCTTTGCTGCACAGCTGCCTCTTCTTCTCTCATTCTCTCCCCTCTCTCTCCTGTTTCTACTTCAATCATGAAACTGATCAATGATCAGCTGATCGGCTTTCCTCTCTTGTTTGTTTATTGCCCACTTTGCGCCAGAACGAGGAAACCGCCGGATGTCGCGCTAAACAACAGCAGCACGTTTAAGCTTGATCAGCTGTTGTTAGAATTTATTTAATATTAATTTCTAGTATCAGCTTATGTTTGCTGGAGCCACAGCTGTAAAAAAGTGCTGGTCATGATATCGGTTTGGATATGTGGTGAGAGGGAAACATGAAGATGAAACCAGGTACTCAGTACTGAATCAGTACTGAATCATCAGAGCTGAACAGGTGATGGAGAAACAGGTTTACCTTTTCGGTGACATAAATGAGTTGAAGGGAAGTTATGAACTGTTTCTGAGAGACAAATAACACCAGGATCATTTTCTATGTAGCTGACAGCTGGTAACTGTGCAGGGGCGGGTCTAGCAAAGTTTTGCCAGGGGGTCCATGTAGGGCATTAACAGGGAGAGGGGGGCACAAAGAAATACTTTTCTTTTTTATTCTCATTTAAAATGTCTGGCTGTTATTAAATAATTATCTGAAGTTTACAACCAAAGTTTTTATCTGATGTAAAATGTATAGAAATCCATTATTGTACATAGTAATTTTTTTTAGGATCCCATCATAATTTCTTCAGAAGTAGCTAAGTACTGTATATGATGCCAGTATTTTCCCACATTTTCTAGATACTGTACCAGTACTTTGTGTAAAATGGCATCAAAAAGTCAATTAAGTTTTATTCTTTCTCACCTGTCTTTCTATCTACTTTCACTTTTTAAAGTTTGCCATGTTAGAAAAAATATTTTGCCCTGCTATGCTGTTTATTGATGTGGCAAATGAATGGTTTATGAAAATATATCTAAATCTGTCATCAGTAATCAGTAATGATCATGACTCACCTCTAGTCTTCTCTGTCTTAATTTCAGGTTTTCACCATGTGTTGTAGATAGTTCAGGACCAAGCAGTCTACTTTCGGGTACTGTTTAGAATACCAGAATAGGGAGGATGGTGTAGGTTTAAGTTTATTAGACTGATACATATATACCAACAAGACAGTGTACATCACTGTGACAACAGCGTTTGTTTTCATTCAAAGGCTTTGTGGTTTTTCCTATAATACCTGGTGGGCCGGTCTCTAGTCAAAATGCCCGGGCCGATTTTTTGTCCCAGTCCAGCCCTGTTTAGTGCCATCTTCTTTTAGTACGGAACATCATACGGTTGGTTGGTTGCCGGTAATACACTTACATTCGTTTATGTTAGCTAACAGAATTGATAACTCAGAGGAAAATAAGGACACTAAAACTAAAAATCGGTTAATTGGGTTAATTTTGTGCTGCTCCTGTCTGCTACGATGAGTTTTATGTTTAAACCAAGGATATACTGTCCTCTTTCACTGTCTGTGTGTTTAGCTGTAAGTGGCTCTCTGTTGTTTGGCTAGCTACACTCAAACGGGAAAATCCAGCCGTAATGTTCGGGTTTGTAAAGCACTTTATAAATGAGGACTGTGTGGAGGAATCTTTATATGTGTAGCATTTCATGTCCCCTTATCTGATGTCATGTAGAGAAGGCATAATTACTGCAGATGCAATGTAAATTTGATAACAAATGCATCTCTCTCACTGGGTACTGCGGTATCTTTATATGACCCGGTTCAAACTTTACTGAGATGTTGAATCGAGTAAGCTTCATTGCCATTCATCAACAGAATATCGTCCTGTCTTGTCAGGCAAATCTTTCATTTTCCTCACTCCCATTTCTTTCTGGGGGTTTTTTCTCCTCTGCAATTCTGTAATTCCATTTCGAAACTGCATATTGTTGCAAAAAATCTTCATTGTTCAGTCAGTGAGGAATGAGCAAAGGGGTAATGGATGCTTGGGCCATGAATACTAAATGCTAGGTAATTAAAGGATACCTGTGGAAAATTCCTTTGACTGGCTCAGCAGAAGAGAGTTTCAGGCTAATGTCCATTAGACTGAAGAGAGGACAGAAAAAGAGGGTCAGGTCTGAGTGATGGCTTCTCTCTGAATCACTCATTTGGGTTGAGAATCTGACATTTGATTAAGTCTGACCTACATGTCACAGACAAGAAGTCATGTCCTCTTACATGCACTTCAGTGGAGAGTCAGACTTTAGGAGTTTTATGAGTTTGAAGAGACTTCAAATAAGATTGTTGTTCAAATTAAAGACTGTCTGTCTGCCTTGCCTGTCTAGGTAGGAACAAAGAAATGCAAACAGCAGTTGCAAATATCCATATACTTATTCTTTCAAGGTATTTTCATTAGTCTTAATATTGTATCTCTCTTTCTCTCTCTCAGAGGTCTTAGTCGGGTAATCTAACCAGTGTTGAGTGTAATTATGTCATTATGTGGTTGACAAAGGTTCTTCAGTCACCTGCACACTGGATGGACAGAAAGACAAATAAAATAGAATAAAAAAACAAAAATGGAAGACAAAATGGTTGTAACTAAAACTTTCACATCTGGCACCATCAGATCATATCAGCTGTATCTCTTGCTTTGAACATCAATTGGTCTAATCTGAGGTGTTAAATTCAAACATATAAATCGTATTCTGTTTTGCTGATACTACACGATTGCTTATCTGTAATGTCATAGTTTTGATATTAAAAAAAAAAAGAATAAAAGGAAGAATAGGTGTCACAGTGCTGTGGTGTTTAGCACTGTCACCTCACAGCAAGAAGCAATGGCTTTTCTGTGTGGAGTTTGTGTGGTTATGTTAATTGGTGATTCTAAATTGACCGTAGGTGCAAATGTGAGTGTGAATGGTTGTCTGTGTGGCCATGTGTAAGCCCATCAACAGGTTGGCAGCCTGTCCAGGGTGTTCCCTGCCTCTTGCTCTGTGAGGGTGGGCTCCAGCGAGGCTGAAATGGGTAAGTGGACAAAAACAGGTGGATGGAAAGGATGAACGCAGAAAAAACAGCATAAAGTGGTGTGTGTTTATCTGGTGTTGTTACTTAGAAATAATATTTGTATTAAAAGAAATTAGTTAGAGATGGAGAATTTGTTTTCATTGTATGCACACATAAAAAGATTCTCTGCGGTGTGTCGTTTCACCTTCATCAGCGTACACTGGAAATGAAAATGCTGTCTAAGAGACATACTCTGGGATCTGCATCACAGCACTGTGCAGCTGATACTCATTCCAGCAGCGTTATTTCTGATACTGATGATAATCGTAATTTCCCCAGTGCTGAGCGTTGTAGCGCTGATGTATAGCTGCATACCTATACTGAAAGTAGCCTACCAGTGAGGAGGCCCAAGACTCAGAACAAGTTAATGGGGCTACCTGACAGAAATTCAGCTATCAGGTATTGTGGAAATTGTGTTTAAATTGTGGGCTTATATTATCAGGAATTCTTTATCTCCAGATGGAAGAAGACAGGTTGGATAACCAGTACATTGTGCTTAGTCGAACTTTAGATAGATTATAATGGAAAAGTTATTCAGAATAACCATAGCTAAGCACATTTCTTATTGTATGAGAATATGGAGCTGACAGGCAGGTGGAAAAGAGCAAGTCCACTGTTAGGATTCATGGATGTAGTGAAGGAGGACATGCAGTGGGTTGGTGTGACAGTGCAGGATGCAAGTGTTAGGATGAGATGGAGGAAGTCGATGGTGACCCTGAAAGGGAGCAACTAAAAAAAGACTGTGATACTGCGATGCATTATACTCAGATTAAACCCCTTGGCATCTGATTATCAGGGATCATTAACATAAATAATCATTATATAGTGATATGTTTCTATCCTACAACTCCAGTAAGATAATATTTAACTTAATGGAACATTTTTGCATACTATACTTCATTTGGTTGTGCTGACAGGGTCTGATGATATGTAAACACAGCAGACAATTCACATAAAACACATTTTGTATGCTTTAACACAGTAGTGTGTTAGCACTGAAGAAGTCCAGGTAACAAATCACAAGAGGAATCTTGGGATTACACACATTGACTTTTTGAGGTGTCTCACTGATATAACCTTGACATTAATGGGAGGTTTTCACATTCTCAATTGTTCTGGGTCTCTCCATAATCTGTTATAGACATGACTGAGTTCTCTATTGGGTTGCTTCTGAAGTTTGAACCTTAGAAATAACCTTGTCTGGATGGGTTAGATGATGTAGTTGTCCATCCTTCTCACTATCCTCTTGATGTTTACCAAACCCTCTCCACCCTTCACAGAGCCTACATTTGCAAGCCCTCTAGAGATCAACGCACCAATTACTCCATGTGCATCTTGACTGAATAATAGGACTTTTAATTGTCTTGTCTTTCACAATTATGTCAAAGCCATAACCTTTAATTAAGTGTCTGCCAATTATATTATTCCTTTTTTTGTTTGAGTGGATGAAAGTAATTACTGTCACCTTGTAAAGTATGAGAAGTAATTAATCCTTTTTGATTTCACCAAATCCCTTTTTTTTTGGTCATTAGTTAGCCTTTTAATCCCCAGAAGATTATGAAGCCAGTTAATTATAGAGAATGGAAGCAGCTACTTGTTGTTTGTGCATGGTCACATTTTTTTCATTGAAAAATCTGCCACTTAGAACAGAACAAATCTGCACCAAATCTGTGCTGTAAGGCCTAATGAAAGAGTCACTGCAACTAGACTGTCTTTCAAAACATGCTGCAATTCAGTGGTTTTGAAATTTGACTTATGTAGATCAAATGTTTTCAGGTTCTCTCATTTTCTCAAAGCCGCTGGATTCTCACAACTCCACACAAGCCAAACTTTATCATCATTGCCTTGAATTAGTGACTGTGTTAGTATTGGACACCTAGACCAAATTGCAGGAGGGTGGGTGATTGTGCTCTTATTTACAGGGGGTTCAACCAGAAGACCATCAAATATCTCATGGATTCTTTTTTTGGTCATATACATATGAGACAGCGTTGGGACCAGGGTCAGTAACTAACACTGTATATATCTCAGCAGAAGGCCAGAAAAAATTGCCTCCAAAAAAGCAAAACTGAGTAATAACAGTCATCTGTTTGGGCACATAGATTGCATGCTGGATGGGATGCAGTGTGTGTCCTCTTTCAAAACCATTTATCAGACAAGGCCAGGTGGGTTGTGGACCCAGAATGTGGGCCATTGTTGTAGGCCAAAGAAAACCTTGGATGTCTGGGGGATCCCACCTCCCAACCCAGGAGCTCTGTGTGGCTGCTATGTAAAGGCTCCAGCCCAGACCCAAGCATGCATATTGTGCAGGTCTGAAAGGACACTATAATCCATCCCCATATGTGCCAACAGCCCTCCACCCCCCATCCTCTATTCATACATCACTGTGACTACATGTCTCAAGAGCGCCTTTAACACTGCACAATGCATTGCTGCTTAACATGCGTCAAAACATGATGGAGAGGTAAAATTGTCTTCTTCTGTGGTCAAAACAAGCGCTTCTCGGCACGAGGTATTTTTAAAATATATATATATGTATTTTATCCAGAGATAATACCGACATGAGTATCTTTGATATGGAGAATGTTTCTTCCTTATTATTGTACATATGAGCTGCTTGCAAAAATAGAAAATAAGCACAGAGGCTCTGAGTAGCTTATAAGCTTGCAGTTTTGCCTAAAAAAAATGCAGTCACATTGAGATTCAGGTCCAGCATTTCAGCCAACAGTTGGTTCCCCCCACCCACCCCCATAAAATGAAAGTAGTATTTATGTTGTGTTTTTAGTCCTCCTGTTTTATTTTTTTCACTCCCCTTCCTGTCACTTCAGCCGCCTTGCTTTCTCTGTGATGAATCTCAATTATGCCAAGGTCACCTTTCATTGCAATGATCCCTCTCCCACTTTATTGGAACTGGCAGTACTTCCACACTATCATGGCCATGCTTATTGACGGCCACTTCCTTCTCCAAAACAAAACTGGCAAAGTACATAAATAAATAAACAAAAAAATAAAAAAGGAAAAAAAAATGGTGGAAAAGTTGCATGGCCTCTAATTTTGGCCGACAGAGCTGGCATGTCTACTTCAGGCTGTGCCTAATGATTTGTAATCATTCTCTTTTTGTGCTGTCCAGAAAGTGGGCGGAGGTGGTTTAGGGCAGCTTATTCATATGTTGGTTTTACTACTGTAATTGCTAAATAATTCTGCTGAAAACATGCTGTGAAGAGAGCCTTTGGAATCAATTTGTATTTAAAATTTACAATACTCTCCAGCAGTGTCTTGGATTTTGAATAACAAATGTATTGTATTCACTGGCCATGTTTTCATCTGCCTTTTTTGAAGCAGTGAACTGTTTTTAAAATCATGAAGGTTTATTGTTTTCCATTGTTACCATGACTACTGTACGATGACACTCGTGAGGTCACACTTTCCTATTCTGAACAGGGGAAATGAATGACATAGAGAGTCACAGGCTAATTTGTTTGAGCATAAACAAGATTTGGAGTGTGCGTGTGGGTAGATGGCACTGAGATGACATCCGCTATTCACATTTGATGAGGATGCTACCACATGTAATTGTTGTTTTAGTGCAGCATCTGTTGTTAAGAGGAAGCAGAATGGGTGGGGTAAGAGCTTGCAGAGAGATAGTTAGCCTCACAATTGACAGTGACACGTTGGTAAGCACGAGTGCAGAGTGTGTTAGCTGAACCAATAGGCCTTTGATGGTTCTCTGATATAACTCGTTAAACAAGCATTGGACCATTTTCCTCTGTGATGTATCTTGGTTGTCCATTTTCTGCTGTCCACACATCCTCACAAAAGCTGTCCTTCTTCACTGGCATCAGATCTCAAAGGAGCTACTAGTACAAAGCTGTATAGTGTCATTTCCATTATAACTTGAATGTTCTTGGCATACTTGCATCTCTTGAGAAACTCTCTCTTGAGAACATAGCAATTCACTTTATATCAGCTTATTTATCAAAGTATATAAGACATTTCATAGCAAAGTTAGTTTGCTTAGAGAATGAGTAATCAATCATTTCCTGCAGTAAAATAGCCTGAACAACTTCTAAAAATTAAATCAATCAAATTAAATGTTCTTGTCTCACACAGGCCTGATTGGAAATTATACAGACTTTGTATTACGGAGATAGGAGTGTAAAATCCCATCTGTGACTGATCCAGTCGGTTCTGACATTTGCATTCTTACATACAGCTTCATCGGCTAATGTCTTGAAACGTATGCTGCAGTGCATATGTGAAAAATGCTTTACAGCCTCACTGAACTAATGAAGCAATGCTGAGTAATATTAACTTTTTCTGTTGGGCCAATATAATGGTCTGGAAATGAACTTTTGCCAACCAATACTGAAAATGTAGTGGTTTTTGTATATTCATCCATCCAAATGGTTTTCAAGTTTTAAAAGAAGAATCCTATGCTTGGTTTATAGATATAGGCATTATGATAGAGAAACATTGACACCTGGAAAGTTGACCCCATCTTAAAGATTGTCTTTACTTTGAATTTTAAAATTCAGCTTTTTAAGAAAAACATTGCTGATATTCAAACATTTGTACAAGCAGTGGTTCTGTCATGCATATAGTTGGAAAAAAGACATGTGTCAATCTGTGTCACAATAAAAAAATGGACATGCCATTTATTGTTATACAACTGATTCCAAGATTCATTATAGAGAGCAACCCCTTGCATGCAAAAGAGAATGAATGGATTCACTTTCAAACATGCCATTGACCCTCTAAATGCCAAGTTCACCCAAACCTCTTATGCCTGGATGAATGGCAAGGTTCTAGGCAGTGTGAGTTTGTGTGCCATGTCTGTTTTGGCATTTTATAATGTGAGTTTAACATGACACTATGAAAAAAAGCACTTGCTTTTCTGTAAATTACCTGTAAAAACCTGTATACTGTACTTCACATGCCTGTCCTGTCATTGTTTTGCTATTTTCTTGCCTTTTTTCTTCTCTTTTTTCTTTTTCTTTTGTTTTGTTTTTGTCTTGTTTTTGTTTTTAATATTTTCATTCCCAAACCCACGTTTACAATTATTATAGTGATTTTTTTAGGTTTCATATTGTGGTAGAAGCATTCACAGAGTCACGTTGACAGGCATTGTTTGTGCCATTTTAACAGACAACTGTAATCAAATGGCAGGTGATCCTAACCCAAGGACAATGTGTATGGCAGTGTGCCATCTACGCTGGTGGTAAACACACATCCCGAGAACAGGAAAAAGCGGGACACGGCTTGCTGGCAAACACTTTGATCGCCTTTCATTCACTCCCGCCTCTCATCTCTTTGGGCTTTTGGGGAAATGCACTGTTTAATCCACCGTATGTCGCAGAAGTTTATACAAGGTACTCCGCAGAGTTTGGGGCTCACTCTACACGGAGGAGGCGGGAAAAAAAGCATACATTTACACGGTTGAGTGGTGTAATCTTCATGAAATACCGGTAAATAGGGAGAGGAAGCCTAGTGGAGCCGTAGATTAATGCTGCTATCAAATGGCCTGGGACAAAGAAGAGGATGGCTAATGAGCTGGAAAAGGCAGGGCTGTTCACTGCGTTAAATGATACCGTAGCACCATCTCCCCACTGGCCGCCGCACTGCCATATTCACACATTCTGATGTTGCTAATAGCAATGTAGGACAAATATTGGAAAATGTCATTTAAGCAAGAACCAGAAAGATGTGTTTGATATGTTAAAGATGGCATCATTAAAGGCATATTCCTACCACACAAATGCTTTCTAATTTGACCGTCTATCCCATATGCTTTATATTCCTCCTTACAGACTTTCTGAGAGGTAATTTGCTGACAACTTTGTTTATATCCCCCAAAACGGATGGTCTGTTCTCTCACTCTGTCCCTTTATCTAAACCTCTATTCTTTCCTTTAAGTTCATTTCATTCAACCTCTCTTAGCCATGATATAATGAAAAACAAGATTCTCTCCCTTGTCTATCTCTTTCCTTTGGTATCATCTCAGGCACGCTTGTAACCTCCCATGACTGTCGCCTAGGTTACAGGAAGAGTGAGATGAACTCTTGGGCTTAGATAAATTTCTTGGTCTGGCCTGTGGAGACTGTATTAATTTTTGATGTTCTACTGCCTCACAGACACTTTTGCAGGCATTTTTTTCATGTTTTATTTAGGTGTGTGTTAAAGCTAGGTTAAAGTTTCACCAGACTGACGCCCTAAAAGAGTCTGGTGGCATGGAAGAAATATCACGTTGAGGGCACGAGTGGCCTTTTATTAAGGGTCAGACAAAACTCAATGCTTCAAGCTTCGAGCTTGAAGCTTGCATGCTTCAAAATATAGCTATAACGTTGTTGGCTAAAGTATAACATGAATATCTGTCATGACATCTCAACAGCGATCAGATAAATTAAAAAGAAAAAACGATATCGGATTTCCATAAAAAAAATGTCTCTCTCTTTATTGTGAGTGCAGTCAAATACGCAGGCCTGCTCTAACAGCTTCAGGCCTCGACATATTTATCTTACTTGAGCCAAGTGACAGTTGTCTCCACAGTCATTTCATTTTACACGCCACAACAAAAAAAAAATGAGAGAAAAATAATTAAATGAATCAAATGTGGAGGGGATAGGCGAAAGAATGGGCGTTGGAGCTGTGTGCTGGAATGGATGGTCGGGGGTGCAATATACCCCCCAGTTGTGCTGTGAATCAGAAGGGATGGGTAAATAAATAAATGTGTTATGTATGACCAAGCACACAGACCGGGCTCTGGGGCTACTTGCTGGTCCAACCGCGATGTACTCAGACAAGTGAATAAATCAGCACACAATTAGGGCTTGTGATTTCATTTATGGTACCTACAAGCGCTCTAGTGGCAGATTCTGGCAGATGTCATTTCTAGCCAATTGATTTTGCTGCTGTCCCGAGGCCCGAGCAGTCATGGCCCCTCTATCCGAATTACAAATGAATGGCAAACACGAGCCAAATGGCTGTCCAGGCAATTTCTGCATGATAGGAGTAGAATAATGTAAGAGACCACACTGGCACCAAAGAACAAAGACATAAACTGACACACACATCACTGGAGGCTCTGCTATGAACATACTGTAAAAACATGCATGTAAGAAAAGGAGTTTGTTGCACTCCTAAGAAAATGTATTTTCAGTCAGACATTAGTGAATTCCTTGAAGGTACATTCTGCATGTCTTTGTTACGGTAAATAAGATTCTGTTCAGCAGCCAGGTTTTAGTGGTGAATTCACTTTAAAATATCCTTCAGCGAGAAGAGTGAAATTGTTTCTAAGCTACCATGAAATCTCTAAATGTCTTGGGTTTATGCATCTGTGATGTTTTCACTTAAGGCCATGCACAAAAAAAGAAGCTCCAACGCAATCACCACACACTGAACACTGTCATCTCAATCATCCAGTAAGAGCACTTGACCACATGCAATGCAAATTAGCAATGTCATTTCAAAGCTGGAGTGAATGAAGACCTTAGGCTTCAGTCTGAAGTAGTTCATAAATCTGCCAATGGCAGATCTACTGCTACCTTCCTTCTCTACCTGTTGGCTCTATTTTATGTTTTGCCCTTAAATTTCAATTTACCACTTCCTCTGATGGAATAAAGTCCATGTACACCATATGAACAGTGTACTGCAGCTGACAACAAAATTCCATTATAACAGCAAGAAGGTGAAGATTATCTCTATTGTTGGGATTTGATGGTAGTAAAAATATGCTTAAGTGAGTCTTGCTACCTTTTAAGAGATTCATAACTGAATAAACATAATAATAATAATTATATTAATACTGTTAATCTGCTAACAGAACATCCTTTTACAGTCTCAGAACTTTATTAACCTGTTAGGCTTCTATTGATGAACAACAAGGCAGGCAGAGAGTTGTCATCAGGAAAATACTAATGAAGTCTCTAAATCTTATCATAAAACTCAACAACCAACAGCCCCTCCAAGTAAATAACTACCAACCATGAGAAAGATATGTTTACAGCTTGAAATTTCCCACTGCCTGAAATATCATGGAGTAGCAGTTAGTGGTAGCAGAGGAACTTAGGGAAAGACCTGGATGATCAAGAAAATGTAGTGAAAAAGCTATGCATCTGCTGGCCAAAAAGGCAAAACAAAACTGATGAACTGATGAACAAACATGAAGGATTCCAGGCTGTATTTTAAATCAAACACTCAAGTAATGTCTAAAACCCATGAACAAGAAATTGAAAAAAAAAAAAAAAAAGTGTGTTTTTAAAGGGATGCCAAATGCTGTCATTTTTCTGTAAAGCAAATTTACCTTGCCTTTGGGTATAAATAAAGTTACCTTGACCTTGAAATACTGTGTCTAACCTCTTTGAGATGCTCTGCTTGATCGGCTCCCTTCAGTTGATCCTTTTTTGTGAGTATGTGTTCAGTTTTGTCTTTGGTAACTCAAAAACATGCTCAGTTGTGATGAGATCAGGTCATTTGACCAATGAAAAATATTCCAGTACTTTGTCTTAAGAAACTTCCAGGTTGCACTGCAATATTTGGGCCATTACCCGTTTACACTCTCAAGTGCCATCCAAACAGCAGTGTACCCTTGTACACTTCAGATTTCATCCTGCTACTTCTATCAACAATCGCAATACCAATATAAACTAAAGACCCTGTCATACATGCCTATACCATAATAGTCTAATTTAGCATTCTTCTTCTTGTCTCTAACCAGAAGTTTGCACTTTGTTGTAAACCTCAGTATTTACATTCACAAAGGTGACTCTTAATGGTAGAACTTGGCACAGATGCTCCAACCATGTCAAGACAACTCTTGTCTTGACATGGTTAGATGCTGTGAAAGGGATGTTCTTAACCAAGGAAAAACATTTGCCATCTTCCACTTCAGATATCTTTTGTGGTCTTCTAAGTCTTTTGGTGCTGCTGAGCTGTCTAGTGTATTCTTTCTATTTTAAAATGTACCAGATTGTTGGCTTTACTACTCCTTAAGCTTTTGCTATTTGTAATAGGTTCGCTTTGGTGTTTTTTAGTCTAATGGTGCCCTCTGTTTACTAACATCTCCACTGATCAGCTCAAATACAAGTCCAACACTTGGAATTGATTATATCTGCTTTCCATCTTTATCTGCTTAATTTGTCATGAAATAATGAGGAAACAGCCCTAACCTGGCAATTAAACTGCTTTTCAGTCAATTGTACTCTTACTTTTAAGCCTCTTAAAATGGAAGACCATGTATAAGAACATAAATTCAATAACAGTTAATCCTATATATGTACTTTGTTGAACCTTTTGAATAAAAGATGAAAGTCCACAATTCAATCAGACTGTGGCTGTTTGATTTAAATACACTGTGGAGGTTTGCAGAGCCACGGAATGTGTGACTGTCCAAAAACCTATGGATCTATTTCTAATGGCCCCAAACCTTTCTATATAACATCATTAGCATAGGTAAAGGAATAAATAGTAGGGTGTTTTACTTTGTGACAATATCTCTCTGTCCTTTCTCTGTGTCCACTGCTAAAGGGCAGTCTTTATGAGGATTCATTCCAGGATTAAATGATATTTGGCATAAAAAATAGAAAGTGGAAATAGAGGAAAAAGGAAAGCGAGACACCAAACTGTGATTTTTTTTTTTCTTATATGCTTTCATTTACTTTAGCTTTACAAAATGTCAAATAGACAGCCTTCATGTTCAGGCAGTGCAGACATGAGACCAGAGACAGAACATTTTACAAGATGGCTTCTACTGGTCCTAACTCCCAGGTGTTGGGAGTCAGACTTTTACTTTACAGTGAGAGATGTAGCTCATGTCAAGAATCTCAGCAGCTGGTTGAACATCCAGTCCTTTTGCAAAGTAAGAAATTATATCTTGGCATGCAATCTTAGCCCATTGGAACACTTCAGTCATTACTGGAAAAGGTTATGCTGAAAACAGGGAAAGCCGTCACTGGTTACACCCCTCCTAACTAAGTGAAAGTCTCCCATGCCGTGGGTTGGCCTTGGATGGAAAAGGAAAAACAAACTGCACCAACATGCAGAAGAGTGTGTAGCACATGGCCTTGTCAATGATGGTATCTAATAGTGAAGTGGAAGGTGACTGTCATTTTGCTTGACAGGAATGTCTTGACCTAATAGCGAGCTATCTGTAAGTCATATAAGGTGAAGCCATAGTATGATATAAGCTACTTTCTGTTTCTTTTTAACTAGGAA
Organism: Simochromis diagramma; assembly: GCF_900408965.1. Classification (NCBI taxonomy): domain Eukaryota; kingdom Metazoa; phylum Chordata; class Actinopteri; order Cichliformes; family Cichlidae; genus Simochromis; species Simochromis diagramma. The sequence goes on from NW_024387414.1 coordinate 5,023,913, forward strand.
TAAAATAGAAACAATAAATAAATAAAATAAATATTTATTTTCTCCAATTCAAACAGAGGGGAGATATAGATATAATTAATTGATTTATTCAAAGTCAACAGACTTTGAATAAATCAAAAAAGCATAAACTCTGTATTTTTACAATAATGTAATCCCTACTGATTTCCATGGAAGGTAACATATATCTTCATTATCATATTTTTGCAGGTGTATTAGAACAAAGTGAATGAATTGTAATTTTTAAAAGCTCTAATATTTTTGCATTTAAAAAACATAATCTTAAGTCTGAAAGTGTTCCAGGCAGACTTGTTGAAACATCAATTCCTTATGTTCCTGCAGCTGGTTTAGAATTATATTCTCCACATACAAAGCAAGTGAACCAAAAGAAATCATATTGTTTTTTTTTTTTATTTGTTTGTTTTTTATTAATGCCATTTAATGCCACATAGGCATTAAATGACATAGGGCTCTTTCATTGTGTCACATCAATGTCATAGCACGCTGTGTGAGGCAGGTTGGATTGGATCCCAAAATACAGGACACTCAAGCAGGACTGAACTCAAACCTCAGCTTTATTGTTGGATTCACCCAAATATAATAACTAAACTGAAAGGCACTAGAAACTAAACTAAACTAAACTAAACAGACTTACTGACAGAACACACAGCCAAGAAATGAGAGAGAACAGAGGGGAGATGCAGACATGAATACACGGGGCAAACGAGGTGGAAACACAGCTGAACGTAATCTAACAAAGGAGATAGGAGCCAAAACTGAACATACTGCACACAGGACAGGAAACTGTCAAAGTAAAAAAGAGTAAGTACGAGAAACACACACTGAGATGCTGTATTATAATGTTAGCTTTAGTGACCAATTTTTTTCAAAGGCACTTTATTAATTAATGGCTCTTTGTCCAGTAACCAGTTAGGTAGTAAGGGGAAAGAAAAGACAAACAAGAATAATACAGAGTCACAAAGAATTGTGTAAAAACTGTGGTAACCAGGAAAATGATGAAAAGGTGTATTGCAGATGAGAAAATATTGTAATATGTGTGAGAAGTTGAGAAAGCATATATTTTAAATTAAATTGTACTTTTTAACCTAAACTTAAGTTCAATTGTAAAAATATGATGCCAGACTACTGCCTTCTGATTAGATGCTATGTGATGATGCTTACTAATGCTGACTTTGCCAGATGTTGTTCTTCCTTGCCATCCTATACTAGAATCATACACTAAAAAAGTGAGTGTGACACAAATTCTGGAGCGAGCATATGATTGATTTTATCTACTACATTCAGCTTTGACTCAAGGGGTTTGTTGACCTTCTATTCAACAGTTTTTCACCGGAACTCTCAATATGAGGTCCAAAGAGAAGTTGCACGTGAAAGAGGCTTACAAACAAACAAAATAAACTCACCTAGACGGAACAGCAAAATATTGTAGATGCATATCCACTGTGTGTTGTGTTAGGTTTTATGTAGTGAAGACATGTGATTGTTTATTGAGAAAAGGTTGTTTCTCCATCGCTCAGAGCCGCTTTGCCTGCATTTCAACTCTCTTTGCGCGGCCCACACAGAGAGGGGATTTAATAGATTTAATGTTGCTTTCTCATCAGCAAGACATCATGGCAATGTTGCTTACCTCTGCTTCACTGATGCTTTTTTCTTTCTCTATCCAGCTAGGGATTAGATAACACGGACATTGTTTTCCCACTGAAAAGATGGAGCACAGACGTTGCTTACCGCTGCTTTAGCAACTTCCTGCTGTTCTCTATGCGATGTTTATAAGCCACATACTGATCTTTCATGTATCTCATTCAAACCGTGGTCTACTATATATGTTTGTATACTTTCAAATCCATTAAGCATTCATATATAAAATTTAAAAACTATAAAACCTAAATACTTCTACATTTACATGTGAAAATTCAGTGTGTAGGCTTTGTTGCACAGAGAGAGAAAAATTATCTATAAAGCAGAGGTAAGCAAAGCTGTCCCAGTGTTTTGCTGATGACAAAGCTACACCAGGACTTTTAAATCCCTCTCCATGTGGGTCATGCAGAGAGAGAGAGCATAAGCAAAGACCTCTTCCCAATGGGTAAATACTCATCTCTCCTACATAGGGGCTACCACCACCCACACAGCATACACAGGCTATGTAGGCAATGTGTTACTGCGCTGTGCTGGATGAAGCTAACTGACTATGCTCCTCTGTAATGCTGATATCATGGAAATGTAGGGTACTGTCTGGGTATCAAAGGGTCTGTATAGGTTCTTAGACATCCAGGACATGGAAGTCTTGAGCGATTAAAAAGAGGCTAATTGGAATTCTTTAGATTTCTATAAACATGTCACCTCTCATTCAAGAGGCTTCTTCAGTTCTAAAACAACTGAGGGAGAGTCCTAGGTATGAGGTGAAGGACATAAATGGCCTCCTTTATTACTTTGTCTGTGAATGACCATTGTTAAACAGGTAGTGGCTTTTAAGACAAGCTATCAGCCACATACAATGCAGTCTTTAGATCCCTCCCTAAGTGTTTCAATCCCCAGTAAAGGCCTAGCAGAGCCTGTAAGGAAAGGAAACAGCATTTGGTGGTATCTGTTGGTTTGAGATTTCAGGCAGACATTGGCTGGAAAGAATTTTGGGACAGTTACTTAAAAACAATTCTTATATTTAAATTCATTTTTCTATCCATTTTCTGTCACTTATCCAGGTCCAAGTCATGGTGGCTGCAGTCTAAGCAAAGATTCCCAGACCTCCCTCTCCCCAGTCACCTCGTCTAGTGAGGGATTCCCAAGCCAGAAAAGATACATAATCTTTACAGTGTGTCCTGCTTCTACCCTGGGGCCTCCTCCTGAGACATGCTCTACTTCAGGTTTTCCAAGTAAAACAAAGAAGTGTACCCAGCATTTTCACACACACGATTGTAAAGTTTGCAAAATCATGCTCAAAACAAAGTCTTGAACCCTAATTGACCTGCCGGATGGACTTGCATCAACCAAGTTGTACTGGCTGTACCTTCTTCCCAGGATAACCTCCTTGAGAACTCCATGGGAATCAGCCGTGCCCAACCACCTGGTTGTCCCAGTCTGACATGTGGCTAAACTGTGCACAGACTTAATACTAAACAAGCGAAGTGAGATACACCAAGATACAGGCACTGTGGAGGACTCAGCTTTGGTGTGTTTTCGCTTGTTACTGTCATCACATTTTTTTGTCAATACAAACAGTTCTTGGTCATAGATGAGAGTGACAGTGTAGATTTACCAGAACTGTAGATAAGTGGGTTTGGTTTCACACGCAGGTTTCTCTTCACCATGACTGACTGATACAATATCTGAATTACTGCAGCTCCACCAACTATCTGTCTGTTAGTCTAACATAATAAAATTAATTTTGTAGAATTACTTTTAAAACGTTTAGTAGACTAAATAAATATGTAGAATCTCTTGAAACAAAGTCTGCAGTTCAATCACATCTTTATTATTTCATTTGAACATGGTGGCGGTGTACAGAGGCCAAATAAGTGTCATTGTACAAAAACATATTCATCCAACTGTACATTAACTGCAGACAACAAATTAAATAGACAAGAAAAGTTACGTTTTTTCAAGTTTTCTACTTAAATTGCAAAAAGACAATTTCACACAGGCTGCACTAAATCGTAGTGTCACCACATGAATGAAAGGCAATTCATTTACAATTGTTCTGCAATTTGAGCAAAAGTCCACTGTGTTATGATCTTTTCTCTCTCTTTTTTCTTTTCTTTAACCAAAATTACTTTTGTATAGTTTTGACATAAAATAAAATGAGCCAACGAGGGAAAATATTCACAGAGTGTTGACTCTCTTGTCTGACACTACTGCTTCTCTCTTTTCAGCTGAAATCCAGAGGAAAAAAAGGACAATTGAACTGGTGTTCTCTCAAAACGAGCTAGGCTTTGGTTAGCTCTGCATCGGCTTCCAGCAAGACTCCTTTAAAGTCATATGCTTTTTTTTTGCTTTTTTTTCTTCCTCTCCACAGAACCCTTTTAAACTACATGCCTGTGAAGACTGATACTCAGTAAGAAAGAGCTAAATGGAAATGAAAACAACAGGCCTTTGGAAATAGTAAACCCCATGTACAAGAGTGAAATAATGGCATAAAGCAGTGAGATTGATAATGCAAAGAAATGTCCTGCTGAGTATGGATCCACCATAAATAGGAGCGAGGACAGAGTGAGAGATGTGAAAAGATACAGAAAGAATGTGAGAGAGCAATTCAGCAGGGGTTACTAAATATGGTTTTGGTTTTAATAATGTAAATGCACTGTCTAACCACCTAAAGCGGTTATGTCCACAGCAGGGAGATGAAGCTGTGATGATGGGGTCAAGAAGACATGCTCTATATGCCTGGGGTGGGTGGAGAAATGTTCATCGGTTCAGTGATATACATGCATCTGATATACTTAATTCTTGTACCATGAGTTCTTCTCAAACTTGGGGCACTGGTTTAGCTCATTGGATTGAGCAGGCCTTAAGGCCAATGCAGAGCTAATGTAGTGCCCAGGTTTGAAGCCATTTCATGTGTGCCTTCGCCCAGCTTTCCTGTCTTCTCTCTAGTGTCCAGGCAATATTAAAGACTAACAAACCCAAAAAACTGATTTAAAAAAAGTCTCACCAAACTGAACAATTAGACTTATAGCCACTGCATGTGGTTATACTGTAATTCACTCTTAATTTAAGTTGTGATTTTGCATTTACCATTATAGCCGAAATGCATCAGTGAAGTACTCAAAATTTAAAAACAGTGGTAAAATAGATAAAAATAAAGTGACACACCCAAAATGTGAGTTCTGTAACTTGGTTTTTGTTGTAATTTCAAGCTTTGATTTTAAAGATGCTTTTTGTGACAAAAGCAGCTAGAAATCACAAGGACAATGGCAGCAACAGGAATTGTTCGAATGGCCCGTAGCAATGAGTCAGACACCCCATACTCCCGTAGCACCTCCCACAGGACACCCGAGGGACACGGTCGAATGCCTTCTCCAAGTCCACAAAACACATGTAGACTGGTTGGGCAAACTCCCATGCGCCCTCAAGTATCCCTGAGAGGATAAAGTCCAGTGTTCCGCGACCAGGACGAAAACCGCATTGTTCCTCCTGTATCTGAGGTTCGACTACTGGACAAACTCTCCTTTCCAGCACCCTGGCATAGACTTTCCCAGGGAGGCTGAGGAGTGTGATCCCCCTGTAGTTGGAACACACCCTCTGGTCCCCCCTCTTAAAGATGGGGACCACCACCCCGGTCTGCCAGTCCAGGGGTACTGCCCCTGATCTCCACGCAACATTGTAGAGGCGTGTCAACCAGGACAGCCCTACAACGTCCAGAGCCTTCAGAAACTCGGGGCGGACCTCATCCACACCAGGGGCTCTGCCACCAAGGAGTTGTTTAACTGCCTCAGTGACCTCTCCCCTGGAAATTGGCAGGTCATCCCCCTCATCCCCAGACTCTGCTTCCTCCTCAGAAGACGTGTCAGTGGGATTAAGGAGGTCCTCAAAGTATTCTTTCCACCGCCCGACAATTTTCTCAGTTGAAGTCAGCAGCGCTCCGCCAGCACTATACACAGTGCAGGTAGAGCACCGCTTTCCCCTCCTGAGATGCCTGACTGTTTGCCAGAATCTCTTCGAGGCAGTCCGAAAGTCTTTTTCCATGGCCTCTCCAAACTCCTCCCACACCTGAGTTTTTGCTTCAGCCACTGCCCTGAGCCGCATTCCGCTTGGCCTGTTGGTACCTATCAGCTGCCTCCGAAGTCCAACAGGCTAACCAAGCCCGATAGGACTCCTTCTTCAGCCCGATTGGCTCCCTTCACCCCTGGTGTCCACCTTTGGGTTTGGGGTTACCACCATGACAGGCACCAACCACGTTGCAGCTGCAGCTCAATGCAGCAGTTTCGGCAATGGAGATGCTGAACATGGTCCATTTGGACTCAATGTCCCCAGTCTCCCTCGGAATGCTGTTGAAGCTCTGCCGGAGGTGTGCGTTGAAGATCTCACAGAATGGGGCCTCTGCTAGGCGTTCCCAGCACACCTTCACTACGTGTTTAGGTGCACCGGGTCTGTCCAGCGTCCTCCCCCACCACCTGATCCAACTCACCACCAGGTGGTGATCAGTTGACAGCTCAGCCCCTCTCTTTACCTGAGTGCCCAGAACATGTGGTCGCAGATCTGGTGATATGATTACAAAATCGATGATCGACCTGCAGCCTAGAGCGTCCTGGTGCCACGTGCACTTATGGACAGTCTTATGTTCGAACAAGGTGGCCAAACTGTGATTTGCACAGAAGTCCAATAACAAAACACCACTCGGGTTCAGATCAGGGAGGCTGTTCCTCCCAATCACGCCCCTCCAGGTCTCGCTGTCGCGAAACACGTCATATTTTCTCCGAATATGGGACGATTCCGTTTTTTACGGGACGATTGGAAACTCTATTTTATTCATAAGGTTAGTTAGTAAAGTTCTCTATCAGTAACATCATAGCACCCACCCAGCTGTATAGAAACTCCGTCATGCTAGCTAGTACACAGTATGAGTTATTGTAACTGACGGTAAAAAGTCAGCACAACAAAAATACCTAAACCTAACCTAATAAAACCTGAAACTATACCTAAACTTGGTTTATTTCTGACCCAGATAGACTGCAGGTCATAACTTCTTACCTGAAATTCAGTTCACCTGACACTCGGACCGGTGTTGTGCCAAAAAGTGATTGTCTGCCAAAAACTGATTTCTGGTATTTGCCAAAAACGGATTGCTCGTATTTAAACTGCTATAAATAACTTGTTGGTCTATAATATGTGTCTATATGTCTATAATAACACAGAGTTATAAAGATACTTAAAAAAAACCAGGTAATTTTTAAATTTTATATATAATCCCTTTGTAAACCCTGTTCACCCAATTCTATTTACCAAAATACGTAAAGATATTACACATAAAAAAACACACGGAAACATTGGAAATCTGTTTTTGGCAGGCGACTTTTTGGCACAACACCGGCAGCTGCCTCGGGTCTCTCCATATCCTGCCTCCCCTTTCCCTCATCCACCTGCTGTCCTTTATGTTAGCTCCGCTATAGCCACCACCAAACAACTGAGTTATTTTTACACATCAGCCAGCCTCTGGCCAATCCACCACCTTTCGTTGTTTATACCATTAAAAAAAAAAGGATTAAAAAAAAAAATCATCGACCCATAAAAACGAAAAATCACCATCGGGCACACCGGGCAAATGCCCGGTATGCCCGATGGCCTATCCAGCTATGTCACTCACTATTTCATTGTACATGTACAATGAAAAAAAAAAAGGTTATTCTATAAATTGGTGTCATCTGGCTTACCATAATTTGAACGTTTGCTAAAAAAAAGATATTAACTAAACCTAAACCCCATCATTTTTTTAAACAACCAGTCACTCAACACTCATGTTCACACTTGTGGCACCTGAAAGCCCTTCCGTCTTTCCCGTTGTGAAGGTTTGAAAAAAAAAAAAACTACATGGCAGTGTTAAGTTAAGTTGCTGAGGCTACAAAACAGATGTATTGAATATGTGACTGGAAAACAGATGACTCTGTGACCTTCAAAGCAAATCCAAGTCTATAGTGATGAACTGTATATCTGGTTGTGCGGCAGTGACCCAGAATGTGCACATTGTCCTTCCCAAAAATAGTCTCAACAGTAAGTGTGGACAAGGGCATATTGTTTCAGTGGCACTGCAAGGGCTACTCATATGCTCATAACTAATAGCATTGATTCTACAAGCTGTGTTGATCAAACTCCTGTCGAATCATAGCGGGAGGTTCAAAGCTTAGCTATTAGACACATGCTATGGCGCAGACCATCTCCTAAGCGAGCTCTGACTGTTCTGTTAAGAAGGCAGAATTAGATTTCAAACAGAGTGGGAATAAATATTATTCTGTTCTCAGCAAAAAGCCCAGAGTGGTGCCTATGTGATACACCAACCTTTTAATGGAAGCTTATCAGCCATAGCCAGTGCCCTGCAAGGATTCTTTCTAATACTGCTGTTTGCTCACAATCAGCATTGTGTTTAATAAATGTGGCTGAATATTAACTAATCTTCTGATCTCACTTTCATTAGGCCACCCCAAGAGAAGTGCATTCTTCACGACAAATTAAGACCCCCCATGTCCCCGCCTACAACCCTACATCTTATACTCGTGAGGGAAATGAGCAAGGACACAAATGCTCTTATTTAAAGATAACTGGTAAACTGCTTTAATTAGGCCTTGTTTTCAAAGTACCCAACTTTCTTTGGGAGGGACGTTATTATGGGTTTTTTTTTTTCTTTCTTTATACTGTTTGCCAGGCCCCAGTTTCAGCTCGTTTTAGACAAACAGCATCATACACACATACAGGGAGCAGTTTTTATACTGTGCCAGATTTACTCCTGTAGTATTTTAGAACATGTCATGTAGGACAGGATTGCTCCTGCCGTTGGGACAGCTTTTTCATTCAGTGATGACATGTGCCCAATTATTAGGCCCTTCACAGAAACTCAAATGCTTCTCAGCCCACCTATGTCTCGTCATAAACAAGCTACAGGACCAATACTTACACTATGATCAATGATTTTCCCTAAAGGCCAATAACACACTACATTGTTAGTTACGCTTTGATTACTGAGACACTGTAGTGTGTCTATTACTTTAGTGTCACATATATCTTCAAACACAGAGTGTACTGTATGCTGACTGGGTTGAAATGTACTGTATGAAAATTTAGCCTGTCAATTTTATTCACATCAGCAGCCATACTTACATAAACCATGTAGATTTAGATTGGTCAATAATGCACCAGTGCTCCAGATATACTACAACCTGTTCTCCATCAAAGCAATATAAGGACACATTTAGGTCATAACTAATCAACTTTTATTCTCCTGCCTCATTAAAGTATACCCTTAGCTCATAAACAAAGGACTGAAAACATGCTCACCTGTTCTCTCCCCCCATTAGGTCCGCATAATGCCTACTAATTATGTTTGCTCATCTATAAGCCTTAATTATGCTGGGAGCTGATAATTAGCTTGGCTAGAATAGGTGCATATGTTTCTTCACTACCAACCTGCCAGGAATAAAGGGTATCCTCATCTCCAAGCAGTCTCTAAGACTCTCTGTATAATTTTACATTTTACTGCTTTGGTACTTAATGTAACATTAACTTTTGACCAGTGTGGATCCTGTAATGTGCGATAGAATATAAAGGCATGCCAATGTAATATGCTCATGCTATACTAGAGGGCATATAACCCTCTATCCACCATGTGCTGACAATGCAATAACAATTGCCACTTTTTTCCAGTATAACCCACAGAAACCTAGAATTGCAGTCCATCCATCCATCCATCCATTCACCTGACCGGGTGAACCTCAGGTGACCTGCAGCATGTTTTCTACCTTTATATAGGTCAATAATGTGTCCAGAAGCACATGCCATGTTATTTTATCCACATTAAAAAAAGATGGCTACAGGCCTGGATAAAGGTGCACATCACTTTCTTTTTTGACAAAGCATATAGTTAGGGCTGGATCAGGTGACCCTGAATACTTCCTCAGTTATGCTGCAATAGGTCAAGGCTGCTGGGTGCCTCCCATGATGCACTGAGTGTTTTCACTCACTGTGTGGTTATGCCCTCTGAATTTAATAATTAGTTGTAATTAATCTCTGGCTCTCTTTCATAATGTGTCTTTTGTCCTGTCTTCTTCACCTCACCTCAACTCATCGCAGCCAATGGCTGCCCCTCCCCGGGCCTGGTTTTGCTGGAGGTTTCTTCTTGTTAAAAGGAAGTTTTTCCTTTCCACTGTCACCAAGTGCTTGCTCATACAGGTGCATTTGATTGTTGGGATTCTCTCTGTTTTCTTTGTATTACTGTAGGAAACTTTTAAACCTTATCTTAAAAGTAGAGGAGGTGTCTGTCACCCAAATCCAAACTGGGAGCTGCTTTGACAGGAAGGGGCCTGAAAGCTGAAGGCTCTGCCATTTAAATACCATAGGAACAAGAAGTAAATCAGCACTCTGAGAGCCAAGTGTGGTGATATGGTACTATGAGATCTTTAAGATAAGATGGGGCCTGAATTTTCAAGATCTTGTATGAGACAGTTGAGAACCATCCACTATAGAAGGAATGAGACTGGGACGATGGCCTTGCACAACTTCTCTCACACCTGAGTTTTTGCTTCAGTTGCTGTCAAAGCTGTCAGCTGTTTTCAGAATCCCACAAGCAGACACAAGAATTGTGAATTAAATGCGGAATTAACAAAACATTAATAGATTAAATGCTAGGGTTAGAGACACCGGATAAGGGAAATGAATGTAGAATTATGTTCTAACTGAGTCACACATTTTGTTTTTGTGGATGATCCACGTGGATGTGCCAAAAAATTGAATATCACCCTACCTATACCAAGGTTGTGTGGGAAATAAGGTAAGAGGTTTGTGTCCTTTTATCTGTTAATTTGTTTCCTGTACATGTGCCCTGTCTAACAAGAAAAGCCAAATTAAAAAAAAAGAAACTTCATAACTACAAGTCTGATTTCACATGGAAAAAATGCTTAGTAGGGGAACAGAGCATGGAAACTGAGTATCTGAGGTCAAATTACTTTACAGAGCTGTGACTGGCTTGTGCCGTGTCAAATCATGGCCAGGCTGAAGGATTCTGAGCGGGCACTGCATAGCAATCTAAATCCTATCAGTTGTATTCAAGGCACAATCTGGCAGAACAAAAGTGAGTTCATCATCAGGAGATCAATAAATCAAGGTTTGTTCACAGAAAACATAAAACCAACTTTATTTCAAATACAGATATTTTCTAAATAAGAATTCTAGACTATTCTGCAAAAATCCAGTTACAAAAACCCTCGTTCACCAGTACAGAGGTTTTGGTCTAAGTTAACTGATAAATCCGCTTCCCATTTTGCAATAGGAAGTGATATTGATTCATCTGTTTTAGAAAGCATTCTGTATATTTTGGAAAGTAATTTTGGGGTTTTAAGAGTAAGAAATTGAACCACACTTGGTGGTGTTTGTAGTTCAACTTGACCCGGTTTGAATTTCTTTTTTTACTATGGATTTAATTTGTTGATATTCTAAAAATCTTTTCTTGTTGATCCCATATTGTGTAATTAGTCTGTCAAATGAAACTAATTCTGTTCCTTCTAATATATGTTCTAAGTATTTGATTCCTTTACCACTCCAATCTGGAAAGTTTATCATATTGTTTTGTAATATGTCAGGGTTGTTCCAGATAGGTGTACGTTTGCATGGGATTAATGAAGACTCCGTCAATTTTAGAAACTCCCACCATGCTGTCAGAGAAGAGCTGATGTTGACGCTTTTAAAGCATTCATGTCGTTGGATGTTTGAGCTGATAAATGGTAGATCTGAAATCTCTAGATTATTGCAAAGTGCCTTGTTCTACATCTAGCCAAGGTTCGTCTAAGAGGGTATGTTTTAGCCATCCTGAGAGAAATTGAAGCCTGTTGACTAAGAAGTAGTGCTGAAAGTTTGGTAGTTCTAATCCTCCTTTATCCTTGGTCCTTTGTAATGTTTTTAAGCTGATACGTGGGGGTTTATTTTACCAAAGGAATTTGGACATATATGAATCTAGAGATCTGAACCAATCTTGTGGCGGTTTAGTTGGGATCATTGAGAATAAATAATTTATTTTTGGTATCCCGATAAATTTTTATAGCGGCAACCCTTCCCATGAGTGATATGGGTAGATATTTCCATCTAGCAGGATCGCCTTCTACTTTCTTTAAAAGTGGGATATGGTTTAATTTAGTTAAATCTGCAAGCTTGGGAGAAACATTAATACCTAAATATTTTATATTTCCAGATTGCAGTGGTGTAGAAGAGGAATTATGGAAGGAGCAATTAATCAGAAGGACTGTAGATTTTGACCAGTTAATTGAGTAATCTGATATTCTTGCAAAAGAGTTTATCAATTCAATCACCCCAGAGAGATTGGTTTGTGAGTTTTGGAGAAAAAGTAACACATCATCCACATAAAGGCTGATTTTATGTTCCACGTTCTTGCATTTTATGCCCTTAATTACTGTATTCTGTCTAATTGCTGCTGCTAGTGGTTCAATAAAAATTGCAAACAGTGAAGGGGAGAGTGGGCATCCCTGCCTGGTGCCCCTCAGGAGACAGAAGCTGGAGGATGTTTGGTCATTTGTTTTGACACAAGCTGTTGGGGAATTGTATAATATTTTTAACCAGTTTATGAAAGAGGATCCAAAACCAAATTTGTGTAAAGTTGCAAATAGAAATTTCCAGTTAACTCTGTCAAATGCTTTTTCTGCATCTAAAGAAAATATTGTAGTTTTGATGTTTTTACTGTATGAGTAGTCTATCAAATTAAATAATCTACGTGTATTTGTTGATGATGGGTAGTAGTTTCTAAGCCACTTCTAAACTAGGGGAGGGAAGGGAGTATTGGGGCCACACACACACACACACACACACATACACACACATATATATATATATATATATATATATATATATATATATATATATCATTTTGAGAATGAATTCAAAATTTTAAGATTAACGTCACTATTCTATTTAGAGGAAAAAGCCAAATTTCCTTTTTTGAAAAAAAAAGTTGAAATTTGCAGATTACAGTTGTTGTTGCAGGATAAACTGCCACAGCTGCTATACTCAACATAGACCCTATACAAAATGTCTTGTTTAGATGAGTTAATGAAACGAGCTGATCAGCTGTCTTGCATCAGAAGATATATCCTCTTTATTGCATGAGAGTGTAACCATCGATAACCTTGCACCTGTCCACTGGCAGCCATTTCATTTTGTACCAATCCACTCCTCCAAGAATATATTGGGTTTTGCTGTTTGACCAGATGTGACTTTCTGCACCATCTTTTCAATGTCTTCATACTTATCACCACACTGTTTATGTGATAAAAGAGAAATCAATTCTTTTCTTGTTACTAAAACCAATTTTAAAGTATGATTTCATTATTTTGACTTTTTCTCAAAATAATATTTTAGCTTTTTCTCGAAACAGAATCTTGACTTTTTTCTCAAAACAGATTTTTTACTTTAATCTCAAAATATCAATTCTCAAAATGATAAATCACATCTTTTTTTTTATGTGGCCCTAAAACTCCATCACAAAGCCCAAATACTGGTAGGGTAGAATCTGTGGCCAGATCATCCAATGGGCATTCTGGGCACGTGCCCAGAGATTAATGTACAGTTAGAGGCCCATCAGGAGGCAAATGAAAAAAAATACTGGATTTGTGTTATTTCAAACATTAGATCTTAAAACCATATATTATCACAACAATTACATAATTGTTAGAATACAGAAGTCTGTATTTACCTGGGCTTTTCTCCTCTAAACTGCTGAGGCAACTGGTCTCTCCCAAAGTCAGCTAGCTAATGAATATGTACTTCCAAAATAATTAAAACAGGCATGACAGGAAAACAGAAAAAAATTGTATAAAATTGCATTTTTTTCCCCAACAAATTCAGGAATGAAACATTGCCATTAACTTTAAAGTTGTTCAGAGGTTCGGTGCAATGACATGCAAGCTAATCTGTTTCACAATATGACATTAAAGTTTGCATTTAAATGAAGAAGCTAGGCTGCGTTCACCAGTACAGGGCCTGCTGCACCTCACAACCGAAGAAGAGATTTTCCAGGAAATATTTCTGTTTTACCATCATTGTTGTTATTATTACTTTTTTGTTCTTCACAAAGAAAAAAAAACAGTTTTTCTAAGTGGACATATACCATAAGTGCTTTTCCTGATAAAAGCTCTCAGGGCTCTACTTCATTATTGTTTCTACATTCATCCGGGAGTGGGACTGTGGTACTGTCAAGAGGTGCTGAAAAGAGGAAAAAGAGGAGGAGATCAGAAGGATAACAGAGAGAGAATGAGAGATGAAGAAGAAGACAACAACAGGTGTGTATGTGTAAAAACGTAGGTTAAACAATATTTTCATTGCTTTAAAAAAAACGCAGAATGCTCTGACAGCTTTCATTTTCCATTTAATATAAGGTACTTTTAGTAAGTTATTGTTATGGTTACTTTTTTATTTATTTAGTTATTTACAGTCTCTAGATTTTGAACTGTTCTGAGTACATGTATGCACACACTCTTGTGTGATGTGTCTGATTAAAATCAGATCTTGGCTTGTTTTCAAGATCAAGGGCATGGCCAGCATTTCTCTGTAAATGATTAAAAAGAAACTACAAACAGGCAAACAGAAGAGAGAAATCTACTCTAAAACATATCAGCAAGGATTGTTTTGTTATTAGCTCATCTAAAAGGAAAAGTCTCCTCGTTTTAAAGGTGTGTATGTGAAAAAGAACAGAGTAGGGATTTCTGAGATTGAACAGAATGAATGGCTGTATTAAGTGTGGTTTCTTGATTGTCATGTCAGAGGAAAATGTAATGGTACTTCAGTGCTACTGATTATTGTGGTTATTTTATTACTTTGTTTATTTTATTTTCTGCTAATGCCCCTCTTCTACACTAATGCCCTTTTTCTGATTTTAGAAAAGGGCATTAGTGTTTACCGTAAGCTTGTTTGAAAAACGATATAAATTTTGTTAGTATGAAAAAGCTTGATGTAAAACCAAGCAAACCGTAGGGATTTTTTCCTCTGTTTTTTGTTTATACTCCATGTTAAATATATTAATTAGAAATATAACCCAAAACTATCCAGATTTAACGAGTTACTCACTTTAATATGTAAATAATGTAAACCAACTTAAAGCATTCTCAGTGTGCACATATCACAGTGTAGAAACTGATAAAAAATGTCCTTTAAATCCTCTCAATCATCAGGTCTTCATCTTGCAGCTCACAAGAAAAGATTATTTAAATTTTTTACATTTTGGGTAATCACCCCAAGTAACATTATATAGAAAAGCATCATCATCACTTGTTGCTGCAGTGTAAGGGACACTATGAAGTAAAATGTTGTTTTGGTTCATTAAAGAGCCACAAAGAGATTTGAGCTCTTAGTATGAGTCAAATGCACGTGGGCATAACAAAAAAAAAAAACAACAAAAAAGAGATTGACTGAAAATCAAAATTCACATCTCAGTGGTAACACTACACACCTTTGAAATGTCAGGTGGAAGAGATGCCCTGTCCCCACTGCTGTTCTGCATAGGCCTGATGCTCCTCAGTGAGATCATTGACAAGACTGGCTATGGATGCCAACTACGATCAATATAGGCTGCGGTTAACACACCAGGCAAGACCCCAGGTGCAGGCTGTGCAAAGATGCCCCTGAGACAGTCCAGCACATAACAGCAGGGTGCAAGATGCTAGCAGGGAGAGTATACATTAAACACTGTAACTAAGTGGCCGGCATAGTATAGAGAAACATGTGTGCCTAGTATGGCCTGGAAGTCCTAAGGTGACAAAATGGGACACACCCCATAGGGTGGTTGAGAATGACCAAGGTAAGATCGGTCATTCTCAGGTAAAACAGAGGGACTTCCAGATACAAACAGACAAACAAAAGTACTGTAGTGATACCGAATGACAGCAACATCAGAAAAAGGAACATGGAAAGCTGGAGAAGTACCAAGGGCTCAGAGAAGAGCTCGAGAAGATGTGGAGGGTGAAGGCAGCAGTGGTCCCAGAGGTAATCAGAGACTCGGGACAGCGATCCCCTAATTGGGCGAGTGGCTCCAGCAGATCCCAGAAGCAACATAGAAGATCTCTGTCCAGAAGAGCGCAGTCCTAGGAATAGCAAAGATATTGCACAGGACCCTCAAGCTCCCAGGCCTCTGGTGGACGACCTGAGCTTGAAGGATAAAGACTGCCCACAGGGGCGAGAGGGGAATTTTTTAATATATAAATGTGTATATTTACTCTTAATGTTTTGTCAGATTCTTTAACGGTAAAAAAAAATGTACTTTGCTAAATACTGCTTGTGTCATCTACAGTTTTATTTCACAATTGTAAAATTACTACTAGGCAACATTCTTGCCTACATTAAGACTTATGGCTAGTTTAGTTTTCAACAATCAACCTCATGTCTGGTTTTGCAATTCAGATCAAATGTAATTTGTTCTTACCCAACTGTGGTTCCAACACTGAGATGGCACATAAACAGGAAGAGGAGCTCATTGAGTCGCCACTAGATGACATTTGTTTTCATTTTTTTTTGCCAGTGTTGTCTGCTAGCATTTCTGCTTCTGTGTACAATTTTCCTTTAAGCATATCTGTCCACCTCCCTCACACACACACACACACACACTACACCCATCAGCTTCAACTCTATCCCTCCATTATGACCTCAATCTAAGCTGTGGAGTTTGGCCAGCACCATTCCTTGTCCCTGAGGTACTGACCCTGGAGGAGCCTCCTCTTTGCCAGGGAGCCCTTAGCAGCAAGGGACCAGTGGAAAATGCCACTCTGTAGGCAGTGTTCTGCATATGTGATGGCGTCAGTGTTTGTCCAGTTTGCGGAGAGATATTTCAGTGCATGTGTGTCTGTTTGGGTGGGCAGAAAGTACAATAAATAAACAAACAAACAAGCAAATTAATAAAAGAAAATATCATGAATTCAAGAAGGACTGTCTGCAAAGAATTTACATTCTAACTGTCGATGCGCCACAGGGAGTGGACTTTAACGGAAGTATAAAGGAATGGCTACTCGGTGGTGAGGTCTCCAGTTGTATGTGTCCACATTGGAGTATTATCAGGGCTTAAGTCTTTGCTTTATGGCACAGGGCTCCTGTTTGTTTACTGTACCCAGTGTTCACCAGTCATCTGCTGGTGGTCTTTTACAGGGTAGAAAAAAGGCCCATTTGTGGCTTTTTTGAAAAATATGTTAAATAATATAATTTATTATATTGTAATTTATCATATATTGTTATAAAATAGTTTAACATATATCAGTATATGCTGTAGAGGCCAGGTTGCAAATGTTCTGTTTAACATAGTCTTTAGTCAGAAACTGCAGGTTTTAGTACTTTTATTTTGACTGCATTTTTTAGAAGATGTTTTGTTTATTTCATAAATATTTGTTTTCTTTACCTTCCCAGTAGTTTAATTTGATTTCTGTATTGTAACCAGAAATGATCCTCGCAGATATCTAGTAATTCCACTGATTTAATCGTATTTAATAATAATTAAAATAAACAGAAAGCATAAAAGACAAGATAGTTTAGTCCAAATGAATAAGACTAAAACTTTAATGAGATATGTTGATAAGATATGTATTGGCCAAAATCTAAATCAAAATCCAGAGACTGAATAAAAAATAGAAAGGGACCCAGGTAAGGTGGTTCAGGCGTCTAATTAGGATGCCTCCTGGGAACTTCTCTTAGGAGGTGTTCTGTGCACATGAAACTGGAGAAGTCCACGGGGTAAACCCAGAATGTGTTGGAGAAATTACATATCTCTTCTGGCCTGGGAATACCTCAGGATCCCTCAGGAATAACTGAAAAGCGTTGGTGGGTAAAAGGACGTCTGGCATATGCTGCTTAGCCTGCTGCAACCCTCACCCGACTTCAGATAAATGAAAGATAACAGATGAATGGACAGAGAACAAACTGATAGCTGTGAGTTTTTAACGCTTAACTAAGATTTTTGGCATCAACTAAATTTAAGCGTTCTACATCCCTCCTCACATTTGGCCTACCACTGCAGAGGAAAGTGACCTTTCTGAACTGCACCACCCACACAACCACATACAGGCCCTCCACACACTCAGTCATCCAAAGATCCCCCTTTAAGCCACTATGCACAACCAAGCGTTAACCCTTCCTTATGCCAAGTAGCATACAATAAACCAATTTCACCATTCTCCGCATTTTCCAGTGCGTTTCTTGTGTGCCACACCAAGACCCTCGTACTTGTTGACGTGTTAACTTGAAGTCAGAGCATCTTTGATCAGCGGGATCAGATCTCAGAGGGGAATGTCATTAAAAATGACATTCTGAATGCCGAAAAACCCTGGCAGCAGGGCGGATTTTCCACGCAGTGTGAAGTTGTAAGCTCATAAAAGACATACACCACTGATTCAAATGTGTAGCCCAAACCCGCTATTATAATACGGAACTCCCCCTCCCTTTCCCTATTTCTTTTTGTTCTTTTTTCTTCTGCTTGCTCCTTCTCTCCTTTTCACCCATACACATGCTCGCTTTTTTTTTTCTTCTGCCGGTTGAATATGCGTTTTGCTGGATGACTTTCAAAGCTACTTGTTCCACTTTCTTACATTTATGCTAATTGGAATGCAAATATTGAGGTTCCATTTTAAGCTGCTGGTTTAAGGAGAGTGTGTAGGGATGAACGACAGTGTATTGACAACCATGGATCGCCAGCCAGAAACTGTCAGACTTGGGAGAGATTTTCAGGGATAAGGAGTTGACAGTAGTAGGAAAGGACCACCAATATGTTCCTTCTCATCCTGACTGAAAAACATTACACACTGTGCTATTTTCTGCCTCAAGTGCACACTGTAAGCTCAAGCAGGGAGCATTTGAAAGGCCTATATGTACTGAGCTTGAACAGTGGGCTCTTTTACAGTAGGTGTAGTGTTATGCCTGTGCACACCAGTCTAATCTCTTGAGTCACAATGGAGCACAGAGCAGGGGTTGCAATGAACTGAATAAAGCTTAGAGCCTCCATTGATCAAATGACTTGCCTAGCTAAGACCTTTTAACACACACTTACCTGGGAGATGAGACTACTTCTTTAAAGTTACAATATTTGTAATGAATACAAGGCAAATTCTGTTCGCTTTCAACAAAGGTAAGGACATAGAAGATCAGGGCACTGAAAACGTTGACATCCACATTGCTCTCAAGGCCAGAAAAGGCATCATGTGATGTACTTACTGTGAAAGATGTCTCTTTTATAGTAAAAGTCCATGTAAGAAAGGAAGGGGGTGAATTATAAGCATGGGTCAGTCTGCTATTATGTCACAGTATTGAGCATGTGCTCTCTCTTTGTGAATGCTGCAGCATTTTATCAATACACATGATGAAAGTTGATGGACAGTAATGACAAAGCTTTTTTTTGTCAGAGGAAAAGATTTTCTTCTGCTGGTTCACAAGAGATGATTAGGTTTAAATTCAGCAGCACAATGTGACCTGGTATTAGTTTTTAAGAACTACTCAAAAGTTGCAATATTTTGGTTATATAATAATTATTAAATGATGAGTTTACGAAAATATTTTAAATAAGAATGAAAAAGAACGTTTTTGTTTTCAGTCTTATTTTTAGTTGTATGCTTTTTTATGATTTTTTCACAGAAAATTTGGAACAACATTAGACTAAAATATTTAGTAGTATTTTATAATACCAGTGTAACAAACTGATGAAAAACATAGCAGAGAATGTTATAATATTTATTTATTTATTCAATGTTTTCTGCAGTTTGTAATGGGTAATCAAGAACTGCAAAGCTCTTATAATGGTCATTTTCCATGTAGGAGTTTACTTAGTCAGGGCTCCTTCTTGTATATGGTGTCAAACTGCAACATTTTGTGTTGTGCAGACAAGATTAAGTGAACAAAAGCCGTGTGAAGCAAACCTTATTTGTACACTATGGCTTAGTTTAAAAGTTTTGAAAGCTTTCTGCTTCTTTTAAGCAACTTGTATACATGCTTACTGTGGTCCACTGAACTAACTCACTCTTCCATTGATATTGATCATCTGCATTTATCACCTTAGTTTAAAGCTCAGCATTCGCTTTAGAAATATTGAATTGTCTAGTTTAATTATACATGTAGTCATCTTAGGCAGGATGCAAATCTCACCATAAAATGTAACATTTCTAAGTTAAATTGTTTTATTTCTTCCGTTAACCCACCGCCACTTAATTTGCCATCTAAATTATACCATTGCCCAGCCAATTACAAAGACTTAGAGAAGATATTTTAAAACCTCTGCAGTTACCAACTGGCTAATGAGCACAAAATTGAGCAGCTAAGGAGTATTGTTAAAAGAAATCAAACTAAACCAAAAGCAGATATTAAGCAGTCTTGGAAAGAAACACTGTTGCTTTTCTGCTATTTCAAAAAAAATGACCAGTTACAATTAAGAGTCCTAGCAGCTGGGCTGAATTTAACTTCACTGACATACACTAAAAGCCCACATGTTATGAGCTGAACATGCTTCTCTGTTGGAAGTGTGTTGGCAGACTTTAGGGAGCTGTGGACAGCCCGTCTACCTGCAGACAGCATCTGTTGCCAGATGGAGGCAGTGGTACAACCAGTCTGTGGGATTCTCCCATTCCTGGTGAATTTTGCTGGTGAATTCCCTTCCTTCTTTGCCTCACTTGACTGCAAGGAGCATGTTTACACAGGCTGAAAACTCCACTTTGTAAGTGAATATACAGGCTGGGCCATTTATATGGATACATCGTAATAAAATGGGAATGGTTGGTGATATTAAAGTCCTGTTTGTGGCACATTAGTATATGTGAAGGGGCAAACTCCTCAAGATGGGTGGTGACCATGGTGGCCATTTAGAAGTCGGCCATCTTGGATACAACTTTTGTTTTTTCAATAGGAAGAGGGCCATGTGACACATCAAACTTATTGGTAATGTCACAAGAAAAACAATGGTGTGGTTTCAACGTAACTTTATTCTTTCATGAGTTATTTACAAGTTTCTCTTTGTTCACAGCCATTCACAGCCATTGACAAGCATTCTGTGCAAACTCAGCTTTGCACAGAATGCTTTTGCAGACTTACTTGGAAGGTTTAACGTGAGTGACCAGCATCCAGAGGACTGAGTTGCAGGTAAGTCTGGGTATCGAAGGAACTAGAGGCAAAAAGACACACAAGTAAGTACAAAGCAAAACTTGGCTAATGAGAGACATGTTAGGTGCCGAGTTACCACCGTGAGGGAGCTGATGAACGGGCAAAGAATGGCAGGTTGAGATGGTCTTAAGAACCATCCAGCTGATTGCCACTGATGAACGACGGGTGGAGAGATGCAAGTGTGGAACCAGAAGTCTGAGGAAAGTAATTATTAAAGTGCTAAATTCTTGAATTTTTTTTCAGACTAATGAGGGCTTTTTTAAAAATAAAATAATATATTTTGACATAAACTAGTTGTACTATTCTTATGTTAATTGAACTTACATTGCTAAATGACATATGTAAACAGTATCATTGTGTGTGCTATTTGGTTTCCTAATGACCAGGAAAGCTAAACCACTCTGACATGAAGAGGAATGCCTTAAATCCTTTGTGGTTGGTTCCCTGTTTGGTACTGCAGAGTGTGTGAATAAAGATGTCAGAGCATGCACAATCCAATATCGGAAGCAGAATAGGCTATCAAAAATACATTTGCCAGGCCAAGGAATACAGTTGAGAACAGGCCTATCCATTAAGCTGTCTAATGTGACATACAACTGTATAAACTGGGCATGAGGCCATCTCAGCAGAAACCATATTCAGAGCTGTTTAAGGCCAAGACATGGTTTCATTTCACACGTTATTCATGAATTTTATAGCAAGTATATTTATTTTTAACCACCAATGGTTTTTTTTTGTTTGTTTGTTTTTAATTTTATTTCTGAACAGCTTTTTCCCTCTACAATATTCTGCTTCAAAGGCCTCACAAGTAGGCTTTCTTTTTGATGTTAAAAGCCAAAACAGTAGTCCTGTCCCTAATGATCTAATGCGCCATGTCAACGGCCTATGAGGCAGCGATTTAGTGGAAGGTCTATGTGTTCAAATGTAGGAGTTGTGAAAAAAAACCTGTATGTAAAGCTGGCAGTATAAACAGAGCTAAAGAAAAACTGTGTGGAGAAAGGAGTGAAACACTGGCAGGAACAAAAAATTATGGAAGCGTTTGTGTGGCTCAAGTGTGAACACATTATCAAACTATAAGTAAGAGGTGCAACTGCAATATACTCATGCTGTAACATCACCATACACCCTCCCATTTATTAACACTTTTTTTATAAAGTGTATATTTAGAAATGTATTTTTTGTGTTATCCAAAGTCATTCATGGGTCATTTAGAGCTTCTGCGCTGAGAAGATTATTTTCTCTGCAAACAAAAGGTTAATTTGGTGTTTTCTTTTTTTCAGTTTCACTGCTCTGCTTTGTTCATTGTATAATATCCATTGTGGCAGATAATATTAAAGTTTTGCCTTATTAAATTCCAACCATTAAAGGACATAGTGCTAACTAGAGGAGCAGTTGACAGAGCAGCCACACCGTAAACAGAACCACAACGTCCTATAAGGTTGAGTCATCTCTCTGACTTGACTCACAACAATAAATGGCCAACACAAGTTTGATACAGGCAGTTTCTTCTGTTTTATGTTAGCAAATAAATCATCTGATCGGTTATGCTGAATTGTTGTAGAAAGTGTAGTGTTATAGGCAGATTAGACATATTTATTCACACCTGACTTGGACTTGTTTTGCTTGGAGTGTGTATTTGTTTGTGATCTCTAATGGAAATGTTCTAGTTTTCAAAGAAAAATTCTGATACTCTCACCTGTCACCTTAGAAAATAACATCTGCCTGCAAAATAGAATGAACAGCAGGGGTGTATCACGGACGTATTCCAAAAGATACATTTACCAGTAATGTAAATGCATTTATTTCATGTGAAGTCTCTTTTCTTGCATTTTTAAAATGTTAAACATATGGGGGTGCTCCATCAACCATGTTACCAGTAAGTTGTTTTTTTTGACTGCCTCTTCTCAATTTTTAGCAACTCCACAATAATATTAAATAATAGAACACGTTATGCAAGAAACCCATAAAAATAATGCTTCAGCTTCAGTGTGATGATACTGAAGCTAATGTCAGCGCCCTCTAACAAGCTTAGAATTACAAACACTAATGTTTACTAATGTTAAGCAAGTAAATGCATTCAATAATTTTTTTTTTGCATTTTATCATTCTAAAATCTGCTATTAAGCTCTAAATACAAAGAAATATGGTAACAGTTTTTAAGTTACTGAATTTGGTGATGCTTTGAGTTCCTATGGTACCTACTGATTTTCTTGTCACCAGTTTGAGTGACATGTATAAAATGTATTGGTAAAGTATAACATGGTTGAACATTACCCAAAGAGCAAGTCATTGTTCATATTTGTGTGCTTCTTTGTTTAAGACACAGAAAAAATTATGACAGTAGCTGCAGATGCGGACACTGTATTTCTCCAGCAATACCTGAATGAGGCTTGAGGTCACACTTGCCTGAATCTATTGTTTCCTTACACTTTAATGGATGCAACAAATGTTCCCTGCCATGTGAATAACATTTGGTTGAACATGAACAACATCTGGTGTAAAATAATTCATAGTGGCCTTCAAATTAACTTTGGCAATATTAGGTATAAAATGGATTGTGTGGGTCTCCCAGTATGATAAAGCTCATTATAGGATAATCTTAGTTCTCTGTTCACGAGGTCAATATAGCTTTAAATTCAAGATTTTTTTTAAGTCATAGACATATGCAGAGATGAACGTTTGTACTATTATATGTATTTAAACTTTTCTATTTTAGTGCTATTTACATCTGTTATTTAAAAATATTAGGAATGAGTAAAATTAACTTTTTCTCCCTATCTTAATAAAATAGAATAGAATAATTTTATTATCCACATTAATGGAAATGTTTTCAGTTCACAGAGTCATAAAGCAACCAATCAAGTCACTTCACATCAACCCACTTTAACACATCTACAAATGCAAAACTTCAATACAAAAAAAAACACTTCAATGCAACAATATACATGACAGCATCTCATTATTCAACACAACTTTTAATTATCACAAAAAAAAGCAGAGATCATCAAAGCAACTCAGAAGCAACTGGCTTTCTGACTTATATAACGAAGACAAAACAATAGAATCACTGGAATATTTATAACAGCAATCACTTTTAATCTATTTCCCTTTAATTTCATCACCTGTGCAAATAAGTACCAAATAACACTACACAATACTGGGCAAGTGGTATTATTGTTGTGGTCCATTAGCTTACATTATGTTAGTTTCTGCGATGTGTGACCCTAGCATCATACATGTATTATATAGATATGGCACAAACTAATTCACAAAGCATATTTATAAACTGATCAGAAAGAAAGAAAGATACAATTTAGTACTGATTTGCATAGATGGGGTCAAATGGAAACTTTATGGTTCCTATTTATCATTTTTAAAAAGTGTGTGTTTTTTTTTTCATATTTAGCTCTTCAACTGCATTCTTGAATGATTTATGGTCTTGTTACATTTTACATGAAACTACTTTGTTTTGTGTTTCCCTGTGCCAATTTGTGCTTGCACATGACTCTGCTTTTGTCATTTTTCACCTGGCTGCTTGCTTGACATTTGATTGCCACAAATGCTTTGCAATTATTGAGAGTTTGATTGGCTGAATGATAAGGCTGAGTTGCACCAAAGACTTATGCTGTTATTCACAGGAAAAGGATGTGTTTACACTGTGTAATAAAACATCTTAGCTTGCTGCAATTTTTATTTTTATTTTCCTGTCAATCAACTATGAAATACCACATGACATTGGCAAATATTCATACTGAAAAAAGTATATAAATTAATAGACTTATAGTAAATAATTGTTTGTGAAGCAGACATATTTTCTCAGCCAGTATCACAGTGCTATATCCCAGCTAATAATCCAAAGTGTTATTGTGTATCCACTACCCAGCTACAACTTTCCTAAATATGCAAAACAATTTAGGACCTTTATTATTAATTAAAATATCAATGTTGTCTTTTCAGAGCCAACAGTTTAAAATTGATGTGCAGAAAATGTATCTGATGTGTTTAAAAAAAAACATAATAATTTTTTTAAACTGCATCATAAAAGTCATCTTCTGGGAACAATGACCTCTTTTTTTAATTTAGAAAAAAAAAAATTTTTTTTTAAATATTCATCTTGTGGGAATGATGAATGCCTTGACTGAGCCAATTTGCTGATATTTTCACTTTATAAAGTAAAGGAGTTACTATAGTGAGCAACACTCAAGTGGAAAAAAGTTTAGATATACTTGAACAAGCTGCTTGCTTGGCATAAAGCAGTGAACATGAATATAAGTACAGAATGCTACAAATACTTAAATAAGCATTTTTTTTTTTTTTGGGATTTGTACCCAAAATATTGCTTGATTTTTATTGTTCCCATATTATCTTACTTTTCACTAGCCATTTTTATCATTATAAGTAGACAGTGCTTTCAGCCATTTCATATGTTAGTCATTGTTTTTAACGGCAAAATGATGTGGTTATTGTAGGTCATTAGAACTTGTTTGTATTGCAGGATGACATTTTTCTACACTGGGTAGAGAGCCATGAAGACAACGTTTCCTGTCAGCCCAGAGCACTTCTTACACTGACTCAAGGCTATGATAAAAGGTCAGTGGTGGGCTAACAAAGGCAAGGGTGAGAGGAAGAAAAACACACGAATCAAGCTTTACAGACCGTAGGCTGTGTGACCGCACACAGATTTAATAACAGTCCACCAGGCACAAAGGCATGGGAGGGGGGGGGTTAGAGGAAGAAAGAAATAGCCTCATACACTCATGGTTACTCAGGGCAGTTTTTTTGTACACAAAGACTCACAGCATCCTAGATCATGCTATTTGAGTTTCCAAACTGCTTACCGCTTGGTCTGCTGCTGGGCAATGATGTTGATGTGCACAAATTAAGGCGCAATTTGTGTGCTCTTTATTTTTTATGTGTGCATGTTGCAATATTTCTAATCAGACTGTCAATTTGTCAAAACCATTTCATAACGTTACAGTTCTCTCTCGCTATCTTGTTTTGTGGGGTTTTTTTTGTTGTTGCTGCAATTACATTAATAATTTTAAATTCATAACTTATTGTATTTTTATGCTTAAAACAGCAAATAACAGTTTTTTAGTAAATGGCCTGTTTTAAATCACTGTGTTGGAATAAGCTTTTAGACATCTGCATGTAAAAATTAATCTATTTCAGTATAGGAGAAGATCACATCAGCAATTGGTATATTTACAAATATGCACTCCTTTGTGCAGCAGAGTGTGTATAAGTTATTCCAAAAAATTCACTTAATCACACTTCTAATAAAAAGGTATTCACATAACATACAAACACAGCACTGAATATTTATTAGCACTGGATTTAGCAACTTCATTTATTTTCTCTGAAGATGTGGTGAATTTTAATTTTCTTATAGACTTTTTCACAGCAATACGTTTATACAGATTAATTCTTTCCTGATCTCTCTTCTTTTTGTCATCCTTCACTTTTCTCTGTGTTTTCAACATATTTTTTCCAGGCACTGTTTATGAATCCACTAGCATGAGCGCACACTGATTGCAGTAAGTGTTACAAATGACTTTTCTTGCTCTGTGAATACTATAAATGCCATTATCTAACATATAATGTATGAATTACTCCAAAATGTGGTAAACCTGTCACAGATTTAGGGTGAGGAAGGAATAGGATCCCTCAAAACCTGTCATGTATTACAAACACTTCTATTATTGAGTTTGACAGGTTCCAACAAGAATCATATCTCATTGTTTTCAAACAGAAAAGAAAGACAGGCTTTTTTCCTACTATTGGAATTAAAGCTTTGAGTAGTGCATCTGCTCTTTCATTTGCTTTCTTCTTCAAAGCAGCTGAATGTTTATGACACACAGCAATGAGAGTTACACATCCACAAAACCTCTTTGCAACAGATGCTTTCATGCCATTACCTAGCATTGCTGAGACATCAGGAGCAGAGCCGGGTTAAACCTGTTTTCAACAAGACTCCTTTGTCATCCTTTCCTTGCTACCCCACCATGCCACCTCACCTCTTTTTCTCTTTCATATCATAATACGGTTATAAGGTTATATACTATTTTGCTGAGAAATAAAAGTTTTGTGGATTATTTTATGAACTATTTCAAACACGGAGCATTCTGTCTTAGACAGACTAAACTTACAGTATCTCATGACTCCATGTTTTAATTACAGGAGAAATGTAAATGAAAACCGAATGTCTTATTATCTAAAGTACATAATAGAGAAACATGGGTCAGGGTTGAAAATCAGTCTTGGACCGCTGTGATCTTCAAAAAGTTCGGCAGCTTTAACATCTGGAGGGGCACCATCAATGCTGGAAAGTATTTACAGGTTTTAGAGTGACATATGCTCCCTTCCAGATCACGTATTCTTCAGGAAAAGCAACGGACCGACCAAAGCTCCTTAAAATGGCATCATTAGTGTGTCAAATAGTCTGGCACTTGTACAGTGTTTTATATGCTAATAGAGCACTCTAAGCTTTTCTATTTTTACTACAAGCGAGATCAATCCATTAATGCAATGCTTTATTCGATGCCTTTAAGCTCTTTCTGATTCTATCATACTCACACTTTGGTGAGTGCAAAAGGGGCAATTTGGGGTTCAGTATCTTTCCCAAAGACAACTTGACATAGAGACTAGAGGTGCTGGGCATCAATCAATCCTCCTTCTGATTAGTAAATGACCCACTTTATGTCCCGAGCCACAGTTGCCCTAAGGCAGGGGTCGGCAACCTGCGGCTCCGGAGCCACATGCGGCTCTTTTAGTGCGACTCCGCATGGTTTGGGAAAATAAATTATTTTTTTTAAGTAATTAGCTGAAGTGTATTTTATTTATGTTAGTTCTTTTTTAACTTGTAGTTCTAAATTTGAAGATTATTGTGATATTGAAATATAAATATAAAATGATATTCTATTTTTTTTTTTGATCGCTCAAAATAAGCGTCACACTTGCGGAAGCCGATATACCCGCCGAAACGCCGTGCATTTATCGAGACTTTCAACCCCAGGTAAGCCAATTATGGATCTTCGGATCCACATTATGTCAGCAGCTCCACCGTGAACTATGTTAAAAACAAACACCGCTCACGCCTCACAGATGACAGCTTACAGTCCTGCGTAAAGATGAAAGTGACTTCGTACAGCCCCGATTTGCAGACGCTGTGCGCAGAGGTTCGGGACCAGAAGTCTTATTGTAAACATATCATGCAGACCCGACGATGTTTGCATGAACATGCTTTTCAGCATCTCTTTATTGACAACTTTTCACACATGGTTGCTGTACGCATACAGCCGGTGTTAAAGCGCACAGCCCGACACACACCAACACAAGAGCATAGATAGCACAGATGTTAAGGCGGCGAGGCGCGATTGCGGGCTGAGGTGCGTCCGCCTCCCCCTGCAGCGGCTCTACAGACCACGCCCCGCCACACAGGTAACCAGGTAAAATACATATTTAGGCAGAATTTTGCAAATATCTATTTTTCATTTTTCAGCAGCATAGTGCTTTTTTTCCCAATTATTTTTTTAAAAGTCAGGTCAAGGCTCCAAAAGCCCAAAGGCGATATAAGCTGGCTGCTCACAACAGTTTTTGGATCATTTTAGTTCAGCTGGGTGTCTTTCCTTTTGTTATATTTCTTTAAGAGTTCAAAATGTGTTAATTACATAAATAAAATGTAATTTTCTCTGTAGCACTTCATGGATTTCATAAGCAACACACCTTAGTTGTTCACACAAAACATAAAGGTAAAAAAAACCAATATATACAGTGTAATCTCCATTTTAGATGTCAAAAAGTATTTGCGTTTTCTTTTGCGTGGAAATCGCATCCAAATGGCTCTTTGAGTGTTAAAGGTTGCTGACCTCTGCCCTAAGGCAACAAAACCAAAGAACACCTCGAGGATATCGGTTGAAAGCTTGTGGCTTTTGATAAAACAGCACTATTCGAAGACCTGAACCAAGATATAAACTGGTTTTACCTCCTTTATACCATGCTTTTGGGTTGTTTATTCAACACACGCTCATAAAAAGGCACCTACATAAAAACTTTGTCAGCAACATATATCTATGTGTTGGTCATAAAATGTAAAGTTTGTATATTATATTGTAAAAACAATATGCCTTTTATGTAGTGGGACAAAACATTTCCTAATCACTATATGGAACAACTTTATATGCAGTAATGTAACAAATATGTGAAATGTTTTCTTTGACATTTTTTCCTGATTATACTCGACTTTTTTGACTAGAAATTTGAATACATTGTTTTTCCTCTGTGGTATTATACTTGAGAAAAAAGGTTGTGAATACTACATCTACAGAAATGTCTTGTCATTGTGTGTGGAGGCTCCTAACTTCAATTATATGAAGTATTTTTTTTAAATAGTGCTAATATTTAACAGTTCTGTCCATCAAGCTCTGTATGGGCAAAGCTGCTTTTTAAGCCTCAGTCTCTAAAGCATTGGGCAGTTATGGACACCTGTTATTGAGTTAATTGCCCAATTAACTCATCCATCATTAAAATAAATTAGGTCACGTAAATTAGCGCATATTTTCACTGACCTATGGGAGCTGAGTATAAAATGGGCAGGTGTTTTCATATTAAAGACAGATATTAGCAAAGCCTAAGTACAGACATATTCAATTGGTTCCATCTGTTTGGATATTTCTTTCTGAGAATTTAAAAGAATGATCGCTTAAATCAGAATTTTGTGTCTAATAAAGCTCGTGAGCTGTGCCTCTCTAGCTTCAAATACTGTTAGCACTGTCACCAGTGTAACCTTGATAGAAAACAAAAGGATTTAAGACTGCTAGTGTCTCTCTCGTGCTCTGCCAGGCAACACGGTGCCCTGTCAAGAAGTAAAAAGGAGAGGACAGAAAGGTGGACAGGTTGCCAATGGAGAGGTGAGATTTCTTGTCCCTAATTGCTTGCAGAAATTTACCCTCCCTGCTAAAAATGTCTCCTCTGAATACACAGCATATGTAGATTTGTGGTTGAAAGAACCCATCTACACATGTATTGATACGACACACTGAAGGCAGCAATTGCACTGTCAAAAGAAAAAAAAGGCAACACGATGCAGCCTAAATGCTGATTGTAGTGATCCGCATTTCTTCTTTGCTAAACTTTGTGATGTGATTAGAAGGAGCTGCTTTTTCATTTCCCCAGTGTTCAACAAGCAGAAAATGTCTTTCCTTTATCTTACGCTAATGTGACAAACAGTGTGCTTTGTGATTTCTGCCAAAGACATCAAATGTCTCTTTTGATATAAATTGGGTGGTGTGAGACTTGCTGGGAGAATGAGAAAGCAAGAGAGGGATGTCAAGGGAAGAGAGATGAGCATTCGGAGAAGAGTGTTTATCAGAGCCAGTTGTTTACACTTGACAAACTCTAATCATAATAATCATAATCATAATCTGCAAAGGGCATTCCAAGCAGTTGGGGTATCAATCTGGTGTGACTGAGCCATGCTTCAGCTTGGATTCATCTATTTCAGAAAATAAAATAAAAATAATAGGAAGTCTGGGGACAGTGATGATGGCACCTGGTGGGCAGATGTAAATACAAAAAACAGTAAAATACAGAATGGGAATTAAAAGTAATACACATGCTCAAACCTAAATTACAAGTTTCACTTCACAACCAGTGTTCATTAAGCATTGCCACACTCCACTTCCACCGCGCGTGTCTGTCCATGCCCTGTCTCTATGGTAATAACATAACAGCTCCCCCCAGTGTCAGGAGGGAGAAATAGCCCTGGTTTAAAAACCGAGAAAACATTAAATTGGGGACACTGAATCTGAAGCTTTCATTGTAACATATACACATTTTTAAATTGGGGGATTTTTCAGTCATAAAATGCAAATATGGATTAACTTGTCATGCAGAAACCGCATATCCTTCAGTATATGAGGAAAAACCATATTCCTCTGAATCTTAATGAATGAATTATATTGTTCTTTAATAGTATGGTGACTGAATCCTGATTTTAAAATAAACACTGCTGTAAAGTATTCCAGCATGTCCAGCAAGGCCTTGGATCATATCATAGAGCAGGGTATAAAACAACAGGAACAGTGTATACATACAATAAAAAAACTGTGGTTTGCTTGTCTTATTTTTCTCCCAAGAATTTGGGGGAGTTTCTTTTAAAATGAGCCCATTCTAGGTGGGCTATGTATTGTGGCGATCCCCTCGTCAGTGATGTATCGCTGCTTGAATTATAACCATTGTATAAATTCTCCTGTAAGACCTCGTGCACCAAAAATGGGAATTTTATCATGTGAAAAAACCGCAAGAGATTAATCGCAACCTTGATGTGAAAATAATGGAATTTTCGGTGAATGTGTTGCTTGGTACCAGCAAGGCAATTGCTGTATTTTTTTTCTTTTTTGGGGGGGTGGCAAGGGGTTATGTTTAAAAAAAAAAAATTAAATTTAGGTTCTTTGCAACACAACTGTAACTGTGCTTATGGTTTTGCAGACTGTATTGGGAGAGCACTAAAAGGGTCACATGAGATATTGAAAATATAATTGAAATGGCATACATGAAATAAATAAATAAATACTATTAACAGAGGTTAAAAGTTATAGTTTCAACTGTCTTCTTTTTCTTCTCTGCCCTTAAGATCACTCTTCTTTCTCAAAACAAGATACTTTATCACTCGCTAAAACCAAAATTTCCTCGGCTTTCCATGCCCTAACGAAAAATTAATTCACAGTTTTACCATTTTAATCTGGCTTCATGAAGCCATAAAAGAAAAGGGAGAAGTAAAAAATCTGAGGTGTAATATAAAACCAAATGCATTAGTTGACAGGGCACTGATGAATGTCACATCCATCATGCAGTGCGAAGTGGGAGAGAATTGATCTCCATCCATTTGGAGCATTTTTTTTCTTTCTTCTGCCGAGCTAGTCAGCATTAGGCTCCGCTGCCTGCCCCCATTACAAATGCATCAGTATGCTCTGTAATACCCGTGTCCGTTATTCCCAAATGCAGACCCCAAAGTCAACTGAAGGTTGTCGGCGGCTCATGTAAATGAAGCTTGATTGTAATAGTTCTAAGTGGATTCCACCCACACAATCCTGTCACATTCGCTCATTGTTATCTGCGCCCACCCCCCACCCATCAGGGTTTACGGCGTAAATAATAAAAGTTGTGTCACTTCGCAAATTACCCAAACAGCTTATCACTTATTCATTGTGGTGTATCACAACAACTCCTCGGTGTGTACAAAAGCCACAGCAAGTCAGACACAGGCTTTTGTTAATGAACTTGGAAGATTACCAGATCTGAAAATTAACTGACAGTGTTCTGGTTTCTTTCCTCTCGTGTGCATTTCTCTCCTTTTTTCCCCCCTGTTTATCCACCACACACGATAAGTTATGAGAAATTTCTTTGGCTTGTTGTGGTCTTATCTTTTACTGTTTGACTCGACTATGCTGCATTTGGCCTTCAGTCTGAGTTTTACCGTTTCAGGTAGGTGTCCTTCACATCAAGAGTTTAGCACTGAAAAGGGGAAAAATGATGTGTGACACATATGCAGCTATACTACAAGTTCTACCTTTTTGGAAAATGCAGGGAAGTGGCAGCAGTAGTAGATACCATACTCAAAGAGCTTTTTTTCTGTGTAAGATGTGTTTCTATATTCTGCCTGGTTTCTGTGTTTGAATGAAAAGGCTCCAGGACAGTAATTGAAGATGTGTCACGTACAATGTAACAACGTAATTGGATGCTTGAACTCCCAAACAACATCTGAAGTGCAATTTGGAATCCATGAAAAAAAAGTGCTCATCAAATACCAACTGGACAGCAGTGGAATGTGACGCTGGAACTTAACCATGTTGCATTTATGTGACTGAGTTAACGGCACAGCACAGTTAATTTTTAGGGCCCCTTTGAAAATGATCTTCTGCTGTTCATTCGCTATTCCCTGCATGGCCCCTGTAGCCATTTTATGCCTGGCTGCCCTTAATTCTGATCCGCAGCCACCTAGCTCATAGACTACACTGAGATACTGAGACAGAATATTCCCAAGGTGATGAAGAAGAAGCCAGAGGTAGAGATGGATTGATATTACAGATATGAGAAATTGCAAAAACTTTTATTTAGAATGTAAGATGACAGAGAAACTGAATCCCACGCAAACTCAGCTTCACAGTGACTTTGTTAGTTGCCTTTTGTCTGCCTTTTTATCATCATAATTGTGTTGATTAAATAAATATCTCTGTCGGTGCAAACTGTGCATCACATTGTGACTTCAATTTGCATGTTTTCAGATGGTTCGGATTTGTTTGGTCCTAACCTGCTGCCTCATTTTTAACATTTCTATAAGTGCAAATTAATCAGTTACAGTTTTGGCCTATTTATCAACAAAAATACATATTTATCAGTAACCAATAAATTTTACTTTTATCTGGTGACTGACCAGAGTAATTTCTACGTAATCCTTTTTAACTTCTTGACAGAATCCTTTAATATACCCTTAAAGGTTATATTTAAGGTTACCAATCTATAAACTTGTGATGCTGAAATCATATATATATAAAAAAAAACACCCAGCACGCCCCTGCGGGCGGTTTATCCTTCAAGCTCGGGTCCTCTACCAGAGGCCTGGGAGCTTGAGGGTCCTGCGCAGTATCTTAGCTGTTCCCAGGACTGCGCTCTTCTGGACAGAGATCTCCGATGTTATTCCCGGGATCTGCTGGAGCCACTCGCCTAGCTTGGGAGTCACCGCACCTAGTGCTCCGATTACCACGGGGACCACCATTACCTTCACCCTCCACATCCTCTCGAGCTCTTCTCTGAGCCCTTGGTATTTCTCCAGCTTCTCGTGTTCCTTCTTCCTGATATTGCTGTCATTCGGAACCGCTACATCGATCACTACGGCCGTCTTCTTCTGTTTGTCTACCACCACTATGTCCGGTTGGTTAGCCACCACCATTTTGTCCGTCTGTATCTGGAAGTCCCACAGGATCTTAGCTCGGTCATTCTCCACCACCCTTGGGGGCATCTCCCATTTTGACCTCGGGACTTCCAGGTTATACTCGGCACAGATGTTCCTGTACACTATGCCGGCCACTTGGTTATGGCGTTCCATGTATGCCTTGCCTGCTAGCATCTTGCACCCTGCTGTTATGTGCTGGATTGTCTCTGGGGCATCTTTACACAGCCTGCACCTGGGGTCTTGCCTGGTGTGATAGACCCCAGCCTCTATGGATCTTGTACTCAGAGCTTGTTCTTGTGCTGCCATGATTAGTGCCTCTGTGCTGTCTTTCAGTCCAGCTTTGTCCAGCCACTGGTAGGATTTCTGGATATCAGCCACCTCCTCTATCTGCCGGTGGTACATACCGTGCAGGGGCCTGTCCTATATATATATATATATATGTGTGTGTGTGTGTGTTTTGTTAAGCCAATTAACACAGAGAAAAACCTGGTTATGTGTTTTGCTATGTTTTTAACTCAGGAGACATGTTTGTCTTACAGCAAAGCAGCAAAGGAAATAGAAAACATACTACCAGATGTTCCTTTTGAGAAATTTGCAGTCGACAGTTGGTTTCTAAGCTAACTGACCTACAATGAAAACTTTATCCTGTTACTCTGTTTATTTTAATAGGGTTATTACTCTCCATTGGTCAACTTGAACCTTTCATTTGATTGGCTAGCACATTTCTATTTCTATTCTCACAAGCAAAGCACAAACCTGCAGTTCAGGTCAGTAATGCGAGACCTCACAGTATTCACAGTGAATGAATCCTGCCTAAAGGTGAATGCAGTTTTACTTGGAGCCCTCTGACCTTTCATTGGACAGATAGTTTGGGGCTGTAATCCTAGTGGAGGCTCTACAGAAAACACACCAATTAGATGGAAGTAGCAGAGGCAGCTAGTGGAATTAGCAATCCGGTCTTTAAGTGATGACGTGATGAATCCTGCTTCCGAGCCCAAACTACCCTGCGTTTAATAAGGCTTTTGTGTTTTTAACATGTTTTAATGCTTTGTATTTTGTTCTTTTTAATCTCAAAAAGCCCCTAAAAACAGTCAGTGATCACTGTTGGCCTCTCTCGGTTTTTATTACCACTATTCATTTTAAAGCTCAGTTTTTAAAACCTTACGATGTAACTGTAGCCCAGCCCATGCAGCAGTATATGAATGACTAACCTCGTATTGTGGATGGATTATCTCAGTTGTTCTCCTGACTGAAGTTTGATCTGTTTACAGCATCCTGCCATGCGATTGCATTTGCCCCTGACCATCAAGAATCGTCACGTTAACTTTTATCGAGTGGAAAAAAGTTAGCGTCCAGGTTCACTGTGTTTATGTTATGCTAACATAGGTGTGTCGCTAGCGATCATGTAGCGCATCGTTATATACCAGCTAGCCAAATTTCAGTAACCCTACAAACGCCACTGCTGTTTACTTTCTTGTCTTCATTTATGTCGGAAGTGATAGCAGAGCTGTACGTCTTAATTCGTCTCAGAAATCCCTCAGTCACAACATGCTATATTATATTTAGATGGAAACTAATGAGCTAACTCCCTGCTAACTTCTAACTCTGTTAAATTTAATAAATTCCATTTTCATGGATGCCTGGATGTTAAACTTAATTGTTACACCTGGTAGAGCAGCCACACTGATCATTTTATTACAGATGAAAGGATTTACACAGTTTTTCAACTCTCGGTGATCCCGCAGTGATCATTGGACTCATGGACCTGTAGCGGTGTTTGGGCCCAGACACACTAATCACGTCAGACTTAAAGACCGGATAGTTTACTGCTGATTTCACCAGGACATAGAAATAGAGTGTGATGTGAAGTCTCGATCCTCACCAGAGAATAATTTCACAACTGATAGTCCTCAGTCCTCTTTTATAGAGTACTTAACAATTTACTGTGTAAACTGATAATTCCCTTAAAAGGATTGCATGTAGAGCAGAAATGGTTTTATTCCTTTGGAATTCTGCTTCTTCTCTCCTCACAGAAGCTCAGAAGTCTCATAACCCTTGGGGAAGGCCAAGGATTTGCCATCAAGGGATTATTCAAGTTTGGGGAATAATGACCCGCTTATCTTTCTCAGTTTCTTTGCAGAGGCTCCCCTTGGGCCCTGTCAGTTCCGGGCCCTACAGTTTGAATAGATACATCAAGAGAGATCCCTCCCTCACTATTACATGCTCTTCCTCATCTTACTTTTTACGCCTTATGCCCTTTTCTAGCTGATAATACCTCATTGTGGAAACCATAAAAAGAGAGAAAGTTATCTCACTTTCACCTGAGGTCATTTTTTTTTGGGGGGGGGGGGGGGATTTTCATTTTTTTATTCTTCTTCTTTTAAATTGCTCTCAATTTTGCTTCCTTCCATCTGTGGCCTTGTTCCCGCTCCCCCTCTTCTTACTTTCTCTTTCTTTTTCTCAGGCACACACTCACTATATCGTTCTCTGTCTCTCTCTGTGGTGTGGTGGGATAATAGGCTTCAGTTGTGAACAGTAGTCCAATTTTAATTCCTTTTATTCCAGCTAGTCCAGACACTGTACGTCTGTAAATGCATTCAGAGATATTGTCCATTCAGTGTCAATTGAAGTTAATTATCCTTTGACTTCTTCACCTCCTCCATGCACTTATTATTGCCTCCATGAAGGAATTATCTCATTTTGAACCACTATGGCAAAAAAAAATTGCCCTATGTCAATTGGACAAGTAGGTAGGACAGAAAAGGTTTCATGTTTTGTAATTTCATTGCAATATTTAAACCCTTTACCATGTTGGGTTCCAATTAATCGATTTTTGCTAGTGATACACTCTAATTGTTGAAAAAAATGTGCCTGGTAGCATTAAGTTTAGTTTGGGCATCTAATTTGCGCTTCCATTTGTTTTTGTTTTTAATTACCACATCTACAAGAATGCTATTTGACTCTACTGGTTAAACAGTGCTTTAAAATCAACAGACAGTATAAAGTGAATGCTGAAAGGCTGTTAAACACTATAATCTTTTGCAGTTGAGAGCCATGTTGGTATTATCTCAGGAATACAGGAACCTTTTAGGATCTGAGGATCCTGTGGTAAGACAAAATAATTACTAGTTGACTTACAGTGCAAACAACTAATAGTAACTAGCCCTATTAACTTCTGTAGCTATTTAATATTAAATTAGTAGCTAGAATCAGTTGCACTCCATAGTTATGCCTGCATACCCTTAAAAAACACAGCTGACACCAGGGAGTAGCTCTCACTAAGTCCAGCTGTGCAATTCACAGTATGTTCTTAACACAACTCCATCATTTGTGACTACCACCCATGGCTTTAACTCGAGGTCCTTCAGTCTGTGAAAGTGATTCAGTTAACAATTTTTTTCATGGCATCTGCCTGATGATGCGATAGAATGGGCGGGTGATCATTTATACAACATATTCAGATTTCTGATCAAATGTAGCTTTAAAATAGAACAACTACTGTATGGTGTCCTTTCCATATGATGAAGGTCACTGTGGAAAATTGAAATATGTGACCATAATGATGATAATAAAACACTGTGTTCACTATTATTATTAGAACATCTTTCCAAATAAATAAAGTCTTCTTATTTCTTTAGTTATCTATCACAGCAAAACAATAGTACAAGTTTTTAATTTATCGAAAATAAAAGGTTCCTTACCTCAAATCTTCTTGATATTTTAGGAAGTTTTATTTTACAAATTTGTGAATCTGTTTGGGTGGATATCAACCATGCTGGCAAGTGCTCAGCAGACTGGTTTTCTCCGGTTTC
The DNA here is from genome assembly GCF_900408965.1 of Simochromis diagramma. Taxonomy (NCBI): domain Eukaryota; kingdom Metazoa; phylum Chordata; class Actinopteri; order Cichliformes; family Cichlidae; genus Simochromis; species Simochromis diagramma. The sequence goes on from NW_024387414.1 coordinate 5,061,512, forward strand.
TGTTGGGATAATTTACATACTCAGGTGGATTCCAGTTCTTAGATTGTTGAGCTATGATTTGTCATTTGTCATATGTTGTAGATCCTGCTTCTGTGTTTTCTTTCTTTCTTTTTTGATTGATGTATATATATTACGGCTGTCAGCGTTAATCGCGTTAAAGTGACGTTAACGTCAAAAACGCGTTAACGCGGCATATCTCCATTAACGAGTTAACCCTTTGCGATCACCCTTTGCGTGGGGCTGGACGGCGTCAACGTGTTAGTGTGGGTAGCTCGATTAACACATTAGCGCCGTCCAGCCCCACACAAAGGGTGATACTCGTTAACGGACATATGCCACATTAACGCGGTTTTGGCGTTAATGTCATCATAACGCGATTACCGCTGACAGCCCTAATTTATATATATGTAAAAAAGGGAGTGTCTACTTCTAATCATGGCAAAACACAAGTCTGAATATGGGACTTGTGCATGTGTCTAAAATGTCCTTTATTTACGATGGTTAAACTGTGCAGACTTTGCCTTTGTGCTCCCAATTTATACATATGTATGTGCACCTGGCTGCGGTATAAAGTGCGCATTAAATGATCTTAGATAAAAATATTAAATTTTAGAGAAGATGTAAGATAAACTATAAACTTAAAACTGACCAGAACTGTGTGTTACTAGAATATCTTTGGTTTGCTCTTTGTGTAAAAGGAATTTAAACATTTATCGCATCCATTAAGACTTCTGTACTTTTGTTGTTGTTGTTTTTTGAATATTGCACTAAATAGTGTTTATCTGAAATTTGGGGGGCTTTTTTTTTTATCATTATGTGTTCATATTGATATTTGATTTTAGTCAATAATGAAAGCTGTTCAGGATGCAAAAATTAAAAACAGCATTCTTATTCATACTTCTCTCAAAATCAGTAAACCCCATGCTCGGTTCCACAGTTTGAGAAAATTCATAATGGTTTACTAAAGCTTCACATCATCTGTCTCCCTTAGAGAGAATCAAATGTCAAAAAAGGGGAGGGGGGGAAAACAGCGGAAAATTCCAATTGCTTTCGTTGTACAAACCCATGCACTCTTCCACAGCTGGCATCTTGAGCACTGACACCTAGCACCTAACCTAATAACATTCTGCTCCACATACATCATCCTTGATTTGATTTGGGATCTGATTTATTTATTTGTTTAGCACTGAGACCCCACTGTCATTATTTTCCCTTGTAAATAATTCAATAAAAATGTCAACCAGCGCCCTGCTCTACATTAATATTACGTGTAATAAAGATAGTGGGAGGGAGCAGGTGTATACAGGTATGATGGGGTGAAGCAGACATGTAAAACAGTAGTATCACAACAGACTAAAATAATTAAATAAGACTAAAATAATGTAGGTAGGATCCAGAAGAGCTATAGATATGCTTTACTGTCTGATGATGATCTGATCCATCATACACTTACAAATACACACTCACAATAAGAGTTTATTTCCTCTAGACAGCCACCATATAGGCACACACTGAGTTAAAACATAGTTTATAAATTATTAAAAAGGCTAAACATGCAGTATTAATGTATTCTACTTTTTCTGTTCTTATAATTACCTCACATCTTCAAATCATGACTGAACTGAATAGGAGACTTTTTTCATTAATTCTAACCTATTGCTCAGATTATAATCATTGCAGTAACATATAAATGTAACTTTCCATTTAAAGGCATTTTTCTTGTAATACAATTTTATATTTTTTAAAACAACTTCTAATTGACTATGTTGTACTTTCATTATTTTGTTTTGTTTTTTTAGTTTTGAGTGTGAATTTGGCAGTTAACAATGCAAAAACAGTCCCACAACATTGATTTCCACTATCAGAAAGAAAATACAAAAGATAATAAAAGCAAATGCACCTGTTTTTAGTAACAATGTAACAATGTAATACAATGCTTACAGATACTTTGATTAAAGATTGATATATTGTTTCTTGTTTTAAGTAGTGATCGCTACGGGTGAGTAAATTGAGATAGAGAAAAACAAAGTGCACACTGATAATGATCTGTGGTGTGTTATTCTATATCAGCATTTCATGTAATTTAAGTTTCATTGTTTAAAATATTCTTGTTGGAAAAATATGAAAAGTTATTTCCCGTGGCATTCACAAATCCAAATATGGCTACAGTAGGAAAGACTCTGCATACTTTATTAGTCATGATATAATAAACAAGCTGTAATTACTCTTTCTGAGAAGGTTTGTTTGCCAGTCTCATCCAGAATCTTCCTCTTTCCTTTTTCCTTGTACAATGTTCTTTTTGTGTGTGTGTATGTAACACTTCATTTTAGGTGTTCAAAGAAATTCTATAAGTCAGAAATAACCTAGGTAAATGGAGCATACATGTACAGTGGCAGGAAAAATAATTTAATATCAGAAAAAATAAGATACAACACCTGTAGCAACCAAAAAGATAACTTGTCATAAAAAAAAAAACCAAACCTGCATTTTACCCGAAAATGTATCTGTCAGTCGAAATGTAAGGTCATCAGTCCATGCTTTAAAGTGCTAAAGAAATTCTACTTGAAATCCAGCAAGACAGTATATTGAAGCAAAGGTTTTTAAATCTAATTAAAATTGAATCTGATTAAAATGCTTTGACTAGTTTATGCTAAACTCTAAAACGTGACTAAATTAAAACAATTTCTTCAAAGATGAGCGGGCCAAAATTGCTACATGGCATGTTCAAAGACTGTTTTATAGGTAGTAGATGTGTTTGGTGGCAGCTGTTGCTGCTAAATGTGATGCAATCAACTGTGCTGCATGGGGGAAAATGACTTTTTTTTTTAATTTGGTTGATGTAAATATTGTTACGTTAAAAAAAGGGAACCTAAAATGTGTATTCACACATTTTTTGTTTCATGATTTTTTTCATAAAATTGAAGTGTTTTCTTTAAATATTTTTAATAAAATGTTTAGTTTACTGTCTTATTAGTATTAGTGATAGTAATAGTATTACAGTTTTAACAGTTTGGGTCAAATGAGGTAGAAACTACTGATGACATTTATGCTATTAGTTGTATTGGCCCTTCATTTTTGACTAGACACTCTGCTCCTGTTCCTGAGAAGCACTGCCACTGCACATTGCTGCCATCACTGCGTTTTACCATGGAGGAGGTATTAGTCATAGTGTTTGGAGTTCTGCCATAAGTAAAGTTTTCATTCTTTGATCTGAAAGTCTTTTTCAATATGCTTCAAAGTCCTCTGAATTATGTTTTGCAAACATCATGCAGACTGTTGCCTTTTACTCAGATAGATGTCTCTTTTCCTTAGTGGCCTGGTTGATGGAGTGCTGCTAAGATGGTTGTCCTTCATCCAGGTTTTTACATCTCTGTAGAGGACTTCTGAAACGCTGTTAGAAATATACTTTAATGTCATTGTAAAACAAACAAACAAAAGCTATAGATAGTGTTCAACTTTTTTATGTATAATACATTAGTATTAGGTAGGTCAGTGGTTGTTAAACTGGTGGGGCATAGTGACACTTAGGTGTGGATGACAAGGAGAAAAATATATTCACATAAAGTTGAATTAATGTGATTTACTTAGAGAAAATAAACACTATGCTGATGCTGTCATTCTGACCTTTATTTAGACATTTTTCATTATTAAGGATAAAAACGGTCAGGTTTTTACCATGAAAACAAACAAAAAGATTTTAAAAAAATGAGTGGTGATCAGTGGGAAAATGTGATTTCCATTTAGTATTGAATAAAACTGTACTTAATGTTGCTATATGCCATATCACTGCTATTAAAATTATTTTACTTTTTAAAAGATGTGCTAAACAAATTTATTATGATGTCTAATGTAACCTGACAACAATGAAGGTAAAATGTCCTTTGTAAGTTTATCGCTTTCTATACTTTTTTAAATAAGAAATTGTGATTTCAGTAATTCCCAGTTATCCGTTTTGAGGTGGCCACATACCAGCCTCCACTGTATGTGCAATATCTATTTGGCCGTTGTGAACTAATGCAGCCCTACTGCACATGAGACCTAAGATAATCAATACTCTGTCAGCCATACTTAGAGCACCTCTGTGTTAAGTTAGCTGTAGGGTGATCTTTTCTGTCACAGACAGAGATGAAGCCACCAACGTGGCATCCCCCAAGAGTTCCCTTCTGCAGACAAGGGTCACCATAGGCCTAATCTTCTCTGGCTTTAGAGCCGTGTGCTCACAAGAAATGGAGAAATAAAAATAAAAATGGCATCTGCACTCAGGGGACCATCAAACTTGTAGAATTGGCTGCTGCACAATAATTGCTCGTGTAGTTCCAGGTGAAGAGCAATATGACAATCTGAGATGGCAAATTGATTTTCACTCAGCATGGAGCACATGATTCTACATTAAATATTTTAGATGGATGGGAATTTACAGCTTCTTCTTAGATGATCTGAATTTGCATCTCTTTTGCTGCAAATCCTGCAATTTGACACTTAAATTGGCAAAAGCAGACTAATACGATATATGGTCAAAACCATCGCCAAATCAGATTTTCGTCTTGCTGTGAATGTTAATTTGTGTACTTCAGAAGTGGAACAAAATCCCAGACACAGAATTCTCATTTCAACCCATAAACCAGCATCAGGATTTTTCATCTCCTGGATAGGGCCTGTTTCACTCAAGCCTCCCATCTCAATGTTTCTGTAAGAGCATGTGCCTTATTATTGGGTTTCATCTCGCGCCATATTCTCTCCTATGGGAAATCCATTGTTTCAGTATAAAAAGCATCTCATTTCACTCTCTGATTTGTTTACTTGGCTAATGGGACTGCAGTGTCCTTTGTTGAGCCTTTGCAGAGCGTGACAGAGCTTTGCTGTATTGTAGAGAGAGAGTTTGGCTTGAAGAGAGGCAGAATTTCCCCATTTCATATCAGGGAGCCTTTCATGCTAGATTTAATGACTCTTCGCTAGCTGACATAATTGCACTTTTAGATTTTTAATAAGAATTTTAACATAATAAGGGAGTAATGTGCAGTGTCGTGAACACCACTTTTTCACAAATGCTTTCCTTTTTAACTGTGATAATAATAGTAATTACAGAGATAATATGCTCTAAATGCCAGGAGGGGATAGATTACTCCCCTCCCTCTTAATCCCATATCTGCTTGCTGCCTTCTCATACACTCATTGTTTTTCCTTGCAACAGGTTGCATCAGACATTACAGGAATATTTGAACATGCAAACAAGCTGTCGGTCTTACACAGTAGCAAAAAGGATCAGCCATGAAAAACATTTGATTAAATTAAGCCAATAAGAAACCAAAGTGTAAAAATTATTGTCCCAGGGTGATCACCGACTCTCTGAATTTAAGACAGTACATACTACACAGGTGGTATAAATGGTGTTGTTGTATTTCTACTGTAATAATAATGCCAATAAATATGGACCCGAACACACGAGTCGGGGACAACAAACTGTTTATTTAACTGGAAACTCAAAAATGATAGAATCTGGATTCCTGAAAAGGTGAGACAACAGGTAAGCTATTTCCTGACAGGAGCTTTGTGGGAATTACTGCTGAGAGCAGAGGACAAGTTAGAGCTAGCCAAGGTGAGAGTTAAAGTTACAGTTTGAAGTAGTTTGGAATCTTGGTTTGTTTGCTCAGTTGGATTTTTTCCCTTTAGCAGACTGAGGGCCAGCACGTACTGTAAACCATCTTTACTCTGACTGGTGGCGACCAGCTTGAACGTGTAGGTGAGTTTACAGGAATGATTCGGAAACTTTCTACAGGGCGATGAGGTTTAGAGAGGAGTTTCCAGCTGTCTCCACACCAGACAGTTCACTAGTGACCAGACAAGAAAGCAAGGTTAGGAATTTCATGGAATAAGGAGCTGAAAAAGAACACTACAGAGCCTGATTCCCACCACTGAAGAAGTAACGGTCATGGCGCGTATCGAGGCTTGAACTGGTCTTTAAATACTGCATGACTGATGAGTTGATGAAAATCAGGCGATGGCTGCCACTCTGGAAAACTTTGAAAACCCACAGATGCGCAAACCAGAAAGGGCAGTCCGCTGCACCAACTGAGGTGACAGAGAGAAAGAAACAAACTTGTTACATGCAGTTTAGTTATCGCACAGTTGTTTGTTTGTTTGTTTTTGTGTTTCTGTTTTGTGGAAATGTAACGCAGATGTAGAGCATTCAGAGAAATCAGCTCTACTATCTTTTTTTTCAGTCTGGTAAAAAAAAAAAATCACAGCAACTCCAGTTAGGTTTCAGATGAAATCGAGACATTTGACTTTTCTCGAGGGAATGCACTAATACGTCAACCTTTATGTTGCTGAAAAGCTTTCAGAAATAACCAAGCTCAAAGCAAGACACGGTTGCATTATATTTTACTTTACTTTATTTGTATTTATAAAGCACTTTTCAAAACAAAGTTACAAAGTGCTGAACAATAGTAAAAGCAACACATATGAAAGTTTTATTTAAAAATAAATACAATGGAAATGAAAAATGTATTTTTAAATTCAAAAGAATAAAGAAAACGAATAAAAAACCAACACAACTACTCTCTTGGGTCTCAAAACTGAAAAAAGATTTGATAAATGCATTGACAGTTTTAAAATAGCCATTTATCTATTGTTGTTCACTTATCAGATTTATGGTCATTAGGTATACCCTGGACCGGTCGCTGGTCTTTCACAGGCCTAACACAGACAACCATTCTTACCTATGGGAAATTTAGAATCAACAATTAACCTAACCCCAATAACTGCATGGCTTTGGACTGTTGAGGCGGGAGTACACCGGGAGGAACCACGCAGACATGAAGAGGACATGCAAACTCCACCAGATGGTGGATTTGAACTCAGGCTGTTTTTGCTGTGAAGCAACAGTGCCAACCATTGTCACACCGTGTTGCCACATTTCTCTTTTGGGAGGATGCTGGGAGTCCTTTGGGCTGGAGCGCAGCTGCTGAGACACAAACCAGCAAGGACAACGTGCATAATGGTGAGTGGTAACCTGCACATTGAGCAGCCGTACATACAGTGGCTTGCAAAAGTATTTGGCCCCCTTGAACTTTTCCACATTTTGTCACATTACAGCCACAAACATGAATCAGTTTTATTGGAATTCCACGTGAAAGACCAACACAAAGTGGTGTACACGTGAGAAGTGGAACAAAAATCATACATGATTCCAAACATTTTTTACAAATAAATAACTGCAAAGTGGGGTGTGCGTAATTATTCAGCCCCCTGAGTCAATACTTTGTAGAACCACCTTTTGCTGCAATTCCAGCTGCCAGTCTTTTAGGGTATTTCTCTACCAGCTTTGCACATCTAGAGACTAAAATCTTTGCCCATTCTTCTTTGCAAAACAGCTCCAGCTCAGTCAGATTAGATGCACAGCGTTTGTGAACAGCAGTTTTCAGATCTTGCCACAGATTCTCGATTGGATTTAGATCTGGACTTTGACTGGGGCATTCTAACACATGGATATGTTTTGTTTTAAACCATTCCATTGTTGCCCTGGCTTTATGTTTAGGGTCGTTGTCCTGCTGGAAGGTGAACCTCCGCCCCAGTCTCAAGTCTTTTGCAGACTCCAAGAGGTTTTCTTCCAAGATTGCCCTGTATTTGTCTCCATCCATCTTCCCATCAACTCTGACCAGCTTCCTGTCCCTGCTGAAGAGAAGCACCCCCAGAGCATGATGCTGCCACCACCATATTTGACAGTGGGGATGGTGTGTTCAGAGTGATGTGCAGTGTTAGTTTTCCGCCACACATAGTGTTTTGCATTTTGGGCAAAAAGTTCCATTTTGGTCTCATCTGACCAGAGCACCTTCTTCCACATGTTTGCTGTGTCCCCCACATGGCTTGTAGCAAACTGCAAACGGGACTTCTTATGGTTTTCTGTTAACAATGGCTTTCTTCTTGCCACTCTTCCATAAAGGCCAACTTTGTGCAGTGCACGACTAATAGTTGTCCTATGGACAGATTCCCCCACCTGAGCTGTAGATCTCTGCAGCTCGTCCAGAGTCACCATGGGCCTCTTGACTGCATTTCTGATCAGCGCTCTCCTTGTTCGACCTGTGAGTTTAGGTGGACGGCCTTGTCTTGGTAGGTTTACAGTTGTGCCATACTCCTTCCATTTCTGAATGATTGCTTGAACAGTGCTCCGTGGGATGTTCAAGACTTGGGAAATCTTTTTGTAGCCTAAGCCTGCTTTAAATTTCTCAATAACTTTATCCCTAACCTGTCTGGTGTGTTCTTTGGACTTCATGGTGTTGTTGCTCCCAATATTCTCTTAGACAACCTCTGAGGCCGTCACAGAGCAGCTGTATTTGTACTGACATTAGATTACACACAGGTGCACTGTATGTAGTCATTAGCACTCATCAGGCAATGTCTATGGGCAACTGACTGCACTCGGACCAAAGGGGGCTGAATAATTACGCACACCCCACTTTGCAGTTATTTATTTGTAAAAAATGTTTGGAATCATGTATGATTTTCGTTCCACTTCTCACGTTTACACCACTTTGTGTTGGTCTTTCACGTGGAATTCCAATAAAACTGATTCATGTTTGTGGCTGTTATGTGACAAAATGTGGAAAAGTTCAAGGGGGCCAAATACTTTTGCAAGCCACTGTACAATACCTGCAGCTGACAAAAAAGCAGAAGTTTGAGTTATAAGTGGTGTCATGTGGCTCTGCATCACCGGCGTATCACTGAAATTCCTGTAGCAATGGAATCATGAGTAATGTTACAAAATTTGGAGGTGCACAACAAAACAAAAATGCACCAAAGTACATGTTAAATATCTGACTTGTTTTGGGTTAAAAATAAAAGTAAAAATTCTATGAACCCTTGGGTCATTTCAGGCAGTGAAAACAAACAACAAATATGATCATTTAGTTTGAGAACCTTAGAGTTTCTTAAATGCCTAAGTAAAAAAAACAAATCCCATTAAAAGTTTTATCATGACATCACAACAGCAAACTTGTTCTTTAGTTCAGTGAATGATGATGCCATCTTGGCAGAAGCACAGGTCGTCTTGGCTTGCTATACCGGAAACCAGCATTGCTTGAGCTGTCTGCTGAGCAGAAAACACTTCACCCTGTGCCTCTCCCTGAGTCCTTGGACCATCACAGAGTGAAATGCCCATTGTTTTGTTTATACAATATCAGAGGTGCTGGCACTTTAATCTCAATAAAGAGGGCCATTGGACTGAATTATCTGTATGATTGCCCTTTAGAACTGCTGTCAATGCTATTCTCCTTATCCTGCTTCTCAAAGCCTCTCTCCCAGCAAGAAGTCTATGTGAGAGGAATACAATGCAGGCAGTTCAGACGCCACAAAAGGGCATTGCATTAGAAAGCTATACCTCTGCTGTGTGACCTTTGGCTATGCTGGGGAGGTCGGTTGAATCCCTGTGGACACCCAGTCAGCTCCAGTCAAGGGAACAGAATAGATTCTAAATCTGTGATTCAAGGTGCACACGTCAGCAGGCACCTAGGCAAATAGCAGTTTATTGTTTTACCTATTTACACTTTGAATGTTTGGCGTAGGTGGTAGAGAAGCAAAATGTGTCTCACACCTTTATGTGAATGAGCTATGAATTCATCATAACATAAAGCAGGGAATATTTCTTTTCACTGTATATACAGTTAGGCTCCTTCATATTTGAATTCTATTCTGGGAATCCTGTTAGAATAATTTGCCGCCGCTGACAGGATGTTTCACTAATTTTATGTAATTATATCTATTATATGCTGTAGTCATATATAAATTGCATATCAATTCTATATCTGATTACTGCTGTCAAAGCACTTCATGATGCTAACAATCATTTAAAAGTGGCAGGCCTCATTGTAGCATTCTTTTAGTATTGTGAATCAATCCTTTTTCTGAAGTACTGCATCTTTGTTTGTAGGTGTGTCAAAATGATAGAGGATAAGACAAGCAGCTGCATTTAATTGCATGAAAAAAGATTTCAGTTTCTAAACCAATGAGTCATTGTGGGCTGAGAAGATGCGCCAAAGCCCCCGGAGAGATGAAGAGAGGGGATTGTAAAAGCCTAAAATGGGATCATCTTGGCTGAGCTTTTCTTTTTTTTTTTCTCAAACAGAATGGGATAACATTTCAAACACTCATGAACAGAATGCTGTCTGTTGTAATACGGCCATTGCTCTATCTCTTTTGACAGAAGTAAAATATGTGGCATTTCAAAATGTACCTCTGTTGTGGCTTGCTATGCTTAGTTATATTGTACATTTGACCTTTCTAGAGTCAGCGGTGCCGCTTTGTGCACTGTCCTTGTTAAAGTTATTTTATTATCAGCTATATGTCAGTGCGAAAACACTATCAGATACTACAGATGTGTTGCTCAGAGCTTATGCTGGCAGCATTCTCTCCATTAACATCATCATTATCATTAACACATTTTTTTTCTTTTATTTTTATGTGCAAATCAACAAATTCCAAAAACAGCACACTTCATTAAACAAGTTAACGACTAAGACCCTAACAAGCATGAGCTGTGGAGCTGTTTAAAATTTCCCAAGTTGGATTTCCATTTTTTTCCTTTTATTTTTCTTGACTCACATCCCTTAAGATGGCTCTCTACATCAATATTTCCTGATATTCTTTGAACACCAATATGCAAAAAATAACCACTTAGATGCTTGCTATATGATATGACACAGCTGTCATTTGTAATGTTTTTGTTGGTATATTTTTTAAGTTTTTTTTTTTTTTTTAGCTCATTCACCAAGAAAGTAATAATTCCTCATGGTAACATACTAACATAATCCGAGCTCCCGTTGGCAAACATGTTGTGATAAATCATCATCAGTTAACCTCAATGTGTGAGGAGATGTTTTGCCTAACACTGCAGCACAAATGCTACCACTTGTCTCTAGTTGTTGGCTTCCAGCAGCATGTAGCTAGTAGGTGCTAGCCAGCCACTAAAACAGTGACAGGACCATCAGACTGAGCAGCTTTCTTGTTTGTTGCATTTCCTGAGCAATGAACTCTGAATCCTACAAATCCACTGTGACAAATTGTTATAAAATGTAATGTAATCCAAGCAGTTCATTGTGCAGTCTGTTGTTTGGCCGTCCAATCGCAGAATGAGAAATACTGATGCCTTTAGGCAGGAAAGAGAGTAAACCTATCTCAGTCTGACTCTTGTCTGGCTGTGGTGATACAGAGACCGTAAGAGTGGGTATAGATAAAGTCAATTTGACAATAAGAGCATGACAACTGAGCATTTTTTCATGAATTATTACCAATAATAAACACACAGAATGTGTGTGATCTGTGTTCTTCTTGCTTCTGAGGTTGGAATTTTAGCCTAAAGACCTGTGTATGTGTTTATAGCAACACAACTGTAGTGTAACTGTATGAATCATAATTCCTAATGGGACTGCAAACTGGATAATTTTTTATCACTGTCATGCAATTTTAATGGCAATATCGTCATACCCTGATCCTGCTTTTAAATGACGTGAATTTAAAATGCCACAGAAAATCATCCCTCATGATCAAGAAGCTCATGTTTGATTGATTGATTGATTGATTGAATCTTTATTTTGAACATGTTGAAAAAGTACAACAAAATAGAATTAAAAGAGACAAATGTTCATCTTCGTTCACTGTGATGAGAGTATGAAAACAGTACGAAACAATTTATTCTGTTCTGCACTAAGCCTGTAACACTATTCCTGCATTTTAATGTTACTTTGACACAATCAAATAAAGCAAATAGTTTTGTTTATAGGTTTCTAAACGTATTCAGCAAAATTCAACAAAAATTAAACTACGAAGATGGAAAAGAAAACGTATTAATTTTCAATTAATTAATCTCTTCATCCTCCATTATTTCTCCAAGCCATGAAACACATTTCATGCACAGAAATGTTCCTTTCTTTAAGCCGAGCACTTATCATCCATCAAGTACCATAATGCTGGCTGTGTGAGTAAACAGTGAGCAGCTTTGAAACTCCAAGTGTCTTGCCAACATGGCGCTGTACTTGCAGGGAGGTTTATAATGACTAGAAGGACCGTCATAAATACCTTTTTTTTTTTTTCAGAAATGGACTAGAGCCAAATAAGCAAGAAAATGTAAACTTGGTAAAGTTTTGCCGTTACTCAAGTGTTAATTTTCGCTATCAAATTCTCCTGTGGTCAGTTAGGACTCCCTGCCTCTACTGATGACCTCTCTGCTGACAGGCAGTTTGCAAAAAATCAAAGCCAGAGAGGATTTTAATTACTCTCTACTAACTGTTTAGCAGCAGTTATAGGGTCAGACCGGGGAAGAAAGGACAGCGCCAAAAAGTGCAATTTATTGTTCCATGCAGTACGCCTAATCTTTGTTTCGTGCCAGTTTGAGTCGAAGATTTAAAGTGAGTCAAGACCCAAAAGAAAATTATAAGATATTACTGCACAGTTAGAGCAGCTGTATAGTGGCAGCAGTGTACTGGCAGCAAAAAACTACTTAAAGCTGTTTTAATCATTATTTTTGGCCAGCAGGAGGCAGAAGGATTTAAAAACAAGTTGACAAGTAAACATCCCAGAACCACCTTGTTGTTAACATAAAGGATAATTCTTAGTTTTGTTTTGTTTTGTTTTTGTAATAACTGTCTGATTACTGTAGATTAAACTTTGTACTGTCCACATTTTCTAGGTGAATTAGGCATCGTCATGAGGGACTGAGAAATTGAGAAATACTGCACTTTTCAGTGGTAGATTCAGCTAGTAACTTTTCAATCACACAGTAAATATATCATCCTTTGTCCTGTGAGACATTAATGGAATCCATAATTTGTAAAATTAACATAATGCTGCATTCAGTAGAACGTGAATTGTATTTTAAAAAGTGTTTATCATAGGGCAAGTGATTCACAGATAATTTTCACATAGACTTAAAAACAGCCTGTTTTTACAGTCACAGAACTTGTCGCTAATAGCACTTTCACATTGACTTCCCTTCAGACTTCCATGGAATTATTTTTTATATGATTTGAAATAGCTGCTTGTCTTTTGTTCAGATATTTATGGGGAAAATACCATCTCCAGGACAATAATATATATCATGATTGTACATGTATTTGTTGTTTTCACACATTTGTTTCCATTATTCTCATCAATGGACAGTGGAAGATTTTCAAGTTTGGCATCTACCCCACCAAACATTGGATGTCGGATAGACGTGCAGATCATGTCTATATTGGATCTGTCGGTCCATGACTAATTCTGGACATCTAATACAATGTCCAAACTAGGGCCACAACTTGGACGTCAATATGACGATCGATCATTTCCACCGTGCAGCTTCTCACTTTAGTTTTTGCATTAATAGCCGGGGTCATCTTGGAGAGGTCTGCTGATCACGCTGCATTCCTTCACACATAACTGTTTATGTACAGAAAACATGCCTTCCACCCTCTGAAAACATTGTACTACAGAGTAGAAGCATTATAAAAACAATGTCTAAAACAAGTCAAAGTTTAAATTTGACTACAGGAGTCTCTTTCAGTTGCTCCTTTATTCACGCCACAGCAGGTAGCTTCATATGTTGGATTTTATAGGTTTTTATGTAAGATGCCCTTCCTGATGCAACCCCAAAGGAATGTGTGCCTCATTCTGAGAGGCATGTTGATAAATAGGTACACTACTGAGCTTCTCCTCCTTGTTGGAATATGGTTCCACTAAATACTGCAATGAATAAAGTGAGATCTCCAAAAGTTGATTCTGTTCATAATTTTGTAATTTGTAAAATTAACATAATGCTGTATCCAGTAGAACGTGAATTGTATTTTAAAAAGTGTTTATCATAGGGCAAGTGATTCACGGATAATTTTCACATAGACTTAAAAACAGCCTGTTTTTACAGTCACAGAAGTAGCACTTTCACATTGAGATAATAGAGTGAGATACTATCTTGTAATATTCCTCTTAATGATGGATGTAGCGATTCACTATTTCCAGAAGGTCAGTTTCACCAATGCAAACAAAACAATATGCAATGATGACTTACCTCACCAGTTACTGCATGATGTCACAAAGAATAGCGATAACAAGTCTACAGCATCTGTGCTGGTGGGATAACAATCTAAATTTTCTTTTTTAAAGTCAATAAATATTCGCAAACAGTTAAACAGTTTGCTGTGTGACTTTAGTTCGAAGGAAATCAGCAGAAAGGGAAGGAAACACAGTCTGTTATCTGTGTGAGCGTACAGTGACTGTGTATAACTTTATGTGTATAAGTGAGGGTTTTAATTAAATGCGCAGCATGTGTGTTTATCTGGGTGTTAGCCAAAGTAAGCTGGGATGATGCAGGAGAGGTCCTGTTGGAGAGCGGCAGCCAGGGAAAACATCTGCTATTCATCAGGCACGATCAGGTACAGAGGCCGAGTGCAGGCTGGCAGATGGAGGAGAGGTCTCTACACAATATGAAAAGCCGCCTCACTCCAACACCAGCAACTCCCCCAGCACACACACATGCACATACAAATGTTAGGGGTGCAACGATACTCGTATCGATATTGAACCGTTCGATACAGTGCTTTCGGTTCGGTACGCATATGTATCGAACAATACAAAATTTTTAATTTATTTTATCAACTTTCCTTCTGACGATGCTGTCTGTGTTGAGCGCTCAGTGGATCTGCGCTCGACAGTGCAGCCTAGGCGGAGTAGTCGAACGCAGATTCACTGAGCGCAGGGCAAGCTAGCGAGACAGAAGTTAAGCTCTCCTTGCAACATGGCAAATTGAACCTCCCCCACCCTCATTCAGATCTGGCGTTTGGAACTATTTTGGTTTTCATGTGACGTATGACCCTAAGGGTAAGCGCGTCATGGACAAAAGTAAAACAGTATGTTGGATGTGCCACGCAATGCTCAATCGATAGCCCGACGTCCCGGGGCTAGCGATTTTTCCAATCGGGCTACCAAAATCTATCTCTGCCCTGCCCGTCGGCCTATCGTAGGAAGGAAAAATATATGTCAATGCTTTTGCATTCTTTCGGAAATGTAGCTGGGTAATTATGTCATTGGCATCGGTGAGCCACTGTCAATATGTGACATATTGAAATCGCGTTTGAATTTGCGCTTGTTTTTTGCTTTCACTTTGCAATCGCGCAAACTGTGTATAGAGAGCGACAGCACTGATTGGTGAGTGATGATAATTTGCGCACCAATTCCTCTGACATCATCTTATCAATCGTTAGCTTACTACGCAAACATGACAAGTGAAATCTCCCACAGCAAGCTTAAACATGTGAGAGGTTGATCGCGCAGAGAATCGCTGAGCGTTATGTGAGTGCGTGTGTAAAAGTAGCACGATATATATTTTAGTTCTGCTGAGCCAAATAAGACAGGTCAGGGTGAAGAAGTGACAGCCAAAGAAAAGCTTACCACAAAACGGAAAAGTTATGACAAATCAGACTATAAGGCAAAAAGAAAGTGCAGCTTTATGGTTTCATGGACAAAAGAATTTCTATGACAAGCTAAATAACCGGGGCTGCACATAAGTGGTCCGCAGGTGCGCATTCGCTGTCAAAATAAAAACGCGCACAAGATAAGAAGTTGCAACGCGTGTTTGCGTACATAAGATTTTCTGGAGGAGGACAGACATTTGTTTAGAACTCTTAAAGATGTCGAAGAAGCTCCTTTAAGCAATTACTGTGATGTTCCTCCACCTCCAAAGAAATGTCAGGAGTCCGAACCACAACAGAAGCACTTATTCTCGGAAAAGTAGTTGCAGGAGGTGAGCTGGCTTCAAACAAATGATGAACGCACAGAGATGTGGTGCAGAATGTGCTGTGAAAATTTAATAAATGACAAATTAAAAAGGCATGAAACTGGAGTATTCCAGTAAAACCACAATTAACTTACATAGAAAAGATCTGAAACTGTATATGGGGTAAATGGTGCAATAAGTGAAATTAGGGTCTAAATGTTTTACACACTTGGAATTCAGATTTCAATTGATTTCTTTTAAATACTTTTGTTGCAAGATCCCTGAAAAGGTTTTCACTTCATGGGTTTATAGGTATCTAAAACACAACATTTTATTTATATCGTTAAAGTTAAAAAAAAATTAAAGCAACTACAAAGTTTATTAATGACGATGCCCATATGGAAAAGATATATATAAATCTTATAAAGTTTGTATCTGTCTTGTGTGAAACTTGTACGAAAAGCATATAAGAATGAAAACAGATATAAGATCCCTTCAAAAATTATATAATGAAACTTGTATGTTTTGGATACTTACTAAAACAATGTATGAAAGTAATGAGAAAGTGGCCACTTTCATGAGTAAATCATGTAAGCCTTATATGATTTACTCATGAAAGTGGCCACTTTCATGAGTAATCACATATAAGTTTTTACTATTTCTTTTCCATATGGGTGGTGCCAGACTAACAATTTAAATCAGTTAAGACATCTAAGTATGACGTTATTTGTAAGGTTTGTGGTGATCATTGCATACATGTGTATACTTATTAATTGCATGTTTGAACGTCACCACCATTGACTTGTCACATTAGTATAATTGTGTGCTCTTAGGTTGTTGGCGGGCTTAGAGTAAACTGTCAAAAGACACTTGGTGTTTGCCCAATTTTCTAAGCCTCCCACAAGGCTTTAAGTTTGTGCTGCTTTGAAGTGATTGATGACAGGTCAGCCACCAACGGCCTTGCAAATTTCCAATTCTTCCACTGGGAAATTGCTCATTTCTTCACAAGTCCATTTCAATTTTTGCTCCATAGCAACATGCTGAGTTTATGCATTTCGCAGGGAGTTGAACACAGAATTGTGATGAATTACACCACAGTGACAAATAAGAACACACACACACACATACATATATATATGTATAATATACATATATGTATATATATATATATATATATATATAGTTGTGTTACTTTATTGTTTGTCTTTTTTTCAGTTGGATTACTTGTTAAGGAGGGTTTTGTTGCAAGGTAAAAGTAAGAACGTGCCACAGTTATTTAGATAACCACCTCACTCCCGTTTCTACATGACTAAAACTACCTCTGTGACATTGTCAAGGGTTCTTTTTTAAGTCCCTCTGCCGTTTTTAAAATACAGGATTGGTATCCTATTTGCTGCGGTGCAGGCTTCAAAGAGGTTATTTGTCATCATACTGATTTATGCTGTCATTCAGGGACATTTATATCACTTTAAGCTTTTCGGGTGTTCCAGCTTTGGTGCTGGGCAGACAATCCCGCAGAGACGCAAGTCTCTGTTCCATTTTCCTCTTTTTTTTGTGTTCTTGTTCTTTACTAGCAAGGAGTGAAACTGTAATGATTCTTGTTACTTCAAATGGCACATGTTTAAACATGTTTCACTAAAACATATAATAAAGCAATCTTCAGTACCAGAATCACATGTCATTCATCGCTGATAGAGGAAAACAATAACAGCCTCTGGTTTCTTTTCTGCACTGTAACCAGGCTGACACAGATTCACAGCACTGTTATGCTCTCTGTTCTTTTTGTTGCCAGTATAACTTCAGGACCTTCTTTACAAAAGGTTATTAATCTTTAGAGTAAAAACATCACATGTACAGTTTCGCTTGTTTTATATTTAGAATGCCTCTCTTGAACAGCTTGCCTAAACATTTTTTCTCTATCTAAAACTATCAAGATCTCTTTTAGATCCCATCCACACTGTACCATTCAGGTGTATTTCAGCTCTATTTACCTATCAAAAGAAAGTATGGCCAATTTATCATTATCAATAGATTCCATGCCACGGGGTTTTGAGGTTTAGACTCTACTGAAAACACTGCTTTACTTTTAAAAATGTATTTATTTTTTCTATTACTAAAGCAACAATATACATTATTTCATCTTTATTTATAAAATCTTTGAGTTCTTTGAGTTTCAGCTAAAATTTAGTGAAGTATATAATAAAAAAAAATAATAAAAAATTGTCATGTAGGTTTAGGATTAGGACATACCCATCAAAAGTTAGTTTTGGAGTATTACATCACTCCGCATCCTTTATAGGCAGGGTTCAACATAACCAATGAACTCAGCAAGTTGATTAGCAGGAGCATCTTTGTGTCAGGGATAGTTTTTGCACAAATTCTGAGTGTGGCCTGTTTAAAGAGGACCCATTTTTTAATTTTTATTTTTGTTTTGTTTTGTTTTCTTTCTTCTTTTTGGGGGGGAAAAAAATTGCTTTTTTCACCTCATAGCCAAAACATTTCACATTCACAGTTAGCGTATGAAGCCACTAAGAGAAAATGAGGTTTCTCATTAGCATAGAAAACACATCAGAAATGTGGTGATGGTGGTATGTAGTGCTTGACACAACGGTGACAATAACGTTGTGATGTTACGTGTAAATATTGGTACAGCTGCATCTTCTCCTTTCTCTCTGACATGCAATGCAGGTAGCAAAGAAGCGAGTCAACAGTGCAGACAGTGAGCTCAGTTAAAGTGAATGGTGTGTTTTTCTCAGATTTTCAGATCTTGCAGATTATATAAGCTAGCTGCAAACTGATAAGAGCTCCATTTTCTCCTCTCTTTAGCAGTGATACAAGCATGCTAGCTACAAACATGGCTTAAAGAAATTTAGGCAAAACTGTAAACTGATTTTATTTGGTCCTAAAAATGTTTGAAACACATATCCCTTTATGCTGTAGTTGATCTAGAGGCATTCCCTTAACCTACAGGACTACTATGAGAAATGCTGAAGAAGATTTTTCAAAAGCATGTATAGCAAATTCTTGGGTTTACCCAAGCCTTTGTTAATTTATGGTGACAGGTTGAGCCAAAAAAGGCAAATGTTTTGCTTCTTTTTAGGTTTGTCCAACATACTGTATGTCGTCCAGAAAAACTGCATACTTTGATCATCCAGTGGTCAAAACTTCCACAGGATCCATACATATAACAGGGAATGACTGATCTAAAGGCTCCTGAGGCTTTATCCTGTTGATAGTCTGATGTTCTAGATCGATTTCTGGCAAAAGCTGTAGTTTTTCTCATTCAAAGCCTGAAAGCTGGAAAAGATGGCCAGTAATTTTTAAGGGGTGTAGGGAGACTTATAAAAAAAACAAAGTGGACCTCCCCTATATGTTTTTATTTTGTTGCATTTTACTACATATTCCCATTTTATGCACTGCATTGTATTCCACTAAAATGTAGAAATGTATTTTCTTAAACAGTTTTATAACCTCAAAGGTTCAAAAACCACACTAAACAGCTCTGAATAAAGTCCTCATATCACTGAAAACACATGAAAAATATTTTTCTCTGACTAATGTAAAAGGATGCAAATAAAAGCATATAACATACACATTAAAATGAGCTCATAGTATCCACAGATTGGCTATTTCTGTTTGTTGTGACAAAAGGATACAGTGAAATTATTCACTCAGAGTGTCAAGACAGACAGTTATTATTTCGATGCCACCCACACTTATCTTATCAGTCCTGCTCACTTAGTATCAGCATTTAGCCACCTCTTTTCTCTTAGGTAGCTTTTATTCGTTAGCCAATATTGAGGGCATAATATTAGATTAACTTTACATGTATACCATAAATACTGGCTGCTTTCTGCATCTCTTTTAGTTTGTCTCAGCTGTTTTACTTCTACTTCTTGCCTAATTCTCATTGTGATTTGTCTTCTAAGAGCCAGTAACATCCTGTAATATCACCATAAGATGCATTGTGGTAGATTACATGTGTTTATCACATGGAATCTGGTATAAAGAACGCATTACCCAATATTAACCCACTGCCTTATGACAGCTGGGTAAGGCTTCAGCAACCCATCGACCCAGAATTGGATAATCGGTTGAGAAAATAGATGCATAAAATTGACATGATTATTTTAAGATTATTATTCTTAGGATTAATATGAAGTTGCTAAATTAACTTCTGAATAAGCAATTTTAGGCAGCAGAGAAAACAAACTCGGCAGAATATGCAGCATATGATTCAACAAATCTGTAGGTCACTGAATAAGACGTTGAAAAACAGCAGAAATTTGTTTATTTGTCCATTAGTTCATCCTGACATTTCAATTTTATTTGTTGCCAAAAAGAAGTAAAACATTTTGTCGGGGTTCTGTTGCTTAAATGTTATTTTTTTGTAATTTCGTTTCAGGTTTGTTGTGAAAGGTCATCGAAACATATCTTTATTCAGAGTTTTTGTTGATAAAATGGACATTGCTTTTACATCTCCGCAAGTGCAAGTACAGAAAAGATTGCATTTTAAGAAAGGATTCACGAATGCTGAGGAAACTATGCTTCTTTAATAGAGTTCCTCGAGGTAATTCAGCAGTCATTATGCAGAGGTTCACTCTGATGTCCTGCAAATTGACAATTGCTTAAGCTAAGTAATATCAACCTGAGGGAAGGCAGAGAGTGTTTAAAAAACATTTAAAGTAAATGACTTTGGGTGAAGAGGAGGCTTTTGCGGGGCAGAGCACCAGTGACACTCCCATTGCAATCACACAGCAGCACTGGGAGAGTGGTAGACGAGTAGACCCACCACAAGCACTAAGTTAACCTCTTGACATTTTCTACCTGAGGATGGAATAAACAGACAGTGTAGCGCTGTTCACAATATTCAAGTGCTGTGTGAAATAAAAGGATAAATTATTGTTGGCATTTGAGGGTGGCTGTGATGTTTTAAAGAGAGAAAAGTAAATAATGACACATCCATGACTATAAAAACAAGAGTCAGCTTTTATTTTTTAAATATCCCCCCCACCCATCCACCCACACACAGACCTTCACCAGTTTGATAAGGGAGAATACTTTGGATGGAGCACCACTTGGAGCACACAGAATAGACAGCAGTTCCTGCACAATATAATATTAAACAGCATGAAATGCTGTTCAGCACTGTCTGTATGTGGGGGTGTTTTCACTTTTTCCACCTCACATCCCTTGAATATCGTCCCAGGATGTCTTAGTAGCCACCACATGCCTCTGCCACCTCAAGAAATAAAAGTCATACTTGATTTACCTGACAAGGGCTCTTTGAGCTCCCCTTGACCGTGACGGATCTGCTGCTGCAGTGAGATGCAACATTGAAATGCTTCTACCTGCCTACCCCTTTGAAAAACACCCCAACCCAGCTCCCCCTCCCTTTTCACCCAAGATCTCCTCTCTATTCGGGTGGTGTCTCAGTGTCTGGCAGTTGTTCAGCTCTGCTTGGTGCTCAATCTTATTAGAGGGCAGAAGGTGGTTCAGAACGTGTACTGTGACACTGACAGACCCAACTACTTACTACCCCCACCTCCACCCCCTTTTTTTTTCTTGATACACACACAGCTGGATTTTTCACATGTCCTCAACTGATGTGAATACGCAGCTAGCTAACCGGCCACACGTGCAGAGTCAGGTTATCATTTCCTTGAGCCTGTGTGTAATCATTGATTACTTGAATATGGAGGAATCAATGTTGGCATGCTGCACAAGTACTTGTGATTTGTAGCAGATCGGTCATCTTTAATACAGTTCAAATCTATTGCATCAAATCCAGGAACCTACAGGCCTATGACCTTGGCTATATGCTGCTCCACAGGCTCAGTTTCAAAGCAAGTGCTGTTCACTTGTTGGTCATTTGATTTGTTGGTGGCATTTGCCTTGAATGTGAATGTGGACTCGAATGCTGCTCAAGGTTACTGTTTGTCTTTGGGCTTTATATTTCACTCCTACATTTAAGCCATTTATAGGAGGATAAGCATAATAGATATGTCATTTCAGTTGGAGTAATACAGCACATTAGCACATTAACATAAAATGTCAGGGGTATCAGTAATCAATAGATGGATGAAAAAAGGCAAGAACATGGCAAATAACAAGGCATTGTGAGGTGAGGGACTATAAGCTGCTAATACCTCTGGTGAAGCCAGCAAGGCTATGTAAGAGTGACAGTTCAGTCACATTTCTTGCGCCTGTGGCTATTCTGTGCATTTAGCCACCGATGCTTTAATCCACCACCTTCCTATCGCTCAGTGGGTTGTCGTGCTATAATTGTGTTTTATCGATTCCGGCCTTGGTCTGACGCCTGGATATCTTGTGTAAATACATAGATACAGTGGGCTTACCTGTATAAATATTTCAATAAAACGACGCCACCCCCACCCCCTTCAATAGCAGAACTATTGATAGCGCAAATTTGCAGGCTAATGCAGACCCACATTAACGCCCAGGTTCAAAAGTGGGTGGCTTCAGTTGAGCCAAAGAGAAAAATTACACCAGCTTAGCGATGATGTGTTATTGAATTTTCCTCCAAATCTATTCCATCTCCTGGGCTCAGTGCTTAAATGACAGACAGACAGGCTACTATGCTAATACTGGCACCAAGTATAAAGATCCTAAACAGGGATAATGTGATGAAATCTGTTTCCAAACAGCTCTGAATTTAATGGCGTGGTCCCTCCAGGTTTGTAAGAGAGGTGCAATGACTGGTTGCCTTTGAACTGCAAGTCCTTTGTTCCCTGACTGACCGTTGAGATGGACAACAAAGTGAATCATCCTCCACTTGTCCTCTCCAGACATGAATTATAAACGCTATCTCTCCTCCCCTCCTTTTTTTACACCTTTTATTTTCCCTCAAGACCTTTTCTTTTTTAGTCTATAAAGCCTTCGGGTCGGGTGCCGTGTGCTATTGCTTGCTGCTTGTCTGTGTGCAAGGCCTTCCCATCTGTCAGCCTGTTGGATGCACAGAGGGCTTTGTGAATGAAATGAAGTGAGAAGCCACCTTTTCCCGAGTGCGTCTATTGCTTCAGAACACCGAGCCACCAATAGTACTCTCCCCAGCCTCTTTCGCTCACTGTCTACATCTTTAGGGCATCTATAAAGTGCCCTCTGCCCAGTGGGAGTGACAGAGAGTAATAAGAAAACAGCTTAAGAGGCAGATGTTCAGAAGCTTCTGTTGTGGTTTATTGTGTGTATGTGTGTGTGTCAGACTGAGTGTGTGCATTGATGTCTCAGGTGATGTCTCAACAATGAAATGAATGGACTGCTGTGACACCACAAATCATTAATAATGAATTGAAGCTCGGAATCTCAGATGCCGAGCGGACATCCAGTCAACAACTAAGGAGGCTTTGCCCCAGAAATTCCCTCAACCACAAACATATTGGCCTAACTGGCCATCAGCTGCCGTTACCTCAGCCACCCTCAAACATCCTCTTTGCTCTCTCTTCTACACACTTACTCATCTTTCAAAAAAAAAAATGCAGCTGTGTAGTGAGTTGTAGTCATCAATTACGCATCTTCATTCTGGCACAAAAAAAAAATTCTCTAAAGGAACGACATTGTTGCTCCTTGATTAAAAGCTGATGTTTTGATGCAATATACATTGAATCTTTGACTTCCATACAACAAGTGTGCGTTTCTGCCTTGTTCCATTTTTTGTTTTGCTTTTGGTTTTCTGCTTTGTTTGTGTTTTCTTTTTTCTTTTTAACTACATGATGCAAGCATTTCTACATTGGTGATTATTACTGATTTACAACTCTAGCCGAGTTACTAAAGGATTTCAACAGTGGTGATTTTTTGTAATTTCCAACTACGGATGAGTTATCCAAGAAAATCGCCTTGATACTAGGGCTGGGTATCGTCACTGATTTCTAGAATCGATTCAATTCCGATTCACAAGGTTCGATCCACGATTCGATTTAATTCGATTCGATTCGATTTAAATCTGGGAAATTTTGACAGTCAGAAATATTATAATTCAGGATCAGTACATTTACATATTTTTGTATCAATAAAAAGGAAGCTGACACACGCAAGACTTTATCACAGGTGTAAGCGTCACAGCAGATGCTTTTGTGTCAAAGTAGCTGAAGATAAAACACGGAAAAACATGAAGGTGATTTTCCTGGCCTGGGATTTTATAAAAATATTTTGCAGTACATCAAAAACGAAAGAAAACCATAAATCAACATATGAACATCACCTCTGACGTTACAGCGGTTTTATTAGAGACACGGCTAAGCGTTTTGCATTTTGAATAATTTTAAAAAGTTTAAATTTGTTCAGTATTGAACAGCAGAAATGAGGTTTTCTTTTCGGAAGAATGTAAAAGGGAAAAAAACAGCGGCTGACAGCGCTGTAAACAACAGTAGACTTGTGCGTAACAAGCAAGCGAATAATGAAGAAAGGGAAACTGTTCTTGAAGTACAGAGAGAGAGAGAGAGGGAGAGAGAGCTGTGCATCGCGGTGGAAGCAAAACAGTAAAAGTCAGAGTGAATTCATGACGATGTTTATGTGAAGCATTTGGATCTTCTTTTGCTGCTGGTTCAGTCAATATTGTTTGGAGAGAGATCAAACTAACAGCTTTAGAATCAGCGCATAAAGGGCGTGAACACAAAGCGCGGACAGATCAGAATCAGCGAGCTGTCGGCTTTCAGCCCCGACCGTGAGAAAGGCGACATCTAACTGATTCTGATCCGCGGGTCACGCTGTGTGTTTAAGTCTATGTGCAGAATCCGTGTTCCTGCTCTCATTTACTGTCTTAACTGTTTGGTGGTTGTTGAAATTTTGTGAGATGTCACCTGAGATTCTGGCATTTTGGGCAAAATAAATTTATATTAAAAAATCGATTCAGGATTTTAATGAATCGATTTTACGTTATCCAAGCCAGAATCGATTTTAATCGATGAATCGATTATAAAAACCCAGCCCTACTTGATACGTATACAACTTCAGCCGTATACATCATTATGTTTGTTTAGACCGTGCCTGGTCTTGTTGTCGTTGAATGCCGTGTAGACCGTTTTGAAAAATTTAAATTGGCCTGCTTAAACGGAGGTGTAGCTACACAGTGGGGTGTGCTGGGTTGGGGTCAGGCTGTGCAGTCAGGGAGAAAAGTGGTGCAGAAGCATAAATTAACACCTGCGCTCGAGTGGCTGGAATGCACTTGTACCCTGCTGCATCCGGGGAAAGAAAGCGAGGTTAGCATCTGGATGCACAGTGCCCGGCCATTAGAACACTGGGGCAACACAGCAGTGTTTATGTGAAAGCGTAGACATCAGTTTGTGGCACTTTGTTCCGCATCTCCATCACCTATCTCTAAAGGAGGCATTCAACATAGATGCTAAACCTGCCTCACCCATCAGCCCAGCTGTGTTTGTTTGTTTGTTAGTTTTGTTTTTCTTTATTAACTTCCTTTATGCATCGCCCAGAAATATCTTTTATTATGCTCATTTTGATGCGGACGACTTGCCTGATTCTCTTCTGACTCATTTCATTGTGGATAATGTTACTCAGGGGTTCTGTTGTATCAACACATGCTGTTGGATAGAATTGGTGTCTGGCTAATAGACTATAGGAGTTAACATGGAGTAGGCCCTGTTGTTATCGAGTGTTTCATATTGGTAGGAGTAAGTGCTGTAGGAAGTAATAGACTTGGTGGTTGCTATCGGTCCCTGGGGCTGTAGGAGGCAATCATCTAACTAAATGAGAGCGAGACACAGACAGGGAGAGAGAGAGAAAGACAGGCTTCCCTCTGGAAAGACTATTGATGGCTGACAAATCACTGCTTTTGATGTGCATTTCAAAGTGTGCCCTAACATCTACATTCTTTTATTTATTCACAGAGTTATTTATTTAATTTGCAGCATCGTGCCATAGTTTTACTACAGGTTTGGATTATGATCAGAGCTTGAAGAATCAAACTGAACCTCAGGCCGTTAGGCATAGTGCACTCGCTTGGCCTTGTCATTAGGCAGGAATATTTAGCGAGCACATGCTTGAGAACTAATTACCAAGCTGTCTCGCTCATGTGCCCCCACCTCCACTCACCAAGGAAATGAGGGGCTACAAGCAAAGTACGTGTGGATGGGTGAGACACCAGGGCTAAAGAGGGACAGGAGTGAAGTCATCTTGACATGATAAACACAGAGACAGAGCTGAATTTATCAGACACGACAGGACTGTGTTGTAAATTGCAACAGGCCTCAGCCCATTTACATCAAGTGATTGAAGTAGGTGTCCTTCCCACACGCACAGTGAAGTCAGTGTGTGTGTGTGTGTGTGTGTGTGTGTGTGTGTGTGTGTGTGTGTGGACAGGCTTTACTGAACTTACATTGTCTCAGACAACTGATGTTTAAAACTTCAAGCCTACAATAGGATTACAGTGACCCTGAGATGCTGCAACAAAATGAAGGCCACAGTTCTGTATTTGGTTTTGTTTCATGTATTTTAGAATCTTTATGTATTGTGTTTTATGACCATCTGTGCAGAATAAAAGAGGAGTTCACAATGCAGGAAACTAACAAAAGAAAAAGAAAGTCACAGAGCAAGAGGCTGCCCATAAGCAAACTTGTGAATTGGTCCCAGTCACCAGCAAGAGCTTTGCAAAACAAAAGGCTGCAAGACAGATGTCTGATTGGCCTGCCAGGTTCTGTGCTGCTATACAGCAACTGTCAGCATTCATGAGCCAATCATAAGTGAAGTTGAATGAATTTCTCAGGGTTTTAGCTGCTTGTTAGTAGCTCTAGCAAACTTGCTACAGTTATGTGAATTTTTTTTTTTTTACAGGACTCGTTGCAGCCCTGTGCACATCCCATTACTCAAGCTGGTAGAAGCATCTTTGGCAGCAGCAACGACGAAATAATTGATTCCTATCACTTCCTGTACCACTTTGTCAGTCATTTGCATTGTTTCTGAGGAATACTGGGCCTCTCTTATTTACAGTGTTGCTTCAGTTTGTTGACATTTGTGTGCATTAGTTTATTGATAGCTCTCCTGCCGCAAGATTTTTTTTACCAGTTTGAGGTCTAGACTTTGACTGGGCCATGACAACAACTTGAATCTTTTTCTGCCATTCTGTCATAGATTCGCTTGTATGCTCATGAATGACAGATGACCTCAGATTTAAAATACTTTAGCATATAGAGGAGTTTTTGATCTACAGGTGCTTTCTAATCACCACCCCTCCTCTACTGTGTTTGGCTGTTGAGGTGTTTTTGTGCTAAAACTTTGTCTTCTCTAAATGTGGTGCTGTCCAAACATTTCCACTTCGCTCCTAAAGCCACTGCTCCAGAAATCTTGTGGTTTCTTCAGATGTAACTTTCCAAAACTAATTTATACTACCATGTTCTCTAAGGAAAAAGAAACCCTTTTCCGATTAATGGGCAGCTACAATTCCTTCTCTAGGATCATTGCCGATGTCTTTCCTCCTTTGCATTGAGTGATCACACGACTCCATGCTTCAGACTTGCAAGCTGTCAAAAAAATCTGCTTTTATAGAAGTGATCACACTTACAGAGGATCAGTTAATCAAGTGCAGTTGAAAAGCAGGATCTCAACTACATGTATACAATCCCTGTTCTCTCTCACACACTTTCTGATTTTATCAAAAAAGGGTTTACAAAAAATCTACTATTCCATATGGAAGTCATATTCTATCGTTAATTTACTCCCATTTAAATTCAAGAATCTTTGAGTGCTATTTCTCTCTTCTTTAATTTCTTTGGTTACTTCTCAAGGCCACCATGTACAACAGAATAGAATAGAATAAATCAGAATAGAAAAAAAGGGTGTTTTAGTTAAGAAAATCTATATTGTCTGCAATTCTTAACCAAACAGCCCAACAGCAGTCTAACTCTTGGGGGGATAAGTCCTGCACTTACATTGAACATTCCACAAGAGTAATGTGAATTGATTAAATCCCCAACGATTCCTTGGCACAGTGTGTGTATGTGTGTGTATACAGTATTGCTATAGGCAAATGCCCCGATTCATGACAGAGAGTGAGAGTTGGTGCAGTTTTGAAGAGAGAGAAAAAAAAGTGTTCTTGTGGATATAGACACATGGCTGAATATCACATGGGCAGTTATTATTCCCCAGACCATTTATTACCCTGTCTGCCTTCCATCTCATCTATTATTCATTACACAATCATTTAGCTAAGTGCAGTGATTACTTAAATGTTTAATGCTGCCATAATCAATATTGGCCTGAGCCTTTCAGGTGGACACAGTTTTTCTAGCATTAAAGTCCTATCACCAGATCAAGTCACCTATTGAGTTGATCCGGTTAAATTGCACACGGTTACAGTAATCGTCCCCATTAAGAAGGTCCTTTTATCAAAGGCAGTGGAGACATGTGTAATGATAACTGTTAATTTTTGCCTTTGCCACTCAGGTTATCAGAAACAGACTTCACACTTTTCTATGAGGGCAGTGCAACAAGATAATTGGTCTATTCAAAAGTTGGCCGGCTGAAACGACTCTGCTAAACTCTATTGATGGCTGCCAAATCAGTCAACGAAGAAAAATTCACTTATAAAAACAGAAATGTTCCACTCCCACATAATGACATAATGAACATTGTGGTTGCCTTATTAAAGGAATTTTTCATTTTAACGATGACTCTGTTGAGACGAGGTCTATCAAAAAGTGTATTATCTTGAAACACCAACCCATGTATCATCTAGTCTACCATTCATGCTTGCTCCAAGAATTTTTTTTTTTACAAAATGAAATCTGGTAGAAACAGAAAGACGCAGGTAAAATGTGACATTCGCATTTACTCTCTGTTCACATTGATACATAAGCAGTAAACATGCACTTGCCGCATAGATTATGTGCCAGTGCCGCAGCCTGGTTTATAGCACCTTAATAATATGATACATATGTAAAAAGTGATGGTATTGGATTCCCTGTGCATCACTTTTTCCTGATAACCTGACCTCAATGAAAGAGCCTGCTATAAGAAATGAAATACAGCTTTATGTTGATGTCCTAGAGCTCTGTGGTGGCATGTATTGATCACAAAGAATTGAAATTTATCACCCCGTCCTCTTTGAAGGCTTTGCTGTGTGCCTGTAGTGTTTTAGCTGAACACTATTCTACAAGCTAAATTATAATCAGTGAAGCTTTGGTCTCAAAAGTGTTGAGTTTTCAAAAACTGTAAAGGTTTACTGATTTAGTGACAGTCTTTTGACATTAAAAACATTCTCTCAGGATTTACTCAAGAGATGCAGAGTCAATTTTGCTACTGAAAGGCACTGACAGTTATTTCAGTGGCTAGCTTTATTTGATGTGTATTTGTAAGGCTTTCTTTTTCAGGGTACAATCTCTTGAGAGAAGAGTATTTAAATGACTCATAGAAATGTGATTTACTAAGCACTGCAGATGGCAATTTACTACAAATTGCACAGAGAGGTAACACTTGCTTTTTGGTTAATCAGAACAAAAACAAAAATCACAGGTATGATAACAGATATAGGTATGTTAATTGTTTTTGTTTTGTCTAAGTCTTAACGATAAAGTCTTAACTGCCTAGTCACTGTTATACTGCAGGTATTATAGATAAATTAAAATGAATATTGTTGATGTGATCGTGTTGGTATTTCTCGGATAATATTCCATCAGTATTTCTTATGAGTTTAGTAAAAAACACATCTGACTTCCACATTTCCTTCATAGTGGTAATAACAGCTAAAAGAAGCTGTCAATTTTTAAAAATAATTTTCTTTAGAAACTTACTTTCAGCTGTTCTCTCGCCACAATGGGTCACCACAGTGACTAGTTCTGCATGTTTGATTTAGCTAGGATTGCTGCATTCCCCAAAGGGGACTTGTGTCTCCAACTGCAACCAGCAACTTTTCATTGCCAAACTAATGTGCTGAGTACTACATCATTGGAGGTATGCTTCCTATCTATCTGGTGTCTATATTACAATAATATCTATATTATAACATGTGCTAATATGTAGTGTGGGAAAGAGGAGTATAAAAAGACAGCTCTGTCAGTGGCAAACCGCAAAGTGTCTCTTAAAGTTAAACCTTATGCCCTGCCCTTGGAGATGTTCCTGCTTGTCTGTTTGCCTTTCGGCTGGGCAAGACTGCTGAGCAGCGCCATCTATCTGCGTTTTGGCAAACTTTACTTCAGATCAGGTCTGCCTACCTTCTCTGCCACTGGGCCATCCATCTGTCCACAGTTGTCCTTCTCTTGCACCAGTGAATAGCATAACATTAGGAAAACAACAAGGAGGATTCTATTTTCCACCACAGTTGTATTAATTTATACCAGCAAAACTACATCTGATCACAATGGTTTAAGAAATGCTATGATCAGTTACACTGTAAACCATATCTAAAATGGCTTATGAGAGCACTTATATCAGCATCTATGTTTAGAATCCTCCCTGCTGTCCCTCGACTTGTGCCAAATATTAAAATACCGTTTCATCTTCAAAAAGGGTAAAAGGCATGGACTGGAGCCAAACTATAAAGTGTATCATACTTGAAACACTCTAAACTGTTTAGACAGATTTTTTTGGGACTGCATAATTGAATAGGATGGAAGCAAACCTTTATATAATAGGTTTTTATGGCATATTGGAAAAGAACTGACATCTAACTGCCGTAATCACATAGACAATAAGGGTTTTTAGTCCAGTACAGATTTAAAAGTGTAAAATTATCATTGCTTTATGCTTTATCAAAGGAGAGGGGTTGCAATCATAGCACAAGCACTGCAAACAAATGGAAACTGTGTCAAGGAGTATGGTCCTTAAAGAAATACTCCCTGAGAATGTTATGTCATGACCGCAATTAACATGTCTGTGAAAGAAACTTCACATGCATGGATTTTAATATTTCAATCAGACAACAAATCTTACACCATGATCCCTAGCATGCAATTAGAAATCCGTGTGGGTTGAGCAGCAGCAAACTTTCAGTCTGTGATGTTGAGAAAGGAATAGAGATAGAAATAATGGCTCTGTGATGTAGACCCAAGCTCCATTAGACAACAGCATTAATTCCCAGTAGCATCTGCAGGCCCAGCTGTATGTGCAGACCACAGAGAACTTCACCCCTTTATCAATATGAATACAAAATGTGAGCGTATATTTGTGCGTGAGCGTGTCTAGAGGAGTTTTCAGCGAAGCAGTAATGAATGTCTCTCTGGTGGATCAGCATGTAAACACTGGAGGAGAGTGAACTCTGGCAACAGCCATTCCCATTTGGCTCAATTAGGCCCGAAACTGAGACAATCAATGGTGCTGGCCTTTCTGCCAGTCCGCCTGTTGGCGACGGCACTGCACTCAGTAAAACAAAATGGGAATAATCAAAGTCCATAATTAGTTGGCCTGAGAGGGTGCAGGAGTACGTTTTCACTCAGCTATAACCAGCGACAGTGCAGTGACAATGGCGGAACAGGCTGTACATGGAGATGAATGCACACAGCCTCGAGGAGAAAGGACAAAACAAAACTGTGTGTGCTCTGTGCAATATAGTTATCCTGCTGTTGCACTAACAGAAACCCTATACTAAAGACAAGCAGTGGCCCAAAACTCTGCTTGGCAACAAATGAAACACCAAGAGAGATGACGGGATATGATGAAAAAGTAACAGCCTTTTCTTTTTTTGATCAAGGGGATCTCTCAGTCAGGCAAAGGGACATATATGAAATGCTAGGAAGGCAAGGTAGACGAGCAAGAATGAGAGTTAAAATAATTGAGCTGTATGAAAAAGGGTCTCGTTCAAAGTGATGGTTATCTGGGTATTTTACAGCTTAAGAGGAGGGAATATGGAGGGAAAGTTTGGGAAAATGTTCCAGATTCACAGGAAGCATGTGAGAGTTCTAGACAAGAATAAGAAACTAATGGCACATGATCCTGGACCTATATTGTGCTCAACAAGTTGAAGCAATTCTATACAGAGAAACTACTAGACTTTCGTGAGGACATTTAATATCTCATCCGAGAAATGAGGTGAGATGAATCTCAAATGAGAGGTGAAATGTCTTCACGAAACTTAAAGAAGTCCAGTCGCTTTCTTTCCCGTATACATCCTATACCAGACATGCTTTCCTTTTGGTTAATCGTATTAATGCAGAACTTCAAAAACTGGCTTCAAACTTTTTGAAATTTTTACAGAACTAGATTGTAAAAAAAAAAAAAAAAAAAAAGAAAACTTCAGTGAAAAGCATCCTCAAAAGTCTACAATTTAAGCACAAACACAACATCACCCTCTGATAAACCTGTTACAGCTAAGTACCCCAGTGGTTTCTCAGTCCCAGTCCTTGGACTTGGTTGGTATTAGATTCATAAAGTAGTAAGTTAATAACCAGAGTGCTTTACAATACAAGTAAAACACTGGCTGGGCAAAGTGAATAAGATGATGACACTGGCTAAAATAATGGCCACTGGATTGTGTACCTGCAGTGGGAATGATGAGAAGGGGAAGGTGATGCTGGCACAGGTCTGTGTCATGCTGCCTCTGGCATTGTCACAGAAGGTGGTCAGTAATGATGAGGAAGATTGCTTCTGTGTAAATGTCTGCCAAAATGAAGTTGGATGGGGTGATATATGTTTGTGTATTGGTGTGTACGTCAGGTAGATGTTAGATGCCTTGGTATCTGGCCCCAAATCAGAAAATTAGATTGGCACACAATATTTCTCTCAATCCGTGCACTCCCATATATCTACACAACAGCAAAAGAGTGTATAATTGCTATATATGCACACATAATTACACACATTTATAAAAGCTGGACATATGGGTGCTTTTAATGTTGAATCATGTCCAAAATTCTTGTACAGAATTATTTCTGTAATTATTTCTTATGGTGCTTTGAATATTACTAACTATGGGAGAAACATGGGACAGTACAGTGGTGCAAAGGTTAGCAAGGGGCCTTCCTGTTTGGAGTTCGCATAATCTCACATGTGTTCTCCCATGTGCTTCTGTGGTTTTTCTCCAGATACCCCAGGTTCATCCCATAGTCCAAAGATATGCTAGCGGGGGTGTGATTCATTCGGTGAGTGAGTGTGAATGGTTGTCTGTTTCTCAGTGTTGGCCCTGTGGCAGGCTGGTAACTTGTCCAGGATGTACCCTGCCTCTTACCCTATGGCAGCTGGGATAGGATCCAGCTGCCCCATGACTCTGAACTGGTTAAGCAGAAGAAATAAGATGGATGGATATGGAAAACAGAAAAATGGTTAATTGAACTGGAAATCTTTTGGATTTCAGCAAGAATAGCTTCTGGCTTTGTGCAGACAGAAAATACTGATTTCATAATAAATGAAAATCTTCCTTAAAGGACCATTCACGACTTGATATCAATTATGGTTAAGTTGGTCTGATTTTTTAAAATGAATTTACTGATAAAAATTCAACCTGTTCGGTGAGGCTCTGGATCTTTCAGGGCTTTCTGGGGTTATCAAGCTTTTGCATCATTACATTCAATTTGGGAGCAGTGCCTATGGATTGGCAGATGTGTAGTCACCTTTTTCAAGAAGTTGGATCAGAGGGTTTGGTCACTGAACATTGAACCAGTTTTTATCATCTCAAAGCTGTGGGAGGGTAAGTGTATGTAGTTTGCCCAGCAACACCCCTCTTAGCATCGTGTTGGGGTGTCTCAGGAATATGGGAACACTGGCCTATTGCTACTGGATATTTAGTCCTTATAAAACTACAGCAAGAGCTTGATTCACATTGCTGGTAGTTAAGACAGATCCACTCCCAGTGTTAGTTGGACTCTGCTAGAGTTGCCCGAAGTGGCGGATATCATGTCTCTCCTGTTTGGCTTCATCAGGTGGTGACCTCCAGGCATTATTGATAGGGTGAGATCTTAAGCTATTTGGGAGGGACTCAGAATAGAATCCCTAATCATTCATGTCAAAAGGAGCAGATGACGTGGCATCTTACAAGGAGGCCTTCGGTACACCTCCTAGGTGAGGTGTTTTGGGTTTGTTCTACTCAAAGGAGGACACGCTGAAAAGATTACGTCTCACAGGAGGTGCCTGGGAATAAGGTCAGGGCTTCTCTACTTAGACCGCTGTCCCCATGACCCAAACTCAGTTAGGAAGCAAAAGATGAATGGAGCAATAAATTGAAAAAGTAACAAAAGGCTCATGGAATGTCGGTATTTTACACTTTCATTATCATCTTTATGATCAACTGTCTAGGAACCTTACATTTAAATGCAAAACTTGGCTATTAACATGGCAAAACATAGAAATTAATGTAATGTGTAGATAGATAGATAGATAGATAGATAGATAGATAGATAGATAGATAGATAGATAGATAGATAGATAACTTATTTTAAGTATAGTTATTTAAGTATGCATTGGGGTCACTCTCTGAGATTTCAAATATGCCAATTCAAAGTCCAGAATGCATGTGCATATCTGCTGTGTTGTAATATAATGCTGCTGAAAGGTGAAGATTCTTTAAATCAAAGTAGACCCGGCTTGCATCCCAAACATGGATTTGTAGGGATAATGGAGCCACTGAATGCAGAGCAGCTACCAATAAGGTCCTGCACCACAAGAATAGAAATTGAATGTGCTCTGTGGTCCAATCATAAAAACAGCCCATGTGTGTGTGACTGTCATTTCACTAGGAACCAAAAACTGATAATGTGAGATAATGTTGAAATGCAAAAGTGCCGTTTGCTGGCTGTAGTTAAACAGTAAGAGAACCGAAACACTGCGTTCATTTGCTTTGACCTCATCTGTAGTGTGTCTGTGAGGGTCTTCCAGGAGAGAAGGAGACAGATAAAGCATGTTGTTTTCAATGCTATCAAGTTTCTTTGTCTCCCTATTGGCATGAATAATGAAGGACATTCACCTTGTTTATCTTTCAATTCAATATTTACTCCTTGTCAGATGCATTTGGGGGCTTTTCATCATCGCTGTTCTCCAAGCGCAATGTTTTCCTCTATGGTGTTCATCCTCACTGTTAATGTTTGATGAAGACCACAACAAAGTGTTCAGCTGGAGGTCTACCTGTGCCACACTTTTGTCAATCTCTATTGGTGTCGTTCTCTGTTGATAGCATTTGCCCAAGATTGTGCTCCCTCCTCAGGGATTCTCCACTTCTGTTCTGGAACTCCTTTTCCCCTCCTCAAGGTAAATTTGGGCTGGATTGAATTAGGCAAGGAAAAGTAGGTCACTGACTTTAATCATTCTATTGGATTGTTAGTGTGAAGGTTAAACCTAATACTAGCGTATTCCCATCAGCAGCTTAAGCGAGCGAGATATTTTCTTTCTTCCTGTTTATTTTATCCTCCTTCCTTTGCTATGTAAAATGTTTTTTCCACCTTTTGTTGTATGCACATGCATACAAACACTGGCAACCACATGATTACTAACTTTCTCCTGAAGGCGCTTTCATTTCTCCTTAACAAGTTTTTTATGCATTTTCTTTTGCACATAGTTTTCTTATCACACAATCTCAGCATTTCTTTATTCATAAACATGCTTGTGTATATTCAATATTTTAGCAAAAAAAAAAGAAAGAGCAATCAAAAACTACTTGCATATGTTTAAGATGTGTATCTGCATTGTATGTAGCATAAACACTTCTCAAAAAAAATTACAGGAGCACTTTGAAGAAACATCAGATCTCAGTGGCATGTGGGGGAACCCTTAAATCATGCTGGATACAGTTAAGGACTGGGTAATGTCATAGGAAAGAGAGCATACCACAGTGTTTGATAGAAATAAAATTTAGCAACCTACAAAGAGCTGAATTCTAAGACACTCTGAAAATCAAAGTGAGAAAATCGCTTAGCAGGCTAGTCCATTTTGTCAAAGTTTCACTGCAACAACTCAAATTGGTACTCAGTAGGCTGTATGCCCCCGATGTGCTTGTATGCATGCCTGACAATAACGGGGAATTCTCGCAGAGGTGGCAAGAGTACAGACATTGTGTATTTAAGTAGAAGTACAGGTACTAATGTTAAAAAATACTCTATTAAAAACTAAAGTACTGATTCAACTTCTTTTCTCAAGTAAAATTGAAAAAAATACGGGCTCTGAAATGTACTCAAAGTAAGAAAGTTTAAAAAAAAAAAAGCTCCAGCTGTTTCTGTGAAATGCTACCTGAACCTTGTGCTATATTAATATTATGATAAAATGGTATTAGTAAAATATAAACTTTATTTCAGGCTAAATTTTAACTCTATTAAATGTACTCACCTTGAAGAACATGAGAAGAGAAAAATAGCTATATTTTTTGTTGGCTATTTTGCAGCGGGTGACTTTGCCTCTAAAGAGGAAAATGTGTAGCAAAAGGGTTAAAGTGGGCTTCAGGATGTGGGGGAACCCTAAAATCAGTTGTAGTGGCTCAGTGTGGGGAAAAGAATTACAACTTACAATAATTTCTATTTTTCTTAATGTACAGGCTTCGATCAGGTGATCTGTGCTACGCAAATGTTTCATGAGCTGTCCTGGCTAATTTCCATCCTCTACACTGAGAGTACACTGTTTGTTGTCTTTTTACTAGAAGGTATAAAGTTGGTATGAAGGTCGAATTTAGTCAGTTCATCTCTGCTACACTTGATGTAACCTAACTCTGACCATGAGCACCATTACCATGACACCAGTCCAACAAACTGTTCTTTGCTTTAAATCCATCCCAGTACAGCAAACGAATCTGTTTAGTAGTTTTAGTAGTGAAAGATGTAGCTATGCCAGTGGCAGCAACATCAGGAAGAAGGGACATGAGAAGCTGTAGAAGTAGCAAGGGCTGAGAGAAGAACTTGCAAAGATGACCAGAGTGAATGTAACAGTGGAAATTAGAGCACTCGGAGCAGTGACCCCCAGAATAGGCGAGTGACTTCGGCAGATCCCAGGAACAACATCGGAGATCTTTGTCCTGAGAGTGCAGTTTTAGGAAAAGCAAAGATACTGCACAGGACCTTCAAGCTCCCAGGTCTCTAGTAGAGCACCTGAGCTTGAAAGATGGACCGCCCGTATGTCTATAAATTGTATCTAAAATTTAAATGTGTCTTTTGTCCTGTGTAGTTCCCATAGAGATTTTGTCTCCTGTTTTCCTCCTTCATAGGGCATTGTTTGATGCAGTTTTCTCCATATTACTGTAAAGTCTTTACCTTATTTAATAAAGTGCCTTGATACAACTGTTGTTGTGATTTGGTGCTACAGAAATAAAACTGAACCGAATTGAGCAATTTATTATATTGCACATAAGTAGAACCATGGCTCAATAAGTAATTTGGTTTATGTCTACAAGATCAACTCCTGTAAAAGGTTACATACCAAACAAGTCTGTTCCAAGGTTGGCGGAAATTACTAATCAACAGAGAAGGACACAAAGAAATTCATGGCAATAAACATCCCATGGAGAAAGTTGAGGTCAGACGTTTGAAAAATCCAGGAAAAAATATGGAACAGCTGTAAATCTGCACAGAGCATTCCATTTATGGGAGAAAGAAATAGTGAGATAAACCAGTGTTTATGTGGACTACAGGCCTTTGGTCTAACACATATACAGTTATTGATAAAAAGCAGCAACATACTGCAGAATATTTAGTGATAGTTGTATTCAGAGCTAAAATTTTGCATAACCATAGGGAAGAGGGAAATGTTAACACATTTTTCATGCTTTCTAGCCAAGGCTAATGAGATTGTCATTGCTGGTATTTAGCCATGAACCAAATCACAGTTGAAACTGAAACTTTGATTGAATAACAAGAACACAATTATGGCATACAAACTGAATAACATCTACCAAAGCACCACATGAATAAACAAAGATCAAAACTTACCCTCCCAAATTGGAAACTTTCATCTAGTATTTAAAGATGTCTGCAATGGGAAGACTTAAATCTTAGAGGCACTTCCAGACTCTAAAGCACCACCACTAGTGTAACATCAAAGATCATAAACAGGGTTATACCACATTCATTTTACATAATGTACAGGGTGAATTGTTTCTTCGTTACAACTTGTTACGTTAAATCTTTCTGAAAGCTTCAAAGTGATGAGGAGTAAAAAGTATGGAAATGTCTGCAAAGAGAGCAAACATGGGAGGCACAGACTGATATGCAAGGTCAGCTATTTCATTGCTTTTCAGTGACATGTTCCCAGTGTATACCAAAGCCAACGGAACTATTCAATTAGTGTTTCAGTTCAGTTTTATTTATCTAGTGTCAGTTAACAACAGATAACTCAAAGCACTCTCCTGCAAAGCAAAGATGTTACAATATTAGAGAAGGAAATTTTAATAATCAGATACTGTAGTTCCCTATAAGCAAACATGGTAAAGTTGGGGAGGAACAACTCCAGCAGAACTGGGATCGAGGACAGGCAGCAGTCTAGCATAAGAGTAGGATGAGTGGAAAGATGGCAGGGGGCATAGTGAAGCTATGAACAAAAAACTGGGAAAAATATGGGCTAAAAAAAGAGTAGACAGAACTTAATGTAAGTAAATGATACAGTCCTTACTAAATGTATTAATCTACCTGTCACGTAAACTTTAAAAATAAAGTTTACAGAGTTCACTAAACTGAATTCATGTTTTTATACCTCAATTTGAGCCGGCACACTAAACTTGAAGTTATAAATTAATAAAGCATAACACTCTGCCACTAAATTAATTTTCTATTTAGGAATGGATAAATATCTATAATTTGGCATCTTTTTCTTTTCTTTTTTTCTTTTAAAACAGTCATTGAAAGTTCATAAATAATTACAGTAATTACATTTTAGTATTAAAAATATAATTTCAGTTAAAGAGCTTGCACATTCTAACACATTAACTATTACAGAAACATAAAAAATGATTTTGGTAATTGCCAATACTGTTAATTTACTGTGCCTTTCCAAAGCATGAAATGAAAGCTGCAATCCTGCATTAAGAAGTTGCAGTACCAGCAGGTCAAGATAATAAAATTAAAGCCAAAATGTCACAAGTGACCAGGTAAGGTATCAAGTACATTCCAGGGTCCTTCTATGCTACAATTACGCTAGGTGGCTAATATGCATTTATATCTAAATTTGTTAGTAATGTCTGTTTCTTGTGATTATTTTCATGTTGGGTTGAAATAAAATTAGAATAAAATAAAAATAAAATAGCTTCCTCTGCTGGTACTGCAGCTTACTGCAAATTACTGCAATTTCCCATTTCACATTTTGGAGAGGCAAAGTGTGTACACAGTGGACCAGCTTATTATATGCTTTGCCATGATATTGTGTTGAATGTTTACCATGAATGTTTATCATGAACTGTACATGCACAGGAAGTGAAAACAAAGAACAAAGGAGTATTCAGCTCATCATGGGAAGTCCTGTGGTAGCCTTAATGGGTATGGCAGTATAGGTATGGCATTGTTTAAGGTCACATGATCTAAACGTACCTGCAAATGGATTATGTTTATGCCAATACAAAAATAGAAAAATACTTAATTATAGCACACATGGCTTCTGTTACAATTCACTAGGCAGAATCAGAAATTATTAAAACAAAATAACAATAAACATTATCCAGTTTTGATTACTGTGTTTTCATTGCATGTATTACAAATACAGTATTATTCTGTACTTCCTTATATAGTGTTAATTACAATGTTATTGTAATCAGTATGGATGATTGGCAAAAAATTTTTTGCCATGATTACATTTACCCCAAAAGACAAGAACGTGTGTTTATCTTCCTGTGACCATACTTGTGCTTAGATGGAATTATTTATTTATTTTGCATATTGTCACTGGGCAGTCATGAAAATCCATTAAAATTCATAATATTGAGGTCCTTGAATGTCTGCTTGGCCTTGAAATCTGACCAGAATACTTTGATGTCTGAACTGTTATGTTCAGTTTGTCTACAGTCACTCTCTGCAGAGTGGTACACTGCGATTTCAGACACTTATGAATCATCATTTTGCTCAGTGTTATTCCATCGTGGGTAGTACACTGTGTAGCAAATAAAAGATGATTATGTTCACAGTTTTGGAGAATCTAACCTTACAGTGTTGGGCTCCACCATTATGTTCTGTAGCTCCTGTCTGGTATCTCAGCCAAAGAACACCTTGTGAATCATACCTTACCTAAATGGTTATTGTCCTGTGTAACCAGCAAGCTTTTATCATCAGGACAGTCATGAAGAAGTGGGGTAGGCGGTGGGCTAGAAGCATTCCACTCCACAGACATGTTGCACACAATTAGCCAGCTGCAGAGGGACCGTATGGCTGTCATGTCTCCTGTTGTTCTGAGGTGAAGACAAGGGCTGTTTCTAGAGGCAGAATGCCCAGTAAATAGAGTAACACCCACCATCACTCTGCACCTACATACACACAATTGACAGCACACACACGTACACACCTCAAAATGCCACATTCTGTTTAGCACATTTAAAGCCCACACTGCAGCCCTAAAAGCTAAGCTTCATTGCCCATCTTTACTGCCATGCCCTGGTGTCAGGTCTGGGTCACATTTACAGGATGGCACTGGACTGCAATGGCCAGCTAAGTGGATAGTCCCTTTATATTATTTAGCAAATGGTAGCTCAGTTGTAATTTTTGAAACAAATCTCAAAAATATTAACTGTGCATAGTTTTAACGATTGCAATCTTTGTGTTTTGATGTGAGGGGTTGACCTGACTGTGCAACATGAGCATAGCCTGGATAATCTTCCTTTCTGATACTAAAAGCCTTTGCACACAGGACAAGTAAAATCTGTGAGAATATTTTGTGTATTAAAATGTGTTTTGGACTCACCCATGCTTAAGGCAGCTATTCACACCAGCTGAGTAATTTAGCAAAAAAAAAAAAAAACATGCACCAGTACTGAAAATACAATAACATGGAAATAGTAAAATAATGCTATTTTACCTCAAACACAGCTAGATGCTACTCCAAGTCGATCAGCTCTCTGAAATTATTTCTCTGCCTCCTCAGATCCCAACTCTTCCAACAAGAGCTCAAACTTGCGATACAGCCTCAGCTTTAGAATAACCAAATTTTACAAAATCGAGTTAACATAGTCTGTGAATTGTTTTTACTTCAGTCATTGATCAAACTTATCCCTAATCTTTAGGTCTTTTGATTTTGTAGGATAGGTCATCTTGTGTCACACGCAATAAATCTCCCTCTTGGTCAAATGACCCATGCAGTCTGGTGATCTGTTTTTGGGTCATTTGTCCTGAAAAACAAATGATGGTTCCATTAAACGCAAACCAGATGGGATGTGTCATGTTTCAAAAGAGGAACCCCACATGCAGCTGCCATCAATTTACCTTTTCCAAATTTCACAGACACACATGGCTGGACCCAAAAATTTCAAAATTGCACAACAAAACTAATGGTCTAAAGGATATTAAGAAAGCAAGGAATCACACCAATTAATTTCTGACAAGGCACACATGTTCATGAGGGTAAGATATTTCCAATTATCTATAAAACTGCCATCAAACGTCAGCATATCCAAGCAGTGGATACATTGTTTGGTTGGGGTTTTTTTGTTTTTTAATTGCCGCATAAGGCCTTATGTGATGATAATTTCCTTAAGAGATAAAATAGCTGTTAAGGAAAGAAAAACTCCTAGAATGAGTAGGTGTGAGCAAACTTTTGTTTACATAGTTGTATAATTCCTCATTAAACATCTGGAAGAAAAACAATTTCAAGCCAACGTGTTTTTAACATTTAGCGACCTTGTTCTTTACCACCTTACCTCCACTTGTGAACCAGTGAAATAACATCGCAGGGATGTTTTTCCTTGCATGCTGTGTATTCTATATACTTATATGCCTTATATCAAGGTGTAGAATGATTTAAGAATCTGCTGTAATATTAACATTTTTAATATTTAAACTAGCTCAAAGCTAGTCAGTTAAAATGCAGGACTGTCAGTATCATATTTTATGGCAAGACATCTAGTCATTACATGATAGATTAAAGTGGATTCAAAGGTTGTTGTGACAAATGGTTCTTTTAGTTGACATTGTCAGCATCAGTCAAGCCTATGGAATTATTTAAAGAGATGGTTTTTTGAATTAACTCAGCAGCCAAGTAAAAAAAATGGTGTCATGGAAACAGGAAACTATGAGTGAATAGTTCTTAAGGCTGAATTTGAGTAACAATTTGGCAAAAGAGAACAGAATAGAATAGATACTATTTTTCTCCAGTAGAGTAATGCGAATCATACAACTTACACTAAAATCCTTACAAGTCATATTTAATAAACAAATGGCAACTTTACATCTATGTTACGTGTACGTTGTTGACATGTTGTATATGTCACAAATGTTGTTTGTTAAAACATTTTGCTAAATATTTTTGGAACAGGCCCTCATGCATATCTAAAAATAAGTGTTGATAAACTATGACATTAATACTGCCTGTAATTACTTTGTCTTATACAATTAATAAGTAGCTTGCAAAGAAAAAGAATACATAAATATATAATTTTATTACTAATTTAATTGGTGTGTTTAGTAAATTAATAACCAGGAAGCCTCACAGCAAG
Organism: Simochromis diagramma; assembly: GCF_900408965.1. Lineage (NCBI taxonomy): Eukaryota > Metazoa > Chordata > Actinopteri > Cichliformes > Cichlidae > Simochromis > Simochromis diagramma. Next base: position 5,103,742 of record NW_024387414.1, read on the forward strand.
AAAGTCCCCATTTGGCTGGGCCCTTACTGTGTAGTGTTTGTGTGTTCTTTTTGTGTCTGTGCGAGTTCCCTCCTGCAGTCCAAATACTTGCAGTTAGATGGTTTAGAATAATTAGTGATTCTTAATTGCCCATAGGTGTGAATGTGAGTGTGAATTGTGTGTTTGTGTTAGCCCTGCGATAGACTGGCAGCTTGTCCAGAGTGTACCCCGTCTCTCAGCCTATGGAAGCTGGGATAGGCTCCAGGCCCCCGTTAGTTATAGTAATGCCCAAGAGTACAAAAAGTTGCAGTAAAGTCTTTATTGGCACACATTTATTCAGGCTCAGTTAAAACTGGAAGAGATATGCGAATGCCGTTGGTTTTCTCTACATATGCATTTGTGTGCGTATGGAATTTGTAATGTTTGCAATGCTGCAAAAGTAATTCTTATAATCCCCATGAACAAACAGCCAAACATAAATCTCAAACTTTCTCCCTTATGTTCTTTCTTCTGTCCCTTAGTTGAGATGTCAGTACTATCTCCAAAGTGACTGAGGAGAGGCAGTATGTGGTGTGACAGCCAGCCTGGGTCACAGCCCCCATTTCAGCAAATGGACATGACTTATTTGCAGGGTTGGGAGCTGGGGATGTGGGGTGAGGGCGATATTGACAGGATCATTTGCATGTCTGCCAAGTCACAGGAGAGTGGCTGAAGGGGAGCCAGTAGGGGATAGATGGGATGTGATGGCTTCTAAAACCACAAAATGATCATCTGTTCTCTGTGGATTGACCAAGTGCAAGTGACAACTTGGACAAACTCTGATGCGATGCCTTTGTCAGTCCAGAAGCATTTTTCTTCTGTGTTAACTCATTAACAGTTCTTTCTTGGAGAACTGGCAGTCATCATCACTTACAAAATGATCAGTTTGGCATTTTATGTCAATCTATTTTTGATTTTAGTTTTTCTTACCACAGAGGCAGCCTCTAAACCAGTTTGCCAGTAAAAATAAACAAAGGAAACGTAGCCTGCATACATAATTAGCTTTATTTGGCATGAAGAGTATGGGAGCAAAAGTGTTTGGCATCAAACTTTTGTTTTTATTGGTGGCATGATGGCGTGGCCATAATTGGAAACTGCAGTTTTGTTTATTACTTGTAAGCCTTGTAAGTCAAACAAGTATCACTGGACATAAATTTATATTACTTATTTTCCCTTTGGTGCTATCTTAAGACCCCATATCCAAGGCTGTCATTTCTTTAACACTCCTCTGGCATCCTACATCGTTTTTGTTGTTTTGTTGTTACTATGTTTGCAACCGGCTGCCCATGATGTTTGCGTTAACCTCTTAGCTATCAATTCATATGTTCTATGTGATTTATCATGAGGAATAATTTCACCATTTATCGCTTTTATAATTCATGATATAATATTTTGAATCTAAGTTAGTTGATTTCATTAACGCAGTTCAGGTCGGGTAGTTTAACATAAAATACTTTTGATGCCAGGAATGTTTGCCTTTCTTGGTTCCATAAATATTCAGTGGGGTTGAGATTAGGCGAGTGTGGAGAAAAGACTCCCCGGTGTTCAAGCAGTTCTTGGGAAGCTCCGAGGAGTGTTTTTGGGTCATTATCGTGCTCCAGTATGTATCCTTGCTCTGTGCTGCTTCTCCTTGGTCAGGGTGGAGTCGATTCGATGCAGGTGTGCAGAGTAGGCAGAACATCCCCAGGCTTGAATATTCCCACCACCAGTTTGTAGCATTTTGCTGCACTGCGGTATCATTTTCTCTCCTATTCATCTCCTAACATACAACTTTCTGTTGCTACCAGAAGTTTCAAATTTGGATTCTTCAGTAAATAGAACTTTTTCACACTGTAGTCACTGTTAAAGTATTTGTATGTCTTAGGCCACCGTAAAAGTATCCTTTCCTGAGAAATTCCTTACTTGGCCCCATTTTTCTCTTAAGAAAGCTTTTTGGGATCGATGGGAATCTTGCGATTTTGTGTGATCTTCTGATTAAGTGGTCAACAATCTGCTTCCATGTAAAATAGTGTAAATGTTTTCCCAATGAGGGATTTCTCTACAGATACTTTGACTTCCTCCTACAATTCAAACACATGTATGTTATTCACAATTCTAGATTGGCCATAGGTCTCTCTGTGTTTTCCCGGTGAGGGTGTACCCCATCTCTCGCCCAGTGACAGCTGGTATATACTCCAGACCCACCATGACCCTGAACAAGTTAACTCTCACATGTGCAATATATCATACTAAAACAAATACCTGAATCATAAATATCTATTGAAATTATCTAAAATATATCGTTAAATGAGACAGAGAATATTTTTTTCTTAGTTGCTATCACTTGCTGTCATTTTACATAGTTTTGTTATCACATCATAAAATATCTAAAACGCTTTTGTGTTACTTATAGTAAGATGTGTTCACAAAATAGACAACATAAGCATGGTTATTTTGTTGGCTTCAATATATATATATATATATATATGCATCAAACTGCCAATAAAAGCCACATAACTGCACTGTTAGGATTAAAAGGCCCATAGATCGACCGTATGCTGTAGCGATAGAAGGGTTGGTATCCCTTGGGTTTTTACAGATGCTGGTCAGCCTGTGCATCAGCCACTTTCTGGTTGCGCCAGGGTTTGTTTTGTTTACTAGTTTTAGTTTTTTGAGGACCAACCGTGAGGAAAGGGACCTGTTGTATTCATCTGTTCTATTTGTGTTATTGTTGCTTTTATTTATTTAACATTCATAAAAGGCAATTTATAACTGTCTCACAGCTGAATAGTTCAGGAACCAGACTGTGATTTTCTCTTTTTTTTTTCTCTGCTGTATTTCGCATAATACCCACTGACACAGTCATTAACATTAGTGTTATCAAAATACTGAAAAAGCAGGAGTAATTTGGAGCCACAGTTACACAAACATGAAACACAACTGTCTTCTTGCATTGTTTGCTGCTGCTACTGTTGAACAACTGAAACCATTTTTATGCATTTTGTATGCCAGGAGGTCATTTGTTTACAAAGTTGTCAGTTCGTTAATGGTGGAAATTTTTACTACTTAATTACTTATTTCAGGGTGTAGATCATTGTTAGAATTATACATTTTGTGTTAAAGCTACTCAATCACTGATTACTGCACGGCATGTGTTGAGGGCACATTTGTGCATTTATATACATTATGCATATTGCAACATTATGCAACTGTGTCATTTCAAAACTGTATATACTGTATATTCTGTGTATTTACTATTTCACTCCTATTGCCTGTTCTTATTGTCCTTATCTTCAACGTATGCTGCTCGGTTGTTTGTTAATCGCCCCTTGGGGATAAATAAAGTCTTCTGATTCTGATTCTGATATACATGAAGATTACAATCTATCCCAGTATGGATCATAGTATATGATATTCACTGGGGGTGATGTGGAGTTTAGCATCTTGCCCAAAGACACGTCAACATTCTGCATGAAACATGAAACTTGCAGTGTGTCAATCGCCAGCTCAATCCAGTATGACTTTTAGGTTGGTAGATGACCTGCTCTACCACCTGAGCAACAGCTGCCCCATAGTCATCCTGTCCTATGGTCATCCTACAGTGTTTATGCAGTGTACATTGTACACACATTGTAAACTGAGACCATCTTTGGTGACTTTAGTCAGAATTTTGACGATTCCACCAGTGAGCACATAGGACTCATCACCATGTTATTATGAGTCCTCAGTCCTCCAAATTTCATTTGTTTCTATTGACTTTATTCCTGTTGACATTAAAACATTAGGTAAAATAAGGGAGACAACATAAAATGGGGAAGTAAATCATTTTTAAATTAGCTTAGCATAGTTTGTCTTTTTTCCAAATTAAGTTTTTTGTTGAATGCACTACTTGATTTTTTTCTTTCTTGTTTCGACCTTCTTCTTTACTAGAATGAATATCCTAATGTGCCCCTGTAATTTAAAGTGTTAAGATCAGCAGGTCATTTTGTTTTGGTACCATTAGTCAACACAAAACAAAACTTTTAAATTATATAGCATGTCACTCGTAAGGAGACTTTGCCTGTCGTGTCACCACAGTCTAAGCTTTTCACATATATTCATGCTGCACTGTCCATTATGAATGAGTCAGGTCAACCTGTGGCAAGGCGGTAAACTATAAATTCTTCTACCCACAATCTATGGTCATTAATTCGTTTCAACTCAAACACCAGGGTTTTTTTTTTTCTTTTTTGTATTTTTTGCCACCACGCCTCTGATCTGTCCAAACAACTGTTGCAGTTTGTGCTGCAGAAGCTAATTGCATACACCTGAACAAAGATATATATATAATTATAAGAAATGATAATTTACTTAGAAATAGCACAAGCAAAAGAAACTTAATAATTTGGCATACTTCATTTTCTAAAAATAAACAAATATGAATAAACTATGATGCAATTACATGTCCATAGGATGCTATCTTTCTAATATCTGTTCACAAAAACAAAGCCGTTTAAACGACGATGACTTTTCTTGTCATAATCGGATGGGGTTTTTTTTGTTTGTTTGGTTTTTTTTGATGCAATCACATCTGGAAGTGTTGTAAAAATATCAGATGTTAATGTAACAATTAATGAATGAATCTAGGGTGTAATTTCTGTAAGGAGTTATCATACTGTAAGATGCAGAATTGCAGTTCTTTAGAAGGAATAATGCACATGAATTTTTTGCTGCATGATTTTTACATAGATGAGAATTTTCAGAGCTAAGTATGACATTGAGGTGGCTGTCACTACATTGTCATATTACCTTGTAACTACAGGCACTTGAGTGCTGATGAAAATAGAGTCCGTGTAAACACTGAGGACACTCTGTACTTCCAGGAAGCAGAAGACGCTCTTCAAGAGCTCCTTCAACATGTGGAGAGGTAAACCCTGTCCAGCAGAAAGGTCAAGTGCTTCAGAGAATGCAGGACGGAAACTGTTTTCACCGTCAATGCCTGTGTATGTGTGTGTTTTGCCTTTTTACACTCCACAGGACACACAGCCAAAGGCTAGCCAGCCTGTTAATGGCAAATCAATAGAGCCAAGAGTCCCTGGACTGTGTGTCTCAATATTTGGGGGCTGAACCAAAATAATAAGCCAGCATCTATCTGCAGAGCCTGACAAGGAAAAGTCGATACTTTTGTACTTGGGGTCTAGATTGATGACAGTTGACTAGCAGTTAGGTGGTGGGCTTCTTGGGCAAAATAGAAAAAGACAAAAGAGAAAGACACAAAGACAAGGAGACAACAAGATGTTAAGATGGTCTTATAAAGAGCTTAGCGTCTCAAAATCAGGAAGGTGATATGTGGCAGACAGATCATATCACACCAAGAAAAAACAAACAATCTGTCCGTTTGCTCTGGTTCCTGCTCAGTCTCTCATTCTTCTCTCTTGTTTTCTATAATACTGCAGGTTTATCCCCTTTATCGCTCACCTTTCTGTATTTATCTGTATAGGGCTTCACTTTCTTTAATGGAGGTCACCTGCTTTTCCACAGTGGAGCATCTTTTAAAGACAACCTTACAGCTTGCTGTGTCTCTTGGCTTAAAGTCTTAAGCTTAAATTTTTGCTTTTTGTGCTGAGAAATATAGACTCCCTCTGCAACTATAACATTTTTCTAAGAAGGATTTTTTTTTCTTTTCTTATATTTATAGAAACAGCCTCAGAAGCACCAACTGTCTGTGTGGGTATATCCTTGCTAGGATGTCTAGTTTCTCTGCGGTTTCTCTTCGGTGTAAAACATCTTGAATCACAGACAGTAATCCAAGATGTTTTTACTTTTTTATAGCAAAATCATATAGCATTTTTCAATTTTTAATAAATTATTTACCTCCTCATAATATTCAGCATTTGAAAGTTTGAGACACGAAAGTATAGTTCACATATAGGTAGCTAACATGAGAAATGGTTTCCTTTTGTTATTTTGTGTGTGTGCGTGCGTGTGCGTGTGTGTGTGTGCGTGTGTGTGTGTGATATAAAAACATCAGCTCCTGTGGCCAGCTCCTACACTCTTATCCCTCGTAAGTATTCATGTTACTGAAACTTGCTGGAGTACAAATACAGACAAAGATAGTCTTCAGGGAAGAAAGAACATTTGTTTTTTCCACTTCAGTAAAAGTAGTTGAAAAATGTATTACTTAACACAATGGTCTAAACTATCATTACACGTCCTTACTTTATGTACGTTGTGCTCAAAGCAACAACAAAAAAAGGAAATAAGAAAAGAAATAAAGCTATACAGGCTGTGCCATTTTAATGAAGAATGCTGCAGATGAGTCTAAGGGCAAACTGGCAAACAATTTCATGTCAATTATCTGAAAGGTTACTCTTCTTAATGTGTTTACCTTCTATGACATATTGCACCCTTGGACTTATGATTCTGTGAGTCAGAATAAAATTTATTTTTTTAATGTTCTGAACTACCATAAAGCAAAAGAACTGATAATGCCCTTTATTTAACCGTAAAAAAGTTATCTAACACACCATTGCAGTTTATTTATTGTAGTATTTAACATATGCAAATCAAAATTCTCTGTTTATAAAAGGGAGTTTAAAACAAGTCACCTTTAAACCTCGGGACAAACACGGGTCCTAAGTGGGATTTTAACATATCCCACAATATGAATATTATACTTTTGCTAGAATATTCTTGCAGGAAATAAGAGGTTGTTGTGATATCCAGTCTGATCTTAATTCTCAGTTTACAGAAGACTATCAGCAATGAGCAGTAGTTGTGGTTTACATCATTTTGTACATTAAACTGCACACATGTCAACTCCAGTTTTATAGTTCCTAACTACTGTATATTCAACTATGACTATAATCCTCAATGGTAAACAATATTTTCAGTCCCCGACACTATTTTCAATAGTAAAAGAAGCTGCAAGAAGTAGCGGTAAGGTTTGAAATACTTGGGGTTGATCATCCAGCAGAGCGGAAGAAGAGAGATGGAGATGGAGAAGAGTGTCAGGGGTGATTTGTGACAGAGGGATAGCAGCAAGAGTGAAAGGTTTACAAGATCTTAGTGAGACCCGATATGATGTACAGTTTGGACACAGTGGCCCTGACAAAAAGACAGGAGGCCGAGCTGGAAGTGGCACAGTTGAAGATGTAAGACTTTCATTGGGAGTGACCAGAATGGGCACGATTAGAAATGAGTATATCAGAGGGATGGTTCAGGTTGAGACACAATTAGACATGGTTTGGACACGAGCACACGAGGAAGAGTGGATCTGCCGGAGCCCACAGGAAAGATTCATGATGTAGTAAAGGACAATATGCAGAGAGTTGGTGCAAGAGAGGTTAGGCTGAGATGGAGGAGGATGAGCGGCTGTGGCAGCCCCTAAAGGGAGTAGTCAAAGGAAGAAGACCTGAGTGTTAACCTCTATAGAGGTACCGCTTGTTTTCCCATCATTTCTTTCATTTCACTGAGAAGCCTTTTGTAGGCTGCTGTAGCAGGCAATGGTGTGTGGGCTTAAGCACCAACTTACACACTGTGTGGCCTGACTTGAAAACATCCATGGTTGTGGCTGAGTGGCAAGTATCAATGTAGTATCAATGTGCTGCACTTTTGGTGACACCGAGCTAGTTGTACTTTGAGATGCTTTTGGTACCATTCCAAATTGGTCTTGACACAATCCAAGCCTAAACACAAATTTAATTACTTCCAAATAAAGAAAACGTTCCATAATTCATCTTATTGAAGTAGAAATGAATGATATTGACATTACTGTGGTATTGTAGTAAAAACAATACAATATCTGAACCAATTGCAAGATAAGACCATCGTGGATAGCTGTGACAAATTCCTCTTTAATGGCTTAAGAAAAACAGCTACACATTCAATACATTTTGGTTTTGGATAAAATGTAAGAGAAAACTTATTTATATCGTTGTTAAAATTAGGAGAGCAAGATTTTTCTGTTTTTTCTGAGCTATTCTTTGTAACAAAACCATGTATTTTTTTTAATCTTCAAAAGCTTGCAATTTGACTAGTAATTGAAATTATTTACTCAGTTGAAGTATGTTCTCATTGCTTGCTGAGGATGTAGTACTTTGTCAGAAGAACTGCTCAACTGCTCCAGCAATCAGTTCAGGGTCAGCAAGCATGGGTCCAAACTGCTGTTGGATTGCTCCTTGAAGGGCATCAATCAGTGGCTGACAGAACTTAGAGACTGGGCAGCAGTGGTCAATCTTCACAGTTAGGAGAGTTATGCTGGGCACTAGCCAACCCATATGGACATCTCTCTCTGCATTATGTTAAGGCCATTGACCTCAGGCTGATCGATGAAACTATAGCCAGGAAAACAAGCAAGACTCAAATGAACAGAAACAACTTTTTACCGTCTATGTTAGTATAAATTGTTGGAATCTCTGAGAAGAGACTATTGAATAATGTATATTGTATTAAGGTTATGTATGCCAAAAAAATAAATGACTTCAAGTAGACTCGATTGTACACAAACACCACAAATCACTTGCTCAGTTTATGTTTAGTTTCCACTCGGGGGCCTAAGTGGAATGGAAAACGTTCTCATAGCCCCTGCTTTGTTGTCTTTAACAAGCCTTTGACAAGCCTCAGTATTCCACCTGATATCACTTGAACAAATGAGTTGGAAGGTAAATTCTTAAATGCCTTTGCAGCTGACGTCCTAAACAATCATCTTCATCAACGAGAGAGGCTACCAGCACCGTCTTCACCTCCACTTGCAATACTTCTTCCTAATCTTTTTCATTATTACTCACTTCCACTAAGAACTCAAACTTCCATTAAAGCCAAAAGGAATGATAAAATATAGAGAGAATAAAGAGATAAACAGTCAAATGTAACATAAAATGGTGAAATTGGAACTTTTTGTATGACAGCAGTGATGGTTTTTAAATCCAGATTGAAAACGCATTTTTATTCACTGGCTTTTGAGTCAGTGGTTGACTGACTTGTATTTTATTGTTTTCGCTATGTTTATTATTTTATCGTATTTATTATTCTTATGGTATCTATTATGTTTCTGTTGTTCAGCACTTTGGTCAGCCTTGTGTGTTTTTAAAGTGCTATATAAATAAACGATGATGATGATGATGACAGTTCAAAAACTGTTTAATGCCTTCGTCACAGGTGAGTAGAGAGTTTGAACAAGGCATTTAAATAACTAACCATTCCTGTACCTGGCTTCCTGTTGCTCTGATCCACTCTCAGTGTTATTTCACTCACTGTAAATGGCTTCAAATTTGATGCTTGTCAGATCAGTAATTTTACATTGCTGTCCCCTTGTATTAATATTTAGAGTAGAAAACACGCCTCCTTATTTGTTTTGATCTCCCTTCCAGACCCTACAAACACGACTCAGGCTTCATTACTCAGATGATAATGTGCAAATCTTGATTTGAGTAGCTATCATTTAGACAGCTGGCCCTTTTAGGCTCTCCTATTTGATCTTTCCCATGAGATTGCCTTATCTTGCTGGTTTGATGTATATCCAGATACTTGCCACCTAGTTGTCTGTCAGCACCATTCTGAACCAATATGGATCACATGCTCTTTGTGAAGAGCCTCTGAAGATATGTTCAAATGCATGGATTCTCGTTAAAAGGCCTAAATAATGGACTCATTTGACTAAAGGCTTTAATGCCCGCTTATCCTTGAAAATGAGAAATAGGCAAAGGATTAAACTCACACTAAAAGAATTGCATGTAGAGGCCTTTTTAATATGCCATCCTTTTCCTTTTTTTCCTCTTTTTTTTTTTTTTACAGCAGTGTGAGGGTAGCAGGGGATTTGAGGCGGGTTGTCCTCATTTTCAACAAACGATGCAGCTGCATGAACAAAGGATGAAGCTGAAATTATCAATGCAAAGTAACATGAGACAATGGTGCTTGCGTTTCACTCAAAACACAATTGAAGCACATGTGTACCCACATAAATACTATGTCCATGTCTGTGCATACACGCACAAAGGAATGCACTCAACGGGATACGCGCGCACACACACACACACACACACACACACACACACACACACACACACACACACACACACACACACAGACTTTCTCACCAAAGCCATTGTTTCTCATTCAGCCTAAGTTGTCCAATCAATAAGACCACGTACAACTCTTTGCAGCACATTATTAGGATTGAAATACGCTACTATCAGCGTTTCTATGCTTTGACTGATACCTCTCCCTTCAAAGTCCGAACAAAGAGTCTTGATCGTGTCCAGAAGCCTGGGCTGTCTCTCTCTGGAGCAAAGAATCCAAGGCGGTACACTGCCATCTTGTGAGAGAATATAAGGCAGGCTAACAAGCAGCAGTGGCATGCAAATAATGAAAGATTTCCCTGTCTAATGACCACTGAAAAGAGATAGTGGCAAACAGTTGAGCATTTTTGTCTTTTAGCCTTTTTAAGCATTGTCTCTGTCACTGCTAAGGAGCTCAAATGAAGCCTCATTTACTGGCTCTGTAAAACCACCTGAGCATACACACAGACGGAGAGTGAGAGAGAGGACATACACACATTCAGGTACACAGCCATGCTCACGGGTGAGTCAGAAATGTAATATCTGAGCGGTTTTTACCAGAATAGAGGCTTTAAGCCTGGATGAAAGGCCCACTCTGAACTCTTTTGATGTGCATTAGCATGCTAATAGCGCGCTGCCTTTGTTAGCCTTCTCATCTGTGAGAATGTCAAGGCTAATCTGTGTGATTCCTAATGACGGCAATGGCTTGATAAACACTGCGCCCCATGTTTTCCCTTAAATCTGTCAAGGTGGCAGTGGAGGGAGTGCTTTGGAGGATAAGCACTTATCAGATTTCTGGCTGGCCAACGCACTGAAAAGAAAAAAGAACATATTTCACAATGCCCTTTTTCAGGATTTCCTTTTCTCCCTTTCTTTGTCTTTATTATCTTTTTTCCCCTTTCTCTGTATTGTCTGCACTGCACCTCTGCAGAGTGCTCTGTGGGATCTGTTTTATAATTTTATAATTCTCACTTTTCTTTCCAAATAGTTACTTCTCTGTCCTATTTATTTCCTTTTTGCTTCTATGTGCCCTCTGTCTTTTTTTAATGAGTGGACCATGTCATATTATCTTTTAGTGTTGCATAGCTTCCCAAGACTTAATTAAATTCAGCATTCAAGGGTTTTATTTGTTGCATACCAGGCAAAACTGTAATTAAAACAAACTGCAATTTTATGGGTCCAGTGAAACGCTAGCCACACGTCATGCTGATGTCTTTGATGGTTTAATTTGAACTTTCTCTCTCTTCTTCAGATGCCGTAAAAACAAACAAAAAATAAATAATGAATGGAGATAAAGATTTGCAACACAGAGCTCTTATTTTTTTTCAAAGTCTCTCACGATATCCATAAATAAACAATCCTGAACAACAATCCCAAATCCCAAAACATAAATGTGCTGAAATCAAGTTACCAAAAGAAATGCTTATTGTTCATATAAAGGCATATAAATAACATTACAGATAATATAAATAAATAAAGGTCTTTGCTGTATACACCTCTTGGACCACATGCCAAATAAGGTTATTTTTGCCTGTATGACCTTCCTCTGCATCCATATTAGTTATGACTCATGACACTATTGTCCAGCAGAGCTAAACTCTGGACTTTAAACAGCCCATCAAACCAACTGCATAGGAAGATCACCTTGCATCTTACTAATTACATTTTAAACATTTTATTGAGCGTTTGAAGCAGCAAGAGAGACAGAGGAACAGAGTACAGTAATAAGATATACAATATTTACAATAGAATACAAGTATACAGTAATATACAGTAGGATAGTGCAAAATATAATATCGAAGAATTATTAGAATTGCAAAATATACTCCTTCCAAGTAGCACTAGAACTAATCATTTTCTAAAGCCCTCAAAAAGTAGAAGGGAAACAGTGTCCAGGGTGGATAAATCTGAAAATATTTGACCATGCATTTTAGCTGAGATAAGGAAAACAAAGCCTTTGGAAAATGATGACATAAGCCTAAACAGATAGTCAATGCATTTAAAGTGCATACAGAGGTGACCGTCAGCTTTCTCTAATAACAGGAAAACTGTCAAAGCATAGGCCTTTGGCTAAGGAAGTTTTGTCGTCCAGAATCCTTTGTATATCATAAGTGGGATTCTAATCAGCTTTTTTACATGCATAAGCATGGGTGTGTATGGCAAGCACTACAAACAAGTAATAGAATGGGCTAATCAAGTGTCAGGTGTGGTCAGGATATGGGGAGATTACTGATTTCTGACGCATTGTGTGCATATTTATAAGAATGGGATTACTTGCATCTGCACGTCTGCTAGGGTCCACTTGGGTCTGAGTGATGTTACTTTGACATCAGTCAGTGAGTGTGAGCGTCCGCGTAGATGTCTGTGTGCCTGCCTGTTCTGTGACCACATGGACTCATCCCCGGAGAATTTACATTACAATGCACCAATTACGCATGCGCCACAGGCAGCAGACTTCAAAGAAGTACAACAGCAATGGCTATTCGGCCATCGGGTCTCCAGCTGTCTGTGTCTGCAACAGAGTATAATGAAGGCTAAGTGAAGTACTGCACAGCTGAAAATGTAAAGCCTTGATTATACTCCATTGCAGACAGGGACATACTTCTTTGAAGACTGCTTGAAGTCCACAGCCTAAGGTGCATGCGTAGTTGGTGCATTGAAATGTTAATTCTCTCTGGACAGGTCTTTATGGTCACCGATACCCTGCAAGCATGCATGCATCTGCACAGAACTTCACACTCACTCTGTCATGATGAAATTTATGTCATTTGGACCCAGGTGGTCCCTAGCAGATTCACAGATGCAAAAGTATAATCAAGGTTTAGAGGTATCCTTTGGTGGTTGTAACCAGTATTAGTGGTATGGAGGATTTTTATTTATTATTATTTATTATTATTTACAATAATGCTTTGCTGTTTTGTCTGTCTCTCTTTCAGGTGACTAGATGTAGAGCACCAGCAAATTCTTCTCAAAGTTCAGAGAGAGAGGAATGATGCAATTTAATAAATATAGATGTAAACAATGCCAGTGCCTGTCAGAAAAGGTTAGTTTAGTAATGATGGACATAGACAGTATGAAAAAGGGATGTAGATTAAAAGAATTAAGCCAACAGAAGTCCACCATATGGTGATAGCTGTGGTTGCAAAAAGATTTCCGGGTCTAGTGTAAAACCTTGTATCATATTTGTTGCCAATGTCAAGGAAGCACAAAATTTGTTTATGTGATTTGTATTTGAGATGTTATCTTTGAATTATATTTGTCATCAGGGTGAGCAGAGCCCTGCTCCTTTAAACTAACTAGCCTGAGCAAAAGACATGAAAAGTGATGCAATGATTTCAGGCTTTTGAACATTTTTTTTTATTTAAACAAAGGGGGGGGAAATACATGTCCTGGAGACTTCAGCGTTCCAGATATCATGTTGTTTATTTTTCCAGTTGACTTTGCAATCTTAAACGTAGTAAGCTGATTAATGTCTCAGTGCAAGAATTACTGCAACATCGCAAACAGTACCTGAGGGTACAGGTAACAAATATGAGATCCAGTCTAATAGAGATTTTTTTTTTCTTTTTTTCTTTTTTTTGATCAACAGAAACAGAAGAATATGTAAATTTAAACAACTAAATTGTTGGTTGGATGATGACAGAAAGCATGGCTCACTCCTTATAAAATGCCGGCTGTGCTGCACAATTTGCTGACTGAATAAGGAGGGAAAAAACACATTTACATATATCCCTAAAGTCCAGTGAATTCAGTGAGGAGAGAGATCGTTATAAAATAAATCAGAAGAAATTAAAGTTGTCAAAATATCTACTAATGTTGCATTTAACTGAATCCATCAAACAACATTTCTTTCACATTATAAAAAGATGTTTTGGTGAAAGTGTAAAAGGAACATCAATTTTTTTTTCTTTTGTACTTGATTTCTTTGTCACTTCCCTGCACTTCCCAACTTTTTCGTTCATAAATTTTTTTCAACATCAATACAGTGAAACTTTGAATTCTTTCCACCGTTTGTTCTTCAAGCCACACATTAACTCGCACCATCACTCTTACTTCCAGTTTCCAGAAAAGTCTTTATCAACCACCTGCTGGTTCCACTCCATCCCAAGTAGAACAGAGTGAAGATATACTGAGTTTGTGAGGTCCATAATTACATGGGTATTTATTTTGTATATTTTCCCCGTTGTGGTGAAAACTGTCTTTGTGGTTCACTCCTAACTGGAGTCAATAAACAATATCATTTAGATTTTGCATGCATGTCAGTTTTAATCAAACCTTGCCGGACAAAGTCCAAACTGACAGAGGTTCCTTTGATTCAGATCTCCAGTGATTTAATGAGTGATATGTGAATTGACATGTGACTACTGTCTGCTGTCTCTGACTTTCTGCCTCTCCCAGAGCTTGCCCTTGCCCAAGGTTTGTTGGTATATCAGGCTGCAGTAACAGTCAAGCTAATGCCCTCTATCAACACCTTATTATCAGTCGCGCTCCATGGTCCCCGCAGCAAATGAAAACTATTCCAGTTGTGCCTAATGCCTGTGAGTGGAGGCTATCTACATGGCCACACAGGCTTAACAGGGACAGGTAGCATTTAACACCCGGCCCACACAAATATTATATTCCTGCTCTTTATGGCTGCAGTATGCTGCCACATTACGAGCCAAAGAGCAGAAATTGGATAAAAAAATTAAAAACCTCTCAACCTCAGCAGATGGAGCTGAGGAAAAATTAGACTTAATGTGTGTGTGTGTGTGTGTGTGTGTGTGTGTGTGTGGGGGTGTGTGTGTGTGTATGTGTGTGTCTGTTGCTGAAGTGGAGGATTGTAGCCCACCCACCACCACCTTGATTTTAATGCCAATAAAAGCGCGGCGTGCTTCAGCAAACACAATGCCAAGGTTAACACAGAGATTGAGAAGGCCGATACGGTCACTCACGCTGGGCTGAAAGGGAACCCTGATGGGTTTTCATTTCCAATGTTCATCTTGTTATCTTTAATTGTTGAAGAATGGGATGCTGCTAGTCACAGCCTGGGCCTTTATAGTCTGAGTGCGTAAGCGGCAGGCATATTGATGCTCTAGGTTGGAGGTGGAGTGGGACAGCAGATGTGAATCTATCTATGTGGGAGGTGGGAAAACTGTGTATTGCCACCGTGAAGGAATGTCTGAAGTAGGGTAGGTAGATGGGACATAATTATAAAAACACTTGCAACGTCACGCTCTCGTCCGCATGACGGATAGAAATGGTGCTGATTAGGTGCAGAAGCAGAAATGACAGTAGTTGAGAGATGAGAAAGCACTGAGGACGCACTTTTTGAAACATGAGTTTATGCACTTACACATATACACGTGTACACATGGCTGCACTCATACATAAACAAGCTCCTCAGAGCGCTTCTGTTAGAGAGTGTGAACACGAGATAGGTAATGAAAAGGATATTGATTTAAGAATGTATTCAGCTGAAATTCTTGCATCTCCCAGCCTGCCCATTAATATCATTATTGCCAATGGACTGCATGGCCAAATGCTGTTAACATTAATCTCTTGTGGGTTTTACCCACACAACCATTATTCATTATTAACAGGTTGGATTGAGTCAGTATGTGAGCAATATCACCATAATAGCTTTGTTCAGATCTATTCTGCATTCTAGGCTCTTACTTCTCTGCACATGCTGTGTGACATCATTGCTGCAAAACACAGTTATAATTTATCAGTGGTTGTATCAATCAAGCAGCCTCAGAAAGAGCTCAGTGGAACTTTTATCAGTGCAGATATACTCAACAACATCCACCCACAATGTTATCATCAAAACATTAGATAAATATACTAACATGTGACAGAATGGTGTGTGATTCAGATATTTGTATGAATAAATCTTAAAGTCCAAATCTTTAAATTAAACTGACTCTAGTAAATCACCATTTACACCCAGTGAATCTGTTTTTTTAGCTGTAAAGATCCCCCAATGAGTGCACCACCATCACCTCAGGAGTACACTGCAAATTATGTTGTAGATAAAAAAAAAAAAAATCTAAATACATAGATACATATAAATGATCAAGAGTTTTCCAGTTCTTGCATCTGTCTAGTTTCCACTTAACTGATTTTCACCAGGGCAGTATGATGAGGAGTTGGTCAGCCCTATCACCCCACAACAAGAGGGTCCTAGGCCGGCTGGGGTCCTTCTGCATGAGTTTCAGTTTGTATGTTCTCCTTCTGCCTGTTAGAGTACTCCAGCCTTCCCGCCACAGTCCAAAGACAATGTTAGTTTAATTAGTGATTCTAAATTGGTTGTGGGTGTGAATCTGAGTGTGAACAGTTGCCTGTCTTTTGTGATAATGCTGGCTACCTGTTCTGGTATGGCCTATGACAAATAGGATACATGGTATACTAAAGCATCATAGTATGGATAAATCCAACACATTCACTTGCTTGGCTTTCAGAATTATATTTATGCAAGGAAACCAAACAAAAAAATTCCACTCATTCTGATGTATGCACGTCTGTGATACAGAGAACTCATCGTGGTTCATGGTCTAAGTCGACTTCTTCATACAAACATGTTATCCTTTATGCATTTTTTTAAATATACAAGCTATGTTTTTAACTTAATCGAAATATGTTTGACGTTCTTTTACAAGTCATACACAGTGTGTTAAAATGCTATCAGCAGAAGTAAAGAAGTGACTGGAATCCTAATGTGGCTTGCCCATTGTCACAGGTGTGACAGCGGTAGCCATGTGAATTGAAGGGGAAAGGTCATTTCAAGTAACAAACAGGCTGCAAAGGTCTCAAAGGGTAATGGAAGGGCAAGTTAGAAAGACTCAAAGTGTGTTATTTGTGCACACACAATGTGGTGCACACATGTTGGACCTGCAAGCAAGAGAAAATTGTTTCATAATATCAAAAAATCTAAACTCTAAAAATAATTTAGTACCCGGAGATTCACTTTACTTTGTGGATTAGCACATCCTTCATGCTCAAGTGTAGCTATTAGTCTTTGATACATCACAGAGAACATTTGATTTCATCTTCCTCACCCTTTGGAAATTGGAGAAAAGTACCGAAAATGCCTTTTTACTTTTAATTCAGAGGCTTCTAGGCTTCTGGGATTTATCTATTTTAAAAAGGTTGGTTTTTGTCATTTATTTATATGGATATTGAACTTTAAGAGATGGAGAAGAAGAGCCAAACGCACGCATGGAATAAGAATATGAAGCTATATCATTGCTGTCTTTTTTTAAAGTTTTTTTAAAAAAGAAAAAAAAAGAATAACTTTAATCATCACATTGAAACTGCAACTTATATTCATTAGCGTAAAAAACATTGCAAAAGAAAAAAGAAAGAAGCTTAAATTATTAGGTATTTGTTCCATGTTAGTCTTTTCCACTATAGACTTTCATAATGAGCTGTAATAAATACATGCCTCAAGTATAATTGTTTAATTATTACCATCAGTGCCAAAAATTCTATCTTTAGATTTCAATTAGTATGAGACCCTTGGCCCCAGAGACTTACTCAGCAGACTTAGCCTCTGGAGACAAAGTTGTTTTGGAACAAAGCAAGAGCAAATATCCAGGCCAATATTTCTAATCGTCAGCCATTGTTTATTTATTTCGTTTATAAATGTAACTTTTCTCCAGTTACATTTATCGGGGGAGAAAGCTAGGATGGTCAATGGTTATGCATTGCAAATGCCATGCCAGTTTTGTTCTCCACATGGACCGCAGCTTAAACCTAGTTGGCCAGTGGCACTCAGATTACAGACTGACTATAAAGGACTATAAAGTGAAACCATAGAGCTTCATAGTATGGAGTGGGGTTCAGAAACGTTTATATCTGCTTAATATAAAGGTGAATTCTGGTTTGTTTCATCCTGGCAAATTTTCAAAGTAGCCAGTTTCTGTTTTAATGTTTGGTAATAACACATAAAAATTCATAAACATTCAATACTATTGTATTTCTTTAGAGAAACAAAAATGTTCCAGTTTATTATTATAGTCCAAACGTCACTGGTGATATTTTATCCTCTTTATTTAAAATGAGCCTGTTGTGTATGTCCTTATTTCTTATATCAGAATGTGGCATCATATGTTATTGTTATGAAATATGCCTAGAATTCCACATGGCAGCTGTTTGTCAGCTGTTCATGAATTTAATTTTACACAACATACTTGTGAAATCTAACTGTCTGAATTTTTACTACTATACAGTTATCAACACAAGAATAACATTTTACTAGTCACATTACCTTCAGTATTTTCCCACAGCAGATATTTTTACATTTTACTTGGTACCCTAGCCCATTTCCCACATGTGAATGTTAGTATATATTCCTTTTGTGTGCATTTAATATTAATATTTGTAATATTTACATAGAGAGTTGTTTATATAGAGTTATTTTGGTGTCATGGTGTAATGATGAATACCTCGTTTGTGTACAATAAAAGTACACAAACAATAAAAGTGATTCTGATCTGATGTTCATATTAACAGGTGATAAGCTGTGCAGCAAACTAGTCCATTTTCAAAGGGGTGTTAGTTCCACACCCGTTTTTAAGGTAACTGATGACAGAAGAAAGTGTGCGTTTAAGGATGCTGACCTTATAGAATTAAGAGCTAAAATGGCTTGTTTCAGACTCTGATTGATCTGCTGCAAGAGGCTGCATAAAGAGCCGGTATGAGATTTTTAAAAATTCTTATTTAACTATAATTTGTGCAAAGCTAGAGTTCCAGAATAAATATATAAAGCTCAGTAGGCTGCATGAAATTAAATAACAATTCGAAATGAATTATGAACAGAAGTACAGAGAAGTAGACTAAACTGGAAACTGTCAGACTCAATATCTTTTGAAAACTAGAGTAGCCTGATTCAGCTTCTTGTATTTCCTTAGTGACAAACTTGTTCTCCTCTGAGGTTTATTGTACTGTTTTGAAATCCTTTACAACTCGTGTGATGGTGTTCCTTACACCTTCTTCTCCCTTTCAAAATCCAGTTGGGGAGTTGCTTTCCTCCTGGAGATGGAAAGTCTATGACTGCAGCTCATATGAGAGAACTACCCTGCTCCAGGCCATATGTAGTTATATTGCACAGTGTAGCAGCAGATGTCAGCCTTGGAAGGAGACACTTAAGCTGTCATGGCCTGTCAAATATGAACAGCAAGCAATGATGAATGATGACCGCCCTCACAATATTGTATGCTGTGATATTATCATGGATTTAAAGCCAAATATGAAGAGTTTTCTGTAATCAGTATATTGTATTTGTTACTGAAATGCATTTGGACAAATATGAAAAAGTGCAGATAAAACTGACTTTTTTAGTATGTCAGGTTCAAAGCCTGGCCAAAGCTTTGAACCTTTTTACCCCTCAGCCATAAAAAAGGCTTGTGGGGTTTTGTCCACCAGGCGGACAGCCAAGCAGGTGGCCACGTTTGTGGCTGTGTGGGCATCCAGGTGGACTGGCAATATGGGTGTCTGGGCGGACGGGCATCATTGAAGCACAAGTTTGTGAATACCTTGATGAAATCTGGAGGATTGGGAGGATCTGAAACATGTAATACATGCAAGAATACCCTCAACCACATTGTTCATATTGATTGGAATTGCCTGGAATTTCCCCTGGGATCAATAAAGGATCTGTCTATCTATCTAGTCAAAATTCGTCAGTGAAGATAAGAATTTTCATGGGATTATCACAACGGAGTATTAATTGCTACTGGAGGTATCAAGAATTTTTATGAATCAATATTAAGAGTCTAAATACTTGAAGTCTTTGCCTGAGTTAATATGAAAAATTATATGGTCAGTAACCTTTATAAGAGTTACTCATAAAGGTTAGTGTTAAATGAGGAGTAGAGATGAGTAGCTTGATTGATGTGTCTTATTCTCCATATTCCATGAACACAATTTATACTCTGATGTCGGTTCTTTAGAAGGCAATTCTTATAAATGTGATATATACAGAGCAAGGAAACATCTTAACAAGCAAGATAAAATGTGTTCAGGGTCAAGTCCTGATAAATTTTTCACAGGCTTTTTTTTCCTTCCAGCTCTATAATATTTTATATATATTTATATCTCCCCTGTGGTAGAAAAAAAGACCCTATGATTGTCTCCCCACTGTGTCATATTCTGTATTACTCATACATTTCCCCTCCCCATATGAACAGTGCAGTATATCCCACTGATATGGTTTTGAAATCTTCAACAAGCCTGCATCAGTGCAACTGTGATTCACTCGTAGCTTTGTCCACATCCAAGCAATTGGAAGCATGCAGCTGCATCTTAGATGCTCCTCTCACAGCATTGCTTTTAATCTGTGAAAAATTTCGCCACTATCATGGTGCTAACAAAAAAGCCCTAGTTAACTGAAAGAATAACCTGCAATCTATCCTTTAAGTGAATAATATTTGCGCTCTTTAATAAAGAGATTATGAAGCTGTGTTTAATCATTATATCAGATGGTATTCTGAACAAATAACCATGACATTTGCACCAGCTGAGATGATAAGAGTTCTGTTTCATCTCTATTCGCGTCCAGTTTACCATGATATCAGGCCCATTAAATCCTATTTAGTAAAAAAAGTCAGCTTTTGTTTTTTTTGTTATTTACCCCTGCCTACATCAAAGGGACAGCTACCTTTATCTTTTGACCCACTTTGTTGCTGGAATTTGCCTCTTGCAAACACCAATCTTCCAACAGGCTGCAACAGCAAGTTTGTGACTGTGGAAGACTATTTTTTTTTTCTAACTAAAATTATTACATTTGGCATTTGTTTACCATTTGTAAATGCACTGTTTGCACCTTTTGGCCTAAGCTCCTTCTGCTGTTAGGAAATGGTCGTGTGCAGCTGAAATACTAACCGTAACTTTGTTGCATATAACACACTTTATGAACCAAGTCCTTTGAAATAAGCCCTTTTTTAGATCCACTACATTTCTCTGGCATTAAAATAGAGCTATTTACAAACCCTACTTGACTTTCAGTGAGTTCCTCTTTTGGATGAAAATGTTATGCTGTCAGAAACATTAAGATCTACACATACAACAAGCTTCTCCAGCGGCAATCATGAATTACTTTTGGCAGAAAAGCAGAAAAGCAAGCACTGAGGGGATGGCAGGGCTCACTGATGTATTTTGATGCTCGCATATATGAGAAATACTATATCAAACCTCTGAATTAACAATTCCTATAAGACAGTAAGCCTCTGTGCACTTCCTGCTCTCTATTCACACCAGGAGTTCGTGGTTCAGATCATGAATAAGACGCAGCTCATTTTTTGATGTTGGTCTTTCTTCTAAATGGCCCTTAAATCCTGCACTTCACTTTTCTCCCCAGTGAATAAGAATCTGTTTCTCTTTTTCTTTCTTTATTTCATTCTCCATCTTCAGCACCCTCTCTCACACAGTGATCTACAAGTTGAAATGGAGTGTGTGGTTTATGTGTGTTTGTGTGTGTGTATTACAACCCCTCTTTTACTGTGAAAAAGTGGTTTAACAGGCCATGTCACATGGTGGGCAAGTGGTGGATTGAGGCGCCCCGACACACGATAAAGCCTGTCAATCTCTCGGGCAGTGTTGGTAGCCATACGTCACCTCATGTGTGGCCTGCCGACACACATACACAAACGTGACAGCACAGACGAACACACGCAAAACGAAATGCTTTAAACCTGCTACACCTAAAACTTGTATTTCTGAGCCTGCCTGCCTCCTCACACAAAACTTGGAGGCTTAAGAATGTTAGATCCCCAAATATATAAAACTGACACTTTTCTTGCGCAATGCATATTTCTCAGTCTCTTCCATTTAACTTGCATGATCCTTCCAACCCAGCAACTACCAAGAAAGAGGCCCTGTGGAAAGTAGCATTAGCAGCAAACAGAATTAAATTCAGACATAGAAAATCACAAAAGACAAAAATATAGTTTATGTTGCTTATAGTCAAACGTGGATATTTGTTATAAAAGAAGTGCAACTATTTTATTTGCATACCAAGCTGGGAATTGCAGTGCTGTTTTTTTACTGTATTAAATATAAGTTAGCAACCAATATCTGTAATGGATATTATGCTAAAACTAAAGAAACAGCTGGAAGTTATATCGAATTCTCTTTTTTTCCTCATCTAATTTTTCAGTCTCTTAATACTCTATGATCCTCGGAGAATATGTTCTAAGGGCAAGCTTCAAATTGATAAAAAAAAAAAGAAAAATATTATACTAAACTGTTTACATCCATATTTGGGAAGAATGGTGTAACAAACTTCAGTCCATGATATTTGTTTTCATTCATGCAATGTCTACAAAAGTGATCTACAAATATGTTTAGAAAAACAGCTGCTGGCAGAATACAATAAAAACCCTATACTAAACCCTATTATCATTTAAACCCTATGTTTAACTGAAGCAATCCTCATATAGTGAAACTGAGATCATTTCGAATAATAAATGTTCAGCTTGAACATTTTACAAAAGTTGGAACTGCAGCATGTTTACCACTGTGTTGCATCATCTCTATTTTCAGAAGCACTAACTGCAATACTGCAAGTGTTTAGGAACTGGGAAGATTAGTTGCTGTAGTTTTAAAAGCCAAATGCTTTTCCTATTGTTTCCTGATATAGGATTTTCTGTGCAGTTCACAGGCCTCTTTCATCTGCATTGGTGTTCCAATCTGTGAAAAATGGATAGCGGGTTACTACGGGGCCACAAACAGAATATGGTTTGGTTGGCCTAAAAAATAATAAGCGCGACCTTTCCAAACAAAAATACTTTCTAAGCGGCAGCTCCAACACCCATTAATTGTGACTTCATAGACCTTTCTCTTTTCTCCCATCCCTGATGCGCAAAAATGACTTGAAATTATGATTGGCCAGACAGCAGGAATTTATTCCTCTATTCAAAGATGAAAGATTTTTTTAAGTACTTTATTATGTGTATACGCAAATCACTTTATTAGGTTCACCTGGTCAAACACCAGCACCTCATTGCCTTTAGTTACATAGACATAATCAAGTTGTTGCTGAAATTCAAACCAAATGTCCAAAGGGAGAAAAAAACAGAGGGACAACATTATTAGAGCCAGACAGGGTGATCTGTGTATTTGAGAAACTGCTGATCTCTGATTTCCCCACACAGCCATCTCCAGGGTTTATTATAGAGAATTGTAGAGTAAAAAAGGGGAAACTATCCAGTGAGTGTCGGTTTTTTGCCTTGTTGATGTTAGAAGTCAGAGGATAATAGCTAGATTGCTTTGAGCTGATAGTAAGTCAAATAACCACTCGTTACAACAAAGGTATAAAAAAAAGAGCATCTCTGAAATCACACCTGGAATTTTAAAGATCAACACCTTAAACAACACCTTACTAAGGACATGGTAATTGACTTCCATTCCCCCATCCTGCACTAACAGTACTAAATGGTGCAGCCATTGAACTGGTGGATAGTTATAAGTATTTGGGTTGTTCTTGATAATACTCTCTCGTTGAGTCACATTTTGCTGCAACATTAAAAAAGGTCCAATAACGACTGTACTTTTAAGGAGATTGAGCGTTTTTTACGTTTCATGTGAAATGGTTACCCATTTTTTGATTACCCTTTTTATTGTTTTGTATCATTGCTTGGTATGGTAATTTGTCTTTGACCAAGAAGATCAGACTTGGTAGACGGGTTAAAGTGGCTGGGCAGATTTCTGGGAGGTCTCAGGTCCAGCTGGTGGGCTTTTATAACAGGCAGGTGCTGAGGAAGGCAACCTCTGTCATGTTGTGTTCAGACTGTCGTCTCTTTAAAGATTTTCAGCTGCTTCCCTCAGGTCGACGCTATAAAGTGCCTGCAGTGAAGACCAGGAGACATAGTGTATTTTATACCTGCTGCTATTGTCATGCTTAATGACACTAAACCATAAGCATTGTTGCCATCACTACGGCACATTGCACTTTGTTGATGCTACTGATAAAAAATTTAAAAAAAAACAACAACAACTGAGTTTTATGTATGTGTTGCTTGATGTGTGGACATACTGCAAATCAATTTCCCATTGGGGACAATGAAGTTACCATTGACCATGAGTGTGCCACCAGTTTTTTGTTTTTTATCACCATTGCCAGGAGGTATATGACAACTTGCTTTGTGTCTGTGCCTATTTGGAAGACTTGGAACCAAGTTGTGTTTGGCATCTTTGTATGTGAAGTTCAGCTTTAGCTAGGTACCTTTCTGCTACAATTACTGATAAATTGCTTGATGTGTTTCTCTTAGTTCCCTCTGGGTTGTTGTATGTGAATGTCTTTCCAGGTCTGTTAGCTTTAACGGTAGATGTTTCTGGCTTCATATTACCTCTTTGAAGTTCATACTCCCTCTTGGCCTTACACAGTGTGTTAGTCACAGTTTTAAGATTTGATTCTGCTTCTCTTAGCTTCAGTTGATTTTCCTCTCACGTTAAAATCACCACTATTTCTCTCTTAGAAATTTCAGTTTAGACTTTATCTCCATGGCTGTTGTTTTCAAATGGATGCTGTTTCTTTATGGATGCCGGTGCTATTGCCCTACACCACTGGTTGCTTTGTATTTGGTACCTGTGGCACACTGGAAGTCCTTCTCTCAGCTTTTAGATAATGTTGATAGGGTGCTATATTATGGGATGCTGTTTATGTTTGTGTATGTGTGTATCTACATTCACTTTCACATGTATGTAAAATCCAAAGTAATGAAAGATGAAAACTTTGTGAGTAAACTGTCAAGACATTAGGCGTCTCATGACTAAATCATTATTGTTTATTTCATACAGATTTCTAACTAACTGACACACGTCAGAAAGAATATTGAAATTGAAGCTGTTTGAAGCATTTGCTGTGACTCAGCGGGTGACTAGCAGGTTTCAGCCATGTTTTTCTTTAGTATACTATTTTTAGACGTATGAGTCACAAAAGGTTGCTCATTTTTATCATTTTTCACAAAAAACACTTGGGTAAACACACTGCTAACACACACATGCACAAACACTGAACAGGGCACACTGGGAGAGAATGAAGCTCAAAGCCTCATGTTTTGCTGACAGATGTCTTTGGTCTTTGGAATACTGATGCATCTGAAATAGAATGATTACAATTACAATGACAAAAAATATGCATCTAAGCACAGCTACTAATTAGGACTGATGTTTTTCGAAATCTTAAGAATCACAAATGTTACAAGAACATTCATAGCAAAGGAACACGAGACCATACAGAAGGATCAACCTTTAGGGAAACAAGAAAAATACAAAGGCTGTATACCTGAAATGCATTTTGGATAAACTACATCTTTTGCCTAATGCAGTGAGAGTAATTTCTAATTGAATGATCCTGGTTATATGTTTGTTTGAATTTATTTCTTTAGTATAATTGAATTTTGCTATTTCTTGAAGAGAAGATATTTGAAAATGTCAAATTAAGTTATAAGGAAACAGGACATAAGTAGATTTTTTTCATATTTTTGTGAAGTCAGTGGTCATGTGCCTGGGATTCTGTTTTCGTTTGTCTGTAAAGTTGCCTATTCCTAGTCTTCTTACTGGATGCAGTGAAATTACTGATCATCTGTCTATAGTAAATTTTACTATACATGTCAACACATACCAATATCATGATATTTTCATATGAACTTTTTAAAATCCCATCTTAATACAGCTTTATTTATGTTTTGGCATTTTTGTGTCATTCTTACTGAACTTGCAGCATAAATTACCCTAGATTTAAGGTCTTTAATACTATTGAAGGTGAGGATGTTAACCATATTATCACTTGCACTTGGTCAATGGTTTAAATTTAGAGTGGAGAAAGAAATTGAATTGTTTGAATCTCCTATGAAGGTAAAGATTTGGAATTTGGGCAGAAGGGAATACATTAATTCAGTACCTTTGCCCTATAATTACCAGTGAAATGCCTTAAGCAGTAGGGCTGCAAGTAGAAGCAGAAATGGGGCAGCTCCCGTTTCTGAATATGACTGTGAATGTGAAGCTCAACTTCACATTCACAGTCATATTCAGTTGCTGAAAAAGAATAGGTTCTCTCAATCTTCCTTCTCTACATAAATAATGGTTTAAAAATGTGAGCATTCGTTTTCTTTTCCCTGTCTTTGCCTTTTCTCTTCTCTTGCATTTTATACCTTCCTCCTTCTTTGCTCAGAGACAGCAGAACGCCCATTAACATTTAACTAACGCAGTTAATGATGCCATCCTCCTGTAAGTTTAATCCTCTGCTTGTTTCATGGGTGTGCTTTGTTGCAGCTGAGCTGCAACACAATAGACAGAAAGGACTGAACACTCACAAAAACAGACAATTTTGACAAGAGTCTTATTAAACAGGCTTGTGAAATTATCTCGGAACCCCCCTGTCCTTCTTTCAAGCTGCTTCCATCATGTGCAAACTGCTTCCATTCGCTGAATCTCCGCAAATAAGGAGGGTGGGATGTGAGCGTGCAGTTTATGTCTACACTTAGTTTTAATTCATTAAGTCAGTGAATGCCTTGCGAATGTTGGTCACTACACTATAATTGTCCTTGTAATTAAGACAAATAAAGCACTCCTGAGCCATGTGCGTATGGACACGCGAACACCCGTGAGTGTGGGCTCTGTGCTGACAGACAGTAAAAGCCATTTAATATTCACAGAAGAAAATACACAACAAGGACGACAGCAAAACAATAAGAGACAGAAGGAAAGTGGGAGATGAAGACAAGAGGGAGGCAATAACAGGGAAACAAAAGTTCTGTAAAGGCAGACGTTTATAAGAGTGTGTGTGCATGTGTAGGTGTGTGTGTGTATTCTGGCTCTTCTCAGATGACTGTGATGCTTATACCTACCAATCAACACACATAAAATACCCTCTTCTCACCTCCTACCTCGTCCTTTGTAGTTTAAGATTTCAGATTTATAAAATGCACTTCATCCATTCTCATCATATTTATACAGCTACATAACATAGCCAACTGGAAATGAGCCATTCCTCACCTAGATACATTGCAATCTCCTAATAGACAATAGATAAAAAATTATGATTTAAAGTGAAGTTTTAGTCTTTATATTAATTATGAAAGTATGATAATTCAACATATATCCACAGTCAATATAAGCTACCCAAGCTGTCACCAAGACCTTATTGGTTCTCAGTAACAGTGCATAATGTATGGTTTAGGTTAGCAGTAACTTGATATGAATGAACATGAGTGTGGGAGTTCCTGTTAATCCTCTATGAAATGAAAGTGGTAGATTCAGCCATTATCATTGAAAACTACTATTACTGCTTCTACTTTCACTATTATTACTAAACGATTATTGCTACATTTTAAATCTTAGTTTATTATAGAAATCACTTCTAATTAAAATATTCAAATTGTTTTTCCAACTGGAGTAGAAAAGTAAGGTGAGTAAGCAGCAGTGACCCCCAGCTGCTCATCAAAAACGTGTCAAGATCCTGGCACTTTACATAACTCTGAAATCTTCCACTGCAGAAATATGAGTATTTGCATTTTCCATTCTGATTTTGTGTCAACATATTTCCTGTGCTGGTCCTTTGGCTGTTTGAATAAGCAGACATCTTGTGAAATATTTTTTCCAAACTTTCTCCTCACTTCCCATCCTTAGTAAATTAGGGGAGTGAGAAACTATTTCTGTCTTCGCTTCAGGGTCTTTAATAGCAGTTGATATCTGCCGTCTTGTCAGCCTTTTGTCATACCATTGTTTCCTTTGTCGCTCCCAGTAATCCACTTCAAAAAAGAAAGCCCTCCAAGCATCGTGTCATTACTCTGCTTGTCACGCATTGCTTCAGAATCCGTTTTATTCTTCAGTATCGCTCATTTGTACCATCCGTCGCTTTGCAGAATTGGACACTTCAATCCATTAGGCTGTTTACAAGTATAAAGTTTTCTGTTTACTTTGGTCAAAGCGGTGCCATAAATTAAATATATTTGTCTCCATCAAACAGAAGAGGGCGTTGACAAATTGTCAACAAATTCTTTGTGAAATGAGATCTTATAAACATACCAATCAATGCTACTTATTGACTCTTCAAAAAGGCAGGGGCACTGTTTGATGGCGATGGAGAGAGCGAATGTTGGCAGAAAAGTAAATCTGATGGGATAAGTGCGACTCTGCTCGTATTCATTTAGAGATAACAGGGCTTGCACATAATTTAGACAGATCAATTATCCATCTCCCATTGGCCTGTAATGCACATTACCAACACGTATCTGCATCTTACATATGTTTCTGCTTGATATCGACTGCGTTCCTGCTGCCTCTTGTTTTGACCATGTGCTGTTAGCACAGTTCAACCAAACAGCAGTGTCCAATTCTGTCTCCTGCAGCTTCAGGGTGGCTGTTACACCAATTCTCCTCGTAATCTTTGCCTCACTTTCATTCTCTGTCACTGCCCTCATCTCCTCATCTCCTCCCACACTGTGTTTCTCTCCAGAGGGTTTGTGACAGCTGTAAAACCTTGTATCAAGGTGTTGACCTGCGATGTGTAGCCCCGTCCTTCTCCTCCCCTTCATCGCTCCCGCCCTGATTCTCCCATTCGACACTTTGTTGAAGTGTACCCCTTCTCTCCTCCTCTGCTCCACTGGCGCACACAGCCGTCGCAGCATAGCTATCTGCAGCTGATGCCGCGGAGCTGATAACAGTCTCTTTTATCTGTCACTTAGCAGCACAAAGGGACCTGGGCATTGATCAAATGCCAGCAGACTGATGGCTGCTCAACAGGCTGCGTTTTGCACACTGCTTAGGGGATGAAGGGAGGAAGGGAGGATTCAACAGTGACTGAAAATACAAGGCCTTTACTGGCAGACTTACACACAGAAAATACATAAAATTTGGTTTTCCAAGTTCTTGTTGCATTATGAACTGAAGATGGCTGTTGTGACAAGTTATGTACAACTATTAAAAAAGAAAGCAAGGTGGAAGTTGCTTCATACCAGGAGTACGCCCTCTGGTTTACCGGTTTTACCAAACTGAAATGTGGTGACAAGCGGGGAATGAATTCCCAGTAAAACTTGGTATGAAAATTCATGCTTCCTAGAGTATGCATGATCTGGCAATTTACATTGCCCATTAAGCTAATGACAGTCTCATCTGTAGCCCCGGTTTATCACTAATGAGCTAATTTTGTCATGCTACATGCCAGACTATTTTCTTGTCCAAACTGGAGCTTGATTCATCTGATCCGGATCAAAAAAAATGATTTAGTCACTGGACACTGCAAAAGGAATGTGCATCATCACCAGGACTCAGATGAGGAAATCTTATTTGGGTCTTTGAGTCTTTAATACTTATCTTTATATTTATCTTTAAAATGTATATTTATGATTATGAGCATTATTACTTCACATTCCAAGACAGAATAAGTAATTATCGAATCTGGCCTAAAAGCTGAATTTTATCATGAAAATAACAATTTGCTATGAAGCACACCTTAGCATGGTGAAAAGCCAACACTTATATATGATATGTTTTGATGTATGTAATATGGGATATGTTGTCACCTTAGCTCACCAGTGAATTGCAGTGCTTACGCAGAGCAACAGACACAAATATATTCACAAATATAATCAATTCAGAATTACCGGTTAAATCAACATACGTGATGGCATCACTATTTCTGTGATATTGATATAGATTCAGGTTTCTGAAGTTCATCTTGTGACGTGTGTGAGTGTAACAGATTCATGCAGAATAAAAATAGTAACCAACAACAGCATCTTGTAAAGATAATAAATGTTAACTTGAGAGGTGTCTCATGAGCCCAAATGTATTTTATCTTATTTTAAAATTCTCCAACCTGCAGTTACTTCAATAAAGCATTCAATAAAAACATCACTTTTAAAATTATTAAAGCTGACTTTGACATCTTGATATCTCGCTTTTATCTTGTCTAGATGATCCTTTTCACAGCTGTATTAATAAAAGATGTTGCCTTTGTATTTATGTGTGCTACATTGTGTGAACACGACATTAAAATCCTGTTAGACAATAGCACATTACTCCCTTTTGGAATTTATGTGAAATTGTGAACTTTTGTGAAACCATATGCCACTTCCCTGAACAAAGCCAGAGATTTGGGAGATCCCTGCAGCAGTCTCTGCTAAGAATAGAGATACATAATGACATTTTAATTTTGTGCTGCTAACAAACCCGCTGCTCTGCTTCCCCTCATTTTTGTGCACTGCCAAACCCTCAACATCACTGCTTTCAGCATAAAACAGAGGGTGTCAAAAAGGAAAAAGTGAGCGTGACATTATTCTTAGACACCACTGTGACAGAGGCCACCTTTAGATTGTTTTGAGGCTGCTACTCAAGAGGATTCATGTCAGCATTTAATTATGGTGGAACAGTGATTCTTCATTTGCCTCATTCCTGCTGCATCTCTCTATGAATGAGGCATGTGGCAGCCTTGATTATTCTCTGACACTTCTTTTACATTTTGAAGTTATCAGCCGAATTCTCTTTCACCCAAACCCCTGTAGCTGTGTAGATAGTTTTGGATTTATCAGCAGAGGTTTTTCAGATAGCAGTCTCTGGGTTCTCTGTCGCCACCCCAGTACAATGGGGGTGAAATTGAATCAAATAGACTTTTTCAGGGCTTTGGGTTACACAAACAAAGTCCCATTCACCTCAGTCTGCGTGGCAGCAGTGTCAGGGGATAACTGAAAACAATGGTATACAACACTAAAACTGTCTGAAAGGCTGGAAACCATAGGCTTAAGTGCAAATCATACCTTGTTCCATTTCATGTTTGATTGTCTGGTTTAGAACTTGACATAAGATTGGAAAATGGCACGAAGCAGATGTATGCTTGCCCCTAATAAACTACTCTGTGATTATATTTCATTGTTGTGTTTACAACCTACTGTGCTGCTCTGAATTGGCACAAAAAAACTCCTCATTTAACATTTTATTGGCATCATGTAGTGAGGTGAGTCCTGATGCATATTACATGAATCCTGAGAATGCATTCATTCATTTACTCATCCTTCTAGATTTGCTATATGCTCAAGCCAACTTTTGCAGTGAGTGGAAAAACCCATTTCAAATAGTTATTTGACGTGAGCGAAAGCACTGCTGCAGAAGCTGCTGTGTTAACTACCAAAAAAAGTTAAGCCAGATTTAATTAATCACATACATTTGTGCCAGCCAACGTGTTGTCATCCCAGGGTATCAAATACGTGTGTTCTGTCCATGCCGTCTTAGGGTCTTGACATGCTAGCCCCAGTGTTATTGAACACCAACAAACATCAGCACTCTTTTAAAAACCAAAAAAGTAGTTAGGGTTCTTTAGCTTTGCTTTCCCTTTCTGGTTAATTAAACGAATTGTTCAGGTTTAGGCTCCAAAAGCTATTTGGCTAGTTTTAAAGTCCTTTCACAACATTAACAGGACAGTAATGAGTCCTTTACAAGTGTCTATATGTGGAAAAATTTTGAAGTGAGAGCCTTCTTTATTTTTATTGCCAGAAAAAAAGAAAAAAAATTAAGGCAAAGAGAAAAAAAACTCCATGTGTTTCGCCCTTAACAAGGTGAAAGGTTTTAATTTTTTTATACAAGAAGCTTGAGCCCACTGGCGTCTAATAGGTCTCACCCACTGCTTCTGGTTTGGGTGTTTGGGTGAGTAAAATAATGGTACTAAGCAATGTGTATCTTGCTATTGTGCCTGTACAGTTTATGATTGCAGCTTGCTAACCAAGCCTCCTAGTTTTAGCTGATGAACCAGCTCCCTGTTCTTTTTGTGTAAATAAGGTAAGTTCAAGGTTCTAAAAACTCCATTTATAAAACTTTTAGAAATGAGTTTGACTTTTTATTTATCTAATTATTTACAACTGTTTATGGTAAAAGTGTGCGTATTTAAAGTCCCGGACTTTAAATACTAAATGAAAACTGAGGACATGACATCAAACTGACTATGCCAGTGAACTGGGATGAGTAACATCAAAACAAAAGAAAAAAATCAGTATGCAGTGGTCTCTTGTTTATTGCGGGAGTTACGTTCTAAAAATAAATAAATAAATAAATAAAAATAAAAATAACCCGCGATAGGTGAAATCTGCGAAGTTTTTTACAATTATTATAGATGTTTTGAGGCTGTAAAACCCCTCACTACACAATTTATACACTCTTCTCAGACAGGCATGAACATTTTCACACTTTTCTCTCTTGTTTAAACACCCTCAAAGTTCAAACCTTCATAGATAAATAAGTACGGTATTATAGAATGAAACCAAAGATCAAACCCTGTTTTCAGGTCCAGAACATGCAAATACAGCAGCTGTGAGAGAATTCAACATTAATGAATCAATAGTATGGAAGTAGAGGAAGCAAGAAAAATGAGTTGAGTAAAGTTTGACTTATCTCACTGTTTTGTTTCGCTTAATGCGTCCTATAATCCGGTGTGCCTTATAGTCTGAAAAATATGGTAACTTCTACGTTCCCTTAGCATGTAAAGAAGTCCAACTTTTTGTACGATGGTTAGCATCTTCCTCTGCCTTTCGGGTGTTACAACAAGTGCCTTTGACAGTGTGTTTGTTGGGGAGAAAACTTACAAACATATCGTGCAGCACTTCAGAGTCACACTGCTAGCGGTCGAAGATTTATGTAAATTTGACGAGCTGAACACATTCCGTACTGTACAGGAGACGCAGCACAAGATTGATCACAGTTGATCAGGAAGCAGAACACAATGCCCTGAAAAAAAAAAAAAAAAAAAAAAAAAAAGCATGCCAAATTGCAAAAAAATAAATAAATCCACAAAACAGCGAGGCTGCGAAAAGTGAACCGCGTTATAGCGAGGGACCACTCACTCCATTTTTTTTTTTTACTTGAATTGTTTCCTTATTGGCAGGACAAACCCGAGATGGTATGTGTGACAATACATTGTACACATGTGCATGATTAGCTTTTTATATTTATTTCTGTCTTTGATGTGCTGTTGTGCTTGTAGTCACACAGCAGATGTTGTTTTTCATGTGCTTTGCTGTCTATCGCTACCCTGTAATGATGGTGATGATGACTCACACAGTCATGTATGGACATCAAACCTGCATCACCCTCAGTGCCATGAATCAAAATTTGCCAATATGCGTTGAAGAGGGGGTCAATAGGTTGAGGAAAGCTTTAAAATAGCTTCAATTGATCTGGTATTGTCCAGATACTCCTCCATTTTCATCCTGAATTCTCCTTCCTCCATCCCTCTGCCTGTCTTCAACATATATCTATCTGTCTTTTGATTTCCTTTCCCCTTTTTCTTCAAAAATGACAATGGTCCTCATTTCTCATGCCATCACTGGCGGTGCTGCAAATCTAACTTGTGAGAAGATTGGGGGGGGGGGAAGCTTGTCTGAGCTGATTTATGAAACCTCCCTAACTATTGATACAAAATGCAAAATCCAGTGTGGAAGGTAGCCTGGTGACATTTGTCAGAGTCTTGCAGTGGATACAGGCTCCAAGTGGTTTTCCAGTGAGTGAGAAATGGGAATATCTCTGCTGCTAATATGTGATGTGACAGGAAAACACTATCCCAGAATACAAATTTGCAATGCTGATGTTTGACATTTCTTACTAAGGAGAACACAAATCAAGTTATTTAGCTTTGTCTCTTGCCTTCTTGACCACTTTTATGTAAGGTGGATGCTAACGGTACCATCAGTTATTTTTGTGGATGCCTCCCCCTTACTCTTCTCCCTCTGACTTTCAGAAATAAAATGTAAAAATAACATAAGGAGATGTGTACCCACTTGCTTCCCTGAGTATATAATATTGCAGACACTCTAGTCTGCTGCTGTTCCCATGTCACAAGTGGCTCTTGTGGGCTTTTTCATAGAAATTGAAGGAGGTTTTTCTGCATCACACAGGTGCAGAGACAAAGAGCAATTATTCCAACCTTTTTCACAAAAAGCCACATTGAGATGTGGATTGTGGAAACAGCCTGTGTGATTTTCTGCCCTCCCAAATAAAGAATGCATATCAAACCATCAGAAGCTAGAGAACTTATCTGCACACAAGTGTAGGTTCAGTTGATGCTTTAATTCTAGATCCAGTGCTCCTGAGTATCAATTTATGGCAGTGTATTTATGTGGAATACATTATGTAAAGATATCAGTGGAATTAATACAATTTTACATTGTACATTTATTTCCCTAAACCAGAAACTTGTGCCGAGTCCACTCCATGTCTTTCTTGTATCCGTAAGATAATTACTATGCTAAGAGGTGAACTGTCGCTTTGCTGTGGAACAGGTGTTCTGCAAGGACCTTTATGCACTGGGTTGTATTCATCCTTCCCTTAGTTTTTCTGCTGTGACACAGCCATATTGCATGATACTTCACGCACTTTAGGGATAATATTGGCCAAATGATGTCTAGCAGTGTCTAGCATCTAGCAGATATGGTACTTTAATGCCCGCAGAGAGTTAGAAAATATTTTCATTTTGCCCCCAAAGTTCTCTAATTGCCATCTGGTAACATCCAAGAAAGTTGCATGCTGTTTACTCAGAGTGACTTTAATTCTGTTAATCTACCATAAAATCCTGACAACATTGGTAAGATGGTTGTCCTTATGGCGCAGTTATTTAGTCTGGGCATTTTCCATTTCACAATTATTGAAGCCTCTGTGCTCCTGAGAAGCTAAAACCTAAAAGCTTTAGCGAGAGCTTAACTGTTTTGGCTCGTCTTCTCTTGATGTAGAGTGTGGATTGTGGAATTATTTATTCTAATGTGTCACCCGCTCTAAACTATGTTTAGTCTATTACTTTTCCTGGCTTGTAGCTCAAGAAGTAGCGCAGGTCATTTATCAGTAAGAAGGTTGGTGGTTCAATCCCTGGCTGCTCCAGTCTGCATGCCAAATATTCTTGGACAGGATACCAACTCTCCAATCCATCCATCGGAGTATGAATGTGTGTGAATGTTAGATATAAAGCACTTACGTAAAAAAAGCAAAGAAAAAAAGTGCTCGTGTGAATGAGTGAAAGAAGCAAATTGTATAAAGCACTTTGAGTACTCAGAGTAGAAAATCGCTATATAATAATCAGTCCATTTACCATATATGATGTATGATTGACTTGCACAGCAGTGGAGTCATCATGACAGAAATCAAAACTAAAAGGATATGGCTTACATTTAAAGGAAACCAACATGTTTGTTTACATGGCTTCTCAGAGGACTCTTGTGTTAACAGACCTCAGTATCTAGCAGGATTTTCAGCTAGACTAATGCTATAAAGGTTTTGCACGTGACATCACATGATCATTGTGTAAGAGCTGTCTGCCATATTGGACATGAGAAGCAGTCCCCTATGAGCAAGCAGTTTGGCGACAGTGGGAAGGAAAAACTCCCTTTTAACAGGAAGAAACCTCCGGCAGAACCAGGCTCAGGGAGGGGCGGGGCCATCTGCCACCACTGGTTGGGGCCATCTCCAGCCCCTCTTTGCTCAGTTTCTCCAAATAACGAGCAAGATGCTTGCCATGAAAGAGTTTTACTGCCTGTGAGAGGGTATATACACTAGTTTGTTAACTCAGTTTGTTAACTCATAGTTGCCACAGTTTATCTCATCTACATAATTACTTTACTGATTACTTATTTTCAAAAATAATTAGTTACTTAGTTACTTTTTTAAAAAATGATTTACAACCTAGGTAATAAAGCAATAGATCTTTCAGCCCAATTCTATTTTTTCTGCATAATCCATCATATAAAATGTAATAAAATGAAAAAGTCTCTTTTTGAAACTAGTTTTATTAGTTTTAATCTTTTAACTTTACGCATAAAGCAAACATTATATGCAACATTCTCTGACTGGAAGAAATTTGTTTAACATTTAAGCCTATTTTCTGCATATTCCAGCATATAAAATAAAATAGTTTTTTGTGTTTACTCTCACTCTTTCAAATAAATGCACGTAAAACACAGCAGAAAATAAATAAAATCAAAGACTCAGCGGTCCTGTTGCTCTATTTTCACCTGTATAGCAGGAGTGGGGCAGGCGGAGGTTTACCCTGGTGCAGGTGTGCCGTAGCGGTCAGTGGAAGGATCTGGGAGTTTCACATTCCAGCGGCAGTGTATTTGGTGCTTGCTCGGACGTTTAGGGGTTTTTCGCTGTAAAAAGAAGTTTTCTTCCCACGCAGTGAGCAGCGGACGCTAATGTTTTTGTCACTTTTTACAGAATCAAACTCAAAGTAAGGTCAGTACTTCCACGCTTTAAACGCTGCACAGTCATATGCTCTCCACACTCGATATATTATCCATTGTTGATCTGCACACAGCTGTGTTGCCACGAATGTCGCAGTCACTTACGTCATTGTCATGAGACACTCGCACAAAAAAAAAATCAGGGTTTTAGTAATGCAGTAACCCAGCGTGCTTACAGGAAAGTAACAGTAATCTAATTAGCTTTTTTGCAATAGCAATCCCTTACTTTACTCGTTACTTGAATAAAGTAATCGGATTACAGTAACACGTTACTGCCCATCTCTGAATATGACACAGAAAACTCTCAGCCAGCCACCGTCTTTATTTCGTGATGGCAAAGGTTTTGATCTTCAGCTGGTATTTTACATTAAATAGGACATATTAATAGACAATTTATTGTTCAGCTTGTGATTGAAAGCAGACTTCCCGTTGTAAACTTTGCTGCTGCTGCAGTCTATGCTGTGCATTCTTGCATTGCTGTTTAATTTCCAGCTTGAACATTTATGGATTTGAGAAATGGCCATTCCAATCTAAGTCAAAAGATTTTTTTTTTCTTGTTTGTTTGTTTGTTGTTGTTGTTTTTGTAGTGAATAAACTGAGGAACTGCATCAGTAAATAAATAAATATGTGAGGCGTGCAGAGACCCATAAAACTGCAGAGCTGAAAATGAGTATAATGACTCTACTTTAAATCAACTTAGTCGCCAATAGAAAAACTATTTGTAATGAGCAGAAAAAAATACAAAAAGGTATTTCAACTTTTTATTACAAGGCCTGTATAAACTTATGTCCCGCAAAGCTTTCGCTTTGCGGGACATTATTTTACGCCTACCCCCTCATCGCCCAGCTAAGATTGCCATGACATGGCGTCCACGCACTGGCAAGCGAAAGCAAGGCCGACCAAAGACCACATGGCGTCGAACATTTATGGACGATCTGAGAACTGTCGACATTGCCTGGGACGAAGCTGAAGCAGTCGCTGCTGACCGACATCGATGGAGATCATTAGCTGCCCGATGCGCCGCTCGGCGTAGGAGGAACTAAGTCTAAGTCTAATAAACTTGTATAAACTATAGCAAAACAAGCGCTCAAAGCAACATTTTTCACATCGCTGCTGTTGATTATTTCTGGGTAAAAACAAAGGAAAAAAGAAAGACTCCATGGACTTGTTGTAGACAGCAGGGAAGGAAAGTGAAGAAATTACAGTGACACTTGTAGATCTGAACTATTGTGTTAGCTGAGTAACTAATCTGCATCTGCCTGCTGATTTCAACAAAGCAGTATTCCAGACACCCCCAAATAGGGCTGGGTGGGTGCTGGGTTGGGTGTTGTCTTGCCTTGCAATCAGTCCCCAGCAGTACATGGAGAGCTGCTGTAATTAAGGAGCAGTGTCCCCCATGAATCCTATCCATGAAGCAGGACTTTAATTCCCCACTAATTGAGGCCAACCCGGGGAGGGCAGAGGTATTTGAGTCTCCTGCCGGCTGGACCAACCACTGTGTTAGATGATTAGCCGAGGTACAGCAAAGGTAACAATGAAACCGAACCTCGCCAGCACAGCCAGACACACCTGCCCACTTCTCATTGTTTTTCTACTCCAGTGCTATGCGAAGGAAACCCTACCCAAATGGAAACAAACTTTCCAATCTGAGCTCCACTTTTATGGGCACAGTTTTCTCTGCTGGTGGGAGGCAAGTGGGGGAGAAGCTAGAGGGAAGAGGAAGAGGGGCAGGCAGTTAGATTGATTTGTTTCATTTGGATTTGTATCTATTGCGGATGTGATTGCTGTCGACAGAGGTTTATACAACTCCGGAGAGAACAAAAGAGAGGTGGGGGTATATACTCCAGGCTGCTACAAGTGCTGCGTCTAATAGAGAAAAGCATTTGTAAAATGGGATTTATTTATTGTGCTGATATTACAGTTGCATGGATGTGTGTCAGAGTTCTTTTTGGTTTTGTTTGTAATATCCCCACAGTTTAAGTTCAGTCTAAACAAACTGCTGATGGTAATGTGAAAAAACGTCAAATGCACTGACTCTGGCTTCAGGTGACAGTTGTTTTGTATCTTTAATGGTGCCGTTCGCCGTTTTGGGTGCATGCGATGCCTACTTCACTTTCATGTGTATGCTTCACTAGAGGCAGTGGGTAAAAAGCACTGAGGAAGTGGCTGTGAGGCACAGTGTCACTGAAATCTGTCAGACTCCTCTCTCTCACTCCATCTCTGTCTGTCTCTCTCATTCTCTCTCCCTCTCTGTCTGTATATATAGAAAAACCTCTCCATTTCAGAGCAGCGCTTGACAGCGACAGACGCTTCAGCGGGCTGAGATTTACTTGGAATTGTCACTATTGTCTTAGAAAAAGTTATGATTTATTCCCGTGCAACTTTGTTGTCTGCACACACATGCACACAGCGAGAGGATCTCGTGCTCAGATACGCACACATGCAGGGTTAACAGCTGTAAATTGGTTCTACTTGCTATTCAAGACGTCACAAAGTACGTCCGTCAGTGCTTTCCCTTTTCGCTGATTTAAAGATGCCAGCTTTAGTATACACTGCACTGCACACAGATTGTTTTGGCACCTTTTTAGAGCAATTTTTGAAGCTTTCTGTTGATTTTAGAGCTTTTCTTGATTTGAAAGGCAAACCAGCTCCCCAAACACCTCTACAAAAGGTGCAGCTGTAGAGTAAAATAGAGCATCAAATTACTTTGTTGTAGCTCAACTTTTAGCATTTCATCAACTTTGTCTGATCCATTACACCAATTGGAGCTGTCAGAGATCAACCGTACCCTGCAGTGATGGGATTTGCCCTCTCAGAATGATTCAGAGTATTCTCTTCATTTAGCTAACTAGCAACTAAAGCAAATCCTCGACCGAATAAGATGTTTTGTTCAAGAAGACATTCTTTCACTTTCAAACCAATCTGTTCAGTCTCATGAAGGCCTCATTAAGATGAAAGTTTTGAGGGAAAGCCTGATGTGGAAGCTCTTTATCTTCTAAGTGTGCCACTCAGTACAAAAGAACATAAAGTGAGAGGTCGAGTAAGGGGGAGTGCGGCTTGCTGTACGTGGGAAGTACAATCATGTACGAGGATGCTGGAAACTGAAATATGTGTCAGAAAATAATGTATCTGCTGTAATGCGACCATTGCTTTGTCCTTGTTTGAAGCACTAGCACGGCTTTGATTTATTGAGGTTTGTAACCTTGGCCAATTACCTACAACACACACTCCCCGGCTGTTTTTCCACAGTGAAGGAAAGCGCTTCACCCTCCTTCCTTTACACTTTTGTTGCTGGCCTTGCACAAAAAAGTAACAGTTAATTGGTAATAGTTCTGACCTTGTTTCTTTCCGTCTGATGACGTTTCCCCCTGATTATTTATAATTCAGCTTTGCCCTCAACGTGCGGAGAGTGCTTCATTTAGTTTAGGAAATCACTGGTGGTCTAAAAATCAAGCCTGGCTTGTTTTCGCCTATTCATCTTTTTATCCACAAGGGGCAAAGTGAAGGATGGCCTCAGAGATTTAGCTGGCATTGCCGACCAAAAGGTCTGAAAAATTGATAGGTTGGAATTTACATATCTGTTGTGGAATTGTATTCCCCGTGGCCAGCTTGAGCTCACAGTTCATCAATAAAATATGACAGTCTGAGGAACAAATATTGAAATGACGCCTGTCGAAATGAATTTTGGGAATGTGCATATAGTAGCGACGAGTTTAACTTTGTAACTTGGAGGTTAGAGAAGTCATTGCTTTTGTTTAGTGTAAGGAAATAAAGGGGAGATCATTTGCATACATCTAACATCTAGGTGTGAGAAAGTGATTTATTTTGCTGTTGTTGTTGTTTTTGTTTATATAGTTTGGAATTTGCATTTAACGTGGAGGGACAAAGAGACTCAAAGACTGAATGCAGAATTTTTGAGTGGGCACTGCCCTCTGGTGGTCAGACAAAGAACTGAGGAGATGTTGTAGCGCGCATAGATTTCACCAGCAGCTCATCAAACAGAGTAAAATGTGTAGCATGTGTACATACTATACTTGTATACATGTGGGTGTACTCTACATGACTTAATCTGTATAGCAGTGTGTCTCCAGGGAAGAGGAGGTAGCGGAAGAAATGTGCGCTTCTTTCAGAATGACGTAGAAGAGCTCCATCTTTATAAATTCACATAAAAACACAACAAGAATAAATCTGAAAAAGGACAAAGATACAATAAAAGGAGCTCAGTCCATTTCCAGCCACTTGGATGCTGTTTGCTCAAGGTCACGAGGTTAGGCAGTTGGGCATGGCTGCAGCTGGTGCCTACAGGGCCCCAAGGATTCTAATCAATTCTTACATTTCAGGGGAAAATGATGAGAAACCGGCCGCTCAAAGGAAGATAGATGAGAGAGAGTTGCAGCAAACACACAGATCAATAATATTCATAGCCTCAAGGAGAAAATACGTTAAGTAAAAGCTTTTTACTCAATGGATCTGAGCAGGGATGCTCAGAAAACCTTTATGCACCAGAGAGAGATCAAGAGCGAGAATAAGCTGGTATGAGCAAAAAGCAAAAGAAAAATAAATAAATAAGAAAATGTCCACATTCAAGGTTCTATGCGCTTAGGGGGGATGAGTAAAAAAATGCTCGAAATATGCTTAGCAAATCAGTGCATTCATGTAATCAGCAAATGAACAGGTGGACTATATTTTGTAAAAGTGGTGCTTGAGCAGCCAAGGGGAATAAGTGCTGCCTCTGCTGCAGTATGACAAACAGGGATGGTGCAATGTTTTTAAAACAAAACGCTCACGTAATCGATGATTCTCAGTCGAGAGGGGTCAAGGGACACTTCTGGGGTTTTTTGTTTGTTTTTTTGCTTTCTCACAAATTTAAACACCCCGGAAGATTCCTGATCTTTTAATTAAAAAATGAATTTAGAGACATGCATATACAACAGCTGTGACAGATTCCCACTGCAGAGAGAAAACACACAGCACGTGGCATTATAAAGTGATTTAGGCGCTTCAAAAGCCAAACACTACAAACTTTCCAGAGTTTACAAAAGCATAAGCAAGGGTAATGAGATGAAAGAAGTGAGAGGTGGGACAGTGAAGGGGGTAGAGGAAGACGGAGGTAAGGTGAGGCGAGGTGAGGCGAAGAAAATGTTTTTTTAAAAAAAAGATGGAGATGGATAGCAGAACAGGCTAATGAGAGACAGGCTGGGAGCATGTGATGGGCAAGGATCGGGGGTGAGGGTTCGCCAGAGCTGAGGAGGTTTAGTTATGCGTGAGCCATATATACACAGGTCTTTACTCGATTCTTAAATCATCCAGCATGACAGAGACACAAAGGCTTGTCTCGACGCTGAGCTGCCAGTCGTCTTTTGAGCTCTTAATCACCTAGATCTGCTCCTCGCAGATCTCTTAACGTTAGAGGAGACGCCTGGCAGCAACGAATGAGCCCCACACTGCGACTCCCACGCAACTGCACACCTCTAAAGCCCTGCCAATGCCATGATCCACCTGCAATCACCCTGCAGCAAATACCAGGCGCTCCCCTGTGCAGGCAGCCACATCGTGTGTGTGTGTGTGTGTGTGGGAGAGAGAGAGGGGATGGTGGGATGAAGGAAGGGGTAAGAGTGTGTGTCTGCTATCTTTTTGTATGTGTGGGCACGTGCTTCGTGAACTCTGTCTGATACAGAGGTACTGATGGGAGAGGTGGAGTTGAAATATGACAGCTTTCACTTGCTGTGAAGCCTGCCCTCAGAGTAAGCCCTGCAAGAAAGAGAGATCACTCTCACTTTCTCTCAGTCCACACACACACACACATACACACACAGAGACACTCATACACAGGCTTAGATGGAACTTTGTTAAGATGTGATTAGACTGACTGTCAGTTGTGAGAGGTCCTATCAGGGTTCACTGCCTGCCAAGTGCACACAAACGACGGTCTTAGCCGGCCTGCCTGACACTTAGCTAGCGGAGAAATGTCTAAGCTGAAAATAACAGCAGACCCTGACTTACAACTGGACCGACAACAACTGGTGCTTTGCCAACTGGAAAACAGGAAACAGGAAAGAAATACCTGCATCACTCAGCCTGGGTAGCTCAAGTATTAAGAGAGACAGGCCTATTTTGGAGTTGACAGACCAAGGCAGGCATTTACTTTCGTGCAGTGTGCTCATTGTGTACCAGGTTCCAAAAAAGGTACACTTCTTTTTCTTTGGACAAGGTTTCTCATAGCGGCGGGTTGTTTCAGGAGACATGAAAACAGATGTGATGAATTTTAAACAAGGCCACAGCCATGCTAGTGGCTCACTGAGGCTCTAGCAAGGCACAGATGTGCTCCCAAAATGCTAGCATCAGCATCCTTCTAAGCATTAGGCAACAATACTAAAATGCTAAACATTAAACTCAAAGTACAGCTTAATGTCAAAATCAAGTGGTATTAAAATTTTTGCCTAATAATGGATTTTTAAGGTTTGTCTGTTTTCCCTTTAATGTAGTCATTCCGATGGCTGTAATAGATATCCCCATCAGGTTGGCTGTTGCCGTTTTGTGCTTCTTAACTTCCCTGATAGAGCTGGAGTATACAAAGTTGCCATGACCCTTAGAGTCAAACTGCCACATTAATGGAAGCATATCAGGTTTAAGTTAACCAGATTTAATATTTCTGAGATCATTAAATTCATTAACAGATGTTACTGCTACTGCCAAATTTTCTGGCACTGACATGTTAGTCAATCTGTCATCAGTTTACTATAAATAAAAACGTATTTTTATGGTGTAAAATTTGCACACTTGTCCTCCGTGGCTAAAATGCCAACATCTGGTTCCATTGCATTGATTGACAGGATGTAGCAGGTGAGCATTGTCAATTCCTGATATTATCGTTGTCAATAACCCCCTATAGGATGGAATTAATCAAACTTGTTAATACTGAGTTCTGGTATCTATAGATAGATATTAGAACATTTTTAGGAATATTGTCATATAATTCTCTGCAAACACTTTTTATCCAGCATACACTAAACTTGTTTAAGCTCTGAGTGCATCAGAAAAACTTGTCTGATTAAAGTGATGAATTATCTGTTTATATTTTGGGGAAGTTTTTAAGTTTTGATGTTGCAAGCAC
This sequence comes from Simochromis diagramma, assembly GCF_900408965.1. Classification (NCBI taxonomy): domain Eukaryota; kingdom Metazoa; phylum Chordata; class Actinopteri; order Cichliformes; family Cichlidae; genus Simochromis; species Simochromis diagramma. Next base: position 5,147,085 of record NW_024387414.1, read on the forward strand.
ATTACCCGACAAATCCAAATTCAAGTGAGGATGCCAAATAAAGAGCTACTCCTCCATTTCTGCATTTTTATTTGTGTCTCAATCTCTTTATTTCTCCACGGCAGTAATGCCAAGGGTTGATGTGGCTCCCCATGCTAAGATAATCAAAATATGTCATTATGAACCAATATGGGCAGAGGAAATTGAGTCCCATCTGGAACTGAAAGCAGGATGGAGATATAGAAATTCTCACATCAGCTCAGCGGTAAAATTGCTGCCCCACTGCGATGTAGACATCACGGGCTGGCTTGTAGGGACATACATATGTATTGTACAAACACTCACCCTTTAAGACACAGGCACACACTTGTAAATGCATGAATCCAAGCAGCAAATGCAGGCATGCAGCTGGGAGACCATGTAACAAGGGTATGCATGCCCAAATTCCAAAAGCATGCTCTCACCCACACACTTCACAGTCAGCCTGATGCTCAGTGAACAAGTTAAATGTGTGTATGTTAGCCATCATATTTGTGTGTATGTGCATGTGCCCCAGCTTGTGGTGTCTGGCTCACAGCATGCCAGTAAACAGCATGCAGCCAAGACGATGTGAGGACTCCAGGCTTCATGATTCATGCAGACGGTTTGATTAAAGAGCAATCGCAGACCCCGCAGAGCGAGAAAGGGTGGCATAATCACTGTAAGAAAAACATTGTTTAGTAGCATAAATCTCAGCATGCTTCTAGTTATGAAAGTTTTGAGAGGGGCAAAAAGTTATCAAATGTCTGAAGTTGCCAAGAGGCCAATAATAGTGAAAGCAGATTCCCACTGAGTGGCCAGACAAATAATGGGCATTAAGTGTCCAACTGGGCAATAATCACAGTGCTCATGGGGATAGAATGCAAGACAACACTAATGCCAAACGTTAAAGTTGCTTCATCAATTTTCTCACAACTAAAAATGATTAAATTAGCATATTTAGTGTGGAAACAGTTTTCTTTTGTGATGACATCAAAGGGTTGCTTTAATGTTTTTGTTTGCAGTCATGGTTCTGATAAGCTGAACATGGCCTACTCTGTACTTAAATTGACAGCCACCATTACCAACTAGCTAATAGTCAGGCACTTTAAGAGCCTTTTTTTTGCCAAAGGTAAAGACACATTGATTTACTTTCACTTTGCATGCATATTTATTCCATTAACTTCAAGTTGCCTAAATATAAATTAAGACAGGTTTTAAAATGACAATATTATATGCTGCTTTTTACTGCTCTACTGGTCTCCTGTGTTTACCAGTTAGTTGCTAATCTTGCTAATTCTTTTATGTGGTCTTATGCAAAGTGAGAATAACAGTTTTTTTTAAGCTGATCAGAGAAGAGAAAGTGAATTGTAAAGATGTGGGGGAAATATAAAAAAAAAAACAAGAAGTTAAAATGCATCACATTTTTTCATTGGTTTGTCACTACAGGCACTATGTACGAAGAAAATTTTCGTTTTTATACTGTATATTTATATACATCTATAAATACAGTATTACCTGAAGTCTCAAATTATTAGTCGTTTTCTTAAGGGGGTAAATCAAATAGCATAATAGGTGAGTTTGTAGACTATTTATATATTGATCAATCATGTTTGCAGATTCTTTTAGTTAAAGAAATAGATATTGGTTTGTTTACGTCTTGATTTCATATTGGTTCAAGGGTGTTTTTGCTTTTCTTCCTTGATCTCTTTTAAGAAATTGTATTTATCGGTTGTTATAAATGTAGATATTGAGAGACCAGCCAATAGCTAATATTGGATTGCCAATAAATCAGTCAGTCTATTTTACATTACTGTCTGCTTTTAGAATTTGAGCCATTAAAATTCCCTTCAACCAAACTACTGCATATATGTTGTTTTTATGTTGTTTTGTTCCCCAATCAAAACAGAAATGAACACGAGTGCATCATCTCTTATCTCAAGCTCAACCTGCCACGTCTCTATATTTTGACCAGACTTCTGTGGAGAACACACCTACACTACTCTCTCTCAATAACCAAAACCCCTTGCTATCTAGACTGCACCCACGCTTACCGAGCAATCATCCTCTTCTCTCCCTCTTCACCCTCCTCTACTCTCCCCCAGGCTTGCAGACAGCCTTACTCATTATTCACCTCATTGTGGCTGTAATCGATAGAGAGAATGCAGTGAAGAAAAGAAAAGCAGATAGATGGTGAAGTTATTTACCATAAAGATAAAGCAGAGATAAAAAAAAAAAAAAAATACAACCACTTACAACGCAGTTGAATAACATATTTTAGGTACACAGATACGGATGTTTAAATAGCACTGACATGAATGTGATGTGGTGCGATTCAGGAGTAGTAAACAGGACAAGTGGACATCATGTGAAGGAGAAGTGCAGTTCACCTGATTACTAACGCCCCATATAAAACTGAATCATGTGGATCCAAGGGTGACTGGCACAAAACACAAAAATAACATGTCCCAAATCCACTGTAAATCTCACAAAATGTAAAATCATATATTAGGACCCATAATAACTTAAACAAAGACATACGAAACCAGATGCCTTTAAATGCACAACATATAACTAATCACACTATTGTTCTTTCCTGTTGTCCTGATGGCTTTCTAGTTTCAGGGGTTTCAAGAGGAAAATACTCCACAAAATATCAAGATACATATATTTTACAACAAGTCTTCAGTTTGGATTTCACTGTCTTTCCAGTTTCAATGTGAGCATTGACCTGATGACACCACTTTGGCAGAAGAGCATCAGCAGCCACGTTGCCTTCTTGAACAAAGTCTGTGTATGTACTTTTTCACTTCTATACAAAATGCATTAGTCAAGTACTCCAGGAAGAAAACACACATTGCTGTGCACAGTCCTCTGTGTAGTGAGTATTTGCCCCTGAATGGCCTCCGTAGCAGCACTTTTGTTCGAGGCTGGCCGTTGTGGACTCAGAGGTGTCAGAGCTCTATGGCTTCTTGCTGGAGCAGGACTTGCAGCACTGCTCTCCATAGAACTTGTGGTTACAGACGCCGTGCTGAGGGACCAAGTGGCACCAGCTGAAGTGATCCACACAGTGTTCTTCTGAAGAGAAAACAAAAAGAAGCAATGCTATTATACATATTATAAGAATAAACATTAATTTGAAGATATGAGAATAAACAAAGCAAAGAAAGTAGCAAACCAGAAAACATTTGACTAAATTATTGCTAAACTTTTTTGTTTTTCAGTTCATTCAGTGACTAATTAGTTGAACACCAACACACACAGTGCTAATGTCAGCATGTTAATATGCTCCCAATGGCAATACTAACAATGCTGGTTTTAAGCTGCGTATAGGCCAGTGTTTAATGATGTTAATAACTGTTACACACTTTAGTGTGATGGCCTGCTAATATAAATGGACTGATACTTATACAGAGCCTGTTATTGAAAGCCATTTACAAACACTCGTTCATACAGCATTTAATTCTATGCCTTTAAGCACTTTTTAACTATCATGCACACAATCATACTCTGATGGATGCATCAGGGGCAATTTGGAGTTCACTATTTTGCTCAAGAACGCCTAAACTGGAGGAAATGAGGACTGCGCCACCAACCTTCCAATTACTAGTCCAAATGCTCTATTGTCTGAGTCATCGCCACCCAAACGGTGAGAAATGGTTCAGCTCCTTAACATGCAAAATACTAACAAACTGAAGTGTGCTACAAACCAGTGTGTTGGCATGCTAACTAATTGGTTTGCCATATTACTTTGATACAGTATGACGCTAACTCTTGCAAACTCTTGGGCTGCTAAATCTCAATAGTAAATCTCCTCCATGTCTGTAATTATATGGTCATCATTTAATGATGCTGAATAAATTTGTTCTTTGCTCCCTCGGAGAAATATACCTTTCAGTGCTGGTCCAGCAGCTGTGACCCGGCTGCTAGAGCGATGTGCTGGAGCCAGGGGAGCAGCCGGGCAGAACTGCGTGTTGCATGCCCTAGAAGTGACAGGCCTCTGGTGTGGCAGGCAGCCAGCTGCGGGGCGACCTTGTCGAAGACATTGGATGGATCGAGTCTGGACTCCTCCGCCACAGGACACAGAGCACTGAGACAAAGGCAGGAGAGAAGAGGCAGTGAGCCAAAAAGAAAAGAAACAAATGAGAACAAGAGGAAGCACAGTCATACAAATAAGAGGGGAAAAAGTTTGAGACAGGAAAAGCAGCTGTAATAAAGGGATAAGGGGAGGGAGGGGAAAGAATGGAGGAAAACTCTACGCAGAGACAAAGAACAGATGAAGAAAACAAACAACCCTAACACCATGTACCTGCCCTGCAGCAGGTGTCAAGAGATATCTTCTCTGGTGGAATCATACAAGGATCACAAGCTTGAGATCAAGCAGAATAAGACCTGCACTATAAGAGGTTGCCCTTAAGACGTTTTGCATAATAGATGATGTAACACATAGTCGACACAACCGTACCCCAAAAGACTCTACATCTTTTGGCCTATCCCACATATCCACAGTTCCACTTCTGGCTAAAACCTCTGCTACATCTGTAAACTTACATTACCTACACTGTATAGTCTGCCACTTAGTTTTCTTGGGAAGGGGGGGGGGGGACACTTGAATGTGGTATTATGACAATTAGTGACAATTAATGATTTATGCAAAAGACTCAGACTGAAGAGAGTCTCTTAAACAAAAGCGAAAAAATGTCAATTCAGAGACAGTGAAATAGAAAATAAATCAGTTTTTAGAACTGGTGTACATATTACCCGAGTCTAGAGTGGTGTGTCCAACCCATTCATATTAGAGTGGACACAAGTTAAAGCAAGACCAACTCTGTGTGACAGTCGAGGGCTCAGGATGTGTTGCTGATGTGAGCTGACCCATAGAGGCAGTAGTGCAACATGGGTCAGTCTGAATAAACTTTAACGGTAGATAAAATAACATTTCCTGACACGATGTTTAACAAATGGATATGAAGTGTCCCTTTTTATCTTTTTAGCAGTGTAACTTTAACACATCAAAGCTGTAATCATACTGTGTCATATAAGGTAGAAAATCTTCAAACTGTGAGATTTTCAGCTTGAACACACAAGTATCCGTAAAATCTTTTGATGTAGATAGCATTTAACCAAAGCACAAGAAAATCTACCTGCTGCCAGGGAGAGGCGTACCAGCCTAAGACCACTACACTTGAGGTCGTTCTTCCAGGGACCACCCGAGGGAGCTCTGGGCATGGACCTCGGTTGCATCCTTGCTGAAGATCCACCAAAGGTTTGGCTATATTCCTGCACCTCCGTATAGTAAACGCCACATACCTGTGCAACGAGAGGACAGGCTATCTGCTCAAAATGACTATTCCTACAGAGCTTCTCATTTCAAAAACATTGAAATTCTGACTCAGATGATAGTAAACAGATGGCACAGTGGGGTCTCAAGTATCTGTGCAGATCTATTAAAGTATGAGGGATGTCTTAGTGTGTAGTTGAAGGCACATACCCTCCCTGTGAGTCTCTCTCCCCACAGTGAAGCTCTCTTTTCTGGATGCCTGAGCCACACGACCTGGAGCACTGAAACAGAGTGCAAGCAGGAGGGACAGCTTTAGAAAATGAACTCTGTGAGTGGTTGTAAGTGATGGGATGGTTCCTGTAGTTACAGACACCGCAAGCTCATTTACTGTTGTAGTTAAGGAGCAAAAAGAAAAAAAAGAAAACCCTGATATGCTTTACTGTGTATTTTTCAGTCATTATATATGATGAGCAGACAGTTTGTGTCACCTGTGTGTTTTATCAGCCCGGCTTTCTGCTACAACAGGTAAAAATATGCCCATCTTTGGCACAAATGCAGAAAAAAAATCCTGTCTGAACTGACTTCCACAGATTCACCTGGGTGAAACTTCTCAGTATTAGTATCGAGTGAGCCAACACATTTGATCTGTCACAAAGTAGCAACCGCTGCTAATCATTATCCATTTCAGAAGCACGGGACCCCATTAACCACCTATCATTCACACTCATGGCTCCAAGTGTATAGCAAAACAAATATTTACTAACAACTAAGTACTTTCAATGGGGCAAATAAAAGTCACGGCACGCAAAGTTTAGTCAAACAGAAACAATCTATAACATTTCTGACTATACATATTATACATTTCCAAAACTGCACTACCTAAGGCTACGGTGGGCAATTTGAACATGCCAGGCAGACACCCTGTTAATGGCTAGAAAAGGTTCAGGGACTACAAGGTTCAGTACACTGAGGGCTTGAAGAGCGACAGGGAGGATGAAAAAAAGGTTGGAGATAGATGAGAAGAATATGTGCACAAAAGAGGAGCTTGAAGTTTTTTGGTTTTGAAAAATGAGACTCGTTTTGCTGTCATTTGTGGTCACACTGCTTCTGTCCTTCTGCGCTCACTCACTTTCTCTCTCTTTCACTCTCAGCTTATTTGGCTGTGAGCGGGACCCAAGCAGCTCCTTCTCACACAGCCACAGAGAAGCAGAGTGAAGTGCAAGAGGCTCGAGTATCTCACTAGCACAGCCAAGATTTTTCACAGATGTTTTTTTTTTTTTTCACTGCAATTATTAAGTTAACGTTGCTATTTGTAAAAAGAATGCAAAAAAGGGCTTCAGGTGTAGATAATTATTGTATTGTTTTCTTCATCTCTCAATATTCAAACATCTTCTTTCAGCTGCGCTCACCACAGCAGATCATAAAATATTAATTAGGTCACCTACTGTAATTTGCGCATTGGTAGTATGTATTGATAATGTGTGAAATGAAATGAATTATAAACACTACGGTTAGTTTAATTCCCTGATTTTGGTTGTTGGTAGTTTCTTTGCACAAATGCATCTTCCACAGGTCACAAAAAGTTAGATGTTCAGTTTTGTAAAATATATAGAGTTACTTATTTTCCCCAACCTGCCTCCTCTACTCCCAGTTCAATTTGTTTGTGCCAGTATTATTTTCAACAAGCGCAGTGCGGGGAAATGAAGCAGAGGAGTAATGATGGTTCCAGATGAAACATGTTGCATTTCATTCTGGTCTATTGAGGCTGCTGGCTGTGAAACTGCTTTCTCTGTTCTATGATAGATTTCTCCCTGTATGATTGTTAAGTGTTTTTGAAAAATGGGCAAGCTAGAAAGAGGGCTTTGTATTCTTTATTCTGAGGGTCCAACATCAAAAAAAAGAATGTTTATTCCTGATGTTTTATATAGTTTCAGGACACTACTTTTTCATCCGTCGCACTGTACTGAGACAGACACACCAATAAGCAACAAACTGACCCACAAACAGAAATGCCTCACTGCAGATCTGAACTCAAAATTCAGTTCACTTCCATTTTTCTTGAGTTTCATGAGTCCTTTTTTCTTACCTCTCCCCAAGGAGCGGGGATCCACTGAAGCCTCTCATTCTTAGGGCAACGCCGCAGGACGCAGGTCTCTTGGGCTTTGGGTCTGTGGTGCTGTCTGCACATGCTGTCGGGCACCACCACAGCTTTGGCCCCTGGATCGGTGCTGCGGCAAAACACGGTCCGCTTCCTCAGGCCACGGCCGCAGGTCTTGGAGCACTGAACACGGACAAGTAGGAAGTAAAAGTCATTGTGGAGCAAAAGTCAAAACTACAGATGATCCTTGGGATATTAATGATTCACTAAGCAAAGGTTTAATGGCCATACACAGATTACTTGCACGCACATACACTGTAACTTATAGTCTTATGATTGGTTTAACCTTCAGCTTCCATCACATTTAAACATTAGGCCATATTAACAGCAGTTAAATCCTTGGCACAGACACTGTTAATGCATTCCTAATTCACCACATGGTGGATAAGCAAACAGAAGGTCACTGGTTTGATGGCAGCACATTATGGCCTGTCATTAAACACAATAAACCAATAACTCTGGGATGAATGTGACCCCAACTCATCAAAGTCCTCACTAACAGCAGACATTGGTTCTGTAAACTCCATGTGAACTGCAGAGAGATGGACAGCAGAGTCGAACTGCCCCACTGGGACTGAGGAGCACAGCCATCAGGGCAGATTATCTGAACACACCGCATTAATTTATTAGAGAACAGACACACACATCTGAGCATCTACACTCACAACTACACACATCCCAGTTGTCCTCTTGTCACTAAAAGCTCCGATTGATCTTTTCAGGGACGCTGGCCTTGTCTCTGCCTGACCGCAAACTGAACTCAGGCTGCTGTTACAAAATAGTGCAAACACACAATTTGAGTGTCCCGAAGAATGATGGCTGAATGGCAGCTGAATGTCCGGACTGCATAGGTCACATCAGCTAAACAACCTGGAACAGTTTACAAAGTATCAGATGTGCTGCCAGGCTATTAATATTGTATACAGGAATATGAGCACTGAAAGGCTCAGTCTATTATGTGATGCACTGTAGATAAAGAGGAACCAGCCAAATCCATCAACTAACCAGATCATTAAACAATGTAATCAAGAACATGCTTTGCAAAGAAACAAAACAGTTCTGTGCAGCGAATAACTACTTATTGCTTATAAAAGAGTTCAACGGTCATTTGACTCCACCTTATGTAGCTGTGTCGTTATTTAAGCATGTGCTATTTTACTAGATGGATACAGTTAGTTCTTAAATAGATATGTCAAACAACACAAAGGACTTAATTTTGACAGGAGGTGAAATATAGAAAAGGGTAAGAATTTGTTTTAATCTGAATTTTTTTTAAACTTCAATATTCCTGACAAGTGATCTTTCTTTACTAGTAAAGACTATTACATTGTGTGATTTATCTCATACTGTGTTCCACAAATCCAGAACTTCCTATAAATAGGAAAATAATCTTAATGGGACCCACCTATCTAAATAAAGGCAAAAAAATCCAACAGAGGGCAGCAAAGCATTTGTTTGAGCTTGAGTGAAACAATTGACAGCTTGAAAAGGAAACTCAGTGTATGAGTGAATATGTACCTTCCTAGACACAGACAGGGTTCTGTCATGCAGAGACATACCAGTGTGCATTGACCACACACTGGTGATGCTTTACTTGCACTTAAGGAAAATAAATTAGTTATGACAGATATCCCTCATAACCTCTAACCCTTTTAGTAAAAAAATAATGACTTAACAATAGAGTAGGCAGAGACTGGGTATTGACACCTATGAGTGAAATAAACTCATTTTTTAACCAAAATTTATAAAACAATACCTAAAGCCTTTTTCATGGTGGGAAATGCACAGGAGTAAATAAAATGTCAGATCGTCTTGGTATAATTCCCTGAAAATGTGTGTAGAAAAAAGTGTTCAACATTTTGCTAAGAGCTTTCTGAAGCTGTGCAGTGCTACTGTGTTCTAAATGTGATCAGTGTAATGCCATGGAGAGCACAACAGTTTAATTCTTGAGTTTAACATGTTTGCGTACAGACATTTGCTAAGTGTTAACATTGAGTTTGTTAATGGCACTAGATTGACTGTTAGGTGAAGGGTCAGCAGAGTTATTGCAGACTACCCTATGGGGAACATGAATAACAGTAACTAGTGTCACAGAAATCCATTTAGTAGTTGCCAAAATATTTTCCTTAAACCATGAATATAAACCTCATGTGGTAATAAAGGAAAAGGCAGAGGGTCCCCAAAGTCATTAGGATTTGACTTGCAGGGATCGTAAATGTCAGTACAAAACTTCACAGCGATTCATCAAAGGTCAACGTGGACTGTCAAAATTAAAAGCTACGCTGCTCTTGTGGTTTTGGAATGTTGCTACAAACCCACCTGTGACCAAGATCCAGTGCTCCATTCTGGCGGACAGGACTGGGTGTGGCAGGGCTGGACTTGGGCCGGAGAGATTACAGGGCAGAAGGAGTGCGCCACCACCTCCTCCCGTTGGTAGGTTACCTTCCTCATGCAGCGCAGTGTCCTGGTTTGTTGACCGCCACCACATGACCGACTGCAAGCACCCCAGTCTCCTGGTGCCCAACTGTGCCAAGAGAGCAGAGGAGATTTAAGAAAACATGGAAGGTTTGCCTCAGTCACTGCTCAAATACAGAAATTGAGTTTTATTTAATTGTATCTTACTTTAGTGCCATTTAGCACAGTTGTCTCACAGAGCTGTATATTCCAAGTTTAAGACCTTACAATATCATAGAAACTGACAATCCCACTCTGTACTTTTCCCAAGTGCATGAGTGGGAAAGAAAAACTTCCTTTTAGCAGGAAGAGGCCTCCAGCAGAACCAGGCTTGCATAGATGCATAGATACAAAGACTAAAGTGCTTTAATAAAATTGTAAATTATACATCAAGCCAAACTCAAAACAAACATAAGACTGAGCTACTAATCAGGACATCCCTGATTTGTTGTGTTTATTTTAGGACCGATAAACCTCAATTACCCACTGAAATACAAGCTGTGATCACACCAAACATCTCTGAAAAGTTCTTATTGTTGCGCTTCGTAAAACAGCCCTTTCTACCCTGGTTAAATAAAAAAAATGAATTCATTAGGTTAGATTCTTGGCTCAGAGCTGGTCATCAGCAATAAAAGAAAAGACAGAATATATCTTCATGTCTCTGCAGTTCGATCAATCTCCATATTTATCATTGTATATGAAACTAAACATGAAAACCATTTCTATACCTGACTCTTCATTACAGCTTTTTCAAGTTCCTCAAGGCCAACCACAACATGCAACACTTTTTCTTCCCCTTTGGTTTGTTTGGCTCATTTATTTCTCTTTCACCTGTTCACTCTGCCCTCATCTTCTTACTTCTAATCTCTTCGCTCTTTGTCCTTTTGAAATCCTGCTTCACCACTGATGAAAAGCCTCCTGTTATGTCTAAAATAGTTTCTGTCTTGGCATCAGGGCTGTAGGGGGAGATTTCACCAAATGAGTGGTCTGACAACCACAGGCTTAGAAGAGGGAGATGGAGGGATGGGCAGATGGCGCTGTCCAGTTCTGAGAGAACACGCTACCACAGGGACCATTCCTCCATACCACCGACCTGCTTCAGGGGAAGAAAAATGCTTTCATTTTTGTTCAAATGCCACAGGCAAATGAAGCTGCGGGACTAAACTACAATTTGGAAATGGGATAGATGTCAACCAGTGGGACCCAAAAGGAATGGTTTGGGATTTTTTGGCTTGTGGACTGTTTTGCTTTTTCCCCTGCTGTTTTTCCTGGCTTATAAATAACAATATATCATTGGGGGAAAGTGGCTGAAGAGCCACTCCGCTTCACTGCAAACCACCACTGACCTAGCTGTAATTTGTATCTTTAAAATGTTTCATTACCTGAGGTAGGAACAGCACATTGCTGCAAAGGAGGTTCTGAAAAGCTCGACTGTATATTTTCTGGTACTTGCATGGCTGCAGACCAGGTACCACCAGTGAATGGAACTATTCTAATTCTAATATTGGAGCCGTGTGGTTTTCTTAAGATCCTGAGCATAATTATATACCACAATCCAACCTTCTTTAACAAGCTGCTTGTCTGGTTTGTATTTCCCACACATGTCCAGTCCTTTAGCAAATGCATTTACTGTGTCCTTTGTCTCTTCACAAACATTCAGTGAGCTCTAGAAGCTGTTGCAAGTTGAAAAGAGTAATAAGATAAAGGTGCTCTTTTGATGTTGAAGTTATTTTACTCTTAACTTTGCAGTATAGATCCTAAAAAGTGGTAAATATGCCTGGTACATAGATCGTTTGAACTGATTTGTTGGCACTTACAAAACTGATGTTCATGCTGAGTTAAATATCTTTAAAGGAGGATTCTCTTCCTAACTTCAAGCTAGCCCAAATGTTTGAACTGACTTATTAAAATTCTCCTTCCGTCCCCATGTTATGGGAACCTGCTGCAACATCACAGTCCAGCATCCCCGCAAAGTAGAGAGAGAACAGGTCTAAAGCAAAAGAAAGGGAGTAGATAAGAGTGAACGGGTGAGGCTGTGTGTGTATTTTATGTGAGGCTGTGAGCGTTGGGCTTGGGGTGGGGGTTGACTGGCTCTGCATGGCTAGACTGGCCTGGCCCCATGGGAATCCTTCCATCTCTGCACAATAAAACATGGATAGGCCTGTCAGCACCCGAGATACATGTCACAGAGATAAACAGGCACTTTCACATTACCCCTCCTTCCAGACACACACACATATACACACACTCACCCAAACACTGATGTTCACTCACATAGTACACATGCATCCACTTCATTGTCAATTTTTCTTTTCTCTGCTGGGCTCTTGAATGCGTGCCCATACATCCTGGAGGTCTTAATGCAGTCATTAAAGCTTTCATGCTGCTCACTCAACTCAACTTGCTTCCTGTGTAGCATCCATAAATTGGCCCATACTCACAACCATCTGAGAAAAACTGTCAGCTACTGTAGAAAATAGAATCCATGGGTGTCAAGCTTATTTATTTTCCTGCATGGACAGTAATTATTTATACCATTTTCTGCGCTAAGCAAAAAGAGGCGGATGGGACACGCAACAAGGCTGTTTAATAGCTTTCACCGAGATAGCAGAAATGGTATGCCCAAGATTAGGGGCAGGAAATGTCCTCTCGGGTGGTGGGAAACTTAGTAAGAAACAGAGGCTGTATGCTGGAGGTGTAACTGATAGCTGTCTGGCTTATTCAACTCCTGACACAGGAGAAAGTTCAGTCTGGACTTGTTGTAGCATGGCTAATAGTGAACAAAATAACAACATCATTAAGATCAGAGAAGCAGCTTATATTTCTACTTTTAAAGCACGGTTTGGACCAGAAATACATGATTCCAGCATTATGCATTTGGAAAAGGAACTATAAGAATGCATGCTGCCTTTCTGTGTTGGCATGTTGCTTTTCTCTGTGTGTGTGTTTGCATGTGCATGAGTGAGTACTCTCTCTGAACCCAAGACACAGTTTCTTGCCTGTTCTTTGGAGCAATGCTGTAAATCAAGCTAGCTCAATTTCCCCGAGCCAAAGCCCTACATACTGTAGAAGAGGGGCCATTTATTCAGCGCTGTTTCAACTTGTTACTCCACTGAACTATCTCCCGTTTTCCTCCTTTGCTTGCTGCATTGGTCCCAAAATGCACTGTCTCCTTTAAAAATGCATGCCATTAGGCTCAGTGTCTAGACCAAGGAGATAAAACACAGCCATGGTTTTGCTACTGAGAAATGCAGGAAGCTTTGGGCTGAGTATATATGAGAGGGTATGCACAGAAATCAGCAATCGTTCAGAGCCAGCTTTGATGTCTTCTTCCTGCTCTTTAGCCTTGCTTTTCTTTATTTTTTCATCTCAACCCCAATGTTTCCTTTTTAGTTAAACCATTGCCTAAAATTTGTTTCTTTTTTTTTTTGCATTTGCATAATTTGATATTTAGCCTAAAATGTCACAATCCATATTAAAAATCTAAAGAGTTTGCATTCTAAGATGTTGGTTGTTTTTAAACTACATTTCCACAATGAAGCCCTCTCTTTTTGTTATTTCACTACAAACACTGACAGAAATATGGACATGACCTCTGTGACTTCAGCGGTAGATTCAGCTCAGATGAAGCATGAGCTTGGAAAGTTTCTTTCTAGTGATCAAAAACAATGTAGCATTTTTTCTCATATTTTGCATTTTTAGGTCTCAGGATCATTAACGGGTTAAAAGGCCATGTTAAAATTGTTTAAACTAAATGGTCTAAATGAAAGAATGAAAATCATCAGGGCATACGTGTAGACAAGAGATCAGTTACCAACACTTGACGCTCACATGGAGACACAGCTGGAGAAAACACTTCAAGGCAACGAAGACTTATCCAAAAGAGCACAAGATGCAGTGGGCTTTCATGTGTTTTCTCAAAAAAAAAAAAAAAAAGTGGGCCGAGAAAAGACGAGGATAGTGACAAGAAGAACACAGGCTGAGCGGAGTGCTGGCTAGCCACAGCAAATAGACCACAGGCAACCTCTAGACAGCTCAACCACAGTATTTGTGTGTGTGTGTGTGTGTGTGCGCGCACCTATTAAAAAAAAAAAAAAAACCAGCGCCCTAGGTTCCTGAAAATTTGGCAGCATAAAGACACATGCCACATATCCCACAGCCAACTGTACACATAGAAATTCTTTGACCCACACACACTTACTATGCAGGGCAAGGCTGCGTATTGCAGAGATGGGAGCCCAGTGCAGGCCTGGTGTGGGGATTACACATGCTGGAGTTGACCTGAGCCTTCTGGTCCTGCAAACAGATAGCCTTGGTTGAGATACGACCTGATGGAGAGACAGGGAGAGAGAAGCAGAGAAATCGTAATGTGTTTCTTTCAGGTAATTAAGGATCTTTATTTTTCCATCCCTGCAATGTGGATGCATTTAAAGTCAAATTTAAATTTTCTAACTGTCATGAATCAACACAAAGAATATGTCTACAGGTCTGCCGGCTGTCGCAGCACCTAGAGGCATGGCAAATGAAACTACATGTACCGTAAACACAACAGCTATTCACTAACAAGTAAGCTGGATAGTAGCTGTGAGTCTTTCAGGAGAAAGTCTGACAAAGATGCTTTTCATTAACCTTAGCACATTTCCTGGAACACTGTTCATCAGGGTATTATACACAACACAAAAACACAGCCACACACAGAAAAATCAGACCTATAAACACACACACACACACACACACAACTTTTCCTTATCACTTTTAGTACATCTGCACATATTTCTGCCTCTCTTTTATTGTAAGCAACTTAGATTCTGTTGCTATGCCGTTCAGGCTTTTCATCAGGGGCTGATTTGATGCTTTCCAAATCCTGAGCAGATTTTAAAACGCTGGGGATTTTGTTTCAAATTGAGATGTTAAAAGAAGTCTTCTTAGTTTATTTGCTTTTTAATTGATGATCAATTCCATCAATTCCAAGTTTGAAGTCTTTGCTGCTACATTGTCAATTAAAGTAATGTTAGCTTGATTTGACTGTTGCAGTTCAGTGGTGGATTTTGGCAAATGTTAATTTAATTTACTTATCCTGTGTACAGAACTCTTCTAGTTTTATCCAGGCATCAACAGATGGACATACAAATAAAAACTGCCTCACCTCCGGCACAGGGAGCAGAGCAATCCGAGCGCACCACACCCCAGCTGTAATCAGGCTTCCTCTCAGTGCGAGGCAAAGTGTACTCCCATACCACACCCGGGTTCTTTCCCTGCAGAAGGATCTATCAGACAAGAAAACATTCAGTCAAAAAAGGTGACAGCTATGTAGAGAAAGTTTATCTTTTAACCTTTATTTATCAAACTGTAAGTCATCCACCAGGCTACAGCTGAGTTTTCCCAGCTGCTCAAGGGAGTGACACTAGCAACCTTTAGATCCTTCCTCAAAGCTCTAAGCCGCCCTTTGTAGCTTAATTTAGAGAATATAGCATTACTGCATACTAAACAGAAAGGAACACTAAATATTTAAGAAGCTAAGTAAGGCAAATATTTAGCACTGGTTCATCTACATGTCTTTTCAGCACCAAACCCACGTATTCCCTCAAATGTCGACTGATTATTAGACCTCCAGTAATCCATGTATTATGTCTTGCGCATTCTAAACCAAAGCAAATTACCCATTTGTTATGAACCCCACTGTAAGAGACTAAATGCAAGACAACCGCCAATGTGATTAGCCTATTTAGGCCGTTCAAGTTTACTCGAGCTGCTCGACAGACTACCTACTAATGAGAAGATTCTAGAAACCCTACAAAACGCTTTATTCCATTTCTACTCTGAACTGGATGAGCACACTTTTATTTGGATCATATAATGCTCATGCAAGGGACAATTTCCATTTTCTTTTGTGATGTGTCTCTTTTTTTAACCACATCGTTTACACAGCCCAGTGATTCTGAGGTACCTTTTCTGCACAAGAGATTTATTTGAACATTCGAGTCAGGCAGAGACTAATGGATGAATGAATGCAGACATGCCCATTACAGGAGAAGCATCAGGCTATCATTAAAACAACCCCATGAGAATTCCCTGCTGCGGTGAAAAGTTTTGCTTGACATGCATTTACATAGTCAGCTCCTAGTGTGTTATTTTAAACCATTTCAAAACACTGCACTGGATTGTATTCAGCATAGCTTTGTCTCTTTTGCATCCAACCACGGTTTAGTCCAGGTTGGGTAACTATTACTCCTCAGCCCAATTGGCAAAATGTATTAAGTCCACCTGTGATTCTTGAGAAACATCACAGTCTATCAGCATCTGTGATAATGGATTTTGACAGGTGTATTTTCTTTGGGGTATTTCCTAAAGTTGAAAGGAATCAACCATCAACCATTCAACGCCAAGCACCTCCTGGGTTCAATCCACATTAAACAGTTCTGGGACGCTTCCACTAACTTTAAAAATAACCTTCTGATTGTTAACTGTCCAGTGCATAAAGTCAGCTATTGCAAGATGGGGGACAAAAGGAGGGATGTAAATCTATGAGCAAGCAGCTACCCAATGTCAGAAAAATGTATCCGTAAGTCAGTGTTTTAAAATCAATACTTCAATTTAATTTTAGTTGGGCCAAAAGTGGTTCTGATGTCACATTTTCTACTTAAGATCTTTCTCAACATCTATACGGTTTAAGTGTCTTTAGGCTGCATTTTTGCCATCAAGTAACCTTAATTACTACCTACGAGTCAAATCACACTTTGTCACGGTCAGCAGTGGCAGACCGTGTGGAGAGTGTGTGGAGGACCCAGGTGCGGACACAGGCGAGGAGACAGAACTAACTTTAACAAAAGGCGAGCCTTTATTATGGCTGATATAGGGGCAACATAAAGGAGCAAGGACAGAGGCGAAACTAAACTAGAACCTACACTGGGAAAACTTAAAAACTAAGAAAACTTTGACTTAACTATGACAAACTAGGAAGACTGGCAATGACTATGAACAGGACCTTGTGCAGAGTGCATGACAAAACAATGAAATACATGAATCACTAACAGAAACATGAACTGCACAAGAATCCTGAAACTACTTAATCTGACATGACATGAGGGATGTAACACAGACGCAACGACGAACACAGGAAGACTGAGGACTTAAATACGCACATGATCAGGGGAAGTGGAGACATATGAGGACACAGCTGACTAGAATGAAACATAATGGCTGTATCCCAATTCAGGGTCTGCAGCCTTAAAGTACGCAGCCTCAACGATCCTCAAGGGCCGCGTACTCAAAGACCGCTAAGGCCGGAAGTGCGAGGCTTGTGAAATGGGACGGTCTAGCCTCCGTTGTGCTGCCCAGGTTGCCTAGCAACCATGATACTAACAGCTGGAAACGTTTCATACAGCTTTGTTTGACAGAAATGAAGGAGAAAATCTTTTGTTCATTTGTTTGTTTGTTTCTACAAGAGCTTTGATCATTCTCTGTAAGATTAAAGTCAGCTATTGAACGGCGTATATTTTAAAGTAAAGTAAACCAAGTTAGTACAAACGTCACTAATGTCACATAACTTTGCCGACATGTGGCCAACAGTAATGTTTTAATGTTCTTCGTTATTAAACATTTGCACATAAATAAGTGACATAATATTCAGTACTTACTTAAAGTTTACTCTTCTTTTTTTTCGGCAAAATTATCCACACCCACCGCCGCGCTATGCATTGTGGGATATGTTGGGCCACGAAGTCTACACCGCCACATCCTTAAAATTCAGGGAAATGAAGGACGCGTTTGAGGGCCGCATTTCGAGCAGCCTTTGAATTGGGACAGCCTTCGTCGCGTCGCTGTGACGTAATCGGCCTTAAAATGCGGCCTTTAAGGCTGCAGACCCTGAATTGGGATACAGCCATTGACAACACAGGGGAGAGTAACACTAATTACAATGAACAAAGCACACCAGACTCTTCCAAAATAAAACAGGAAACACAGAGACATAGACGTGACACAAACTTGACAACAGGAGCCACACAGACATGAAACATGACAGGTGGACGCACGGACCAGGGAGAGATGACAAAAGGGACTAAGAAACAAAGGACTAAACTGCAACCTAGAAATCAACTAGATGAGTTAAACTATAACACAAATGAATACAAAAGATACATAAAAATTCAAACACTGGGTCACATGACCCAGCACCGTGACACATTCCTAATTGTTTGACATACTAAACTTTAGTATCTTGCTAAAGTGATAAAAACTGCAGACTCAACAAAACCACATAAGGGTTGGCCACAGTTTAACACCCACAGTTTCTTTGTCCATGCTACCAACACCAACCAAACCCAATGCCATTGAAAAACTGCCACCACTAACCACACAGGGACATTGTGCTTATCCAAGCAAACCAACTTTCTGCTCTTTCACCAAACAACCACCAGTGATGTGAAACAGCAGCTACAAAAACAACTCTGGTCAGAGTTTTTATAGTCACTTTAGTAGAGGACTTAGATGCCCTTGAATTGTTCAAGCTTTCCAAATCACTGATCTTTCTTTCCTAAGAAATGTACAATGTTTAAAACACCCAACCAACCACAGTGTTCGCATTTGTCTGCCAGGAGACAATAGAAACAATAGTTTCAGACAAACCTACCCACCACTGCTTTAGTTTTTGATCATTTAAACCCAAAGCTCAACCTTTCAGTAACAACTAAACCAATACGAACAAAAAACAATCACCTACCTACCACTATTCAAGCCTAAATCAACAACTTTCTGCAATCAGTAACAATACCAGTGATAATTTCAATGACTTGCATGCTCTCATTTAATAGACAGAACACACGCTGGCCTTGTGAACTCCTTTGTAGTCAAAGCAAACTTACAGAAGCAGCAAAATATTGCCTCAATTTAGTCACAAGACATGAAAACTGAACCAAACTCTACATGAGCCTTATCTGCACTGACACACTAACAGCACAACGCAGAGGGTTTACTCAGGGGGCCTCCTACAGACGTGTTAGTGAGTGCATGTATCATGTCCAAACTGTTCAGACGCACTGGTGATGATACCAGCAGGGCTTGTGACTGTGCTAGCAAATACAACAGATGAGAAGCTTTTTGCAGACGGAAGACATTTTCCTTCTACCATCACATCTTTAACCACCAAATGCAGTTTAGCATCCATTACCATCCATACTACGTTTAGTCTTGTTACTAGTGTCGTTAGCATTGCAAATGTGGAAAGATTCATGAGTGTTTTGGGTCTTACTGGCAATATAGCTGTTTTGTCGTTTACGTATCAGGATGTATTGTAAGTTTCAACTAACATAAAGTCCCTAATTCTTTTTTCCACATAACTTCTGAGAAATCATTGCTCATTAAAATATAGTTTACATGTTGGGAACCTCTAAACACCAAACTGCCAACAAGCCTTGAGTTTATCTGCTATGGCGAAGCAGCTCAAAGAATATGTCTTTTTTGGCAAACATAACAGTAAAGTTTTGAGTGTTTCACTTGCTAAATGTTCACATTATTATTGTTGTGTGACTTGAAATCTTTTAACCAGTATATTTCCTAATGATATTGTTCATATTTTGCACCGATAACTCACCTGGGGAAGTTTTTATTCCCATTTGTTTCAGTGATCAGATTATTAGACATAAGTTTGGGAACCAGGGACACAAAGGAATTCTTTTCATTTCCTGGTGCTAATAAACATACATCAGACAAGGACATGTTACTGTGGCAGAATTAAGGGTTTCATTTTCAAAAATGCTTTAAAATGAAAAGGAAAAACATAGCGAAACAAATATGGAATTTAATTATTAAGTAATAAAAATCATAGCTCAAGATGGCCTTTATTGACTTGAGTTATCCTCTTTTTTTTTGGCTTTAGGAAAGGAAAATGTTTATTATCGTCTTTGAATGACTTTCAGTGGCTACAAACATATTTAAGTTGTGAAACTAATGTGTGTCTAGCTTCCTAGAGTGCAACAGCAGACCACAGAGTGTATTGGTTTCACAACCCAACAATCACAGCACTCGTCAAGTCAGCTGGGATGATGATGAATTGCAATGTGGTGGACTCAGATATCAATCTCACAGCGTTTTGTGTTGGACTGGCATGACCCTGCTTCCCATACCACAAGAATGCCAATTCCAGGGGGAATAATCCTACTTGGTATTCACTTAGAGCTCCGGAAGCAGCCATATGTTGTGTCTGTTCCTTCTACCACCTCCTGTGAGCTATTTCTATGCCCCCTTCCCTCATCCTTCCTACCAGCTAAGCAGCTGTGCAGATGTGGACACCTTGTCACAGTTTACTTCACACTCCTTACCATTTGTTTTTCTTTGAGCGCTTCAAGCTGAGTGAGAGTCTGCAAGTGATCCGTGTGTATATCCTCCCCCATGTGCTCTCTCAGATTTTCTGTGACAGCACCAGTTAAATAGAATGTGTGAAACAGATGAGGAGATCTGCGCTCTCCTTCCATCATTTGGCTCTTTTCATTTGCACTTAAAGTCCTCGTGCCCTGACCTTAACTTATCACATCCAGAGTTCAATTGCAGAATTCTTAATCTTTTAATCTCACTCTGCATCCTCTCTCTTTCTATCCTTCTCCCTCTATCAACCTCTTTCTCCTTTTTGTAATTACAGGACATACTTATAGAGATTATGGTCATGTCATCTGCAGATCAGCTGCAAGCCATCGCCGAGTCCACTGCTGGACAGATGTATGATCAGAACACACAGACACGTAAGAGGAGTACCATCAGCCTAAAAAAAAAGGAACTTTCTTTCAATTATCATTTTTTCAAGATAGGGCACATTTGTGTAGTTATTGTTATTGTTTCTTTTGGTTAATATGACACTATAGTGAGCCAAAGACAACTGTTTAGACGTAACATTTTATTAAATCTCTTGATCCACATGCAAAACTTAAAATTACCGTTTCCAAAACGTCTGTAACGATCCTTCGCTGCATTAGAAAACTTTGTACATATTGCTATAGACAGGAATCAGTATGTAAAGTGTGATGGATATGATATGTGACAGATTCATTTTACTGTTTGTGCTGCGCTCACAATTCAAAGCAATTAACCTGCCAATAGCAATGTCATGATAGTCAAAAAACTATGGCTCACATTCCAGCCCACTCAGACCAGCGTGTACAATCATCGTTCAGTTATTCTTACTGACATTGTGTGTGTTTATAGCTTACTGGGTATGTTTGCAGCTAGTTTTGTATACTTTGTTACTGACTGACAACCCTGATGTCATATATAATGTCACTGTCACTAATCTCACGCTCTCATAAAACCACACTTTTTTGTTGGTTTCGGGTCTCTGTGATCAGTAGCTCTTGTGCTTATATTGTCAAATGGTACCATGGATTTTTCGAGAGTTTGCAGTGGTCAGTATTTTAAACATTTATCTATCAGCCACTCAGGTCATGGAAAAATACCTCCCCAGCACACAAACCTAAAATGTTTTCCATTCTCTGGCATCACTCAGGGGATGCTCTAAACATAAAGTGGAGCTGAGGTGGGGTTTTCTCCTATTTTTGTACTTAGACTTGGTGAAGTCTAAGTACTAGGAACCACAAATGTTTGTACAAAATTATTTGCTTATCTATTTAGAAAATGGTGAGTAATTTATATGAAAATATTGTTATCCTGTTGATTTAAAAAAAAAAAAAGAATAGGGAATTGATTTAAAGTTTGTGGAATGTATTTTCTGAGCATTATCTGTACCAAGTTTGATGACAAACCTCCCAACAGCCGCTGAAATGTTTCTCCCTTACACAAAGTGACGATCAGTCAAATAATCCAGCACTGCTATTCTTTAAGCTATGTCGCCAACCGCGACTGAAACTAAGATGCACGTTATGTGTGCATGTCTCTGCACTTCTGCAAGGGTTCATCTTGCAAAAGGACAACAATGTGCTTTTCAAATGCCAACTACAACACAGACTCCACTAAACTGCCCACAGACCAAAGCCTCTTTCTAAAAAAGCTATATAAACACGGATGTTTCCTGATGGCCAAACAAGTAACCATCCAATCCAAGTACTTTGAAAATATCACACTGGTATTCCTGTTGGATTTACAGCCCAATCATTCCTGTTTTAACCACAGTATTGCAGTAGCCCAGGGCATTGAGGGGAGACTAGATTTTACATGAATATCACCCCCACCCCCCATGGCAAAAAAAAAACTGTCTGGCTTTCACCTGGTTTTCACTTCTGTTTTCACGGCTGGAGTTCAAAGGTCAAAACAAAATAAATGCTTTTGCTGACAAAGTTATGTGAGAAAACATCCTACACCTCCCACCAGCATTCACTTAAAACCTCAGAATGACTTGGCCACTTGTTGAATATTAGTTTTGCTTTCAGGAGGATACCTCTGTCCAGCATCACATTTTGCTACTTTAGGACAGGTAAAGACTCGTACTCCCCTTGAAGCTCTGGTTTCTAACACACCACTGAATGCAAACAAGAAGCAGAAATATGGACCACCAGATAATAAATCTTCTGCTTTACTGTGCAGAATATCTCACTCCAAGTAACCATCTGATTTTATGCTTTTCTTCCTACCCACTAAAGGGCCGTTCATGTTGGGATTTTACTTGCTCAATTTGACTCAAATTGCAACGCTACAACAAAGCACAGGGTCTGCATTAACAGCTGTGAATATATGTCAATAGATATGAACATGTGGCTTTGTTTGGACTGGAGTTTGGCAATAGGGTGCCCTGTCTGAATTCTTGTGCATGATACAAGTGGATTACAGAGATTAGTACTAAAATAGTCCCTGTAGGCTGCTAGCGAGCACAGTAGATGTGTTCAATATGTGCCCTTTAATCGTTTTCACTGTGACTTAGATAAAAATGTGTCCATTCTTTACAAAGCACCCACCCATTTCTGGCATAATCAGACACCCAAAACAATTAATTATTCACAGAAGATTTGCAGGAAGCTTCAACCAGTCTTTTTCTCCATAGCACCAAACTTCTTTCATCTAACCCTCATCATGTCCAAGCATTAAAAAGGAGGTGCAGCAGATCCGCCAAAGACCCCTGTCACTGTCAATTGCCATAGACGGATGTCACCCAGCAGCAGCGGCTTACTTCAAACACCAGCGTCTCATTAGTCGGTCCAGCAGCATACAGGCTCTCCGGCTTGTTGAAAGAACGCTGGTAGTCGAATACGGTTCCACCAAAGTGGAACTTCCCTGGCCAGTCCACAGTCCACTCCCCAGTCAAGTAGTACTTCTTTTTCAGGGAGCGGACAGCCAGGTAGCTAGTGGAGACTTCCATTTCCTGAATGTGAATACTTCTAGCCCCAGCTGGAACTGTCACCATGGAGTAGTACTCTGGTTTCAAAAAGAGAAGGAACAACAGCCAACACTAAATCATTATTAGCTATTATTGCTGTTCTATAATCCTGTCATGTTTCATCCTGCTAACATCATCCAGATTTTACCATGGCTTAACCTCTTCTGAGGTGAGTCAGTCCATTATCCAGTGGAATTATGTGCATGTGTCTGTCTGTGGATTTAATTTTTATCCTTGTTTCTTTGGTTAAGTCTTCTTTTGTATTGTAAAAATACTCAGTGTACGCCACCTAACATGTTCAGACACACTATTAACAAGGACAAACACAATCTTACCGTTAGCCCGGTGTTGCAGAGTGTACTGGCCCTTGAAGAACTTGCAAGTGGAGTTGTCTCCCTTACAAACTCCACAGGCATCCAGAGAGGCCTTGGAGCTAAGAACTTGGTCACAACCTACAGCCTAAACACACACACAAATGCACGTTTGCCATCAGTGTGAATGCAGCAAAATGAGAATGATAAGCTTGTTTCTTGAAGTGCATGTGTCAATAAAATAAACTCTCCAAATATCAACAAATCTATGCCTCAAAGGGTGATAACTCAAGAAGAAAGACTACAAGATGAATATCACCTTGATTAGAAAAGCAGCGTTACTCTGAGGTGACAACAATTTTAAAACCCTTTCATAAAGAGCTCATAAATAAAGAAAACAGAGAATACATTAAAATAGTGCAAAAGTGTCTTCCCAGTGCTAAGTAAGCCAAAGAAATTACTCCAAAAGATTTTTTTACCCTTTTTCCATTTACTCAATGCATTTGATGCAACTGCACATACTGATTATCTACAGACAACTGCGCTGTCTTTTGATTCTGACACTAACTGTGCCTCTCATACAACCACTAGACAACAGAAAACATTCACTTTTGGAGTACAGTGAATCCACAGAGCTGATATACCTCACACACTCCATCAATGCAGACATCTTCTTTGTGGTCAGAGCAGGAAGTGCCATCTTTAACTTTGCTGGACATAGCAAAGAAGAAGTCATAGTCTTCTGCAATGCAGTACAGCTTGCAGATGTCTTCATCTGCACAGAGGAGAGGAAGAGAGGTATCATTAAGAATGATGGCATCACCTGTAAAATGCACAAACTGTTCTTCAAGTTTTATTGTCTGGTCAGTTTACAGCTGCAGAGGCTACTGACTCTGCAGGTATGCACTAAGACTGAAACACAAAAGACAGTAACTACGAATGCACCCAGGGGTATTCATATGGGGCTACAGGTTTATTTTGTAGTTCAGATCAGTTATCACAGACAAGTCTCTACAGCCGTCTTTGATTAAAATAAATGACGATGAAGGTGACTTGGCCCAAGGTCTCAGAAGGCAGTTCAGAATATGTTCCTCTCTAGATCACCCCCCATTCATCTCCAGCTTAAACAGGCCTGGGACGACAGCCAAACACACGGCTCTCCTTCACTGCACTCTCTTTCCCTTGCTCTGTGTAACAAAGCTGGCCCGCAGGCTTCCTTTTTAAATCTATTCTCGGTGTGTCAGAGGGTGCAGGTGGCTACATGTCTTCCATGCACATTACACACAGTGATAGTTTCCTTCAGCTTATTGGCCCTAATCATTGCAGCAGTAAATAGAGGTTGGCATTACAGAAACTCTTTTTAAAAGAGTTTTGGGGAAGCAGAGCGGGTGCAGAATATAAAAGATCTAGAGAATTAAGACAAGCAAACCTGCCCTGAACAATCTGCAATTCTCTGTATATTTAAAAGCTCTGTGGCCTTTAGCCAATGAATATAATGTGCCAAGAATACAGTAAATCACTGTATTTACTCATAATCCACAAGATCTACTGTGTATTTTGTATTTTGTGTCATTTACTTGTGGGGATTGTAAGTAACTGACCACCTACCATCCACTTTGGTGTAGGGCTTCCACTTATAATACCAGCCCCTGAAGGGCTTGCTGTTGTACTCAGCGCACTGTTGGGCACGGAAATCCACAGCATTGGGAGGGCATGGACGAATATTACACAGCTGGTTGAGACGGCTGGGGCCTGAGCAAAACTTGCCATTGTTCTGTGGCCTGGGTAGAAGACGAGATAAGACAGAGAAAAGGGAGAGGAATTACAGGGAAGGTAGATTTGTTTTACTGCTACAGGACCTTTGGCAATATATCAACAGCACTAACGTGCCAGAGCAGTTCACGGGAGAGACAGCTGGTCAGTGGAAAAGATCCACCCAAATTTTTTCTTTTCAACACTTCTAGTTCTCGTTCTATTCATATAACTTTTTCAATGAAATCCCTGTACACCTGTGAGAAAGCTGTAAAAGCCATCTTGCAGAAGCAATAATGATTAACATGCAAATGGAGTACATATAAAAGTCTGTACATTTAAAAGTAAAAGACTATACAATAAATGAATGGTCATTTCTTGTAGTCGAGGAGTTGGATGGGAGATAAATGGTCAGGTGTAAAGACCTTAGCTACTTTGACAAAGGCCAAATTCTTATCGTCAGATGACCATCAGAATATTCCTGGAAGTACTTGGCACAAACCATGAACCAGGGAAAGGGTGTTGTCCTGGAACAGGTCTGGTACATTGTGACTTCGACTTGCAACTGATAGTATTTCAAGGATCTCTTATTAATGTCTTATTAGGGTCTAGCTGAATAATTTAGGGTGCCTTACATGGTATACTGGTATAATAGATAGCACAATATAAAGATACTGTTAACAGCCCTATGTGGTTTTAAATTGGCCGTAGATGTGAATAGTTGTCTGTCTCTCTGCTTTAGCCCTGGAATAGACCAGTGGGTTTCTCACAGTGAAACCTGCCTCTCATCCACTGTCAGCTGCAATAAGCTCAAGTCCCCGTGACCATGGGTGGGAAAGTAGTTAATAAAATAGTTGGCTGGATGGACCTTCGGAAATCCTGCAGAGTCCTCGACTCAAATGTATCCAAGCTGTTTGGCAGGACGTGAAGGACCAGCAGCACATTAGGCAAAAGTTTTTGTTGCTCAGCATATACCTCAACATATATCACACAATACACATATCTGTCTATTTTAATGTGTGTATTTAAAATATTTTAAAAAGTGTAACATTTATTTATTTATTTATCTTTGAAAAACATCAAGCTAGATATTTACCCATTCTAAATGGTAAATTTCACCAACTGGCTGCTGCCTGCAGCTTCAAGTTTATATCATCAAAAACATGCAGATTTTGTCAGTGATCTCTCTCAGCAAACGGTCAAAAATTCATACTAGCCCATAAAACTCGTCCTTTAAGCTTTGGAAGTTATTTATCCAAGTACTGAATCATTTAACTGACTAAAGTGGGATTTTTAACGCTACTTCATCACATCATAAGTCACATGCTTACAAGCTATGCTGAATCAACAATTTATATACCGCATGAATAAAATGAACAGCTGATAAAAAGGAAGTGGCGCTTTAATGTGTCACCAAAATGATCAAACCACTCACCACTTATTAGAAAACACAACCAGAGTCTTGACATTAAGTGAACATCAAGATGCCATGTCAGACTTCCCAGGCTCTCTAAACCCATGCCAGGCATTCCAACACAACCACCAACAGAGAAAATTGAGTTTAGCTGTTTACAGAAGTGCGCACGCAGACACACACATACATACAGAGACTGGAGAACCATGCTGATCAAACACGTCTAATAAAAACAGTTCACTAAGTGTGACAATATAATGAATCACTTTGGCAATGGAACACAAACAGTGCCTAATAGAAACAGTAAACACCACAAGAAAAACTAGATGTATATTTCTTTCGAGTTTTTTGCAGCAAATGAAAATGTCTGTGTATAATGGATGTCAGCAAACAAGACAAGCAGATATCTGTTCTGCCCTGGACTCAATCACAGAATGACTTAGCTGCCAAGACTGATGGAACTCCATTCAAGGTGTGCCTGTGTATATGTGTGAATTTGCTGTGTGCCAAGCATGCATCCCTTGGTGAGAGGGGATTTGGCACAGGTTTTGCACTCCTGATCTTATTAAGACTTAGCAGCAGACAAATGCAGCCCATATGGTAATGTGCTTACGGCAGGCCAGCGGGGGTTTACGGTGTATACTCCATCAGTCAAGGTCTCATGATCTGAGAATCACATAAGATGGGCCGTTTACTCGAGAAGGGAGTTGAATGCACTTCATAGACTTTGTACAAGTGGCCCCTAAGTTTCACAGCACTCTTTGTCTCTCTTCCTTTTCTCTTTATCATTCTTTCCTCTCCTATCTGGATGATCCAGTATCATTGCAACTGTAAATTTACTTCTAACAACAAGACAGAAACCAGATACAACAAGCCCCAATGCAGGGTCCTTATGACCCTGAAGGGTGTTTAAATGTCCCAGTAGCCTACTAAATCTGCCCAAAGACAGAAGCCGAAACCCCTGTAGTTCAGAGGTCACTATGTCTAGTCTTGTCATCTTTCTGAGTCAACTGCTCCCTCCCTTCCCCTCAAAGGACTTCCCTTTCTGCAGTTCACATAAAAAATAGATCCACATTCTGCTGCTGTGACCCCTTTACAAGTCCACTGGGAGATTCCAACCAAACAATGGTCTAAGTACCATCATTCCCTAATCGTGTACCCTGTTGAAATGGGGTGTGCCAAAAAAATGCTCCTTATAAAACCAGGTCAAGATCATGAACCTAATCTCCCAGGCTTTTTGCTAAGGATTAGGATCTTTGATCTGGCAGGTGGTCTACAGGGAATGAAAGAGCAAGGACAGAGATGGAGTGAGGAAAAGAGGGAGGCAAGGGGAGAAGATTCATTTTCCATTTTGGAGCTACTCCTAGAAGGGAAGGCTTTAATCGGCTGATCGGAAGCCTTGTACAAGCCTGAGCAAAACATACATGCTTACCTTATAAAATGAATGAGTTTGTGCAGAATCAAATTATTTTAGGATCTGTTCCTGCTGACTGAAGATTCTGTAGCAAGGCAAAGGTTACAAGTGTCAGGGATATTTTCACAAGTTTTTAGTAGCACACCCCCAGACTATCCAGACGGTTCAGTTTAGGGGTAAAGATGATAACAGACACAGGCACTCCAATTCAGGCTAATCCTTCTCGTTCTGCCCAGATTAAGAGCAGAGGGGCCAAAATAATCACAGAGATTACTGGGGACAAACACACTCTGAATATCATGAGTCATGGAGTAAAATGTGACTCAGGGGTACACACTGCTGTCGGGATCAGGCTTGGGTCTGTCTGAATGGCTGAATTCTTTCAGCTGAGGATGGCGATGCATGTGAAACAGTGCTTTATACAGACATACCACAGCCTATTTACGTTTAAGGAGTTCTGACAACTAACTGGGTTTATTCTGATAATGATATCATTACATTTCATTAATGGATTTAATGTTTAGCCTTCAACATCTTTCCATCCCCTCTCTGTTTGTCTGACCCCGTAACTCAACGGTTGGTAGCATCAATCCATTGTTTTCAGCAGCTTCTCCTACAATGCTTTGCTTAGTTCTACAAGAATGATAAATGAACTTGGCAGATAACCTGACCCTTTTCGGTCTGCCAGTCATGGTGTATAATGTGTATCATATGAGAAGCAGCCTGTCTCTTTGATCCCTCGCAGGGATTAGGAGACGAGTCGGCTGTGATGGACAGAACAGACACATTGGTGACTGCCTGCTGTTAAGTAAGCAGTGATGAAGCCGGATGAGTAAATAAGACACTGTGTAACTCT
This sequence comes from Simochromis diagramma, assembly GCF_900408965.1. Classification (NCBI taxonomy): domain Eukaryota; kingdom Metazoa; phylum Chordata; class Actinopteri; order Cichliformes; family Cichlidae; genus Simochromis; species Simochromis diagramma. The sequence continues at coordinate 5,176,034 of NW_024387414.1, forward strand.
GTGAATATCTTAATGGACTCCATAATAGAGTTGATATAATGAAATGGGTCAATGGAAAAAATAAATAAATACATTTTTAAGGAATCATTTGAACACTCGGCTTAAAATTTGTGACATTTAAAATACATGCAAAAAAAATGTAGTCAGATCGTTTTGATAGAACTGCAAAAATCAAAAATGCAACTTAAACTAGAAACTGATTGTGACAATGTAGTGGAAATCACTGTTTGCTGTTTACTCTGGAGATCATACTGCACAATGAGACATGCAGCACCGTACAGAAAGTTCAGTCCATTTCATTGATTCTTATTTATTATACATCAGCATCACAATACCAAAACAGGTACCATTTCTCCTTGCAGACAACTAGAAAAGTCTAATTGCATATTATTTCTATTTCCAAGTTTGGAAAAACATGATAACTTAATGCTGTTTAATGTGTACAGAGAAAAAGAATGAGACAATACAATGCATTTATCTGGCTTTGTGTGATTTCAGACACCAAACCACCTATTTCAAATGTTATCAGCTTATTAAATCACAATTGTTAACTGTAATCAGTTCTATAAATTCGAATTGTAAGTGCCTCTTTCTACTCACTAGGACTGCACAAGGTGCATATTACCTTACCCTGATTATAGAGGCCTCTTCTACCTTATCACACTAGTAACATTAAGCTTTGTAATGTAAGTAAAGGGTTGAAAGGTTGTATTTTAACATTAAATATGAGTTCTTCCTTACCCTAAACAAGTACTTTTGTTGCTGCTGTAAGTCAAATTAACTCCAATTACAGGTTCACATGCTACAGTGATATTAACTTGGTTTGTTTTTGTTTTTTCAAGTGAAATAGAAGTTGAAGTCGTGTGAATCCTGATACACAAGGGTAATAGCACTGGGTAGAGGGTGAAAATGTGTAACTTGAAAGGGTTTTATATTGCAGCGGAAGGGCAGTTAGTTAGAAAAGTTAGAAATACTCAGACTTATGGTAAGAAATACAAGTAGTGATACTGTGTGTGGCATTGTCCGAGTCTTATACAGAGGTGCACATAAGTGGTCCGCAGGTGTGTCCAGAAAATCTTATGAACGCAAACGCGTACATAAGATTTTCTGGAGGAGGACAGACATTTGTTTAGAACTCTTAAAGATGTCCAAGAAGCAAGCTCCTTTAAGCAATTACTTTGGTGTTCCTCCACCTCCAAAGAAATGTCAGAAGGAGTCCGAACCGCAAAAGAAGCGCGTATTCTCGGAAAAGTGGTTGCAGGAGGTGAGCTGGCTTCAAACAAATGATGAACACACAGAGAGGTGGTGCAGAATATGCAGTGAAAATCCCACTCTGGCAGACAAAAACAGTGCCTATCCAGTAAGGGTCCTAAGGCTAGACCTCCCATGCTAAGCGAGCCTACCGCAGACATGGGCGAGACAGATAAATATGAAGGCGTCAGACGTCACCCGGATCAACAAGGTCCGCGTCAGGTGTTGAGGAACCAGGGCACTCTGACGAGAAGTGGGCTACTGGAACAAGAAGGCATCGGTGGGCAAGACATGAAAACAGGGCGTTGTTGGTTGGAATGGTCTGCTCGATGATGTTAATGCAGCACTACGGATGATACCTACAGCCACGCTTACCGAGACTAACAAGCTGATCTACAATACGGCAGCAGTGATCAGTGAGATGCTTGGCTATAAGTTGAACAGCCACAAGGAGCAGTACCCTCCATGGAGAAGGAGGCTAGAGGGCAAGATCAAAGTAGCACGGAGGGAGGTTAGCCAACTCTGGGAGTTGCAGAATGGTGCCACAAAGAAGGTGCCTATAAAGTACAGCAAGCTGTCCATACCTGAGGCCTTGGAAACTGCCAAGCAAAGACTCACAGCCATATATATATATATATAGATATGTTGTGCTGTTGTAACATGAATTAAGTCAATGTCTATGACTAAATTAAACTTTATTGGATTTTTCAGGTCAGCCTGTTAATTGGGCTGACAGTGACTCAGTCCAGGCTCTTATGCATTCGGCTGACAACCATGACAATCGTGTGAATAGCTACAAGAGGAAAAAAAGCCGACATTATGAAGTCATTTTGACATTCAAGTCACACATATACACTTCGCATGGCTACAAGACATATGAAGGCAGCTGTATTTAAAAGGGCAACTGTGTCCCTGTCATGACAAAAACATTTCCCTGCACTTAAACACTCAGAAACTCATACACGTGTGTGTAAATATGCAGAATTGGACGTGACATGTCACTATGATCTAACATGCTATGACTAATTCCTACATGATGGCTACCCTTAACAGTGCAAACGACCCAGCAGTAATAAAGTTTGAGGACCGTCCACCAATCAAGCTGTGCAGTTGCTTTGGATGTTAGCCAATATTCGTACAGAAAACCTATGATCTGGTGTATGCTCATGCATGATTATCAGTTCTATGTTGCAAAGCTGCTTCTTTTTGTTGTCAGTTCTTCCTCTTTTTTATGTAGTATTAGGAAAACTTGAGATTCAGTCAATGGCTTGAAAAAAATGGAAATAAAATACTGAAGGCGTTATCTAAGAATCTGTCGGCTAATTGGCTGTGGCTCCAATAGATGGAGATGATTATTATTATTATTTTAATTGAGTCAACCATTCTCTGAGGTGTGTGAAGCAAACAGCAAACAGCAAAACCTCTTTAAACATAGGATAAACTTGCTAAAGAATGGTCACCATGGGATCACTTCTGATTTATGGAGTAAACACATGACACTGTAAAGGATGAAAAGAAGATTAAATGAATAATCACAAAATTAATCACCTTCGCAAGTATCCCATTGTAACCATGCTACAGAACCAGCGTGGGGGCAGGTGTTTAACCGACTGCAGGCTGAGTCAATCACTTGCCACACTGCTTGATTGTAGCATAGTGATAGAACAACGGCAGTAAATCTGTATTTTATGGAAGCGAAATAAAGGTTTAAAAGATCTAGTAAATCTTTACGTGTTCGAGGGATAATTAATGAGAGATTGCGTGTCTGTGGTGAAATACAACATTAACACTGGAAAATTGTCAAGCTTGTAATGACATGAACAGAGCGCTTTGCTAACAAAGAGATATGCACTGTGGGATCTGGGTCTACAGAATTATGTAGAATTATATTTGTCTGAGTGAGCAGCAATGGGGGACGTTTGCTGACTATCTTGGCAGCTTTCAGAGAAAAGAGCATGCCATCAGGAGGTGTTCCTTGTCTGGAGCATGTGGAGAGATAGTCTGTCCGTCTGGACTGTCAGCCTGACTGATGAGAGCAGTTATCAGCACATGTGTGTGTGTGTGTGCATGAACAGAATGTGCGTACATAACTGTGCTGACAGCTACCTGGCAGCCAGCACTTTCAGGTGTTCAAAAAAAACGTAGAATACAAGGCCTTCAAGAATTACTTTCTGGCCCAAACTGCACCTCAGATTTGCACTGTGGAAGCAGCTGCGTGACAACATGAATCATTTTGTCGACTGTTTGCCTAGTTAATCTTATCGAAAGCATTAAAATAGAGGTGATGAATTAGATTAGGTTTTGCAAGTGTGTGCAAGTGTATGTATACCTTGGGCTGGTGCAGGAGCGCTCTCTGTACATGACACCTCCACCGCAAGTTCTGGAGCAGTCAGACCACTGAGACCAGGCTGACCACTGGCCGTGCACTGCTCTAGGACCATGCTCTCCATACTTAACACACTGACCCCTCCGACACCACTGAAGAAAAGAGTAGGAAGGAAATGAAAGAGAAGACGACAACAGAAATAGCATTCTTATCAGTACTTGAGTGTTGGCCCTGGCATCTTGCCTCTGTTTCCTGGTCTGGAGAAATGCCCAGCACCACACCTGGACATAGAGACTCTCTATCTACAGCCAAAATGCACACATACACATGCACATCTATTGTGCAGCAGACCTGGGTTGATCCAAGCCAAACCCTGCACTCACACACATCACCACCTTTCTCTCTTTCTAAATATCATGTTTCTGTGTGTACAAATCAACTCAATCCATTTGGGAGAGTAGTGCCCAAAATGTGCACCCATGCATGTACGAGGAGCATCGATGGTTACTTTGTCTGATTTATTTAATTATCTATGATCAAAGAAGTATTCAAATAAAAAAAAATGCAGTTTGAGCTGTCATCAGTTTGAGCTTAAAGTAAATCCTTGCATCTTTTTAAAGCTCTTTTAGGATTTTTATTCTAAGATGAAAGGATTTAGTTTGACTCAATAAAATGCTAATTGTTAGGATGCTAAGCAGGAGAATAACATTCTGACTGCTGTGATCTTTCATATAAATAAGGAGACCATTCCTCACCATGTCAGGGCCACAAGTGGTACCTTCTGCAGCAGGCATGAACTTGGTCTCACACCGATGCCCTGTGCGATGACACCACAATGACTTGCAAATGTCCTGTCGAATGAGACACGCAAAGAATGAGACATCCAGCAAACATGGGGTTTGCTGCTGTTATTAGCCGTGGCATCTTTTGGTTAAGAGTTCCTTTCCTTTTTCTCTTCCCTCTACCTGATTTTTGCCAGGACCACCATCACTTTGCTTGATAAGCCCCCACTGCCTCTGACAGACTTCTCCACAGTGCTTCTGTGTCGAGACTAATCATTGAACTTCTTTAATGAAACCGGCTATAATTGTATGTGTCATCTGACCCAACAATACAGAGACAGAGCAAGCGAGTGAGCACAGAGGGAGAGCTGGGGTCGAGAGACAGGCGGCAGAATCTGGCAACTGGCCCAACTGCAACTGGCAACGAGAATGGAATCAGAAAGGAGGGAGTGAGGAAGCGGGACAGACAGCTCCCTGGTGTGTTCAAGACTTAACCTTATGCAGATCTACTTCACTGACATAGAGCAGGTGGGTGACCGCTATGGCATCATGCTGAAAGTCCTTGTACATGATAATGTCAGGGTCAAGAAAAAAGAGTGAAAAGTGTGAATGGAACCCTCAAATCCACTGTTAATCAGCATGCAGGTTAATATACCACCTGCCAACTCCTACACAGGTCTAAGAAATGCAAATATAGTATTTGATCTTTTATTATGGAAACATAGGAGGAATCTGGGGAAGTCGTGAACAGCCAAGGCGTCGTCATGTGGGCTAATGCCATATATACGACTTGGCAAAGTCAATTTCCCAGCAATTACAGCCATGCAAGAAGAAAAGCTTGAGGCATTTTAAATAAAATTTACATGTGAATCAACATCACTGAATGCACCTAGCATAAAGCCTTATACCAAAACAACAAGGGTTGCAGACTGGGGTGGTGGTATAGGGACCCATTCAAATGATGGAATGCATTTTAATGAAGGTCAAATGTGTGTGTGTGTGTGGGGGGGGGGGTTAAGGTTGCTGATGTAAAGATTGTGCTAGTTAATAAAGTGCCAGTTTAGCACTGGATCATTAAGTCTGTAAAGCAGATAAATTCCAGCTCCTATATGGTCCAGGGGTGCCCCCTTCTCACTACAAGGAACTGTAGCGATTCTCAGTGTTGGCAAAGAAACATGTGAAAAGTAAATGATTAAGGACTGTTGGTCCATGTAGAAATACAACCATGGATAGCCCATGGTTAACACTTCTTTCTTTAGTGTAAAGAACTGTTGTTTGTTTCCTGGTCTGGGCTGTTATCAAATGAAAGATATAATAAATCACAATCGTTAAAGCCAGAAAAAATATGTTGTTGTTTTTTAATTCCCCCAGCAACTCAGCATCGTGTGCACCGCATGTTACAACTGTTTTTGCAGTTGCAACATGTTGGGGGAAAAAAAGGAAATGGAGATCGAATAATTCTGACAAATTAGGTGATTACTTTACCTTGACGAAATCAAGACTGCATAGTTTGGCTTTGGAGCCAAACTGCCATTTGCACTGTGTGTCTGCTCCATAAAGCTGCCCGGGAAGCTCTTCGGGATACTTGTACTGACCGATCTGCTTGGGTTCATCCACTAAACAGGATGCCTGGGCTGTTCTGGTGAACACAGAACAGTACCTGTGTCAGTAAGGAGGAAAGCCAAAAGCATGACTGGTAATTTTAACAATCTGCATTAACTGGGCTTACCCAAGAAAGCGGCTAAGGTACTGCCGACTGCAGGTGGACCAGGAAAAGACTCCATTGTTACCAGCGAGAGTAGGGGACATAATGTTACCCTCAGTCTTACGGCAAGGGTTTCCTTCCCCATCATGGATCATACCAAAACTACAGAAAATGAAGATAAGAGACTTCAGTCGCAATGAGATATACGGTAAATACATGGACTTGCATGTATTGTAAGCTGTTTGTGAGTAAAGGGGAAGTTTATTATAATGATAATTCACTTTTTGATACTGAGACAAATTATAAAATGTTACAGGATTTTAAAGAAAATGAACATGAATTCTTTAAATTGGCTTGATTTAACTCATTCTGATAGATTTCTATGTAAAGACCCTGCTGATGTCATTCAATTTGTTGTAACAGTTTGCTTCATACATTGCAACATTTTCTCCCTTCTTTGATTCATTACCATGTCATATGTTTGACACTTATGCCGTTTTCAAATTGTCAGTGATTAATAGCTTTAGGATACTTATGTGTATGTATATTTGACATATTATTACCCAGGTGAATACACTTAATTCATAGTTTGTTTTAAGAACATATGAGGCACACAGAAGAGTTTTACCGCAACATGACATCTACACATATCAAAAATAAACTGCCTCCAGTCCCACCGGTAACGTATAAATATAAACACAGAGCTGCACTGCCTTGGGTAGTTTCCATTATTCTCCCATAAAATGTCATGGAGTGGATGAAGTAGGGGTCTAACGTAATGCTCTTATTTCAGAGTGTGTTTGTTTAAATCAGACCACATCTGTCACTTCAACACAAACTACATCCACAGACAGCATAAAGGCAATTAGGCTGCCCCTTCCAAAATGACATTACATTCTGAGACAGTCTCATCTGTTTTAAGTCTGCTGCTCTTTCTTCTAAACATACTTATGTCCAGACTCATGTGCAATGGTGAAAGCCAAGCCAAGTCCTGTATCCTCATTGATCGTACAACTCCTGTACTTACTGCACATGCCACTGATGGGGGCAAAACCTGCAACAAGGAGAGAAAAGTTATTTGAAAATCTGGGCTACTTGAAAATTCAAAAACAAGCAAGATAAAACCCCAAATCTGTATCATATTCTTGTTCTCTTACACTGAGCGCACAATCTGTTCTGACAGTTTGTAAAGACAACAAATATGTGCCACACATGTATCTTCACACACGTGCTTGCCTGGAAGGGGAATCTCACAGAACTGCCAAGTGCAATCTCAGATGTCCTGCCCAGTTTAGTTTAAATGAGTTCTTAGACTTTGTTAGCAATCAGCACAGAGGACTACTGTTAACTGTGTAGCAGATAGCACCAGCACAGTGACTAACTACCCAGATGTGAGATTTTTCTGTAACTGATAAGCTGATGAGGAATCTTTACTTGGGGTTTCTAATTTTCAGGAAGCAATTTCTTCCAATGGGCCCAAAAATATAATAACCAACGTCAATATTTAGTTGTCAAACATAGCTTGTTAGTCTCAGTTTAGAGAACATTGGTTGGATACATGCAAATTATTACAACTGTGAGCAGCTGCCTTTAAAATGGTTGCTTCAAAAATGGGGACCATCTTTGTGACCATTCACAGACAACTGAAATCTTTAAAGTGAACTTGGTGTCTCAAGACAGCAATAAAACAGTTTGATAATATGGAAATTAAATGAGATAACTCAGTGAAAATTGCAAATCTGTAACGTACACAGAATTTCCCATTAAACAGAAATTCCCTTTGGTATTGTGCCAGGAAGGGAATCAAGCTACCTGCTATGTTGACCCCTTATAATAAAGGAGAGTCCAGCGAGAACCTTGAAGATTTGGAACATAAATTTAGGACAAGTATTGAGGTTGAAGGTGAGTATGCTCAACCTCTGGGTGACCAGTTGGTGGTCATAACTATTTGTAACTAATTGTAAGGAAGTTGCTGTCCTATTGTTAGTCCAGGATGACTGAGCCATTAGAATAAAAGAGACAGATTTTAAACATTAACATTAATGGTTCAGCTTTGTTTTTCCATTTAGTTAAAATATTTTTGGTTAGACCCTACCTTTTTTTGTTACAGACAGCTTTGGCAGGATATTTTTAATGAGCTGTTTTTGCCTGAAGTGACAGCTCAAGTTGGTGCTTATACTTCAATCTGTTGACTTTCTTGCATATCAACCCCCCTCTCCTTCTGCATGTGTCTGCATTCATACTGTCACTAGTTTTTTATGGCACGGCTTAATACTCTAGTAAAATATAGGGTTTGCTCATAGTGACAAATGACTGCCAGTCTATCTCTTGACAACTATTTTCGCTTCACCTGTCAGCCCTGTTATAATGTTTGCACCCACAGCATCACATCTAGGCTGTCGTTAACCAAAATGTGACAACATTTAGCAATGCAAGGGGTTCTTAGTTGTCAGTGGTCCAGACAAAGTCACACTGTTGCTTTTCACATGCGTCTTTAAAAAAAGAAAAAAAAAGATCTTTGGCTTGTTAAAGTGAGCTAAGCCCTATCTCACCCAGAGTGTCACAGGGCTCGTTCTTCCAGGAACAAATGTCCAGTCCAGTGAGGAGAACAGCATGATCGTGCCGTTTACCACCTTTCCCCACAAGGCCTGACTGCCATTGACAGAAACTGTTGAGGGACTGGTCAGCGTGATGATTTATGGTCAAGCCCAACTGGAATTGTAGAGAGAACAATTGAGATTTAGAACACAGCCATGGGTATTTTAATCAGTGTCAAGTTAAAAGCAGCACAGTCAGGCAAGGAGTTAGTGTAAATCTACTTACAGGGTCCTGCTCCAGCAGCAACAAGCTAACCACCACAATGTTGATATCATTCCCAATGGTGCCATCTTTGAAAAGGCTGGAAACCTGTAGATTAGTTGAAAATACTTATTGGTAACATTTTTGCAGAAAATATAGAGATAAAAAGATTATGTATGTGTGCAACAAAGTCTCTAAAGGCAGACCTGAACCACTGATAGTGTCATTACATAGGCATGCGTTGAAACCATTCTTCTTTGGGGAGAAATATAAAATGATTGAGTGAGGATTTGTGTGCACTGAGAGTTGTAGTCAGACGTTCACATTCAGTCACCATTGGTATGAGTGTCATGGTAATTTGTGACGGCATTCCAGAAGCTTAATCTTAACTTTCATTATCCAATCTAAAACCATTTCTGATGTGTGTTTGGGATCATTCTTCTGTTGAAACACCCAACTGTCTCCAAGTTTCAACCGTCCAAGTGATGATCTGATGATCTGAAGTGAATTTAAAGAATTTGGAAGTAGTCCTCCTTCATTTATTTTGACATATCCTAGTTCACACTTAAAATTAACTTGTTTATTTTTTAAACAGAGGAAAGTGGCAAAAAGTTGCATTCAAAGTTGCAATCAAACAAATATCACAAACATAAAGGGTTAGCAACGTTTTTGCACTTTTCTCTGGAGAAACGTTGCAAATTTGAATGCTTATAAAGTTAGCTTAGCACTTGTGTCTTGCCTCGCAGGAAATACTGATCTGTTGAGATCCTGCTATGTTAGGTAACTGAACAAGAGCTTTGAGAAACACAAAATTTCGACAGATTTCCTATGTGTAATTGAACGATTGCTACCTCATATGTTCTGTCACACCTTGTCTTTCCAACACTTCCACTCCCTTGTCTTTTTCAGCCCTACCATATTCATAACGGTGAGGACGTAGGTGGTGACATTCTCCCTGCCATGTTTCTCCAGCATCTTCCTGTCTGCCACAACCAGGGTCTCCACATTCAGACCTCCCACCCTGTTGGAAATGGGTGATCTTTTTTCCCTCCCTGGACCTTCCACCTCAGGTACCGCAAACTCATCAGGCATGATAAAGCGGTCCTCAGCAGGAGGCTTGGGTGCGTCTAGGAGGGCAAAAAGGGAGAGGCAAAAAGGAAGGGAGGAGAGACACAGAAAGAGGGAGACAGCATGAAGGAGACAGACAATGATACTCAGAGATAGAAAACTTGGCAGTGAGGGTCAAATGAATCAACTCTTTGTCCTGGCTCGTGCCAGGTGTTAAAAGTGCGTGCTCTGGTGTTGAAAGGACAGGAAATTCACTCCCCACGCTGCTTCCTATCATCACTAAAAAAAACAATTGTTAAAAAGCCTAAGGGTTCAGTAGCTTCAGGCTAGTGTTGCACTTTTAGCTGGACACAACAACTTGAAATGCATGCTGATAAACATATAATGCACTGAAATGGAGTGTTCTCAAATATTTAATACAGACATAAAACATCATAATATATGTACAGTAAGATCAAAAAGTCTGAATACACCAGTGAATGCAGCATAACAATTTGAATGAAAAGCTGAATCCCTGGAAAACTGAATTACAGATGTGGTATGATTTCATCTTACTTTTAGGATAACATGCACACAGGCTTTTTTTAGGCTTTGGGGTCTGAACAAAGTCATTATTCTGCTCCATTATGGAGCAGAATAATGATGGGTGTACAGCAACTTTGTCACAATATACTGCCAATATACTGCCAGACTGTGTTTCATGGTGGTGTCGATACTGTAGTATCATTTCTTCTCTATTTTTATCCTCACATACACTGCCACAAATCTCAGACTTTATTAGAAAATTAAATCTTCTATAATCATTCATTGTGAAAGCTGCAAAGTTCTAGCCCACTTCAAGTCTTTGGCCTTATTTCCCATCCTGACATGCACTTTAGAGACCCTTTTAATCATTTGAGACTACGACTACACAGCTTTTCTTAGAACAATACTTCTGCTGACTGCAGTCTTGCTTTCTTTATTTAGCGAATTCTGCAACTATTATTAGATTTAGCTTTTCTATCTCCCAGTGAACAATGTTTGATGTATTAATGTAGTCACATTTGGTCTGCCTGATTGTGTTTTAGATACAACTGATCCAGTTTCCACGCAGCATTTTAGAGTGTAATGTGCTTCCCCCTCAGAAACCTTCAGTCTAGACACAATTTGACACTGGAAAAGAACCCCCTTGCTTGGAATAATTTGACTTGTGACAATTTCACATGGATCTGGTGCCGTGTTGTCCAGTCTCACAATGTTACTTAAAAAGCATTCTGTATAGCAGGTGAATGACGGCTGCAGGTTGATTTACTTACAAGCCTTTGCTGAGCAGATCAAATTCACCTTAGTAAATGCTGCTTCAGCGGAAAGATACAACTTCAGGAATTCTGATCTTTTCTTTTTGATTACTGACTTTAAAATAGAGCAGAATCAGAAATATCAGAATCAGACTTTCTGAACCCACAGCACATACACATACGTTAAAACCTGTTATTATAAAGTGTTATAAACCTCTATGGTGATGGTTTTTGTTTCAAAATGAGGTACTATATTAGATTATTAGTTAGCATTCCATGTTGGTTTCACTTGTTTTATCAGAGCCTTCTTATCTGCCAGAGTAAACTCTGAACAGAATCAAACATAATGTTTAATTAAAGATGATAGTAATAAAACATTATCAGTTAGTTGAGCCAATGAGTTAGTGTGTAGTAACATGAAAGCTCAGAATAAATAACAGGAGATTAAGACACAGGTTCTTTACATGACAGTTCACATCTTGTATTTAACTGTTTAGTTTCAAAACTGGACAGTATGTGGCTGGCAGAAAGAATGGATATTTCCTTCACCTTGAACTGTACATTTTAAATACAACAGCAGTAATGTTTAAGAAGTTAAGACTGTAAAAGTGTCCTATTTAACATGCAGCACATAAATATTCTGTACATATGGAAGCCACGCAGTTTAATGGTAAGATGAAACTTGTGTTATGAAAACGTTGAATAGCTGAATAGATGTAAAGGATAGAAATGCTTGTCTACCAGATGTTACACACCATATCTCTCTATCTCTATCTCTAGATAGAGAGATAGATAGATATAGATATACATATAATAAAGGAAAGGAATTAAAGGTTCCCTTACATACATTGCTTGCGGCGTCCACAGAAGTGTTGCCTCTGCAGCTTTCCATGCTGGTTGTCATGATGCTGCTGCTGTTGATGATAATCATGAAGGTAAGGGTTGCCAGGTCTAGAAGAACTGACGTCAGAGGGGCTTCTGGATCTTCTGTGGACAATGTGCTCTGCTGAGCGCTTGTACAGTACATGCGGGTGATGACCATTGGGGGCACTGTAGTTGTGTTGTCTGGCCAGATGTTGGGGTAGAGGGACGATCAAATACTCCTCCTGAGACACACGGATCAACCCTGACTGCAAAACACACAAAAAAGTCGATCACAATAAGTAGAAAGGGTTACAAGAAAATTCTTCTAGATAAACTATATAATAAGAGTTAAGACAAAACATATTTGACAGATTTGAACTGTATTTTACAAAGTGTACACACAAATCACCTCTACAATGGTATTTGAGTCCACACTGCCAAGCTTTGTCAAAGCCTCAGTGTAGCTAAAGCAGCTGTTTCCAGAAATCCTTTCTACTGTATCACACATATCACCTCAAGATCCACCCACCACAACCTCACTCATTCTTCGAACCCAAACTCTATCCTAACATTAGGCAGATGTGCACTCTAAGAGTTTACAGATGTTAAGGAGAGAAAAGGTCTTATTTAATTGGAAGACAGAACACCGTGAAATTACTGGTGGGGGGATTTTTAAGAACTGGGATTTGTTTTTAATTGATTTCAACAAAATCTAAACTGTGTGCGCAACTAAAATGAGATCACTCATGGTTAGAGCCTTACTTCAAAATATAATTTACTGAAAACAGACTACATTGCAGCACTTCTTGCTGACATTGTCATATCACTGCCAGCATTTGATTTCTTCCTGGGTTTGTTTTTGATATATTATTTGTCCAGTGTACTGTGTGTTTTCTCAAAAGTTTATTGTTCATCCAATTCAAGTCTAACAGGAAATATTTTTGGAACTGATTAAGATAATGGAAGTCAAGTAAGAAAGAGAATAAATCCAAGAAAAAAAGAGATCTTTTAGTGCTGGAAATGTTTATCATCTTGGCTTTTAAATGGTAAGTAAAGTGCCTTTTTCTTTACTCTCCTGACACATACTTCTCACATTTTACTTGCGACATGGCGAACTAATGATTTATTTATGTCACCTCTACTTGAAAAGAATATAAAAACACAGGCATGCTTTGAATGGCTGGAGAAAAACTAAAAATGTTAGGATGCTTGACAGGCTTTGTTTGCAGGGTTCCTCCCGAAACACATTATGAACCCAATCCAATTGTCCTGCCTGCCATAATAATGTCAACGCAGTGTTTTGGCGTGCAGTTTTAATCGAGTAGTCTTAACCGGCCTCAGAACGAGAGATAAAGCTACTGAACCTTAAACATTCCGTCTGACCACGGTATTCTACCTAATTCACTCTGCAACTCTACAAATGTACACAGAATAGCTGTGCAATCAATCAGGCGCACACTCACTGCAATACACTCGCTGACCCAGTGACCTATGGCCTTTTTGTGTGTCATCTAACTCACCATGTGTGTGTGTGTGTGTGTGCGTGTGTTCGTGTGTGCGCGCGTGTGTGTGAGAGAGAGAGACAGAGAGAACTAGCGAGAGAGAGAGTGACAGTGCCCTGCTCCTGTTGAACTGACCCCATTCCGCCCAGACTAGCAGGTGGCAAAATAAACAGAGGCTGGACAAAAGGGAAGCCATGGTGAGGCTCTTGTTGTGAAAACAGTGCCTGGATATGTGGCAGACTGCCATCATCAAGCCCATCTATTCATCCATCGAACCATCCATCTCTATAACCATCCAGCTCCCAGTTGATCACCCAACTGTCCATAAATCTTCTACGTCTTCCATCAATCTTGGTGCGACGTGAAGTTTTACAGGAAGCTAACTGTCAAATTTTATTATCTTGACTATATGTAATGTCCACATGGTCCAGTGGCTGGGAGTTTTGTTCTGCAATCTCAATAGTTTGAAGCCCAGCATATCAATACATGCCAAAACAAACCTTATGCTAGCTACTCCACGACTACTTGCTCCAGCTGTGCTGCACTGCGAACACAATGTGGAAAGAAAATTTCCCTCTGGGTCATGAATAAAATATATCAACTCAAAGAAATGAATTAAGAGAGAGAAAATGCCCTTGGCAAAAATTGACTGTGGCTTCCTAAAATAGTTTGGAATTCAAAACAGAGCTCGAGAAGGTCAAAGGAGGTGTCTCCAATCAGCACACACCGCTGTCGCCTCTCGTTTACCCATCTTTTCATCTGCCTGGCATTCAGCACATACCTGGCCTGCAAAAACATACACCTAATCAAATATTCCTCTTTAAAGATGAAACACTTATTTATTTATTATTTATCTTTTTTCCTCCTTCAATTAAATGATAACAGTTTAATCATGAGTAAAACATAATTTCACATTTTTCCCCACTGAAGCATTCAGAATGCCATGATGTTACAGATGAAAGGTCTCTTTATAATAATGTAAAGCCCTTACCTTACAATGCAAAGCAATGTAAACCAATTCATGATATAAAGTCACCATGAGATGACAAGTAACTTTGTAACCATATGAACCCTACATTAAAATTAAAGAAACACAAAGATCTGAACTTGATTAGTGCAAAACTCACATCCCTGCTTGTGCTCTGTTTCTCTCTCTCTATAGCTGCGTCACCAAATCTGCCAGCTCTCCACTTTCTTTTCCAGCAGATAGCAGATGGAAGAGTCTGTGATGATAATGACAGGAAACGAATTCCATCTGCAACAATGGTTAAAATATGGTTCTGTGTCTGCTTGTGTTTTTATCTCAATGTATAGATTGAACTTTCTTTTGTCAGCATGTTTTGTGTTTTAGTGAATACCAAAGTATGACGTTATAGTGGACTCTTAATGTTGGACACAGCTGCCAACACCGCATACACAAAGGAGTATGTTGCAAGGCGTGAGCACTAAGTAAGCAGAGCATAAATAGGCTTTTCAAGCGCAATGACAAGGTGAGAGGTCAGAGAAGATTACTGCGTGTTTACACACTGAAGCTGAGTGTGCTTTAATATGGTGGGATCATGCTCAAAGCTCATTTGCTCACACTCAAATTCCCATTTTCCTCTGCTCAACCTGCTTTTTTGCTAGCTCTCAGGTTTTTATTGAAAAGGAATGTTCGATGGTGCTTTGGACAAGTAAGGACTTTGTTTTGCTAAATTACGGATGTTTGGCTAAGTTCGTAATACTGGGGAGAGTCTACCTCCCCTGACACCCCACAAACCTCTATTGGTGTAATAATGGATATATTAAAAAGCTGGATATAACACTGAAAGTCTGCTTTGTTGCCAAAATTTTCCCAGTTGTCTTTTGCTGCCCAAAACTCTTCTGCAGCTGAAAAAGAATTTTCCCATAGACCACAATAAGAAAAGACACCTCCGACTGTAACACAGGCCATTTTTTCTCCCTTTCTATTATGAATTTTTGATCCGCGGTGGTTTCATATTTGTAAAGCTTTGCCAACGCCTACAAAATTTTTGCTTGGTGTTCCTGACATCATCACAAAATGCAAACTTTATGAGATTAGTTGGAATCTACAAGCAGGCCAGTGTATGAGCAGTGGGCAGAATAACACTGAAGCAAAGTCTTTTTTTGGTCCATTTTCCAGGCTACCAATTTTCACTCAAATGAGCATTTCTCATCTTTTAATCCGTAAACAATTCTAGGTATATGCATCAAGCATGTTTTATTTACTTTTTCATGTAGTTGTAAGAGTGACTATTTCAAGAATGTAACCTTTGCAGCTGTCATAAGGCCAAGTTAGACTAATCAGATTAGATAAAGATAAGCTTCCTGCCTTGTATGTAACATCAATCGATTAGTGTCAGATTTGAACCCTTCTGGATGTGTGAAAATGCCAACAGCTTAGTTATCTAGGATTACACATACAGTCATAAAATCAGAGCGTAATGCTTTCAAATCTTACTCGCCACCCAAAGCACTTGTGCTGTAGTGTCTTATTCAGTAAAGTGATAAAGCATGAAAAACATGCTATGAAAAACTAAATCTAACCTATGATTGATCTTGCATTATGTGACCCAGTTCTTCTAGTTCTTCAGGCACAATAAAGACTAAAAGTTGCACTACCTCAGCATTTGTTGACTTGACCACTCTGACATCTTTATTGTGTTGAGGGAAACATAACATTACTCAAAATGCCAGTACCATTTGAGAAAAGCACACTACTCTTGTACTCATCTATAGATTTACAGATGAAATGATAGATAAGCTGATTCTTTTTCAGGCACAATCTTCAAAGACCACAGAAAGGCCACCTGTAAAGTTGATAGAGAAGACCTCTACTTATCTCTCTACATTAACACTTGTAAGACCTTACTAGATTAAAGGGATGAACACTCTCTGCTAAACACCACTTTAGTTTTCACCCCACATTCACACATTTCTCATTACGTCACAGTCAGATTACAGGTTCAACAAAGTCACCTTCAGTCAGCAAAGTCGCTATTTCGTACATGAGAAAAACGTCTTCATTTCCTTGGATAAAGTCAGCACGAGCACAAGCTCTGTTTCTTTAGCAGCACAACTGTCATGGTAGACGGCAACTTTAGCTTGTCTCTGTATAAACTGCAGCCTCTTTTAAAGTTCCCTACCATGATATTATAAGGCAAATGAGTAAGTGCTTACATGCTGTTTAAGACTTGGGACGAGCGGTGAGAAGCCCCAAGCCGGTGATTACTGAGCTCTAAAGCACATCTGCACTCCAGCTCAGCAAAGAATCACGTGAACACAGTGTGTGTGGCGAAGAGGGGGAAAAAAAAAATCACACAGGAGCAAAGGAGAGCCCTCAGGCATCTAACTAATTCAATAGAATCACAATCTGAGTAATTATAGTCTGCTTATGTGAATTATGTGTGTTTAAAATGGGGTAAGAAATGGGTAAAGAAGACATGTTAATTTCGGAACTGGGATCAAAAGAAGAAAAGAGCCAAGCAGCAATGACAGGGCGGAACATTGGTTGAATTTCTCTATGTTTACTTTCAAATGACTGTATTTCCCAGCACAGTGGAGTTTTCTTATTTAAAAAAATTACTATCACTGAATTGGACCTGGACTATTTACAAACACTCTTATTAGTGATAGCATATATGGATAACTCTCTTCATGTACAGCTCATTAGAATCACAATGTGTCAATAGCCTGAGGTCACGCAGCCCTTGTTTACCCACACTAATTGCCTTTGAACAACCTACTGACACCCTCTGAGCATGTCTATGGAACAGAGAAGAGGTGGGCACACACAGAGTGAGAAACTGATGGTGTCGGTTGAGTCTTTTGTCGGTTGGAGCCCTTGGGCATGGGCTCGCTCAATTATCCCATGTAGACACAGCAGGGAACAGGAGGGCTACTCCCACACCAGTCCATAAAAATGGAAATGTCCTCTTTCAACGTGCCATTACTCTCTATAAGTGGGTTACAGTGCAGCTTTAGCACTTTTACTAACTAATATAGCACTACTGTGTTGCAAATGAGGCAGGAGTGTAATTCAAATCGATTCAAAAGACTCTGTATAAGTCCCAACAGCAACAGCATTTACAAATCACTTTTAGCATAGCGCAAGTTTGAACTGCATGCAGTTGTACGACCAGACAGGCATGCAAAAGATTACAACATGCTGACATCCAAAGTCACAGGTATTACAAATATCACACCTATACCATAGCTCTCTCCATTAAAGGTGTATGTCATGAGTCTTAATGAAGTTTTGAGGAACATAAATGCAAACGTGAGTCATGTTACTTTAACTGATTTATCTGTGATGATATCTGAAAAGGGTTTTATTTACTGCTCATTACTCTATTAACGAGGCAGTTCTAAGCTTTCTGCAGGTCTGGACTGTTTTACAGCAGCACCAGTCAATGTGCTGCAGTGGTGACAACAGTAGGTCAGATTTGATGTATGGCCTCTGTTTGTAGAAGTTGCAGCATCCACTTGAGCACTTCAACAGTGGCCATTAGTCTTGTGTGAGAAAGACCTTGCACAGCATAGAAAGGACGTACAAGCACACACACACCATCCCACACCCATGCTGAGAGCCTGACCCCCCTCTCCTGCTGGCATCTAACAGCGGGCACTACATCACTGTCAGCATCCAGACCACCAGGGAAAAAGCTCCGGGCCACTCTACTCGTGTAGCGCCAAGATCTGAGCTCCTCTGTGGCCCGGCCCAGTCGCTGAATTATGGCCAAGCCAGGGAAGTATGTTGTAGTGGGAAGATGTTCCAATTTGCTGGGCTTTACAGATAATGGACAGGTACAAATAGCCCAAAAGTTGTCCGGAAATCGGTCATTCAAGTGTCACTTTAACTCTCCAAAAGCCTAAGGGATTGGCAGCACACATCATATATTGTCTACATTCCAACCCTGTGGATGAGTAATCATATGCTGCCTCAGCCCCATTAGGAGTCTAACAGGATTACAATATGTTGAATATTCAGTGCAAGCAAGCACTTCAATGTCCTGTTTGGCTAAATAGTGTCATTTTCAGGTTTATTTTCCCACACAACATCTTTGGGTAGGACTAACTTTTAAATCATCAATATTCAATAAAAAAAACAAAACAACCAACTCTTGACTGGAATTTGATGTTAGCAAAACTTTAGCAAGAGACGATGTCACATTTTCACAAAAAGAAATGAAGCTCAACCTCTCATATATTCACAGTGTGAAGTGTTCAACAACAACAAAGTACATCCAGCATCAATAACAACGCCTGGGAAAAGAGCAAGCATCTTCTTCACGCCACAGGGAGTCCCACGCCTGGTGGAGTTGAACAGAGGGTGTAAGTTCAGCTCTCCTCTTACAACAGTCACCGGTGCTTGCCACAAGCCTCAGAGCTGTGTCAACGATGGCTATCAAACACTGAGTTTGACCTTCCTGAAAGGATGAAAGCGAATGGAGGAAAGACAGAGGAGGTGTGTATTGACACTTTGTTTAATGTTTTTACTCTCACACTTGATTGTTCAAACACATCTTTAAGCTATAAACCTGGGGGGGTTGCTGGATCATTACGACCCTAATAAAGATCCAAGAGGTCTCATTCATGAGGTTAACAGACATGTTATGAGGAAATTACAGCTCAGTAGTGTGTGGACAGTGCATTGACAGCTGTGGGCAGCTCTGGACTGCCTCTCCACCTACAAAGTATCAGCTGTCAAAAGGGGTCAGTGTCAAAAATATGTAGTACTACTTGTCTGTGGTCTACTTATGGTTGCGCTGTTGTTTGTCCATCAGCCAGCCGCAAAGAAGAGCAAAGTTATAACTTACAAAGTGTTTGCAGGACTGCTTGGGAACATGTTTGTATTGGGTGAAAACCTTTGTCCATAGGGTCCATAGGCAAATACCTCCACAAATGGATACAACCACAGTAGCATAAATTGACTGACCAAGAATGTTCTTCAAGTCAGTGTGCAATGTGGTTTCACCCAAGTACTTGACCATTCAGAAATTCAACAGTGCATCGGTTATAGAGACAAAATGTCTTGGTTCCATGACAAAAATCCAAAGGTGCTTTTCCCATGAGACTTCAGGTTATTGCAGAAAATATACTCTGTGGGAAATGAAGGTGTATGATATTTTCACGACTACCTACTTGTTAGCAAAAGGCTTCCCTGGGACACATATTAGCTTAGCCTGGGACACAGGCCTCATTTAAAGTATATCACTTTAAATAGTGGGGTACATGTCTGATCGTCTTTATTTTAAAAACTGACAAAAAATGGACAGATGTAGCTCCACTTAAATGGTCCTATAATGGCCATCTACACTTTACCTCTTCTGCTTTAACTATCAAGTAGTACCTTGGGTGCCATGTTTGCTGCATCAACTTATGAACTATAGAAATCCTAGAGAAGAAAAAATGGATTAGTTTATCTGGACCTAAGCCAATGAAGACCAGAGAGCTCAGGCTGACTCTGACCTGGCCTGTCGGGTCTTGGGAAAGGTTGTAGTAAAGGTCATGGTCAGCTATACCACTATCTGATATAACCAGCCCAATGGGGGGTGTATTTGACGCTCAAACATTTAAGTTCTGAACACTGCCAAGTCACAAACAATGCTATTTAGAGCAGTCACACTGCTCAAGTCAAAAATGTTTACAAATGTACCACAATATACTTCACAAGGTACTGCAAATTTACTACAAGGCAATGCATCTTAAACCACTTCAAACCACTTTAACTGTGGTTTAAGATGCATCATGTGTTAATGTTGTATTTCTAAGGGTTGGCAGAGAATAGTACAGGCCGGACAGAATTCAAATCTGCTGTGCTTACCCAGTAAGGAGTTTCCTATCCTGGGAAGGTGCTAGAAAGACAAAGGGGAGCTATAAATCATTTGTTTTCTGGACTCACACAGGTGGTGAGCAGCTCTGAACTTGAACATTGTAAAGACCTGTTAAGAGTTCAGGTTAAGTCCCACCAACCCCCACATACACCAATGAATAGAAAATTTAGGTCAAGCGGCACAGTGACCTCAGATGAGAAACCTTCAAAAGAAGAAAGAGAGAAGACCCCTCCCCAACCCCCAACACCATCCACTTCTCTTACAAATCAGAGAGCATTACATCTAAAGAGGCATCCTTTCATCTCTCATGCAAAAGTGAGGCAGACAACTTTGGTTCATTCAAGAACAGAAGGTGGTTTTACAGGTCATGGAGAAAGTGATTAAACCCAACAAATAACACCATGTTCAATTAATAAGGATTTACAGTAGAAAATCCCACTATGCAAGTGATTCATCCAGCTATCCCACTCTGCTCTTAATACCACCCTGGTCTTCATTTTAACAGTTGAATCCCACTCCCATCTGTTTAAAAAAGAAAATGTCCCAGCCCTGATTTGGCCCGGGGTCTGGTGCTGAAACCTCTGCTTTTATTAAAACGCAAGGTCCACAGCTCTGTTTCAGACACTGTCTTTTCCCTTTTCTTCCATTTCCTTGTTTCTGTTGAAAGGAGACAATGAAACAAAGAACGAGAAAACGTTTTTCTTCCTATCTCCACCTCACTTCTTCTCACCTCATTTCTTCTCCAAAGCCCTTTGACATAAACAGAGCCCATCTCTCCAACTCTCTATAAAGAGACTATCCAGCCTCCCTGGGAGCTTGAACCACAGACAATAAATTCACATTACTCTTGCACAACACTTTCTCTCGTGTGCTGCCTCCCAACCTGGCCCAGCTCACTTTTCATTCATTACTTTACCCTCTTTTCCATTTTCTCTCTTGTATCCTTGTCTTCCTCTTTTTTTCTTACTTCCTTCAACCAATGTCTTTAATCCCACCTTAATCTTTTACTCAAGCCCATCAGTGCAGTGAGCACACTTGAATGACTCTTTCCTCATTTATACCTAATCCAAATTTTCTAAGCAGAGGGCTAGATGAAAAGAAGGGGTTAAATGTCTTTATTGTCCTAAAGCTCGTAGCAATTTAACACAGACAGACTGATTTTTACAAAGAGACAGAGTAAATGGTTGGTACCAGAGTATCCTTTCAGTGTACTTGTCATTGTGTCTTACTTAATTCTTTTATTTTGGAGAAAACTCTGTTTATCCGCTAGAAATATAACGATAACAAAACCTCCATCAGTGGGCCAGTGGTCGGACTTGGAAGAGGAAAACAAAAACTTGCAAATGTTCAGGAAGAGTAAAAAATAGATCAAAGTGTTTGTACCAACTCATTCAAATGCAATCACAACCCAATCACACTGTGTCCTCGCAGCTCTTTTAAGCGAACGGGTCAGTGGTGTTTTATTGTTAGTGGGAGCTAGCCTAATGAAAGGGACAATGCAAAGATTAGCAGTGCCAGCCAGGTGGCTCAAACTTCACCCTGGCTTTAATTGCTGTGAACAAGAGGAGATGTAGAGGGAGGGCAAACAGAGGACAAAAGAGGAGGGCAAGCGCAGGAGGAGTAGGTAAGACGAGGTATGGAGCTTAGATGATAAATGTAAGTATGGCATTTATGGGGGTATAATATGTCCATCTGGTCCATGCTGGTATGGCATGTGTCAAACACTGAATGTGATCTTTTAAACATCTAATAAACCAAAGAAAATAGTGAAGCTTATAGATGACCAAAAGGCACAAAAGACACACACTGCATGCCACTAGTGGATGTATGCATATGCACATAGACAGATTTCATTGTTTTGACTTGGTGGTAATTAATGCTTTATGAAAAGATTTACATTGTTGCATCCAGCTGTGTTTGTGGAGTCCCTCCCTTGAGTTTATTACAGAGCTGTGGCATCACACAGCAGCAGGATCCATATGAGCATCTCCAAAGCAAATTTTTCCAGAGTGCTAAAGTAACTAGGCTATCTGAGCTATCCCTGTCCTGAATCTTCTTTAGTAAAACTCACAAGGACCGTGTTGATATTATCTTGTAATCTTTAATGCCTTTTCCTAAATGTTGACCTATACCATTACTTACAAGGTACACCACTGGGCGAGTGGTTGAAGAAAACTGCCCTGAGCAATGGCCAAAATTACACTGTAACACAGTGGTCAAGGAAAAAGTGATGACATCCCTGACTAAATTATGGCCTTTTCACTGTACTGTCCTGTAGAAGTGTAACTTTTCTCTCCTCTTCTGCTCTTTTCCTTTTATTCTTTCTCTTATGTCCTCTCCTCCCTGTGTTCAAAGCAGTTCCAGACAAAGCACCAGAAACTGATGCTTACACTCATGGGTAATGATGTCATGTTACAGTTCACCCATGATATGACCAAAGTCTGACAATGGTGCATCAAAACAGCTGGAATGCTAGAGGACACGAAGCATTCAAGGACAAATAAAGGCATGGAACTTGAGGTAGGGGTGGAGTGCAAAATCTGCTGTGTGACAGCCTTTTAGCTCCACAAACTTATCAGAAACTGAAAAAAAAAATTCCCATTAGGGTTGTGAAATCGTCTAAATTGACTTAGAAGTGTTTTGTCAGCCTTTCTTGAACTAAGTAGAAGCATGTAATCAGTTTAAGAATAAAACCATATAATTGAGGTAAAACATAAAATGACTCAGTTTTTCATGTAACAAAAGCTCAGCCAGAGGTTACTGACACTTACCAGTCCAGAACATGTCGATATGGCTGCAGAGGAGGCCGACTGGTTACGGATAAATCCCTGATAAAGGCAGTTGTGAACCTTTGCATCATCCATTACTGTGGTGATGCCATTTGAGCTGATCATCTGCACAGTGAACCCAGGGCCAACCACAGAAGATGGATGCAGGTGAAGGTGCATGTCATGCCCAAAGGCAGAGAGGCGATAGTGCAGAGAAGGAGGCATGGACCTTTTGCTGCGATGGCTTCGCCTGGTCACATCATGGGTCAGGTACGCTCCCTGAGAGTCCACTTCCACAGGGGTTACAAATACATAGTCTGATGATAAGGGATAGAAAGACTACATCAAAAAATTCTGATGTCAAATACTTTAGCACAAAGACATCATGTTTTAACTACAATTTTCAGTATAATTTAGAATATGCATAATTTGACCAAGTGGGAGTGCTGTCTTCTTCCTTGCTTATATGTGCCAGTGGAGTCACCAAGGTGTCATTTTCATTCAAACATCTCTCTTTCATCATTGTTATTTTCAGTATCTAAACATTTCAATAGTATACCTCTGGAAAAAGTGTTGGGAGTAAACAAAAGTATGTAAATCACATTCTGGAAAGCAGAGGACAGAAAAGGGAGTCCTTGAATAAGTACTGCACTCACTGGTTCATGTAAACAAGCGTTTCTATCATTTCCATCCACATAAGCAGTAGTCATGTCACACTGTGTAACAAGTAATATTTTTCACTGTTTAACAAAGCTGTCTCTGGTCTAGTAACTGATTCAATGTTGGCATTTATCTCACTTTATTCACTTTCTCCCTATAAACATGGAATACAGCCAGCTGGAAGAAACATCCTCAGATGTGAAAAGACAAGCACTCACCATGATTTAATCCGTGGCTGTTGCTGGAAGAATAGCTGGCTGAAACGGTGTGGGAGGCCTGTGAGCAGTAAATGTGCAGCGTCTGAAAGAAAAAAAATCATAAATGGACAGGTAGCAACAGGTTACAAGCAGCAGAAAACTGGGAGCCAAAAGGGGGATATCGAGTTCCTCTACTGAAATATGAGTTGCACTTGAGATTAATTTGGGATCACTTTTCACCGCAATGAATGTGATTAGACAAGTTTGTCGCTGATTTAGTCCTGCTGATAAGAGACAACTGCTTGTTTGTTTTTTCTCCCAAACTACACGTGCATGTGCTGAATTTAAAAGTGCACACGTATATATTTTTCGTATGTAAGTGCAACATGCCTTGAAAATACTCCAGGACAAGAGGGTGGAGAGTAGCTTGACTGAGGTGCAGCCGACCAGCGGGATTGGTAAAGTCCATAACAGAAGAAAAAGGCAATCCATGGTGATGGCATGCAAGCTCACACCTCCTCCGTTACCTCCTAAATGAGCGCAAAAGTAGTAACCTGAGGTAGCGCATAGTGCAGTTGGCACGCATTGTTTAGTGGTTCTGTCCGCCTGCTTTGCTCGCTCAGGTGAAGTCGGAAAGTTGCAGAAGCCGGTGGTGCGCGCAGACGCGGTGCGCACACACGAGAGTGTGTATGTGTAAGCGTGTGAGCGTGTGTGGCGAGAAGCGGCGGCCAGCGGTGTCGGGGATCACCGGGAGGAGCGCTGACTGAGCATTCAGCTCGGCTCTGAGAGAGTGGGCCTGCGGGATGGAGCACAAGTCAGCGGCCGACAGCCAATCAGCGCGCGGCATCATTTACCACGCGTAGATAAAAGAAGAAAAAGAGATTCTCCTCTTGACAGCGGCTGGACTGCTGGTGCCTTCAGAGGCCGCCGGGAAATTTAAGCTTTAAAAGTTGTGTGAGCCGATATTTAATCAAAAGTTGGCAACATCAAAGATCTGAGCGGCATTTCGAAAGGCAGATTTTCTTTGTAAGTACGAACTTTAAACTTACAATAACGCAGATTTATTTTCAAATACACCAACAAAGATGAAGCCAGATCCCACTGACGTTTTTGTTTGACCATGGAGAAAAAAGAGAGACAGCGATAACTGAAGTAGTTTTACTTAAGAAAACATAAATTTAAAAGAAAATCACAATAAAGGGAGTGCAGAAAGAAAAGTGTGGAAGTTAGGAATTTACGGCAGAATCCAAGGCAATCAGAGAAAACCATAAATAAAATTGTCTTCACTGAATGGTAACTTGATACCGATGTGGTTCCACTTTAAAACAAGTGATCAAGATGTGTCACACCCACGGATTTGGTCACGGTCAATGTGCAGTGGCATTTTTTTTTTTTTTTTAATTGTCCCACAACTCTGCCTCAGTCTCAGAAAAAGTGGGAAATAGCTCCTTATTGTGGCTGTACATAAACAACTGGCAACAAATATGAAAGATTCTCTGAATGCAGCTAAAGGCTCAAGGTTTCATTATTCTGCTTTGACATGAGAACTGCCCGGGGTCCCTGAAGTCTGTCAGACCATATTAGGTTCCATTTCATCTGCAAATGTGAAACTGTCAGCAAAGTGTTTCATCTTGTGGTTGCAAATGACATTGTGCTTTCATCACATTATACTAACATTCCAACAAAAATAGTACTAAGCGTCAATAAAGCCTGTGCCAAAACAAGAATTGGCCGAGTTAAGACAAATGCACAAGATATAAAAGAAATACAGAGCTTAGATTAAGAAAAGCAAGCATTAAAGAGGTTTTAAGAGCAAACTGGCTGAAAAGCAGTTTGTGCCAAATTGCCACACAAATTAGCACAAATTGATTCAAAACCGTGGACTCGTGAACCAAAATAATTCTGGCAGTATTTGAGGAAAATCGCGCTTTACTGATTTCCCCCTATTTGCGGCAGTGTTAATGACTAACCAATTACAGTAAATAAGGCAAAGTGGTTGCTAACTCTTTTGACATTTAAAGAGGAGGTTGTCACTTGCCTGCATCAATTTGCAGCAATTAATACAATGCATTAGTTATTGTGAATAGATGACAAACACCTTGATATTTTGCTGCACCAACAGAAACATAACTGAAGTATATTGTCAGATCTCTGCACAGATATCAACATCAAAGAGCATATTAACACTTTGTACCACCTCTTTGTGTGGATTGAATTATGAATCGCATTGTCTTAATAAAAGTACTAAATAACTGTGTGGGCTATTTAATCTTATGTTGCAAGTATGTAGGAAGTAACTACCAAATCATCTTACACTTGCTTCACTTGCTTTCCTTCAATAATGGTGCGATCCAGGCTCTGAGGAGGCAAATCCAGCACTGATAGAGTTCCACTGTGTGTTTTTCCATCTGGTATGCTTTTATTGTTTTGGCAGTGTGTTTAGGGTCATTGTCGTGCTGATAAATAAAGCCATTCAGATGCTTTCCAAAAGGTATTGGATAGAGGATCAACTGAATGACTGTACCTTTCTGCATTTATAAGCAGAACCCCAAACCATGAGAGAACTTCCACTGTCCTTTACAGATGGCTCTAGACATTCGGTGTTGTACCTCGCTCTTGGCATTCTTCAAACATATTATTGGAAGTTTAAGCCAAAAAATTAAAATCATTCTTTGAGACCTGTTGTTACTGATTTTCAGTCAGATTCTTTTGTGTAATTTGATATATCTCAGCCTTTTCTCTCCCATCATAATAGTTTCTTTACCACCAGCCTTCCATTGAGACCATTTTTGATGAGACTTCAACAAATAACAGATCAATCAATGAAGAATCGTGTCAGGTCTTCACTGGATTTTTTTTCATGTTTCGTAAGGACATGACTTTCAGATAGTTTTTAATCTGCCGTAGATAGTTTTATGGCCTGCCATTTCTTCTTTTGTCCTCCACTTGTCCGGTTCCCTCGTATTTTTAAGGTCACACTGTGTCATCATTGTCATCTTTTTATTACATTCGTAGACATAGAAACAAATTATGTGGTCGTCTAATACATGTAGCGGTCAAGCTTTGCTATTTTATGCTCGAATGACAAATCTCAGTGTTAAGTCGCTTAAAAAAAAGAAAAAACATCTCTCTAAAAATGGTAAACAACAAGGACTAAAGCAATATCTCCATTAAAAAAACTTAAAAACCTTCAGGAAGGATGGAAAACTATTACTAAAGACCAGTTAAAAGAAAAAAAAAATCTAATGCATTTTTCTTGCATTAGGAAGAAAAATTTAAACACTTGTCTTCTGGACAGAACTGCATAATATTATGACAGCAATAATTTTTATAGAATTCTTTCTTGTCTACTGATGGAACTCAAACTATAGTCTATTTGCACAATTCTGATATATAACCCAAGAAACCTCAGACACTAAGTTCAGTAGCACATTTTGTTGTTCTTCGTGCTCTGTACTTCTGTGCTTGTCTTGTTGAAACAACTGACAGCCGACAACGCCAGCCCTCCGGTTTTCCCCGCACCTTGGAATACCAGCTGTGCCAAGAAAAAGAAAAAAAACAACAATCAAACCAGACAGAGAATTCATGAACCTACGGCAGTGGAGGCTCTCCAGAAGGTAGAAGCAAAGAAAACGAGGGAAGAAAAAGAGTAAGATGACAAACAATCAGTTATACTTAAGTGATCCAGAACTACCAGCTTGTAAGCATATGGGGTATATTACCGTAGCAAATTAACCAGCCTCTGATTTGAAGGGACTCGCAGTCCCATCAATGTAACAGACAAACTGTTAATAGAAGCACATCTAACAGGATGTGCATTACAGACAATGCAACAGAGTATTCAGAAAAACTGTCAGAGCATCCTGGACATTCTGGCAGAAGTAAAGATAAAGCTAATAATCAGTTATTCATTAGCTGTTATTTATCTACAGTGAGCTACATCACTTGACTGTCTTTCAGTTCAGCTCCAAAAACTGTCTCTCTGTCTCTAACATGTTGATTTTTATGTATTTAACACAAAAAGTGAAGCTTGAAGTAATTCTGGGTTGTGGGGATAGTGTGGGAGCAAGTGTACACCATGGTGCAAACTTGGGTAGGTTAGGAAACAAGCCTTGATTACATGTAATTATCTTCTTGTAGTATTTCTTTTTCAACTGATTAAAACAAACAAAAGCACACACACACAGGAAAAGCAGATGTGGTTATGAGATTCCAAAGCCTACACTTGGTGAGGTTTCCGTTTTTCTGCGTCTTGAAATAGTATTAATAATTCAACATATTTTAGTTGAATAGTTTTTTATTGAAGCAGGATAGTAAAAGCTGAAGCTATCTTAAATATAGGAATGACTGAATTGTTGGATCCCATTAGAAGATGTAAAACATCTTCTAAAAAACCTTACTATCCCCAGCATTTTTTTTAATATACTCGGCTTTCAAGACCTTCCACCCAGTGTCCACAGAAATTGGGAATAAACTCTTAAGTTATATGATATAGGTTATTTCACTGGATTATTACAGCTTATATTTGTCATTACAATGTAAAATGCAGTTTTGGTGGCCCTAAGTGTCAGTGTAAGTGCCAGTGATTTGAGGTTGCTGGAAAATTTCCTGCACTATACTGCACTTCAGCAGGTAATTGCACTGTCATCTGTGCAGTCTGATGCAGAGTTCCTGAGGAAATAAAACCACAATGTTTCTCTGAGTTCTCAGCAAAGATTCTGAATGATTGTAGATGTAATTGCTCATTTGACACTACAGCGCACTTCTTAGTTTCCATTGCCAGAGCCATATAAAATGCAGAAAATTAGAAAGAGGAAAGATTTGTGGTCTGAGCGGCATGATGTGGTTCTCGTCCTTCGCTCCCTGCTATTTCTGCCTCAGTGTTAATCTTTTTCTTTTAACACGGACGCCTCACTTTCTCTTCCTCTTAAAATGTTGTTTGCATTGTTGGTGGTGGCTACAGATGTTTTCAAATCTATAATCTGAGTACTGTTACACCCCAGCACACCGCAGCTTGTTGCACTCTGCCACTGTGTTGAAAGATGACGTGCTTATTTACAGCATACTAAACCCACTGTCTAAAGCCCTTAGCAGTCTCTTCCTTTCTCATCATGTCTCTGCCCCAGTTGGGTTGTTGAGTTACCAGGGTCTGTCAGGCCGGTCTGTTGTTTGTTTCCCAAAAGCGATACAACATATCCAGTTACAGCTGGAAATATAAGCAGTTAGATTTCCTGGCCAACCCAGCTGCCGGGGACCATATTGAGACCACATCTATCCTCTGAGCCTTCTGTACTGGGAACAAGATGTGGAAGGAACCAGAGTAAAGAAACTTTGACAATTTGATGGTATCTCAGAATTAGCAGACGTATTGTACTCAATCATACACAGAAATAATTGTACTTGCAGCAAAACATGCCTGAGAACAAATATTTGAAAGGTGGCTTTCAAAGTTCTTCATCATCACAGTGAAAATAGCCATATCTGCATGACCCAGATCCTCTGTCGAACCTACAATTGCACTGAGCTCAGTCTAATCTACCATAAAAGGGGCTAATTTGAATCTGTAATCTGTGTTATAAAATTGAAACTGATTTGCAAATCACTGTATTTAATTAAAACTAGTAAAAGGAAACAAGTCAGTTGTTAAAAATCAGAATTTTGTTTTATTTGCTGAAATTAAACCCCACTCTGATTTTTAATTTCATACCAGCTGGAACTGTAGTTTATCATTTTTTTTTGCATCACCTCTTCTTTTATCAAAATCTTTTTTGGAAAAAAAAACACTCAGCTCCACAGCTGTAAAGCTGTAAAGTGTTTAATCTCTGGGCTCTACCAATAGGAGACACTTAGGAGATAGTTAGACAGTGGCTCTTTCTGTGCACTACCTATAGGCAAATCTTGTCTCTTTTTCTCTACTTGTTGTCCAACACTAAAACTAAGTTAACATTTAGTCACAGTTGTAAACATCAGATGGTGTCGAAGCATGAAAATCTGTCCCAGTAGGTGGAATCACTGCACTTCAGGCCAATTTTTTTAAACAGTCTGTTGGTGGAACACAACATACATTTAGTAAAAAATCACTAATAAGGTATCTAATTTGTCATTTATTTGTGAAATTATATTGAAATGAACATTGAATTGTTTAACCAAAGCCCAATATGTGGCTCAATTCTACAACACAACTTTGTGCTTTGAAAGTGAGCCTCTGGTTTAGGGCTTAGGCTCCACTGCATTGATGTCATTCATCACTGCTTAAGCTTTCTCATTATACTGTGCCATATAGTTACCCACAGGGAAGACCCATTTAGGGTTGGTGCAGAGCTGGCCAGAAAAGCAGATGCATGCTGTTTCTAATCGGATGTAGAACCTATTTACTTAAAAGTCAAACACTTCAGTGAAGCCTTAAAAGGCCCAAGCTGTAACCTCGGGAACATGTCAGCTTTTTTCCCCTGATTACGTCTCTTTTCACTTTTTGTTTGTTTGTTTTGCCTGTCACAAGGCACTGCTTTTTCCAGCACGGGCCCCAAAACGTACAATTCCAGCACCAGACGTTCCTCTTCTCTCCTCATCGGTCCTTTCCGCCAGTATCTGGTCCTCATTTCAGACCTTGTAATTTCCCCTCCTGCTTGTATCTGCGGGACTTTTTGGGGTGAATTTCTGTCTGTTTGTCCTTCCAGGATTATTTTAAGCCATGTCAGCGGTTGCCACGGTGGCAGGCATTTCTTTCCCTGTCAGTCGCGTCTTGTCCTTTCCTGTCCTGTGAGAACTCTTCTTCCGTGTGGACGGAAATAGACAGAGCATGGGCTAATCACGTTCAGAACATGTGATAATGTTTCAGTTTGAAACTAATGTCATCAAATGACGTTCAATGATTTGAAATATGTTTAGATGATGTCTACACAAAAAAGGATTAGAATGCAAGTTTATTATTAAAGCTGATGAGCGCAGATGCAGCCTGTCCGTGCACACACAGTATGTCTCTAAGAGTGTTTGTTGGCAGTATAAGTAGTCAGTGTCACTGATAGTCTCATTTTTTGCTGAATACTTCTTCTGCAGTCCACCTTCTGTTGTTTTTCTCTACCCCACACAGAAATGAAAGATGTGAAATGTTATAGTTTAGCTCACAGATGGTCCATCTAAGAATTCGGAAGCAGCATCTGGGATATCAGTCATCTGGAAGCAGAGAACCGTGCAGCTTATGGCTCTGCTCTGAATATCTGCCCTCAGATTACAGGCTTTTGGAAAGGATTTTAGACTTGTTTGTCTCTCCACATTACTCTTACAGAATCTTTTATGTCTAAACTGTGAATCATTATAATTGACTGTTCATTAAACCCCTCTGTCAAACAGAGATTTTGCATTCCAAGCTTAACCATTTTAAGTAGGCACGACAGGTCTGTCAAGCTTTGGATTTCTCAGTCTGCACGCTTGAGTGTTTGGAGGGTTGTGTGTTTTCTGGAACCTCACCAACTGTAATCACAGCAGTGAAAGTGCAATGAGTGGATTAACATATGTGTTTACATGCCCTACGTTATTTCCTAAAGTAATAAAGCCACATTTGTTTGTGACGTCACAACAAGTGATGCTAAAAATTGCATGTAGTAATGTGTCTGTTCTCTCCCTACTGTTTTTCTCCCAGTTCAATGTAGGATGACTAAAGGACAGTTCAGGTTAATATCAACCTGTCATATTTCCCAATAATGTCTCTACTGTTGGTCAGATGAACTTTTCACATTCACTGTAGCGTTTCAGAGAAAGAGCTGAGTACTGGGGAGTAAGTAAAACTGAAAAGATGAAGGGAGCTTACTCTAGTTGTGGAATCTCTACAACAGAGCTGGAGAGCCACAATCTATAGTAGCCTGCAGCAGAATAATAGTGTATCAGTACCATGAGGATCGTGCAGTACATGCAACGTTTTGTAGTTTTGAGCGCCTTAATTGTTAAACAGAATAACATACTATACAAAATAGAATAACATACTGTAAAAATAGAATAAATTACTTGTTTAGTACACATAGTACACAAATCAGTTGGTAACATCACACAGGATATATCCTGTGTAATAAAACTTGTAAATAAGTCAATAAACTTATTGATTAAATGCCACTGATATCCAGATGAAACACATCCATAACTTAAATTGACAATGCCACATTTACTGTGTTTGAAAATGTTTCTTTGATCTAATATCTGCTATTGAAATACTTTTTTTGCAATGCACACTACACTTAATCAAATTGGTTTATATTGGTACATGCTTTTTCTTATTTCTCTGGATTTTTCTTCTGGCTTCTCAGACTGAGTTTTGCTATAATCACACAAAATCCCGTGTTTTCTTAAAACCCTGTATTTCAGCTTTAAACTGCTAAAGAATGCTCAGGAGGAAATGACAGCTCAGCTCAGCTCACAACTTGCCAATGGGGGGGATGAGATAAATACATGGTTTACATACAACAGTGTGCATATCTGAGGTGGGATTCCCCTACTTTCACTTTGAAGTCAAAGGGATCATTACATGAAAAAGGAGATGTCATCAG
The DNA here is from genome assembly GCF_900408965.1 of Simochromis diagramma. Taxonomy (NCBI): domain Eukaryota; kingdom Metazoa; phylum Chordata; class Actinopteri; order Cichliformes; family Cichlidae; genus Simochromis; species Simochromis diagramma. Next base: position 5,208,606 of record NW_024387414.1, read on the forward strand.
TTGTCAGCCAGGTGCCCTGAGTCGCGAGCAGCCAAAGAGACCGTTTCTATCAAATCAGCACCCGGGGTTTCTGCCTTTGATGACATCAAGTGAGCCTGTGCAAGTGGAGGCGCTAACTGCCCACTGAGTGTGAGTTTGATGAGAGTTTGTAGTGAAACAGAGTGAAAGCCTGCTGCTCTGTGGCACTGGGACAGTTTATCTTTTTAGTTTTTAAATATAAGTTTCTATGCTTTAAATTCATTGTGCCTCTGTCATATATGTAGACATTCATCTGATTCATCTGTATACAACTTCACAGTTTTCCTAGCTGGTTTTTATAAAGCAATATGCAGGACTGTAGGTACCATAGGACTGTAGATATGTTTTCATGAAAATGCATAAAAGCATTTATATTCATATAACACACTGGCTTTTTAACTCTTTACCCTCTTTGTGTGTCGTCAGTTCTTTCTACAAAATAAAAACAATTTGAAACACAAAGAACAGACTTTTTTTAGTTATTTAAACCATACATCAATACTTGTTCATCTTAAAGATCAGGATACAAGAAGGTAGACTAAAATAGACTGGTAGACTAAAATGAGAACATAAAGAATATACCTATCGATCACTTATGGTTTTTTTTTTGTTTGTTTGTTTGTTTGTTTTCTGTTCTAATGTGGATTCAGCCTGTTTCTGTTACTCGTCTAATGAAAGAGGCATCAGAAGAGCCAAGTGCAGTTACAGATACCTCATGGAGGAGTACTTCAACAAAAAGCTACACAGCCAGTTCCAGTGACAACACTCTGCTGGACACACTTAAGTTCTTTGCTGCTTTTGACCACCAGAACAATGAGGTCAGTGTATATCCTGCATATTCAGGGAAGAATGAGGTCAGATCTAAGCAAAAAGTAAGTAAAGCAGCTGGGCCAGAGCTACAAGTACTGAAGCCCTTTGCAAAGCAACTAACAGAGGCATTTGCAAAGACCTTTAACCTGAAGCAGGCTGCATTTTCCACCTGCCTCTAGTCAGCCATGACTGTCCCAATTCCTAAGAAAGCAGCAGCTGTAAGCAGTACCTGTGAGGATGTCATACGTATGATATCCTCACAGGTTACAAAATTATACTTTGACCTCATAAACATGAAGCAAACATTTTGAATTTATTTATTCAAATAATTATTATTTATGCTTGGTATAAACTGAATCTGTACATATCAAATAAATTTCATTTGGCCAGATTCCTTTAAATGTAACATTTACACACTTGAATGAAAATGTACATAATCAAATTACTTACATTCAGCATTTTAGGCAAGAAAAAACAAACATACAGCACCTGGAACAGATAAACTAGAAAATACATGGATACATAAATCTTCTTGTAGAGAGTGTGTGTGTGAGAGAGAAAGAGAGAGACAGTGTGTGTCTTTGTCACAAATGCGCTTGATAATAAGGGTGGGAAGCCACACTAACACCCACCAGGAGCCACAGGCAGCAGGTGAAGGAGGGAGGTGAAAGTCCCAGACGACCAGAGGAACCTCCCCTGATAAGGACGAGGTCCAAGCCAGGGAAAGCCACCAAGAGAGTGGGCCAACAACCACACCAGAACATCCAGCCACGGATCATTCACTCTCACCCACCTAGTAATAATACACAGAGAGAAATATAGACACATACACACTTTAACCGCAAAATTCAAAGATGATGCCACCATAGTGGGACTCATAACCAATTACTTTGAGACAACCTATAGGAAGGAGGATCAATACTTGGTTAAGTGGCACTTCTAGTGTATAAAAACTTGGACTTTAACATGACAAAAGCAAACAGGATGATAATTGATGATAACCAAGGCATACTGAGGACTCTGCTTAGGGCGCAAGAAGGTGGGGTATTTCAAAATCCTTCTAGTCAGCAGACCTCGCAAACATCTCCCATCAGGTGAAGAACCCTGCAGAGACTCTACTTCCTGAGGACATTATCTGATGAAGGACAGTTTTGACAAGTGCTCAATAAATAAAGTTAATGTAATAAAGAGTAAACCAATGGCAAAGTAGCTGGAGTGCAAAAATACCATTAGCTCAGTTCAGAGTCAGGAGGCCTATTTTCATTTTAGCTTCGATGCGGGCGGGCGGGGGGGTGGCACACTAAGAAGACGTCATTCATTTGTGGCTTGAATGAAACAAATACATTTACTTTAATCATCGATTAACAAGTAGCTGACCCAAACTATCTGTATATAAACAGCATTAAATGAATCCTGATGTCAAAGAGTATTATTAAAGGGCTTTCATGTTTTAGCGTCTTTTAGCTCACTGTTTTGGTTTGGAAGCCTGACCTTTACTGTACTGGTTCACGTTCACCATTCTCAGCTAAATATTGAGATCAGAACAAGTATTAAAAATGAGCTAAAGCTAAAATGTAGATATATGTCCCAGAATTTTTCTATTTTAGGATTTTTTTCTATTTTTCTATTGTAGCTTAGCAAGTCAGCATATGCATAAACACAAATCTCACCTTTACAGATCTTTTTTTTTTTTTTTTTTAAATAAAACCAGTAATTGTGAGATCAGTGTTTTTACACTTTCTCCTCTGTGGACCATAAATGATTGTGTAAGATCACATTTCCATTTTAATAGTTTCAGCGAATAAGGTGGGTCTCACCAAAGCTATCAAGACTGACCCCAAGAGACCCATAAATATGTTTAATAATTTAAAGATCTGAAATAAGGACTCTAAATTAAATACTTATTACAGCCACACTTATGATATTATAGATCAGCTTACTCTAAAAACAAAACTTGAAATAGGCACATAAAAAAAGAAAGAAAACAATATCATTGTCTTTATATTAATGGAACTCTCATGTTTTTTGACAGTCACAACTTAAGTAAGCCTAAAATATTTTCATGGGAATTTGTCATCAGGGCAACACAGAAGCTGCAGTTTTGAAAAAACAAAACAACCAACCATAAACAATCGTCTTTTCTGAACATAATCTAGTATTTTTAATGCCTAAACTTAACAAAGAAAAAAAGACTCTATTCTTAAAATTCCTAAATTCCTAATGAAATATGAAAACATGCAGCATATATGACTCAAACCTGGTCCTCTAGTGAGAGCAGTGAAAGGGTTATTTAAACAACCAACTTGTCTAGGCTCCAAGTATGAAAGTTTCCAACATTTCAAAGTGGAAATTATAAATTTAAATCAGTACAGTGGCCAGACAGGCGAAAAATGTTGTTCGGGGACATGAAAAAAATATTGAGAAATTCATGTTCAGGAACACCAGAAAAAGTGGAAAATCTGTATCCAGAAACAGCAAGAGGTCATGACTGGTTCACTGCTTATTTAAACAGTTCAGTTCAACTGGACCTTCAAGATGGCCTTGGGAATATCAGTCCTTTAACACTGTTTGATCTGGGTTAATGATTGACCAATAGTGCCCTAACGTCCCTTTTCAATACATTTTTTTTGTGTAAATATAATGTAAAATAGCAATTTTTCTAATAGTAATTTCCTGTCCTGATCCACCAAATTACTGTTCTTGACATTCTTGGTTTTCATAGCAGCCTCAATCTAATTAATCTAGATGAGTGCAACAGAACGATGACTTCATCCAAAAGGTTAGGTGGAGTAAAAGTGTAAGACATTTATTTTAAATTACAGTCATTTTTCTGAGGGAGAAACCTCAGACATCACTCCAAAAAGAAATTATTGGTAGGATCTCTCCAAGTTTTCTCCCAGTTTTTAAAACGTAACCAGGTGCCTGTGTTGTTGTGTTTCACTGGAAACATACGTAACCCTGCGAGGAAAAGATTTGTGAATAGTAACTGTACAATGAATTAACAGACTTGCCAATTATGCAAGCCTGCATAAAATATACTTACAATCATCACTGCACTGGAGTTTAAAAATTGAACAAGCTTTGAGGAAATAGCAGAAATACATGACATCAGTCCAAGACAAGTAGTAGTGTTGTATTTTACTCTATCGGCACAGTTTATAAATTATACTTGATGTTTGCAAGAAGAATGCATGCAAATTTGAGCATTTCTAGCACTTTGTAAAAGTTATTTCTGCACACTACAGGTATTGGTGTCTTCTTCTGTCAATGAATTTATACAGTGCATGGTGTTGATAGTGCAAATAGTTCAGCAGACAAACATAGGAAGGTTCTAACTGTTGTGACGGGGCTGGGCAAAGATGACTGGGCAATGTTTAAATACCCTGTTTAATTCTAATTAGGTACGGTCTGGTGGTGCCCTTGGGTCCCAGTGTATGTGCCAGTCTTCCCATACACACATACACACACTGTAATGTCTATTGCCTCCCTCAACAAACCCAATTCTATGTTCTTCATAAAAGTCTCCATAAACTACAACACAGGGACTATTTCTTGTAGAGTAACCCGCCCTAGAGTAAAAAAGTTGAAAGAAAGACAAGCTGGTTCATTTGCAGTTGCAGAAATGGCTCTTTCTAAGTTTTCTATAGTGTTTTTTTCCCCTGTATTTGCCATTGCAACGCACATTAATTTTGTTCTTCATGTAAATCAGATATTAACAATTTTTTGCTATTCTTCTATTCTCCTCAACCCAAGTGTAGGTGGTAGGAGAATACTGTCCGAGATAAGTAACACAGACATCTTCCAGTTCAACCACTTTCAAAATGTGTGCCCATAGCTTTGTTTGTAAGGGCTATTTGAGAGTCTCTAGACACAAAAAAGACAGAATTATAAAGTGAAATTTTGGGAGTACGGCCTGAATGACGCTATGGCATTCAGACATACAGCATCTGGACAACATAATGTATGAAGTAATTTGTTTTAAGCCTACTGAACCCCTACAGCTCATTGTCTCGCTTAATGTTTCACAGTGTCATCTCGACAGGTGAAACAGTGCAAAACAGCAGACGTATGAAACTTGTTTCATCCTTGAAGTGATGCTGGCTGCTTTGAAATGCAGCTTGAGCTTTCCTCCTAAATACTTTCAGGCCCACCCATCCACCCAGGATTAAAACACATCTGTCTTGGTAGAAATACCTTCTTATGAACCACTTTAATCTGTTCTCCTGTTACACCATTGTTGACAATAATATAGTATACAGTATGCAAAGCATATATCAAATTTAAAAGGTTTGTGAGATTCTGCTCAGCCACAAAACCACTGACTGACTCACTGTTTTCATTTAGTGAGAAAAGCATTTCAGAAATGTTGTTTTGCCAAAAATATCATCTGTATTCTACTTACTATAGTTTGCCTGTATTTAATTCACACCACCTTCCCCAACACACACGTTGCAGTTAACGCTATTATTTTTGGATGACATGAACATAAAACTGAAAATAAATGTTTCCCACTTGAACACTGTATTCCCAAAAGTGCTACAATAACTCCAGAAATTGGTTATCAGATAGCAGCTCGTGCTTATAAATTTCATGCTCCTTCACTAGATCACACAAGGACACAGATGTCAACACAAACAGGAATTTGGCAGAGGCCAGGACTGTCAAAAGATGACTCAATAGTGTATTTGGACTAGCATTGTGTCTGTGATAAGAGGGATGACGGTGAGGCTGAAAGGTATAAACTATGCCAAGCAGCTGTCAACCTCTCCCATCATCTGCTCTCCAGTGAAAATAAGAAGCTCTTAATAAACATTCATTTGACAAAAATATTTACAAGGCTGAATATGGGCGTAATCTTTGGATATCTTAATGCCAGTAAAGAAGAGGGCAAGCCTGAGCCAGGGATAAGAGGAGATGGATTTAGTGGAAGAAAAAGCAGCTGCAGGGAAGCCTCTGTTTCAGATTCAGTGAGAATATTTTCTCCTGGAAAGTAATAGTAGACATGGGATAGTTGACCTACTCTGTTTATCCATCAGACAGTAAAGGTTTATGATGCTATCTGCTTGTGCAGATACTGTGTAAGTGGAGCAGCATTACCTCATTCTATTTCTCTCAGGAACTACAGGTAAAGAATAACAGAGGGGCATTTGTTTTGTGTCACATGGTGCCCCGTAGGCATCAGATACCTGCTTAATGGCTTTATGCAGACAAAGAATTGCAGGCGTCAGATGACAGGTAATAAAAAGAGCTGATGTTTGGCAAAACCTCATAGTCAGCTCTATTCCATTCATATCTAGGCCTTTTCAGGACCTCTGGAGCATACTCCTTTCTTATTATATCTGTTGATATGTGAGGCACCAGGGACAGCTGACAGTGGAAACCTTCAAGTTAGAAGTGCAGCACAGTTCCTGCCTGAGCACTGGATACGACTGTCCAGCACACGGGAACATTAAGCTCATGAAAACGTACAATTACCAAAAAGAAAAGACATATAAGCTGTTGCCCTGAGTCCAAAAAAGTGTCTTATTAATCTTTCAGTGTGGAAAGGCTTCACTGCTTCATCGTTTATCTCAATGAGATGTACATTCGTTAAACTCTTTTTCAAATAATGCGCAGAATAGTGAGCATACAGATAGACAGCTGGGATTTGGATTAGAGTATATAGCAGGAGGTTTTAAGAAATATCAGTGCAACATCAAACCTGCTGTTGTGAGTGAAAAGTGGGGCTACATCAGTCGTGTGCAACTTTATCATCTGGTGCAATGCAATTAGCAAATGGTAGCATTGTCACAGTCACAAAGGACTCCTTCACATAGGACATATGCATCATTGGCAAGCACTAAAGGATTTTTACACAAAAGTGTACACTTTGCGACTTTGTCTTGATTAGTAAATTAGGAGATATTTTTTTCATGCAGCAGTGACCAGATTTGTTGTCAGTTACATGCAGTAAAACTATAATTTAGCTTACAGTTAGGTTGGCCAGTTTTGTGTTTGGGTGAAAGCAGTTACTCTATTTGAAGTAGAGACTGTGTGTTGTTTCCACAAGTAAATGGCGAACAGGAGTCCAGGGTGTGTGTTACAAGCTAGGATGACCCCTCACTGAGTCTAAGCAAGCGCAATCTGTCCAGACCACGAGGCAGATTTCACCTACAGCTCTCAGAATACAAGACTTGACGAGTCTGGAAGAATATGCTGTTAGGAAGTGTGTAGTCACTTAGGCTTAGCTAGTCCTTATTGGTCAGTAAACCAATGCAAATTATTGGACATCTATTTATTTAACGACTCACAATGTTTCTGCTAATTACAAAAACTTTGATATCTAAAGAATGTAGAGTAGTTTATAGTCAATTTGAAGAAATTATCACTCATTCTAATAATTTATTAGAATTTCAAGACATTTGTCCCATCACGGGGAAGTGAAAATTACTTATATTTGTAACAAACTTCGCATCATTTAAGATTTTTTTTTTCAAATTGTGCTTAATACTTTAAATGGTTAAAAATCCAAAGTACAAGTCTGATACCAAGCTTGAATTTACAAACAAAGACGATGATGTGTGAAGATGCTGGGTCGGCTAAAACAAAGAACGAGTGAGAGGCTGGAGACAGGAGCTACAGAAAAAATTCTGCCTCACTGAGTCACTTCAGAGCTGATGGGATAATGAGGCCTGGCCAAGAGCAACAGCCTTGGAGGTCTGTGTTCTGTGCTCCACCACCATGCTACAAATACAACGTGACAACTAGCAGGACTCGTCTCTCTCTGTCAGGGATGCACCAACTGCCAGTGTCTTTCCTGTCTGCCCCCCCCCCTTTCCATCCCAAAATCATCTCTCACATCACATGGCTGCGTGTTGGCTCACTCACAGTGCAAGTCCTCTGTTTTGCTCTACGTATCGGGATTTCCCATAATGAGCCCTGGGGTCTTCCATACTCCCTTCTTCAGCCTTATCCAGCCTTCTTCCCGTTGGCCCAATCCCCATGCGGAGACGTGAGAAAGTGCAGGTCTGTAGTATTACTAAGATGACACCATTCACACTGGCTGATATGAATGGTGCTGAGGTCTTGGCTTAGATAAGTCCTGATTTGAACTTTGGGATTTGATAAGTACTGATGTAATGTTTCATAGTCGAGTAAATAATGGTGCTACACACCCTAATTCTAGCTCATTGCTAAGAGTTTTCAAGTCAGACATTTAATGTGGATGAACAAAAGCAACATATGTCATTGGTTTCCCACACAAAACATTTGGAAGTTTGTTTTTTCAATGTGCACTGTAATCATTTGCAGAGTCTCAAATGAATAGTTGACAGGGTTCAACAATATATTTGAAAACCCTATGAAGTAGGACATGAAAATGTTTCTAATTCAGAATGCTGACAAGTGTTTGGATTGTGGGGGGAGAACCAAATCATCCAAAAGAGATACATGCCGATGTGTAGAAAAGTCTACACACAAGGGACCAAATCAATGGGTCAATGTGCCATCCATTTTTACTGGGTTAGACTCTGGATGAAAAGTTTGGATGCACTTTCTAATTGAGGTATTTTTTTCTGCTTTTTTTCACAGTTTCCTTCAATAATGAAGACAACCAAAGACATTAAAAACATGCAAAAAACGTGAAATTAAGTAGTGAAGAAGAATATTAAATTCAATATGTTTGGTCTGTAATGGCAGAAAGGCTAGAGAATTAAAAATAAAAAAAAACAAGCAAAATGAACAAGAAAGGTACTGAGAGAGTGGCTCACCTGCCATTATCGCTGCTACTGCCGATGCTCATGCCAGTTCTGTGCAGTATCTAAAAAATGAGAGATCGCATACCTTTGCCTTGGCTCTTGAAACAATCTATAACCCACTGTTGATATAAACCGAATTGTCCCACCAAACTACAGAAGTAATGCAAAATTTGCATTAAACAGAAAATCACACTGACTACTTACATCGAGATCCGAGTCAGAACCTCATAGTTTTGAACAGAAGTTCAGAAATTCCTCCACAAATAAAATAAATTGTTGCAGGACAGCAATTAAACTGCAAAATCATATGGGTGCCCTGTAACCTTGCTTTTATATAGAAATATAACCAGAGTACAACCAGTCTGCAGACAGTCCCCTACTGCAAAGAGACGAATTGTGCTCATCAACGCAGACAGTGCTAGCCAAAACTAGCCAACTCATCTTCCAGTCTTCCGACTCCTTTAACTAAAACATCTTCCCCAGTGTTGTCTTTTTTCATTATTTTTATGACAATAAGTGAAAACACATCATCATGTAAGGATTATTTCACCAAGAAAAGATATGGAGTGATTACTAGAAGACCTGGCCTTCATTGCCACCTAATGTTGGTTTGAATTTGACTGCACAGTGAAGGGAAAAACAGCTAACAAGTGCTAAGCATATGTGTGACCTCCATCAAGACAGTTTGCATTTTGTAAAATGGGAAAAGGGATGAAAACCCCTTGATGAGTAGATGTACAAAACTGGTACTGTATCTAACATTCTCAGAATTATGCCTTTCAAAGCAAGACTTTAAATGTAGCACATCTTATCTTTTAACTACTCATTGACTAGATGGTGTGTCCTGAACACGTCTGAAATGGCACATATTACACGAGCGTTACTGTATTAGCCAGAGGAGAAGCTGCATGAGCAGTTCAGCCCCAGTCTGCGCTAGTGGTCAGCAACCACAGCCTCGCTCCTTCCCTGGAGAGCAACAGACAGACACGCAGACGAATGAACGACCAAAATTACAGCTCAACCAGCATTTTGAGGATAAACATCCCTTGCAAAAATACACCGAGCAGCCAGGAGCAGAAAAACCAGCAGGTTCAGCAACCAGGGCACAGCACGAGGAAGGCACGTTGGCCTGCTGTATTTAGAACTTGTCTTTCTAAGGATAATCTCATCCCTGGACTTCTGCGCATGGATCTCAATTTGTGGCTTCTCTGACAGACCAAGGGTGGAAGGGCCATCCTTTGATGTATTTATAAATATGCATTGCTTGTTTGTAAAAATGCACCCACAAAGTTGAAGGAAGTACGGTGCACAGTAGAATTCTTGACCACAGAGGTCATTTATTTCATGCTAAATGATGCCTTATTGGCAAGAGCTTCTAACCTAAAGTAAAGCTATATTAGTTTTACCTGACATCTTTGGCAAAATTCAAGCTTGCGATCTCCATCTTCAGACCAAATTCAGTCACAAGGGATCGCTTTTTGACAACCAGACCCAAAAGTTAAATAGCTGAGTCTAGTTAAATGACCTCTCTGAACCTTTCTATCTGAACCCAGCCGCTTGTTATACTTTGTCAGTCCTGGCCCCCTCCAAGGGCCCCATTGTCTGGGGGCAGAAGCTGTAAACCCTGCCCTGTTTCTGGCCTCAGAGGCTGGACAATGGGCAAAGACAAACCTCTGACATCCCGTCCTCCAAGGGTACAGCACTATTGACTTTTTCCTATCTCCTCTTTTCTCACTGATGTTTGTGTGTGTGTGTGTCTGTGTGTATTTGTTGGAGGGTAAACGTATTTGCTTTTTCAATCAAAAGAAAAACACAGAAGGAAATACAGCGAGTGAAAGAAAAGGACAAAAGATGTAGGGCCTCAATGATGAAGTGACCTGAAGAGAGGTGAGATCATTTCAGATGGGATTACACCCCCACGCCCATACACCAGCTTCATTGTCCCCAACCCTACAGTAGAGAGCAGGATATTGCTGCACCATGCAGTCTTTTCACTATGTGATCTCAAGCCTGCTGAGTAAGGTTTTTTTAGGGACAGCAAGTTCTAAGGGTTCTCTTAAAGTCAGTGATGACTCAAAGTGAATTATGCTGGAAGTAGTAAACAGAGACTTGCCCCCCAAATAAATCAGTTTAAATCAATAAAAGTAATAATATTCTAAAAAAACTGGCAATGTGTCTTCTTCACAATCTGCATGTAGCTAAAGGCACCACTGTGTTCTTCAAGTGAGTGTTCTTCATCTTCACCTCCCTGGCACAGGGAATCCCCCTCTGCCTTCTTGTTTTTATTTTTGTTTTAGTAAGACAATGGGATACAGTGTTGCAATATTTCTAAACCTCACTCACAGAATTGCTACATGAAAATATCATTTTGAATCCCAGAAATGTTGTCATCAGCTTTCACATCTAAAGATGTATCTATTTTCTCTAGACTTTGCCTATATATATACATATACAAAATATATATATATATATTTTTTTTTTATTTATTTATTTATTTATTTATTGTTTTGTATATATATATATATATATATATATATATATATATATATATATATATATACAAAAAAATAAAAAAATTATATATATATATATATATATATATATATATATATATATATATATATATATATATATATTTTTTTTTTTTTTTTTTTTTTTTTTTTTTTTTTTTAAGTTCAACTAATGCATATTTGATACATGACATGAATGGCCTCAGACAGCAAACTGATCCATGACATGAATGGCCTCAGACAGCAAACTGATCCAGTGACTATGAAGAGTGACTAATAAAGGAATTGCATTCCTTTATTAGTACAGTTCATCAAAGTTCAAAGGCAACTTCTCCACATGTCATCCTCCACAGCTTGTAGCTATACTACAATAATCTTCTGTGCTCTTGACACAATCAACTATAGAGCTTTGTGATTAGTTGAGATACCAACACACAGATACATTGTGAGCTGTGGTGCAGCAGTAGTAAATCAGCAGCACCTCTTGGGGTCATTGCTGTGCCTTCTTCAACAGTGCCATGGAATTGGCAGTCACTGAGAAGTTCTCAGAGGTGTTGGTCCCCTGGAACCTGATGCTTGGTACGTGCTTCATTCTTTGATGAAGACTGGAACATAATCCTCATCACATGATTTTCTGAAGTCAATGATAAGCTCCTTGGGCTTCCCTGTGTTAAGGGACACTGAGCATCATCTCACCATATTTGCACCTTCGCTCTGTAGGCTGATTCATTATTGTTTCAAATCAGCCTAATCACTGTCATCAGTGAATTTTATGATGGTATTGGTGGTGAATGCAGGAAGACAATCATGAGTAAAGAGGGAATAGGGAATCAATACAAACTCAACACACAGCCTCGCACGTCTTTGTGTTTAGTGTTATGGTGGAGAAGAAATAGAACTCTAGTCATGCCGCCTGAGGATCCAGGTAAACTGTGGTAAGCTGAGATCCAGGTAATATGGTTTGTGAGTGAGCTGCCAGGGGACAGCAATACTGAAGGCAGAGCTATAGTGAACAAATAGCACCCTAACATATGTTAGGATGCCTTGACTGATCTAGAGTGACTGGTCTCTTTGATGAGCTAGCAAGTTGGCAGGCTCTGTAAGCAAACTAATGTCCAGAGTCCAGAGAAGCAGGGATACTGGCCTTGATGTGGAAGGGGAACTGAAGACTTGTACACCAAGAAAACAAAGTGCGAACTGTTAGTCTACTAATGTAATGTAATCTACTAATACATAAAGAATACTTTTATATATTTTCCATGTAACTCTGCTAGATCCAGATGGAACGATTACTCTGTTGACTTTACCACTTGGGAGCTGCAAAGAAATGAATTGAACTTTAACTTTCACTATTGGCTGCAATTATTGCACCCACAGTGATTTACCATCATACACACTTCCATATTTCATCCTCAGAAGGCTATTCCCAGAGTTTCAGCTAGTATCTAGGAAGTCTTTGATCATACATTTAACATTCAGCATTTTTTTCTACCTTGCTAGTACACAGTATATGCCAGCAAAATCCAACAATAAGCTACTGTCAGAACAAGCCTTTTCCCAGTTGTCAAAGTTAATTTCCTTGTATGGATCAAAGTACGTCAGTGAATTCTAAAAGGGTCTGACTTCCAACAGTTGTGAATAATTATTACCTTTAAAATAAATTATGGAATAGGTTGAATAGTCAAAAGGGTAATATTCAAGGAGCAATGAAGACCACTTTTTTTTCTTTTCTTTCCTTTTTTCATAAGAATAAATAAATTCTGGAACATGGAGCTCAAATTCCCCACAAATGGTTCTGTTTATTTACTAGAGCTAAGGAAATCTGTAACACAATCTGGTGGGTAAGGAAGTCTTAAAAATGAATTTCAATTTACCGTCAATCTCGGAGACCCACTTTTATTTCCAGGCTAATGTAACGCAACATGCGACAACAAATTATTCTCTTTGTTTTTACCTTTCACCCACACAAGGCCTCGTTCAAAGTGCTGGGGCCACTGAGTTCAACAGGCAAGCATGTAAACAAAGTCACAAAAGCACAGATTAACCAGTTACCATTGGTTAACAATTTCAAATCACTGAACAGCTGATTATCATGCTACTGATTACCAACAACCCCCATTCACTTTTCAAATTAGACGAGTCTTGGCATTGATTTTACAGATCTCTATGGGGATTGAGCACCATTCTTCCATGATTTTATTTTTTGTGTGATGGTAGTAGACGGGTATTCAAGTGAGCTGAGATCTGGTAGTCTAAGGAGGTTGAAAAGAAAGTGACTGTACTTCTTTAAGTCATGACCCACGCCTTTTTTCATACCTTGGCTCATGTGATGAGGCACATGATCAATACTGGGACAGCATCCTCTTAACAAAGAGGTAAAACATCTACACAAGCACATAAAGAAGTTTAGTTTTTCCTTACACTACCATGACCTGGATGACTGAGACCCTTCCCAAACACATTCACATCCCGTAATTGTGAAGATCATGGGATATGATCATTTTCAGGCTGATAACAACTATGAAGTTAGGCCAATAGAGGAGGAGGCTTTATAATCATGGAAAAGGCCAATCCCTTCAGGATAGAAACATCTGACCACAGGGAAAAGTTTTTTTTAAAAATTAGATATTAGTTTGCAGTGATTTATGCTTGAAAGGTGGAAAGTGGACCCAAAAATGCACATAACAGTACAACAGACTCTGGATTTCCTCAGTGCAACAGCTGGCGTTGAGATTTATCTTTTAATCTGTCACTTATCTGCATGTATCATTTTGTAATGATGATGCTACAAGAACAGATAAGAACCCATATGGCCATACCATATGCAGTCACTGAACCCTACATTAAAAGCTGTACATGTCTTGACAGTACATAAAGGTCATACATCAAAAATGGGTTGATCCCCCCATTACTGACTGGTGATACTATACATATACAGTGGCTTGCCATATGCAAGGGCAGGATGTTTACCAGAAAAGTTTCCCTCCTTCCTTATAATCGTCTAAACCACCATGAGTGTTGTGGAATCTGGTTAGCCTTCACTCTCATGGATCTGTAACGGAAGGCAGCTTTCACGGTTGATTTTTTTATTGTCCAAACAGTGCCTCAAAATACACAGGGTGCTAAGCCTGATCCTTTATAAGATGATGATAATTATAATGCACATCTACATTGTGTATCTGAAACTGCTATTGTGCTGTGTTTTCATTATGCTAAATCTTCAATGAGTGGTTTCCACTGTCAAAGCAAAGACATTCTGTCTATTATTGAGGCAGTTTGTCTCTCTGTTCATTTCAAAGTCGTTTCTTAGAACAAGAGAAATGTGTCTTTTTCTCATGTGTAAATCACAGTAATGCTCTGAGCCGAGGCAGCTGTAAAAGCACACCTAACAGATGAGTTCTCAATTAAGATTCCACAGTCAGTTCACTCCCAGCACCAAAACACCAAAAGACTCATGAATATTGAAAAACTGTGTTAGAACATCATTTTGTCCCTTTTTCATCGCGTCATTACTTTACTACTCGCCCTTGTCACTGTAAAGAACCTCGACATAAAACCTGACACATTTTAATTTAGATTTACTGGGAATTCAGAGGATGTTCATTGAGTTTCTATAGGACTGAAATCTTAAGGATTTACAGGTTTACTACATAGTGGGAGGTTTCATGTCTCCAGTGGTGTGGGCTTAAAGTGATTTAATATCTGTATCAAAGAGTCAGAGAACTGAAGCTCATTCATACACAGCAGCTAAGTCAGTTCCACTTTTCTTTATAATCCTTCACAAGGTTGACTAATGAAAGTAATACAGCCTTCACTGTGACAATGGCACATTATTACTCGTGCTATAGAAAACCCCTGACTGCAGGCAGGGAAAGAAAGTTGTAATCTAACAGCAAGCAAGGAATGATGCAGGCAGCAATGAATATGTAATCCTGTCACGTCCCAAAGTATTCTTTGGTCATAAATAGATATCATGTATGGATTAGACATAAATTATATACACGTTAAGCTAATATGCAGCATTTCTTTTCATTTCAGGGAACTAAAAACAATTTTATTTGTTTCATTCATTATTCACAGCAAAAGTGTTTCTGCAAGATGAGAACAATAGGAGCTTCTTACTTATAAAGGATAAGATGAACGTGACTAGAACAGCTTCCAACAGCAACTTTTAATGTTTTCTGATCTGCACTTCTGTCCACAACAAAGCTGCATGCTATTATTTACTGCCGCGTCCGAACAATGATAACAAGAGCAACTGCCACACATGTGAGCTCATACTTTGATAAGCCCCGCCCACAGCAGCGCAGTGGCAGGGAGAATCAGAGTGGTCACATGGCTTCTCTAGTCATCTGTTACAATAGTGGCCTAACTTGGTCTGTCTGATCGTACCGACCGCTTTCAACTGCTGCCAGGGCCACAGGAAGCCAGTCATCATCACAGTGCAAGTGTGTGCGTATGTGTGTGTTAGGTGGAAGTCCTGGAGGGAAGGGATCTCTTGTCTCGCAATTTTCCGCCCTGATTGGAGTGAATGAGTGGTCATTCTGTTGCTCAGCTGAATCTCTCCACCTCCTTTTCACTTAAAGTTCGCAGCGTGGAGGCAAAATGACACACTCTTACAGCTCGAGATGTGACATCATCTCAGGCTTGATGCTTGTGCGTGCCAAGTTGCACACCCCTGCAGACTATGAGCCTTTTTCTGTATATAAGAAAGTTAATGCAGCATTAGCACAAAAGATTATAAGGATACAGAGAAACAGGGTCATCTGGTTTTCTGACAGCTAGATAGAGCTTTTAATGGCAGAAGGCCTTTCCTGGTGTTTTGACTTCTTGTAACAGCTGGGATGGGAATAACCCTTTGTTAGAAATTATTTGTCAAGTTAGTAGATCCTAAGGAGCTGATCTCACAAAACAAATTCCCAGGAGTCTAAAGTGACTGCGTTGTCTTAATATTTCTTATTTAAATCTTTAGTGCTTAAATAAAGGTTGAAAAGGTTATAAAAGAGGGAAAAGAACAAAATAAACAAATAATACCCCCAGGAGTCATAATATTTTTTTACCCTTTGAGATGCAATAAGGTGCAAAAAACAATAAGTATAATGTCAATGCTAAAAAAAAAAAAGATGAAGCAAATTTAATGCACCATTATCTCATGACATCCTTAAACATCTACACGATGTGACCCGTTTTTACAAGAGGCCATAAAGTGTGTTTGTGTAAATCATAAGCTCAAGTTTCATGTTTAACATGTAGCTCACAAACTCACTAATATAGTACATTTAACAGAATGAAGACTTTTCTCTTAGATCAGCACTCTTCCTTTCAACTAAGCTCCCGCCTGCAGCAACTCTTATTTAATTACTGTATACATCAAGGCATGTTGCGTCTTGGTGGTGAACGTTTTGTAGTGAGTTTGTGTGTCTGTGTGTGCATAGCATAGAGCTTATAAATTTTTACAGATTTGTTTTCACTGTAACCAAGGATTGACTTTAAATATGCCAGACTTCCACCTAATATCTCTTCAAATCCCTGTGAAAATTATGACTCAATCATTGCTTGAGGTAATGACTGTTTACACTCTGTTTTACAGCGTGGTGTTTTAATGATCAATCTGTTCAGCGGGAGTGTCAACGCCCAGACTCGCATCCCTTGCCCCGGGTCTTTTCACTAATTTTCTGCAGCGAAGAGCGGATACGGGTCTTTTCAGAGTTCTTGGCCTGAAAAGGTAGAAGCAGATATGTTTATGTAAAAGTTCTACTAAAGGTGGAGGCCAACAGTGAGAGGTTACGTGGATTGAGGGTGCTCTGGCAAACATGTTTGCTCACATCCTCCCACACACACAAGTGCCAAACATCAAATCATCCAATTTTCATCATCTCAGAAGGAAACATACAGACATACGCACATTTTCTTGGCTATAACACACAGGCAGATTTATGAGTATAAGAATTTCCAGTTTGCCATGTACTCTGTTGCTGCAGAAAATCATATAAAAAGCAGAACAGAAGCAGAAAAAAACATATTCCAGAAAACAATAGGGACCATATTAAACAGGTTCTTTATAATGTGTTCAAATGTACACATTAATACATGAAGGCTGTTCCAGCTTCCTTGTCTGGAGGCACTGTTATGAGAAATGTGATCTGAGGAGCCAACACACTTAACTGTGAAGTTCTTTAGTGGTTCAAGTCCCCTTTAATAAAGAAAAATCCCCTCACCTGCCACAGCTGTCTGCATAAACATGTTGTGAGCCCACACACCCCCTCACACACACATACACACACACACAGGGACAATTACCTGCTGTCAAACTAGAGAACAGTCATTTAAGGAAAATCAAACCAAACAAAAGGCAGCCAGTTCTCATCTTGGATTACAAATCAGAGGAGCCAGAGCTCTACTGCAACAAAACACAATGCCACTCTGTCTATGCCCTGACAGATGAGGAAACGAGAAAACATTAGTGGGAGGAAAGACTTTAAAATCAAAGAAAGTGTTACGCACATCTGACTTACACACTCTGTACTATAGTACTCTAAGTTCTAAAGAGCAAACAAAGCTGCAGCATATGAAAGTGTAGCGATTGTGTGCGGTGAAGTCATAGTGGCCAGGGTCAGAATCACAGTTTAGATTTGAGCCTTTAATGGAGTATTTACATACAGCTGTCAAATGTTTTAGTCAAGTGTGTGTTTCAATTGAGGGACAGACCCTTAATTTAATAATTTGTAGGAGCCCTTTGTAGGAGCCCCTCTGGCAGGGATCATGGTTTTGAGTCTTGTTTGGTAAGTTTCTACAAGCCTCGGATGCCCTGGGGAGTTTTCCGATTCTGCCACACAGATCCTCTTAAGCTTTGCTGAATTGAATGGGGAGCATCTGTAAGAAACCATCTTCAGGTTTCCTCCCAGATGTTCTGTACTGTCTGTGCTTTAAAGGGCAGTCAAAGAACTGTCCTAAATCCATTCCTGGGTTGAACATTTTGGGAAAAAGCTAATCTATTGCATCAGTCTCTGTGCACTCTGAAACAGGGCTTTTGGCTGTCGTCTATTACTGCTGAGAAGCCCCCTCAGGTATGATGCTGCCACCTCCATGCTCCGTTATAGGATAAGCAGCACCTGTTGTTTCTTAGACATGGCACGTGAAGTTCAGCCCAAGTAGTTCGACTTATACAAGGGTTTTATTCAAAAAAGCTTCCATATAATCTTTCTAAACTAAAGACCTAATTAATAAAGTGCTGCAGAGATCCATCTTCTCAGCAGCTTTGCTCAGCTTTTGCAGAAAATCTGAAGACCTCTTATAGAGACATGACAAGAGATGAGATGATATGACATGATAGAGTAACTTTGTGTCCATTCACTTCAAATTGCCATATGTGGAATCTTAAAACTGAACAACTTCATAATTTAAGAAAAAAAGTAAATTTAAAAAGAAGTTTTTTATTTTTTTCAAAAATAAATGACTAATTAGGTCAACTTGATTCTAATTGTCAGCTCTGGACAGACAAAAGATGTTCACTGTGAGGGTGTTTGGTAGTTTCTGTACTTTTGTTTCATTCAGGAGCTTCATCGTTTAGGCAGCTGTACACCCCGAGTGTAAACACGATTCATTAATCAGTTATTCATAGCAGTCCCACTGCCTCAAGGCAACCTTTGTTGGCAAACACTGTTTTGTAAACCTCTGAATTTGCACTGCAAAGATCCAGTGTAAAATGGAGCCGTTATTAGAGCAGCAGCTATGCTTTTAATACACTCTAAAGAACCAATTAGCAGCATACTATTCTCAGGGTGCACAGAAGCAGGAAATTAAAGCATTTAAAATTTTCAGGGGAGCACGAGATGCAAATGTGGCTCTGTTTCTCACTCTCTGGTATTAACTTCAGAGGGAAGTGGGGGTTGAAAAATAATTTATAACACACTTTAGTTTAAAAAAGAAAAAGAAAGAAAAAAAATCTGTTTTCCTTTTCAAGTTCACTTCCAAACATATTGCACACATACACCGCTGCAGGAGAAAAGGACAACGTGTAAAATAACTCCTCATAGCTAAGAGCTGAGGCTCATTTCATTTTTAATGTATTAAAAAACAGTCTTTGGTTTGCATTTAATGTTGATGTTGAAATGGAGAACAGGTCCTTTCTCTCATCCCCACCCCCTGCTTCCTGTTCTGCACCTTACTAAAGCTTAAAATTAGAGATTCATCTACTTAGTATTAGATTTCAGAGAGTTCCAGTATTTCATTTTTACCTGCATGCATGTCACTCACATACTGTTCCAGAGACCAAGTCAACATCCATTCCAAAAGCACTGAGACCTCAAATCGTTTCATATCTATTCATATCCATTAAAACATTAGTCAAAAACATCTGAAAGTACAGTGCTGTGAAAAACCTTGGACTACCTTTAATTTCTTTATGTGAAATGTTGCTTCCGAGGAACCACACTTTTGCTATTTCTTTTATTTAGAGTGGCCTTGAGCAAAGGTTCTCTAGCCTTTCTAGAGGTCGTTCAAATCATTAATTTGGACACTGGCTGCTTTTTTGTTGCTAATTTTCTTAGTTCGGTTTTTATATGTGACCATTTTCAGAGGGATGTTTTTTTTCTGTGTTTGATGAACCACTTCAATCATTCAAACGTAAAATAGCACACAACCACAGAGATGAACCAGATTTGTGTCAGCACATAACAGACAACTTAGCAGAGAGCCAAGTTTGTAGGGTTTGGTTGGGTACAGTATGGTGTGCTTTTGGAAGAAGTGGCATGAATAAAAAAATATGTACAGATGAATGGTGTCTGAAAGTTATGCCCTTAAGAAATAGTGGGGGGAAAGCAAAACTACCGGCACAGGACCTGAGAGATGCATCTGTCCCTTTAGCTGATACATGGTGAAGCCTCACCAAAAATGGCGTCTTGGTTGAACCTTGGATTCAGTAGGAGCAATGCAGATTCAGGCTGTGGAACAGTGAACCACAAGTTTTCTGGAGAGATTGTGAGAGTTCGACTATCCACTTTATCCTCTTTACATATGTTTTGTGGACTTGGTGAAGTCTTATAATCAGGTTCCCCTGGGACACCTGTGGGGTGTACTGTGAATGTATGGGGTTCAAGAGTTGCTGCTACAGGCCGTCAGGTGGGAATTGTGTCTGGTCCTTGGCACAAAGTCAAGCACATCTTCAGAGTATGTTGGACTCTGCCATCTATGTCCAAGCCCTCGACTATGGTCATGAAATATGTTTAATGACTAGAGTAAGGTCACAGTTACAAGCAGCTGAATTAAGTTTCCTCCGTAGGGTGCTGGGCTCAGCCTTAGAGATAGAGTGAGGATCTTGGACAACCAGAGGGACCAAAAAAAGAGATAGTTGAGATGGTTCACCTCCATTTTGAGGTGTTCCAGGAATGCCCAACTGGGAGGAGCAAGAAGAGCACCAATGAAAGCATCCAGGTATTCCTCATCATGTCGCCATGGACTTTTTTTCCTTCAAGGTTTATCATAGTAATGATGATTCTTTCTAGTGACAATGGCATAAATAGCTGAAAACATCTCTTGATGTCACTGACTTTGGTCAGAGCAAAGCTTGTGATTCCAGGGGTAGTTTTGATGACATTTGCAGCAGCTGCCCTGCCATGTACATCATGAGGTACTGAGCTCCAAAAGATCTTACCATTTTTGGACTTGAATCTTTCAGCAGGAGTAGCTTCAGCACCAGCGACCTCCACCTCTGATCAGATGTGTCTTTGTCTTCTGGATGATAGTCCACATCGTCTTCCTCCTTAGAAACCTGCCCATCTGAATCGCTATGCTGCTCTGTGTCCTCTCCTTCATTTTCACCAAAAATATGATCCTGAACTTAACTCACTGTGAATCTTCTTCTCATTTTTGTATGCTGCAAATTGTAAATGTGCACTCTGGAAGTCAAACGGCCACTCAAATAGTGAATTCACCTCACATGTCTTGACATGCCCGTGTTTATTTTGTTTTGTTTTTATGCAGGTATACTGCAAAAAACATGCAAAATAAGAATCCCCTAAAGCTCTTATGATTAGGAGAGGAGCTTGTTGTCAGTGTTTTAGCTGACAGTGCACTTATGATTTCAGTTTTGGCTTTAATTATTGCTTTATACTCATAATATTATACCTGGGTCGAAACCGACCCTAACAACACAAAGGTCATAATTTCAACTAGGGCATTTTATAATTTAGTGAAAATATTTTTTTTTGTTTTATTTTGTAGAAATAGAGGTTCCTGACAAAGTCAAAAAGCCTTGATACAATAAACAAATGTATGTGATTTTTTTATGCATTTGAAATTTAAAATGGGTCGGTGCCGACCCTAACACGAGAGGAAGGTTAGGCTGGATGCAGTACCATCAGGAAAGCGATTAACTGGCAATAGATACATTTTGCAGCATGTATCTATTGCAACATAATCCTAAACACACTGTCAATGCAGTAAAAGCATACTTGGGTAGAAAAACACACAATGAAACAGTATCAGTCGTGGACTGGTCTCGCCGGAGCCTGACCTCAACATTACTAAAAAGTGTGGGATCATCTTGAACAGTGAACAGAACAAAAAGTAAAAGAAGAAGAGCTTTAAATTTCCTGCAGTTCTTAAGTATTTTAAAAAGCAAAAAAAAAAAAAAACAACAACAAAAAAACGTTTTGTTACACTTACCACAAACCTACACAGTAAATGTGAAGAAAGTTCTAAAATTGGACGATTTCTGTTCAAGTATGGATTTAGCTTTGCAGTTTGCTTTGTTATTTGCATGAAAGTGGAGCTTACAGAATCTGAAATTCTCTCTTATAAGGTAATACATGTGGATATTTACATATCATAGTTTGTTCATTCTTGCATAGAAATGACAAAATCACCATGCGTGCTTAAAACAAGTACCCACACACGTTCTTGGAGGATTTGGATAGAAAAAGTCATCAGTATCATCTGGAGACAATTTAAAATGATCCTCTCAGTATGCTGAGACCTTTCATCTGACAAACAGAACCAGTAGTGTATGTGTAGTCAACCAGAATCAAACATTTTATATTTATTTAAACACATGAGTTTTGAGTTTTGAAAGCTGAATTGGCATTTTTTGTCCTAGCTGTCTCCTCAAAGTTATGATGTAATTACTGCAGTGCATGTCCCTGAGAAGACAAAAGAGGATAGAGGACCCTGTCCCCTATGACCTTGGTCCAGACTGCCTCCTTCTTTGCCTTTCTTATCTGATCTTATTTAAGGCTGTCATTTATATGTGAAAGGTTTTTTTCCCCCATGTTTATGTATTTTTCTATACTGTTTAGTATATTAACTCCCACTTATGCCATCGTTTGAGAGGTACAGCCCAACATCAAGCCTCCGCAGTATAAGGTAGGACTTACCATGTTTGTTTAATTTGTTGCTGTGTATTGCCATCTTGTGGGCTTCTATGGTACTGCTGGGAAGAATGTTTATAAGAACAAGACCATTTCATTGTCCTGGTTCTTCCCTAATATCTGGTAGCCTTTATTGAAGGTATCAGAGGTCATAACAGCAGAAAAAAGCATGAACAACACATAAAAGAATGATTAAAATCATTTACATAATCATGAATTTGGCTACATTCTTCCTTTTTTGCCACTGTCTCTTGGCACTGCTCGTCTCCGTTTCCCTAAAAAGATGTGTAAAATGTTTAATATCTTATCTTAAAGAGAAATATATAAGTCTGAAACAAAAGGAGTCAGATAGTAGAGAAGAAAGATGGTAAGATGGTCCAGAAAGTCAAACAGGCTGAGATAAAGACAATATGTAAGCGAAGGGAGGAGAAAGTAAAAGAGCTATGATCAGCTGACAGCACTGGTCAAGCACCAACAAGACATCAGCAGATGTGACACTATTTGAAGTAGCATGAGTGCTGTGGAAGACAGATAGCTTAGCGGACAAGCAATCCAGCCCCAGCATGGCTGATTTATGGGTAGGCTTACAGTAGAGTAGCCTTACTATCAGGCTGGAGTTCCTTGTTTCAGCACCACTCACACTGGTGTGCATAGTGAAGCTGACTCTGCCTGCAGGACACTCCAGACTCTGTTGAAAAACACAACAATTTTAGTTCAGTCTAAGTTCTTTTAATCATGTAAAAAAACTGAAAATCATACGATGGAAATAACATCCTGTTTTCTTGTTGCCCCATTGCTCTATTTTCTTTAATTAAAAAAAAATCTATATTTACTACTGTTGTAGAAACTCACAGGGACTTTGACCCAATGTTGCCCTATTGTTTTTCTTACTCCCTAGCATACTGCATGCTCAACCTTGTGTTGGACGACCAAGGTTAGAGGCTAAGTTTAAGTAGTTTAGCTCTGAAAAAGGTGGAAGGTCTGCTGCCCTTTCACAGCTGCATTCCACAGCAAGTAAAAACACCTGCAGTGTACCTTTTGCAGCAGTAGTTCAACATAGCTTATACAGAACACAAAGCCCACCGAGGGAAGCAAAGGTTAAGCTATGCGTTTATTGTTCACATTTAATATGTCAGTTTTATACTACTAATAGGAAAGACCTTTTCTTTATGAAATACTGTGTCTAATTTTAAACATCTATATTTTATACAGATGGAAGATTTGTATGAATTTTATGGCCACATAGAAACAACAGAAAGCCAATAAAACTGATTTGGGTAAAATGTTTCCACATTTTCATTTGAGACACTGTCAAGTAACAATTTAAGGATAATTCGATAGTCTCAACCTGACATGTTTCCCATTAGTGTGACTGTTGTTCCTCCTTGGGTCATGCAAACGTTTTTTACTCGTTTTTCTCCCTGCAGCTTCCCAATATGAACACATACGATTTCTACATGGATCATATTAAATGTTTGCTTTTGAGTCTGATCCAAAACAAACACAGAAATTAGCCATCTGGAGGAGCTACAGAACCTACAGAAGAATTGTAATGGGACTTTAAAATTTACTGTGGTGCTTCAGTATGTTACCACATCCTCCCTGACTCAGAGAAGAGAGGACTAGGTGTATTTCCAGGCTTCTGTCTGCTCTGTTTTCTCCTGTCCCAAACTCCTTTTTTCTCTTGCTGTGAGGAGAGTCTCTCTGACAGGGTCAGGGGATGTGGTACTTCCCCAAGTCTCCTCACAGGTTTCCCATCATTTCCAGTCTGGACCAACTGCTGCTGCAGAGATAAACACACCACATGTGGTCAGATGTGACTGTCCTTCACGTTCTCTTTCTTCTCCTTTTCTTCGTTCTTGCTCCTAATCTTTCAATTGTCTAATCAGCCTGCGTTGTGCTTCTGTCACACTGCATCTCAGCTCTCTTCTTTTGCGTTTCCTCCTTCTTCCAGGTCCTCCTCCCAATCCATCTCCACTTTCCTTCCTCACCTCCTCTTGTCCTCCTCTGTCAGCGAGCAGAAAGCATTAACTCTCGTTTTGGTTGGGTTCTGGAGAGAGGAGAGGATTAAATTTCCCACGAAGGGTAATTCTTATCTGGAAAGTGTCCAGACTGAAAGATGGTGCTGAGGATGTTTATATTAATCTCACCTACATCTGCCTACAGCTACCTCACTGTAGACACAGACAGGGAGTGCGTCTGTGGGAGGATTAGTTCACCCTGTCGTTAATCTCGCACACTCCCCAAACAGAATTAGGTAGTAAGGTTTGACATAAAAAGCTTTTAGTCAAACTACACATATGGGAAAATACAGTAAAACAATGTTTTAAGACATATGGTCCACTACAATTTACTGGCCACTCATGCAGAATCGCTATAAAAAGACAAGGTATTAATCAAGTAAAAATGAGTATGAGAAACACAAAGTAGTCAATTTCATGAGATGGCCCTCAGTTGTAGTATGAGACTAAGTCTTGTGAGTTTAAGATTGGATGCATTACAAAAAAATACATATTTGCAGTACATCGTCCTATCCTGACAGGAATCACATGTTGCAGTGCACTGGTATCCTGTCTACTGTTCTCATACTAATACCAGGTTTCACGTGCTAAAACATATTTAAGTGAAAACCAGTGTGTACAGACAACAGAACAGAAACAGAGATTCATAACTGCATGGATTAACAGATTTGCTTGTTTTAAACTAAGACCCCGAATATGTCGATTATACAATATACCTCCTAACCCTCCATTAAAACAAAAAGCTTACTCTGTAAGGCAATATATTTGTTAAAAACCATGACCTAGGTAACATTTTGAGGTAAAGGTGCTTTTATTTCTTTAGGAAAAGATTTTAAAGCATATTTCAAGTTCTCCAAGGGCCCTCTGGTGGCTACAGGACCCATAAACAAGTCAGGCTAACATAGATGCACCCATGGCTTCACATCAGAACGGGCAAATAAAGGTGCCCAATGGATAGCTCTGCAAAATGCATCACTCCGCGGGGGGGTTTCTTTTGTTCTTCTTTTTTAATCTAAGACATTGAATTATTAATTATGCTGTGATGCTTATCACTACTAAAGAGGAGTAAAAATGTCTGGAAATCATGTCTTAATTTAAGTAATCAGCTGCAGTCATAAAGATTTTAAATACTATCTGGAATGTGTAAATGAATGCGTAATAACACATTCAATGAATATGGGAAAACTATATTGCTGACATGCTGTAGTACTTAGTAATTTTCTTAGACTGTTCACCATCTGTTTTGTAAATGAACTGCAAAGATAATTCAACAAGAAATGATCATTTCTGTTTTTGGCTTTCTTTTTTTTTTTTTTATAAAATCTTGGTCATTTTTTTTTAAAATGTAAGTTGTTACACCGTGCTTTCACTGATCTGGACCACTTCAGATTAAATTAGGATATATGTGGCCCTGTCACAGTCCACTAGTCCTCCTCTGCCAACTTGCCCTCTATCTTTCTCTGTGTGGGTGTGTGCTCACTCTGGCTTCTTTGCTTCTCGACCAGCACACCTGGAAGCAATCTGGTGATAACTCACCTGTGCGCAAGCCTGTGATTACTCATCTCCTACTTACGACTGAAGATTCCTTTCAGCTAATACCTGATTGTTGCATCAGCAGTGGAAGTGTAGCTCAAGCTTGCTTTGGACCCACCTGATTCTCCTTGCGTGCAGATGCTTCCTGCTTGCTTTCATTCTGTAGTGCAAAACTTGTGGAGAAAAAGGAACCTGAAAAAAAAAAAACAAATCTGGAAGTTATCTACCTGCTCCCTTTGTTTACACCACATGAAAGAAAGACAAAGCAGTTCTCAGTTTCTGCTTTATTGACTGTTCTGACTTGCATATTTACAATAAGCCTATTACAATTTTACTCTGGAGACCTGCATTTGACTACAGATCTGGTTTGTTTTTTGACAGGTACAGAAACTTTAGATTTTTGTTTCCACACTCTTGATTACACAAAACAGCTTAACTGAGGTCTCTGTTGAGTCTATTAGCTGGATTTCTGTATGTAACTTGTCTTTACATTTGCTTTTGCACATGAATGAACTGAGAGCCACTGAAAATCAAATTCCTTTTATAAGTACATCCATGTGCAGGCAATAATGTTCACTTGCAGTTCAGATTTTAATTCATTTTAGTTCATTCTTCAGGCGATGAACACAAACTTTTCATTAACATGGACAAATCATATTAGCATAGAAACGTTTTCAACAACAAAAAAAGAGGCAGATACTTGCAGCCATTGGTTATAGCCGTAGGTTTAAGGTGGTCATAAAGGACGTTTGGGGGTCATTTTAAAAGTATATGTTTAAAGAAAAATGAATATTTAGCTGTGCAGAGGATAATATATATGTTGATCATAAATGTCACCATTATTATTACTATTGTTATAAAATATAAAAGAAATAATACATGGATGTTGTCAGTAAGCTGGTGGAGATATTCAGTCCAATTACTGTGGAGACAAAATCAATGGAAACTATGCTTGTTTGAGAGAAAATACCTTCACGTTGAATTGCTATAGGTCAAGCTGTTATTTGTATAGTGTCATTGACAGCTTAACCCGTGTGTTGTGAATTATTTTCAGCAGTGAAATTGAGCTTGTTTCCTTTTAATTAAGCAATGGATTGGTGCCAAAATTGCCACTAAACATGTTTGTCATGGATCAAAAACCACACGAGTGCTAATTGATTATGGAGTCTCCATAGAGCAAATAACCTCCCCGAGGTTAGACTCATTTGAAACTTGGCCAGATAATAACTGTGCCTGTTTAGTATCCACAATGATTTTAGCATTAGTTGAATTGCTGAAATCAGTGTAGACATGTTCTTCACTTAATGAAGGAGGACAGAGTCAACACAATGTCACCCACCGGTTTGTGGACACCTGAATCTGACTGAGAGACTGATAATACTGTAGTGATGGCCTAAAAGATGCTCTGTCTTGTTCTCTATTGTACTCTAGGTAAGAAAATAAACATACTGTAAACAGCAGACTCATTAGGAAAATGTTTATTAAGGTGACAGATCAAATGTGCAGTTCAGCCATTTTCTCAAAGGTTTCTACAGCCTACAGTCTGATATGTTTTCCTATCCCAGTCATTACAAAAAACACAGGTTTATAGTGCTTCCACGATTGCTTCACTTTTGAGACATTTTTTTTTATTCAAAGTACTCTTTGAATAAAAAAAAAAAATCTAATCTGCAAACATGCTGAAACAATCTTTCATCTCTGAGCTACATGTAACAGTAGGAGTAGGAGTGCAGACGGATCTCCTGTGAATGTCCAACTTTCCAAATGAGTTCAGCTTTGCTTAGACACTAACACTTTAAGCAGGTCGTCTAGACAGAGTCACGATGACCTGCTGAAAATATGAAGAAAAATGTGAAGAAAATATGGCTACCTGTAAATCTGGAGCAATAACTTTTCCACAATGCAGAAAGAACATTTCTGGAGATTCAAATTTATGGCAGACTCATTTACTCTGTTTACTTGGTACAAAAGAGAAAAGGTTAACCGCATGTCTCACCTCAATTCTAAGGCTATTTCTTCACTGGGAATAATTTTATATTTCAAATATTCTAATCATTCTTTCATTCGGGCAAGGTACCTTCTAATCTTTTGTCTACAGTTCAGCAGAGATCTTGTGTAAAAGTCCCTCTCAGTGCCAGTGCTGTTCTCTGTGTGTGTCTAGGCTCGCTGCCAGCCCTAATATGAAATATTGATAGATATGTGTCACCTTGGCGTTATTGATGACAGATGCTGAGTTATGAGACTGCAGCAGCATCAGCGTGTCATAACGCGAGCAAACAGCTTCAGAAAAAGAACCCTGATACACTGCTGTCCCCTGCCTTACGGGGAACATACTCACTGCCTACTTTATTATGTATAGCTGTTCAATTGCTTGTTAATCTAATCTCAGCCAATCACATGGCAGGAAAATCTGTGCATTTAGTCATGTAGACATGGTTAAAATGACCCGCTGAAGTATCTGAAACATCAGAATGGGCAAGAAAAGTCTTTTAAGTGACTTTGAACATGTGCGCATGATTTCTTGTGTGGGATGGGTTGGTCCGAGTATTTCAGAAACTGCTGATCTACTGTGATTTTCACTCACAGCCGTCTCTAGGACTTAAAGAGAATAGTCCAGAAAAGAGCAACTATCCACTGAGTATCAATGCCTTTCTGATGACAGATATCAGAGCGACGTGACCAGACAATTCTTCAAGACCCATAAAACCCCTCTTTACAACAAGGGTATGCAGAAAAGTATCTGCAAATGCACAGCATATTAATCCTTGAAGCAGATGTGCTACAGCAGCAGAAGATCACACCAGGTGACACTCCAGTCAACTGAGTTCACTGTGCTCAAGTGGCCTCGACAGTCACCAGGTCTCAATCCAACTGAGCACCTTTGG
Source organism: Simochromis diagramma (assembly GCF_900408965.1). NCBI lineage: Eukaryota > Metazoa > Chordata > Actinopteri > Cichliformes > Cichlidae > Simochromis > Simochromis diagramma. The sequence goes on from NW_024387414.1 coordinate 5,237,485, forward strand.
GATGTGGCAAAATGACAGATTCATATCATGTAGGTGCAGCACAGAAATCTGCAGCAACTATGTGATACTGTCATGTCAATATGGACCAAAATCTTAAAACCTTGCTGAATCTATAGTTTTATGAATTAGGGCAGTTCTGAAAGTAAAAGGGGATCTAACATATAACTGCTTTAAATTTCTCGATCCACAGTCCTCCTCCCTGATCCCAGTATTGAACGCATTCTTTCTGACAATTTCTGTAATTTTCTGAAAACAGCGATAGAAATATAAAAATCCACTTACTGTACAGGAACTAAGCAAAGTTTCAGTAGCTCTCGCTTTTATAGTCTTTACAGAGGGGGGGGGGGGGGTTTGCACCATAAAGTGCAGCTTTATGAAAGCCTCCCAGGGAAGACTGACTGACAGTGTGTGCAGGTATTTCCAAATTTTAATCATCATTGCATCTTACCCTTTTCCACCACTTCTGGTTCTTCATTCTTCCATTTGAACATTTTTTCCCCTAGAGTCTCAGGCAGGCAAATTTTGCACAAACTGAAAAGTGGATTCAAACCACTCACTCAAATGAAATGTTTTCATTTGGTGCATAAGCCTTAAAAATGATTTTCTAGATATCAGCTTGAAGGCCCATTGAAGTATGTGTCCATTGATATTTCTCATGCAAATACCTTATCTACAATGTTGCTTATGGAGTGCCAGGACTGCCATAATGCATTAATTAAATACACCATTAAATAATTAATTAAATGTGGCAATAATTAATTAAAATTGGAATTAATTAATTAAATAAATAGTTATGACACATGTAATTAATTAATTATTGACACATTTAATTAATTAATTAATTATTGACACATTTAATTAATTATTTATGTATTTCACATTTTAATTAATTATTGACACATTTAATTAATTATTTATGTATTTCACATTTTAATTAATTATTGACACATTTAATTAATTATTTATGTATTTCACATTTTAATTAATTATTTATGTATTTCACATTTTAATTAATTATTTATGTATTTCACATTTTAATTAATTATTTATGTATTTCACATTTTAATTAATTATTGACACATTTTAATTAATTATTGACACATTTAATTAATTATTTAATGATATATTTATTTATTTCATTTTGGCAGTCATGGCGCCTGGCTCTCATCATGAAATAATTTTATCTGTCAGCCTCACCCATCAAACTCAGGGGGCGGGGTTAACGCTGCCCATGCAGCTTCTCTAACATTTGATTGGTTGCCGTGCAAAGTAAGTCAAAACAGGTCGATCCTAGATAATCGATTGCTTGTGTAGACTTGGGGCAGCCAGGTATCCCAGAATGCAGATCAAATCACAGGCAGCAATGGTGGTGGTGTAGTTTTAAAATACCCCGTTTTTCTGTCACCAGCTACACTTTTAACAGTGTTTTAGCCGCGAATGTCGCGACGTATGTCTGGTCAGGTTGTCAACATAGAACATGTTTGCAAAAGTGCTCAGATGTTTTCAGAGATTTCACTAGCTCTGCTAACAATTAGCATGCAGAGTGCACCCAGGGGGTTACGTTAACCGGTTTGTTTACATATTCCACTCTCCGTGTTCCACATGTTGCATTCGCAGATTCTCATTTTCACCGAACGATCGTCTCTTTCCGCCTGGTCTTGTGTCTCTGTGCTTCTGTAACATAAAGAACGAGCTGACATTTTCCTCACGAAACCAGCGATCAGCTCAACAGACCCTCAGTTTACCTGCATGCATCCTCCTCCTCATCTGTCAGCTGTTTAACACCTGCTGCTAATTCAAGAAACACGCCTACGTTACCTGGTGATAGTCACAGTTTAACTGGGCAGCCGGTACTCGATATAAAGCAATGTCAGCGTATTTTTCTGCACAAGATAAGTAAATATAGTGTTTTCCCCGAGCGCAGAGCTGCTGGAGCTTGTTTCCTTACAGAGCACTTTATAGGCGAACCAGCTTCATCAGCGGCTGATGTCCAATCACCGGCACACAGCTTTGAAACCTCAGCTGAGTTTTAGCTCTCAGTGGTTAAACGCTGGACTTCATTCACTCAGGTTCTGTCTGTCGGGTCACGTTTACTTCGCTGTTTTATTTACAACTGAGCAAATCGGTTTGGCTGAGGTTAAAGTTACGTTTCATAACTGCATAGTTTCACAGACGTTTAATGGTTCACTGGCACATGTGTTAGACTGAACTATCATCTAAATATCATCTGTTTTTTAATAGTTATTCAACTGTATTCTAAGCACCAGCTGTCTGTTAGAATGTGATTTTTTTCTCTCTCTGTTGGCAGAGGTATAAAAATGCGCAGGAAAATCTGACGTGCATGGCAAACTTCACCGACGATATTTAGGGAGGAATAAACACACATCAAACATAAATGAACCATTTGCCTGTCTCCATAATTGAGAGCATTTTCTCTTCTTATGTCAACACTCTCTCTCTTTTTTTTTTTTTTTTTTTTTGCTTTTTCGGTCATGTTATCTTTACCTGTCAAAGGCTTGTTACAAACTATGAAACACATGGTGCAGACTTCTGGATGTTAGAAGAAAACTAATACTGCTCATGAAGGAGACTAAAGGCAGGAAGGTGTCCTTTAAAACTAAACATGTTAATAGGACCTCCCTATTTATATCATAGTTTATGATATAGCACGTGTATTTCAGTAATAGCCTGCTGATTTCAGGTGAACAGTCGCACAGCTCACGTAGGCGTTATCTGTGAAACTCCTTAACTATAATTTATCCAAGTTAACTTCAGTTAACCATTCAGACAGTTCTTTTGCAATGGAAAAACATAAACACCCATGCTGGTGTAGGTTCCTCAGTGCCAGCTGTTAACATTATAGCTGCTTATGCAGTAACCATGGTAACCACGGACTCTAAGCGGCTGGATCGACGGAGGTCAGACAACAATTTTACATGTATGATCTTAAAACAGGACACAGCCACTATACGTGCTGGCCTCATATCAAATGTGAAGGCAGACTGAGTCTATGTTTGACGTTTTTTATATCTAATCTTCCTTTTCAAACATTTAAACAGCAGCGAGTCTGCAGCTGAGGGAATACAAACTCAAATTGTCGGAACAGGTTGGCTCGTTTCTTGGATTCATTTGGTGATTTATTAAATGTATAACTGTTATTCTAATCTGCTGCTGAGTCTCTTACACTTTTCTTTATGCTGTATATTTTCACGTCTCTAGTTGGCAGTTAGATAGTCAGCTGGGAAACTTGTGTTAACTCATGGAGCTGAGGATATCGTGGATATGCTGACCTCGCTCCGTGGTGTACAGGGCCGTTTACCCTCATGATTAATATTCACTATAAAAATATTAGCCGAACATCATGAAGTCTGTATGTGTTTCATAGTGTCGAACAACCTTTGTACAGTTAAAGCCAGCAGTTACTACATGACGGAAACACCAACGTTATCTCTTTTATGCGTCTATACACAGGTCACGCTGATTACTGAACAAAAACCCAAAGATCAGATGTTAAACAGATTTATTTGCTCTCTCTCCTCCTTAAACATGTTTTTAATGTTAGTTATAATTCAGAATTGGCGACTGAAACACGTAGGACACATAAGAACATCAGGAAATAAAACACCGATAAATATAACCTCAGTAAAAGAAGTCAGCGGGGGTTACTACAGCTGTGTACCGGGGCCTGCGCTTTGTCGGTGGGATTGCTTGCGAGGCGAGCGGGTCTATCCCACGCTTTGCCGTCAGACTGGGCAGACATCTCCGAAATCATCGAAGCACTTTTGCAAAGAGGCTGTATCTTGACAAACCGACCAGACACATGAAGATTAAACCACTACATTCTCGGCTAAAAAAATATTAAAACGGTATTTGGTGACACACAAACAGGGTTTTTCAAAGTTCAGTTCTGTTAGCTTCCACATGCCGGTTGTTGTGTGCTAGAAACAATGGCCACCAGGCCAAAGCAATGGTTTTGACTCGATCAGCGTTAACCCCGCCCCCTGAGTTTGATGGGTGAGGCTGACAGATAAAATTATTTCATGATGAGAGCCAGGCGCCATGACTGCCAAAATGAAATAAATAAATATATCATTAAATAATTAATTAAATGTGTCAATAATTAATTAAATGTGTCAATAATTAATTAAATGTGTCAATAATTAATTAAAATGTGAAATACATAAATAATTAATTAAATGTGTCAATAATTAATTAATTAAATGTGTCAATAATTAATTAAAATGTGAAATACATAAATAATTAATTAAATGTGTCAATAATTAATTAATTACATGTGTCATAACTATTTATTGAATTAATTAATTCCAATTTTAATTAATTATTGCCACATTTAATTAATTATTTAATGGTGTATTTAATTAATGCATTATGGCAGTCCTGGCACTCCATAGTTGCTTGGCACATAGGTATAAAAAAAAATCACTTTTCTACACTCTGGGAAAGTCTTCCCCTTGCATAGATAAAAAAAAATGTAATACAAAGAGTCAAAACTGACCTTGCTTGCCATTGTAGGATTCTCTTTAATGTTTCTATTGGAAAATACTTTCTGAGCCAGAGGGGATTTTTGATACAATACTGCAGGCGGTCAGAATACAAATGCATTTATACATGAGGCCTTATGGGTATACCGGGACTTTGAGATGAATGCTGTTAGCATATGGTTTATTTAACTTTAGTTATTTTTAGAGTAAAGGATGTAACAGGAACAAATGCAACATACCACAGCATATATACCCTAGACAAACTCGCAGAAAATCAGATGAGAGGTTATTCCTTGAAACCTATTCCAGCTTGACCCAAATGAAGATCTGCAAGAGAGCATTGTGCGGTTTTCACTGGATGCTCACTCTTATTACTAAACTGTCCTGAAACCAACTCACAGAGCACCCCAGTTGCCTGGCAATGCAGAAATATATCAACGATGTTTTATTATTTCTGGTGAGCATGACACCTGGGTATCTACAGCAGTTGTGGACACTGCTTTTAACCAAGAGGTCACATAATGAACTGAGATGTGAAAAGATCAGATCTACACATTTCTATCACACTCTGCAATGAAAACAGTCTCGTGCAAAGTGACAACGCACTTCACCACACCACAAAAACTGCTCAGAAACAGGATGAGGAGGAAATTGCAGACATTCACCCCAAATCCAAACCCAAAGAGACAAGGATACAAGCCCATTCCACGGAGGCCTTACCCCGTAACCTACAGGAACCAAGGAAATCCATTTTATCATCCCAATGCCAGACTTCACGGGAAACTGGATCAGAGATGTTTGGGTAGCATGAGGGTACCTACACAATATTAAGGCAGTTTTGTTGATGTGGTGTAGATTATATATGGATGACAACCACCTGTGGGAACAGCTGTATAAATTCTCCTGTAGTTGGCTGCCTGCAGACTAAACACATCATAGCAACATTTTATCTACAGTCAGGCTTTCGCTCACATATCAAACCAGATAGCAGCAAGGGAGAAGGCAGGCAGATGTCCTGCTGTATTATAGCAGGAGGTGTGATAGAGATATAGATGTGGGAATGTTGTGCTCACCGCTATGGGATGAAGTTCCTCCGTTTCAACAGTCAGTCAGAGCACACCACATGGGTTTGTCATCTGCGATTATGCTCACCATGATGACAACACATTTCCAGAGAAATGTATGGCTGCTGTTCTGTGGGATGTGTGTGGATATAATGACATGAATATGACTGGAGAGATATATTTATGATGAAATGCCTCCTCATATGCACTTCATTTATCTACCAGCAAAACGCTCTTCTTTCCCTCAAAGAATCACTGCATGACCACACTAATTTATAAGTGGTGTTTCAAATTCACACCAATTCGTAATTATTCATTTATTCTAATCTAATAATCAGTTGAAACACTCTTTTGATTTCATTTGCTTTAGTTCTGGCATGAAAAGCCCCTCATATTTGGATTGCTCACTGTTGGTTGCTAATGTCCCATCTTGTTTGTTTCCATTCAGCCAAACACTAGGGAACTCGCCAGTTCCCACTTTTTTTGCATTTCTCCCCTAGTGGACAAGTTAAAAGGCCCTCTGACTGCTCTCACCATGTGTACCCTTTGATCAGAGAGCAAAAAAAGCAAAAGCAAAAGAACGAACACAAAAGCTCCTTGATTCAAAGGTTTTTATGTAGGAGACATTTAACGGAGTCCACAATGTGATTAGAAAACACAAATTAATATTAAATATAATGTAAAACAAAGTGCTGCATAACAGCTCCTTGCTTCATGGACTTGTTTTGATCATTAATATATTTTGACATTACTTTGGTGAGTTGGTAAGAAAGTTACACCTTTGAAATATAACTGAAACTATATGAATTGCATTTCTTGGACTCTGCTGCATTCTAGTGGACCGATGGTGCATCAGTTTGAGACTTCAGCGGTACCTCTGTACAATATTACTGAGCTGCATCTCAATGCTCTCTAATATGATTTAGTTTTCAATACAAGAAAGGCTTTTTTTCCCTCAATATTATCTTATTTATGATTCAGGCCATGAGAAAATAGGACATAATGCCTGAATGGTAATCTATTTATGAGTGGCGTTCCCTGGTGTTTGAAAGGAGATCTCCTTTCTCAATGAAAGCACGACTCTTTATCATACATCCCAAAGTGTTTAACTAATTGGGAAGAAATGAAAAGCCTTCTTGAGGTTACTTGTTTAAATTAATGCTTAGGGATTCCTTTTGGATTTGCCTTGATGTGGAAAACATTCATTCAACAAGACAGGCTAGAGCTCTTCTCACCAGAGTCGACTTGAATATATCGAGTATGAGGCAGAGCTCATTTATCTTCTCTGGCTTTTTCCACCCCGTCTGCCTGTCAGTCAATGTTGCAAGACAGCAGCTCACGCAGACTCAGTGCTGAGATGCAGATTGATAAGGGGTTCAGTCAACATGAGGGGGTGTAACTGGTAGGATGCAGCACACAATGCCAAACACACCCCCTCGGGGATATCAGTTACACTCCATTTCTGCTGCAGTTTTATAAGAAACATGAGATTTTAGCTTCATGTAAAGTAATTATATATTTAGAATCAAAGGGGTTGGAAGTGACATTTGGCCTCTTTACTCATTCACAAGCACAATTCACAACAGGAAGTCACAGAGAGAAAAATGTTTGTAGTTTTTGTGATAACTTTATTCTTTCAAACCACAGTTTGGAGTTAAAAATACTCCTTTTGAATGACAGAGGCAAAGAACACACACCGACACACTCAAACAGACCATGACGAGGTTGGGCAGATTCATCACAGTGATGATATTCAAAGAGGCACGCTTTAAAATAAGTCAAAGGGAGCCTTATCATTTCTAGTTAAGGATGGCAGAAATCTTTTCTGTTTCCCACGTTTAACAAAACATCAGTTTCTTAGGGAGGCTCAGTCCCCGGACTTTGGATGAGCAGTACTCATTGTCAAAAAGAGGACTATTGTGGAGAAAAAAGGCCTCGCAAAAGCTCTGTTTTGTGACCTGTAATACTGAGAGAAACCCTCACAATTGTTATGCTAACAGTACCTATTATCATGCGTATTCTCTGCATGCACAAAAATAAGAGGACACAGAGTTCCTTTAAGAGTACAGCAAACACCTAACTTTGTTCGTATTTTGAATTCTACATTTCTAAATTTTATGTAATTCACTAAATTAAAAAGAAAGACATTTTAGAATGTGTGCACACATTTCTAATGTGTTTCTAATGCCAAAGAGCCAGAGCCAGCCTGTTAACAAGGCCATGCTGCATTTTGATCGAGACTGCTACATTTTGGATGAACCATATATGAAATAAAGACAGAAGTTACTGCCCTCTGCTTTGCATGATAAGTCACATGATGTCCAGGGAATCAAATTCACCAGTGTAAGAACCGCCTTTCTCCTGATATAGTATGACCTTGAAACTTCTATGTAACATCTACAAGTTATTGCTGGTGAGCTACAATGTATTGCGCAGCTGTTACTTAGCACAGCTCAATGAAGTATAATTTCTGACATAGCTGACAGCTAGAATGCACAGAATTTAAAACCAATTTCTCAGCACCAACAACAAAAATCATAAAGTAATAGTTCAACAAACAGTTCAAGCTTTGTGATAAACAATTTCTCTCTTGCAGACCAGAATGTAGATGCTGAGTTAAGCTAAGTCTCCTGGATGTACAGTATATGAATTGCAAAACAATGTGCAGATATGCTAATCAAAAACATTCAGATAGCAGGGAAAAAGAGCTAGCTAGTTGTGTGGTGACATTAGCTAGTTATGAGTAAAATGTAAAGATATAAGATAAATAGTCTCTGGATAAACACTTCTGTTCTGGACAATTAACACACAAATTTGTATCGCTAAAACAAAGAGAACACATGATCTACTTTACAATTTTATTTTTATAGCTATTTTTATTTCCTTGAGCAAACTGCAGACATGCTAATCTCTGAAAAAAAATAGCTTGCTAAAGTGGTACTGCTGAAGACTGAAGTTATGCACATAATGCATTATAATGCATATCAAGACTGGGGGACAGTCCACTGTGTTCAACTGGTATTGGGCTAAAAAAAGCTCATAATTTAACTAACAGTGCATGGGTCATCCTTGCAGGGCTTAACATCCCCCTGCAGCAACTGGATCATAACAGCCTTGGTCAAGTAGCTGGAGGTGCCTCTCTTTCCCACTGGTGGTGTGTTGTAGAATTCCTCCATGTCATCCTGGGACAAGTAAAGTCAGGGTCAGATGATAAAATATGTCTTTAAAAAGTACCTAAACCAACGACTCTGCAAGTACGAAGAGGCTGTTCATGAATTAGATGCAATAAAGGAGGGAAAAAAGCAACAGGATTAAATCTGACAAATGTAATAAGACTCTAATGAATTGGAAAATGTCAGTGTTAACCCTTCAACAATTGAATTAAATTAAACCCACCTTAATATAACTGGAACAGAAGATAAAAGATTTTAGAGGATCAATTTAAGAAGGTGATGTTACAATTTTGTGGTAGACACTAAGGTCACGTTTAAAGAGGAAAAAGAAAGTATATTACAGGTCACCCTAAGGTTGAGACACATTACCTGTTTCTCCATTCCTTCAAAGCGGCTGCGATCTCTCTGGAAATCGCTGAAGGCTTCCTTCACCAGATTGTCCAGATCCACCTTTTCACTGAATTCCAACTCCGGGTTCCTCTCCAGAACTATGGACACCACCATCAGCAACTATGGGCAACCGGAGCGAGGGCAAGACGTTAATATTAATAACAATGAAGACAGTCTCAAAATTACTGAAATCTAATCATTGTAAACCACAGGAACAGTCGATACCAGGATGAGTAAAATCCTTCAATACTTTGATTCTATTTGTTGGTGCTGATGAACGGGCCTGTTTACCTCCACTATGATTTGTCTGTACTCGGGCAGAACAATGTTCTTCAGCGTGTCCTCCACCAGCAGGGAGAAATTCATCTCATACATGGTCATGTCAGACAACGTGGGTTGCTGCAAAGAGATGAGGATATAGGAGATGAGATAAATGTGATTAATGGGAGAAAAAAAAATGTAATGGAACATGTCTTTGCATGTTTGCGACCAGCAAAATATGGTCATGCTGCAGTGCTACAGTATACATGAGAACTACTGTAGACATCAAAAAAGTTTGTGTTGCTTGTTAAAGCTTTACTCTTCCATGTATTTCAACAAATTAAGCTAGAAACACTTCACAATAACATGAACATGTTGTATTTTAAATAATGTTAAAACACTGTGAGCAGAAATAGCTAATCAAGTCACACTAACTGAATCTGCTGACCAAACAACCAGCAGTTATAAATAATTCTTCACAGAAAATCTGTGAATGACTCCAGAAGTCCAGACATCACCATATTTATGAAGGTTCTAATCCATAATTACTGATGGCAGTGCTAATTCACATTTCGTTAAGTATGCATGCGAACTGCATGGATTCTGCTTGTGTACAGACTTTACAGGTCTTTACTCCCAAACAAGCAGCAGCTAAAGGTGGCTGCAATAAAATGCCTGCCATAAAATGTCTGTCAATGCATCTCAGGGGAGCAAACTCCATATGTGGTGGTGTCTACGTGCTTTAGATTTCAGGCCACAGTGGAGCCAAAGGGCTATAACCTGCAGTGAAGCCTATTAGGAGGCAAGGCACATTTTCACAAATGGAGTAAAAACTACTAACTACTACATGTCAAGCAGAAAGCCATCTTCATTTCCATTGTTTCCACATTTTAGCAGACTTTACCAACAGTTAAAGTTGGTTTAGTCAATTAAGGGTTTCATTAAAAGGCTTATGCACAAGTACTTATTCTGTATTTCTTCATGGGAGTCATGCTTGCATATGCAAACATATTAATGATTTACCAAAAAAAGAATTTCTGGCCTACAGAAATTTTCCACACAGATTAAAAAAAAAAAAGTGGTTCTTTTACAGCACACAACACACAGTGTCATCATTAATCAGCATGGGTCAGAGTAATTATCTAGCAGCAAAGTGGGGGTAGGCGGGTACCTGTGGTAGGTGGTTCCCAGCTACCACAATACCATTTGGGGTCCTCTCCAGGATCTGCCACACACGATCATAAAAGCCCAAAGGGGTCCTGTTCAGAGAGCCATCGATCTGACGCTTGTTCAGCCAAGACCTGAGGCGAAACGAGGAAGAAACTGCTGAACACATCTTAGTAACAGGCAAAATACGAGGATGCCAGCCTTTGTGCCAAAGGAAAATTGTCTGTGAGCTGGTGTGTATTAGATCAGATTAGATAAGATAAGATTTTCATAATTGCCAAGGGGAAATTGGGTTGTGGCAGCCGCAGATAATAAGATATGAATGTAGACAAGAAAGAAGATAAAATAATTAAAGTCAAAAAGATTATACAAAAAGTAGAGGCATTGAGATAAAGACACAGCATCTTCAAAGGCAGATCTGTGAGTTAATGTAAGGAGAAAGCACGGATAACGCTCTTGATAAAGTGCGATAATGTGTGTTTGTGTGATGCGTGTTCGTGTGTGAGTGAAAGAGAGAGAATACCTGCCAGTGTGCTGCGGCTGCAGCACGTCCAGCAGAAGCTGCTTGATGTCGCTGGGGGAGAGCTGGTAGATGTCCTGGGGTGGCATGTCTCCTGCCACGATCTTCAGTTCATGTTTCATAGCCTGGACAATCCATCTGGAAGTCCACATAATACACACGTGCTGTTATCAACGGTGGCACTGAGCCCTGCACAGCTCACATCAATATGGTCACTTAGTGATGGATTAGAACTTATTTTATCAGTTATATACGTGTGAATTTATCCCTGTTTAGTGTAACTGCAGACAATAGTCAAGAGCACAGGTAAAAAATTGCCTTTTTAGTCTGCTGTGATTACACCTTCACAGGGTTTTATTCATGCTCACACACAGGATACAGATAATTCAAAGGTTTAAAAAAAACAAAACAAGGATGAAGTCAAATCTGCCACAGGTACATGTGCTTTTTCATTTTAATGAGCTGGAAAACAACGCATAATTTCTGACTGTGCCCCTTGTGAGAAGCCATTTTTTTACAGCTTGCTTAACTTATTTACAATGCCACCTTCTTGTGCTCTCCAGTGTTTTTGTAAAGTTTTTATATGTCACAGCCTTGGTCTGAGAAATAATGGATATGTCCAAAAATAACTAATATTAAGTCATTTCTTGATCAAACGTGTCACCTTGTGCTGCTATTACTGCTTTGATTAGCTAACATGAAGGCTTCTTTCTATAGTTTGTACTAGAATGAACAGCAGGGAGGGAAGAATTACAGCTGCCCCATCCTGCACAAATTCATCTAGCTTCACTAAATACACTTGGGTTACCCGACTCTGATCTTGATCATGCCACTGAACAGCTCAGGGTTGTTGGAGATAATGCATCCGATGTGGATGACCATCTCTTGCTGCAGAACAGCCTCCCGCTCCCCACCATAAGGGGAGCATTTGCTGTAGATGATGCCCTGGATCACCCCTGGAGACAGTGGGTTAGAGATCACCTCTTCCTCGTGTCCAAATAGACCAAGGGTCACCTGGTAATCACATGAAACACCACAGACACATACATATGTACACACAGACACACACAGACAGTAAAACAAGCAAACATCACGTTGGTTAGAAAGTTTTGCAGTCCGGCAAATCTGCAAAAGTGTGTATGTGCAGAGGCGAGCATGAGCGCAGTACTTTTCTAAGGTGTAATTCTTACAAGCATCCTTTTTCCATCAATCTAAAATTGGCCTCCTCTCTCAGAGTCACATAAAAGTGAGTAGGAAAAATTACAGATCTCAAGATTCCACTTTTGTATTTGTTTCTTCTGAAGCCATCTCAAGAAAATTACACCTCAGCAGTCTAACTGATGAGAGGACACGCTTTTACTCTCGTCTTCAGCTGATGAAATCTAGCACTGAGATGTATCTTTCATCTATACATCTAAATGGATTCGAACTGAGTACAAAGAAGACAAGCTGGAAATAAAGTTTGGGTACAGCCGAGTTTAAATTCAAGGGGAATGCTTTGTTGGATTTCAATAACGACGAGAAATTTAATCAAAACTCAAGTCAGAATTGACTTAAATGGGGTGGTGCCTCTTATTTTTTCCAACTGAGCTGTTATTGTAAGCAGAGGAACACAGGCGTCTCAAATTTTAAATCAGCTTTTCCAATCATGTTGAGAGGAGCATTCCCTCCGGTAGGCAATCTATATGCAGATTCACACCTTGAGCTACTTGAGCATAATGAAATGCCTAAAACTGCTCAGAAGGGTAAAAATGAGGCAAGATAACTGACACTCTTGAGAGGAGGCTAATCTCTGAATAACACTTGACAGAAAATGATGCGCCGAAACTCATCCAGCGTGAGGGAGTGGCATCAGGCAAATTCACGGGTCACAATATATCAATTGGCATATGGAGTGTGTCTAGACACGGTGCAGATTAGGATTCTATGGTAGTCACACCAGCAGCGCTACTATAACTACAGCTTAGATGGACACACAATGGAGGCGAGCTGTGATGATTGATATGAGCATGCAGCTGGCCTAAGCAACTCCCACAGGACGACAGCTTGAGGAGCTTTATAAACCAAATATTTCAACTTTAATTTTTTTTCCTAATCAGTGAACATTAAAATTATTATCCCAACATGCCACCAACATTTTTTCAGACATAATTTGCAGAAAGGATTGTCACTAATCAGGCCTTGCAGTCTGTGTGTCCACTTACCTGCTTGCCATGCACTAAAACACTAGTAATACTGGGGGCAAGGCTGTCCACTAGCTTAGATAACAGACTGGCAGCAAGACGGACAACAGACCTAGTGGGCGAAAAGACACAAGAACATTCTTTACACCACGACAGATAATGACTAACAGCTAAGACTGCAGCCTCATTTAATTAAAGTTTAAAAAAATTAATTTATAATCATTGCAATTCTTCCAATATTTGATTAAATACTCTTTAAAGTATTAAATCAGAATCAGAATCGCGTTCATTGGCCATGTATATGCACAGACACATACAAGGAATTTGGTTCTGGTAGATGGTGACTCTCAAGCACAGCAATGTATATTTCAACAATGTAAGCAACACAATTCACCCACACACACCCACACACACATACACACGTGTGGATATATACAGCTATACATACATACACAAGCTGTGTAAACCAACCATAAATAACAAATCTAAATCTAAATCTAAAAGTCAAACACATGACTAGAAAATGTGTCCCTATAAATAACATCTAAAAGTTTGTCATCTCCTAAAATATTTTAATGTTCACTAATTTCTGATTGCATTGTTCAGGATTCAGCGCAACCTTCAAACTGCCTCCTCGGGCCTGCAGGAATCCTATGAGGAAAAAATCAGCACACAAACTGTTCACAAATCTTCACATGGTAGCCCACAACCAAGCCTGCTATCGACACACATCCACAACACAGAAGCAGGGAACACATGGAATACTTAATTAATGGGGGGCATGGATATAATCAGCTGAAACACAACCTCCTCTTATTATATGCTGCGAATATCTTTTTTGTGTGTGTTTCTGTGTGAAAGCGTGTGTGTGTATCTGTAGAGTTATTCAGTGCTTAAACCTGCAGAAATACAAGGGCACATCTTGAATACAATGAATAAAAAAGGTAACAAAGCTTTAACGTTTAGAAGGCATGATGTGGTGTCAATCCACCGATGCTTTGTTGGGGAACCTATTTCAAGCTTCACTTCCTGGCCCATGTTAGGTAAATGAGAAAGTAAATTGAACTGAGTATTGATGCCATTTGCCAGCAAGCTGAAAACCTGCCTGCAGACAATTTTTTTTTTTAACTTGACAGCATAATCAAATTTCTTTATGCTAAAATCCTATTAATTAACAAAAAACAGCATACAATAAAAGTTGTCATTTCAGGCAACCGGATACAAAATCAAATAAAAACACAGAGGGGAACAAAAGCTCACAAGTTGTGACAACCATTTGTAGTATTTGGTCAGCTTTTTGTGAGACAGGCCAGCAGTACACCACAAACAAAAAAGAATTTTGGCAGTTTTATAGACAAAGATCAAAAAGAGAAATGCAGAGATTTCTTGACAACATAAAACACTGTACCCTGATTTGATGTTTTCATTCGCCCATATCATTGCCTTAGAAGACCCATATATTATTTCAAAAATTACTGAATGCCTTCTGTGCATCTGTTGTGCAAGATCTAACAACAGACACAGAAAAAGGCAGTCAATTTGGCTCAGTTATGTATTCCACAAATTTTATACCACATTTGTTCTAATATTACATTATGTGTGTTGCCGGCTCCCGCAGTAGCTATGAAGCACTTTCATCTAGCAAACAAATAAATTGGACCTGTGGCTACAAGTCAAATTCTGTTTCATTTGCAGTATACAGCCAGCCTTAGAGAAACATGTGATGCTAAAAAATAAATTATATATGTATATCAAAACAGCAGAAGTGAAGGGCGAGCCACTGTAATGGTTAATGGAGAGAGAAAGCCCGTACAGATCTGTGTCAAGGCGCCTGCTAGCTTGGCAAAGCTGCCTCATCCAAACTGACGACTGTGTGAGAGTTAGCTATGTTCTATATTTCTAACCCCAGTGGTTTTCACTAGGAATACGTTTATCTCCTTGATATGCTAAGATTAGTGTTTTTCCATTCTATTAGTGTTTTTCCAACACCTGCTAGTCAATTAAATAACACTAAGATGCTAAATCTTATTCTTTTAAACACATCTCTAATAGCTAGATAACTCTAGGGGCATTAAGTGGCCACTGCTTATGTTCACATATTGTAAGCATTGTATAAATTTTATGCATATTTATTGAGCTTGTTTAAAAAAGAATGAACTCCAAATTCAGTTTAATGTTTTCTTTCACACCTCTATATGACCTGCCTAAGAAGAATCCAAAGTGTGGATGGGCTGAACCTCACACAGCTCTAGGAAAGCTTTTTCGACAGCAAGCTAGCCAACTAACCGGTGCTACTCATGCACGGACTTGACTCCATCTCTGCCTGAACATTACCTGTTTCCCATGCACCAGAATTGTGGTGATGTGAGGAGCTATAGAGCTGGCAAACTTCTTGGTAATAGCTGCAGCATGGCGCACTGCCAGCCTACAGTTCAGCCAGATTAAACGACAGTTATTTTGAAGTGTTTATGAAGATTACACAACAGGTCTATATACAAGCAACTGCTTAAAAGAACCCTCGCAAAAGTACAGAGAAAAATCCTCATATAGTTCACATCTCATTCAATTTTCAAACTCCATTCCAAGTTCTTTTATTACACACACGAAGAATGTTAGCAAAGGCAAAAACCGAAAATCGAATCAGGACAAATATAATGTAATCCAAAGAAATGTAGGAACAGAAGGCTGAACTGCTGCAAAAAGGTCTATGAACAGATTTTAATAGTGCGTGTGTGTGTGTGCGTGTGTGTGTGTGTGTGTGTGTGTGTGTGTGTGTGTGTGTGTGTGCGTGTGTGAGAATATCAGACCAAAGTTTTCGGCTGCCAGCTCTTCTGTAGATTCTCTCCAATTCTTCCATCATGTTCTCTATAATTACAACAAAACGTTCAGACGTTAAAAAAAAAACTTCAAAAGAGAAATAGAGTTGGATTTAAATTAATAAGATGTAACTGATGAATGCATCAATTTTTAAGGTAGAAAACAGTTTAGATGATGTCAGGCAAAACTGGGAAGTGGAAATTCCTCGATTTAAACAGATTTGCTGTTAATTTGTGAAAGTACAGCTTTTAGTTGCTCTCTAGCTCACAATGCGAGTGCTTACCATCTTTGGCAAGGAAGTCAGATCCTTCTCTCCTCAGAAGGATGCTAGCAAGCTGAGCCTGACTTGCCAAGCAGTCACAGTCCTTTACAATGATACACATTCAGATGAAAGGGATGATGAGCCTTCCATACAAAAACAGTATAGTTAAACATTTCAGCCAAGATCATTTCTGTTTGACAGTAGGGCTCTGTTCTGGGAAAGCAGAGGCAAAGACCCCGGGGGGAACAAAGCTGAGCATGCATCAGTGACAACAGGCACGACACTGATTAAGTCAGACATGGCATAAAAGGAAGAGCTGGAGGGGCTTCTGCCAGTCTTGGTAATGCTGTTCGGATAAAAGATTACCATTTAATTAGCAGCTATAGCGACAACAGTGAGGAAAAGTTTATGCCCTGCCCATTTTATTCACAGTTCTCTTTAGTTAAGAGAATATGTTATTTTTGGGTACTTTTTGAACAACTCACATGGAACTTCTGAATGATCTCATTGGTGGACTTGTTCTGCCACTCCTCCACATTAATCTCAGGCTGCTGCTCCAGGTCGGAGACGTTGGGCGTGCTTGTTTGTCTTTTCACCTTGGAGTGCTTAGGCAGCTCCAGCTCCTCAAAGCTTTTAAACTCTGGGATCCTGTTCACACACACACACAGATACAGATACAGACAAATTATATTTTTTGTGTTATCCGCAGCTTTGCTTTCACATTTAAAGCAGTAAATGAAAATAAAGCTGGTATCACTTAGACACTTTGATTTATGCAGTAATTATGGCAAAAACACTGACATCTGTCAAAGGGAACATAAACACTAGAGGGACTCTTACTCTGCTTCGTTGATACGCAGGAAGTCCAGTTGCTCCACAAATGCCCCAGATATCAGGGTCTAAATGATTGATAAGGAAAGTGCACATCAAAGAAATTGTCAAGTGACTTTTTTTTTTTTTGGTGAATTTAGCATTCAAGAGATTCTGCAGTACTGCACTGACAAAGTACTTCTAAAAGCCTACTCAGGAGCTGCGTAGATCCCAGAGGGGAAGTTTGTCGGGTGACTCGGTTTACAAAACAACCGTTTAAATAATGCAGTTTGTACCAGATAACAAATTGAGTAGTAAGGTGTGCACTAAGTTCACGCTTACAAATTTTACAAATGTGTACTGTTGCAGTGACAAGTGAGTGTCTTACACGGTAATGCGATGATAAAAGTTTGAGCATTTTAAAAGCATAGCTGTGTAGGAGTGCAGTTCGGTTTGCCTTTCTCCTGTGGTCTAAATGTGATATTAGCCATTCCAACTGAAGTTAACTCCAAAACAAAAATAAGAGGCGTAGGAGAGGAGCCATCCTGCTCCCCATAACAATGAGATGATGAAGAGCAAATGTTTCAAAGCTGTAGGAGTTAGCTGTGTTGCGAATGGCAAATAGGCAAAGGGAAGGAAAAACTTGAAAGCAAAAAAAGAAAAAGAAAGGATCATATGAGGAAGTCTCTGCTGAACACCACAAACACACTGGAAGTGAAGTTCAAGTTAGAAAACTGTCATAAACTTTACAAAGTTACCAGTGTGCAAATAATCCTGGTTCTACCTTGGCCTAATTTTCTGGGTTTTTGAAATCATGAATACTGTGTTCAAAATCATTCAATGTAGACATATTTGAACCATGCAGTTAAAACTGAGGATGATCTACAGGTTAGCTTTAAGGTTAACTGTAAATTTGGGAATAGCCCTACGAAGATTTCAATGATGCACCAAATTGAGATATAATATGGACAAGGCACCAGCAAAATAAAGCAGCTTTTTTCTATCCCTTTATAACAATCGCACATACACATCTGCACTCTGACGGATGCATAAGGGCTAATTAAGCATTCACTATCTTGTCCAATGACGCCAAGGGTTGGACCAATAACCATCCAATTAGTGGACAAGCTGCTCTACCTCCTGAGCTACCAGAAGTACTCAAAATCTAGCAAATAAGAAAAAATATAATCTGATTTTACTTTGAATATGCTTTATGGTCCTGACTCGTCTTCGGATTGTAGGCACCGCAACATCTACTGAACACTGACTAATGAACCATATAGGCAGAGGTTATTTCATAGCATTTGTAACACTTGTTTCATCCATTTCATAACGCCAATAAGCCACATTTATTTATTCATTTATGCACTTAGACTTAATTTTATTTACCTCTGAGTAGGTCAAAACCCACACAGAAGGAAAAGACTTGTCTTCTATAAATAGAACATTTAATTCCATGTTGTCATCCAAATTCAAGCCATAAAAAACCTTCACTCACACAGTCCCAGTCACCTTTTTTAACATTCAGAGCTCAAAGCAGCTTTAGCCTTCTCAAGCCAACAATGATAGTTTTCATACCGAATTTCACAGACCAAGGTCACACACAGATGAACACTGGTGCTGCTATTAAAATAAAGGGGAACACCAGCTTAAAGGCTGAGAAATTTTTGTTTGTACTGTAAGGCAGAAGGGAAGCCCTGGACAACTATTTATTATTAAAACATTTGCTATATTACACCAGTGCATTTATTTTAGAGTTTATTTGCAATATCTGTTGAGCTAAAAGAAGGGAGCAGCCTGTATACTTCTGTCTCTACGGCTGCTTTTATAAAAGCCCCCACAATAAGCAAACAATCAAAAGTGGAGGAAAAGTAGTGGTGATATTGATTCTGTGCTTGCTTGGAAATGTAAGAATATGTGAATCTAAGAGCATGATTGATCAGTTAAATGTAGGATTGACCCATTCTGATGATCACACAAGAAAGAGAGGTTCTAGTTGTAGAAATATATGATATGATATGAAATATATTCAACGTGTTCAACACATAAGAAGAACCAAACACATGCCCAGTGGCCTCTCTTAAGTATTCAGATATAATCCTATGAAATAAAATCATAATAAAGTCAAGCTATCAACTGCAATAGCCTTTTATGTTCACTGGTGTCTAGCACTAAATCTACCATCCTGTTTCAGTATCATGTCAGCTTACGATGTGCTGCTGTTGCTGCCTATTTTTGTTACATTTCATATTTTGACAAGAATTATTTTGAATAACTACAAAATGCAGTCAAAGCAATTACATTAAACTAGATAGTAGCTAGCTATGTTAGCCCTACGACAGACTGGCAGCCTGTCCAGGGTGTACCCCGCTCCTCGCCCTATGCCAGCTGGGATAGGCTCCAGCAACCCCCGCGACCCTGAAAAGGATAAGCGGAAGCGAATGGATGGATGGAGAGATAGTAGCTAGTATCTCAGTGTCAAAGAAACTTGCCTCACATTGCTTTTGCTGTTTCACACATAAAATCCAGGCCATGTTGGAAAACCATTTCAGGTCATTGTTCACAGTGCCTCAAGTGGACATAGTCCATTTCAGGTTTCAAGTGGAAAGACTCCATTTGGTTTAGGTGAGCAAGCTACCTGATTAGTGTGTGCCGGATGCAGAACACACGATACCCACTGGCCTCACTGTGAATTCACCAGACAGTTACCTGCTATAGTCTCTAATGGGCACAGACAGAGATCGCCCTCGCTTTGCAATGAGAGTTGCCAGGATTAAATCTGTTTGATCTAACTGGATCCAACTACTGTAGAAAGCTTCGGTGCTGCAGGTCATGTTCGACTTTTGTGTGGGTTTTTTCATTTAGTTGACCAGTTTGATTGTTTAAGTGTTGATTAAAGCATATCTTTGACATTTGCACTGCAAACAAAAACATAATTAACCAGAGCCACAAACCTGAAGTCTGTCAACATGAACTTTGACTTCTCCGATGCTGCCCTTCTTGAATGAGGCCAGCATGTCCAAGACTGGGTTAAAGCGGCTTCCTCTGATGAGACAGAAGTTAAAATATTGTGATAAGCTCTCTCTCCTTTCATCACAAGTATCATTGATTTTATTCCAGACATAATATCTGTATTAAACACACTAATAGTATGCAACTGAAGCTTCAGATCAAATGAGTATACTCAGTGCTTTATCTGGTATGTTGTTGACCCCTAGACAGGTCATAATCCCAATCAATAGCAAACTAAAGACTATTGAATTGTTTCTATGAGAGCCCACTGACTCATTCCAGATGCTGTAGCGTGGCTGCTTAAACGTTTGTAGCACATTTAACATATGGCTCCCTGGATAACGGTCAATACTACTGTAATCAGCCCACGAGCCAGGTTATAGTGATACAAATGAGAAACATTATCACCCAATCAGCAAGCAAATGTGCAGTAGCACCTTTCTGCTATAAAGACAGATAGTACATACTGAAGGGAAAAAATGGAGGGGAGGAGGAGAAACTGAAACATGATTGATGGGGAAAAAAAGCTAAATAAATTCTCTGTCAAGACATTTTGTTGCAAGCTTGAGTCGGATGTTAGACAGAAGATGAGATAGTGAGTGATGTATGACGAGATTGGAGAAGGGAGAGTGCTTTGAGAAAGCGATCATACAGCAGGAAGACCACAAAAAAAAAAGACAAAAGAACTATTGTAGAGTGTAAATATTACTTGATGTTATCCTCACGGATGAGAACGAGGAAGAGAGGACGCCCTGGCATCTTCCAGCACTGTTTGATGAACTGCAGGGTGTTCTGGACACACAGACACACACAAACACACAGACACCATTTCATACTTCCAGTACAAAGATTCAACTTTCAGCTTGAATCTGTGGTATTTCTAAAGTTCACTCTGGGTTTAAATTCTTTCTCAGTTGTTACATATTAAAAAGTACAACAGCGGCTTTATGACCACATAGGAAACTTAGGTATAGACCGCCTGATAATTTTCTTTAATTAATATTTCAGTCTTGGTATATGCCAATTCCTGCAGTCATACGCTCCTACCGTTTTTCAGTGGCAGGTGCCAATTAATGCTGATAAGCCATTCTTAGCTGGCAATCAGTGTCAGACACTGATGTATGTAGTGCATATATAGAGCAGTCCTGAAAGTATGCAACCATATTAATATCATTAGTCTTTTTATGGAAATATGGAAATAATCAGAAAGTCTGACGTTTTTAAAGTAATTAAAAAAGAACAACAAGTTCTGAACCTTCCATGAATTACCACCATGGCTGAGAGATCTGAGTATACAAATGATAACAGTTGAATGTGCTAAATATTTTAGCTACCTGCACTTTGTACATCTCCTGACTCAAAAATGTTCAGTGGTAAGAGGCTACTTTGCACCAACTATTGAAGACCAAGGACAACATTAGCATAATCATTCACAAAGCAAAAGAAAAGAAAAAAATCTGTTTATTAGAAGCTCTTTGGAATATGATCCAGCTGTGCACATCTTATGGAATCTATTTACAGAGTCTAGTGAGTTCAATTTGCATTTAAAACCAACGGGTGACAGACCAAAAGCAAAACTACAGACTGAGGTATGATAAGTGGCGTGACCAAAAATGATTTTTATCAAGCCTAAACAGTTATCACTGGCAAAGCCACTATCAGTCCTAGCATTAAGCAGTCTATGACAGCGTGTGCCTTTTCTATTGGGCCAAGTGAAAGCAGTAAGAAATCACATTAAATTACAGATTTCTTGCCTTTTTTGAAAAACAGACTCTTTAAACCAGACAAGCTGAATATATCTCAGTTATTTAAGTTGTGTAAGCACATAAAATCTTGTAAGTTGTGGACTCGTGACATTGGTAAGCTCCATAATGTGACTCTGACTTACCTTAATGTCATCAATCAGCAGCATAACATCTTGGGACAAGTAGAAGTCACTTAGATCAAACACTATTGGGTAACACACCACCGTCTTGCCCAGGATACGATAAATCTAGAGGGAAACGAGCACGCGCGCGCACACACGCGCACACACAAACAGCTGCATTAGAAGACGGATAGCTCACAAGAAGCCACATATACATTATTCTGGATAGCGTATAAAACATGCCATCAATCCTAAGACAGAGGGGGCACACAGGAGTTACACAATCACTCTTGATAACACACACTGATGCAGCACATTCACACAACTGGTAGAAAGCTCCTTTTCACACATACAGATTTTCACAGGGGCACACACACTGATAATGATAATGTCCTCTGGCAGTCAGCCATCTTCCCCATAAATGTTCCATTATTATATTGTCTTAGCAATGCGTTGGGAGACATGATTCATTTGTTTGGCAATGCTTTTGTTTGAGGAGGCTGTTATAGCTCAACTTATTTAGTTGTACTATGTTCTTCATTTGCAAGAAACCGCAAACAACACCAGCAAGAAACATTAACGCCACGCAAACATGGACATTAGAAATGCTAATATGTAACAGCTACACAACATGCACATACCCGGACAAAGCACGCAGGCTGCTGGACAGCAACTTAGCACATTAAAATGCAATAACTCCTGAGACTACGCAAAACCTCAGCGTTCACTGATGCATAGTGTATGAATAAAGAAGGAAAGCACTCGTGGAGCTGAATAATTTTTGCCATATTGCGAAGCTCTGGAATATTTATGTGGATCAATATGTGGGAGGTTTGTTAGTGGTCACCCATGACCTGTGCAAAGTCTCATGGAGCACATATGTACAGTAAGCACATGTATTGAGATGTACTTACATCACTGTGGGTACGTGTGTGCATATTCAAATACCTTGCAGGTCCCAATGCAGCCCACTGGCCTCTCTGGGCGTCCACTCAACCCCAGCTTTTTATTGAAGGCAAGGAAACGGTACGCCTGCAGAAAGACAAACACACACACATTATACAGAGACATAAACTAACACCTTATCAGTAAACTAAACTCTGGAAAAATCTTCCTGCTAAACTCTCTGATTTCACATAAGCTACAACCTACATCTTTATCTGCAGTCCCTGCGATCAAATTGGTGACTGAAAATACCACATTTGATTTAAAATGTCATGCAGCACAGTTCTATTCACCATTTAAATGAAAGCGTGGGTCCAATATCTGTCTGTCCCACTGGGACATTTTTTGTTGTTGCAACTCATAAGCTGAAATTACCTCCATATGGCAGAACCACCTACTGATAGTAGCTCTGTGTAAAGCTATGAGACGTGGCGATAATGAAAGGTCCCCGTGCCACCATCAGCAGCATGCTTAGCGGACCCAAGTATACCCATGGGAGCGAGAGCTGATAACACCGTTGTAATGCAGTGCAGGGGCCCACGAGAAGAGACACTGACATCACGCTGAGTTCTCAACAACATCTTTTGGCGTGATAGTTCCCAAAAATGATTTATTCTCGTATTTGGTGATCTGGGTTGCAAAGCCTGTCAATCTCTCTGTTGTTACGTGACACATATACACAAGTTATGATGTTAACAGCGGCAGATCTATCCAAAGCTTTGATTAATTTTTATAACAGTTGGTCTTCAATTTCACACTGTTGGGATTTGTTGGCTGACATGACAGCAACCAAAAGATTTTATCAGTTGTAGATAGCTAGCTAATTAGCACTGGCTCTCGACTGGTTGAAGGATTCCTCTGCCATAATCTGCCTTTCTAAAAAATAATTAAGTTAGCGAGTGATGTGGCTTTGGAAATATTGCCTGTTGCTGGGAGCAGTTTGGTTCTTGAAGTTGCGAGAAAGTTCAGTGCCACTGCCATAGGAGAATTGTGCTGTTGGTGGGTATATAATTTATTTATTTTACCCATCACTAGTTTTAATGTTGTGGCTCAATGTTACAAAGGCCTTTTTGAAGAGTTGTATTTAGCCCATGAAAACAGTAACTTCTTAGAATGAAGATTGTGTTACAAACCAGGCGAATACTTGAATGGGATGGACACTTTTTGTTTATGCTATGGGATATGTAGGATTAAGCATTATTGAAGACTAACACATAAAACAGGAAAAATTAGTATCTTCACTGCTTAGATTTTGACCATTCTCCATCTCATGAAATACCATAACATATTAAGGTTTGAAGGGATTTAGATTTGAATTGAAACATCTATCAGCTTTTTTTCTTTGCACTGAACTACAAAATATGACCTTGTTTCTTTACAAATTAAACTAAAGTGAAAATATTTAAAATTATTCTTTTAAAAGACATTCAAAACTTCTTCTCGGATAGATGTTTTTCCCCCTTTGGGTAAATCATCACAGCTCCACTCAATAAAATGATCCAGTTCTATGTTCACATCCAAGATTGATATAGATTGGAGAATGAAAGGGGTCCTTTTTTTTGAGAGTAGGTGTTTTCTGTCTGGTCAATGTGTAATCTCTTCACACTGTAATTCCATCTCTTCCAGCTCTACAGAAGAAGTACTGTGCTGACTTTAATAAAGTCACAAGTCAAGTTTCAAGGCTCAGTCTGGTCCTTCAGTCGCAAGGTGAAAATCCTGAGTCAGTTCTTTAGTGCAGAACAAATTTATGAGATGAAAAATGTTAACATCAGCAGTGCGAGTATGTCTGGTGCACAGAGGCCGGAAGAGAGCTTGATATTAATTCTCAATTCCAACATGGTTTGGCTGATGAAGACAGGCAGAGGTCAAATATCACATTTAATTGGTGAACTGATTAAGACTTGTAAGTCAAGTCTGAAGATATAATATACACATAGGCTAACAAAAGCTTGAACGAACAGCATTATTACGCATTTTGCACTAATTATGGAACTGGAAAACCCAGATCTATAAACAACTAGCAAGTAAAACCAAGATGGATGAGTAAAAAAAAAACTCATGAGTTTGCAGGTAATAACTTATTATTATATCCAAAAGGCTCTACAGTTTGTCAAAACAGAACTGAGGAAAAAGGTCACGGCCTCCCCCTCAGCCATCTCTGAAATGCATTTACACACGACAGGAGAGAGAATACAGGAGCTCCAGCCTTTCAGCTTCCCAAGCATTTCTTTGGTGTTTTAGATAAAAGCTTCTTACCACTGAGTTGCCTGCTGACAAAATCCACTGATGCAAAGATGCAAAGAAAAAAGAAGGTGGACATTGATTTTTTGCCGCTGCTGGATCGAAGCCCAGTGGTGTGACACAGTCACCACAACTTATCATTTATGTGTGAGGGAGAGAGAGAAATCTGTGTTTGCAGTATTACATTTCTCTTTTGTACGTGGCTGAGTATGAAACCAGAAGTGCTCATTTCCTATGAACAACATATGAGCATGAAATTTAAACACGTTCTGAGTTCTATCATCATGCAGCATCAGTACACAAAGACTCAAATATCAGAGCAGGAAATCTGCCTATCAAGCTTTCCCTGCTGCATTACAACACATCCTAATTGCAATACACAACATCCTCCAAAAGGTGGTGCTCTGCCACTCCTATGTGGTTCCTCACTGCTCTGAAACGCTAGCATTTAATACTAAATGATACAAAATTATGTTAAAAAGAGGGAAAAAGTAAAGTTTCATACATATATGCTTATTTATAAAGTAGAAAAATGTTAATTAAAGATTGACTGACTTTGCAAACTATTGCCATAACAGGCAAAGATAAGACCTGGAGGAGAAAACCCAAAGGAGGGTGGAGGAACCTCTGCACCCAGTTCTTCCTGTGTGCAGAATACCAATGACGAACAACAACACGCAGGCAGCCTATCAAAGCATCCTTTCATTCTCTCGCATTTCCACTGACCGAAGCGCAAACAGCAAGACTGACATGTGGAAAATGTAACAAAAAGCTGTATTTCGCATTTCTTCTGTGGGTAAGTGTGAGGATGAGCAATTATTTGCTTACAAAACTTTTTCTTCGGCATAGATATACTCCTCATTTCGACAGGTGCTCAGACAGGAGTTTTTCTGCATATTTTACTATTGCTGGTTTGGTGCCCTGCACAGTGTACATTTAATTGCTGAAGTCAATGCTCACAAAAGATTTATTTTTGCTGTAGTTGCTGACAAGCAGAGAGACTTAAATTAAGCTTACAGGTTGCAGAACAGCTCGAAATAATGTCCGCGATGACATGGGTAGTCTCCACATCTTGCCCAAAAGTCCCTTGGAAATATTATTTTTCACTGAGTTATGGTCGAAGTAATGACACAAAAAGCATTTTTGCACTAAAAATAGTGAAATCTTAATCAGCATATTTGAAAAAAATATTCAAGCTAAGCTTCCATAAACATTGAAATTAAAGCAGGGCAGATTTTAAACACCCATCTTTTAAACTAGAATTGATTAGCAATTAATAAAGAAAACAAAAAAAACCCTCTTTACATTGACCAACACTTTTTCAGTGTAGATTTACAAAGAGAAATGGATAAGCTATCACAAGCAGATTTTCGATTTTATATTTTTGTCCATTTTTACTCACTCGCCGGAGAGTTTTGGTCTTCTAGATCATAGATTACAGAGCCTTCATAAAGACAACAGGTCAAAGCTACTGGGGAATGCATACAACAGCTTATGATTCAATGCCTTTTTTTCCTCCGCTGCATTTCCGTACATGCTGTAAAAGGAGGAGTAACTGTGGGAAGAAGGTTGCTTTCTATAGGCTTTAAAACTGAACAAGCATGAGCACACTGCAGTTTAGTTTTTAGGTCTCTATCGAGACATGTGTTTGACGCAAAGTGTCATCCCCACCCCCAAAACAACAAAATGTATTTTTAATGACCTTTAAGAGCCTCATTGGGATCTTATTTGGAAGGCTTCACAAGCTGGAAAAAATTCAAGAGTAGTCTCATCAAACAAATTGCCACCCTTAGTGAAATCGGCGATGACAATCAGATATGAAACGGCTAAAAGGAAGGCTATTTTTGGAGAAAGCAGTGACATGAAAGAGGATCAGCTTAAGGGTGCATGGGTGGGAATAACACATTTCAAATGTAATTGCCACTCTCCCATCGACAGGCAGCTGTTGTCAACACAATCAAATGGCCGCAAGAAACGAGGTGAGGTGAGCAAATGCAGCCCGCAGCACCAGAGATGGTGATGACTCGGAGATAAACAGATTCTGTCGAGGAAGAAATGTCTGTCTGGGCTTCAGATTTAATATTCAGCACAGTGCCCGCTCTGACTCACAATTGCATATCCATCTGAGAGGCTGAGCGGTGCAGCAGAATGAGGCAGAAGGGAGAGAAGGAAAAAGTAACAGGTATGACAGTTCAAAGGCAGATGATAGACCTGGAGGGGAGAGTTGTTTGGTGTAACGGACATAATGGGGGGCGGGGCAGGATATGGGCCTAGGGTGGAGACTCGGGTTACGGATTCAAATGTGACGAATATTGTGATGGAGGGACGAAAAGCAAAAAGGCCCATGACTACAGAGCTCAAAGAGATGACATGATAGGAGAAAATGGCTGTTTACAGAATGTGGCGTGGAGGATAAACGCCAAGTAACCGACATGACAGATGAGCACCAGCAACTAGGGAGTGACTGAGTGATGGATATGACAGAGGAAAGACAGACAACACAGAGTTGGTAGACTTCAAACAACAGACATGCAGATGAGGAACAGTATCCAGTGGAGAGACAAGGATTTGAGTGACGGATATTATGGGACTGAAGCACAAGTTGCTAGGGAGGTAGTGCTTGGTGTCATAAATATGACAGTACAAATAGTGTAATCTGCAAAAGATGAAAGGAGCAGAGTGGACGGAATGAAAATAGCAACTTGTGCTGAACTTGCTACTCAAGCAAGTGACAACGGCTTCACTTTCCTTCCATCTCATCTGTATCTTACAGGAATATTTCCATGTAAAGGGCTCAGTTCCTTGTTTTGAATAACAATCTGCTACTTGCTTTTCTTCTGTGTTTAAAAATATATAAATAAATAAAAATTCTAGACACTGAGCATAAGCTAGACCATCTCACAATCAGTATATTAATTTTGCTCTTTAAATAGCAAGAGTTTTATGACTTTTGTTGCTTAAAGTTATGAAAGTTAAGGTTTGAAGGGATTTAGATTTGCTGAGCAGATTCACTGGTGAATTCAGATTTAATTAAAAGCCATTGAACCTCAACCCCTTTTGTAGTAAAAGCTGATTTATACTGAAGATGACATCAGGGAGTTTTTACATCACACAGGATTTGGACTTTCATTTTCACAACATGCTTGTTTGATTCATAAGAGCAGGATTACTGCTGAAATCAAAGTTACCTTTTTTTTTTAAAAACAATCCTTTTACACAGAAAGATTCATTATCATTTTATTCTATAAAATATCACTTTGCATTGAGAATGTACCTAGATCAGATCAGATAAGAATTACACTGAGGTAAACTGAAGAAAGGAATAGTTCTAGTGGCTTATAATTAAAAAAATGTAGCTGAACCACTAACTGACTTATTATTATTGGGGGTTTTATCGTTCATCACTTGACCTAGTCTCATAATGCTGATGAAAAGGCTTTTTAAGGGTTGTGTTTATCTTTAAATATTTAAATGGGAGATTGAAACAGCTTATAGTGAAACCAATTCAAAATTTTTGACCCATCTAACATACTGTTCTGAAACCAAATTTGGAGACAGCTCTGCTCAATGCATCTCTAGTTTGCCACAGTGAAAGCTACACCATTATGCTGATCAATCAATGTGAACAATGACTGCTCAACTAATAAGTCACTTCAACTACTCTGCAGCCCCGCTGTGACTGATGGGACAATCGAGAGGAAAATCTTAAGAGCAGGAAATCCTGGACTGACAAGCAGATGGACTGACTGAGCCAAGACGTATTGGGGTATTGATAGATGACTGCTGAAATGTAATCTGGCTCACTGCAAGATTGATCTGTGTAGTTGTGTTGGTGGTGGGGTGGCTTCAATAGTCTATCACAGTCTTCCTCCCTCACATTTTCTTCCAATCATTCAAAGCAAACAGGGCCGGGCTTTCTTATTTGAAGAAGAGGAAAAGCCCGTAACTCAAGGACAAGTCACTGGCGCTAACTGTGCTAACCGCTAACCTCCAAAGGATCTGCAATCAGTTACATTTCAAGTTTAACGTTGGTAAAATCCGTCACTCAAACAGCAACTGTCTAATCATACAGAATTGCAAATGTACCTGGCTAGACTGTAGAATTTTAGACTCATTGTGGATTTTAGTTAATTAGTTACTTCTGTGGGCAGTAGTTAGTTTGTCTTCAACCAACTGCCTCATAATGAAGGAGGGAAAAACAAATCACGTTATGAAGAGCCCACTTCTGGACTGACATATGCACCATGTGAGTGCTGAATTACCACTAATACCACATGATATTAAATACCACATCCAAGTTTTTGTTAAGGAACCTTTTTTTGGTTTCTAATAGTTTAGTTGTAATAGTTTCCCTGACATCACCACTACACAACTAGACAAAAAACCAACAGGAAGCCTCACTGAAAAAGTGTATTTTCAAGTACCTGTATGTTGTTTTCAGTTTGTTACTTGATTAGTTGTTAAAACCTCTTTTCTGACTGTTGTCATTTTTCCAGTGGACATCTAATAGGAATGAGAACACCTCAAACATTCTGAACTACACAAGAGGAGAACATAAACACAGGTCAAAGAGGTGTATGATTTTAAAAACGCTCTAACCAACATGTGACCAACAAGCTTTACCTTGACCAGTTCCTTTTGGGGCCAGATCTGGATGGGCTCCACTTGCTGGGGTGTCTGGGTCTGAATACCATAGGTATTCAAAAACACTTGCAGTCTACAACCACATAGAGAAAAAACATACAATATTAAATTCATGCCATCTCCATCAGCCCCACCAGTCCCTCCCACAGACCTTTTCTTGAAAAATACATATGAAAAACCCTGATATGCTGAGAGACACAAAAAGCTGGAAATCTAACTGGACAGCAGGATATCTATTCAAATATATGATTAAAAGACTATGACTAAACAAAAAAATGGAACTCGTTTCTCCTTCAAAAGAAGAAAAAAACTATACCCATGATTCACCTTATTATTATCATTTTTCTTATTTTAAGAATAGATGGAGAGATGCTGTAATCTAATCCTGTCCTCACTTCACTTAAACTGTTGGAGGCCATCTAGCACAGTGCCATTCAACTGAAATTCACCACTGTAAGTTTTAAAAAAAACGGTTGGACGGTCATAACTAGCATCATCATTTATATTCCTTGCTCTCTAAGCTGCTGAGATATGCTGACTATAATGGGCCTGCTTCAATTTGTGTGGTCATGGGTAACTGTTGAATGATTTATTAATCATTAATGGGATCTTGTCTGCATGTCTTTTGTTCTCAAAATGAGTAACAAGTAACTACATCCTTGGTCTCAGAAGCCTGCATTACCTCCTTTAGCAGAAGTAACTTGGTGACTACATAAGCGTTTGTCCACCAGCCTCCGACACAAGCTTGTTGGCATTTCTGACCACTTTTTCAAGCAAAGGTTTTGTTACATAGGGTTCGGGGTTTTTCATGGATGTACTGCCTCCTTCAAACCAAAAAATTTCCATCGCCATCCTTCACAGCTGGTATGATGGTTTTCTCCAGAAAGCTGTGTTTAATCGCTGCCAAATGTGTCTACTGTTCACTATGCTTCATTCAGGCCAAAGTAAATTATTCTAAAAGGTCTGGTCTACAGCAAAACTGCTGTTTTGCTCTAATTTTCTTTTTTGGACTGTGAAGCCCTTTTTCCTGGCACATCCACATGCAGGTCAAATTTATGCAATCTCTCTTCTGATTGTTGACACGTGTACTTCCAACAGCTGCAAAAGTAGCCTGCAGATTCCATTTCCAATTCCAATTTGAGGTTCTTAGAGACTTCTTTTAGCATCGGTCTGTCTGATACTGGCCAGCAAATTCTGGCCAAGTAAATGGCCGCTTTTTTTAAATCAATTCCGCTTACAAATGATTTTGTTGACAGTAAAATTATTCATTTAAAAAAAAAAAAAAAACCTTCCTTAAATCCAAAATGCTGCAGCAAGAGTCCTGACAGGGACTAGAAAGAGAGAGCAGATTTCTCCTGTTTTGGCTTCCCTTCATTGGCTTCCTGTTAAATCCAGAATTGAATTCAAAATCCTGCTCCTCACATAAATAATCAGGCCCCATCTTATCTTAATGACCTTGTAGTACCATATCACCCTATTAGAACACTTGTTCCTAGAGTATTTAAAAGTAGAATGGGAGGCAGAGCCTTCAGTTTTCAGGCCCCTCTTCTGTGGGGATTCCCATGATGCATTGAGTTTTTCCTTGCCAGTCACCTTTCTCACTCACTATGTATTAACAGACCTCTCTGCATTGAATCATATCTGTTATTAATCTCTGTCTCTCTTCCACAGCATGTCTTTTATCCTGTCTTCCTTCTCACCCCAACCACTCGCAGCAGATGGCCCCGCCCCTCCCTGAGCCTGGTTCTGCCGGAGGTTTCTTCCTGTTAAAAGGGAGTTTTTCCTTCCCACTGTCGCCAAAGTGCTTGCTCATAGGGGGTCATTTGATTGTTGGGTTTTTCTCTGTATCTATTATTGTACAATCTACTGTACAATATTAAGCGCCTTGAGGCGACTGCTGTTGTGATTTGGCACTATATAGATAAAATTGAATTGAATTGAAATCTGTTGCCAGACTCCAAGCGCATCTTAAAGGTTCAGGGAGGTTGTCAACAAACACAACAGCAGACACTGCAATGTTTGAGTTTTAAATAAGAGAGATTTTACTTGTCATTTGTGGCCAATTTCCACATTTATATATATATATATTTATCAGTCACACACACACACACACACACACACACACACACACACACACACACACACACACACACACACAAACTATTTAAAAGCTGAATATGTTTTACGGCTCTGCAGCTATAAAATCATGTTGAAAATCTGTTGACCTGTAAAACTTTCCCCACAGATTGATGTTTTAAAATCTACAGCCTTGTGAATTTATAGGTGTTAAAGCTG
The DNA here is from genome assembly GCF_900408965.1 of Simochromis diagramma. Lineage (NCBI taxonomy): Eukaryota > Metazoa > Chordata > Actinopteri > Cichliformes > Cichlidae > Simochromis > Simochromis diagramma. Next base: position 5,269,638 of record NW_024387414.1, read on the forward strand.
TGGCTGAGTCAAGTGAAATCTAATGAATGGTAATAAATATTATGTCTCTAGATTCATTCTCTTTAAATCAGAACAAATGTAGAATGACTGTTGTAAATATAAAACTAGACGCAAATTATTCATGTATCGAAATGTTACTAATGAGCTTTACTGAGACACAGTATATACAGGAGACAAGTTGAAGATGATGCAGGAGTCCTGATGGGGACTTGCAAGCAGCAGTAATTGGAGCTACAGGTTAACAAGCTTCACAGAGTCACTTGACCCTGTTTAACACACATACCCACACGCCACACATGTATTTAAGTGTGCTTACACAGGCACATGTGTACTCACACAGACACACACACACAGACAATGAGAAGAATGACAGATGAGGCAAAGGTCAGCCTGAGCTCCAGCTTTATGAGCTCACCACAATTACGGCACTGACAGAGTTGACTAGGAGTGAGCAGCGGAAAATAACCTCCCTTTATGGTCTGCAACACATTAAGAGAGACACACACACACATATATATATACACACACAGACACACTCACACACAAAAATTACCTCTGGCTCTCAGCTATCAGGGCCACGTGAATCACAATGTCATTCTCTATGGGGCCCTGTGAAAGAGAAAAACAGAGAGATTTACGTGAAGACTACTTTTGCCTACAGGTTGCTAATGAATAACCAGACACAAACGTGAAAAAAAATGTCCTGTCTGACAAATCCAACTATTTGTTCTTTACTGTTTAAGATATTTTTTAAATTTACTTTCTGGCATTGGTGAGCCTTGCAATTTAACATCAATCAACAAAGAAGAAAACTGGAAAACTGAGAGGAAAGTGGCTATAATCGAAATTTACCTCGGTTGCATAGAAGAAAAACAATAACCTGTGTTATTGCTACTTCTAATCTCAAACAATTCAACTGAAAAAGAAAAAAAATGATACAGGGGTACCTGTCTGAGATGAAAGTGCAATGTAATTATGAAGGTTGAGAGCGATGTAAATGGGGGGAAAAGGGAGTAAAGATTAGAGAAATGTAATGTTATTACACTAATGTTTTCTCTGCTTAAGTACCCATATGGTGAAATGAAATTACATTAAATGGACACAGTAGTGGAACAGAGGCATTCGATTTTCTCACTGCACAAACACCATCAAGTTTTGTCCCATCCCACGTGCGACTGCCTGCTGTAAGACTCACTAATGTACGCAGATGTGAATTAATCCACAGCTGAATCCACAGCACCAGAGTCATACATACTAACATCTGTCAGAAACTATAATCCAAAGTTTGTTTTAGGAAACATTTTTATGTTAAATATCAAACTGAGGGTTTTGGGGGAATATACATAAAAGAAAAACAAAACATATCCTAAAGCACTAATACAAATCAGTTCATCAGCAAAGTTAACAGCATCGTAGTATTCTTCATCTCCATTATATTAATCCTTTTCATAGACAGCATGAAGATACACACTGCCAACCTGACCAGAACACAGAAACGTGTCAGTCATGTTGACATCAACAACAATAATAAAAGAAAAAAAGTGACTGAAGAGACGTACAAATTGTCTTTTGTGGAGAACCTATATACTACAAAAAAAGGCATAAAGGCACAAAAAATGTTGACAGTTTAAATCTGTACTCATTATCTTCCACAGCACAAGAAGAGACTTTTGAAAGGCTTTTGTAACTTTGCTTTGCATTTGCCAGTAATTTTATTTAAATTTATTATGCATTTACAGGTCTTCGTGACAGTATTCTTTCATATCAAAGTTCACCTTTACATGTCTTTTCCAGTACTTTAACACATGACGGGTTTCTATGTATTCATATGTTTGCAAATCAGTTTTTCTCCATTGCTTTATTTTATCCAATAGTTGACTGTATGCATCTTCATCTGTATATAGGCTTCTCTCTCTGTGTATCCTTCAGTGTCTTTCATCTTTTCATTCTTTATTTGCAGAATTCATTTTCACGATTGTAATTTCTATGCGCACAAACCAATTGTAAGTGGAGCTGATCATCTTTATTGTACATCGACTATTCGGGGCCATTTAGGAAGCAGGCAGCATCTTGTGACTCACAGACGAACCGGCCTTTCATCTCGTTCTCATTGTGATGATACTCGCACTAAAACGGTTACACACTAATACACACATGCAGCAGAACATGGCAGCATGAGCACCGTGCCAGTATGTGTTGATGCTCAGAATCATCGTCAGGGAGAGAATGCAGAGCCAGGGAAACCAACACACAAGTAGGCATTCTCACACACACACACACACACACACACACGGCTGGGAGCCATTTTGTTTTGTCGATAAGAGCTGGTTTTAGCCAACCACCTCGTTATCGTCAATCAGAGAGCAGAGGGAGAGATGGGGGCGGCTGAGTAGAAAAAAAAAAAAATACGCCTGAACACAAATCTCTCCAGATTAATAGGGGAGCAATGGGTTCTAAAATGCTGCAATGCAACTCTCTCATTAGCGCTGCTCTCTGAGCTGACAAAGGACTCATTTGGCAAAGGAGACGATGTTGAAATGTATAATGGAGACGCAGCAGATATGTACTCCCGCTCGCTTTCTTTCATAGTCGACACACGACTATGCAACTGCAGCGAGGAAAATGAGATGAGTCTTCAAATGTTTCTTTAAACAACCTTTCAGAGGAACCCTGAAAACATCAATGTAGTGTGACCGGAATGCTTTCAAGGCTGAGGCGAGTGTGGGGAGAAAAAAAAAGACGTGTGGTTTCTCCACAGGGGCTCTAGAAGGTAGTTAACAAACCATACTGGACCGTGGGTATACCCAGTGGTTAGACCTGCACAGATCTAAGAGTCCAAAGTCCTTTACGATACTTCAGGGAATTTGATTTTAGATAAATAAATGGAAAAAGAAGACGGAAGAAAAAGAATGGGCTGCATTTAAACCTATGAGCAAATAAATTCTCAAACTTTAACTACTCAGTACAATAAGAAGTTCAGAGACGATATTTCAGAATGTGTTTACTGAGGCAGATTTGATGAAAACAGGTAGGCTGCCTTAATCCAGCCTCACATTGTTTTTAGACACGCATTTGAATATAATTTTGCTTGATTGGAAAAAAGAACTCTTTCTTGTACCACAGTGCCTCCAATTACACAATTAAACCCACATATTACATACCCACGAATACCACAAGTTCGCTTAGCTTGTCCCAGGTAACTCTACTGGAAACATGAAAGGGGACATGAAACGTGAGCTGCATTGCTTCAACATAAAATAACTGCTGGAACTACTCAGCATGAGTATATAGTACAGTGCACTGTATCCAAGCGGACACTCCTCCGTTGTGCCAGCATTAAGGATTCAGCTGTTAACAGCTTAAGGATTGCATATAATCAATCAAACTGAGGTAAATTTACTCCGACAAAGCAACCAGAAAATAGAATTACCATGCATAAGACAATTTGCCCTACCATGTCCTCCAGTCAGAGATGTTTGGATAACTCAGAAACTTCAAATTTATACTTCCAAAAACTCAGTGTGGCCTATATGCTATAATAAAATAAAGACCAATGACTACAACAAATATTTTCATTTTACAGCAAAAATATTGGAAACTAACTAGTATAGGCTCCAGCACCTCACTACTCCAGATTATGAAGCAGACTGCCCAATAAAATCTCTTCACTTTGTTCATGGTTGCTCTAAGCTGTGGTAAGGTTTTTGGTACTGGTTGCAGTCTTTGGTGCTGATTGTACTGGTTAGTAGAAACACGTTGTTGCGCCCACAATTTGCCTAGGGATCTCTTGGCGATAAAAAAAAAAAAAAAAAAAAAAAAAAAAAAAAGGTAAAATTAGCTGATGTTAGCTGTTGAGTCTAGTAGCAGCTTAAGAGCTGCGCGCTAGTGGCAAATAAATCTAAATAGGAGAGTTAAGTTCAAATGCACTTTGATGAGGCAAATTCAAACAGTGCCCCAAGTAAATAGTTAATATCATTTTATCAACTGGATGCATAAACAAATTGCTAAGAATGCAAGAGCAGTGTAAAGGTAGACTTGTATTAATTCTTAAACACTAAGATATTTTAAAGTTATAAATTGCTGTGACTTTATGAAGACTTATTTACGAAGAGAGCAGCAGAGAGCAGCAGGATCTGCACATGCCCTCTAGTTCACAGCAGTATACGTTTCCCATGCCAAATTTAAGCACTCTTATAATATTGCTGTATTCTTATAAATGCATAACAACACGATGTCAAACATGTTGTGCCAGAGGGAAATCCAGCTCAGCAGGCCAGATCACAGAATACTTAAATACTGTTTACAAGAGGGCAAGTGGGCAGTGGCAGAAAACTCTGAGTTACCACTGGAGAAGTCATGGACTAAGATTTAGGAGTAAATAGAAACGGAAACCAAGAATATATCATCAGCGGAGGCATCTGGATAGCAATGATTAATTAAATCATTTGAATACCGCTGGAGTGCCTCCAAGTTCCTCAACTGAATTGATATGGAAATGTGATTATTTTATTCATGAATTAAGTAGATGAAAGCTAAAACAATGCAGTGAAGTCCTCAATATTTACTCGAGATGCCTTAGAGGTGTAGTGCTTAAAAAAAAAGGCAATTTCGACCATCAGTGATGTCTGTTGTTAGCAAAGAAACTTTACAGCATTCTAGTTGGACAGTAATTACAAACACTGGCCGACCACTTCTAAATATAGAAATGAATGTTCCCATTTGGAGAACTCAGCTCAATTTGGTTGGGCTTAATCGAGTTGCATTTATTGAGGCTTAATAAACAGTCAATCAAAAATCACTAAACTCACAAGAATTACTGTGTAGTGCACACTTTTGCTACACTAGCTAAATGAACCTAGTATTTAGGTTTTCGGGGTGTATTTCCCTCCAACCCCAAAAAACCTCAAGTAAGTAGTGTTTCAAATAATGGTTTCCAAAATGAGATAAACAAGAAGTAATGCATTCATAGTCGAATTTCTCGACCTATTTGAACTGCAGATGCTCGCGCTTCAGAAAAATTGGACTGCTTCTACAGAGGAAGCATACTATTGGGGGGGGGAAAAAAGGTAAAACAAACAGGGAACTGGAATATAAAAGTGCTTAAAAAAAACTCCGGGAGAGGAGGGACACAGTCAGGGAGCTTGTTTGTTTTGTTTCTGTCTAATAATACTGTCTATTTCAAATGTGTGTATAGAATGAATAGAACAACCTCAGGCACTTCGCTGTGACAGAAAGAACACACAGTTTTGTTTACCTGTGTGTGGACTGATAAACACACAATCACTAATGAAAGAGGCGCATTAGTAAATAGAGATGGCACACATCTGTCACACAAGCCAAACAAATTAGAATAAATAACTCCACAAAAGAGTAGACACAGAATCCTAGAAAGACTGAGGAGAGATACATATACTGCATGGGAAGGATTTTCAGAAATACTCTACATAAGCTGCTTGAAAGTGGCTACAGCCTATACTGCTGTTGGATACTTGTCATTATAAAATACAGATGAAAAGTTACAGATTACGATACTGAGGTGGATTCCAGAAAAATGCACAACCTGGCTGTTAAAGACAGCATGAAACCACAATGCACGCAGACAAGGAAGTGGTAAAAGGGAAATAAAGAAGTGCTGAAATGGAACATGCTGTTAAGTGCTATAGTATATCTTCAGCTGCCGGGTGGACTGGCAGTAGTCTGCAGCAGGCCTGGCTGCTGCGTGCTGCCCCTCAGAGATACGGCCTCGCTAAATTTGACAAAGTGAAAAGCCATTTGCCAGAGAGCGCTGCTGTGAGTCCCCGCAGAATAGAAATGAATTTCAGCTCCGCTTCATTTGACTTTTTCCCCAAAATTAAAAGCACTGAGTTGTGACACAAGATGAAAAGTGCATCTCAGATCTTTCACTTTTTACTTTCTTTCCCATCTTCATTCTTTCCCATCTTTTCATTTTTTCTTTGGTACTTTTCAGTCTTTTATTTCATCCTGCTTATATTTCTACTTTATTTCATTTTTTGTATCATTCTACTTCTCCTTACTTCTAGTCTTTTTTTTCTGAATTTCCGTATTTCTCTTCTGCTTCTGTTCTTCCTTCCTTCTGTCTTTACATCCATTTGCCTTTTCTTTGCGTCCTCCATTCAAATCTTTCTTCCTGTCTTTAGTGTTTTTCCTATTTCCACTGATTTTTACCTTGCATAATTCAATCTCGATGTTTTGCTCTCCATCTGTTTTTCCTTTCTTTGGAGCTCTGTTTTTCCCATCCTTCCAGTGTTCCGTATCTTATTCCTTTGGAATAAGATAGGAAAGAAGAAAATAAAATAAAAAGGTCAAGGAGCCTTCCTTGACCTTTCTTTTCTTCCTTCTATTTATTCCATCTTTCTCATATAGCTCCTCCATTTCTGCTGTTTGCCTTCCAATTCCCCATTCTTTCTTTTCCAACTCTGCACTTTTTCCTCCTACCCTTTCTTCCTTCATTCTGATTCATTGTTGTGGCTCAAGAGTTGGCAGTTCGTCTTGTAATCGGAAGGTTGCCGGTTCGAGCCCCGGCTCTGACAGTCTCGGTTGTTGTGTCCTTGGGCAAGACACTTCACCTATTGCCTACTGGTGGTGGTCAGAGGGCCCGGTGGCGCCAGTGTCCGGCAGCCTTGCCTCTGTCAGTGCGCCCCAGGGCAGCTGTGGCTACACTGTAGCTTGCCATCACCAGTGTGTGAATGTGTGGTATAGTGTAAGCGCTTTGGGGTCCTTAGGACCAAGCAAAGCGTTATACAAATACAGACCATTTACCATTTACCATTTCTTCTCTCCTTCATTATTGTAACTTTTTTTTTATCGCTGCTTCTTTCTGTTCCTTGTTTTTTCTGCCACCTCTGTGGATTCTGACATTCTCACTACTGGTTTTCATTCCTCTCAGTCTTGCTGTCACTCAGGTTGTCTCACAAGTCAGAAGTGAATCGGCTACAAACAAACAGCTTTTCACAAATCTCAGAGGTTTCTGTCAACACACTCCTGTCAGTAACACAATCAAAACTCAGCTACTTTCAAACACTGGAAATAACTTGAAGCAGTAGCAGATTTACTTGCACAGCTGCAAATCGGGTTGTCACAAAGCATCACTATTTCTGATTAATGTTGTGTGCTGAACTTCCACTCCTATTCTTCCCTTTAATCTCTCTTCCTACTTAGAGAAGCTTGCTGCCCAATTTGACCAAAAGAGTCAGTTTATTATGACAGGGCTACAGTTTAGTCGCTGGTTGGGCATATTTGAAACCAAAAGATATTAGTTGTGGGCAGGAGATGGACTGAAAAGAGAAAAAAAATGTTCTGGTGATGTAAACCTAGAATTTATAGCTGTTTTCATTTGCCTATAACATACAGTGACTTATAAGGATATTTATTGATTGACACGATGTTTTCCTCGAGCCTCAGTCTATATAACATTTATATAAAACTTTAAGAGTAAAAAAAAAACAACACAAAAAAAAAAAACACCTCTGCTGAACCAAATGATGTGACGCTATTTCAAGGTCAGATCCCTCCCAGTGTGTCGGCTGGCAAAGCGCAGCACGAGGGAGGCAGCCTCAAGCGAGCATCACATCACAAAGGAACAAAACATTCAAAGGCTTCCATAAAGTTAAAAAGCAAGCAATGGAATTTATCCACCACCCCAAAAAAAAGAAAGAAAAACTATCTGAATGGAATATAATCCCTTCTTTTCATGCCCCTACACAGACGAATGACTCCAGGCTCTGTATCGTCCTCGGGAAGTTGGTCTCTGTGCAGCTCTGAGATTCATATTTTGATGAGAGAATTTCAAAGTGTCAGGGGTTTTAGCAGAAATATGTGGGGCGGGGTGGGGGCATAAAAGTAATGCTAAGTCATTTTCAATCCAGCGTCTGGGAAAGAGAAATGTCTCCTGTGTACATTTTTAAAGTTGGATCATTGCAAAAGGTCATCTAGTGGTAATAATAACGATGAGACCATGACAAGAATGTGAGGTGAACACAATAGAAGGAAGAGGAGTTGATGAGGCGAGAGTTTGATTTAGGGAAATGTTTTTCGGTCTGACAATGTGGCGGAAAAAGAAACCAGCAGGCCTGTAGAGAGAAAGACCGACAAAAAGAGAGAGGGAGGAAAACAGATGGAGTGAAGGAGGGTGGAGTCACCTCCACGGAGGAGAACCAAGTGAAGAATTCAATTGCATGCTGCTGGCCACTATAATTGCAAAGGCGCCCTGACTGAGAAAGCGATACATTGTTCCTCAGCTCAGAAATATTATCCTCCGCCGGAGAAATCCTTATGAGTGAAGGAAAAAAAAATCAATTGATATTAAAGGTGAGCCGTGGTGTGAGCTACAGGAGCCTCGGCTTGTCATAGCAGCCCCGTTTGATATCATGCCTGAAGAGCCAGGGAGGCTGGGGAAGATAAGTGGCCTGATTACCACTGCCCTGTACGTGTGCAGAGGAGCATAATGAAATGAGTGCCGCATTGAATAAAGAAATATACATGCAGCCACATATGAAAATCAAACTCCTGTCGGTGACACGTTGTCTCAGAGTTAAGCGCGCAATGTTTGTCTTTCTCCGTTTCGTGTGAATGCAATTCTAGATAATGCCTTAACCTTCCATCCCCTTTGCAAGTCATTAAAAGAAAGCAAAAAACAAAACAAAACGTGAACACAAACTAGCAAATCCTGCCAGCATGCGTTATTCTAAATGAGTTCTAATGCACACACGTAGGCCGACAATGACCCTGGAAACACAAATATGTTCCCAGTCGCTGTGCCAGGCTCCACTCAGATGTCCACACAAAAGACAGACAACAGCGTACACGCATAATTACAAACTTTGGGAACAGATGGGCATTTTGGTTTCTAATGTGTGCTGTTTTTAATCGCTTCCACACACACACACACACACAAGCTCTAAAATGCTTGACAAACAGAATACACTGCTGTGCCTGTCATCAGATGAGCAGAGCATAAATGCAAACAAGATAAATATAAACTAGATCCAATCATTTAGACATATGCGAGAGCCAAGGTGAAGTCAGAGGAATCTGCAATCATTAAAAATCTTAAAGCATGCACAGCTGTTCTTATGCATGCCAGCAAAGGTAAAGTGCCAAGGTCACTACGGGAGCTGCAGTCTGTGTTCTGCGTACCTTCAAATGCGTACACGGGATGCCGCTGTCACAGATGACAAACTGTAAACATCCAGTCACATTCCTAATATCATGTTATACTGGTACAACGTCTGTAGGCATTCATAAAGAATTAATGCTGCTTTTCAAAAATTATGATACCAGTGTCCTCTAGGGAATTGCTTTTAAAGGAAACCCACAGGTTAAGATAAAAAACAGTCTGATGATTTACTGAATATATTTCTACATTATAAAAGAAAAATGTGACAGTGATTTTAAGTAAAACTGAGCTTCTAAAGTTTAAACTTCTTCAGCAGGCGTGTTACTAATGAACTGTTTAGGTGACATTTCTTGGTCTCAAAGGATATTCAATACACTTTTAGGAGTTTATCTGGTAGTGGCAACAGATGCAATGTGGCTGTGTTTTAATTGCTTGCATCTCTTTATCTGTATTTATTAAACAGTGTACCTGTTCTCCTACTATAATCTTGTTTCCCTTTCATTTTCTCTCTACACTTCCTGGGAAAATGCTACTGCCAGGACCACAGCGGTCTCTAACTTCTAGTTTCTATTGCTGGGGAGCAAATAGGGAGCTCCCTGGGTGATCTGTCTCTCCTCCGCCCACATGAGAGGGAAGGCTTTCATCAGTGGGAATTTCCGTCCAAAAGATTACTATGTTTAATCAGTAATTTGTCTTCTTTCCCAACATATAATTACAGACCTCGTGCTGTTCTCTGGTGGCTGAGTCTTGCATGTATCAGTTATGTTAGTTCTGTTTGGTCGTTTCAGACTGACAGACAAGCCAAAAGATAGGGAAGACTTGGCGGTAGTATTTTTGTTCGCTCAGATAACTTCCTAAGCACGTTTTCTGTCTCCTGCCTGTACTTTTGTTCCTCTCTCCAGACGTACGCGTGTTAGCCAAAATACACTTGCCAAGCCGAGATAGCAAACTTTAGGGGGGAAAAAGCCACTACTGAGCCACTTTTCTCACTCACACCTTGCATTTTAGCACACTGCTACTATACATAAAATGAATGTTGTAGTCAACAGCCACATTGGAAAAATAACAAAACATGGTCTATGAATAACTCAGCAGGAACCTTTTGAATGTTCTTTTTCTTATAAATATTCTTACAATGGTGGATGTTCATATTAAAGATGGCAAAAGAGTATTTTATAAGGTAAAATAAGGTAAACGTATATGTAAGTGATTCCTATGAGCCAGACGTTCAGGCTTCAGATTATTCCTTTTTCTACCCGGATCACAGCTCTGACTATAAGCACAGAAGTACCACCCACCTGCTGTTCAACCCTTCTGTTTACAAAAGGCAGCGGATCAGATGTGCCAAATTAGGTCATTGGTTCTCAAACTGTGGGGCATCAGTCCACTGCAGGTGGGCAGTCTTTCATAAACTGCATGATTGGAAAGTAAGTGCCAGGGACCAGTTCCTATACTATCTGATAGACATAGTTTTCTTCAGGTGTAAAGTTTTCCAGAAGAAAACTATGAGTGACCTTAAGTTTTCTTGAAGTCATAGATGAATGGATTGCATCAGCAACCAACAAAACACATTCTCACCAGATGGTGAGTGGCTGGTGCATTCAAATGTTTGATGCACAAATCAGTGCCTGAATTTGCTCATACTTTGTACTAAAGCATTTCATTACTAGTACTACAAATTTCATGGCACTAGTCTACAGATGCTGGAAAATCTGGATTTGTTTTTTCACTTGTATTTAGTTTCTTATCTCGGAATGACAGACTAGCTGCACCAGGTCACTGTGCTGTTTTCTTGTTTTTCTTATAGTCTCTCTGGTGGAAACATTTACCTTTCCTGGCTTTCTCTTTGGAGACAATTGTTTCAGTTTCTTCAGACTTGGATTTTGTCCTGGTTTCTCACCTGATTGTTAACATGCTTCTTTATATTTAGATAGCATGCAAATAGTGTATAAGCTATACATTCTGTGCTAGTCTATTGATTCAGAATGATTCTGACATATGCACAGTGGTAAGAACCAAATAGGCCAGTGGGCATGTTTCATAAATCTGATGGTAAATTTATATAATTTATGCAGGGTAAGAATGTTTTCATACACATATTAACAATTAGTATTTTTTTTTTTTTTAAAAATACTAAAAAAAAATTAGTATTTTTTAGTGCACAAAGCATATGACATTTAAAGAAAAAAAAATGCCAAAAGACTTATTTTAAATGAGAAAAGTTGTGCAAATTGTTTAATCTAAAAAAATGGGCATCTTTTGTTTGCTGTCAGAATTCTTTTGGGTTTAAAGCAGAATTTGAGTACTGGGAAAAGTGCGTCTATTGTAAAGCCTGGGCTTGTACACTGTCAAGAATAACTATGAACAAACAGAGAATAGATGCCAAGATGCCTCTTCTGAGTACATGTTTCTGCAAACACAAATCCCACACTCACCTAACACTCTGAATGCAGCAGCAGCAGGAAGTGTTGATATACCTTAATATACAAGGGATGAGACAGTCTTTTGTTAAATTGAGGGCATGGATGAACTGAGCATCACAGGTTCAAATATTTGATCTCTAGTTGGATCTTTTTCTTCTAGTCCACCCAAGGTTGTTTAGCCTCCCAGTCTGCTTTTTCTTTGGTGTTATTAGCAACCTGTAACATGTAGACACTGTACAACAGAGTTGGCCAACAACACTGACAGTTAGACAAAGAAACGACAGGCCAAACCAATCAGACATTGCTAATGGGGCCCCTGGCACGGAGAACGGCTTGTAACCCAGAAGAAGAAGTAGAGGTGTGTCAAAGGAAGACAGATACACAGAGACACCCACTTTGTGAGAATACATAAAAGCAGCGCACATATTGGCATGAGCATGAGGACGCATCTGAGTACGGGTGATGTGTCAAGTGTTAATGCATGCAAAGTGCATGAGTGTGTGTGAGTGATGTCCATTTCCCTGCAGGTTAAGGTCAGTAGCTATCCCTCCAGGGCTTTTACTGTCACAGACCACTGAGCTCGACATTTCCTGCCCACTACCAGGCCATTTGGCAAACAGCAGGGTTTAGCACACTTTCAGTCTGTGTCTTTGTGTGCGTGAACGTTTCAGGGTGCGAGTGAGGCAAAAGATACAGAAGGAAGTGTTTGCATGTTGGCGTGAAAAATGTGTGATTCTGTTTGTGTGTAATAGTATGAAGTGAAGGATGCACATGTTGGAAAATATTGTGACTGGGTGTGTGTGGATGTGTGTACACTCTTGGGTCAGAAGGATTCTAACACCCATCTGTTTCATGCTGCTTAAGGTGTCACTTTGCTCCTCTGAAAGAGCCAATCTGTAGATTATTGAACAGTGTCCTACTACTGACCTCTGAATCCACTGAATCTAGAGGCACATACCTATTTCAATGATCTCATCAGGCGTCTGTGTTATAATCTTGCAGCACAGCTATTGAAATGAGTATTACAGCTCCACGAGTTGATGCCACTGCCACATATTGTAGCCTTTCTGTCTCAGCAAAGGGACTAATACACATCATGCTTTCAATAAAATGTGTGCTTGAAGGCAGGCATGCATTTAAACACAAAACAGCCACCTGATGCAAACTGACTGATACAAATAAGGCCATTTTTTCCTCTCCACCCTGTGCTGTGCTCCAATGGAAAATACACAGATTCGTGAAGAAGTAATGAGAATGATACTTCAGTTATTCTTTTTGTATTAAATCTGTTATACTAAAAAGAGCTGCTCTGAAATAATTCAGCCTGTAGCCAATTTCTTGCTCAAAAGAAAATTGTGTGCTTCATCTGGAATAAAAAGAACTGCATAGTGACTATGCAATGACAAATAGAGCCACTTATTTTTGTAAACTAGAGGCTCTTGGATTGACATGATCACTACAAAAGAGAATGTTTGCTCTGGTATCTTCTCATCCAAAGTGCAAATAAAAAAGTAAATGGAAGGAATTCTGTTTTACCTCATTAGCATGCAAATGTATGCAACAAGGCATGCAAAAATAATCAGTATTTAATCATCAACTCCATATGGTATATTGGTTATTTATGCCTCAACTATATATTGTTCTTGAGTCATTATAAAGAATTACATTACCCTATAACTTCATTATCCAGTTGGATTTTCCATAACAATATTTTTCTTTTGGATTCAACATATCTGGAGGTGCTTTGAACTTGTTAGCCTTTAAGTATTAAGGAGTTAGCAATTTCTTGAAAATATGGGTTTTCTTATTACTATGCAAATCTATGCAGACTGGCATTACAAAATTTAATGAAATCATCTACTCCATATGGCGCTCCTGTTGTGTTAGTATGATTTTTCTTTTTTACTACTTCTTCTTGGCTATCATGTTGTGATACCAGAATGACTTTATAATGTCCCACAAACCATATACCAAAGTAGTGGGGGGGGGGGGGGGGGGGGGGGTGTCCATCTATTATTCCACCACTTTTATTTTTCATTATCTGCACAAAATCTATTCATAGAAATGCTACGTGCACACTGTGTAGAAAGAAAAATGAATTTAAACAGAGCTGTATTAAATATATTGTCTTAATATTTAAATGGCACTCATTTATTTCTTTGTATTTAAGATGGGTATAGATTCAGATTCCAGTATGGACTCGTTCACTATATTCGGTCACGTTTACAGATTATGTGATAGATATAGCCCTATCTATCATGCGTATACATTTAATGTAAGATCTAAGAGCAGGCGTGTAAATAGTGTGTATATAACATCTAAACATCATCAATGGAAACAATATCTGACCAAAGTGATGCTAAAAAACCCACAAAAAAACAAATGTGGTTGCTTGTGTATTTCTTATTCATCTAAGAGTTGATTACCCAACTCCATCTCACTTTTGGATCCCATCGTTAATGCGTGCATTACTGCCCTATATTTTATGTTCCGACAGCTTTTGTAAAGGAGGGCAAATTCTTATTAGCTTTATAAAATTATTACCAAAAAACTCCAGAAACGACACATTTCAAAAGGTTTTCATTTTGATATAAATCATTTTTTGCAACCTTGGAAAGATTTCAGTCAGCTGGTATTATAAACAAACCTGCCTAAAGTTTTATATCACAGAGGTTAGCTTGAATTTTGGGCCTCCACCAGATGCAGCATATATTGAGCTGAAAGCTGCTACACATTGCATCAAGCTACACTGTGGTTGTTAATTCTCAGCGGGACTTACGCTACAGAGAGAGCAACTTAAGTCTGTCTTGGTGTTGTGTTAATGAAGCTTTATGTTTGGATGCTGGAAGTTATTGATTTACATTTCCCAGATTTTCCAATTAGATTTAACAAGTTGGTTTTCAGCCAACTTCATGCTTAAAATATAGAATGAAATAAGGTAATCTTTCTGTTGCTTTTTACCTCCATACCTCTTTCAGACTCACTCCCTCGCCTCTCTCTGACCCCTCTAACCTTACCCATTCTCTACTTTTCTACCTCCTTTCGTTCTGCCTCTAAGGAGGCATGTTTGTTGCTGTAGTATCCAATTGGAGGCCCCTCTTGACCCACGCCTTATCTCTGATTGATGACTGACAGCCTCCACAGTGTGGACCACAAATGCAATTTTTCCATTAACCTCATTCTCACATAGGGTCAAGCGTGTGTGTGTGTGTGTGTTTGTTTGTGTCAAAAAGTGAATGGATCTATATGCAAAAGAGAAGCCTAACAAAAGCTAAAGGATCCCTGAGTTTTATAACAGAGCTGCTATTTTTGATGGCTACATGCTCTTTTTGCATGTGCTTAAGAAATGTATGTAATTTGCGTGTTTAGTTGAACACACTGCAAATTGAACAAAATTCAAAGCGACAGATGAAACAAGTGATACAGACAGAGTAAGAATAAAAAAGACTAAGAGAATGCCACAGTGGTAAGGATGCCTGAGTAGCTGAGCACATTAGGGACACAACATTAATAGCAAGTGTGTGACACAAGAAACATAAGCAGCTAATTCACTTTCACAGCCATTCATGACTTCTTGGATCCCCAAATTGCTATGCCTGCTGCGTATTATTGCACGTTTGTCAGAGGGATGTCACCCCACGCTCCCCAGGGTGTGCTTGATCTGACTCACCCCCACAGCCCTGGGAGCGCCTTTTCTCTCATGCAAAAAATCAGCACACAGTCGACCGATGAACTTTTGTAAGCTGCTACATATCAAGGGAAGCTGTGCTTATCCACTGACTCCAGCTAAGAAAATAATCTTGGTAATTTATTTGCAACTATTATTAGCGCACCGAGAGGCCAGCAGCACTGTAATAATGCGCTTTTGCTGATTTCTCTCCTCTTGCCACATGGCTTACATACATATTTAAGCTGCGTAGTTTGATTTTACAGCTTCATACGCTATTTAACAAGCTTCTAGTTTATTACAATAGTAAAAGGTTCCTGCACATCAACAATGCATTAAAGCTGCATATAGGAATATCCCAATCACCAACTAAAATCAAAGCTCCACCATCCAAAAGCTTATTGTTTGGAGTGAAATCCACGTTCCACTTCCTGCTCAGGTGCACACATAATGCAGATTTAATGCATCATTCTTTACTTATGCATAATACAGGAATCTATGATATAATATTTCTTAGATTCAGGTTGATGATAAAAAAAAAAACAGATGCTTTGTAGTGCCCACTATTGAAGCAAGATGCAGGAATATAAGTGCAAGTGGCATGTCTGCGCCAACACATCCAAGTTCCTCCAGGGTAGTGGATTCAAGCCAGGGTTTCTGTAGGAACTGGATTAAAAAGCTGTGACAATAAACCTCATAAAGAAAATAAATATGTTCATTTGTATTCAGGGGAAACTGTTAAAATTACATTACAACTATATCTCCCTCTGCACTTAATTCAAAGGAGCTAAATGTAGCTTCTAACATCCTGCTGTTTAGAATAGCTTCTAAATTGAGTCTCTCAAAATTGACTATTCCTGATATTTTGGTGGAAATGACTCAAAAGATGCATTAATTCCTCGTGCAGGTATTTTTATATGATTTTGTACGAGGGAGTGCAACCCAGTTCTTTTGCAAATAATTTTCTTTTCTAAACCTTTACTGAATGTCAGAGCTGATGTCAAAAAGCCCTGCGGTAACTCATATCATAAGCTTATATGTGGAACCAACAGCACAACATTGCAGGCTATTCATGGGTGCAGCATCTCATTCTCCCCAGTGAAATGAATTGATGCAGGGACTTTAAGTGTTAGCGTAACATTTGCAGGAAAGGCACGATGAATAATACACACGTACGCCAACACGCAATCCTGTAAATAACTGCACCCACAGAAAAACACACACATTTCATATAGAGACTGAGATGTCATGCAAAGACATATGTAGAGCCTGTATGTATATATGTATGTATGTATGCATAGAACAGGTATTCTGTTTTTGGACACATTATGAGAACCGAATTGTATACACACAGAAGAGAAAATAGGAGTGCACAAATCAGGCCTTAACTGCATGTGAAAGCTCAGCATGCCCATGTGTCTTTTCTGCCTGCAGACCAAACACAAGACGCTGGTGATGCAGAAGCAACTGGACAGCTGATACATGTATACACACACAACTCTGTCACACACACACACACACACACACACACACACACTACATTTCTTATTCTTTCTTTTCCTCTCCCCTCACTCATATTTTTTTCCTCTTCCCATCTTGGGCCTCTTTACTGACACAACATGATACCTAAGCTTCAAACTGAGTAAACAAAGGTGTGAGTGAGAGAAAGCTGGTAAGTTGGCGGAAAAAAAGAAAAAAGAGATTTTTTAAAAAGGGGGGGGGAAGCAAAACGAACACAACATTATGATCCAGCAAGACTTATTACAAAGCAATAAGAAAGAAAAAGTAAAGGTGAGAGGCAGTGGAGGATAAATGGTAATAGAGGATGAAGTCTACAAATTCTGTGGCCATTTGACCCCAAGAAACTCTAAGCTTAGCACCAGCCGCATGAATAAATAACCCTGGCATTCCTGTCTTACAGGAAAATAAAATCCTCTTCACATAAGCTTTCAGGTGGTACCGCTTGAAAAGATTTCTCATATTTACCGATATGCAGACAGAAGAGCAAAACACCTGCTTCACCTGCAGCACCCCTGTTTGAAATGCTGTCTCCTTTCAAATCTTTATCACAGCTTTGTAAATGGCATTCACAGTGCAAGTACACCTAAAATGTTCAGTGTGTAGCTGCAAAAGTAACCAACTATTTTCTACCAGGCTTGTCACATTAGCTTAAATCTGTGACTGTTTTTTTAATCTAAAAATTCTGCGAATTTCTAAGTCTGAAAACATTTGCCCAAATGTTATGTTCTCAACAAAAGGGTGGGGAGGAGGAAGGGAGGAATACTTATCATAAAGTATCTGACTAAAGAAAAAGTCAAACAAAGCAGACTCACAAATAAAACAGTATTTTAATAAATGGGAAATAGCTAGGCTATGCCAATCAAAGGCCTAAAACAAAAGCACAAAAAGGAAAAACATCTTGAAATGAAAAATTCTAAAAAGAAAAATACAAAAACGCTTCTTGCTTACAAGAGGACAAAGCCACTCACTGGTAGCTCAACACTGGCCCACACTTTGAGCTGGCAAACTTCTCACACCAGTTTTAAGCCAGTGCTGATTACTAAGTGGAAATTGGCTCCACAGGAAACAAGGGCTGGCACACGACTTAGAGAGAGTGCAGGATAACCCACACAGCCTGCTTGGGCTGTAACAGTGATTATATGTCAGTCATGCTTCCTTTCATAAGCCCCAATGGGCCAAGTATAAACATTAATATCATTATTTCATGTTTTAAGCAAAATTAGTTTTAATATTCATCACAAGCACAGCCTTCAAGAGTCCATTATATCCGTCTTTGAAATGTATATATCACAACTTATGGCCACTTTAGACCAGATAAGACGAGGTATTTTTGATGATAACGACAGCAAAACCATAAAAAATATCAGATGAAAAACATTAATGTCCAAGGAGTGATGAAGTACTCTGTGTACCTAGTTGTGTGTTAAATAGCTACTGTTAGGCAGGCACTCAGTAAACTTTGGCCACAGCTTTCGGAAATGTCCATATTCCATCACTTCCATCAGCTGGATCCAAGTCGACACGAGCACACACAGGGAAATGGAAACTATGACACTTGGAGACTATACCCATGCTATAGCCTTTTTAAAAGCTAATTCTTCTTGAAAATTTACATGATCTAAAGAAAGAGTTCCTATTTGACCTTCAGATACAGATGTACAGACAGCAATCATCATTTTATGACGATTGCTGTATGATGACACTGCAATATTGTCTATTATTATATTACCTTTTATAAATTCCTATGTGACTACTCACAGGTGAGGTCATGTATTTCTCACCTATGGAAGCAGTTCTATGATGAAAATTAGCACATTGAATTAAACGGTCACGTTAAGGTAGGAAGCTGTCAGCTATTGAATGACCTTACTGTGCAAAACTCGAACATCTCTTTCAACCATAAAAGGATTTAATGAGTGTGTCATCATTGTCACAAAACACCAGAATTTCCTTCAGGTTTCTCAGAACTAAAGTTGAAGTAAGACCATTCACACATTTATTTGGACTGCGTGAGACTGAAAACATCAAACTCAATACGATAGGCTTTTGTTGATGGGTTTCACACAGAGCCGTGCCTGCTACCATCAGAGGCCAGGTTCACAGCAAGCTTTCACACTGCCTACAAATCAACTTTCAAGAGTATTATTGTTAGAACATTTCTAAGCATTACTCCTACTCCTAACAGGAGTCTAGCACACAAGGCACACTTCTTTAAACACTGAATTCATAAAAGCAGTGCTGCCAGCTAAACATACTCATACTGATTTCCTTTTGAGAACAATCCCTCTGCATCCAAGATGCTGATATGTAGATATCCTATTAACAAATACAAACACACATATTTAAAATCCTCTGTTTGATCCCAGCTAAAAATCAACGGTTGTTCCAAAATGCAAAGATCATAGAGAGCTTAGTAAGTAATCTGCTTTCAGTCGTTCAGCAACGCTCAAGACTTAGATCAATGACTCCGAGTACCTATGCTGTTGCTTGAAGGTGTGTTTGAAAAAGAGTGAAAATAACATACATTTTATACACCTGTGTTGTCACCCACAGTGCTTGAATGCCCTGTGCTGGAACTAATGCCTGAATTCCATTGGGAGAACGCCTTTTGGGCTCCTGATATAATAGCCGGTGAAACTGATTCGACTTGATCCTAATTGCTAAAGCCAATGCTTGCTATCATACCACTGCCTAATTTTTTGGATACCTGCTAAAAGCAGTACCTGAGTTTGGATTGTGGGTTCAGGGCTGAGAAGCCCAGACTTCCCACCTCTTTAACCTGATGAAGTCAACAGAACGACACAACGACACAGCATAAAGCATCATGTCAGTTTTCATAATAAAAGAACACATGTAGACCAAACCCTTATCTTCTGAACTGCACTCAGTTGCTAGCTGGCAAGACAAGTTGTAAACAAAAACTGTAACGGAGTGTAATGGGCGTGGGAGCTTCCTTCTTTAACAATTATTCAGAATTAAGAGAGATGAGTTACGTCTTCACAGAGCTTGCAAATGTCCAAAACTTTCAGTAAGTGTGGCCCTCCTTGAGTTGAAGAATATTTGTGAGCCTCACAAAGTTAAAAATATACGTGTTCGTCTCAGAACCAAATATTTCTCTCTAAAATTTTCTCACTTCACAAATGATTTTCTGCTGGTTTTTTCCTGACATGATCGTTTCCATTTCTGGCTCGCTGTTTGTTTCTCTCTGTCTGTTCTGTCTGCTGATCTTTTTCCAGGCAACCTATTTGATCCCGTCTAGTGTTCATCATACCTCTGAGGATATGTCCTCTCTTGTGTGCCTTGTTCTAGTACTGTCTTATAGACCTAGCTTCAAAAACACAATTCATCATACAGCAACAGAATAGGATGCTGTACAACAAAGAAAATGAAAATCATTCCAGTGTGTATGTATCTCTACCCTTCATCTGTGTGATCCACAGAGCTGCCGGCCATCTCAGATACAGAATTAAACCTCAGACATGATTGCTATTCAGGGAGGTAGTTTGTGGAGAAAATTGACTGGGTTTAATCCTCGTCTGCAAGCCTGGCCTTTGGCAAGGTAAAATAAGATGAGAGTTTCTGCTTGTTTAGATGTTGATGGATGAATAGTAATTAAAACCTTACCACACATGAATAACAAACAGTGGTAAGCAGGACTGAGTAGTGTGAATGGTTTAAGGTTGGATGCGGGAATTGCCTTGCGGGAGTAAGGGTGGGTGTATAGTTGGCATTGAGAGGTTACTGTACATCTTTGAGGCTGACACATGCAACTGCACAATAGGTGAGGTCATAGCTTATGTAATCCTCCTGAAATATGAAACTTAACACCAGCAAGTGAAGATATGTAGATAAGTTATGGTTCTCCCACAATTTCCTGGTTATTTCTAAGATCGCTGATACTGAAACAGTGTGGCTCAGTTTAGATTACTCGTTTTCAGTAACACATGTGACTAGGCAAACTCCAGAGCACGAACAGTATATCTGGATTTTGAAACCATGTCAAAAAAAGACTCTAAACACTGTGCGGTGAAGAACTGTGTTTCTAGCTAGTCTGAGTTACACCCAATAGTTTTGTTCAGTATCATCAATTGTCATTGTTTTGGAAAAAAAAAAATATAAATCCAACCAGATTTGAAAAGTGAATACGTGGGCATGGAACAAGAGTGGCTTTAGTGAGGACCTCGCCTTTTTAAATACCACCTCCACCCACCTACCGCCTTTTTGTTTATGTACCTCTGATGCAGGTGTTTGTTGATCTAAAATGCCAGGAATAACCCTGGAGCAGCTTATATAAAGAATCCAGATATAAGCCTGATAAGAATCATAAAATCGAAATATCTGTTTCAAATTTGAATAAATGTAGACTTTTAAACAAGAGGAGAAGCTGCTAGCAGAGAACACCATCACCACTGGAGACATTCTTATTATTATATATAGTGTATTCCAATCAGCAATCAGCTTTTGATTTTTCATTACAACTGCTAACATTTCCACTCCTTTTACTCCCCTCCCAGTTGTTAGAAATTACAAATATAGAAGTCCTTTTCTTTCTTTCTTTTTTTTAATGCAGAGTGAGCCAATCCACTTGCTGCCCACTTTCTGCATCTACAGCAAAATTCCACTTACAGCTACTTGACATCTAGAATAAACTAACAATTATGATTGTCATCATGTGTAAGATGCAATTACTTCATAGGCTAAAAGCTCTTAAATGCTTTGATTTCAGCCATATTTACAGGGGGGTAGTATAAGTTTACAACACTTCAGCACTTGAATCTGATGTTGTACTGAAAATAAACGCCTGTAGATGACAGATGATCGTCAGATAGAGTTACATCAGAGCTTACCTGGTTGGAGTACCGCATACTGACATTGCGCTGGTCCTGTCGTGGCACATAGCGATGAATTGGATCAATATCTTTGGGACTGATCAGCTCATCCACTGAAAAGTGAATGTACACAAACATACCACAAAAGGTAGATATGAATACCATTAAAATGTAGGGAATACTGTGGGATACTGACGCACGACTATTGACAAGTAACTAAGTGTAAACGCATAAAGACTTAATGAAAACAAACCCCACATAAACACTTGGTCCTTGGATTATTGTGAGACACGTATTAAGCTACAGTTACAAAAAATAATTCATAATGAAAAACTATTGAAAACATATTAGTTTTAAGTTAATCGTGAACTTGCAGATTAATGTCAGAGTACAGTGAATGAATGCATCCATTCAAGTCGACATACTAAGCACACAGACGCACAGACATACCCAGTAGCTTGGCAATGTTGTACAGGGCCTGACCCCACAGGAAGACTTTCCCATCACGGCCAGAGTTGCTAGGGAAACGCTTCTGGCTCCCATGCTTGTTCTGCTCCGCCTCCACAAAGTCAGCCGGTACATAGTAGTACTTGGGGATTATAGCGTGGCCTGGCATGAGAGACGAGAAATGTAAGCTCTATGTGCATAAGACTAAGCAAAAATAATCTTTACTTTTTACATAGTACAAAAACTATGTACTTCAGTAACTTTGCACTGGTGGCACACAGGGATAATAGCAACAAATCATACAGCAGTACAGATGCTGAGTTTAACCTTTGAACCACTGTTGTACTTAAGATCACCTTTACATCTTAGCATGTTTAAACACATGACTCTTATGCAGTTTCTACTGAAGCCTTTGTGTGTACCTGGACTTTAATAAAAAACCTGGTATTTGAATTTAGATGGACTAGAAACAATTTGGGGTTCATTATCTTGCCTGTGGACACTTTGCAGACTGGAGGAGCCTGGATTTAAACTACCAACCTTCCAACTGGTGGACAACCAGCTGTAACTCCTGAGGCACAGCTGAGATATAGGCAAATAACTTTAAAGCGTATTTTTCAATTTGTTCCCAAACTAAGTTTTATTTTATTTTGTTATTATTAAAAAAACAAATAAATAAATAAATAAAATCAGATAATTATAAATGGCTACGTGAGACACCCCTGTACTTTTAGCTTAATTCAAAAACTTGGCTAATGCTACTAAAAATTCTCTTTAGCAGTATGGGGCTTACCATGTTAACCATCTAAGTTTAGCACTTTAGCAGGATATTTCACACATAGTGGTTGCAACTGGACCTACAGCTAAGAACACTAAATCTTTTTGTGCCCAGTGTAGATGTCAGTGAAACTGTTGGGAAGACAGCGTTGGAGAAACGTGAACATTTTATTTGTACTGTATAATCTGCAGATTCTGACAGAAATCTGCAACTATCCTTTGAAGCACTGCTCCTCTCTAAAACAGCAATAAGGATCATTATTAGGCCATATCTAAATAACAAAATAACTTTATAACTTAAAGCAAAATTGGGAAACGTAAAGTCCGAAACAAGTCTTTATATTAACGGCCATCAGTCAAACAATACTGTCTGGTCTGGGTCTAAACAGAGCGCGTTGTGTGTGACGTCTTCTTTTGCGCATGCGGGCCGCTTTGAGGGTTCACACTAGAGCGCGTTTGCTGTCACATTTTATTTGTAGACAAGCAGACAAAAAAAATCAGATTTGATCAAAAAAATCGGAATTGAGCATTAAGACCTGCAGTGTATAATATAAATACTAATACTAAATAAATAATATAAATGCTTACTTCAAGGCTAGCACAACTGTAGTTGAGGACCCCCACCACCGTCCTCACTCACTCATCACAATATATTAGCATGTCTTCAATAGCTGAACCCTGCATGTGCTTTATGTATTATCAAAACAATAGGAGCCCCTGACTCCTGGGAGGTCAGGCAAACCAGCAAAAGAAGATACAATAGCAGCTTCTGACAGTACAAAATCCATTGGTGGATTTACACTTTTAATAAGTATTTAACAGTAAAACAGAAAACACTCCCTTTGTGTTCTCCTCTAAAACCCAGCCAATTAACTTCAGGAGTTTTGTTAATTTATACAGAACCAGTACAAAGAGCTCTGCAGAGACATTCAGGGTAACTTAAGTCAGCTCTGTTTCACATCATTATCCTTTCTGCACTCCAATTATTTCAATTTCTTTTATGAATAGATGAATAGAAACACCCAGCTCTTGACATCCTCATCATTTAACTGTGTCCTCTCACATCAATGTGTACCGGTGAATGTATGAGCCAGGCTCTTTTGCTCATAGGGAAGGTTGAGTTCACTTGGATGTATCACCCCTGTGAACCTTGGTATGTGGTGTATGAATATGTAAAACTGATTTAATAAGAGAAAGTTTGTCGCTGCCAGAAGGGGAGAGAACAGAATCAAAAGTATTAAAAAGAACTATATTGACAGGCCAGATGAGATAATATTATATATGTTTCTGGTCAGGAGTTCACGGTTTTCCTCATTCAGCAGTCACTGCATGTGTGTGGGTGCATGATGGCTTTTATGTGGTTACTCACCCTCATAAGACTGAAAGATGATGGGTTCAAGGAGTTCCTGGTATTCTTTGACCTGGGCCTTATTTCCTCTGAAGACCCCTACCACACACACACACACACACACACACACACACACACACACACACACACACACACACACACACACACTATAAAACATTGAAAATGCTTTTTCACATCTAACTGTTAACTGCATCAGTCAGGCAAAGTGACCCTAATAAAATAGTTTTACAATACTGGAAAAATGGTGAGGCACTGTCAATAAAAATCTTCCTAGGTATACAAGATTTTTTTAAGAGCATTTCATTGTAGAGGCTTGTTGGTTATTGATGTATCCGTCTGGATCAGTTTAACTGCCTTTTTTCTTTTGAGCAGAGCCAATAAAGATGAATAGCTTCATATAGAGCAACAGGCCCTGCAGGTTGTCTGTTAGTCTTAAGAAAAATCTGTGGCATATAAAGAGGCAAAGGGGCTATTAGATTTTTTTTTTTTTTAAAAAGGAAGAAAGAAATGCTTAGGAAAAACTAGAGTCTTTCATTTATTTCTGACCATTTACTTTGGGTCACTAACAAATAAAAAAAAAAAAAAAAAAAAAAAAAAAAAAAAAGAAGGTCACATAATTTAAAAGTGTGTATCCATGTCCTCTAAAACCAGAGAAAAACGTAATTTCCTGTAAAACGCTATAAGTCTGTCTTATACCATGGCAATGACCCACTTGAGGCACCATAACAGCAGCAATGGATAGAACAAGGCTTACCGTCAATCATCATGTAGATGAAAAATATGGGAAACTCGCACTCGATCCCATCAAAAAGCTGGAGGAAGACAGAGAGAGGAGGAGAGGGGAGGAATTATTGCTTTTTCGTTTCACAAAGAGAAGAAAGGCGCAGGAGCTTTAAAGCTGAATTTGAGCAGCACTGAATATGGAACAGTATGGCACAGAGAAAAAATATAAAGGATGTGACATTCTGAATGAAACCTGTCAGTATAGAGAGAAATATTACTGATCCTTTACAAGGTCATTTTTTTTCTAATTCAAAAACTTGGCTGTTTGTTTTGAGGAGGACATCTAGAGGTGTGAAAGTTTAGTATGTTTACGATAGACAGACACATAGATGGAAAAACACAGAGAAAGTCGGAGTTTAGTTTTACTGAGGACTCAGTGTCACTTCTCTATCACTGAATGATCAAAATCTTGGCTTTCAGTCTTTTACAGCCTAACATGAAATAAGGTATTATTTGTAACCTAGCAACAACAAACACTTAAGAGCAGCGCTCAGAAAATGACACTGTGGCAAAAAACACTGCCATGTTGCCTGTGAACTCAGACCTTCAATATCAAAGATTTGTCAGATTTCACTCAGTATAACAAAGACAAGAGAATTACAATGTATGCTTAACAATATAAATACCTACTCGCTGTGTGCTTAAGTTAAAAAAAAAAAAGACATTGGTGCTTAGGCTGCTGCCCCCGCGACCCGGCCTCGGATAAAGCGGATGAGGATGGATGGATGTTGCCTTTTAGTTCTGGTCCAGTTCTTCTTGACATTTTAGAATGTGAGGTTCACAGTAGTTTTATATAACCTAAAGTTGAAAGTATAAAGTCCAAACAAAAATCCAATCAATAAACTATACCACGTGTTACAAATGGGACTGCAAGCTATCATACATAATTAGTCAGGCCACAAATAAGCTTCAATATACCCTTTAAGGTATTTATTCAAGTTTCTGAAAGCTTGTTAGAGGCATGTTCTTCCAAAACATTTTCGTTTTTGGATGTTTTAATGATGGTGGTGGAGACTGATCTGGTGACTGTGAAGGCCATAACGCGTGATACTCAAATTCATCGTAGTTCAATGACCACTCCCATCATGACAGAAGCGCTCCATCACAGAAGAAAGGTGATTTTGCAGTGACCCTTCCCTCTAAAAGGTCAAGTGAAGCCAAAATGCATCAGCACAATGTCACCACAGCATAACTGAGCCACCTGATCCCACCACAATAGTTGACCAAGTGTTAAGGGTTTTGCCTCTAATCCTATAATTTCTTTTAATTCAAACTATTTATAAATATGGGAGCTTTGGCTCACATTAAATACATGAATTTTATAGTAGATAGTTCTGCTTGTGTTTTCATACTAAATCACAAATCAGAATCCTTTGACTGATTCACTTTCTCACGCCAGACATGCAGCAGATTGCTTGGTTGTGGTCCAGCTGTTTAGTGTGCAACAAAGTTTGATTGACAGCTCTCATGTTGCCTGGAACAGACCAACCCAAGTCATTTCAGTAAGATGTTCGGCTTCCTTTAGCCTCCAAAACAACTTCAAAACCCTCGGCACACATTTGTCTAATTTAAGATGAACATAATTTTTTCTAAAAGATTAACTCAGTTGCTGTTTTGACAAATCCAGTGCAAAATGTAACCCATGCCTCTTCCCACAAGTAAGAACTAGTGACTTTGTAGGCCATGGCATATGATTTCTATCATTTTTTTATACTTATCAAACCATTCAGTGTTTTTCCCCTCCTTGCTTCCCCTTATTTGGCCAATTTATTCAGTTTTTTTTTTTTAAATTTAATTAAACCTGTCAGCTCATAAACACATTGCTGTCAAATGAATGTGAATAAATCAAAAGCACCAAGTGGCAGCAGCTAGACAAAAGTTCCCCAAATAAACACTTGAATTCACACCATCACTTCCTGGATTTTTCTCTGAATCTTGCACACTTCATCTACCGTATTTGCACTGTATCTTACACAAGCACCC
The DNA here is from genome assembly GCF_900408965.1 of Simochromis diagramma. Classification (NCBI taxonomy): domain Eukaryota; kingdom Metazoa; phylum Chordata; class Actinopteri; order Cichliformes; family Cichlidae; genus Simochromis; species Simochromis diagramma. Next base: position 5,296,573 of record NW_024387414.1, read on the forward strand.
ATGCACAAACAAACGAACAAAAATCTTAAGCCATTCAATTACAAGTCACACTTACAATAGACAATAAAGCTAAGCAGACAATCATTCACTCTAGTAATTCAGTGCTTAATTAAAGAGGATCAACTCAAAACACTGTCCCTACACAATAACCCACCTTTAGTCACCAAATTTGGAAAAACACTAAAAATAATAAAGGTCAGTGTATAAAAAGATCAAACAATCTGCAGAATTTTATTAGCCTCTTAAACAAATCCATCGATACAAAATGCATGTGTGCATATGTCCGTGTGTGTGTGTCTGCATTTTAGTCCCTCTATCTATAAAAGTAATTAGTTCTGACTATCTTTGTACCTTATCTTTTTCAATAATCTCTGCGCTGATGGAAGATAACAGAGACATCCTAATGCAAAAACAAATGCCTGGCTGAGCTGGCACACATGCTCGTACAAACACACTTAGAAGGTGCTTTTCACTGAGCGGATACTCATGTCTGTATTAATGTGCTTCTTTAAATGTCGGCACTCTGTGATTATGTAGATCTGCAGGTCTCGAGGTGTATATTTCACCAAAGACGGGAAGCAATAGCAGCGATCAGGTGGGTTATAGAGAGGAAGGAAAAAAGAAAGGCAAGTGCATAAAGAGATAGAGAAGCAGGGGAGGGGTGTATTTGGTGGCGGGGGGGGGAGAGAGTACGAGAGAACAGGAGAGCTGAGGCAGTCACCCAGTGAGGCCTGTGCCTTTTGGCCCGTTGAGGCTGTAAACAGACAGGGATCCCTGGTGTTTTGTGCTTGAGCAGCTCGACTGATTGGTAAAACTGTCTATCACACAGGCTGCTGCCGCTGCTCTCTGTCAATGGTAAACAGACAGGGAGCACAGACGTCTGCCCTGCTGTGAATTCTCTCTTAAACACCAACAACAACTTTAGTCAATGTCTTCTGCAGGGGAACCCGGCCTACCTGTGATTTCTTTCCTCCAGATAAAACGCAAACTGTGTCAGACACACTCAAAGCATTTCATTTTGTTGTGAGGTGGCTTATGACTCAAAAGAGGTAACATTTTACTCGCGGTATTGCTTTTCGACTATATTTGTAACACTATTAATCAGCGAGGATTCTGAAACTGGCAAATCACTTTTTTTTAATTCATTAATAAAAAAAAATTAATGAATTAAAAAAAATAATTGGGTTTTTACATTATGAAACGTTAACTGGCCAGAGTGTCTTCCACAATAAATCTGACTGCCTGCTGGTCGAACTAAGGGCAGGACGGAGCCTGAAGGAACTGAGGCATTAAACATTGTTTGATAATTCTTAGAGTCTTTAGAGTCTTTGTATCCTATTAGCCGCAGGATTAAACAAAGCTCATTTCAAAGTGGTTCAGAGTTGGAGCCCCATGAGTGCCCACTCTGACATATCAAGCAAGCACTTCCATCATCAGTGCCTTTTTAAATCTTTTTTTTCTCAGCCTCACCTTTCAGACAGAAAAGTCACCTTTTGTCACTACAAAGTGATAACTATCCTTTTTAATGAATCATGAATGTAATTAAGGAATCATATTACTGTCAGGTGACTCTTTGATTACATACAACCCTACTAGGTACAACTGATTAGGCCTTTTGAAACAGTCAGTTAGTGTTTCACTGCCAAACAGAAACTCCAGCATCTGTCTAAACTCACAGATCTCTGCTTTCTTACTTAATGCCTCTCTGAGCTCATTAATTCTAGCAGGCTAGCTCTCCAGGTAAAGTAATGATTTGTTTAGTATTAAGAGTCCAGCCTGCGATTCACTCATGATATGCTTCTAAAGTGACTGCACTGTCATTTGGCCAGGATCACAGGGAATTCACTAAAGGACAATGAATGCCCGGTCATTCACATAGGTGTATATGCATGAGCATACACACTGATAAGGAACAACTCAGCTGCATACCCAGCGCACCCACACACATGTATGCTAAGATTTAGGGTGAAATACCTGGGGGATTAGGATGCGTGGAATGGGAGAGGCTAAGTCGCAGGCAGATCTCTTAGCATTATCATAAAAGGATGAAACCTTTGGAGGATTATGAATTTCGAAAACTTTTGAAATGTCAAGCACTTTCAAGCTGAACTTTTCCACATGTTATGCATTGCTAGCTGTGCTTGTGGTTACTGGCAATTGAGTTCAACTCAGTTATATAAAACCTATATTTTACACGCACGCACACATACCCTCGTCATTTTGTTCAGCTGCTAAATTGCTCACTAATGAAAATAGTTAATCAGCCAATCACATGGCAGTAATGCAACACACTTAGGCATCCTGCAGCTCAAACTGAGCATCTGTATGGGGAAGAATGGTGATTTAAGTGATTCTGAACATGGCATGGTTTTTGGTGCCAGATGGGCTGGCCTAAGACTTTCAGAAACTGCTGATCTACATCTCCATGACTTACAAAGAGTGTTCCAAAAAGAGAAGAAATATTGCATATACATCAGTTCTCTGGGGGGGGAAAATGCCTTGCTGATGCCAGAAGTCTGAGGTGAATGACCAAACTAATTAGAGCTAACAATAAGACAACGGTAACTCAATTGCTTGTTATAGTCAAGGTATGCACCTTAAGGTTCAATTCAAACTGGACTGGCTCACCAAGATGTTTCCAGCACTTTACCAACAAAGAGGTAAGATAGTTCTGAAGCAGCAAAGTGTACCTAATAAAGTATCATCCTTTAATTCTGTGAATAATTAGCTGCTATGGAACATGTGAGGCAGATTAAACAGAGGTGATAAGAACAGCGCAGACAATTTTAAAAGAGATAAAAATAATAGAAAGGAGGTAAAACGAAAAAAGCAAAAGCAAAAACAGATTAGGAATAACAAAAGAGAAAATTACTAAAGAAAATACTCAACAAGAATCACAAACCATGACAAAAGGACTAGAAGTGTAGCTGTCAGCACACTGAACCACAATATATTTATTCGATGTCTAAAAATTCTAAAATGTCACTGCTCGTAAATCTCTAACTGATCATTTTCTTTAATGGAAAGTCGGGTTAATTTTTTTAAAATCCATTTACTAGATTTGAAGCATATTATTCACAGATATAATTTTTATTTCAACTGCTACGCTAATGACCATCTTATTAAAACCTGGGACAACAAGAAACATTTTGGATCACATTATCTTCTTTAGGAATATAGCCCATAATTTCTTTTTTGCATTGGCAAAATACAAATGAGCTATTTAAAATGAAACAAAAACTGCGGCTTTAATCCAAAGAAGAACAGAATGTAGAGAGAAAACACGAGTACAAACCTTCATTTCAGCAGGTTTGTAGTAGCGGCGATTCTTGTCTTCGTTTGCGGTGCGGTAGCCGTCACGGAGGAAACGTTTGAAGCCATATTTGCCACGGAGCTTGCGGACAATCTTGTCAAGTGTCTGAGTGTAAAGAGCATCATCATCAACGGCAAACGCAGGATAGCTGATGGTTGGAAGTAAAGCTGCATCTGTGTTCTGCCGGAGACAAACAAACAAAAAAAAAAAAAAAGATTTACAACAATTATGAACTACGTGAAAAGTTTTTGCCACATTTGCTATATATAATATATATTTCCAGGCTGATATTTTTACTTCATTTTTTAAAATATATATATATTTTTAGCTACATTTAGTGTTTGTGTAAAAATCCACTGGCATTTTAGGTCAGAGAAATATTTTGAAAATTCCACAAGGACCAAAACTTTTCCCAATGACTGCATCTCACAGTCACTTTGCATAACTTCTGAGTATAAAATGAGGGAAGCCAATAAGATAATTTATTGTACATCTATATATTCTACAGAAAGATTTATTAAACATGCGTGAATGCCCATAGTATGTTTAGGAGTGAAAGTGTCGGTTTATAAATAAAACACTACAACACTGACTACATTTACACACAGGCTATGGTTAGGAACGAATCTTGTTATCAGGCTTGACAAACCACTGTGACTGAGCATCTAATAGTCCCATTTTATTGTTTGGTTTACTCTATTAAGCAAGGGAAATGAAATCTATCAGGGCATAGCTTCACTGCAAACAGCTATGAATATTTAAAGTTTATTAATAGACGGCAGATTCCAAAAATCAAAGCCTTTCCATATCCTGTCTGAGCACTGGAATCTATAAAATAACTGCAGGGACAAGCGCTCTGACATGGACGTGGCTATGAACGCTTAAGGACCAGATTTCTGTTCTGTTTTGATTTCTGCTGCTCTCCTTTGTAGCGCGTTTCTTTTTTATACTTTGCACATATCTCTGCAGCTCACAGAGGAGCCAGGTGTAGCTCTGTCTAGTCCTATTCATTTATATTCTTCAACTTCTTGTTACAACCCTAATCTACATGGTAACATCCTCAGCAGCTACAGCTGAGAAATCATATCAGCTTGCAACACACTCTGTGCAGGTATTGAATGTGTCTAGAATTGAATACTAAATTTCAATCTTTTGACATATTACATGACATAGTGATAATATATTGATGTTTTGCATATCTTGACACAATCCTGACAATTGTTGGTGTCTCCTGCACTCCTTCAGACTTCTTAATGTCAGTCTCCTATGTCTATAATGCCATTGCTGATCGTCTAATTACACTAATTTCCTCCCAGGCTGTTGGTGACTAGACAATTCTGGCTTACAAGTTCGACACACACACACACACGCACACACAGACACACAGCTGTAATGATTTAAGTGCCTGCGAGTGTTGGCAAGTAGGAAAGATTTTCCTCACGCTTTCTTCTTTGAGCTTTACCTCCCTGCATCTCTATATCCAGCTCTTACTTTTGCCATTTCTTGTCAGTGGTGTACGATCAAGAGCTCAGGTACGGGCAGTGTAATGACTGCACCGTGAGGAACATACATTGTTGAATTGATATCTACTGACACACTGACATGAGTGCGTGGTCTGTTTGATGTGTGTAATTAACCTTATCTGACATATGCGTGACAAGCTACTATTTTGTAGAGCCTATGCATACAAGCTGCTTCTCTACACCGTAAAAGAGCGTTGGGGGAAACGTTTGCGTCATGCTGTGAAACTGTGGATATTTTTCTAAGAACAAAGAGATCAGCTCACAGACAAAATGCAACATTTAAACGATATTTTAATATTTATTCTAGTTCTAATATGATCAATTTAGACAAAATAACAAAAAGGAAATAAAAATAAGATTCTTGATTTTTGAATAAACTATTTTAAAAGATTGTTGCATTTTAGAGCAAAACGAAAGGTTACTTGATCACTGTTTTAACGATCACTGCAAGGCGGATATCATAAAAATACTGTGGGAGTGCAGCACTGCGAAGCTTTCTCTCTCTCTCTCTTTTTTTTTTGCTCTGACTGCACATTCCTGTATGCTGGTTCAACATTTCTCTACAATAGTTAATAGTTTAAATATTTTAAAAATTGAGCAAATGCAAAGTGCTCACTGTGCTGGACTGACATTGTCATCCCAAGACCATGTACCAATTTGTCATAAGCCTTCAGTGAAATTCAGTTTACTGAGTTTGATTCAATTTGCAAGAACAGACACCTCAGAGCACTTCATATTGTAAGGTAAAAACTAATTAGAGTGAGAACTACAACAATCAGACGATCCCCTATGAAGCAAGCAATGGTGGGAAGAAAGAACCCCCCTCTTTCTCTGGAAGAGACTTCCAGCAGAACCAGGGTAAGGGTTTAGGGGTGAGGTAAAAGAGAAGAGAAAAAAGGAGAGAAAAGAGAAACAAGAATGAAATGCATAATGAAGAAGAAATAACTAAGAAATGGTTACCAGAGAGAATCCTGACTACAACCCCAAGCTTTATCAAACAGAAACGTATTAAGCCTAATTGTAGAAGTATGAGGGTGCCAGTATCTCAACTCCAAACTGTGAGCTGGTTCCACAGAAAGCGGGGATTGATAGTTGAAAGCACTGACTTAAGTTCATTCTACGTTTGGAAACTCTAGGAACCACGGAAAAGCCTGCACTCTGAGAGTGAATGGCTCCACAAGATGTTTAAGATATGAAGCTGATAATATTTTGCAAATTTTAGAAGAAAAGTGCTCTATTGCACATATTGCTTTGTGTCGTTTCTGCCTTTTGTTACTTGTAAAATCTGTATGCTTTTCTTTGTTTTATTAAAATTATTTAGAAGATGCACACAGTCAATAGATTGATTGATGTACTCACATGGGAGCGAGACTCTCTGGGTAGTAGAGAGCAAAGGGTTTGCCTGTTCCTGTTGTGAGCATCCAGATCCACAAATATCACAGACCATGAGCAGCCCTGCGGCATAAAAGAAAAGCATTCAATTTACAGCTCAACAATTTGTGCTTCACAGTAACATATAGCTCTATACGTGCAAAACGACAAACATACACAAAGTCCTCCATTTGTCCAAAGAAATAAAAATAAATAAATAAATATGGAAATGCTTAAAATTATTTGGCTTCAAAGCCTCCGGTATTACACCTCCACACATCAAAACACTGTTTTGCTGTAAAACCAGGCAGATATATTTGGATTGCTCATGTTATTGAAGTGCAGTGTGGGAGTGCTTAAACAACAGCTAGTCATCCGATCACTTTAAAAGTCTCGCTGTACAAAAATGAAGCACTACTACCACGATGCAGTTTGTCCATCCAGAGCACTTAAACACTTCCACGAGAGGAAGGGGGGGAACATTTTGTGCTTTTTACTCAGTAAGGGAAGCAATCAAACCATTTTTCAGGTTCTAAAAAAAAAAAACAAAAAAAAAAAAAAACAAAACAGTCCACTGCACTTCATCCATCCATCAGCAGTGCTTATATGAAACCAAGTGGGCAATTCCCCCAAACTGCTAAGCAGTTTCTAATGCAAGTCAGATGCATTATGTATGAATATTGCCAATGTCGCGTTTTTTATTTCTAAAAAAAAAAAAAAGAAAGAAAGAAAAAAAACACATCTGGTCAGGGCTTTTAGTCAAATCAGCAAGCTTTCCTCTAGAAATTTACATAGTGCACACATAGTGAATTGCTAGCCACCAGTGTAGACAGCTGTGTGACAAGTTAGTGAAAAAACCCACATAAGAAAACAGAGTGTTAGAAAAGCAACGTATAAAAACACTAACCCCCAAAGCAAGCATGTAAAATGAGTGTTTTTGCCTTTTAGATTTGAGCCATTTTGTCTTCTTTTATTTAGTCACATTTTTTAAGCAGAAGCAGACAGTCCAACCAGCTTATCGTGCTTTAACTACTACATTTTTCTATTTACTTCTTTTACAAAAAATAAAAAATAAGTTTGAATATGCACTGTATATTTGTAGCATAATATCTCTTCCAACAGAACTAAGCAATAAAAAAAAAAAAAACTAGGCAATGAGTTAAGATAAGACATAATCTGTAGAATACTCTCAGTGCAACAGCTCAACCCTTTTTGAGCAGTGGATGCTGTTTTAAGGTTTTCTTCAAACAATCTTTGATTTTAGAAAACTAAGCACTGCTTGTTCCTTGTGCATCTATCACTATGCATCCTCATGAGTGATCTGAAGTAAAAAAAAAAAAAAAAGTTGACTATAACCTGCAGTCTTTGATAGTCTTTGAAGGCAAATATCTGTCAATATAAATTATTTTCAGGTTTTTCTCAATACAACCATCCTTCCACCTACTGTGAGGATTTGGCTCACGCCTCTCAAAAAAACCACTGATGTCATTGGGTTTTTTTATGGTCTGCTATGAACATTGATTGAATGTCAATTATTTAAAGCCCATTTTTTAAAGACACTATAATGATTTACTTTGAACTTTAACTTGAAACCACTTTCTATGCACTGATATATGTATGAAATACATTTAATTTACAGAAATATATTAAACTGGACTTTGTTAGGCATGTGCTTGGCTCTGCTTTATCCCTGCTCTTGACACGGTGTGAATTAGGTGACAGTCCCTTGAGAGAAACTAGAATGTGTTGGGATTTGATTGTAGAGCCGTGTGTAAACAGCACTGTGAATTTAAAGACCGGCTTTAAAGTTGAAGGATCCTCCTCATGTGAGATCAATTTTATCCGCCCAGTTCAATTTGTCACACCGAGAGGCTTCTATCATGCGTTCAGTGTGACTTTGAGGGGGCTGTGGTGAGGGGTCGGGTGTGACTTTTCCAAAACTGAAGGATGCGTGTCTGTCCATGTAATACAAAGGCTAACTGTGATATACAGCCACAAGAGTGTGCAAAAGTATGATAGAAGAGTTAAGAGTGTACTGAATGTTCCGGTTTAGGGCGTCGAGGGGAAGGAGCTACATTTGGTGCTTGAGGGATGAGCGTCAGCTGGGACATCAAGATTGATAGAGATCATTAATAAGCAACTGGAAAGCTTGTAGCATTCCCACAAAGGGGCACGAGACCGGCAGAGACAGGCACACTCATTCTCTCACATGTACAGAAGCCCCATACAGCATGGACCATAAAGCAGCCACCTCTATAAATTGATTCTTTCAACAAGCTTGAGCTCAATGACAAAATCCATTTTCAGGCACAGTTAAATCCTTTATTTTGCAGATGTTCAGAAGAGAAACACAAACAGCAACTTTACGGTCATACCCGACAGCCACATACGATGAGAAGATAAAGAGTCTAAGCTTAAATGGAGAGAACTGCCACACAAACCATTCTGGGCAAATACCCGAGTGAAGAAAATAAGAAGAAAAGATAATAAGAGAGGAAGCTTGCTAAGTGGAAGGCTTCATTTTCCAATCCATTAGCAGGTATAATGAATGTCTCTGTTTTCTTCTCCTAAAAAAATTAAATAAATAAATAAGAAACATATCCACTAATGGACTTTGCACACAGAAAAACAGCCTCTGAAATTTGGAGGGAAACCTGATTCAACTGTGGCCATCGATCATAGTCTGTAGAAGCACAAACAATTTGCTGAGACAAACACAAACATGCACAAACATACTTTCCTGATCAATCGTCCACTCAGAGAAGCAATCTTGCTACAGTGACAGCGGCACTAATTACACTGATGCTGTCTACCTGTAAATAAACTGCAGTTTTCTACTATTCAGGCTGGTCATCGGGGTGACATTGCACCCAGCTAGGATACCTTCTTGATGTACAGAGGAGATTTGAATGGGCTATAATGCAGTCTACTACCTGGTGGCACAGTTAAACAGGAGACAAATCAATGTGAGTTCGGAAGAGGTGGCAAAGTATAAGAAGTCAGGGAATCAAATACCTGGTTTCCAAACAGGTTGAATCCATTGATGGCCTCCAGTGCAGCTTTAGCAAGGCCCACAGAGCTGAAAAGAAAAGAAACTGCAAACTTTCACCAAAACATACAATAAGCAAGCATAATTCAATCTAACATTGATCAGTTTAAGAATATATTATTTTTCATTATTAAGAAAGCAGAAAAAAATGATGCAACGTGAACCAAATGTGTTTTGAAAATGTCAAAAGTCCCCAAGGTTCACCAGAAAGCCTTCTGAATCACATTTGAATCTTAAATGGCTATCTGTTAGGATTCAATAAAGCTGAAGGCTCCTGAGATTGTGGTCTACTTTCGATAATGGATGATGGAGAGGAGAGAAAAAAAAAAAACCATAGTGCATTTCACAGTGGCTGGCTACTGTGATTGCAATGCAGCCTAAATGTGAATCAATTTTACTGTCATTTTGTTTCCCTTTCTACCCTACCAAGATTTCCCTAGAAAAGAACAGAGAGGAGAAAGGGAAAAAATGCAGGAAACTTGCCACTGACTGGTGGTAGATGTGCTGACATATTAAAAAGCATTAGTACAGATGATGGGAGGCTAATTTAGCCTCTAAAAGAGTTCTGCTGAAAGTAGTTTTGTGTAACACACAGAGATACACAAACACGCGCAAACTGACAGCAGTGGTCAGAAATCCTGACAGTACCTCACATGTACATAGAATGCTTTAAAGCTTTGTGGAAACCCAGGGTGTTGAAAAAAGTGACGCTTGGAATCAGGACCAGAGTAAAATGATGATGCAACCATGTCGGTTGACAGGTGGAGATAAGGATTCGCATGATGAAAATATTGCTGCAGACTGTACAACAGTCTTCTGCTACTCTGAGAGTAGGTGTGTTTACATACAGTGGTTCAGTATTGATCCACACACACCAACTTTTCTTTACTTGATTAAAAATGGACAAACTCATTGTGATTGTGATTCTGCAGTTGACAGAACCACCGACTGCTCAGGAATGATCCATTGTGAATCCTGTGAGCTTAGAGCCATATTCGTGTTTCGAAGCCAGACGTGACAGATGAGGAATGGTTCTAATATGGAGTTTGATTATTATACAGATCGTGTTTCCATGGAGCCATTCTGAATTGTTTCGTTTTTGGATACGCCATGGTAATTAATACAAAAGTACATATATAAGCCAACTCATTAACTGGGGGAATCCAAAAGCATGGCGTGGAGAGATAGAAACACGAGAAGACACAGCACTCCTCAATACACTGAATTTGTTATCTTTTCTTGAGGACATCTTGACAGGCTGGTGCCAATAGCTCTGGATTGTTGGAGAAAGAAAAAAAGACATGCTTTTCAGAGATAAGCAATAGCAGAAATTGAGGATCTTTATCAAGAAACCGAGCGAGGAGAGGAAGGCCGGTTTGACCTTGGATGATAAATCAGTTAGGGAAAACGTAACAAAAAGTCAACACGGGCTAAGAACAGTGCTGGTGTTTGAACAGGTTGTTCCAAATCCTTATCTGCATGGTGGTTAACCATTCAGATGGATGGTCCATTACATTTTCTTTTAATATAGGTTATTTACTTGCTGACTGACATTTTTTTTTAGCTACCAACTTGTGCTGATTTGACATTTCCATCAGTACACACTGACCCGACAAACACCTCACTAGATCAAATAGACTTGATTATAAAGAAAAGCATTACATGTTCCCACATTTCTGCTGCTTCCTGCAGGAAATACAGTGTTTTTACATTTATTGTTTGGCGCTGATCTATTTATATGGACAGGAAAGAAAAAGAAGATTGAATAGATAAGAGTCCTTCTTGCTATAGTTAATGTTGTTTTCTCTATAAGCAAAAACCAATGACTGTTAGAAAACAGTCATTGGCAAAAACCATTAGAATTTCACAATCTAGTGAATTAAAATACATAGATATTACAAATAAACTTAACTCAGAGCCCTATTACTAAAAATCTGAAATAATTAGGGGTTTTGTAGTTAATTTCAAGAAGATGGAACACTCTACATCATTGTTGTTTTTCCAAGTGCTGCACTCACCGACAGTGAGACAGAAACAGAGGGCCCAGGCAAATTTGATTTGCAGTTGCATAAGAAGAAAACCAAAGTAATACTTTAGTAAAACTAAAAGATCTGTTTTAACGGGTGTATTTATAAAACTAGAAGAGTATCAAGGTATAGTTTCTCTTGGCCCATGGAGCATTTAAGCACTGTTGCATTTTTAAAAAACGATTGTTTCTCTCTTGTGACTCATCAGTAGGCACCTCAGTTTACTGCTAAACCCACTGCTCAATCCCCAATTTAAAGCAACAGCTGCTAAGATTTAAAAAAAAGAGGAAAAGAAAAAAAACATGAGCAGCTAAGGTGAGCACAGTGAAGAATTTACCAGCTAAAGAGTGACGCATTTCCCTCAGGTGTGGGTGGACAAGGTGGTGGAAGGTGACTCGATATTGGTCTACTCATCAGATACATACAAAAAATGACTCCAAATGCATCCTAATGCATTAGACGAGTGGATGTGTAAAATGGCAACTCTTAAGTGACACATTTAGCATATTAAATATATGTAAAATATATCCATCCATTCTCTTCCCTTTGTCCATTTCAGGGCTGCAGGTGGCGCTGGAGCCTATCCCAGCTGTCTTAAGCGAGATCCAGGGTAGAACCTGGACAAGTTGCCAGACTGTCGCAGGGCTAACACATAGAGACAGACAACAATTCACACCGAAGGGCAATTTAGAATCACCAGTTAACCTAACTCCACAAACTGCATGTCTTCGGACTGTTGGAGGAAGGTTAAGTACCCGGAGAGAACCCACGCAACACAGGGAGAACATGCAAACTCCACTCAGAAAGACCCCGGCCTGATGGTGGAAGTGAACTCGGGACCTTCTTGCTGTGAGACAACCGTGCTAACCATGAAATATGGGTTTGCTCTAAAAACATTTATTTTGAATATTTGACACATTCGCACATCTTTTTTCTGGTGTTACATCTTTCCCATAGACCGTATTTCAGGTATGTAACTTAAGAGTTTTAGGACTTTTGCAGCACCCTGCATACAGGACATATTCTGGCCAGCACTACAAAAGTGGTAAAAGTATAGAGAAAAGCAAAAGTAAGGTTAAAAAAAAACAAAAACAAAAAAAAAAAAACGAGAGTGTGGAGAGAATGTTTTTGTGTGTTTTCTTTTTACTGACCTGGAATGCAGTTCAGTGCTGCCATTATTGTACTTGCTGCCTCTCTCCCACATGCCAAAGTCAGGTACCCTATATGCTCTTTCCACACAGAAAACCAGGTTCTGGATGAAGGAAACCTGCATGTAGAAAACAAACATACATGGGACACTTGGAAAAAATGCAACATACTGTGTTTATGCAACCTGCATACACAGAGTATACTGACACACACACGCCCATGCATGCATAAACGGGGCTAGAGACAGAAGATGTGTCCAAAAAGAAAGTGGAATCGCAGTACATAACGTAAAATGCAGCTGTGCACGCACGCCGCACACACACATATATATATATATATATAAATGAACGTCTGGATCCATTGATAGATGACCTTTGATACTGATCTGGGGTGATGAGTATAACTCTCTCATTACAAAGGTTACTACGGTGAAAAAGAAAGCTGATTTCTAATCCATGCTCAAGGTGAAACTGACCCTATGGCTAGACTGTAATTAAACAGGATAGAGCACCAGTATGTGAAGCTAGAGCTTCATTGCCTTGTCAGCTACCCACAACTATAAAGACACTAAATCAACACACTTTACAAATTCAACTTAAAACAAATGCCACCCTTTAGATACAGGCTCTAAAAACTCATCAGTAGTGTTGTTGATTCCACCAAACATTACAGCGGCATCGAAATGTTTAAAATTGCAGTTAGCCAATTTCAGATGTTTCTTATAACTAGCATCTGGCCCACGCAGATTCCTGCAAAATTATACAGTATACATATAGGAAAAAATTAACTAAAAAGTGAAACATATAATGTGCCAGCACACTGGTGTATGTGCTTGAGTGATGGTAGATTTAATCTAAAATGACAAAGTGGTGGAGGGGAATTGAGAGATGAGAGTAAAACAGCTGAAAGAGAAAGACAGAACCTGTGCATGTCTTAAATAGGCCAGGCAGTGAGGATGGGCAGAGAAAGAGGGGGCAAAGCAGATGAGGCTGGGAAAGAGGGAAAGGTGTTTGCCGGGTCTCTTATTGGGGGGTTTTATGAGCAGAGTGATTAACGAGGGGAACTTTTTAGTATCTTAATGGTATCTTAATGAATGTTACTGCCCGTCGGCCAAATGAGTCCCTCTGTCTCCCCTCCCTGCTGCTAGAAAACCATCCTGGCCAGTTCTGCTTTTTTTTTTTTCCTTTTTTTGTGGGGGGCGGGGGGCTGACTATTTGGGAATGTGGGCACATTGGCAAAAGCACACTACATGTGCTTCTGCTTTTACCATGTGCCAGCAGCTCTCACATATACTCCTGTGTGAAAAAAAAAGCACCCCAGACATACAAACTGGCTAATGAGTCGCTCCATTTCATGCTGCATGAAACTGAAAATGGCATCTGGGAGGAGGTCGATAGTGTATCTTCTCAGAGGACATGCATCAGCCTTTCTATGCCACTCTAAGAAAAAAAAATATACTGCAATGCAGCTTCCAGCTCAGTCAAGTGGACACCGATGGACTTCACAAGTAGTGACAGCCAACAACAAACTAATAAACACTCTAATAATGTGATTAGTCCAAATGAAACACATTTCAAACAGTGTTCAGTGAGAAAGCTAATCTCAAACCCTTATGCTCAGTGCATCTGATGTTTGTTAATGTGAGATTGGGGGAGGCGTGCTTCGGTTTGTATTACACAACCTAATAAGCACTGTTTAACCATGCAAATTAAGGTTGCTGCACAAACAGGACTGCCCTCATAAAAAAGTTACATTGTCAATTTGCTTTGTTCGGAGTAAGAAATGGAGAAAAATGAGAGATGACTGGGTTGGGAGGTGTGTGTACGCTCACTAATTGGTTAGTGGTATAATGTTTCACCATGTCCTTACTTTCTTAAGATAAGCTCAATTTAGTAAACAAATGGATTCCTTTACCAGGGGCACAAATTTCACTGCTCTGTGGCGGTAAGTAAAGCTGAGCAGGCTGTAAAAACTAACAGAATTAATGACGTTCCAAATACTCCTGCGGGCCACATAATAAACAGCACAGTGTGTAAACTTAACAGCCAAGTTGCCTTCTTGTTTTATTTAGAGCCAAACATAAAAAAGGCAAAAAAAATGACACCAACAGATAAATCAAACTACAAGAGACCGTTCAGCTTTACAGTAATAGAGGGCTGGTGTGTTGCCAAACACAACGTTACCGGTTCGATTCTCAGGAGGCTATTTAAGCTTCCACAATGAAATCATCTAAACGTTTCTCTGCTGAAAGTCAACTGAGCGGCTCAGCAAGAGCATAAATGTGAGCCAAGCTATAAAAGTGAGATACTGTCCCCTGATCCTGCATTTGTGTCGGCTCTAGGATATCTATAGGGGATTTAGGATATATCTAACTGGCTTTAGAGACCCTTTGGTCTTACTTTACAGCAGCTAGCTCAACCTTCAGAAGGTAGCATCAGATTACTTAGATCATTTAAACTATATCGTGGTGTATTTTAGAATAAATACAGAATTTCACAAAAAAAAAAAAATTCCAAAGATTAGAGAAGCTGTGAGATGTTTTAAAATACAACATTGCCATAAATGCACAGCACCATGGAAAATCCACAAAGTGATAAAATGTAACAACTCTGTAGTTATTTTTCATGCAGTTTATAATCATAATCAGTACATTTAACCTTGACAGCAAGTGAGACCAGAGATTGACACTATTTGCCTCTGCTTCACAGTTTAGATAATGTAGCGATAAACAGGCCAACATTTAGATCCTAATATTGAAAACCGCAGTCATTTTAACGCCTTGTTTACCTCGTCGGTGTTGAAAATGATCTGCAGACCAGAGCAGATCATCTCCACCAAGTACAGCAGGAATAAAGAAACGGCATCGATCTGTAGAGGTGACAGAGGGAAGTAGAGTGGATAAGATGCCATCAAAGCAATTACTATCATTTGCACATACACCGTATAATAACTTCATACTTATAAATTAGTCTTCAATTTCTCGCACAGTGCAGAGAATGAGACAGACTTTGCAGTAGCTATTAAACTTTTGACATTGGAAATCATCAACAATGGTGAAGTTGCTGGAAAAAATAGAATAATCAATAAATAAGTTACCTCTTTTACATTTTTGAATGTTTTTTTCTCCCCTCACAGGCAACTAACCTTGCAGCTTTATTTCGATTTCTCTCTCTCTCTCTCTAGCTCTCTTGATGTATTGGCCACCCTTCACTAGAAATGCATTCTCCATTCAAATGCTACACACCAAACTGACCTCTGTTAATACCACTGATAGAGGAACAAGCCGTTTTAGTGCCAATTTAGTGCACAAGCACTTCTCGGAGAAAGTCATTTTTCTGAGCGTCTATGCATGCCAGGCAGAGGGGCTGAGGAAATGAGACATTTTAATGGAATCCCCCCCCCACTCAAAACACTTGAAACAAAACCTGTCACAAAGAGATTGATTGTCTATTTTATTCATCCTGTTGTTCATTCATCTTTAGCAAGGTTCACTTACTACAGACCTCCTTCTCTGACCTCATTTTTTCCTAAAGTTATATTAAATATGTGACACAAAATAAAATACCAGGGTGGCAAATTTTACTCTACATTTTTTTACAATATACAGTAAAACCCCTAGGTAACGCACACACATCAAACACACAGGTGTATGCACGAAGAATTCAATTTAAACGCTCTTTTTTTCATTTGGTAGTTGCCCCATTTTTTCACTTGTCTGCTTGCTGGCTGACCTGCAGGTGGTGGTAGTCGCCGTGCAAGTAAACCTCATCTCCGGTGTCCACATGGAATACAGAGTGCAGACACTTTGAGGGGCTAGGATCCTGTTTAAACTCCTCCACCTAACAGAGATGCACAGAGAGAGAGAAAGAGAGAGAGATGAAAGGAGGAAAAAAAAGGTCCAGGGTAAAGGGAGGGAGAGAGAAAATCAAAGGGAGAGACATCCATGGCCCCACAGAGGTTACTAGAAGAAACTCTAGCTATACTAGAGTAGCCTTCAACAAATTCAAAAACATATCAACCGAAACCTTTTGTATTGAGTCAAACACGGTGATGAACTTTCTTTACACAATGTAATGTCTGTCATGTCTCTTATGGTTGCACTGCTTAAGGCAGAGATGGCACCTCTGCTCTAATTCTACATATGTCAATTCTAACGAATCAAATTCAATGCTGCTTCTTGTTTCTCTATCCTCTTCTGTCCATTCTTCTCTTTCCCCCATGTCAACTTGTCACGACAGATTCCCACATCCCCGGGATTTCTTTTTTCCAACTGTTTACTCACATTGGTTTTCTATAATTTTCTCAGGCATCTTGAGATAACTGCTGTGAATGGAAAAAAAATTAAATTACACTTCACTTCCTTTCAGCATGTTCTCTTGAGCTAAAGCTGTTTGTTTTTTATATTTAAACGGTCAAACTGAACTTCTTTTACTGCATTCACTTTTGCTGACCCATCAACTTCCAGAGTTTTTTCCTGGCTCCAAAGGCTGGGGTGAAGGGTGATCAGAATGTAAGCATAATTGGTCTGCATATAGTTAAGGCAAAAACTTGAGTCTTACTTAACAGAAGTCAGTGGATTTCCACATCTGGCTCCTTTGTCTTAGGCCATTTAAATGTTTGTCTTTGTTTGTTTGCCTTTTTGACTCCTCCATTTCAATTGCCACTTCAGCTTATTCTAGCTTTCTTTGCAGCTTTTTCACTTCAGTTAGGCTTGCTGCTTAAATTTAATCAGCTACTTAAATCTTAACCACCATCTGCCTGCACTGTTTTTTCAATCTATGCACTTCAATCTATTATACCCATACAAATATGATTCAAAAGGTTTAAAGGAACTAACATTTCTTTAACATTTTTAAGCCGTTTCAAAAAAATTAAATGTTTACAATCCTGGCTGCAAGAGTTCATCCCCACTACAATCATACATGCTGCACATAATCTGTTCTTTTGTTTTGGTTTTTAATAAAATAACCTGATAAAGAGTGAAGAGTTTAATCAGGGAACAACACCACACGCTACACGTTACAGTACAAACATCTCTGCTCGGGACCACACAAGGGCCAGATTATGGCAACCAAAATGATAACACTGTTTAAAACAAGACATGTACAACATTTTAGTCGTGCTTTGTCCTCGGTGGTTTGTTGATGGCTTCGCATGTGTTTGCTTCATCGACTACACTACACACCAAATCACAGATGGGCCGCCTGTCCTGTCGCACAGTTATAAATAATTGGCCCTTTGTCCCATTTTCACCTCCTTCGTTTCTTTTCTCTGCTTCTCTCACTGCTCTCTCTATCATTAAATCCCTCGTTGTTGTCTCCATTTTTTTTCCCACTTCCTACCTTCTTTCTTACTTCTAGCTCTCTATCTCCTGTACTTTACGCTATGAGCTCTTTTATTTGTGTTCTTTTGTCGTCGTCCCCCCCACACACACACACACCTATTTTGCTATATAGTCAGGTCATAGTGGAGACCCGCTGTCCCACTTTCACTGAAACTGCTCCATTTCTTGCCATCCCATAGTGAGTAATGCTTATGTGCGTATGTGTACAGAATAAGAGGGGTACCTCTGTCAGCAGCTAACGCTGTTGTTTATGTTTCTATAAAACTTGCTTTTGTGTAGTGGTCTCCCTGATTCTTGCTCCTGCAGAGCCACAGTGTCAAGTGGCTCCACTCTTGGGATATTTGAAGAGGCCCCTGATCTTGCTTATTGTTTCAAGTGCTGCAATGCGCCAATATGTGCTTCAATTTAGCAAACTACTTCAACGCCTGCTGTTTTAACAGTCCACTTTCATGCACTTATTTTCCATCTTTAGCTAAACTCTTGCATCTCATCAAGTCAATTAACTGCAATTCCTTATCATTTCTCACTGAAAAGGAAATGACTTTCATTTTCAAAACCAAGTTATGTTAAAGGGATACAGTGAGCTCAATAACCGTTTAGATCATCACGACTAAATGATCAGCTCACGTTTTTACGCTTAGATCTGTGACCATATCCCTGAATTGATCAATGTTTTGGTCTCTTCAGGCAGTGTAACAAGCCGTATACAAAAACACTGACTTATTGGCCTATTTAGTGTTCCAGCAGCCACTGGCACATAATTAGCATTCGGAGCACAGTAAAAAAAAATTACAAAAAACAAAAGTAAAGTTGCAGAGTCCTGAACTGACAAAAAATGACTTAAAATATGTTAAAGAAATAGATGTTGGATTAGCAATAATGGTAAGTGGGCCAAAATTCCTCCACAGCATTGACAGTTATTGCAAATCCTTGAATAGCTGTTGTTGCTGCTGCTAAGGGTGGCCCAACCAGTCATCAGGTTTAGGGGGCAATCACTTTTTCCACACAGGGCCATCTAGAGTTTTTTTATTTCTTAATCATAAAGAACTTCATTTACACCACTGTATGTATGTATTAAGGATAGGGATGTCACAGTAACACAAGAAGGCCGGTGTTAGTTAAATATAGAAATGGAAAAGAGTGTTGTTTGCAGCCTTAATAAGCCCGGACAGTGAGTTCCTCTGTTGCATATATAAAAATTTGTATTAACAAATATTGTTCTGGATGATAACGCTGCCTGAATTTCAATGCAAATCAGCATAAAAGCAGAGCATCTATATAGCATGTTGTATCTGTTGTTCACTAGCTCTGTTTCATGAGTTTCCCCTGCAGTATTGTCCAATTCCTTGAGGAAAACACACAAGTATTATATTTATTTATTTGTTATAATTAAGTTAAAGCACCTCAGGACATTGTTTAATGATACAGGAATTGATTATTTGAAGGAAGAGAAAAGATCTGGTGACATTTTAAACAATGTATTTTAAGCATTAATATTTTTATTATCATTGTTATCATCAGTAATCTCTAAATGTTTCGGTATAACTTTGTATTCAGTACGAACAGAGCTGCTTTAAATAAACATAAACAGCCACCTCATTTGTTTATCAATGGCAAAGGTAGAATCTTTTCCTTTAAGAAAACTGTAATTGTTAAATAAAAGATATCCTTTCTTCCTCATACACGATCTTATCTAATCAGTGGGGCACAGCTGCTGTATTTGCTCTGTGATATTTGCCCTGCAGTGCCCCCATGTCACAGTTTCCATAAAAAATGCCATGTACTTCGTAAGCGTTGGTGACGGGGCCATAACGAAAGCTGTTCTGTGTAATTAACTGTGTAAACGCAGCTTTGTAATTAAGACGGAGAAACTCTCTCCCCTAAATTGGATCGTCAAGGTCGAGGCAAGATGAAAGAGGATGCCTTTCAACGGTGCACACCATATACGTGCAGATACACAGGGACGCAGCAGGCTGCTCTATTAAAAAAATATGCTCAACGAGGAAAAAAAAAAAATATTCAGGAGACATATCTGGCTTTTTTTTGAATACATAACATGGTTTGCCATTTTTTTCCTCATTCACAGCCTACTCTACACATTCATCAGTTTTCAGTAGAGGTGGCGTGAAATTTTCCTCCTTCGGAGCAAAAGTCATTGGAAATTAGGAGACTGCTGGTTATTAAGCCCTCAGGACTATATCAACTGGCTCCTTTTGTTATTTGTTGTGATATGAAAGAGGAACCAGATGTGTCCAAGGCTGTAGCACTAAGAGGCTTTGATGAGCAGGAATATACCTTTGATCTGCAACGCAGTGTGTAATTTCGGGGGTGTTTTTATGCAAACATGGAGAAGCTGTACTGAGCCAGGATAAAACACTCACCTTATCGGCCTGTCTCATGTAACAGTAGAGAATTCCTCTCATGCACTTGATGGCAGAATGCTCCAACTCGTGAGTTCGTCCCATGTCATCATCAATGCGTCTGAAGGGCAGGGAACAAAGGCCGAACACATGAAGACAAACTGTCACCTACAGCAACTCCTTTTGTTTTAAAAATGGCAAATATTACTAACTGGAGTCACAGTTGGTCTTTTGGTCAGTATTCTTACTCCTTAAATGTGCGAAAGTAACAGCAGAGATCTCACAACTTAATATGAAGGACAAGTTTTCCGAGGCAAAAAAAAGTCCAAGTAGTCAGAAGATCTGATACATTGTAGAACTGTCTAAACTGCTATTTTATTCAAATAAAATATGAGTGAAAGAGAAGCAGAACATCAGAACCAGCTTAATAAATAATAAATAAATAATGCTAAATATTAAGTCTTTAATTCCTTACTACCTTTTGGTCAAGCCATTTTGTTCCCAGGTTTAAGCAAATAACAAATAATAAATAACCTGCTGAACCCTTTTTGGGGTAAGAAAGATAAAAAAAAATAAAAAAATGAATCAGGTTTAGGTTGATATAACCCAGATCAAGCCAAACTTTTGCATTCATAAAGCTAGAAATGTTTGCCTAGCCCATATTTCATCAATAGGATTGTGGATCCATCCTAAATATTATTGTGATACAGAGAACTAGCATGTGATTTTGACATTGACAACACAAATCCTGATCTGATGAGGACTGGAAGAGTAGTAATGGTTAATCATTTTGTTCCGTTAAAGCTGTCAGTTGGCCAGGACTGCTGTGAAGATCAAACTGCTTAACCCAAGACTAAATACAATGGTTCTCTGGCTGTTTCAGTTACCTATAGCTTTGAAATAATGATCATACTGTGATTTTTTTTTGCTCTTTAGACTTTCCTACACGTAGTACTGATTTTGAAGTATATTAGTCATCAGTGCTGATAAACCAACAGAAGCTCTTAACAATTTACACAATTCACATTTAATAGTGAATGCAAATTAACAAAAAAACGAATGGCTATGCACTATAGAAAAATGCATTCAAATTGTGGGGAAACAATTCAGCTTTAAATTAAATCTGTTAGGTATAGAAAAGAAAAGTTTTGAAAGTCCTGAAATGAATACTGGTAGTGAAATGCCACTTTGTTCCTCGGTTGCAGCGACCACAGTGCGAATCAGCTCATTCTTTCTGAGGCTGGCAGATGTCAGATGTGTTTGACAAAGGTCAAGCTAGTAATGACTCTGGCTAACAACAAAGGAAAGCTAAGCCACTGATGTTATACTGGTTTAAAATTTCCGAGGTACACAATGCATTAATGACTGCCTTCAAGACATGACCCCGTGCATCAAAACTGACTGCATGGACTTGTTAGTTAGAGGAAATTTTCACTAGAGCTACCCAATGTCATTAACAAGAAAATGTATATAACAAATAGAAAAAGTGAGTAGGCAAAGCTGCAGATAAAAGCTATCATGTTTCCTTAAAATAGAAGTTTGTGGTAACTCCAACTGCCAGTCTTGTCATTGAATCTCACACACACACATACTCAAACACACACAGCATCTGGGTGTGAAGTAAGTAATGGCACTATCCAAGCCTGTCAGATGAGAATCATCTTAATTAAATCCCAGTGACAATTCTAATAGGAGGCAGCCATGACTGATGACTGGGATCTGCCTCTGGTCACATCACTGCAGTACACTCTATTTTTACCCCGCTCTTTCCCTCCGTCTTCCCCCTCCATCTAGTTTCCTCTCTGCCTCTCTCGCCATCTTCCACTTCTTCTTCTCTATTGCGAACCCTGACCAGCTTAAATCTCCCCTCTACCACTCCCGCATCTCCACTTTCACTCTTTCTTCTCGTATACCTCCCCTTTCCAATTCTGCCTCTTTCCTCTTTATCTTTTTGCCCCCCACCCTTCTTCTGTGCCCTGTTACAAGCTCATTTTGTGGAAGTGCTCTTTCCTTAAGAGGAATTTGGGCATCAACACAGGGGAGCATTGATAAAGGGGTTTGGTGGCCCCAGTGAAATTTTGAAATGTTCTTCTAGAAGTAATAACCCCTATGTGGTTAAAAAGCAAAGCCTCCAAATGACAGAGGCAGATTAAAGATGAGGATCAGTAAGCATGAAAACGAAGAGAGCAGGGAAAAAAACCTGTGAAACCAATGTAACTGGGGCTTTTTGGTCAGCTTTCATATAATGCCCAACAAACTGAGCTGTCCATCTATTTTAGTATTTCTTTTACACCAGCGTTGCTGTGATGCTGAAAAAAGGCAATACATAGGACTGGTTTTTCAGCTACTCCTGAGTTTATGGGTCAGTGGCATATTCAGAAGCACAACATGCTGCAACCATCTATCACTATATAACAGCAAGAAGGACCTCTGCCCACAAGAAACTGGACTCACTGCAATAACCATCTGTGTTTATGACCTCCGCCTCCACTACTCACCATGAATTTAGATTTCAGTCTGAGATACTCTCACAACAGTAATCGAAGAGTTCTTTAAAAAAGTCTAACTGAACATAAACAAACATGAGTTCTAAGTTTTTAACTTGTACAGATCACTAGCTGTTTACCCATATTCTATGATTGCACCAATTACAGACCCTGCACCCTCTAGCTTGTTGGGTTGGGTGTGTGAAAAGACATATTTTCAAATAATTTCAAGGATTGTGTGCACTTGTTAGTACAACTGGGCTTATCTTGGAGCCACACTCACACACAAACACGTACATGTTGGTAATCTGCCAAACAGCTTTGGTCAAGTTGAGTTTTCTATGAGTTTTGTAACTCAATTTTAGGTAAAAAGCACTATCTTTAGCACACAGCTAAGGTGCCAGCTTCCTAAGTCCACACAAATTTTGGAAAAAGACATATTGCATACTTATAAACAAACATATATTACACAGTTTATTTTGCATGCGTGTGCATTTTGCATACTAACCGATACGCCATTGCCAAGGCCCAGGCACTGGCAGCACAGTACAGAGAGTCCCGGACCTTTGCCTCTTTGCAGGTAGAGCATGTTTTTACTGGGAACAGACCAGTGGTGGGACTCTGGTAGTTCAAAATAGTTGTCTTGACTAAAAAGACACAAAAAAGATAGAGACAGACAGAAGAAGTGGTGGGTTAATAGTTGCAAAACTGGAAATGTCATCTGCTCACAGCTAAGTAGTTGAAAGGCCAGTGAAGAAAGCGCCTGTTTTCTAGGCTGTAAAGTATTCTCCTGCAGCTCTTTGTTACGAATATCAAAAGCATCTCGTTCTAACTGATGAATTAGGTGGTAAATCAAGAATCAACAGAGTAAAATTACCAGTTGGAAAATACAAAAATGAAATTTTAAAAAAGCAAAAACAACCCCCCCCCCCGCAATAAGATTCCGTTTAAAGCGCAATAAACAAATCAGATAAATGTAATAAATAAGTATAAGATGAGAGAGAGAGCACTATGCGCCTCACAGCTTCAATGTCAGGGGCGGGGGAATAGTGGACCTCCCAGCTTCAGCGTCATATAGAGGAGCCCAGAGCAAACCCAGCAGCAAGCCTTAAAAGAAGGCTATAAATATAAATATAAAAAAATCCAAAATAGCTGCAGCAATCTAAGGAGAGTGGGCAACCAGAGTTTTACAACTTAAAGAAATTCTGCACTTGTGAGCAATTGTTGCAGAGAATCACCACGTTACCAATGACTGTGACGCTTTTCATATGTTTTACTGTTAATGAATAAGTACTTTTTAAGATTGTAATGCACTTCAATAGATTATTACAATATTAAAATACAACTGAATAAAAAAAACCATAATACACAAAAATATTATTCAAATGCCTGATAGATCTGGATAGATGCATTTTCAGCTGTTTTTTTTTTTTTTTTTTTAAAAAGAAGACACAGAGTCAAGGGTGCAAAGAGAGAGAGGTAAACTGCTCCATAGTTTTGGCACAAATGTTTGAAAGGCAAAATCCCCTTTATTTTTTAGATCGGTACGTGGAATCACCAGAAGACCACTATCAGCAGATCGAAGGAAGAAGCATGATGTAGAAGATGATGTAAGTGGGGGCCTCTCCACATCAGGCCATGAAAGTCAGAGTCAAGATTTTAAATTGAGATCTGAAACTAAATGGAAGCTGGCGCAGACTCTTTAACAATGGGGTGATATGTGAGAATTTGTGAGTGTGAGTTAAAAGCCTTGCAGCAGCATTTTGGACAGCTTGAAGGCAATTTAAAGAAGCCTTCAATATTATAATCAAGAGGCAATGAAGGCATAAAAAAAAAGCATCTCCAATTTACCTTTAGAGACAACAGTCCTGAGTTTAGCGATATTTCTTAAGTAAAGAAAGCAATAGCAGGTCATAGACTTGATGTAAACATGAAAAGTCAAAAATTGATTAAAAATTAACCCAAGATTTGAAGCTGTAGCTTTTACAGTGGATGAGAAAGATCCCAAATGATGTCTAGTCTGGGGCTTAATGCTCTCTGGAGCCAAAATTTAACACTCATCCAACCATTAATTTCCTTAAGAAGTTCCATTAGAATGGATAGTTTATCTAACTATAAGGTTTGGAATAACGGTACAGTTGAATATCATCTGCATACAGATGATAGGAAATGGATTTCAAACTAATTATAATATGGCCTTGTGGCACAATATACCAGTTAAACAACAAGGGACTTAAGATAGATCCTTGCGGAACGCTGCATGATAATCTAGCTACAGCTGACCAAAAGTTTCCCACTGACATCAAAAGTGTTCTACCCGCAGAAATGAACTGAACAACCCCAAGATGGAGCTAGACATCCCTATCATGTGATTTAAGCGGTGGATTAAGATTTGATTATCAACGGTACTGAAGGCTGAACTAAGGTTAAACAGAACAAGAACTGAGCAATCACCCCTATCTGCAGCCACCAGAAAGTCATTTGTCCATGAAACCATAAAGCTGCACTTTCTTTTTGCCTTATAGGCTGATTTGTCATAACTTTTCCGTTTTGTGGTAAGCTTTTCTTTGGCTGTCACTTCTTCACCCTGACCTGTCTTATTTGGCTCAGCAGAACTAAAATATATATCCTGCTGCTTTTATATACACACACACACACACACACACACACAGGTAAGCGATTCTCTGCGCGATCAACCTCTCATATGTTTAAGCTTGCTGCGGGAGATTTCACTTGTCATGTTTGCATAGTAAGCTAACGATTGATAAGACGATGTCAGAGGAATTGGTGCGCAAATTATCATCACTCACCAATCAGTACTGTCGCTCTCTATACACAGTTTGCACGATTGCAAAGTGAAAGCAAACAACAAGTGCAAATTCAAACGCGATTTCAATATGTCACATATTGACAGTGGCTCATCGATGACAATGACATAATTACCCAGCTACATTTCCGAAAGAATGCAAAAGCATTGACATATATTTTTCCTTCCTACAATCCGGTTGTTCAGTGATGACCCGACGAATCCTACTTCCGGGTCTAAAGTAGTCTGCGTTTAATATGGCTTTTGTGTTGTTAACATGTTTAATGCTTTGTATTTTCTTCTATTTGATCTCAAAAAGCTCCTAAAACAGTCAGTGATCAATGTTGACCTCCCTCGGCTTTTATTACCACTAATCATTTATTTAAGCTCAGTTTTTAAAACCTTAGAATGTAACTACAGCCCAGCCCATGCAGCAGTATATGAATGACTAACCTTGTATTATGGATGGATTATCTCAGTTGTTCTCCTGGCTGAAGTTTGGTCCTTTTACAGCATCCTGCCATGCCATTACATTTGTTCCTGACCACCGAGAACACTCACGTTAACTTTTATCGAGTGGAAAAAAAGTTAGCTTGTTTATATTATGCTAAGATAGCTGTGTCGCTAGCGGTCACGTAGCACACCATTATATACCAGCTAGCCCAACTTCAGTAACCCTACAAACGTCACTGCTGTTTAGTTTTCTGTCTTCATTTATGCTGGAAGTGATAGCAGAGCTGTACATTGTAATTTGTTTCCAAAACCCTGCAGTCAGGACATGCTATATTGTATTTAGATAGAAGCTAGCGAGCTAACTCCCTGCTAACTTCTAACTCCGTTAAATGTCATAAATTCCGTTTTCATGGATGCCTGGATGTTAAACTCAATTGTTACACCTGGTAGAGCAGAACGCTGATCATTTTATTAAAGATGAAAGACTTTAGACAGTTTTTCAACTCTCAGTAATGCCATAATGATCGTTTGATATATGGACCTGCAGCAGAGTTTAGGTACAGACACGGCTAGTGACGTCAGACTGAACAATCGGATAGCCCGACGGGCAGGGCAGAGATAGATTTTGGTAGCCCGACTGGAAAAATCGCTAGCCCCAGGACGTCGGGCTAGTGATATTGCAAGCCCTGTATCTGGATTGAGGAATCACTCATCTTTGGAAAAGAGAGTTTATTACAGAGAAATGGCTCTTTCCAAAATAAAAGCTATACTATATGCTTCTTCTGGGCTATATTCTCAGCAGCATATTGTAGCAGGTCAGGGCTGTTCGGGGTTCTGTTTATACAGTTATGTTTTGTTTATGTTGCCATAGTGACGGGTGACGCCCTCTCGCTGCGACGGTTGTCCTTCCGGGGTCAGAGGGCGCCCTGTGTGGTGTTGTTGTTGTTGTTGCTGTGCGGTTGCCGGGCTGAGCAGTTAGCTAGCAGCAGTGTTCTTCTGCAGATGTCAATAAACGGCTGTGCTCCCTGGCTAGCTCACGGGAAGCAAGACCAAACGACACCTCTGTCTCCACCTTGTCTGAGCTCGCCACAATATTAAACATATCAGGTCCCCATAAGGAGAATCATGTGCTAACGGCTGTCTAAAGTTGTAGCATGCATGCTTGTTGTTTTTGTCTGCTTCCACTTATCTTTGCACTAGGATGATGTTGGCATAAATGTGCAGTCATATTCGTTGTGTTCCCACTAGTGCTGTCAGCGTTAATCTCGTTGAAATGACGTTAACGCCACAACACCGCAAATCTCCGTTAATGAGCTACCCCTGATCGCCATGCGTGGGGCTAGACGGCCAACACGTTAATGAGCTAACTGTGCTAACACACTAGCTCCCACCCATGTAATTGAGCATTGCGTGGCACATCCAACATACTGTTTTACTTTAGTCCATGACGCGCTTACCTTCAGGGTCATACATCACATGAAAACCAAAATAATTCCAAACGCCAGATCTGAATGAGGGTGGGGGAGGTTCAATTTTCCATGTTGCAAGGAGAGCTTAACTTCTGTCTTGCTAGCTTGCCCTGCGCTCTTCCTTCTTGATGCTGTCTGTGTTGAGCGCTCAGTGGATCTGCGCTCGACAGTGCAGCCTAGGCGGAGTAGTCAAACGCAGATTCACTGAGCGCTCAACACAGACAGCATCATCAGAAGGAAAGTTGATAAAATAAATTACAAATTTTGTATTGTTCATACATGTGCGTACCGAACGTAAAAAGAACTGTATGAACGGTTCAATGTCGATATGAGTATCGTTTTGTTGCACTCATGAAGGCACCTGGGCATTTGCAGGACTTTGTGTGGGGTAATGGGGTCGTCGGGGACGACTGACCCCTTAGTTGGGGGCTATGTAGCGGGTCAGGGCTGTTCTGGGTTCTGTTTGTACAGTTATGTTTTGTTTATGTTGCCATAGTGACGGGTGACGCCCTCTCGCTGCCACGGTGTGTCCTTCCGGGGTCAGAGGGCGCCCTGTGTGTTGTTGTTGCTGCTGTACGGTTGCTGCGCTGAGCAGTTAGCGATTGATAAGACGTCGTTGGATGTGCCACGCAATGCTCAATTACATGGGTGGGAACTAGTGTGTTAGCGCAGTTAGCTCGTTAACGTGTTGGCTGTCTAGCCTCATGCACGGGGTGATCAGGGGTAGCTCGTTAACGGAGATTTGCCGTGTTGTGGCATTAACGTCATTTCAACGAGATTAACGCTGACAGCACTAGTGGGAACACAACGAATATGACTGCACATTTATGCCGACATCATCCTAGTGCAAAGACAAGTGGAAGCAGACAAAAACAACAACCATGTGTAACCGGTTTCTGCTTCATCCCGCTGCAACAGTTCGGCCCAAACAGACTCCTCGACTCTGCGTTGTGTAGTGTTTTTAAAAAGACAAGGAGTCTCTGATCGATCGTTGCCACTTTATTTCCTGAATGGAAACAACGGTGTATTATCAGTGCACAGGCTCGCCACACACCACTCCGCACAGCACACTCTCGTTTGGCTACGGCAGACTGGCAGCGATTACTGCAGCAATATTACAATTTCTAATATACAATAAAATAACAGCAACAACAAATGATGTACCTGAATGGAAACAACGGTGTATTATCAGTGCACAGGCTCGCCATACACCACTCCGCACAGCACACTACGGCAGAACATCTCATTAGCATTCCGCTTTAGCATACAGTTTCACACATAAATAAACAAATGAAAAGTACATAAAACTGGTGTTGGACATGTGTCCACTAAGCACTTATTACACTCGGTGCTCGTCAGCTAATCAAACATGTTTTATGTGTCTGTACTACTTAGCTATATTGTGTGCGGAACAATACAACTCACCTCTCGTATGGCTACGGCAGACTGGCAGCGATTACTGCAGCCAGCCTCACCTAACCAGCCACACCGGGAGGGGGGGGGGGGGGGGGGCGCTGTTTCCCCATTACACTGATATTTGTGGCCAGTGGAATAATACCACATAAACACTGTTACACATGCATGCTACAAACGTTACCCGAGTCATTTAGACAGCCGTTAGCACATGATTCTCCTTATGGGGACCTGATATGTTTAATATTGTGGCGAGCTCAGACAAGGTGGAGACAGAGGTGTAGTTTGGTCTTGCTTCCCGTGAGCTAGCCAGGGAGCACAGCCGTTTATTGACATCTGCAGAAGAACACTGCCGCTAGCTAACTGCTCAGCGTGGCAACCGCACAGCAACAACAACAACAACACCACACAAGGCGCCCTCTGACCCCGGAAGGACAACCGTCGCAGCGAGAGGGCGTCACCCGTCACTATGGCAACATAAACAAAACATAACTGTACAAACAGAACCCCGAACAGCCCTGACCCGCTACAATATGCTGCTGAGAATATAGCCCAGAAGAAGCGTATAGTATAGCTTTTATTTTGGAAAGAGCCATTTCTCTGTAATAAACTCTCTTTTCCAAAGATGAGTGATTCCTCAATCCAGATACAGGGCTTGCAATATCACTAGCCCGACGTCCTGGGGCTAGCGATTTTTCCAGTCGGGCTACCAAAATCTATCTCTGCCCTGCCCTGTGTGTGTGTGTGTGTGTGTGTGTGTGTGTGTGTGTGTGTGTGTGTGTATATAAAAGCAGCAGGATATATATTTTAGTTCTGCTGAGCCAAATAAGACAGGTCAGGGTGAAGAAGTGACAGCCAAAGAAAAGCTTACCACAAAACGGAGAAGTTATGACAAATCAGACTATAAGGCAAAAAGAAAGTGCAGCTTTATGGTTTCATGGACAAAAGAATTTCTGTGGCTGCAATATGACGAGCTATATAACCGGGGCTGCACATAAGTGGTCTGCAGGTGCGCATTCGCTGTCAAAATAAAAAAAATTTTAAAAAAAACGCGCACAAGATAAGAAGTTGCAACGCGTGTTTGCATACATAAGATTTTCTGGAGGAGGACAGACATTTGTTTAGAACTCTTAAAGATGTCGAAGAAGCTCCTTTAAGCAATTACTTTGGTGTTCCTCTACCTCCAAACAAATGTCAGGAGTCCGAACCACAAAAGAAGCACTTATTCTCGGAAAAGTGGTTGCAGGAGGTGAGCTGGCTTCAAACAAATGATGAACGCACAGAGATGTGGTGCGGAATGTGCCGTGAAAATCCCACTCTAGCGGACAAAAACAGTGCTTTTTATATGGACGCAAACGCGCGTTGCAACTTCTTATCTGGTGCGCGTCTTTTATTTTGACAGCGAATGCGCACATGTGGACCACTTATGTGCACCCGTGTAAATAACATAATGTTCTGCCGGGTGTGTTGTTGGTTTTCTCTCGATTTCTGAGTCGACAAGCGCCTTTGTTACTGGGACCAGTCATTTTAAGAAAGGCCCCCATTAGAACCCATGAGAAATGCAAGAAATGCATTATTGCTCAGTCTGCAATATCTTTCCCAGAACAAACACCAATTGCAAATAACATACTAAAAATAAACCTGAAAAATCTGTTTAAAACAACGTACTATGTTGCAAAGAGTGAACTACCACTGGCAAAATTTAGCAGTCTTTGCAAACTTCAAAAAGCAAATGGCCTCGATCTTGGTTCCACTTGTCTCTTACCCGTGACTTCAGTGGAAATTTCAAATTCAGGATCTGACACAGACGGATTCATGTCCTACACAGTTCTTACAAGTTCATAGAAATTTCTGTTCAATTAGAACCAAGTATTTGAGTTGATGATTGTAATTTTTATACAATGTTGTAATTTGTTTTTCAACAATTTTTGGATTAATGTTTTGTTTCCTTTACAATATTATACTTTAATGTATAATATTGTAAAGGAAACAAAACATCAATCAAAAAATTGCTCTCTTTTTTATTCGGGCTACTTACATTTATTTTGGGCTACCAAAAACTGAAGAGTCCCTGCCCGAAGGGCTACCAGGGATTTTGAAATTTTGAGAGCCCTGAGATATATTAATTTTTTTAATTACTTTTGTTTCAGCAACATTAAATTTAAAAACTGTACTTTTGAGTTAAAATATATATTTATAATTTTAACAAATGACAAATTAAAAAGGCATGAACATTTTTTTTGTATCGAAAAAATATTGAACCGTGACACCAAAGTATCGAACCGAACCGTGAATTTTGTGTATCGTTGCACCCCTAATATATATATATAAAAAACCAAAAACAGACAGCATGAACAACATTAAATGTACCAGATATGATAAATATTGGTAACAAACAGTTCAGTTATTCATTTGACCCACATGCATACATAACTTTAGCTTGTGTATTTTAACTAATGCATTCGGTAACACAGTGACACCCTCTTCACGCCATTTCGTTTTATATCGCTATGTAAACTGGGAGCCAGAGTCAGACACAAGCTATCCAGTAATGCACTGTCAGCACATACTTTCTCTGCTTTAGGGTTCACAAGCTAGTCTTCATTTGTGACATGTGAAATATATTTAACTAGCTCTAGAGCAAGGTTACACCTCTCTTGTGCTGTAATGGCTGACCTGTAAAATTCCTCAGGGTGTGCAGCTGTGTCACTGCCTCATCCATTTCTCTGGATCTGTTTGTATGCAAATTCAGGCATAAATTCACTCAGGTAAAATTAGATTATGTTAAATTCCATTTAGAAGAAGATTGGGCAAATATATTTGACATGCATTTTTTTTCTTCTTTGATCAAAGATGACAAAAACTGATCTAATAAACTTACTTGGCACACTCCTCTTTTAGTTTTAGGCAGAGTGACAACAGATGGCTGCTTGGCAACAGTTTAGAAAAAGCAACCGGTCCTGGAGGAATATGACTTTGACTAAAGATGTTTGTTTTTTTTTTCTTTTCATTCAAAAAAAAAAAAAAAAAAAAAAAAAAAAAAAAAAAAGGCATTTTGCTGCATAAGGTGACAAGAGCCAGTTTATGTTTATGTTTTATAGGGCACATTGCTTGAGAGTGTCAGCTCGCTCATGTTTAAATACTTTACAGACTTAACCATGTTTTCTATGAGGGTAAGGAAACTTGGTCATCATTTTAATTTAGGTTTTCTTTAGCAGAGTAAAATTCTACACTGCTTGAGTGAGCTGGGGAAAAAGTGGGTGAGAGTGAGTGAGTGAATGGTCTGTATGTGGGTGTGTGTGTGCGTGGCTGGGCTTGGGTCTGGGGCTTGTTGAGCCTTGACCCTGTGGGACATGGTCACCACTCCCTGCTCCTACCCCTCCCTGGGATGTGGTTGCTTGTTTATGTGACTGGATGTTCTGGTGTGTTCATTGGCCACTTTGGCTCAGGGTAGCTTGGACCTCCTCCTTGTCAGGGGGCCTCTGCTAGGTGCCCCCTAGCCCTGTGACCTTGTTCTCGACTTGTACCAGGGTGGCTGGCCTCTAGCGGGGTTGACTGCCCGTCGCCTCTGGTCCTCTCACCCTTGTTCCATAACCTCAGACTACACTCTGACATGTTCTCATATTATTATAAGCAATTATAAAACTATATAATTTCATGAATTAAGTATTTTTAACCTCTTTTGCAGCCACATTAGAATCAAGATGCTATGAAAAAGGAAACACTACTCCGGGAAATAATTAATTGCACATTTTTGGCTCAACAAACAAACAAACAAACAAACAAAAAGTAACCCAACTTATTGATTTTTGAAAGTAATTTAAGAAAAGCAAGCATTGCTTCATCAATATTAGACTTGGAAATAAAAAAACAAAACAAAAAAATGCCTATAGATGTATGCCTTTGCAACCACAGAAGTCCCAATTTCTGTCCTTAAAAGTTGTAGTGTGTACTGTGTCCAGAAAAGTGTTTGTGAACAATACTACATACGAATACATACTACATATAAATCCCATCACACAGGTTATCTGGGTATGACATATTAAATTCACATGTGAATTTATTCTTCCTGAAACACTTGAATTGTTTTTTTTTTTAAATGCAAAATGCACCATCAGCCTTGAAACACCACAAGCTCTTCTAGTTTTGACTGTAGGAATCGAAAATGCGATCCCGACTGCGTGTCTAAATCAGCAAAGCCGATTCTTTTTAAATACGACACATCACCCTTTGTACTTTTTTAATTCATTCACCTGCTTTGCTGTAACTGCACCAGTGTGAAGTCTTTATCGTGTACATAAATTCTTACAAAAAGCAGATTAGAAAGCCACTTATGGTATGCACAGCAAAGACACCAGTAAGATGTAAGATTTATCTAATCCCACATCTCCCATTACAGAAACCAGGATTCTTGTTTACAGCATGTCTATCTCCTCTAGCGCTATCATGAGATTCACATTTCATATTTCACTCAGATCCCAAAAATTGGTACAGACATTCATGACCCCCTTTGGGTGAATTTTAATAACTTTAATCATCCTCTGACATTTAATTTGTGTAATCAGATCCAAGGTTTTACTTTTCCATTGATTTATGACCACCTGTATAACTATTAAGACTGAATACCGCTGTCACTGCAAGCACGCCAGCACACATTTACCATTTAGCTCAAAAACACCACTGTGCCTAAGTACAACCTAACAAAGCTGTTGGCAGTACTGTGGACTTTCAGTCTTGTTAATAATTTAGATGTTTACTCTGCTTGCCCCCTTCTTTTCTTTTAATTATATAGAGTCTTTTAAAATTGCAAAAACAGAATTAAATGTCTAACACTTGGTTCCTGATTTACAATTGAAACTTTTTTCATTTTTCCAGTTAGAAAATGTCTGCAACTAATTTTCACAGGATTTTTAGACATATGGGATAAAAACCAGGCTTCCCAAATGATTGCCATAAAAGCAATACATGTTATGATATAACCCAGACAACTAAAAGCATGTTTGCAACAGAATTGAATCCAGCAGTAGACATTTTCTAAACATATTAATAAGCAACACTTACTGTGATGTTGGTGTAAGAGAAACAAAAATCCCTTGAATTCCGACTCTACAGTGCCAGCATCAGCTAGCATAAAGAGAGAGTGCCCCCATCTATTAATTGCTTTGGTGTCACCAGAGTGGGATGTGCTACAGCAGGTAATGACCAAGGTCATTTCATAAGGAAAAAAGGGACATTTTTCAGCTGGAGTCCTGACTGTGAAAGTCTGTCTGCACTACATGGATGAGCAAAGATAAACTAGGATGGTTCAAGTTCATCAAGGTTCATGCTCAGCATTAGTTATTGAGGACTGAACAACGGTTCAAAGATCTTAATACAAAAACAGATCGTAGCTCTCCAATAATATATGCTGAAATATTGCATAGTCAAACAGAAGGGCTCCGGGAGAGTAATTTATGTCTCTCACACACACGCACATGCCCACACACCTCTCCTGCAGAGGTCCCCTCGCTGATGACTAATCTGTCTGGAGGGATCACTTCATTTTTCATCAGAACATTATGCCGACG
Organism: Simochromis diagramma; assembly: GCF_900408965.1. Lineage (NCBI taxonomy): Eukaryota > Metazoa > Chordata > Actinopteri > Cichliformes > Cichlidae > Simochromis > Simochromis diagramma. Next base: position 5,330,903 of record NW_024387414.1, read on the forward strand.
CAAATGAAGGGGACATCCATTCTGCACTGTCGTTTGTTTCAGAGCAAAAGAGAGACGGACAGGAAGGAGAGTGATATCGAGAGAGACGGAAGGAGACACAGATGAAGGAAAACCAGATCAAGAAGAGATGTGTCTGTGTGAAGGAGAAAAAAATATATGTGTGTATGAATAAAAAGTGAAGGCTACTGAAAGCGGGATGAGAGGGTGGAAATGTCATCTGTGTGTGTGCATGCATATGTGTTCAGTCAACTGAAAATGGAAGTCACATTGGCAGTCAGATAAAGAGGCTGATGGGGTGAATTAGCATTAAACAGAAGGACATTCACAGGATGCCGTCTTTTGCCAAGGCCAATACTGTAGGTAACAATTTTTTAAAAAGTGAATCGGGTGTACTAAATTCATAGGGCTACTTCTTTGCTTGCGCTCCACCCTTCCATCAGGTTTGATGATATTCAGCCAAGCGTTTTAGCGCAACCTTGCAGACAGTAAACCAAACAGACAACACTGGGTTTCGTTCACCTGCCCACAGTCTGCATATTAGAAAATACACAAAGTCCCTGGCGCAGAAAAGAAGAGAGAAGCCAATGTCAAGGTGCTGTAATCCAATATATTTTCTAATGGCCAGCAAAGGGCAAAACCTCTAGTTGCAAGAACATGTGCAGTTGTAGTAAAAAAAAAAAAAAGTCTCTGAAAAACAGAGACACTACTGCTCATTTCACTATAACATGATGGGGGTTTTTGTGAGTTGTGGACCTATTAAGAGTAAAACAGGCAATAAGAAACACACATGCTTCAGGGCAATAGGCAAAAAGCTCAAGTCTAGCTTAAAAAAAACAGGACTTCATGGGTGATGCACAAAGCAACTTTGTGCATCACCTTTCCTTTCCCTCCTTTTTGACCTTTTAAACAATGGATAGAAACAATGTTTTATAATACATCTGTTAAAGAATCGACTTCAACTGCAACAAACAATCATAAAGTCAAGCAGGATAAAACCAGTGGAGATGCTTTGCTATTGCTCAATTTGAAACTGGTAAGAGTTTCCTCTGCTGTGAAACGGTGCAGTGGAAGTCCTCAATAGATGCAGAACATAAACAAGAGAGAGCTTAACATTGTTCAGTCTCAAGCTGCAAGTTTCTCTGGATGCAAATCAACTGTTGTTAGGAGTTTTCTGCCTAGCCATCCATCAAGCTAATGTCCCACTAAATCAGCAGCTAATGTCTCAGACGCACACAGTCTGCTCTTTTACAATGGGCCATTTCACTGCGCCGACAGTGTGGAGAAAATGAGAGAAGATGATGAGAAAGGAAAAAAAAACAGCAATAGATTGAAAAGCAAAAAAAAAAAAAAAACAAGAGCAAAAAGATGGAAGAAGTCAGATGGTATCCGAATAGTTCCACAGCAGATGCTACAAGAGAAAATACACAAACGTTGATATTCATCATTCATACCAGTCTTAACAATAACTTCTCTACTCCTGCTGACGCTGAGATAATGGTTGCTGCAATTCAACATCTGTGACACGAGCTGTTGGATGAAAAACAAACGCACACACAAAGCCACAAAAGGACCTGCTTGCATCTCAATGCTAACAGAGTAACCACAGTTAACAGCACTTCTATAATGTACAATACCTTTTATAAAATATGTAGTAAATATACAGTTGTAAGAAAGGATTGTATAAACTCTTGGAATGTTCTATAGTTCTACATTACATTTAGTACAGAAATATAAGAAACAATTATGAACTAAATTGTGTTTTAGGTTACATTTATGTAGAAGTTTAGAAAAAGGCTTCACATTCTTTTCCTATAAATTTTATTGAAGCGTGAGATGGGAAAGGTAGACTGATATCAATGATACCTGTAGGATGATTAATTCATGAGGTGACCTAACCATAAATTCAAGAGGCATGAGGGAAGAGTTCCATTGGATCCCCAAATAAAGAATTACAGCATGTAACACAAACCCTGTACGGATCAACCAATGAGATATGTGTTAATTTGTCATAAATAGTGAACAATGAAATACTGAATATGGGATGCTGATCATTTTTAACGCAGATTTTGTTAAATCCTGAAAGCCTTTTTCTTGCCAAGAGAATGAAAGAAATAAGGCAGATGACAAAGACAGATAACATAATTGGAAAAGCAAGATATAAGAGAGCAAGACAATCTAAATTTGTAGTCAAAGTGAAGATAAAAGACTGCAATAATTGAAAAAAAAAGGCGTATTCTTATTCTCTCTTCTGTAATCAGTATGAGGCAGAAGGCAGAGCGATAGTAGCCATACCTTCTGCCTCCTGTTTTATCAGGGAACTGGCTGAATCAGTGAAGTGTGTGCTCAATGCCACATAAACAAGAAACCATAGAGCGGTTACAAATTTAAAAAAAAAAAAAAGTGGAGAGAAAGAGAAGGAAGGAGAGAGGAGATGGAGTGATGAACCATGAGAGATGGAGGTAAACTTTCCCTGGTATTCTTTTCTTGATAAGGCGAAAACAAGCCCCCAATCACAGCAGCGTAAGCTTAATACTGCTGCCTTTGACTGAGCTAGGGGTGGCAACAAAACAACAAACAAAGAAAGAGAAGGAAGGAAAAATGTAACTGGTTTGTTTGTCATTGTCACCCCAGCCTCACCCCTCTCCACCCCTTTTCCTCCCTAAAACTGAAAGAAAGCAGGTATATTGGCAAGCGGGTCTGGGTACAGGCGATAACAATGTTGGCTTTGTTCCCTGCTAGAATTGGACAAGCGCTTCCAATCGGCCCCCAACACAACAATTAAACAAGCTCAATGTTCAGCGCTGCGTTTTCGACATACCGCTATCTGGCAGGGGCTTTTTTTCTGTAAATCTATGGGGTCTCAAAAGAAGCTGATGCTGGAGGCACTACTGCCTTAGCTGATAGCAGCAAATCGGTTCCAACTGAGAGCTACACCTGTTGCACACTAAGCACCGTTTATTGTCTTCAGTCATTTTCCAAACACACATAAACATGCCGCCTAATGAAAAGCCACCAAGGGCACATTAATGCGCACACAAACTGCCACAGGAGCACACACATGCACACAGAAGCTGCCCCGTCTTCATCAGGGCTGACCAATGGGCTGTGTCATATCTGCCACGAGTTTGTTCATGTGAGAAAATGGTGCACCCAGCCTTTAACAGATGCTTTCACACAAGACATATTAACAATCAGCACCTGGTTCAGGGGCAGTTACCTTTCCTTTTCCTTGTTTTTCAACTGTGGAATGAAACAACGAGACACATAAAAATGCATTAGCTTACTTCAAAAGCTGCAGTTTCTAAAGCCTTAAATAAATCCGACGCCTGAGCTAAATCCTCACCCAAAGCTGTGATTTGTCTCAGTAAATGTTCGCATTTTCTACGGCTATTCTTCTTTGCCCTTTAACTTTGGTATTATTTAACATTTACAATGTGATCATCTAAATGTAAATGACACATATGTCATTTTACTGTGTGTTTAAAATACTACAAAACAGAAATGCTACCTTTGAGTTAAGTACTTGTAGTAAACACCAACCTGATGCCAACATCTGATCCACTTCCACATGCTTCGTAGCGCTGAGCTTGTCTGTGAGTGACTTGACTTAATTTAGATTCATTTAACAACTTGTTTGTAGTTGTCAGCTGCGCAACTGTTTAATATCAAGAAATCGGTTGCAACCAGTCCAGTCAATGCAAGCTGGAGTAAACAAGAGGCAGCAGAGGAAACTAATGAAGTCAAGGTTGTGTAGCTGCAAACAATGCACAAAAGGTTTGGGGAGATTTGTAGGCGAGGCTGGAACTACAGAGAAAAAGAACGAACGCTTGTTATACCTTTCAATCATGCATTATAACAAGGTGTGAAAACTGCCTCTTTGTTTTGCTGCACTGTGATGCTTGGGTCCATGGGGAGAAGCTGAGCTCTTCTTTAATTTAGAGCTGTGTATGATCGCAGTTATTGATGCAAACAGCATGAATCCATGAGACAAGCTATTCAAAATCATAAACAATGACTCAAGGCTAGGAGGAAAGGCAGGAGTTTGCAGCTTTTTAATAATTAGCATGTATTACCTTTGACCTGACTTGACATCACAAGTGCGGTTTGAAATTCACTGGGCTGAACTCAGACCCATCAGAGATGTCATACAGTCTGCAAGTGCAAGTGCACTTTACTCAAAAAAAGGTCCTAATGGACAAAGAAAATTATTTTAAGTGATATTAAGCAAAAACTGGCAGCAGTGCTCAAGAACAACTTGAGAAACAGTACAAAGTCTCTAGATCCCAGTGTGAATATCTGAGGGATGCACTTGTACAAGCCCAGTTGCCAGAGACTCCACACCTATAAGCTACAGGCCCCAAAGAATCCACTGCTAATGTCCTGGTGCCAGACACGACAGCTTGCCCTGATGAGTCAAGAGCGGTTTTGGCAGCCCAAGGCATGCCTACACAATATAAGGCAGGTGGGTTTAATATGCAGACTGATCAGTGTATATATTTCATTAAAGTGTAATACTGTCTTCTGGCATTTGCAGATGTGCTCCTTATTTTTAGGAGAGGCTTCCACTAGAAAAATCCTGCAGGAGATCCTGTAGCCTAGTTTTCACTTTTTGCAATTCCAGGTGAAAAAAAAGAAAAGAAAAGAAAGAAATGCTAATGTAGGTCACCCTGTTTTTAGATCTTTGTTCACGGTCACTGCCAGGAGAAGGCCACAATTTTTGTATATTCTGTAATCCCTTAAATGTCATGAGCAGAGGAGCACCGACATTTACACAACATCAGTATTTCTACTTCTACACGGGAAATCTGCGCACAGCCAGTCGAAGTTGCCTGGTTGCACTCTGCAAAACAAACCAACAGAATAAAAATATGAAAAACACCAACTGCACTGACATTCCTTCTAAGATGACGTGTCCATTTAGCTGCTGTACATTAGGTTTTTGTTATTTTCAAAAGAGCAACGGCGAAAAGTCCAGCATGTTTCAACAGTGGCAGCATCAGCACTGATCCTTAGGGACAGCATCCTGAGCTGCATTACCAGAATCCAATAGCCTTACACAGCCAGAGGCAACACACGATGCTGCCTCCTGCACCCACCTCTTTCTGCTCAGATGAAGCAGTGTGTTTGGCTCTCTGGCTCTACTTGTATTGATTTTACTGTAAAATAAAAAAGAAAGGTGAATCCAGTTTATCATCAGAAGGCAAAACAAACATAAAGAGACAGTTTTCTGTTGTTTCATATTTCGCTTAGATTACTACAATACGTGTTGACCAGCTAATAACAACAAAAATGCCACCTCATTACCCATTTTGTTTAACTGTCCTCACATTCTCATTAAGGCCGCCAAACACAGAACAGTCTCACGGCAGACGTTCTGACAGTCTACGAGATTAATAACAGATGCATTCAGTCTAAGTGTTGCAGTGCCTGAACTCTGCAATAGTGTTCAATGGCTCAGAAGTATTATTTACAGGCACATCTAAGTAGAGCAGAACCAACATTAATGCTATTAGTTACACCTCAGCAATTTATTAAATAAGCCAAAAGCTGTGTCAGGAAAAAGGTTATCGCTAGACACACCGATATCCATTTGTGAGGAGCACAGCAGCTTTACAGTCCCACATTTGACTGCAATTTGCTGTTTAGCCTTCCGCCAGCTTATTGTCCCCGTCACACAAACATTTATGAAACCAATAAATGAAAGCAATAAAAAGTCTAATCTTAACTTTTATAGAACAGCGGGCTAGAATACATACAAACGGGTGATCTGAATGAATTCTGAAATTGAGGATGCTAAAGCTGTGTGGCATTGTGGGGAGGTGCCTGTGTGGACTGGGAGGTAAGGCTGGCAGCCACAGTGCTGCACTAACAGCTGCAGGTAATTCTGTAATCAGCACTAATGCGTATTTATCTCTCCTGCAGTGAGGCTGGTGCCTCCTTATTGATTACACATTCTAGAATTATCACCTGGACCAAGCCACACAGGCTATCCATAACCAAATTTGTGTGTCTGTAGCTCACAGTTAGTTTCAAACTAATGAGACAAGCTTCTGCTAATGTAGGCATGATTTTGCGTATATGTTCAATATGTTGGGATTTTATCTGTTAACAGCTTTCGCCAATAAGTTTAGCACATACATATACTAGGCATGATTTCCTTTCCCAACCACCACTCACCCCCCCCCCCTCACCCGCTGGCTACCGTTTAATGTTCCAGGTCTGAGTACATTTCAGTTATTCTCTTTTTCTGTGTAAATTTTACCCCATTACTCTGTCTTTTCTTTATTCTGAACTTAAAGGCCTTTCAATCCTCTCGCCCGCTCGCTCTCTCATGCACACGCATGCTTTTGAAGACAAACGCTCTCGCAGAGCACAATGAGGTTCATGATTTTATGTATTTTGTGGCTTTTTTTTTTGAAAGCACAGAGACACTGCCCTCTCACACGCCTTATAGATTGTGAAGCTCGGCTGAAAATTATTCACCAGAGGCAGTTGTCTGCAAGGAAGGGTTGGAGTTCTGTGCTTTTCTTTTTCAATCATACCAGATCAGTACCAGGGCATGGTACACTGCAATCACACAGGTCAAAAGAACTTGACATCAGAGGTGAAATGTGCTCATGTATCAGTATCTGTACTGCCTGTACTGCCCAAACCCTAAAAGGCTCTGAAGCAGTAATACACACTGGAAAGTCATTTAATTGTCCCGACTCAGACAATACCAACCGAGTGATGAGTATCTGACATTTATAAAATGTACTCTACAGCTTCAGGTATTAGTTACCAGGATTTGTTTATTAGCTTTTGGATGATTTTGATTTTAATACGACTATTATATTCTAAGAGGCTATAGTATATAGCAGCGGTCCCCAACCTTTTTTGGGCCACAGACCGGTTTATGTCAGACAATATTTTCACAGACTGGCCTTTAAGGGGTTGCAGATAAATACAACAAAATAAAACCAGTACCGGTACCAAAAAACAGAAGATTTATTCATAACACACAGGGAAAGACCCAGGGAAACCAAGTTAACCATAAAAAACAATGAAAACCCTGAAAACCATAAATTTCACACCCAAGCCTCACCTCTCGCAGCCCAGTACCAAAAGACTCATGGACTGGTACCGGTCCGTGGCCCGGGGGTTGGGGAACGCTGGTATATAGTATTGTCACAGAGTATGTAAAGAACACTGCACTATAGGCTTTTTTCTTAATGAGTACTTTTACTTCTGGTGCTATAATTGCATTTTGGTGCCAATACTTCTTCTTAGCTCTGTCCAATATTGAGATTTGCTAAAGTGGGATCGTTACTTGTTGCACATTATTTCAAACCGCTCTTGCTGCTTTTACTTAAGTAACAGATCCAAACACTGTTCTCACCACTGCAGCTCAATGCATGCTGCGGTAAATGCTCCTGCATCTCTAACATCGGTGAACTCCCATGTCTGGCTTTTATCCTGCCAGCTGAGAAAAGTCTCTCTCCAAACAATAATGTATGTCTGCAAGATGTAATCACTATACCCAAGGCTGCAATTTAACAATATTGGCAATGACAAAACAAATGCAGCCTTTACTGCCGTATACAATAGCTCAGCAGTGTTGCCAGTGAGCCACAGGTTTATGGAGAGGAAAGGATATCCAGTTATAGAACACTGTAGGTTTTTCCAGTCCAACCTCACAGTAAAACCAGCATTTAAACTGAATAAACCTTAAAATAAAATGCAGACAAATATATAATGACACCTTGTAAATTAGGAAAGTATAGTTTGAAACAGGTACACAAGACAGAGATGAGGACACATTTTGAATAATATATAAAAAGAATGCCTAGGCTATAAAACCTTTCTTTCCAGGTAGTTATGGAACTTTCTACATCATCTTCTGTGACATTTAACAGGGGAGCTACACACTGAAAGCACTGTTGTTGGTTGGAGACTGTTAAAGCTGAGGTTAGAGAGATTATGTTTAAATTCCATCATGATCATGCCTTAACACATGCAACCTGATGCTCTGTTGAGATTACAGAAACAGTGAAAGGCATTATCTAAGACAGTGGTCCCCAAACTTCTTTTTTTTTTTGCTGGGCCCTCTTTGTTTTACAAGAAAAATGTTTGTGCCCCCCTCCTTTTTTCACGTCACGCTGTGCGCCACGTAATTGTTTACATGAGATGAATTGCAGAATGGCAGATAGAGACAAAATACTGTTACTGTTAATCTGACTATCTGCAGGTTTTACACACTTACATATACCCACGCAGTTACTGTCCCTCCATTTAGAAAGGCAGAGGCGTCACGGTGTAATTATTTTACGTGTAGTTGTTTTTTTTTCCTGTGTAATAATATTCAAAATTGCTATCAATACATTTTTCAAAAAAATGCCTCTCTGTGCAAAATGGGTTCAAAAACATAAACAACTGTGGGATACTGTTTGTCTGTGATTTGAACCGGAGAACAAATCGTGGCAGGATCAGCCTGATGTTATTTGTATCCCGCTGTAACTTTACTGTATAAAGAGCTAACATCTCCAAAATGTCAGGAGTAGTTAGTCATTATGAGAAGTGTTTGTGAACTAAAAATCAAGAATGTGGGATACTGTTTGTCCGTGATTTGGAGAGCCCAGCGCGTCCTCCCGATGCAGGGGAAAAAAAAGGGGGCGGGCCCCACACTTTGGGAACCTCTGATCTAAGACAATGTAGAAACTTTTTCTGCGCAGTTTTAAAATATTAAAAGCTGCCACTAATTTCAGTGCAGGATTAAAATGTGCACTGCAGTTATACCGTGAGAGAACATAAAAGATGAAGTCAAACCACTGAGATTATGTGTAGATTATGTGGGTGTCAAAGACTCATAAACTTGATGATGTTGGAATTACTATGGGAAATTAGCGATCTAATGTTCCTGTAATAAGTAATAACAGGGACTAGTTTCTCTTATGTTTAATGACATGGCAGAAATTGAGTGGAAATTAATAAAATTACATCAGGGGAAAAATATTACACGTGAATGATCAGACTCCTCCATAAAAGTACCAAAATGCCTGCAAACTCCTCTGATTGCCATTTCTTCTACACATCTTTACATTATTAATCTGCAGCTTCCAAAGAGTGAGTAAATGTATTTACCTGCACTGTAGTAGCGGTCCAGCTTCTCCCAGAGGGGTTCATCTTCCCGCTGGAGATTTGACAGCTTCAGAGGTTCATAGATGGAGCCTGAAGAAGAATATACATATTAAACACAAACACTTGCAAACACAGTCCTTCAATAGCTTTCCCAAAACTGATGTTCTTTAGAGGTTTAAGTTTAGCAACAGTTTCAGAATACATTAAATTTTTGTTGGATGTTTCCAGTTAAAAAGAAGACTAAAATTGTAGGCTTGTGGTTGTATGTATCCATCAAACTAAAGTTGAGGTTTACATTGATCTATACAGTAATATAGATTTCATCTCTATTCAATTCAAGTTTATTTCTACAGCCAAAAATAACAACAACAGTTGTTTCAAGGGGCTTTTTAATATAAGATAAAGACCCCGACAATCAAACAACATCCTATAAGTGGCACTTTGCGATGGTGGGAAGGAAAAACTCCATTTTAACAGGAAGAGACTTCTGACAGCCATTAATTTATGCAGAAATTTAAAAGGTAGAGACCGAATTATGAAATAACGCCAAAATCTCCATGTCTTTTTCCGTGTTACGGCACTGCACAATGGACAAAAAGTGTTTTTGCAAACATTGTGATATCACAGTAAAGCTGACCTTTGAACTTTTGGATAGAATAAAGAAGTGTTGACATTTTCTATCTGACTGTAAGAATTAGCACATAATGTCTTGAGGCATATCTTGAGTGGTCAAAGTGAGTTTGACCTTTGGCCACCAAACTCTGTTTATCTTTAGAGAGATGATGACTTGTCATATCTATTGGACAAACCTTTGTATGTACACAAAGACAACCTGAATGGATAATGCTCTGGCCACGGCTTTTGTCAGCTTGGGACACAAGAACAGGCAGCAGACAAAACACAGAAACAATACACACATGCTATCAGTACATTCTGTTTTTCACTGCAACACATCTGTGCTGAGACTCACAAAAGTCTCAGCACACAAAATGATATTCAAGCCCTGAGCTAAACATTCAGAAAGTACTGCGACTCGTGAGCAGACATTTTCCTCTGAACTGAGAGAGAGTAGCAGTTTGAGGGAAGCCCCAATTTGTTAGACTTTCTCTATTTTCAGACACTTTCACTTTGCTGAGATTTGCATTTTAATAGGTTTGACCTTGGGTCAGTACCACAGGTACTGAAAAATTCACATTCTTACTGAAATTAGCATAATTTCCATCAGCATAAAAGTTGCTGGGGACAAAGCCAATCCATCTCTTTTTAAAGATAACACTTTAAACAGGCATGGAGGAAGTACAATGTTCCAATTTTAATTTCTAACATGAGATCAGACAAATGTAAGCTGTCACTGTTTGCTTGGTTTTAAACAATCCCCTGACTAACTTCAGTGACTTCATTAATACTGTAAATTCATTTTGTGCCATATCAGGATCTTTCATGCTTACTGTGGAGGAGCAATATAATTCTTCTGAGTTTAATCCACATAAGCCACACTGTATCAACAGTGTGAAATTACAGAAGATTGTGGGTAATACTCTACTTTGCACGTCAGAATTCCCAACAGTCCAAGCATGAGATTGTTTTGTTTTCTTGTAAACACGGAAAAAAATGTTCTGACCTGAACTTTTCTGGGTTGCTGTTTGAAAGAATAGGATGATCACATTCACAACATATGTTTTCCTGTAATCGTGAAATAAGTATATGGTCTAGAGTCCAGATATCGTCACCTATGTCCCCTTCAGCTGTTTCCCTCAGATCTGCTGTCACTACTTACCGAGTCTGTAAACTGTCCGGTGGAGCTTGGTAATCGCAGCCGAACCGGCCATTCTCAAAAGGTGAATTTAAGGCCAAGCGTCTCTCAGCTAAATCACAAATCTACAGCAATTCACAGTAAATGAGTTAGTAGCAGAGAGTTACAATTTTAGACGTGCATGAATCAACAACGAATCACATCCTGGGATGACGACAATGATCAAGAACATGCAAGAAATTACAATCCATTGTATTTCTTTAGAAATGAGTGATGAAGAGTAGAGTTATAATGAATTACCAAAGATGGCAATACATGGTTTAAATGACTACATCACTATATTAGGACATAATTTGACTAATTACTACACTTTAATTTTCATAACATACACTTCTAAATGGTATGGTTTCAGAATGCTGCGTTATTAGGCTACACTGGGATGCACCTCTTGTTAAATCATAATTTCACACCAAGATCTTTTTTAAAGTAGATGGTTATCAGCAGTTCTTAAAATGGTTGGCTTCTTACAGCTGGCGACAGTTAAGAGTTTAGGTAACGTTTGTGCAATATCCGACACATTCCCCCAGCGCAAGAGTAGCATAACCGGTCAGCTTTCACAGGCCCGCACAGTCCTCCAGGAACACAGTTTAACACAGTAATATACAGCAGCACAGTTTTACTATGGGCGAGATCTCACAGCGACCTGATGAGAAGCTCTTAAAATAGCTCTGGAGTGCTTCACATTTACACCTCTGACCTTTCATGCTTCTACCAACAGTGCAGTAGACACATTAAAACGGGCAGAACAGAGGCACTACGTACAGAGGCACTGCAAGCACAACAGAAAAAGCGGGCGTGTCACAATGCAGAATATCATGCAAAGTTATGTCAGACCTGATCGCTTTGATCGGGCTTTAAATTCCAAGAGCTTCCACCCGACATCTGCTAAGCTCGCCATGTTTATGAAAATGTTAAAATAGCTACAAAGCTAAGGTGTATCCGGTAGCTACTTTCAAAATAAAACGCCAATCGGGCTTCTCAGCATAGGGTAAGAAATCACAAGGCTAAATTCTGCCGTGGCTTACTGGTAAATAAAGCCCGAGTGTTTCCACAAAGTATCTTTTGCGTGTTAAGATATTGAATTTATTTTTATTAACGCACTCATTTTGATAGTTAATATATGTCTCAGATTTATTATGAACACAATTTTTTTTCGTTTCCGGTTTGTTTCTAAGTAACTCTCAGTAAATTGATAGCTGTGAAATAGCTCGGGGAGCACGACACTGACGTAAATAAGGAAATTCTAATGTCATATTATTTATCTTTATTTCTAAACGTTACTTGCAGCTTTTCCCACTAGAAATAAAAAAGCACGACATATGCTTAACGCCGTTAAATGTTATGTGTAATTACTTAAAAAGCAGCTACCATTTCCTTCTGCTGTAAAGCAGTGCGCCGTATTACAGTCAGTGTTGTTGTTGGGAGCTACACTGACAGGAAGATGATTTGGACGCTTAAATTAATTACTTTAGCGTTTTTGTTACTTTTGGGGGGACAGTATAACACATTTGCTCTTCAAGATGTAACGGCCGACCTTTTCGGTCCCGGGAATTTTGGGACGGTGGCAGCTTTCGGAGATTTTAATTCGGATAAACAGACAGACATCTTCACGATCAAAGAACGTAGGTTTACTCATCCACACTTCACACAGCAAACAGTCAGTAAGGCTTCTTATTAACAGTTTGCACAAATGATGTATATTGAGTTAAAACACTAAATGTAATCAATTTAATATAGAATGTAATTTGACATGTGTTAATGTATATAAAATGCGTTTTTACCTACACATTGAGCTACAATGTAGCTTTGGTTTGCTTCTCTATTTCTAAAACCGAAGTTTAAACGTCTCATAGCAGCCAGAGGGGGGGGAATCCACCCCTGGACGACAATTAGCCTGGTCTTGCTGTATTTTTATTAAATGCACCTGTGTTTTCTCTGCAGTGACATTTCAGAATGACTTGTGAAAAATATATACTTAAATAAAAAGTAAGTAAACTTAAATTTTTTGCACGTCTTTATATTGTCTTCTTTTTGTTTCAGAGACTGATTTGGTCATATTCTTGGCTGACTCCAAACCACCTTACTTCAAGCCCAAAGTTCAAGCCAAAAACATTTTGGGAAAGTATGCATATGTATTTGTTATTTCACTCCATTAGCTTTATTATGGCACTGGTCTTAATTTATGCTTGTAAGTATGTTCAGTGCTGACAAACTGAACGTACTCGCACTTCAGCATTATGTTTACTCAGTACTTTGCTTGCTGTTTCAGAAACATCACCAGCGTGGTTCCCGGAGATTATGATGGAGACTCTCAGATGGATGTCCTTCTCACAGCTAAGAATGGCCAGGAAACAGAAGTTTTCATCTTTTGGGGGCACAACCAGACATTAGGTACAGCTCTAATAGTGATTTATTTACAAATGCTGCCCTGCCGTCACAGGAAAAAGGCATACCCTGGACAAGTCGCGAGTCTCTCCCAGGACTAACACATAGAGATCGACAACCATCAATGCTTGCTGAAATGGAAACTCAAAAACCGTTTCTACTCTCTGATGATACTTTAATTTTTTTGAAATTGCATTTGTAAACAATGGTTGGTAGAGAGAACAGAAAGTCTTGGCCTCTCTATCCACTTGTTACAACAGAAGCAAAACATTGTCAAGATTATGCATTTGCTCAGATTTGTCATTGGTGATACTAAACTTTGTATCCACACATATTAATTTCCCCACAGATTTTACTGCTTATATTACAAGTTGATGGAGGCATATTATTGCAATGCAGTAATTCTTAGTGAATCAATCATTGCTGCAACACATGATGTAACATAAATCACAAAATGTGTACATTGCCCGCCAAACTTTCCATTTGCTGTTTTAGAGTTGGTATTGCAGTAATTTACAGTGAAGAAAGCATAGATGTTTCACTTTTAGGACCTTTTGGAGGGTCACTGCCACAATATCATGACTCACTGGGAAACCGTAATTTAAAAGACACATTGTTAATTTTATTAGCAACTGCTGTCCTTTTTTTCTTTTATAGGCTATCATCATTCAGTCCAAAACAATAAACATGTTAACTAGATCAATAAAAATGATACCTCATTTTCCACATGTTACCAACTTTTGCTTAATATACAATGCCAGTAGAAGCTCATCACCTGATTATTCAGATTTGTTTCTTTTTTAGTTTCTTTTTTATGTGTATATTTTTCTGTTTAGGGATTCCTTTTTTTATTGAACTACAGGCAGAATATATATATACAAGAAAAACCATTGCATAATGAATATTTCAAGCTTTAGCTATTTTTAGCAATTTGCAGCTGTAGACTTCAGTTAAGCAAAACCAGTGATTTCTGTTCTGTGTTCTTGTCAAACCATTAATACTCAATGCCTTTTTACCTTCTTCATTTTGTATAGATATTGGAGGGGGGATTAAGCTGAATCACACCTTTAGTGATCAACCTCTTGTCATGGAGTAAGTATCAGTGTAAATTTACATGAATTGCTTTGAATTTTAAATAATTTTCTTGATTTCGATTTTTGGCTCCATTTGTGCATTTTTAGTCAAACTTGGTTTTTACAGAGTTTTTTTTTGTCTTAGTTTTCAATTATAAATCTTATCTAACTTTTCCAATATATTAGCAACCATTACCTCATGTTTTACCTCCCTCATCATTGAAGTCCTTCAAAATGACTACTTTGGTGATCTCCGTCTCTCCTGAAGTCTTGTTTTCATTAAAAGAAAAACAATCTTTTCAGTTTTAATGGGGACATGATTCCAGATGTTTTTGGAGTCATCAGCTCTTCCTCCAGTGTAGTCTGCTATCTCACCAAAAGGTAATGGAAAAGTTTCCAAACTAAGAGTTTTCTATCTTTATTTCTAGTGCTGTTACACCTGAAGTTCAATTCTATGGTGTGTCTAAATTCTTTGGTTGTTTTATAACTTTGGCTTCTCTTAGGACTGAAGTGTGCAGCAAAGCACTGAGTTTAACTGGCGCCATGCGTATGCCTCACTCCAATGCTTTCATTGACCTCAACAAGGACTTCACTGCTGGTAAGTCTGATGTTTAAGCATTGCCTAAGCATGAATAACAACTGTAAAATGCTTTGGTGTTCTTAGTACCACTTATGTTGTCAATTGTATCAAGTCTTTCAGCTTTGCATGTTTTCAAAACTGTCACAACCTTGTACAAAGGTTACATTGACTGAAGGGAAATTATCAGAAAAACTTCGATCATAAATGACTGCATATTGCAAAAGTGCCTATGATACTTTACTGATGTATCATGCACATAAATAAAAAAAAAACTAAAATTAAACTAAATGAGTATTATTTTATTCCTTTTTTGGTCATCTTTGGCTTCATGTTGGGACTTTTTCTTTTGTTTCTGTAGTGGAATAATATTTCCTGCATAACAATATAGAAATGTTTTCCCTCAATTTATGATTTGCGATCTCCCGGCATAATTCACCATCACTGCAAATGCATTGCTTTGTTTAACTGCACAAATTTCTTACCCCTAATCACCTCCTGATTTGCCCAAAATATACCCAAATCATTTGTTGTTTCAAATCGTTCAGCAGGTCGATAAAGTGAGCTTACACTGTACAGTAAGGTGCTACAAGGATCTCATTTTCTATAATTTTGAGACATTTTGTGTCACTGCATGTTTGCACTACGGGTGTTTGATAACCTTGAACGTGGAATTGAGTACAGCTACTAAGAGGGGAAAAAAGGTGAAAAAAATCCAGGAGGAACCTTTCTAATGCTGTAGCTGGCGCATGTGTGAGGTTGGGAGTTCACAGAAACTCCCCACTAATCAAGCCTTTTAGACATTGTTTCCATTGTGACCCAAGGGAGGATGGAATAGGTTTACACCACCACTGATTGCAGCAGTTTAACCAAGCCCTTTGGGCATAGGTTCATGGCACACTAAGACGTGGCCTGAAATTGGTAGGTTTATTTTCTCCCATAAAAACAACTCTAGAAAACCTCCTACAGGGCCTGGTTCCTACAGCCAGAACATACAAGACCCCAAGCGTGAATAATGTTTACATAAAGCCTGGCTTTGAAAACACTGCCTATGGTCACCTCACTCTAAAAGTGCAGTGTTGCCTTCCACTTAACCTTCTTGCTAGCATATTGCTCCATTTCTGTTGGCCTATGATCAGTTTCAGCTGAGACCTAAATCTCTTCAACACTGTTTTGTTTTGTGGCTTATTCCTCTGCTGGTGTCCTTGTACTGTTTTGGTGTAAAGGTTGATACCTGTTATCACCTATTTTAAAGCATGACTTCTGAGATCTGTATTTATATACAAGAACTAGATCGATTTTCATATACTGCACAGTCCATAAGGGAAAAGAAATAAATCTGCTTTTTGGGGGGTAAATAATACCTTAATGACATGTCTTAATTTGACATATATTAACTTTTGAGTGTCAC
This sequence comes from Simochromis diagramma, assembly GCF_900408965.1. Classification (NCBI taxonomy): domain Eukaryota; kingdom Metazoa; phylum Chordata; class Actinopteri; order Cichliformes; family Cichlidae; genus Simochromis; species Simochromis diagramma. The sequence goes on from NW_024387414.1 coordinate 5,347,279, forward strand.
TGAGTTGAAGCAGTAGATAAGCAGACTGCAAAAAGAATAGGTGAGGATCCAAAAAAAGTAACTGCAGAAAGAGGTAGGTGGAGATAAAGCAGTCCTCTCAGCCAGGTCAGTGACTGGATCCTTCCTTGTCCTGCATGAAGTAAAATCAGTCCCGCTTGAGTCTCCTTTGTTTCAGTGGATAAGAAGGTCCAGCTGGAGACTGAGTCTTTTATAGTCTTTTATTTAGTAAAGCTTATGAATTGATTGAAAAGTAAGCATTCCCCCCCACCCTGCCACCCAAAAAAATAAAAATCTGGATCCTTTTGCTGTTAAAATGTATCATTTGTTAGTTTTTACTTATTTATAGTGACTTTGTCCATAATGGCAGTTTTTCTATTTATTTGTATCAGTCAGTGCAGCACGGAGACCCTGCCTACTGTAAACCACAGTAATCACTGTCTTCTTACAGCTGCAAACATAACCTTTTGGTGTTTGGAGACATAAAATCCATATAATCTCCTTAATAAATTTAGTGTTTATAAAAAAAATTTAAAAAAAAGAACTGGTACATTTTTCTCCAAAAATCTCCCTACAATGCAGATGTGGTGTAGCTGAATTGTTTCATAAAGTTCATTCTGCAAAGATGTATTTTTTATTTTATTCTTTTTCTAGAGAGAACTTGAGGAACTGGGGGGAAAAAAGACCAAAATATATTTAATGCCACAAGTTCAGCTTGACTAGGGGAAAATGGAACAGTCATTTTCTTCACCAGTGAATGGAGAAATCACCCCATTCTTGTTTTACAGCATCTCACTCCTGTCCTTCTGCCCACTAAGTGTAGCGCTGTCACTTATACTTATGGGAGGATTTTTGTTTTTCCTCTGGAAGCTAATCCTTGTGTTTAAGGTAATCAGAAAGGATTTAGTCATGTCATACTGACTGCAGGTATCTTTTTGAGCTATGAGGTTTTTCCCAAGGCTGTCACAATTTAACCAGAGAAGATTTTAATTCATATTTAATCTGTTTAGGGATTAGGAGAAAGTCAATAAATTTCCCCTTTTTGTTTCAGAATTGAAAAAAAAAATCTTTGTTTTTTGGGGGTTGTTTTAATACAAATTAGAATGTGTTTCTTTATCAAGTGTGCTGCAGCTTGTCTGTCAGAGTGATGGCCTACACGTCAGCCTGTCTTTTACTTTTTTTTTTTTTAGGTTCTCTGCTTTAGGTAGTCATATCTTGCAGTGCATATGTGCAATCACAGAAAACACACAAGGACAGTGATCATTATAGTAAATTCTTATGACTTGTCAAGTACATTCAACTACAATCACTTGCTGTGGTGAATGCAAGGAAACAGCTTAGAGAGAAGAACCTGTGGGGGGTGGGGACACTTGCTGTACATCTGGTCGATGTCAGACTCTTTGGCTGCTGCTATCTGTGGGGGCATGCAGATGGAGGAAGAGAGAGGAGAGGAAAGTAGGCAGGAAGTGATGGAGTGATAAAGCTGAGCCGGAAAGGATGGATGGTTTGAAATAAAAGGATGCCTGGAAAGATAAAGGGCAGAGGAAGGGTGGGAGGAGGGGTGAGCAACGCAGTGGGTGAGTCTTGAGAATGGCTCAGCTCGCTGTCTGCTGCGACCACCTGCTCCTCTAAGCAGTACCGGCTGGAGTATAACAGTGCGGCTTAAGCAGGGAGAGAATCAGTTTTGAAGACAATCTGGATCCTGTTAGTTAGCCAGTTTAAAATAGATTTGTCTTTAAAGTGACATTGATGCTTTTACGTATTCATATTCTATTATGATATTAATTATATGTTTGTCATAATTCATTATTTATAGTCAAGCACCTTAGGCAGCTACTGTAGCCTCAAGTCTTTTTGCGCCTATTTATATACTTCATCATCATCATCATCATCATTATTTATATACACCTATTTCTGAGAAGTTCAAGCTCCATCAGGTGGGTTGGGGAGCATTGATGTGCAGCCATTTTCAGATCTGTCCAGAGATGTTCACTTAGGTTAAATTTGGGCTCTGGCTGGGCCACTCAAGGATATTCAGAGTGGTCCCAAAGCCATCTCTTTATGAACTTCGCTGTGTGCTTAGTGTCACTGTTCTGTTGGAAGATAAACCTTTGCCTTGGTTTGAGATACAGGCTCTCTGGAGCTCTCTGGAACTGATCTCACAGTTCTTACTGCTGAAAAATACCCCCACACATAATGCTACCACCACCATGCTTTACTGTAGGTATGGCATTGCCCAAGTGACGACTGTTGCCTAGTTTCCTCCAGACAAGACGCTTGGCATCCGTTTTGATAAACCTAGCAACTGTACCTTTAGCTAGAAACAGTTTATGTGGTTGCCGATATTTGGTGAGCTGATAGAAAAATTGCATTTTGAATTACTTGCCACAAAAAAACCCATTATTCCCTTTATACTCGCTCCTCTTTGGTAAAGCTAGTTTGATGCTGAAGTACCAAGACTATGCCTTATGAAAATCTGCTACAGATTATGCAGAAATTATAAATTGCACTGGATGCACAAGTAGCATTGTCTTTTATGCATCATTGTTCGCTTTATTTGGAAGGCGAACAGTGCTAAGAAATAAAAACTTCCCTCAAATTTGTGGAAACCCAAAATAACAAATTCAATTTGGAAATGTAAGAAGTAGAAGATACAGACATTTGTATAAAAATGTAGAGAGTGAAAATAAAAAGTTGTCAGAAAAATAAATGCTCCACTAAAGTACAGACACCTAAGTATTTATACTTTGTTACTTCCCACTTCTGCTCAGCACACTCTTCGTAGGTAAAATGGAAGAACAAAGAATTCATGAAGCCTAAAATAAACTCCAGGTTGCAGTTTTTTTTTCATATACCGTAGCTCAGTTAAAGCCCCTGCCTTTACTTAAGCTACTAATAGCAGCATATCAACATGTCAATCAACATGTCAAGCAGATGATTGAAAGATGTGGTTTTTTTTGTTTTTTAAAGGTAACAGACATTGATTATATTACATTATATTACTGTATTTCGCAATAAACCTAACTAAGAAAGCCCGATAAACTGGTCACCCAGTATATTTACTCTGTTTTTAACTTTGTGTCAGCGCTGCTGTTTAAAGGATGCTTTCTTCAGCATCTTATTTTACAGTGAGGTATTTTGTTAGTGTCGTTCAAGGAGGATTGAGGCTGTTGCAGGGCTGTGTCATGACCCCAATCTAAGTCCAGTGTCCCTGTAAACAGCACTATAGTAGTGTATTGGGTGACCTCCCTACATTAGCACTGCCAGCAAAGGGCTGGGGGAAGTCAGAAATAGTTACTTGGGCAGTGTCAAGGCCTCATTTAGCTTGCTTATTGGGCACTTCAGCCAACCAACCTGGCGGTGACACATTGCAAATGGCTCATCATCTCTTTTGTTGCCATCATCCTCTCCCAGCCTCTGTCTCTAACTGCAACACATTCGTAACAGCTTCATGCTCATTTGTTTTCCAGTAAATTTATCTCTTTCGTAAAACATTTGGGAAGCTGACACCTGTTTTAACAAAGTGACATTTTTTTTGTCATTTAGTTTCTCCAACAGAGTTCATTGTGTAAACTTTGTGTATTAAAATGTAATTATGTAGATATACCAGATATATTTTTAGACCAGTTTGTCAAAATGATGGTCCTCAGGCTACTATTTGTTAGCACTTAAAAGGGGTGATGCCACAAAACAAAAGTTCAGTATATTTCTCTTTTTTATTTTTTGAATCACAAAAGAAAGCCTGTCATTAAGCACTTCATTGTAGGTGTAGATGTTCTCTTCTGATTACTTGTCACCACAGTGACACCTAATTAACAGGTAAACCGCTCTTACAGGACAGCCAGGAGGTCCAGCTTTACAAAATAGACAGCCAATGTGAGCAGGTGCTTCAGTGGTCATCAAAGCTTCCATAATCATCATAGCAAAAATGGCTACAGGAGATGTCCTTATCTTTTGAATGATGTTCTGTGGGAGTATTCACACTCATAAGATCTGTCTCCCGTAGAGGATCACAGTAACCTCCAGGGGCCACATCACTTCATTTCAAAAAGAGCACCGCCTGGAAGGAAGTATCAGGAGCATGATAAGAACTTGTCTGAGGGAAAGGTAGTAATTGCAAGGTAATTTTAGATGCCATTTTAGGGGAAAAACATGCACAAAGACGGCAATACCAGCATAAGGCTCCATTGCTAGGCAACGGACATGGTAATGCTCTGTGCAGCATCCAATTAAACTACCTCTGTGTTGAAGTGGCTTGTTGATTGTGTGACTAATAATGTGGTGGTGGGGGGAGAGAACAGATTTGCCACCTAACAAGGGTGGCCAAGAAGAAGAATTGATTATACAGGGATTAAGTTTACATTTGGTGAGGCATTTTTAATAGCCATTTTAGAATCAGGACACTTGCACAGAGAAAGCAAGAGAGAGACATTCACTAAGTGAGGAAGGATATTACAGAAATTTTAAGCTTTAACAACCAACCAATGCAACATGTTATTGCTGCTGTGTCTTTTTGTTATGTGAAAAGTATTTTTTTTTCCCAGTATATTTCCCTGTTTTATCAAATAGTTTCCGAGAAGGAATATTTCAGACGTGAAAACCTAAAAGAATGAGTGATAGTCATGTTAAGGTATTTCTTAAATATGGGATAAAGTATTCCTCATTTTTATGGGTAGCACAGTGATGTGGTGATTAGCACTTACCTCACAACAAGAATCTTCTGAGTTTGAATCCACTGGCTGGCTGGACCCCTTCTGTGTGTAGTTTTGTGTTGTCCTCCTACTCCTACTTCCTCCCAGGGTCCAGAGACATTCACCTTGGGTTAATTGGTGATTCTAAGTTGGCCGTAGGTGTTAATAGTTGTCTCTTTCTCTGTGTTAGCCAGTGGAAGCCTGTCCAGAGTGTATCCCACCTCTCACCTTGTGACAGCTGGAATAGGCTCAACCCCCAACCTTAACCTTAATTTTAAAGAAATTGGAAGAAAATGACAGGATGGATCCCTTCTTTATTTTTCTGTACACTGAAGGTCATGCATTTTGGAGAATACCTGTGCCCAAAGTGCATTTAGTATGAAGGGATTTGAAATTCTCATGTAGGTGTCTTACAAACAAAAAGATCAACATCACTGATATTCATCTAAGCTTAACTAAACAGATAGTTTAACTTTACAGACCCAAATTAAAGAGACCACAAAAACTGTTGGCGGGTCTGGTTTGTGGGAGTACCATGTCTGCCATATTTGCAGTAACTTGATAAACTGAGAATAAATGCCCAGTCTTTTTGAATAGTTGTGTTGTAAATTGAAGTGTGGTAGTGGTGTGTTGTGGCATTCACGTCCATGACCGTAGCCTGTGAATATACATTACCTCTTTTATATATATTATATATTGCAAACTTTAGAAGAAAAGTAAAATATTGAAGAAAGTATCTAAGAATAATTCTTACTGACCTCCAAGATCCATTTTTTAACCTTTAGAATATTGACATTTTTGTCTTTTGGAGAAACGTGTTAGCTATTATTGGATGAGTACCCATGACATTTGCTGCATATATCCATTTTAGCCAGAGCATGAATCTTAATAAATTTGGGGATCCTTTGATGTGTCTTTCAGCACCACCAGTTGCTTAAATACGAGCAGTTGTCCAAGCATTTCACTACATATCGTACTGTGTATGACTGTGTACGTGACAAATAAAATTTGAATTTGAATTTGAATTTGAAATATTCCGATATTCCAGTATTAGTTATTTGAACTCTAGATGGAATTTTTTTGTATAATATGATAGATAACCTACTTAACTCTTTAGGTACAGAGTGATTCACTCAGATTGTCAGTGGGAAGAAATGTGAATCACTTGATTTTCCCAAATCCCTAGTGAAATACTTTGCTCACCAATTAACATATGAATGAAGTTCCCAGCATGAAACGCCTTGATTCTTTGTTTCTTTAATTGAACAGGAGCTGTGGACATGCATATTTTGCAGTGTCACTGAATGGCAGTATTGGTTTCATTAGTGTGGAATGCTAAATAGCCGACGAAAAGAGGGGCATTTTTTGTACTTGCTTTCAAAGAACACTCTTTAAAGCATGTATTGGGTGACCGATTGTTTGACGATGTGTATGAAAGATCCCAGGTTGGATTTCAGCCGTGGAAGGTTGTTGAGATTTTATTTATTTATTTATTTTTTTCACGTTTTTACCAAATTCACAAACATGGTTGGTTTTGACAAGTCCTGCCAACCTTGTTTGTGACACTTTAGGTTTGCATATTTTGTGTGTGTTTATCAATCTTAATATGTAATGTGCCCCTTGCAAATGTTATTGCTTAACCTGGCATAGACACACCCAACAGTGTATTTATTGCAAATACACTGCTCATTGCTCTTAATGTTGGGACACTCCACTGATGTACTGTATGCACACACACACACACACACTTGGTTCCACTCTGTGTAATGAGCTTTTATAGCTTGTTGCACATACTCACAGACAGATACACATTTAGCATAAAAATGTTGTGAACAAAATAGGATTGAAAGTCTTTGTGTGTGATAGGGTTTGGCCATAATCTTCCCCATAGCTACTGCACCTACGTTGTTCCCTGTAATGGTTTTAGGAGATTATTTTTTCTGGGAATAGCGTGGCTCCATTCTGCGTTTGTGTGTTTTGCCATGTTTGTGAATGAGGCATTTTGATGGATCGGGGTCAGAGTCACACAGTGTGGAGTAGGCCTACATATTGGCTTAGAGACGGATTTATTCAGCAGAGCTTTATACTTTGTTCCTGGCCCGGATTTTGCATTTTATCTGGGCGTGTGTGGGGTAGTTTTGTAAGGGAAGGTTGTGGATGTATACTGTGAATATCAGAACTAGCATCATGATGTTGAGACAGTTTATTGATGGTCCTGTATGTGTGAGAGTTGGTGCATGTGCTTGCGTAGGAGCTGAGAATCGTGTGTAAGTAACGGTGTACATTTGTATGGATGCTTGTAGTGTGTGTACTTGTGTAAAACCTGTGCAGCTGCTTTGACGTTGATTGACGGCATTCATTCTTTATTAAAAGTGTTTTGACTAATTTACCAAGTCAGCCATGTTGTAGCCTCTGGGGAAAAACACTGATAGAGAAGAGCATCTTTGAAGCAGCTCTTTCAACCCTCTTGGTCTGTTTCAGACATTTTAATAGAGAGGAAAAAGTTACTGTCATTTTTCACTGCATTAACAAGTGAAGTGTAGGTGATATAGTAGCAGTGCAAATGTTTTTTTTTTAAAGGTTTGCATCTGCTCTATCTTTCAACGCTATAGTAAATCGTCTTTGTGGGCTTTGGGCAAGTTTGGAAAAGCTCGTTTCACAGTCCACTGGTTTCTTGCTAGCAGAGAGACAGGGCCACATATCAGTGAAGGTGGCCAGAGAATATTTGCCACCAAACTTGCACACTACCCACTGCCCTGCACCTCTTAAAGGGACACTCTGACATTGCAAGATTGTAAAGTTTTTCCAATGTGAAGGGACATTACATTCACCATCACACTGGATTCAAACTGTTTGGTTCTTTTAATTTCAGAATCATCTTAAATATTTTAGGATTATTTTTAGTTTACTGTGATTGGTGCCCTGTAAGTTGTTTTTTTTTTTTTGTGTGAATTCCTTGATATGATATTCTTTAGAGCCAGAATTCTTGAGCAGACACCTCAGTGTGCTATAACTGTGAAGGGCTAAAGGTGAGCAAGTGTCAGGCATCCGTTTCTTTAGGATGACCTTTTTGATCTCACATAATCAAATAGATGGCAGATGTCTGCAACTATGTTTGTTTTTCATAAGCATACATACTCTGCATAAAATACAGACCATTATTCTGTAATGCACAATCACAGACATAACATCCTGTCTATTTGCAGCCACTCACTATATGCACTCATTCATATTCTGTGCATCTGTTGTTTGTCAGGTATGTTTACACTGGGAACATTTTTACATTTTCTCCTTGTTTTTTTACTTCTTTTTTTTATTAAATTGAAAGCTCTTCACTACAAATATAAAACTTAGCTCGAAGAGTAAAGAAATTTGTGTCTGGTCGATTATTTCTTTGTTGTAAAAGTGCTTCTTGGCATTAAATCTTATATCATTGGAAAGTTTGTTTATTTTTCCTTAAATGTTTCCACAGCATAGTTGAGTATGTGGGTTGTGCCCAGGAAATACTTGTCAAATCGTCTCTGCCAATGCTAAATAGCCTATTCTGCTAAAGGCTCTTGTTTTTAGTTTCTGGTACCCCGAGTGTTGACAAGCAGGTGCCTGATTGGCAGCTGATTAGCATTGTTCAGCGAGGAGTCCAGATTTGTCCTATGGCAGTTAGATCGCACTGATACGGTAATAGCTTTTGGTGGAGGCAGTGTGATGGTGAGGGGCGGCTTCTCCCTCCATCATAAAACAAGGCTTATCATCATTGGAGGCAATCTCAACGCCGAGTGCTATCAAGATGAGATTCTGCAACCAGTGGCAATCCTATATCTCCACAGTCTGGTACTGAATGCTGTCCTCCAAGAATATAACACTTGCCCCCTCATTATCAGAGACTACCTCCAGAGTTTGGGAGTGGAGAGGATGGAATTGCCTACTTGCAATTCTGATCTCAACCTCACTGAAACTGGTAGCATCAGCTGGGGGGTGCTGTTTGTGTCAGAGTGACCAACACAGCCGCACTGGCTGTGCAAGGGGGGTGCCAGGGTATTAAGACCCCTGTTTATTAATGAATACATTCTTAAATTGCCGATATTGCAAAAATTGTTTCTTCAGACTTCAATCATCCAATCCAATAAACGACACCAAACAATAAGTTTATATTCACAAGTAAAAATATTTAAAGGCTGCTGAAGTATTACAGATGAGAAATTACCAAATGATTACAAGTGGTGGACAAACAATTTTATAAAGAAAAAAAGGAAAAACAAAAAGTGAAAAAAAAATCCTCATTGACAAGAACTGTGGATATCAGAGTTGGTGCCAAGCTGCAAATCTTTCACAGGGCTGGTCAGGAAAAGTATAAAAGGTTTGGGGGAACAGAAGATTATCAGTGTGGTGCCAGTTAGTGCGTTAGTTAGTACAATTTTCTTCTTCCAGCATTGAAACAGGCACCAGTTATTAGCCTTTTGGGCTCAAATGTCAACATATTTTCAGACCAACCTTGTCTCCTTGCGTCTCTGCTCCCTCCTCGCTGTAAGTGAGTGAGGTAAAGTATCTGTTTCACTGGTGACAGCTGTGACATTTCCTTCAGAATGCCAAAAGCTCTCTCTCTCTGTCCAGCTGAGCTGTGGATCAGTCCGAGGGTTAAAGACAGAAGGAACAGATCGATGCAAACAAACACAGAGGGCCTGACTGATAGGCTGCAGAATGGCTTATAGCAGGCCTGTAGACAAATATATCCGAAATACACAAAAACAAGAAAGTGCACATATGTACACTCTGCATTTATCCTCCATTTTATCCTCATTTTACTTCATTACTGTCAATATAATCCAAACTCTGTCATGCACACACATGGACCCACACACTATAATTAAAGACCCATGAAGTGGACATTTGTCCTGTAGCCTCCATAAATAAAACAATGTGATCAGTTAGAAATGATAGCCTTCCTTGAGCCTATCTTCATGGCAACCCTGATGGGATAAACCCTTATACACAGCTGTGCATCTTCACATGTGTGTCTGTGCTCCTGCGTTCATATTTGACAGCCAATGGGGGGGATGAGAGTCACAGCTTGTTTGCTGAGTAACTGGCTAACAAATAACCTGCTTAGGGGCAGCAGGGACAAGAAGGAAACCGAGGACTGGCACTTTCTCTCTCTCTCACTATTACTTTCAAACTGTGTCTCTGTTTCTCTTTTGCTGCCATTCTCAAGGTTTTACTGACCCTTTATCCTATTTTGACTGCACTGCCTTTTTACTTTAGTCATATATAATTGTAGCACTAAAAACATTCATATAACCCAAATGGCTTGAAGTGTTGTGGTGGTGAGTGATGTGACAGCACACGTGCAGAAAAAACACTCAGCACATCAGACACTAATGCAGCATTCGTGTTGCTGGCTGTCAGATCCACTCTGCACTGCAGCCTGGATAAACCGCAGCTACTGCTGCTGCAAGCTTTTTACAGGTATAAGCAGGGGGCTGTTATTTTGCTGTTGTTGGCCTCAAATTACCCTTGAAGACTAAAGAAAGCTTACACAGAACCTATATATTGAAGTGTGAAAGGTGTTTATATGTATTAATTTATTTCTTATATTGTAATTAGTCTCCATCATTTTTTGTTATTTATTTATGTATGTATGTATGTATTTATTTAAATCCTAAGTTTAAGTAATAAATGTCATTGACTTGCTCTGATTGAATGGACAGTAAAATAATTACTGTGTTAGTTTGTAGCTCCTCAAAATTGATTTTTACAACACAGGCAGCGTGGTGGCTTAGTGGTTAGTATTGATGCCTCACAGACAGAGAGACTTGGTTTAAAGTCTCCTCTGTGGAGATTCTCCCTGTGACCACTCAGGTTTTCTCCAGGCATCCCTGCCATTGAAAAATAAGCCAGGTAATACAGCAACCTTGAGCATTTTTAAAATAGATTTTCTTATTTTTAAGAGTCATACTTCTTTGTTAAATAAAGCTCCAACAAATTAAGTGAATTTTTTGCTGCCTTTAATATTTTAGGTTATTATGTCAGTTGTTGAAGTTGGACCTACTTAAAAAAAGAACAGTATTGTTTCTGACTTTACCTATTACAGTATCAGTTGCTGAAAACATTCGATGGCTGTCATGAAAAAGAAGTCAGCGCATACAGCCTTAGAAACCAGTCCACAGGAAGTGTCCAATTTAACCGCTTTCCACTGCCGATAGCAGCTGCAATGGTCTATAAAATTGAGAATTGGACTTGGAAATGTCTGCTGGTAGTATATATGGAGAAAAAAAAGAAAAAAGTATATACGAATCAAGAAGTCTGGGTTCTAAAACCTTTGAGTATATCAAGAGTGGACGGAGTGACTGTATTATGTTATCTTATACTATGTACAAAAGTTGATTCTGTTCATCTGGACGTAGCGTTTTCAAAAACTCTATGTACAAGGCATACTATGTAAATCTTGTACACAGTGACCCAACTTTACTTGTCAATCAGTGCACGCACAAAAACCCACCCATAAAAGTGCACTAGCCTTTTAACAAGCTGCTAATTGTGAACTTGCAAGCACAAAGAGTCACAAGCAAATGAATGCGTTTTTTTGTTTTTCTTTTTTTTAAGTATGTGGTTTCCACGGTGCTGAAAGACAAAGAGACCTGCAGATGTGTTCAGAGTATTCCAGTGTAGTGTGTGTGTGTATTTGTATGTTAATACTGTGGCAGACACGAAAGTAATACAACTGGTGTTAACAGGGCAATTAGCTTCAGCTCTATATATAGACTTTGCTTTTGCACCATTAAATGGAAGTTTACTGGTGCTTGTATTGCACTTTTCTAGTCTTACTAACCACTCAAAGCTAAATTCACACTACACTTTATTCACTTCACATTAAACACTTGCATATAACATCCACTCCTATGGCCACTTTAATTTCACAAATTTTCCTAGCATGCATGTCTCTGAATTTAATTTTCTTCATGAAATGTGGGATGAAACGAGAGGCTCTTTCCACTATATTTTGATAGTGCTGCACTACTGGACCATCCAAGATCCTTTTTATAATTGTGTCTGGATATTTTTAGAGGCCAGGTTAATGCCTACAGATCGTTTTTTTATTGCATGGAAAAGCAACTGTTATTTCAGTAAAAGCATAGCACAGAAGATTTTTTTTTTTTTTTTACTGATTCAGTTCCATAAGATATCACACTAAGCCATAATAGCTAGACAGCATCCAGTACCAGGGCCTTTTAATTAGTTTAAGCTCTCCAAAAAAAAAAAAAAGCGGGGTTGGCAGTACGGGGTGGGGGGATCGGGGGGGGCTGTTTGGTCCTCAAGACAGTAGAATGGGCGCTAAGTGATGGTCTGCCGACAGGTTCCACTCTTGCCCTTTAAATGCAGGTGGTGTTTGTGTTTGTCGTTCACTTTTGGGGCAGGAGAATTTTTTTTTTTTTTGCCAATTTTTGCTTCACTCTGGAACACGAATTATTAGGAGAATGCAGGAATGGCAGTACAGGACTAGCTGTATAGAGAGAGTGTTGAGAGACTGCTGTGATAAGGCATTTTAGCCCTTAACAGTTTGCTTAATCGTTTACAACTGGGTTTCCCCTTTGGCCAGAAATTTTGCCTTTTGATGTGCTCATTCATTTATACAAACCAGTTAATGTTTCAGCTTACTGTTCTTGGGAGTCATAACACCTTTTGATCCGCGGCAATGATGCTACCCTGTAGTAGCGCAGATAAGAGACTTTGTGTGTGCAGAGAGAAAAAGATAGAGCGAAGGTGATAGTGAGACAAAGCAATAGATAGTATAGGCCCCTGCCTGTAGCTGTCTATTCTCCTCAATGTCAGAGTTCTCCTTCTCTGCGAGAGGCTTAGCACCCACCTAGCATCACCCTATCTGTTTATACAGAGGCTAATAGGAAGCCTGGTCTTTATCCCCACACTGCAGCTCAACATAATGGAATAGAAAGACATAATGCTGCTTGAGTCAAACAGTCAGTAGAGGCCTTTAAATTGCTTCCAATCCCCTTAACAAATCTGATGGAGAGGCTATGAATAACTCAAGGGCTTCGCTTCTCTTCTCTTCTCTTCTCTTCTCGAATTAGCCGTACTTAACCAGCAACGGAACTTACTTTTACTCTTACTTTTATTAATTAGGATATGTCTTCTTGTGCTTACCTTCCAGTTTGGAGATCTTAATTTAAATCACACTTGCTGCAAACAGTTTCTTCAGAAATGTACATTTTCTCTATGAATGAATACAGACCAGATAGAATATAGTCCAGTCTCCAGATGACTTGTTCAAGCGACATCAGTTTGATGGAGACCACTCTTGCAGTTTCTTCTTTTATGCTCTCTTTCTCCTGCGTCATGTAAATCGACTGAAACAATCCAATGAAATGTGGTTACAAGAATGTCTAAAATATTCAGCTCTGATGTTTTCATCTTCATTGTCAGGGTTTATTAAGCAAGAAGCACTCAGTACTAACAAGGGGAAAAGGTTTATATGATATTGAAGTTTAAAAAAGTAAAGTAATATTACAATACATTTGAACTTTTTCTACATGAAAGATGCAGCCTAGTTTGAATTTAGAGCAGGAGGTGTGCTATAAATTAGTAAAAGCAGGTTACAGTGGTGAGTCAAATTAGAGCTTGAGATGTACGACTTGTCTAAGCCAGAGAATCATTATCTCTACTGTTGTCATGAAAAAGCGGTGAAACAAATGGTCCGGACTGGACTGGAATAAATCCCTGCTTTGAGAGGAAATTTTGAGGAAGAGAATATATTTATAAAAGAAATTCCACTAATATGCATCCCCACCATTTCGCTAAGTTTTTTGTTTAGTATAGTCTGCGACCCAACTCACTTTTGGTGAAAATATATTAATGATGTGGCAAAAAATCACATCATAGAAGGTAAAAATTCATCAGCTGGTAGGTTGGGGTTTTGATGTTTTAGGTGGAAAAAATATATATGTTCTGTTTTTTCCTTCTTCTCTTTAAATGGGACCAAAACACAACAGCCACTGTTTTTTGGTTATTTACTTTCCATCACTTCCCTAGAACCTCTTGGTAAATGGATTGACTGGTACTTATAAAGTGCTTTTCTGCTCTTACTGAATACTGAAAGTTCTTTTTACTACAAAGTCACTTTCAACCATATGCACACACTTGTGCAGCAATTTATTGTATGCCTATAAGCTATCATGCACACATTCATATGCCAATAGATACATCAGAGGAGTCCACAATCTTGCGTGAGGAACTGGGGCAGCCTGGGATGAGCTACAGCAACAGCCACTTGAACTAGTCATGTGGTAATACATAAAATTAGGATCAAAATTGTATGTCAAGCTTCAGATCCTAAATGCAGAAAAGAATAACTTCCAGAGAGGAAGAGTAAAAATCTTTTTCTCCAAGTACCCTAAACAAAAAAAAAGACAGTTACTAACTCTTATGTGATTGAGGATATTGTAAATCCACATGAGGCGCATTGCTGTTTAACACATGCTGGCAACAAAACATGCAAACACCTGTCCTAAGCAGTTCAAATCATCTATGTCGTAATAGGAACTGCATCAGCCATCCAGCCTTTGTGCTACATGCTGTTATTTGTCCCAAAAATAACAGCTCAAAGACTTACAATACCCACACAGCCTCAGCATTGTGCAACATGGTGTTGTGTGCCACAGTTTACCATGCTGGTTGTTCTGTGGTATTCTGCTTGTAGCTTTAAAAACCATGTTATTAGCAAGAGACACTTGCAATTATTCTGTTAGTGTGAAAGGCCCAGCTGATTGTAGATGATTGGCTGGATCACAAACTGATGACAAAGAAATTCACAGATGCACGCTCAGATATTTAAATAATGTGCTGAAATCAGCCATGCGGTGTGGGGGTGGGTGTGCATGTGTTTATGCAGGCTGCTCATCATGTACCCACTCATATGGGTATGACGTGCATGCCTTTTGCAGTGCCATTTCTAGGGAAGGAACAATTTAACGACACTGAAAAGCCTGAAAGAGAAAGCAGAGTAACATGGAAGAAATGGTGAAGTTACTGTAGATGGAAAGCATCTTTTGCAAATTAAAGGACTAGCTTGCTTTTGCTCTGTACTAATTAATCAAGTAAACATCTTTTTCAGATGCATCTCAAGCACAGGATGGCCTTACCATTTGGTATCAGTTTCTTTCTGTTTTTCTTTGTCTCCCTCTGCCCAGTGTTTTTGATGCCTTGTATATCCATCGCGTCAGCTATCACAGTTAGCATGTCTTTAATTATCTGACAACATGACATACCAGTTAGAGCTCTGAATCCCTATTGTTGTTACGCAATCCCACCCTCCTACACACAAACACATTTATATACCTCAATTATGCATCTTTCCCAAGTGGTGGAGGATGACAGCTCCATTAGCCTATGCTTTAATTGAGTGTATGTGCTCATACTGCAAGGAGCTAGATAATGTTGTTGAAGTTGGATTTGGTGCCTCTAGTTTGTTAAATGTGACTCAGCAAATAAAATGAGCTAAAGGATGAAGTGATGTAGCAGTCGGTATTTCCAGCCTCAGACGCATGATTAGTTTCTTTTGTATATGTTTGTTTTTGTCTATAGTTGTATGGGATGAAAAGAATAGAGCATTATGCACAATAAAGTCCTAAAAAACAGTTACCCTCAGTATAGAAAACATAGCAAAACATAAGAGAAGACAAATCAACTGTAATTGAGAGAAGAAGGAAAAAACAGGGAGAATACTTTTGTACAGAACGTGGTAAATTGTACTGGGTATTTGAGAACAAAGAAAACTGAGTAAGATTACGTCTTCTAACATCTATCTGATGAAGAAGATTGTGTTTACAGATTATATGGTTAGTTTATGCACTGATCAAAAGAGGTTCTGCCTGGGGATTCAGCGATATAATAGTGCGGGTCACACCGACATACACCTCACTACAATTTAAACTCAACATGCAGAAACATTTGCTAATCACTTTGTTTGTATAGTCCTAATATTAAGCAGAAGGCTACACATTCCTTATAGCTGAGGCATTACTGATGGCTTACAACTACACAGCAGCTGTCCTGATTTTCTTTTTCTACTGGGCCGTGGATTGATGGGATTCTCTGGCTTTGATGGATGTACTGGTCACCACCAAATGCACAGGACTGACAGGATTACTGGTGGCTTGTCGTGATACTGGGACAACCACAGTGCCCGTGAACTCCCAGTCAATGTTTCAATGTTTTGTGTCATCTTCATTGAGAACATCTGCCTGTCATAGCATTGCTAGACGTTGAAAAAATTTGAAAATGTAAAAAATTTCATCCAGCTGTTTAATCTCTACTTCAAACATGGGTGGCTTGAATTTGGTGCTGAGCAGGAGCCCACCCCCCAACAAGAGATTGGTGATCAGATAACTAATGCTTATTCCTAAAAGACTATCAAACAGTCCATAAAGCCGGCTGCTTCAGTGATTTCTTTGTATCATTAAACTGGTGTCACGCTGATTTACCATTGCTATCATACAACACTGTCAAATTCACAGTGGGCATTTTCTAAAATTAAAAAGATTAAATTAAAGCAGCAGAACCAACGACATCCTTATTTGATCCATACTTTTTTTTTTGTCTTTTTTGGTCCTTACACTAGTATTACATTTAAACTGCCTCGCTTGTTTTCTTTCGTTTCTTTTTCCTTCACATGTTCTAGCCCTACTAACGTTGCTAAAATGAAGCTAAAAAGATTTTCGGCAAGTCTTTCTCATATTGAATATAGGAAAGAAAACAGATTTTTGTATTAAAACAATGGAGTAGACTTGACCTATTGAGTCATATCCCCTTTGATCCCTGCTGTCTGTCCAAAGATTCTGCAATTTGGAAAACTGACAAGACTTTCCTCAGTTTTTAATAATTTAACTGTTTATATTCTAGCAAAAAATGACTGGGTTAATTCAATGGGATGGTGTTTTGGTTTAAAATTTATGAACCTTTTTAAACTGATATATAAATTCTTACTCATACATACTTTAGTGAAGCCTAACATGTTATCCTTCGCTAAAGTAGTTTGGACTCATGGTCATCATTGAGGTATCAGAGGTATCAAAGGAAATGATAAATGATCAAGGGCAGTAAATACCTACTTCTTGTTTAACTTAAATTATCAAAAGGAATGCTTTTATAGGCAGTGGTTAAAATTTTCAATATGACTGAAAAAGTATCCAGTGAAATAGAAAAGAATGATAAAGATATGCTTTGAAAAAACATTATTTCAGAACAAAATTAAATTGTGATAAGTGGTCAAAACATGAAATACCATACCCGGAGGAATTTCCCATAGGATCCACTCTTCTGTTCTGTTCTGTTTTTTGTCTATGCTCCTCTTTTTTGTTGGAGTCCTCTTTATATCTTTATATTAAAGACCCTTAGAAGCCCAGTTATAAGTCCCTGTAACAGCAAAACTATGTTAAAGTGAGTGATGGTGGCAGCACTTATGTTTCTATTGCTATTTGGAGCTCTTCTCTCTGGAGAATTTGTGGAATACTTTATTGCAAAGAAAGTGAGTTAGAGAAGGGGGAACAGAGAAGTACAATACTTTTAAAAAGATCATTTTAAAGGAATCACATTGCGATTACAATATTGCATAGTTTACAAACCAGAACTTTGTTTTCAGTCTGTCTGTATTCCCCTTGACAGACTGTGAAACTGCTTTCCTTCTTAGGACAGATCTGAGAACAGAGCCACCTGTAGTGTAGTGTCCAGGGAGGAAACCGAGTGAAGTTTCAAGAGTGCTCAAGTGGTCTTTCCACGTTTAAATTGTCAGTTTACACCCTCAAGATGCTGCATGAAAGTGGTGAAGACCAGACTAACCAAAAGAAGTGCAGTGACCTTCTAAGTTGGGCTGAATTTAGTAAAAGTCTAAAGCAAGAGAAAATAATGGAGATGAGTCTGTTAGTGGTGAACATGGGTGAAAAAAAAGAAAAGCAATAAGATGAGCAAAAAGAGGAAGAACCCCCACAGCGAGAATGTTAAGTGTTTACAAGATGAACATCTCTCTGCTGCTCTATGCCTCTCTCACTGACACAACGCCATCGCATCTAATCAGCCAATCACGGCTGGGTTCTGTTTAAGAGGCCTGATTGGCTGATTAACCAAGCTCATCAACACACCACCCGGTGTGGCTCCAAACACACATAGTAACACGAAAACCTGCATAAACACGCTCTGCAAAGTGCTGTGTGTTTGTTTGTGCGTCTGCACATATGCATAATCTATGCATACATTTGTTATGTACTTTGCATTTGTTAAAAAGTTTGGAGTCCGCGTGGGCAGCATTTCTGCAAGTCTACAAGGATTAAAAGTTGTAGTTGAACTGTTTTACCAGCTTGAGCACCTTAAATGTGGCATTACTTTGCAACAGCTGTAGCTGGGTTTAGATAAATAACCACCATCTGTGGCCCACCGTCCCTGTGATTAAACACAAAGGCACCAGAGCCTCAGATACATTTTTGGATATGTAATGTTATATGACTATAATTTGTAGTACACCGTAGGTTCTATTAAAACCATGAATCCATGTGTGTTTAGCACAGATGGCGTAGTATATTCTCTATATGTTAATAGTTGGTAACTTGATAGTTAATAGTTGGTATCTCTCTGACATAAGAAGCTGATGAATTATTTTGAAGGAGGGCCAGGAAATTCAAATCCACCAAATTATGAGCACCTGCCACAGTGGGAAGCATGTGTAAAGCACAAAACATACATATATGCACTAAAACCTAGATTTTAAGAATGCTAGCCAACTAAATCCTTTCTCACATGAGCTCCTAGAATGTATTTGGGAAGTTGAGCTCATCCAGAGAAAGTTACTTGTCACTTGTGAAATGACTACAGATGAAATCTAGGACTACATTTCCATGTGTATTTGTTACAAGACTTTTTTTAATCGGTATGGTATCAGAGGATCACTTTTCAGTCAAAAAGCTTTGACTGAAAATCTCTTTCAAAACAGTATTTTTAATGTCATGTATAGTCATGCATATTGAGTGACATTGTAGCATCTTGAACTTGTTGGCTTTGATGGCCATGACATTACTAGATAATTCTTCTGTGTATGAATATAGGATTTCTATAGTGCTTTCTATCATTACACACACAACCTCCGTTTGTCCTGTTGTTCCAGTTTTTCCTTTATTAATTTTCCCCTTATTTCAGTACCATTTGTATATGCCCATGCAGGGCACAGCAACACATAGCAGGGCCCAAAGCAGATCAATGACAATATTTATTTCATGTCCAATTATTGGGGCAGAACCAGAGCACACAGGAATGAAAGTAAACGTCCTCTCAAAGAGAAGCACACAGAAACTGCATTAGAAGTGCAGCCTGCAGCCTGAGCTTCAAGAGCAAGCAATATGAGTACAAGTGCAGGTTATAGGATTCCAATAGAGCGAGCTACAGGCATTACCAGGGGTGAAGACTCCAGAAAGCTGAGCAAAATCCATCTGCTTTGAGCAGGAGATTCCACCGCTATCCCTTTTCCTTCTCCTTACTTGTTTTTACTTAAATTGGCTTCTTAAAACAGTATATCTTTGTTGCTTTAGGAAACCTACTTAAACTGCTTATTGAACAAGCAGTGCCTCTCTATATCAGAGTTGGAGGAAGAAATGTCAAAAATATACAAAAACGAATAAAGATATGAATCATTCCTCTGTGTCAACTGTTGAATGTTAAAATATTTAGACTTTTCTTCTTCTGTATATTTTGGTTTAATTAAGTTGAGCATAAACATGTATTGAGTCCTGTGCGTCATATATTATGTTGAAGAGTAGATTTAATTTCATGTTTTCAATTTTAGCTGCTGAGAGACAAAATGAAAAAGAGAACTTTTTTTTTGGCTACAATAGAGAAGGTCTTCTCTGCTTTTTCAGGATTTGTTAACATTGTCCATATCTGTTAAAAGCCTTGTTGCAAGAGTGTAGTGTACATTTCCAGTTATGTGATTCTCTGTGTTGTAGATCAGCATATTTGATCAGCGCATCTGCTCCATACTTGATTATAATTGCCAAACAAATTAATGTATCACTTAATGACTTGCACCCTCCCTTCTTCTATCTTTTTCTTCCTCTCAGATTTATTCCTGACAATGAAAAGCGACCGAATGTTTGAGACCTGGATCAACAAGGTAGTAAGCTTTTTGGACTTATTTGAGTGTCTTTGAGTCTCTTGCCTATCATTAGTGACTTTTTACAACTCAGACTCTTCTATAATGATCAAAATTGACATTAGTGCCAGCATTGCAGTCCTCCAGAGTAAAGTAGAGCCCAGCTTGTATTGCATGCATGGTGCTGCTAATAGCCTAAAACCATATTGGCATTTATATAATGTCTGTCTTATGTGGTTAGCCATTTGTAATGTAACAAGTAGGATAAGCACAGTGACCTGAAATGTTGCCTCAAGTCGGCAATCAACTGATTCCATCCACCTTAACCACTACAGCTACAGCAGGCAATGACGCGATTGTAATGAATTTATTTGACAAATTACAACTGGCTGGCTATACATATCACATCTTATCATCTTTTTGTTTTTTTGGGGTTTTTTTTCAGTTATGCTGGAAAAGGAAAACAATGGTGGAATTGTTTAAGCTTCTGGCAGTGTAAACTAGTTGGCAACTTACCGTGAAGACACTGCTTGAGTATACAAAACCATCTGCTCAGCTATGATTCAGCTATATGTATTACAAACACTGCAGAGTATTACAAACAAGAAAGCCAGGACTGCTCTCCAGAGCAAACTCTGAGATGACCCCATATCTAAATTACCCCAAACATTCTTTTTTTATATTATATTCTGTTCAAAAAAAAAAAAAAATTCAAAATTTAATGTCCGACAGCTTATACACTGACATTGATGATGCCACAGACGTTTACACAATCTCAGTAAAGCAGTTAATATTTTTGCACTTTATCTTCCAGGAGCTTAATAACTTTATTCGTTTTCATTACAGTGCACTAGAGTAAAATATTCATATTGTGTTCATCTATGTTTGGAGCTTTAAATGAGATAAACTCAATAACCCCTAAAAATCAGTCATATGGTAAACTGTCAGCGATCTGGTTCAGTGGGTCTTGACTAATAGGTTGAGTTCCGAAAGAGGGCAGCAGGTCTCTTCCGAGTAGAACTTAAATGTATAGTTTGAGTTTTTATGAAGAACAGCATAGCTAACTGTGACAATCAAATTAGAACAGAGGTTTTGCTGTAGTCTGTCCTACTTCTTGAAAAGAATAAAGAGATTGGTGATCACTATACAACAGCTATTTAATTTATTGTTACACAACATTTATTAATTTATTTATTGCTAAGATTTGTGTTCAGTCTCAAAGGCATTCAGTTATAAACTAAGAATGTACAGTATGGCCTCAGTTGCAGTCTCATGTCCTGAAGTATAACTACAGGTATTGAGAGAGTGATGATCCCCTCCTCTGCTTCAGTGTTCATTTTCTTAATGCAACAAATGGATCTGTAGTGCTTTGGTGGGCTTAGGAGTCTAGGATTGTTGGCACTGCTGCAGAACTAGTTAATATTCTGGGAGAGCAAGGAGGGGAGACCATGGCTCTGGGTTTTTGTCAAAGGGGCCTATTTGAAATTCAGCAGGTCGAGGCACAAGCCGAACAGTAGTCTATCTTATCACAGAGAAGGGGAATAGGAGAAAGGAAGGGGAGGAGGTAAGGAAGAAGAGGGGAAACGGAGAGAGATTGAAGGATGTGGAAGAGACAGAATGTGTCTGAGGGGAGAGAGACCAAGCAGGAGCAAAACTGTGCAAATAAACTGCCATGCCCAAATACCAGTTGGATGTGCGATGGGTGGCAAGAATGCTAATCGGAGAGGATGAAGCAAATGAATTTCAGAGAAAGATCACTTTAAACTTTTGAGGTAGTTCCAAATGATTTTTATAAAACTCTGCAAATGAAGGTTTTTTTGTCTATTTCATAAACGATATCTTAAAAATATATTAGCTTTTTATTCAGTTGTAAATCTTCAACAGACTGAACCATTTCACTGCAGTTATTACAATGAAAAATATGAAATAGAATCTAAATAGATGCCAGGGCCTACATTCAAATGCAAAACATACATGAGAAAATGAAATGAATGAAAAATGAATAATTGAGTTTAACAGAAATTTTTAATTCTAGTTTTAAAACAATAGGACACTGAGTGCATTGACCTCAACTATTTTATCCTTCTACAAAAGAACTTCCATAATATCACTAAACACACTAATTTGCAAAGTAGAATTTCCTTTAAGACAAAAGAGCTAACAGGCACAATGCGATCATTTTTCAAGAAAACGCAGTATATCACATCACATCTGTTGTGAACTCAGATCAATAACTGGAATTTACAATGACCAAAGACCAGCTCACACATTTTAAAGATACTGTTTTCAGCTCAGTTTTGCTTGTGGAATAGTTTCATTGAAGCACTTTTTAATATACGTTTATCCTTTTTCTGTTCCGTTTATACATCGATACATACGTAGACTATAAACCATAAAACAGATGAATCGATGACTTACACTTTTCAAGGATTAATTTTTAGCCATGAAGAAATAAAAAATATGAAGTACATAGTATTATCAATGTTAAGAACTGAAGAATTTTTAGTGAATCAATAAGTAATTGACACTCACACCAAAACAGTTTTAGTATTTTAGAATTCTATTTAATGTTGATCTTGGCATTTATTTTGTAATTTTGCATACTTTGCCTCCTGCCAATCAAGTGATAAGTAGTTCTGCAAAAAGCATGTCTTACAAGCATCTCTAGGTATAGTGGAAAGGATTTGGGAGCAAGACAAAGTGAACCTTGTCAGTGTCTCTGCAGTCTCAGATTATGGATCTCTTGATCTACTTCTTAGCTACTCTATGAAGAAGTTAAATCCTTTTCTTTGTCTTTTTTTCTTCTTTCTCATTTATTAGAAATGCTTTTTCAATTTTTCTTTTTCTATTTATGAATTTTATTTTGCATTCACTGGCTGCAGCTTTTCAGCTATGATGGAATTTCTTCAAATTTTGGTTGAGTTTATTCACTTGAACTCAGGCTGAACTGAGCGGTATTTAGTTCAGCTGTGAACTCAAAAATATGTTTTTAGCCATACCTTATAATTTATTATAATTTATTTGCTAATTACGATTGGATAAAAATAATGACAAAGTGACATTTTATATGCAAAAGATCAACTTCTCTGTGACTCCAGTTATTTAAAACAACCAGTGTATATGTCCTGCCTCTTTCTTATGTTTTTATGTACGTGCCAAGACACATGAGTTTCCAGTGAAAGGGTGTACTCACACTTCCATGTCAGAGCACGCTTGACCCCCAAGTGTCCACTTTGTTTGGCTAAGTGTGATCACTACTAAGTGTTGTGCTCTGGGCTCCTGCAAGAAGCAGGCCCAGGCACAGTTGAGTTGGATGTGGGGACAGTATAAATATAGTGTGATTGTAATGGACATCATGAAATCACTTTGTTAATTAATTAGCTAGTATGTGAGAGGCCAGTGTGTTACTGCTTCCACAGTTAAGCCACATAATGCATAAAATCATGAACCCCCTTATGCTCTGCAAGAGTGCTTTTCGTGTGTGTGTGTGTGTGTGTGTGGAGGGGGGGACAGGGAGAGGGTAAGACCAGCCAAGAAAGAGTGTGAAATCCTACAGACAAAATTAAGCGTATTCAGGCCCAGATCGTTAAGTGCAGTGTAAGTGCATTGTTGGGGGGGCACCGTGCCTTGTGTGAGTACACTCTAATTTAGCTCGGTTGAGCGATGCAGACATGAGGTGTTACTTATAGTGCTTTTCCTGTTTTCCTTAGCAGTGTATCATTTTTTTCAGTCACACTGACAAACAAGTCTGTACATCCACAATCTTGAATAATTTCTAAAAAAAAAAAAGGTTTCTTCAGAAGCATTCCATGGAGACACACACACACACACACACACACACACACACACACACACACACACACACACACACACACACACACTTGTGCAAATCTACACAAACACAGAAGACCAAGCCATTTCCCAGCATCCTTAGAGCATTAGACCTCTGTTAATCCCATCGTGGTTTTCGGTTCAATGCGGCTGCATCTATCGGTCATAGGCCAGCACGCTCCTCTTTCTCCAGCACTCTGTTTTAATTACTTTTCTATGTTTTCGCTTCCCCTAAGTCTCCTTCCATCTTTCCTCTTTCCCCTGTTTTTGTGTGATTACACAAGAGAAGGCAGTCACAGAGGGGGAAATAAAATCAACAAGCTCCAAAGAGATGAGTGAAGAGAGGTGTTTTCATTGGCTGCCAAATAGAGCCAAGTGCTTTAAAAGGTCAGTTCTTTAACGGCTGATATAATAATTTAGTTCACTGGTCAGTGAGAAGCTGTTTTTATCCCCAGTCACACACTTACACAGATTAGCACATGCATATAAATAAACTACTGCTTGCCATCAAAGCAAGTCAGTGTTTTTATATTGAGGCTTGCGCTTTCAGTTTTTAATGGTAAACACCTTTCAGATCAGCTTACTTGCTTTTCACCAGGATATCAGAGAGGTAGGCAAAATGAAAAATTCTTTATAATAAGAAGAGAATGAATGTCATTTCGAAGAGGTCTGCTTGAAATTTGGTTCTTTGAGCTATAGAAGAAGTCAAATGTGGACCCATTTGATGAGATTTATTGGCTATTCACGACATCCATTTTTTTAAAGTCTCCCCCATATGTGTATCATCATTCCAAATAAGTAGTATTAGATTTCTTTGGCTCTCTTCCACAGCATGTCTTTTATCCTGTCTTCCTTCTCTCACCCCAACCGGTCACAGCAGATGGCCCAGCCCCTCCCTGAGCCTGGTCCTGCTGGAGGTTTCTTCCTGTTAAAAGGGAGTTTTCTTTCCCACTGTCGCCAAAAACGCTTGCTCGTATTATTGTTGGGGATCATATAATTGATGGGATTTTCTCTGTTTTCTTTGTATTATTGTAGGGTCTTTACCTTACAATATAAAATCACCTTGAGGCAACTGTTGTTGTGGTTTTGTGCTGTATAGATTAGAATTAGATTTGCTGCAGTCTTACACACAAACAAGTTGTGATCAAAAGGTTCCTGGAATAATCCCATTACAATAAAATAAATGAATAAAAACAAACACATGTGATTTAAATTTGATCGATCTCTCCTACTGCATCCCCAGACAGTGTTCTATATCCACAGTTTCGCATGCATTTCTCAAACTGGCACAGAGGGCAAAGCAAGTTCTCTAACAAACTGACCTGACTTTTGTATGGAGGCTCATGACTGGTAATGGAAGGTGGATTTCTGTCTAGGACAGAATAGGTTATAGCAATTTTAGTAGAGAAGTCAACAGCTTGAATTTGTCCTGTAAATTCATCCCCAGACTTCATATTGACAACAGGGGATCGGAGAGAGAAGTTAACAATGGCACGTCGTCATGAGAACAGAGCACGTTGGGAACAGTATTTGGCCAAACCAATATCGCCTTTGCTCACCACCTGCCCCATTCTTCAGATTTGCCTCCCTGCAACTCATCTTTTTCAGGAAAATCACAATCATGTTAAAAGGTTATGTTGTCACATTACAGATATGGCAAAATAACTGGTACATTTCTGAGGTGAGTGAGCAATGGACTCAACAAGAATTAACTGGAGGCTATATAAAGACCCACTAGAAGATGGCCTTAAGGGGCTTTTGTGATTTTGAGTTTACTACCACGAGTTTACTCATGGTAGGGATGCACTGATCCAATATTTGGATTGAGATCAGTTTGATCCTGACTCAATAATTTGGCCCTGGTATTGGTATAATATCTTGTATCCTTGGCTGTAATTTTACTATAAATACCAGTAAAATTGTTTTTTAAGCCTTACAGATTACAAGTTACAAAAGCAACATTTAATAAGTTAAAGTCAAATACGTATTTTTCGGACCATAAGGTGCACGGGATTATAAGGCACATTAAGCGAAACAAAGCAGTCAGATAAATCAAACTTTATTCAACTCATTCTTGCTTCCTCCACGTCTGTACCATTGATTCATTAATGCTATATTCTATCACAGCTGCTCTATTCCCATGTTGTTGCAGTATATTAATGACTAACCTTCTATTGTGGATGGATTATCTCAGTTGTCCTTCTGACTGAAGTTTGGTCCATTTACAGCATCCCGCCATGTGATTGCATTTGTCTCTAACCATCAGGAACCTTCACGTTAACTTTTATCGAGTGGGAAAAGTGTTAGCGTTCATCCTCCAGCTTCACTGTTTATGTTATGCCAGCGGTCCCCAACCCCCAGGCCTCGGAGTCGTTTGGTACCGGGCCGCGAGAGTTGAGGCTCAGGTGTGAAATGTATGGTTTTTAGGGTTTTTATCGTTATTTTGTCATCGTTTTTATCGTTAACTCTGTTTTCCTGGGTCTTTTCACGTGTGTTATGAATAAATCTTCTTTTTATCGGTACCGGTACTAGTTTTATTTTGTTGTATTTATCCGCGACACCTTAAAGGCCGGTCCGTGAAAATATTGTCGGGCATAAACCGGTCCGTGGCGCAAAAAAGGTTGGGGACCGCTGTGTTATGCTAACATAGCTGTGTTGCTAGCGATCACGTAGCTCATCATTATATACCACCTAGCCCAACTTCAGTAACCTTACACACGTCACTGCTGTTTAGTTTCCTGTCTTCATTTATGTTGGAAGTGATAGCAGAACTGTACGTTTGAATTTTTTCAGAAATCTCTCAGTCAGAACATGCTATATCACGCTTAGGTAACTAGCAAAACTAGCGAGCTAACTTCCTGCTAACTTCTAACTCCGTTAAATGTAATAAATTTCATGGATGCCTGGATGTTAAACTTCATACTTACACCTGATAAAGCAGCAATGCTGATCGTTTTATTAAAGATGAAAGAATTTAGACCGTTTTTAACTCTCAGTGATGCTGCAGTGTTCGTTTGACTTTGGGACCTGAAGAGGACGGAGTTTAGGACCCAGATTACTCCCAGATTTACAAGCACCTTAGTCCGACAAATACGGTAATAACGACGGCCAGCTTCCATGTTCTATATTAAAAAAAAAAGAAATAAAAAAAGAAAAAAGAGCTTTGGTGGGTATCTGACGGACAAACACCAAACCAGTTCCACATCACTGAAGTGGCACCATTTTTACAAACCAATTCTGGTTCATGCGTTTCACTCAACGATCTGCTTTCTCCCTTCTCATTCTCCGTTACCGCCATGCTTTTTTTGGCCATGTGCGTATGAAAACAAAGGCACTGCGCATGCGCATTTTACCCATATATTATCGCGATATTTCATTTTCTTATCGTTGCCTAACATTGTACCGGTATTACCGTGAACGGTATAATATGGCCCAACCCTAATTGGATTCATACTCTGTATCAGTATTGTAAAAGAGCTGTATAAATCTGGATTCCTGCCTCACTAGTTGCTGGAATTTTGGAACTTGATGATACCTTGCACAAGCTGATCCAGGCCTCCCTTGTTTTTAGCTCAAAAAGCACCAGCACAGTAACACTTCATGCATACACATCTTTTCCATTAGCATTTGAGTTACTTATACACAATACTGGTTAAGTGGTGTTTTTAGACACATTGACCCATCTCCCTTAGTTTTCTAAGATAGACTTGGTCCCTGTTCCCTTCTGTTAGTTTCTTTTTTGTTTTTTTTGTTTTTTGTTTTTTTGCATAGCACAGTATCTCTTAGTGCAGTAGCTGGGCATATGTGATTGTGCTGTTTGCCTATGAGTGGGTGTGAGTGACAGAAACGTGTTGAAGGTAATGTCAACAGAAATAAGGAACAATAACAAAAATTAATCCTTTTATCTTCACAAATCAGTCAGTTTACACACACATGAATGCAAAATCAATACTAGTCAGTCACACTATAAAATGTTTCATGTCAATGCCTAGAGAGTTAACGGACCACTTCCACATTCCTAATTGTGGATTGATTGTAATTTTGTAAGCAAATTGACAGAATATTAAAGTTGAATGAGTTTAAATATCAATTACTTTGTACATTTTCAAATGTCAGCATGACAGAATTTTTTTTTTTTTTGTTCCCTGTAACTTCTTATAAATCATAGAAAAACACTTCAAAGTGCACTTGTGCTTTGCAGTCTTTCCCTAGAAGATTTGTTTGTACAGTCAGTACACAGTAGTTACAAAAGTAGTAATTCTTTCAAATGGAAACAAATAGGTTTGGGAAACGCATGAATCTGCACTTTCTACTGTTAGTGATAGTTTAAACCTTTTTGCCAAAGTACCTCTTGGTGCATTTAAATCACCAGGCTAAGTACTTCTACATTTGTGCCTTGTCAGGACTGAAAGCATCAAACATGATGCAAAGAATTAACCTTTCAGTGCACAATTTATGTATCGTAAATAATTTAAATTGAATCTAATATTGGCCTTTTACTGAAGGCTTATTGCACCAAAATACCCTAAAATAGCACAGAACAACATACCTGCAGGTTTTTCATTGCAGCCTTGGGTGAGTAAGTGTTGACTTGAAGGCTCTGTAACCCTACTGGAAATAAATATTGCAATAACATTATCATTTTTAGGGTTTCACTTGCAGTCAGCAGTATTTAAGAATTGCATGATTGGCAAAGGGAGAAAACCAAACAAATGAATCCCACATTGCTTCAAGAAATAGTCTTTCAGTTTGCCTTAAAAGCAAGACGTGTATATATTTAAATGCAAAAACGAAAACTTCCTGAAGTAATTATTAATTTTATAAGTTTTTATATTTTTGTTTTAAAAGACAAATATTAGTATATGTTATCTAACTACTGAGGTTATTAACTCAAAACTAAATGCTTTCTTTACCCAGTAAAAATGAAACCGATAATTGGAATTTGAGTTGGACCTTTAGAGCTCAACTAGCCAACTCTGTCAGACTGTTATGTTCCACTTCTTTATGACGCAATCAAGTCATGCAAAAGCCCCATTTAGATGTCAAAATATTGAAGTACTAACTAACCTAAAGGGAACTTCAGACTGAACAGTCATAAGTCTTACTGAGCAATCATGTTGGCAGCACTACTCATTAGTCTCCTAATCTTAATGTCTCAGAGTGGAGTGGGGGACCATGGCTATGAAGCTGCCATTAAGTTGATCAAGTAGGTACTTTCTATCATACTTTTCTGGAAGCATTAAACCCATGACAATTACCCGAGATAAAAAACAGTCTTTGGCATTTCAGAAATGCCCTCTCTCAGGAAGAAAAAAATACTTTTTTAGCACTGCCTACTCTATCTCTCCAGGACCTGCACAAACTGAACTGTATCACCACAATTAAATAGGTTGCCTTCTCACAAAAAGTCTTCTTACATGTGTCAGGAGAAAATTAGGAAGTTAATGATTAATTAGTTTCATCTAACTGCCTCACTTTCAGGGACCTATTGTTCATTCTGGCACACTGTCACAATGTCATGGCTTTCTGGGACACTTGAGTATAACAGAAGAAAGGTGTTTTATAGTCCAGCAATAAAAAATAAAGAACTCACTGAGTCTGAGTCATGACTTTCCTCTTACCCATCTACTTTTACACGTAGAGCAATTTTCGAGTCCCCCATTATACTCATAGCTGGATCCATTACCTTTGCTGTTACCAGGGCACAAATATCATAATATAAATTTTCAGATGTGGTGAATTCACCAGGCTTATGAAGGCTTGCTTTGCAGCAGCTGTCTGGTCCAAGGTACCTATGGCCATTTTATTCAGGGCCTAAGCTGCCTGAAAATGGATGGAGGGGCAGTCAGACTATGCCAGAAAACTAACAAACCTTGGGATGAGCCTGGCAGCGATGATGCTGTCAGTAGACGGATGCTTTTCCCTGGAGTGCAGCTCTCTGGCTGCTTGTGTTGTCTGCAGCTGCTGATGTAGAATTCCGACTGTTAAAACAGATCAGGAGATTGTACGCTGGGATCTTTGTCTTGGCTTTTCCAGGAGGCTTTGGGCAATAATCATTTCGAGGATCTGATTATTTTTCACCTTTCCCATTGATATCTTTCTTGTTATTTTTGAACGGGCCAACTTGATCTCTGCTTTCTTGGCAGTAGATTCCACTTAAAAAAATCAGATTTGTTTTCCATTTGCATATATTGGGTTTAACCAAAACAGCCGAAAACTTTAGGAGGAAAAAATCATGTAAATTTGCTCAAAATCAACTTCAAGGTAATCTTCTCCTGCATTCCTGGACCATTTTCATTACAGCTGGGATTTTCAGATTATACCCTGGAAGTTCAATTACACCGCTTTCACTTTGCACCACAGTAACTTTTGAATAGGCACTGCTAGTGTTCTTGCCAAATATGCTTGGAACTGGAATTTAATCAGTTAATGCTATTTTATGACCATTCTGCAAACAGCTGACAGTAGAAAAGAATACAGTAATTTTATGTCCGTCTGTGCGTTCTAATTAGAAAGCCTTAAATATTTCACGGCCGTGAGTTTTCTTTGGAAAAGATTTTGTTCAAACCGGTGCTTCCGTCTGCATGAAATATTCAAGCAATCTTGTGGTGTAGTGGAATTTCTATCTACATAGAAATCAATATCATACAGAGTGTACTGGATTGCAATGTAGGTAGAAAATGTGCTGCAAGTGTTGTTACACAGTTTTATTTAAATGACATTTTGGAGTTTATAGTTAATAATTTGCAGTAATAGTGTTGCATTAACCTTTGGTTTCCTTCACTGTAGCTTTGTCTTGATAGTTTACCCACTTGTTTTGCTACATCTCATGCCCAGCACCATTAAGTGAAATTTATATTTTGATTCTAGTCGTGTTGTTATAATAGTTTTCACATCATTATAACTATTAAATTACTGTTGTGCAGTTGCTAATTTGTGGTTTGCCATTTGTCTGATTCCTTTGTCCTCTCATTGTTATTGAGTCTATTATCGCTCAGCTTTAGTAAAGCACAATAATTTATACATGTATAACACACCCCTCATGTCATAGTTTATTCATTTCAACAATTATTGGCTTGTGCATAGAACAACATTTGACCACACATATACACACCCACACATTATATACTTATATATAATAATGTATAGATTGTGTTCTCTGACTCAACTATTGTACCTCCCTCACCTTCTCTTCCTATCTTTCTTACTCTGTCACTTTCTCATAAATCAGTAATGTTGTTATCGGCAGGCAACAGTTTTTCACTGCACAGACTCACATGTGTTCTTAGGCAAAGGCACCCACACATACAAATCTTTTTTCCCCCCCACTGATATACTTAAACTCTTGCCTTTTTTCCTTGCCCTATGTAAAGGGCACCACTTACCCAATAGGTTTGATAAATTTCAGAACTCTCACAGCCACTGTTTTCTCTGAATCCACAAACCAGCAATGTAAAATGCAATAAGGTGCAGTGTCATATTAAAATGAACAATTACTCTCTGGGGGGGGGGCTCATCTTCAACGGATGAAATATTAATATAA
Source organism: Simochromis diagramma (assembly GCF_900408965.1). NCBI lineage: Eukaryota > Metazoa > Chordata > Actinopteri > Cichliformes > Cichlidae > Simochromis > Simochromis diagramma. The sequence goes on from NW_024387414.1 coordinate 5,378,480, forward strand.
AAAGTGGCATTTTGATGTAGTATTTAAAATTAAAATGTAATACATAAATATTAAATAATCCAGAATGGAGACAATTGGCGGTTGCTTTACCGTATATTAGTTGAACTCATCATGAATGTGGTTTGTCTTCTTTTCTGCTAAATGCAATGATTTAAAAATAAATACATAAATAAATAATAATAATAAAATCTTACAAAAACACTGGTTGTGAATGCTAACTATTTAAAATTTTCAGTTATTCCACGAAGCATATTTTGGCCTGTAATTCAAGAATTTATAAGCCAATCATGTTTTTATCTTGTTTTTGTTTTGTTTAAATCAAACATTTCTAATAAGATTAAAACAAAGTTTTTGCTTGATAAGTGTTATGCATATATTTTGGAATTTTACTGAGTGCATGAACAAGAGCAAGCTTTTTACTTTTTGCTTTCCAGAAACATTACAGCTTTTTATGGTACACGCGAGGGGTAAACTGGACTTGTCTTTTATTGCTGGATCTCTGACTAAACATTTGAGGAGTTCTTTATGTTTTTTCTGTCCATTTGTCATCTAACAGGACGGGAACTTCACCAAGACTGACGTCATGTCAAAGCCAAACGAAACCACAATTATTGGGCAGTCTTCCTTTGTGGACTTTGGTGAGAATTATAAAGATTTTTCAGTTTGCTTATTTGCTATGTTTTTGTGTAAATGTGAGACAGTTATCGGTTTGAAACCTAGCAGTGGGATGTACTTTCAGTAGCAGGGCCATATGAACAGAGCCAAAATGGAGCAAAACAAAAATCGAAGAAGACAATGTGTAATGACAATATGTGCAGTCAAGGTGCATAAAAATTCCCAACATTTAGTCACTGTGCGGACGAGGCTGGATTGTACTGAAATTTGTCCTGGTGTGTGTCTGTTACATCCCTTCCTTTCCTCCTGAAGTCCTGAAAGCTCTTTCTGCATTGATGCTTCAAAGGCTATCAAACAGGACTATGTTGTGTTTTGAGGTTTGACAGTTTCACTGTCTGTTTCCAAATACTTACAGCCCAGATATGCTCATTCCTTAACTGGCAGGCTAATCTCATTCATGCACAGTGGCAGGCACACACCACAATATAAAACTCTATTATACACACTCATAATCCCATAGCCAGATTTTTGTGGTTATCTTATCCTTTCAAACAATCTTGGCCAGCGCTATTCATTGTTCAGATGAGCTTTACATTTATCCGCTGCAAATCTCTGCTGGCTCGCTAATCTCCAGGCTGCAGCCTGCATGCCACAAAGTTGGCTGGTCATCTTGACAGTGCTGTCACCTCAGTTAGGGCAGCATTGTCTTTTGGTGCCTTCTTGTGCTTGTTTTTAAAAGTAAGTAACCGTTTCATTTACCAGTCTGATGATGTACAAAGTAAAATGAAAGGGAAAGCACCGTAGTTTTCGGGTCATAAGCCGCTACTTTTTTCCCACACTGTGAACACTGCGGCTTATACTGACGTGCGGCTAATGCATTTTTTTTTTTTTCATGCGGCCAAAAACATTTTGCCTGGTAACAGTAGACCAATAAAATTGATAAGTAGTATATATACGGTATATATTTTTACCGGTTGTTAAGAGATGTTGTAATGTTGTTTGTGCACTGTTCCGTAAAAAAACCATAAGCAACGTAATTTGTGTGTTACTGATACATACGTATATTTAAAGGTAGCCGTGTTACAGACGCTGTTCGCGGAGAAAAAAAATAAAGCATTTGCAGTATGTATTTTTGTATGTTTATGTTACCATGTTTATGTTACCTTACGGATTAAATTAAACGTTAAAAATCCTCACGTGTAATATTTCTGTGTAAATATCTCAGATTACAAGTGAAACGCATACGGCTTAAAATCCGGTGCGGCCTGTACAAGTACAAGATTGATTTTCTTTCTAAAATTAGAGCATGCGGCTTTTAATCAGGTGCGCTCTGTAGTCTGGGTATTACAGTATGTGAATGATTGCTCAAATGGAGAAGAGTCAAAGTTATCAAGCTGGCTCATGAAAGCAATACTACAAAACTGATATAGAAACATCTGATCGAACTGAACATCTTAAATATTGTTTAGTCTTAACATTAGTGTGGGATTATTTGAGCACCAGTAACTGTAATTTAACACTTGTGAAGTGTTTCGGTCCTTGGCTCATTATATACTCTGTCTCAATGTCAGATTCTCTTGAAGCATGGAGTTTTGTTTGGATGAATCTCAAATTGATTTTGATTTGACTCCAATAACACTAACTCATTCACTCCAATGTGCCAATCTATTTTGAACCTGCGAGCAGCAGGAGATCCTCCTACACAACTCTGTTAATAATTTCTTGAACTGAAACCATGGTAGACTGATCCTCTGGACTCCATTATGAAAAAAGACTCTAGACTGATTTTTATTTTAACTTTACAAGTGAGTATTTCAGGATTGAGCTTACTTTTATATGAGATTATACTACTTTATATAATGCAATAATTATTTTCTTTCTCTCTTTCTGTTGCTTACATCTCTAAGTCACTTTGTTTTTGACAGATGCCATGTAGTTAATTTTTTTTATGATTCTTCTTCTTGTTATTATTATTCTCATTATTATACTTGTTAAAATAACTTAAATTACCATGAAACTACTATGGTTGCAGAATGTTTTCAGAAATTGGGCTAACTGACCAGTTTACTGCTCACACTAACAATAATTAGTTGTGATAGTTTCATTAGCAATGAAAAGGATAAGCATATAGGAACTGTAAGACGCTGTTGACATAGTATCTGTTTGAACAGAGTGGTTTGTGGCTTATGTAAAATTGACGCCACAGTTGAAAATGTTGCTGGTTTAACCTCTGCAAGAAACTCCATAGCTGAACTTGCGTATTTTTACTGCAAATTGTAAACCATTAAAGTAAAAAAAATGACCAGAAAGCTGGTTTTACTGGATTCAAAAAAAGTGAATTCATTTCAGTGTAAGAGTTTAAAGAGAAGGTTGTGTTTCTTTATTGTAAGATGCATAACAGGAGTGCCCAAAAAAAGAATTCTTGACTGATATTTTTGGATAGAATAACCTGCACGACCTGAGACCAGCTAATAAATACATTGCACAACTTTATGAAATTTCAGCCAAAAGTTAAGAGGGTTTTGTTAGAGGCAGTAGAGAGATAGTATTTTTTCATGTATATGCAGGGTTTGGTTTTTCTCCATCCATCCGTAACCTTCTGATTCCACAAAGTCATGGTAGCAGCAGACTAAGCATGGTAGTCCAGATATCGTTCTCCCAAGCAACTTTCCGAGCTCCTTCTGGGGGATCCTGAGGCATTCCCAGATCAGATGAGGATTATAATCTCTCCAGCGAGTTTAGCCTGCGGTCTCTCCCCACTGGGCATACCCAAAAAATCTCCAAAGGGAGATGCCCAGGAGGCATCCTGAGAAGATGCTGAACCACCTCTACTAAATCTTTTTTCCCCTTTTATATTAGAATCATCTTGTATTGTTAGATGCTATCCCTGTAGCATACTCTGGCTTCAGTTCAGACTTTTTCATCTTCGTGTTTTTTCCCAATCATGGCACTGTAATGTTTTCGAACTGCACTTCTCAGAGATCACTACGCATCCATCATCACATTCTTTCTTGCTGTAGTGGTCTTTGAGAAAGGCGAGTTAGATTATGCATAAGAGAGGAAGAAATCAAACGCATCCCTCGTAATTGAGGAGCTTCAAGATGGGGGCCACTTGATGTCTTCAGGGCAAACGATGCAGTGTGCTCATTCATGTAAGGTCTCTTCTTCCTTGGATTTTATGTCTGCTGCTTCATGCTGACAACACATTTCTTCTGCTGTATTTATTCAAAACAATCAAATGCACCCTCTTCTGTGAGCCAGGCAGTGAATATTAAGTAAGTTGGCAGGATAGCGCTATAGATATTTGTATGAAAATTAAATTACAAGTATGCTAAAGAGTAGATTTAAAATCTCACGCATGTAGTATCTCTTAGTTTGTGGCTCTTTGGCTTTTAGCTTTAGTTTTGTTTTTCTGTTTATCTTTTTTTTTTTTTTTTAATCTATGTAACCTTATCACTTAGTTTGAGTTATGTTCTGCTATTAGCTGTGTAATGTTCAATGCATTTTTAATTAACTTTTGGGCTTGTGCGGTACTCATGCACATGAACACAAACACATGCACGAACGGCTTCACACTGATAAACACATCCTTATTGGCAAGATTAATGTGTTAATCTCACTGCAGCAAAAGGGTGTCCATCAAATATTTAGTGAACAAACTCCCTGCGCCAAAATTGGCAATATTGTATGAGCCAAAGGGAAAATGACCTATATGCTGTGGCTGCATGTGGGTGTCTTTGTGTTGAGGGAATCTGCGCGCGTGTTGAATTTATTATCTCAGATTTTTTTTTTAATAGCTTATCTTGACGTAATTTTTTTTCCTTTTTTTGAAAAAAAATCATAATTTCTCCTTCAGTTTGGAAATGCACACGTCCACATCTTGTTCTTGTTAACTGGTGGAGAGAAGCCTTTAAGTGTCAGGCTTCTAATAATCTGCCAAGTCCAGGCAAAAAGATGCCTTCAGAATACAGAGGGATTTTTTTTTAATTGTCCTGGTTTGTCTTGCTTCACTTAGCCCCTCTTCAGCTGTCAGTGTCTTTCTTTATTTCTCTTGATCTACTCCGTATCTCCTATCTACGGCTTACTAATTTTCTGCTCTTGTTTTCTTACGTCGCCGTCTGTTCTTCATCTAAACAGCTTTGGGTGTCACAGATTGTTACACTAGTGGAAGACCAGCTATCACCCTTTTTCTCTTTTAATCTGTTTAGTTATTTTGTTGAGTGTTCTTATAAGCATCACTTTACTCTGTTCATTTTACTTTAGTGGTTATGATTAGTTTTACAATATATGAAGCAATGGTGTTTAAAAGAAATAACTGAATAAATTGTTACATTTAGTTCAGGTTCCATCAGTCACGCTGTATAAGGTGATGTTAGCTCAAAAGGCATCCCTCATTATAACCTATGGTTTTGTCTCTGGGCTCTGAGATGCAAAAGACGCTGATACAAAGAGAGATGCTCTGTGCCACTGAGAGTGAACGCAGTATAATTCAGAGGAGATTGTGGTTATTTTTGTCAAATACAAACCTGAAAGAAGACGTATTATATTTTAGTGCCAAATGTCCAAAATTGATTTATTTCAGCTTGAAGAAAACATAGTTCTTACCTGTAAATTCTACAAATAGATGCAGCTTGAGTGATGACAGTATTGACATAAATCCTCTTCTACTTCATCTTTGTTATTTATACAAATTGCCAAAGTCATGTAAGTCCCATTTTTGTGTGTGCTCCAATGGTTTTTCTTTATCTACCTGCTGAAATTGTCCTCCTACGTACCTGATCCAGTCTGTTTCTGCCATCCAGTCTCACTTTGTCAATCTTATTTTGCAGCGTTTGTTTCTCTGTGTGCGACCCTCCTGTGAGTCTCTCTGACCAGCTTCCGCTTAGGTTAATTAATGAGCACCTTGTAAATTTACCTTAAAAACTTAAATGCATGAGAAAGTGGAAAAGGAAAGAGTGAGGGCAAATGGCACATTTCAAAGGTGGCATGAAGTGAGGTGGAAAAAGGTGAAATATAGAAAAAGAGCCAAGGTAGATGATCTGCAGAGGGAGGAGGAAAGATGGCAGGGAGGATAATAAAAGCAATAGGAGAGAGGAGAGAATGAAATAGAGCAGCATTGCATCCCTCTGTGATTTGGAGTGGGAATTATTTCCATCACACATCACAATGTCAATTCTCACTCTACCCTTCTACCTCTGGTTTTCTGTCTTCCACCAGATTTTCCCCCATAGATTTACATCTGTGTCTGCTGTCCTGTCTGTTCTCTACATGTTTCTGTCATTTTCTGTTTCTTAAAATTTCTTTTTTTATTAAAAATATTAAATATTTTATCATAACAATAGCAACAGTAATAAAAAAAATGAAAAGACAATTGATTCTTATCATTACTGCACTGTGTTTGGTGGCTGGAAAGTTCTGTTACTGGTGAGTACGTGCTTTACTGCATCTTTGTCATGTGGTAACCTGTTCTCAAATAGCAAATTATTCTAGTGTCTCGTCACCAAAGGATCATCACCGAAGGGTTAAGTGTCCGCTGTGACTGAAAATGCATAAGGAAAAAAATAAAATGGCTCATAATTTCCCTCTTTGCACATTCAAGTCATTTTCCCTTATCTATAGTACATGCATCCAAAAAATCTGAGTCTGAGATTTCTTTAGAAATGCCCCTATTTTGGCTTTTTAATTTGATTTAAAGTTTATTTTCTTCAGCTCACTCTAGCAAAACGCTTTGTGCTTAAGGTTCTTTCCCTTGCTTTAGAGTTTGGCTTCTGACCAGAACACATTTTTTACTTTCAAAAGTCACAAATCTTCGCTTTATTGACTGGAACCTTTCTGGCCTACACCATCACCTCTGGGTGTGGGCAGAGATTTAAGGTTAAGTAATAGTCTTGTGAAAATCCGTGTGTCAGTAATTTAAAAGTGAAAGAAACTGGAACCAAATAATACGTCTTTGTCCCATCAGAAACGGCACTGCCTGCAACCGCTCAACTCACACGGGCAAAATGATGCACACTTGTAAATACCAAACAGGAGCGAAAAAATTTGAATCCAAGTGTCTGAGCAGCATGCCCAGACAGCATACATTGGCTAAACTTGAAGCGTGCGTGCACTTGTTTATGTGCATGTGTATGCGATTGTTCATGAAAGCGTACGGGAATCTGTTCACACATCCATGTTTGTGTGCTTGCAGTTCATTTTCCAGCAGTACACTCTTAATAGATGCACAGCATATGCCAGACAAAACAGGCCCATCTGCCTTATCACTGAGGTAATTGCATTTTTCAAAGTGACAGCGGCCAATGCATAATTCATCATTAGGTAAAGCACAACGAAGTCCCACAACCGAGTGTGTCAGCTCGCGTCAGCGCAGGTAGGATGTAGGGAGGCGGCTCAGCGACCAGCAGCTCACTAGGATAGGAGATATTTCAGACAGCGAGACGGGAATGTGTTTGGAAGTGATATTTAAAATTGGAAAAGCTGTCATCATGCTGTGTGTGCATGCGTGTGCTCAACAACGTGTATGTGTGTGTGTACGTGCAGGTAAGTCAGTATGTTAACAGCCTATTTCTCTCCGCTCTCCCCCCAGGCATTTTCTTCTCCACTCATCTTATTATATTGTGCTACATCCAACCTCTGGCCTGCTCCCTCTTTTCTGCCTCGTTCTCTCTTCAACCACTGCATGCCTTTCACAGTCCCCCCCCCCCTTTTTGTGTCTGTGTGTTTTTTCTTTCTTTTACTGGCAGTCTTGTCTTGTTTTCAGCCAGTCTACTCTGCCATCGCACTCGCTTTGCTTTTTCAGTCTCAAATTCTCCATCACTTTCCTTTTGTCTCAGACTCCAGGAGAAGTGGATATACCTGTAAAACAGAGGTAGTGAAGTGCTGCTGGGCTAGTCAGGATCAGAGTGGGTTGTATAAGCAATATTACTTAACATTATGCATCTATGTTTATGTGAAAGACATCCCTCCAGACCATGTTAATGAAGTGAAAATGTGGCAATTGGAAAAATAAAATCTCCTAATCAGGCACCATTTAGTGACATCCCTTGCATTTAGAGATATTCCAATGCAAATGCAAAAGATTTATTCTCCTGGGTTTACGGTTTCCAAGTTCAGATATTCATTTGCACATTTTAATATGCAATTTGATGCAAATTACAAAGTATATCTCACAAAAGTGTCCTTCATTGAAGGTAGAAGCCCAAGAGTTCTTCTTTCTTATTCCAGTGTCTGCTGCACAGTAATTATGAAAAAGTGGCACTCTCAATTAGAAGAACTCACCCACAACAATCTACACACTAATTAGCACTTAATTTTTGAATTAATTTTAGATTGTGTTGCACATGTTCTTAGTGTTGTGTATGTGCTTTCTGTATGGGAGTTTAGTTAGTTTTCCCCCCTTATATCCACAGTAATAGACATAACACAGACTTACTACATGAGTCATGAGGTAAAAAGTAGCAGTGCTGATTTATTAAAATAATAATAAAACAAACACAGGTAGCTTAAGAACCTCCTGAAGATGTGTTTTGTTCTGTTTTGTTTTCTCCCTTACTATTTTCAGTGGGTTTAATGATGATTGTATATAGATCCATGGGTAAATGGCAGACAGGAACTGGTATTAGCCAGTCAAGATGCCAGTTGGCAACATTTGGCATCAGTTCCCTAAAGCAACTAAAATATCAAAACAATAGCTTCAAAGCTTACAGCGTGATTATCCCTCAGTCAAAGTGAATCGCACAATAATAAGAACAGATAAGTCACAGTTTACATTTATCTTGTTTGGGAGATCTCTATAGACCTGTCAGATATAATTTTCATCTTATATGGCCCTGTTTTATCACGATGCGTGCATGTGCTTACAGTGTCATGATCAAAGACTGAAATCCCGATGCCTCAAGCTGGGCACTTATGCTATTGGCGTCTTAGATTTTGAAGCCGTCCATCGTGAATGCGGGGGAATCACACTGAAACTGACACTGCTTCTCATTGACTGATAACTTGTTAGTCACAAGCTGTTATCCAGTCATCCAATACCTAATCTAATATACTCTGGTTCGTCTACCTTTCTAACCTAATGAGGGAATTGAATTCGGTATTCTTTATGACAGGGGTGTCGAACTCCAGGCCTCAAGGGCCGGTGTCCTGCAGGTTTTAGATATTACCCTGGGTCAACACACCTGAATCAAATGATTAGTTCATTACCAGGCATCTGGAGAACTTCAAGACATGTTGGGGAGGTCATTTAGACATTTTAATCAGCTGTGTTGGATCAAGGACACATCTAAAACCTGCAGGACACCGGCCCTTGAGGCCTGGAGTTCGACACCTGTGCTTTATGACTAGTGATTGAGCCCAAAAATCTGTTGAGGTCATAAAGCAAGGAAGCCTAGGGCCATTTTCCTATAGACTCCTAGCATATACAGCATAGCATGCAGATACTTGCCAAACATATACACAGGACAATGACTCAAGGACTCTTGTTGAATTATTGTGCAGATGCATATTATGATTTGCATAGTTATTGCTGCTGTTTTGTGTGTGTGTCCTATGAATCCTATCAGGTCACAGTGGATACCATCAGTCTTTGTATATCCTCTCCTTTTTCTCTTTCTCTCTAGCTATTTAGCTCTGTTTCGCCTCCTTCTCTGACCAACCCTTTCCAGACTTCCCCTCTCCTCACTGCCTTCTCCATTTCAATCCATACCTGCAGTTTCCTCCCTCTGCGACTCTCTCATCCAATCTACATCACAACATGCATCATCAGTGGTAGCAGGAGGTGAAAAGCGGGAGGGAGGGAGGTAGGTAGGGAAGAGTGAGGGAGAGAATGAGGTTGAATAAAGAGGAAAAGAAACTTTTGAGACTGAGGAAGGAATATCATGTGAGCTAGAAGAAGAGGAGGGCAAGAGGGGACGGGTGAAGGAGAGCATAACATAAATAAAAGAGACAGATGGGTAGATAGATGAAAGAAGGTATTCAATGAGGAGAGGGCAGGTGGGACAGAGGGAGCTAATGTTGGGGTGTGTTTGTGTGTATAGCAGAACTGACAGTAAGCATCAGAGGCAGAGTGGCGAGTGACATCCTCTGTAGGACTAAATTTGCACTCATTTTCTCTCACAGTCTCTTTTTTTCCTGTTTCTTTCCCTACAGCCTCTCGACATCCCACACTGCAGAAATGTCCAAATGCGTTCATTTTCTACATTTCACTTTGTTTCTATTACACCCACAGTGATGACATAAATCAGAAGCATTGCCCACACCTAAAACCATGTTTTTGCTTTCCACCTAATAATACATTGTATTATTTTTATGTCAATATTTGCAGCTTCTGCTTGGTTGTGTGCTAACTGAGCTAGAGTTGCTGGAATTGTGTTCTCCAACATTGGGGGATGCAGTAATGACTAGCATATACCGACATTTATTAACAAATAGCGGTCACGTTCCCAAATTACTGGCCTCCTACAATTCATTCTATGTGATAGGACCTGCCCGTCTTTCAAATGCCTACACCTCTCCAACTCCACATCTTCTCCAGAGACTGCATGGAACTGGGATTATGCATTAAAGAATAATTTCCTGTATCTCTCTGTCACATGGTACCACGGTCTTACGTCAACAGAGGGTCCTGAGTGTGTTGGCTGCGATGGGAGAAGTAAACATAAGCAAACATTCTCACCAAGGCTGCAAAAGATGATGATACTTAAGCCTCTGGTAGTCTGAAACTGTAATATTTCATGAATATTAAAGTTTAAATAAGACAGAAAAGAAAAGAAAAGTATCATTGCCTACTCAGAAGCCAATTTTAAGCCTATAAAATCTGGAAATAAGCTATATTTTAAAAGTGTAAAAAACCCCACCTTTTTTAATGTTTATTTTGTTGAAATTTTATCAGCCACCAGTATTAAAAATTATAAGAAATAAATACATCTACCTTTACTATTCACAATTTAAAGCACTTTGATACAACTGCTGTTGTGGTTTGGCGCCATATAAATAAAATTGAGTGTGTGTTTGCATCACAGCAGGAAATGTTTTGATATTTTGTGCATTATTTAAAGAAAACTTGGCTTTAATGACCTTTAGACTTGTTCTGTTTTGTAGTGCATCTAATTATCTGACTCATTTTTCCCCCCTCTCTGTCACTTGCTCAGTTGCCCCTGACAGACATGTTCAGCTTCCTCTCCTCCCCTGCTTTGTACTGTCATTCATCATCAATGTCATTCAGTTTTCTCCTTCCACATGGCACAGCATCTGTCTGGCAGTGTTGTTCTGTCCTGTTGAAACAAATTCAGATAAACCATGCGATGAGAAGCCTGGAAGCAGTTTCACCACTTTATGTCTGGTGTCAATACATGCCAACCCATGAACACAGAGCAAGTGGTGTGTTTTTATGAACTGGCCCAGCAAAATGTTAGAAGCTGTGCAACAAACCATTTACTTGATATTCAAACCTTTTGTTATTTGTGTCTTTCTAGTGTTTTGATGTGTGCTTTTAAGCCAAAGTAAATTGTTTAGTTATGGAAGATTTCTTGTTACAACAAGAAGAACACAGGTGTAAGTAGCGAAGGTGATGATGGCTTCACTTAATTTACTAAATCTCCTCTTAATAATTCAGCAAGCATGCCTGTATCATTGCAAGGCTCTGAAGATTTAATACTCAATTGGAATTCAGTGCTCATTATTTTTATTGAGCGCACCTGTGATCCCTGTGCTTTGGCAAGTCAAAATATCCGCAATAGGAGAAACGGTCCTAAACTCGTGCAAGTCAAAGGAATGTGACTTTACTTCAATATTTGTAAGGAACTGGACAATAACACAATTCTGTGTCATTTTTTTACAAACTCATATTAGAATTTGAGGAACAGGATATTTTCCAGTTCATCAAAATTCAATACATACAAGCTTACCATTTCCCTTGATAGATGCCGCATTGAGCAGCAATGAAATCAAACTTATTCGAGTCATTTCACACCTGAGTCATATGGAGGCTTTTTGCTAGTCATCTTCTATGCTGTTTTCATTGACGCCAAAAAGCTGCTTTGGCACTTTGGCCTTTTTTTTCCACATAGTAAATTGATCAAGAATCAATGAGAGAACTGATGAAGAATCAAATTTAAAAGCGCAGCTGATAATGGCCATGGTCTCATCAGTCAATGAAATCCTCTCAGTATTTGTTGCTAACAGATTTTTCTGTAAAAGTCTCATGTTACTCAACAAATGACAGACGACTTATAACAAAAGCAACAAAAACATTATAAGAAGTTCTATTAGTGCCCATAGTTTTGTCTATCCTTGCTGATGCAAATGTGTTGAAACATTTAAGATTCAGTCAGCATGGTTTAATAAGGGTTTTTTTTGGGCTATTTTAACTTAGTTTGTGCGGCAAAGCCATACCTGGTGCACTCAAGTGTTTTGTGCTTTGAAAAACTGTTGTTTAGATTTTGGAGGCTCTGTCCTTGTTTGTACATCAGAACCCTGCATGGCATCATGATTAGAATAATTAATAGCAATGAAAATCAGTTGAGAAAATGATACTCAACTCTACTGACATTGTTAAAAGGCATCAAAGAGACAAGTGCTGCTTAGATTTGTGTTTGCTTGTGAAAAACAAGCAGGTGCTCCCGTGATCCATCTTCTACATGAGAAAAAAAAAGTGAAACATTGTAATGGAATAAAAATATGAAAATAGCACAGCTTTAGAAAGTAAAGCATCACAATAACCCTGTGTTCAATCAGAATTTGTTGCTTTGTGATTTAACGTTTTGTGTATGTTTCTGGCAGATGGCGATGGCTACCAGGACCATCTCCTTCCTGCATGTTTGGATAAAAGCTGTCAAAGAAGTACCATCTACCTAGCCAAGTCAGGCTCAAGAGACTCAAAGGTACGCACCTTGACCATATTTTGATGCGTTTGAAGTCATTCAAATGTATTAGTTTGATTTTATCCTTGTTAAACTCTTCATTCTTTGCTACAACAAATGTATGTTACATTTGTTTTCCTCACTTCTTTGCTTGACTGTCCTCTTTTCTAAATTTGAATTTTATTACACTCCCAAAATAAAGATAGATTGGATCTCATGTGGATGAAAAGGATTGTTGTCATTTCTATGTAAATGACTTTTACTGTTAGTATAGTGAGTAGCTCAACAAAAAGCAGTTTTGCCTGTTGTGTGTTTTAGTATACTCTAAACTGTAGCATATCTTGTTTGGTATGTTATTATCTTTTTCCTCACTCTCATTTCACACTGAAAATGTAAATGCAAGCAGACAAAGACACGTACTGTTCAGACGTGGAGATCTGACAAAACATTTAGCCATAACAACAACTTAGATGATTTCTTAAAGATGTATGGAACAACCTTTTAGAGAGGCATTTAAAAAGTGACAGATATACAACAACTACCTTTACAGAATGTTTGAACAGTGTCTTTTCAGGAAATGTGATAATACAGTGAAGGTGGTATGACACAATACTTGCAGTAATGCAGTAATATGTATATTTTTACATACTGTCTGTCCTTTACAATGGCACTAACTCTCCAAAGTAAATTTATGCACAGGCTTCTTAGGGTACTTTAAAGGGTTGGTTACGAGGTTTCTCATTGTATAATTGTGCTATATCATGTTGCCCATGATAATACCAGATATAAAAATGTCATATAGCAATATTTTGCCATGCATTTACATCCCTAAGTGCAAGCAGCGAGACTAGCACAGGCAAGTCTAAGATCAAGAGCTGCAAGAAGTCTTCAATGACGACTTAGTACCTAAAAAGCGAGTTACTTCAACAACCTCCAACAAAGCACAATACTTTGCAAAATATGAAAGAAAGATGTTCCCACTACAGGTGGAAACGACAAACTTGTTTTCCACTTAAGGCGAAAACACACTGAGCATAACCAGGCTATGGTAGCACATGCGAAGGAGTTGCTAGCGGCTGCCAGTGTGCAGCCCAAGAGTAAACAGGACTCAACCAAGCATCACTGGAGAACTCCTAGTTAGAGTCCTTGGGGCGGGTTAGAAAGGTCGATCCTAGGTAACATCCTGGGATAAAAATATATTTTTCAGTTTTATTATGCCACAATATTCTGCAGCTTTACTGGGTGATTTTCTTTAGTGATTGGTATTGGTAAGTGTTAAGCACTTATGGTACTTAACCTCCTAAGACCCGAATTCTTTCACGACATGCATTTTTAATTTCTCTTTGATATTTGGGCATATTGGGGCCCGATGAATGTAAAAACAAAGAATTACCAGATTTTTTTTTAACCTTATTTTTAAGAAAAATAAGAGCCACATATGAGGATATTTGTTTAAAAGTTTGATAGAACAGAAGCAGTATAATGTCCTCGTAAGTGGATATCAGGCCCATGTAGAGCAAAATTGAGTATTTTAGTCTAAATAACCCAAAATGTGATGTCCACATATTTGGACGCCAGGTCCTAGGAGGTTAAAATTTCCTAGGCTACTATGGTGCTCACATTTAACTGGATATAATTCTGGGTTAATGCTAATCCAATATAATGCTGCTGATCCCTTGTTTTGATAGATAATCTTTTGTGTGTTATCAGTGACTGCTGCTCACTGATAACACATAAAAAAAAGTGGGATGATTAAAGGCGCTAATTTACTTAGTCCTAAAAATGTTAAACTAATTTTTTTTGTTTTTTTTAATATATCACCAGAAATATAATTTTTGCAATTTTAAGATTTTATTGCCCAGCCAGCACATGCCAGATAGCCTACCACCTTTCTTCTGTGGATTTAGACACTTTCAATTTGTTCTTGCAGCTTATCTTTCATGAGTACAATTTTGATGTCATTAAAAAAATAATTGTTCCAAAATGAATTGGGGGGCGGATCCGACCCCACCATGATGATACTGCATGATTGATTTAAAAAAATATATATTTATGAGGTGCCCAAAACATTTGCAAATATTGTATATGACCTCAAGTGAAATTTAAAGAAAATCAAAAGTAATTTATTAAACTAGAGAAAATAAGCATTAACTTTGTTGAATGCATAACATTAAAAAAAAATAGTACTCTGTAGTTTTAAAGTGATTTATATTTCTGATACCATTTAACTGGAAAATATTACTCAATCAACCAATTAGTTAATTAGTTAAAAATGTAACTGTTAGATAATCACTTAATTGTCATCTAGAGTGAAACAAAAATTCACTCTAACCCCCCCTGACATCTTGAATATCTGTGTAACACTACTTAAGGTAATAACCCAAAGAGGTTGCTTTTAAGAAGATTATTTGAAGTGTTTTTACATATGAGCAACGCTGAGTGAAGTTCACCTCACCAATCACTCCGCTGCAAAGTAGAGCAGTGTTTACCCGTACAATGGTAGTCTATTTCAGGAATGCATTACCCACGTGGCTCTCTGCAGGAGGCTCTCTTATTTAGAAAGACATAAGGACTGCATGTCACTGTGTTTATGGAGCCATACAAGATCGAAGTAAAAGATATGCACATAAACATGCTGTCCCATCCAATTAAATGTACCCATGCAGAAATTATTATATGTGCACATGCATGTTTTTGCACTCATATGAACACACAACACCACCTACGTACCATCTTGAATTATTCTTTTCAGTTGCATCCTACCATTTGGCATGAGGCCTCACTCCTTTTTCTTCCTTCCTGTGCCACCAGAGAACAAGCTTCCACTTTCATTTCCAGTCCAAAATAGAAATATTACAGGCTTATTTGCGTGTCCACCCCCACAAACACATGCGCACACAAAAGACACACATGCAGATACACACTGATGCGCATTCCCTGTGGACATGGACGTCTTTTGTTTGCCTGTCAGCCACAAGGGGGGGGAAAAAAGATTGAAGGAGGAAGTGAAAGAAGGAGTGTTGAAGAAAGAGGAGGGAAGGTAGCGTGAGAAGGACTTATCTGCACTGATGGATGAAGTGAACACATGTTGTTTTCTGTGTTGCTATTTGCTTGAGAGACAGTAATCACTGTCAAAAAAGAGACAGGCAAAGGATTCTTCCTTTGAGTGGCAGTGGTTTAGTGGAGTGACAGGAAAACGAGTATATCTTTAAGCTTTCATACATATAAGTAAACGTTTAATTAACACTGAGAAATTACAGTTTTTGTTGAGTTTTAAAGACGAAGGAAACAAATACACTCCCTACAGTAAGCAGATTGTAAAATGAGTCTTTCCTGAAACATCAATATAATTAATATTCCAAAATTGTTTAAAAGGCTGCTGATTTAACTAACATCAGAACTCTCCTGGTATCACCAGTAAGCAACTCGGACATCTCTATGAAACACAACCACAACCACCAACCACAACAAGTCTTGTGTAGCAAACCTTTTTTTCTGCTTTTTGCTTATTACCATCAGGACCTGCCCAGGGTGTTTTATTTCGAAGATCGACTGGATGCTCTATGAAACTTATGTTACGGACTTCCTGCTGTCTTACTCTGCTCAAAAATAGATTGGGTACATAGGTTTTGTCATAGCGCAGAGGAGCTGTTTCTGGGATCCTTCTGAAAGTCTGTGGCGAACTCCATGGAATCACAAGCGTTGTTTAGAGTTGCCGTGCACTTCTATGGCAGTATGTCACAGCTGGAACACGAAGTAACTGTATCTCAAGGGTATCTGATGCCTACAAAGCCAACATTGCATTGGAAGACTATAAAAAGATACTTAAAATTCGGAATTGTGCCATGTCAAAATAAAATGGTAGTTAAGGGGAGCTGCTGAAGTCAAAACAAGATGTGAAAGGACAGCAAAACAGGAAAGCAATACCTTGCTATGATTGCACTGTTTTACTGCACAACAATAATGTGCAAATAAAGAAAAGTAATCAGAAGGAAATCTGATCAACCTCATCAGATACATCAACATATGAAGTATACATAGCAACATCTTGACAACATTTTTGAATTACTTTGGGCAAAAGTACTGCAGACGGGTATTAATAGTTACCATTTGTTTAAAAAAATAATCTAGTACAAGGGAACAGTGCATTAACATGTGAAGAAAACCTTGATATTTAATATGCATTCATTTCAGGGGTTGTACTTGATCCTTTTCACTTTCCAGATTAAGTAAATATAGAATTTGCCAATGGGTGCCCAAACTTTTGCAACTGTATGCTTTCAAGGAACTGTAGTAATGTGCAGTCTACATAATATCTTATTTTAACAGAGGCCAACACACATTTTGTATTTTTATCTACACGACTCTGTTGATTTTTATCAGTTCATCATTATTTGCTGTGCAAATACTCTGCCAGCTATAATTATGCCTGATCCTACATTATGTGCGCGGCTGGTTGCTCCTTTAGAGTGGCTTCCCAGCCATTTTAAGCACACAGTCAGCAGATGCCTCTCCTGGGAAAATGGTTGAAGAGATGAAGGAAGAAAAGTTTAGAAATAAGGAAAAGGATTCGTAAAACGTTACAGGAGGGATTAACATAGAAGGAAATCAAAGAAAAGAGTTGGTTTTGTGGTTACTGTATGTGGGAAAGATAAAGTAAAGAAAAGCGAGCTGAAAGAAAAAGAGAACGTGTAAAAGAGAGATTTTTGTTGTCCTGTTATTGTCACCTTGAGGGGAAACGGCCCATTTAGTGAGACACTGGAGGGGCGATAATGATGGAGAAAATGAGTGATATGTACACTGGCAAAGAGGAGATGGGATGAAACCCACTGAGTAAAACTAGTGTGTATCAACGGTTCATCTCCAAACAGCAGTTTTTGTGTTCCTTCCTGCAGTCTCCACCACAGCTCTGTCTCTACCTCTGCAGCAGCTCCAGGCATTTAGTTTACCATATTGAAAGAAACCGTAGGGGGCTTCCAACACTCTCTTTGCTTCATTCCCTGTCTTTACAGACACACATACTGACTGCATCTATTTCACTTTGGACCTTCCCTCTTTAATCCTACCAAATTCTTTAACACAATAGGTTATTACTAAAGAGAACTGGTTAATTTTGTACCACACCTATCAAACGAATTGTAGCAACACAAACCAAACAACAAAATGACAGAACAGCCTCCTGAATGTCAGAGGAAATCTGCACACGATCCATGAGGGAGCACTTCCTAGGCAGTGGTACTGCTTCTGTAAGCATTTAATACCATGTCTCATTTCCAGTTGAGTAAAGTAAAAAATATGAATGGCAGAGTTGACATATAGTGTAGGGTTAGTTCTAAATAGCTTAAGCATTGATGAAATTGCTTTACAGATTGATTTTTGTAATCATAATATTAAGTTAGACGAACAATCGTTTCAAAAATAACAGATGTTTTACAGTGACTGTTATTGACATTCTTGTACTTAAGAGATTCTTTTTTAAATTATGGTGTTTTTTAATATCTAAAGTCACACAACATGGGCTATATTTTTCTTTAAAAGTGAGAGATTTTATCGAGGTCTAAGGGGTCATACTGGCTTCCTTTATTATGCTCCAAAAAGTACAGATAATAATTGAATAAATGGGTATGCAGTACAGTTTAAACAATTCAATGAAGAAATAATTATTAGCAGTACCTGTCTCTGATGTTTATTTTGAGTTTTTTTGCAAAACTATAAATAGTCTTCTATAATAAGTTGTCACATAGACTGTATATAGCGTCGCTGCAAATAAGCACAGAATTGTAACACTGTTGTGAAAGACCCTTGGTGGTACATAGGCACTGAGCACAGCATTCATATAAACTCTTCACCGAGCATTAATGAGTGTCTGACCTCAAGTAGCAGCTGTCAAGGCCACAGGCCACATCCCCTGACTCTGTGGCGAAAGAAACATTTGAAAATTGATTAGCTGTGGGGAGTATGCTGATCAAAGATGTCTTTGTAATGGTTTTGTTCAATGTTCAATGTTAAAGTGACGACAAATAGAAAGACATCCCACTTGCACAAAGTAATGCTCATGCAATAGTGTTGTCATACTTTATTTGTCCTGTACAAAGCTTAAATTGTTTTCATCTTGTACTTTATTGTTTTTAATCAATCAGCGAACTTCTTTCTCTTTGAAACAAGTCAGCTAATTCTAAATACACTTGCATAATGTAGGTCTCCTTCATACCAACAAATAGTTGTAACCCACTGAGGAATGCACATTGGACTTCTGGTGTATCCTGTGGTTTCAGGGTTGCACCTTTCTAGATTGAGTTTGTTCTACTGTATCTACATGGATGAGCAATTTGATTGTGATGTGATCTGAAGAGTATTACATGCCAGATGGTGGTTAGGTGGGAGATATGTGTTGAAGGAACATTCCTGATGAAAGTCAGAATCTAAAGTTTCCCATCAGAGCATTGTACTAACAATGTTGCTACAACAATGACAGTGTATGCCTCACGCTGTTACAGCAATGTGACTTCACCTGTCAGTGCTATTAGTGTTGTGACTGATGGTGTTTTGTGGATTCTGTCAGCACATTTCAACACACCCAAAACATACAAAGCGCCACCATAAAAGCCAAGCCAGCTGCCTACTGTTGCTGCCCAGACATTGCAAGGGATGCCAGTGTGAGTCAGACAGCCTCCTTCCAGTCTTCCCAGTCAGCCGGTCAGTTAGTGGTCAAAGAGGTGACACTGACAGCAGGTACCAGGGTCCCCACCCTGCTCAGCTGACACAAAGACATATGGTCTCACTCTGTTTCTGGCTTTGACTCTGACTGCCTTTTTCCGGACAAGAAAAAAGGGGTAGAAAACCTTAAAAACTGAAAAAGGATGTATCAGTGTAAGGTGTTCTACTGTATAGGCAGGCAATGTAGATGTCATCTACAGAAATAGTGTCCCTTTCTGATTTCCGCTACACTTGATAGTAGAAAATCTCTCTAGCTGTAATGCGTAACTAATCTGAGACTACAGGATGTTCTGTATATAGCATCTCTTGTATTTTCTTTGATGTTATAGTTTCTAGGAAAACCAAACTTTTATTTAAAATGTCCAAAAATAGACATTATTGCTTTCTTTCAAAATACCATTCTGTGCTAATAAATTAAACAGAGTCATTTACTAGAACACTGCTATAACATACATGTAGACTCATAATCAAAGCCATTAATACACGATTACATTTAATTTTTTTTCTGTACTGTTCAGTCCCACACTGTCTTTTAATGCCAGTTCTAGTGTGCTGAGCATTATAGTCATTATATCAGTAGCTGCATAAAAGTCACTGCTTTACTACACTTTTTTTGTTTTGTTTTTGTTTCCTTTTTTTTTTTCTTGCCTTGGACAGCCTTGTTGTCTGTCAGTATTACTGCACCTCCCCACATCACCCCATAAACCCGCACCACCTCCCTCCTCCACCGCAGGCCGCCCACATTTTAATTTCTTGGCCTAATGAAGCGGGAGCTCTCTCCGCCAAGTTGAATCAATGGGAGTCTGCAAGCATGCCGCGGCTTTTTCACTTTAGTCATCAGCAAAGCCAGGAGAGCGAATTTGCGTCTGGGTCTGGGTTTGTGCCCTTCCTAGTTCTTATTCTTTTCTGCACACATGCACATTTTGCATGTGAATGTGCATGTGTGTGCATGCACAACACCATAATAAGCTGTCTTAACATGGTGTTTTCTCACTGTTTCATAAAAAAGCCATTTGTATGCGGGATCCTTCCCTTCACTACCATTAAAGGTATCAGATTACCTCTCACACACAAATCCCATCATCGTCTCTATCTCCATTAACTTGGTCATTTGGATTTGTGCTTTAACACATTTGCATGCAGACACACACACAAAGTCTCACACTCAATTTAATGTTAATATGTCGACATTTGAACCCCGCTCAAGTTATTTAGACTTAGTATCTCTCTGTTTAACTGGACACTGTAGAGCCACTGATTAATCTATAAAGACACACACTTGACATTATTAAAATACTCTGCTATATTTAGTGATTAAATGTCAAAACTTCTGCAGCCACAAGGAAGGAGTAACTGCTTCATGATTTATTCAAAAAGCTGCTCTGTCAGGTTGGCTGTTCATCCAGCTTCTGAAATAAAAATTATTTAAGTAGACTAGAAACCTTTAATATCCTCACTGAGCCTTGCATGATTCCCTACACAGTACTGCTGGCCAATAAAACCAAAACAGAGTGAAAATGCGGCCTCTGTTTGCCGTGTCCAAACACCATAAATTGGTGTTTTTGCTTGGAAAATAGTTAACTTATGACTTCCACTTTTGCTTTACGACTTCATTTGCCAGTTTACCACAATTAAGTCTTTCATCATCTGCTTTTGTTCTGCCATATGTTCACACAATGTGATCATTACATGTCTGTGTCATTAGGTAATGTTTGAGAGACACAAATTATCTTTCTATTTAGGAAATGATGTAATAAGAGACCATAATGATAATGTATTTCTTGCATTTGATTTCACTCAGCTAAATAAATTACTAATATGATAGGCTTCATTTTGGACCCCTGTTTCATTAAGCATCTTTTTATCTCATATTCAAGTGCTTGTATGTGTACACGCAAGTAAGTGCAGGTTTTTAATCGTAACATTTTTGTGTCTTTTGTTTATGAGACTTTATTTGACTTTATTTTATTTTATTTTTTTAATAATTTTCTTTGCCAGTTCCATCAACAACTGTCACATAACGATAATGCTTAGATTAAACTCTTTAACCCAGTGCACAATACACGTCTGCATTTTCTTCAGTGTTGTGTAGAAGCTGTTTGTATTCTCCATGCTTTTCCTCATACTTCCTCTAATCAGCGTCAGAAAGGAGCAACAGACAGTACAATGATTGCTTCAGGGCCTATAGCAGCACAGTGGTGTGCTGATAAGGCTGGCGGCCAGCAAAGGCCTTGCTCTGTCCTGAGAGAGAATGTCATAGCAGAACCGAGCACAGAAGGGACCAAAGGACTCAAGAGGAAAGAATTCACCTGTGAATTAATTCGGCTGGCAGACTACAGGGCAAAGATTGAAGATGTAATCAGAAAATCTAGTAACCCAATCAGTCAGGAAAACTTGTACACAATTCTAACCACCACATCTTATAGCTTTTTAAAAAATTCAATAAATGAGGGAGAAGGAGATTTTGGATTGAAAATAAATATCATTTGGATTTATAAAGCAGTGCCAGTTTCAGTAATATGTCATTATCTAAAGCACAGTCTGTCATTTTAGATCAAGGCCTACATGTATTCATCCAAACTAAAGTATATGCACGCCTGTCATCTTCACTCCTTTCTTTCTCATTTGTTTCTCTCCCATTTCTTTTCTTTCCACCCGATGTCTTATTGGTGACTTCCCTGAGTAAAAAACTGTAAATAACTGAAATTAACATGTTTGCCCCCGGCATTACGTTAACAGGGGAATAATTGTTCCACCTCTCTGGATGTGTCCGAATGAGAATGATTTTGTGGGACAGTGTACTATTATGTCCATCCATGTCTAGCATTGTGTTTACTGGCCGCAAATAGGCTGGCAGCAGCCTCTGTGGGTCTTACTCTCTGTTCGCTTCTCTCTGCCAGTCGCTGCACTGCCGCCATCTCTGGCACTTCCATCCACTCTGGATGGCAGTAATCATGGCCAAGCTTTACGCCCATATGGCAGGCAGTCAGCCTCTTAAGCTGGATCGCAACATCACTTAACAGTCATTTAATGATAGCTTACTTGGGCACCATTGCATTAAAGCTCCAAGTTCGGTGTTATCTTCAGAAAAAGATGAAACGTAGATTTTAGTTTCTTTTTTTACGCTCTCGCTTTTAATGCTCCATCTGAATGTAGAAGAGTAATAATTACTGTCACCTCAACAATCTTCTGCCTACATTTAGTCAGTTCAAGTTACTGCTTGTACGCTTAGGGAATTAAAGCACATTATTTGCATGATTTATGAAAACAACTGTAATGTTTCACTAAATTAGAACTTGAACGTGATATTAAAAGCAACTACCTTCACGATAAAAATATTCTACATGATAAAAGCTAAAGTGGTTAAGTATCTTTAATTGGCTTCCAAATAAAACAAAATGATGATTTAAATAATATTTAAGCATTTATTGGGGCAAAGCGACCGATTTTAACCAAATGCAATTGGTTGAAATTATCCAGATATTTTGTGGTACTTAGTTATGGCAGTTTGTGTCTTTACATTTGCTGAGTCAAACCAAAAGTAATTAAGCAAAGGGAATAAGACAAGCTCTGCACTTTGGCTTTTTACTATGAATTGAGAAGCCAATAACTGTGTTTTAGTCATGTTTCTAAATGCTGTCTGGGATTTCTGTTAGCATCTTGAAGCGGGGGGGCTTTACTTGGCCAATGACTATTCTTTATTTTCTTTGTTTTTGAAAATGAAGAGTAAAGAAATGATATTTCAACCTGGGACCCTCTAAGCAAATTGCTGATGCTCATTTTGCATTTAGCCACTGAGGCGTCACATCATTAACGTGACCTAAGCCCACTACCCCGCCTACGAATAGGCAATAGTGTGTTACCTCTATATCATGTAGTGTGCACAGCTGGTTTGGAGAAAACGTGGATTACGATTTTCATGATGGATTTCAAACTAATTGGAAATAGGCTACGGTTTTCTTTTCCGAGACATACTGGTTGTATTAGGAGCCATTAGTGGCAGTTGTGGTGAATGTATCTCTGGTGTCTCTCCCCTGCACCTGGTGTATGTTTAACATTCATGAATAGTTTAAACCTCTAGCATCCCCTCTTATGCCTCTCTAGAAACTGCACATGTAATTAATACAAACTGCCCGTTTAGTGCAGTTTTTAAAAGGTTTTTTTTTCCCCCTCCCTTATATCTGTAAAACTACAGCAACTTACAGTAAAAGGATTGATGAATGGATTGATGGCTGCTCTGTGGGTTGTTGGGTGTGCCTTATTATACCTATCGGGGATCAGGACGAGGCATCTCAAAGTATCTCAAATCCAAGTTTAATGCTAACTGTAGACCATCTGATGTCAAATACATGCACTGATTGATAACACATGTTACTCATAAACCTCTGTTTATAAAAGTGAAAATTTGGGCTGATAATAGTCTCCCCCTTTTCTTTGTGTAACACTTCATTCACGGGAGTCTATTGTGTAACAGCTCACTGTAATGGCACTAATCACAGCAGAGAGATCATTACGGCCATCATGGTAACAACTTTGCTGAAATTAATTGTTTAGGAATATTTGGACAATAAAACCTTTCTGTTGCAACATGGAAAGCAATAGCATTTTTTTCCCCATTGTAGGCAACTGGAGAACAGTAATAGGACAAACATGTCATGTAAGTCAGTTTTCGAACTGCAAAAATGATGCTGCTAAGGTGGGGGGCCTACTTTCATTATTCTCTTAACGTGTAAAGAAAATCGCATCGAAACGAGACTGCAGGCTGTGAGCACGTGCACAACATCTGATTCTAAAACTCCCCTATAGGTGACAGTTTTGTTTTCAATGTAGTATGTAAGTGAAATGTAGGCTGATTTCTGTATCTTTTGTTTTATTCAGTCACATTGTTCATTCTAAAAATCGTTTGGGAAAATACACTGAACATTACAGAGTTGCAAAAATTCCAGTGCTACCAGTTAGAGATGTATAAGTTCCTTTTCACATCTCTAATACTTAGTGTTTGTCAAGTATTTTTGCAGCCTTAGTTTTTATTCAAGATCCTGCAGGTGAAAGAGAATGATTTATTACATGGTGAGAAGATTTAGGATTCAACTTAAGTCATGTTATTTTTTTTATTTTTTTTACTTTACTGCTGAAAGTTTCAAAGAAACTCATTTTTGAAACACTTAATGTTGTTATGCTCTTAAAGCTAGCCACTGTTGGACCATCAGGTTTGAGTATTATTGGAGTGCTCTAATCGCACTAAGAAAAAAAAGAAAAAGAAAAATTGCTATTAATGTCAGTTGCCTGAACCATTGCTCTTAGTCTGCTGATTTGGATGAGATAAAAGCATTTGAAAATAGGCAATCATTTGTTATTAGCTTGAGATTGCATCTTTCTTTCTTTCTTTCTTTCTTTCATTTTTTCTTTTTTTCAAGCTTGTTACTGCTGTCAAAATTCCATTACATTGGCATACGTACCGTATGAATGTGTAGGTGTATGCACTGTGTGGGCAAAGGGATCTGTAACTTGTGATGCAGTTAAAGTATAAATAATACCTGAAATGCAAATAAAAGATTCCACAAGAAATTAGGTTAAACTCATATAACAACCACTCCAGACAGGTAATTTAACCAAGTCATTTATGATTAACAGAATATGTAAAATTTGTTTCTTTCATGTAAATTCAACTTTAAATATTCATGATTTTATTACTGTATTTATTTAGCATATATCAGATTTCTGAACACTGTTCAAGAGTTATAATCTCCGGTTTTCTTTGAGAAAGATAAATATACACCAACGTTTTTTCTCTACCAGGCTCATTTGTTTACCTTTCTCTTTGTATTCTTGTTGTTCTTGATTGTTAAAGGTTCCAGTAACGTATCACTGGTATGACTGTGATTGATGACTAACTGTTGGGGGACTTGTTTTTGCAGTGGATACCAGTTCTCTCAGATTTCAAGCGGAAAGAAACTGTCTGGGGCTTTGTGCCAGATAACTCGAGTCAACCCCCAGCCCTTCACCTTGGGGACTACAACCTGGATGGGTTCCCTGATGCCCTGGTAGTCCTCCAAAACAAAAGTGGAAGGTAGGAACAAAGCACACCTGAGCTCCATTTAATAACTCCTCATATGTGTGCATATTTGCAGGTTTTGTTCTGTAATAAACCTACTTGTGCGAGGGTGAGATATGTAGATATAATTTTCAAGTTCCTCCAAGATCCTTGTATAAGATCGTGTCTTGAAAAAAATAATTTCATGCGAGAATGAAGCTGATCCTCACTTGGCAGAGGGTCCTTGGAAATTTGTCAAGTAGGTCCCCGAACTCCAATCCAGCTAATGTTTGACTCCCATCATTCACTTCATGAGCCATCAGTGCAGAGGAATAAACTGTCAGTATGCACAGGTCCAGGGGGAGCCTACAGCATGTAGTGCAGCTACGTACAAACCTTGTTTGCATAGTGATTACTCTGGTTTCTTGACATTAATATCACGAGACTCTCAGATTTCATGGAAACCTCTGAGTTTGCTTCATTTATTAACCACATTTGAATTTGTTGTGTAGCATCCTACATTTGATGAGATTATACTAACTATAGTATTCCAGCAGCACCATAAATTTGAATTGATTGGAAACTAATAACTCAAGATGCATACTTAAATGGCTTATGCAAATTTGTTTAGCTTTCAAAACTATAAATGTATTTTTCTTTCTTTTCTTAAAGACGCCACACGGTGGATGAATTTACTCATTAATTTACTGTGAAATTAGTGTACTTGCAAATGACACATTCTCATGGTGGGGGTGGGGGTGGGGGTATATGCCTGACAGTACAGCACTATCCATTATGACATTTAAATTTTTTTTTTTTTTTTTACAAAAGCAACAGTCACCCACAAGGGACAGGGGGGGATAATATAGCAGCATTTATTTCTTATTAATTTACATTTTCACAAAAGCAGTTAATTTGGGCAACACGTTTTCATCCTAGTGCTCAAAGGCAGAAAACTATATATTTGCAGTGTACAAGGTATTCAGAAATAGACCTGCAATCCTGTTCACAGTAGACTTCCAGAACAGCTCTCTTCCTCAAGCACGGTCACTTCTAACATGTTCAATGCATTCACATATGGTGACCAATTTCAGGTGGTGCAATGGCAAACTGGTCATCCAGAGGTTGACAGTGTTGCACGCTCAATCTCGGGGCCGTGCAGTTGGATGTATTCTGGTTATATTCATATATAAAATGCAGGCACCTATGTCATTCTGCATTTCCTCCCCCTGGTGTGACTGTAGCATTAACCAAATCTATTTAATATTGAAAGAATGTATGACATCATAATTTAATGAAGAAGTGTTACTGAGCACAGGCTGGAAGGAAGGCGACTAAGGTGAGTTTGTTCTTCAGCTTATGGACGCTGTGACTGATAAGCCTAGTCTTTAAAAATCATTGCTGCATGCGTTAAAATGCAAGCACCACAACCACTGGGAGTAAGGAGTATGTGTTTATTGAAGGACATGTTTGTTGTGGATTATCTTGCCTCAGAGATGATGATAAGATAGCTGAAGAGGTCAAGGCTGCGATTATCTATGCATACTGATTGCTGTGTTTGTCAGAAGTAGTAAGACGTTGGGTAAGAGCTTCAAAAGACACATTTGAACCTTATTTTTCTGTATAATTATCAGTAAGTCCTGCTGGGCTTAACTCTTTGCGTTCACCCTCATCTACAAATGGCTTATTTCTCAAAAGCTCTAATCAAAAAAAGCAATGGTGTCTCCCGTCCTCTCGTCCTTTTTCCATTTCGCTCTCATCTGAAGCCTGAACTTTGTAATCCTCTACTGGGCCAGGGACATTATTGCAGTACACTTTACCAATATAGTATAGTCTGCTCCAGCTAACTTTTCAAATGACGTTATAAACTAATGAAAACAGAGCAGGATGAAGAGAGAAAAAAAAAGGTTAGAGAATTTTTTAGATGCCTTTTTAGATTTTTTTTAGATCTCTTTCAGCTGCCACAAACCTTAGAAGATTAGCATAACAGTGCCAGTGGCTTGATTAGTAAATTCTATATCATGCTTAGACAATAGGCCTATACACAACCATTCTCCCACAACTCTGGTCTGAATTGCTTCTTTTGAGTAAAAGGTACGAGGTTTCAGAGGATAGCCTTGACAGATCAGATGTAGCTGTTTTTGTTCACATACTTTATGAAATACCACCAACCTCCTCGTCTGCTTTGGATTCAGCAGCGCTCTGAAGTCCAACCTGCATCGGGCGTTGCTGTCTCTGTAAATTCTTTCTACTCAGATGCTCTCATCTAACCAAATATTTGTAATGCCCACAACTAGTCTATTTCAAGTCCCACTCCCCCTCCGCCTCTCTCTTTTCTCTCTCATCTCTCCATCTCTTCTCGTTCAACTGGGTATTTATAGCAGCTTTTCAGATGAAAGTCCTGCCAGTCCGCATCACTCCTCCTCGCAGGAAAATGAATGTTGATTTAAGTGTTCAAAATAGGAGAACAGAAGAAGAGAGGGTGTGAGATGAGTGAAATGAATGGAACAATGAGCAGATGGAGGCAGCAGAAGGAATAAATTGAGAGTTGGAAGGTCATTTAGTATGAATGAGGCCATTTTCTCTTACTACTCAAGCTTAAAAAAAAACAAGTTGTTTATACTGCTTTAGAATGATATGTTTCTTATCTTATTAATGCTTAATTATTGATTCCGCTGTTCTTTTTTTCCTCCTATTTTAAGACCTCAGACCTGCTAATAGGGAATTTTGGGAAATGAATGATCTTGAAAGCCAGTGTGACAATATACTTAAATACCATGTAGTTTTACTGTTTGTGATGGCTGTAGGATTGACCCTAAGATGACTTCAGAGTTTTTTTGCTCTTGATGTCATTCACACTGCTAAGCTCTTAGACATTTCAAGTCATTCATGACACTACAGTTCTATGGATTAGAATTTATGTTTCTCTATGTGTAAGAGTTGAAGATATTAAGAATAGATTTTGCTCAGCAAAAAGTTGGCAAACCCAATAAATCTCAAGGAGGAGTCACTTTTAAATTAATCTTTTGTATGCTTAATTTAAATTTTAGGTTGTAAGCAATGTAGGTAACCTACTATCCAGCCTTTTCACTTTAAAAAGCTGTTGTCACTGCTATCAAAGGCATCAGTTTACTAGAATTACCCTCTAGTAATACTTCTTCTTAATACTATTACTAATAATAATTACAGATTTTTTTGGGAAGCAGTCATTATGAGTTCTATTCCCCAGCCAGCTGGAGCCTTTCTGTGTAGAGCTTGCATGTTCATAGGTTATCCAGCTTCTACCAGAGTCCAAATGCATGCATGTTAGGTTAACTGGTATTCTAAATCAGCCATAGGTGTGAATGTGAGTGTGAATGGTTGTCTGTTTTTCTGTGTTAGCCCAGCAATAGAATGGCAGCTTGGTGTACCCCACCTCTCATCCACAGCCACCCACCACCACCATCCTGAACTGGATAAGCGAAAGAGATGGATGCATTATGAATTCCAAGACACTGTCACTGTGTGTGTTTGTGTCTTCATATCTGTGCCACGTGTTTAGGTTTTTATCTTTGTGCAGTTTAATGTCTATCGGCAGTTCCCAGAGCTGCACTCCTCCTGGTCTACGTTATGTCCAGGTCACAGGACAGATGGTCCCTCCAGACTCTTTCTCTCTGTCACTCTTGCTCTGTCTCGTGCACACTGTTACATGCTCACACAGATGAACATCACAACAAAGAGTACAAGGCTGTTGCTTCCTGCTGAAAAGAGCTCCTATAGGCATTTCAGTGATTGCCAGAAGGTTTGGGATGCCGACTGAGATGGGAAGCAAGACCGAGAGAGAGAGCAATGCGGTGTCAGTGAAAGAAACGTAGTGTGAAAGTAAAAGACATGACCTTTTCCCTGTGTTGCCTTTTACACATGCAAGAAACTTTCTACCGGAATCCTCATGATAAAATATCTCCTTTTCTGGCATAGATGACAGAGTATGTCACTGTGTAGTTTATACTATATATGTAGCAGATTCTTCTTCTTGTTTCCAGGCATGAGGCAGCTTGTAGAGCTGTATGATTTATTCACAAACTTACATGGCCCATTTTCTGTTACGGCTTCGAATAAAAAATAATTAAAAAAAAAAGAAGCAGTTATTAATTGCACTTTAGTCATTTGAGGTTCACCATTCATAGACTAAGTAGTGTTAGAGATGTCACGTTGACAAAAGCATAATGATTTATGAACCTTTTACATGTTTACAGATATAAACCCTGCATGTGGGTTGGGAACATTCACTTTATGCAGCAGTTAATCTAATTACATCTAATTTTATTAAGACAGTAATAAAGGTATTGTTTTGTTTTATTTTGAATTATTTTGAAAGATATCCGAACTACTGTTTCTCTAAAAACCAATGTAGGTCCTGATCACCCAAAGTTGTGATAAGTTGTTATGCAAGTAAATTGGACACATAATGCAGTAGTACAATATACTAAGAACAAACTTAGTATATTGTACTACCATCATTAGTGTGACTTTGAAAGTGTCAAAGCTTCAGAAGAT
The DNA here is from genome assembly GCF_900408965.1 of Simochromis diagramma. Taxonomy (NCBI): domain Eukaryota; kingdom Metazoa; phylum Chordata; class Actinopteri; order Cichliformes; family Cichlidae; genus Simochromis; species Simochromis diagramma. The sequence continues at coordinate 5,408,240 of NW_024387414.1, forward strand.
GCCTATTTAAAGAGAATTTGCCACAAGCTGCTACAGAGTGCAGTTAGATAAACCAGTAAATGGCTTTACTTTCTAGGTATAACACAAAATATGAACCACTCTTAAACTGCTTTTGTATGCAGAGTGTAAGACTGTTTGTGTCAGCCACAGCCCTCACAGACTTGGATTATCCTCAGCTATAATCACCCACCCTCAACTGTATCACATTCATAGACTGAATAAAATATGCAAAGGTCAGCTTTAAAGTGTAATCTGCCTGAAGCAACTTAGAGATAATTACAAGTGTGTCTCCAATGTACACATCAGCATGTGTGTCTCAAGTAATTGAAAATAGCCAGATGACCTTCTAGATGAAACCTCGCTTTCAGTCAGATCTTTGCTCCTGCGATTCTGAGGCTTTCCCAAACCTCCGTCACCATAACCTTTAACTTCAGCGGATAACTGCAAGTGAAATCAGACCAATGGATTAAAATGGGCCTACATCATCATTGCACTCTCATATACACAGAGATAATAATTTAATACCCATTAAGTCCAAGTGCTGTCCACTGTTTACCTTCTCAGATAAAAAATAAATGCTACAAAGCGAATACAATATTTGCAGTATGAATATTTTCTTTATTTTATCTCTCCGGCATGAATATTTCTCTGTGTTGTGCCTTGGGCTGTATCAGCATGCTTCTAAGCAATATTCCAGCCTTTCCACCCCTGTCACTCATCATATAAAATGTTCAGAACAACCATTTTCAAGGTGTATGAGTCAGCGAGCACTAACACGCCACAGCAGTGACAAGCTCCCACCCTTCCTCGGAGACTTCAGAGATGGGTCCCAATGCAGAAATTGATTTATTCCGAGGACCTAGAAATTAGAATGTATTGCTTCCTATTGACTATAAATCAACCAGATAGCATATTAATAATTAGTAATATATATAATTTTTGGAGGGTACCTTAATGTGTTTTCTTGATTCTGGGTTGTCTTTTTACTGCCACTGAGCTAGAAACAAAAATATTATGAATCCCTTTCACAGTTTCTTTACTTAGCAATATATAAACTGCTGGTGGTTGGTGGTTTCATTTAGTCGGGCACAGTTTTTCCTTACCCACATACTTTTTGAGATTCAGGGCATGGTTTGCCAATAATAAAGGTATATACCATTTTTGACTCAGTAGAGAGATTTTTATTTAATTTTTTTTGCTTTTGTTTTGCCAACTGTTATTTACTCCCAAGAAAATATGGTCATTATTTTAAATGTCTAATCAGCCTTCTGTTTAGAATAACTAATTGTTTTCCCCCCAAATTGGAGTCAGAAATGTTTTTTTAGATAAACAGAATCTCCAAACATCTGCTGATCTCTCTGAATTTAGCTTTTGTTTGCCTGTGTCAACATTTAGAGGACGTTAATGTGTAGACATGTTAATACCAGTCAGATCTCCCACTATAGTGTGCTTTTGAAAAAGGGCTAAACTCTTCTCTGATAATGAACTATGTGGAGTGTTTTTGTTTGGTGTTTCTATTAGAGAGCAGAGTGTGGCGTGGGCAGCAGTTAGCAGCACTAACTGTCTCCTTCTGATCTTTTAGCTCTGACCAACTGCCGGAGTATTAAAAAAAACAACAACAAAAAAACAACTCATCAGACGTCTAAAACCAGCAGAAGGCTTTTTGAGCTAAATGCTATCTTTTGCACACAGAAACACTGTGACTGCTTTTGGAAAAGGTGGCCCCATTAATAAATTAGTTTTTGGTTTGTCCAAAAGTGAATTCTATGAAGTCAATAAGACCACTTTTGATTGTGAAAATTGAATTTGTTGTAGATTTCTCCCTATACTTTGCAAATAAATCAGTTTAGTCCTACTGTTCTAAATGTGAAGGTATCAGGAGGTTCACATGAGAGTGTTAATGCACAATCCTCCACCCATTTATTATCCTAACAGCTTATCTAGTTCAGGGTCTCAGGAGAGCTGGGACCAGAATACAACCTAAATGAGAGAAACTTCAGGCCAAAGCCGTTACGTTTAATAGTGCACTAAGTTTTCATGCAGTCTCTGTTGAATGTGTGCAATGGGGTGCTAAAAGCATAACCTAGAATGTCCTTTAGTGTCAGCAGCTCCCAGGTGAAATTTCACACACAAGAGCCCTGTCTGGGTTGAAACTCAGGTCCCTCCTGCTGTGAAGCACTGGTCCTAGCATCAAGCCACAATTCTTTAAAAAAAATCCAAATTTTCCCAAAATTAATTCCATTCATTTTCTTCTGTTTATCTGGAGCCTGGTCTTGGGGGCAGCAGCCTAAGCAGAGAAGCCCAGACCTCCCTCCTGCTGGCCACCTCCTCCAGCTTGTCTGGGGAAACACCAAGGCATGTCCTAGGCCTCCCTTGGGGCATCCTCCTGGTGGGACATGCCTGGTAGACCTCGCCCAGGAGGCATCTTGGTCAGATGCCCGAAACACCTCAACTGATGAAGGCATCAGAGCCACATCATTTGCGTAAAACAGAGACGAGATTCACACACTGTCCAAGTGGAAGCCTTCCGTCACTTGGCTATGCCAAGAAATTCTGTCTATAAAAATTATGACCAGAATTGGTGACAAAGGACAGCCCCGGCTGAGTCCAGCATCCACTGAGAACGAGTCAGACTTATTGCTGGCTATACAGACCTAGTTCTTGCAACGGTTGTATAAGGATAGAATGGCATGTAGCAACGGGCCAGACACCCTATACTCCGTGAGCACCCATCACTCTGAGGGACGCAGTCTCCAAGTCCACAAAACACATGTAAACTAGTTGGGCACACTCCCATGCCACATGAAGTATCCTCAAGAGGGTAAAGAGCTGGTCTGTACCGTACTATAGACATACAACTTCACCGAAGTGAAGTCGGTGCTCTTACGGAAGAACAATTTCTGAATTTGCACTGCATGAAGTTCCCACTTATGGGAAAAAGGTAACTTCTACAACACGTGACCTTTAAAAAATGGTTCTTGGTTTTCTCTCCAGCCCGCTGCGGTGTTCTGAGCTGCTGTTGCACATACATCTCCACAAAACGAGTAACATTAGTGAACCAATACAGGCAGTTAAATGGTGATGGCTCTCATAACCATACTTCATGTCGCACGCAGATTTGCTACCAACTCAACTCAACTTGGTCCACTCAGATGACACCGTTCACTTTTTTGCATCTATTAATATTGTCATTGTTATGGGCTCATTCTAAACAAACTTAACAAAGCTTTAATTGTATATAATCGTTTGGTATAATTAGCTGGGAAATTATAGTTTTGGGGTTGAGACCGAGCAGTTCTCCACTTTTCTTCCATGAGTTGTTGTACTGTTTCTCCCATCAGCTGCAGAGGGTAGAGGACAGAGGGCAGGATGATGCCATAGCGCTGTCAGCAAGTTGAATGTTAAAAAGTTAAGAACCACTACTGTGAAAGGGAACTTTTGCTGTTTAATTGTAGGTAATTTTCTACCAGTAAATGGAATATTTACTGTCCTGACAACGATTTTCCATGTATTCGTGAGAGCGAGAAAAATATAGACTAACAAGCAACACAATGAGTCTAACAACATCTTGTGATGGGGTTGTGTGCATATTGTATGCCTCTTGGATTTCCCACATCATCCTGACAAAGAAAAAACATCATTTCTTTTTTCTCTTGTCTTATGAATGAATGACTAAAGGATAACAAACTACATTGTCTTCTTTGTGCTACCCACAGATGGGTCCACAGTTTTGGTTTTTTTGGGCATCTCTAAAACACAAGATAGGATGCCATCTTTCAAAAACCAGCTTCTCTTTACAGTACACTCATGTTTCCTGGCACCTTTTTCCAGATGAAATCGTGGGATGTTCTTAAATGGCAAGTTAGTGTAAGAATTTATACACTGAGTATAGATTGTATACAAAGTCTGTAATGTGCTGATTGCTGTGATAAATTCCTATTTTTATGCAGGTATTTTATGCATTTGATGAGTCAAAGCAAATTAATGACCATATGCCTGCTCTCTCATACACAGACACAGGAGAGCAATCAGCCTTTACACGTTCCTTTGGGCTTTTTTCTCTTTTCCTCATTTTGTACATCAAAGCCATAGTGTTTTACTGAATGCCACCAGAGATGCTCTCTCCATGGGAACACACAACTGCTGCTGTTAAGCATAAAGATAATAGCCCCTTCTTTGCTCACCCATATACTTTGAAAACTAATTAAATCTTCCTTATTAAGGCTTTAGGGCCCTCTCAGGGATTGAGCATGAGAACGAATGTGTATGTGCAGTGTTTGTGTGCCATGGAGAGACAGAGATGGAGAAAAAAAATGTGTATTTGTTTTGCCAACTCGATGAGAAAGATTGTAAAGTCTGTGGAAGATGCTGTATAAAGAAAGGAAGGCAGGAATGAGAGCTTCCTACATGAGTAATAACTCCACCTCAGTGATTGCAGTCAGTTGTCAGCCTGTACAGATGTTGCTTAGGGAAAGCAGTCATCAGAATATATCAGTGGCAGCTTGTGAAAATCCTTTCTGCTCTAAACTATAGAATTCAAATAGAAAGTTGGGAATAATATTTCTTTGTTGCTTTCTTTCCTAATTGCCTTTTCACCATTTGATAGTAGGGTATAACTTGAAAAATATTTTCACTTTCACACAAATTATATGTTTCTATCCAGTTGGTCATAATTTACTGCGGGGAAAAAGAACTGCTTGTGTAGGTGTTTTTTTTCTTGCCTCTAATCATCCAGGCAGCTGCTTAAACCCCAAACTGGACAGCAGTTTCCAGCGTTTAATTTGTTTTATTAAGCCATTTGCCTCAGTTAACTAATTTTACCTTGAAGCATCTTGCTCTCCACTTTGCTCAGGAAAAATATAGATTCATTTTCGGTTGTGTACAAAAGCTTTTAGGACATTATTGATGAAGCATGGCGTGAAGCTACTGAAACTTAACATTAGACAAACAAAGCAGAAAGATCCCTTACCATATCAACACAAAATCTGCGTAACTTCCATTCCCCATACTTAAATTTAGCAAGTAATGCAATGATGCCAGTGAAGAGCAGACATCCTGCACATTTTTACAACCTTTTACTGTGACAACTGGAGCTAAAATGCTGATTCCTTGAATCAGATAGTGCTGCTTTTCGTTAGACCACGCTACTTTCATAGACACCACAATAGTGAAGCAGATCAACCAGTACCCCACTGCCTCTCTGTACTCAGGTAGGCTTCGCATTCACAGGAAGACGCACATATGATCTCCATTCGACCCTCGATTTGCGACCCTCAACGAGACGCTGCGTCCTGCTGGCCTCGAGTGTTTGATGTTAAAATGTTCCTCCTCGGTTTTATAAGAGCCCCCCCTGTTGCATGTCACACTGCACCTTCCACTGGGCTGCATTACATAGCTGTGTGTGTGTGAGTATCTGTCTGTGTCTGTGTGTACATGTCCCATGTACCCATGCGATGTAGCAGTGTGAGGTGAGAGGGAGCTATTTCTGGAATATGAAATGAGGTCACAGACAGAGGCAGCTAAACTTAAGTGATTTCTGTTGTACCTCAAACACTATATGAGAGCACTTCACAGTGTCCTACACACCTCCTTACTACTTGTTACTGCTGATTGCAGATAGTTTTATTTAAAACTGATATTGTCTATGAAGATGCACGTTCAGATGTCATAATAATCTTTGCAAAGCTGAGGAAATCAACAATGAGAAAGGATAAGCCTTGAGGATGTGTAGCAAATCTGCAAGACACACACTCAGACACACATGTGTGTAAACCTCTTCAGGCTATAGGTCAATGAGTGTAATAGAATAATGTAGTTAACCTCTGCTTGAGGTTGTTCCTAACTACAGTCACAAAATACCTTATTGTGTTATCAATCCTGTCTCACTCTGCAATAAACAAGTGTTTTATGAGAGAAGAAAAAACAAATAAACAAATTATAAGTACATTCTTGATTCAGCAACAATTATGAAATATAATTATCTTGTTTCTACATGACAAGAATCAGATAAATTGGCTGTTTTCTTTTTTTCATCATAAAATTTAACATCTCTGTCAATTTCTAGCTAAATGTAATGAATTGCAAGTCTTTCTTTATATTAGGAGGAAATGTCCTCTTCTGATATTAATACTAGATCCTTGCAAAATATACAAAGCCAGTGTAAAAGTGTTGACAACTCTATACTCAAGCTACTTGAACTAACTTTAGCTTCACAGGCTGTCAGCAAGAGGTGCTTCACAGCCTGAATCCTTCACATTCAGGGCTTTTAAAATGATGAGCTGAAAACAGAGTGAAGGACTTTAAACTGACAGTTTGCAAATAAAATCTGCTAGCCATTTATAGATTACACCGATTAAATTATCTTCAATTACATGCCAAGATATTAAGTACAGTGGTAGTTGCTAAGTGGGATAATTTGTCTGCTGTGCGGTCTTTTAGTTTAGTTTCTCTTTATCAGTTAACTTCAACAGAAAAAAGATAAATCAAAGATAAATCACTCATTGCTTTTAAAACACCACCAGTACCAGGTGCACTTGCACAGTTTTTCAACTTTTCAGGGTCCTTGACACAGAGTTTATTCGTAACATTTATTCCCTGGATTCATGTATCACAATATCTTGTGGCCACAGCACTTTTTGTTGAAGATGGCTCCTATTACCGTTATGCTTGGGGTCCTCATCCTGGTGGAAAATGACTTCCAAATGTTCTTCTGAACATTTGTGAGTCTCTTCATTCTGACAAAATCCTCAATAAAGTTTTTCAGAAATAAAGTCCCAAACTTGCCAGAAACGAGTCTGATCCTTCAGCATTGCCTGCAGACACTCTGTCTTGTAGGCACCTTAGCATATAAACCGTCTTCTGTGAGGGCAGATGTTTCAGATTTTGACTTGTCAGTTCAAAGCACCTGCTGCCATTTTTCACACCCCACTTCTTTTTTTCTGTGCACTTCTATGTCATGAGGTTTTTTTGCACAGAGAAAGGGAGAAAGAGAAAAGGCTCTTTGGGTGCAAGTCTTTCATTAAAACCACTTCTGACTACTCTTGTGCAAGTTGTTGATGGCCGTGTCAGTCTTTCATCCTTTTTTTTTTAAGGCCTCTCAATCTTGTTTATTTCTTTGTGCTTCTGTAGAAAAGCTTTAACCACACATCTGTCTAACACATACCTGTCTCTCTGTAAAGTTTTTGGAATTGCTTCTGACTCGTTTCTGTGCTTACTCTGTCCGTAGTGTCAAATGCTTCACTGTCCTTTAGCTATTTTTTTCCCTAGCAAAGCCTTTTCTCATTCAATTAATAATGGTTCAGCCTGCATATTTTGTTTTTTAGCATATGCTTCCTATGTCTAGATAACTGTAGATTAATGCAGTCTGGCATTTCCTATTGCCAAGCTAATGTATATCCAACAGTCAGAGATAAATGATTGTTTCTGAAAATGACAGAATGACTTTTTCAAACAAAAACTTACAATGCTGGTTGAAAGATTCTCCCTTTGCAAAGTCATCATTTCAGTTACTTTAATTATAATGAGCCGAGCTCTCAGACATTTGTTTATCTTTGCTTGCTGTCAGCTTGTTTTTCTCTTCTTGATGTGAAAAAACTTTCTACTTGTAGTTATGTGGCATCATGTACCTGCAAACTGGTCAGAGTCACACTCAACACTTAAACCAATGTTTGCACAGTTTTATGAGTACTTTATTGCATCACTAAGCATGGCCAAATAAAAATTTGATTCTTAATATTTTTTTTGCAATTAAATGTAAATAATGTATTTTTAGTGTCCGTGCTGAATGTTAAACTCAGAGTTAAAGTTCAAGTCAGTATAGCATCGCATTCATTTGCCCACTCACATAAAGCAGAGCAGCAATTAATCCTTTTGCTTATACAAAGCTCACTGCTCTTCACCTTGTTGATGCCTTGATGAGTTCCATCACATTAAGTTTTACTGTTGCTGTCTGTATATATATGTGTGTGTTAGTCTCTCTGTTTCTATCTATCAGTATGCACCACGACTAAGCAGCTGCCAAGAGCTTAGCAGGCTGTTGCTAGGCAATGCCATTTAAAATCCATCTTACTCTGTATGTTGGAAGCAGGGTAGCTGCATTTGTCTCTCGGTTTTTGTTGTTAATACCAGAGTGGAAACTGTAGTAGCATGAGACTTTTGGCTTGTTAGTCCTGCACAGTATTTTCTTTGCTAAGTTTTGCTTTGTTTGCAGGAGGCTGGTTTGAACTCAAATGACACCCTAAATGAAGTAAATTATGCAGCTTTCTTGGAAATTGCTATGTAATGTAATGACTGAGGGTGTTTGTCATTTTGATGATTAGTGTCAAAAGTTGTCATTGTACCACATTCTAGTATTTCTTACCACATATTGTCACAGCACAATGGTGTTATTGCTGTTTTCTGTCGGTTAAAACAACACAGTAGAAATGAGGCTATTCCCAGGTTATGTTTCACATTTACTGTCCTCAAAATCCAGTTTTTGATTGGACAGTCTTGAGTAAACTCCATTGCTGTATACTTTTTCACTTTTTTTTTTTTTTTTAACTTTTTTGTCTATTCTTCATTTAGTATTTGTCTGTAAAGATCACGTGTAATCCGATTTCTATTTGGCTGTACTTAGCACACAGTCATAGGCATAAAAATGTAGGTGATCAGTTTAGTTGAACTGATTTGTGAAAAGCACAATAAACCAGAAGTCTAGTAACTCAGTAAATCCAAATTACTTTATTATCATAGTGCAAGCATCAAGATGTTAACGAGTAGATTTTTATCCAGTATAATTTCTACCCTCTGTCATAGATGTCACAGCTAAAGCTGATTTACAAGCCACTAGTTTTACAAATTTTTTAAATAAACAAAATTATTGAACAAGTCCAGTGATTGGTTGCATATAATATTTATTTGCTATTTTTGTATCATAAGTGCATCAGTAATTTAGGTAAATCATTTCAGTTTATACACGAGTTTGTTATTTTTAAGTCAATTAGACCATGGTGACACTATGGCACCCATTTGATACCCATCTCTACAAAACTTAACTTTAGCTATCAAACTTCTCTGACCTGACAGGGTGTAATTTCCCCCTCAATCTATCACAGCTAGGGTAAGCTCCAGCCCGTCTGCAACCCTGAAATGGATACGTGAATTTTGCTTCACAGATTGTGATTTTCTTTTGTAATGAAAACCTTGTTTGACATATTGGTGAACAAAACAATTTGGTGGTTGTTATTTGATAAGCTTGTGAAGAAAAAGTCAAGTAAGGCAAGACTCAGACGAAAGCTGACTTTGTAAAGCGTGCGAGGACAAAGATGCAGCCAGACACAGACAGTGAGGATGAAAGAGTGAGTGACAGCAGGCGGACCGTGTAGGGGAGTGACACTACCAAAGGATGTACTTTGACTTTGATTGTGTCGTTGTGAGTCACTGCCTGTGTTCATCACCACAGTGGCTAGCAGAATGAGAAATCACAGCCCCTCGGGGCCATGACAACATATCGCTGTCTCACTGTCACTTCGTCTACGTGGACCTGCCCACTCGTTCCCTTCGTTCACCTTTCGTCCGTGTCTTTCGGGTTTTTTTTCCTCTTGCTGTCAGTCTTTCAGTCTCTCTTATTGTCAGCTGGTCAATAAGTTGGAGGACTGCTACATCTGAATCATTGCAACTGGAGATTCCCACAGTGATTGCATCAACAGGGTTATTTCCTTCCTTCAGAGTGGGTTAATAGTATTATATAACTGTTATAAGGCTACAGAGAACTCTACTAGTACCAGTACTATTTGCCCTCATTAAAACTTGTCTGTGAAAGTGTTCTTTATTAATTTGTTATATATTTTTACTATATAGAAATCAGACACACAAAAGCAGAATGCATAATCATAAACACAGGATTTAAAAAATAATAATAAAATTAATTGCAAATAGGTAAACCAGATCATACGTAGTTACATAATATTTAGGATTAAAAGAACCATCCTAATCTAAGTCTAGATTTTATGAAGGTTTTACAGTTCAACAGTATACTGATTTATCTTCACTCTTCATCAATAAAAAATATCTATATTTTTGGCTAGTAGACATTCTAATCTGCAGCAGGTCTACTCAAAAAGACAACATGCTCTGGATTAGGCACAAAAACATGTTAGGCAAGGTGTGAATTTGGAGGATGAATGTATGATGGGTTAGAAGATAGACCTGCTGCAGAAATCATGTATTCTAATATGGGTGAAAAGTAGCATAAACAACGAATTTGTTATGATTGGATCAATTTGATTAGCGAGTGATTGAGATGGTGTGAAAGCAGATTAAATGGTAAGGTTTCTTCACACAAAACAACACAAAATGTTTTAGGGTTGATAGACTATGAAAGAGAGACTACATATAGCTACGTGGTTACAGTCTGCAATGTACTGGGTGAGATTGTCTGCATACAACAAAATTGTACGGTACAATTACCCTGTTGTAAAAACACATTTGAGAGTGGATTTATATTATTAGTATATTATATTATTATATTTGTTTTTTAAAGTTATAATGAAATAAATAGTTAGGTAAATTATACTAACCTCACCCTCACAAGTATTTTCATCAAGAGAGAGAAAGTTTTTGAGCTAAATAGAGGAGAGAATTAATAAAGGGACAGTAGGTCATTTCACCAAAGAAAGAAGAAGGGAGTCTTTCCTTGGCACTGTAATGTCGTTATTATCAAAACAAAAAGAGAAATTTGAAATGCACCCACACACACTGTTAAAATGTCTTGTAGCTATGTGTTAGTCCTTGGAGTTATGAAAGGCAGAAATGTGGAACAAAAGCATATGATTGGTTGGACTGAGGTGGAGGGAGAAGCAGAAGGGCCGATGAGATGAAATGAAATGAACAGAAAAGAAAAAAAAGAGAGAGATGAAGAAGAAGTTGGCCAGGTTAGCTTAGTCATTCAGCTTTAGGGAATTGAGTAGATGGAAGAATGAGTGGATGGACAGAGGAAAGGGACAAAGGTGGATAGGTAACAGTGGTGCCTCTGAGCTTTTGAGGTTGAGGGAGAGAAGGGTCATTGGTGTGATCAGTTGGTCAGCCTCCTGCCAACTCACCACCCCTCTGGAGGCCAATTAGAGAGAAGGTGGATAGAGCCTGAAATAGTGTAAGACTCCCCACAAGCACATACACACACAAGAAAACAGAGCTGACACTGGGTTCATACAATAATGGAATCTCTCAAGCACACTACCTCAGATACACACACATATTAGTGTCGGTACAGGCTCAATATTCAATTCAATTGAAATTTTTTGAGTTCAGTTTTATTTCTAAAGCGCCAAATCACAGCAACAGGTGACTCAAATGTTTTATATCATAAGGTAAAGACCTTATAATATGCAATTAGGGTATTTATAAAATAAGTCTTGCCATGCATTTGATGTCATGTTTTTTGTTAACTGTTGGTTTTTATTTAAACGTTTTATTACCAATATAGGATGAAGAAGCTGTGATCAATATGACATTATTACAAATTAAACAGCATGATGACTCAGTTGTTAACTAGCAGGATGGGTGTGGTTTGTATTCACTTCCTGGTTAAAGAAAAGCTAAAAAAAAGAAAAAAAAAAGAAAAAAAAAGCAATAATAATAATAACTGACTTCACTCATTGGTGCATAATTGTCTGCAGAAGAATTTGATGCCATGAAATAAGAAGAATGGACATTTCTCTCCTGGTATTGAGTAACCCCATTAAAACTAATCTCATTTCAGTAAAACTATATATTTTAACCTCACAGGAACATCACAGAAAAATCTGTTACTACTCTTCAATATTTTGTTGTTGTGTTCTTTCCAACTAATGTGGCATGAATTAAACAGCCTGTGTAGTGAGGTTGAAAAAGCAAAATCAATGCTAAATGGCTGAAAGTTAGAAATAATGAAGGAAGAAAGTGTTGATTTTGGACCCTATCCTTAAAATAATTACCCCTTGGACATTAGACATCGAAAGTCACATTTTTCACATTTTTCATTTTAATTTTTTGAATAGTGTTGATGGTTTGAAGGTGCTATTTTTTGTTATGATCAATGCATTTAATGAAAACAATCTTTCTTTAATAAAGTTTATTGCATTCAAATTAAAATATAAAATCAAACTGTTGTAACTTCAGGACCATGGACAGCGCACACCATTTTCACTGTGATCTCTTGAGCTGGGCTCTAACAGAAGAATCCTTTTAGTGGTGGAGACAAATTCAGCTCCCTTCACTTTGAGAATATGTGAGATACAGATTACAGATACACAAGACTCCCCCACAAATCTGCAAATCCTTTTTACTTTTTTTTAGCTGAATAAATCCAGCATAGAACAATTGTGGCAGTACTTTAAACAACACCAGTCACAGAGTATAGCTGCAGTACAACAATGTGCTTGTTTTTTTGCAAATGGATAGAACTTGGTCCCTGTATGGGTTATTTAGCCTGTCACAACCAGTCACTAAAGTTTACATGCACTGCCACTATCTTTGAAGGTGAAGTTGGAGTTGGTGAGGGTGCTCAACCATTCAAGTTCGAAGTCCAACTTAACAAGGCGTTACAGTTGAAAAGGTCTTCCAATTTCAAATGGAATGCACCAAAACATTTACATTACATTGATTAAATGAAATACTGTATTACACTGCCATGAAGTTGACTGCCATATAAAACACATTGTGTCGCCATGTATCTGACTTAGTATGCTAAACACTTAAGAGTGGCATGTCTTAACATTGTTTTAAAAGAAATGTGGACAGGAAAGACATCATAGAGGACATGAAGTAGATGTTTACTAACAAAAAAACCCACAAAAAACAAGGAATACATATTGAATCATAATACTATATTACACAAAAAGAAATTTGTGATGCTCAAATCAAAATTAACACCAGCATGCGAAATTGTTGGTTCAGAGCAGGGCTGTGCAGAGAGGTTTAAAGGGGCGGGTGCTCAAAGTTAAAAAGGGGCACATTGAACCAGGCTGAATAACAACAACACACATTCATCAAGAATCTAATATGAGCAACAAGGCAAAGCAAACGTAGCCGATGTTTTACCTGATGGGTACAATGTTGCTGTTGAGGGGTTGCTGTGGATAGTGCTGGAGGGCGGGGCTGTGTTGATCTGAGACTGTAGACATTAAAAAGTCCATAGGAGAGATGGTAGCTGATTAAACAAGTGTCATGAGATAATAACTAAATGCAAAGATTGGTGACAGCACTTGGAACCATAAGGCAACAAAAAACTGAGAAATCATTTAGGCTCTGCCTGTGAATCACTCTTTGCTTCTCTTCTTCCTTCCATCCCATCTTTTCATATATCACTCTCCACTTGCTGTCTATCTGAGAACAAGGCACAACTTGCTATTGCAATAAACTATAATCTAATTATCCACACCTAACAACTCTTGCACTTAATCTATAATAAAATGATGAGAGAAAAATGTTATAGCCCTGCCTTTAGTAGCCTCACACAGCTCCTGCTGTTTCCTCCTCATGTCCTTACCAGCCATGTCTGGACAATGTTATATCATGAGTAATATTTTTTTTAAAAATCCATCTAAATAAAACACACACATGCACGCACACACAGTGACATTTTAGACCTTCTTCAGAATACTGTATATACTATGGGCATCACGGTGCTGATCCAGAATCCTTACATTATTATTTATTACTAGAGCTACAATAATAAAGCAATGAGGGGAAAAAAGTAATAAATATGAAATAATGTCATTATGATGATTCCATTTGTTTCACTATCCACTCTGTGCAGGGCAAAGCTTATTACATTTTTAAACTGTAGAGATAGAATAATTTTACTGCTGTAAAATCCAAATTTTGTCTTATTTAAAATATAAATCTAATATAATCTGCTTCTTAATGTATGTTCTTTAAAATACAGCGTGTGTTTTTAATATATTATAATTATAATAATGCATAATTATGTGGACATGCATATTAGATCGTTTTTAGTGAAATATAATCCCTCCAGAAAGGCAGGAAAAGCCCGGAAACTTACTTTAAAACTAAATATGTTTCTAAATACTTTAAAACTAAATATGTTCCCTAAAACGGTGACAGAGCTACAGACCCATGACAGCCTTACCCAGGTAGCCAGCAGCTACGACCAGCACTACTTGTGCAGTTAATAAAAGGACAGGTAATGTTTGTCACGCTGTTGCAAACACAGCACGCTCGTTTGTTTCAGTTCGTCAGTTGCAACAAGACAGCTTACCAACGTGTACGTAATAAGCTAATACTCCTGTGTGCTACACACTACAGTGTGCGCTGTACACCTACTTACTGGTTTTGTCGCATCAGTCTGTGTCTCTGAGTTAACTTGTGTTTCTCCTACAGCTCCGGACCGCTAAAAATGCGCGTGCTCTTTGTGAGCTCGTTCCCGGCTCGTAACCAGCGCGTTCTGCCGTCAAGGGTGATCATTGGTTAAATGTGATCATGTGACTGATGCAAGCCAGATCCTTTTATTTAGCAAAACTGTGATTAATAGTTAAATATTATTGTTGAGGGGCACAGACAGGACTCCGCACGCACGCACACACACATTAAAAAAATAATAATAATTTTTTTTTAAAAAGTTGCCTCAACAAAAGGGCACCTTGGGCACCCATCAGGAAAGGGGCGGGTGCTCAAGCCCCTCTAGCCCCCCCCTCTGCACGTGCCTGGTTCAGAGTAGTCATCTGCACGAGTGCATGTGTATAATATGAATAGATATCAGGTTTGCACCTCTACCTGCTGCTGTAAACATAAAACCGATGCCGAGAACAAAGTTGTGTGTGTTTGTGTGTGTGTGTGTATGTGTGTATATATTGAGAGCACATGTACCTGTGTGTAAGTCTGAGTCTGATCCACACTATGACCTTGAGTTCATCCCTACCATAACCACCCCTGCAGTGCTGGAAAAGAGGTTCTTTTGAAGTACGAAAATCTCAGAAAGGACACACACATATTGGCGAATAACAATCATATACCTTCTAAAGTTCAGCCTGAAACTTTGATAACGTTACTTTCTTTTTACACACACTCAAACACACACATGCACAAACAGAGATACTCTCCCTGAATGTCAACAAATGTATCTGGCTACAGGCATGATTATCTGCTGGTGAGCCAATCAGTGCTCACCATTTACACTGGGTCTTGTCCAGTAGGTGCTGCAGTTGCAGGTCCTAATGAGAGCCGATCACATTCTGGATACAGTGTTGTTTGCATTAAGCCTAATGAGGAGGGGAGGACTAGTTCATTGTCAGTACGCATGGGTTACACAGAATGACCTTAAACAAACCTCCAGCTGTAATTACAGCCAAAGTCAGTTAATCCTACAGAGGTTCCCCCGCAGCCCCTACCCTTCAACCCCACTCACCCCACACAGAGATATAGCTATTCTGAAACAGCAGCACACCATCTCAGCTGACACTGAGCCTGAAGCGTTACGTCCCTGCTATAGGAATTAATTAAATTCCTGCTCTTCCCTGCTCTTTGAAGTGTTTTATATATAGATTCTTGTCCTTATTGAATCTAGGAATTAACAGCTAAATGCACATTTATTACTTTCAGTTAACTCAAATATTGCAGAGGCAACCTGCTCATTGCATTGCACGTGTTAATTCCATCCAAATATATGTCAACATTTTACATGACAATTAAGGTTTCCAAGCTCTGTAGCTTCTCCATCTCTGTGTTTGGAAGTTAGTAAGCATGAGGTCTTATGTCAGACGATCCAGTTTAGCAAAACTTTGAACTGTTTGCTGCTGATTACAGGAGTTTGTGTTTTTTGTGAAAAGCAACAATCAAAATTTCAATTAGATGCTTTATGAAAAGAACTACAGGGATAAAATACAATATTACCAAAGTTGTTCATCTGCTTTCTCTTACTCCTGGTTCCACAAGCTCCGTTTTTTCCTATCACACAGCTAACAGCAGTGGAGAGGCTTACAAGCATATTTCAAGTACCAATTTGACCAGTAGGTTTCCACTTTCTGAAGCTTGCTGTTGTGTAACATCACCATTTATCAGATATGTGTTGCAACTATAATGTACTATGGTGCCATAATGTAACAACCGCACACAGCTGATACTTTAAATAGAGCATACACTTCATAATCACTACATAAACTTTACAATGATTCTTTTGTTGCCGTGTCTTCCTCCCTTTGTGGGTGACACAATAGTAACTTGTGTTGGTGCATCGTGTCGTAGTGTGGTACTTCTCTTGACTCCATCTGACTCCATATGATGTGCCCCCTTTTTATATTCTCTACAAGATCGCATGCTAAGCAAAGTCAAACACAATTCCAAGGAGGATAAGATAATCGTATTGACACGTCTCCATCAATCATGGTTTTATCAAGCAACACACTCTATACATTACAGTATTTTATCTTTTCTGTTCACCATTTTCTGGAAGAATGAGGATAGAATGTTTTCCTGCTGCTGAAAAGATCACACAGTCTTTCTAAAATATTCTTGATGAAAGATGTCCCCGCTTGCGGTCTATCTTCTAGTCCCCAGAGGCTTGTACTAGCTTTGTGGGTAGTGGTGATGGTGGGGATGGGTGTTTACAATCCTGATTGACTGAGGGCTTTCACAATTATTCTATTTTTAAACCAGCAGCTTTTCTTTTTTTTTAAAGCTCAGCAATCCCACTGAGATCTAAGAACAGGTACAGATAGCTATCTCCAGTGATAAAGATTTAATTTAGTCTCGCCAGTGAATTAAGATGTGACAAAGACTGCACAGAAAAAGTGCAAGTACAGAGATGGGTGGAAAATAGAGGAAAGGGGTTGGGTTTTGCCTCAGCTCAAGTATATGATCAAGTATACTTATTTGCTTGCATTTGTAAAGAAATGCCAAATACAAGGTGCAGGAAATACCACAGTAAGCTTCAGTATTTAGACCTCAACTTATCTTTGTAACTCAATGAAGGAATGGGGCACCATTCTTCCAAAAGATATTCTCCTTTGGTATGAAGATGATGGTGGTGGAGGGTACTTTGTGACATATCTGTCTAGAATTTTCCATCTGTGTTCATTTTAGTTAATATTCTGCCACTTTAAAAGCCATAGTGTCAGATTCACATCATTTTCATACTCCTGAAACAGTTCACTGACCCCTTTTTTCTGTACAGATAGGGGCTTATCAGGGTAGAAATGTTTTATCATGGGATAAAAGAGATCAAAGTAAGTTGAGGTCCATAAGTATTTTATACTGAGGATTGGATATTATTAAAAATGGCTGCATTTCCTAAACAGTTAATGTTATACTTTAATTAAAGTAATTTCTATCACATCTTAGTTATTTGACTCAAACTCCACTCTGGTGGTTTACGGAGGAAAAATTGTCCCAAATCTTAGGGACCAAATTATAGTTTAATGCATTCGATGACCTCGCACTATAATAAAAATGGCATTTCAGACACCCTATAGATTCAGATTCACCCTATAGCTGTCAGCGATCATGCTCCTGTATCTTTAACACTAATGCACAAGAATAATACTACGCCAAGTAAAAACTGGAGATTTAATACATCACTGCTTAAAGATGAAGACTTTATTAAATATTTTAAAAAAGAGTGGACTTCATATTTAGACTATAATGACACTCCCGGAACATCAGCTTCTGTTCTATGGGACGCAGGGAAAGCTCTGATGAGAGGTAAAATAATTTCTTTCTCATCACATAAAAAGAAAGAAGAAAACAAAAATATTCAGGAATTAGAAAAAAACCATTAAATCACTTGAAGAAGCCTACGCGTGCCACCAAGATCAGGAAACATTGAACAAAATATGCAAAACAAAACTAGAATTAAATGAGATAATTGATAAAAAAATAAAATTCTTAGTACAAAGACTACGCTTACAAAATTATGAACATGGTAATAAATCCGGTCAATTTCTAGCAAACAGCTAAAAATAAATAAATAAAAAACAACTATATGTGCTGTTCAAGATTCATCTGGGAACACAATATATGACCCAAAACAAATAAACAACATTTTCAGGGATTTCTATAAAAGATTGTATTCACCACAAATAAACCTGTCTAAAAAGGAAATTGATCAGTTTTTAGACAACATAACTCTTCCAAAATTATTAGACACTCAAGCAATGGCACTGGATTCGCCACTGACATCAGGTGAACTCCAGGAAGCCCTGATAAGTATGCCCAATAATAAGGCTCCAGGTCCAGACGGCTTTCCTGCAGAATTCTACAAAGAATTCTGATCGATTCTAGCACCAGTTTTCTACAGAACGTTGTTGGAAATCAAAGAAAAGGGCAGACTTCCATCAAATATGAATTCTGCAAACATTAATCTCCTGCTAAAACCAGGCAAAGACCCTGTATAGTCCCGCAAGCTATCGTCCAATATCCCTTATAAATGTAGACCTTAAAAATATTCTGCAAAGCTCTCTCAAAGAGACTAGAGAAAATAACCCCCCTCTTAATTCATCCTGACCAAACTGGTTTCATAAAAGGTAGGCACTCATCAACAAATACACGTAGATTACTTAATTTGATAGACTACTCATACAGTAAAAACCTTGAAACTACAATATTTCCTTTAGATGCAGAAAAAGCATTTGACAGAGTTAACTGGAAATTTCTATTTGCAACTTTACACAAAAATGGCTGTATTTCCTAAACAGTTAATGTTATACTTTAATTAAAGTAATTTCTGTCACATCTTAGTTATTTGACTCAAACTCCACTCTGGTGGTTTACAGAGGAAAAATTTGAACCTCCCCCCAAAACTTTCATGTCCCAAATCTTAGGGACCAAATTATAGTATAATGCATTTGATGACCTTGCACTATATTAAAAATGAACTCAGAGCTTACAAAACAGCTGAATCGTTTCCAATGTTAGTTAAGGGCTCATCATTTTTCCTATAATTTGTCACCCTTCAATATATACACTATGACACAGTGCAATGTAAGGTTTGGACTATATCCAGTCATGCAGAAAATTATTAAAGTTTTTTTAAAAAGCACAAAATTTCCTCAGGGCAGCAGCCTAAGGCAGCTCTCATCATCTTAAAAAGAGAAAATCAACCCTAAATTAATATGTTGTAGCATTTTAATTTGTCAATTCCGAGTGCATAACAAATGTCATGTTGTTGTAAAAGCCTGTAGCTCCAAATGATTCTAAGCATCAAACTTCCAGCTAAGACTCATCGTGGTGTTATTGTTGCCAGATAACAAACTCGACACAAGCAAAGTACCGATCAGCTGATGACATGAACATTACTTACATTTGACATCACCAGGGTTCTCTGTCACTGTCTAAATGTAAATGGTAACATGCACTTACAATGTTTTTTTCCCCTTCTCTCTCTTTGCCCCCCCAGTGGCCAGCAGGCCTTCCTATTGGAGAACGTGCCCTGTAACAGCGACACTTGCCACAGTGTTGGACGAATGTTCCACATCCACTGGGACCAGTCAGATTTAGGAGCCATTCAAAATGCCGTCAGGGCAACTTTCTTTGACATCTATGAGGACGTGAGTAGTTAAATTTTGTGTTGATTTTCAGTTCTGTCCAGTAGTATTTCATAAATCATTCTCTGTACCATTTCTTACGCCTTTTTAAAAACTCATTTCTATGGATACTATTCTTAATAATTTTTTTGTGTTTTGACTACATTTCCATAGCCAAAGATAATCTTGGTCTAGTGGAACTACAGTTCTTTAGCCGGCTGATTTTCTTTTAAATATAGCCTATTTTAAATATACTTAAAAAGCCATGTGCAGCATATTTAATAATTTAACCTTGTTATTTTATTTTGTTGTTATTTATACATTAGGAGACTCACAGGAGCCTTGTATGCAGCTTGCAATATTTGTACTTTTGAAAATTTAACTATAATAACAACTATAACAACTCCCACTGCAATATTAGATTTGCTTTTATGATGAGGGAAGCGTCATCCACCTTTGTGTAAGTAGATCCGATGCTACTGACAAGTTAATCTTACCTGAACTCTTACATGCAAACTCTGAGAATATCAGACAAGTTAGTCTCATCTTTTTTAGCAAAAAGCATCCACACTCATCACCTCTCCTAGTTTAAGAGCTGACATCATGTGAACAAATGTCAACATTAGATTAGTTAGACCTACCATTCTCTGTTAGATTGTTAGA
This sequence comes from Simochromis diagramma, assembly GCF_900408965.1. Classification (NCBI taxonomy): domain Eukaryota; kingdom Metazoa; phylum Chordata; class Actinopteri; order Cichliformes; family Cichlidae; genus Simochromis; species Simochromis diagramma. Next base: position 5,428,399 of record NW_024387414.1, read on the forward strand.
GTCAAAGCATTAACTAGTCAGATTTCCCTGCTGTCAAAAACAATATTGCTCTTTCTGAACTCATATTAATTAATTAATTAATTACTTCATACTGGTAGGCTATTAGTATAGTACTTTTCTCTTTATGAATGCAGCATTAACAACTGTCACAAGTCAACTATGCAGTCATCCAGCTGACCCTCAGAATACAGCTCTGGGTCATTTGTCTCCGCTCACAGTCTTTCCACTTTTGTCTTATTTTGTTAGATATACCAATAAACTGAAATCATTTTGTGAAAAATCCTACGTAAAGAAATCCTTGCCAAATGGAGCAGAGGAATGCATATCAGAGAGTGTGCAAACTAGGATATCTCTAATGCAGAAAAGTGGATTATGTGTAAAGCTTTTTTGACACACGCATTAACAGAATTGTTTACATTAATCGGTTTTCTTTTATATTCTGGAGCAATAACTCCTGATTTAGACTGAGAATATGAGTATTTGGTTCAGTGCTTCATTGTTGTTATTAAAATATTTATAAGCACATGGAGTACCGTGTGCATGAGTGTGCTTTTTTCCCCCCCTTTTTTTCTGAGCTACTGTATTTGTGTGTGTGTGTGTGTGTGTGTGCGCATGAGTGCTCTGTGGGTTTTTGGTTTTTTTGCTCTCCCTCATTGTTGCAGTGTTATTCTTCACTTTGTGCATTTTTATTTTGGAATTTGATTCATTGTGGGAGTGGGTGCAATAGATGCAGGACCTGGCAACACACCACTATAGAGGAAGAGTAGATAAAACAAGATGAGCTATACTTTAATTTTCCCAAACGTTGGGAAATGATTTGTTAGGTTTTGCTCTCATTAAGTGTGTTAAGTGTGTTGCTCTGTGATATTAAGCATTTAATTAATGCTGCAAATGGGCCTTGCTAGAAAACATCTACACATACTCTCTTACACACTACCTTTGTCAAAATCCTTCTTTGTGTGTGTCGTAGACTTTGATTCCAGCACTCACCCCCAGTCTCTTAATGAGAGACTACATATAGTACAGAAGCTGTATTGCGATCTACTGTATGTTCTTGTCTTATCAGAATTAATTACTACTGCTAATGTGGCCTGTCTATTAAATTCAACTCTCCCGCTTTCAGTGCTTGGCTCTCTCACTCGCCCCTGAGAGAGAATTTATAAATGAGACCGAGAGAAAGAGAGACTTAGTGAGGAAAGGAGAAAGACGGCGGAATAGAGATGATGCGATAATTCTGGATGAGACATCCAGTATGTCAGAGGGATAAAAATGTACATCAGAAGAAGCACCATGCCATGCTCTCATTGTCCCTTATCTATGTGTCTGTCTTCATTTGCAGGGTATTTTAGACATGCTGGTTCAGAGCAAGGCAGAGGGCAAACAGGACTTGAGAATTCACGCTTTGAAGAACAATTTCGAAGCCGATGCCTACTTCGTTAAAGTGATGGGTAAGGGACTGATTTGCCAAGTATGCTCCCTTTCTCACTACTCTCCCCATGCTGAAACCAGTCCCTTGAAGGGGCAACATGAAGGAAGAACATTTATTTCCATTCCCAAGCTGTCCTCACCAGATAACATACACATACTGAAATTTGAATATATTATCATTTAGTCCTTTTTTTCTTATTTTCTTTCTGTAACAGCCCCTCCTAGACCAATTAGGAACATTAAACATGAGCAAGTCTTTTCCCCAACCTCAAAAGCAGATGGTCATGACTATTATCTGTCATATTTTGATTTCTAGCCTGGAGCTACTCAGTTGGTGGTGAAAAAGGGATCTCTCTGAGCTTTTTGTTCAATTTCATCTTAAATTAAACTGGCCACTGTCCGCACAAAAAGATCTCCTGTAGTAAATGCACCTTCTCCCAAAAGGCCATTTCGAATCTAGTCTCCTTGTACAGCACATAAGGCACTATATTGCACTCTATTGCCTCTCAAAACATAAAACCACACTTCTCCTAGTCTATGTTGGTGCCATTAATGAATCAATGGCAGTTGAGATGAGAGGAAGAGGAGTAATTGGTTTTTTTGTGAAGCATATATTCTTCTTCTTCCTAGCGGTTTATATCCCGCGACACAGGGTCCGCTATCTTGCATGCCTTCCTCCACTTCTTCCTATCAAGGGCGTCTTCTGGTGTAATATTCACAGCCTTCATATCATCCTTGATTCGGTCCATCCAGCGCTTTTTTGGTCTTCCTTGTGGCCTAGACCCAGAGGCCACCTCAGCATCTTCATCTCCATGGTGTGAAGAGCTTGTTCGTGTTTGGTCGTCGCTGGCCAGCACTCTGACCCGTAGAGTGCTGGCCAGCGACGTCACTTGTCCCACTGGGCGCACAATTGACTTACAGACTTTCGCCTTAAGATAGATTGGCATTCTCTTGTCACATAAGACTCCACTCACCTGATGCCACTTCCTCCACGCTGTGTTGACACGGAGTCTGGCGTCTGGTAGACTTTCGCAGTCCGAGGTGACAAGGGACCCGAGGTACTTGAATTGGGCAACTTTAGTCAGCGGCTCGCCGTCGATAGTGATGGTACTGTTGGTCTGGGGGCTGCATTCAAGGTACTCAGTCTTCTTGATGTTCAGGCGCATGCCGTTTTCGAAGAGCCAGTCTTTCCATGCTTGTGTTTGGGTTTGCAGGGCTAGGCAGTTTTCTGTTTCTGATAGGCACACATCATCTGCATACAGGAGGCTCCATGGATGTGGTGATTGCAGATCAGCCGTCGCGGTGTCCATACAGAGAGTGAACAGCAGGGGCGAGAGGGCCAAGCCCTGGTGGACGCCAACGGTAATCGGGAAGGCTGGTGATGTTCCCGCTGAACATCGGACCTCGCTTGTGACATTACGGTAGAGCAGCTGAGTCCATTTCACATAGGCTTCCGGGGCACCATGAGTTTGTAATGATCGCCAAATCAGCTTGTGGGGGACCCTATCAAATGCCTTTTCCAGATCCAGGAAGACCATGTGCACCGTCTTGTTCTTTTCCCGGTGCTTTTCCATCAGCAAACGGGCCGCGTGTATGGCATCAATAGATCCACAGCCCTTAACAAAGCCGCATTGATTCGGGGTGATTGTGACCAGTTGACGGATCCGATTTTCCAGGACACGTTCGAAGATCTTCATTGCATGGCAGAGTAGACGAATTGGTCGATAGTTGGTGCACTCTGTGACGTCTCCCTTGCCCTTCCAGTTGGGCACTGTGATGCTCGATGTCCAAGCTTGGGGGGCTTTGTCTTCGACCGTGATATGGTTGAAGAGTGCTGCAAGGAATGTTGTACCGCAGTCGCCCATCATCTTCCAGATTTCAGCTGGGATGTCGTCCGGTCCTGTGTTTGGAGCTGGTCATAAAAATCTTGGTAGTGTCGTCTTTTCGCGGAGGCCACTGCCCTCTTTGTTGCTGATTTCAGCGAGCGGTATCGGGTGAGATCTTTATGCGCTCGTGATCGCCACCAAGTCTTACAGGCCAGCTTCTTCGCTTTTATTGCTTTTTGTACCTCCTCATTCCACCACCAGACCTGTTTCTCAATGTATTTTTCGCCCGGTTTTGTTGAACCAACGGTGTCCTCCGCAATGTTGTGGATGCGCCGTATGATCCTGTCCAACGTGTCCCAAAATTAATTTTTTGTTTCATCGCTGCATCCAGTCTGTGGTGCATAGCAGGTCACAACATTAACGTCAGCTGTTCCTAGTTCGATTCTGATAGACATTAATCGATCAGATGTTCGCTCAATCTTATACGGAGATTGGAGCAGGTGTTTGCTGAGTGCGATGGCCACTCCATTCTTAGTGGCTCTCTCTCCGCAGTAGAAGAGCTTATATCCCTCTCCAATCTCCGCCGCTTTGCTTCCGGTCCATTTGCATTCTTGAACACAGGCTATGTCGATGTTCCTCTTCTTGAGTACCTGGGCCAGCTCTCGGCTGCATCCAGTCAGAGTTCCAATGTTGATTGTTCCGAATCGTAGATGAGCTGGCTTCTTTTGGTAGAAGTTTCTGGCTGGCATGTCTATAAGATGCGACAAACTGGTGATTGGATTTTGCCGGCCGAAGCATATATTATACCTGATATTTTTTTGTTGAACAAAAAACAAAAACAGTAGAGTGAGTTTGACTTGTCTGTTGGGTCACATTTCAGTGGAAGTACACGTAGATATTTCAACACAAAGACTTCATTAAAGTGTGTGAGGTACACAAAATGAATTAAGTTATATACACAAGGACAGAGCTAGTACATTATCCATCATACATGCATAAAACCTAATATACCAAAGCCACTGGCCATCTTTTATCCATTAGAAAAGTCATTATCAGGTTCCTGTTTACTTCAAGACAAACCCCCAAATTATCAACTGTCACATAAATCAAAAGGCATTTAATATTTAAATAATCATCGGTTCTATTTATTCCCATGGTGTTGAGGGTGTATATCATAAAGATTTCTCTCCAGGCCAGCTTCTTTAAAGCATCACCTCTTTTAATAGTCAGCATGACCTTCTCAGTCAGAGAGAATTTTAATGAAGAGGTTGAAGAGGCTGATTTGTTTTCATGCCATATTTCCAATTGTATACAATAATTATGCAGTAAATTACATTTTTTTTCTATTTACTGTGCATTTGTTTCTTTTTTACAGCAAAGATTTAAAAATCAAGCCAAGAATGTGTGATTCAGGTTGTAAATGAACTGATTTACCACCAAAATTTAGTATTATCAGGTAAAGTTATTAACCCAAAGTTAAAGCAATGGGTATGGGTGTAGTGTATTGTTTTAGGGAGTCAATAGCCTGATACAGTTATTGCTTGTCTTTTTCTACTTTTTCATTACCCAATTATCCTGTCATTTTCCACTTTTGATAGTCAGGCAAAGCTGTCAGAGATCCTCGAAAAAATACCTTCTATTCTTTTATGCAAGGAAGACTATTAAATGTTCACTAAGTCTGAAGAAACGGCACACACTTTTTGTCCAAGAGTGCTGTAAAACTTGTATTCAAATGTCTCACTACAAGCAGCTTTGGCTTCAGTATCTGTTCAGAAATAGTTTCATGTATTTTTGGCTCACTTTTTTTTTTTTTTTTTAAGTTAATAGATTTTATTTCTTTCATTTTTTTATTGCAGCAGTGTTTGAGTAAAAATCAAGATGTGTTCTTTTGAAGTCAAAATGTTTGTACAGCATTAGTACCTGGTGACATTTGAGAAAAGTAAAAATAGTTCCACTCTGGGGTGGGCCTGTGCACAATTTAATCTGTCACTCTGCTCTGCTCATTAGCACGAAAAGGAGCGCTGCTCATCCCTTTCTGTTTCTGCACAGTTGGTGAACAGTTGTTGTTTTGTCTATTGGGAGGGGAGGGACTACACCTCCTCCTCTGCTTTCTGAATCACACACAAAAAACGACACACAGTGGTACTAGCACTTACTAACACTTAAATTATGCCTCAGAATCAATATTGTTTTCAAGGGATTACATACAAAACAAGTTAACCTCTCCTGAGGTGCACTGTATACCAATGATGCCTTTCACTTGTCATTGATTTAATGAAGACATTATACTGTTGACACAGCAGATCAACAATAAAGGCATTTGAGACCTCATTCCACTCAAACAAATTGTTTGTGGTGGTAACAAATGCTCAAATTACATCAAGTTCACAATAGTGGATCAAGTGATTTGAGTCATAAGACAAAATGAAATAAAATTATAGTTTGGATTTAGGAATTTAGTATGTTGGTATCCACCACAGTGGTATAGTGCAAGTACCCTTCACTTGTTAGCCCGTTCAGTTAGACAGTTAAATGTCTTAATACACATCTTTGAATTGAGCCAGCAAACCACTCACTGCTCTCTCCACCACTTGAATGACACAGTAGTCAGAAGGAGGAGTGGCAGAGCAGTGCCATACTTGCATGGAATAATAGGATGTGAGAGGCAGAAGAAGGTTAGTTCCGTTGCACCGACCTGTTACAACTGACACTAAAACCCTCTATTTGGTTCAGTTGGTAGCAATACTGTTGTTTCTGGGAACTTGGCAACCTGGTAATGGCAAGGTGTGTTCTGTGACATGTCATGTCAAGGTTAGTTGACGTAGAAGCAGTGACCTGGATATCAAGTTGTAGCCCTAAGATTTGACCCAGGTGTCTTGTGTCTTGGCTTCCATTTCGCATTTGTGAGACGTGTTTAAGCTGAAAGGTTGTCCTACTGAAGGTGCAAGTGGTTCCTAGGTAGTCTGCGTGGACTTGATATGGACAAGCTCTAATGTTTTCATTACATAGGGTTGAATTATTAATCGTTTCTGAAATAAAAAGTGAAATTTAGAATTTGCAAGAGGAGCAGTTGTAATGACTCACCAACACATATTACCAACAATGTCTTTAAATTGCTGTAAAAAGGGAAGTAATTATTTACCAAGTCCCAATTTTGCAAATTGGCATCTGCAGATGTAATCTGCTGCTGATATTAATATTAATTTTTGAAGGTGACCACACTGCAAAAATGACATTTTTGGCAGACAGATTATTATATGTTGAGACTGTCAAGACAAGATTTAACAAATATTTTTATTCAGAAAGAAAACATTTTGTTTCATTATGATGTTCAAAAATATAGACTGTAAAGTGGTGAATCATTTTCTAAATAAATAATTTTTCCAGCTAACTGCTGCTCACACTATATCATTCACAAGCCGTCTCATTACTATGGCTAACACCTGCTTGATTAGTTACCAGTAGCCAGAAATTTAACATTTATATTTCAAGTGCATGATAGTGTTGTTTAAAGCCTATCATCTATAACCCTATAATGCATACTTCATGCATACACACTTTCAGTAGACAGAAACTCCCAGTGATCCTCTCTGAGCTAGCACTTGGCGACCTTTTAACAGGGAGAAATCTCCATCAGAAGTAGGCTCAAGATGGGACAGCCATCTGCTGCCAGTTAGGGAGTAATGGGAAGGAGAGAGAAGAGCACAAAAAGACAATAAACTGCAACCAATATAAAAATAAACTCTCTGGTTGTTGGGGCTGGTAACTGGATATGAGAAAAATGCTGTTTCTGAGCTAGAAATGCCTGCAAAAAAGTACAAAGAGAGAAACAGAGAGAAAAACAAAGAGGACAAAGAAGAAACTATAAAAGAGAGAAGACAGACGGTTATGGCAATAGGATTCCAGCGCTGTCACACATGAGCTAAATAATGACAGTAGGTTACAGTAGGTAAGTGATGCATTGACATGCACAGTTAAGATGCTGCTCAGTTAGCAGTCCCTAGGAAAGCTTCTGATTGGGGATCTTCATATCATCACCTCAACAAACTTGCTCTGATTTCCTCAGAAAACCTTGATCTTGAGCTGTTTTGGTTATTGATGTAGAAAAAGAAAGTGTCACAATCTCCTGAAGTTGATGGACATTTTAAAACATCTTTAGATTCTGCACAAGCAAAAATGCTGACACATCGACACGCACACTCAACCTTTACACAGTAGTTTGCCACTGATTACAAGCAAGTGGCTTTTATTAACGATTTCTCTCATTAATGCTGCACAACCGTAGGAAATGACGGGATTCCTTTATCCAATATAAAAAAATTTTTTAAAGTGCAACAAGATAGCCGCCAGTCTGTAAACAGACTGCCAAAAATGAGTGGCTGTGCCATAATAATGCAAGGTATTTAATTTATAGACAGTAACAATACCTGAAATCATTGTCGCAATACTGTTTACAAAAATCCCAATGAAATTAAGTATATTCATCAAATCTTTATCCCTAGATACACAGAACTAGGGATGGGTATCGTTTAGGTTTTATCCGATACCAGTACCAAACCGGTACTTTTGAAACGGTGCCGGTGCTTAAACGGTGCTCAAACCGGTGCTTAAAGAATGGAGAACACAAAATTGGTCCAAAAACCTCTCATGTTCAGCTGTTTTTTTTTTGTAAAAAGATAACAATGTTAGCCTTTTCTGCAGCTATAGGGGATTTATGGCATCACTCTTGGCTGGAAGCAGTGCTTAAACAATGGAAAAAACACAAACTTTGTCCAAAAACCTCTCATGTTTAACTGTTTTCCACTTTTACTTTGGTCATTTTAGCCTTTTTGGCCAGGGTGAAGGGAGTACCTGCCATCAAACAAGAAGACAGCCGCATGTAGCTATGATGATGTTTGCTAGTTCACCTTACATGCATTAATTTAATAAGTGGTTAGTCTACTCAACGTAAATTACACACGTACAACATTAAGCTACTCACGCAGAGAAGAACGGCTGCTGCTGCCATCATCATCCGTCATCATTTCTGCTACACTGGCAGGGCTAGGGGCCAGGACTCTCCTCTTCGTGTTTTTGGGGGATGTTGCTAACTCCGGGTCCGATAACAGGCAACCCACCCGCAGTAGATGTGCTCGGTGTGAGGTCTCACAGCAAGCTATCAAATACGGCGCATTTCTCGGCTTTTAAAAAAAACGCTATGCGTCACCAGGTGTTTCATCGGGTTTGAGGTGTTACCTTCTTTGACAGTATCACAGTATCAGCTTAAAGCACTTGTTGCAGGCTGCTGAGTTTGCATATTTTGCTGTGAAGTACAGCCAGACTTTTGACCGCTTTGCCTTGGTCATTTTTAATCTGTAGCTCTGCTCTAAAAGAACGTACGTACCTGGCCCCGCCTGCTATCCTCGGAAATGTAAAATGATTGGCTAGAATCTAAAGTGTATCACAGCTCAGGAAAAAAAAGCACCGAAATAAAGCAACGAAATGTGCGCTGCTTTTCGGTCTGGTTACTACCGTTTATGTCAGAACCGGTGCCATCATGGCACCGGATACCGGTACCCATCCCTACACAGAACCCATATTCCAAATTCAGTGGGCTATAATATATTGGTTGGTTGTAGACTCTGCTTACCAGAAATCCCTGGGCTCCAACACAAGATGAAATTTTGTTCCCACATAAAGTGCACATATTTCAGTTTGTATTCTAGTCAGAGAAGAACTGCTGCTTTTCTGATATTCTTTCTTTTGAACTTGTTGTTTACATGCTCTTCTGCAACATTTTAAGAAGCTGGTTCGCAGGGGTTCTGGGTAATTAGAATGAGAACGGAGGCAAGGAAATGGCATGAACCTCTGCATGGATTCCCTCCTGTCAATGAAACCCCTTACAGCTAATAGGAAAGAAGCAGCTGGTGACTTTGTGTGCATCAGAGGCGGCACATTGTAATCTAGATTCTCTCCAGGCATAGTCGGCTCAACATCAATAAACATGGTTGTACAAATTGGGAATCTGAAAGACCACTACATTAGGAAGAAATATAGCAAAATACTAAAACTATTATATATTAGGTGGTTTATATATGCCAAAAAAGTGAAAGAGAGTCATTTGTTTTTAGTTTTCTAACAGCTTTTGTGTGTATGCTTGTACGTGTGTGACCTTGACGCGTCCCCTTTCCTCGTGCCGTAACAGGAATTCCTTTCGTGCCGCCTCTTTAAACTCTGCCGTCCTTATCGTTATCCATGTCTTGTCTCACTGCAGCACTTCAAACAACACACAAAAAGATACACCCACGCCAAAATTCATGTTTTTTTTTCCTCCCCACTGTCAGCTTTCCCGTGTCTCCTCTTCATTCAGCTTCACTTATTACATTTCTGGTTGTAAATATTTCATACATGTTCACTGTGTTGCATTTTCACTCCATCTAGCAGAGTACAGATGAGAGAGCAACAAGCAACCAAAATAAAAATGTATCTGTCAAGTGTTAACACCTTGTCAACATTTCATTCCTCTCCCTTGTGAGTGTGAGCTCAAATTCAGCTTAATAGCCTTGCACCTCCTGTGAATCCCCATGAGGATAGAACTGTTTATTTACCATTCTATTCAGGCATCTCTGATAGCACAGCTAATAGTATTACACTGTAGTAAGTGAGGCCTAAAGCGTGCACTTCATATTCAGCCTTGACACTTTGTCAGTTAGTTGTGTGTCTTTGTAGACAGCCTGATACAGTCCTCTGTTCTGTAAGATGAAATCCCATTTTCTCAAGATGACATCCCTCAACCCTCCCATGCGCATTATTGAACAACACCCACTGTAGGATTTACTTTGTGTCCAGCCTGGTATACACTTGCATGTGTGCGCAGTTTCTGAGTGAAAGCTCAGATACCATGAAGTACTTTGACTTTCCAGGCTAAATCCATCACAATTTCCATCACACACACCTTAGACAGCAACCTTGCCTTTCTGCCTGCCAGAATCCTGGACTCTTGCAGGCATGTTCACACTGAGATGACCTGAACCTGTACTGGTTTGACATCTTATGCTTCCAAGCTCCTGACATAGAATAGTCCCCTCAGTAGTGCTTTCCATCAAGACCTGTACCTCTGTTGCTATAGAACCATTTATTATTTACAAGCATGCTATAACTTTGTGAGTAGAGCCACAGAGCAGTGAAAAAGTTAGCAGTAAGGACGCCATTCTGTAATAAATAAAATAAAATTGAAAGCAGAGGGTAAAAATCATATCGGTTCTATATGTCTTGTTGTTTTGACAGTATTTCAAGGAAGGTTTCTTTTGTATAGTCAGTTGAATTTGGTATACTCTAAAGTTTCTTTTCAGATTTAGACCCTGAGTATTTTAGTTAATATGAAGGTGAATTGTTGGTAATAGCTTTTATTTAACCCAGCCATATGGAGTGCCTAATGCTGGAGTGCCAGAAATTGTTAAACACACAGCACATACAGTGTTAGTTTGCAAAAACCAAGCTAAAGTACAATACAAAAAAATTTAAAAAAAATATATATTATATAAGGATATTACATACATATATATATATATTATTAATAAATAAATTCAAATATAAGATGGTAATGAGACCTAATATGGCTTGAAGATGACAACACTAACAAAAAGACAGGGTCTGAGTTGGAGGTGACAGTTTCTAGATGTGAAGATTTTCAATGGAAGTCACCAGGATGGCCAAGAATAGAAATGAATGTTAATTTTTGAATGTGGCTACACTGCAAAAATGACATTTTTGGCTGACAGATTGTTGTATGTTGAGACTGTAGTTACCAAGAGTCAAGAACTATTTGTATTTTTTATTCAGAAAGAATATAAATGAATATGAATGAGAATATAAATTGTAAAGTGATTAATCATTTTCTAGATAAATAATTTTTTTTACCTAACTGCAGTACGCACTAAATCATTCACAGGTCTGCTGTCTTGATTAGATACCAACAGGCAGGATATTCAAAATTATATTTAAAGTGCATGATAGTCTTGTTTAAAGTATATCATCTTTAATTCTCTAATGCATACTTCATGCATGCACACTTCCACCGGAGAGAAATCTCCAGTGATCCCCTCTCTCTCCAGAAATGATTATATCAGAGGGACATTTCAGGTTGAGCTGCTTGGAGACAAAGTTGGTGTTTTAATTTCAGTAAAAACAGGTTAGCACATGCAAGATGAAATTAAAGGTTTTCAGTATAACACAAAGATGATGGTTAGTTCTGATGTTTGAGTTTTGTGCTTTAGAGAGAAATATAATAATATAGACATAATAACCACCTGAAGATCCACATTTGGCAAGCAGTGAATAGAAAAATTACTATATGACACCTGTCTCACAATCTCTGCTACAATTATATGTGTAGTTATGCATCTCAAGGTTGTGTCGGTACTTTTGTGAGCCAGGTGGATCCTGGAAGGTGCTTTATTTGCTGTGATCAGGCATTGCATTATTACCTTTAGTGGTAGAATGCATGTTTTCAAGTTAAAATGAAGTTTGTTAATTGAGAATTACAGAGGAAAAACAGAAATGTTGCAACTCTTATTCAACTGCTCTGTAACTGATATTTTCCTCCAGGTCTTTCTGGAGATTTTATTGAGGGTGAAAGCAAACAAGAATGGATCTGACATTGATTATATTTGCAGTCACAGCATGGTACAGATTTCTCAGACACCAACAATGAAGCCAACCACAGAATGTGTAGCAGCAGTTTCGATTCAATTTCAGCCAGTTTGTTATAATCGAACCCATTCATTAGCTTCAGCAGTCTGTGGTTAAAAGTATTGTGCCACCTACACATTACACCTACAGGAGCTGCTTGGACCATGGAAACCAATGGCATGAAGCTCCCAGCACACAGTGTTTGTGATGACATTAATACCAAAGGAGGTTTGGAATGCAGTTTGCAGTTAATGATTCAATGGAGCGTTGGCAACTTTTACCTACTATGTACCCCAGCACTTCCCACATCCCTAACTTTATTTGGTCTGCCACTTCATGGCTGAGTTGCTGTGGTTCCTAAACACTCACACTTGCAATATTGCCACTTACAGCTGAATATCTGGGAATATTTAGGAGGGAACATGCTGCGAAGATGGCATCCTATTAGAATACGACACTCTTCAGTGAGCTCTTTAGAATGACCAATTCTTTCACAGAGGCTTGTTAAGGCAGACTGCGTAGCTGGAGGCTTGATTTTATAGACCTGTAACAACATGACTGAAAATACCTGTGCATGTGTTCAGATTTAATAATTTAGGAGAAATTTTAGCATTTTTACCCCCAACAGTGTAAAAGGATTTTTTTTAAAATTTGCACTTATTACAAAACATAGTAAGGACGTGCATGACTGTTAAATCGTATGCAGAGCAAAGTGGATCCACATTAAGCTGTGAAAAAACTGTGTATGCAAAGTGGTTGCTTGGTGGACAGATGGATGGATGATTACTGCTGAGGAGGGAGGAAATGGGAGAAATCATAAACTCCAAAATTAGAAAGAAGGATAAAATCGTGGGTGATGGGAAGGAGGCGGGTATCTCAACATGAGCATCTCAAAGTGTGTGTTCATGTCAGTGTGTGTCTATGTGTATGGAAAAGACATGAAGAGAGAGACTGACAGGCAGAACTGTATGAGTTGATTAGTTTCCTGCTCACTTATTAGGATGCAGATTAGCTGCATTGAGAAACATCTGGGAGCTTTTCTCAGGCTAACATGTTCCTCATTCTCTCCTCACTCTTCACATCCTCTTTCATCATTTCTGTGTGAAATTCAGACCTCTTTTCTCCACTTTCCATATTTTCTCCTTTCTCTTTTTTTCTGTTTATCCACCCATTTTTTCCCATTCATTTCCTCCTTCTAACCCCTCTCCAGCCTCTGTTTTCATAGTCTCACCTTCTGCCCTCACTCTGTCAGCACTCTTGTTTCTCTTCTGCAAATGTCTCTTTTATGGTCCTCCAGTTTCCTCTCCACTCTTCTCACCCTGTCAGTCAGAACTGTCTTTTATTCCTTCTTTTCATTCCATTTAAATGGCAATGAGGAGATTTACATGAAGTCTTTAAATGTAACTGTGTCATCCAGAGTAGTATTTGACTGGAGGCAGTATTTCCAGAGTGGTGTGACTACTTTTTCTCTCTCCCTGTCGCCACACAGAGAGTGTGGAAGTCCTGGTCCAATTTTTCTTTAAATCACCCCCTACCAGCTCAGTTGAAGTCTCAGTGACATAAATTAAGCTTTTAAGCAAGTGAAACAATACTGCATATTAAAGTTAATTTATTTATATTTATCAGCTGTCTACAATGTTTAATAGAAGCTATTGTAGAACAAATGAAATGACATAAAACACCCAGTGGGTGTTGTATTTTGGTGTAACGGTGTGCCAATAATTTTAGCTGTCTTTGTTCATTTCAAAAAGAATAACATTGGACCTCTACAACCAAATGACCAGCAGCAGTGGGGAAATCAGCTTCAGAAAAAGGAGCATAAATCAATTTCATGTGAACAATGTCTGTTGAGAATGAAGGTAGATGAAAGACAGACCAATTATCACATTATGGGAAGTGGTTTAGATAATGGAAAAAATAATAATAACAAGCAGTACCTCATTTTAAATTGGACTTGGGGCATGTTTGATTCATGAAGTCATGAAGACTAATCCAGTTCCCTGAAAATTCATTTTTCTCAGTGGCTGTTGACAGTCTTGGGTTGTGCATTGTCTTTATAAGGTTTATAATTGTCTGTATGAACAAAGAACCTGTCAGTCAGCTTTAAAGACATTTAAAAATTGTTAGTTATCACACTAAGGGTATATGTGCCGTTTTTATCTAGATGTTGGAGGTGGGGTTTTTTATGTCACATCTTTTGCTCTGTTTATTTTATATATTTAGCATACGATAAATATGTAACAGAGAACAGTTCGCAGGTCCCTTGGTTTTATCATTTTACTGACGCTAAAATAGCTGCCACGACCAATTTTTGCTGTAAAATTACTGTAATTTGTTTGGATAAGGAGAACATGATTTCTTTAGATGTTTAGCCTTTGTGACCACGTTTGACTTTATTTTAATTGATAGGGAATATTAACATTGTGGTCACGTAATTTTTATCGGAACCTGAAACAAACTACAGGCCACTACCAGCTGTTCAGCGACAGTGAGCATACATACTTATAATGATGTTGCCCAAAGTGGAGACTGAATAACGAAGCCTCCCCGTGAGATTTGAATCCTCACGGCTGTGCTGTGCCTAGTCTTACTTACAGTAGGACCAGGCGAGACAATAACCTTTAAAGTGTCTGATGGGAGCACTGGCTAGGACAAGTGTATTACAGTGGGCATAAACAGTACACAAAGTCAGTGAATGTTCTGTAACAATATGTATGTCATCCCTGTAACGTGGATCACAAAGCCATGAGCAGGAGGTCATTTCACTGCCAGTCACAATGTGTGTTCCTTGTTGTCTGGGCATGTGTTGTGTCCACGCGTATCTGTAAGCAGCCCCTTGCAGTCAGCAAAATCAGCCTGAGGACAATGGGAAGTGATGTGCGTCTCAGAGCAAATGCAGCTCAGCTGTCTGTTTGCTGTGTTTGTGTGTCAGTGTGTTTGCGTACAGTGTGTGTGTGTCTGCATGGGTCTCGTTGACTCACACTGGTAGCTGCTAGCGCTGATGTGGCATGTTTCCTTATCAAAGTCTGCTCATCACATTTTACTCTTTATGTGTGTCGCTGCGTGCATTTCACTTTCATACATGACTTCAGCTAAGAACACTGTTGTGAAGTTTGCATGTGGTTACCATGACTCCAAGACTGCCAGCAAGGATGCAGTTAAAGGTGAGAGTCTTGCTTGAGGAGGCATGCTCTCTGCCACACACCAGACATTTCTCAAATTGTTCAGCCATTTGTGTTAGAGCTTAGCCAAAGATAATTCATCTCCCTTTCCAGCTCGTAGGTGGCTACTACAATAGAGTGAGACATGCATGAACATATCATAGCAATATCGTGTTGAAAATCTAATTTCAGCTTTATAAGACTTGCGTGCCGAATTGTGTGTTTGTAAGTGTAGTTACAGAAATTCATTTCCCATGAAATTACCCCTCTGCACTGTGAAGCCTGTATTACTGTGATTTTTCTGGTGTGAAAAATACACTCGGAGAGCTTTTTCTCTTGCAAACTATAATGTCACAACACGTCTCAGTGCAGTGTTTGTAACAAACATAAAAAGGGCTTCAAATAGTGATTAGTTTTCTTGTGTATCAGCATATGAAATGTTTTCTGCCACATATTTGGGAATCAAAGCTGAGCACAAACATTGATTTTCTACCTTTTTGTTACATTTAAAATTTAGTATTATATCATTTTTGTATTTTCTATGTAACCAGTGATTTTTTTTGTCACCTTTTTAAGTAGTGAGTTTAGTTTGTTTTTACAACCCAGATATCAAAAGAAGAAACTTAATTCAGGTTAAAGTTTCCCAAACATTATGTGGAAAGCCAGATGAAATTGTTGGTCAAACAGGTGTTACAGGTATTAATTTATTAATATTAAATGTCAACACCTCATATATGAATAAATGTTTCAAAACTAGGCTAAGGTTTAATAAGCGGGTGTTTTTGTACATAGTCTATGAAATAGCTTGTCTGATTTTATGAATCTAATAAAGGATCATCTGTGATAGATTATATATAAGAAATACACTTGGTTTACACTTAGTGGTGAGAAACGAACTGTCTTCTCATATCACAGAACAAAGACTGGCAGTATGGGTTAAAACACAGTGCCCCTTACATACCTTCAATAATATCAGGCTAGGATTTATTAGAACGGTGTACTTTTGTCCAAATCAGTCAGTGCACCTCATCGGTTAAATCTGAATAATGGCTAACTGGCAGCTCTTGGCAAGCTGTCACTGAAACTGGACATAACATATTGATGAGTATAGCAAATCCAAGCATGGCACCCGTCTTTTACTTATCATTAGTTTAGCCATAAGCCTACACAGTGAGCTGTGCTTCCACATATATTAGAATTCTTCTTCACTGGTTTCTGGGCAGAAACATTCACCGTGTTATTAAAAGACAGAGCACCCACCACACTAAATATAATTACCTCACAACAAGATGCTCAAACATCTTGGTCATTAGTTTGTTTTTGTTTTTTGGGGGAAACCAAGTGTTCTGCCCAGCAATTTGTGACTGGCCAGGGCATAATTTTTAACATTTTGCTAGATTAGAAAAAATAAATTTCTCAGCAAGAGGTCTTAGCATTTGGCAGTGTTTGAAAACCTGCTCACAAGTGACTAATGTGAACTGGGAAAATTGGGACAGAGCCCATGGGAATCTACTTGCATAGTATAAAATATACATTGTGTATTAATTTTAATCTCTACATTAATTCAAAACCCCAATCTTTACTGCAGGTGATAGGTTTTCTGATTAATCTGAAGGGTGGGAAAAGTGCCTTTGCTTTTCTGTTTCTTCTGATTGTGTGTACACATAGACATAAACAAGCAAATCCTTATTTGATTTTACTCTTTTTGACAGTTAGACAAATGGACTATTTTGGTTGCAGAGCCTTTTCAACAGTGTACATGAAACTATACTGTACAAAGAAACGCACACACAAGCCCTATTCATAAAACGGTGCTTACCGTCTCTGCTTAGCTCACTATCACTATGATGAAAACACGCACAATGACCAACACAGAGTACAGAGGCCAGTTCATCCTCCACTTGATTAAGTTAGCCCTGCAGAGGAGATGCCATCAGTCTTAATGTTACACGAGAAAATAGGCAAGCTCAGTCTGAGCTGGATAGGCTGTACTGCGTGAGAGAGGGTGAGACACTGAGACTATATTGGCAGCATAGGATGCTTGAGAATTATTCTTAGGATCTTGTTTTGTCTATTGTGAAGCTGCTATGTAGTTGTTTCATATTAACTAAGGATTGAAGTATGTGGAACAAAAGAAGCCTCACAGGACACACACACACACACACACAAACACCAACTCATTTTATCTCCTGAAGCAATGGCGTGCCCACTGAGTTGTGAAGGACTTCTGCATTGATGCTGTTTGTCTATCTTTTTCTCTTTATACATGAGTGACTTTGTGCCACAAAATTTGTAATGTAGCAAATTTTTGCCCCGTTTCACTGATTGAAGTTTCTACTTTTTCTGTTGTCGAACATATTGTATTCGTCAAGAGCCCTCAGTGTATTTAAAAAGACCTATGAACAAAACTGCCTTGTTATTAGTAGAGATGGAATGATACCACGTTTTTATGTCCGATACCGATATCATAAATTTGGATATCTGCCGATACCGATATGAATCCGATAGTGTTTTTTAATCAATAAAAATGTTTTTTTAATATCTTGCTGCTTTTTGTATAAGTTCATACTCAAGTTACAAAAAAACAAACACTAAAGCTATTCTGTTATACTTGTGTGCAAAAAATATACTGCACCCAAAATATTTCATAGTTCAGCAATACTGATCAATCTAATAAACTTAAACCTACTCCATCCTCCCTGTTCTGGTATTTTAAACAGTAAGCAACCTAACTAATAGGGTTCTAAAACTCCCAGCAAAAACAAAACAAAAAAAACAATAGGGAACCACCCACCCTCCACCTCATGATGCTTAATCGATGTAATCAACTTTAATTTGATGCAGTGTGGGGAAAAAATGCACAGAAGTCAATTATTTTTCAAGAATAATTAAATAGATTCAGCATCTTTCTTCAACAGAATTGCAGACTGCACAGATGGAAAAAGTACTATAGCTTACCTAGGGTATATTAGACTTAATAGTTACTATATACAGTAATGGACTTCTATACATTTTTCATCAGATTAAAACTTTGGGTGTAAGATTCGGATAATTATTTATTAAAAGCTACACATTTTAAATGAGAATAAGAAAGAAAAGTATGTCTTTGTGCCCCCTTTTCCCTGTTAATGCCCTATCGGCCCCCCTGGCTAAACTTTGCTAGACCCGCCCCTGCAGTTACCAGCCGTCAGCTACGTAGAAAAAGATCCTGGTGTAAAAAGTAATATTAAATAAATTCTAACAACAGCTTATCAAGCTTAAACGTGCTGCTGTTGTTCAGCCGCTGGTTTCCTCTTTCTGGCGCGAAGTGGGCGATAAACAAACAAGAGAGACGGACTCGCGACAGAAAAGCCGATCAGCTGATCATTGATCAGTTTCATGATTGAAGTAGCAGCAGGAGAGGGAGGAAGAGGCAGTCGCTCCATATATCGGTTGTTAAGCTTAACGCGGGAATGCTTTACAAACATTCAGAGATGGACTTACACACTTGCTTTACTTCTCTCGGGGATAACTTTGTCGGAGATGAAATGCCGGTTTGGTAGCGAAGCTCCAAAGGCTCAACCAGACCACTGACAGGTCTCGCATGCCACAGCCGCTCTATCACGTGATGCATACTGCTCCGACGTGCTAAGGTTATGAGGCGAGTTACAGCGTGTCCCAAATTTTGTGAGGTGCTTTTTTGATATTTAACGGATCGGATTACATTTTTTATTTCTCTCCAATATCCGATCCAGTAATTTAGGTCAGTATCAGACCGATACGGATACGTAATATCGGATCGGTCTAGTTATTAGTTTTTTATTTTACTTTTTTTGGCTTTAAATTTAACAGGAAAGAAAAGGGAAAGTAAAGCTTCACACAGACAAGGTCACTCTGACAGTTATTTCAGAGAGGTGCCAATTTTCACTGAGTTTTATCTACACATGAAATGAACACATCAAATCGTTTTCTCTTATATGACAAAAAACAGAAATTGCCATGTATGTTAGTTTTACTTCAGTATGCAGCTTACTCTAAAAATGGAAAACGGATGCAAGAATCTACTAAAATGAGCAAATATGCATAGAAACAGATACAGCATGTAAGAAAAAAAAAAAAAGAGTTTGTACAATTTGAACGAGTTTGAAAGTCAATATTTGGTATGATGACATTGATTTTTCAACACAGCCAAAATTCTTTTAGGCAAGCTTTCCTGTAATTTCTTAAAGTTGTCTTCAGGAATAGTTCTCCAGGCTTCTTGAAAGACATTTAAAGCTCTTCTTCGGATGTTGGCCTTTTGTTCTGTTCTCTGTCAAGATCATCCCACACTAACAACGCTGTGGTCCAGACCCTGGGGAGGCCACTCTGTCACTAATAGTGTTCCATTGTTTGTTTGTTATTTTGGCAAGAGCTCCAGTACAACTGGGTCAAATGCAGCTCCAAAACATGACAGAGCCTCCACCGTGTTTTACAAATGGCTGTAGACACTCACTGTGCCTCTCTCAGTGTCGGGGTCTGTACAAATTGATCATTTGCATCAAAAATTAGCATTTTGTGCGTGTGTCATTCATTCTCGTTCTTCTGTAATTCGGAATATCTCAGCATTTACTCCTTGTTTCCATTTCTTAACACCCATCCATTAGCACCATTCCTGATGAGCTTTTGGTAAACAGTAGATGGATGAACTAAAGGGTTAGATAAATCTCTCAGGTCCTATGTTAGATCTTTTCAGGGGTTTTCCTATTGCTTAAGTACATGGCTTTTATATAATGTTTATTTTCTGTAGGCCCACATCCTTTTCTTTTGCCCTTCACTTCTCCAGTTTCCTCAGATACGTCAAAGGACACACTGCACAACATGCAAAGATATGCCCGGGTGCTCTGGTGAGTCCCAAATAGCTGATAGCTTTCTCACCCCATTGTTGCAACAATACAATTTTATGCTCATCAAACTGATTCAACTAAAGAAATGAGACCAAGTTATGTGTTTTTGTGACAAGCTGCTAGTAACAAAGTACCAAAGAGATACAGTTAAAAATGTTTTGGTTCTTTACTAAGTTGTCTGCTATGTGTAGACACAACACTAGCTCATGCTTTGAGTTAATAGCCTTTCTTGTGCTTAAATGATTCATAGGTCAGTGTTAAGTGGCTTAACAAACAAAGAAAAAATTCCTGGGAACATTGTCAGGTACAAGGACTAGACTGAAAATGAGTGAAAAAGCAACCAAAGACCAAATAAACACTTGAAAATACCTTCAGAAAGCCTGGAGAAATATTGCTCAAGGACATCTTAGAAGCAAATATTAACGAATCAGGAGTGAACCAAGACTTTTGCTCAGTACCTTTATTTTTGCTGTAAGCATTCAATTTCAGACATGCAACAGATGCTATTTGTATTCCAGCTGCATTGTGTTGTTTACACCTGTCGACCCTTTAATGCACTGACATCTGTCTGTTTTGCTCTGCTGTTTTGATCATTCAGGATACATTTCACATATAGTGTTACTCGGGATGCATTTTAAAGGTTACTGCTAGATTGACACTAAAAAATGAAACAAGTTCACAGTTTGTGCTGCAGCCCACAGAGATGCACAGACTCCACTGGAAATGGTGTTCTTACACTTCGGGTTTCCTAATCGACCTGTTAACCACACAGACATGCTGCTGGAGTTAAAATGGGTTTTCTCTAATAATGTGTTAAAGCGTTTTCAGTGGTGCAAAATGGATCTCAGAAAAAATTCCATATACTGTATGTAGCAGAGGGGATCACGGAGTGTGTGCATTGTAGCTTTCAGTCTCTCTACACTGTTTCTGTTAAGTCCTATGTCCCTTTTCTTGATAATCCCAAGTGGAACTTAGTTCAAACAAGTGGCAATCTGAGCCCTCGGTGTTGTATCTTTACAGGGTCAGTGACAATGACAGAAGTACTCTGACTCAAAAGAGCCTGAATTTCAAACACACCATAAATAATCGGATCCCTTGGATCTATTGATCATTTGTGTCCTTCATAGATGACTTTGGTGAGAAGCCTGTAAAGTGTTGTTGTGGCGTTCACTCAGAGTTGATGCTGCAGTATAATTATACGCTGCACTGTTTTTGACCATGTTGCTGCATTAGGCCAGATTTCCACTTGTACTCCCAGAAACTTTGATCTTTTTAGAGCCAAATGACCTCGTGTTTTCTAGTGTCATTCAGCTTTATCTAACTTTATTCGACATTCTAGGGCCTTAGAAAAAGTAAGAAACAGCCTTGGGAATTGGAAAAAACAAACTACAACCCTTGTCAGATTTCCTTCTCCCATTGAGTGATGAATGGCCTGTGATCACTGCTGGCCAGATTTCATACCCCAACATGAAAACATTTGTAGTTCATTTTTGGCAAACAAATATTGACAGTATCATAGAAACTGTACCTATGTGATTACTAAATGTGCTTTGAAAGGCATGTTTAATGAGAACAAAGCAAGGGTCCCAGTGAGCAATGAAAGCATTTTTCCTGATAAAATTCAATTTCTCAGTCAGACCTGTGTACCAAAGATGTTAAGTAGAAGCTGATATGCAGTGTGGTCAGTTAAGGTCAAGGAACACATGCTTTTCTTTGATGGGAGCTCCATCTGAATTCTGCCGCAGGCATATACTTAATAGGCTTGTGAACTTCAAAGCACCAAATTTGCCTTTGCCCCGTGTACGCCATTTGTTTTTAAATCAAAGTTTTAAAAGGAAAAAAATCCTTGTTTATTCACATAGTGGTGTCAGACAGGTTACCACATAGAGCGACCAACGTATAAGAAAATGGTGCAATGCAGTCCTCAACCCTTCATCTCTGGTGCATTTGCATATGACATAGGCATAATTGGTCACACTTTGTTTGGTTAGCGTATCAACGAGTCATAACAAAATGACATCATTGCTCCACGTAAAAAGGGTGGTGTTGTAAATATTCACTCTGGAATTGGATTGGTTGAAAAAATTGGCTTAAAACGGATTACTATTACTATTTGTCACATACTAGATAAGTAGTAGTCATGTAAAAATTTTAAGAAGATGGATAGATGGCAATTTACTACATGTGAAGTATATATATATATATAATGTGCGATTGGTGTTCTATGTCATAGTAGAAGATGTAAATGCAGAACTATATCTTTTATGGTTGTAGATATCCTAACACAGAGACTGATGAAGAACATCTTTGTCCATATGGACTGCCCTTAATACCTACTGATTTTACCTACCACTTGCTAATGCTTAGTTCTATAAATATTCTAAACATGTCAGAGAATGAATAGAAGAGGCACGCTGATAAGTGAATGTTTAATTGAGGGAGGAGAGAAAAAAAGAGTCCACGAATGGATGAATGGAGATCATGTAATGTGGAGTGGTCCAAAATTCACCGATCACCTGCTGTTTCTACATTAGAGTACAGCTCCCTGGTTTCAAGGGCTTTTACATAGATATATAGATATATAGCTAAGATATATAGCTAAGAAACGTCACAAAATAATTGCAGCACTGATTTTTGTTCAGATGTTATCGAGGCTATGCATACACTAAAACTGTTTGTAGTTATTTATGAACATTTGAAATTTAAGGCTTTATCCATCCACTGACTACATGATTTTACCAAGGGCACTGGGATATTCCCTTTGAGTTTGGCTTTTGTTTAGTACATTGCTGGGTGTTGACCTTATTAACACAAAATCGGGCTTCAGCGTGACTTCATCAGGCAAATCAAGACAACCTACACCCAGGACCCTATTAGTATGCTAATAAAGTCACTTCTCTAATGACTGCTTAGCAATTCAGTGGATTTTGTCTTTGCTCTGCTAGTACACACAAATGAGGGAAATATTTTCTTAGCATGCACGTCCACAAACGCATGCAGTGCTAATAGTTTGCACATTTATTTTTCATGTTTTTCAATGCTAGCAATTATTTTATAACCTCCCCTCTCTCCCTGTATTGTCCAGGTCCACCTAGTGCAAAGAACTGATTAATAAGTTGTTAAAATGCAATGTAAATATGAGGAATGCTTAAGCATGGTTAATAGTGTATTATTTGGATTTCACTTTCAGCGTCTGATTCATTTTGAACAAATTCTTTTATCTGCCTGATTGGTGTTTGATATATATATATATATATATAGATATATAGATATATAGATAGATAGATAGATATATATAGTGACTGTTGGCGAACTGATACAGCAGCACTTCAGGTACTTGTTTTACAGTGCTGTATTATTGTGCTGCACCTGTAACACGTGCTGAGTATCATGTTTAACTCTTGCCATCTCTTCTTCTACAGTACTCAGTGGCCTCTGCTCCAATGACTGCCCTGAAGGTGTTAAGGTAAGATATTGTGCTTTGTTTTTTCACTTTTCTAATGATGACATAGAAAAGGTGTTATGTTCTTATATCTCTGACCACAGATATATCTGTCTATCCATTGCACTTATCTGTGTACATCATCATCATCCTCCAGAGGTTGCAGTCTTCCAGTATTCTATAGCAGGAAGAGAGATGGTACAGCTGCTGGCCAAACTTTACATCAGTGCAGAGCATCAACTTTATATTTAGGAAATTAGGAAGGAGGATTTGAATGGGTGATGTGCGTTTAAGCTTTAGAGCAGCATGAGCTCTTCTTTATAAGTAAAGTACCTATCATTTAATGCAGCTTGAGAATGTGGAAAAAAATGAAATGATACGTTTTGGTTTCATTCAGTAGCAGTACCAGAAATGTGCTGTTTATATTTGCTTTTTCATAATGGAGAGAAGTTACAGACCTTCATAATAAATTTATAACAGATATCAATACTTGGTTAACTCCCTGACGACATTATGTAACTTTCTGACGTATCCAAGGCTTCATGTTTGCATCGATGTGATGAGACCAGGTACTTCTTATCAGTTTGATACATACTGGCTTCCACAAAGTTAAATTCAGTATTTCACAACTTTTACAGTATTTCTTAAGCTACATTTGTAGCTCTTTTATTAGAAAGTAAAATGTACAGATGGTCATTGTACAACCTATGTAAAAAAAAAAAAGAAAAAGGTAACAATAAGGGATTTGTGTTTCTCATTTGTTGGACATTGTGTAATAGCAAATAAAGGCTTTTGAAATCCTGATGTGATAAAGCAGTTACAGAACCTTACCAGCTGCTCAGACTGATAAGAGCTTTGCATAAAACTGTTGATGGGCTTCTTGCTTTAGATACTGACGAGAAGATGTAGTGCAGTCCTAGAAAGTCTGTTTGGTATTCCCATTACAAGGTATTCTACTAAGTGCTGATAATGTCCCCTGTACCCATCACTGGACTACACTGCACATTACCAGATGAGGTTGCATTGAGGCAAGTCGAGATGGGTTGAACTTTTTGTGTAGGTCCTTTTGGGAAAGCTCTGCATTATCTGATGGCTGCTAATATGAATTGCATTGCAGAATGATAGCTCTTGTAGCTTCCGTTACCGCTTCTGTTACTATAACAGAGACTCCATTCTCCATTATAGCTTGTACCTTTCATTAATTATCACAAGAATTGCGCTGGCTTGCATCAAAATAGGTGGAAGTTCAGTTTCATGTTCACTTCTCCCTGTTTCTCCTTTTGTCCCTCTCCTGCTTTGTCTGTTTTCTTTGTGTGTGTGTGTGTGTGTGTGGTGGTGGTTGTGGTGTGGTGGTGGTGTTGGTGGTGGGGTGAGGGTTGCAGTGCAGGACCAAATACCTCTTTAGGATTACTTTGGTCACTAGCAGATTGGAAAACACTGGCTTGTCTGCAAACACTAACCATGTATTGGGCGAGTTGCAGTGAAATTTCAAAATGTGAAAAATGTGCGACACAAACCGGAAACAGAACACACTCTGTCAAAGTAAAAGTTTTGCCTTACTACTGCAACAGTCACATTTGAGTTTAAAGTTCCCATTTGGAATTGTGAAACACTTCTCACAGTTATTTAGTGAGTAGTTGGCATTTTCCATATTAACTAGTTGTATCGCTAATATTATATACTAGCAACCAAAGCAATCAGAAGGAGTTTTTTTTTTTTTTTAGTGCAGCGCAATATACCACTTTGCAACCAATTTTACACTAGTGACAGCCCGCAACCACTCACTGACCAGTCGCAGAAAACACACTTTTCCCTAGGGATGGGTACCAGGGGTGACCGTTAGCAGTCAGTGCACAGTGACTACCAGTAACCATTCACAACTGACTGAGAAATAAACATTTTTTCCTCGTGCGTGGCGGTTGCCAGCCGTCCTCTAGGGCTGTGTGAGTGGGACCTAACCGTGGTTGTGTCAAGGGCTCTTCAGTGGTGTCTGGTGTCTTGCGTAGATTGCTTTAAATGCCCTTTAAGCACATATGGCTACTCATCGCATGTAGGTGGACAAAGAAATAAACAGAAAAAAGACTGAAACAAAGCAGCCAGTAACATCCACTACTTGTATTGTCTCTTACCAGTGGAAAGCCCTTTGCAAAACACGTTAACTTTGGCATCAGCACAGGCTGCTGGTGTTAGTTGTTTTTGTTTTCTGTCTGTCTACTCTCCCGCCCGTTTGTTGTCTAACTGAAAGGTATGATGAATGCTGTAGACGAGTGGAGCTCGTGGCTGTTTCTACTCCTCTCGTCTCCCATCCATCAAACCCCCTCTATCTTTCATTTCACTCTCCCACTCCTCTTCTTCTTAGTCACACCTCTCTTCTGCTGTCTTTCTTTCTTTCAGCCCACTAGTCTGCTCCTCATTGCACTCTTTCCTTTTTTTTTTCTTCTTTTTTTTTTTACCTCATTTCTATTCCTCTCTCACCCAACTGCTGAGTGTCACAGCATAAAGGCCCAAGTCTCCCTTGCAGCGTGTATGTGTGTATAACAGGCTCATGATTAGTTGATGTAAAGCGAAGGATGGCGCGACAGATCTCTTCATTAGTTGTCATCCCTTCATAATGAAGAGATAATATGAGAGATGAGTATCCACCCACACAGGCACGTAAACATGCAACCGTCACACTCATTTATGCTCAGTCAAATCAGCGCGGTCCGACTTTTGCGTGTTACCTACTAGTGGAAATAAAACTGAAGAATGACTCAAGGTCACTTGTGCCTGTATCACTTCCACCGCACCCTGATTGTTTCTCTCTGTCCTCTTTTTCACCTTCACTGACAGATAACTGAAGTGAAAAGAGATTGCAAAATATTAGCTGTTGTTCGATGTCTTATTTATGTGTCTACATGTGTTTTTTTTGTCAGCCTTTTGGTGTGAACCAGCCAGGCCCCTATGTCAAGTACACCACAGTGGATTCTAATGGTTACCTGAAAAATGCATCAGGTAAGACCTTTTTTATTTTTTGGGTGGGGTGGACTGATCTTTTCCTGATAATTGTAAATAACTCTGTAATGATGTAGAATAGCCAAAATAAGCGTTCATTTCTTTGATATGTTACCACCTCAGCTTTAGCACACCAGCAACAATTATACCTAATACCTATTAATAACTCAACCTTCTGACAGTGACGGCTGTCCTTTGTCTGGCTGAACTCCACAGGTGTGTTTTGGAGGATATTGGAGAAAGTAGAGACTTTGAAGAA
This sequence comes from Simochromis diagramma, assembly GCF_900408965.1. Classification (NCBI taxonomy): domain Eukaryota; kingdom Metazoa; phylum Chordata; class Actinopteri; order Cichliformes; family Cichlidae; genus Simochromis; species Simochromis diagramma. Next base: position 5,455,041 of record NW_024387414.1, read on the forward strand.
GAGGGGCATATTGATTTTTATTTTCTTGCTTTCTCCTTTTATAAGTGAAAATAGCCTTTAAGCTTTTTAGTCTCAAAGACTAAAAAGGCTGAAATAGAAAGGGCAGCTGAAATAATGGAAAATATAGTGCTTCACAAAAGGTGCTATAAAGGAAAAGAAAACAAATGAGTTTGATGTGTCAGATCTGTCTCATCTGACCTGTCGTAATGCAGTTTTAAAGTGTTAGTCCATGTTTACCAGTATTATGACTTAAATATGAAACCTGGAGTTACTGCATTGGGTCTGTCTGTGGGATACAGATTTCTTATATTTTGTGGAAGACTATCGTAGAAAAATACTGTGAAAGCTTGCAAAACACTCGGGGCCCTGTTTCTCCTCTGAAGTGCTTTCCTTGCTGAAGCAACACTCAGAAAGCTGTAGCTTCCTCTGTTTTTTTTTTCCTTTTTTGATTCTTTTTTTCCTTTGGATTTAAGTCCAAGTTACTTGTCTTTCTAGAAAGTGCCAGCATCACACGACAGCTGTTTTCTTGTTGCTGTTTATTTTGTCATGCTGCATCACCTGCCACCCTCCTTATAATTCGTGAAGAATACGTTCGTGATCGTATGAGGCCATAGTGACTGTTTGTTATGGATGGAACTGGTTAGGAGAACTGAACTGAAAATATGTCGCCTACTGACAAACAGCTCCACTTCATGTAAGCTCGAAGGACTGTTCCTTGCACATTTCACTCTATTATATAAATTCCTCTTGAAAGTCATGTCCATAATTACTTGGACAGTGACACAGTTTTTGTAATTTTGCCTCTGGCCACCACCCCGTGGATTATAATTCAAGGGGTTTTACAAAATATTCTGCTAACTGTAGTTTGAGCTGTTAATGCTTAACAGCAATTGAACAAATTAAGAAAAATGTAAATATTGGGATGACGTTTACTTGGAAGAAAATCATTTGTAGTCAGTGACTGCCAAATGCTGTTTCAGTAGCTGCTTAAGGTTCTGCTTGTTCGTGGGTCTCTCTCCATTCAGTTTTGTATTTATTAACTGAAAAGCTGCTCTACTGGTTTGAGATCAGGTGACTGGCTTTGTCTTTGAAAAATATCCATTATTTTGGCTTTGTTAGGAGAGCTGAATTAAATTTCTGTTTCCTGTTGAAAAACAGCTCTTCTTGTATGGTCAAAGGACTATTCTTTCCATAGTACAGCTACAGATGCTTTTGCACTATGCTTTGTTTTTGTCAACTGCTGTCCAATGAGTTTTGAACCCGTTCTCACTCCTGAGGCGTAATATACCAACGATTTGTCACGTCCTGTGGCAGGAGGAACGCGAAAGATGACCTTTTGCATTCTTATGCTACACGCCAGGTTTTGGATTAAATCCAGTAGAATGACGCTCCAGTGGTAATACACGTTCCAGCCCCAACCATAACCTTATCCCTAACCTTAACCACGACTTTAATGACGTTAGATAGTGTTTTCCAAAGCGATTTAAGTAAAATTAACGATTCCTAACGGTTCTCATGTTTCTCAATATAGGGACGTGGTGGGTGCCCGGCACCGCAATATACCAACGATTTGTCACCTAGCGTAAAATGTTACTCTTTGAGAGTGAGAACGTGTTGCAGTTTTGCAGCAGTTGGTTTAATCAAAGCAGATAGTTTACACTTAAAAACTTGTACTTCTACCAGCACTTACATTATCAATAAACACTAGTGACCCAGTCCACCTGGCAGCCATACAAACCCATGGCATAACACTGCCTTCACCATGTTTGACAAGTGATACAGTATGCTTCAATCACGAGCTGTTTCTCTGCTTCTTCATGCTTTTCTCTTCGCATCATTCTTGAACACATTGGTTTGTTCTTCCCACAGTGTTTTCAGTACTGTGCCAGATCTTTCAGATGTTTTCTAGCAAAGTGTAGTCTAGCTTTCTTGTTCTTGAGTGTAAATAGTAGTTTAAAACTTGTTGCTATGCCTGTATTTCCATTAATGAAGGAGTCTCTCGATTATAGACTTTGACATTGAGTGTCTTGACATTCAAGACCACATCAGACAGTCTTCAGTCATTCACGTTTTACTGTTTCTCTTACAGGTTTATTTTGTTTTTTTCAGCCTAATGTTGGCCTCCGTTATGCAAACATATTACTCTTTAAACAGTTAATGCAATTCTTTTGAATTAAAGCTGAATGTCTGCACTTCAATCATATCTTGATTGTTTGATGTAAAATCCATTGTGGTGTTGCAAAGAGGAAAAAAAATTACAAAAATTCTGTCCTTATCCAAATCTTACATACCTTAGGGTGGGTGGTATTTTATTAATGTCAGTTGAAAACTTTTGACTCCAGCCGTTTTGATTATATTGCTAAAGCTAGTAGGATCACTGGGTCATGTTATATTTAGCAGCCCATGAGGTAACGAACTCTACGCTACCCTACTGCTCAAGACTAATAAGGGTAGAAGTGAGGAAAAAGAGAGTGATGCATAGAAAGATAAGGGGAGACACTGAGGACAGCAATGCTGTGCTGTATTAGCTACAGTTAACATAGTTGATGTTACATTGTGGGAAGGACAGAGAAGTGGAAGAGGACACGACGCACTGACAGCCTGGGGTCAGGGATATATATAGTCTGTGTGGATTCCTCTGTGCAACATAATTCAATTTTGTCAGGTTTCATTGTTTCATTTGTCTGTTGGCACAGTTGGAGAATATACATATTTAAAGAAAGAGCGGTCATTTCACAGTCTCACATCATCATTATTTCACCATTATTAGACAGCTATAAGCTCCTGTCTATGAAACTGTGCTCAAACAAATCTTCTAATAGCTGCAGAGTTTTTAGTTTGGTGCTCTCTGTCCCAGCCCCAAAACACAGAGTGGACAAAAAAATCACATGAACTCTGCTGTATTTGGCTGTTTCGTTCCCTCTCCACACATCCCACTGCTTTAAAATATGCAGTTAAATGGGCGTAGAGAGCAACAGTGAAGAGGGAGCAGTGTGGGGGAGAGAGGAGCACCACCTGCTCTCATACCCACTGCAGAGAAGATACAGAGAAGAGCGTGATACAGACTCCCACTAAGCTTAGATTGTGCAAAGGTTTTAGAAATGTATATGTGGTTACGTTTTTATATTATGTTTAGCAAACAGCATTAAAACACACTGTGCAACTGCTTAACATGAATATGACCAAGAATACAGACAGCAGGAAAATGGTGAAACTGATGTCATAAAGCAATGTGGCTTTTACTTACTGCTTCTGATTCTTTAAAGGCCTTTCTCAGCTGTGAAGTGTGGTGACTCCTAAACATTACGTTTATCTCTGCTCCAATTGAAAATCTTTGAGTATTAATATAAAGCCCCAAGGTTTTGATCCCTAAGGTTTTAAATGTGGTCCGGGTCAAGGCTCTATGTTCTTCCCACCAAACCTAGAAATCCAGCATGCCTTTTTTCTTTTTCTTCATAAACCTTAGCTTGCATTTAGGTACTTTGTCGTGTTCCACGTAATGTGAAAACCGTGTTGTGAAGTGACTAGTTGTAGTAATGAACCAAAGGGAGAATTATCAAAGAGCTTCATAGCCTAAGCTCACTGCAACAACTGTCCTGTTTTGATTTCTTCACACCACTTTCAGTAAGTCATTTTCAGCTGCAGCAGGCAGCTGAGGCAAACCCACTTGAGTTCTTTTCAACATAAATCACTAGACACAAACAGTTAGAGACTAGATGGACATAGTGCAACATTTAGCAATCAAAGAGCCAGATATCTTCCTCAGGAATTGTTTGTGACAAAAACAAATGTTTTGTAACTCCTAGAGGTCTGAAGAAGACTATCAAGTGTTTACCGCTTCGAATTTAAGATTAAGCTATTTTTAAATACTGTTGAGTTTTTATAGATTCTTATTCTAGTGCAAGGGATGATGCATACAGTAAGTGTACCATAGTTGATCATAATTCATGCTACAGATATGGTAATAAACCCAAACTCTTTCATGGCTGATGTGGAACTAGGGAAGGAAATCAAAGCAATTTTCGTCAGATAAATGTGAAAATGCTTCTCAGGACTTATACAAAGAGAAATGCAGCAGTGAGTGCTAATACCATGTAACTGTGAATCTCCTGTGACCCCCACCCCACCCCTCAGGGAGTTTTGCTGCAAGTCATCTGTATTTCTTGTTTTTTAAAGCCAAAAATTCTTAATAAGACACATACAGAACAGAATAAAATAATCATAATGAATAGCTCCTTGCTTTCATGTTGGTCCATGTGGTCCTTCTAGTTCATAAGAACATGGTGACATTTTGTTCACTCAGCCAGTACATCTTTGTCAGTAAGAAGTCTCTGGATCCCCAGACAGTGCTCCTGGTTTGGGATGTTCATAAAACAGACTCCCATGTATTTAGAATATCCTGGCAGTATTATAGCCTGTCCATCATAACTCCAGCTTATTCTTTCAGTGTGTGTTAGCTTGGAGTGTACAGAGAGAGAGGAGGAGGAGAGCACAAGTAGCCAAAGGCTTTGCCGGCACAACTCCCCAGACCCCTCATTTAACAGCAGCAAAGTGCTGCCAGGGAGCAGGCGTGTGTGCGTGTGTGAGTGAGTGTGTGTGTGTGTGTGTGGTGATTTAAAGTGTATTTATTCTGTAGCTTGTAGCTCGGGGAACAGCCAGCGAGGCTGCCAGAGATGAGCAATGATGGGGTGCACACAAACACACACGCATACACACACCCACGATGTCTGGGGCTCTCCACCGGGGCCCAACGATCTTCACTTACCCTTCACCCTCCTGAAAGGGAAAGAGCAGAGAGGAAAGGAGAGATTATAAAATGCTAAGAGATGGAGAGAGGACTGAGGAGGCTCAATAGAGGATTGAAATTCCAGTAGAAAATAGGAAAAAGGAATAAAAGGACAGAAAGAGGGGAAGCAGTTACTTATAAGAAAGAAATACTAAGCTCTAATCAGAAAAGGAGGCCGTTTGGATGAAGATGGGAGAGGAATAAAAGCAGAGATGGTAGATGTATATGGCAAGTTCAATCAAGCACATGGGACTGCTTTGTGTGATATGAAAATGGCACAGAAGGAAATAATTATTTTTGGACTTTCCATAGTATTTTGCATCACAGAGCATTGTTTTGCAAGTAGCTTTGAATGGACCACATCAGTAGATGTGATTTTCAAACTGTTAATTTCTTCCACGACAGAGGTCTAAATCATCAGTTTTAACACAATGAAGAAAGATGTCATGTGGATTTGTTCTTGTAAGTTACAGAAATAGTTCCTCTTTCCAATAACAATAAACTGACTGAATCTGGAAAAGCAGTTTTTAAGTGCAGTTGTTGAAATTGCACTTATTTTTCCAAAGATATTTCAGGGTGTCAGGTTGATTCATTTAATGTGAACATTTTCAAAAATGTAATCATACAGTTTTTTTTTCTTTATCGATTATTTAATGGTTTCACTGGATTAATTGGTCCAGCCCACTTGAAATCAAACTGGGCTATACTGTATGTGAACGGTGACTTAAAATGAGTTTAACTTCCCTGTACCACAGCTGAGGGGAACATCGTATATACTCAAAAACGATATAATGATCATATCACCCTCTAATCTGATTAGATTGCACTGCAGTATAATAAGTATGTGTTCATGTATTTATCTTTTATACATTCTGCAGTGTGTGCATACTGTATTTCTATATGTGTTCTGTCTGGGTAGCAGCATATGCATGCGTGCATACCCTAACATCTGTCTCATTGTGACCTTGTATGTATATCGTACCAGACAGTGGTGCGCCATGCCCCTTACTAAGCAGGTTGGATAGATGAGCATGGGCTGTGATTCTGACAACACCACACCTCATTATCAACTAACTCCTGCTGAGACACAGAGGGAGTGAGGGGGTGGAGATGAATAGTTGAAGTTATTCATTAACAACCTTTTTAATCCTTTTTCTCCTCCACTCTGGACACTGCATTGTGTTCCTCTCAGGGTCCCAACTTTAGACAATCAGGGGACAGAGTTTGAATATAATGTGCCTCTATTAGCATGATCAAAACTGCAGTGTCAGGAAAAACATGTTTAGAACACATGTAAACATTTTTATTGTGAGCTCCAGTAGATTTGTTGTCTTTACATGCAAGCTGGGGTCAGTTCACCTGCTCCTGGTGCTGCTGCTCTGAGTTTTACTGCTTTTTTTTGTGGATTTCATTGACTGCAACAACAGAATCAGACGGATCAGTTTAAATTTATGTCTGGAACTCTTGATGTGACCTAACAGTGAGCATGAACACCACAGCCTGCTCTGCACCAGTGCAGCATAGTGCACCATTGTCAACTTCTGTCAACAGTACAGTAGACTAACCAATTTAGTCTTCAATGAACTATACTAAACTGTGTAGTATTTTCATACAATCTTAAACAATTTCAAATCACTATGCTTGAATTGTTTTATGAAAAATCTTCGGCACAACACCATGTATAGATCCTATAAATGATTAAAAAATCTAGCATACTTTTGAACCATACCCAAGCTTTAAATTGATAGTTGACTGAATTTCATTGAGCAGTCCTTACCTTTACTTCGGCATCTCTTATGAATCTATCGAAAATGAACATTTTTTTTCTCCCTAAGAAAGTACAGCCCATCTACCATTATCTCACAGATGTAGGGTGGCTGTGGCTTAGGTGGTAGAGCAGATCAGCTACTGATCGGAAGGTTGGTGGTTGGATCTTAGGCTTCCCCAGTCTGCATGTCAAGTGTCCTTGGGCAAGGTACTAACCCCAAATTGCCCTCCGATGCGTTCATCGGAGTGTGACTGTGTGTGAATGTAGATTAGTTTGCACTTGTGAATGAGGCATGTTGCATACGACGCTTTGAGTTTACTGAGTACTCCGGGAGAGTAGAAAAGCGCTATATAAGAATCAGTCCATTTACCATTTACCATCCATGTACTGTGATCCAAACTGCAAAGTTTGTGTCTGGTGATTTGTTAAGCTGTTTAAAACATTTTAAGTTACCTGCCAATTCTAAAAATCACTTTGCTCGACTTCTGTAGCACTAGCCAGAGCCCTCAGCTAGATGCTGAGGTTCCACAACAACAACGTTATTGACAACTTCAGCATGAATGCATCCCAACAATGAGAAGAGGGAAAAAATCTGTGGGTGCGGGTGTAAACGGGCCTTGGGATAACATCATTTACTTAATACTGATCTCCACGCCATTAGCTGCAAGCAATTCCAGGCTGCAGCACACAAAACAAACTATTCTTTTTTTTGTGTTTGTTTTTGGTTTATTTTGCCACTCTTATACTTCAAAATTGAATTTGGTATGTACTGTGTGTTTTCGGTAAACGGGCGCATCAGCTGCTTCGATGGTAGTTAACCACTCTGCAAGTATAATTTCTTTTGTGTCTTCTGTGGTCAAGCAAATTTATTAGTTTATAATTTAAATTAAGGGTTTAATGGCCTTAGTATCACAACAGCAATCAGGAGTCCGCACTTTCTCTGGGACGTGGTGGAGGACGGTTATTTTTTTAAACGGCTTGTCAATGTCTTGAAAGCCACCTGTGAATTTCTCAGCTGATTACAGTGAGATAAAACAGTGCTTATACTCTAATCCAAATTATCTTGGGAGCTTGAAAGATTTTTCTTATTTTGGGAAATAAACTAAGAAAATACCATCACTCTCATAAATAAATCTGATGGAAAACTAGCTATTGTCCATGCCCATAACTCTTCTTTACATTAGGTTGTTTCTGCCAGACATATTTTGGCCTTTAGTCTCACCAAGCTGGAAATTGAAGTAGAAAGAATAATGTTATTATGCTAACAGGGAATAAGGAAAGCTCAAGAGTTCTTCACATTGTCCAGACAGTGCAGTTGTGTCTATAGTGTCAAAGACTATTTCCTTTATGTTCACCACGGACAAAGAAAGAAAGGGACATTTGAGAGCAAAGTAACAGGAAAGGCAAAGAAAGTGTAAGGAAGGAGTGCTCATAGGGAGAAGAATCGTAGCACGCCCGCATCAATGTGGAGCTCTCGATAGACTGTCCAATTAGGTTAATGAGTCCACGGGATTAGCAATTACACACACACACACACACTTTCATACTTAACCTTTAAAAACACATGTTCACCTGCAGCAACTCATCCAAAAACATATTGATCTTAACCTTTTAAATGTTTGTTTAAAAAAAAAAAAAATCCAAAGAAATTAAGAAGAGACCTCAGAGAGAAAATTATGTGAGTGCTGACCTGTCCACTTGGAACCACTTATGTTGCTTTTTGCTGCATCACTCTGATTCCCCAAGCAGAATCCTAAAAGCCAGCCCATTTCACTTGACGTCATACTGATCTATGGGCAGGTGTACCCCTGTTCTCAGAGACCTCGTCAGGTCAATAGTGAGCACAACCCTTTTCTCCGAAAATTTATTGCATGGTATATTGAGGATAGTCTTTAAACACACAGTGAGAATTCATAATACTGGGAGAAAGATAGGAGAGTAGGTGGATGGGAGAAATGAAAAGGGTTAAAAAGGGAGAAAATGAGAGGGTGCAGAGGACAGAGCCGCAGAGAGAAAAGGATAGGAGTGAAAATGAGGGTGGAACAAAAGACAAAGATAAGAGATGCAAGTGGCGAGAGATCAGAACCGAAGATGAGAGAGGGAGAGAGGAGAAGGAAATATTGGTGTGAAAAGAAGAGAGGTAGCCCAACACCGAGATATGGTGAATTACTATTGATCAGGCTTAGCATGTTTTTTCTCGTCTATGTTTTTCACGCCTTCACCTATCTCCCTTTGCCTCTTTCCTCTTCTCACCCATTAATCTCTCTTTTCTGCAGCTAGTTTATTGGTACCATATATTGTCAAGACTGTTTAACTTATAATATGCTTCTATTGCCTACCTGTCTGTTGTCCTGTGTGTTGCTAAACATCCTTTGGTTTCCGTGAAGCAAGTGCTCATACAGTATGCATCGAAATGGATCATGAACTTTTTCACAGAGAGTAAAACTAATCTCAGGAAGCTACAGTGTGTCCTTCAGTGTTTTTGTTCTGAGATTTTCTCAGTTTGTTGGCTGAAGAAAGTAACTTACCTAAAGCAATGATGTGGTTCAAGCAATATGACTGTAATGATTGTAAACGTGTCCTCATTGGATCAAAAATGTAACTTCCTGCTGAGGTAAATGCCTGTACAGTTAATAAAACCATCATATTCTTTGTGTTTAGTGGGAGTTAATAAATATTAGTAGACTAAACTGAGATGGGTGGGAACATGATAAACATTTTACCTGCCATACTAGCCTTATCATTTATAACAAAGCTCCACTTAGGTACTCCATCATAGAGGCTCTGGTGTCAGTTGTTTTTGCCAATATCATGTGTCAGCAAAGATTTGTGCAGTGGTACAGAAAATTGCAAAGACTTATGTTTTCTGTCATAATAGAAAAGGCAGTGGCTAAATATAAATGGATTTGGAAATGATCAGCTTAAGAACTTATCCATGGAGACAAGTGCACATTTAATTCAATTCAGATTTGTTATTAAGAGTCCACTGTGTCTTGCATCATCAGCAATAATATCTGTAAACAGACCTACAGCGCTGCACCAAGCAGCATGCGTGTGAACTGCTGGCAGAATATTATTCTGCAAACAGAGCAGTATTTTAATCTGTTGTAGTGTAAGTAACCTGGTACAGGAAGAATTTCATATTATAGACATGTATTTCATGCTGTAGGAAATGTTCTTAAAATGTATTATGTATATAATTTGAAGAAATCACCTCTGTTATCCAAACTATACACTGTTGTTAGGTCAAATGTAAAAGTCTGTATCTCATTTCTTCTCTGTGTGCCAAGAACTTAAAATCCCTCAACCCCAAAACACAACTGTTTTTCGGACTCTGCCTACAGCCCTGTGATATCCCAAATGGTGCATTTCTAGAAGTTAGAAGTTGAGGTTTTGGCTGCTGTCTTCAAATCAAGGGTGTCCAGTGTTCGATATAACAATATAAAAACGTCTATCGTTTCATTTTATGCTATTGTTTGTTTTGTGGTGTCGGCAAAATAAAATGTTTAGGCCAATATTTTTTTCATCGTTTTGATGGTCACTGTAGTGGCTATATTCATTTCTTAAAGTTCTCCCTTTCTCTTATATTTAATATAACCACACTACAGACGGACAAGCGCCTGTTTTTATGCGTTGTGGTTAGCAACAACAACGGTAATAGCATCGCGTGTCCGCTTGTTTATGTTCCACATAAACCTTTCACAATAAAGTTCAAGATCCTGTTGAGACTTTTCAAAATAAACTGAATCACGTGAAAGAGCAGATTATTTACGGATGAGAATTAAAAAAGAGTCGCCAGGTGCTAAAAAATAAACCTTCGACTCAAACGTTAGAACATACGGAGCCCCGCAGCACGCCGTGTAATAAATACTCACCAAGAAAACTGCGGCTGTTACAACTTATGTCTAAAAATGTATCGTTTCATACATCGGTTAAAACACTCGACTCCAGCTACATGACGCGCAGCTGGAAACACTTCACGCAAGACGAGCTCCCCGAGATTCACAGAAATTACAGAAAATGTTACATTTTTTGTGATTTATGTCGTTATTGGACGATAGAATTCTTATATCGGGATATGAGATTTTGGTCATATCGCACAGCGCTACAGTGCAATGTGAGAAATGTTGACATTGATCTAAGTCGAGACTTATTCACAACTGCGTGGTTTATTTCTCTATTCTAATGATTTCAAAATCAGATCTCACTGGATCATTTTCATAATATCAGAAAAAGCAAGCCACTATGCAAGCAGTTAAATTGTTTTTCTTAAGTGTGCAGTTGAGGGGGATTGCTGTGATTTGAACACACCTGCCAATCATCTGCACTGATTATTACAAAACTCCATTTAAGTATCTAATGTTGACATGTGCCGTAACTTAATGACGACGTTAAACTTTTTCCCCACATGATGGAAGTTTGTCAATCCTAAGAAGCAGACCTGTATTTTTAAATGCACTCAGCACTGGCTGACAAAACTTTTTGCCAACTCTCAGGTTTCTCCTCCTTCTGCCAGTCTTGAAGTGCACATTTATCATTCCAGACATAGCACACTGACTACTCACTTGTTTTGCTGGGTAGTACTATTGACTTAATTCATCTTGGTCTGGTTTCCAAAGTTTCTCATAACAAGAGAATTGATGAATGCTTCCATTTTGAGAGAATGTATAATAATGAGGTCATCCATCCAAGAACATTATTCATAACTGTATGCTCTTTTGGTTCATCAGTAAAACTCCCAACTCTTAAATGTTTTCAGGCTTCTTAACTTAAAAAAATAGAGTTTATTTTTGATTCAGGCTGAATACTTCTCATTTGAATCACATTTTCTTCAGGTGTTTTGTAGCTTTATTTCATTTCTTTCTACAGCTGACATGGCTGGGAAAACTGAAGTGAATACATAAAATTTAAGAAATTTTACATGTCGTGGAGCTACACTGTATTTTTTAGTAAAGGCGAGCAAGCAAGAGTGATGCACACTGTCTTTAGGTCTGTTGCTTCACACATGCAACCATGCTTCCATTTCATTCATCATCTGGATGCAGATGTCAACATGTTTTATTGCTGTATCATTTGAGAGAGAGCGCAAATCTAGATGGCGATAAAGACAGAACAACTATAGAGCCCATTGCTTTTTTTTTTTTCAGTGTCTCACCACACACACGTACACACGTGTGGTAAAACGCAAATCAATGTTCAGATCTTGACACCATTATAGGGCTCTGAAGAGGGCTCTTCAGGCCAGGTGTACTGTGTGTGTGTGTGTGTGTGTGTGCGTGTGTGTGCGTGTGTGCGTGCGTGCGTATGCGCTTCTGTCCCTTATGGCTCCACCCTACATCTCGGCAATTTGCTCCTTTTATCGCCATCAGGGGAGCAAATGGTTTCTATAGCGACGGGCACCAGGAAGTTCTCAAAAAAATGTTTCGTTTTTGAAACCCCAGGGAGTGAGAGAGAGAGAGTGTGTGTAAGTGTGTCGGCACTGCAAGCCAATTATGTTTATGACCGTATTTCTTTCCTGAATGAATTTACTGGGATCATGATATTGGTGCATTTTTCATTTTCCTGTGGAAGGATTTGCAGATGGTGTGCTGTTGCTTTTAACAGTTGCGTTTTACACGTCTGATGTTCAGATTCCTTATTTATTCTTAATTTTTTTTTGCATCATTTATTGCCATCTTGTGCCCGTACACAAATTTGACTCGGTTTCAGACTGATAGACATGACATTGTTATTCTGCATGTGCCTGGCCAGAGGTGGTAGAGCCCAGAGACAGGATGTGTCATAAGATCTCGGCAGATGGACACACACAAACGTGTTGAAGCTCCCTCAGAGGCATCCATGTCCTCTCTCTGTCCGACTTTCTCTCTCATCTTTGTCTCACTCTTTTTTTTTTTTTTTTTTTTTGCTTTCTCATGCCTACAAGGAGTTAAAATGTGTCAGCTTAAATATCATGGGGGCGGGCTTGTATCCCAAAAGCCTTATCAAGGTCCTAGCTTGCATTCTGTTGTGAGGAAAACAAGGTATGATGGTGTGAGAGGAAGTGAAATACATTTTATAAACTAAGAAAAGCACTTGCTCTTCAACCCACAGTAGAGTAAAATGCAATTAACATAAAGTAAAATGAGATTCCACTCAGGTACATCGAAGTCATTTAATTTGCAGTGTTCCGAATTAGTTTCAGCCTAGAGTGTTATCTCAGGTACTGTGACTAGCATACAGGTGTCAAAGAATGCACTCAGTTGTGTATCATATGCCAAAACTGTCAGTGAGTCAAAACAGAATGAAAGACTGTCAGAGTTACCACAGCTAGACTTTGCTCATTCAAGAATGAAAACACAAAACATAAAATAACACAAAAGTGCTGCAATAATAATGATGATTTAGAAAAGTGAAAAATAATAATTTCCATAATTTGTTAGACAAAGACACAATTTTTATACACCGCTACAGTTGGTTTTAAATCTTTCAGCTTTAATTCAACTGGTTTTACAAAACTTGTGCATTTTCAGAGGTTTAAAATGAATCGACAAGCGGTTTTATAGCCAGGCGAGGCCTGTCAAGTTCTATAAGCAGGAGAGGTCTTTATGAAAGAAAGTACAGAAGATTTAGGTGCAAACCACTGGTTATACTCAAGAACAGGAAGTCAGGATTTGACTTGCAGAAAATATTTTTTAAAGCCTGCATAGTTTTGAAAGAAGAAACCAAGATTAGAGAGATGAAAGTAGGTAGAAGGAAAGGAACGGCTCATGATCCAAAACATGCCATATCACTGCCAGTGGTACATGGGCCAGTAGTGTTTACTGATGATGAGACTGTTGGTAGAAGTAGCAGGATGAGTTTTGAAGTGTTTAGCACTATACTCTCTGCTCAGATTCAGCAGAATCCTGCATAACTGATCAAACAGCACTTCAGTGACCATGTCAGTCACCTGATTTGAACCCGATATAGCATGTTCTTTAGTTATTAAATACAATACTGAATGTAGAAACAAGCTAAACGTGATGATGGCTGTAGTAAAGCCCTGGATGGGCATCTCAAGGGAGGAAACAAAGAATTTGGTGATGTCCATGGGCTCAGGTTCAGTTCAGCTTTACTTGTATAGCATCAAATCACAGCAGCAACCACCTCATCTCAGTTTACTTTAGTAGGTGTACAGTCGGTGGCATTTCCAAATCTTTTATTTTACTTTCCTTTGTCTCAAAATAATATAAACACAAAATAATAAAATAGACATTAACGTGTTTTGTATTCTACCAATCCATGTTTGGAGTAACAAGGTGGATGATCAAGTTCAGTTCTAAGGACTTAAGCAAGATTTCTAAGACTTTTTTTATACTATACTATGTTTTATATAGTCAGTAAAATGAGATGTAATACTTCAATGAAGAGCAACTTTTTCTTTTCATTCTATTATATTTTTCTTTTCTCTTTCTTTTGGCACAAATTGGGTTGGACCCTGTGGATATCTGTGTACTTTCTTTCGTGGGCGTGTGGTCTTGAGTGTTTGCTTGTCGATGTGTTTGGCTTTGGAGCAGTAACTTGTTGAATCGAAGCACATCATGCTGCCCACAAGTGTGTCTGTGTTTAAAACTTGAGAAAATGAGAAGTCCGCACAGATGTACACACACCAAGGGTGACTGCTTGTGCTACTTTGAATCCGCTTTGTCTTCTAAGAGATGGATTGTAGGCTGTCAGTCATGTGTGCAGGGTGGAATCCCCTGCCAAGACCTCCGCTGGCTCTGCTATTGGAAGATAGGACAGAAATGCGCTTGCTCGCATATGCACAAGCGCACACAAAATGCAGACACTCCGATACACTGCTCTGCATAATACCCTTTGCCAGCCTCCCCGTGTTGTGAAATGGCTTTGCTCCAGCCGTGGCCGTGTTTGTTAGCCGGTCTACTCAGACACGCACTCGCACAGTACTCAGCAGACGTTAAGCCAGGCTCCCTGCCTGCAATATAACCCTGCTTGATCCTCCATCACACACACAGACACACACACGCGCACACACACACACACACACTCTCTCTCTCACCCACTCTACCCTGCTGAGTGGCGGGCTGCAAGCTATCCACCTCTTGCCCACAAACGAGGAGAAGCCTTCTGTCAAAACCATCAAACCAAACCTGGCCTAAAGGTTCAATCCCCTCAAAAATCCCCTTTTGTTCAGCACCATGGCTCTGAGGTTCTGTGTGAAGCAATGAAGTGGGTTTTTTTTTCACAACTGCAGGATAGAGAACAGAGAAGAATTAGTCTGCCAATAAATTATTGGTTGTCAACTATAAAAAAAAATAACCCTAAAGGCTATTTAATTGTTTAGATTAAAGACAGAAGTGGTTAACAAGAGTTCCGACCTGTCAAGTTAAGCAGCAAAAACTCTATTAAGTTTACTTGGTTAATCCCCCCCACTGTGTTATCCTCACACCCTTGTCCCACATTCACCAGTTTTGTTCCCACACATTTATGTGTGGGAACAAAAGTAGCAATTGACAAGAATTTTTATTTATTTTTTTTAATTCAAATCATTCTGATTCTTACTCAGAGATGCCGTTTCTGTTGTTGTTGAGGTTTTTGTTGCCCCAGTTTCTGTAGATATCAACAAAGGTACTCTATCTTGAAACACCATCATTCTGATTTTCTTTCTTTTTTTTTAAGAAAAAAAAGAAAGAAAATCAATCAGGACTTGGGGTCGCTATAAGCGTCGTTGCTATTTATTTCTCCTTTTACATCCTCAACTTTTCTTTGTAGTTGCCAGAAAAACTACTTTTGGTAAACTTGGATTTTGTGTTTGTCCACATGTTTTAAATGTAATGCACATGTAAATTTAACCAGCTGGGGTAGGATGAAAAGTCTCAGAATCGCCAACATAGTCATGATCCATTGTCTTACAGTATGTAGTATATTATAGTCAATTTTTGCCAGTCTGTTTGATGGTTTTTGAGCTATTTCAGGCTGGATCAAGTGGTCAACTGAATGACCCATTGAAAAACATTGTTATCCCTGGTATGATGATGTTGCTATGTGTAAAAAGCATTTATAAATCAAATTTTATTGCAGAAGTACACAGCTTTCCACTCTACTGATCTGGTGAATTCCCCTAACACACACACACAAATGCACGCACATGCGTGCACACCTCAGTAAATGTCAGACACCCCAGGATTCAGCTTCAATGTCTCATAAAATCTCTGTCTTTGTACTTCAGGTAAGTATCCAGCTCCTCCTGGAAACAGCCAATATTTTTGACCATCCATCGTCTGTCTCTCTCCATGTGCAGTGTGTGATTAAGGCAATTACGCTGCCTCTTCAGAAAACCGCATCCCGGTGCTAAAAAGCTGTGAAAATAAAATGCATAGACCAATAACAAGTGAGAGAAATTTAGGCATAAATAGACACGGCTGAAAAGCTTTCTTTGGTTGAAGATGGCAAAAGTCAATGGTGTTCATCGAGCTTCCATGCTAACTGGAGCCACAGAGTGGACATTAGAGCATCAAGGACAGGCTTTCATTGCACTAAAACCATATAGTAGCTACTAGATACTTTCACCCGCTGGCTGGTCAATTTGTACCCCTGCAGTGTTCCTGAGGTAAAAAGCCAGCTTTATTTGTGCAGCAAGGAACAGCTTTTAAGAAGAGAAATATTTAGCTGCAGTCAGGTGGACTGACAGGACCTTACTGCAGGTGGCCAAAATGAACCGGACAAACTGAGGTTGGGCATAGATTAAAGAAAATAAAGACAGAAGCATAGCTGTTGTGCTTCTCTTGGCCTGCAATACGCAGTCCATCCACATTAGTTCTGATCACTGGCTGCCTCAAGGCTTTCTCTTTCTCTTCTTCCATCTTTCTCTCTCTCCCCTTCCCTCTCTTTGTTTACCACATAGAGGTTGATTTATGTCGGCTGCACTTGGCAGAGTTGGGTGGCGTGGGCGAGATACAGCAGCTGAAGGGGAGAGAGAGAGAGAGAGAGAGAGAGAAAAAGGGGAAGCAAAGGCCAAATCAGAGCGATGTATCAAGAGAGAGGAATGGAGAGATGAGCAGAAAGGAGGAAACACAATAGTGAGGATTGGATGAGAATATTAAGTGAGTGGGGAGAGATTACAGGAGGGAGGTTGGGTGAAGAGACAGAGAGAGGTGTTGCACTGGCCTCAGGTGTCTCTCTGATTTGTATCTTTTATGACGCTGCTTCATGTCAGAACACAAGGTCTCATGCTGCAGTCCCTCTGGCTCAGTCGCTCTGGTTGTGTATTTCCTTCTCATTCCTCTTATTATGGTTACTCGTACGTATTCATGTTGTCATCAACAGTCGTGCTCAGGATAGGTTTGGTTGGAGCACATGGTTTTACATTATATGAGCCCAGTGATGAAGTCTAAGTTGTTGATTTAATGTTCTTTATATGATTCTTGGAATCTACAGCACTTTGTTGTTTCTAAATGTACGAAAAACAAATTTGACTTGACTTCAGATGTTACACTTCCTTCTGTGTCTCATTCCCACCCATCCCAGACCAACACCTTGTAATGATCCTGGATACAGAATCGTTTTGAGGTTTCCTACTTTGTCAGGCACCAAGATGTTGGCGGAAATGGAACCTTTTGTCGATCGGGCTTGTTCTGGTACTTGTACGCTTAAATTTGGGGAGTTTGGAGGCCGAGTCAAAACCTTTGTCTTGCCTCTTGTCATTCCTGCACAGTTTTTGTGGTGTTTTAAGGTGCAGTGTCCCTTGTGGTCTGGCAATATTAAGATGGATGGCGTGTTTGAAAGTAACTTCTAAAGTACATGAATTCCAAAGCCTAAGACTTAAAAAGCCCAACAGAAGATTCCTTTGTATCAAGAATGTTCACTAATTTCTGTTTATATTTTCTGCACTGCTTATAGTTGCTTATAATAATGCTCTTTAAAGACCTTTTGCTGCACTCTTTTTGCACATTGTCGACTCTCATAGATTACTGAATTATGATATAGCTTTTTTCTCCCAAGTATTTTCATGATAAATTTCAAACTTGACCAGCCAGAAGTACAAAGTTGTACTGGCAAGTGTACCAAATTTCATCCTCTTGAGTGCTTTCCAGTGAATTAATTAATGCAAAAATGTTAACTGTGGTGGCAGTAGAGTCATAATGATTCAGCATCTGGAGACCGCACATGCTTGCTTGTGCATTCAAGGGCAATACATGCATATTTTAATGTATATTCTGACTTGGTTTTAGTGTTTGCTGAAAAGAATACCTCATTGATGGCAAACTTGTCTTTTCTTTGTCTTCCCTCCTGTAGCTGGTCAGCTAAGCCAGTCAGCTTATTTCTCCCTCCAGCTGCCCTACACTGTACTGGGGCTCGGACGCAGCGCCAACTTCCTGGATCACCTTTTCGTCGGCATCCCGCGGCAGCCTGGAGAGACGGTGAGGAAATTTTACCGAGATAACTGCCAGTACTTCTGCTGCAGGGTTCATGGTCTCACAGAATGTCTGAGGAAGATTCCTTTACAGAGCTTATGTCACAGCAAATAGCAAAAGGAAGGAAAGTTGTACAAAAAAAATGAGCCTTTTACAACCCCAGGTGCAAAGTGATTTAAAATACAACACTTGTAGTCAAATGCCAGATTAAGTCATTTCTGAGCAGCTTAACGTGTCCTGAATTTAACAGTGTACGGCATGCCTGACTAAGACATTGAATGTCTCTGTAATGAGCCTCGGGATCGTGGTTTTAAAAACAAGAAAATCTTCCAAGAAAATATCAAATGATGGATGAATTAATGGAGGGAGCAACTGAAGCACTTTTTGTAAGTCATAAGCGGAGAGCAAAAAAGTTGTTTTTCTCCAACTGCTCCAGCATTTTTCATGATGGGCTTGATGTAGCACATTTCTTCCAGGGATTGTGAGATTAGTTTGAAAGGTGTTTCGTGAAGGTTCAGTAGAGGGATTTCCCTCCACATACTTTCTTATCAAATTAGAAAGTGAGGTAAACAGAGACTACAGTATCTCCCTAATCTTGCAAAGGCATTTAATGCTTGGTTGAGATTTTTCCTTAATTAAAGCAGTAGTTTATGCAAGGAACTATTTTATACCTTGTGTTTATGTCATTTGGCAAACAACTGTTTGCTTGCTGTTGACGTTAGTTCATAAATATAGAAAGGGAGACGTTAGTCTGTACATTTTATAGCTTTTATGCTTGAAATATAAAAATAAAATATAAAAATGAATTATCATGCATCTTAGCTTTAAAAAAAAACAACCTATGACATCTTCACAATCTCACAGTTACTACTTTTTTTCTCTCCAAGTTTTACTGGAAGTCTTTGGTTTGATTTATGTATAATTCACCTAAACACAGGCCAGCAGTTTTATTTTTGTAGGGATTTTCACATTTTATTTACCTCTGCTTCTCCTGCTTAATGAGGACAATATTTTCTCCGGTGTCATAAACAATGATTTGACTTGAAAAAGCATATTTTGCCACCCACATCTCACTAGAGGCGTGATTGCGCAGTAGAATCTAGGTGAAAGAAAATCAGATTTCCCTGCCCATTTAATGACTAAAAAATAAATAAAGGTTGAGAGAATTATGTGACACAGATTGATGCTTTACGGAAGCTAGATTACACAGCTCCTTTTTAATGTATGGGATGATTGATGACATCAACAGAGGAATTAATAAAGGTGTAGCGAGCTTCCCACTGAAATAGAAATGCTAATGGCTTCCTTTTTTACTACTTCTACACATCTTTGCTGAGCAACCAGCTAAATGACTGTTTATGAATGACTCTGAATCAACCACATATGTGATTCCTGTCATACGGCAACAGATCAGTATAGTAATAATAAATAATTGGTTTTATTTTGTGGTTTTTATCTATTCTTTGTCTATATTTCTACTCTTCACTACCTCTAATCTCATCTCTCTTCAGTTCAGCTCTCTCCGCCTTCGTCTCCGTCTCTCTTTTTCTCTCTGTAACGTAGCACTGTCACTCTGAATATTAGGCACGACAGGGCCCCTTTTCCCTCCTGTGTGGTACCAAGGTCTTCGTTGAGCAGCTGATTAGAATTGCAGATGGCTCAGTCCGCTAGTCAGACAGCGTAGGGCACCGGGAACACTCATCACAAACAAACTGCGTTATTGTCCTCTTTCCACACCCTCCTTTTTCCCATGCAAAGGAATGCAATCCTTTTTCCCTCATTTTTCCTCCTCTCCTGTCCCTTTTACAGTGTGAATTAATTAATGCCTAAAGATGTGCGCTATTATGCAGAGTAGTTTTTTCTTTGGTGCCCAGAGGGACTGGGGAGTGGAGTACCTCCATCGAATCTACCTGTAATGAGAAAAGAGGCGAAGGTTTAGAAATCTGATCGTTACGCCACCCTGCACAGTCGGCTTATTTAGCTCTTTCTGTTTGCCAGCTCTCTTGATCTGCTTGTCTCTCATTTTTGTTTTGTTTCAATCTTTATTTCTGTCCTGTTTTCTTCCTGTCTCCCCTGCTGTGCCCTTTACACTTTCTCCAGCACAAAGAGAGTTTCTGCCCGCTGTTTCGCAGAAGGCGATGTTTTGTAGAATCTTAGTGGATATCTTCTTCCCTCTGTCCAATCAGTCCTCTCATTTATTCACCCCTCCTCGTCTTTCTCTGTGAGTCTCAGTCCTCCTGTTCACTTATCTTCCACCCAGGGGATTCCCTTTGCTGTTCAAAGTGGTTTACTTCACTAATCAGTCCCCTACTTGTCACTCTCACTCTCTCTCTGTCTTCCTCATCCTCTAACTCTGTATCTGTCTCTCTCACTCTCCATAGTGTGCCAGTTTTCCTGGCTTTGAACCAGAGTATCTCTCGTTCTCTCTGAAGACTTAGGAACACTTTTCTCTTCCAAACAGCCAGATCGGATCTGCTCCCAGGCAGCGGTAGTGGAGGCTGACTCGTCTCCAGCTCTGCTCCCCCGCCAGTTGCCGCACCAACGGCAGTGCTTTCCAAGAGCTAAGCGACAATGGCTGGCGGCTAGAATGTGCTTGTTATGTAAAAAGCAATGCCGTTGCTGTACGCTTATTCAAAATAGCTGCAAGATGTAGTTCCTTCCAATTGATGAAGAAAGGAGAGTCACAATTAAAGAGCAGTGGCACTTACAGATTCTGCCAAACGTAGAACTGGAATTCTTTCCTCTGAACTGCGAGTATAGTTACAGCCTTTAAATCATTAATATATTGCCCCCTTCTCCTATTTATACCACTGCGCTCTTAACCCATTATGAGCCAGAGAACAACCCCAGTTGCCTGAGCAGGCTCTTAAAGCAGAATAATATGGATAAGAACGCTAGCAGACACAGACGACTACACTGGGCTTTTCCAGAAACCTAAGCCCTGTTTTATAAAGATGCTAAATACGGCCTGTGTCAGTCTCATGTCAGATGTCACCACTAGCTGCTGAGCCCTAAGGCAGCAAACAACTAAAAATGAAAATGAAACTTATGCAGAGTCAAGCTGCTGTCAAATAGTTCTCCAAGCAAATGTTTGTAAACTCTGCAGTTATGTTAAGTCTGTCTTAACGGTCTCAGCACTTTAGATATTCCCCAATATAAAAGAAGTACTTTTTTTCCTCTTGCAAAGTAGCCTCATTTATTCACTTTGCAAGGCATAATTAACTCGTGTGGTAAACAGGTTGTCCCTTCTCGTGCCAAAGTATTCATGTGCAAGACACTGAACTTGTTCTGGCAAGGACACAGTGGAAAGTGGTTTGCAGAAAGTTAAAAGGCACTCTGTAATTGCAGATCTTTTAGAGAAGCGATTTCCTCGTTCAAATCCAAGTCATAGCCTGATGTTTCTAGGCTAAAACCAGGCTTTCTTTCTCCTACTCTTTGAGCTAACAAAGTAAAAATGATTGCAGTATTTAGTAATTAGGGATGTTTGTGGTGTGATGAGGTTTTGCCACCTTTTTAGTATACAATCAAATATACAATATGGTTTCTTGCTGTAAAAGCAAAATCATTTTTTCTTTGTAAATTTGTTGGGGTTTTTTTCTTGTACATATGTCTCATTATCTTTGTCTTAATTAAAAAAAGAAATCTAATCTGCTTTCATGCATAACTATGAGGTTCAATATATTCATCATACTGTTTTAACTTTTGCTTATTTTCATGATACCTGCATGTAACGGCCCTGCTTAACCTTTCAGGCTTTCATTTTTGCATTTAAATTTTGAATCGGGCAATGTGGCTAAATGCTTTAAAATCATAGTAAAGTGTAAGTTATCTGCTCCAGTCTACAAATGTAGGCAGAAAAAAAGCTAAAAAAAAAAAAAAAGAATTGGACAGTATGTCCCATTTGTCCTCATTATCGCCACTGTGGTGTCCTTTTGTAAGACCTGTACCCCTACCTGTACAGGGAAGCTGTTCAGTGACCAGCAGGTCAGATTGTGGTTGCACTGAGCAGCTTCTACACAAGAAAAGTACTTTAGTATATTCACAGTGTTCCTGCAAACAAGAGCTTTTGACACTAAAACATCTCAAACTAAAATAAGCTTTAAGATGAGCCTGAGGGATCTGTCTGTCAAACACTGTCTCTCCCTCGCCTACACAGAAATGAGTCGAGATCTAATCAGGAAATATAAAGAAAAACTCTTATTTGGGTAAACTATGAGTGTATCATAATTTAAAAGCAGTATCCCTGCCACTGTGGACACTCAGTGTTAATATAATCACTGTTGATATAATACCAAACAAAGAAACCAGTAAACATGAGCATTCAAGTTGTAAATGAAACACAAATTTGCTAAATTGAAATACTAATATTCAAAAACACTACTTATCTTACTTAATAGTAATTCTGAATCTCTAACTTGTAAATTTTCAAGCTGCAGTCTTTAGATGTGATGTAGTGAGTCATTACTGGACTGGAGATTTTTGTCAAAATAATTGACTTCAGTTAGAATTTTGCATGTTCTTTTAATGTGTGTTCTAACTTTCAACTCCCATAAATTCAGTCTTCAAAGCAGACCTTTCTGCTGCTGCGATGTGATGCGTTACATGATGAAAAGACCATGTGAATTTCATCAAGACGGAGACTGACTTCTGCAGATGGCTGCGCTCGCACACAAACTGCCACAGAAATCCTTTATCATACATGCAAATACACCCGGCCATATGTACCACACTCACAATAAAGAAAAAAAAGGGTTTTATTCACCATAGCCTGGGTAATTTATTTCAAGTAGTAGGTTATCTATGTCTGAAACACACGGCTTAAAATAGCAAGTCCACAGTAGCTAAGAATGGGACCCATTACTCTGCCTCGAAGGGCTTAACATACATATTGTGTCGGTGTGTGCATATCTTAAAGCAGTCTGCTTGTATCGCATATATGGTTGCTATAATGTATTACTGTGAATAAAGATAATCAGTTAATGCGTTTTTCTTCTCTTTTCAGGAGATAAGGAACAAGGAGTGGACGGCTATCATTCCCAACTCTCAACTTATTGTCATGCCTTTCCCACATGATACACCCCGCAGGTACATAAACGCTTACACCTCTAGATATAATACAATATAGACGGGTCACAAATGGCTGCTTTCCTTGTTCACAGTCATATAATTTGCTCAGAGAACCTGTTAACATTTGTTACTATGGACACTATTCAACACTTTTAACCGCCTCGCCTGATGTCATTTGCTGGCATATTCGAGTTAATGTTACCCTCAGCTCGCTCCAGACAGCGTCTCTGTGGTATATCTTCACAAAACAATACCCAGAAGTGAGAAAACATGCTCACGCACACACGCTATTACCTCGCAGCATGCGTCCTCATGTTATCATGACGCTATTCACATGTAGCTGAAAACCCAGGAGGAGCTCCAGATGGCTAGTCATCGCAGACAAACAATGACACACATGCACTTTCCTCGATAGGCTCATAACACTTGCATGTTTGCCAAAGCACACATACCTACATATACACCACGAGTGAAATCAGACTAACTGACTGTTTATATGAAAACAGGCGCCTTGGTAGTCTTTTCACACAAAGTACAAGCTAACAGATTGCAAGACGTATCATGATGAAGATAAAGTTAATACATCAAAGTGGCTGGATTTCTGGAAATACATAAAAGTTCTTAGAAACTAGAGAGAGCGCAGTTTTTCATTCTGTTCAGCTGTATGACCAGAAAGTGAAAGAGTTGTTCGTTTATTTATTTTAACATAACACAGTCTCTGCTAATGTCCAGCATTTTGGTAATTGCATTGTTTTTCTGTCAGATAAAACTATGGCAAAACATAAAACAGCATATGGCAATCTTTCTTTGTCTTTGTCTCTCTTCCTCCCTCTCTCTCCCTCTTCTTAGTTGGAGCGCTAAATTGTACCTTACTCCCAGCAACAGCGTGTTGCTGACGGCCATCGCACTGATCGGCGTGTGTGTCTTCATCCTTGTTATTATTGGGATCCTTCATTGGCAAGAGAAGGTCAGAACACACACACACAGACACAGAGTAGCGTGTTGTAGTTAATGTTGGCCTCTTCCTGGTGATTTACTGCTTCAGAGTGTGAGTGTGTGCATGTGTGTGTGAGACCGAGAGAGAGAGAGAGCAGATTGGTCACAACCAGCAGCAGATGGGTCTCACTGTCCCTGTCCTGTAGTCCTCTCGCCTCCCACCAAGACACACATACACACTCTTTCTCTCGCTCTACCTCTCTCTCTCGCGTTCTCGGGGTCACAACCTGGAAGGACGTTCAGCTGTAATTGCCTTCTTCTGTCCTTTCAGCACGGCAGATCTGCTGTTCATTACCGCCATAAATGTGCTCTCCAGGGAGTCGATGCATGTTTTCATGTTTTTGGTTTTGTTTTTTTTCTTCACCTCCTCCGGTGAAGAAAAAAAACTGTTTTCTTTTTTTTTTTTTTTTAATGGAGACACACACACACATCACAGTCTCAGAAAAATGTATCCCATCATAGCAGGGTTGATGACACTCAGACACAAACACAAATTATCGCAAATGTTCTCTTTTTTTCTGGATTGTTTCCTTTTTCATCCACACACACACACACACACACACACACACACAGTCTGCTGGGCTGAGCAGTGCAGTAAGTTGCTGGCATCTTCTCCAAACCATCTGCCGTGAGACCATGTGCACTTAATGTGTTCCTGTGTGTGTGTTTGTGTGTGTGTGCGCACGCGTCTTCACTCAGGTTGACATGCAGCATGGTTACACACACAGAAGGGCTCTAATTGCCCTCTTTTTTAGAAACGTGGGTGTGTGTGCATCAGCTTCATCTGAGCTGATGCGAAATTCAAAAAGATAAAAATAAATAAATAAGCATGGCTGGTGCCCAAACTACGTACACAGGATACATCTAGCAGGCTCAGGTGGATGGGAGGAGTGATGAGTGTGTGGATGAAAGCTATGTTGCAAGAGCAGGAAATGGGGAATGCAATTAAGAAAACGGTTATTTCACTCTTAAAGGTTATTTACGATTCTGTTTATACACAAGCTACTTAAACGTGCTTGGGTGCAGCCCTTCAAAAAAAAAAAGCAGAAATGCTTAGCTCAACATGAACCGTACTGTACATACGTCAAATGCTGATTGGTTGAAAGTTGGACAGTATAGTAGTGACATTAGTTTTTGGAACAACAGGTTGGAGTTTGAATCCCAGTTAGCACACACACCCAGTAAAGCTAGATGTTAACCATGTCTACATCTGGTACCAATCGAACTCCTTCAGTTCACATGCTGACGTATCCTTGGACACGGTACTGAACTCCAAGTTGCCCCTGATGCATCCATCAGACTGTGTCAATGCCAGAAAGCACTTAGGCGTAGATAAAAGCATATGAATGTTTGTGTGGATGAGACTTGTAGTAAGAAACCGCTTTGAGTGCTCAACTGAGTAGAAAGGCTATATGAGTACCCGTCCATTTACCAAACATCAAAGATAAAAGAACAGCATGAAAAGCTCAGACAGTGGCTACGTTGGACACTTTTACACACATTTCACTTCAGTTCTGTTATGTTCAGTCCCAGTGTGTACT
Organism: Simochromis diagramma; assembly: GCF_900408965.1. Taxonomy (NCBI): domain Eukaryota; kingdom Metazoa; phylum Chordata; class Actinopteri; order Cichliformes; family Cichlidae; genus Simochromis; species Simochromis diagramma. Next base: position 5,480,592 of record NW_024387414.1, read on the forward strand.
GTTGTTGAGTAGCCCACAGATTCAACTCAGTTCTGTCTTGTTCTCACAGAAAGAAGGAAGAGGTTGTCAGTCATAAACCAACAATATATTTGGCCTTGAACACTGTGGTGTTCATAGGCTGACTAGTCACAGTAATCAAAAATGTCTCACTACCCCCCACTGTGCCCCTAATAAGAGTAATAGTTACTAGTTCTAGAAAGGTTTTTGGCCTTTTTGACTACTCGTTTCAGAGTTCTCATTTCCGCAGCATGCAGTTCAGTAACATTTTCTTAATGGTTTAATAATATGGTGGTATATCATATAGTACTTGCAAACTCATGATAGGCTTTGATTAGATAGATTAGAAGCAGCACAGGAATATATTATTCAAATGCACTGAAATATGTAACATCGCACTCATCATCATTTCAATTCAGAACAAAACACTGCACCACATTGGTGAGGCATCCAACATTCACAATGCATACAAAAACTCATTTGATTCAGATTACTAAGTGCATTATCAGGTTTCCACTGTGCATAATCCTGAGCTTCCACTGTGCATGCAGCAGAACTTCAGGTTCAGTGATTGAAGTTCTTATTGAAATGCTCCTTGGGAGTCACAGTTGAATTAAGCCGTGTTTGCACTTGACTAGTACTACCTGGGGAACTCTGTGCAGTTGGAATATTTGCAGAGGTAGTCTGTGATGTTTATCCCATGCAAATCTGCCAAGGCTGCAATTTGAAAAGTAGAAATTCCAATTATCTACCATGTTACACCAAATACAAAAGTGCTGTGAAAAAATTATCCTTTGCAGTTGTTTGTTTTCTTTTCACTTTTCTGTTGCCTCTGTCCCACCCAAGAATTATGAAGGTTGTGTTTAGAAACATTTTGGGTGCAAATTCAGGAGGCTAGAGTGTCTGTACAGCTTAGAGACAAATTCACAGAAAGGGCAACTTAAATCTATCTAAAGAGCAAAATCCCAAAGTATAATGAAATGGTTGACATGCAGGGCAGCATGCTTAAGGAACATTTCACCATCTTTCTTTAACATGTAGCAGGCTATTAGTAGTAAGTTAACATTAGGTCTGTAGCAAGCAGCCAGATGCCTTCTAATCAATATTTGCCATTATATGAGAGTAATATCAGTGGATTCCAATAAAACTCAGATCTACCCAGTTCAAATGTGCCACTCTAAACACAGACATGAGTGGGTAATTTTTAACTTGCACAAGATTTTTAATATGACTTATCTTTGTTTAGCTACACTTTTACAGTTGTCATTTATACCATTGAAAACATGGATTTGTTTTTTTACTTCTAGAAAGGTGAAATAACACTTTTCACTTTGCAACATTTATTTTTACATACATCTGCACATAACAGTTTCCTACCATAAATCAAACTGCAGCTGTCTCTAATTTAACTGGTGAACAGTGTTTTAAACCCACAGCGTTCTTCTGTCCCTAAAGCTAAACAGCATTGACTCTATCTGAGGACGATCTCCAGTGTCTTGTCGGTATATACCCTTCAGGTTGTTCAGGTTGACACAATTTAAAGATAAATTTGTTTTGAATTGGACTATATGTCTGGCCTTGATAACTTGAAGACACACAGCTGAACTGACTGGCTAATGTGGTGTAACCTCCTTCACCACCCAGAGAATTAACACTGAAGGTAAATCACATATAAAAGCTGCTAACATTCTTTCTTATATCTCATCTTCTCCCATCTCCTTTATGCGGGGCATCCGCTAAGGTCAAGGCGAGATGGCTGATTGACATTTGGCATTTCTGTGTGTTTGCACCGCCGCCTCTGGTATTTGCTCTTCTAATAACAAAGTCAGGCAGAGTGCAGAAGCATGAGGGCAAAGACACGTTGCCCAGCCTAACCAGCTAACAGGGCTTTTACACAAATTCTGTGAACTTCTGTTCAATGCAATATTAGCTAGGGATATGAAGAAGTCCATATGACTATATTCCAGAAAGTAGAAGAAACAAGTATTTAAAGGCACCTGTTAAACCATTTTGAACCCCATATTTTTATTCTTGGACTTTGTTAGAGTAGATCTGCATGATTCACAGCTCGTGTGGCTCAAATATGGGAGGTATGTCTTATCTTACATATATGGTATCTCACTATGGTTCAGCCTATTGGTTTGTCTGAAATAGCTGTCCTCTTCCTTTAAAGCCAATTTTATTGCAATTGGCTGCCCGTAGCAAGCAGAAGATTTTCTGACCAGATTGGTAAGTCTTTTGTGCACAAAGCCAGAGAGCTATGTGTTTGAGATTACCATATTAGTGATATCCTATCTCACACACAGAGCTAAGAGTAGAGCAACTGCCTGAAACAGAGCTTTTTGAGTGTTCGTCTCCCAGGGATTAGGTTCACATACACTGACCTCATTATTTGAAACTTCGGCCATGTTTAATGCAAGAATCAACCTTTGCAACAGTATATAAATGACACAAGTTGAGGAAAGGTCCCCTTTAAACAAATTGTGGGAAAGAAAAAACCAATGAAGCAGAATTTAATCAATCTCATCATCATGCAGGCCAGACTTAATTAGCTGACATTAAAGCCCTGTGAGACTTCAGTATGCATCACTGTAGTTTTCCACCTGGTTTGGGACACAGACCAGCCCACTGTGTCAGAAAACCCTTTAGATGGACACAAATCAATGCTCTGCTGCTTAATGATGATTCAAGCCTCAGGATGACTATTGGTAGTATCCCCAGGACAGTCAATTAAACCAGGCCTGGACAGCAGCACAGCCCAGTGGATTGGTTATCCAAAGGAAAGAACATCAAATCAATCTGCTCCCTAAAAACATGTTGCTTTTTTTTAAAAAGAGTAAAAAAAAGAACACAGCATCAATCAATATGAGATGCTGCTGTCTTTGAAGATAGATGAAGGCTTTATTACAAACCAAAACTGACAGGATTAAAAAAAAGATTGAATAAATGTGTTTCTGCTCGTCTTTTGGATGAAGCAAATTAGTCAACATCAGGGACGCATTGGCTTACCCACAAAAGAGGACATGCGTCTCAAAAAATCTTTCTAATGTAGTGACTGGGTTTAGTCATTTTGTTATGCTAAAACATGAACGGCTCTGCCGTAACATTTAAGCAACGTTTAAATGTTTGGAAAGGGGAAAAAAAGATCTGATAGTATTTTAACTTGTTGCCTGTTCACCCACAGAACAAAGTCATTGACTGACTACACAATCAGCAGTCCACATAACATAGAATTGTTGTTATTCATTTGTCTTCAACTGTGCCAAATCACAAACTTTAAAGATGTACATTTCACCCCTTTAATCCTGTGCCTCATCACGTCTTGATTATAAAAACAGACCAAAACCTTTACTCTTAGAGTGATAAATGAGGTAATAATATGGACACTACCAGAGTAGCTTTGTATGATTCAAAATAATCCTTCTGTATTTTACAGTGGTGTTTCCCTCCTTCCTGGTTTCCTATTTTTTATATGTTTGTTACACTTAAATGTTTCAGATCATCAAACAAATTCAAATATTAGATAAAGATAACACAAGTAATCAGTTCCTAAATTGAGCTGTTTAATATTAAGTGGAAAAAAATCCAAACCTATATGGTAATGTGTGAAAAAGTGATTTCCCCCTTAAACCTAATAACTGGTTGGGCCACCCTTAGCAGCAGCAACTGCAATCAAGCGTTTTCAATAACTGACAACGAGTCTTTACAGCACTGTGGAGGAGTTTTATCCCATTCATCTTTGCAAAATTGTTTTTCAACCACATTGAAAGGTTTTCAAGCATGAACTGCCTTTTTAAAGTCATGCCACAGCATCTCAATCGGATTCAGGTTAGTTCTTTGACTAGGCCACTCCAAATCCTTCTTTTTTTTCTTTTTTTTTTTGTTAAACCATTCAGAGGTGGACTTGCTGGTGTCTTTTGGATCATTGTCCTGCTGCAGAACCCAAGTGCGCGTCAGCTTAAGCTCACATTGTCCTTCAGGATATTTTGGTAGACAGCAGAATTCAGGGTTCCATTTACCACAGCAAGTCTTTCTGATCCTGAGGCAGCACAACAGCCCCAGACAATCACACTACTACCACCATATTTTACAGATGGGATGATGTTCCCTTTCTAAAAATGCTGCGTTACTTTTACACCAGATGTAATGGGACAAACTTTGTCAGTCAGATTCTACTTAAGTGATTTCTTGATTGAGAACAGGTGTGGCGGTAATTAGACTTGGGTGTGGCTAGAGAAATTGAACTCTAGCCACATTGAGCTTTCCAAAGATGTGATAACAAACAATCACTTTTTCACACAGGGCCATGTAGGTTTGGATTTTTTCCCCCTTGATAATAAATAATTTAGAAACTGCATTTTGTTTTTACTTGCGTTATCTTTGTCTAATATTTAATTTTTTGATGATCTGAAACATTCAGTGTGACAAAAGTACAAAAAATAGGAAATCAGGGAGGGGGCAAACACTTTTTTACACCACTGTATATCTTGTTGGTTCTACCCATTAGTTTACCATCTCTGACACCAGCTGTTTTGGCTCCTCTTCCTTAAGGCCACCCTTCTTTTAATACAATTTTCTTCAGTTTGAATGATGTCACTGACATCATACAGACAAAAATAGAAAAGAATTCCTGAAACTGGGTGATTAGATCCGTCTGTCACCTCAGCTGTTGACTCACAGGGTTTACTTGTTACAAGCACTGACCTCATTATTTAAAACTTTGACCTTGTCCCCTTCAGATTCAACTAAAAAGCATAGAGTAGGTATAATTAGGTCCACTTGGGCCAACACGACATTTAAAGAACTGGATCATGGATTTATGACACGTTTACAAGTGTGGCTTAAAGCAGATAAGACATATGTAAGCTGTTTGTCGCAGCAGTTATTTCTCTTGGTAATCAACAGACCCCGTACTGTTTCCAGAGATGTAAGGGAAATCCTCATTCTGTGCATAAATACATAGTTGAGCCAAAGCTTACACGAGGCTTCAGCAGTGTGAGGTTGTCCAAATCGATGAGGATCTTCTGCATATTTTTAGCACAAAATTTCCTCCCTTTGTGCGACTGTCCCTTCACTGCAGCTCAGCTAGGAAATGCCCGCAGAAATGAAAATCTTGTACTTAAAAAATACCCACTTGATCAGGTTTTTTATTCCTGATTACTTACACTGGCTTTGTGTTGGGAGAAACATGGCCAGTAGGAATGGCAGGAATGATTACACCAACAATTACACCGATATAAAAACCCTAAACAAAAGAATACTTTGATTCCAAATGGCTCCCAAAGTGACATAAATGGTTCATTTATAGATTTGACTGTTCTGTACAGAGACTAGTTTTACATAAGGAGGGTTGAGGACTGATGTTGGGAATTAGTCTGCAAATTTTAAACAAGGAGATTAGGGTTGTGTCCTGAGTATAGCTTTTTTTACTTCAATATAATTTTATTTGTAGGTTCTTGGTTTGATTATAGGGACCAAAAATGTATGTTTAGGTGACTGAACAAATCACGGATTTTGTTCAAATAAACCCCGGAATATCAGACACTTGTTACTGTTACGGCCTTGATCAATAGAATAATGGATTCTAACTCATCCGTGGCCATTTTCACATGTGAATAATCATTTTACAGTAGTTTCACACACATTTGCACTACTGGAAATACTCTGTGTGGTTTTAGTCACCGAAGCTGTCTGGGTAGAGCTTGCAGAAGACCACGCTGTCTGACATCATACAGACTTTTTAATGAGGGAGCTAAATGTTTTAAAGACCAGCTAATGTCCAATCTGACTGTCTCACATCTGCGTTCACACCTGCACGTCTTCCAGGTGATGTCTCAAAAATTGAAAAGCTGTTATCTATGTGTGAAAACGGCTTAAACGGCAGGGTCGACCCCAGATCCTTTCTGTTAAGCTCAGACATTTTGCATGTCATTTTTCACACGGCTGCAAGAGCTCACTCTGCATAATGGTTGTTTTAACCTGCAACGTCCACCTGGTGAGGAAAGCATCAACTTGGTGTATTCTGGAAGGTGCAGCTTATAAATAATTTAGTTAATACCCTCACAGTCCTTTTTAAGAAAGATAGAATTGCATGTATTACAAGTACGCAGGAACTACTTCTTCATTAAATTTAGCATTTGAGAAGAAATCGCGGTCTTTTCCGGTTGTTGGTAGTGAACAGTCATTAAGTTGGGATAAAGTGGTTCTGACACACTTACAAATTCAACAGTAAGGGTGGAAAAAGTGTCTTTAGTTTTATTTTGGCGAAAAACGTTTTACACTTTCCTTTGAAGTCTACAGGGGGTTGAGTTTGACACCTGAAAGAGAGATGTAGGGTGGAGTATCACTTCAGCTGTGACTTTTGATACCACAGCTGCAAATGTTCACACATCCCCATGGCCGCCTCCTTCTTGTCTTCAAAAAGAACTGTACATTATCCCTACTCCTGCACTGCGGGGATGAACACAGTCTGGACATGTTGAAATTACAAAATTGCTTTCATGGGCTCTCACATCATAACATGTTCTTGTTCTGTTTGAGACGATGTTAGGTGCCGTTTCAAAGAAGTAAACAGAAAACATGAGAAATTGCTGCTGTTGGCTGAAATTTTGTTGTTGTTTTTTTCATCAGCACACCAGGAGTATTAGAGTAGAAGCAGGTGACTTGAGCGGGGCCCTCAGGGAGGAGGTGTTGTTGGGAGAGGGTGGTGGACTTTGCTGCTGCACGTCTGTCAGCTTGTTCACAGCTTAGTTCGTACACCACTGCCTGCAGCCATCACACCTGCCTGTCTGTCCCACTGCCCAGATGATGATAATAGACTGTTGGCTATGAATGCACACATACTATCCTTAAAAGCCTTTTCACATTGACGGGAGGACAGAAACTCTGTGTGTTTGTGTGATGTTTGAATTTGATTAATCATTGGAGCAAACATTACATTTTTACCTGTTGTGATGTAATTGAATATTAACCTCCTCACCAAAAGTCTAATTTGTGCATCACTTATTAACAGATTTGAACATTAGACCACAAACCTCCAAAAGTTGATTCTGTTCATCTGGAGGTAACGTTTTCAATGGGAAAACCACTGAAAACGTTACCTCCAGATGAACAGAATCAACTTTTGGAGATTTACTTACTGGGGTGATTGAGCATGCATCAAGACATTAGACTGCAAAGTTAACCAGAATGTTTTAGTTTGATCATTTTCTCCTAACACATTTTTAACTAATCAACTGGTAAATGTAAATAAAGTACAAATTTTCCAGTTAAGCAATGTGTCCAAGAATAAATGGTAGTAGGTTCGTCCTATTCAGCACTGCTTTCAGATCTGAGTGCGTTCAGTTTGGCTTGGTTCAGGTTCTCTGACCGATGCACTGCAGATTGCAAATCAAGATTTTAGCTGTTTCTGGTTTAGAAGTAATACAGTGTCCTCACATTCAACAAGCACACAGATGCACAGAGCTTTTGGCTTTTAAGAAAATGTACTTCCGTTTTAGTCACACATTAGTCATCTCACTGCCATCAGTTTTAGTTTGGCTAACGAACAGCATGCTCAGGCTGCAGCTGTCAAGCTTTGATATGTACAGCTTCTGTGATTGCACATGTTGTTCGTGTTTATTGTGAGGTTAGGGGAACAGGCACTGTTTACCTGTTTGTAGTGGAGTATTCAGTGGTTCCCACATACTGTGCCCGTGTAACTTGGCTTTGCAGAAATAATAGCAGGTGATGTCTAAATTATTTTCCACAGCAAATCCAGTAGTTCTTCAGAAAACTCTGTGTTCCTGTTGTTCTGTTTTTCCTTGGTTATTAGAGATGTTATAAAGTACAGTTTAAGGCAGGGGTCTTATATTTATTTGGCTCATGGGCCACCCTCCTTTAGCCAAATCAGTAAAAACACTGCATAGTAACCTGTACTTAAAAAAAGCCTCCAGAAATATCTGTTTCTCTGGAAAGGTTGAAGCACAGTACTATGCAAAAGTCTTGAGCTACCCTCCACTTTTATTCTTCGCAAGCTTTCTTGTAATTTCTTCAAATGTCAACTAAAGGTCCAATTCAGCTCTCAGGTGTCAGGTATTTCGTCAATTTCTTTCCTATTTCTTAAGGACATGACTTTCAGGTACTGTTCATTTGCTATAGATGGTTTTCTTAAGCCTGCCACTTCTGTCCTTCACTTGTCCAGTTTCTTCAGATGTTTTAAGGACCCCCTGCACACCATTCTGAGGTATACCGAGGTTTTCAATATTAGCTCAGTGGGAAAAATCATGTGGTTGCAAAACTACTATTATATGTCTGTCAAACTGTTATTTTTGTCACTTCTATTAACATTTGCAACAAATTGTGTGACTGCTGGTAACAAAATACCTAAAAACACAATCTTAACTGAGTTGTCTTTTGTGTGTGGACACAACACAGGTTTGTAAGTTGGTGCCAAAATGATTTGTAGATCAGTGTTGAAGTGTCTTAACAAAAAAAAAAAAAAAGGAAAATTCCTCTGAAAATGGTCAGGTACAGGGACTGGACTCAAAATGATTGAAAAAGCAGCCAGTTGCCAAAAAAAAAAAAACTCTTAAGAAGTCCTAGAGAAATATTGCTCAAAACCATTTTAAAAATTACTGAAAGGTCTGGCTCTCTGGAAGCACTCAGTGCTCACTGGTGGAGTTATTTATTTACTTGATTATTATTAATCCTTTCTTTATTCAGGTAAAAATCTCATTGAGATTAAAAATCTTGTTTCTAAGAAAGATGTTGAGGAACATAGTGAGTAAAAATCGCCAAAGCTCTGCTAACAACAGTTCCAAACCTCCACTGGTATTAACATTGGCACAAAACCTGCAGTGATTTCCCTTGCTAAGCAGCTCCTGTGTTATGTGTAGGTGGAAGCACTTACATAGTGTACAGTAGTATAAATCATATGACATTATGCGAACTCTGTTAGAGCATACAAATCCAAACATTTGATCCAAGAGCAAACAGGGGTTTAAAATAAAAGAGAGACGGAGTAATACAAAACAAAACCCTGAAAGCTGTAAGTAACACAGTTACGAAGTTGTTAAACTACAACTCTCACTCATTTGCCTGCATGATATTAGTAAACTCAATCCATCCTTTACAGCTTTCATCAGATCTGTCCCTCTGAAGTCTTAAATCAATAAAATCCTGCGTCACGTTAGAACTGTCAACTAACATCGGTGTTTTCTCACTCAACCATGTGATGAGTGTTTTTAACTTTCAAATAGCATTATTCTAAATGCCTTTAAGTTCTGATGGCACATTCCCCAAGATTTGAAATAATCAAGCCGATTTTCTTTCTTTCTTTTTTAAATTTTCCCTACCATCTCTGATTGTTAGCCAGTAATTGAAAACCCCACGGGCATTCCCAAAATACACGGTAGTGATTTGCCTTTCTGGTCCCTCTTCCCCTCCAGCACAAGCTCTGTCCCTCCTTAGAAATTAATTTTTGTACATGACAGTGAAAAATCCATTTCAACAGATGATGGAGAACCTAAACTTTCTTTAGAGAAATAAGTGAAGGTCGTCATTGTTTGTTTTGTATACGCTACAAAATCTGATGATGTGTCCTCTTGTATTTATGACTCCAGTGCAAGATAAATGACTGTTTTCCTTTGACCTTAAAAACCTGGCTTTGTGTGTTTCTCTGTGTGTGCGTGTTGTGCAGAAAGCAGATGACCGAGAGAAGCGCCAGGAAGCCCACCGTTTCCATTTTGATGCCATGTGAAGAAACGAAGCTGCATCATGGGAGACCATCCTCTCCCATCCTCCCGCGCATGCCTCTCACCTGACCACCCTTTCCTCTTCACACGTTTTCACTCAGACTCATTTCAAGGACCAATAAATGGATTCTTGTATACCCCAAAACGTTTCTTTTTGATATTTTTCAGTCCTTGAGTCAGATGTTAAATATTTATGCTCCATTTCATTTATTCATTCCAGTTTTAGAAGTACAGGAGCGGCAACAAGGCCATAGAGACAGACAACGAAATCCTAATGGGGATCACTCTCAAGTTTAAAGCAGTGATTTCTTTGGACCGACTGTCGTTAGGAGTGTGATCGTCAGTGGTGTTATTAGTGTATTTGGATCCTTTTGAAATGCCCAACAAGTAGCTCCAATGATAAAAGCAGTTTCTTTTTGTTTGTTCACTGGAAAGGAAGCACCTTTAACATTGTATGTATATAAATGTGCATCGTTACTTCAAAGCCACACACGTGTTTCTGTCCATTGTCTTTGGGTTTTTTTCCTGTGAAATTAAACTGAACTGATTGTATTATATTGATTCAGCCTCACAGCTACAGGCAGCAATTGGTGAAAAGTGCACATAATGTGATATAATGATGCTGCAGAACATTTTTATGCTTCCGATCCCACTAAAAATAATGAATGGCCTTCATGTGTGCTGAGTGCAAGTTTGTCTCTTTTGAGTCTGTCCTAAAACGCTGCATCATGGGAGTGCCAAAATAAAGAGCCCGGAGTCTGTAAATGTCTAATTCTGCTGCATCAAAGTCCTGCAAATCATCCGACGCCTGGTTGTCCTGCTGAATAAAGTACAGTTCGCTAGTTTCATGTTTTAATTTCTGTAGAGCTGGGTGCTCCGGTGTGTTTTATTTATATTCCAAGAATGAGCTCATGGTTTTCCATGTGGTTTGCACTTTTTTTTAACAAATGATTAACTGTGGGTGTGTGTAATTTATTTGGCTTGAAAATGAATGTTCAACCTACTAAATGTGTTTGCTTACTAAAGTTGAGAATAAAGGTTTCTTCTGCTTAAATCACGTTTCTTTCCCTGTTCCACTCCCCTTAAAGCTGTTCATAAAATTATGACCCCAAAGTCATACTTGATCACTTTTAGGAATTTCCCACTGGAGCTCCTTTCCAAGAACATTTTTTTTTGTTTATTTTCTTGCTGAGAAGCTAGTGGCAAATTTCCACTCAAAATAATCCTCTTTTTATGCTCTCATTATCTGAATTTGTTGCACGGTTAAATTAAACAGCCTTTAATTTTACATGAGACCCCTGAAGGTCCCTTGGAGCACCCCTCTGGGCCTGCACCCCTCTACAGGGCCGCCCTACTAAATAATGCATGAAGAGGGTAAACCTCCCCTGCATGGAAAATGAGAGTAACAATGTAGCCTTCAAGCAGATTGCAACTGATTAAAAACACTACAGTATTGATAGACAATTGCCAGCCGTCGGTGTGTGTGTGTGAGAGAGAGACAATGTTTGACGGAGAGATACAGTGAGGAAGACAAGGGGACTCAAAGCAGTAGGTGGTGCGCTGCACGCTGTGTTAGACTAGGCAGCAAATAAAGCGTTACAGACCGGAAATATGATATTTCCTTAAAAATAAAAGCATCCAGTGAAACAAGCAAAAGTTGAACGTGGGGAAAACGTGTCATTCCCTTTCTTAATGAGAGCAGTGTCCACATGTGCAATATTTAGCACATTAGTTATCCGTGACTGTATTATTCGGGATAGCTGAATCAGTGTTATCCCCATAGATAGATAAACAGATATTTTTTATGCTCTTTTCTCTTTAAAAATCGCAACAAGTTCGCGGGTGAAACTTTATTTTTGAAATACCTCACCGGAAAAGCTCCGTGTGCGTTGTCTGTAACTTGACCGTGTTTCTGACAAGCCTCTCATTGATGTAAGCAGCGCCCACGGCTTAAATGAGCCTCGTTCAGGAGCGTTTCTTAGTTCAGACACGGGCGGAGAGCTGGCAGAGACGGACTCTTCTTCTTCTCCACCTCCTGCTGTCCTCCTCCGTACTCTTCCCCAGTCTCCATCTCTCTGTCACTCTCCATCCATCATCCATCCGTCTGCGTCTTTTGGATACCTACCTTCCTCTCCTTACAGCGCGTCAGCCCAGCTGGATCAGTCCATCCTCCACATGTGTTCTCCACCGTGGTCCAACTGCAGGCTCCTTTTGCTGTAATGATGCCTGGCTGAAAGGCTCGCAGCGGGGTTTTTCTTGCAGCAAAGGGAACGCCGAAGAAGAGCTCGGTGGAGCGCGGCTCTGCGTAATGGATTTACTTTTGTCCAAGCAAAGTTGGATTTTGTGAAGAGCCTCGTGGACCCCTAAAATGGTCAGAAAAGGAGGGCGTTTTTAGAAAAGGTGCTTTTGGGTTAGGAATCACATCGTCAGAGGAAATGCACAGAGGTGAGTTGTACAGGAGCCCCTCGGTCATCCGAGGTGCGCGTCAAGGTCTGATTCCTTGGCCACGACACGGACGACAGCATATTTCAACCTTGGATATAATGTTTAACGTTTAATCCTCTCTTTTTAGCGCAGCTGACAGTTTAACTGCAGGTTGTGGGGTTTGATCCCATCAGAATGAAGGTGCCATGAAATTCAAATAGCCTATTAACCATGGATGCGCTTTAGAAGATTAAAATGCGCCTCGTTAATTTAATGTTTTTCGCTTAATCTGATGCAATTTACAGACAGTTTTCAACGTTTGTTTTTTTCCTGCTTTCTGTCACACCTATTTCCATTCTTCCTTTATTTGCATCTACTTGCCCTCTTGTGACAGATCTTGGTTCAAGCTTCTGCTGCTCAAACCACGCAGGTCCTCCAGGGTTTGGTTAGGTCTGATTGGCTTTAGTCGACCGGAGCACATTCGCTGCTAATTAGAAAGACTTAATAAATAAATAAAAGCGAACACCATTAATCATCTGGTATTTTGAGCATTTAATCGATCAAAATAGTTTTGTGCTTTTATTATATTGTAATGGTCCAATGGTGCAAGAAAAAAAGCAGAATCTGTGCGGCACTCAGTTTACAATCAGTAAACAATGGGAGCAGATTTATGATCATAGTGGACAGCAAAGGTCAGATACAATTTAAAAAAAAAAAAAAAAACGCACAGCAACGATACGAGCCGTCAGCGCGCATTGACTGCTTCCAATAAGGCGTAATAAAAACAACTCGTCACAAACAGTGTAGCCTAGCGTAAATCTGTCCAGAAAAGGAAACTTAAAGCTATTATATGTTTTAATATATGTTATCAATAACCTAAAAAAATATACTCTCATATTACTTTGTAATGCACGGGTTACAGCTAGGGGTGTCAATGGGTGCTACCATGGCCAGTTCCTTCTCTGCTGCGGAGGAAACGACGAAGTTTAAGAGCCAGTCACAGACGTCCCGCACACGCGCGTGCTGCCGCCGGAGCGACTCCCGCTGCAGCCACAGGATCGTGCGGTTGGCACAGGAGGCACGCGCCGGAGCACAAGGCTGCAACGCCGATTAAGTGCATCGAACCTGTCAAAGGGTCTGCATGTGTGGTTCAGTTCACTGCACCGCTGAGGTTTAGGCCATGAAAACGATTTAACAGCAAAGCGAACCACCGCTAACAAAGGTGAGGAGAGCGTCACTGCCAGAAAGTAGCTTGGCCGCAAGAGGTTTGCTCAATACACGGGGATGAAAAAACAAGTTCTGGGCATGTAACTCTATCCTGACCACGTCTTAATAATAAGTGACCAGAAGATACGTAGTGTTTTAAGTTCAGCTTTGCAAAGAAACCTTAAAGAAAAATATTTTTAAGTAGTAAAAACTACTGAACAGGCTAGAGTTCCTTGCACTTCAAAATAAAAGCTGCTTCAAGCATTACTGTCCATATTAAGTCACTAACCTGCTGTTTCTATGGAACTGCCTTTGCTGACTTTGAGGTGTGTTTGTAAATGCTCAGATTAATACATGAAAACCAATCCTGCTTGCGGCGAGTCTAATAGCCAGCATAGTCCGGTGTGTTCCAGCGCTGTTGATTTTCTGATGCTTTCAGCACCCTCTCTGGGTGAATGTACCTCACTATTTCACTACACAGGTTACAGTGTGAGTAAAACTGAAGCCTTTTTAGAGACTTTCATATCTTATCAACTGTTTGGCAACAGCCATGATGAACTGCAGGATATTTCTGCCTGGTGTGGCCATTAAACAAAGAATTCTGCATCTCCCCCTAATATAAAGACAGTTTAGTTTCTATGTCCCTTTGCTTTGTACTTGTAGCCACAAAGGAATTATCTAATTCCCAGGCACTTCTAACTCGTGCCCATAAGTTATTCATCTTGAAGCCACATTAAATCATTGGCAGGCAATAGTATCTCATGGGCCTGCAATGATATTTCTCCCACCCGTGTAACAGGGGGTGTCTCCGTAGGGTACAGCAGTGCTGCTGATTCTGTTTCAGTTCAGAAAGCTGCGGTGACCTCAGTTTGTGCCCAGCTTCTGCTTGGTTTGGACGCCAGAGTGAGAAGTGATGTAAAGATGAAGTGACATGACCTAGAATAGCAGGGTTGAAACCGGCGGTAACGTTTCCTCTTGTGCTTTAAAATGACCAGAGGTCAATGGGATGAGATGACCCAACCTACATTTTTAAAAGAGTGCTTTATTTCATAAGATGTTAGCCCATTAACTCATTTTTTTTTTACAAGTTGTGTCTATGTTCATAATCTCCACACTCCACCCGTTTTTATACACATTTGCAAGTTGTTCTCTTGATGTTGAAGTGACAAAGACTGAAATCCTGTTTAGCTGCTGATTTATTTATATTGTTTCAAAATATGTTACAACTACCAGAATAAATTATGCAACCTTTGCCATTTAAGTGAGTTTACATTTTTATAGACTTGAAACACATTTAGGTCACTGCAGCCCTCTGTCTTTACAGATAAAAGCACTCTTCTTACGAAGTCTGTGTTTTAAAACTTCTGACAAAAGGCCTTCGGAGTGTAGTGAGATTCCCACTGTGCACACTTTAGCTTTGTGGAGGGCAGCAGTGTTTCAGATATCTTCAGAATTTAGATTCTGGCTTATACAGTGAAAAAGCCTCAGTGTGAGCTTGCAGCATCTCTCTGTTATTTGGGTGGTCTGCTCTCCAAAATTGCCTGTGGTAGTTCGTACTCCCACCTACTTCACTGCAAGATAATGGAGACAGAGGTAATGAGATCCTGAAGCTGGGAGGGAGGGTTTTTGTATGTGTGCATTTCAAAATGAGTCTAAGCATCTAGGCTCACTGGTACGTTTGTGTTCATTGCTCATGTTAAATGTGGATTGTTCTTCATTAGATACCCGCTTCTATTCTTTCTCTCTCTCTTTCTGTCAGTCTTCCATCCGTCCTTCCTGGGTGCCATTATGCAATGTGCCACGCTCACACTTGCTCTCCTATTCGATGTGAGCGGGCCAACCTATTATGAACTCAGTGGGGATCAGGTCTACAGCGGCTTATCAGAGCAAGGCAGTGTCAGAAGCTGTAACATGCGTGCTCTCAGCGCAGATATCATTGTACTACAACATATTCCATTTATTGGCCGTGTCCATGCGCTGCCCAGATGCCTGTCTTCTCATCAACGCTGTGAGCCCAGAGGCCCGGTATCCATTTTTTTGTGCGAATGCTTTATCTTTCTGGTGCCCAGAGGCTGCAGATTAGTAGGTGGAGTTGGTAGATTCAAATTACCTTTAAATAACTCTACAAGTATCATTGCAAGTCTGTTCACACTGTATAGGTACATTTAAAGCTGTGACTAATTCAGGTATTCCCACCATTCATATCTATATATAATCTTAGCTGTATTATTTCTTCATGTACTGATGCCTTTATCTCACACTGAACTTTATCTCCATTAAGTGTTGTCATTAGCAACATATTTCTGAAGCCAAAATGCCTACTAGCACTGCACTTTAGTGTTGCAGATAAAACTATTATTGCTATTGATATTCTTCTGCTTCCACGTTTCGTGTTTCGCTAAGCATCAGTGGAATTCCTGAACAACTGAAACCATTTTGATAGTCATATGTGAAAATGTACTTATAGGACAAGGAAAACAATCTTTTAGATTAATATTTATTTGACATTTTATAGACCAACAATTTATCAGTTAACATGGAAATAATATGCAGTGTAATTAGAGAAAAGAATCACAGTAGCCCTTGTTTATTGTGCCGCGGAATGACAAGTACTGTCATAATAGTGTGTAGTAGAGTGTCACTATTGTGGCCAAACAGACTCATAATAAATGTAATACTGCTATTTATGGAAAATCTGATGAAACTAAATCTCCTGGTCCAATTAATTTTTGTACAGCTTTCTTAATTGTGTCTTTTTGCTTCTGTTTTCGGTAAATAAATGACACTGTAAATGGGGGTTGGAGAAAAAGTCTGTAACCATGACTGTATGAATCTTTAAAAACATGAACATGATATCAGTATTTCTTATTGAGACAATATGGCTATCATTAACACAGATATATCACAACACCCAGTCACTGAAAAGCAATGAATGAAATGGTGACCTCATGTCTAGTTCTCACTTTCCATCTTAGATTTGTGTTATTTCCAGGATGCCTGTGCACTATTTGTCCTTCCATGAATAATTTGTATTGATAATGGACTGTTTTTTTCCCTCATTCTTCCTCATTTCTCATTCTTGATATACCTTTATTGCATTAACTTTTCTCTCTCAGCTCTCCTCTTCCTTTTCCAGCCATACCTTTTTAAAAAAAAATTACTAATTCAATCACAGACGTACTTAAAAATTATATTGATCTATATTTCACTTTCATCAGACACAGGGGAAATCAATACCACAGCCGATCACATTCGGTGTCTGTTCAGTGGCTTTACTGCTGATGAACTCGAGGATATGAATACAGAATTTAAGTCACCTGTGACTAATGTGTAATATCTCTGTTTCACAGCGTGGGTACTCTTCTTTCTAATAGAAGAGGGTTTCGCTCTGGCACAGAGAACTAAAGGTAAGCTCAGGTGCTCCTATTTTCTCTTAATGTTGTTTCATCCATATCGAACCAGTGTGAAATGAGGAGGCATTATCTCTACTTTTATCACGGGACAAAAGGGGTTCTTTTCTTAATTCCATCAGGCCTCTCGTCCCTTTATATCCTCTGCCTGCTTGTTCCTTTTCTTGCACCAATCCTCCGTATACCCTCCTTGCCTTCCAATCATCCCCCCATTGATCCCTTGACTCAATACCCCATCTGTCTGTCGCTCTCTCTTTTCCCGCTGCCTTTCTGATTTCAGAATCCCCGAGCGATTATGGCGGCCAGAGGCCCAACCAGAACGACTGTGGCACGTGGATCCGCAACATCAACGGCGGGAGTTTCACCTCCCCAAACTACCCAAACCCCTATCCACCCAATAAGGAGTGTGTTTACATCCTGGAAGGTAAAGCCAGATCACTGATGTTTCATCTTCTGCTCCATAGCACCAGAACAGCTGACACAGTTTCCCGCCTTTCAGCGTGTTGCCTCCTTCAGTGAATGTCATTAGCCTGACTGGCATTGTTTTATATAACCTCGCTCCTATCTGATTTTCTGTTCTTTTGCTAGCGGGCAATCAGCCTGACATTTTTCCAAATGAGCCATCCGGAGTTTCTTTCAGCACACAGATACCCTTTGAGAATGATGGAGAGTGGCGTATTGTGGGTAGCGCCTGACTTCTGGTCTCATCAGAGCAGTGCTACAGTGTGCTCATCTTTATTGGCAAAAGATTCGGTTATTGAAGTAAAATATAAAAGAGATGAACATCTGCTACACAACTGAGCTCTAATGGCATATCACTGAATTGTAGGCATTCTTGTCAGCTTTAGTGTTCACCAGAAATATCACACCCATCAGTAATTTGGTTTCCTGCCGCACGGGAAACATAACGGAAAGCATCATTAGTAGCTATAGGAGATGCGGTCTGGGATGCTGCTTGATGTGTTTTCTAAATTGATGAACTGTTTATCCATGAAGTTAAAGTACAGGCTCTCATGCTGATGAGATGCGTGCTTTTACCTTCTGTGGTGGAGAATAGATTTTTCATATGGCTCAAGTGCTCCCCCTGTGGACAAAGCAAGCTCAGACCTATTGTTGGTGAATAAGCCTACTGATGTGTGCAGTAGTACCTCGCAGCAGGCCTGGGACACCACAGATGAAACCTATCATTTACTATTATTTAGTCCTGAATGGCCTTAGTCATATTCATATTCAGGCTCCAGTGTTCAGCCTTTCAGTCTGAATCGCAGCGAGATGGATGCTCACGTTTGGTAGAAGAGCTAATCAGATCGCTTTGTAATCATAAACTGTGGTTAGTGAGCCTCATTGATTGTCTTGTCCCAGAGTTCATCAGCTCAGTGATTATACATTCTGCTCTTTACGTATCAAGCTGTGTCATTTACATGTGTGTTTGTGTGTGTGTGTGAGAGAGAGAGAGAAGGAGATGGAAATTTATAGAGAAAATGAGACTCAACACATCAGGGAGTGAATGCACTCATAGCAGGAAGTGCAGGCATACAGGCTGCTCATTCAAGCAGAAAGGTTCAAATTCAAAGGCAAGAACAGAAGCAAAAACTCACACAGGGAAAAGAGAATCACTTTGGTTATTTTAGTTCACTTGTTCTCTGTGCCATACACATGTACCACCCTTGACCTTGCTCTTTTTTCTCTTTTCCTGGGTGCATTTTGCTTCTGCAAGCTTGGCATGATTGAGAGCCCCACGCCCTCACCCTCAACATCTCTTTTTAGTATGATTCATCTCTGAAGGCATGAATTGCCCTTGCAACCGACTATGTGTGTGTGTGTGTGTGTGTATGCGGGGAGGGAAGGCATGGTATTAAAGTGCAACAAACATTCAGTACATTCATCTGGATCTGCATGACAGATGAACTTGTGAACTAGAGTTCATGCTGTGACTGCAGTGTTGTGTATTCACAAAATCAGTGACAGCAGTGCTGACATATCCCACAGTGGCTCCATTTGTGGATGCTGTGGTCATGTGTGTCCACATACACATGGGTGACACATTAAAGGAAAAGTGCAGAATAGAATATTTTAGTGTTGGGCCGTTGCACACCTGTCAGAAAATGACATTGATCATACAAGTTTCTGTAACCCACTGGAAGGATGAACAACTTTGTCACAAGATATATTCTCTCATTTGGTGCTTTGATGATGGTTGGAGAGCACTGCTTGACATCTCCGTCCGAAGTCTGTCGTAGGCGTTCAGCTGGGTTAAGATTGGGTAATGCAAAGGAAATCAAATGTGACTCACATAATTTTTATACTCATTCAGTGCACCCTTATACCTTATGGATAGAGCATTTTCGTCCTTGAAGAGACCACTCCAGTCCAGACAGAAATGTGTCATCATACACTGAAGACTCAGAAATGCTCAGAGCAACTTTGTACTGATTTGAAGTGAACCTCTTCTGAGGCGAGAAGTGGGCTCAAACTATACATGCCAAATATTTCCCCAGCAAACAAAATCGCCTTCTGTATTGTGAAGCACTTTGTGATTTTTATCTGTGAAAAGATATAAATAAATTTGACTTATTTACTTACTTTCTCATTGTAGGTGTCAAGAGTTTATGGTTTTCCTTTAATTTGTCACCTGTCTGTATATGTATTCTTCTGAGTGATGTATGCACACAGGGAATGCACTGTAAACGGACTGAGTAGCATAACTTGAAAGTATAAAATCTAAGCTAAAACTTGTCTGCGATGGATGGATGGATGGATGGATGGATGATGGATGGATGGATGGATGGATGGATGAATGGATGGATGAATGGATGGATGTGGATGGATGGATGGATGGATGATGGATGGATGGATGGATGGATGAATGGATGGATGGATGAAATGGACGGACGGATGGATGGATGAATGATGGATGGATGATGGATGGATGAATGGATGGATGGATGGATGGATGGATGGATGAATGGACGGATGGATGGATGGATGAATGATGGATGGATGGATGGATGGATGGGTGGATGAATGGATGGATGATGGATGGATGGATGGATGGATGAATGGACGGACGGACAGACGGATGGATGGATGGATGAATGGATGGATGGATGGATGGATGGATGGATGGATGGATGAATGGATGGATGGATGAATGGACGGACGGACGGACGGACAGACGGATGGATGGATGGATGGATGGATGGGTGGATGAATGGATGGATGGATGGATGGACGGACGGACGGACGGACGGACGGACAGACGGATGGATGGATGGATGGATGGACGGACGGACGGACAGACGGATGGATGGACGGACGGACGGACAGACGGATGGATGGATGGATTTTGAGTTAGACCATCATATTCGGGGGTGAACACCACCTGTGCTAATATTGGTCCTTATTCATAGTTTGAATAGCAGAAATTACTCTGAAAGTCCTCAGTAATGCAGCCTGTACAGAGACAGGAAACACTTTCGTTTGGATTGATCATTTTTAATTCAGTGCTACTTTTCAGTAGTCAAACCACTTTCTTGTGGGCCACTTGTCACATTTTCCTTGATCATTTTGGTTCTCTCTAGAAATAGAATATCATGCCTGAATACAACCTTAAGAAACCTTTACATACAGTAAACATTTAGCATGGCTAAGTATCAGAAATTAACAGTCAGCAATGTGGAACAGGATTTACAAGACTTTATAATCTGCACCTTGCTCTGAGCCAACTTCTAAAAAGTTCATGTCACCACCCAGATTATCTGCGTCCTCTAAAGGAAAGACTTAATTGTATTCTTTTCACAGATTTTCTCCCTTTGTTTCTTTTCTCTCTCTGCTCCCTTGTTTGCCAAAGCCCTTCCTAGACAAAGGATTCAGCTGTCTTTTGATAAGAACTACTACATAGAGCCATCTTTTGAGTGTCGCTTCGATCACATCGAAATACGTGATGGGCCATTTGGTTTCTCTCCGCTTATTGATCGCTTCTGTGGGGGAAAGAATCCAGAGATTGTCACATCCACAGGACGTTTTATGTGGGTTAAGTTCACCAGCGACGAGGAGCTGGAAGGCCTTGGATTCCGAATCGAGTACACCTTTATTGCAGGTACAAGCAACCGAACGGCACATTTGCACTGAATGTAATGGCACAGAGTGTGAAAGCACGTTTTTGTACACATCAAAGGTTTTGAGCAAGATGTGTGAAGAACAGGATCTGATTAGTTTGCTTTTATCCCAAAACATAAAGGAGAATCTGATCTCCGTATAACAAAAGGAATACTTATCTTCCCCCCTTTCCCATCTTGTTTGTGTTCATTACCAGTGAAAGATGATGGAAAAAGACAGAATGGACATCCACAGTTCTCTCATACGATCTACAATTTTCTTCAATCATATATTCCCCCCCCCCTGTTTTCTTGCCGTTCAATAGAGACAAGTCCAACATCAGAGCCTTCTAAATCTAAACCCAGTATGCCCAGAAATCAGTGCCTCCCATCAGGTGACAGATATTAGCTCCAAACAGACCTCCTTTCTGCTTTATCTAGGATGCGTTAATGTGATCTTATCTTGTGTTCTCTTCTTACCTGTTTCTGCTATGTGGATTGAGAGTAATGTGCCATCCAAATCTTATCATTTCAGACCCTGATTTTCATCTGCACGTGGGTGGACTGCTAAACCCCATCCCAGGTAAGCTCTTCAGTATTTTGCAGGTTTGCGTTCGATCCTTTTTGAAGAGCTCCTCTGTGCTCAGAAGCTTACCGGAGGCTATCTCAGGCACTGGCGTTAATGCTGAATGCGCAAATCTACCTTGACAAGCATACGACTGTATATGAATTGAAAGGACGTACATGAGCACACATGTACAAATTAAAGAACACGAAAGAAGGAACACACACCTCTTTTATCTTGCTCTTCCCTCCCTGCCTTTCTCTCTTTGTTTCTCTGTCTTCTTATTGTCCTTTTTCCTAATCCGCTATGCTGACTTCAGTTCAGCCTTAAATCCTTTTCTTTCCTCAATAAAATCCATTATCTGTCCCTCTGTTTGTCATGTGTTTCTTTTCATAATAACCATTTTTCTTGTTATCCTCTGCTCTTTTTTTTCTATTTGGTTCTTTTATGTACATCCATGTGACCCCATTCTTGACTTTTTTATTTTACACCCTTCTCTCCTTTCATTTTTTTTTCTTTTTTTAAATGTTTCTCCTCCACATTTCTTTTGTCTCTCTACAGAATGCCAGTTTAATGTTGGTGGATGGGACGGGATTATCCGCTCCAGTCAGGTGGAGGAAGAAAAACGAGTGAAGCCTGGTGATGCCCTGGACTGTATCTGGACAATCAAGGCTCCTTCTCAGTCCAAGGTCAGTACAGTACTGACTAATTTTAGTCAGTAACCAGGTACAATCCTTAACACATTTTTTCTATCCTGCTCGAGCTCCATTGTGGTGCTTTCTAAACACTAAAATCTAGCTGGTGTCTATCTTTCTGCTTGAATGAGTCATGTTCAAACCCATTTCATTATGCCAGACAAATGCACACCTTGAATAAATAAAATCTCTAAACATCCTCCATTCTCACCACAAAATAAAGTGGAATAACATTCAAGGGTTTTTATTCATCTCTCTTGGGGATATTTGTTACACTGGCAACATACTGAGTTAGCACCACAGAAAGACAGAAATTTTACATCTAAAGCATCAGTAATGTTTCTCTCAGTTGTGTTCAATCATTTCACGCCTCTCAGCGTCACTGAAAATTGAGGTTACACATCTTTCTCAGTGAATTGTAAGAGCACAGGGGCTCTGTTCACACCCCAGCTCAGAATATTTATTTTGGCCACTAATGGAACTGTGGAAATGACAAAAACCTGCATGAATCCTGTCCAAGATGGCATGAAAATGATACAAAAATCTCATTGCAACAAATGCAGTTAATCCCAGAATAGATATGAATAGTCATCCATGAAAAGAAATCTGAGGAGAAGTAATTTTGAATTTTACCATGAGGACTTGAAAGGAGTTGAAGCGAGTGTGTGTGTGGGGGGGATCCTTGGAGTACAAACAAGAATAGGAACGACTCAGAATATCTAAACAGTCATGAAGTAAACTCTGAAATCATCTTGTATACTGCCAGTCTGTTCAGTGTGCCCCACTTTCCATTGCTTCACCTTCCTACTGTTCTCTGTCTTTGCACCATTAATTCTTTGCACATTCACCTATTACTATTGTGATGCTATTACACATTTCTTTTATCTATTTTTGTGTCACTGGGAAACTATTTTTGATATTCTCTATAAGAATATCAAGTAAATAAGTAAACATGTAGCCAAGAAGATGTAAAACCACAACCCGACAAACCACCTGTTTACTGTTTACCACTGAAGGGGGACGCCTAGGAGGTGGTTTGTGGGTGTCGGTAGATCAGGTTTGTGCCAATTCACGCAGAGTCAACTCAATACTTTTTTTTTTTAATCATGTTCCTTGAGCTGCTGCTGAGCAGTTTTTACAACGTAGCGGTGCAGTTGGTGTTGAGAGTGTTATTTCCTCGGAGTGTACTCAGTCTGTTACAGCTATGGCACCCCTCACCTATTTAAGTAAACCTCTTGTATAGACGTGTTTTTTGCCACATTTTTGAGCCAGTTTTGTCACATTTGAATGGCTAGCATGTAAAAAAGTAACATGCACATGAATGCCTAGGCAGGTTGCATTGTAGCACAATGACCACTGATTAACTTTACCTTCCAGGGGTTTTAGTGTTGTGGCTGATCGGTGGATATAAATCTGAGTGAGTCTGTAAATTATTTACATTTAAATATGTAACGGTAATGCATACAGTAGCATTGTGCACTCCTTTCATTGAGAACAACACTTCTGGCAGTCTTGTCTGTACTGTGGCTGTAATTTAAAACATAATAGGTGTGAGCATTGCAAATACACAGATAGGCAGCATGGGAAAAAGCAGTGCAGGCGAATTTTATTTAGTGTGGCCCTGGAGATTCACGAGTAGGCAATATTTTCAGGCCAAGAGTGAAAACCCAGTGATAAGTTCTGATATTTATGACTAGATATCAAAAATCTCATTGGAATTACAACCGCAACCTGGCTAGCCTTAATTCATTGCTGCTCTGCTTCTCCCTAGTGACTAAATGAGTCATCCACACACTCCTGGGCTGCTCACTGGGCTCAATACACTAATGCACACAAATTCATGCACATCCTATTAAGTATAAAGTGGCAGATGCATTCAGTCACAAATTACACAGTATCCATTCACACAGTACAAGTAATTACCTATGCACATTAAATACTGATATGTATATAGGAAAGTAATATTTTATTCATACACGATTTGCATGGACACGCATTCTTTTCTTACTTGCATAGAAAGTAGCCTCCACAATCGCTTCACTGATTCATCGTGTGCAGTGTGAAGCAGACGTGAAGATGATCTGAATTTAGTAGAAGGACAGAGTTTAGTGGCCAGACATTAGCTCAATGACGCAAAAGGAAAAGAGCAGCAGGCTCAGCAGCTACTTAACTGCTGCCTGCTCACCGGTGTCTGCGAGCTAAATGTGCTGAAATTTAATCTGAGCCATGGTCATGATTTTATCATGTCATTATTCCTGACGTGACTTGTGCGCAGAATAATTTGTTGACTCGTGCTATGCAGTTACTCACAGTGGGAGCTGAAATGAAACACAGTTATATACTTGGGCTTAATAATAAGCAAACTATGCTGTGCTGGCTACATAGACTGTAAAGATAAGATGGACATTGCTACTGTGACAAAACCCACTGGTTTGTGAAATTAATTTTGAAGCTTGGCTGGCATTTTAACCGTCACCAATTTTTTTGGAAACACACATTGGGTGCAAGAGGTGGCTCTGACTGAGAAATGGAAAGTGTTGCACCCTCATATAGTGTCAAGGTAGCCACATCCTAAAGCATAACCTGCTTTGTTGTTTATTTTACTCAGCATGGGTCCATGTTAGCATAATGAAAATTACTTTGTCTTAACTGATGTAAAACTACTGATTGAGGTCATTAATTAGTTTGCAATAGCTATGTATTTTCTCATAGGCTGCTTTATAATAGGGAGTCACCCCCTAGTGGTAATTAGAAAAAAATGCAGGTTTACATGTCATCACCTTCCTTTATGTCCAGTTTGTAAGAAAGACATTCATAAACAGGGCACAGGCTCAAAGTGAAGTTGTATCTCAGTAGTAGTGTTATTGTAGAAAAAGCACAGGTGTAGTAACAAAATTATATGAATAAAGAAACTGTATTGAGGATGCTTTCTACTGGCTGCATAGTCTAGCATTTTTACACGTTTCTCTAACAAGTCAAAGGTCCTGTTTCAGTCCAGTAAGGAGACCCACGTATCTCAATGGGGTTGTGTCAGCAAGAGTGTCTGGTGTTAAAATGTGGCAGATCAAACATGTAGAACTACCTTCTAGCGTGACCCCTTGTGACTAAGGGAGCAGCTGAAAGTAGCTTTTATTAAATCTGTTTTGTAACTGGCTTATTCTTTATGACTTGCTTCTTTGTGCTTCATGCTATAACCAGGTGAAACTGTTATAGGCTGAGAATCGATGCGATGTTCAAGGACAAACTAGTGCATTTCAGTCAGGTTTTTAAAAATCCCATTAAATTTTGGGTCAGTACAACATGATAAATACAAGGTGTTTTGATACTTGTGTTTGACTGCAATTTCTGGAAAGCTGAAATTTTCTGACTTTCTGACCAGGTGAACACACCATTAGTATTTCATTCTGAGCCCAGACTTTCAATGCCAGGAGAGCTGCAGCTTCAGCTCACTAGTCTTTCCTCCCTGCGGCATTCTCTGAAGAGAACCATGAAAAAAACAGTGTGTGAGGAACACAGAGCACGCTGCTCCATATTCTCAGATTTACTTTTATACATTGCTATATACTGCTATATGTATCACAACCTGGATGAATTAGATTTACTTTGTTAAAGTAAACCTATGTTCTTTCCTCCATACCTACATGCTCTAAGGAAGGGCTTTATAACAATTCACAGGTTCACGGGGTTCTTCTCTTATCTGTGTTTTGTTTATTACGAGTGTCTGAACATCTTCCGTGTCTGCTACATTGGGTTTTCTGATTTAATGAATATTTTTCACACTTTGCTGACATAAAAAGTAAAGTTAGTCTGCTGTCATGGTTAGACAGCAGTGAAGCGAAGTGATGTATCGCTGTGAATTTCATTTGATTTGCATCTCCTGTGCATCCCCAGATCTACCTGCGCTTCATAGACTACCAGATGGAGCATTCCAATGAGTGTAAGAAGAACTTCGTGGCTGTGTACGATGGCAGCAGTGCCATTGAAAACCTCAAGGCCAAGTTCTGCAGCACCGTGGCTAACGATGTGATGCTTAACAACGACATGGGAGTCGTACGAATGTGGGCCGACGAGAAGAGCCGACTCAGTCGCTTCCGCATGCTGTTCACATCATTTATTGATCGTGAGTGCCAGTCTTCCTGACAATACTAATTCAGCCTGGACCCAGCATTTTAACATCTTGTTTCCTCATGTGAACTTCCACATGGTTGAGTATTTGGCCTAGAGCCATTTGTTATGCTGTTAAAAAAAACAAAACAAGCATAAGACATCGGTTTCTGGATGCCATCTGGAATACACAGAACGGGCTCAGTCTGACCACACGTATAAAAACTGTGAGCTAGACAATTTTTACGACATCAAACCCGGCATTCTGCTGCGGGTTTAACGCTGCTGTTGAACAGCACTTTATGAATCTCTGTAGATATTGACTAATTAAAGGGATTTAACCATCTCTAGCTTTTTTTAAGCTGACAAATAAGATAAAATATAACAGTTTTGTGTTATTATTTGTTTATTAGGAGTGTGATTTGTAGTTTTCTTTGCCCTCTTTGGCTGAATAGTTCTCTGTTAAGAACGGGTAAGCCGTAGGGATTTATATAGATAAGATTTCATTGCCATCATCAATTCTGCTTGTTGGTTTGGTGATTCATTAACAGTTCCCTAATGAGTCTTCGTCATTTTCCTGTTTAGGAAAAAAGAAAAAAAGCCTTCACAGATTTTCAGCATTAGCATGGCTGATTTACTATTTGAGTCCAAACACATTCAATAAACAGAAGAAAAACGCTTACATGTGACTCGGGCATGCAAAAAGTTCTGCTGCCTTGTGTTTTAGATTCAGCAAGTTTCATAAAAATGTGTTCATACTAATAAAAGAAACTGAAACTTTGGAGAATCTGGTGCCTCTTCTCAACTGGAACCAGTTCTCAATTCCCATCCGTAAGGAGGAAATACATGTTGATACTTTCAGGATCTTCCAGGCCCTACGTTATCAACCCCACACACACGAGCAGTCGTAAAAACAGTTGATTTATGAGGTCCTGTGTTCTATTTGCATCAGCAGTCAGCAGCAGACACTGAAGTGCCATTTCAGCAGGGAAAGCTAATTACGCTGCGCCATGTTTAGACCGCAGATATGAGAAAACCAATTATTAACTCCAGCATTTTTAAATAACTGAAAGTATCAAATAGTTTCTTGATATGCATGTCACCGCATCATACTGTGTTTATTATAGGTCACTTACAAAAGGAAACTAGGAATTTATTTCTCTGTTTTGGTAAAAGGAAATGCTGAATGGGGTTAATGGAAGTAATTTCAGTTTGGGCTTCATCACTTTTGAAGTACAAGAGATTTTCAGACAAATGCTGCCAAAGGTTGCGTATAAAGTAGAAAGAAATTGCCAGGCAGAAAACAGTTTTCTGTTAGCACACTGTAATATTTTCATTAAATGCCTGAATGGACTGAAATATTAATTGCTACATTCTCCTGCACACTTCCCAAGCCCTGTGTGAATGCTAATGTTGTTTTCATCAGCAAACCCATAGCGATTGCAGTCGCAACTTGAAGGCTTTTAGATTCAGCAAGGGTGTTTTTCTTTTTGTTTTTTTTACTTGAAGAGTCCTTAAGATCATTTGGATCCTCATTAATTCTGACTTTGACTAACACACAGTTCATCTCAGAGTAGTCTGAAGACTCCTGAAGAACTCCTAAACTTTATTTGGTCAGAGTCAGCGACTGGCTTAAAGTTTGCTTGGAGGTCAGAGGGAACAATTAATCTTTGTCACTTAGTACAAGATGAGTTGTGCCTTTTGCACTCCGTCATGTGCTCTAATCTTCCAGCAGAATCCCCTATGAAATGTAAACCAGGCACGTGAAAGCCTTATTAAATAAACACATGGCCACACAATGCACACACTCAGATGAGTTATGTCCTTGTGTGAGGAGAGAGGCTGTGAGGGTGAAGCGCTGTTGACACCTTCCTAGAAACTACATTTTGAAGGCGAGAGACACATAATCGGTTTGGAAGTGATGGCGGTGTCAGGGGAGCGACCCTGTCTACTTTGTCACTGGGAAATAGAAGGAGAGCACACTCCAGCGCACACATACTCTGTCATGCACAACCTCACATACATGCCCATATGCATGTCCCGCTGTCAAAGTTATTTAACCCTGAGGCAGAGGAAGCAAGTGGAGGCACAAAGCCCTCATCACAATGGACCTTGGAAGAGGGTTGAAACTAGTAGAGCAAACTAGAGTCTGTTTCAGCTGTGATAAAGACTCAGAGAGTGTGTGTGCACACAGCCGCTAAGCTTGTGTGTTTAAAAAAAGAGAGAGGAAAAAGGGGTGGAATGGTTTACTCAGGGGAGCTTGGAAGGGACAGTTTGGAGAAGCGAACAAGCCATAAGAGACAGATTTTGCTTTGTACTGCATGCGAAGAGGAACAATATTTATCTTTGTGAACACCATTTTAAAAGCATGCTCATCCTTTGGGCTAAGTATAAATATGAGGCATACATTAATCATAATTGTTTTTGTTTTTTTATGTTATCATTACTTTATTCCAATCTATTCTCTGTTACATCCTTTACTCAACTGAACAGGACAAATCTGATTGGGTCATATTTTGCACAAGTTATGAGCTTTAGGATTGGACAGTGTGCTTAGCACTGTTCTGGCTTTGAATCTCTCAGTGTGGACTTGGCATGTTTTCCCTCTCTGAACTCCCATTTGTTACTCAGTGATTCCTGTTTGTCGTGTATGTGAGCATGAATGGCTGTTTCTGTGCCTGCGCCATCCTGTCCAGGATATACGACACGTCTTATACAAATAATTGGATACTAATGGATTTAGTGTAAAACCGACTTGAAATTAGATGAAGAAAATATCCTGTAGACATCATTTTCTGTTATTGTTGGCAACTGAAATGGAAACAAATTAAATGAAAGCATACTACTCATCAGCTGTTTTAACCCTGTAAAGCTTGAACCATGAAATAATTACCATAAAATTCTAATTTTTAGAAACTAGAGTGTTTATTGAACCTTCTGACAAATTAAAGAAAAATAAAATAACAATTTGCATATATTAGTTTTAGTATGTATGGTTTTTGCTCCTGGTATTTCTGTGCAGTTTTTTACAGTGGCACTGCATGTGTCCGATGATTCATATGATCAGATTTTTTGGGGAAAAAACACACTGAACCACACAGAAACTCATGTATCGAATATGGCACACTTGGCGTTAAATATAGGGCTGCTCTCACAAAGATGAGGTTTTCTAATTTCCCTTATTTTGTATTAGACTCAATAAGAAGTTTTAGTTGCACACTCCTGTTTCTTTACAACCCGACATGAATTTTCCATTTGTTATATAGAGGACTTTGTGAAATATTAACCAACTATTAGTGTTAAAATATTCTGTCTGCTAAACAATTCCTCTGGACTAATAAACAAAATACTCTATAAATATCCTTAAGTACCCTAAACCCAGTTTCCACATCACCCATCTCTAGTTCCACTTGGCAGATAAGAATTGGCTTTTGCTGCAGCTCCAAACTTGTCTATACGAGTATGCAGTCATCTGCATCTTCTTTCAGCCTTGCATGTCTTCCTGCTGACTGGAAGTGCATCGGTCTCCTGAGCCCAGCAGCCAGCCTCAATTACCAGCCATCTCTGTCTCTGCCATCACAGTCTTCATACGCTGAAAGTTGCTTTAATGTGCTGTGTCTCGCGGCACCTGCCTAACCACCTGCACCCCCATGATGAACCGAAGCCATTTCTGCCCCCACATCCCCACCTCTGCCTTTCTTTTCATCTTTTCCCTATTCCCCCTCTCCACCCGCTCTCTGTCTCCCCTCTGTTAGAGTCTCTTGACGTGATGGCTGCAGTTTAGTGAAGCCGTCATCTCCTCCCCTCGTCACTCCGATGTTATGTGTGCAGGAAATGATGATGCATGGCCTTATGTGTACTGTGTCTCCATTAGACCTCCAGTGTTTCAGAAAATAATAGAACATTTCATCTTTTATTACAGGCCTCTACAGATTTCCACAGCCAAATGATTGTTCTTTTATTGTTATTGTTTTATTGTTATCATCAAAATAGCTTCTGGTCCTTTTCACAGTGTAGTCATCTTTTACTCAGCACTGTTAGACAGATGTTTTCTTTTTTTCTAAATTCCATTATCTCGGTGTATTGTCTTTTGCCTGCAGCTCCTTGCAACGACAATACTTTCTTCTGTCACAGCAACATGTGTATTAACAACTCCCTGGTCTGCAATGGCGTTCAGAACTGTGTCTACCCATGGGATGAAAACCACTGCAAAGGTGATTACCTTCTTTCTTCCAGCTAGCTGATTAAGATTTACATGGCATGTTTGTAGAGTTTGGATTTGCTTTTAAATTTCCCAGTTTTCATTGCTGTTGTTCCTCTCATTAACCTTTTTGCTACAGAGAAGCGATCTAAGGGGCTTTTTCATCAGATCACTAAGACCCATGGCACCGTTATCGGCGTCTCATCAGGCATAGTTCTTGTTCTTCTTATCATCTCCATCCTGGTCCAAATGAAACAGCCAAGAAAAAAGGTAATACAGTCTTTGTTTTGCCATTGGTTGTAGTTGGACTTTCATTTTTTTTTTTTTTTTTTTGACTTTTCTTTTTTTTCCCCCAAGCTTTATTTTCATTTTTAAATTGGAAAACAAATAAAAACAAACAAACAAACAAACAAAGCAAAAAAACAAACAGAAAACTCACAACTTGTATCTATGCCTTTCAGGGTTAACCTCAGACATCTGAAAACCAAACACAGAAAATACAAGCATAATAATAATAATAATAACAACAACAATAATAATAATAATAACAGCATAGCAACATTAATAATTACAGATTTTTTTTAAAGCAAACAAAAAAAAAACAAAAAAAACAAATAACTCAAAAAAAAAAGAAGAAAAAAAAAAGAAAAAAGTGAGCAAGACAGAAAACACATCATGTGAACCCCTCCCACCATCCCCCCACCCCTTTACCCCTGTATGGCTCTCAACCTCATCACATTGTGTATCCAGACAGCCCATATTTACACCTATCTATAGAAACTCTCATGCACAGGAATCAACATCTCCCACGATAAAACTGCAGCATTCAGGAAATCGAGTCAGGAGGGCCTAACCGGGAATCAACTCAAGGCAGACCCAGGGGGATTTGCGTCATCTCTATGATCTTTTAGGTCCAAAGACGGTGGTTGGACTTTCATGACTTTCATTCAACTAAGAGATGTCGGAGCCTAAAAAGATGATACATTATTAAAAGCAATGGAATTACTTACAAGTTGGAAACGAATGTAGCTCTAAAGACAGAAAACAAAAAAAGCTTATGCTTAGATTTCACCACATGTCACAAATAATCCAGTACATGAGATAGGAAATGTATAGTCGCATTGTAATATCTTCTTATGTTACACCATTTTCTCTTAAGCTTCCTTTTCCATCTATTTTTACATCACTCTATGATGCCTCATAATTCCCAGAACCCATTACTTACTCAGTAAGCATTACTTTATGGCTGTCTTGAGGTGGCCAGAAATATTGGAGTCTGACTCTCCCATAATGGATTTCTCCCTGAGTGAGTGCTGAACATTTTTCAAAGTGGAGACCCTAAAAAGGAGTACTCTCCTTTTGACTCATGCTTTAAATGGATATAAAATATATATATTAAAAAGCAAGCAAATAATGTGTATTGAGTTAAATTATTCATTCATGTTTATGGCACAAAAGGTACTTACTAAAACAAGTGCTTAAGTACTTGTTTTACCATTTTAGAAACATGACTGTTTAAGTGGAGAAAGTTAGAGAAGATTCAGAGTTAGGTGTTTCGGATTTAACATTTAACTGGCATTTCCCAGCTGACACCCATCCAGTTAATCAGCACAAAAAAGAAAACATACATAAATGTCTCATGTGATAAATTAGTCAAAGTCAAATTTATTTATATAGCACATTTAAAACAACAACTGTCGACCAAGGTGCTGTACATTTCAGATAATCAAAAGAGATAAAAACATAGGAAGACATGATAAAATTAAAGAAAAAGAAGCATAAAATGAGATGATTTGAGTAAGAAATGAGACACATAAAAGTACAAATTCATTCTGATTTAAAACCCAAGGTTTTGAAGTGTCTAATGTTGGAGAGGTCCTGATGAAAAGGGGAAAATAATTAAATCTCTGTCCACGTTGGACCAAATCATTCATATAGGAAAAGGAGAGATTTAGTTTTCAGAGTGCTTCAAGCAGCACATTTATTACATTTTTTTTGACAGTTTTAAGACTTAAAATGGTTATTCCTTCTATTGTCTTGATATATGCTCATGCTGCATCACAGTGGACAACCAGTGGCCTGGTAATCACTTAAGTGTATCGTCTGAATGGATCTTTTTCTTTTCAAGGTTGTAGCTCGGCGTCCTGGTGTTTTCAATAAGGCTGGATTCCAGGAGGTCTTCGACCCTCCCCACTACGAGCTCTTCTCTTTGCGTGACAAAGAGATGTCCTCTGACTTAGCTGACCTTTCTGAGGAGCTGGACAGCTTCCACAAGATGCGGCGCTCCTCCACTATGTCCCGCTGCGTCCACGAGCACCACTGTGGTTCACAAGGCTCTGTGGCTACTGGCGGTGGCAGTATGAAACACAGCCGCACCACTCTGAGCTCGATGGAGCTGTCCTACCACAACGACTTCTCCAAGCCGCCACCCATGAAGACTTTCAACTCCACAGCCAGCTATAAGAAGAGCTGCTATGGCTACAAGCAGCACTCACAGACTCACGACTGCGACCAGCAGGTCATTGAGGACCGAGTCACAGAGGAGACCACATGTGAGATTTATGGGCGCGGTGCAACAGGAGTGGGTGGAGGAGCCGCAGGTGGAGGAGCAATGGGAGGAGGAGGAGCATCAGGGATTGCAGGAGGAGCAATTGGTGGAGCGGTGGGTATAACGGGTGGAGTGGCAATGGGTGGTGGGATGGGTGGTGGAATGAGTATGGCAGGAGCCATGAGCATGGCAGGGCCTAGTGGCATCGCTGGAGGTATTGGTGGGATGGGAGGAGCCTGTGGAACCCTCAGTGTTCGTGGCAACAGTGCTCGTAACAGTACCACCATAGTTGATCCACAACAGCGCTCGATGTCCATGGACTTTTAGATGGAAGAAAAGAAATGGAAACAGATCTTGCAGGTCGATCATCTAAAGAATGCAAGACAGGAGGACTATAATTCCAAACTGATTACTCCTGCGTGCTCTTCTGCCATTGGTCTTCAAGCACTGGTATTGTGGGTTAAATCTCGAGGACTCCTCTCATTCTCATGTGTAGGTTTGGGAAGAATGGATCAAAAGAACTAAAAGGAAGTGGGGAAAAAAGCTGACATAACTACTGGTTCTGTTCTTCAGGATACTGAATGATTCGGAGTGCACAAAGTGTGGAGACATCTGGTCTCTGCAGTCTTATACTCAATAAACATCTCCTTCCATCAGAGACTTCTAGGAGAATGTTCTCGCATGTAGACCCAGACTTCTCTCTGTTGGGTTACCACTCAAACACAGAAAGAGAGAAACCTGGAGAGATGTTGTAGACTGACTTTTTGCATTTATTCACCTGCCATGCACAGATATATGATATATGATCGATAGTGTGTCTTCTAATAATTTATTTGAGTCTTTATTTTTGTCAGTGTACTGTACCGTTAAGACCAGTATGTATCCAGCCTCACGATGATGCTTGGCTTTTAACTCTTTGATCTTTTTCATTTGTTGCTCAGACGATTTTATGAAGGTGACTCATCCATGACATGTTGTGTTGATGATGAGGTGGAAGATGAAGAAGTTGTTGTTATCAATAATGATCAACTAAATATGAAGATGGCGATGATAATTATGTGATATTACTATAATAATTATGTATTTTTCATGGTTACCTCACATATACAGAAGGTACACTTCATTCAGTCTCTCCTCAGGAAGAGCACATGAAGAGACTGTCTTATTTTGCTAAAAAATACAGAAAAAGACTATTTCTGCTCTGTGAGTTTTATAGCATAAGAGGATTCAGACTTTGAGTGATCATTTATCAGATATAAATATTTGGATGTGAGCCCTGGCTTGAATCAAGATAGCCTCTCTCTGCCATGCCTCTCCAAACCCCTACCCTTAAAAGGAGAAAATGTAATTCCTCTGTGTCCCCATGAATCGAGTGTGTAAAACAAGCACAACCTGTTTCCTTACAGTGACAGACATGTAGCCTACTTGGGACTCAATTATGATTTTAACCACTAGTTGTATAATTTCATTTTGTTGAATTAAATGAGAGCTTATTCACCTCACCGTGTGAGTGTTTCTGTTCGCTGTAACCAAAAAAACATAAAAGTAACTCTGCTCAGGCTGGAGATGTCAGGACAAGATTCCCTTTGTGACATGCAGGCAGAACAGACACAGCCTATGCAAAGTGTTTTGGTTTGCTTTGATGCAAAAGGGGCTGTGGGGATACTTTATTCCCTGAGTTGTGCGAACCTTAAGATGTGGTTTAAGTTGAACACAAATAATCAAAAGCTGACAATCATCCACTTCCATCATCTGTTGTGCTTAAAAGACTTTTTGAGTGGAATGCATAATGCATTGCTTCCTGGCCACCAAAGACCAATTAAGCTTAATTAATATTTACAGATTATTATTTTCTCTTTGCCTCTCACTCTGTCTCTCACTTGCTCTCTTATTTCCTTTGCTGTCATGATGTTTTTGCCTTGTTAAAAGCTTATGACACAGTCTTAAAGTATTTGGCCGTTATTGATGCTAATTCCTTTATGCATTGGGCTGGTCACCTACACAGTGACACCTACACGTGCTGTCTCGGGATTCAATCTAATGATATTAATCAATACATTATGCTGAAATCACTCTTGAACAATTCAATTAAATTTTATTTATATAGCGCCAAACCACAACAACGGTCGCCTCAAGGCGCTTTATATCGTAAGGCAGGCCCTACAATAGAGATACAGTAGAGCAGATTTCACAAAGTCTCACAGCTCACTACAAATAACAGTCAGCCAAAGTATGCAGTACTGTGAAAAACTAAGTACAGCCTGCAGCAAGTAATCATTTTCTGAACATTATGAGTCTAAAATCTTTGGGAAGGAATTTTGTTCCACTATTCTTTGTTTGAGTTCATTGAGGTCTGCGGGTATTAGTTTCTATACGCAGCTTTCTTGCAGTCTCGCCACAGCATTTCAATCAGGTTGAGGTCTGGACTTTGAGCCACTGCAACATGTTGTTTCTTTTCACGTTCAGCCATTCTTTTGCAGGGATCTGCCAAAACCTCTGCTTTTAGGTGGACACTATTGCTGATGAACATTTAACCAAGTGCATTTAATTAACAGCACATGGCTGTTACTTTTTTCCACACTACTGCATAGAGTAGTAGAATTTCTATAACACAGCATAACATAGTGGGAAATTCCATTACAAATTGTGTTTCATGTGAAAACAAAATACTATCTGTTTGTATTTTTACAATAATAAGTGCCAAAGGTCACCATTAACATCACTGAGAAACGCATGCAATAATAAAAAAGCAGCGCCACCTGCAGACACACTGCATTCAGCATGCGTTTTTATTAGATTGATAAGATTTGAGCTAAAGACACAAATCTGGACATCAAGGAGTGTTTTATACGCATATAAACTAAGACATATGACAGATTGCGGGTGAATTAAATGGCAAATAAAACCAGTTGGAAATCATTGTAACATAAATAAAGTACCAAAAAAAGAATTTAATGTGTCTAATTTAAATATCAAAAACATTTATTTTGTTTCTAAATCAGATCAATGTCCACTCGTATAATCTGGAGGAGAACCAATGAAATGAAATTGAAAAGCTGAGATGTCCTCTCTGGGATTGGAGTAATGCGCTGTGACTGTGGTAACAAACCTGTTTAGACAGTAATTGTTCTAGTTTATCCTTTTGCTACGTAGTACACACAGAAGAGTATACAACACGTGTATAAGTACATGCAATGAATGACGTAATAAGCATTTATAATTAACAGGGTGTGACTGATTGGATGAGTTTGTT
Source organism: Simochromis diagramma (assembly GCF_900408965.1). Lineage (NCBI taxonomy): Eukaryota > Metazoa > Chordata > Actinopteri > Cichliformes > Cichlidae > Simochromis > Simochromis diagramma. The sequence goes on from NW_024387414.1 coordinate 5,516,826, forward strand.
GTCGAAGTATTATTGCACTGTTCATGGCCTCTCAGAAGAGGAGTGAGACGGGACGAGGAGATCTACTGACACCCAAGACAATTTGCACGGACAAGCTCTCATATCCCCCTCCGGTCCTAATGCTGGATGAGACATCTGAGGTTATAATATGCCACAACAGTAATGGATCTTTGACATGAAAAATGAAGACAAGTTAGACGTGGAGAGATCTTAATTATTGAGACACTCGCTATTAGGTTGAATTCATTAACTGACTTCAAAATTGAATTTCTGTGCAGGCATAACAAACTCAATGCCGCTCTAAATCGTGACCGACATCTTAAATTAGCATCGGGTTTAAAACGAATTAAAATAAATTGCAAATATCTGCAGTGCTAATGTGGTCAAGTACAAGATTATATTCCCATGTTGTGAGTGTGTGATAATCACATGGTTTGGGTTGTACTAAGATGCAACCATTCAAAAACAATGTATTCCATAATAAATAAAAGGGCCCAATAATAAATCAACCATAATTTGTCTGCAAGGAGTGGAGGTAGTCAAGGTGGATGAGTTTAAATACCTGGGATCAACCATCCAAAGCAACGGAGAGCTGAAGAAGAGACTGCAGGCAGGGTGGAGTGGGTGGAGATGAGTATGAGGTGTGACAGAAGGATATTAGCAAGAGGGAAATGGAAGGTTTACAAAGTAAAACCTGCTATGATGGATTGCTTGGAGATGGTGTCACTGACAAAAAACAGGAGATCAAGCTGAAGTGGCAGAATTGAAAGATTCTTAGATTTTCATTGAGATTGACCAGACCTCAAGTTCAATGCTTTTGAGACAAATTAGAGAACCAAGGCTGAGATATTTTGGACATGTGCAGAGGAAGGATAGTGGATATACTGGACAAAGGATGTTAAAGATGGAGCTGCCAGGCGGGATGAAAACAGATAACGTTTATGGATATAGTGGAGGATGACATACGGAAGACTGATGTGACAGAGGAGGATGCTATGAAGAGGGTGACATGGGGGCAGATGATCTGCTGTGGTGACCCCTAAAGGGAGCGGCCAAAAGAAGAAGATTCAGTGAGCATAAAGAGAAACAGAAAGTTCGCTTTTCATTAACAGACTGTAAAAATAGGATGGCAGTTTGAGCTCATAAACTGAGTTTAAACTTTTATATGTGAAGGTGTAACTATTGTTCAAGCTTTGTCTAAATTAACTTTAATTAAATGATTAATATTTGCTAAAATAAATAAATGAATGAATGAATAAATAAGAGAAGAAGAAAAATGAAAAGGAAATCGACTGTTTACTCTCGTGTGTAAGCTCATCAGTCATCAAGCACATCCACGCCAGGGGGCACCAGCGGACACGCGGCGGGTCTGACTTTCCGGAAATGGAGACACGAGGCGAGCCAAACATTTTCCACCGGCTCCTTCTCTCTTTGTCCATCCAGCTCCTGTCGAAGCAACATCAACAGCAACACCATGTCGAATGTTGTCGACACGAAATTGTACGACATCCTCGGAGTGTCTCCGTCTGCAACTGAAAATGAGCTGAAAAAGGTAAATACACGGGAGATGATCTGCGGGATTATATATTGCGTTTAAGCTTCAAAGTCTTAAAAGTGCCTCAATCAGGAAATGCGTTGCTATGCGAAGCTAACTAACATTAGCAGTGAATCAGGCTGGCCGGCCTGGATATTCATGTGACAGTCGGGCTGTGTCGTTTATGAGTTCAATAAATGTTTTATTTTTCTTTCACAGTTTAGCTACGATCGACTAGGAAAACGTATGTTTTTCAAGTTGTTAATGTGGAAAAAGGTCAACCGAAACCAGGGCTAGCTCGTACGCATCAAACGATTGACCTCACGCTAGCTTTAGCTTAAGTGTTTGTCGCGAAACCAGCCAAACTAGTCCTTGATTTTGTTTGACAAACGGTGGAAATAGATTCCTAACACGTAGTGATCAAAATGAGCCGAAGAATCCAAGTTTGATATTTATTCAGCGGTTTTGTTTTTTTAAATTTGGTTGGGTTTTTTTTTCTCCCAACCGGCGTGTGATGTTTTTTTTAACTGGCCATGCTAGACTAGACTAAATTGATGTTCACCGACCTCTTGTTTATTAGCACATTATCGGATAACTTTATTACGCTGTCATATTTTCATCTTAAACGTTATCGTTACCCCGTCCGTGCTTGGCGAGAAGATATGCTAATTAGCTTAGAAGCGTTAGCACCGAAATTGTCAGACATTTTGAGTTGCCTTTTTTCACTAAAGGGTAATTCCCGGGGATGGGTGCGTGGAAATGGTGAATAGCAGTCGTCGCTACTAAACCAGTTATGGATTATTGTTGGGAGAAAATGATTTTTTTTTTTTAAAGCCGAGACAGAAAGAGCGTGGCCGGCCAGGTTTGTTCGGGGAGGGAGGCACGTGTGATTGCGTAAACCGTAGATAAGCTTCCTTCATGTGTGTTGGAGTCATGTCGACGCAAGTTTCCCGTAAACAACGCATGCCCAATGTAAAACTTGCTAGCTAATGGAGTTATCTCTGTTTTTTGTTATTGTCTAGGCATACCGGAAACTCGCAAAAGAATATCATCCCGACAAGAACCCTAATTCTGGAGATAAGGTAACTCCTCCGTGGCAGCCTCCACCTGGTTTACAGTGGAGCTGGTCATCATATGTCCAGATGAGTTATGCGATTATGTTTGTTTTAATTATGTTTGAAATTTAAAAAACATGATTGGGAAAACAATAAAAAGCTAAAAAGTCTATTTTCATTTTATGCACCAAATTCTAATGTATGTGTACTTAATTACTCTGTTTCGTTTATTGATTTGCAGATTTTCTTTCTTTTGTTTTTTGGAATTAGTCCTTTGGATAAAGTGCAATGTGTTGCTATCAGTGTTATGTATAAGTAAAGAAGAAAAATAGTTTAAAATGTTTAAGTAAAACATTTTAAACATAGAGAACATGTTCTCTCATAGAGATGTGCCTAGTATTTTGTGTATCTGAAGCTTTAATGTATCTTTCAGTCCTGTTATGACAGGAGTTGCTTCCCGTTTTAGTTTTACTTTTGCTTTGTGGTGATTTCGCTTTAAGCCTTTACATTTCATTAAGGGTTTAAATTGTTATTGAACATTGAGCTGAAATTCCTGAAGTTGGAAGAGCCCTTTCCACAGCTGTGCTTAACATTCGCATTAGTTCCTAATGTAGATTTTGGAATGTTTATTGAAAGGTAGGTGGTGGGGGGGAATTACAAGCCTCTCTTTCATCATCCCCAATATGGCAGTGAGAGATTTTCTCAGCAGGAAATTGTTGCCAACAGGAAAATGGCAACTTTAGAGTCTTAAGCCTGGAGGCGGTGTTCATAATAATGAAAGCATTTGAGTTTTAGAAATGGTGTGTCCTACCGAGAATATCCTTTACACTGGCTGTGAGATTAACTTGTAACTCGTGCTGAACGTCACATTTTATCTTCAAAGAAAATGGAAGCTCGATGTTATTCTTTTTAACTATTAGTTTTCTTTCTAATTTTTTTTATTGGAAACCTAAGAGTGGTAAAGTTTGTATAGGTCAGTTGAAACTTTGAGTTACTGTTTTGACAGGTAATCAATTTGCTGTGAATTTGCTCTGAAGTCTTATGTTTTGGAGAGCTGAAATTGTACCCAAGACTTCTGTCCCCCTCGGGTGTTTTAGATGGAGACAAAGGAAAATCCCAAGTGTTATTTATTTTTCACCAGTTTAGTTGATTGGTGTCTGCTTTCCATAAGCTTAAGACACATTATTATTTAATGGTTCTAAAAAGAACCCCAGACTGTATGTGTGGCTGGATCTAAGTGGGTCAGTTAATTGTTTTGTCAAATCCCAAAAGCCATTTTGAAACAGGCCGTTCCCTTCGTCCAGTTAATTTTATTTTATTTTTTGTCTTGTCTCTGTTTCTGGTCTTCTCAAAATGTAGTTCAAAGAAATCAGCTTTGCCTATGAGGTGCTAACTAACCCTGAAAAGAAAGAACTTTATGATCGCTATGGAGAACAAGGCTTGCGGGAAGGTGGCGGGGGTGGCCCAGGGATGGACGATATCTTCTCCCACATCTTTGGAGGTGGACTCTTTGGCTTCATGGGTGGACAGAGCAGTCGATCCAGGAATGGAGGTCGGAGGAGAGGAGAAGACATGGTCCATCCACTCAAGTAAGACCTAGCTTGGAAACTCAGATGTACTACATTAAATTGATTTAATGTTTTTGTGTTTGCAATTAATTAAAATTGCTCTTGATGTGCAGCACAACTATTTTATCTTGCATCAGTTGATATCATCTTATTTTTTTCTGTAGGGTTTCACTGGAGGACCTTTACAATGGAAAAACAACTAAACTACAACTTAGCAAGAATGTACTCTGTAGCACTTGCAATGGGTGAGTAGTATAACCAACATCTTGCTGTTATTTCTGCTCGATAGTTTAGTTATTAACAGTTTTAATCTTGTGATATTTGTTGGTTGTTACAACAAATCTATCTGTGGCTTTGTGTGAATACAGGCAGGGAGGCAAGACGGGTGCTGTACAAAAGTGTACGGCGTGTAGGGGGCGTGGCATGCGCATCATGATCAGACAGCTGGCCCCGGGTATGGTCCAACAGATGCAGTCAGTGTGTACTGATTGTAATGGAGAGGGTAAGTGCCACAGTGATGTAAACCATGACCAAGCACTTGCGTGTTTTATTGATCTGCACAGATCTCTGATCCTGTGTTTTATTTAATCTGCCCCAGGTGAGGTGATCAGTGAGAAAGACCGCTGTAAAAAATGCGAGGGCAAGAAAGTCGTGAAGGAGGTGAAGATTCTGGAGGTGCATGTGGACAAAGGCATGAAGCATGGCCAGAAAATTACCTTTGGAGGAGAAGCTGACCAGGCACCTGGCGTTGAACCTGGGGATATAGTTCTTGTCCTGCAAGAAAAAGAGCACGAGGTACGTGGGGGGAGTCTGATTCATGTTATCCTTTCCCTCGTAACCCATGCATACTCTGTAATAGGAGGTGATGGTTTTAACATTATTTTGAGCAGTCTATTCTCCTTTTGTGTTTTTTGTATGTCAGTTGCTAATTACTTCACTCCCATAAAAAGGTGAACTTCTAATCCAGCTCCTCACACCTGACCAAAGCTTCCTGTTGCATTCTTTTGATGTCAAACTGTTGATTCTGTTTTCACTAATGGCCAAAATCTCATAGTCTCAGCTGGTTCGTAAAATGTATGTATAACACAGGTACATGTGTGGGTGTGCAGAAGTGACGAATTTACACACAACTTAAATAAGCATCAAAGAAGTGGAAATAAAATCTCGGAGACGTTGGAGTTAGTCATGCAGAATTTGTATATTTCAATTTTTTTTTTAAAATAAGTTTTAATTACATTTTGATTTTTGTTTTGATTTCAGGGTGTTTTTTAAATAAATTTGGTTAGTTTTGGCGTGTTTATAAATGTTTAGTTTTAATCTTTAATTATTTTAACACAGAGGATATTTATCTAGGAGCAGATTTTAACATTTTGGAATGAGTGTTATAGCAGCAGAGTGTCACGCTGGTGTAGAGGTTAGTATTATCATTCCCTGGGGTGTTTCTGCATGGAGTTGGCATATTCTGCCTGTGGGAACTCAAGCTTCCTCCCACAGTCCAGACAGACACGTAAGGTGAATAAGTCATTCTAACAGGTGAATTATGCTTCTGTGTTAGATCTGTGTCGTACCTTACGTCATAACCAGGACCCTATTATTATTATTATTATTATTATTATGTTTTTTTTCCTACAACATAACGTTGTAGGTAACGTTTCATGATTTCATTTTTAATTATGATGCTTGGGTTTTTATCCCATCCCATCCCACCTGATGTGGTTTAACAATGCACTTTTTGCATACAACCTGGGTACATCTGTGAGCATTGTGGTAACTTGGAGCGTTGCATACAGTTTGGAAGGCATTTGGGGGGCAATCTATAGCATTTTCAGTTTGCTCTAGTAAATTCACTTAGTGTAGTAGATGGACGACCTGGTCATTGTTTCTCTGTCTATGGCATTATGCTTCACCTAACTTTCATACTAACATGCCAACCTCCTGCAGCGCTGATGGATAATAATTTTATGGGTCTTAGGTAGGGCTGGGGCATATCATACCGTTCACGGTAATACCGGTATAATGTCGGGCAACGATAAGAAAATGAAATATCGCGATAGAATATGGGTGAAACTGATACAGATTAGAAAAATATAATTTCTGTATCAGTCATAGTTTTGTGAGCTGTCAGAGCCTAAAATGCAACATTACTAAGGTTGATAATTTTTAATTAATTTTATCTCTCATAAAAGCTGCAATTGTCTTGATCAGATATCATGTCAAATAATTTCTTATGTGTTGAGGCACCCCTCCTTATGCAATATGAGATTTAAATAATTGTTTTAGCACTTTGAGCACTCAAAAGCCTAAGTCATGTGTTATATAGTGTTGGATTGTGGGCTAAATGGTGCACCTGCTGTGGAATATAGATAGATACAGCTGTTGTTCGTGAGTTTATGGTTCATGAGTAAGCTACTGATTTAAAACACCCCCTCTGTTTGCAATAATTCAAGAAATAAAGTAAGAAAATCTTAAATTGTATCACAGAAAATTCTAACAGGGGAAAAAAGTCTGTATTTCAGTGGATATAAGAAGGAAAACATTATACATTATTGAGTTTTTATAATTAAATCGTATTATGCCTTAATGTTGAATTTCTTTGGTAGCAAAACGTCTTGATGCATTCTCAATCATCCAGGAAAGTAAATCTCCAAAAGTTGATTCTGTTCATCTGGAGGTAGCGTTTTGTGGGAGAAATGTTTCGTCACTCATCCAAGTGACTTCTTCAGTCTCAGCTGACTGCAGGTTTCCCCAATCTTATAAACAGTACATTTGCATAATGACTGAAACCAGCCCACTGAAGGATGCAAATTCTCATTACCATTGATCAAAGACCACTGATCAATGGCCATGAATACCATTCACAGAGAGTTGGGGAATGGCTGCAATTACAGCATTGTAAGATGGCGAAAGATGGGTGTGCCGTGGGCTCCCCAGCCTAAGGGTTCATCTTTCGGCATCTTACAATGCTGTGATTGCAGCCACACAGTGGACCAAAGGAAAAAGGATTTTGTGTAGTAGCTGAACACAGTGTTCCTGGAAATGAAGAAAAGGAGTGTTTCTGTTCACTGAAAAATCAGCGCTTATGATTCTACATGGTTGAAGTGTTGAGTTCCTGGTTTGCATTAACAACGCTTGTAGCTGGATGCCAAAAAGTGATGGGTGTCCTCTCATAAAATAAAGTTATATTGACATCATGAGTGGTGGATTGATAGGCTAATCAGTCTTGTGATGCTGATCTTTTTTTCAAGAGCAATTCAACTAAATGTTGTAATTTTAATAAAACAGACAAATCGTAATGAAGCTTATTTGTCGTAATGGTGCCAAATTCAGAAATATGCAAGCCACTTACCTTACTCAGCTGAGGTAAATAAAGACCCTGGTAAATGTTAAAGGAAATGGGTTGTGGATGGTTTTGGCTTAACTAGAACACCACCCAGAGCTTCAGGAGTGCTTCTGGCTCCCACAGGATGTCTATCTTTAATGTCAAAATATGTCATTCATAGACATCTGTAGCATAATGAGTTGGTACAGCCAGCAGCAACAACACACAAAACACTGATCATGGAACATCAGTACTCTTTATGAAATGGCACTATATCAAAAGGTCTGAAAATCATTTGAAGTAGTACAATAAAAGTATTTAAGAGGCATTAAAAAACTACTTGTCTGTGTATACAGGAATACATTCTGACAGCATCCTATTGAGTAAATTAGTAACTTTTTTGTGCTATACTTGTTTGTACTATTGATTTCTAACAAATGCTCTAAGGCAGAGGTGTTTAGTGTTCGGATACAATACAGTTTACAAAAATGTGATGGTGCGAACTTAATTGTTTTCTAATAATTAATAAAAAATAATTAAAATTGACAAAGCATTACAGTGCCAAAAAAGCTGGCTTGTGGAACAGTGTGAATTTAAAGTACAAGGCCTCTACTGAGCGTTGCATTATGGGTTGATGTTTGTCTTGTTAATTCTAGCCTTTTGATAAGATATTTATTTGCCTGTCAGTTTAGTGTGCAGGAGTTCTTAAAGCTGTTGTGTAACGCATTTTACTGCAACATAAGAAAGAAATGTTACAAAACTCCAAGTTCATAGCCTCCCCCAATGTCTTGACTGCCAAATTACACCATGAAGAAGCATTGTCACACAGTCAATTATAGCTGTCACAGATGACGAGCTCAAAAGACACTGTCAGAGAAAATGATTCTGACCACTTTAAAAAGCTATCAGTCACAGACAAAAGCAATTTGTTCTGACAATTATCTGTTACCATGTTTAATGTGGTTTTTATGAGAGAATAGGCTTCAGCGATGAGAACTCTTTGGATTATTGGAATAAAAAAACTTTTTTTTCTTCCCCTAAAATTGACTAACCTCCACTTCTGCTTTAGCCCCAGCTTTATTCAAAGGTAATGATATACAGTGACATGCTTTCCCACACTGTCATATTTGGTATATCAGGAAATGATGCTTTGTTTGTTTGGTTTGTTTGTTTTTAAATCTGTTAGAACTGTGACGATTTCATCTATTAACAGATATTACTAACAATCTCTCTCTATTTTCAGACATATAGACGAGATGGCAATGACCTCTTCATGAACCACAAGATTGGGCTGGTGGAGGCGCTGTGTGGTTTCCAGTTTATGTTGAAACATTTAGATGGAAGACAAATTGTTGTTAAGTACCCTGCTGGCAAAGTCATTGAACCAGGTAAACATCCATTTTTAACATTGCTTTTCTTACTGAATTTGTCAGGAGCAGACTGCATCATTATTCAAAGCTCTGACGTGGTTGCCAGATAAGTGTATTAGCCTAGCATGCTCTGACAGCTGAGCAGGTGTCCAGCTTTGGGCTTTATTGGCAGAGAGTTTCTATCATTGTAAAGATGTTCTTCACACTAACACTGGGGGGTGGGTTTACCCTAAATCCTCAGTGCTGGAAATACTGTTTAGAAAAATGTGATTAAGTCTAATTTTAAACAAACTGCACTCTTTTCTAGGCTCTGTCAGGATGGTGCGGGGAGAAGGCATGCCACAGTACCGAAACCCTTTCGAGAAAGGAGATCTTTATATCAAGTTTGATGTCCAGTTTCCTGACAACAATTGGATCAGCCCTGAGAAACTTGGGGTATGACAGATTTGTGCTTTTAATTTACTGTCTTTAATCTTCTGGTTTTTATTTGTCTCATTATAGACAAAGACCAAAGCTCATTCTTCATACTTAGAAGTAATTACAAAACTGTCCTTCATAGGCAATTTTTTTCCTCTATATAATTAGATTAAGACATTAAAACTATATTCCAAACAGACTTAAGTCAGCGAGTCATTTACAGTTGAGTTCAAATATATTATTTAAATCAGACTCGCCCATCAGGCCTCTGAGGGGGCATCAGTGATGGCAGCACACGGAGGCAGTAAATAGATTTGCTCTTTTATCAGCAGCTTTGAAACAAGCAAGGAAAAAGGGAAATATTGGCAGCAGTGTTGATGGAGAAAGGCCACAGCACACCTTACTTTGAACAACAGCTGCTTTAACTTGAAAAATATACATGATTTTCAGACAGCTCAGCAGTGAGTTAGCTGTCTGACCTGTAACATGTTCACATGTAGGACTGCTGTTTTTCTTGGGTGGAAAGCAATTTATATGTGTACGGTTAGTGGGGAGAAACCCAAAGTGCATGTTTTCTCAAATAATTTTTTTCTACTATGTCTTCAGAGTCCGTCACATAATCTGGTTTTGGTCTGAAGAGAAAGTATGACCTGTTTGTTTGTTGTCGTTGTTTTAAAGAGGGGGGGAAAAGATATTAATTTCATTCAGACTTCCATTCAGCGATTTGATTCCTTCTTGTGATGAATGTGAAAGTACTTAAATTCTGTCACGCTTGTCTTTCTGGCTGAGGATGGAAGTGAATTTCTTCCTGAGACAGCACCCCTTCTCGCTCTCTCTCTCTCCTTGTAGCAGTGCACTCATGACCCCACAACCTTCTGACACCAGAGAATGGTTAGAAATCCCAATGAAGCTGCCTGTTAAAGCTGTATTTTGACAATTGTTTTCCCTGTGAAGGAGCTGGAAGACATGCTGCCCTCACGGTCAGAGCCACCCATCATCAGTGGAGACACGGAGGAGGTCGACCTGCAAGATTATGACGTCAGCCAGAGCTCGTCATCTGGTAACCGCAGGGAGGCTTACAATGACAGCTCGGATGAAGAGGGCAGCCACCACGGCTCGGGAGTACAGTGTGCCCACCAGTAATCTCATGCGCTTTCCCACTCTGACATATACACATACAGACACACACAACCCATGAGCTAGATGGGAGAAAATGTATGAGTTGCAGACTAAACAAAGGCAGGTCAGGCTCAGTAGCTCCTCAGACACAGATCACAATCACACTGACTCGTGCACAAGTTGTTGATTGTTTGAAATATTGTGCCCTTGAATCATTTTGATTTTTGTCTGAGGAACTAACACTGGTGCAGCCAGAGACAGATCTAGACACTTTAAACAGCAACTTTAGGTAAAAATTCATATAAAATATTTAAGATGTAATGAAACAAGTGGTCGCCTCAGTGAACACCATGTTAGGATGATGATCTTCTGTTCAAACAGACTTCACCCACCCACCTTTCTCTTCCTCTGTCATGGCTGATAGTCCAGTGTCCTGCTAATTGGAGCTCAAGATCAGTAAAAAGGAATGTTTCTTTGTGACATGGGTTCTGTTTTCATAGTATTTACATTAATTTAAAAGACTAACCAATGTGCAAAGACAAAGCAGCTGAGCAACGTGACATGCAGATCCTCGGACTTGTGCATTCATGGACTCGTCGACTCGGCGCCATTTGTAGGATTTGTTTTCTGATTTTTACAGCTTTAGTTTCTTTCTAGGTTTTTACGTGTTTTTTTTTTTTTGTTTTGTTTTGTTTTTCCTGTCTTTACTTTTTAATTCGAACAGAAAATTCATTAAGTGTGTATATCACTGAAGTGGTTGTTGGTAAGCTTCATCAGCTGCTGTATTTCAAGGCTGTGTGATTTAAAAATAAATAAATAAATAAAAACCTATAGTCTGTACCTGTGCTGAGACCATGTGCATGTACAAAGCTTTGGTTCCCGCACTTGTCAAACATCCAATAAAGCAGCACACTTCTCAAGAAATGTCTATGAAGTTGTTGAATAAACTGTTGAAATATCATTCGTAGTGTGTTACATTGATTTTTGCTATGTTTTTCTTTTTGCCACCAGAAGTAGTAGGCTAGAAATAAGTTTGAAGCCATCAGAGTTTTGAAATGGCTCACTAGGGGAAAAAAGTTGTTCTTTCTATAAACAATGTGTCAATGACGAGAACTAATCCAAGGATCCTGCCAACTATTCTCTGGAGGTACTGTTTGACTAAATCAAAAAACATTTCCGTCCTCAGTCAGCTGTCATCAGTGAACGGGATCGCACACTGTCCTAAAAGCAGTCTGAGTGGAAAGACATGCCAATGAAACTACAATGCTGTGACCTCTGTAGTTCTTGAAGAGGCAGCTGATCACTGCTTCTTCCATTAGTATTTGTGTACAGTGTAAACTGTTGAATGGGTTGAGAAGCACTCATATATACATACATATACATTTCAACTGGTCATGCTGGTAGCTTTGGTTAGTGGTGCTGATTTAAGTAGTGTTGCCATTTAAGTGTCCTGTGATGTGGTTTATTGACTTCAATGTGAGGAACCCTTAGTGACCTGAACATCAGGCATCCATCGGCCCTTTCAGTGTCATTTAAAGAGTGAAACAGCTAAAACCAAGCTATTTAATTAGTGTGGATCATGTCCTACCTGTGCCAAGTGCCAATGACCCTTGTGTTTAACAAATCTCAGCTACGTCTTCTTTGTAATCATCAAACTTTTATTAGAGTTCAGAAAAACCTGTGTAAATGCTGGTATCTGATAGGTCACTGAGGAATTTCCTTCATCAGTGCGTGTTTTAGAGGGCTCCTGACATTTGTATTCTATTGGAAAATGCAGTAAGTTATGAGCCATCAAACAAATATGGAACAATGCAAAATAGTGATAATATTGAAGAAGTCACTTGTTGACCCATTAGCAGGGGGCCCTTAAACAGTTCTTTTTTGGTGGTCATAGTAGTAATGCTAGCGAAGGAGGCAAGGGTTTTGTGTTGCAGTGTGGTGCAGATTAACAGAAAACAAAAAGCTGTTTTACAGTTTTCCCAAATTTGGGGATAGTGGAGTATGTAGGAAATGTAAGAAAGTTAAAATGACAATCTAGTAAAAGTAAAAGTCTTTTATTTTAATTTTAACAAGTACATAAGTAATAACAAAATCATTTTATTTCCAGTTTTGCTGTGTCAGTGTAAAAAACAATCGTTATTATTTATGGTTATCATGTAAGTTTAAAGACAAGCTTAGACAGCATTTTCACATTAACTTTTCATTATGAAAAGGATGGAATTTTCTTTAGTGCTAAGTCAGTTTTAATTTATGGCAAAGATGAAGTTAGCTACTTCACTGTAGAAGCAAACCCTAAAGTGCTTAGTAAAAGGGTGCCAAACATAAGGCCCGGGGGGTGTAAATGGCCGTCAAAGACTCAAAATGCATCCAGTTGATTGCTTTGGATAGGTGCATTTTCATAAATTTGAGCCTACCCCTTTTCCTATTTATAAGGACCGCCCCATGGCCTTTCATACTTATTTACCAATGTATTAGACAGAATCTTTTTTTATTTTATTTCACCATCTACTGTACTTACTATACTATACTACACTCTTGGTTTTATAATGACAATTTAACCCCCGAAATGTCAGACTGACAGATTTCTTTCTTCATACTGTTAACATTGCACTTGTTTTTGTTATATTATAGCATTAAACATGTAGCAAACTTCTTTGTACTAGAAAGATCAGTTTCACTGGTCCAGCTAGCTTAAATCAACGTCCATTGACTAGATGGACTTAAACAATGAATAACAAAATACAAGGAAACTTAGACCCAAACTAATAACAGCTACAACAAGAACTTAAGAAAGCTTCAACATACCTAAGAAAAGAAATATAGCAATAAACCCTGACATATTGGTAACTCTTTGAAGTGTTACTGGGCATTCACAATCAGTCACTTTGTGCAGTGAGTCAAAGCATTGGGTGGACTGCATCAGGCTAAACTAAATTGATAGAATTGAGTGGACTCGTACTGATAAGAGAGTTAGAACAACAACTAAAAAAACTTAGATTATTCTGAAAAGAACTAATATAGGTTAACTGGGAGGAGCGGTGAAAATTAAGATGGAACAGAGGTGGAGGAAGACGATGTTACATCGTGTGAGGAGCAGCAGTGCAATCCATTTCTTTCTGTTGTGTGTCCTGTTGTTCTTTTTCTTGAATAAGCTTTATTTCTGTGCAGTGTTTTCCTTCATGTCTTCAAGCTTGCTGTCCATTTCTTTCTTTGAACTCTATGTCCTGTTTTTTCTTCTCTTGGAGGATTTCACTATTTTTTTCCAGAGCTTGATCAACCTTTTCTTGGAGCTCCTGATTCTTTTTGTCTTGCAGAGCCCATTGTTTCTCCTCAATAGTACCTTCTTTTTCTTGAAGCTGGTAGGAATGTTTTTTTCATTCAGCACTCTTTCTCTCATTTTCTTGCCTCAGGGACATAATCTTTTCTCTGTTCATGAGATTTTCATTCTGCATTTCTTCAAAGCGCTTCTCCTCTAGTTGTACGTGTTCACCCCAAGGAAGAGAGCTGAGGTAAGGGTCTAGGGGTTCATCCCATGGAAGACAGCTGGGGTCAACTTCTTGTCTTTCTTGATCATTTCTCTGAGACATGTTGGAGTCTGTATCTTTTATATATATATTTTTTTTAAATATTCAACTTTATTCAACAAAAATTTACAATGTATTTCAATCGGGAGACCCTTCAAATCCTCATTCAACTTATTCATCTTTCAACTCTAACTACTTCCACATATGTTGACCCACAGACACCATTTAAACTTTAAAACGAAGTCAAGACATTGAGCTATTCAGCTTGTATTTATCTTTTCAATATCTTTTATACTTTTTCCTCAGTTCCAGTTTAAGTTTCATGCTTTATTTTCTAATGTACATTTTAAACATGCTCGGCTACTTGCCAACTTCAAAACTCCTTCTTCTGTGTGAACCTGAGCTTTCAACAGTTCTTCACTTTGTCTTTTAGGTGAATGATTTGGTGTATTTCAGCTCATTCAACATTTTTTCACCAAACATTTCACACACACACACACACACACACACACACACACACAGACAGAAAGACAAACACACAAGGAAATAAAGACACACAGAGACATACACTCACACAGAAACACACACATACACGTGCGCGCGCACACACAGCGAAAATATTCAGTTTTTTTCTCATCTAAAGTTCACACAGATGAAGAAGTTTCAAAGTTGGAAAGTAGCTGAAGATGTTTAAAATGTAGCTTTCAACAGTTCTACACTTCAGCCTTCAGGTGAATGTTTCGTCCTATTTCAGCTCATTCAACATTTTTAACAACATTCAGCAGCCATTTCAGCTCAAAACATTCAGCTATCAGCATTAACTGCAGTTTCTTCAGAAAATGCATTTTCTAGTTCTAACTGTACTAGTTAATAGTAAATACGTGACATTCTATGCAAAACCTTATTGATGGGAATCAAAAGTGTAATATTTTTGCTTAAATTTGAAATAATCTACAGGGAATTGTAATATATACACACTATCATCTGTTTCGCTTAAGTGTGCTGTGTATTTCAACCCTGTACTCTTACAATACTGAATCCACACCGAAGACACTGCTGCACTGCACTGTTTCTTACACTTTAAAGTTATGCTTTAGTGTCATCTCATATTTACGCTTCCGTTTGAATAAGCCACGTTAAGCTCTCCTTTTAGTTGATTGATTTGGATAAATGTAACTTAACGGTGTACTGCTATTTATAACATTTTAGCCCTTCGTATTTTCTAGTACCTAAAAAATAGGATAAAAAATAAGAGGGGACAACTTTATATATCACGCCGCATTCACAGGAGAATACATATAATATACTGAACATAGCAATGACGTCATTGGACCCGTGTATTCCACTATTCATAAATGCCCTTTTCGAGATTTACCGTCAGCGGCGCCGTGGCTTAGTTGGTTAAAGCGCCTGTCTAGTAAACAGGAGATCCTGGGTTCGAATCCCAGCGGTGCCTTTTCTTTCTCTTCAGTTGTTTCTTTTGTTGTTCAGTGTGCACCATTTGTCATAACTTTACATTTACATAGTACTTTTCTCCCAGCAAAACACTTTTCCAGGTGTATGTGAAACTCAAAATACGTTATTAAATAAAAAGGGACTGTATAATTTATTTTAAAGTCCAACTTGCAGTACAAGAGTTTAACCACACGAGGGCGAAAGTGAAAGGGCATACTCATGAAAGAATCAGAGCACAAGCGGGCGAATGGGAGAAGATTGTTATGTATCTTTCCTACCAGAAGCCGTCTACGTAATTCTGTATTTCAGTTCAATATATAAAGTTTCATCTGGAGAAAGAGTGGACAAGGCTTAAGAATTACGTGAGCCACTTTTTTTCATTTAAGATGTGGAAAGCTGAGTCGAGTCAGCCAAAGTTAGAGCGGAAGTAGTCCTCAAGAAAACAAAAAATTTCTAGCTTTGCATCTCAACTGTAATTTTAAACTACAAATCCAAACCCTATATAATCTTGATTTTTATATCTAAGACTATAGTCTATAAGACGTTTAGTTTTATAATGCTGCAAAACTTAACGTTTCCCACGAAGCCTTTATTTTGAAGGGAGTAACAAGAAGCCGCATCGCTAGTTGGAGCTAACTTGATCGTAGCGTCTTGGCTACCGCTGCAAAAAAAAAAGGACACAATGCCTTTTCACGGCAAGGAGGAGCTCTAGCTGTGTCCAAGCTGAACGCAGATGCCGGAGCTAGTGTGGATCGCACAGATGTGGAGCGAACAGCGAAACGCGTGTGGGAGATAATAGCAGAGGTCCCCGCCGGACCATGGGACTGACGGTACTGCCCCTGCTGCTGCCTCTTCTCGGGCTGCTGTGGCTCCGCTGTGCTCTGCTCTGTGCAGGTGAGAAACAACAATGCGTCTCTACACCGCTGTGATGTTTTAGACGGAGGCTTGTTCTAATTAGTTTAGAAAGCTCTGCCTGTGGTGTTCACGAACACATGATGGCATGCACAAGTGATCCGCATTGCCCGGTGAAATATAAGTGGCCATGCTTTTCTATTTCTTGATCCGTGTTCGCATCTTTACGGGAGATCCGGTAATTTACAAAGCTCCTACTATGATTACATCAGTGACTATCAGAGCGGAGCGTCTCTGTGTTCACACCCGAGCAGCAGCAGTGGGTGTTATTTTGTCTACTACTGTGTGTCTCTGATTAAGTGATCTGATAGATGAAGACGGTTTGTTTTGATTGTTTTGATTGGATGGAGGGAGAGCACAGAGGCTATCGTTGTGCAGAAACCTGCGGGATTATTGATCTGTGGTGGGTAAATGATCACGGTTAGTGTGGAAACATGGACGCGCTTTCGCAAATGTGATACTGCTGCTATCGGCATTACATCACTGCTTCTCTGCAGCCAGTCAACCCCACGGTCCCCTCCTCCCCCCTCCATTGTCATACACTGCACTTAATTGGCATTTAAATAAAGAGGAAGGCTTCTAAAGGGACACAGAGTGAGAGTTTGGAGGTGTGTGTGTGATCCAGGTGTTAACATTGTGTGGGGTCGGGGGTTCTGGACTGTGTCTTCATTATGGGGACAGAAAGCCAGTCCAGATAATTCAGGTCTTCAAAAATTAAGATAAAGGGATATGTTCAGGTTAGGTTTTTGGGTTAGACAAGTTGTAGTTAGGGTAAGATCATGAATGTTAAGTCAGGGTGATGTGAGACTGAGGAGAGAAGAGATTTGCACGATTAAAGGGGAACACACCATCCCAACTCAGGAACCTTCAAGCTTTGAGGTTGGCTGATGTGTCCAGTGTGCATGTTCATAGTCCTTATGCCTGGTGCTCCAGCCTGTGTTGCTGTCTGTTCCCCTGTGCTGGCAACCTGTCCAGGATGTCCACAAGTCTAGTCGGATAAGCGGTTTAAAAAGCAAAAAGTCAAAAAAAAAATTGATGTTTTCACACATAAAGTTCTAGGGTGATTGAAGTTGCATGCACAAATACACACACAAGCTACAAACTGCATTCAGTATCTCCACATTTTACCTGAGCTCATGATTATGTGTGGTTTTTGAGAACAATGCAGATTAAAAACTGAAGGGCTTAATGCTGAAGTGCAACCTTAATCCACTTGTTTCTCTCAGGTACGCTTCACTGTAATCAGAGCAGGAAATTAAAAAGGGACATTTACATGCCTTAAAAGCTATAAATGCAATTTCAAATGTTTTTGTAAAAAAAACAAACAAAACTTAATATCCCTTTATACACATTTCAGTGAAAGTTTGGCATGGTTTACTCCATTACATTTGTTTGAAAGCTATTAAACTACAGGTTTGATATATGTTAAGCTAGAAAACACACAAATATTATCATCACCACTGAGGTTTACATCACCTAACCCAAGGTAGCTCCTAAAAAAAACTACGGGAAGTTTTTTCACATCTAATAATTCCAGCGTGATGCTAATAATCAGCCACGGGATCGACATAATAATCTCCTTTAAGGAACATTTTACAGCTGATCTTCATTAAATGTGAATGTAGCGTCAAAACCTATAGATGTAGTTTTCCCACCACTATCTATTAGTGTGTCTTGTGTTGTTACGTTTTGTGTATTCACCTTTCACTGATAAAACACTATTTTAATATTTTGATGACTCTATTGGCGTCTGAGCTGGAGTTGTTCTTGGCTGCAGTGCATTTTGGAGTCTCTGGATGTCATAGAGAAAAGGTTTGCTCCCTGAGCAACTATTGTTGGTGAACTGTTCATGTTCTGGAGTTTAAGCATAAAACAGCAGCTAAATCTTATTTTTTACATCTGTTGGTAAACCAAAAATAGTGAGTTAATGTGAATTTTCTTTCTCTCTCTCTCTTTCTCTCTGTGATCAGCTTTTTCCAGCATCTGAGTTTGAAAGTAGATGAAACACAAACACAACAGTCAAAATGTGCTTCAGTTCTCTTATTCATTGTACCAAACAACAGCATTGTGTAGCAGCTTGGTCCAGCCCAGTATGTGTAGGTATTTATGTGTGTGCTAAGTTAGTGTGGATAGTCGATATCCGCACTTAAACGATTCCTCCCTCCGCCACCCTGCTTCACTCTGCTGACTTTACTGATTCATCAAGTAAGCCAGAAACAAACAGCGCTAAGCAGCAGACTCCCTGCTGTGTGTCAGTGCTGGATCATAGTTGAGCTAATGTTCTGTCTCTGTGGTTCTGGTTAATTAAGAGGCTTGTTAGACAGCGTTTCCTTGCATGCGTTTCATTCTTTCTGTGGCATTAAGCAGTAATGCGATGATTAATGCGCCTGCTCTATATTATTGCTTTCAGCGCAAGAATGAAATGAGATACTTCCCATTCCACATTTATGTTGCAGATTATGATGCCGGTAACTTGATCGCTGCGCCTTTACTTAGAAAAACAACAGGATTCAGTGCCTGCACACCACACAGAGGTTTGCGTGTTAGTCCTGGAGCTTTTCCTGGCCTGCTCACACATTTGTGTTGCTCCCTGGAGTAATGGTGTGATGGCAGCAGGAGATGCTGTTGCCTTGGCTGCCAGTTTGGCTGCTGCTTCTGTTTAAAGCTCCATCTGATCAGCGTGGAGCTTCCCCACAATGGCGCTAAGGTCATTTGTCTTGTCAGTGAATCGTTTAGTGTTTTTTGTAGCGGTCACAAATAAAAGAATGAGGATAAAACGGTTTATAGAGTGTGGAAGCCAACATTTTGGTAATGCTCGATGTCTGCCAAGTGTTCGTGTTCTTAGTTCTGATGTGCACAAGGAGCATTCAGACCGACCTCCCTAATATGTATGCTGCCATCCCCCCTGTCTTTTTTGAGACAGGCTGCAGCGAGCAGGTGGAGATCCATACAGAGCGGAGGGGTGTGATCTACAGCCCTTCCTGGCCTTTAAACTACCCAGCTGGGGTCAACTGCAGCTGGCATATTCAGGGGGGTCAAGGAGAAGTTATTACCATCAGGTAGAGTCCCTGAAACATACGCTGCATACATATGATATTTCTATAACCGAGTCACCTAAACTCATGTTCCATGCTCCAGTTTCCGTAACTTCGACCTGGCGGAGTCAGGAAAATGCATGGGAGACTGGCTCCTGCTGACACCTACGTGGAAGAGAGAATCCAGGCTATGTGGCTCGGTGCTGCCGCAGCCCTTCATCTCCACCAGGGGGCGTGTTTGGCTCTTCTTCCACTCTCAAGCCAACAGCTCTGGGCAAGCCCAGGGCTTCCGACTCTCTTACATCAGAGGTAAGCTGGAGAATATTTGCATATTGCTTATCCACTCCATAAACATACCAGAGTGCGTGAAAATATTAGAAATACCTCTACAGTTTAATCCATTAGCAACACCCAGGGCCACCTGCAGTATTTTATATTTGAACATAAGCATCTGTTCTGGGACCTCCCCATGCTTCTATGCGCATATGTGGAAAACACGAGGTGGGTAAAGTAGCAGCAGAATCTCTGTGCAGACCAGAGCATGCATCAGTAACAGCAGTTATAACAACATAGAGGTCAAGACGCAGCATTAAAACAGAGATTTAATAAAGCCATAATAAAGTTTTGTGAGGGTTGAATTAATAGAGATGTTTTGTATGTTTACACAGGGTTACTGCTTGGTTTGTTTTGATATGATCATCCACAATACTAATGCATTTTTTTTGTTATGGTTTGTCTTTTTTAAAAAAGCTGAGAAAAGCCTAAAACCTGTGATATTGATTGCAGTTGGACATGGCAGACAGATGAGATTGGCAACTATCTCTTGGGGGGGAAAAAGTGATGTTTTAGCAGCTAACCAGACATATTCTTTTTTTAGGTCACCTAGGTCAGAGCAGCTGTCAGTCAGATGAATTCCTCTGTGGGAATGGGAAGTGTCTTCCTCGCTCCTGGAAGTGCAACGGTCAGGATGAATGTGGGGATGCCTCGGATGAACGCAGCTGCTTGCCGACTCCCACTGAGGCGCAGCCGGGCCTCTGCCCCTTTGGCTCTCTGCCGTGCACCGAGGCCCAGTCCACCCGATGCCTGCCCGCGGGCCTGCGCTGCAACGGGGCCCGGGACTGCCACGATGGAAGTGACGAACTGGGTTGCCCTGACACTACTTGTGGCAAACGTCTGGGGAACTTTTATGGCTCGTTTGCCTCTCCCGATTTTTTCCGTGCGAACCGTAGCGGCGACACTGAGCTGAGATGCTCCTGGTTGTTGGACACTCAGGACCCTAAGCCCATTGTTCTGCAGCTGGACCTGCAGCTGGGGCCTGGAGATTTGCTGCATGTCTATGACGGCCTGCTGCAGCGAGCGGAGCATCTGTTACAGGTGTTGTCATATCACAACAACAGGCGGCCCGCCCTGTTGGAGTCGAGCCGGGGACAGATGAGCGTTTTGTACATGGCCCAGCCTCACAGTCCGGGGCATGGTTTCAATGCTACATATCAGGTACTGAGGTTGGCTAATGTTCATTTCATTCATCGTTTATTCTCATCTATCCTTTAAAATTCTTTCAACCTCTTTTTTTAAAAAGTTGTTTAAAACTTTTAATTTGTCAAAAGTTACAGTGTTTTTCTTTTTTAATCCAAAGTAACTGATTTAGAAACAGTAACTGCTCTTTTTGTTCAGAAAACACAGTCAGTTAAGTATAGTACACGTTGTCCCTTCTGTGTCTAGACAGTGATGCATTTCTCCTCCATCCTACCAGGTGAAAGGTTACTGTTTTCCTGGCGAGCGTCCCTGCGGCAGTGATCAGGGCTGTTACTCTGAACGCCAGCGCTGTGACGGCTACTGGCACTGCCCATCTGGTCGAGATGAGGAGGGCTGTCCGATGTGTCCAGATGGAGAGTTCCCCTGCGAGGGTGGTACAGGAATGTGTTACCCAGCCTCTGAACGCTGCAACAACCAGAAGAGGTGTCCAGATGGGTCGGACGAGAAGAACTGCTACGATTGCCAACCTGGAAACTTCCACTGTGGGACTAACCTGTGTATCTTTGAGACGTGGCGCTGTGACGGCCAGGAGGACTGTTTAGATGGAAGCGATGAGAGGGACTGCTTGGCAGCAGTGCCCAGGAAAGTGATCACAGCTGCCCTGATCGGCAGTCTGGTCTGCAGTCTCCTGTTGGTTATTGCTCTTGGCTGTGCCCTTAAATTGCACTCCCTCAGGAACCGAGAGTACAGGTGGGCCCTCATTCTGCCACTAAATGAATGTTAAGTCAGAGGAACGCTGGGATGATGTTGATTGTTGCAGCTGCCAGAAACTGTAGAAGTGAAAGTATCTTTGTGGGTTTTCAAATAGTTTTCCTAATTTTTCCCTAATCCTGCTCTGTTTTTTCCTTCCTCACTCCTTTACAGAGCTTTTGAGACGCAGATGACTCGCATGGAAGCCGACTTTGTCCAGAGAGAGGCTCCTCCTTCATATGGTCAGTTAATAGCCCAGGGTCTTATCCCTCCGGTGGAAGATTTTCCTGTATACAATCCCACCCAGGTAACAAATTCGCGCACACTAACAGACACTGGCGACGCTGCATTTAGACAGAAATGAACTTCAGCGTGTTTCTGTTTTAATTCCCCGTCATCCAGGCTTCAGTGTTACAGAATCTACGGTTGGCAATGCGCAGGCAGATAAGGCGTCACTCAACTCGCCGCTCCACTTCCTCCTCTTCCAGACGACGTCTAGGCCATCTTTGGAATCGCTTGTTCCGTAGTGGAGGACGAGGCAGAGGCCACGCCCCACTCCTGGATCCCCCTGGACCCACGCAGATCACACTAGGGCTTCACAGCTACCGGACTGTCGGGGAGCAGGGACCTCAGAACAGGGCCATGTCTGCAGGTGGGTCTGACGTAGTGGGTGTGGACCTGCCGGAGAGCCCTGCATCGCCTCTCTCCTTTCATTCAGTGGACAGTCCAGAGGAGGAAGAGGACCTGTCACCTGTCAGCAGAGATGGCAGCAGGGCTGCAGAGTCTTCACCTCCCACTCCTTGCCAGAGTGACTCCTCAGTACAAAGTGGACTTCCTCTCTCCCCCCAGGAAGCCTCTGTACCCCTGTGCCCACCCCGGGCATCTAGAAAATTGGTTCTGGAGCTTGCAGTTAACCTGAAGGGGGTTTCCTTAAGACGTTACTCCCCCTTAGGACCTTTGTCCCCTATTTCACCCCCTGTGTTTCCCAGCAGTTCCCAGACACCATCAACTCAACCTCAACCACAGGGTTCAGAGGTGACTTCACCCACCGAGCCCTTATTTTCCTCTGTGAAACCAGAGGACAGTGACAGCCAGTTTACTGTGAACGTGCCAAGCAGGGATGAGACGAAACCAGAGGCAAGAAGCAGCCTGTGCAGGTTCGGCAGAAGCATCAGTGAAGAGGGAGATTTAGGAAGGGAGACGCTGTGCTGAAAAGTTTAGGATGACGCTCTCCTCACTGTCGAGAGCTGGCAATTGCAATATCCGTTCTGATAAAGTGTCCTTGAGATGTGACTCCACCAGAGTCAGAGGTGAGAACCTGTACTTCAGCCTTTCGTTTGGAGGGGGTACAATATGAAACTCAATAAATATCACTCCATTTCATTATTTGAATGCATAAAATGTGCAGTTGCAAACAATTATGCACATGCAGTCTTATCCTAAGACGAATAAAACCAGCATTAGTCGTTCTTCCTGTAAATTGCTTTCTAAAGCTCATGCCAGAGCTTAACTACTTCATTTAAATGCAAACAGATAGCCCCAATTAGCCCGTTATGATATTTACCCTGAATTTGTTCCAAAAGATTAAATCCAGTTTTGGCCACACGTACTAATACAACCCACTACTGGCAAAATGTATCTGAAATGCCAAAACAGCCTTTATGTCTTTACCCAAAGCCATTATGCACCGCTATATACTGTGAGCCATAACAGCCTAATGAGCGAACACACAAATTGATCTGATCGATCCTCTATTCTTTCTTGTTCCCTTCTATTGTTTATGTTAGTTGTTATTGTTTTATGACATCATTAATATGTCACGGCTGAGTGCATCAATTAAGGATGTTGTTGCTGAAATTTTACATTTTTTTTTTAAAAATATTGGCAACAAATCCTGTGATTTGTCCACATCAACCTTCTTAAAGACATAACAGCAGTAAGAAGAGAAATCAGACAAAGCCGTGGACATCGAACAGAATAACACACGAGGTGCACTCGTGGAAGCAGGAGTTTGAAACTCTTATGTATTTATTCATTATTTAACACATTTTTGTAATTTCCTTATAAAATCTTATTTTACACATTGATAAATATGATGATAAATAGATGGAATATTGAGCTGAATATTGACTCTACATTTCCATGAAGAGTCAATATTCAATATTCAGGGATTGTTCAGGGATTTGTTCTTCATGGTTACATAATAACAGACCATTACAGATATCACTGGTTGATTTTGGTCTTTGTTGTGCGATTTGTTGACAGTAAGAAATGTCTTGAAATACAGCTTTGAACCGTGTCAGAAAAAGGTTTTTAATAGGTTTTTATATTTTCCTGTGGAGAGTTTGATGAAAATAGCACACCTGGTAGTCTAGGTTACCCCAGTGCAGGCTAGGATAGTTTCTGTCTGAAGGCAGTCATTAAAGCTAGTTTTCCCCTCTGTTTTATAACCTTGTGCTAAGCTAAGTAGGTGCAAGCTATAGTATATATTTATAATTGAGAATTTGGAAGCTTATCTCCCAGAAAAAATATCAACTTTTCCTTTAACACTTGTGCAGTGTCAGTATTGATTCATCAGACATCATTTTGACCACTTTTAAGAAACATCAAGAACTTATTTATTCACTTTTATCAATTGTAGCTTTAGTTTTTATCTTCATGTATGATCAGTTTAATATAAGCCAAACTTGGATGAAGATTTACAAAGTGAGTCCAAGAATATTGCCTCGAACTCTGTTCAGCCTCTCATCCTTTTCATAATAAACCAAACCTGTCCCGTTAAACAAAGTCGATCCTTTTAAATGAACCCGACTTTATATATATATATATGTATATGAGTGTTTGCATTGACCTCCATTCAGTGCACTGACTGTATGTGAATGCCCAAGAAACTTTGGAAAGAGGAGCTTCACATGGAAATACTGTTTGTTCACTCTTCATCCCAGTCGATGACTGGGTCACCGTGGATGTCTGGACTGCTGGTTTATTCTGGTGGAAATTCAAATCTATGCTGTGGAATTTTCTAATACTGGACGCTTAAGCAAAGACCTCTATTTTCAAGTCTTCAGTGGAGACCTGTACAAAGTTTTGCTTTACGTTTCTCTTTCTGCCTTGAAGTTATTGCCTGTTTCTGGGCTGCTTTTTGACACTGGTAACATTTTGCTAATCACTGTTGGACCTTTAAAGAATGTACCAGTCTTCTTTTGTTATAAATATCAGTGATTCCCCCCTCCCACTTGTGCTGCAGGATATTTATACTAGAAGAATAAGAAGCCAATAAGTAGTGTGGGTTTGGAGTAAAAGAGAATTGACCAGAATGCCATTTCGTGTGGAAAAACTAGATCGTTCCTACTGTTTTTTTGTTTTTTTTTTCTTTAAAATGAGCTGAATGTGCCATGCTACCCTACAAGTTTTGCCAAGAACAGCTGCTATATGTTATGTGCCATTAGAGATATCTCCATAGTCCTTCCAACTAATTTCTGCCTCATAATCTGTTCTCATCTCCAGTTCTTTCTTTGAAATATCAAAAAATAAGCTAATTTTAATTTATTTATAGTTTTACAGATGTTTTACTTGTGTTCTCTTGTACGTCTATTTAAAACACATCCGTCCTCATTTAGCTTAAAGTGAAATCGTTTAGCTGCTGTCTGGAAAAAAAAAATGCGTATCTTGCTTTGTGATTTAGAGACATGCATTAAAAACGCCTTAATGGGGTTTTCCCTGTTGTTGCAATGGTCAAGGAGGGTTTATGAATCAACTCTGTGGTTTACCTGTTTGAAGAGATTAGATTTGTCTTTGTCTAGACAACACTCTTTTATACATGTCATGTGATTGTTAAATATGACTGATCTGGAGGTACAGTGCACTAATATGTCAGAAATCTCAGCTCTGGGATTATTACAGCGAAGAGTAAGAGAAAGGGAACCTTTCAGGTCTTCTTCCATTGTATTTAAGTAGTGATTTATTCAGGATGTAGTCATCAGCTTAAGGAGAGTCATGGTCATTTGGTACAATCTTTAGTGAAATTGTGTTACACTGACTGCTAATGTGGTTAGGTTGATGATTATGATCTGTCAGTTTAGATAAGAGTGTCTTTTCTGTTCCCTGAATTTCAGCGTTTATGTTTTAGCAAAATGTCTTCAGTATGCTTTAGTAATAGCTGTACGTTTGTATAGTTTTGTGCACAGGTAAGCACACTGGATTGTGGCCACTGGAAAGTAAAGTTCTGCTGAAAGCTTCTGTCTGATAATATCATCATTAGAGACTTGAGTTTGAAGCTTTGTTCCCTTCACAGGCTGAAGATGATGTTTGTTTCTCACGTTTTGAGAATTATGTTTGTATATTTTGTGCTGCAAGAGAAATGCTGCCATGGCATTGTTGGGTTTGCAGATCCAAAGTTCTGTTTAATCTTCTGCTTATCATAATTTTCCTGTGCCTGCAATAAATAAACTTCAAAATTTATTTTCTGGGTTTTTTTTTCTCTTCTTTTTAAAAAAATTTTTTTTTTTAACTCGTCGCCAAAAGACCAGTGAGTTAATGTGATGTGTGAGCGTAATGTGCACACAAACTATCCTCATTAGATTGTGCAATGAAAACAAAACATATAATTTGCTTTTCTGTGCTTTAAATGATACAATAACCTGTAAACTGTGGTGGATTGTACCTGGATGAGCTGCTACGTCACTCACATTCTGGTTTTTCATAGTAAAATGTACTATAGTAAACTGTTGTTGGCATCAAACTACTCAAAGTGCAACCACCAACGTACTACTGGTACATAGTAGTTACCTTTGGCTGATCTTACTTCAAACTGTGAGGTGCAGAGCCACTGCCGGTGGGTCATGAACAACCAGAGGAAAAACAAAACCATTAAAATATGTTAAGAAAAAAAAAATTGCAGAAAATTTGCTAAAACCTATTATAGCAGCTGCCAAGCTTCCGAAGTGGGTCATGCCAGAAAAAGCTTGAAAACCAACGACTTACTTAATTAGCACAGAAATCCCCATTTTTGACCTGATGGTGCTAAAAAGGATCCCACAGAGGAGACGACACACCGAGTTTCTTCGAAGTCGCTATATTTAATGATCAATTACATTGTTATTAATTTACAACTTCAGTCTTTTACAAAACAAAGGTACACCTATTATACAGTATACAAATGTACCACAACATGTTTGAGGAATGTCATCTTTGTAGAAGCCCCTGGTGCGTTTTTAAAAGTTTATTTTTGTCACACAGTATTTACAGCTCTCAGAGCTAAAAGCACCGGGACATGGCAGGACAGACACGAGTATCTTTTCATGGAGTTCCCAGCAGCTACGGGCGGAGAAAGGGACTGCACGTTCAATAAAGTTCAAAGCTGCTGGTTTACTTTTCATTTTAAAAGGCCAAAGGCCCCAACCTTCATTTGTTTGTTATATGTACAACATAAAAGAGATATTAAGAGAATACTCAAATACGATAAGGCAGCAACAACAACATCACCTGGACCACAGTCAATGCAAAATTACTGAGGTTGCAAGTTTGACCAGGTCTGGGCCATAATACATCAATAATGTTGACTAATACAGGAAGTCCAAGAGGTCATGGAATACAAACAGGATGTTAATCCAACTCTGTGATGTCAGCAGTGTCATGTTAAGCCAGCTGATCAGTGGATAAGCGATATTGAGTTAACGGTCATTGTAGTGGCTTTTGGGGAAGTGAGAGCTCAAGTAAACATCCACTGCCAGCCGTCTGTCAATCATTACAGATTCTGTTAGAGTTATGCAACAACACATTAGTGCTCAAATACTGTATCACAACAGGTCAAGAGTGTAATAACTGTTTTGGCTGGTCGAGCACCTTGAGAGGTTTCACAGTGGGAACCCAGAGATGAAATCACTGCTGAAGCAACAAAATCCTGCAAGAACCAGTCATGGTCTTGCCCGTCTTTTAAAAATAACTGGGAGAGATGAGTGTCTCTAATAAAAACATTAAGGCAGCAACAGCATCTCTCATGAGGGAAAAGTGATATAATCATAATTCTTTTTAAAAAGTCGGTGGAAAGAAAATAGAACAGCCAGATTCTGTAGCCAGGCAGAGATATAGACAGAACAAATTACTCATCCACAACAGATCAACAGTGAGCATCATGTGAGTAATTAGTAAAGCAAAGTGCAAAGTAGCAGCAGTTATAGAGAAGTATTGCTAAGTGCAGAAACTGCTTGCATATTTATCTTATTCCATATAAGACATTACACACTCCAAATACCCGCACAACCAACACACTATACACACGTCTATATTTCATAAGGCACATTAGCATGCTGGAAGCATTCTGGAAGTGAAGCAGAAAAAGACTTGGAACAGAATGGAGATTCTTTGAGTAAGAAGGGAAAGGATAAGGATCTGTATGAAAAATAAAACTTTGCATGCTGGTGATGACAATGGATGGACTGCAAAACCAAAAAGTTAAAAACACATGCACTGGGTAAAATGGGCTCCATGCCAGCCCAATCCAGTCCACACCTGTGCAAAAATATATGACACTTTCTCTTCGTGCTTCACTGACCAAACAAGAACACGTTTAAGATGAAAACGGGAAGTATTGACGTTGATGCAAAAGGGGAAGTCCTGGTTTGACTTCACTCCTCAGTCAGTAGCTTTGGCAGTGAGGGGCTCAGTTTCTGAGGGGTCATCCTGAGGAAACACCACATAACACACCTTCTGGCCCTTGTACGTGAGTTTTTCTGCAATACAAAAGACATCATGAGCAGTCAGACTCAGATGGAATTACTGCTGACATAAATAGTTAATATGTTCTGTACGCTGGAAAAAACCAACTCACCAACTAATCTATAGAGCCATTTGGGTTTCTCCTTCCACTGCACACCCACAAAGTATACAGGGACTCCAGTCAACATGATAACCATACCCAGGCCACAAACCACTGGTTCAGAGTACAGGCTGAAGCCCAGCAGCACAGCCCAGAAGATCAGGTAGCTGATCGGGATCAACAGGTTCACCTACACAGAACAAAAACACATTTGTACAAAAACCCTTGCCACTGTAAATATGTTGATTTATCTGCAATGAACATAATTATCTTTTTCCTTACCTTTTTTTTCTTTTTACATTTGTAAACCCATACTGTCTCTGCATGTAGCATCCAAATATATAAACATGTACATATATTTGTCTGGGATATTATCAAAAACTAATTTTTGACATTTAATTTAATGCTTTAATGTATTGCAATGTAATACTTATTTGTTTGTTTTTACTTTTTATTTTAATTTTCAGCTTTTATTTGACAATAAAAGTAAAAACAGAGAGCGATTGGAGGGAATGGCATACAGGAGAATGAACGTAAACAGAAAACAGGAAATAGTGGATGTTATTTGTGCACTAACTAATGTCATGTAACTGCCATTTGTGACACCAGGGGGCGCCAAAACAATATGCATGCTAACTCATTGTTTAATGACAGAATCTAGTGGTACACAAATCAGACTGCTGGGAGCTCTCACTTTCCTTTGCTAAATGCACAGATTACTGTGACACATTCATTGCAGACTACTTTATATACTACTATATGAAAATTAGCGTGTATGTCTACATCACCAGTCTGTACATTACACTGTCTTCTTTGTCTTAAATGCATTAAAATTGACACACTGTTCAGAGCCTTTGAATAAAAGTTTTTAAAAATTATTGATTTGATGTAATGGGAAGCTTAATTTTATAATTGATTTGCCTTCGTTTAAAAAAATCTAATTATTATAATTTAATTCAAAATTAAATACTTTTATTTGAATCTGTCAGCTTTTTAAGCTTATTTCAAATTTCTATTTTTTTCTTTCTGCCTTACATAATTTTCATATATTTTTTTTTTTTTAATTCCTCACTATAATCTGCTTTTATTGTGGTTAAGTTATACCTCCAGATAAAACAAGTGCCATACCTTTATAGGTCTAGCCAGGTTGGGCCTTTTCTTGCGGAGGTAGAGAAGGCCGGCAATGGTTACCCCATAGGACAAATAGTTGATAAAGGACACATAGTTGATCAGGTTGTGTGTCTCCCCAATACACAGGATGACAACTGTGGCAAAGCACTGTAGGACAGAACAGGTTCAAACAAGAGAAAATTAAAGCACTGAATCTCTGTTTTGAAGCTACACAGCTGGATAAACCTGTTAGCGTGAAACGTACACAGAGCAGCAGGGCAGGAATTGGTGTGCAGTTTTTTAGGTGGATCATTGCCAGCAGATAAGGAAGGTGACCCTCTCTGGCGCCAGAGAAACACAATCTACCGAGAGACATATTTACACATGTTATACACGTTATTTTGAGGAAACAGCGGGCATCAGTAAAAATAAGTAAAAATTAGGGTTTGGTGTGTTGTATAATGCAAGACAAAGCGTTTGTGCTGTACCTGGAGGAGGTAAACAAATATCCATTAATTCCTCCAAAGGTGGACAAAGCTACAGAGATTGGCATCACCCAGGAAAACATTCCCAGCAGTTTCTCCCCAAATGTCTGAAAAAACACAAAACGAGATTGTCCAGATGACCGACACGTTGACTAAATTAATTATTTATTAATTCATCAGTCCCCTCGATTACTGCACTAATTGATTGATTCACTGAAAGATTAAATAGCCTTTTTAACAGCCTGCCTGCATACCACTATAAGACTATGGTTATATATGCATGTAGGTACGAGATATAATTTTTTACAGTATATTTTCAATGTTTTTCAGGAGTGAACTCAAGGTCGAGAAAAAATAGTCTCGATCCTTGGTATGTCATTGAAATGCAAAGACTTGTAATAACAACCGATGAAAAAACAACAACTTTCAGTTGCTCCCTCTCTACAAGGGGCTCCACAACAGGTGGCTCCACATGTTTGATTTGGCAGACGTTTATGCTGGATGCAATTCCTGATGCAATCCCAAAGGGGATTAATGTCTCAGGCTGGAATCAAACCAGCAACCTGCTACTTGCCAAACTAAAATAACCATTAATGATGCAAAATAAAACTGCGTGCGTAAGCAGTGACTGAAGTGACCGCTGCTCGACATGTGACAGGATTGCAAATACACAACTGGAGCCTGGAATGTCTGTTGACTTTAGCAGTATATGAGCTGAAACAAGTTTGCATATACAGCCTGAATTCCAAAAATGTGGCCACTGTGTGCACTGTAAACAGAAATAGTTTTATGATTTGCAAATCTAATAAAAGAACATTTTCACAGTAGAACATAGAAAACGACTCAAATGTTCAAACTGAGAAAATGTCCCATTTTAAGAAAAATACCGGCTCATTTTTAGTTTGTTGGGAGCCACCCGTCCTAAAAAAGTTGACATTGCTATGTTTGCTATGTGCTGCTTTGAATAAAATATGGATTCATGAGTTCAGTTATTGCATTCTGTTTTACATTTTCCAGTGTCTCAGCTTTTTCAGAACTGGGTTTGTAAAATATCCAGTCATGGCGCCGGAGAGCTGCTCACCACTGCCACAGCATTAGAGCTGAGGAGCTCCTCTGGGGTCATGGAGGAGAAGTAGGCAATGTTGGTCATAGTGTAGACAAGGGTCACCAGTGGGATGGAAATGTAGATGGCACGGGGCAGGTTCCTGATGACAGGAAAAATAATAATGATATGGGGCAGAACTTAAGAAAAACTTGTGGTGTGTCTGCTAGCTTTGCTTATGCATATCGTACTTGCGCGGCTCTACGACCTCCTCTGTGACGTAGTTGAGGAAATTCCAGCCGCTGTAGGCAAAGGAGGCCTGGAGGAAGGCCAGCGCTATCTGTCCCACTGAGGGGTCCTGACTGAATTCAAAGGCCACACTGGGCTGCAGGGCATCGTAATGACCTGGATGAAAGATGAGAAATATAGAACGGGCAAATAAAAACCGTAAAATAATTGTTGGTTCATCACTAATCATTTTAATGCAATAAAACCAGAGAGCAGATGAAACATGTCCAAAGCACAGAAATTACTGTTACCAATTACTGAAAAACATTTTTTATGCGTGTGTGCACATGTCTGTGTGTTTACCTCTACAAATTTGGACAAGTCCTACTATTATAATGAGAACCAGCGCGAGAAGTTTTCCTATAGTGAAAATGTCCTGGATCCTTGTCGCCCAACGCACACTGGAGCAGTTCACCCAGGTCAGGAATACTGCACATATACACACAAACACACACAGCAGAAAAATCATTAAAGTTTTATGTAAAAAAAAGTTAAAGGTTTATTCACAGGTATTTGTGTATTTCATGCAAAGCATCACGTCAACAACACATTTAAAGTGTTTTTCAGGATGAACAAAGTTAATCCTTTCATGCAAGCACTGGATTCTTGATTGACCTCAATGCAGTGGGTCCCTTTAAGCGTTAAGCGCATAGACCTCCAGAGATGGGCAGTAACGCGTTACATGTAACGCGTTACTGTAATCTGATTACTTTTTTCAGGTAACGAGTAAAGTAAGGGATTACTATTGCAAAAACGGTAATTAGATTACCGTTACTTTCCCGTAGAAACGCTGCGTTACTGCGTTACTAAAACCGTGATTTTTTGCGAGAATGTCTCATGACAGTGACGTAAGCGAGTGCGCCGTTAGTGACAACAGCTGTGTGCAGATCAACAATGGATCATATATCGAGTGCGGGAGAGAGTATGAGCGTGCAGCGTTTAAAGCGTGGAAGTACTGACCTTACTTTGAGTTTGATTCCATAAAAAGTGACAAAAACATTAGTGTCCGTTGTGCGTGGGAAGAAAACTTCTTTTTACAGCGAAAAAAACCCCTAAACTTCCGAGCAAGCACCGAGTGCGCAACGACGTAATGGGAAACTCACAGAGAAACTCGCGGATTCTTCCACTGACCGCTGCGGCACACCTGCACCAGGGCAAACCTCCGCCTACCCAACTCCTGCTTTACAGGTGAAAATAGAGCAAAAGGACCGCTAGTCTTTGATGTTATTTATTTTCTGCTGTGTTTTACTTGCATCTATTTGAAAGACTGAGTGTAAACACAAAAAAATATTTTATTTTATGTGCTGGAATGTGCAGAAAATAAGTTTAAATATTAAACAAATTTCTTCCAGTCAGAGAATGGTGCATATAATTAAATTTTTGCTTGATGCATAAAGTTAAAAGATTAAAACTAATAAAACAAGTTTAAAAAATAGACTTTTCCATTTGATTACATTTTGTATGATGGATTATGTAGAAAAAGTAGAATTGGGCTGAAAGATCTGTCGCTTTATCACCTATTCAGGTTGTAAATCGTGTTTTTAAAAAGTAACTAAGTAACTAAGTAATTAATTACTTTTGAAAATAAGTAATCAGTAAAGTCACGGGATTACTTTTTGGAGGAAGTAATCGGTAATTAGTTACCGATTACTTTTTTCAAGTAACTTGACCAACACTGTAGACCTCATATATTATATTCCTCATGAGCTAGGTGTGAAAAGAGACTGTAAATAAAGGATGGATATAGGTCCCCATAGCTAGGAAAATGAAGATGTGAGTGTCTTAAAATTGTAGGATGCCTCAGAGCCCAAACTCTTCTGCAGTGATGTAAAGTTGCATGGGCATTGACTGGTCTGATGGTTATACATAACTTCTAACATATTGTGTATTCAGTGTATGCTCACCGTACTTTTAAAAGATTTGTGCTTGTGATTATGCCCATACTCAGTACACAATACAAACGTGTTAGGGATGATTGAGAGTAGTTTTTTACTTGAAATGGTGCATGCATTGTAATTGCATGTGCCACTTTCAATACGCTACAGCACAGGTGTCGAACTCCAGGCCTCGAGGGCCGGTGTCCTGCAGGTTTTAGATGCGTCCTTGATCCAACACAGCTTATTGAAATGGCTAAATGACCTCCTCAACATGTCTCGAAGTTCTCCAGAAGCCTGGTAATGAACTAGTGATTTGATTCAGGTGTGTTGACCCAGAGTGATATCTAAAACGCACAGGACACCGGCCCTCGAGGCCTGGAGTTCGACACCCCTGCACTACAGTATATGTTGCTGACTTTTTTGATACACATGTACAGATCTTAAAATCTAAGCTCTATGTGTGTTTACTTATTTGCACATTACTCTCTCTCAATCCCTACTTTCTATTTCCTGCTTGTGTAAACTGCACGTGTGTGGCCCTGCTCTCCTCTAGGCTGCTGACCTTGACATTATCACTAAGTTTTGAGGGTATTTTCGTGAAAGCCAACATAGTATCGAATGGCCCAATTCCAAGAGAGCCAAATCAGCCAAGCACAAATGTCTCTCAGTTGCGCTTACAAGCAAAACAAAGAAAACGGAGACCTACAAATACGTCAAACAATACTGTGTATTGTTCCTCTAAACTCCTAGGCTACTCAGGGACTAGGTATTTTCTGTCTTCTTTTTTGTGCTGTTCTGAAAGCACTTCGAGTGCTCTACTGAGAAGAAAGGCGCTATGTAAGTACCAGTCCATTTGTCCTGCGGGTGCAGATCAGATGCACGAGCTACACCTGCACAGTGTGCTCATTCTTTTATTCTGGCATCCTCGTCTTCCAGGCTCTTTCCTTCATTCTTCCAAATACTCTTTAGATTTGTTTTGCTCTCCGAATTCAATCCCACCTCTCCTTACATACTTAACACTACTGGCTCGACAAATTCATTATCTTCCAAATGACAAAGATCCTTGTTTGATTAAATCCCCATTTTCTTAGTTAGTTCTTGTGTTGTCTCTAATTTCATGTCACACTCTTTGAGCCAGGCTATAACATGCTTATGACTTCAAAGCATTTCTGATACTTTAAAGTCATTTGCCTAGAGCTATGCACAACATAAATAATAGTGACATCCAAATAAATCACATAAAAATATTAGTGATGGGTTTATTGGGTGGAAATCAGTGATAACTTTACAAGCAGGATGAGAGTTGTCAGGCAGGAAAAGCTTCCCAGCCAGGGTATGTCCACTTTTTTGTCAACTCCAGTTATCTTCACAGCGTCTCTATAGTCCACTTATCTGTTGCTTGTGTTTCACATGCCCTCAGAATTGCAGGTGTCTTAAAATGGGAACATGGAGATTAGGAAACGGTTTAGCCCTCGGGGTGTATTAAAGGAAGATAATCTAGTTATTCATTCATTTCATTCTTTTTTTTTTGCATCTATTCTTTTTTTGGGTTATATTTCACCTTCTCTCTTCTGACACTTCTTTCCTTCTCTCTTTTACCCACTAACACCCACTCTAGTGACCCAGCAGTGACCATGTCATCCATCACTAGGGCAAGAGTTTTCCTCCCACCACAGAAATCTGAACAAACTGCTTCCGCTGGCAGAGGCACAGACGTATACACACACGTGTGAATTTTTGGCAAGAGGTTTTGGAGGCACCGGGCAGAGCTTTCTCTCCCCTACAACACTGCTGTGTTTTATAGTCAATTACCCTTGGAGTGTTACATGAATTTCCGTTTCTGTGTTCCTGCATGAACCCCCACTACGACCTCCCCCAACTTTCCTCTATTCTAACCCTGACAGGAAGGAGGTGCCAGTGGCTTTGAATGTGACAGTGCAGGTAAATCTGTGTCCTGCTGTCACTGCTTCTATTGAAGGCTGCCTCAGCTCTAGAATACTAACTAATTACCACTTTAAGTCTTAATGGATTCTGACCCCAACTCACTGCAGATTTATCAGCAGGCTTTAACCTCAGGAACGCCTCCTCCTGGTCCAGGATCTGGACTCAGGAGTCACCACACTGGCAAAAACTCCCCAGTCCTGTCTATACATCACAAAATATCTGATAACAAAAAATAACAACGAGGAGACCTATGAGATCTAAAAAAGGATGCTGAAAGTTACAGATAGAGAGGAAAGAATGTAATTACATATGTTATATGGAGGAGATTAAATGGGCTTTGAGGAAAAATTCTAAATGAATAATGAATAGGGGTAAAACAATTCTGAAACCAAGAACAAAATTGACTATGCAAGCATCCACAATACCGTACCCCAATTCTTGTGCCATGGTACACTTGTGGAACTGTTGGCTTAATAGTTTTTCTAGCTATAAAACATTTGTGATTTTGTTTTCAGCTGGAGAATTAGCAACATAATAAAATTAAATCCAAAATTCCTCTAAGGCCATTACAGAGCTCTGTGTAAACATGACATTCTTCTTGGCGTTTGATGCCTACCATACACTGGAAGAATCATGTCATTTGTCCAACGTGTGACAGTTTTTCCATCCCCTACAACGATAGTGACATTTTGTTCTTCTGAGCCACTCTGGTTTGTTCTGTCTTTAGGGCAGCCGCTAGTCTGATGATTCACCATGAGCCCTCAATCGAATTTTAAATGAGGTTTGTGCAGCATTCAATAAAACATCCAGTGTGTTCAAGGATTCAGAGGAAGCCTGAACTAAACTCGCTCAGCCACACTAAAATAGAATTTGTGCATGACGTTTTTATTCTGAGCTAACATACTTGTGTGCTTTCTTAATTTGTGTCTACGTTATGCTCACAGTTGTTCTGACTCTATGGGGGGCTCCATTTTCCAAATAATGAGAAAGAATTAATACACAGTTGATACACGAACGTTTAGAGCAGTAGTTCAGATTGTAGTACACATAGTAAAATGAAATAGAAATGGTATTTCCACTTTTACTGAAAACAATTTTACAGTCTTCTTTTTTGAAATAAATTGAAGTCAGTGATCCGAACCAGTGATGGAGACATAACGTGAAACTTCTCCCTACTGCTTGTGTACCAACACAATAATGGACTAACACAGACTTCTTGCTGGAAGGTATTCTCTTGGCCTTTGAAATAAAAACATCACATTTATAGTGACTGTTTTGTGGGATTGAGTATAAAATTAATGATGATGGCTCCATAAGACAAGTTACAGTGTTTTACAATTTAAAGAAATATTTAAAGAATACGGGGTGATCGTGGCTCAAGAGTTGGGCGTTCGTCTTGTAATCGGAAGGTTGCCGGTTCGAGCCCCGGCTCCGACAGTCTCGGTCGTTGTGTCCTTGGGCAAGACACTTCACCCGTTGCCTACTGGTGATGGTCAGAGGGCCCGGTGGCGCCAGTGTCCGGCAGCCTCACCTCTGTCAGTGCGCCCCAGGGCGGCTGTGGCTACACTGTAGCTTGCCATCACCAGCGTGCGAATGGGTGGATGATTGTGTATAGTGTAAAGCGCTTTGGGGTCCTTAGGACCAAGTAAAGGCTATGCAAATACAGACCATAAAGAATATAAAACAGTGTTGACTGCTGGAAAATGAATTTTGCTTTCTTTTTAGTGAAACTGATCAGCAGATGACAAACTAAACTGCAGGATAAATGAGCGTGCATGGCTGTGCTGCTGCGGGCTGTCGAGTGTGCCTATTCTTAGAAGAACACAGCCAGCTTACAACTGGACCTGTCTGGTTTTCACCAACACACGCACGCCTGGGTCACCCTGTGACTCTAGAGCAGTATGCTCAGCAGGAGAGGAAGGAGGGGGGAAACATAACTAGGCTGACTCGCATTCATAAACCCTCAACTAAGAAAAGTTCAGTGAACTTAAGAGCACCCTCACGAAGACTCAGCACAGCAAGAAAATATAACACATTAATTCTGTTGCTGGAAAGTGATGAAATATTTACTTTATCCTTCACAGGTAACTTGAACTTTTTCTTTTCTTATCCCTTCCTGTCGACTACCTGTGTTGCCAATTGCCTGATATGATGCTGCTCATTTACATGCACCTGTCTTTGGTTTTTAAGGTGGATGGAACTACAATGAAAGGGCTTCAACTGTACAGACATGATTCTTTTAGGGTTCAGAATAATATGTTTTCCATCTGTCATCAGACGTCTGACACTTTCTCTCCTCACAGACTGATTGAGTTTCATAAGATATGAAGCTTGCATAACTGCTGATCACAGACGGGTGACTACAATCTTTCTGTGACTTTAAGTCTCAAGTGTGATGCCATAGACCAGATTGGAGGACAGGGGTCGAACCAGTTAGCCAATAGAAACATCAAACATCTGACTCGAATGTCTGGCTGGCCAATGGGGACTTCCATCATTATTGATGTGAAAGGTATTCTGCGCTTTTCCTATTTCCATGGTGCCCTGTGACAGTAACAATGCACAATAGTGTAGACACACCCTCTCATTAGCAGCGTCCACAAAGACTGGCACCATTATGTATTCTGACACTGATACTGAGACACACACACACACACACACACACACAAACTCATACCACACTCTAGAATACAACACAAAAACCCACTCGCACAGTGTCCCTTGCCCAAAGTAGGCAGCAGTTGTAGGATTCTGTTGCCATAAATAGTAGAGGGTACTCAGCAAATGCTAAGCCTGACGTGCGCACACACCCACATACGAAGCCAACCATCCCACTCCCTGTCTATCCCGTTTCCCCTTCTCCATCCGGTTCTGACAGGACCAAACTGGCTGGTTTGTGGATCGGATACATGCAAGGTCTGCTTGGGCCACTGGCTATTTAAATACAGATACCCCAACTGATCAGATTAGAGGCTGGAGATAGAGCATAACATTTCTTGTGGAATTATCAAATGACAATGACAGCCCTGAGCACACTGAAGTGTCACAGAATCACATTTCTTTAAGCCACCGCAGGAAATGGATTAGATTTGGTTTGATTAGTCTGGTTTACTTTGGTAAATGCACAAACTTGCCTAAGATGGAAGTACCTTTTTCCTTGTTATTATTTGTCTTCCAAACAGTCATTTATAGGAACATCGTATATAGGAGCAACAGTATTTTGGAAATATATGTACAAGTGCAAGTTAAAATAGATATTTTTCTTTAAGATCAGTTGCTTTTTATGTTGCTTTGGAAGCAGATGCTTGGTCTGATGTTTACCTCACTGGGAGTCACTCTGGCTCATTCAGTCAGATGACTTGCATGTTGAAGACAACAGCAGGTCTGAAGTGTGATACTGTGAACTAGTTTGTCATGATGACACAGGCATAGGCCACACACATGCAGTCACGCAGAAGAGCAACAAATCTGTCAACCACTCATCTGTTTATTCCATGCCACCTGAAAAATCTGGCCAGCAACCAATCAGCTTGCCACTATGGAAATGCTAAGGAAAGCATTTATCCATTATTAATCATTAATCATAAATGGACAGTCAAAATTCAGGCTTATCAGAGTTGAAGTAAACTCAGAAAATGTTGCGTTCCTGAGGTGGAATGTTAAGCACTCCCAGTTCCCATGGTGTATTGCAAGCTGTATGAATGTCAAAGCTATTTTGCTCTCAAAAACCTGAGGGCAACAACTGTATTCTTAAATACGTAATTAGCAATTTTACAGCAAGTTGTGGCCTGCTGCTGTAGAACAAGATGACTGACTGTATTTCAGAAGCAAAACAGGAAAGAAATACTGCCAAGGTCTTGCATTTGAAATGCTGACCTGAAGAATTCCTCTGTGGCAGAGTGTGTGACTTTATATTTAATAAAAAGCAAAGAGTGTCTCCTTATCTTGTTCTTGAAAAAAAAAAAAGATCTTTCACTGCACTGGATGTTTCAGTTTGTTTGGAATCAAGAACCATGTGCTTAGCATTAGCAACAATGTTTACCCTGGCGGGACAGTTCTAAAAACTGTTCAGTGGAAAATCAAAGAGAGATAAGACGTAAAGGACAACACTAAACTAGAATAAACATTTACTTAAACTATCATGGAATAGATAAATAGAGTTTCTAAGGCTGCTGGTGACTCACAGACACAAATTGTTGCGAGAAGTTTGGTGGCGATGAACGGAGGAAAACAGTGCTGAAAGGCCGGCTGCAAGACGTAATTGGAGAAGGTGAGCGCAATGACGGCCAACGTGGTTGGGTACATGATGAGGACAGCGCTCCATAACAACAGGAATCTAAAGGATGAAGAGACAGAACGGGATTTCAATTTAGAATAAAGTTCTGTGTAATAACTTGAGACTAAGTGGAGGTGGGGGGGGCTGTCACATGTGGGCAGTTATTTTGACAAGGAAGGGACTTTCACTGCTCTTATAACATTATTCCATATTCAATAAACTGTATAAAAAATGGACATAGCTGCCATGATGTCATATTGGTGACGCTTTTTAAACAACTTGAGCTGAGCATTTGCACCCAACTCACTGGTGAACAGCTGGTGATTGATTTGTTACCCAGTGATGGTACCCTGGATAATCCTCCTTGCTGACTGTAAAAAAAACCATTAAAAAAATAACTTATTGTTTAATTATGACCTGAAACCAGAAACTAGACCCAGAAAGTGATCAGGAAACGGTTTACTCTGGCACAGAACAAGACAGTTGAAGACCATTAAGTCTTTCTGCAACCACAGAGGTTGCAAAAAGGTTGGTGGTTTCACTTTTCAGACCTGGATGTTAGGTCAGTCTTTTATACTGTCTTTGATTCCATCCCAGCTTTACAGTCACACCTAAACTTAAACCTGTCAGCAAAACAACATCACTGTAGAAGTTGGGTCTTTACTTAACCTCCTACGACCTGGCGCCCACATATGTGGACATCACATTTTGGGTTGTCTAGACCACAATCCTAAATTTTGCTCTAGCACATTAGCAGGAGCTTCAGCGTTCCATCTGTGGCTGCAGAGGATGTGCTCAGGCAAACACTCAGTGTTTGACACTCGTTTTTTGACAGCATTTAAAGCAGATTTTACAACCACTGTTGTAACTTAGAAAAAAAGGATGTACTTGCATGCATAAAGCACTTACTAAATGCAAGCCATACTTGGTTATCATCAAGGAAGCATTGACCTGATGATTTTATTAAATTAAAAACGTCAGGGGACCAAAGCCATTAAGCACATACTTTGGACATGTAAGGCTTTAGGCGAGTTTTTTTCAAACTCAAGTAACTCCAGAATTTTACTACTGGTGCGTTGGAAGTTGAAAACATAATGAAAACTTTAATTCTACCTCCAGACCTCCAGAGTGAGTGCTTTTTGTTGGTTGTTCCCTTCTTATTCTTTCTGTGTTGGTATTCAACTGTAATTCAAAAACTCCTACACTAGTTCTTACTTTCTGCTGTTTTTAACATTTTTGAGTCGTTTGCTGCTGCTCCTGTGTTTAATCCTTTGTGGTACTTGCTTCATTCATAGTTGCAAAATAACCGAACAGAGAAAGTCAGACTGAACTACTTTCACAGAAATGCTTCTGAAGGCTGGCACAGTATATAACAAGTTTGACCTTCTCAGACTTAGAATGCCGCTCTATGATCAGCTGACACACCACATGACCTCTGAAAGTCATAAGACGCTCACAGATGATTGGTTCAAAGCCAACACGCCCATTGGACTGTTGCAATATAATTCATATGAGGGAAAATAATTCAGGGGGAAAGACGCAACAAGCTGCTACTGCAGTTTAGGAACATCTGTATTTTAAAAAATGCATCTAGAAAAATGACAACGACAGTACTTACCCTACTAGGCCCCCAAAGATTTCTGTCACATATGAATAGTCACCTCCAGACTTTGGGATGGTGACACCCAATTCAGCGTAGCACATGGACCCAAGGGTGCAGATGCCCCCTCCACAAACCCACACGATGAGTGACAGTCCCACTGAACCCGCATGCTCCAACACTCCTTTAGGTGAGATGAAAATCCCAGAGCCAATGATGTTCCCTTAGGAGAAAATATTACAGTGATTATTTATACATAAATATTCATCAGAGACTTCTTTTTGTGTGTAATACAAGATTTGCTTTTATTGGTTTGTGCTCCCAAAGCTGTCACACTTCAATTTAAAACTCCAGACATTTAGAACAAATGGCATTTACCATTTATCTGTAGTTTGGTGATGATTTGGTCAGATGTTTATACATTCAGGTAAAAAGAAAAGTAACAGAATAAAGAACACAAAGTTAGAATCAAAGCGATTCCAAAAGGCTTATTAAAACTTTGGCTTTAAGGTCAAAATACTCTAACAGTAGCTCTCCAAGCTATTTTTGCTAAAGTTGGACAACACACATCTGTAGTTAAAGAGAAGGAGAAAGTGAAGAGGAAAGACTAGCACAGCCAAGCCTGATGGGAAGTAAAGAAAAAACTCTTTTCTTTCTGCAGTAAGGCATGTGACTATTGCTGTGATTAATGTAGCTATATATAGTAATGCTTTGACATATGACTGCATGGTATGCACAGCCTAATCTCAGTGATTTAAAGCTGCTGTTTGTACAGTGTTCTGCCACAGTGGCTACAGGCATTCTTCTATTTTTCAGCCATCCATTTTCTTAACTGTTTATCCAGTTCAGGGTTGTGGAGAGGATGGAGCCTATCCTGCACAACTCCCCGGAGGAAGCAGCACTCCTCAAAGGTAGTAGTGTCCTGCAGAAGAACAATGTACCCCACCACAATGCAGAAACTGTTTAGGGATGGCCCAAGGAACAGCCAGGCCTCTAATTTCAAGATCCCACTCAGATGAAAATCTGTAGGATGAACAAAATCTGATTCATGGATCCATGGAACCAAGTGGACCCAACAGATCTGATGCTAACATTTCAGTGTTAAACATCACGGAACATGCATAAAGGTGTTCTGTCTATGCCCTGATTGTTCAGATCTTTCAGCAGAACATCAGAGACCAACACAATATCGGTAGGATATTTTAATACTGGTGATAATACAGGTGAAACCATCCATAAAGCTGCAATTTCATTTATACAAATAACTAGTATATTTAATAAGATAATAAAGTAATTTAGTCCAGGCTCATTAAAATGTGACTCATTAAAAATCAGGCTCAGCTGACTCCCTAACAAGAACAAATAGAGGTTCTCTGACAGCTTGGTTGGCTCAGGCACATACTAATAAGCAAGTTCAGACTCAGTCTGACATTTACATGCCCTCACCCCTACCAAAAAAACGACAAAACAAAAGCTAGCACACATAACAAAGTAACCAAACAGCAGCTGTCACAGCAAAACATTGTTTGTACTGTCCTTCAAGTCTTTGTCCTCTTTGGAAAAGTGTGAGAAGAATTGAGTCCTCACAATAAAATATGACCCTGTCAACTGTAAATCTTTTAGAAACTATTAAAACCCAGAGGCACACTATGGCCCCAAATGCTCCCTAATGATGCAGATCCAGCAATGAGATCTGAGGAACGCATTTTTCATTGTCTGATCTGATTGTGGAGGCCACTGTGAGATGCAGAGCTGTTACATAATGCAAGTGTTGTGTTTGTTATGTCATAAAGTTTGGCACTACAGCTGAAACTGTTAGTCACAGGCCTACTGACCCTCTCTGCATCATATCCCAGCACCATCTCTGAGAAATTTTCTCAAAATGACCTCACATTGCTCACCATTTTATACAAGCAAATACTCCAAATCTCCTGTGCAAAAGGGAAAATGAAGAATGTCTCATATTATGTGGGGTTTTTTTGTAATGTTGCATGTATAATACCTCCTAACGGAGGGGGACTTGTACTACTATGATAAAGCGGTGAGCGATGATGAAGCTGTTGGCATGAAAATAGTGATTAATGTCACGACTAATAGCAAGTGAGCAATTGCAGAAAAGTATATTCAGTGTGGTTAGAGATTAATAATACAGGACATTTGATAGTTGTGGAGTATTGTCTAACTGTAAGTGTAACCAGTGGTAATCAGTAGCTACCTGAAGGCTTCCCTGCTGACAGCTTCAGCAGTCTATATTACTAGAACAAGGCATATGAAATGCAATGTGAGTAGGCTGTATCTGGTGGGTAGTAGCATGACTCAAGTTGCCTGTGTGTACTGGCTGTACAGGCTTTCCTCCATCTGTGCTTGTGGCAAGAGTTCAGCATTATGCTAAGCTGATCTGAGCGTTTATTTTAATCTTAAAATATTAATGTAGAAGAAAAATGAGCAGTCAATCGTCATATTACCTGAAGAAATCCAACACCAGTTTCTTA
Source organism: Simochromis diagramma (assembly GCF_900408965.1). NCBI lineage: Eukaryota > Metazoa > Chordata > Actinopteri > Cichliformes > Cichlidae > Simochromis > Simochromis diagramma. The sequence continues at coordinate 5,560,291 of NW_024387414.1, forward strand.
AATGATTACAGACCTGCCACATTAACATGTAATTATGAAAATCTTTGTGTGTGTGCAGTATGTAAACGCCTTCCCAATGTGATCAGCTTAAACGCTTACCAGCAAACATCCAGGATAAGCAGGGCTGCAGAGTATGCACTGTGTCTCCATCTCTTTTCCAGCCCGGAGCACTTACAGGCTTACCACTTACAATGCATTATCTTTGTGGACCACATTTCTGTGTTTTTGATAGGTTATGACACAACACTTGTTGATCAGCACCAGTCTGTAAAGAGCCTGTGATCAAATTTCAGAGAGATGCAAAAGGCTCTCTCATTACTGATCGTGGTGGAAAGTGGAAGAGTGGTGACTCTAGATTTCCTTAGACCAAAAATCCCACACTCTCTGAAATGGGATGACAGGGACGACTGGTTATCTCTTCTTATTTGTGTGAGTGTCCTTGCCTTATATGAGCAACATGAATCCAGAAAGTGTTTCTCAGTACCAGGAGAAACTAGAGCTCTGGGAGAAAGAAGCTCTAGCGGGCAGTTCCATACCCAGGTTTGAACCCAGGACACTCTTACACCCCTCTGTGATGCAGTGGTGATCTGCTGTGCTCACCTGCTAGTTTATTTTGAACTTGGCAAAGGACTTTACTTCATGCCAAATGACCACTTGAGTTGTTGCCCACCCGATGCACCACTCACTAGGCAGGCAGCGGAGCTCTTTTTCTCACACACTCATTCAGCTGCACTGCCAGATACAGGAAGTCTTTCACACCAAATACATTAAATCTTTATAATACTTTAATATTACTTCAACTCTGATAACAAAATAATTTCACAAATATGGACTAAATAAAGCATTATACTGAAAGAAAAAAGTGAGTCAAACGCAAAATTTGCAGAAATAACATTAACTGCAATTACATCTCATTTCTATCAGAGCACATTACATGTGAGCATGGCTATGAAGATGAACTGTTGAACTGAAAATATTTTTAAAAGGCAAACTATTAACTGGTTCCTTTGTAGCCTATTGACTGTCGCAGAATTCCACCTTTCACTGAACTGCAAAAACCATTTGTCCCAGTGATAAACATTTCCCTTTTTATTTGTTGGTTAGTAATTTTTTTCCACTCGTTAAGACTAATTTTTATATTTACCACGACAAATGTACAAAAATGAGGAACTGTTATTGAAGCCACTGAATGCCACTGCCAAAACCTTACCCTGCAACATGTGGTTCTGAAATACAATAAAATATTTTCGTGACAGGATTCATTGCAGATTGAATTGAACACTAGAATAGTGTAGAAGTCTATAAAAAGAGTAAGTAAAGAGTATGTAAAATGCAACATCAGATTTTGGAGGAAACCACAAACAGCACTGCAACTACCTGTATTTTGCAGATGCACGTGCAAAGTAAAATTCATTGTCTGCAGTATAAGCGTATTTTATGATGTAACTGGTATGATAACGTTACTGAAATTAACGATATTAATGCCTTGGTTTAGTCAGTGGACTATCCGAGGACAATGCTATAATGGTAACAGTAAACTCTCCCACTGAAGCACGTGGGAGATGTGCCGGTTCTGCGTCTGTCAAGTTCAGCTTTAGATCATCCAGCCACGTATGCACGCTCATATTCAGACCACTCAGACTGATGCAACAGTTTCCAAAGCTCAGAACCCTGCATTCATACATCAGAGCGTGCGTGCGTAACGGCGACTTTTCAGCTATTCATTCTTAGAGTCAGACAGTCACGAACCATGTCTAAAAGAAAAGTCACATCTTAGTCTTTATAGTGTCCGTACAGTAAATATAATACATAGAATAAAAGAACAGACTAGAATAAAAGCTCATACGTACAGTGAGTGACTCACACTGTGTGTAATTATACTCTAACCTTGACAGAGAAAGAGTAACTGTACATCAGCCACGTTATAAGCTTTCCGCTCGGTCACGTTTCCTTGTCAGTTTTTTCCTTGTCGCAGAATTCATCACTTCGAACCACTCTCCGTGAGTTGAGCACGTATAACAAAAGCTGTCACACACTCACCGATGATAATAGCGCAAGCGCTCAGAAGTCCAATTTCTTTTTTCAGGGTGACTCTGTCGCTGTTGGAGGAGTCTTCATTCTTCTTTCTTTTCTTTTTGTCCTCCATCTCCTCCGCCTTGCAAATGGGCTTCCTGGTAGCCTCGGTCCGGTCCAGATGCTTCCGACTGAACCAAGCTCCGCTTTACGGGCTGCCCTTATAACATCCCACAGATGAAGCAGGAAATGCGCATGCGTACAATGCGATCCACCTCTCAAACCCCAACCTTGACTCAGGTAAGTGAGTGCTGGCGTAGGCAATAGGGAACCAGTCCACTTTAAATAAAATTGTTCGATGAATGTGTTTGTAGAATATTGTGGTTAGATTTGTGAATCTGGACAAGCACATACTTTACTCTTTTCTTTACATATATTTTGCTTCGAAGGGGTCAAATATTTTAGTTTCGCAATAGTTCTCCAGGCTTTCTGGAAGTCTTTAAAAAAAACAAAACAAAAAGTTTTGTTGGACATTTTTTGACTAGTCTTGAGACTGAAGAAGTCGCTTGGATGAGTGAAAACGCTACGTCCAGATGAACAGAATCAACTTTTTGGGATTTCCCTACCTCGATGATTGAGCATGAATCAAAACAATGGTCCCCAAACATATGGAGTAAATGCAGTAAAAATCAACCTGGATAGAAAAGCATATAGTTGAGCACTATCTGTCATTAATGACATTCCTATATGCGATCATCTTGACAGAGAACTGAACAAAAGGCAGCCAACATCCAAGGAAGAGCTCTGGAATGTCCTTCAAGAAGCCCGGAGATCTATTCCTGAAGATTATTGAAAGAAATGACAAGAACACTTTCACAGGGAGCTCAGGCTCTATTGAAAAATAAAGGTGATCATATCAAACATTGACCTTTAGGCTCATTAATATTCCACAAACTATTTTTTTCCCAATAAATTTGTTATTATATTATTGTTAGTATGTTTATTGAAATATATAAAGAAATGGTTTAGCACTTTTGTGCTAGACTGTACTCATGAGGTGAATACTTTAAATGAAAGCCTGTCCTACTTTGGTAAAAATAGTCCAGTGCAAGCAACCTTATTAGTCCCATCAGAGTCAATTAGGTGAAATCCCTTTCCCTACAGACTATTGTAATTTGATCCTCTGCTTATTCCCTTTGTGTATAGAAAGGTCACCACATATGTAATATCACATCAGTCAGTAGGTATTAAACTTCAAAATGTCCCTGATCAAACACTAGCTATTGAGATTAGATTATTTGACATTTTGCTTTCTTCATGCCCTGTGGCACACCGCTAACTTACACACGTGTTGTGTACTAAAATCAGCAATTAACATTAAAAAATGTAAAGACTTTTACTGGCAAAAGTCCAAACACAGAAAAAAAAAATTAAGAAAGGGAACACAAAGCAGAAATCCAGAGCAAACAGAATGACAGGACACATGGAAGGCAACAAGAGGAGCTCACAATAGGCAAGAGGATATATGGAAAACAAGGCACAGGCACAATGGAGCAATAGACCACAAGTGAAAAACGATGAAGACAGAGTAGACAATCAAAAAGGAGGGAAGGCAGGCAGGGGAAACAAACAAGGAAGAAAGAAATGCATCAAATCACAGAAGATACACAATGAAAAGTAATTCCAAAAAAAGAAAAGAAAATTAAAAGGCAATGCTTGTGACAGCAGAAAAATCAAAACTCAGTAACGTCACGTCATCATCTGGGTCGTGGGGTTAAGAAATCCATCTTCAGTCAGACTGTGAATTTAGCATTTGTGTAAATCACATTTTTTGGTTATTATTTCACCCAAATCATTTTTTAAGGTTAACTTGAAAGACCATACAAGGCTCATTCTAGTGGTTCACATCTGCAGAATTAGTGCTTACAGCTGTTATATGCAAAGGAAATAAAAGTCCTTACCCAAACAGATGTTTTTGGTGATTGGGTGACTGGATTCCTTCTTAGATCTTCCTCACTCTCTTCCTAATTACACTAAAAACAAGACTTTCTACTCATGTGACCTCAAGCATTACTGATACCTGCTATAAATGTTATTAATGTACACATATGTACAAGAGCATCCAAATCCAGGGGATAGTGCATGTGCTATACTTACTTTAAGGCACTTTCTCATTCACCTGTTCACACTCACACACACACACACACACATACACACACACACTCCTGAATTTGTGACTGTCATGTACAGTGTGGCTTGCATTCAGACACAATTTGGGTTTTAGTGTTTTGCTCCACGGCAATCGGGGTGAGTGATTAAGCAGCTCTGTCCCTTGAGTGATTCCATCTGAGTTTCTATGTTTCACATTTCTAAGGACTCTTTACTTGTGTATTGTCCCCGGTTTGTATGTTTGGATCACACCAATAAAGTCATTAACTTGTAAAAACTTGATTTAATCTTTAAAATTAAATAAAATGTAATTTATTTGATACATTTTGTGTCATTGTCACTTTTAGATTATTGGAAACCCATTATTAGGTGACCTCTGATGTGTTGGCAAAGAACATGCCATATCATACTAAGTCTTGTTAAATGTTGAAGTATTATTATTGGCACTTAATATACTTTGATAAAAATTTATTAGTTTGACACGTTGCTTGGCTTGACTTTTCAGCAGCCAGTCTTTCAGCATATTTTATTGACTTGTTTATATGAGATTGTTTATTGCTGGTAATCAAAGATTCTTTTCTGGTGCAAGCTTGAATTTTCCTCCACCACAAAAACAAAGACCTTTGAGTTATTTTTACAAAGCTGGCAGCTGGAAACTAAGAGACATAAACAGACACATTATTGCTGTATTTTAGGAGTTCAAAACTTGCATAATTTGAGGATTTTTGTCATGTAATTGTGAGACATCAAGTGGAATCGTAAGATTCCCTTGCAAAATGCAACATTTTCAATTTGATTTCAGCAAATGATCTAAATGATATAACAGTGGGTTATTTCACAGTGTTCATTAGAGTGACAGCCTGGGGGAAGAAACTGTCTCTGTAGCGGCTGGTTTTTGTAAACACTGCTCTTTAGCGCTTGCTTGAAGGCTGCAGTTTGAACAGTTTATGTCTGGGATGTGAGGGATCTGTAGCGATGTTTTCTGCCTGTTTCCTAACCTTGAACCTGTACAGGTTCCGGATGAATACCACCAATGATCCTCTTTACAGACCTGATTGTCCATTGTCCGCTACAGTCTGGCCCTATCCTGTTTCATCCAGTTCCTCTGCACCTTTCCTCTGGTGTTTAACTACCTAGCAAACTTAACTACAGTTGGTCTTCTCTGCTGTCAGTGTGAGGTTTAGCCATTTAAGTAAAGACCTCTGTCCCTAACAGTTTTACAGCTTACGGTCAGAAGCAGGGTTTGTTGTAGATGAAAAATAAAAAACTAAATCTCCTGCAAAGCAACTAGATGCTTGCTCGGTTCACTGGGTCTCAGTACATACATTTTGCCACCAAGGTGTGTATGCCAGGCTTTCTGAGGATGTCATCACACCATTTTAAGGGCACTAACTGCACATGCAAGAGAATCCAAGTAGAAAAGAAAGTTGTATGATGAAAACAATACACCACAAGTGTCAACAGCAGCTCTCGTGCACATTTACAAGTGATTATATTCAGTGCCTTGAGATGCAAGAAAAATATGACTCAAGGAATAGTCCACCTCATGGTTCAGACTGAAATCACTCTCTTAGGTATTGGGTGGATTATTATCAGTTACTTTTCTGATCCTTTGTATTTCCATGGAGCCTAGCCAGCAGACTGAAGTCTTTACTTTACAGTTCTTCACTATTTTTTTCTTTTTTTACCATCTGTGCTTGGAGCCAAGGCTGAGATAAACGAGGAGTTATCTCATAAAGAGGAACAAACAGTACTCCAAGAACAGACAAAGCCCAGCAGAAACCTTGAGGAGGAGCTCCATCTGCCCCCACCCGGGAAGAGCCTCAGAAAGGAGAGACATCTGAGGCAAGAAGAGGCAAGAAGAGGGGTCCCTATTTGCCTCCAACTCTCTCAACAACACCAATGACCAGGACCAGGATCTTCCCCAGTCCCCCAAACCCCTGACAGGCCATCACCCCCATCACCCTCCTCCCCCTCCCTTTCTCCCTCCTCCCCACACCTGAAATTCACTGAAGAGATGATGGAGCGGGTCAATGCTGGGCTCAGATCTACCCCCCGGCCCAATCCCTCTTTGTCCCCCATAAACCCCCCACCAAAGCAGCCAAAGGTTCGCCACCGAGCCCCACCCTCAACAGAGCAATCGAAGTCACATTGCCCAGCCTCGCCCCCCTTAGTTCCTCCTTACCACCTTCATGCTTTGTCTCCGCAGTCTGATGTGTGATGTGTGGAGGGTCCGGGCTGCAAGGATTATGGCAGTGGTGACTTTTCCCAGGAGAAGCTGGGACCCTGTTTACTAGAAGGTTTTAAAATTTCTGTACTTTTAGGTGACAGAAGGAGACATGTGGCCTGGTCAAAACACAAAGAGCTGCACTCTAAAAGATCTTTAAATATAGTAAACATACCTTGTGTGCCACAGACTGCTCCCAAACACGAGGGGACAAGTAATGCCTCTAAAACACTTAAGTTGGCTTTATTAAACGTTAGATCTTTAGCTGGGAAAACATTTTTAATTAATGATTTAATCACTGAGCACAGCCTTGATTTTATGTTTTTAACTGAAACTTGGTTGGACCAAAATAACAGTGGAGCTGTTCTCATCGAGACGACCCCTCCTAACTACAGTTTTATCAGTGAGGCCAGGGTGAGCAGGAGAGGAGGAGGGGTTGCTGTCTTATTTAATGAATCATTTCAATGTAAGCAGCTATCTCCTGGAAGTTTTCAGTCTTTTGAATATGTGGCTTTACAGCTGAAGGCCCCATCCAAAGTTGTGTTTCTTAATGTTTACAGGCCTCCCAAATACTGCACAGACTTTTTTAATGACCTCAGTGAACTGCTGTCTGTGATCTGTGTTGATTTCGACTGTGTAATTATTGTTGGGGATTTTAACATCCATGTGGACAACCCTCAGGACAAAGGGACTAAAGACCTGAGTAACACTCTGGGCAACTTTGGGCTGACTCAGCATGTAACAGAGGCCACACATAATAGAGGACACACTCTCGACCTACTGATCTCCAAGAGCCTGAGCATTTCAAACATTACTGTGTCTGATGTGGGCCTGTCTGATCATTACTGTGTTTTCTTTGAAAGTAAAATCTCAGCCCACACAAATATATCAACAGCAGTGATCACAAAACGGTGTATAACTGAAGACAGTAGTGAGATCTTTAACCAGGTCTTCCCATTAACACCTGACCTGTTCAGAGGGTCAGTCAATGAGCTCGTCAATAGCTTTAATGCAAAAATGTTAAATGTAATGGATACTATTGCCCCCATTAAGGTGAAGGTTATCTCTGGAAGGAAAAAGTCTCCATGGAGAAACTCCACACTAGTGAAAAATGAAAAAAGAGAGTGTAGGAAAGCTGAGCGCAGATGGAGAAAAACAAACCTCCAGGTTCATTATGACATCTATAAAGAGAAACTTCACAATTATAATTTACAACTGAGGAGTGCAAGAAGGTCCTACTTCTCTGACATCATCACTAAAAACAGCCATAATGCTCGGGTCTTATTTTCTACAGTTGACAGGCTAACAAACCCTCCTGTGCCAGTGGCAGCTGAACTTCATTCAACCATGGCCTGCAATGACTTTGCCAAATTCTTCACAGACAAAATCCAAAAGATTAGACAAGCAGTTGGTACATCAACAGCAGATCCAGGATATGTACTGTGTCCACCGAAAAACTGTTTAAACACCATCAAACAGTTTCACCCGATTAACAGCAAAGACCTGGAGGACATCTTAGGTCAACTGAACTCCTCCTCTTGCTGTTTAGATGTCCTGCCAACAAGTTTTTTCAAAAAGGTCTCAAAGACTTTAGAGTCAGACCTGTTACAGATCGTCAACTTTTCTTTAATGTCAGGTGTGTTTCCAGAACCACTAAAAACTGCTGTAATCAAACCTATACTGAAAAAGGACAATCTTGACAAGACACAAATGAAAAACTACAGGCCGATCTCAAATCTCCCATTTTTAAGTAAGATCATTGAAAAAGCAGTTTCTCAACAGCTCAATTACTTCTTAAAACAGAATAACTGCTACGATGCCTTCCAGTCAGGTTTTAGACAGAACCACAGCACTGAAACCGCTCTGACCAAAGTGTTTAATGACATATGTCTGAATACAGACAGTGGAACAATGTCAGTCTTAGTTTTACTGGATCTCAGTGCAGCATTTGATACAGTTGACCACAACATATTACTCAAACGACTGGAGAACTGGGCAGGTCTTTCAGGAACTGTACTAAACTGGTTCAAAACATACTTAGAAAACAGGAAATACTTTGTATCAATAGGTAACTTCACATCCGAGCAGACAAGTATCACATGTGGAGTTCCCCAAGGTTCCATCTTGGGACCCCCTCTGTTTAACATTTACATGCTCCCACTGGCACAGATTATAAAGAACAACAAAATAAACTACCACAGCTATGCAGATGACACACAAATATATATCACAATGTCACCAGGAGACCGAGGCCCTGTACAGGCTCTTGGTAAATGCATTGAGGAAATTAATGACTGGTTGTGCCACAATTTTCTCCAACTAAACAAAAACAAAACTGAAGGTAATAGTCTTTGGCGCCAAAGAAAAACGATTACAGGTCACCAGAGAACTTCAATCTATACATCTAAAAACCACAAACCAGGCGAGAAATTTGGGTGTAGTGATGGATGCAGACCTAAACTTAGAAAAACACATTAAGACAATAACAAAATCAGCTTACTATCACCTCAAGAATATTTCAAGGATAAAAGATCTGATGTCTCAACAGGACCTGGAAAAACTAGTCCATGCATTCATTTTTAGTAGGCTTGATTACTGTAACAGCATCTTTACAGGTCTACCTAAAAAATCAGTCAGACAACTACAGCTCATTCAGAACTCTGCTGCTCGAGTCCTCACTAAGACCAAAAAAGTGGACCACATCAGTCCAGCTCTGAGGTCTTTACACTGGCTGCCTGTCCGTCAGAGGATAGACTTTAAAGTTCTGATGCTGGTCTATAAAGCTCTGAATGGTTTAGGACCAAAATACATCAATGACCTCCTGACCCAGTATGAACCTTCCAGATCCCTCAGGTCATCTGGATCTGGTCTTTTATCAGTTCCCAGAGTCAGAACCAGACACGGAGAAGCTGCATTCAGCTTTTATGCTCCTTATATCTGGAACAAACTCCCAGAAAGCCTCAGATCAGCTGAAACACTCAGTTTATTTAAATCCAGGTTGAAGACTCACCTATTCTCAGCTGCATTTGAATAAAGCACCAAATCCACACTTTTAAGCTTAAATTTCAAAACTTACACTAACTACTGATCTTATCTATTTCTGATTTTATCTGTTTTGATTTTATATACTGTTTTGTTTGTTTGTTAAGCTTAAATTTCAAAACTTACATTAACTACTGATTTTATCTACTGTTCTGATTTTATCTGTTTTGATTTTATATACTGTTTTGTTTGTTTGTTTGTTTGTTAAGTGGGTTTAGAGCTCTGGGTAGCTCCCCAGCTGGGTCTAGACTGGGTCTAGAGAGTATTTTAAATTCAGGGAATTTAAAATAGAAAGTAGCTCGTCCACAGAAGGACTGGTAGCTCCCCTTACGATAAGGGTTCAGATCGCGCGAACAGGTGTGAAATGTGTGTGTTTAGTTAGTTTGTTTGTTTGCTTGTTTTAATCAATTTTAAATCATGCTTTTTATTTGTTTTTGTTTCTAATGTCTCTGTAAAGCACTTTGAATCACCTTGTTGTTGAATTGTGCTATACAAATAAATTTGCCTTGCCTTGCCTTGCCTAATGCAAATTCACAGCAGCGGCGGAAATGAGCTTCCTCCGAAGGGTGGCTGGCCTCTCCCTTAGAGATAGGGTGAGAAGCTCAGCCATCCGGGAGGGGCTCAGAGTAGAGCCGCTGCTCCTCCACATCGAAAGGAGCCAACTGAGGTGGTTCGGGCATCTGACAAGGATGCCTCCTGGGCGCCTCCTGGGTTAGGTGTTCTGGGCATGTCCCACCGGGAGGAGGCCCCGGGGCAGACCCAGGACACGCTGGAGAGATTATATCTCTCGGCTGGCCTGGGAACGCCTTGGTGTTCCCCCGGATAAGCTGGAGGAGGTGGCTGGGGAGAGGGAGGTCTGGGCTTCTCTGCTTAGGCTGCTGCCCCCGCAACCCGGCCCCGGATAAAGCGGAAGAAGATGGATGGATGGATGGAAGTTCACAACAATAGTCATCTGATATGACTTCATATTGTGCAATATTAGAGAGGCGATTTGGCAATCCTCTGTGAACAAGCACTTGATAAGAGTGGATGGATAAACTCTTTTAACAGTAAGAGACCGCAGGTAAACCTCAGGTCACGGAGGGGCACCCATCTACCATGACTGCTGGAAAGGACCACAAACTGCAGTAAAGAGTAGACGAGAGTCAGTAGTCACATATACTTGCAGGGGGGAGCAGTAGAATTATGGTTGGTGACAGCTAACACTTATCACTTGTAAGCATGCAGCTATTTCTGTATGTAAACATACACCAATAACTACATGCTTACATGCTCAACTTAAACAGTATATATACTAATATGATAAATGATACCAGCTAAGAATTTTAACATTCTTAAAGTCCTTCTTCACTGTTTTGGTCACTTACATTGGCTCTTGTCAACTCATTAAATTAAAGATGAATTAAACAAACTAATAGAAGATGTGTATCATCCATTAAGATCCCTGGTGTATGCAAAATAACTAATTATGTATGTGTGAGTGTTAAATCTATACTAATGTCTATAATATACCTACCAGTCCACTGAAGGACACAGGTGAAAGAAATGGTAATGATGGCTGCACCAGGAGGCAGAGGAATACTCCTACCGACCATATCTATGGGAGCAGTAACAGAGGTATGGATGTTACTATCCATCTACACCTCCAAGGAGTCACCAGGGTCATAAAAGGGTCAGGGTCTTAAAATTAAGCATATATCTAACTGTTTTTTGAGCAGGGAAAACCCGCGGCATTAATAATATTCTTAACTTTTTTATCTGAAGGAAGGCATATTTACAAATAGATTTATGCTGTTGCATCAGGAATTGAAAAGTTTGATGCAAGAAATCAAACCTCTTTAGGCGTTTGAGTTTATTTGTTTTTAATGAAAGTATTGACAATGTTTCAGGTGGATTTACTGATCCAATAAATACACAGTTTACAATAGAGATTCATACTACAGCCTAAAATAGAAATGGCTAAATAAGCACAAAAAAACCAAATACACATCACTTCTTCTACAGTTTAAGGAGTTAAGTCATTAAGCTGCGGCAGGCGAATGCTAACGAATTCAAAATTAATTTGGAGGCCGGCCTCCCTCTCCAAAAGGAGGGCCCAAACAAAGAGAGGAGATGCTTTGTTGGCTACAGGAAGGCAGGCAGAAACACTGGCTGCAGTGTGATGGCAGGAGGGGATGAGGAAGAGGAGATGGAGGGGAAAACAGCCAAAGTACTGCAGTGGCATAAGGGAGGAGCTGTGTTGCAAACAAATACATCATGGCATCCCAGTACAGTGGCAGGAGGAGAAAGCACAGTGCAGGGGGGTGAGAAATGAGGAGGAGAAAAAAAAGAAGACCAAAAAAAGATCAGTGATAGAAGACAGAATGGAATAACCAAAAAGCATTTGAACATCAGGAAGAGGGTCAGTCATAGATGGCTATTTGATGAAAATCCACAAAATATAAGAGGGTCTTCACAGTCTAATAAAGACATGAGCCTGCGTTTTTCTTCTTCCAATAAAGTAAGTAAAGTACCATATCAGAGAACCAGTGTGAATAAATGGTAAATGGACTGGTTCTTATATAACGCTTTTCTACTCTTCTGAGCACTTAAAGCGCTTTACACAACTTGTGCAGTCACCCATTCACACCAGCACATTGTTCTAAGTGCTTTCTAAGTAACATTCACACTCCGATGGATGCATCGGAGAGCAATTTGGGTAATATCTTGCCCAAGGATATTTGGCATGCAGACTAGGGGAAGCCAGGAATCGAACCGCCAACCTTTCGATCAGTAGATGACATGCTCTACCGCCTGAGCTACAGCCACCCCATAATAAGACGATTAATGTACTTTTGGTTCACATATCACGACCCACTGACATATTTGTCTGAAATATTTACGCTATACTCGGCTTACGGTTGAATTAAACAATACAATTTACATCTCATAAAGTTCATTCTGTTCATCTGGATGTAACGTTTTCAGTGTGAGAAATGTTTCATTATTCATCTGAGCCAGTTCTTCAGTCTCAGCTGACTGCAGGCTTCGCCAACCTTAAAAACATTACAGTTGTATAACAACCAGTACCAGCTTCATAACAATGAGTCACAACCTCATATCATTTTGTTTATATGCAAATTGTCATGACAGCTGAGCAGAGTTGGGGAATGGCTGCAGTCACGCCATTACATGATTGTGACTGATGTAATCTTAGCCCCCTCCTCGGTTCAGCGACAGTTGCTCAGCGATGTGCACTGTAAACAAACCCATATGGATTAATGTTTAAGGTTTGACACAGCAGGTAGAGCCATAAACTAAATAATATATATAAAAAACATTAGTCATTGTTAGAAATTGAAATATGACCCGATGGCTTCGGATAACATTTTCTAAATTCTTTTGCAGTATATCAATAAGACCCAGTTAAACTTACATTTTACCGGGGTATTGAATCAGCCAAATTGTCTCAGCCTTTATATTTCTGACAGTTCAATAAAACATTTCGGTGGTTTCATCTTCTCCACTACAGTCACATTTCCCTATATGGTGTTTCCTTATTATAAATAATGGATAATGTGCCAGCAAACATGCCCATGTAGGTCCACAGTAGGTAGGTCTGGGTAAAGTAAAGTTAAAGTAAAGTAAAATTTTATTTTTATAGCACACCTCAAAAAAAATATCACACACTGTAAAAAAAAATTGTAATATAAAAGTATTTTACTGTGTATTTTACAGTTTTGTACTGTTCGTCTAGAATACCATTAAATTTACATAAATAGACTGTGATTTTACATTTCAAATGTAAATTAACGTAACGATCAAACATTTCTTTCACTGAAAACGCTACATGCAGATAAAAAGAATCAACTTTTTTGGATTTCCTTAACTGGGTTTTAGAGTGTGCATCAAGATATGGTTTAGTTTCCTCAGTAGTGACTAATATGACCTCAGTGTCACATTCCTGCAGGCAGACTAGTACAAGTACTGCATATAGCATTCCACCTATCACCTACTTTAATCGGTAGTCCCCACTCTGAATGTAAATTATATTTTTCACTTGTTTGTATGAAATATTGTGTTTGTTTTTAATTGCTATGTTGTTATGTGTTGTATGTGTTTTGACTTTAGCTGCCCTGATGCCAGGTCTCTTTTGGAAATGAGATTTTTACCTGGAAAAATAAAGGATTAATTTTAAAAAATTGTATTTTTGTCAACTGTCTTCAGTTGGATTACAATGAAATGTTCATTCCAAAAACAAACATTTAGACACACATAGACTTTATTTAATCCAACTCTGGGGAAATTCACTTGTTACAGCAGCACAAGGGACAGGAAGAAAACGGGAATTATATTAGAAAAAGATATATTAGAAAAATTAGAGCTAACCCAAAATACTATACTATGTACACATGATTAATATACACAGTAAAAATACACCAAGATTTTCTTTCTATATGTACATAGAGTGCAGTGCATTGGGAGTGAAAATAATACACATGTATTTTTATTTTGCTTTATTTATTTATTTTACTTTTTGTACTTGGTTGTCCTCTGGCTTCATGATCTTTAGCTGATTTGGTGTAACTTTTGAAACTTCACCTTCTTCTAACAAGTCCTGAATCTGTTTTAACATTCATTCTGAAGCTAAATATTATGTTTTAGGAAGGTTCATTTTACTTACGTTTTGGCATGTCATGTCAGAGCCCTGTGATTTATTGCATGGATGGACGTCAATATTTGTAATGTATTGACTCAACTCTTGTACAAGATTTGAATGTAATAGTAAGGCTAGTAAACTACAAGTAGAGGATAAACCAAGGACAGAGATGCAGAGGGAGGAGACAGGTAGAGAGGGAGGAGAAGTGGAGAGAAACAAAACAAGAGGGATGGAGCAAGAGGGACCAGAGGAAAAAGGGAGGAGAAGAGGCCACAGACCCAACAACACTTTAGTGCCGAGGACAAACTATTACTCTCCCTCATTCTTTCTTTCATCCAAGCCTTGATCTATTCTTACTGTAGAGCTTCTGGAGTGCCTGCTCCAATAGTTTGCCATACTGCCCAAATCACAGATCATTTGTTAACAGGGAACCCAGAGTTCTTGCAGTTGGGGAGCAGGGCTGCATAGCAACCCTTCAGCACTTCCTGTTGGGCCGGGGGTTGAACGCCGGTGCCCGTTGTTCACTGCCGTACCCCCTCTGCCTTTAGAAAAGCAGCCGGGAAGTAGTTGACTTACAATCGGCTTTGTGCTTCATAGTGAGGGGAAGAGAAATGAGCGGAAAGGCAAAGCACCCGCAGTTCACTGCAAGCTAAATCAAACAAGGGACCCTCTATATGATAATATACATTTCTGAGGGCTGACATTAAGATTTTCAGAGAGATGGTGCTCAGAGCTAAGTAATGTAATGTAATACATTTAAGATTGTGTGACAGTGTTGGTAAATGGCGTGGACTGTACATTTTCAGCAGTAAAAAAATGTTGTGAGTGAAAAATGCAGCTCTGTTTTTTACCACTCTGCAGACTTCTGTGATTACAGCCAAAAGGCTTTAAGTGGTTCAAAAGCAAATACAACTCAGCTGCTTATGTGGGTCAACTCACATAAGCAGCTCAAGCTATTTACTTGAAATACTGATAGAAACTAGTGACACAGTGGACAAATGTGTCAGCAAGACAGCACCAAACACTGTTAACTATGTAACTTAAGAAGACAACATTTCTGACTAGAAATGTAATTACTGCAGATAGCCACATTTTTATGTATTTACTTTGTCTTACTCTCAAAAGTGTCATTTCTTTGCTAATAAGGGTATTTTCTATTAAGCAATAATATCACTGTAAATAATTATAGCAGTAAAAAAGTGTAATATTTGTAAAATAATTCCAGTCAGTATTATTTATGTAATACATGTAGAATGTAGAATTATCTAGAACATGCTTCATGTTGCAACCCTGCAAACATGTTACTTTGGGGCCCGTATGAGGCCACTGTGGACAAACCCACACAGTCTCAAACGGGGCAGCCCATAGTGTATGCTGACTGTGGGCAGCCCACACTAAGCAGATACCCAAAGTGAGACCCATGAACCTGCAGCACAGTATGGTGACACTCTAGCTGTGGGCTGCCCACAGCTAGATGGGGCTCCACCCAGGTTGCACAAATGGGCCCCACATTTCACATCAGTATTGCCCATAAGAAAAAAACTCCTACAGGGGCCCCAAAGAGCTGCCCACAAAGACCACGCCCCAATAAGTGCCCACATGTGCTCCAAATTTGATGTTGGTATTTAGCCTGTAAAATTATGGATTGACATCTACAAACCCATAACTCTGCATCCCCTTAGAGATAATTTAGAAACAAAACAGAGCTCGCTTATTAAAAAAAGAAATTTTCTGGTGGTCAAAATCCCCTTTACGTAGTTTAAAAATATTTTAGCTACATTTTCCCTGACTTTTTCATTTCGCTTTGCAACAAGAGACACTTGACAGTTAATGATAACCTTTGGATATGTGTTTAGTGAAATATGACCGTTACAGGTCCTTGTTGTTAGTAACACCTGCCACACCTGTTTTTGCTGAGTTGTTTGAAATGAAGCAGTGCTCCTTCAGAGTCATAGTAACAGCCTGAAAACAACAACAACAACAACAACAAACAAACAAAAAACAAAACATAAAGAAAAATGAGACAGAAAATATAAAAATAGATAAAAAAAATTTAATAACTAAATAAAAAGATCTTTGGAAAAGCACCTTAAAGTCATTTTTCTCAAAGTTTTTCTAATGTATGTATTGATAATATAGTAAACTGAGATAACCTCATGACTCAGAACAAACACCATGGCGTATAAACAACTACGGAAAACTATAAGATTAAAAAAACATTTGCATAAAATAGACATAGTTGTTGATGAAATAAAAAAACAATATCTCCATCTAGTGGACTGTATTCTTAGGCACAAGACCCATCCACCCTTTAATTTCCTCCCATCCATCCATCCATCCATCCATTCTCTTTCTCTTATCCAGGTCAGGGCCACAGTTGGACTGGAGGCTATCAGACTTATCATAGGTACTCTGGACAGATCTATCACAGGGCTGTAAAGTGCAACAATCACCACTAACAACAATTACAGAACAAGGAATTGTTACATATGAACAAAGCTGGAAACAACAAATGTTTACAACATAAGAAACTGTGGGGTGCTGGTTTCTTTCAGAGCATTTAGAGAAAGTAAACTACACAAAAACAAACAATAACAAATACACAGTAACAACAGCTTGGAGTAAATTAATGCAAGCCAACATCAATACAAATGTCTGGTTTGTCTTCATACAAATCCATTAACTATAAAATCTGTCTGCAGTTAAAAAAAACAACCCCGAAGATATAAATAGAAAGTTCCTTGTAAGCTGTTGGCTGGGTTTCAGATGCAGAACTGGCAAAACAAGCCCCTGGCTTCTGTTAGTATTGCATACATGTGCCATCTGACAGCTACTGACAGCAACACTACAACAAATCCTGATGAGGTAACTATAAACAAGACACAGGCAAAAATTAAAGTTAACACAGGGACTGAGTTTTAGGACACACACATACTCACACACTACTTATTGTAACGTCTGTTTTTGTATTTCACATCATCTTGTTTCCCTGAGTGCCCCCTTTCTGCCAGCCTACATGTCAGTAAAGGAAACTGCATTCACTATTTTATTTTAGCATTTAAAAAACAGATAAACTTCAAGTAATATACTTTTGAAAGCTGTGATATAATATGGCGCTGTATTGCATATTCAAATTCATACAGTTCGGGAATTCTAAAACAGAAAAGCCCAAGGGTAACATTTTTCTCTTTCAAAGGAAGAATCTTAAAGAAAGAGACACAACTGTGGCAATCATTCATGTGATAATGGTGATGTAATGAAATATGTGTCAGACACTGATTTCTTCCAAGTATTACATCTTAGACTTAAAGACATACAGCCTTTATCAGCATGTGGAAAAATAAAATGAAACAACACCACCAGGTGGCCTAGTAGGCTGTTAGCCACATCATCTCATGTTCCGTTTAAAAAAGAAAAAAGAAAAAAAAGAAAAAGAAAGTTTTATTCTAGAATGAAGCTCATGAATGACAGCAGCTTTGTAATTTTTAGTAATCATTCCCTCTATGAGGATAAATAACTCATATGGCTCAACAAAACATAACATAACCATGGGATGTCCTCACTGTAGTACGCAGGGGTTCAGGTTTGTTAGTTTTTTTGTTTACGTGTTTTATCACACATTATTATATCCTTGTCCGGTGTTGGTGTGTGGGACATTTTGAACAACAGATCTGTTGCCAAAGTCACATTTCCGTATTGGTTTATGTTGAAGGAACTATTTTGCATAGTTTTACATAGATAACTGTCACTCTGCAAACCATTTGCTTAGAATAAAAATAGAAACTGAAAAACGAACGACTGTTATGTTGAACTACTACTGCTAGTATTTTACAGTGTTACAGTACTTTAATACTTAATGTGTTAATGTAATACTTTTGTATTAGCTCAACATTTGATTTTCTTTGGTCAGACAGATCTGGGAAATTTAGATGAGGGTGGCACAGGTATTGATAGAATATAAATCTGACTTTGAGAGCAATACAAGAGTTAAAAGACCGATATATTTTCTTGTTTTTCTTTTCACTATTACACGCTTGCATAACAGTATTTCATCCTATATCTAGCCGTCTCACATAATGCACTCCGTAGAGCCTGAACTAAACAGGTGTCTTCCGCTGAGCTTCTTTTGGGCCGTGAAAGCACCACCCATTCTGTTTGTGTGGGCGGAGCTTCTGGTTTCCTACTGGAAAAATCTCTGACTGAGTGAAGAGAAGTTAGAAGAGCAGGCATATTGGTGGTGTAGAGAGGTTCTCACCTGTTGTTAAAAGCTGTTAATTAAAAAAGAAAAAAAGAAAACATTTTTTTTCTCCTCTTGAGGTTCTCGGAGTGCGTGCCTTCAGGATGACGGACGCTCTTTTACCAAATGGCATCAACGACGGCGGCGGAGACAAAAGTTATTTCAAAAAGGTGAGTTTTTGTCTCTAGTCCTTCCACTTTGAGAACAAAAGCAGGACACGTATCCCCACAGTAATGTATCCAGCGTATACTGTTAAGTTTAACCTGGAAAAATAGTGACTTAAGGTTAGGCTTGTTGTTGACGTGCTACTGTTTTAACTTATTAAACCGAACGTTTAATAAGGCCTGTGCTAATGTTAAAGACAATTAACATTTCCCAATGAACCCCCCTTTTTATATCCAACTTATTGTTTCCGCTTCCCATTTAAATAGCAATTAGTTGCTATTTTATTTTTCTTCCATTTTCATTTTTTCCAAAGAAACCAACTAATCATGGTAAATTATTCTTTGGTGTATTAGATGTAATAAAAATCGATAGGTTGATGCTTGATTTCAGTCTTTCGAGTACAAAAAGCTGCTCCTTATCTGTCACCAACAGCCGCAGCAGAAACCACAGCATTGTCAACTTCAGGTGTCCGTGTGTGTGTGTGTGTGTGTGTGTGTGTGTGTGTGTGTGTTACACCCAGAATAGCTGTACTTCGTGCACTTGTTGATACTGGGAGCCGCGGCCAAATATCCCACAATCAACATAATCAACTCCCTGTTTGTTGTTAGGGAGGTGTGAGGATGATTGATAGTTAAAAGAATTTGTTGACATTCCTGGTGGACTTTGGTCAGTTTAGCCTTACTGCCGAGGCATGAAACAGGTTGGGTTTGTTTGAAGAAGAAAAAAAAAAAACAGATCATTGTATTTAAGAGAAATTGATAGCCAAGTAAAGCGCAAACCTTTGGTCTTTTTAATGATTGTATCACACAGTTCCTGGGAGGTAATCTGAATAACCTCATCAGCAGAGTGATGTAAAAGATACATATTTAAATTGGACTTGGTTAAAAATGCACCCCTTGTAGTGTAACTGAGACAGTTTCATGCTGTAAATGGGCTTGTGAATTGTCATGGCACAATAATTGACAAACCCTGCATGAGGACCAGCAGAGAAACCTCTCCAACTGGTTTCACCTTTTCAAGTACCTGGGGTTGTAGCATTTTCCAGAGCGCCTAGTCTGTCCAGTTTGAGGTCATGAGAAAGGCAGCTGGCAGTGAGAGAGTGATTATCTAATGTGTTTTTATTGGCTTGCCTGACTGCCATGCTGTGGTCTGTCTCATTCTTCTACATTTACACTGGTATCCACAACTGAAATGTGTTTTTATAGAAAAAGCTTGTTTAGATGGACATCTGAACACAGCCTTTGTTTCTTTCAATCCCACCAAATCCCCTTCTGAACGCTGTCTGGATTTAGGCTCTGTGTTGCACTTCCTCTGTCTATAAAAAGGTCAGTGGGAGCTGGGGTCTGGCACTGCCACAAGACATGATGGGAGACTATAGAGCCTCCAAAATATCATTATTATTATTATTATTATTATTATTATTATTATTATAATAAGGCATTTCAGATATTACAAGCACCTACTTTTTTCATTTTAAGTTCTTTCTTTTAGTTCGGTGTATTTCTGTATTGAACATTCATGTGTTTTACTTTCATGGCCTTGGCATAAAAATGCTTGCACATTTGCTAAAACCACACAATGAGTTCTGTGCCCTCATTTTGTCACGCTGAAGAGATTTGCAATTTGGAAACTTTGGGTCAAATTTTAACTAAGTGAAGTCGAGTCGATCTTTGCCTCCATTTTTGAGCTCCTCTCTCACTCTTGAGTGAAAATGAGTGTAATGATTTACAAGGCCTCACCGGCTCCAGCGGATGCTCCAGGGAGCTGTTGTGGTTCGGGGCTTCCGTCCTAGCCTTCCACCGTTTCACCTCCAGCTGGCTGGTGTCCGACTGTTTGGGCTGCAGAATGGAAAGATGGCAGAACAAAAAGCCGAATAGGCATGTTTCTTCTCCTTATCCTCCTTGGCCAGTGAGAGGATTGACGTAGCATCTGGCCTGAGGGTGTCCTTCAGCCAGACCACAGACACAAATTGACAACATGTGTCCTGGTTCACAAACCAGACAAGCTCAGCTGACTTGGAGGCACACTTAGATTTCCTCAGTAGACTTTTGTATTGGAAAACGGCGAATGAGATGAAGCCATAAACAAATATTTACTCATGCAGTAGTTCCCCTGAAATAAATGCATGTCTTTGAATTGAAACAAGAACACACTGTTTGACAGCAGTATGCACACTTGGAATGGATTCAGAGTGAAGAGTCATTTAGGGAAAATACAAGTTTTCAACTTGTCATCATTAAATGATACCGAGCAGGAGCTGTGAGTCTGTTGCTACCAGAACTGGGTCATGGCTGAAGCCTCTCCCTGGCTCGTTTCCAGTCCTAATCAGCACTTGTATAAACCAACTATCCCATGAATTAATGCTCCACATGTTCTTTATGAAGAATCAGTTATATAATACCAGATTGATTTGCTGTTTGATGGATATGGTAATGGACTGCGCTGCCTTTGTGTTTTGCTCTAATGAAGTGTTTTGAACACTTGTAGAGAAAGACTGTTCTGTTCAAGTGTGCCAGTGGGTAGGAGGGGCTCAGTTCAGTGTGCGGATCAGTGGGTTAGTAAGGGCAGCAGCAGCATAAGCAGCCAAGTGGTTTAGTTCCATGTGTCACTTAATAGGATGTCAAAAAGTTTTGTAGCATAGTAACAAAGTATACGTAGAAAAATGTCCTGCCATGGTTGCTATCATACTTGAGCCACTCCTTTGTCCTGGTACATACTGCTGCTGGTGATGTCACGATTGACGTGACCGGACAAAACGTCTTCAGCCTGCCGTCATTCTACAATTATCTGTTGTGTTTTGCCACACCCTTGATAGTTTCAGTACTCTTCTATTGTGTAGTTAACATGACCTGGTTAATCATTACGCCCTCAGGTGGTTCAACTGTTTGAACAGGATGAACCAAATAACTATGGCAGGCTGGTTTCGAGAGTACATTATACTGTGACTAAAATATTATGCTAAATGTGACTATTGTTGAAGCCACTTGACCTGCAGTGCTGAAATTTGTTCTCGAGACAAATACCTTTGCTTACTCATTTTACAGGAAGTCTCTGAGATAAACATTGACGTGAGACTTAGTTATCTGTAAAATATCTGGCAGGTGTGACAGAGAAGCACGTACATCCATAGCCTTACTTGGAGAAACTGTAATGAATAAGAATATTTAAGCTGTTTTTGTGGCAGACATAACAAAACATCTAATTTCCGGACAGTCTTGTGAACTAATTAAAGTGTTAACAAAGTGTGGGTTCTGTTTTTGTTACAAAATATAACTTTTGCTCAACATCTTATAAGGTGAATTAAGTCAGTTTAGGTAGTGGGAAGGCAGTGATAGACTGTCACATTATTAGTGAAGAGATGGTGACTGCATTCAAAGCTTTACTACATTACAAAAAGTATTTTTACTCCTAAGTTTATATTAATATTTTAACTTTGGTATTATGCTGTTGTTGCTATGGTGATCCTACACATCTCAGGTGTAACTAATTTAGTTTTTTGAGGAGTTTGGCTGTTAGATTCAAAACCTTAATCAGAGGCACAGGGCACAGATCATCTTCAGCTGTTATGTAGATATGTTCATTTGTATTGTACAGTGTAACAGTAATTTAAACATTACTCTGAAATTTTTGGTAAAATTTACTCAGACTGTTTTCTCCCCTGCTGACCATGATTGTGGGAATCCTCCCTGTTATGGAAAAAAATTAAATAATCGAAACTTGTGCCTCATTGTTGACATTTGAAACGGGACAGAGAAATTAAACATACTATATCCATTTATTACTTATTACAAAAGAAACCAAAGCTCATTCTTTTGCTGACCTCAGAGTGAGTCAGATCATTTCAGCTTAGATGTCCCATGCTGATCACTGTAATCTAACTAGTTTTACTGTGCTGACTGGTCTCTTCGCATCACGTTGTTTTCACTAACCAAAATAAACCACAGACCACACCTCTGCTCTTCAGTGAGTCAGTGAGAATGAATTCCTGGTGCCAGTTTATGCGAGCTGCTGTGAATGACAACCTTTTAACTTATTTAGATTGGTAAGTTTGTGATAAAGTCAAGGACACGTAGTACCGCTATAGTTCATGTGGGTCCATTATGTGTAGTCATGGAAAATGACATCAGGTACCTTAATTGATACACGTAATTACATAATAAGGTGAAGCTTTTTCCACAACCAACTTTGAGGAATTTTTTTTTCTTACGTCAAAAACTAAAAATGATGTAAAAGCCCTAAAATTTTAACAGAAAGAAAAATGTTGAAACCTTAAGAGTGTCAAGTATTTTATCACATTGAATAAGTAATAATATAATAGATCTTTTATAGTAAATTGAAGCTGAAGTTTTGAATGTGCAGAATCTGCTGGGAAGGCACAAATTTTTTGGTATCAGAAGCTTTGTAGTTGTCCAATTTCTACAGAAGAGCAAAGAGGGAAGCCACTGTTGGCATCCAACAATGTTTCTCTCTAATATGTAAAACTGTTCCATTGTTGCATTATGTTTTTCTGTTTGTTACATTTTTAGAAGATGGGTTTTTTTGTTGGTGTTTTTTTCTTGCTGACTCATTTTTCCTTCCTGTGTTTCAGGGTTGCAACCCATTCGCACAGACTGGACGAAGCAAACTGCAGAACACACGAGCCGGTCTTAACCAGCAGATTATCAAACAGATGAGGATGAGGGCTGGAGCTGAGAATCTGCTCAAGTAAGAGCAAAGTGATACATGCATCCAACTTAATATATGGGTTTACTGTGTGCATGTGTGTGTGCTTGAAGTAGATATGTTTTTTTTAAGTAATAGTTGATTCATTCTAAAGTGGAAATATTTAAAGAGGAGAGCAAAGTCTATGATGGGTTTAAGAATCCAAGCACACATGTAGTTTTGCATATGTTACATCATTGTAGCTAGCCTTTGTCACTGCATTGCAGGGAACTGTTGCTGTTGATATGTCTGGCCTCACTTTTGTCTTTCTGTCATGAGCTGTTGTGAATTTATACTGGTAAGAATTGAAATGACACAGGGTAAATGGTAGTCAGAGATAACAATCTCGCAGAGGAGCATTCCTTGTAATCTGAAAACAAAGAGCTTCAGTGACATGTGATTAAGGAGGGTCTACTGAACACTTTACTTTATGCTTTACTTTTATCCATTTTATTATAGTGATTATAAGAAATCAAGAGAGCAAGATGTGAGAAATTAAGCCTAAAACTTTCCCCAGCTGAGTTTACAACTCTGACAGCCAGGATGTTGTTTAGTGGTATGAATGTCAGAAAGCACCTTGTGATGAAAGGTTGCTTTTCTCTAGAAGAGTGAATCATTGTCTTTCATCACTGTGCTTGTGACTGTGATGGCACAAGATAAGAGATCTCTTTCCTTTTGTCTGATAATACTGCTGTACATGGATACCACAGTTATTGCATGGTCTTTAGGTCTGTCTAAGCCTGCCGTCAGCCTCTGAAGTCTGCACATTCCTTTAGTACTTGACATATTCTGACCAGGCAAGGTCAGAGGAAAATGTGTGTGTCTGTATGTGTGTCTCCCTCTGCCAACCCACCTGCAGCCCAGAGAACAGCATGGATTTACTTCTGAGTTATAGGTATTCTCTCTGCTCTATTTTTTTTAAAGATCTTAAATCATATGCAATCTAACCCAAGGTCTACCTCTGCTCTTCCATCTCAGTGTGTGAGAGTGTGCATATCCTGGCAATCTTATCCCACTAGGACACCCATTATATGCTCTGCCTCCTTTCTTTTCTTCTGCTTTGCTCTGCATTCCTCCCTTTCAGCAAAAGTCAGTCTGGTCAGACTGGTTTTCTTCTATTCTTGTCTCTCTTCTCTTCTCAAAATTAAAACAGCAGAGACCAAGACAAGATTAAAAAAAAAAAAAATCTAAATTTCCAATATTGGAGCTTTATAGACCATCCTGCCTGGTCAGTACTGAATGAAGCAACTGTAAACTAGCAGGATAAAGGTATATTAACCTGCTATACAGGCCACTTGGAACAAGGGGTTTAAGGTTTTTTGTTTTTTTTATTTGAAAGTGTTTTCACATTTGCTTTATAGTTGCAGATGGTAATCATGGCAGCCCTTATTGTACTAAAATGAAAATGTATATGTAAAATTGGTGGAGTCGCCCTTTAAAGCTTTTAGTTATAAAACTCCACCAGCTAGCTGCCCCTAAGGTTAAAATACAGCACACTGCCAATCTGCCAAAAGTGTAAAAAAGCTTTTCCAAAGAAGTGGATAGAGACAACCACAGATGCTGGCATACAGTTGGATTCCCACACACTGCAGGATGATATTAGATATTTAAATGACATATTAATAATAGCCTCTGGGCTAGCAGACATCTGTTCTGTCCAAACCATAGGATCTCTTCCTCCACTACCATGATCTGTTCCCCAGACCAAACTCCTCAGAAGCCCTTCAGCAGGCCAACAGGAAGTGATGCAGGCTGTGGTAGAGTATAAAGTGTGGATTTAAAATCCAGCATGTGGTGACCTTTTTACAATGTGCCTGAACAAAATCCAGACTGCTGGATATTATTAGCTTCATGTCATGCAAAGGGAATCCACTGAACCTGACTGTGGTTAATTCTGGTGGGTGGTTATTTTGTACCTGCTCTTTTACCCTTAGGTTAAGCAGGTTTTTTTTCCCCTCCAACCCCTGCCTTGTAGGACTTCATTACTTGTGACCTTTCATGTCTAAAAAAAATGCAATCCTCTGCAATTACAGGGTAGAAGGAGATCAGGTGACAGATACGTTCTAAACAGTCTCGAGACTGACAGGTTGTAGGTGATGATGGGTATGTGTGAGTGTCCCATTAATTATGACTGGCAGGTAACTCGTTAGGATCCACTGTAAAACGTAGATAAACTGTGTGTGTGTGTGTGTGTGTGTGTGTGTGTTATCTTGTGTCTCCATGAATGCACGTTAATTGCAGGTTGTTTTCACATACTGACAACGTAACATAAATTCTACATAACAGAGGTTCCATCCACTCTGTGCACGCATGTTAGCATTAACAAACATGCAGAGGTATTGGTGCAGGGTTATCTCTGCTATGCAGCAAATGCTCACACCTTATCCATTTGTTTGTTCCAGACTTCCTGCATGAACACACGTATACAAAGCTGTATGCAAATGGAACATTTAGTGCACTGATCCTTCTAACTTAAAAAAAATGCGAACTACATTTTAAACATTTAAATGTGTGTAAGTAATGATAATTGTTGCAGAAGCAGATGGTCACATGGAAGTTGATGACTAGTGGGATTCAAAAGGGGTCTCCTTTCTAGGCGTATTTCATTCAGAATGGTTAGGCTTTAAAAGCGGGGAAATCTGAGACTAACATTTACACACACGTGTCCTTGACCAGATCCTAGGTGACCTCTGTGCAGTCCTATTACAGTAGTGACATGTACATAGTCTGAGACATCTGTCGAGCATGCGTGCCGAAGAGTAGAGCAAGTGTACAGTGGGCCGCAGTGACGCAGATCTGTGGTCCAGAATACCAGAAGAGACACGCTTGTTTTAATAATCAGCTGCAGTGAGGTTTGGCTGAGCCAGGATGGATAATAACAAGGCTGATCTGTTTTTTTTTTTTGTTTTTTTTTTTCCTTCTCCATTTTCCCCTTCAATCTTTCTCTCTCTACAATCACCTGTTTGCAGGGCTACATCCAATAGCAAGGTGAAAGAAATGGTTCTCTTGGAGTTGAGCTACGTTAACTCAAACCTTCAGCTTCTGATGAGCGAGTTGGAAGGTCTCAACAGCTCTGTGGAGGTTTACCAGAACAACCAGTAAGTACAAATGTTTCTCCTCTCTTTTCTACTGCTCCAGTTCAAAATTTAAAAAGGGTTTTAGAATGAAGGAATCGTGAACTTATGACCTTATAACTCTTATGACCTCACATTAGATGGTAGTATTCTTGTGAGTAGCAATTCAGCTGCTGGCAATAGGCTATAATTGCTTACAATTTTCAGAATAATTGTAGTTTTACATTAAGTGCATGTAAGGAGGCTGTGAAATAGATATCATGCTAAAATGTCCACACATCTCCAGGAGCTCAACGCAAAGGATTTTGGTCCCAGTTTTCTTGTGGTGAGGTGACCACTGATCCAAACTCGCAAAGAAAAATTATGAATTACTATTAAAATAGAGATGTAAGACAACAGACACACATTCACAACCTACAAGAGACGGATGGCTCTGGCACGTTTTCAAACGAAAGCCTCTTGATGACAGAGGAGGAAAAGGTGGGGGTGGAAGTTTAAGAAGGAACCACAAAGACAAAGTGCAAGACAGTGGTGTTGTTGTTAAACTGGAATATCAGGTTTTGCACAATGCACAGAACAACAAGGAAACACTGAGTTGAATTTGTATGCAAGCCAAGATGATCATCTGGCAAAAAGCATTCTCTCACTCAGTGTGATGGTCAGGTGTGTGTTGTATGGGTGTGTAACAGTGAAAGATTCTAGTATTTTCTTTCCAAATGCACCTGCCATATTTATAAGGTTTGGATAAAAGAAGTTGATGCATGTTATCATTCTCTCACTCACGTGTAAATGAAACTTTGGCAAGACACAAAGGACTTGATGAGGAAGTGGTGACAAATTTTTATTTGAAGATGCATCTGTTTGTGCTGCAAATAGTACACTTCCTCGTGGCTACGAAGTAACCAAACAAGTTTAAGCCAGTTGTGGGTAAAGAATATTAATTGGGTGACTGAAAGTAATCATGGGGTAGGTTTTATTCCAGGAAGAAATGAAACAACTGTGGAGTTTTCCATTTTGAAAATATGACGTGTAATCATTATTAAAAAACAAAAACACATAACTGATTTAATTTTGACTGATGAGTTTGTTCCATCGGAAGCTTCGGTGGCATTGTTTTTAGCTCACCCAGTACCTTGCCCACTCCATTCTGATCACTTGCGTGTGGTGATCAGTGATGCATGCTCATTCTCAAAGAACAGTTTCGCTACTAGGTTGGATGGTATCAGAATATTTGGGTGTCTTATTAGGATCTCTCAAGACGTTACTGTCAGTGCCGGGAGGTAAATTCATGGTACACAACTCTGTGTGTGTAAAAACAACAACCCCCCCAAACAAACAAAACAACAAACAAATAACTAAAATAAAATAAAAGCAAAATAAAATAAAATAAGAAAAAAATGCACACCCAGTAGAGGTAGAGTAGTCTATGCTACATATGATTTGTTATTAGGGTTAGCTCTATGTCCTCCCATCCTTGCCCAACAAAATACTGAGCAAATTAACAGGGTTGTTGAGGTGACAAGGTGTAATGCTTCTAATATCCAACTGTGTATTTCCTATTCTAAAAACTGTTGTAGCGATTTGTTGAGCTAAAGACCTAGTTAGGGCAGTGTTGTAATTTCTGACATAAATCTGCAGATGACCTTATAAAACCTAAAATGCCAACTCATATTGGCTCCACAGTAAGCCCAGATTAGTTTGTTTGGTCTGCAGAGTCTCAGTGCTGTAAGCACCAGGAGCCTTCAACCTGGTTGTAATAAATTTGGTTTCCTGTCTGCAGGGTACCAGGCAGGAAGGACAATGAACTTTGCTCTTAGGAATCTAGGGAGGCAAATATTGAGTGTATTATGTGTTTTACACTCGTGTTGCTTGTGGTAGTTTGTATCTTGCTTAAATGCAAAAAAAACCCTTCTCTTTGTGGACATCAAGAAAACCTCATGCATCAGCCACTAAGATTATTTAGATCCTCCAAATTCACCAGCTGCCTCTCAGTATAATTGTTAGTCCCAGCGTGATCAGTCTCATGGGATCAGATTCATTAGTGCTGGAACAAACCGCCTCTCTTCAGTCTCCTTATCAGACTATTAGAGAAGCACCTGCTCACGGCACACAATAGGAAACCTCTGAAACTGTCATTGTGGGTCTGCTTAAAATAAAACCCATTTAGGTCCATAGTGTTCTCATCGTCAACAAGCGCCTTATGCACAGGTGTGTGGGAAGCCTAAACTGGAGAATATTAGATATGTTGAGAAAGTCCTTTCGTGTCATTGCCTAGCAGGTGTCTCATAGGGATGACGCTGTACAGCCACAATGGAGAGTTAGCCTCCTCCTCTCAGCCTGAAATACAACCTCACTCTTAAGTACAGAAACACAACACCTGTCTCCAACAGTCTTTCCCACTAGTCCACTGTCCTTTGTATAGTGTCTTTCTGTGGTTATTTCTTAGATTCAGCTCCTTTGTGGCATGAGGCAATGCATAATACAAAGTGCCATACAGTCTGTGGCCTGATGGCAGTACATGTAATGTACATTTGTTTGTTCTGTTCTCTGAATTGCCCTATTGAGGGGAAAAAAAAAAAAAAACCTGGCTCATCACTGATAGATTATGAAGTAAAAATGAAATGGACTCACTAGCACTGCTCATTATTTCAATGTATGAGTGTAAATGATTCGTCACACTACCAAAGTGTTGCTGATTTGTCCAGTTCCTTTGTGCAAAGTTCATGAACTTTCCTAGAACATTTCTGAATCAGCAGAATTAAAATGATTACTAATGAAAACAGTAAGATAATATGTCAGCATTGCAGGTCACCGTATTCATTTTTGCTGCGCAAGAGAGAATAATTTGCTCTTGTCTATTGTCCAGAATACACAGAGATATCAGATGCTCAGCTCAGCTGTGACCTCTGACACCAATTGCGAATACTTTAATAATTCAGTAATAAATATCATCAGAGTTTTAGAACTTCAGATAAATTTAGTTAATATTAATAACATCATTTTATGAAGTTAACACTTCTGAACACATAAAATCACATGTTTTTAGTTTTATAACATTATTTTAATATACGTTTTCATCTGTCCCTCCTTAAGGGAAGATTAGTATTCATTAACATCATCCGGTTGCTAACAACATATCCAAACTGAGTGCACACTGACTTCTTAGCCTCATTGACATGTTCTAGTTAAACGGGTTAAGAGGTCTTCTTAGTCGGTGTATACTAAGAAGTCAGAACAGATTGCAACAGCCTGAAACCTTTTGCTTTAAACGGTTTAAGAAGTGCTTGGCTCTGTGTAGCTAAACCCACAGCTTCCCTTGACTACTTGTTGTCTGTTTCCCCCGTGTGTGTGAGGAGCGAGTCTCTGAGAGGCTTGTAAAATTTTCCCTCCAGATTCCCTGTGAAACAGATACACTCAACCCCCATGGACCCATCTCTGCCAAGCCAGAGAAAAGTCCAGAGTGATCTCATCTACAAGGACTAATGGATTACACTGCAGCCTCTCTCTCTCTCTGCCAGTGTTACTGATGAATGAGGTTTTCCTCTGGCACGTCAGCATGCCAGAGGAATGCTGTCTTATCACTGAGTGTTGAACATCTCGTGTAAAGAACAGTATTTTGCAATAACAGTGCACAGTAGTTCACCTCCACTCCTTTTGATGTGAATTTACAGAAAATCATGTCTCTTATGAGGTCTGAGATTGTTAGTTAATCCTTTTAAACATAAGTGGTTTTGAGCCTGAAGTTTGTATCAGGCAATTCCAGAAGCGGGTGTTTTTTTTTGGTTTTTTTGTTTTTTTTTTAATACAATTTTTAATAACAGCTCATTATTTTGCTTTGAGGAAAAGAGAGAGTTTAGTTTTTTTTTTTTTTT
Organism: Simochromis diagramma; assembly: GCF_900408965.1. Lineage (NCBI taxonomy): Eukaryota > Metazoa > Chordata > Actinopteri > Cichliformes > Cichlidae > Simochromis > Simochromis diagramma. The sequence continues at coordinate 5,590,430 of NW_024387414.1, forward strand.
TTTTTTTTTTTTAATGATGCCTCTGTGATTAGCAGCAGGTTTCTGTCAGGTTATAGTCCCTCAGCGCTGATAACAAGCTGAACTTGCTTTCCATCTGTCACTAACAAGGACCCCCATAAAACCAGAAAATTTCCAAACCATTAAGGTTGTAGCTGAGATCAAAACAGTGTGTTTTATGAGTGTTTTATGGCAGCCTCTGTTTACTATTTGCCAGGCTGCAATAATCGGAGGTTAAAACCTGCTAGTAGCTAGAAGAAAGACAGACTGAAGCAAAGCTGCAACTCCTGAATAATTAATCAACAGTGAGGGACATGGGAGGCCTCATTCACCTTTAAATCCTAACAGATTTTTCACAACACCATCTGCCTAATCCTTTTGTACAGTACCTCCTATGAAACTAAACTTTCTCAACAACAAAGCTGTCACTGATGGGACTAGTGTGATTTAATATTTACTAATCTAACTGTGTTGACCTGATATACCCACTAAGGCTTGGTGTGCTTTCAAAGGGTGTTTCCTGGATATATATATTCACACAAACCATAGAGACGTCTTTTTAACCATCGATCTGTTGCACTGGTATATTTTCTATTTGTCCTTACTTGTATTGAATATTTTGTCCCTTTTTTATTTTTATTTTTTTATTTTTATTAAATGAAAGGTCCTGCTGTCCTGCTATCGTGTGTTTGCTTTGTTGTGAATTTATATCATATGGATTACACAGATCAGCTACATATTTGTCTTTGTTGCCTTCAGAGATTCTGCCAACATTCCCCTCATTGCTCTGGGCCTGAAGGAAACAAAAGAAGTTGACTTCTCTACTCCATTCAAGGTACAAAAGAAACCTCAAAAGTTTCGACTTTGCATTCTTAAACTGTGTTGTGCTTTCAGAAATGCATACTTGGGTACATGCAAAACACCACTTTTGATCATCGGTTAAACAAAATTGTATTATAATTTCTGTCAAAACAGGAATATAGGTATGGAGCTACAAATAATAATAATAATAATAATAATAATAATAATAATAATAATAATAATAATAATAATAATAATAATAAAAGCTGATATTTGTAGGCAGTATTTTCAATTTGCATGTTTACATATATATCCTTGAAACTAAGTATCCTTGAATTACGTATTTCAGTCATATTGTCTGTCGCATGTGTTACGTTACTATGTCATGTCACTGAATGTTCATTTAGGACCAGGACATCACCTGATTAGGAAAAAGCTAAAAGTGGGTCACTAGTTATAAAGACAAGTTGAACTCTCGTAAACGGGGTAGGCCCGCTTGTAAATGTCATAGTTGGCACGTTTATATTGTGTCGCATCCTGTTTCGGATTGTTGACGGGCATGTGAGACGTTTTCTGACAAAGATCTCCGAGCACGTTAATTCTGCTCTACTTCTTGACTGAAATCGTGCCTCAGTTTTCATGACCTGCGGCCTTATTCAAAAAGCTTCCAAGTACAAAGAGTTGCTCTCATGAATAAATTCTAAGAAACCTAAGTTCTCCTGACAGTAAAGGGTGTATTCCAGTAAAGATAAAGGTTATTCATCCATATAAACATTTTCCAGTTAATCCTCTTTAATGGGGGTATTCACAATATGGCTTTAAATTTGATGGAGCCTCTCCTACATGTGGCTGGCTCAGAGAGAAAAGAAATTCTCTCCAGCATACACAACACAGGGTTGTCTTCTTTCTACTATTTAGTGATGGTATGAGAAAAACCACTGTGTAACCAACAGATTGAATGCTTAACTTAAGCTCCTAAATGCTAAAAAGAACTTATATTTACATGCTGATTTTTAATTTTTTTTAAATTTTTTTTTAATTGTTTGTCTTTCTGTCTTTTATAGGACTTTATCTTGGAGCACTATAGTGAAGACGGGAAGACTTTTGAAGATGAGATTGCTGACTTCATGGACCTGCGACAGGTGTGTTTAATATACCCATTATTCATGTCTGTCACGGAAAAAACCATGAAATCCTTTGACTTGAACTTTTATGGGCTGGGTCAACTACAAAAACATATTTCCTGTGCAGTTAGCTGCGGAGTTAACTTCATTTTAGTTTACAGGTGGAGTGAGAGATCATTCTTGACATTTCTGCCACCTACCAAATACAGTGGACATGATAATGATCGAGTAGCACAGAAAAAAGATGGTCTTTTGTGTTCGTTCACCACTTGTGAACATATGCTTTTGTCTTACATATCCTAGGCATGCAGAACACCAAGTCGAAGTGAGGCCGGGGTGGAGCTGCTTGCAAAATACTACAGCCATCTTCCTCTGATAGAGAGCCGATTCTTCTCCCCAACCAGACAGACGGGCATCTTCTTCACATGGTACACTGCAGTCATTTCCTAATTAGCAAAACGGACAAAGCAAGCAGTGCAAATGTCACCTTGTCTTTCTAACCTCTGATAGAAAGGAAACAGGTGAGACTATATCCAGTGACTTCAAAATAAGCAAAGAGGTGCCATGAACACCTGTGCTTTCCTGAAACCATGTCAGCTGGTGTGACTCGACTGGAAACTTCCTTATGAAATAAATAAAAAGGAAACATTTGACAGCAGTTTTTGGGGTTTTTTTTCCCCTCCTGCTGCTTTTTCGTCATGTATCAAGCCTGGAAGAGAAATCCTGTTTAGAAAGCAAAACAGTAGATGGCTTGAGAGACATATTAACTTATCAGTGATATCAGATGACAAATCCTGTCTTGGATTTTATAAGAATTCCACACTCAAGAGTCACAAAGGAGTCTCAATGAAGTGCAAGCATTCTTTTCAGGGAGGTTTTATTGCGTGTTAGTCATATTACTTATGTTAGTCATTGCTAGTGAATTAAATTGAAATTTCTAGCAAAGATAAATGCACAGATAAAGAGCTCAAAGACTTTAAAGAGCTTTAGCTGTGAAGCAAATTTGAAGCATTTCAAACAAGTGATATAGACAAGAATATGATATACATGCTGTTACATTAAAATGTAACAACACACAAAGTGTGACAGAAAGGCTGTTATATTGTTGCTAAAAATATTTTTCACTTCATATTCTTTGGACTGTTTATCTTCATGAGTTATTTTTTTTAACACATTAATGTTGTGTTTACTTTCCTTTAGGTATGACTCCTTCACAGGAGTGCCACTATGTCAACAAAACCTGTCACTAGAGAAGGCCAGTATCCTTTTCAACATGGCCGCCCTCTACTCTCAGCTCGGTACCCGTGCTAATCGACAGACACTAACTGGCCTGGAGGAGGCTGTTTCTTCCTTCCAGAAAGCTGCAGGTATGCAGAGACGTGATGAACTGATGATCTGCAGTCATATTAATTCTCTCTTTTCAGCCTGTGTTAAGGCCAACAGTCAGACTTTTGTTTCTTAAAGTTATGTTTATCTTTGTTCCTCTATAGTCTGAAACACTGCTACCGAAAGCTGAATCTTTGAGTAAAAGGAGCAGATATAAAAAGAAAAGAAAAGAAAGCCAAGAAGAAAAAATGAATAAATAGTGACAGCAAGAACTTCTTTTAACTGCTGAAAAAGCGCCAGGCAGAGGGTTTCATTCAAAGCGAAAGACTTTTTTTTTTTTTTTCACCCTCGTGCAGTGCTTCTCTGATAACACAGTTCTCAGAAAAGTATTACCACTGCAGTACATTTTTGTTTTTAGAATATTGGCCAGCTTCCACCCTGACTTCTGTTCCGTGACGGAGAATGAATGTAGATGTTTCTTGTCATGTGGCTGAGCTCCAGGAAGCACCAAAAACATGAAGAGACTGTCCAACCCTCAAAGGTTTCAGAATGTTTCGTGATAGATTTATGACTTTGCAGTGTGGGCAGTATTGCTCTATAATTATAGCTCTGGATATTGCTTCAACTACGTTGCTTTGATGGCTTTAATTTAGGCTTGTGTGAAGGAAAACAATTATGTTATTATGAAGAACATTGTGACCAAGAACCTGTAGTAATCCAAGCTGGGAGTTTACAGGCAGGAATGCTAGGTGTAGCGCAACTGCTGCAGGGCTCTTTAGCCAAGGACGCAAAAGGTGATGTGAATGAGAGAAGCCAGCTACTGTAGGAGTTGCCAAGTCTTTATGCGAATTGTACTGAGGCATTGCTCTGTTATTAAGCTGTCTGCAACTCACTGTTGCCAGGTTTTTATCTGGCAAACAGTAGGCATAAATTCTTAGCTGGAGTGGACATGGCCTTATTTCTTCCAAAGTAACTTGTATCTATTATTGTACGATCTACTGTACAGTAGAAAGCACCTTGAGGCGACTGTTGTTGTGATTTGGCGCTATATAAATAAAACTGAATTGAATTAATTTAATGTTTATTTCTTTGCTCAGTGTTTAACAGACACACAGATATAGTTAATCTTGCTGAAATAATATTAACAGCAAAAAGGCACTGGTCTACCTGTGCACCTTTTAAAACATCTGTCTAAAAGGGTGTCAGTACTTGGGGTTAAAGTACCAGCCGAACCACATCTGTTGTTTTGTGAACTAGCAAAATATATGCTTTCTTCTAATTAAGTAATTGATAAAAAGGAGAGAGAGAGAGAGATGGCGGATGCCCAATCTATTAACTATAATATCAAACTTCTATTGTCAAAAATTTACTGTCAAAGTCAAATGTGGGCTAGCCATGATACATAAATACTCATGTTCCAGATATAGCTCATGTCAACCAAATCCCAAACGAGAGGTTCTGTTCTGAAATTACCATTATAGCCTTGGAATTACATGACGACTTAGATTACATGAAAGTGGCTTTTGTTATGTAGCTGACCCAGACTTGAGGCTGGAAAAGAGAAAGCAGGCTTTCTCCCTGCAGGCTTCAAAATGGAACCCAAAACTGGAAATTTTCCATGTAGTGTAGGAGTAATTTAGTTTTTTTTTTTCTTCTCTTTCTTCTTCTTATTTTCTCAGTTAAGTCTCTGATGATTTAAATAACTAGCACTAATTGTAGTTTCCTTGGACTAATTAGATTTCAACTTGTGCCGACTGCTCTTTCCTGTCCAGGTGTCTTGAATAACCTTAAGGAGACTTTCACCCACACTCCCAGCTACGACATGAGTCCAGCCATGCTCAGTATGCTGATTCGGCTGATGCTTGCTCAGGCTCAAGAGTGCTTGTTTGAGAAGATTGCACTGCCTGGCATCCGAAACCAGTTTTACTCTCTGATGAAAGTTGCACAAGAGGCTGCAAAGGTAAACTTCAGAAAAGCCACACATAGTCCTCACATTATATACAAGTAATACTCTTGTTCTTGCTCCAGACTTAGAAAGATCTACTGTACTTAAAGTGAATGTAAAGTGATAATGTCGCCACAGTTCTTTTTATTTTTTGTACCTGTCTTGGTGCTTTTAATGCACTTTTAAATGTAACTCTATCATCTTCTTCCTGCCAGGTCTCAGAAATCTACGATCAAGTCCATCAGTGCATGATCCAGACACCAGTAAAAGACAATGTGCCATTTTTCTGGTCCACCATGTCACAAATTAAAACCAACCACTACCGCTCCATGGCACACTACTTTGTAGCTTCAGCACTGCTGGACCACCAGTGTAAGAAGAGATTCGAATTTTTGATTCAGTGGGATTTTGGGGGGGAAGTTTTTATTTCTTCATAGATGCATATAAAAAAAAAATGCTGTTGTGTTGTTCTGCTTAGACAACACAAATGTATTCTTTACCTGAAAAAACTGTTTATGTTAAAAGATTGTTAATACATTTCTCCTTTAGTAAGTTTTCATGCGGGTTGTGTGTAGTAGATATTTGGCTCTTGGTTGTTAATGTGTACAGCAGTTCAAGGCTGGATGTAACAGGATTTGGGCTGCCTCTTGAGCTCTCTGGAATATCTGATCTCTTAAAGTGCTGTATGGGCCATTGGGTTGGTCATGTCAGATTACGTCCCTGTACCACAGCCATCTTGGATGCTTTTATATAATGCCTCTTTGGGGATACTCACAAATTGTCTGACACACAAAGAGATCCATGCATGCAAACACACACACATACATGCACATGCACAGAGATACACACGATTGTAAAGAGTCCCAAAAAAGACAGCAAAAGAGGTCATGATGAGAAGGGAAAGAAAGACAGCTGAGGTGATTTAAAAATAAAAAAAACAAACAAGAAAAACCCAACTGAGTGTAAGTGCTGTATACTTCTGCAGGATTAACAGTTATGTAGACTCTTACTGCTCTTTACATAAATAGATGGGACCAAGTGAGAGAGTGTGAGGGAAAGGAAAGGTGATTTTCTTATCTCCAGCTTTATGTCAACTCCATAATGCAATTTTCTACTGATGTGCACTGTTTCGCTGTATGTTTTTATTCTTTTCCTTTTGTACTTTACATGTACATTTGGAAATGAATAAATCAAAAACAAAATAGAGCAGAGTGGGTGGCTATGGTTCTGAGAGTGGGACGAGACTGAATAAAGGAAACAACGGAACGAAGCAGCTTTGGGTTTGGCAGCTCATTAACAGATTCCTGTGTGAACACGGAGAATAGAGCAATTAACCACTGGACTGTAGAGAGGCCTTGACTACAGAGCAGGGCTGAATTGAGATTGCTGTAGTAAACAGATTAATCACAAACGATTCCAAATAAATTCTCTATACTGTCTCTGCTAAGCAGAAAACTCAGGAAGCTAAAAGATATTTCCGGATGCTTTTGGTTTAATAGATTTAATTAAAACTTTAAAATCCAGTGAACCAGAAAAGGAAGATTGAATTATGGAATATATGAACAAAGATTGCATTTTTAAAATTCTTTTAAAACATTCATTTGCTTGTCCAATTCAGGATTGGGGGCAGGGAACCTATCTAAGCTGTCATAGGGTGAGAGGCAGAATATACCTTGGACAGGTCACCAGTCTTTCACAGGATTAACACATAGAGAACGACAACCATTCACACTCACATTCACACCTACTGTCAACTTTTGACTTTGATCTTTGGACTGTGGAACAAAGCTGGAGTACTGGGAGAGCATGCAAACCCCACATAATAATCAAAATCACTATCAATAGTTCTGCTTGTATTTTATGCTTTAAAACGAGAGATATAAAACAGTTTTACAGTTGCTTAATTTTTTTCTTTTTTTCTTTTCTTTTTTCTTTTGCTCTCTGTGTGTTCAGTGGGTCCGGGCGATGATGAGGACAAGCAGGAGAAGACCTTGTCACAGGTGTATGATAGCCTTCCTGAGGGATGCACTGCTCTGGACATCTTAAAGAACAAAGATGAACGTCAGCGGATTGGTAAAATAAGCACAAAGCGAAACAAAATAGCTCTGCCTATTCATCTCAGCCCCTCCTTTCCTCTTTATTGTCTTCTTCACTTTTCTTGATGAATTTTTCTCCTCCTCTGCAGGTAAAGCTCACATCCGTCGTGCCATCTTCGGTCATGAGGAGGCTTTGAGGATTTATGGATTGTGTAAGAATACCAACAACTTGGAGGTCCTGCAGGAAATTTTAAAAGCCAGTCACCAGCGCTCAGTCAACAAGCACAGTGAAAATGAAAATGAAGAAGAGTTCACTGATTATATGGAGGCCCCAAAAATCATCTGTGAGTTGTTTTTGTTTAGTTTTTAAATAATTTATAATAATAAGAGTTAAAATGTATGCAAGGAAACATAAGTTTGTCAATGATTTTAAAGTTCATTTGAGTCTCCAATAAATGTCACTGAGGTGAAAGCTATTCATCCTCTGGTAATCACAGAAACCGAACAGTCACCTTAGTGTCACTACAGCTAACACTTAACACTAACAAAAGGCACTAAAGCGAAGCAAAAACACTGTGTTGATTTGGGAGGACTGTCTCTCAGGAAACGGCTCATAAAAAGGGAGCTGCATTGTCTGCCACACCTGCTGCAGTTAGCTTTGATAAGTGGCATTTATTTCCAAGTAGAGATGATGTAATGTTTATACTGCCAACTCCCTGTCCATCTCTCTTAACAGTTAAAATGTGGTTGTGACGGTAAACATTATAGAGTGATAAATTTATTTTTGTTACTCTCTTTTTTTATAGCTAAAACAGAACACAAAGCAGAGATGGAATTTCCCGCAGCTGCAAAGGTGAAAGTCATCGACTTTTTCCAGAGGCTGGTACGTGGGTTACTAACGATTTACTCACACATTTCATACATGGTTGTTGGTCTGGTCTATTCATTAAAGGACATTAAATGCCTCTGGATTTGTGTTTTGTCCTAAAAAGTTTCATTTATTTATTTTATTTTAACACCCAGAGTGTATTTTTTGTTGTTTCTGAATACAACCAACCAAGGATGAGTCTTCTGGAAGCTTTGGCACATGAAAACTCCTCTGATGTGTCCAAAACTTTCTGGACTCATGCAAAACTAACACTAAACATGGACAAAGGTGCTGGTCCTTGCTTTAAGTCTGCTCATGGTTATTGTGGCATTTTAAAGGGAGATGAGAAAATAGAACTTTTTACAGTTCACTGCTTCTGTTGAAGGAAAAATCTCTACTGAAGTTGGTGAATTTACCTTGAGATTGAAGGTTGACTTCATTTTCCTGTAACTCCCAAACTTTTCGCATTCCAAGTTTGGAGTCTTTCATGCTAAATGCATTGAGTAATGTTCCTGTACCTTTCATAAATGGTGGTGGTGAGAGGTAGGGAGGGATGGGTGACTAACAAATTTTCTCTCTCTAACCCTGGAATCTTCTGTTCACTTTGTTTGAAAGGGATGTTTAAAAAAGCTGAAATCATTCATAAAGGGGGCCTGGGTCACAGCTGACATTTCCAGTAGTAGGTGAATAAGTACCTGTCTGGTGCCAGTTACAAAACCAGTCACAGCAGCAAGAACATATTCCCAGAGATATGAAGAGGAATGTGGGACTGAAAAGCTTAATCTGGCACCATCTCGCTGAACAATCACTCCGGTGATTACTAAAGCCAGTGCGATAAGAGTCGTCTTGGTACTAGGTACAACTGAGTGTCAGGATTCAATGGAGGAGAGATTTTCCCAGCAGATAACAAGTGTGTTAGAGACGGGCAGCCTAAATGGAAAGTATTATTGGAAATATCAACTTTCAAGGATAGATGCATAACACCTACAGCATTTTGAGAAGGTTTTCCATGAGTGTCAGTTTGTTCAAAGGATTCACTGCCTTTTTTGCCTAATCATACAGAAAAATGACATCCCTGCTAAAATTTTGAGGAAAAATAATTTCAGTTGTGTGAAAGGTACCATTAATTCTTCAGTCATATGACTTCCAGCTCCTCTGAATTGAAGTGGTAATACACAAGACTGTAGCCACCGTTCTGGCCCTTTACCTGCCATTTACTGCTATAGTAATATAGCTCAAATATGTGAGTATTAAGGGCTCAAGCCAAGACATTATATTGGATTTTCAGTTTCCCCCGCAGCATTCACTGAAATCAAACTCAACAGGATATTATCTTCTTAAGTCAAGAATACCTGTAGCCTTATTAATCCCAGCATCCGCATTCTGTCTCCACACAGGGCCCGCAGTCAGTCTTCTCGGCCAAGCAGCGGTGGACTGCCCCACGGACAATACGGGTTCGCTCAGACGACAGAGACCTGGGTTTCACACTGAAAGGAGACTCACCGGTTCAGGTGGTTTCACTGGACCCTCTCTGTGCAGCTGCTGTGAGTTAAACTCTATTTCCTACCACTGAATGAACAGGAGTAGATATACAGGATTTTAGGTGACTGTCAGTGTGGTGCCATGTAACAATCAACATTACATGGTTTATTAACTTTCTGTGTAATTCATAATTAATGCATTAGTCCTTTGGAAGTTCCTTTTTTGAAATTACTCTGTTAAATTATGATCACGCACTGGTTGGCATATCATATCTGGCACATCTTAATTTTACAAGGTACATTGTTTTTAGAGCACAGGAGAGATATCTTTTGGCCACTTTTGGTGCTCTTGGCAGATTTGATTAAAAATTAGATGCATAGGTTTCTCGATATTAATTACAATCATGGCATAGCTTTGTTTGCTGTGGAAAATCTAACAGCTTGAATTTTCAGTTGTGCTTCCATGCAGAATATCAAATACGTTTCGATGTTATCTACTCAATGAGCCTTTGATTAAATAAAGTCACTCTTGGAAGCCTAAACAGGATTTCAGCCTCAAAGAATGTTTGGAGGCCTTCCCCTCCTCCTGTTTGTCAGCTACTCTGACTACTAATTTAATTAAGAATCAGGGAGTATTTACTCTCTACAAGCCAGCAGTCTGACAGCTCATTAAGAGGTGCTGACAAAGAGCAGACTTTTATTAGGCCCTGCAAGCTATGTAGAGAAACAGATTAGTAGTCTTGCATAAGCTAACTAGGTCAGACTATTCATAACTTTAAATACTGCATTAAATAGGATTTTTATTTAGAACTTGCTGGGTCATTAGTGTTTGACCTATCTTAGGTGGACATGGATCACATTATAAGGTAGACACATGTGAAATCATGTTAGTGGAGTGCTCTGCAGCACGCTAATGATGAGTTATGCCTTCTAAAAAAATAAGGCGTTAAAAACCCCACCCCCCAAATAACCCCCACTTTAGACTAAACTTCAGTTGTTTTTCGGCTGATTGTAGCTGCCTCAAGGGAGTCGAAGGAAAGTAGTTCAACATGACTTGTAAATGTTTACTCTTCTACAATATCAGGACATTTCACCCTGTAACTCAATTTTCTTTGTCATGTTTTTTCCCAGGCTGATGGCCTCAAAGAAGGTGACTACATTGTTGCTGTGGGTGACACAGAGTGCAAGTGGATGAGCGTGAGTGACATGATGCGACTTCTGAAGGATGTGGACGAGGAGGGGATTGATATCCAGGTGGTCAGCATGATGGACAACAGCACTGCCATGGTATGCAAGGCCCTCGTTTTGTCCAATGTGTTTAGGGAAAGGTTATCAGCAGGTTTGTTTGATTAACAAATGGTGACGGCAGAATTGGTCTTTGTGCAAAGTGATTGCTCAGTCCAGAGTTTTAGATTTCTCCTTGGAGGTATCAGTGTAAATGGTTTATATCATTTCCCATGAGAAACAGGACCTTGACTATGACCTACGTGTGTGTTTAAAACAAATTACTGCTGTGTGAGTTCACCAGCCAAGTAGCCTAAACATGTGGACAAAGAGCTAAAATCATTGAGGTTTAAACTCATCCACAGTGTGGCATGATTTGGAAAGAAACAGTGCCTCAGTGAAATTAAGAAACTATATGAAAGTATGTTAAAAAGTAATGCACTTCTACAAGTATTTAAAAGGTGGTAAACTTCATTAGATTATGTATTTATTCTGTACTTGTTTTGCAACCCTTCATAACTATTCACAATAGTTTTTTTTTTTTATGATTTCGGATATTAACAACTGATTGATGACTGATGAAATAATTAGGACTGTTTGGTATGCAGTGTAAAAAAATAAATAAATAAATATTAATAACTCTGCAAAATACTGACTGACATTTTTTTTTTCTTTACTAAATGTCATTTTCATTGTCTGTACCATAGCCTACCAAGAGTGCAACCTTCTGTGGAAACTTGCCTAAGACCTACTCCATGATTTGTCTGGCCTATAATGAAGATGACAAGAACTCAAAGTCTCGCAAAGTAGCCAAGAAGTCATCATTCCTCAGCTGGGGTTTAAAGAACAAGATGAAGAGTGCCAGCACCCTCAGCCTTCCCACAGCAGACAAGGCCGGCGCTCTGCCCTGGAATAAACCTTGTCCCACCTTCCCCAGCTCCAGCTCCTACAACAATGACAGTGGCCTCTACTGAGCTAACTGCAGCTGTTACTGTCTGCAGTACGCATATTGAGCCCAGTATACAGTACTGTGCTGTACCTATACTGGACCTGTTTTGTGTACTATCAGTGACCTTTGGTGTTTCCACTGGAATACTAAGCAGCAGTGTATGTAGTATGTTGCTTTGGAAAGTGGCTGTGCCAAATACTGTATATTGGTGCACGTGATGGTATGTGGGTGCTTTCCCAGCACAGTTCTGTATCTGATGCAAGTTGCACTGTACGTCAGACACAATAAAAAAGCATTTAGTGCCATTCCAGTATATGTACAGCACAGTAAAACTGCACTGTCGGAAAAACTAAAACTTACACACACACACACACACACACACACACACACACACACACACACACACACACACACACACACACACACACACACACACACACAGAGATCACTGAGACTGGCTTCTTAGTTAAGCTGCGATTTCAGTGTTTTGTTTTTGTTTTTTCTGAAAAACATGCTCCAGACGAATCGAAGAAGAAAACAAAGTGGTGCAAACACACCCAGCCCCAGTTTCTGCTTGACTGCAAGGCAGTGATTTGATTGTGGGTTAAGCACTCCCTTGTTAGTGCCATTGTGTACAGAGCTGTACACAGTGAGCATAGCTGTGCATACTGTCTATGGGAAGGAATCTTCTTATTGCCACAGTTTTGTAGAAATCAGTGGCTGCTGATCAGTTTGGGGATTTAAAATTCATGGATTTTATGGATGTAGATTTAATAAACTATGTTGCAGTATGTTAAACAGTGATTGAGGGAATGCTAATTGTATAGTGGAGTTTTTTATGTCTGGGAAGAGGGGTGTGATGAATGCAATATTCTATAAGCTGCTAAAAAAAAAAAAATCATATGTGTACCATGGTTATGTATTACTGTCATTTGTATTTGTGAGACGGTCTTTGAGGACTGTTGTTTCTGCTGAGTGCCGTTCCTGGGACACAGTTTTAAATGCACAAATATTGGTATTTTAAATTTGCTTAATGTACCAGTTATGCCACAGACCAATATGCCTCCAAGTTCCAGAAATACAAGGATGTATCATTTACCCTTGTGATTCATCCTACCCGCTTCCCTAAGAAGAGCATGACCTGTGTTTTATTGATGTGAATTTTGATGTAGTTAAAGTTTATTATGTCTGTAGAAGGGAAGAATGTGGGCAGACTGATGACTTTCCTGCATCACTTGGACAGCCAGTCACCCTACAGTGACTCTGATCAAATCCCACATTTGGGTTTCTACTCTTTATCTACCTGTCTTTATCTTAGTCACATTCCCTATTTTACTGACACGTTACCGTGTTGGACTTTCTCTTTATCTACAAAGTAGATTCTTATACACATTTGATAATCAAATTATTTATGTAATAAAAAACACAAATATATATTTACCTGTAAGCTGTAGGTTGTAGAGCTACTTTGTGAATGGTCAAGTTGTGAATGTTGTTTTGCACGCGAGAGTCCTTGGTTTGTTTCTTGAATGAATGTATTTTACTAGCCTTGCTTAATCCATTAGCGAACTTATATATTGCTGCATTTCAATGTTTTAAATTCTAAATATTTTTAAGCAGTTTCACTGAGAAGATGTAACATTCTTTACTGTTTACCTGTTACTTTCTTTTAAGTGCCATTTATGCTAAATCATGAAGGAAAATGCCTCACCGAGTGTGTAACAAGTCTGTGCAGTGAATGCTTCATATTTTGTTAAGTGTACTAACAGATGCAGAGGATCATCTTTTTTACATCTTTGTGTTCATGTTACAGTGCCTAATAATTCTAAATGCCTTAGTGTATCTGCAGAGGTTTATGGTACCTGTTTTTCTAAAGCTTTCAGGTTGCCTTTGTTCCTTTCTGTGCTTGGTCCTGCATAGCTCTGTGTTGATAAGTCTTTGTATGAGTTCAAATGACAATAAAAAGGAATAAAACACATGGGGAAGATAAAATTCTTTAATTCTGTCTGTGGTTCCAGTTACCAATCAGGTCGGGAATGCGTGGAATGAGTCTTGACCACATACACGCCAAGTCAAGACTCGTGCTTTTAACTATTGAACGTCTAGCCCAGGATCATATGACATCCTAATCCACAGAAACTGAAAAGAAATACCATGTGGTTAAATTTTATTCACAGATTTTCTTCATCTCTGTGATTTTAGTTCCAACATAGCCCTGGAAAGATAAAATTCTCTCCAGCTTTGTTAATCAGAAAAGTAGATATTGCAGGAACCAATGTGTTGACTTTAGTCACTATTTGTCTACATTTCCTAAGGCAAAGTTGTTTTGTTTGCTTTTTTAAACTAAGAAGCAGAACAAAACAAAGATTACACTTTTTCCCCATTTATTACAATAACTCGGTTTTTCATGTTGGAAAGAAATAAAAAGGTTAAAATTATACTTATACAATGCTTTTCTAAAGCTGTTCCTTTATGCTTCAAATGACAAAAAACAGGCTAAAGATCTGACCCACACATAGCTGTATTTTATTGAGGAACGTCTCAGTTATTTAATGGCTTTATGGTTGTCTTCTGTATTTGGTTTTGTGTTGATTGGGTGGATTTTATAGTTTGACGTATTTCCTATTGGTGAGGAACTGTAAAGATTGCAATTGGGATACCTATAAACGTAGCCACTGTTATAATACAGTAGATAAATAGTTTGGGAATTTAGACAGAACAAACACAGCAGGCCTTCAGATAGGCGGCTAATACAGGTGGGAGAATGACGTTTTATTTACTTATTCCTACTTGAAAAAAGCCCTGTTCTTCAAATTAAAAGTCACCAGCAGTGAAAGAAGAAAAAGAAAAGTTTTTTCGGGGACAAACGGTGTTATTTAAATGGGCCAACATCGTCCCCTGTTGGCCAGGCTGCGAGTTGGTAAGCAAGTCGTTGCTAGGTGGATCAAAGCAGTCTCTGATTGGCTTTTGCCTTCAAACTTAGCCAATCAGCGTTACGTTTGGAGCACGGTTCCTTCTTGTTGTGAAGCGTCTAGATACAAGGAAACTGCAAGCAGCCATCCTTGTTGAATTTAGTTAGCTTACGCATTTTCCTTTCTCGGCGAATTATAATTTCTGATTTAATTGTAAAACTGTTTTATTGAAAGAATACTTCGCAAAAGCATTAAATAACATTAACCTATATAGTAGACGCCAACTGTAAAACGTATTTCCAGTATGTTAAGATTTAGCTTTAGGAGGGAGAAAGACAAGGAGTTTGTAAGTTTCCATTCTTTTATGATAGATATTAACCTTTTGTAGTTTGTCTTATTATTTTTGTGTTTTTTAAGGCTTTACTTATGGTTAATTAATAATAGTAGGAGTTCTTTGTTTTTAAAAAATACTGCCGCTAACTCTTGGTAATGAGTATTTAATTGGTGGTATTGCCTATTTTTTAAGCTAGAGTTTGTATAAATGGTGAATTGAGGGTTTTTTGTGCACTAGCGATTGCTCTAGCATTACTTAGTAAAATTTGAGGATAAATATTGGTGCTGTTGTGCCTTCATTACGCTCATCACTGGTCGTCAGGTGGTCATACTGTGATTCATACTGTGATTCTGTCTTTACCCTTCCCCTGCTGTTCACCCTGCTCAACATCTGTGTTGTTTTGTTTTTGTTTGTCCCCCCCCTCAATTTGGTGTCATCGTATATAAACCCTCCTGAAGCGTTGTGTCTGTATGTCCCTCTAACTCTTCTCTCTGTGTTGCGTAGAAGCATATAGCTCATGGTTTGATCCCTGCTGCCTCCATTGCTCCCAAACCAGCCGTACCTCGTACCCCTCCCCCTCGCAGCCCAAACCCTTCACCTGAGAGACCCAGGTACCTAACACTTTCTGTTTATCGCCCATAACCTCCAACAGCCTTTCATGTTTCATGTTTCTACTAAACTGTCATTTAATCCACATTTTCATGTTTGCTATGAGCTTGTTAGAGGCTATTTATCGAAATGTTGATTATTTCCACCGTATTTGAGGTTATGTTCTGTCCTTCCGCAAGCTGGGCTTTATTTGTTTTTCTATCTGTTATTACAAAAAACGTTAACAAGCAAAATATCATGAGACTTTGTGTAGCGATAGATCATGTGTAAAGAAAAAATTCAATTCAATTCAATTCAATTCAATTCAGTTGTCATCATCCAAACTCGATAAATAAAGTCAAAAATTGTAGAGTGACTTCAAATTTGCATGCGATGCTTTCCATGCATTTCATTTACTTTTCTGTTACACATAGTGTCTCATAAAGTATGTGTTTCTATCTACAGGTCAGCTTTAGCAGCAGCCATTTTATCATCCTCACTCACTGGACAGACATGGGCCATACCTCCTGCCCGGCTGATGTCTTTATCTGAGAGTGGTCAATCAGAATCCTTCACATCTGAGCCAAACATCAGCACAGCACTTTACACAAGGTAGCCATCATATGGGAAAGGCAACAGTATTATGTCAAGATTTGTGTCATCACCAGTGTGTCAGAAAAATAAAATTCATTTTCTCTGGCAGGAGTTTTAAGAGAAAATAAACTGTTCATAAACGTGGCTGTATTAGTTTGTGCCTCTACTAAGATACATCTAATTGTCTTCTGCTGTTATCTTACATGCTTAACTTCCTCAGAGACAGATGGTCAGAAGATTTGGTTAGCCGGCCACGTCTGTCCTCTCCTGACCAGTCAGAGGGGGAGTTGGAAGACAAGGAACAGGAAGTGGTGGATGAAGAGGACGGGGAGGAACATGTCTACCACACTCTGGACCGAAGGCAGAATTCTTCACTCACCGAATCTGTCTATGCTCTGCCACTAAAATCTAAGGTGAGGAGCTGCAGAAAGAGCTTGTATTATGTGCATGAAGGTTTCTCAGTAGATTGTTCCATGCTTCTAATACAGATCGCATAAAATACCTGTAAGAGGTGATTAGTGGTTATAAGACTAGAGGCTAAATGGGTGGCTGTGTATTTATTAGGTGTAACCCTAATAGTGGCATGTGTTACATTTAGGTGAGGCAGTTCCAGGTGTCTCTTCCAGAAGACAAGAACTCTCAGAATAACTTTAATCTTGATTCATCCTAAAATGGGAAACTTCTCGGTTCCAGAGCATCTAATCAGAATAAGTTCAGCCACCTCTGAGAATATTTGCAGAGCTAAATATGTCTGTGTAATAAAAAAAAAAGCCATCATCAGATGTCATGATTCACTATGGCAACAGGTTAAATAGAGCAGAGCCTCCATTTTAACGCAGAGTAGTTATGAATATGTGTGCCAATGCAAAATATGACATTTATCTTTAAATGGTGAGTGATGAAAGAAATAAGTAAGCTTTATTTTTATTTATTATTTTGGTTATTTTGTTGATTACTCATTCATATTTTTCTAAAGATGATCAAACTAAAATCCAGCCGATATCTCTACATATATTACAATAATTATTTGGATATATTTGTTCATCAGTTATCTGACGTCTGTCTTAATCTGTAACAGCTGAATAAGAGTTCTTAGATTAGATTTTTTTTTTTTTACATTTTTTCGTGTGCAAATTTTGCCCAATTTTCCCAGCTCCGTAATTTGGAAATGTTTAAATATTTCAACATTAAGTGTTGTCAAAACACATTTAAACAATCTTCAAAATGTATCCAAAACCTCACTTTAAACTCCATTTAGTTCACCTTCAGGATCACTACAGTCATTCTCACTGAGACATTTATAAATCTCCAACATGATGCCAATTATGACAGCAATTTTCAATGAGTCTTGGCTGGTCACCATGTAACAGTTGACTGGTAATTGCTTATTATTTTGTGCATCAAAAGGGTCAGCCCATGAGATTTATTTAATGGGAGGTTGGAGTGTTGGCATGTATTTAATGAGTGTTACTACTGCTAAATAGGTTTTCCTTGAGTCTGTGGTATTTTGGTATTGTAATCCCAGTCTGATCCAGTAGGAGGCACAGTTGTACTCAGAATCGATACTTTGTTTCTTTTTAATGCTGTGCTATGGTTGTCACTAAAACTATCAGCTGTGATTCAGCTCAGTAGCCATATATACGGACTTGGCTTATAGCATCTGCAGATATCCTTTCAGTTTTTCTTAGTAAATGTTGGTGGGGTTTTTTTGTTTTGTTTCCTTCTATCAAACAGTTTTCTCTGTTGTACATTTGGCATTTAATTTATGTATCTACATGGTTAAATCCTGAATCCCCCCTTTTTTCTCCACTACAAAATGTTACCGTGTTTGTCTGTGGTGCTCTTACAATCCAGGTGGTGAGTTCTTGCACTTCTGCAAATTGCCTGAAAATTGCCTTAAAAAGCTGTTATTGTGATTTATGGTAGTCACTGATCACAGTACATTAGTAATGGGAAGTTTTTCACGGTCTTGCTTTATCTGCACACAGTTAATTCTATTCTGTGGTGTACAGTTTATCTGTAAAATTGCCTTGTGAGTTCTCTTCTTAATTCGGTCCGTGGCACTATGCCAAATGTCTCCTTTTATAGATCCCTGAGAAAATGTTATATTATGTTGTTGTTCTTCTACTTGGATAGCTAACCTGTAAAGGTCCCAATGGTCTCTCCCTGTCAACTATCTTTCCAGGCTATGGCAGTGTCTGAATTTCTCAGTTATGACAGCCACAAGTCAAAGTGACATAGGACATCATGGCTCTATTGTGTCATAATCTAAGGCCAACAGACCTAGTATGGTGACTCATATGATATAGTAGTTTTACACAATGGTGTACCACCTCTAGGTCCAAAAAAACATCAGCCCGAACCCACATAAATCTACAGGATGGTCTTCACTTTCTGCTTTTTTTATGACTCAGGGTGAGAGTAAAGGTCACTGTGAGAACATTGTGCTTGTTTCTAAATATAGAAATGCAGTATATTTTTTTCCATCAACAATTGTGGAATTTATTGAATTTTTATCATAGTTGGGGTGTTAAAAATAAATTGTCTTCCAATTTTTCCTCATAATTCTGTTTCAGCTATATGTCTTCTCTACACTGAACTGACAAATGTAATTCATTCATGTTGTTTTGTAGGCTCTTTCAAACTGTACAATTTAATAAATACACTGATAAGATATTATCGGATACGTTTTGGCAAAGACCATAAATAAACTCCTCCAGGCTGCAGGGATTTATATATTTGTTTGAAAAGACTTACTATACTGACTGCCTCTTTATTTATTTTGACAGTCTGTCTTCAAGTCCTCTACACCCCTGCCAACTCAGACTTCTGGCAGAAGAGAGTCTTCACCAGGTACTGATTTTACAATAATGACAGATAGGTTAACATATTTCATAAGGAGAAGAACATCGTAGTAGTAGTAATAATGATAATGATAATACGAAGGACAATGCTCATGAAAGAATTGATCTGTGGTAAAAATTGACGTATGTATTTAAAATATGGCCTGTATATTGTAGAGCCCACTGAAAAAGATCAGAAATCAGCACTGATTTCCAGTTAGCTTTCTTCTAGTACATTTTCACACATCCAACACAGTATAAATGCTTGAAAATAAAACTGTGTGTATTTTTATAAACAGATTTTTGTATATAGGTAGCAAATAGCAAACGCACATGCCCACAAATTTCAAACATTTTAGCTGATATAAAACAGCTGGTTGTGATCACTGATGTGAAAGACAGGTGGTAACATTGACAGTAATAGGTCTATCCAGCAATTGGAATGACTCTAATTATGAACAGCAAATCTGAAAATCTCTCCAACAACATGTAACTAAACATAAAGTTCTGTTATTGCTTTTGTGTATTTTTGGTGCTCTTCCAAAACAAAGTGTAATAGAAATTCAAGACTATTGGCTTTTGGAGTCTTTTCTATGAAAAGCACTAGTAAAACAATTAAAGCCATGCAACCTGATATTAAAATCTTCTCCATCACATAGCCAAATTACCGGTACACCACACTCTTGACTCTATGTTAGAAAAGTACAGCTCTTATTCAACTGACATTTAGTTTCATAACAGCCATAAGGTAACCTCATATCATTAGAGCTAAATGGAAAGCCTCGTTAGAATTGTTATTAGCAGTGCTACCCTCAGGCTTTTGGTGGTGGTAAATTAAAATGTTCTGTCTGTTCCTAAAATGCTCCTACCTTAATAACTAAAGTGCAGACATAATATCTGTCTGATTCGCAAGGTAACACTTTCAGGCTTTGCAGAAATTACATTTTTACATAACCATTGGCTGATTGTGGTAAAAAGGGATTTTACTATAATAAAACCCTTAGAAATCAGCGCTCCTCTTGGTTTTGAATTCATTCAATGAATTTGTTCACATCACACAGATTTCACTGAGGAGACCAGTGGCCAATCCCCAGAACCCAAAGAGAAGAAAATGTCTGTGAGGAAGACTCTTGAAAATTGGAAAGATGATGTTCCAAGTAGGTGTAAATACTAAAGTAGCCTGTGTGTGTCTGCTTGTCATTTTTACATATAGATTTTTAATTTAAAAATTAATAAATGTATGTATATTAAGCATTAAAGGGTCACCCCACTGTTTGCCTTTCTCTTCATGCCCTGTAATCTACCCAATAAAGGGTGAAGGCATTCCAATATCTGTAAGTTAACATGTTAATGTTAATGTTACCTGTAAAAAAAAAAAAAATATATATATATATATATATCAGAGTAAAAACAAACCATTCAATTGGTCAGGTGAAATAAACATGTTAACAATGAAATATTTTAAGTTCCATGCATTTTATGTATGTATATTTAACATAGTATTGTAGATAATGTTCTATAATGATATTTGTGGTCATCAGTGCACATTGTGTTCTGATAAATGGCTTTAGCAGAACTCGATGTGAAATGCAACATGCCATGTAAAAGTACTATTTCTTCTCTGCATCATTCTCTGCATGACATTGATGTTTTGTTGTTTTTTTATTCATGTAACAAGAGTTCCCACCTCAAATGAGAAATGTATTTTGAAATGGTTATAGCAGGCTGCCTGCTGCCTAGATGCCTAGATATGTTACTAGATAAATGATAGTAACATAACTCATATAGTTATGTTACAGTTTTAGGATTTTTTTCTGTTTGTGTCCATGTTTTCTATCTCTGCTGTAACAAAAAGCAGCACTAAAATGGTATTTTCAATACAGTACATACTTTCTGTTCATTTATACATTTTATTCTATTTTTGAAAAGTATTTTTGTTGCCTGTTTCAGCAACACCGACCATTTTCACTGCTGGTCACCCCAGGCAAGCAAGCCAAGCCAAAAGCCCCAAAGACCTCCGTGAGCTTCCTCCAGAACCCAGCAATACATACAGTGAACTGCGGAAGAAGGTAGTGAGGGACCGTCGGGAAAAGAACACAAGGATGGTAGACAAAGAAAAGCTACTAGAGGAGAGACTGCAGCGCCTGGAACGGGAGATTAGTGACAGCAAAGCCTTCTCAAACCAGAGGTCCTCTGCAGGTAGAGTAGAGGAACCGCTGGAGAGATACTGTACAGAGGAACAATGTGGAGAAATTGAATGAAGTGAAGTAGGGAAAGTATGTAGAAGTAACAGTGGAAGTAAAACAGATGCAAATGAGGCAGAAAGGAAAAGTAAGCAGAGAGTTACAGCGGATGGAGGAATTTACAAGTGTCAAAAGAGGGAGCTGGAGATAGTGCTAAGGGCAGAAATGGCACTGATCATTGGACTCCACAGCATGTCCTCAGCATGAAGAGAAGAAGAGGGAGTAATGAAAAGAAACATGAAAGCACTTTGCTGATCTTTAGGCAGACCACATGTACTGTAGAGTCAAAACCCATGCTGAGGAGTGACCTGAATGGGCTGTGTTGCATTGTAGTGTTGCATAGTTTTGTTAGCCACTCACACTCCTGAAAGATGCAAATTATTGTCCTGATTTTGTAAAAATCACAAGCCCTCACAATTCACATTTTTTGCTTTAATTCAATGCTTTGGCATGTGGAAACTGGTTTAAAACTACTTATTAATCTGGAAAATTATTTGTAACCTGATATGCTTTGTTTGCAGGCAGCCAAGCAGAGCTGCAGAATTTGAGGCAACATGCTCAGGAGCTGGTTGATGAAAACGATGCCCTCAAACTGACAGTTCACCGTCTGAATGTGGAGCTGAGCCACTACCAGGCGCGGTTCAGACCACTGTCCAAAGAAGAGGTATAACAAGCTCAAGACATGAATATGACAAGAGACTACTTCAGTGAAGGATAAGGGGCTAATTGAGAATTAATGAACTATAGGTATTTCTAAAAAAAATATATATATATATGGGTCAGTTTAAACTTTTCATGAATAAGATGCAATGCAACCTCAGGGTTTGCTTGAAAGAAATTTGAGAAATTGTATTGTGAATATTACCAATCAGCTCAGTTACGAACAGCTGTTCCTATTAGGGAGTTGTACAGAGAAAAAAAGTCAGTCTGTCTCACTCCTACCTTACCAAATTTAACTTAAATCAGGTATATGTGTTTGTTGGGTCTGTGTTTCCACAAGCCCCGCTGGTTTAGAGACTTATTCATCATGAAGAAAACAAGACAGTCAGCGATCGATCGATTTACTTTCAAGGGAGGCCTCATTGTTAGCTGCCACAAAATGACCCCTTTTATTGGGAAAACAGTTCACATAATACACATCACAGCAAAAGCACCACCCACGTAAAACCCCCAAATGGTTACAACGACAAGGCACTATGCGTGTGTATGTGTAAACATCTGTATGAATGTGAGAGTGTGTGTGTGTGTGTGTGTGTGTGTGTGTGTGGCCTCCTGCTGACCAAAAGGGTCATAAAAGCAGGAAGCAACATCACAAGAAACAGATCTTCCAGATAGGATGTATCTGCAAAAAAACACTACATCCCCCCCAGAACCTCGAGAGGCTGGGGAGGGGGATAAAAGAATTCCTTTCATAACGGAGTTAAAACAATGTAGAGATGGTAAGCATAAAAATGACAACATTTAACAATTCACTCTAACAGTGTTCTCCTGTATTATCTTCATTTACTCTTAGACTTATTTTCTTAGATTCTGTAGAAAATCTAATGGCAGTACATCTCCTTATTTCCAAAGCTTCATAACTGAGCTTTTAAGATACACATCCACCTTTGATCCAAAACCCTGCTGAGTGAAGTAAGGTTTTATTTTTGTCAGTCCTTCCCTCTGATTTGTTGAACCAAAAGAGTTTTTTGTTACTGTCTGTGGCGGTCTCTCTGGTACAGTCTGTCCAGATTATTGTAGGTTTAGCGCTGCAGGAGAAAGCCAGCCTTTGGTTTTAATCATGACTACCTCATGCTGTGTTTTCACACAAGGGGATCTCCTGCTCTCATCACTGCCTCTGTGGCTGCATGTCTCTGCAAAGGCTCATTACTAACAAGTGAAGTGTGGCTGGAAAGAAAGAGATAAAGGAAAATGCATTTTACAGTGAAGTAACACAGTTATAAGAGATTGGATGAGTCATAATCAGTTTAATTGGTTCAGTTAAAAGGATCTGCTTCCATATTAAATTATCTATAGCAAACCTTGAGTGGGTCTCCTCTTTTTTGCTGTAGGAGGCATTTTGCTGGTAAGTTAGAAGTTCATAGGATCAGTACAGATCAATACAAAGTTGCTCTGATTGATTATCTTTATCCTATAACATGCCCTAACTGATGAGTGTTCTTCCAGCAAGACATTGCCACCATTCAAAGGGCATGAGGTAACACTCAATGATTTGATGTGTATGAGCCAAATGAACACCTAAATTAAATTTTAGAGTGTCATGGAAACAGGTCCATCTTTAAAACACCAAATAAAGGGATATCTTTGGAAGAATGGTGTTCCATCCCTCTATTGGAGCAGCTTAGCTCTTAGTCAGAGTAACTACTCTTGTGTAGTTATTGATGCTACACTAGATTCCAACACTCTATTGGCCCATTTTGATATATTCAACTTATCCATGTAAATGACTAAACTGTAGTGATGGGATAAAAGCCCAACTTCATTTTCTTTCTTTCTATGTCACTCCTTACTCATCTAGCTCTCCAAAGTCAGTGGCTTACCAAACACGGGGTCTCCTCCTCCATGGCTGGTAAGTATAAATATATAACACTACAGTACATTTCTGGCTTGACTGTAGGCTGACCTTTTAGCAAGTTAATAATCTGATGTCACTAATCAATACATATAGTGTCGCTGGCTAATCTAATAGGCAAGTCATTTCGTAAAATAAATTGACCGGTCAATTGATTACTATGGTTGATTTTTTCAGTACCCCATGAAATTGAAGAAAAATGTGAAATTGCAGATTTTCAGTCTGCTGACAGTTGGTCTGGTAGCACGGTTAATCACAACCAAAGCTCACTAAAATTTGCACAGGTAAGAGACTGGGCATTTTCTCTTAAATGAGTACAGGGAGTGCAGAATTATTAGGCAAGTTGTATTTTTGAGGAATAATTTTATTATTGAACAACAACCATGTTCCCAATGAACCCAAAAAACTCATTAATATCAAAGCTGAATGTTTTTGGAAGTAGTTTTTAGTTTGTTTTTAGTTTTAGCTATTTTAGGGGGATATCTGTGTGTGCAGGTGACTATTACTGTGCAGAATTATTAGGCAACTTAACAAAAAACAAATATATACCCATTTCAATTATTTATTTTTACCAGTGAAACCAATATAACATCTCCACATTCACAAATATACATTTCTGACATTCAAAAACAAAACAAAAACAAATCAGCGACCAATATAGCCACCTTTCTTTGCAAGGACACTCAAAAGCCTGCCATCCATGGATTCTGTCAGTGTTTTGATCTGTTCACCATCAACATTGCGTGCAGCAGCAACCACAGCCTCCCAGACACTGTTCAGAGAGGTGTACTGTTTTCCCTCCTTGTAAATCTCACATTTGATGATGGACCACAGGTTCTCAATGGTGTTCAGATCAGGTGAACAAGGAGGCCACGTCATTAGTTTTTCTTCTTTTATACCCTTTCTTGCCAGCCACGCTGTGGAGTACTTGGACGCGTGTGATGGAGCATTGTCCTGCATGAAAATCATGTTTTTCTTGAAGGATGCAGACTTCTTCCTGTACCACTGCTTGAAGAAGGTGTCTTCCAGAAACTGGCAGTAGGACTGGGAGTTGAGCTTGACTCCATCCTCAACCCGAAAAGGCCCCACAAGCTCATCTTTGATGATACCAGCCCAAACCAGTACTCCACCTCCACCTTGCTGGCGTCTGAGTCGGACTGGAGCTCTCTGCCCTTTACCAATCCAGCCACGGGCCCATCCATCTGGCCCATCAAGACTCACTCTCATTTCATCAGTCCATAAAACCTTAGAAAAACCAGTCTCGAGATATTTCTTGGCCCAGTCTTGACGTTTCAGCTTGTGTGTCTTGTTCAGTGGTGGTCGTCTTTCAGCCTTTCTTACCTTGGCCATGTCTCTGAGTATTGCACACCTTGTGCTTTTGGGCACTCCAGTGATGTTGCAGCTCTGAAATATGGCCAAACTGGTGGCAAGTGGCATCTTGGCAGCTGCACGCTTGACTTTTCTCAGTTCATGGGCAGTTATTTTGCGCCTTGGTTTTTCCACACGCTTCTTGCGACGCTGTTGACTATTTTGAATGAAACGCTTGATTGTTCGATGATCACGCTTCAGAAGCTTTGCAATTTTGAGACTGCTGCATCCCTCTGTAAGATATCTCACTATTTTTGACTTTTCTGAGCCTGTCAAGTCCTTCTTTTGACCCATTTTGCCAAAGGAAAGGAAGTTGCCTAATAATTATGCACACCTGATATAGGGTGTTGATGTCATTAGACCACACCCCTTCTCATTACAGAGATGGACATCATCTAATATGCTTAATTGGTAGTAGGCTTTCGAGCCTATACAGCTTGGAGTAAGACAACATGCATGAAGAGGATGATGTGGACAAAATACTCATTTGCCTAATAATTCTGCACTCCCTGTATATCTGAATGCCACATTGTCCAGTATCTGTCCACCCTAACAAGATCATAAAGCCCATTTGCACCAGGTATTATTACTGTCACTGTCTGATTGAAAACAAACTTTTCCTGTGTGGCGTAATCTCTATCAAGGCAAAAGATTCATGGCACTCATGTTGTGTCTAGTTTAAACTATTTCTCTTTGTCCGTTTTATGTAGGTCGACATGAAGTATTTATCTCCTCTACTGCTGGCTTATGAAGACAGAATGAATGAGAAAGATGCCATTCTGCAAACCACTGAGGTAAAGTGGTGAAATTTGTGTGAGTTTTAATGAATCATCTTTCATATTTTCTTTTTGGAGAATTGGTGAGGTTATTTCACAGGTGGGGGTTGTTAAGTACTATTTGATGTGCCAACTTGTATTTATGTGGTTCATGGGTTGAAAACCTGCAGTACACTCAGTAGATAGAATGCATTAGTCAAGGTGCTCCCAGGATCTTATTAGATGAGGTAAACATTTAGTCATGCAAACAACAAGAAGTCAAAACAAATCATATTTTGTTCTAATGGTAATTATTGTCTTTTTAATAAATATTTGGGTCTTTTAAAGGTAGCTATATAATACATCCTTCCTTTGGAATTAATAAACAAGTAAAAAGTAAAAACATTCTGTTTAACATGCTGCAAAAGGTTGCGATTGAGCAGGTTTCTGTGTCCTGAGGCGATCCAGTTCCAGCATAAAAGGACTTGGAACAGTTTCACAGGGGGAGGTGAGACCAGACTTAGTGGGTATAACACTAACAGGACAGCTGGTGTGCTCAGGCAGTCTCAGTGAAGGATGGTATCTCCCCAAGGGGGACCTTTAAGCCTTGGCTTAGAGGTGGTAGTAGAGCAGAAGATGCATTTATTTTGTGTTTTTCTTTATGGCCTTGAAATCATTGGTTTTTGTGTATTTGTCTGCTACAGGAAAACATGAAAAAGTTGCATTTTCAATTAGAGGAAGTCATTAAAGAAAATGAGAAACTCCATGATGAAATTACCAAGACCGGAGCGGTCAATCAGAAAGACTGGTAAGAAAAAATGCACGGCTTTGTGTATGTGGGTTATTTCAACACTGTATGAACTTGATTTGCCGTCATCATTCATTCATCTGATCTTGTAATGAAAATTAAATGTATTTTTTCTTTATCCATTGCTACCCATGATAGATGTAATTAAGAAAATGAAAGAAGCTAAACCTTTGTTTCCTTTGGTACACCCCTGCTGCTGGTATTCTGTCTTTCATAATCATTCTAGCATATAATGCTGTTGACACTGACTGAAACTAACTCTGAGAAGTTAGATAATTGCACTGGCTTTATGTAAACTATCAGGGATTTTAGAGTTGTTAACCTCTTCATGTATCTCGATCTAATATATAAGGGATTACTTAAGTACTAGGCATACATGTTGATGCTCAGTACATTTGTATACGTATAGACTTAGTCTTTATTTCAAGTGCTCTTGTGAAAAGTATAAATACTTCATGATACTAGATGTCCAATTCATTCAAAGGCCAACACTTGTAGGCAATCATATTAACTCATTTATTTGTATTCAGTAGCCTCATCAAGTTGTTAATATGTTTCTTCTTAGAAAGACTAACTTGCAGGAGTAGAAAAGTATATGTTATCTTACAAGGATTACAGAATTTATGTAAGATTTGTTTCTTGGAAAGATAGCTTAATCTCTGTAAAGGCTAATGTAGCATGTAGCAAAGCTATTTATAGTATTTTTGTGTCTGATAATTACTGTTTGTTAAATTAGCAAGTTTTGTGATGTGCTGATTTAGCATTGACATAATCTCTCACTCTCCTGCTTTCTTTCTCTCTGCAGTTATCAAATTCAACAACAGGCCGTTCTGGTTTTGGAGGAGAACCAGGATCTCATCAATCAACTCGAGGAGCAGCATGCTGAGGCCAAGGCCACTCACAGCAGACATAACACTGAAGGTATTTTCTGAAACACTGAAAGACCTAAAAAAAATTAAAAAGATGAAATAAATTCTTCCACAAGCATTTACACTAAAATCTTTAAAATGATGCATGCATTTCAGAATTACGGCTGTTTTTTTTTGTTTAAAAAAATGTTTTTAGGTCTTTTTTGATAGGGATAAATGAGGAAATACAGAATGTAACACAGAATACGCAGAAAAAGTCTAAATGTCTACTTTTGGTGTTGGCCGTGTCCCTTTGAAGGTCGTAGATTCGAACGTTAACGCAGTAGATGTTTCTTTTTGGACTCAGGTATATAATGCAAACTTTCATTTTTGTTGGCTCTTTGACCTAGCTAACACAAAGATGCATTGTTAGACATAGGAAAAGCTTAAAAAAAGCAAAAGCTTGTTTAAAAGAGCCTTTCACAACATTAACAATGTAACAAATCGTTGCCAGAATGAGCCCCGCCCTAAGAATATACATCTCGTCATGTGTCTCAGTCTAATATGGATGTGATTTATTGAGTAGTAGTCATACGTGTTGATGCTCAACGCATTTGTATAAATAGGATACCATTAAACTTCATTTTGAGTTGTTTTCACCTACTGGGTGATACCTAAGGTTTTTTCCATATTATTTTTGGTTTCATAATACATACTTTCCTTTCTGTTGGCCCCGTGATCTAGCCAACAAAGAAACACAAAGACCCATTGTTAAACATAGGGAAAGATCACTTTTTAAAAGTCATTCACAACGTTAACAGATCTTCATTTTCCATTTCGGGTGAGCCCCACCTCAAGAATATGCAACTTAAAAACGTACACACTCGCAATTTCACGGCCTTTTTTGTAAACATGTTAAATTCAGAAAAGATTACTCAAAAAGACTCAAGTGACATACAAGGAGAAAACATGAAAATACATTTTGAGCACTAAAGGCATTTAGCCTAATGTACATTTACTGGGCTCGCTTCCCTATTTCGTTTTTTTATTTTCCTTTTTATTCATTTTCTTCTGTTTAATACTCTCTTTTTTTCTTATCTCTTTCTTGTTTCTTTAGTGGCAAAAGTGTCTAAGAAACTGATGTTATTAGAAGTGGAAAACCAGCGTTTGGAAGGGGACCTGGAAGAAAGCAGGAGGGAGGTGCAGAAAAATAAGAAGGAGCTTCAAGTTCTGCAGGCCCGCCTAAAGGATGCAGTCACCTGGGACGAACACTGCAGCATTGCTGGAAAACTGAGAAGGTACCCTTCTAATCTCACGTTATTAAACAAAACTGAATACTTAAGTATTAAAGCTGCTCTGTTATTTCAAAGAGAAAACAAGAAACTGTAGACTGAACAATTTATCTTCACAAGCATTGACCATTCTTGCTCTATGTTGGGTAAGGGTGTTGAGAAAGCTTTGTTTATTATTATTTCAGTTGATTTGTAGCACAGATAAGTAGACAAAACAAGAACTACAACAAGAGTAGCACCTGAAGCACTGCAGTTTTAAGTGCAACAGAAAAGTCAAATGGGATTTAATGAATAAATGTACGTGGTCAGGTATTGTCATAGCCCCTGGGATTTAAAATACAACTCATGTTTACACAAATGAATCAAAAATAAATTGCATAAGCATGAAATAACAGGACTATTACATTTAAAACAAATATCAGTAGGCTATATTATGGAGTTTTAATTGCAGATTGTGACACGTGCTGTGACATAATTTCTATGAACTCTTCTCTTCACTCTCAGACAACTGGAGCAGCATGAGAGCAGAAGTAAGGGTGAAATTGACAAACTGCTTCTGAGAGTATCTAACCTCCAGGAGGAGAACAGGATTCTAGCTCTGGACAAAGCCCAGCTAACTGCAAAAACAAGGGCAATGGAGGCTGAGCTGGAGCTCTCCAGGCAAGCCAACAGGTAGTAAATATTTAGTGTTCTTTGTTTGCTGTTATCACATACATGAAACCTGGTACACAGCAGTGAGACACAGTTCTTGGAAGGTTTTCAGCATTGCTTGAGCCATTAAAACAAAAGAATGTTATGATTACTATAACAGCATGTGGAACCAATTCCATTTTCAATATATTAAAATGCTTTTGTGCAAAGAATATGCAGCATCTGGATATGTTGAGAAACAAACTGCCATAAAAACTGATACATGGATGTTTAGCAAGAGTAAAATCAGTGTAAACTATTTATTGTTTATAATTGGGACAGCTTGCTTTTAAAAAAACAAACACTCATGATAACTTGAAATTGAAGCAGTCTGATAATGTGCTAGACTCCTGCACATCCACTGAGCTCTGTGTTAACGTTTTTTTAAAATAAAAAAATCCAACCTATATAAAGTAATATGGAAGAAGTCCACTTAGTAAGTGTTATGCACATGACTTTCATGTGGGAAAATGTGGTTCATATCCTATGTGAGGATCAGTGCCAACAAGCTCGTCTGATGGGAGACAGGAGAACTTTCTATTTTCATATAATTACTTTATTAATTTAATTATTATTAATTTATTTTTTTCTTTTCTAGATTTCTGTCCAACATTGCAGCTGGTGATTCATTCTTTTGTTCTGTTTGTCTAATGTTTTGACACCTAGTATAATTATAATTAATTAACTGTAGGGATTGCAAGGGATTGCAGCTGGACTTAAATATGTTCTGGTCTGGAGCCTTCGTTTCCCAGTAGATTTGTGCTGAGATTAATGTGAACTCTTTCAATATGAAGTGTGAAGTCTGTCAAAAGGTGTTTAATAACCAACATTTCCCCCCACCTTGTGCAGATGGCATGATCTCAAGTATCATCCAGCTAACCTATTGTCCTTCTTCTTATTCAACCCTTCTATCTGCTGCTTTCCCTTTTCTTAACCCCTGTTTATTTTTCTTTACCATGTTTTCACCAAACCTCCCTTTCGCACTCCATTTTCGTGCCTCCATACTTTCTCTTTCTCTCTTTTCTGTGTTTTTGGTCCTCTTTTAATACTCTTTAATCAATTCCCTTCCTCACTCGCCTATCTTTCCATCAATTAGGAAGGCTGAAAGAAGAATGAGTATGTTGAAGCGACAAAAGGAAGAGTGTGTGTTGAAGGAGGAAAAGACACGGCACTACCTGGGAGCTGTCATTTCTGTGGCAGAACACATTTCCCAGGAGAGAGACCAACTATTACACATGGTACTACTGATGCTACTGTAAAAAGATTTTGTACCACATGTGACACTGAATAGATGCACAAACATGAGGGTCTTGAAACTTTCCTTTGATTAAAAAAAAAGGTCTAAATATACTGAATATTAAGTATCAATTCATTCACTTACTAATTAAGCTGTTTGTAGTAATGCCAGCTTTGGTTGCTGTTTACAGACAATTGACCCGAAATGACAACAAAATTCAGTAGTTAAGGTGTAAAGGTATTTCATAAGGGTTGCAACAGGTCTGGAGGCAGGTAGGATTTTGGATTTTAAAAATAGTCCCAGAAAAACTAATAGGCACCCAAAAACTGCTGGCAGATGCAAATCAGACTGGCTACCCCTCAACATTTGTTGGTAATAATGTCATAAGGTTGCAGAAAACCTGGGGCCAGTCCCTGGATAGATTACTGGTACATCTCAGGGCCAACATAGACAGGCAACCACTCACACTCACATTCACTGACATTATCTAATGCTTATTTGTATTTCCTGAACAAGTTTGGTCTTAAAATTAACTCCATTCTAGGAGAAAGAATCTTAAGCTCCTTCTCCTCAGCTCTGCTGAGAATCATTAAATTGATGGTTAGGACTTCCAGACAATCAGTCAATCGATCAATTAAAACTGAATTATTAATGATTCCAAAACCTTATTTGGTTTTCATATGCACCTATTTTCAGAGATAGCAAATTTAATAATTTAATAGCAGAAAATGAACTAGCCATATAATACTATTCTTTCTCTCTTTTTTGCCATATTTTTCAAGTAGTATTTGATAACAGTGTAATAAAATTGGAAATTCTGTTTTTGGAGTGCCAGCCCAGTACCCAAAAGTGTGCATTCGATTCAGTGTCATGTTAAAAAAACAGTTTGAGATTATTGGAACTTTGTGACATGATGCATTATTCTGCTAGAAGCAGCCATGAGAAGGTGGGTACAGTGTGGTGATGAGAGATGATGAACATGGTCAGCGACAATACTCGGGCAGGGTGTGGAATTTAAATTATGCCCAGTGATGTACTGAGGAACCCAAAGTGTGTCAAGAAAATATCCCCCATACTATTATAGCACCTCCACCACTGGCACCTTGTTTTTGATACAAGACAGGATGGATCCATGTTTCCATATTTTTTGCTCAAAATTGTGACCCCACAGACAGGCAGCAGTTTTCCAGTCTTCTATTGTTAAAATGATCCTCACAAATGATCCTCACATGTATGCATATCTCTGTGTATATCTCTGTTGTATACTTTCATTATTCAGACAAGGTACACGCACAGAGAAGATAACGTAAAGGTTTTTTCAGTCAAAGCAATTGTATAAATCAGACCAAAAAGTGTGTAAGGCGTACAGGAACCGAACTGTCTGATTTTCCACCTCTGGCATTATATAACTGGGTATATATTATCTGGGGTTTTTTTTAAGCATTGTGATTATGTATGTTATGTAAGCAGTAGAAATGTTTTAAATGCTGAAAGCATTTTATTTTTTTTTTAATTTATACATAGTTGCCTATAAAGCACTATGATTATTGCAGAGTTAAAGAAGACTCACGGTTACTTTTTGTGTTTTTGGAGTTCTAAAGAGTCATGATCAATAATCTGAGAATGACTGGCATGGGGGAGCCTTAGCTGACTTTGACTTTTTATGAAGTCTTGATTCACACAGTTACTTAGTAGGTAACGAGTGAGTATTTTCTTATCCATCCTTATCCAACCTAGTACAAGTCTGCAGATTGGTTATACTGTCCTGAAGTTAGACAGCTTTTGTGCCTCACCCATTTGGCTGCACAGGATTTCTGTAAATTGGCAACAGTTTGACGTCTTTCATTCATTTCCTTTATCCAATTCTCCCATAATCCCTCACTTCCTTTATCCAATTGTGTGTTTAACCCTCCCTCTGTGTTCCTTTTTTAGCTCAGTAACCCGCCATCTTCCCTGTCTGCCTCCCTAGGCATCATCTCTTCAGCAGGAAAAGCAGAGATTCATCAGCAGGATTCTCAGTGGCACAGTTCGATTTGGAAAACTACAAGAAGAAGTCAAAGTAAGTTTGTTTATTAAAACATCACTTTCAGAATACAGTCACCTCCCCTGTAAACACTTTTTTTTTCACATAAGAATCATACATCAGTGGTTTTAAAAAGTCAAATCTGGCTCACTGGCTTACAGTGGGTTTGGTTTGTCTTAATAATGTCTGCACATATGATTAAGGAGCCAGAACTCTCTTAATGTATTCCCAGAAGCTGCACTGCTACGTGGCAGGCAGGTTAATTTGATCTTAACCTCTGATGCTTGGCAAGCTTTTGAACAACACATTTGGTTCATCTGGTGCCTCAACTGATCAGGCTGAAACATAACGTTCCAGTTTCAGTCCTCATGTCTGGTGTCTATTGATCAGCCCACTCTACTGGAATTGATAAACCATCTGCTTGTCAGCCTCCACTACTCACAACGAATAAATTGATGAACACTTGTGTCTCGCAGATTGCTTTCTCTTATGCTGACTTGAGTGGGTCAAGTCAAGTATCTTAGATAATCTTCTCATTTTTAAGAGCACATGCAATTAGGACCATACATTGTTTCATGTAAAGAAAGCACCAGTATAATGATAATGATCAGAGGTTATAAAGGGATGCCGTTTGTGCTCTATGACTGTGGTCATAGAGAACATACTGCTGTTATGTGCTATTTTACATGCATTTTCTCACTTTGCCTGTCAGCACTTTTCCTTTATGTTTGTCCCTTTCTAAAAATCCTGATTCAATCCCCACCAGGCCATGGGTTCTTTAGTTCAGTTTTAGATTACTTTCATTTAATTTTGTTTTCAGTTGACTTATAATTACACATGAATTCAAATTAATTAGAGTTTAAATTAAACTATTATGCCATGAAATCTCATCCCTCGTGTACAGTATTGCACTTGCATGTAGTTGTCAGTACCAGACACATGCATGAGCATAGGTAATTGTAGATTAGAACACAGAGCCTCTTTCTTCCTTGTTCATTCTTTGGCAAGACCACATTGATCCCACCCATTCCCACAGAAATAAAATGAAGCCTATTATAGTAAATCACCATGGTAGCCTTTTCTGCAGATATGAATCTTTCCACTGTGGTTGACAGTTGTTGTGCACCATCAGCTACTGTACAGTTGTGCATTCTTCTTTTGTAATTGTTTATTATGATGAAAAAAACATGACACTAGCTATAGTGCCTTGCTCAGCGGCTAGTGGTATGTGTGTTCTGTCAGTAGCTCTTGTCACTCAAACCAGAGCAAGGAAAAACATCTCAGTGGGATAACAATTTTATTAGGGTCTCTATAGCAACAGCTCATAGGGAGAGAGAGAGAGAGAGAGAGAAGTGTATGTGTGTGTACGTGTGTGAATGCAAATCTCATAGTTGGGGATCAGACCATGAAAAAAGGAGAACTGTAAATGTTGTGGTAAAAAACATTTTCCCCTCTTTTCCTAATAGTAACACAAAAAAAATATCTGACATAAAGGTGGACTTTAAGGTTTGTAGTGGTTTCACAAAAGCATTATGGCTTAGGAATTGTCTTCAACAGTATTTTTAAAATGAAATAAGAACCAAATTGAAGTCCTGATAGAGTATCAGCACTTATTGTTTGACCACTGCCTGCTGCAAGAATAGCCCGAACACACATTGGCACTGATTCTGAAAGTCTCTGAAAGTCTGCTGGATGGATGGAACATTATTCCTCCAAAATGTTTTGATCCCTTTTAGTGTAGGGTTAAAGAGTCTTGGTTTTTACCTTGTATTTGTCACACATCACGTTGTTGTAAGCCAACCATGACATAATATGGTCGGCATGTGCGTCATCACATAGTATTATATAAAGAAACCATACACATAATTTAATTAAGATGAGTTCATAGATTAATTAAACGAGTCACTGAGTGTTTACATTCTCTTATTTGCTCTGTGAGTCACAGCTATGTTGCCTTTCTGTAACCTGCTCCCTTCTGTACCAAACGCCTGGATTGTACAGGAAAAAATATACAAACCCATTTCAGACTGGTGTATCCCAGTTCACATTTTTGAGGACATTCACACCAGCTAGAGCAGATAAATATCACTGTGTTGTCTTTTTTATTTCTCACCTAATCAGTGTTTAAAGTATTTAGAGTTTACTTAAGCAAATATGATGCAATGGTAGGTTAACATCAGTGGTTGCTGTTTTTACTCATTTCCATTTATAACAGGACTGCATACATGTTATTGTTCTTGTCTGTACTGCACTACTTACATCATTCTTTTTCAAAAGCCTCAATTGTGGAGAAATTAAATAATGGAAATAATTAGTGTGGCTTAGCCTGTTACAGTAAATAATGCATTATCACAAATAGCCAGTAACCCAGTTTCACAATATAAAATACCACGAAAGGAGGGTGGAAGGGAAATACATACTCTAAAAGTATGTTAAGAAAAATATTATGCTTCTGTTATATTTTAACTGAAATATTTGGATAAAAACAGCAACTATGATAATTCGTTTGTGTACATTACTGTTTCACAGAAAAAAGTGCATTCATTGCTCCACTTTCAGTTGTACAGCAGTTAGTTATTAGTTAGTTAAGTTAGTTAAGTTATGCCAGTAATGATTGTCAGATGTTTCATTTTTTGCATTTTCTTTGTTTGTAGTGCACAGAAGTGTAGTGGCTATCCAGTCTTTTTTTTCTCAGGCTTTTCTTCAGTTGAAAATGCATTTAGTGGCTCTATAGGGCTTAGACATAAAGACCTGGAAAACTGACTAGGACAAAAAAAGACACCTCTTTGATAAGGAGGAATAACAGTCACTGGGAATGATAGCAGAGGAAATTGATCTATTTAGCACAGCATTGTGGACAATTTTATAGAAAACAAAACAAAACAAGTGAACACAGGGCAGGTCCTTCTACGGAGAAAAACTGCAGCTGATAACAGAAAAATCTGGAGAGCTGTAAAAAAAACAAAAACAACAACCCTTAACCATCACTGATATCACCAACAGTTTGAGAGTGGATAGCATCACAATCTGCAGTTCAAAGAAAACTTACTGTAGGGGAATAACAGAGATTCATACTTCTTATGGCATACCGCTATATTGAAATTATGCATGTTTGGAGCAAATGTTTAATGAACTAATGAAACCAAAATTTCTCAAAGTGAAAGTGAAAGAAAGACTGAAGAATACATGTGATTCAAACCTCATCAAATATGAAGGAGCTAATAAAATGTTATGGGCATGTTCTGTGTGGCAGTAAAACAGGGATGGGCAATTGATTTTAACAAGCTGAACTCAGTTCTGCTTAGTATTAATTTGATCTCTTTATAAGCTTGTTGGTGAAGTCCTCCACGACAGTTCCAGTTTCTCCTGTGGACCCTTGGGAAAATTAATTGTCCATCCCTGCTATAATAGAATCATTTCAGAAGTATACACAAACATTTAGTTTGTCTATGCATGAAGCAATTCCCCTGTCTCATTTAACAGGCCTTCCAAAAATACAGTGACATTAAGCACATTGCCTGTGCAGCCAAAGCTTTATCAGTGACAGCCAAGCCAGTCACCAGATTTAAAGCCTGTTGAGCCTTTTTTTTCTAGCTGAAAAGAAGATTGAAGGACGAAATCCCCAGTAACAAAGATCAGCTGAAACCTGCTGATTTGAAGCCCAAAGATGATAGTAAAGCTTTTGTCATGTCAGTGGTCTGCAGACTTCGTATTCTTCAAAGAGCTATGAACATTTATGACTGTTATTTCTGAAAGAAAAAAAGCATCCACATATGAAAAGCATGAAAAAAGACTTAAATGCTAGTTTATACCCCACTCATATTTCAGCTTCAATTTCAATTTAAATAGCAAAAAGTTTTTTATTTTTGTTAATTAAAAAACAAAAATGAGTAAATGGAATAGTAAATGATAGTCTGATAAATTCCTGATAGTTGTGATGAAGAAATTTCAAAGCCATCAAAGGGGTAAAAACCCATTAATGTTAAAACGACCAGATAAACCAATCTTTGAAGTTGTCTAGGCCACATGATAACAGGATTTGGTGCACATAAACATAAACAAGTCACAAGTTTTTAGAATTGGAAAACATCGAGGGCAAATCAAGGCAAACATTTGTAACAGCAGAAAAGTATACAATAACAGCAATAGGGAAGTACGCTTTTTCACTCTTTGTGAGAATGAATGAATGAATGAAGTTTATCCTCAGGAAAGATTAGACATGAGTGTTGAATTACCAGGCAGGAACCTTTAGTACCCGACCTCAACCCAGGCAACTCTGCATTATGTTGTCACATAAAACTTCAACATGACTTAATGCAGTTCACTCTTCAGAAGGTATGAAGAGTCCACAAAAAGGCTTTTTTTTTTCAATGAAAAGCATCAAAATGGAATTGTGAAGGTTATTCTTGTCCCCTTATCTTCACACCTGCTAAAGTCCTTTTTGTTCTTTCTCTCATTGCAGCTTATGTGGACTTGCTCTAAAAGCTCAGTTACTTAAATAGATGATAACTGATTGAGATCAGAGGTTTTCTATCACAGGTTCCGTTTTAATACAAACGTGAAATACTAGCAGGTACTAACAGTTGCTTTCTTTTTAATGAACAGCTCTTGCTCTTGGTGATTACTGTCAGCCTGCGGTGATTGTAATATGTGTTGCCACCTAATGAGTTGAAAAAATAGGGATTGTGCATTAAGTGTGTGCTATAAAGAGAAACAGATTGTGACTACATTATTCATATGTAATTAAAATTCATGCTCCTCCATCTCCTGGATACACCTGAAAATGTTAAATATTTTAGTGAGTGCATGTATAAATATAGCCAGGTCACAGGTTTGACCCATTCTGCTGCTTGACGTCAGTGTGGGATGACTTTTTTCCGCTTTAATATTCTCCTCCACTCCCCCCCCCCCCCCCCCCCCCCCATCATTGCATTTATATGAACATTTACAGAAGTGATTACTCTACATAATAGGATCACATAGGATATTTATTTGTTCTACCCTCCTGGTGCTGACCTTTGACCCTCCGCCTTCTTTGTGCCTACTGTTCAAGAATGGCCTGAGTGAGTCAATTTGGCTAATTGTGTTTGACAGCTGAAAACCATAAACCACAGACTATGCTAATTAGTACCATTTTCAAAGCAAGAGAAACGGTTGCTAAGGAAAATAATGACAGTGAGCCCACACAGAGGTTTGTCATACTCAAGGCTGTCCTATATGTGGACCAATTTCATATTTGTCTTTTCAGATGTAAGGAGGGAGACTGGTTTTTTTTTTTAATGGAAGCTGTCACTCAACTCAGGAAGATGAAAGGCAGGATCCTTTAGATGTTGTATTGTACAACAAGCAGGACAAACACTTGACTGACACGAAGTCTTTGTAACAGATCTTACCAAATAGAGCAAAAATAATAACTCTGTTCCTCTTTTCTGACCTGCTGCTGATATCTGTCATAACTAATATCTCTTCTAAGAATCGTTTCTTCTTCTTATGTCTGTTCAGATCATTTTTCCTCATCAAGTCTAAGCTCATTGTGGCATATTTACTGGCTATCTTTGGTGAAAATAATATTGCACAATAGTATGCAACTAAAAAATGAAAGATCTTTGTCAAAGTAGTAATTCTCAGTTGCCATTATTCAAAAGAGAATGAAATTGTTATCCTTTTTTCTTATCCTCACACCTGGCAGTAATATTGAGTCTCATCAAGCTTTGGAAGGTTTGGAGATAATCATGTCAAAAATTGAGTTTAGAGTCTCTAGAAATCTTCTAAAGATTAAAAATCCCACTTCTACGAACACAGCGGTGTTTTGTGAAATCACATATAATCTCTTGCCTTTATGATTTTATTGGTTTGACGGCATCTTGTATCTCTAAGCTTAAAAACACTACCTATGCAAAAATTTCACAAAAATCAGACAGGAGGTAGCAGGAGGGAAAGTATGCACACGAGCAACCTATAGAAGAAAATAGTTCAATTTATTTAATTGCCTAGTAGCGTCTGTACTCGGTAGCATAGTGCTAAGCTGCTGTCACTGTATCATAAGCAGAAATACAGAAAATCATAAAAGATAAAATGTACAGCGACAGATAGAGCAGTTGACAAAGGAAATCCAAGAAATAAAAATATAGAGCACAAATGACAGAAAATCATCAGGACATACAGAACAGAGAAAAAGTTTATCACTCAAATGAATTGTAAATGCTACATCTGCATTTGATGAAATGTACCATTACCCGACTTCAGTCACTGGATATATGAAAAATAGTAGTTCTAGGCCCCTCAGTTATCAACATTTTAACAGAAAAGACTCTAAATGTTCTCCGAAGACTAAAATAAAGCCTACTTTTAAATTCAACAAAGGTCGTACTATACTCTCCTGCTCATGAACTTTGTTTGATTTAGTTTGATTTACAGAATGAAATGCCCCTATAAAGCAGTTAAATGGTAAAACTATTTTAACTGGTTCTGGAAATGTCAGGCACTGCTGGATACAATTAAACGTGTCGCAGAAGAGAAATTTCTGCTACAACAAAACAAAGCTTTAAGGGCAATTTCTTTCTGCAACACAAAGGAAAAGACTGGATCAAAAATAGCATTTAAAATTCTGGTCTTTCTTTCTTTCTTTCTTTCATTTTTATAAAACTGAATTAAAACACAATTTGTTGAGTCAGTATTTCCTGGTGGTACATGTAAGAAGAGCCTTTTTTTAAACATGCAGCAGACAATTAAGACAGCTGTTGCAAAACATGTGCAAATTTGGCTTCTACCACGACACTCATTAGTATCTTTGAGCAAAACAAGCACGTTACCTGTACCAAAAAATCAAGAATAGCCGAGTTGCTAAAGCCAAAGTACAAACTGAATGGAGGATGTGTTGTTTGACAGGAAGTATCAAAAAACCTGAGGTATGAGCCTAGTTTATGCCTCACATGCACTGTTTCCTTGCACAGTAGCCCGAATGACGTGAGGGCTAGAGGTGCAGAAATGCATATTCACTAACAGCAAGAACCTCGTCACACCTCTGCCTGTGTGCTACTTGTGTAACAATTAAATTATGGCCATGTCACAGGTTTTTATTGGTGTTTTGTATTTTGGCATGGCAAAAAAACATGCTTTGCATGCAGACAATTTTTTTCGAAAGTGAGGAAGGCTGAAAAATCGAGCCAGATGGATAACATACAAAATGTCAAGTCACTGTGTTTGCAGTTCTCACATTATGACCTGTCCTTCACACTCACTTTGAGGAACAGTGTTTTAAGTAGGATATTAAACTGTTGTAACAAACATGCACGATCAGCAGGCTCATCAGCAGCCTAGTTCATAATAAACCATAGATAACCACCGACCTAAATCACACCCAATTATTTTTCTTTTTGTTGTTGGCAGCTGTCAATTGCAGTAATTAAAACGAGTTTGAAAAACGAGTAAATAAACAGACCTTTCTTGTAAACCATTATAATGCTTTGAAAACTGTATTCACATTCATGTCAGTTCACACAATCCCAAATTTAATTTAAAAAGGTTTGCATCCCGGATTTTTGTACATAAACAATGTTGATAATTGAGGGCACAGGACTCCTGTCAGTGTTGTTTTTATGCAAGTCGAGGATTAAAGGTTTTCTTGTCAAATGCTATGTTGGACTAGGTCAACACACAACACATAACAAATAAAGGTCACAAAAATG
Organism: Simochromis diagramma; assembly: GCF_900408965.1. Lineage (NCBI taxonomy): Eukaryota > Metazoa > Chordata > Actinopteri > Cichliformes > Cichlidae > Simochromis > Simochromis diagramma. The sequence goes on from NW_024387414.1 coordinate 5,630,976, forward strand.
CATCACAGAAAAGTCGGTATAGGCTGCTGACAGACCATGCCATTGGCTCTGTTTCTCTTGACCAAGCTGGTATCTCCGTTGAAGCAGTACGTCTAACAAAAGCACAGCACATCACTGAAAACTGACTTATTTTGTCTCACTGGCCTTTTATTTGCATGAAGGTGACTGACTGCTCAGCTTGTTATGCCTGTGCAGGAGAGGATATCATCTTTACCTGGAGGCCTGTACTCCCACAGGCTGACTCTTTCCTATCCTAGGACAACCGGTTTTCAGGATCCCATCATCCTCTGGAAGAGCAGTCACACATGCCTTGACAAAGGCACTGGCAGAATCCATAGACCAGGCAAACTGTCAGGCTTGATGGTACTAAGCTAACGCATACAATACCCAGAGTCACTCTCTGAATCACCAGCAAGTAGATTCCAAGAGGAAGTGAGCCAAAGTATAAGAAACCCAGAAGCCAGACCAGGATGCGTGGGACATGATTACAGAACTTGGACAAGGCATCCTGATCTGCTGGCCCATTAGAGCCTATAGATACTGAGTCCAGGCTTTGCTCAGCATAAACATCTGAGCTGCCATTTTGGCTTGGAGAGTGTTGTGAGTCCCTCTGCACCTCCATTATAGTGATTACCAGGCAGTTGGATGAGTCACGAGATGGACTGGAGGAGGAGAAACTCTTTGGAGTCAAGACCACCTCCCTGTTTTGGTCGGAATTCCAGGATTTGTCTCGCATCACCAAGTGGGACATGATGTTAACATCATCAGGCAGGGCTGAAATCTCCTGCTCAGTGATCTCAGTTTGGTGTCGGCAAAAGGGGCAGGAGATGCAGCCTGCACTGTCAGCAATATCCAGGATTTTAATGAGACAACGGGCACAGACCCGGTGAAGGCAGTCCAGGATTTTAGGCTTCCGGTGGTGGACATTGTAACGCTGATAACAGATTTTACACTCTAACTCCTCCGGAGGAGGACTTTCCTTCTCCTCAAACTCAGTCTGAGGACAGCTCATCTTCAAGTCATGTTCTAGGGAAACATATAGAGACAGGGTGAAATAAAAACAGAACATCACATGTGACTTTAACTAGTATGCAAAGGAAGTAATAAAAGAAGAAGGAAGAAGGAAGGAACAAAAAACCAGAGCATGTTTGTCATTACAGTGTCTTGCATCTCTCTGCCCAGCAGGAAAAGGTCAAAGCTCCTCTCTGACTGCTTTGACTTTGTGTACCTTCTGGTGATGAAAGATTTATGATTTGGGAGTTGAATCAGGGTATTATACTAGTGCCCTTTTGTGGCAAAGTAAGAGCCAGTAGTGCTATTGATAATCAGGGAGAGATGGTACAGGGAGCTGCTCCCTGAACATTTTTCATTGATTCATTAGTGTTGATGCAGTTCTTAAAATAAATGACCAGCCCTTGAACCAAAGGTTTGATTGTTACTTAAATTATTTTTTAATGTATTTATTCATTATCCATTGGATTATATAAAGTCCTTCTTGGCATTTAATTTATTCAGTTAGGGCATTGGATAGTAGAGCATTGTCATTCATTGAAAGACTCTCATTGTTCTCCCTGAACAAACTGATTTCTTTTATTGGGCATTAAATGTGTTTGCTGAGTTAGTCATCAGGGCATTCGTTTTCGTAACCGTTTATTGAGCGCAGGGTCATGGTGGGGATAATGCCTATCACAGCTGTCATAGGGAGGGGTATAGGGTACACCCAGGTCATCAGTTCATCACAGTGCTTCCAGAGAGAGACAGACAATCACACAATCACCCTCACATCCAGTTTAGAATCACCAAAGACACGTATGTTACCTAACATACATGTCTTTAGACTGTGGGAGAAAACTAGATCACGCAGAGGAAACCCACAAAGGCACATGGAAAACAGGCAGAAAGGCCCAGCCAACCATGAACATTCAAAAACCAGCAAGTTAATCATGACTTGAATTTATTAGTTTACTGAACATGATGGCCATTATTGGCTAGGATATGCTGAAATTTTTGACCAGTCTACCTATATGTCAGGATGTTTGCAGTTACCTAAAGGTGCTTCATTACTGTCATACTAGACAGAAGTTTTACAGTCTTACAATTTCCATCCCCACAAAAATTTAACAGCAACACCTAGCTATATTAGTCATAATTGTCATGTACCTACAAAAATTCCCTCTGAAGACATATGAGGAAGGCTTCAGACCCCACACTACATGGACTTTGCTCCAGACCTTCATTTAGGAGGACCCCTCTTTGTAGCTGCATACTCCATTGTTGCTGTTCCTGATCATGTTTCAAGATATTCCTGATTCATGGTTCATATTTGTAAACAAATTTAATTTTAAATTGAAATCTGTGTGTGTCCAACAAAATTGATAGCTCATTTCTAACCATCCATCAATCCATACGACCCTCCTTTCCGAAGAAAAAAGGGTTGTAACATTGTGTAAAATGTAGGTAAAAAAATAATGCCTTGATTTGCAAATCAGTCAGACCCTGTATTTAATTCTTTATAATATTAAGATGACCAATACTGAAGCTTAGATTTAAAATATATATATACTCATAATTTGGGGAGCTTTTAATGATTTCCAGAACGGAGACTTTTGCTCTTGTTTACATTATACACACCATTCAAACCTTTTTTGGAAATGGGTTGTAAGCCCTGAAAACAATGCAAACATGACATGATAAGGAACTTACTGACAATTGCTCTGGTTGTTAATTCAGCATATACTGATGCAACTGGAAATGATACCGAAGGACTGTTGTAATCTAATTCCACAGACATTGAGCTGTGATACAAAAACTACTGAACATCAGCTCCAGTTGTTACTGTCACATTTGTTTTTGCATATTACAAAACACATTCGAGTCGTGATGAGGTTTCTGGTAACTCGTCTACAGCCTGAAACACTTCTTCTTTTTAGCAAAACTACCACACTGTGGATTTCTTTGAATGTCCCTGAGGGCTGAGAAATATGTGTGATCATACAAAAGAGACTAAATACTTAGCAGGAGGTCTGTCATTTCTGAAGCAAATAAATATCAAAATCATTTTATCCATACTGTGTATATGTTCTGTTTATTAAAACTGGATAAGGTAGGAAATTCTCAATATCACACATGGGATTTTTTTATAGGTTTCCCTTGCTTCTGCAGATTTAGAACAGCATTATTCTTTTATGCTCTGTTCTCTTGAAATTTAGCCTTGAGAAGAAAATGAAATAGGAAACTCAGTTTTCTTCAGGTAAAGAAATAATCAGTAGCTCTTTTAACCGTCTAATTTTCCATTTTTTCAATTTTCCTGTCGTATTTGGATATGCCTGCATGGCACTGCTTGTGTGTGCGTGCGTGTGTGCACAGAAGTCCACAGTTTAGGTTTGTTTCGCTGTCAGTTGTGCCAAGAGCAACTGACAGCAAAGGGGCAAATGAGCAGCTACTGTGTCTGCAGCCAAATCAACAGACCTAATACTAATACTTAATACTGTGCATAAACTCATGCACCCATTGTGTTATGTCAAATAATATGTAAAGATGTTGTTCTTAGTTAGCTATAGGCTATGACACATAGTGCTCAGCTAGTAGATTTAAGGTTTTGGGAATATTTCTCTCTAGCATACAAAAGTAAAGTGGTTTCGATGAGGCTACTTGTGTGGAAAACACATCCATTCTCTTACAAAATCAACTTTTTTTAAAGTCTTGAATTCTTGGCACTAGGATTTGTGCTACGGCCACACAACTTAAATGCCATGTTGAGGCCAGACACAGTTGCTGTATAAGGTTTAGTAACACATTGACATTTTTCATCCTTTTTAGAAAAGTGCTTGAGATTGTCCTCTGGGACATCACTTCTGATAGGTATTTGTCCTTGAGGGCCCCTCCATTACAGGTAGTGCCCTCACCTGAAAATACCACAGATCACGCTGTACTTCCTGCGTATTGTGTTTTTGCGCAGCATCTTCTTGGAGCCTACATTATGGCTACATTTCCCTAAAGATAGTTGGTTCATATGATGAATTTTAATACACTTTTTCTTAGCCCATGAGCTATGGTGAGTGACATGTATAAACTGAAAGACAAGGTAAAGCTGGTTACTTAACATGCTGCCTCTTGCATGTACTGCAAGAATAACTGTGGAAAATACTCTAACCTCAATATCCTGCAAAAGTGCGTGTGTGAAAACTGATTAGATACCAACTAGTCAATGGGATATAATCAGTTTAATCAGTACTGTTTCACCATCATTCAAAATGAAAGATGTGTAGCTCTCTCTAAATGTGGCAGTTAGCATAGGAAACAGCAGTGTCTGGAGATGGTAGTCCAGTCTTTGTTCAGCTCTAAGTTTATTTTGTTCAATTCAAATTAAATCAGTGAGGTTTAGAAAGGTTACGAAAGGTTTAGTAAAACCTCAGAAATTGCTTTTGAGAGCCATGGCACAGTTCATTCCTCTTGATACTGCTTACTTTACTTCTGTATATGGACATTAACAAGTCCCCCTCCCATCATGAAAGTGTTATATAAAGAATGGCCAGTCTTTCACTCATTCATGACCATGAAATATAGATTGAATAGGTGGATTTTGCACTGGCAATTGCCCAATAGTACTCTCTGTGACTTACTGACTGTTAAATATTTAAGCCTGTCTGTTGAGTTAAAAAGCCTTCTGAAAGATGTCAGAAAGACGGAGATGTTCCTGCTAGATCAATCATGTAAGCAGAACTGCCTGATTTTCCACAAAAGTCCCCCCCCCCCCCCCCCCCCCAAAAAAAAAAAAAAGGTTGTAAAGAGGGGGATCGATGCTCATAACTCATGAAAGAGCCCAGTTTGCAAAAAGAATTTGAGAGTTGGGGTTATAATTTTTTTAAGTATCCCAGAGAGCTTACATTGTAAACAAACTTTCAACTGTTTTCCCCACAAAGCCTGTATTACTAAAACCTAACAGACCAATAACAGTCATTAACCTTTTGCAATGCTTGAAACATTAATGATATTATTCACATCGGTGTTTTCTTCTTTTGCAATCATTGTACTACCTTAGTACTTTTTTTTACCACTACTCCCTGTCATTATGCATAACTGGCCGTTTACTGCAAAGAAATTTGTATCCACTTTGGGGATATACTTTATGCCACACTTTCAAATCTACCATATGAACTTACAGCCACCATAATATGTATATCAAACATTTCTGGGGGGAAAATTGCTTTTGTTGGTCGAGCTGTGGTTTAATTGAAATAATTTGCTGAGTGTGTTGTTGTCAGGTTCCTGGTCTGTAAGGAGAATATCCCTACTTTACGTGCTAAGCTATTAATCACCACAGCCTTCATCACCATCTTGCACTTTGCAATATTGCGTATCTCATCACTTTGCAGTCCAACCAGATGAATTGTCCAGAGCCATCCAGCGGTGCTGTCATCTGGAGCAACACACATTTGCATCGATCTATTCTGGTCCAAGACCTGCCAGGTTTTTTTCTTTCTGTACGTGCTGTCAGATTCTCTTTTTTTCAAGTGTATTGTTTTCAACTAATAGAAGACAGGGTATGCATGTGTTATTGCATTCAATTGAAGCTAAATTATGAGCTTAGCTGGTGATATTAGACTTGTCTCAGTTTTTACAGAAACAGGACATAGATTTTTTTGTAGTCCATGCAGAAAGCATGTCTTCTGATACATGCTGCAAATACAGAAACACTGCCGGCTAAAGTCAGCTTCACGTGTTGAAAATGCTACTGTGATCTCTCTCCTAATGAGAAACTGCTTCATAATGTGGATGCTGTTGCAAAATTATCAAGCAGGTGACGTTATTAGTTGTTAATAGTCACTGTGAACAGAGTGATGGTAAAAAAAAAATAATAATAAAAGGTACCCTTTGGATAAGATTAGTTACTTGAGGTTAGATAGCAGGACAAATTAGTGCCCATATTGAAGAGATTCCAAAAATAAAGAAAGAGTTTCTTTTTAGCCATAGTGTCACTCTAAAATAAATCAACCACTCTTGCCTACTGTAGTAGTTAAATTTCATGAATAAATATAGAAAAATCACACCTTAGTCATTGTGACTGAGTAGTTAATTCACTGGGATCTAATTGCACTTTACTGTGGAGAGTCACTCTCTTTATATCTGAATTTTGAGATACTGTAAATAGTCTTGTAATAATTAGGGAGGCTACTGTTTACCCAGAAACATGCTTTGATATGTCCTTGAGAAAGGTTGTTGTAGACCAGGTTACTAACCACTTCATAAACATGTGTTATTTAATGTGTAGTTCAAGAGGAAGCGTAACATGTGAGAGAAAGTGGAAACATTAAATTCTAAGATACACATTGAATATAATCCCAGGTACTTTTGATATGTTTTTGCACATTATGACTGTCATTGAAAACCTTATATGTTGCCCAAAGTAAACAAATGTACTCATACAGGTTTCAAGCATTGATGGGGTTCCTTTTACTGTTATAGACTGTTGAATGGGTATGCCTGCCCTACAACCCTTAGAATTCATTTAACTAAAGAGAAAGCCTTTAATACACACTGGTTAAAAGATGCAATTGATAATAGAAACAAAAGGATAGTGAATGAGCAACAAAAGCATTATTCAAGTTAAGGGAACTATTAGTTAATAGTAGAAATGAAAATGACAGACTTTTGTGCTACTAGCAAATAGTCTTTAGCCTTCACATGTACAGCAGCAGGCACTGGGTTTCTTAACAATGAAGTCGACTTCACATTTAAGCATCTGTTGGACTAGTTACTGTGTGTGAGCCAGTCTACCGTTCTGGCGCATTTTTACTGAATAATTAGGCCCTTATTGAGTCAGATGGTAATTTCACACTAGAAATTACAGCCATTTTGGTTTACCTAGAAAAATGCTAGAATCAGTCATTTCAGCATGAGATCCCATAACAACACGCACACTATAGCCTCTTTTGTCTTTTTGTTTGTGCAGAGAAGAGATGGTTTTTTTCAGTATTACACTGGGTTTTAAAACACTGGACCACTTTCTGTCTCCCATTTGCCGAACAAAGTGTTCTTATAACCTTGATAAACACGCCTGCCTTTGTATCCTGCATTCATGGTGTTTAGTGGCTCATCCTGGGATTTCAAGCCAGTAACAAGTCCATCTTTTTAATAGCAAAAAAAATGCTTTGAGGAACACGTTTCATGACATAATGGAAAAGACTTTAATCAGCAAGATAAAAGCAAAGTCTAAGCTGTGTTATCACAGCTACAGACATCTTTGAAACACTGAGCTCCAGACGCTTTGACCTGCGCCTTCACACCCAGAGTTATGCAGGTCAATACTTTGTATAGATCCTGACAAAACCAGATCAAACGCGGTTTACCTGCATTTATAGCACTAGTGTTCCAAAAAAAAAGTTGTAATTGTATATTAAACATACTGCAATTGTTTTGTAAATCTTGAAAAGCCATGTTATATTTAAAATAGAAAATAAAAAGCATATAAAAATTTTGAATATGACAACCATGTTAAAAATGTAATTGTACTAAGAACACCATTTGCATTTGTTTTTCACTGGCAGGTACTTCTTGGTTACCAGTTCGGGTTTTAATTAATGTACAGTCTGACTTTGTCCATTGTCATTGAAGACATCAGATTTTACCTTAGGTTACTTGCCATATTCCAAACATTCTGTAAAATACTTTTTCATAGCCAGACTTGCAGGATGTGTAAGATATCGTGCGAAAAAGACCTTAATGTATGTTGCTTTCCAAAAGTCTGCTGCTGGACACATAGAAATGTTGTCCAGTGGCTTCTGATACTCCCTTAGTTTACAGCAAGTGGACCATTTGCCCTCACCTTCCTGTGTCATTATTCTCCTGTCCCCTACCTTCTTCATTTCACTGTGGATTGTTGATGATAGCTTTGACCTTTGTTGTCAGAATATCCGCTTGGTGATGCTTGTCTGAATTATGCCATTGATCCAAAGGATTATGGCCATGCTGCTGCCAGAGCTTTCATGCTTGTTTATAACAATTAGGTGTGAAAAACAAAGAAAGGCAAACTTTCTTTGATTTTTTTTTAAAACTAGATTGTTTAAAAAAGATTAAAAGCATTAACAGTTCTATGTGTGCCTGTGGTAATAAATTGTACCACAGCTTTATACATACAATATAGTCTAGTGATTCTAGTCAATTCTAATAAGGTACTTTTGAAGATTTTCTCTTCTTGGGAGTTCTTAAATACTGATAAATTATCATTACTGCTTGTGTGCTTGGTGTCAATATTGGGCACATATTTAACTGCATGTTCATTTAGTCACATATGTTGTACTCCTATATGACACATGTGAAGATGCACAATATTTAGGCATTTGTTCAACCATTAAATCAGCAACCACCATATAAATAACTGATTGAGTCTAATGAATACAGAAACAATTATGCAACCTGACAAACATAGTAGCACTACTACAAACCATTTTACATAACGTTTTACAGCTATTTATTTAAAGTTATTTAAAGTTATTTAAACTGGCATTCAGGCATTTTCTTTTATATGCAGCTGAGGCAATGACAAAATTGTGTCTCTTAAATAAGACATCTGGCACAAACAGTATTCTGTTAGGAACAGTTGTCAAAGTGTATTTCATCATAAGCAGCAATTATGTATGGATGGGAATGTGGCTTAAGTCTCCAAGCTCACTGCCATCTTGTGCAATTACACAGGAGAGTGTAACTGTAGAGAAGAACACCCACTTATTCTATAATCTGTACCTCAGATAGTACTAACAAAATGAGTAAACAGGTTAACAAAACACGGGGAAGCTGGTTACAAAGTTTTCAAAAAACTGAAGTTACTAAACAAGTTGTATGCTGTATGTATGAAACTACAGGAAACTGCATGGTGGCACATTTAAACATATCACACATGTGGCATCTCTCACAGTTACTGAAGAGAGAAAAACGGGATTTATGCTTCAGAATGAAGTCAAGCAACTGATTTGTAGAACAGCTCTGTAAGTAACCTGTGGATTATTGTATGAGCATTACCATTAGCATTTAGGTTTGAACAGTTTTATTCCTGATAACAGAACTGTCACAGTGAGTACTTTACTAGATAATATTAACAGACTTCTGGCCTCTGGCCTCTGGTTCATGCTATTATACGATTTTTAAAAGGGAAAGTAAAAATAATTTAGCCGTCCAGGGAAGTTTAGCCCCAATAGCATTTTATCATAGCGCAGCATTTGGACACAACCTTTGTGACAACAAATCCATTTCACTGGAAGAAGTCAGCACAGTGTCTGGTCCTCGGTCCTTGACCTACTTTTAATTCCCGTTTATTGTTTAATGTTCCATTTGGTTCTTAGTTTGTTTAGTGTTCATATTTGAGTTTCATCTTCCTTTATATCTTTTTTTTGTTGTTGTTTTTTTGTTTTTTTGCTTTAGTATCCTGGTTATTATAACTCAGTGTGTTCCTTTTCCTAGGCTTTACACCTGTGTCTTTCTTCATAGAGTTTATGGATGTCAGGGTCTTATGTCTGTGTGTAGTCAGTCACGTTTCACGTCTGTAGTCAGTGTTGTTGTGTGTTCTTCCTGGGCTTCTTGAATTTTTTTAGATTTCCTTTCCCCCCCCTCTTTTTTTTGCATTTAACCCTAAACCAAATAAACTTCTCACTCTGTTTTTGTTTTTGAACTTTGGCTCGGTATGCCTTGTATTTGGGTTGTAATCTGCTGCACATGACAACATTTTGACTCCTAGGGTTTGTCATTCTGTCCTGTAGTCCAGTTTCCGAGTCAGCCATAGTTGCCAAAAAGTAGAAACTATTCAATAATATTCATTTTAAGGTGATGGCCTAGGTTTTACCTGGGCAAGTTTACGTTTACATGTGGTGTTTGCGTATTCATCCTGTTTTCATGTAGGTTTGATGTGGCAATTGGCATTTACCATCAGAATTTTAAATCCACAAATGAAAAACAATCAGTGTAGTTGTAAAGAAATTTTAAAAACTATAAAGCTCCTAACAAATATATGTTTGTATATTTATATTTTTATATATTTATGTTTATATAGTTATTTATCCAGTGCTCTGTGGTTCACTGGAGCTACTTCACACTTGGCAAAGTGGTTATCAATGGTAATCTGAGTTTCTGTGGAGGTTAAAGCAGTGCAAGGACATTGTGTAAGGTCACCCTTTATGGCTGGCATCCCAGGAATAAACCTTGCTCTGAATCTGATGAACATTGCAAAATGATTCTATGGTCAGATGAGACCAGCATAAATTTGCTTGGCTCAGATGGGGTCCAGCATGTTTGCTGTGATGGTGAATGTTATGTACCAAGGCAGCATAGTGCGATGATTTAGAGCTGCAATACCAAAGGTGTTGGGGCTTTTCACACCATGGAGGCCTGTAAATATAATTAAATGCTACCAGTCTACAGAAATCTGACTGAAGAGGGATAACAATCCAAAGCACTATTGCACAAGAATGTCTGAAGACAAATATAGTCTAGATGTTTCCCTACTAATCCAGTGCAAAAATCCTTTGGGGTATTTTAAAGAGAAGGTTTTCTTGCATTACATAGAGCAGCACCATCCCTCCAGCAAAGAGCGACTGAAAAAAGTTCATACAATGAGGCCTGTACTGTCAATATAGTTCAGTCAAGACCACTATAGTCAAAGGAAAACTATTTCCATCAACGTTTATGTATATTAAAATATATTTGGCAGTATGGTTCTTTCCTGAGACCTTCCCACATTTCCCTGTGCACACATGGAAATATGGCAGCGCAGATACATGGTTGGCTTTGAGCAGGTGGTAAGACTAAAAGGATGAACTTTAGCTAGTTTTTAATGGGTACAAACAAAACAACTAGTGATGGGCATTCTAGAGAATCTGTACATAGCCTTGGCTGCTCAAGCTGGAAGTTAATGTTTTCAAACTCACATGAAAAGTTGTTTAACCTGAGCTGAAAAGTATATTTAGTAATTTCAAGCATGATCGCTAAGCACACCATTTAACAGCAGCTTCTGTCCTCTTCTTACAGAAACAAAGTAGTCTAGCTTGCAAACAAGGCTCAGAGTGATAGCAAATCGAATCTCGTTCTCTGCATTCTGCACAATGTGCTCCATGATCATTGTGCTATTCCTTCAACCCCTCTGTGACCATCTCCTGCGGGAAATGTCTGACTGTCCATTGGTCATGCTGATCAGCAGTATCCAGCTATATGGGATGCGCTCCTGACTCAGCAGCAAAATAGGTTATTTCAAAATGGAAGAACACCTGACCACATTGACCCGACAACATGTTATTAGACTGATTAAAGTGGACAGTCAGCGATCTGATCTTACACACCAGGTTACAATAACAGTTGATGTAATTCATATTCATGTTGGGGCTGTTTGTTGTAATTTAATGTGGGGTTAAAGTATTGTTATGCAAAAGTCCTTCTGCAGAGTAGAGCTCTTTATACCATACTTTCAATTAATACATTCTTTTGAGATTTTCAGGAGTTAATCCATTTCTTTCTCAATGTCAGAATGGTAATAAAATAAATCATTTGCTAGCCCAAACCACCCTTACTCCAACTCTAATCTGTCTTAAATTATACTTATGTGAAGAAAATATACTGGATTTATTTTGTATTTTTGTTGTTACTGTGTGGAGAAGGTCAGCAGCCCCTGGGATGCAGCTAGAATGGGGGCTATATTGGCTTTGTGTTGCTCAGCTCAGCTTGTTGTGAGGGCTAAATGTCACCAGTTCAGCTGGGCTGATGGCTGACTCCCTGGAGAGTTGGAGACATTTTGATTTGACAACATATAATACCGATTCCATTCATCACTGAGCTCAGCTGGGAATTAGCATGCCAGCTGGGCAGAGACAGAGGCCATATTCAAGGCTGAGACTCCTAAATGGTTAAGCGGCCAGCATGTGAGGAGGCAAGACAGGAGTCAGATAAGTTTCAGATTAATATTTAGATTCTGCTTGTCAGGTGGGGCATTGGAGCCACCCTGCTGAGTGAAGGTCGGTGCCCTGCTGCTTTTGTGCTTTCAACATTTGTTAAATACATCTTGAATATTTCTGGCATGTTCTGCTTTTTATCAAACATGTTTGCATGTGTTTGACTTCTCTCTGAGTGTGCACTATTATACCCCATGGACTCCACTCCTTTGTTTTTCTATTTTCTTTTATAAACTAAGATCAATACAAGAATGCATTAAAAATGGTGTTATGTTATTTATTTTGGTTGTCTTAGGACATAATGACAGTTTTAGTCAATGCATCTAAAGTCAGCTCGTTTATTGGTTGTTTTACATTGGGGTTTAATTAGGTTCTGTGTGGTTTTCAAGACATTAAGAGAAGAATTATTTTTTATGAGTATTTTTGTAAGGAGAATCCTATTTTTTTTTTTTTTTTTTTTTAGAATTTGTCATTCCTGGTCCATGAGAAGTAAAGCAAAACAGGCTGTCCCTTTGTCAAAGCATTAAATACATCACACAACTACAGGGTGGCGGATGGTGACATATGCTACCCCCTAATAACCACATAGATGCTCTCCTCCAGAGAGCAGTCACCTTTGTTGGATTAAGTGGGAGATGTGGCCTATGGTTATATTACAGATGAAGCCTGTGTAAAATTGAACAGACAGGCTACACATATGTAATAATCTTCATTTATTTTGTTTTAGCTACATTTAGATTGTTATTATTAATTATGCTTCATCTCTGTGGTTGTATATTCCATAGCACTGTTAGTCATTCTTACATTGTTCTTTTTCTTTCTCTTGCTATTACAAAAAACATAATCACAGCCACACACATAGACTGCACTTAAAACTCACTCTCTTTGCTTATAAGGTGTTAGTAAATAAAACTGGTCCTACGTTTAATCAGTCAGATACATTTCTTGCAGCATGTTCTCTGTCCTGCTATCACGCTATTTGCAATCTGTGGCCTCTTGTATACACACCTTTATAGAATCAGAGCAGCCTTTTCAGTGCATCTTGCAGATAACAAGGCTAACAGATACATTGAAGCTGTTTGAGTGAAAAACACCTGTGAATCTTTAGAGTTGCTCTGCAGATAATGCACTAAATATATGGATTCCTTAAAACTACCATTGTGTGCATGTCAAAGAGAAAAATGAACCCAAAAGTGCAAATATTTAATGTGCAAGAGTTGCTGTCATCTGAACATAACTGTCTCGCATTGAAACACCAAGGCTGGTATCTCACAATAAATGATTATTGTTGTCACAGTGTAATTATGGCTGACTTATCATAGTGAACCAATCTTAATAAGAAAACTAAAATGATTTAGATTTGGTTTTATAACAACCCTGAATTGGAATCGCTGAAGAAAATGGCTGGCTGGATGGATGGATTATAACATGTTTATCTCGGTAAGGCAAAAATGTCTTCAATTAAATAAGTCATGATTTGTCCTAAGATTCAAGTTTTAAATCAAAAGATATATATTTTGGTTCTACTAGCAGTATAGTATGACAGACTTCTGATGAGAATTGTGTCAACTGTATGATCAGAGAAAATATAAAAGCTTATATTTGGTTTAATGTTGCCAGTGTACATCCATAAAACTAAATTAATATATGTGTCCATTTCAGTGTAGAATGCTGGATAATTAATGTTTTTTTCTAAACATGAAAAATATATGTATATGTCATGTTAACTCTGATGCAGGGAATTATTTCAGTTCATTTTCAAGATAATGTTATATATGTATACATTTTTCTATACATATAATATGCTATTGATGGTTTTCATTTTCTTGTATGTATGCTGGTATAAATGGTACAGAGCTATGGTGATGTTACTGTTGGCATGCAACTGCTATAATGGGCACTTTAGGAGTAGACAATATAGCCTTGAAATTATGTCCCAATATTATCGATGATAATATCATAAATAAATGAAAAAATAAATACTGAACAATATGTGCAGCTCACAGGCAGCAGCGTTTCTTAGTGCAAACAAAACAAAGGGCTTTGTTTTCCGTAGTAGTAGTCTGTCACTAATGGCAGACTACTTAATTCAAAGTCTGAATTTATTTCCACCCGGAATTATAGTGAAATAGTGGCGGCATAATATTACACATTTGACATCTAACAGAGTGCAAGTCAAATGTAAGCACAAGGTAGCCTAGGTAGTGATTTGCTTTGAAAGAGCCTGCACCACTGTGTCATATAAAAAAAAAAAATGAAATTGAATCTTGAAATTGAATCCTATCTTGTGCTCACAATGCTGTATCTTGTTGGTTCAAGCATTTAACCAGCTGCTTAAAGCTCTCCTTTCACACCGTGTAACCACATGAATAAACAGTGAAACATGTTTTTTATTTCCACTTTTAGAGAAAATAGTTTTCTTGCATATTTTGCAAAGTACTGTGCTTTGTTGGTGGTAACTGGAGGCTGACACGCTGCCCTCGTTCTCAGACATGTCTGGGCTTGAATCGTTGTTGTATATGCTAGCAAATGTAAATGCATAGCATCACTTTATCACTGATGTTGTGATATGACGCTATATGCCAAATAAAAATCAATATTGGAATTATCACAGGCAGTATGATAAGGTATAGTAGTAGTTCACATATGTGTTATAGGTACATAATTAACACGGCCAATAATCATGTCACAACAAGCTGTTGATTTCTGTTAATTTTATTTTAATTTCTTGTTTGTTTTGTCACAGATTTAAGCTCTGGTCATAATGTAGTATGAACTCATAATTGGTTAAAATAAATAGAGGGATTATTAGTCACAATTAATAAAAAAGAATCACATTGCTTCACCTATTTATCTGTCAGGACATTTTTTAGCTGGAGCAAAAAATCGTTTCTCATTTTAAATTTCTTGGAAATGATAAAACTTTATGCCACATGCATATAAAATTATAGAAATTATTGCTTTGAGGTCACAGAGGAAGCAAAGCTGTCCATGTAATTCCAACACTTAATTAACAGGTGGTTCATTCATACTTTTGCTGTGACAAGATCCCAGTTAGCCTAAGGAAAAAGCATTTAACATCTGGTGTTGCTTCTCTGAAAATATTTGAAGAGAGGCTTTATTTGAAGGAGTTTTCACTTCTGCCTGAGTCTACAATAACCAGGAGCAGTTAGGGTCAAAACATAATTTGGGTGAATGCCTCATGTTTGGATAATTATAACCCAACAGTCTTCTAATCGGGTATCGTAATTGCTAGATTTGAAAGGAAACGGTGTAAAGCTTAGGGACATAGCCTTGTGGATAGAAAAACGAGCATCGAATTCATCGTCAGTATTCAAACAGAATGAAGAATGTCGTATAATAAAATACAGGGAAGCCAGTTATTTAGTAAGCAATTAATCCGTAAAGTAAAAGAGTAAAAAAAAGCATGTTCGTTTTACTCTTTCCGAGGCAGACATTGTAATTTTCCCACTGCACACGCACACAAATACACAGGCTGAGAGATGGCTACTACCCCCACACACACACTATCTGTCCTTATTCAGACCTTGTTTTCCTCAGTTCTAAGTTGTCTCTGACTGCAGTGCCCAGAACAGCAGCATGTGTTATAGCTACTGTCATTGTGTCTTTTTGTGCATCTGTATTTTTCTCTGCCACACAGTTTTTCTTATAGTCTAGTTTTTGTAGATTGTTACTTGACTTTATCAGAAGTAAAGCAGGGCACAGTAAAAAAAAAAAAAACCCTCACCTGTTTCCACTTGTAGAAGTGTGTGTGTGTGTGTGCTGCACTACGAGCAGTTGTTATGAACTGTCAGCAGCCTAACAGCTGCTCATCTGTAGACACAATGACTGAAGTATAACTTTATAACAAACTGCTATTTCCTGGACACAGACATACACAGACACAAAGACAAGTACACGCCCACCAGACAAATAAACACCACATGCAGAAGAAATACAGAGGGATTCACACCATCCTTTCCACAAAATCTACTGATCTGTGTGTGTGCATGTTTGTGTTTGTGTGCTGTTGTTGTTGTTTCTCACCTTGTCCCAGTGTGTGAGACTCCCCCTCCTCCACTCCACTTGTCTCTGCTGCGCTGTCCTTCATGTAAATCCACCCCTCTCATAGCAACACTCCACATCTCATTCCTCCGTGTCTGTGTGCTGCTAATGTGTATGTGCAGGTGTACCGGAGCCAGGCGTCAACCAGACTGGCAGCGTTGGAGGAGGCGGTGGAGGGGAGGACAGTGTCTTACCAGACGGAGATCCTTCACCTGCAGACGCTGCTGAGAGAAAGACAGGAGGCAGAGGAGAAACTGCTGCAGTCCAAACGGTAGGAGGGGTGTGAGGAGAAGGGAGAGAGAGAGAGAGGGGGGGGGGAGGAGGAGAAATGTTAGAAGGCAAGAGGGCAGGAAAAGGGAGGAGGAAAGGGAGAGAAGGCATGAATGGGAGGAGAAGGAGGAGGACGAGGAGGAGGAAAAGATGATTTGTGTGTATCTGTGGTTTGGAAAAAAAGAGTGAAGACAGGGAGAGGCATAAGTGTGTGTGCAGGTGCTCGTAGAGGCAGAAGGAGAAGACGTGTGTAGGCAAACAGATCACTTTTAAGTTTTTCAAGTATTCACGTAGCCTAGGCTATAAAAAAGAAGGAATTGCCATACAGAAATGTGAAAGGTTTTCTTTGAGTTTATTTAGCAGTTACATCAACAGGTTTATTCCTCAACTGTGAAATTCTTTGTTCAATACATATTCCTCCTAACTCGGTCCTAAATTATTAAACTGAAGATGCCAAAAGTATTTAGAATATTTCTTTTTATATGTTGATAGAGTTGTCAGAGACCACTTTATTTTCTTTTTTTGGTAAAGTTTCATGGTGTGTGTGTGTGTGTGTGTGTGTGTGTGTGTGTGTGTGTGTGTGTGTGTGTGTGTGTGTGTGTGTGTGTCAGCCCTCCCGATCTGTGAAATGGCAGCAACACGAAGAGCAGAGGCGGTGTCGGTGTGTGTGTGTGTGAGGTGGTGACGACGCCCATCGGGCCCTGTGTCCCTGTTATTAATCGAGTCAAAATCTGTATTCGCTCAGTCGTGCGAGATCAAACATCTTAATCGTTTATTAGAAAGCACTGAATAACAACACAGACATACACAATATTCACATGAAAAATTTGAAGAAAAGAAGCAATATCATTTCTTAAGTCGCAATAGGGCTTATCAGTACACTGAAAAAACACTGACGTGTGGAAATGGAGCAAGATGCAAACACTGTTTAGTGCAATACTGATTTATTGTATAGCTTTTTGTTCTGGGGGTGTGTACATAATGTTACAATGTGAATAGGTGACGCTGCATTGAACACCCAGTTATATTACTCAATTGTCTGTGCTTCTTCCACTCAAGACAATAAACGGTTGTAACCAGGCTTCATTCTGCTAGGTTCATTACCTCACTGTTGACTCTTCTGCTTCCATACTGTAGCCATAATTTTATGGGCCAGCCATGTCTCCTCATGCATGTTTGTGCAGACAGTAGGTCTGTCCACAATTAAAAGTATTCCATTCAAAAAAAAAAAGAAGAAGTCATTACCCATAACTGAGACATTCCTTGTCCACAGATCCACATTGGGCAATTCCTACAGCCACATCTTGGGCGATCGTGGTTCAAGAGTTGGGAGTTTGCCTTGTAATCGGAAGGTTGCCGGTTCGAGCCCCAGCTCGGACAGTCTCGGTCGTTGTGTCCTTGGGCAAGACACTTCGCCTACTGGTGTTGGCCAGAATATGGCCAACACCAGGCGCGATATGGCAGCCTCGCTTCTGTCAGTCTGCCCCACGGCAGCTGTGGCTACAACTGTAGTGTGAATGTGTGTGAATGGGTGGATGACTGGGTGTGTAAAGCGCTTTGGGGTCCCTAGGGGGGACTAGTAAAAGCGCTATACAAATACAGGCCATTTACCATTACTCTCTGGACCCCATATATCTTTAATTTTAGTTTGGTCTCAGTAGTTTAACAACATGTGGACCCGCGTTATGATGCCTGCTCAGTGCCACATGGCCCTCAGACACCATTATTAGCTCTCTTGCAAGTATAATGAAGCATTTAGAGCCAAAACTATTCCCCTCAGAAGATAAAGTAAGACAGTAAATGTTTACATTACAGTGATTTTGTTGATATGACCATTTAAAGCTGATACCTTTGCTGATGTTTGTATCTCTTTGCTAAGATAATTGCTCACGCTCCTACCCTACCTAGAGTAAATAGTATCAACTTCACAGCAAGCTGTAAACACAAGAAGCCAAAAAAGGTTTTAAATATCACTTTTTTTAAAACATCTCGTCAGTGTCCTATGTCATTGTATATCTGTGTGTTCTGTCCAGTGTATGTATGTGTACAGTGCATTTTTCTCTTTCATCACTGGGTTCAGGACATACATGCTGACATTCTGTAAAGTGGTGGAAACAGCAGATCACACAGCTCTGTTCTAAAATCCTCCCTTCACATAAAATGAGTTAGCCCTCCCTCCCTCCCCAGGATCAGCAATTTCTTCCAACGTTACCACCAACCCCACAGTTGTACACAGTGCTCACAGACGCTGGACTGCTTAGGGTGGAAAAACTGCATCTGATTCTTAACAGGATTCACATGAATACTGCCTGAAGCAATATATTTTCAGTAAATATGATATTATTTGATTGAGAACATGTCAGCACATACTTTACGTTATGTATTTAGTAAATATTTCGTGTATACAGTAGTTGATCATATATTCTTGGTTCTTTTTAGACTATTGTAGTACGACACCCAGTGAACACTGAGTCTTTGTACTCTGATGCTCCTGAAACAATCTACCGCTTCCCCTTTATTCCCCTGTTAGTCTGTTTTTAGCTCAGTCTCTGAGCCAGCTGCCTGCTGCTATCAAATGAAAGCAAGCTAATCAGATTGTTAGAAGATCCTGTCCTGGTCTGCCCTGAGGGCATCTTAATGACAAATTGTACACATTACCACAGACATTACTAACCTACTGGCTTTACCACACCACAAACCGCTGCACCACTGCCTTTGAGTAACTGCAGATACCCTTGAGTCAGCTTTACCCAGTCATCAGAGTGCATGTGAATGAATCTATGACTGACCTCCAAATGGTGGCACAGAATAAAATGTGTTATTGTGGCAATAGCTGATGGTGAGTAAAATCTTGGTGATTTAAAAAACCAGAAGTACCTTCTTCTCCATTTGGCCGTTACGAGACGATTTAAATGAGAATTGACTAGGGTGAAGACAAACTTCTCAGAACTGAACAGAAGAAAATCTATCTCTGCTTCATTCGTTTCTCTCTGATCCACTGCTTTGTATTCTGCCCATGATACAGCAGCAGAGATGCTGATAAGTTGTGATTACCGCCTGCATGCTGAGTTCTGCGTAGCCTCCAGGGAAGCTGCATTGCCTGAGACTTCCAGGAGCTCAGGAGGGGTTTGAGTCTTCAGATCACTTTTTTCCCCTCTAAATGCAGTCCTGTCTTCGCCATATCCAGCCACAAAAAAGCAGAACATAGAAGAGCAGTCCTTATAGAGCTAGCTTCCTCCCAACAAACATTTCAGCTTTTGTTTGATTTCTTTCTGCAGCCTTCTAGCTAAGACCTGAATGCATAATCTGCTCTCACTGTTTGGTGTTCGTTGATAAAACATATTTTTAGCATGTTTTTCAGGATTTTGAGTGGGTGGATTTGAGCTCAATGATGAATAATTGTTTGGAAATGATGCAATAGATTAAGAACTGCCTGAGAATGGGTTTACACTGAGTTTGCTGTCATATGCTATGTTGTAAAATAGCCATAGATTCCGTTTTGAATTGAGTTTAAGCATCGTTTTAGCTTTAGGTTCAGGTGAACTACAACAGCTAATCTAAAGTCGGTTCGATTTTTTGTCTGATGCAGCACTAATCTCTCCTGTTTTCACTCGTGGGAAAATGAGAAGTGTAAATTGCTGACATTATTTTATGTTAATGTTGTGCACACTTGGAGACTCATGCATAATTAATGCCTATGTCCAAGAATGTGGATAAACATATTTTTAGCAGTAGTTAATTATCAGGTTCACGAGTGGTTCTGAATCTGCTTTATCCAGCAGAGTAAAGGACCAGAGGGGATAATAGCTGGTTCTCTGTTCCTCTTGAGTTACATGGTTCTGGGCACAAAGGTGTGGTGTATTTCAGGAGGATCATGTAGTGACCAAGATGTTTATGCTTTTAGTGGCTCATCAGGTGGTTGAACATTATAGAGCAGGGGTCTCGAACTGCAGGCCTCGAGGGCCGGTGTCCTGCAGATTTTAGATCTCACCCTGGGTCAACACACCTGATTCAAATGATTAGTTCATTACCAGGCCTCTGGAGAACTTCAAGACATGTTGAGGAGGTAAATTAGCCATTTAAATCAGCTGTGTTGGATCAAGGACACATCTAAAACCTGCAGGACACCGGCCCTCGAGGCCTGGAGTTCGAGACCGCTGTTATGGTGGAACCTATGTTAAATCTAGTTTCTTTTCCTTGCAATTTGTTTTCCAGCCTAAAGCATGAAGTGAAAGAGGACTGTTACTGACACACAGCAGTGATACTTTTGTAGTCCAAACTGTACATGTAGCTGACATAGAAAATCCATAACATTTTGTAGACCTCAACCCAACCCAACTCAACACCAAGATGCCATTTCTTCAGGGGTTTTTTTTGGTTTTCAGTTACAAAATAATGTAAATTTTAAATTGGTTTGCAGTGTTTTTTATAATAGTTTGATTTTATTTTTAATGATCAATGAAAAATTAAAACTTATATCTATCTGGATGAGTAAAATTTTGTAAATATGTATTTGTATTGCTGTGACTAACTTCTCTTTAGTTAAGGACAAAATACTTGCTTAAAGTCATAATTAAGGAGAGATGCTAGTGTTTTTCCCTGTAGCTGTCGTTCTGCCTTATTTGCCTTATGATCCCCAACAGCTCAGAATAACTCAGAATGATGTTAGTGTCTTCGCTGACTGAGACAGGATGGGAGAGGTAAGGAGTGAGACGTTCTGCTGCAGAGCAACAGACCAAATCCTGATATGGCGACAGCTTACTGAAGCTATTATTGTAATGGAGGTTTTCTGGGATGGCAGAGCTACTGCTAAGCCTTGCTAAATACAATAGGTCAGACTGCATCTGTGTGGCTTTTGGCTCCTGCAGCTATCCCACCAAACATACACACTCCTATTGAATTTTCCATCTGTTGTAGCACCAAGATTAATCTTTGTATTCTGTGTGAGTAGTGAGTAGCCTCATAGGAAGCAGCGGTGAGAGCTGTTGCCCCAGGTAACTGTTTGGGTTGGAGGTAATTAGCAGACGTGTGAGTCTTTACTCACCGAAGGCAAAGGACAAAGTGTTTTTTAGCAAAAGTCATTCACTCCGAGGAACATTGTTAATTAGGAATGAGATCATTTTTTTTCTTCACAGTCAAGTTAATGTTCTCAAGATAAATTTACAGTCTGGAGGGGTTTTTTTTCCTGCCTTTAAAATTGCAGGGAAAATTGGTCATTATAAAAATTTTATGTGTGCCTTTTATAATATATAGGCTTTTGATGAACCGCCAGGATCATAGATTTGTCCAGAACTGTAGTCATCTAGAAGTAAGAAGTCACCAATCAGTAGGAAACTCACACAGCTGGAAATTTAAAAAAAAAAGCCTGAAACAAGATTTAAAGGGACCTATTGCACTTTCTTTTCTTTCTTTCTTTTTTTTTTTTTTAATTTTCCATCACTCACAATCAGACAGGCAGATAACTTTATAACTGTTGTGCTGTTTCAGCAGTTTTGGTCTACTCTTGTCTGTCAGTGAAAGAGATATCCATGTCCCAGAAACACAGAAACCCCACCCACTTGCAGTTCAAACCTTCTTTTTGGTCAGGAGCAGCCTATCAGAAAAAAGCAGGCTTAAAGGGAGGGTGGCCTTCAAGGGAGAATAGCTACATGAGCTTGTTTCAGGCAGAAAATTAATTGAGTTGCTAATCAAAGGCCTAATATGAGACCAGATATAAGATAAGATCCTTGAGGTGTTAATCATGCAAAGACACTCTAGTGAGAGCTGGAACGGAAACTATATGATAAAACAGTTATGTCTGTGAAGGTTGTCAGTCATCCAGGTCATCGTAGTCTAAGGAGCTTGTAAAGAAAAGCGTCTGGACTTCTTAGAATAGAAGACCAAACGCTTTTCTTTACAAGCTCCTTAGATAAAACAGTTACAATGACAAAAGATTGATCTGTCTTTTACAGGTAAACATAAGGCAACCAGACTTCAGTGGTGGACTTCAGAGAGATGTTCTGATGTACACTTGGAGCTAACCCAGAGTACTTAGGCTTATTTCTGAAGCTTTGCTGCACCTTATATGGTCCTCACAAGCAAATTAAGGTTGTCAGACTGTCATCATGTGCACAGTATAGTCAGACACAGCATCAACTGGAAAAGTGTCAGAATGCAAAAGATACAAACAACGTGAGACCATACACACCTGCTTTACGACTTTTAACCAGACACGCTGACTCATTTGCTGATGCAGACCTTGAGTTGCTTTGTATTAGTTTGACTTTTTTCCCCCGTTGAGATTGTTAGAAATTATGATCATTTGCTAAGGTTAAAGTGCTTCACCACAGTCCTGCCTAAAGCTCAAACAGAGATTTAAACACAATACAGCTAATGCACAAAGGAGTCTAATCGGTGCATCTAAAGTGCATATTTTCAACAATATCGCATAACATGAACAAAATCTAAAGAAAGTAAAGGTTCATAAAGACAGTATTTATTTTCTTTAATAAATGTTGTATCAAATCTGGACACATACACACACACACGCACACAGACATATATATACACATGCAGATGTACACTCATCCCCCCTCCAAACGCCTTCAACGCTTATTCCCCTCCGATGCTGCAGGCCCAGATGTACTGTCTACATTGGCTGTCTCCCTCCCTTTACCCATCCCTGTTGCTTGTCATGTGTTTCTTTGGTGTATTAAGAGTTTTTTCAGGTGCTATGTGCAGAGGTGTTTTTTTTCTGTTCTCAAACTGATCTCCCTATTGAAGCTCAGTCTGGGGGGAGTTATTTTTTTTTCTCCTTATCTTTCCTCATGTGGTGCATTTTGCATTGTTATACCTCTCTGACCTGTCTTCCCCATGTGATGTTTTTGTGTAATGTATGTATGGTCGGAGGATAAGATGGTGCCGCCATTGCGTGCAATAGGTCGGCAGCATTAACATGAAATTTCCCTTTGTGGGACTAATAAAGGTATCTTATCTTAAATCAATCAAATCATAAACAGCTGTCCTGCTTGGTAGAGCAAACCAACAGCTAAAGAAATATTGAGGTTATTTATTTTTGTTGTTCACATCATGGTTAGGCAGAACAGTTTAGAGTAGGGTCTTCTAAGAAGCCTGACAGCTACATATTAAAGGCTGAAGTGAGTAACTTCCCTGGGCACAGAAAACAAACTCAGTTAGTGGGAAATGAACTCAGATGTTTTTTTTTCCTCACTACAGGCAGACCACATCTACATTTTTGGACTGGCACTGCTCATTTTGTACCCGTGCTGTGACCAAACTCAAATGTCACCACATCTCACACTGAGCTAAGGAGGCAAACAAGTCATCTTCACTTTGAGTGTTTAAAAGTTGGAAAAATACTTCAGAAAAGTCAAATTTTATGGTTTTGTTTCGGTGTTGAATGCGTGAATGTTGCCACATCTGAGCCGTCAACAATCATCTCCCTCTGACAGTCATTCCCATATCATCTAAATGCAATATAACACCCTGGCCGAGCAGAGTGATTGCTGCTTTATTTAGAAACACTCCACTTTTTCCTGCATTGTGCCTGGTGAGTTAATTTCATGAGGAAGTGCTCGTCTGCTCCAACTAAAAAAAAAAAAAAAAATCCCTACTGACATGGAGGTAAGTGTTGTGGTCAATGCGATTTAAAGCCTTCAGGGAGACTGATTTTAAAAGCTTTATATTTTATTTATAATCTCTAATTGAGGAAGGTAGCTCTCTGTGTGCTTGTGAGATTTGTGATGTCTAATCCAAGTCCGGCCAGATGCCACAGAAAGTGATGAAGTTTATAACACTCGTGCTTGTTTGTCGAAAGCCCCTGATTATCAGCACAGTCTAATTAACTGACTGTTCAACCAGAGGCTGTTTATTAAACACATCATAGGTCAATCTGGTTATAAACTTTTGCTACTGAATCACAGAAGGAGGAGAGTTATAGTGCTGTAAAGCCTGATGCTCAGTCACTGCAGTATTGAGCCTTTAAAAAGCGTTTGCTCTAGTTAATGTATATTTGAATAGCAACAGAAAAATGCATCTGGTCAGCAACTAATATTTTTTTTGTTTTTATGGGTTTTAAAAAAAATATCTGTTACATGTTCAGAAAATTTGACTCACATCTTGTTATCTTTTAACTCTGGTTTTCTTTTCCTGCTATAAGTTCTTTCCATTAGAAAAGATCCAGGATCACTCTCAATATACCAAATACATCACCTGTTGTTTGTGTAACATTTCTAATTTGACTGCTGGCTTGTTGCTGACATTAAGGATGCACATCAGATGGCAGGCTAGACTCACATGAATAAATAATTGGGCATTCGTGTGTAGAATATATTTTTTTTAAAAAGGATCAAAGTCTTATTTAAACTGTCAGTACAATCGATTGCAGTTGCTGTCATTAATGGATCAGGAAGACATTTAGTTCTCAGATTATACCCATGTTTGTTTGGATTGTAAGCAGTTAATGTTGTGATCAGCTGAATGTTAAACCCTTGCTGATATGACTGCTGGCATTAACCTTCAGGCTTATACATTCACACACACATGCATAAACACACGACTGATGGATTTTTTCAATTAGTTCTTGACTAACAGCCCCACAGTGAATCTTGTGTTTATAGAGATCGTAATGTTTCATTTTCTATCTAATATGGAGAGGTGTCCATTTAACTTAATGAGCTTTTCAGTAGCTGCAGTTTGTATTGCTTTATGTTTATTTATAACAATACCTTTTTAGCTAACCTTTCTATTACAAAGCACTGATTTTCCACACATTCTCAATCTATCTTAATGCATACTCCTATTTGCACAGTATACTCTTCATTTTGGAGTGCCTGCACTGTGAAATTCACCCAAACCAACAACTACATTTCTGTTCTATTACATTCGGATGGGGTGCTATGTGTGCTTCTCTTTTTCAATCATAATATACAATGCCTCTGGCGCTACTTTAGATATAATTGAGAAAGAAGATGAAGCATGCACTTCCCAGCAACCCAGAGTGATGTAAGGACAGCAGAGGACTGTTGCCGCAGCCATTGCATCCCCATTATCTGCGATGGTGATGACAGGTTTACGGTAGAAACCTACAGTCTGTTTTGGATAGTGTTTTCGAAAAGAAAAGCCCCTTCCTCACTTATTATTATATACAAACGTGCCATTATTCACTGTATTTAAACATTTTCCTTCATTCTTCAGTTTCTTGCTTTAATGCCAACTCCACTTCACTTGATTAGCCATTATTTTATTGAAAACTGATGCTGCAAAACTGAAAAAGTATTTGACATTCTTTCTGTTTTTTATGCTTTTTGACTTTATTTCGTGCTGATCTCACAGAGATTCAAAGTTCTTTCTGAATCTGGTTGTTGTTTTTTTAAGCTGAATGACTCCAGAACTGAAATAATCATAATTACACCTTCCTCCAATGGAAATAGTATTGAACTCTCTTCTAGTCTGAGCTTTGTGTTTGCAAAGAGGCTCAAAACCGAAAAGACTCTGAGCTCTTGTTTAATATACAGACGTCTAATATCATGCAATTCTGTTTAATTCTTCTTAGACACATGTAAAAAATTCAGCCATTACTGTC
This sequence comes from Simochromis diagramma, assembly GCF_900408965.1. Classification (NCBI taxonomy): domain Eukaryota; kingdom Metazoa; phylum Chordata; class Actinopteri; order Cichliformes; family Cichlidae; genus Simochromis; species Simochromis diagramma. The sequence goes on from NW_024387414.1 coordinate 5,656,824, forward strand.
ACAGTCCGATTTAGAATAGGTCATCCATCCTCTTATTTGTTTCAGACTTGATTACCATAGTGGACTTTATTCAGGCTTCAGCATACACAGAATGCATGTCATTCAAAATGTCGCTACCAGAGTTTTAACACAAAGAAAAAAGAGTGACCATCGATGGCCTTCAATGACCACAAAAATTTCAGCACTTGTTGCAAAATTTCATCTTGAAAATTGAGACAATGTCATAAATTGCAGGGACAAGGTAAAAAACTTGGGCGTGTGGTTCGACATGGTGCTCTCCTTTGAGTCTCATGTAAAAGAGATAACAAAGACCGCCTTTTATGATTTGAGGAACATAGCCAAAATCAGACAGGTTTTGTCAAGCGACACTGCAGAGGTTCTTGTCCATGAATGCTCTTCTTTCTGGGCTACCAAAGAAAAGTTTTAGAGGCCTACAGATGGTGCAAAATGCAGCTGCTCGCATTATAACAAGAACCGGGAAATACATTACCCCTGTACTGAGATCTCTTCATTGGCTACCTTGTCAGGTTCGAGCAGATTTTAAGGTCCTGCTGCTCACCTACAAGGCTTCAAATGGATTGGCACCTTCATACCTCTCCGACCTTTTACACCTTTGCGTTCCATCCCGTGCTCTACGATCTCAGCACTCTGGCCTTCTAAAGGTTCCTAGAGACAGAAAAAAGACAATTGGAGAGCGTGCTTTTTCTTTTCGTGCCACGTTTCTGTGGAAAAGCCTCCCTCAAGATATTAGGCAGGCATGCTCTGTGGAGGTTTTTTAAACTAAGTTGAAGACACATTTGTTCACCCTATCTTACATGTCTTAACTCTATGCCTTCTAGTTTTTAAATTCTTACTGTTTTTAACGTGTATTGTGTTTTTACTTGTATCACTTTTATTTATTTATCTTTTTAGTTTCAAATAGCTGTACAGTGCTTTGTAATAAATAAAGTTATTATTATTATGATTAACTGTTAGTTTTAGAATTGATTTTAAGATTTTATTGCTGGTTTCTAAAGCCCTACACACTCTGGTGCCTGCCTAGATCAATAAGATGCTGACTCCATATGACATTATTGCTGCTTGAGGTCTTTTGGCATGGCTTTGTTTCTGGGGTTTTTAGTCACTAAAGCTGAGCCTTTGTAGTCAAGACTACTGAATTCCATAGCTGAGGACTTTAGGCGTAGAAATTCTTTAACCTCTTTTAAAAAAAAAAATTTAAAACACATTTTTGTCATGCTGCACCGTTTGCACTCATGACATGGGATTATCTCTAGGATCTTCAGAGAGCAGATTTCAAGTTACTTAAAGTTACGGAAAGTCATAGCAAAAGGAGCAAAGCAGCCCAACATTCAAAATCAGAATATTTTATTAATCCCGGAGGACATTATGTTGTCACAGTCGCTCCATGACACTAAGAACAGTACCTAACTAAGTTAAATAAAATAATACAAAATATAGCAAAAAAGCTCTAATTACAAATCTCCCAGTATATTACACTACTATACTATTATATGCTATTATACTAAAATTAAATGTATACAGTTGACACTGAGGTGCCCCTCTTATCATTTTGACTTTTTATTATCGCTGTAGAGGATGCGATATTAATGGTGTGCAACGATTGCAGTGTGTACTTGGGCTTTAGATAGAGGAACTGTACAGAGAGATGACCTCAGGCAGGAATGATTTCCTGTGTCATTCAGTGGTGCATTTGACTAATCTCAGTCTCTCACTGACTGTGCTCCTGTGACTGGCCAGTACGTCATGGAGTGGGTTGGAGGTATTGTCCAGCATTGTCCTTATCAAGGACAACATCCGCTTCTCTGACGCCAGCTCCACCCCCACAGTGTTACTGGCCAGTAACTGATCGGTTTATTGAGTCTGTTGGCATCTGCCATCCTCAACCTGCTGCCCCAGCATGAAACAGCATAAAGTACGGCACTCGCCACAACACGACTCATAGAAAATCCTGACCATTGTCATCCAGACAGTTCAACTATGAAAATCTGAAGATCATCTAGGTGTGTTCTGACAAAATTCAAATTCCTCCTGCTCCTGACAAATGTAAACCAAATCCATGTTTCTAAAAATGGTGATGATTTGATTGAGCAGGGGTGGGAGTGATCAGACCTGTGTGCCCACTTTAGCTGCCAAGGGGTGTAAATTCAGTTTACACAGGTCCAGTTGGTATTGTGTAACTTTATTGCTATTTCACAATACTGTAACTTATCAAATATGTAGAATGATGGACAAATGGATCGTCTGACTCATTTTCTTGTCTCCTCTCTTCGCACCTGCAGGGAGATAGAGGAAGAGCTGGAGGTGGTGTGGGAGGCAGCAACAAGGGAGAACCAACAGATGAGGGAGACTCTTTTGGATTCCAAACTCACTGGGGACCTCCACAGTTGGCCTGCTCATGCTCCAGATGAGATCACTACATCCTCCCAGCAGCAGCAGCACAAGCATGGGCTGGATTTCTATTGCTGAAATACCTAGAGCAATAACCTGCAGGTGTGCCTGTCTGCTCAAAATAGACTGCTCAGATAACTGCCAACTTGTTATAGTCATCATGTCAGCCTGCAGACATCCAGCAGCTTGCCTTTGTGTCAGTTTGTTGTTCTATCTGAGTGATACCTGAAATCTGTCTGGTGGATGGAAATATTTGCAATACATGGACAGAAACAGTATTCACTTAACACAGTCAAGCTGGTGAGGAAGACTTGGCTTGGGCACTAGTGATGGAAAGAAAAGCATCTTGGATAACTTTTATTTCTAGAAGTGAATGACTTTTGTATATTTTAGCATATATTTGTATTTTTTAAATTATTATTCTCAGGGTTTTATAAAACATGCAAAGTATAGTGCCATACAGGATAGTGAAGAGTTGCAAGTGGCACTCTGTGGTTATTACTTTTTTTGTTGCTAAGCGAAGGTTGCCATCTGCTGGACAAATGTAGTAACAGCATTTTTTACTGTCATGTATTTGCGGGTCTACATTTTATACAATGAATGAGAAATGCTTTCCTGACACTGTTTGAATCCCACAAAATTAAAACGACAAAAGGGCACAAATTTTTTTTCATGTAGAATTGTGCATATATACGCGGTTATTTACAGACTTTTTACAGACCTTTTTTTGGACTTGCAGTTGTATTTTCATTACACAAACAGCAATGTACTGACCCTTCAGATACCATGTTAATAATAAAGAAGTTATTTCTTTTCTTTATGGCTGGACTTGAGTCATGGTAAGCCGCACTTGTCGTCTCACATCTATGTTTCATTTGATGGCATCCATCCATGAGCAGTCCTCAGGGATTATTCTATCCTGATCAGTCAATCCAAACTTAGAATAATCCTTTTTCCTTACTAGTTACTATGTTTTAAAAATCTGACTATTCTCCTGCCTAATATCAACAAAACTGGCAAATATAACAAGCTGATGATACATCCCTCCCAAAGTCACTTGTCTGTTGCAAAAGACTACATAGCTAGACCATGTAGCTCACAGATAAGGTAGCCTTATTACCAAACCTCCTCTGCAGATCGATCGATTAGTATAAAAGCGCCGCCTACAGACCAATCACCTCTCACGGAAGATGGCGTCGGCACGTGTGGAGCATCCTGCGGACTTGGTTGTGTGGGGGGTAAGAGGTCTTGAGAGACCGTGTTATCCCTTTGATTTTTGCACAAGCATGACCCTAAAAGCGCACTGAAGTCTTGTAGACAACCTGTTGTTTACAACAGAAAGGCCGCAGTTTGAAGAATTTCTTTGTTGGAATATTGAAACTAAACATCCATTGCATAAGGAAAAATTGCAAGAATAAATATAAATAATGGAGTTGTTCCTGTAATTACACTTACTAGTGCTTTATTGCCAGGACAGCGGCTTCGAGAAGCTCCTTAATGGTATTTAAAATCGCTGGGAATGTGCATGATCGGGGTGTACTCCGATTTATTTCTTATGTGACTATGTCGAAATATTTTTTATTTTTATTTTTTTGCAGCAACTAGTGCTTTTAATCTGCGGGCCTGCAATTCTAATTTTCTGAAAGTTCTCTGATCCTGTCCCTGTTCGTGATTGGTTATATCCTGCCAGCAGCGACCCCCCCCTTTGTGTGAACGTGCTCGTGGCTAAATTGGGAAAACCTGCGTTGATTTGCTGAGTCGTGAACCAGCTTCCTGAAAGTTGGTGGTTTTAGTGAAGCCGCGTAATGACAAGACTCTTTGGGAGCGCTGAGCTTTGTTTTTAGAACAGGCCCGGTGTTTTGGCACAACACCGAGCTGAGCGATGTAGATGGGGCCATACTCACACAAACCAAAAACTAAACACCAGCAATGTTCCCTCTAAGCTGCGCAATTGCGCACTGCTGGCACGGTCTCTGCGCACAGAAAATCTGCGTTGCACACAAAAAAAATCTAACCTGAATTGAAATTAAAATTAATACTTTAACAATTTTGTTTTGCAGTGTTAGTCAGTAAGTGGCTGCTCCCGTATGGGATACGTGTCATCGACCTGAGCAGCCCAGTTCTCTGGGTTTTGCTTACGTCGCCGGGGAAGGGCTGCTTGCATTTAAATAAATAAAGAAATGAATAAATAAATAAAGGGACAAAAATTAAATCAAAGAAAAGGAGAGCATGGCGTAATAACACGATGAAGAGCTGTTTGATTTGCATGTAGTATAAATAAAAATAGGTATTCACTTTTTTCTCTGCTTGGAAAATGTTTAAATAATTTCACTTGTGTCAGTTTGATTAATTTTGGTTGTTTAGGACATGACGAGGTAGTTAGTTTTATGTTTTCTGATCATGTTTCCATATCTACTAAAATTGTAATTAGGAAGTACAATTAATTGTTAGTTAGTTTAGATGTCTTTTTTTTTTTCATTTTGTTTGTTTCCAGATTTGTTACTTGGACTGAGCTTATACACCTTTCCGTCTGTCTTTGTTTTTCTGCCTCTTTAGGGAGAAGATGAGATCCAATTGGGACCTGTGTCTCTTGCCTCAGAAGATACAGATAATGACAACAGGGAAATACCCCATCCTTGCCCATTTGGAAAATACCGACGGAGCTTGGAGACCCTTACACCCTTCTGCTGTTCCTCACCAGAGTCAGTTTCATTGATGAAAGAGAAATTGCTAAATGTAACCTGTCTGCCAAATAAAAGTTACTTTCTTTGATATAGAATGTCTTCCTTGTACAGTACTCATTTGCTTTTGCTTTTTTTGTCTTGTCCAGGTCCCACGCTGTAGATAATGCAGGTTTAATATCATCTTCAGTCTTTCTGTGGATGATCCCCAAAATGTCGGCCATGTTCAAGAATGGGCTGGATACATCCGACCTACACCTGTCTCCTTTTGATGTAGCAGACATTAGCGCAAAAAGGTCTCTCTTTGCAGATTCACATTTTTCGGTTGTTGTTTAAGGCATTCGCAGAATCTAACATTTCAATGGATGATGCATTTTGTTTACAAAGGGGGTAAACAAGCATGTGGGAAAGAAACCTCAGACGAAAGAGATGATGCACAACGAGGAACAAAGAAAGGGCTTTATTAGAAATATTAAGAGGAATAGACAGAAACCCAAAGTAGGTCTGCTTGGGACATGACGCACCATTAATGTAGCTGCTGAAATTTGCACCTTGAAGATAAGTCAAAGGAATGAGGCTGACTTGTCAAAATTAAATGCTAGACAATTTTTAGTGTACATGATTTGATTGTGAGTGTTTTGCAGGCTCCAGAGGCTATGGAATGAAGAAGTGGCAAGGAGAGGCTTGGAGAATGCCTCACTGATTCGGGTAACTCTTCGTTTTCAAAGAACTAGACTGATTCTGTCCGCCCTCGTTTCCATTCTTGCCATGGTGGCGGCCTTTTTGGGGCCGGTGAGTTGTCGTCATCTGTATTTTCAGACTTTGTGACGTTCTGATGTTTGCCTAAATGTTTTATTTATTATAAATCAAATTTGACTTCAAGAAATAGTGGTTCATACTCTGTAAACAGTTTCTAATTGCTTTTTTAGAATTTCTACTCTCTGAAGTGTATCAAGCATTTTGTCTGTCCCTTCAGGCGGTCGTCGAACCAAGGTGTGAAAGCGGGTGTGGGTCACAATCAGCCAAGGTTTCGAGTGAGCTCATTGTGAAACCTAGCCCCACCCTATCATGTGATTTCCTGAGGTCAACTAGCCCAGGGTGTGAGTGGGCACAGTGGACATAGATGGCTTCTTTCACTCCTCTTTCAAACCATCTGTCTTCCATTTCCAAAATGTGAACATTGGCATCCTTGAAAGAGTGACCTTTGTCCTTTACATCCTGGCCCAGAAGCTTCTCGGATGAGAGGTGAAACGTGTTCAAGCAACTTAAAGAAGTCCAGACACTTTTCTTTCCAAGCTCCTTAGACTACGATGACTGAGAACCTTCAGACACACTTTTATCACTATTGTAATATAAGTACAATTTAAGCATTGCTTACTTGTGAAGTATTTCTATGGAAAATAATTGGTTTTGCAAGGCAGCAACTCATTTAGACATGTAGACACAGTCAAGATGACCTGATGGAGCTCATCCAGTCAGATCAGGGGATGGTACAATACCACTAAACATCAAAATGTTGCTTACCATTGTAAAATAGAGTAGAATGCCTGTCTATAGGATAAGATAACTGCTGACCTAGCTAAGTTTGCCCTGCAGACCTACCCTGTGGCCACACTTTGACTTGTTTCCCTACCATACCTGTGCCACAGACTTTAGGTAGAGTCATAGTTATTATGTGTCCTTTTGAATTTCATTATTCCTTTTGCATTGATGCCAGACAAAATGTAAAGGAGTAGTCTCACACTCACCACACACTCATGTGCACCTCTCCAAATCTTGTCCTCTACAAACCAGTGAAAAAGGCCATGCTGCTAATCACAAGCTGGATTTGTATTAATCATGATGCTTTTAGGACTTGCAATACAGTATTTTAATTCATAATCTTTTTTTAGTTTTGTTAAAGTTGTTACTGCCATGGATCTTAGAAATCTGAAAAGCAAAATTGGTAAAAACCTGAATGATGTTGTAAATGCACTGTGACTGTTTCAGAAAATCTTACTCATCCAGAATCCTGAGCCTTACCTGACGCAGATAGCAGGCAGTAATTCTGCTGTAGTGATGAGAAATGCTACACTTTCATGGACCAAACGCAGCCAGTCAGAGTCACCGCCCAGAGCAGCTAATGAGGCGACGGAACACAATATGGACGTGACTTCTCCGAATGAAAATGTTGAGACCTTACCAACCCTCAGAAACATCTCTTTTACACTACCCAAGGTGTGATCAAATAATAACTGAAGTTATCAAGACTCTGCTGGATATGAAATGATTATCTCTGTGATATTTCCTGAAGGGAAAACTGCTTGGTGTTTGTGGGAATGTGGGTAGCGGAAAGACGTCACTGATTTGCAGCATTTTGGAGCAGGTTTGTTTCTTTTGTATGCTCTATTGTTTTGTATCTGTCTGCATTTATTCACATTATGTTTTTACTATTTCTAACTTTACATTACAGTGACATTAGTTTTTTGGCCTGCTCACTTTCCTTTTAGATGCACCTTCTTCAGGGCTCCATCACAGCTGATGGGACATTTGCGTACGTTTGCCAGCAGGCCTGGATTTTTCATGGAACTGTTTGAGAAAATATTCTTATGGGGGAACCTTTTGATCAGGCCAGGTAAGTTAAATCCATCTTCTTGCATTTATGGCCGCCATCTCCTCCTTGTCAACCACCACTTTGTCTGGATAGTTAATCGTGGCCCTTTCGAACTGCATGTCCCCAATCTGCCCTGGGAGGCACAAAAAATCAAGTTGGATACCTTCCATGGAACTTCTAACGGTTTTTATTTTGACATTCTGAAATGTTGGTGGAAGGTTCATAGTCAACCAAAATGAGGTCCTCTTGGTTTTCTGACAGCATCACCTCTACTGCCAGAGATGGTAAACAGCTTGGCTAGGAACCAGTGTTTGCTGTAAACTTTATCAATTCACTTTGTTTCAAAATCAGATTTCCATAAACTGCTGCTGAGGGGAAAACGGTTTAGGAATAAATTAATAGCAGTCCTTTAAAATATGTCAAAATAGCATAACTGAATTGATACATTTAATGCAACATTTTGCATGAAATCATTTTTCTTGTTAAATGATTTTGGTCATGCTTTACTGTCAGCAATTGGTAAATTGGACTGGAACTTCTGTAACACCTTTCTATTCAGGTGAGCACACAAAGCATTTTGTTCTTGCACACATCCAATCACATACACATTTATACAGTGTTTAACATTCTTCATTTATAACATTCATAGACACTCACCCTTTGATGGATGCATCAAGGGCAACTGGGGGTTCAGTATGTCGAGGAACTCGGGTTAAATTCAGTGACCTCTTGTTCTGCTAACTGAGCCGCAGTCACCCACAAGTTATAAATGACTAGCTCCCATCCTATTAAAATATACTTCGCTATAGTATTAACCAGTTTGTTGCCTTGTACTGCTCCCCAACAGATATGACAGAGTTGTGGATGTCTGTAGCCTCAGAGCTAACCTAAGCATCCTGCAATATGGTGACCAAGCTGAAGTGAGTGCTTTCCAGACCAACAGGGGAGTGTCACACACCGACACAGGGGTTTTTAAGTGTATTTATTTACCCCACTCACTTAAGATGTAACTCAAGCTTGCAAATTGATGCTACAATAAAGTGGAAGGATTAAATTGTAATTTGGTATTAATCAAAAGTTCACAATATTATAAATATCCTTTTTGTGGGCAGATTGGAGAGCGGGGTCTAAATCTATCAGGGGGACAGAAGCAGAGAATCAGCCTGGCAAGAGCGGTCTATTCCAACAGGGACATTTTCCTCCTTGATGACCCACTATCTGCTGTTGATGCTTATGTGGGGAAACACATTTTTGAAGAATGTATAAAGAAAGAGCTGAGAGGAAAATCCATCATACTGGTTACACATGAGCTCCAGGTAGGAAAACGTATTCAATTATTATGTAGTGGAGACTGGGCTGTCTGGGCTCAAAAGCACCTTTTCCATTAGTACCTACTCTGATTGACTCGCCTCGGATCGACTGGTTTTCCATTGTAATCTGGTACTACATGCGTGGTTGTCGTCATACCAAAGCGTCTAAGTGTCCGGTGACGTAATTAATATACAACATGAATGCTACAAAAAAGATGGATGTCGAGGCAAGAAATATACCTGCTGCTGCCAGCCAATCGGTCCCGTGCAGTGTTACAACGTCACATTTTAGTACCTGCTCGGATTAACCCCAGGCAAGCAGGTACTGTGGCCTAACTGAAAACTGTGCAAGTCGATCAGAGTAGGTACTAATGGGAAAACAGGCTATCGTTTAAAGCGGTGGTTCCCAAACTTTTTTTTACTGGGCCCCCCTTTGTTTTACAAGAAAACTGTTGCTCCCCCCCGCACAAAAACATCCTCCAACCACACACACCCATATTTTGTTTCCAAACTCATTGCGGTTTATTTCACACCTCAAACATTTAGTAAACGATTAAGCAAATACAAGTAATCTGCAATAAATTACAGGTAGCAATGAAATAAACTACTAACTCTTGTACGCTACGTCCACACCTACATGGGTATTTTTGAAAACACAGCTGTTTCTGGACGTTTGGGCCTTTTGTCCACACGTAAACGGGGTTTCGAATCACCGAAAACTGAGGGTGTTTTTTTTTTTTTTTCCGTTTTTTTTTCTTTTTTAAAACTCCTTTTTTGCGTTTACATGTGAACGAGGAATACGGAGTTTGTCACACAACGTCAAAGGTGTGTGCCTTTTTTCACGTCACGCTGTGCGCCACGTTATTGTTTACATGTGATGAATTGCAGAATGGAAGATAGTCAGACAAAATACTCTTAAGAGTATTTTGTCTGACTATCTGCAGGTTACGACCTGATATTATTTGTATCCCGCTGTAACTTTACTGTATAAAGAGCTAACATCTCCAAAATGTCAGGAGTAGTTAGTCATTACAGCAAGTGTTTGTGAACTAAAAATCAAGAATGTGGGATACTGTTTGTCTGTGATTTGGAGAGCCCAGCGCGTCCTCCCGACGCAGGGAAAACCAATTCTGCAGGGGAGCGCTACCTCTGCACTTGTGCAGGTGAAACCAAATGGCAGATATGCTTCACCATATTTTCTAGTCTTTGGCTTAGAATGAAGTTGGTTTGGAAACATATTCAGCAATGCTTCATCTCCTGCTTTGCGTTTGTGTGAGAGCCCCGTCAAAAAACCTGTCCATTATGCTAGCAGTGTCCAAACGTTCTTTTCTTCTTTTTTTTTTTTTTTTTCCCTTTTCATACTGGGCGGGCCCCACACTTTGGGAAGCTCTGGTTTAAAGAAACATACCTGAGTACGTATGGAAGACCTACATATTTTGCTCATGAGTTGTAAGGTGCAATTTTTCCAAAGAATAAGGATTTGTCACATGCCAGTAACGCACACAACTGTTTAGAGCTCTAACCAGAGTTGAGCTGGTTTTGATAATTTGTTCTTCCTTGTGGCTTTTAGTATTTGGAGTTCTGTGATGAGATCCTGGTTCTGGACAATGGAACAGTATGGGAGTCTGGAAACCACAGGGATCTGATGAGAGCCGATGGACGCTATACTCAGCTCATCAGTACCTACCAGATGGAAGAGTCCAAAGTAAGGGTGTCATGTATCATGGTTCTATTACTGTCCTTATTATTGAAACAAAATTGACTGTAAAACAAAGTGTGCGTTCCATAAGTGTCAATGTTTTAAGCTTATCCAGACTGAGCTGTAAGACTGTCCCTGATATATATTTATTTTTATTTTTCTTCTGTCAGGCCAAGAAAAAGAAAGCTGGGGACATGGCACTAGCATCATTTATTGATGGCCAGTTGGAAGAGATTGACCTCAGACATTGTGCAAGCGCTGGCACTGAGAATCCTGGTGTGAAAACATGGAAGAAAAACATTTGATTTAAACTGACATATTTTCCCTGAAGAGCAAGTTTAAAAAAAAAAAAAAAAAAAAAAAAAAAAAAAAAAAAAAAAAAAAATTAATTCAGATATTAGATGTCAGCTAATAAAAATGTATTTTTCTTTTTCATTCTATAATGATACGTTTGTTTGGGGTGTGTTTTTTTTTTTGTTTTTTTTAAAGCCGCTGTCCCAGCTGGTAATCAGCTAGTGAGTCAGGAGTCCTCTACAAAAGGTGCCGTCTCCTGGAGAACATACCGCACATACTCCCAGGCACTTGGAGGTCTGTTATTCACACATGGAATGTTGGGGTTATGTATGAAATTAAATTGCATATTTTCATTTTAAATGTTTTTTTTTTTTTTTTATAACTTGTTTTATCAATGCACAGAAAGTTATTGCATGTCAGTTTTTAATTTATTTTTAAGTTTAAAATAAAGGATTCGATATTAGCCTTTTTACTGGTGTCAAACAAGCTTGGCTATATATACTGGGTTCTAAACATCCCCTCACAACTGCCAAGACACTTGTTAACAACTTGGCAAAGTCAAGAATTGTAGTCTCAAAGAAGATAAATCACTACAACGCTTCACAAGAATGGATTTGTAAGACCAGGAACTACTCCAGACTTTGGTTGTTTAGAGCAAACGAGAGAATCTGTCAGATATTAAAATTCAAGTCAACATAACATATTGATCAGTAGCTTTCATTTGGCAGATGTAGCAAGCGAAAAACTGTTTCTGACTCCTCAAATTCTGCTTATTTCTAGTTTTAGGAAATGTTATTTAATTGTGTGAAATTTCGTTTATGTATACAATGACTTTGTCTGACTTCACTAACTTTTCTTTTTTTTTTTATTAATTTATGTTTTTATTTACAAGTCATCCAGTAACACAACTGCAGTCCAGGGAGAAATCTCTCAAAACCCACACCTTCACTTCTACCAGGTTATTTATGCTGCAACAGTGGTTGTCATTGTTGTACTTTCCATTGTGAAATCCATAATCTACACTTATTTCACCTTGAAGGCCTCCTGCAAATTCCATGACATGCTGTTCAAAAAGGTACTGTGAATTCTCAGCACCATAGAAATCTCTGCTAGTCACCATTACACATGGTCATTTTAAATATGGGTAAGGGTTTACTTATCACAAATGTATTGAATCCAAAACTGGGAACGTTTACTAGCTACAGATGAACTGTTTGTTTTCCTATTGCAGATTATTCATAGTCCAATGAGTTTCTTTGACACAACTCCAACGGGCCGACTTCTAAATCGTTTCTCTAAAGATCAAGACGAAGTGGAAACTGTCCTTCCTCTTGTCATGGACTCTTTCTTACAGTGTTCTCTACTCGTCGCATCCACAGTTGTTGTCATCTCAGTTATTTTCCCCGCCATGCTTGTAGTTGGAGTTATTATGGCAGCTTTTCTTGCCTTTACTGTCTTGTGAGTTTATGCTGGTTAAATCTATAAAACAGTTACTGAAAGTAACAGGTCCTCTAAGGTACTATATATCTGTGCCTTCTCTGCAGTGTATTCCAGAGGAGTATAAGTCATATGAAGAATCTAGAAAACATCAGTCGCTCTCCATGGTTCTCTCTAACCACCTCAACTTTGCATGGCCTCAGCACCATCCATGCCTATAGTAGAAGAGACAGCCTTATAGAACAGTACGTTTCTGAAATTTGTTACTAGGCTATCACCTCTTGCTTTTGCAATGTTTTTGATACAACACATCATTGTAAATTGTATGTTTCTTTGGGGCGGGGTGACTGTGGACAGTGGGATGTTCAAAAACTCCTGTTTTATATTACAGGTTCAATATCTTGACTGATATCAACTCCAAATACCTTTTCATGTTTAATGCTGGCACACGTGCATTCGCCTTCTGCCTGGAATTAATGGCTGCTACTACGACGCTGTTTGTGGCTCTCTTTGTAGTGCTCAGCAGTAATGACTTAATCAGTCCATCCTTGAAAGGCCTCGCGATATCCTACTCCTTGCAGGTACATTTGGACAGCACATGAATCCATGCTCATTTTGCTTTTCAGACATGGATTTACATAATTTTTAAACTTATTTTCAGTTGACAGGCATGCTTCAATATGTAGCCAGACTCTCGATAGAAGTGGAAGCAAGATTCGACTCAGCGAAACGGCTCCAGGAATCTGTCACGGTCAGACTCATGTCCTGAAATCATTCACCTGTCATTGTTTTGCTGAGACCAAGGCCAGAGTTCATTAAACATCCTACACACCCATCTGCTTGATCCCTGTAAACTTTTAATTGTGTTTGCAGGATTGTAAGTCTGAGGCTCCCAGGCATGTTAAGGAGACTCAGATCCCACAGGACTGGCCTAGCAGTGGGGGCATCACCTTCGTAGACTATAAGATGAGGTACAGAGAGAATGCACCAATTGTCCTGAACGGCATTGATTTCCACATTCAACCTGGAGAGAAGCTGGGGATCGTGGGAAGGACTGGCTCTGGTAAGGCTCTGGGTTCAGTAGCTGTTTCTCTTGTTGATTTCATCTAGTCTTTGGGTGATGATGATTTACAACAATACACCCTAGAAATGATGATAAATACATGAACTAGTTTTTCAACATCACTCTGAGACAGGCAATTTAATCTTAGAGCAGTGGTTCTTAACCTGGGTTCGATCGAACCCTAGGGGTTCGGTGAGTCGGTCTCAGGGGTTCGGCAGAGCCTCCGCCATGACATGCATGGCTCATTTTGTGCACCAGTAAAAAACATATCTATGTCTTGAATTTGAAAAAAATCCTATTTTATTTTTCACTAAAGAGGGGTTCAGTGAATACGCATATGAAACTGGTGGGGTTCGGTACCTCCAACAAGGTTAAGAACCACTGTCTTAGAGTGTGCAAATATAGGAAGGCAGTCCTACATAGTTTGTTTAATATCCTCAATGTTACTGGAGGCCAAGGTAATGCCATCCAGGGTATCTGGCTGTGTTTCTAAGATAAGGCAGTGCACAACAACCTCAGTTTTTTCTGAATTTAGAAGCAGGGAATTAGAGGTGATCCAGGTTTTAATTTCTTTAAGAGATTCCTGTAGTTTAATTAATTGGTGTGTGTCAACACAACAGGCTTCATAAGTCTGGGTATCATCAGGCAATGAAAATGTATGCTATTTATAATAACACTGCCTAAGGGAAACTCATATAATGTAAACAGAAATGGTCCCAACACAGAACTCTGTGGAACTGTAACAGCATCAAACGCTGAGGTCTAACAAGGCAAGAACAAAGAGTTGACTGTAAGAGGCCAGAAGAAAACCATTTGCCACCTTCACTTGTTCCATTTCTGTACTGTGAGCTCTGAAAGTTGACTGAAACTGCTGTTTTACTTTGAAGAATTTTTGAGATAAAGTTAGCCAATTATAGGCCAGTCTCTAAGATAGCTGGGTCAAGTGATGGCTTTTAAATAATGGTTTAATTACTGCCACATTAAAGGCCTGTGGTAAATAACTTGTTAATAAAGATAAGCTGATTATAATTAAGATGAAGATTGGTTAATAAAGAAGATTAGTTAATGGTAGGAGGGCTTTTTCTTTTTTTAATTGTTATTGTTGCTATTATTCCCCCACCCCAACCCTCTACGGTAGATGGCACCCCTGCCTACACCTGGTTGTGCTGAAAGTTTAGTGATTGACTCTAAATCCTCCCATATTCCTGATTTCAAATAATATTTTATGTAGCACATTTTAATGTAAATTTTAACAGTTTTAGGTTAATTCAGCTACTCTAATCTGCGGTTTGCATCTGTAGGAAAATCGTCTTTAGGAGTAGCTCTATTTAGACTTGTGGAGCCTGCAGCAGGAACCATACTGATAGATGGGGTGGACATCATGTCCATTGGCCTGCAAGACCTGTGTAGCAAATTGTCTGTGATTCCTCAGGACCCTGTGCTATTTGTTGGTACAGTCAGGTAACCTTGGCCAACCCATAAATCTCACATTGGTCTGACCACTGTGGATCAGTAACTGGCTAATGACCCCCATCCCTGCAGGTACAACATGGACCCCTTTAATATATATACTGATGAGGAGATCTGGGCAGCGCTCGAGAAGAGCTACATGAAGGACTCGGTATGTTTTGAGTGCAACGTGAAAGTTGGTACATTTTTAAATTCCTATACAGCCCCCCCCCCCCCCCCCCTTTTTTTTTTTTTTTTTCCTCTCTGCTCTTTGTTTGTATACATGATGAATTAGGATAGTGGAGTGGAGCTGTAATGTGATTTGTTTCCTCAGATCTCAAAGCTGGAGGGGAAGCTTGAAGCACATGTTATGGAGAATGGAGAAAACTTCTCTGTAGGCCAGAGACAGCTGATCTGTATGGCTAGAGCTTTACTCCGTAACTCCAAGGTCAGAGTGCACTTTTTTTGGGGGGGGGGGGGCTTGATGATTTGTCCCCTGGCTGGGACAATGCTGTCACATACTGCATTCACTGATGCCAGTCAAAGCAATTTCCTGTGACTCTCTGTCAATATGCTCTGCACTGTCCTTAAACATCGCAAATCTGTCCTGATTTTAATTTTTTCCCCTTGAGGTCATCAGTACAATGTTTAGATTCCTCTTCAGAAGTACTCCTAAGCCTTAAAAGCCTGGTAGGGTATTGTTGTCACTCCGCAGGGCAGATGGACAGCATGTACACCTAAGTTTGAATGCTACTTGAGATTGAGGTGACGTAGGAGCGTCAAATTGAGACCATAGACATATTTACTAAAAATCTCAGACAGAGTTGAATCTCAAATTTCTAAAAATAAATATAAAAACTTAAGAACAAGGTGATGTAAGATTTTGAAATTTGTACATAGGTGTGTCTGCTAGGAGGCTGAGTGGCACCACTGGCAGTCACCAGTATTTTCTTTGTTTTTTCCTCTTTACATGGCCACTGCAACATAATCTTCACTCGGTATCTGTTGGAGAGGTCTGCCACCCTGTGGCCAACTTCCTGTGGAAAAAAAAAAATACAAAAAAATAACTTAAGAAAAAGGAAAATTATTTTTACGGACTTCTCCGATTCATAATGGGACTTTTCAGAAATCCAAAATTAGCAGCCATGCTCAAAATGGCCCAGAGGTGAATGAGAATGGTAAATGGCCTGTATTTGTATAGCGCTTTACTTAGTCCCTAAGGACCCCAAAGCGCTTTACACCACATTCAGTCATCCACCCATTCACACACTGGTGATGGCAAGCTACACTGTAGCCATAGCTGCCCTGGGGCGCACTAACAGAGGCGAGGCTGCCGGACACTGCCGCCACCAGGCCCTCTGACCACCACCAGTAGGCAACGGGTGAAGTGTCTTGCCCAAGGACACGATGACCGAGACTGTCTGAGCCAGGGCGCGAATTCATGGGGCCCCATGACCGTGAATGAATGAGAGGCCAAATCGAAATTGGTTAAGGGTTATGATTATTATGGACCTGTTCTTCAAACTATTCTATAATGTCTCACATTTGTATGAGATTGCTAATCGCCACGTTTGTATTTAGAAAGTATGGGCATTTTATGTATTGTGACATGCTGTCCTCTTTGCTTATACTAATGGTCTGTCCTCTTGTTGAGCAGATCATTCTTTTGGATGAAGCCACTGCCTCCATAGATGCAGAGACAGATGCTCTGATCCAGAACACCATCCAAGAAGCCTTACGTAATAGCACTATGCTCACAATAGCTCATCGGCTCAGCACTGTGATGCAAGCAGATCGTATTCTGGTCATGGACAATGGACAGGTAACAACCCCAAATATGCACAGATTAATGTTGTGTCATCTTATGCTTACTAATTGCTCCATATGACAGGTGGCAGAGTTGGATGATCCAAATACACTGAAGCAAAAGCCATTCTCTATGTTCTCATTACTGCTGACTGCTTCAAACACTGTAAATTTGTGAAACAAAGTAAACCTTGAAACCAAAGAACATCTGTGGAGTAGGCACATGTATTTAGATTACTATTTTAATGACTATTCTGTATATTTAAAAATGTTAATTATTTTATTGTCTTTGTCTTTAAAGTTTAAATCTATAATTGTGTATCTATAATGTGTTGTGTTTTAAAAAAATCTACAGTAAATAAAATATTGTAACAAACTGTAAAACCATGTTTTGCCAACTTACTGCAGTTATATTCCAATGTTGCTGACAAAATGTTGAGTTAAATTATTCATAATTTAAGAGTTAAACACATCCCCATCTTATTAGCTTTTAGCCTATTGCTTGTTTTTGCATGCATCTGTTATTGCATAGCATCTTAATTTATTCCACCAGTTAATGGACAACTGCACTAAATCAAATGTAAACATTCAGTGACGCGGTGGTGGCTAAAAAGATTTGTTTACCAAAATGTGGGCTGGCAGACTGGACTTGTTTGAGAAGTCTGAAATGAGTCAAGCATAAAATTTGACCACTAAAACATTTTTATTTTTCTGTTCAGAAATGCAAGTAAATAACTGTCATTTGGGTTCCTTATTGAAACACACACAAAGTATTTATTAAGTAAATATGAGGATTCGTGAATGACAATCATTGTATTGGGGGGAGGGATCAAACTAAGAAGAGCAGCATACACAAAAGCACCCAACATTCTTAAAACCAATTACAAAGTTAGCTTATATATGCCCTGGAGTGCATCCATTGGCTACAGGACTCAGAACTCAACCAATAAGATGAGCAGGTGGGAAGGGTGGAACTAAGAGGTCGGGACCTGTCACTCAGCCGATAACTGAGTTTTATTTATGCTAGCGCTAGCAGATTTTTATTTGTTGTGACATCTTTGAGTTTTTCATTTGTTTTGTAAACCACTAATAATGATAAATTGCTTGCTTTTCTTTTATGTCATGTGCCCTGTATATGTGTTGTCTCCTCCACCACCTCACCTTTTAATCCCGAGCTTTAGAAGTTAAAAAAGAACAATTTCGCTAACATTAGATTTACTAGTTGGAGTAAAACATCTGAAATTGTTGTTTTGTTTTTAATATAAAGACATTTGGCATAGATTTACATTGAAAGGTTAAGCATGCTAGCTCTCCTCACAGCACCTACAGGTGGTGTTAATGCTGTAAAATCTCCAGTGAAAGCCGTGATTTCTTCCTAGAATATATTCTTTCCAGCTGCTTTGGAAATACACTGCTGATAAGAGATTTGTTGGCTTTATTATTTAACTGTCCTACGTCACCAACTGTCACTCATGAAACAAAACTACAATTTATTTAGTTAAATTTGCTGAGTTTTGGGCAGCAGCTTTGGTGACATGCAGCAGGATGCAGCCAGCAGGTGGCAGCATATAGATACACTTGTAACCCCAATTCATCCATACGTTTGTTAACTGCATATCCAGCATAGGGTTGCTGGTGCCCTCGTAGCCCCACAACCTGTTTAAAATAAATAAAGGTAATCTTACTGTATATAATTTTTTTAAAAAAATACCAATTAATACTGAAACATACAAATTTAAGTAATTTATTAGCACAGATCTTATCAGGGTCATCTGTATATACCTACACTTTGAAATTTACAATGCATTTTTTTTTTTAATGTCTCACAAAAAACAATGAAATAAAAAACAGGATTTAAATTACATTTAATGGCAGCAAAGAAAGACTTGGCAAATACATAACGTAATTAAACTATAACGTGCATAAGAAGTCATCTCATTCGAAATATGAAGAGAAACCCAGTAAAGTAAAGTACAGTGCTCATTCTTTTGTATCAGCAGACAGGAGAGATAAATGCATAGTTTTTGAACTTTGTAAATAGTTATGTTGTCTTTTTCCTGCACTGTTATCAGTTTCCATCTCTGTTGCTCAGTTACATCTCATACAAGCACACCAGAAAAGATTGTAGTATCACATTACAGACTTCGATATGGCTGTGTATATGGATAACTGTTATGAACATGCCCAGTGACGACTATGCAGCAGTTTTTTGGTTGTCCTTCTGTTCAGGAGTTTACTGTATTAGCAGCTGTCAGGAGTAATGAGAACAGAGAGTCTGGCCGTTGCTTCAGCACATCTGGATGGTCTAATTCTGCCACCTGTCGAACAGAACACTCAGTGAGTTTAAGTTAAAGATTGTGTAATCATCTTTGATTTGTGTTTATTTGTGATTTTTCTTTTTTTTTGGGTACCTGTCCATTGTCCATGACCAGAATACGATCTGCATGCATAACAGTGTTGATGCGATGCGCTATGGTGAGCATGGTGCAGTCTTTGAAGGCCTCTTTGATGGTGTTTTGAATGAGAGCATCTGTTTCTGAATCAATGGATGCTGTGGCTTCGTCTAAAAGAATAATCTGCCAAAAAATAACCAGCGTAATGGTGGTTAGAAAGAAGAAAACTGTGGATGGCAAAAGTGTCATAAAATACAAAAATGTTTAGTGCTTATGTTATTATACACTTTGAATGCACACAATGGTAAATAATTAATGGAAATATTGGTAGAGGCATCACAAGCTAATGTGGCAGCAGTATCCCAGCCAATAAACTGTATTTGCAAATTAAATTTAGTATCATCAAGAAGGTGTTGTGTGTACACACCTTGGAGTTACGGAGTAGAGCCCTAGCCATACACATCAGTTGTCTCTCACCAACAGAGAAGTTCTCTCCATTTTCCAACACTGGTGCCTGTAGCCTTTCTTCCAGCTTGGAGATCTGATGGAACAAAATCATATTTTGGTACTGCCATTCATACCCCTCAGGCTAACAGAAAGAGGATATTCGCAGCAAAAAAGCCCACAAAATAAACTACAAAGTTGTATAATCCTTGCCTAAGGCAAGGCAATCAAAAGTTTGAACTCTTGTATGGAAAGACTATCTGCAGTTAGACAGGAGCAGCATAAAGATTCTGGGACGGTGCCTCGGGCTGGAGAGCCAGTGAGATTGGCTTGCAACCCCCATGCTAGTCTTGGATTAAGGACTACTACAGTTCATTTTTGCCAGAAAGGAATTCCTGAGCAGAGATGGGCAGTAACGCGTTACTTGGTAATTAGATTACCGTTACTTTCCCGTAGAAACGCTGCGTTACCTTGTTACTAAACCCGTGATTTTTTTTTTTTTTTTGGCGAGAATGTCTCATGACAGTGACGTAAGCGAGTGCGACGTTCGTGACAACAGCTGTGTGCAGATCAACAATGGATCATATATCGAGGGCAGGAGAGAGTATGAGTGTGAAGCGTTTAAAGCGTGGAAGTACTGACCTTACTTTGAGTTTGATTCCATAAAAAGTGACAAAAACATTAGTGTCCGCTGCTCACATGGGAAGAAAACTTCTTTTTTTCAGTGAAAAAAACCCCTAAACTTCCAAGCAAGCACCGAGTGCGCTATGACGTAATGGGAAATTCACAGAGAAACTCGCGGATTCTTCAACTGACCTGTGCGGCACACCTGCACCAGGGCAAACCTCCGCCTACCCCACTCCTGCTTTACAGGTGAAAATAGAGCAGAAGGACCGCTAGTCTTTGACTTTATTTATTTTCTGCTGTGTTTTACTTGCATCTATTTGAAAGACTGAGTGTTAACACAAAAAAATATTTTATTTTATGTGCTGGAATGTGCAGAAAATAGGTTTAAATGTTAAACTAATTTCTTCCAGTCAGAGAATGGTACATATAATAAAAATTTTGCTTGATGCATAAAGTTAAAAGATTAAAACTAATAAAACAAGTTTAAAAAATTTACTTTTCCATTTGATTACATTTTGTATGATGGATTATGCAGAAATTAGATATCTAGCTGAAAGAGCTATTGCTTTATTACCTATTCAGGTTGTAAATCGTGTTTTTAAAAAGTAGCCAAGTAATTAATTACTTTTAAAAATAAGTAATCAATAAAGTAACGGGATTACTTTTTGGAGAAGTAATCAGTAATTAGTTACTGATTACTTATTTCAAGTAACTTGACCAACACTGTTCCTGAGTGTATTCTGTGATAAACATTTAGACATGCCAGAACCTTATCAAACTTGTTGTAATAAAAATCTTTAGGGTTTATTACTTCCAGGTTCACGGCATGAGCGCAACATTAGTCAGCATTAGTGGTGCCATTAATAACTGCTAGAGAGTTGTTTTCCTCTGCAGAAAAACGTGTGCCTGGACAGATGGTACTATAATTGTACACAGAGGAAGGTGAACTAAATGTAGGGCACTGGAGGAAAAAGTCCAAATTCCAAATTTTCAATGCAAAGATGAAGTAAATATGCAGAGCTCGTCAGAGAGTAAACAATACTGGCCAGTGGCAGAAAAATTGCTAAAAATCTAATAACTGATAGCTAATTAAAGGAAACAAAGAACAGAAGTAAAACTAAATAAATGTCATGAACAACATGAACATAGGATGTGTCAAAAAAATGAACATAAAATATATGTTTGGCTCTTGGGCTATTCCATTTTCTTTTAGGGCTATATCAGACGTGTCACAGAGACTGCAGTCTTACGCGTTGTGGGTTTTAGTTTTTGTCAAAGCAAAATCTTGGATAAAAGCAAGTGGCAAAACAAACAATAAGACTATACAATACTGATAACATACTGAGTCCTTTATATAGGTCTTCTCCAGTGCTGCCCAAATCTCCTCATCAGTGTAGTTATTAAACGGGTCTAGGTTGTACCTGTAGGAAAAACAGCTCTTTATCTAGTGACTGACATGCAGGAGTAAAATCAGTGTGCGATTCTGTACTTCTGGTTCACTACCTTACTGTACCGATGAACAGCACAGGGTCCTGAGGGATGATGGACAACTTGCTGCGCAAATCCTGCAGGCCAATGGACATAATATCAACTCCGTCTATCTTTATGGTTCCTGCTGCAGGCTCTACTAGTCTGAATAGAGCTACTCCTAAAGAGGATTTCCCTACAGACACAAAGCACAGAGCAGAGTAGCTGAATATTACACTATAGCTGTTGAGAAGAGCAGATTAAAATTGTAATCTGCACTATGGAATAATTAGGAATTCACTGCTATAATAATTACAACCCTGTTTCCCAAAAAAAGGAAACTGTGCAAAATGCAAATAAAGACCGATTTAATTTAAAACATGAATGTTTAAAGTTATACATTTTAATGGATAGACAACAAATTATCTTTCATCTTAATCAGTGACTGGGAATAAGGAGACCATCACTAAATTGAATCAGAAACGTTTTTTTTTTTCTGAGTCCAGTTTCAACCAAGGTCAGTAAGCACTTTGATCTTTTATCAGTGGACGCACTAACAAACTCCTACAGTGCTAAACTACAACAGCATGGCGACTTACTCAAAGAACCATGGGTCTAAACTGGTCTTCCTACAGTCCAGATTTGTCACCTATTAGCAAGTTACAAAACAGGAAATATGACAGAGACTGTTTCAAACTTAATTATTTAAATATTTCTAATTAACATATCTTTTATTTTTTTTCAAAAATCCCACTAAATAAAAATTTAGAAAACGTAATAGCTCCTAAATTCGGGGCCTTACCAGAGCCAGTCCTTCCCACGATCCCCAGCTTCTCTCCAGGTTGAATGTGGAAATCAAGGCCGTTTAGGACGATTGGTGTATTCTCTCTGTACCTCATCTTATAGTCTTTGAAGGAGACGCCCCCACTGCTAGGCCAGTCCTGTGGGATCTGAGCCTCTTTAACATGCCTGGGGGCCTCAGATTTACAATCCTGCAAATAAAAAAGTTTATTTTTTGAGTGAGGCAAACAGAGGGAATTTGGGGTTTGGTCTTGGCAAAACCATGAAAGATGGATCGTTTCCGGAGAGAAATCTGACCATGATGTATTCCTGCAGTCGCTCCACTGAGTTGAACCTTGCTTCCACTTCCGTTGACAGTCTTACTACATATTGAAGCACGCCTGTCAACTGGACAACACACAAAAGTTCTAACAAAACACAAACACACATTTCAACATGACTTAGACGTATAACTCTGCTCTCCTTATTTACCTGTATGGTATAGGTTATGGCCAGGCCTTTCAAGGATGGAGCGATAAAGTCATTACTGCTAAGCACTACAAACAGAGACGCCAACAAGGTCATAATAGCAGCCATGAAGTCCAGCCAGAAAGAAAGCCACCGGGTGCCAGAATGAAACAATAAAAAGTGATTGGAGTTGATGTCATTCAGGGACTTGAACCTACAATATGACACAACGACATGATGAGAGTTGAGAGCACCGATCAAAGACCACATCATTTACAGACATTTACAGAAGAACACATTATTTACTATTACGACCAGTAATAGAGACTTTTATTTGTTTCTGTGAAAGAGTTCTGGTGTCTTACATTTCTATGTGACTGTTTCTTGTGTTGTAAGCATGGATGGTGCTGAGGCCCTGCAGTGTAGAAGTCGTTAGTGAGATACAGGGAGAACGGCTGATATTTTCCATCTTCTTCATAAGACGAATACCCCTTTGGAATAGGCTGCAGATAAATTCAAACAAATGTTGAGCAAACTGTACCTTAAACAACTATCTGCTCTCGCACTAAGACAATTTTTAAAACTTAACTCACAACAGAATGAGGGTAAACAAAGCTCCCATGATAACTACAGCCACAAGCATGTATGGAAAAACGGATGCGATGATGATAATTGTGAATGTGACGAGAAGACAATACTGCAGGAAAGAATCTGTGACAAGAGGAAGCATAGTGTCCACCTCCTCTTGATCTTTAGAGAAACGGTTTAGAATTCGGCCTGTTGGAGTTGTGTCGAAGAAACTCATTGGACTGCCAAAAATCTGTGAGAGGAAAATACAAACAACAAAAATAATCATTCTTTGAATCATTGAGCAGTTAATCTGTGTTTCAATTGGTCATGTTGGATGGTAAACACTGGGGATTATTTCTTGGTACCTTCTTGAACATTGTGTTGTGGAGTTTGCAGGAGGCCCTCAAGGTGACGTAAGTATAAAAGAAGCATTTGATGAGGGCAAATACCACCATGATGAGCATCATCACACCATAAATCGTTTGGTAATAGTGCAGGTCTGGATTTTTTGAGATGTCACCTGGATCTGAACCTGGGTTAGTCGATGACTTCGATAAAACAGACAAAATATCTTTTGTTAGTGGAGAGAGAGTGGACTTGGCGTGTCGATCGTTTCAGTGGGTCTTTCTTGAACTGTCATCTTGAGTGACAAGCCACAGCTAGAGAGCAGTTTTCTAATACAGCAGTGCATGGAAACTAATTTCTTTCCAGATCCAGAATTTGCTAAATAAAGAACATAACACTCCAGCATGCAAAAGTACTGTTAAAGAACAATTTTTAGCAGTAATGGTGTTGGAGCATGGTTAGGGTTAGGCTCAAGCTAAACAAGCGCAATGAGTAGACTAAGATGTGCCAGTATTCTGTGTACTGATAGGCTGGAATAATACGAGAGTGTACCACTAAGAAATGTGCTAGCTGGAATATTATGTTCTTCATCACATTGGTTCTGCCCAGACCATTCAGTTAGCACTCTGTTCTTTACAGGTATGCTGGACCCTGTAAAAGATTCACACTGCAGCAGTATAATGAGCACATCCAATAATCTGATCTTAATAAGAACTGCTCAAGGCCAAAGAGCACTAACTCTCACAGACCTCACTTGACCACCACCTGAACTCATCACTAGTAAGTATTTGTGGGTTACTTAAAAGCTGAGATAGCCTGAAAAAGCCAAAAATTCAAGGTTTTACCTTAAGTCCATTGTAACCCTCTAATTTTAAAGAGACTGGCTAACACGGGCAATCTTACTTGAAACAATGTACCTTCTGGTGCTTGTAATCATCTTTATTGGATTCACTTGTGTTAGGCTACACAGTGACTGAGAGCTCATAGTCATTTCACCCAAGCTGTTTATGCATGATGAGATTATTTTTGTGTGAATGCTAGAGAGAGAGGATTCTCACCCCATTACCCTTTCCAAGCCAGAAGCTGAGCCACCAGTTGCTGAAGGCTGTGGATCCAATCATCAGGACAATGTTCAGGACAGTGAGAAAGACGAGAATGTAGCCTGTAGCAAAGAGTTGCAGCACAACTATTAAGTACATATCGGTACATTATTGCTTAAAATCATGTAAATGCATGTGTGTGTTGTATCAGACCTCCAGCTGCTTGACAGTACCGGTGGTAGGTTCTTAAGGAGACAGCACCCTCTGTGGAGGACTCTTGATGGACCAGCTGGTCATCAGACTTGACAGGAGCTTAAAACAGGGAAAATATTTTAATAGAGTCGTAACAGGATTAGTGACTTCCATTTGCATTGACATGCATCACATGTGCATTTCCATTATACAAAATATTTAAAAAATCTAAAGTATTGCTTGGTGTAAAAAAGGGGATCACATAACAACTAAATATGTAATAGTGAAACAGCTGACAAACGGTGGGATGACACTCAGAATTAAGTGAACTTTAAAGACTTACGCTTTTGCTCAGCTGTTGTTTCATGATCCTTTTCATCTGACATGTCAAATGCTGAAAGGAAGAATAGAAGTAATTTTATCATTCTACTAATCACAAAAATTGACTTAAATTATCATTGTCCACATATTTTAAGACATAACTGCAAAGAGTTGAACCACAGACCCCTACAGCAAGGAAATCTGGAAACTGATCACTTGTATACATTGTATCCATAGAGGGAAGAGTCACTTTAAATAATAATAATGGATTGGATTTATAAAGCGCTTTACAATGCCACTATTCATTCACTCCCGCATTCACACACTGGCTACAGTTGTAGCCACAGCTGCCCTGGGGCAGACTGACGGAAGCGAGGCTGCCATATCACGCCATCGGCCTCTCTGGCCAACACCAGGCGGTAGGGTAGGCGGTAGGGTAAAGTGTCTTGCCCAAGGACACAACGACCAGGACAGAGAGTACTGATGTGTCAACAGTGCACGTGCATTGGCACAGCAACATTTAGAAAGTGTCAGCGTCATCCCCCTGAACACTGGTCTCTGGACAGTGAAAAAACAAAAATCCCACCGTATTCAAAAAAGCACCACTACTAAAACATGTAAAGTCTGTCATGAATTCAAAAACACCCAAAAAGTTCAAATTATTAAAATGATTTTCTTCCTAGTTTTTTTTACCAGGGTTTGCCATCCCACTGTCTGCACGATATCTGAGCTCAACCTCTTTCAACTCAGGGGCATCTTGGGATGATAAATCCTCCTCTTCCGCTCCCTCCTCATTCTGAGTCTGACAAGCAAGAATATCAGGAACACAGCATTACAGCACAGCCCGTACAAACGTATAACCACAAATGGAATGATTTGTACCTTGTTTTACAACTGATCATTAAGTTTATTGTTTTTGACATAATAAAACAATAAAGAACAGGTGAGGTAGTTTGCAGGAACATAATAATAAGAATCAAAGATAAAAATAGAAGAGGTACAAGATGCATGCTTTTAATTTAGGGTATACTTACTTTGGACTGTTCCATCTGGTAATTGGTGATGAGCTGAGCATAGCGTCCGCTGGCGTTCATCAAGGTTTGGTGGTTTCCGGCCTCCCTGATCTCCCCATCATCCAGAACCAGGATGTCATCACAGAACTCCAAATACTAGCAAGCATAAGTGAGAACAACTGTGGCAACAAAATCTACAGTGTCGTCAGACCTGTTCAAAACTATAATCACATGTATGTACACATTTATGTCATTTGACAGATGTTCTTATCTCCAGTAGCGTGACTTACGAAATGGCTTAGAACTCACGGGTAAGAGCACCAGTCAAATACTCTTCCTCAGATTAGTGACTTATGATTAGTAGGTAAACTATTAGCCAAGAATGCCTTCTAGGTTTTTTCAGATTTGACTGAATTGGTCCAAAATGTCATATTTAAAAACACAATTTTAGACAATATGCATATTAATTTCATGAATATGCATATTCATATTCATGAAATCTGATTTCCAGATTTCAGAGGCTCAGACCAAGCTATGATCCATCAAGTAACCTGGTTAATTTTTCACTTTGGTTTTTATACAGATTAACAAAGTGGAATATAGTGATTTTTATAAAACATTAACAGATGTTTTTTCTATTCTTCCTGTCATGGTAAGACATGGCCTCTGACTGTAAAATTACAATATATATGGTCAGGAAAGTCTTCTTTTAACTGCTTACATCAGTTGTTCTTGTCATTTAGTGTTATTCTTTAGTGAAAGCACTAAAGAATGAAACCGTGTTCTTACCTGGAGCTGGTGTGTAACCAGTATGACAGATTTTCCTTGGAGTTCCTTCTTTATGCATTCTTCAAAAATATGTTTCCCCACATGAGCGTCAACAGCAGATAGAGGATCGTCAAGGAGGAAGATGTCCTTGTTGGAGTAGACTGCTCTGGCCAGGCTGATCCTCTGCTTCTGTCCCCCTGACAGATTAAGCCCCCGCTCCCCAATCTGACAAAATGTCAGTAAGACTTAATATAATCCAGAAATTTACTCAATCTTTATGGAAGAGATGGTATTATATTTTAAATATTGTAATTCATTACATTATACTAGTGCATTTATTCCATACAACACTATGGCATTATTCTGTCTCAATTAGGGCTGCTCGATTATGGCAAAAATGATAATCACGATTATTTTCACTGAAATTGAGATCTCGATTATTTGACGATATTTATTTAACCCTTACGACCTACTATAGAACCAAGTCCGCCAGAGCTTATATTATTTTTTTACATGTTGTAGTGCCATTTGTGGGAGCATTTCAAGTTGCTATACAACTGTTATAGCCCATATTTTAATAATATGTATGCATTAAGTCCATAGTAACTACATTAATTGCAAAAAAGTGCAATAAACTACAAAAAAATTGAAAATCATTTTTGGGTTTTTTTTACATATATTTCTACTTGGAGAAATTTAAGAGGTTTATCCCTCAAAACTTTAAATACAAAAAAGTTGCAAAAAATAGTTTACAACAACAGGAAATTTATTTTGAGTGTCTTCATAGTTTTATTTTGGAGATACACCAATTTTTATACACTGCAGGAAAAATGAAAAAACAATCCTATGATGCAAATTTGCAAAGAAAGCAGCATGTGCATCAAAATAAACTATTTCCAGCAGTGCAATTCGAGTTCTAAGCATCACAGAAACTATTCAGAAAAGTCAAACATGACTTATAAAAACACCAGTATAGGCTTTTAAGGCCTACAAGTAAAAAACTACATTTTCCGCGAAAATGACGTCACTTCCGGTTTCGGGCAGGAAATGGCGGACATGCGATAGTTTGCGCTGACATCTGTTTCACTGTGGGAAGTGTTACGAACAGCTGATCGGATCGGCAAAGCGTGTTTCTGGAATATTATGTTTTTGTTCCTGCAAGCGCTTTTTATGCAATTTTTGCAAAGCTATATGTGGAAGGAAACCGTGACCGAGGACAAGCTGATGTCATAAGATGTAAGTACAATTCCTCTGGTTTCATATGCAAAAAAAAATTATTGCGCTAGCTTACACGGTTCAGGTTCTTCAGGGATTTAAAAATAGTTACACAAAACAGAGCGTGCAGCTCTGACCGGCTTTAAAGGGTTAACAATAACAACGTATTGAATAATGACTTTATAAAATAATATAAAATAGTGTGCAACACCACTGAAGTTTTTTTTACCTCTCTTTTCAACCAACGGCAGTCACTCTCCTCTCCAAATAACTTCTGCTTAGCTTTCCGAGCTTCCCTCGGGTCCTCTTAATCAGCGGTCTCCACCCTTTTTTGCGCCATGGACCGGTTTATGCCCGACAATATTTTCACGGACCGGCCTTTAACGTGTCGCGGAAAAATGAGGGAGGGGCTAATAATCGGCTCAGTCATTTTTAATGATCGTTGAAAGCCCAGATCGTAATCGTGATTAAAATTCGATTAATTGAGCAGCCCTAGTCTCAATATACCCTCCTTTATCTTCACATAGTAGTTGCTGGAGGGGAGATATGATTGTTACAGTTTGTTTAACTTCAAATGGTAAATGGCCTGTATTTGTATAGCGCTTTTACTAGTCCCCCCTAGGGACCCCAAAGTGCTTTACACACCCAGTCATCCACCCATTCACACACACATTCACACACTGGTGGAGGCAGCTACAGTTGTAGCCACAGCTGCCCTGGGGCAGACCGACAAATAGCTCATTATTTATTTTGGACTTTGTTGAATTGTATGTTTAAATGACTAGGACATATGACACAAGGCTTTTTTTTCTACTTATCTAGCAGATACTTGTTTATGCAGATAAGGACTTTCAATGAATTTCTTTGACAGTTTAACCTCCTAAGACCCGAACTCTTTCACGACATGCATTTTTAATTTCTCTTTGATATTTGGGCTGATTGGGACCCGATGAATGTAAAAACAAAGAATTACCAGATTTTTTTTTTTTTTACCTTATTTTTGTTTTTAAGAAAGATAAGAGCCACATATGAGGATATTTGTTTAAAATTTTGATAGAACAGTAGCAGTATAATGTCCTCGTAAGTGGATATCAGGCCCATGTAGAGCAAAATTGAGTATTTTGGTCTATCCATCCATCCATTCGCTTCCGCTTATCCGTTTTCAGGGTCGCGGTGGGCGCTGGAGCCTATCCCAGCTGTCATAGGGCGAAAGGCGGGGTACACCCTGGACTAGGGATGAGTATCGTTTAGGTTTTATCCGATACCAGTACCAAACTGGTACTTTTGAAACGGTGCCGGTGCTTAAACGGTGCTCAAACCGGTGCTTAAAGAATGGAGAACACAAAATTGGTCCAAAAACCTCTCATGTTCAGCTGATTTTTTGTAAAAAGATAGCAATGTTAGCCTTTTCTGCAGCTATGGGGCATATATGGTATTGCTCTTGGCTGGAAGCAGTGCTTAAACAATGGAAAAAACACAAACTTTGTCCAAAAACCTCTCATGTTTACAGTGGGGCAAAAAAGTATTTAGTCAGCCACCGATTGTGCAAGTTCCCCCACCTAAAATGATGACAGAGGTCAGTAATTTGCACCAGAGGTACACTTCAACTGTGAGAGACAGAATGTGAAAAAAAAAAAAATCCATGAATTCACATGGTAGGATTTGTAAAGAATTTATTCGTAAATCAGGGTGGAAAATAAGTATTTGGTCAATAACAAAAATACAACTCAATACTTTGTAACATAACCTTTGTTGGCAATAACAGAGGTCAAACGTTTACTATAGGTCTTTACCAGGTTTGCACACACAGTAGCTGGTATTATGACCCATTCCTCCATGCAGATCTTCTCGAGAGCAGTGATGTTTTGGGGCTGTCGCCGAGCAACACAGACTTTCAACTCCCGCCACAGATTTTCTATGGGGTTGAGGTCTGGAGACTGGCTAGGCCACTCCAGGACTTTCAAATGCTTCTTACGGAGCCACTCCTTTGTTGCCCGGGCGGTGTGTTTTGGATCATTGTCATGTTGGAAGACCCAGCCTAGTTTCATCTTCAAAGTTCTCACTGATGGAAGGAGGTTTTGGCTCAAAATCTCACCATACATGGCCCCATTCATTCTGTCCTTAACACGGATCAGTCGTCCTGTCCCCTTGGCAGAAAAACAGCCCCATAGCATGATGTTTCCACCCCCATGCTTCACAGTAGGTATGGTGTTCTTGGGATGCAACTCAGTATTCTTTGTCCTCCAAACACGACGAGTTGAGTTTATACCAAAAAGTTCTACTTTGGTTTCATCTGACCACATGACATTCTCCCAATCCTCTGCTGTATCATCCATGTGCTCTCTGGCAAACTTCAGACGGGCCTGGACATGCACTGGCTTCAGCAGCGGAACACGTCTGGCACTGCGGGATTTGATTCCCTGCCGTTGTAGTGTGTTACTGATGGTGACCTTTGTTACTTTGGTCCCAGCTCTCTGCAGGTCATTCACCAGGTCCCCCCGTGTGGTTCTGGGATCTTTGCTCACCGTTCTCATGATCATTTTGACCCCACGGGATGAGATCTTGCCCCAGATCGTGGGAGATTATCAGTGGTCTTGTATGTCTTCCATTTTCTGATGATTGCTCCCACAGTTGATTTTTTCACACCAAGCTGCTTGCCTATTGTAGATTCACTCTTCCCAGTCTGGTGCAGGTCTACAATACTTTTCCTGGTGTCCTTCGAAAGCTCTTTGGTCTTGGCCATGGCGGAGTTTGGAGTCTGACTGTTTGAGGCTGTGGACAGGTGTCTTTTATACAGATGATGAGTTCAAACAGGTGCCATTCATAGAGGTAACGAGTGGGGGACAGAAAAGCTTCTTACAGAAGACGTTACAGGTCTGTGAGAGCCAGAGATTTTCCATGTTTGAGGTGACCAAATACTTATTTTCCACCCTGATTTACGAATAAATTCTTTACAAATCCTACCATGTGGATTCATGGATTTTTTTTTTTTCACATTCTGTCTCTCACAGTTGAAGTGTACCTCTGGTGCAAATTACTGACCTCTGTCATCATTTTAAGTGGGGGAACTTGCACAATCGGTGGCTGACTAAATACTTTTTTGCCCCACTGTAACTGTTTTCCACTTTTTCTTTGGTCATTTTAGCCTTTTTGGCCAGGGTGAAGGGAGTATCTGCCATCAAACAAGAAGACAGCCACATGTAGCTATGATGATGTTTGCTAGTTCACCTTACATGCATTAATGTAATAACGTGGTTAGTCTACTAAAGGTAAATTACACACGAGCAACATTAAGCTACTCACGCAGAGAAGAACGGCTGCTGCTGCCATTAAATACGGTGCATTTCTTGGCTTTTAAAAAAAACGCTATGCGTCGCCAGGTGTTTCATCAGATTCGAGGTGTTAGCTCCTTTGCACAGTATCACCTTAAAGCATTTGTTGCAGGCTGCTGAGTTTGCATCTTTTGCTGTGAAATACAGCCAGACTTTTGACCGCTTTGCCTTGGGCATTTTTAATCTGTTGCTCTGCTCTAAAAGAACGTACATACCTGGACCCACCTACTATCCTCGGAAACGTAAAATGATTGGCTAGAATCTAAAGTGTATCACAGCTCAGGAAAGAAAAGCACCGAAATAAAGCACCGAAATGTGCGCTGCTTTTCGGTCTGGTTACTACAGTTTATGTCAGAACCGATACCGGTACCCATCCCTACCCTGGACAGGTCGCCAATCTGTCGCAGGGCTAACACACAGAGACAGACAACCATTCACACCTAGTGGCAATTTGGATTATCCAATTAACCTATCCCCACAAGCTGCATGTCTAGCTTGGGCGGTGGGAAGAAGTCGGAGTACCTGGAGGGAACCCACGCAAACACGGGGAGAACATGCAAACCCCACACAGAAAGACCCCGGCCTGATGGTGGAATTGAACTCAGGACCTTCTTGCTGTGCGGCAACAGTGCTAACCACTGTGCCACCATGCTGCCCTATTTTGGTCTAAATAACCCAAAATGTGATGTCCACATATGTGGACGCCAGGTCCTAGGAGGTTAAAGAGAGAGCACCTACCTCAGTTTGGTCACCGAATGGCAGAATCTTCAGGTCAGCTCTGAGGCTACAGACATCCACAACCCTGTCATATCTGTGGAGTGACAATGTAAGATAGTGCCCTGATTGAGAGAAATATAGTGTATCGAACAGAACCATTTAAATAATTCTAAAAATCCAATGAGTCCAATAACATATGTAATCAGGATAAGCACTGGTCTCTGGAAAACTTTTCTTTGAAAAAGAATTCCTTTAATTTGCTCAGACATATGGTGCCTGGTGGTTTATGAGAGGTTATGAAAGGGCCCTTTCACTTTCTGTTAAGTCAACACTACAGAGGTCAGCAAGTTTCCCTTCTCACCATCACTAAATTGAACTTCCTATTAGGGATGCACCGATACCGATACCGGTATCTGGTATCGGCCTCGATACCACATTTTCTAAAGTACTCGTACTCGTTAAAAGTCCCCCGATACCGGGGACCGATACCATGGTCTGAGACCTGTCTATGTTTGAGCGGCATGTAAGGGGTTAATCACAAGCGCCAAGTGCCCGCGCCAAGTGCCCGCCCCCAGGCCCCGGCTGCAGTTCAGAGCGGGGAGAAGGCAAGGCGAGACATGTCAGCCGTGTGGAACTATTTCAAAGTGAATGAAGACGCGAAAACAAAGGTGGACTGCAAATTGTGCTCAGCGAAATTGTCCAGAGGAGGCTCAAAAGGTAGCGCATTTAACACAAGTAATTTAATCAAGCACCTAAAACCCCAACACGACAACAAGTACAAAGAGTTTACCCACGCTTATTTACCCATGCTTATTAGCACCGAGGAGCATAGCTGATGCTATTGCAGTGGGACGGAAACTAGTTGGGCATTTTAAACATTCCGCCTTAGCCTACTCCCGCCTCGAGGACATTCAGGGACAGCTCAACCAGCCAATAAAGAGACTGCAGCAGGACGTACAGACGCGCTGGAACAGCACGTATTACATGCTCCAGTCCCTCATTGAGCAAAAGCGAGTGCTGGAGGTGTATGTGTCCGAGCACGAACTCCCTGACTATCTCACCGCTCACCAATGGGCTCTTATGGAGACGACTGTTGCCATCCTCGCCCCCTTTGAGGAACTAACTAAAAAAGTGAGCAGCTACGACGCACTAGCCTCTGATGTCATCCCAGCTGTGACTGTGCTAGTGAGACTTCTAAACAGAGAAACAGACGAGGACCACGGCGTCAAGGCAATGAAAGCAACCTTACAGGCAGCTGTCAAGAAGACCAACCTACTGTACTTCATCTCCACCATACTTGACCCAAGGTAAAGTCTGTGTGCTATAGGTATTCAATGATAAACTACAGTACTAAATGTAAGATTATTTTACATCTGAAATATTATATATTTGTAACTAAAATACACAAATACAAATGTATGCAATATATATAATATGAAATACATTTCCATTATTACTACCAGAAAGTCAAACGGCTGGCATTTGTCAATGAGTAAGTACTCTGTATCGGTATCGGCGAGTACTGAAATGCAAGTACTCGTACTCGTTTTCCAAAAAAGTGGTATCGGTGCATCCCTACTTCCTATTGTAACCCTGTCAGATAATGAAGATGACCTCCACCTTTATTACATTCTTATCAGATGCAAATTCACAAAGATAAGATGAACTTTCTCCTAGTTAAACATTTTTCATGTAAGGTAAAGTCACAGGGAATATATAGTCAAATCTAAAACGCTTGCCCTCATTTTCATAGTCTTGGTTGGTGCAGTAATTAAAATCATATTGCCCCAAATGAAATCTCCTTATTTTATAATAATACCTGTTCTTTTCATATTCAAGTCTTAGCTACTCAAAAATAGTGACAAGCGCTGATTTATGTTAAATTATCAATTACTTGGTTTGGTCAAAAGGTTCCCCCATGAGGATATTTTCTTGAACAGTTCCGTGGAAAATCCAGGCCTGCTGGGAGACGTAAGCAAATGTCCCATCGGCTGTGATGGAGCCCCGAAGAAGGTGCATCTAAAAGATAAAATCAAGGAGACAGAAAAGCTATATTTACTGGACATTTTATGTACGGTTAGAAATAGTAAAAACTTCTTCTTTCTCCTCCTTCGTCTCTTGTTAGACCTTGCCAAGGCTGATCGTATGCCCTATTCATATATATGTATTGACTTTCATCCCTTTTCTCTCCAGTGTGTACTTCCACCTCTCCAGGCTCTTTTCCACCTGCTCCACACTCTTAATAAAGATCACAGTATCATCTGCATACATCCTAGTTCACAGAGACTTCTGCCTGACCTTTTCTATCAGCATATCCATCACCACTGCAAAGAAGAAGAGACTCAGAGCCACTCATTGATATAATCCCATTTTCACTCCTACCACACACCTCACAACTGTCTCGTTGTCCTCGTACATGTCTTGCACCACCCTAACATACTTCTCTGCTACTGAGAGAAGTGCAGCAGCACCACAGTTTGTCTTGTGACACCCTACCATAAACCTTTTCTAGATTCACACAAAGACGCAGTGCAACTTCTTCTTACCTTCTCTCTACTTCTCGGTCAACAATCTCAAAGCAAACATCAAATCTATAATGCTCTTTCCTGGCATGAAGCCATCGTTCTGCTCACTGATCGTCACCTTTCTTACTAACCTACCTTCAACAGTTTTTTCCTGTAGCTTTATGGTATGACTCAAAAACTTTATCACTCTCTGTCATCTACATAATTCTGAAGATAAAGTTGGAGATTACTACTATGTTTGCAAACAAACTGTAACAGCTTCCTTCTACACAAGTGTTATGCAGATAAGATATGTAGAAGATTGTTTTGTTATATACTAAGATACAGCTTGACCCCTGCATGAAGTAGAAGTGCAAGCATGCAGAATTTCCCCAACTCAGACAGTGCCCTGCTTCTAGTCTCTGGATTGATAAGACTTGTTTAGCTTATCTGCTACATATATCCTGTTGAACTATGTTTGATCTGTGTAGGGTGACTAGTTTTCTGTCTTGCAACAGGGTAACAACCTATACAGGTAGGGTCTGCTTCCCCTGTTCCAGAGAATTCCTCACTTCAATCCTGCATGCCTTGTACTGACTGAATTCCTTCATGCGAGAATAAACCTCGCAAATGAACTCCAGTAGTAGGACTTATTTTATTTAATCGACTACATTTAAATAACAGACATTAGCTGAATCCTAGTAGCATTAGCACAAGTTTTGCCTAATAACGTGTCTTCAAGCTAACAAAACAAAAAGAAGAAAAAGGTTATTACACTTTTGCACATCACCCTTGCCCTGGTCATAAATGCCTTTCAAGTCTTCATCCTCTTCATAGCTGCCCTCACCTTCTTATTAACCCCCTGCACTTCCTGATTCACAAACTTTCCTCCAACAGTCCTCCTGTTTCGCTCACTGTCTACATTCACTGAATCCTCAAAGTCCTCGTTCTATCTTCTCAACGCATGCAAATAACGAAAGAGTGAACAAAAAATAAATAAAAGAAAACTATAAAGAAACGATACAAAATAACAGAAAAGGACAAAAACACAAAAGAGAAAGCAACCTGTTCCAAAATGCTGGAAATCAGTGATGTCTTTCCACTCCCCACATTCCCACAGACACCGAGCAGGTTGCCCTTCGGGAAATACCAGAGACAATTAGTTTACTTTTAATAGAATGCAGATAACCTGAGATATCATTATCAGAATTGAATCACACCTTAGGCAGTGTGAAGGAGATGTTTTTCAATGCTGATGAGGATTCAGTCTCAGCTGTCTTGTGTTCTGACACTCTGTTGGCTGTGCTGGGTGGGGGGGAAGACTGGCTTTCAGGTCTGGTCCAGGAAAATGTAGCATTTTTCATCACTATAGCAGAGTCATTATCTACCTTTTTCATCAGGTAGGGCTCAGGATTCTGGATCAGCAAAATTTTCTGAAATAACAACAAACAGCATTTACAAGCTTATCTGTGTTTTTCTGTTGATATTTCTGAATGAAAGTCAGATACAAGGTGTGACAAAAGCAAGGGTAAAAGTAAGACAGGAATCAAAGCAGCGTTAAACCAGATTTGTGATGCAGGTTGACAATATATCTTATATTTAAAGATGTGTACCTGAGATGACCTTATCATGCATAGCATCTGCCACTGGCAGCCAGCAGTACAAAAAAAATAAAACTGTGATTTTAGAAACGTCTGAATTGTGAGGTTTTGGCTCGCTTGTACATATGCTGACTTCATTATTTGAAAGTGTGTTCATATGAGCATGCATCAGTGTAAGAATATATATGACAAAAGACACAAAAAGCACAATAGAGTCACTACATGAATTGTTAACAGTTACAGAGGGCACAAAACAAATAATTTACCCTTAATCGTTTTAGTGCTACAACAGCCTCAGCTGTGGCCTTCACAGACGGGGGCAGGATAATGAGGGAGAACCTCATGCAGGTGAAGATGCCAATTGTGGTAAAAGCCTAGTAAAAACAAAGAATTATGTTAAGACACTATATATGATTATGGAATGCAAGAAAATCATGTTGATATTAAATGGGTCACAGCAATCTGGTTTAGCACAATCGCAATTAAAGGAATGCAATAAACCTTTATTTCATTATCTTATGACTCATATCCAAACAGTCTGAGTTTCAGAACTGCAGAATCTCAGACTTGTTACTTTAAGTTGACATGTTAGTTAAAGGTGTTTTTCAGCCTGTACAGTTTTAGTATACTGCTGTAGTACTCACATCAGAAGTGCTGAGAGGTAACCCCAACAAAGTGTGAACCAGAAAGGTGAGGATAGTGGCAATGGAGGGTATGATGTTGGCGATGCTTATATTAATAGTCTGGACATAACTGACCTTCTGTAGTTGTTTCTTTTCATTTTTCCTTAAGCCTGTAAGAGTTAAACGTTTTTCATTAGTTAACTTTATCTTTAGTGACTTACCTTTTTTCTTTACTGTAGTTCTTTAGTGAGCACCTTAGTAATGAGCATTAAGGCATTCAGATGACTACATTATGATCATTTTTTAAACAAGAAACTAGCAAGAGTACAGACTGAAGACCTAGACCTCACAGTGTTGATAAGAAAGTTAACAAGATCATAAGATACTAAAGCATATCATATTCCCACATGCACTTTACTTGTCATAGGAAAATGAGAACACGTGCCCCAGATTTGGCAGCAAGCCAATGAATGTCCATAAAAGTTCAAGGTAAATTGAAAGTAAGTGAGAGTTCAAGATGTTCTCACAAACAACTGCATGTTTTAGAGGCAGATGACTGCTTCAACTTGTAATGAAGGGAGTCTAACAAATAGATATACTTGTGAGAGGTACATAAAAGTGTATGGATTAGTTAGACATGAGGTCACCTTACTCATTATAGATCTGTAGTTGCGGTCAGAAGTTTACATACACTCATGAATGTCATTGTAATTTAGGGCTTTAACTATTTCTTTAAACAGTTCTGTCTTTGGGATGTAATGACGGTGTTGATGGTTCTACAATGTGTTTTCACTTGACTGGACCAAAACCTATTATTATCTCGTTAGTGATAATGATTAATGGCAACTTTTAGGTTTTTTTTGCCAGCATAAAAAGGATTTCATTAACAACAATCATTGGACGGACCAATACTCAGAACAATGGGGAAGAGAAAGAACTCAGTGAAGATCTCAGAAAGAGAAGCATTGATTTACACAAGACGCAGATTCCAGGATCATCATTTCAAACAATTCTAAGTACAAGAACATCGACATCAGTTTTCACAGTGAAGTGAGTTATAGCTCCATGGACTGAGAGGCTGCCAACCAAGAAAGAAGCCCCTGCTTCAAAATCGACACCTTCAGACTTGACTGAAATTTGCACATAGACAAGCCAAATGCCCTCTGGAAAAAAGGTTTTATGGTCAGACAAGACAAAGATTGAGTTATTTGTCCACGGTGATAAGAGATACGCTTAGAGAAGTAAAGATGAGGCTTTCAAACCTAAGATAATAGTACGAGCTGTAAAGCATCGTTGCCTGGGGTTCTTTTGTGGCCAGTGGTACCTCCAAATTCTTCCACTTTGGCACAAAATTGGTTTTGCAATGGATAAATTAGACTAACATTTAGAAGACCAGTCCAGAAGCTTAAAGCCCTAACCTCAACCCTCTTGGGGCTAGGCTTGATGATGGTGACCAAAAGCATCTGGACTTCTGATCACAACTGTACATAAGGATGTCCATACATACCATTGTGACTATATGTTTGCTGATTTTGTTTTTAAACAAATTGGTGTGTATGAATATTTCCTTGATATTTGACATACTGATTAAAAAAATATCAACATGAAACAGCTTGACATACCTGTAATCGTCTTCTCAAAAGATTCTTCCCAGGCGTACATCTTGATTAGCTTAATGCTGTTGAGAATCTCATTCATCGTGCGAACTCTGCTGTCGGTTATCAATAAGGACTTCCATCTGAATTTATTTATGAGCTTGGCCAAGAAAATCTACAAAAATCAAGAAAAATACATTGTGAGTGACTAAAGGTAATAAGAAGCAAAGTAATATATTTGGGATAATATAAGAAAAACACAGAAAAATCAGTTTTGCTATCTTAGCAGCTTACTAAACAAGGAAATGAGTTTATAGAAAGGTAAAACATACCGTTCTATATGCCTCAATTTTTTGTGATATAATATTTTGTTCTTATTGTTCTTATTCTTATTTTTATTGTTATTATTATATTATTGTTACAAACCTCATTTGTGCAGGTTTTTTTTGTTATGTTTTTTTTGATTATTTTTGTTTGTCTGGTTTTTGCAACATTAGTATTTGCCATTATTTTTCATTAGCTCATATTAAACACGTACTTATATTTCATTATTGGTCAGTATTAAGTTTTAGATATTAAGAATTTTATGCTAGCAAAAAAAGAGTTGCTGGCATAAAAACAAACTATTTGCATTCTTGCAAACACCTCCCCCCTGATCAAGCTTCCTAAAGAACTACGGAGTCTCCACAGGGAACCTCTTCCAGGACCCTAGCCACAAAATAGGCCAAACATTTTTGAACAATGATGTAATTTATGTAATTTTGCCTCTCTACACTATCACTATGCACAAGGTGCAAAAGCTTTTCCCTGCAGTACATTAGGACTTTTAATTGAGCCCTTGTTTTTCCCTTTTCCTGGGTCAGAATTGTAGTGGGAAATTCTACAAGAACATATTGTCCTGAACAAAACAGCTCCCAGGAATATACAAATCCTTTACAACATTAAGGTTAAAATCATTTCTGTTGCTAACATCAAATTTGAAAATATAGCATATAAGCATACAATTTCCAAAATTTGGATTTGCTAACTTTCCACTATTTTCAGTTAAAATAAGAACCAACTTTATTTTCACAGCTTCTAATGTAAAGATATTTCAGATTTATGTGAAATATACACAGACCTGTACAGGGACAAAAATCAGGTATGTGAAGATTCCAGTCAGTGCGGTGTAGCCCAGGATGTAGCATGTGTAGACAATACACAAAACATAGAGCACTGTGCTAGCCAGCACAAAGCTCCCATGCACTACAGCCTCGAACATTCTATGGCCATCACTGGTCAAAATGTTAATCATCTAGACAGCAGAAAGATATGAAGAAAAGTTAATTAGGAATTGCATCAAAACAAATTTCTTTTATGTCAAAACAAGTTCAAATTATTTGTAGCACTATTGACTCACAAGATAATTTATAATACATTTATGGAGGGATAGAAAGAAGAATACATGAGATATTAAAAACATGTAAAACATATGTATACACGTCAAAATATAAAGCATGCTCATTCAAGATAGAATATAGCAACAAAGACAAACAAGGGTTGCTTTTCATGTTCACAGATGTCTATAGCAGACATTACATCTGGTCCACTAATGTCTACCATGGACACAAACAGCACCCCACATCCAAGTTTGTTCCACTACAGCGTGGGTGAAAGCAATGTCAAAGTTTTTTAAAACAAAAATGAAATCTTTGCTAAAAAAGACATTAGCATATTTTTGTTACACTGGCCTCTGTAGACTATCAGCTGTAAGAATATTGTACAAGTGGATAAAATTACTTTAGAATCAATTACAAGAGCATTAAAACTTTCTCAGACAAATGTGGCTATATTGCATTTACCATAGAAGTGAGAACTAGTCTTTACCTCTCCCATTGAAACACCGCTGTATACCCGCAGCGATATGATTTTCTGAAAAGCCACTGTAGAGAAAGCCCCTTTCAGTCTCACTGCTGTGCGCAGGTTTATTGCCCACAGCAAGGATATTAGGAGAGCTTTGCAACATTCTGTGGTGAACAGACCAATGGACAAACCAACACCATAGGACACTGTGTTGGACACGGACTCCTCTGGGTTTTCAATATAATTCAAGATCATGCTGATCAGTACAGCCTGAAAGAACAGGGAGAAAATGGTTAGTGACACTTAAATAACATGAATCTTTAAGATCAAATTACATATTTTATATCACCAAGGACTGAGAGGGTGCAGAGAAAGAACGAAGACCCTGCTGCAAAATCGACACATTCAGGTTCGACTGAAATTTGCAGCTGCCCACATGGACAAGTCGAATGCCATCCATGAACAAATTACACGGTCAGACAAGAGCAAGACTGAGCTATTTGGCCACAATAACAAGAGATACATTTAGAGGAGTAAAGCAGAAACTCTCAAAGCTAAGAACACTGTACCAGCTGTCAAGCAAGGCAATGGAGGCATAATGCTATGAAGCCGTTTCCCTGCACAATGTACAGACTATCTCCAAATTTTTCAACTTCATCTTAACAGATACATGGTAAAAACTTGGACAAAGTTGTTTTTTTCAACAGGACAATGATCTGGGTCTGTGCCAGAAAATCAACCAATTTAAATGAACTGTACTAGTTCTGTGAAGAAAAGTATTGAAGTTTGATGATGGCTACCAAAAGCATCTAGCTGAGGTGCAAATTGCTCGGGAAATTTAACAAAAAATGAGTGTAAGTATATATTTAGGCTTGTAGGTATACTTTTAACCCTGTGGGGATTTGAAAAAATCTGAAATGTTTTCAAACTTACGCACCCAATTTTTAAAGTCATTAATGATGTGTGCTGTACAATAGTTCCACCCTGAAAAATGAAATCGTTCAAAGAAAATAAAAGAGGCACAGAATTACCGTGACATTCATCCCCTTGATGAGTGTATGTAAACTTCACCACAGATGTACATATTAGTTATTATATATTGCTACACTTTCAGGTACTACTTTTCAGAACAAAATGTGCTTTCATCACAAGATCTGAGATTAAAATCATTGTTTGTTTGTTTTTTTACTTATGTGCACCTTCAGATGACTTGATGAGATGGTTCCTCTCTAAATTGCTCAGATGCGACATTTAGAAATGGCAGAAATGCCTTTGGACAAAACTGGTTTCCACTGTATACAGCTGGGATTGTTCATGTTCTAATATCTAAGAACATGAAACACAGAGATGATGACTCACCGGGCTCAAAAATGCTGAAACCATGGCAAGAATACCAATAATGACAGAAACAATCAGCCTGGTTCGTTGAAAGTGAAAGGCCACACGAACCAGTGAGGCTTTTTCCAGACCCCTCTTTGCCACTTCTTCATCCCAGAGTCTCTGAAACCTGCCAGACACTTACAATCAGGACCTAATCACCCAGTAGTCTGTTTTTTTTTTTTTTTTAATATTATAGGTACTTAGTAAATTTCAAGTACTTTTCCAACTGTCACTATGTCTTTGGATTATGACTGTGATCCCCTGACTGATTTTTGGATATGTTGTGTTTAAATCTGAATATAATATGAAGAGAAAAGACCTTTGTGCACTGGTGTCAGCAATATCAAAAGGAGACAACTTTAGCTCGGAGATGTCCAGCTTATTCCTAAAAATGGACCACATCAAGGGAGTCATCCAGGCAAAAGTCATGAAGGACAGGAAACCTGCATTGTCCACAGGGTGGGGCCTAAATATAAAGCAGACATAAAATGTTGTGTGAAAGGAGGGCATTAATAGATTTCCAAGTATAAAGTATTTATATGGAAACAAATAACTAGCCATCAAATATTATCTAGGTTCATCTAAACGATCAAGTTTGATATTGACACTGACTGTGGTGAGGAAAAACGCAAGGGCTTGAGCATCT
The DNA here is from genome assembly GCF_900408965.1 of Simochromis diagramma. Lineage (NCBI taxonomy): Eukaryota > Metazoa > Chordata > Actinopteri > Cichliformes > Cichlidae > Simochromis > Simochromis diagramma. The sequence continues at coordinate 5,699,448 of NW_024387414.1, forward strand.
GCAAGCTCTGCTGATATTTTCTAAATGAGGAAGGGTGATCCCTTTCACAGCTGTGCACACAAGGATCATCTGGATTGATGATCTCAGATCCAGTTCGCCACTGGACACCATCGTTTGCCTAAACAGTCAAAAAAGCAAAAAGAAAGTATAAGACAACCAGTAAAAAAAGCAGAGTGGATGAAAGACTGAGGTTGTGCCTTAGTCAATAGCTAAATGTCTGAAATTAGCTAAGCATCTAAAAGGAAAGCAGGATGTGGATGATGGAAAAGATGTCAGGAAGTAAAAGCAACATGTAAATTTGCTGTTTGTTTAGTACTTACAAAAGAGAGTCTTCGAGTGCCATTCTCCTCCAGAGAATATTTTTTCTTCATTTTGTTCTATGTTAAAAGAGACCAAACCACAAAGTTGAAATGATACTAACCAACATGATAATTCAAGTAGAAATGTCTAATTTAAGAGCATTATTTACCAGAATCAGAAACAGGAGGCTGTAATACATCACACATGTAATGCTGGTTTTAAACTGCCCTGCCTTAAGTCCAGACCTGTTACTCACTCAAAACATTTAATGCGTTGTGAAACAAAAATAAAACAAAAAAGGCTGTGAACTGGTAAGCAGCTGAAATCCTCCATGAGGCTAGAATGTCCTTTTAAGAATCATTGAAAGGCTGAAAAAATGGGTTGGTGTATTTATCTCCATCACCGATCCTTTTCTGTGGCAGGCTCTGATTTTAGGTCATCCTCTACCTCCCTTACTTATGGTGTCCCTCAAGGGTCAGTCTTGGGGCCTTTATTGTTTTTAATTTATCTTCTCCCCCTCCAGCATATAATGGGCTCTTTTGAGGACATTTCTTATCATTGTTATGCTGATATTCAGTTGTACGTTTCTTTTATGCCCGAGGATTTATCTAAGCTTCAGCGTCTGAATGATTGCTTAGATTTGATCAAACGTTGGATGGCTGCAAATTTCCTCCAACTCAACGAGGGGAAAACCGAAGTCCTCGTATGCGCCCCTGATAGGTTTCTATCGCAGATAGTGAAAGCCCTTGGTCCTCTCTCACTTTATGTTAAATCCTCTATCAGGAATTTAGGTGTCACCTTTGACTCGAGTCTCACATTGGATGGGCATGTGAAATCTCTGGTTCGGTCTTGTTTTTATAATTTAAGAAATGTGGCTAAGCTAAGCCCGATTTTATCTCGCTCTGAACTTGAGATATACATGCATTTATTTCGCCACGCTTGGATTATTGTAATTCGCTGCTTACGTGTCTAAACAAAGGTTATCTAACCACTGCAGAGCAGTACCACAAATGCCTATCCAGTGTTCCATTCGAGATAGTAAAATATTGCCAAAGACTGTGTCAAAGGCAGCTGTTAAGTCTAGGTGAACCAAGATCACATGATCCTGAATCTGTAGCCAAGAGGATGTCATTAACAACCCTATGCAACGCAGATTCTGTGCTATGCAGAGATTTAAAAGCAATCTCAAAGACATTATTTTTAAATTTAAAAAGTTTTCAACTGACAAGCAATTTTCTCCAGAATTTTACAGAAAAGAGTAAGCTTGCAAATAGGCCTAAAATTTGATAAAATAGCGGGCTATTTTTCTGAAGCAGAGGTTGAGCTGTAGCATGCTTAAAGGTTTTAGGAAAAGTACCAGATAAAAAACTGGTATTAATAATAGCTAGAACAGATAGACCAAGAGTAGAAATGACCTCTCTAAATAATTGAGGTGGAGCAACATCAATAGGGAGACCTGAGGGCTTCAGATGGCAAACAGAGAGAAAGTTACAGGCTCAAACTGGTAGAAAGCAACAGAGCAAAGAACAAGGGCTGAATGGTAAAGAGTAGGTGGTGTTATCTGAGCCCTGGCATTATTCACCTTTTCCACAAAGAAATTCAAAAATCCCTCACATGGCTCAGGGGAGCTAACAATGTGTGAACAGTAGAAGCAGACAGCTAAAGACAAGTTCATCAATTATTAACATCTACTTTAATGGATGACACATTTCAAGAATTTCCCATTTTAAATATAGTTAAACTAAATCTTGCTTAAAACTTAAACTGACTCATCAGAACATGAGGTGAGGTCTGGAAAAAGCATAATTTTAAAAAGTTTTGTACAGTACCAATTAACCATTCATTTGAAGGTTTAGTTAATGAATGGTTAACCAGTCATGTGAATGGTTAACTGCTAGTTAGTATGTCCAAATTTTGGACCGATATTGAATCTGAAGAAAACAAGCTTTTTTTTTCTGAATAATGAATTCTGTTCATCCATAACTAACACCTGAATATAAAGTGTTAATGAATGAACAGTGTCCTCATACCTGCCTCTCAGCTAAATCATCTGCACAGAACACAACAGGTCCTCTACTAATCGGATGATTATTGGTTCGATCCAAGGCTTTTCCAGTCTGCATGCCAAATATCCTTGGGCAAGATACTAACCCCAAGTTGCTCTGTGATGCATCCATCAGAGTATGAATGTGTGTGAATGTTAGATAGAAAGTACTTAAATACATAATAGGTGTGTGAATGGGTGAATGAGGCATGTTGTTGAATCAGTTCATTTATACCATTTAGATATGTTTAAGCTTAAAAGCTTATCAACTTAAAGACTGCACATGCAGATTACAGCGCTGTTTTTGAAACATCTAACTAATAACATATAAAAAAACCCCACTAACTATTCCTAACTAAATTATTAATAAATAAACATTAAGAATATTAATAGTAACTGTAATTTATTTTGGTAATGATTTCTTAAAAATGAAGTTAACTATAAAACACAATCAATGAAAACTGACAATCATAAAATACAAACACAAACTAAAAAGATCAAAACTGAGCTAAACTAATTTACAGTAAACACAGTGAAACTTTTCCTGTCTGAATGAATGAATTAAATTAATCTAAAAAAATCTGAACAATACCTGTGTGTGGAGAACAAGGGAGACACACTGCTGCTAGTCAACACTGACAGTCAGTGAAGCAGCATTTTACTCTGCCTTGCATAACCTTTATGGAGATCAAAGGTTAGCCTGTTTAGAGGTGATTGCCATTCTTCGTTCTAACTGGACAGCTTAGTCACAATGACAAATCATTTAAAATCAGTGGTAACACTTAATAATAATGACACGCTATTGGGCATTAGTAAAGTATTAGTAAGTGCTTCAAATTCAAATTCAAATTCAAATTTTATTTGTCACGTACACAGTCATACACAGTACGATATGTAGTGAAATGCTTGGACAACTGCTCGTGACCTAAAGAAAACAAAAAAGGAAAAGGCTATGAATAAGATAGGAAATAAATATGAAAAATTAAAAAGGGTAAATTTAACTAGGAAGGAATAAAATATAAATTAAGGTTAAAAAAGAAATAACTGTACAACACAAATTAGAATGAAGGGTAAATTTAACTGGGAGAATAAGATAAAATATATAAATTAAAGTTGAAAATAAAATAACTGTACAACAAAATACACAATATAGAACTATATAAGAATGTATGAAGAAATATAAATAAATATATACACAATAACAGCAGCATATACACAATAACAGCAGCGTGATTTAAGTAATGAAGTGAAAACAATGTCCAGAATGTCCAGTGTGTGTAAGAACTGTATGTGTGGGTCAGTACTGTGTGGTGGTGTGATTGAGAGACCGTATCGCCTGCGGGAAGAAGCTCCTCCTCAGTCTCTCTGTGTTGGTCTTCAGGGAGCGGAATCGCTTTCCTGACCTCAACAGAGAGAACAGTCTGTTGTTGGGATGGCTGAGGTCCTTCACGATCTTCCTGGCCTTGGTCCAGCACCGCCTGCTGTAGATTGAGTGCAGGTCAGGGAGCTCGGAGCGGATGGTGCGCTCAGCTGACCGCACAACCCTCTGAAGAGCTCGTCTGTCCTGCATGGTGCTGTTCCCGAACCAGGTTAAGATGTTTCCCGTCAGGATGCTCTCTATGGTGCACGAGTAAAAGTTCCTGAGCACCTTGGAGGGCAGTTGGAAGTCTCTCAAGCGTCTGAGGTGGTAGAGACGCTGACGGGCCTTTTTCACCACGGTGTTGATGTGACAGGACCATGACAGGTCCTGCGTGATGTGAACTCCGAGGTATTTGAAGCTGTCCACTCTCTCCACTGGGCACTCGTTGATGACAGGGGTCTTGTAGTTCCTCTCCTGCTTAGTGCTGAAGTCCACTATCAGCTCCTTTGTCTTACTGACGTTTAGAAGGAGGTTGTTCCTCTGGCACCAGTTCTCCAGATTCCTAATCTCCTTCAGGTAGGCCGTCTCGTTGTTATCAGAGATCAGGCCCACCACGACGGTGTCGTCAGCAAACTTGATGATGGTGGTGGAGCTGGTAGTGGCCACACAGTCATATGTGTACAAAGAGTACAGCAGGGGGCTCAGAACACACCCCTGGGGGGCTCCAGTGCTGAGAGTGGTGGAGGCTGAGACATGTCCGCCCATCCTTACTGCCTGTGGTCTGCCAGTTAGGAAGTTGGAGATCCACAGACACATAGATGAGCTGAGTCCCAGATGCTCCAGCTTGGTGGTGAGTGTGGAGGGAATTATGGTGTTAAATGCAGAGCTGTAGTCTATGAAGAGCATTTTAACATAATTCCCCCTTCTAGTGTCCAAGTGAGTGAGTGATGTGTGGAGGAGATGAGAGATGGCATCGTCTGTGGAACGATTTGGACGGTAAGCAAACTGTAGTGGGTCCAGTGTGTCTGGTAGTGAAGAAATGATGAAGTCTCTGACCAGGCGTTCAAAGCACTTCATCACTACTGAGGTGAGGGCTACAGGGCGATAGTCATTGAGAGAAGCAGGGTGGGGTTTCTTCGGGACAGGAACAATGATGGACTCTTTGAAGCATGTGGGGATCACCGACTGAGATAGAGAGATGTTGAATATCTCAGTGAACACAGGAGCTAGCTGGTATGCGCAGTCTCTTAGGATACGACCTGGGATGCCGTCTGGGCCTGCTGCTTTCCTGGTGTTCACTCTCTTGAAGGCTCTCCTTACTTCATGCTCGGAGATGACGAGCACGTTTCCGGTGCTGGCAGTATCTTCCTGTCTGCAGCCGTTAGCGCCGCTAACACTAGCATTGTTGGAGTCCTTAGCTGCAGCCTCGAAGCGAGCATAGAAAGTGTTCAGCTCGTCTGCCAGAGTCACGGCCGCGTTCGTCATACCGGTTGTTGGTGCTTTATAGTCCGTTATTGTCCTTAGTCCCCGCCACAGGCTCCTAGAGTCACTCTGTTGGAGTTGTGACTCTAGTTTCCTCCCGTAGCGCTGCTTCGCCTCTTTCACCGCCCTCCGCACGTTATATGACGCGGCTTTGTACGGGTCCATGTCCCCCGTCATGAGTCCCGTGTTGTAGGCAGCGGTGCGGGATCTCAGAGCGTCGCGGATGGTTTTATCCACCCACGGCTTCTGGTTGGGAAACGTTGTGATAGTCTTTGTCTCCACGGTATCATCCGCTAGTTTCCCGATGAATCCCACAACCACTTCCGTAAACACGTTGACATCATTATCGGAGCTGTTTCTGAACATGTCCCAGTCTGCGTCATCGAGTGCGTCCTGTAACGCGGCCACCGATTGATCCGTCCAGCGCGCGACCTTCCTCTGAACCGGAACTTCCTGTTTCAGCCTTTGTTTGTATTTTGGGATGAGGAAGATGGCGGCGTGATCAGATTTGCCAAAAGGAGGGCGGGATCGTGCCTTGTAGCCGTCCTTGACCGTAGTGTAGCAGTGGTCCAGTGTCCTTTCACCTCTGGTGGGGCAGGAGATGTGTTGATAAAAGTTCGGCGCTGCGCGTTTGAGGTTGGCGCTATTAAAGTCCCCCGTCACAATAAGCGCAAATGAATTTGCTTAATTCATTTATAAAGCATTATTCCTCCTTAGTCTGTATCAATACAGATATACATGTGATGTCTCATCATGGAGCAAGGTGTGAAAAAAGGCATGGGTCATTATCAGCAGAGGTATTGGGTGAGGTGACCTCGATAGGTCATCATGTGAACTTTTGATGTCATCTCCATAGCTCACCATGTGACTTATTGAGGTCACCTGATTATGTCTACTGCACATATGCATTCAAAATTATACATCAATTGATGCATCAATTGATGTATGATGTGCCATTCTGAGTTTTTATTGAATTTGACTGAATGAGGAGGAGGAGACCATCCAATACTTCTTTTATTTCAGCCGTGTTCACCAGACACCGTTCTTTCTAATTCAGGAGCACTCTGGAATTGAACCTGACTGGATGCTGACTCATCTCACTAAAAGCTCACTAACACAAACCAGAGCAACACTGAACCAACACCATCTCTCATCTCCTCCACACATCACTCACTCACTTGGACACTAGAAGGGGGAATTATGTTAAAATGCTCTTCATAGACTACAGCTCTGCATTTAACACCATAATTCCCTCCACACTCACCACCAAGCTGGAGCATCTGGGACTCAGCTCATCTATGTGTCAGTGGATCTCCAACTTCCTAACTGGCAGACCACAGGCAGTAAGGATGGGCGGACATGTCTCAGCCTCCACCACTCTCAGCACTGGAGCCCCCCAGGGGTGTGTTCTGAGCCCCCTGCTGTACTCTTTGTACACATATGACTGTGTGGCCACTACCAGCTCCACCACCATCATCAAGTTTGCTGACGACACCGTCGTGGTGGGCCTGATCTCTGATAACAACGAGACGGCCTACCTGAAGGAGATTAGGAATCTGGAGAACTGGTGCCAGAGGAACAACCTCCTTCTAAACGTCAGTAAGACAAAGGAGTTGATAGTGGACTTCAGCACTAAGCAGGAGAGGAACTACCAGACCCCTGTCATCAACGAGTGCCCAGTGGAGAGAGTGGACAGCTTCAAATACCTCGGAGTTCACATCACGCAGGACCTGTCATGGTCCTGTCACATCAACACCGTGGTGAAAAAGGCCCGTCAGCGTCTCTACCACCTCAGACGCTTGAGAGACTTCCAACTGCCCTCCAAGGTGCTCAGGAACTTTTACTCGTGCACCATAGAGAGCATCCTGACGGGAAACATCTTAACCTGGTTCGGGAACAGCACCATGCAGGACAGACGAGCTCTACAGAGGGTTGTGCGGTCAGCTGAGCGCACCATCCGCTCCGAGCTCCCTGACCTGCACTCAATCTACAGCAGGCGGTGCTGGACCAAGGCCAGGAAGATCGTGAAGGACCTCAGCCATCCCAACAACAGACTGTTCTCTCTGTTGAGGTCAGGAAAGCGATTCCGCTCCCTGAAGACCAACACAGAGAGACTGAGGAGGAGCTTCTTCCCGCAGGCGATACGGTCTCTCAATCACACCACCACACAGTACTGACCCACACATACAGTTCTTACACACACACACTGGACATTCTGGACATTGTTTTCACTTCATTACTTAAATCACGCTGCTGTTATTGTGTATATGCTGCTGTTATTGTGTATATATTTATTTATATTTCTTCATACATTCTTATATAGTTCTATATTGTGTATTTTGTTGTACAGTTATTTTATTTTCAACTTTAATTTATATATTTTATCTTATTCTCCCAGTTAAATTTACCCTTCATTCTAATTTGTGTTGTACAGTTATTTCATTTTTAACCTTAATTTATATTTTATTCCTTCCTAGTTAAATTTACCCTTTTTAATTTTTCATATTTATTTCCTATCTTATTCATAGCCTTTTCCTTTTTTGTTTTCTTTAGGTCACGAGCAGTTGTCCAAGCATTTCACTACATATCGTACTGTGTATGACTGTGTACGTGACAAATAAAATTTGAATTTGAATTTGAACCTCAGGAATGAACTAAAGAACTTTCAAACATCCCAGTAATCCTCACTAATGTTTTATCATGACCTTATTCATATTTTATTTTAAATGACAAACCTTAAACGTTACATTACCCAGTTACCCAACTGCTCATTCTCTCTTAAACTCCTCTTACAGACTTAGACTCTCATCCTACCAATGTTTTAGTATTCTGCAAACCTCAAGTGGACTATGTTTGCATCACTCATTTTAATTATCTATGTGTGTGTGTGTGTGTGTGTGTGTGTGTGTGTGTGTGTGTGTGTGTGTGTGTGTGTGTGTGTGTGTGCATTTAAATACTTTGTTAATCACTTTCTTAAACTTTTTAAATGATACCATGAACATGTTATACATGTGACTGTGAATGGAGAATAAATATTTATATCTGGGGATTGAACTGGTTCTTATGTAGCGCTCTTCTATTCTACCTGAGCACTCAAAGCGCTTCATAAAACTTGACTCATTCACCCATTCTTACGAGCACGCTTTTTTAAGTAGATGAGTTACTCTACCTCCTGAGCCACAGCTACAGACTAAGGACGACTAATGCTTTATAAATGATGAATTAAGCACTTCCTAATATCTTATTAATGCATAATAGTGTGTCATTATAAAGTAACTACCTGATAAAGACCAATATGTGTGTCATTATCCTTAAATCAAACTTACACTGAAGAATTAAACAAATAAAATCTAGATTTTAGGTTTTTCTGTCTTCTAACTTAATGTATTGGGGAAAGCATGCAACTATTCTGATAAATCTCACAAAACAAACGGCCATGTGAACATACAAACCACGCTCAGTGGTAACCTTTTATGTCAAGGTATCCCTCTTTCTGATGACTCTGTGTGGACTGGTGATGTCTAAAAGAAGAAAAGAAAAGAAGAAAATATCATTTGCTAATAATACCACTACTAACATTTATCTGCAGGTAGATAGGACAGTAAATTCTGTGCCTTCTCAAACAGCCACCAGTTGTTTCATATTACATTCCTGACTGTGCCATATGGTGGGATTAAAGGGGAATTGCATCAGTTTTACATGTCAAAATTAATGTATTTGCATGGGAGGAGCCTCATACAGCTGGAGGAACTGTGTCATGTTTAGTTAGTCTACAAATTGTAAAATCAAGGTATTCAGTTGAGTGGGTATAAAATTCAAGATACCTCTTCTTCCAATAAAGTGGACTTATCTAAGTCATCTCAACATGTTTTTACATATGAGGGAAAAATCATAATATATCAGATAGGGAACCAATGACACCCTGTGAGCAAGCACTTCCAAATGCCACACATTTAACTGAGTGGCTCATTACAGTTTCCGTTTGGATTTGTCAAGCAAATTAACATTTGATATTAATAGATAGATGAGAACACAGTCGATGTTAAGAGGTTAAATATTTATACTGTGCTTTCTGACTCCACATTAAAGTAAAGAGACCATTTCATGCCAGGATACGGAAAAGGTGAAGACATTAATTATTCAGTACAACCTTCATAAATCTCACTGGTAACTGCTGTGTTGGTGGCTGTCATGATAGCATAATATCATTCATGAAAATAGTTTGAAGAAAATAGTTCTTAAATTGTTTAGCACTGACTTTATTGTTTGTTATTTATGGAAGAGGATTAGGGCCACTGGAAAAAAAAATCTGAGAAAAAAAGCCAGAATTCTGACTTTTTTCTCAGAATTCAGGAAAAGAAGAAAAGAAAGACGTGCCCACTTTTTTTTCCCCAGTGGCCCTAATCCTCTTCCGTAGTTATTAATCAAGTGTAGATTAATTAAACTGCAAAATGGTGTTGCAGAGAGAAAAAACAGAACTCTAGTGGAATCAGCTAGAAGTATGCTGTCACATGCAAAGTTGCCAAACACATTCTGGGCAGAAGCTGTTGCTACTGCAGCTTACATACAGAATAGGCTCCCAACATGTGCTTTAAAGAACGAAACACCCTATCAGAGATGGTATGGAAAAAATCAGACATTAGCCATATGAAAGTATTTGGTTGTGTTGCTTATGCTCATGTTCTAGACACAGACAGAAAGAAGCTGGAAAAAAGGCAGTGAAAGTTCGTTTCCTGGGATATGCAACCAATGCAAAAGGCTACCGACTGTGGGATGAAGAAAAAGGAAAAATACTGATTCGACGAGATGTGGTCTTCAGTGAAACAGAGTTTAAATGTAAACAAAGTGAAAATGATCTCTGTTTGGGGAATGAGGTAACACTACACACGGGTAAAAGACAAACAAGTACTGAGGAGGCTGTCGCCAGTGAGGCTGCAAAAGGAGATCAGCGGATCAGAAGAGATGTGGATTAGAGGAGTTTGTTGATGTAGCTACAGTTGATCATTGTAGCGGCAACCTTCGGTCCTTTGCCGCTTCTGCAGGACGTAAAGTTTCTGACTCGTGCTCTTGTTAAGTCGCTTGGATGCCTTCCGGTAGCAAAAACGAGGCGAAGGAAAAAAGGGGCAAAACATTTATTCTCCATACAAATCGAAAGGTACAAAACAAAGGCCTCTGGTGGGAGCTCCGTTTACATTCCCTTTATGTTACAACAAAAAATAACATTAAAACGGCGACGGTCAGAAAACTGTTGCTCCATGTCCTGCTTGCTTACCTAACCTTTTACCCACACCCCTCCGCATGCGGGCCAAATATACACCCCCTTTACGACATCTATCAACACTTTACAACAACAACAGACTAACAAAGCAGGATTAATTTATGGAGCACAGCCTATTACATTATAACATAAAATGATCAAGATTATAATAGAAACTTAAAGATCATGACAACTACTTAAATATGGCATGATGTAACTGAGTAAAATATTGGCCTGGACTTGGCTCCAACAATCATTATGCGAACATCTGTTGTGTCACAGAACCAAATACACTGGAAGAGGCTATGTCAAGTCCAAATGCAAAGGAGTGGAAAGAAGCAGCTGATTTGGAATATGAGTCATGATGATCGACGTTCTACAACTGGAAACATCTTTCTACTTGCAGGAGGTGCAGTTAATCGGCTTAGCAAGAAACAAGCAACAGTTGCACTTTCAACTGCAGAGGCTGAGTATATTGCTTTGAGCCAAGCTGCACAAGAAGGAGTTTGGTAACCAAACCACTGCCTAGACAAAAGTTTGAGTATCTCAGAGGGAAGATTGGACTGTGTTCAGTTTAAAAGGGTTATCATATACTTAACATGCCTATACTATGCTTATGTTAAGATGGCGAGCATTTAACTGTAATGAAGAATAATAGTTTTGTCTAAGATTAACACAGTACTTTTTTGTGTGAGTTCAAAACAAAAGAGAAAATGTTTATTTTCTAGTAACACTGTGATATAGGTGCATATTTTTTTTTTTTGAAAGAAATAAGCAATGGCAGTCAAGTAAGTGAACTCCATGGTAAAATTAAGTGGGATTGTTGTAATAGTAATTTTACAATGTTGAAGGGATATTACTGCCCTCTGTTGGTGTGTCTGTGCATTACATGCAATAAAAGGGGTTCGTTAAAAACATCAATGGCGGCCCACTACGATTATTTATACCATATGCGAAAGCACACCACATACCAGAGGATATATGTGCACATTTTGTGATTTCAAAAATTAAAATAAAGTGCAGCAGCCTACAAGGAAGAGAGTAACCATGCTAAAAAATTGATATGCTCTTTCACTACTCAGGGATTCATGTTTGGACAGATGGCCACAGTGTCACAATTCTCTGGTTAACCTATCAATGATAAATCATCCATTTCACCAGAACAAAGTTTTACTAATATTACATGACAATATTAACTGTAAGCTGTAACACCTGCAAACTGTAATTTTATGGCAAGCTAAAATATCAGTAAGTTGGACACCAAATCTACTCATAGCGTTATTTAAAAATGAAGGCTGTAAAAGCAATTCTCTCTCTCATACACACACATAACTCTCTAGACGAATAATATATGAATGTTTTAAGTCTGACTGAATAAAATAAGTCTTGTAATACTTTTCTATGTTGAGCATTTGCATACTTTTGGCCAAGCTACTATTCAGTGAAGACGTGTCTCTAATCAGTTTTTATCATTCTAAAATTGTATAAATTCTAGTTCTTCTAACGTGTTTCCTTTTTACGTTTTCTGTTTTAATTCACTATTATCATTATTTCACACATTCCAAAACATTTTCGTTGTTAACTCTGACTGTTGCAAACTTACGTGTAGGCATCCGACGTATATCCCTGAATCGGTAATTCTACCTCCTCCTCCGGCCCGCACGAGCTGCGGCAGCAGAACTTGTGGTGACAAACATATCAGTAAGTTTTGCACATTTTGCTGCGTTCACTCGAAGGCTTTCCCCCCTTTTTTTTCTCGGAATTTTCTGCACCCCCATTGCGTTTTTTTTGTTTTGTTTTTTTGTTTTTAAATTTGTCCATTTGTCCAAATACCACTCCTCTCCAACTCCGGCCAGCTCAAATTGATAACCTAGGTTAAAAAGGGGAGGGAGGGACAGACCGAGGAGGGCTGAGAGATTTCATTCGATAAGCCCAATGTCCTTCAAGAAAATCAACCAATGGTACGTCGCGGTCGCAAAAAAAATTATAATATACTTTTTGGGGTAAATTATGATAGCCCTGGGTAGGCCCACAGGCGTACGCCAGATAGCTAGTCCAGACCTGGCTCACAGTATTAGTTCTCAATATCGCGTTAGTTTGGATTTTTTTTTAAATAATAGCCATTTGAAATGTCGTTTACTAGCTTTTGTATAAATTGAGAATGCGAATAAACTGACTATTCCAGAATTTCACTTTCACCTTTATTTTGAAATTGGGCCTTAAGTTCTCTTACCGTAATATTTAGGACACACACAACTCCAAACATGCACCCCCTGCACTGACTGTGCTTCAAAAACTGGAGGCTGGTTTGAGGAAATCCTCATCTGAACCCACCTGTGATGTCCAGTCCTGAGGCATAAGGGTCACAGGACAGACCAACCTCTCTGATAAGGTCTCAGGCAAACCAGATGTCGAAATATTTGCGCAGTGAAATTTGGCTACCTGTGGTAAGTAAGGAAAATATTAACCTGACAGCTTGAACATGTTCTTCCCGTGATACCTACCTACATCCATCTAGTGTCAAGAAGTTTTCCTTTTCTCATTCTTCCTAATCACCTCCTGGGCTCTATAGGCGTGTTTTCTCTAGAGTTTTTGTTTTTTCAGGGAGCAGGTCAAGTTCCTGATAAATACCCCAAACTTTGAAAACGCCACCTACTGACCAATCATTTCTCAGGAAAGATGGCGTCAGCAGATAATCCTGATGAGGACCGCTGTGTGGAGATGGTAAGAAGGTATCTCTCTTTAACAAACTGTCTAAAACTGACGATTTGCGTGATTAGTAGAGAAAATTCCGATTCAGAAGAGAGAACTTTTTCCTTTATTTAGGTCTAAGTAAAATATTATTTTTAAAGTAGTTTAATTTGCTCTAGACCATTAAAAAAATCATAAAAGAGCACAAGAGACTTCCTCCCGTGCCTAAGTGAAATAACAGTGTCACTGATTAGGCATTTACCCCATTTAGACATTGCTATCTCTGTTTCTGCGGTGGGCTGCAGCACCTCTGTTTCAGAAAGTTTATTGTTAAAGTCCTATTTACTTGTTATTCCCAGTAAATATGCAGCTCTGGATCTGTCCCCGTTTGACAGTCATCCTCGATTGGGAAAAACCTGTTGTTACGTCCCCTGGCTAGTCTAGGGGGTTGAAGGGACGAACATAAAGGTGGATAGAGAAGGAGGAGCCAAGATGGTAAGTGTAGAAGGTCTATTTAATGCTGGTGATGAGATTTGGGTTCAGACTGAGGTATAACGTCAGGGAGAGCCATGGCCAACATAACAAACAAAACATCCCTGATGTAGAAATAAAAGAAACTTACCTAACTCCAAAGAAACAAAATATACAACCTATAACCATAACCTACCTAACAACACATAAACAGGAGAAAGCAGGGTGTCGAAGCAAAAGGCAGCTCTCCCCTACAAGCAGTCTGAACATGAAAAACAACAATGCTCATACACGTTACAAAGGCATGCAAGCCTGCACAGGTATGACAACCAAAATGGCCAGAGAGCACAGAAGCACAGCTCCACAGGCATTAAGTAGTGCTCTGCTGATTACCAATTAGCCGGACTCTGCGCAGCATCCAATCAGGACAGAGGAGGTGGAGCCTAGACACAACAAAGGGTTAGTAGGGAGAAGAGACATCCTCCTGGGGGATGTAACACCTGTAATAACCAGCGTCTCGTGTTCTTATTGGGATAAGTGATAATAAAAGCCACACAATAAAAAGATGCACCCAGTATGTCAAACTTGATTCTTATGACTGGCGTAGACTTGCAAGTTGAGTTAAACATATTCAAAAAAGCCTACTTTCACTAAAAGACTTGTGCTGTAGTTACTATATCGACCCTCACACTATCTCCTTCAGATGTTGCTGACGTTAGTACGCAAAGGTCTCTGATTCCCATTTCTTTACACTCATTTATCATATACCGTATTACTAATGCATAATAGACCTAGTTCATGAAATTTGTATTTGAGCTAAAGATTCATCAAAAATTTGACTATACTGTCCACATCAAATGTAGGATGTTTTAATCATGGAAAAAGACTTGATTTGTTGTTAAAATGAGACCACTGAGTGTGAGTGTCTGACAGGTTTCAGAGACTCTGGAAGGAAGAAGTGGCAAAGAGAGGCCCGGAGAAGGCCTCGCTAGTTCGTGTGGCCCTGCGCTTTCTGAGAACCAGGCTGATTCGGTCGACTGCTGTTTCCGTCTTTGGGGCATTGTCATTATTTCTCGGGCTTGTGAGTTATCTGTCTTACAATATATAATACACTGCTCCAAAAAATGAAGGAGAATTTTATCATTAGAGTATAACGTCAACTAGGATAAAGCTCTGGTATATTTATCTAGTCAGTTAAGTAGCAGACGGGGTTATTCATCACTTTCAACTGCTTTGGTATTAATGAAGTCAACAACAGGTGGACCAGAGGGGGGAATGAGAAACAAGAATGGTTCTACAGGTGACATTTTCACTGAAATCTTTTCCCTAATCTGTTCTGACTGATTTTTTTTTTTTTTTTAAATTCACCAACTTTGCTAGGTTCAATGTCACTACTGGTAGCATGAGGCAGTATGTGGACACTAAAGAGGTTACACAGGTAGTCCAACTCCTCGATGATGGCACATCAGTATGTGCCTTTGGCAGGTTTGCTCTCCCAACACAAATAAAACCATCTAAGCAATTAAAGAAAAAAATATCACCTTAACAGGATATAGCTATATGGAACTGACAAATTACATTAGTTGGAGAAGTTACCAAGAGTGGCATGGGGTGCATGCTTTTATTTTAAGCAGAAAAAAACCCCAAAATTGCACATTTTCATTATAAAGCTAAAATTATAGAGCTAAAAAGCCAAAGCCCCCTCTCTGCTACAGTTTGACATTAATAACACCCCAATCATGTGAATTTTACACCCACCCTAACTATGCACCAAGCTGCAGTTTAGATGATTCCTGCTCTTTAAGTAACTCAATCCTTTCTTTCTGGCCTTTCAGACTGTTTTGGTCTATCACATTTTAAACTGTATTGGAGACCCAGGACAGTCTGGACTTTTGAGTTGTGTTGGTTTGGCCTTCGCTCTGTGTTTCACAGAGTTAAGCAAAGTATGGCTAGTCGCCCTGCAGTGGGCAATAAACCTGCATACAGCAGTCAGACTGAAGGGAGCATTCTCATCAGTTGGTTTTCAGAAGGACATGAATGTTCAACTCTAGCAGAATCGGTCAGAGCAAAAAATATTATTGAAGGTAAAGAGAACTGGCAAACTTTTTCTCTCACAGGATTTAGAAAAAAAGAAAAGGAACAACTAAAGTTGGTGGGTTACATCCAGGCTACTAATTGTACCACTACCCTAATCTCTGCCACCTTTGCCACCGTTCTGACCCTCTTTATACACACTGTGATAGGCTTGCCACTTTGCGCATCTAATGTGAGTACCACAGAAGTACTGCAGTAATGACAAATTTTAAATTTGGTTTACCACAAATTGAAATTTTCCTGTATTTTTCTTTATTTCCAGGCCTTTACCACTTTTGCCATCTTCAACTTCATGAGTTACTGCATTGCTCTTATGTTTATGTCTGTGAAGTGGATAATTGAAGCTGGAGTGTCACTAAAACGATTAAGGGTAGATATACTGTAAAGGCTTGCTTTTCCTCCTCCCAGAGGGAGGGCGTGTGTATGGGTTCTGTTTGTCAGTTACTTAGCAGTCTAGCAGTTTTCAATTTATCGTTTTCAAATTTTGTGTGATGTTAGATCTTAATAAGAGCTTAAGCATATTTAATTTTGGTGATAATTGGGTCAAGGTTGCTCACACCTACTGTTAAAATTGGTAAAAACTTTATATTACCCAGAATTTTTTATGGACCGTCTTCAAAGCTTCATAAAAATACACTACACCTTTGGGGACTTGAGTAACTATGTTGGTTAAACAATGTTGACTTTGACCTCCCAGAAATCATATGGAGTAATATATAAAAAGTGCACTCTCTCTCACCTTCAACTTTAATTTATTCTGCACATTTTGACTGCTTTGTCCCCCTCCCTGGATCAGCTGTTCTCACACTTTGTTCATCAGCAGTCTTCAGAGTCCACTGAAGGTTGTTCCCTATGAGCAAAGTATAGTGTGCATTGGCTTTCATCAGGAATTGAAAGAGTCTGCTGAAAGGGAATTTCAGGTGGCCAGAGCAGGGCTTCTGGGGACTAATCTAAAAGCAGTCATACTTGAAGTGGTGCAGCCTTCCCTGAAAAGGCCACCTTCAAGAAATATAAACCTGTTTAGGTTTTAGCTTTGCTTTTATAGGCAGTCTTGGAACTTCTTGGTCACACCTGGTATATAATCTAAATAAATCACTGTGCTGTGATTGTTGAAACTTAAACTTAATGGTATTGTTTTAATCACAAATTGTGAACCATTTTGGTAAGTCACTCCACTTCAGATGCAACAAGAGTGTTTGGGGGGGGGGTATTTCTCACAGTTGTCTTAACTTGTGTCTTTTAGTATTTGGAGTTCTGTGATGGCATCTTGGTTCTGGAGGATGGTGAGGTTCAGGAGGCTGGAAACCATCAAGCCCTGATGAATGCAAATGGGCGCTATGCTCAACTCATCAGCAACTACCAGATGGAAGAGTCTAAAGTAAGGTTTTCACACAAACTGCAGTACAAATGTTTGTAGCTCTGTTACTCTTACTGTTCAGTTAGCTCAAAAGCCTTAGTATCAGTTCTTTGTTGCTTTGAATTCACTGAGTTCTGTAAGCTTTATTATGTTAAGTATGCAGACTTAACTGTGAAACTGTTGTTGTTCTCTTTTCAGAAGCAGATGGAAGATGAAGTGATGTCCCTGGATCCTGCCAACTTGAATGAATCTGAGCTCAGACCTGGTGAAGATGTTGGAATGATGAACAACGGTATAAAAAACATGAGCATGAAATTATTATTATTATTATTATTATTATTATTATTATTATCATTATTATTATTATTATTATTATATGATTTGTAATGCACTATTTAATTCATGGTGAACTATGAAGACACATGTAAGAAATGTTTGGAATAACAGAGATGTTATGGGACAGGTGCACCATTGTGGCACATTTCTCAAAGTCCATGTGTGACAATGTCTGTGCCTTCAATCTAGCTGCCATGATATGACTCTGTTAGCTACTTTAACTTTTATTGATGTCTTAGAACTTAGAAAATAACTGCATTTTGTGCAGGTTTATGTTCATATTGGAAGAGAGATATCGGGTGAAACCGAAGAGCTTAAAAAGTTGTGCTGTCCGAGTATAGTGTTCATTGATTGTTTTTATAATCTCTAAAATATCTATAATCTGACCATATATCTATCTTTATCAACTCTCTAGAGATACAACTGTATACCCCAAAACTTGGATCCGTTCAATAAGTACACTGATGAGGAGATCTGGAGAGAAGTTGTTTCTTTCCATGTGCTCCTCCTTAAATCAGTACTTTCCTGCAGTAACAGAGGCTCATATTGTCTGATAGATCATTCTTTTGGATGAAGCCACAGCCTCCACAGATCCAGAAACAGATGCTCTGATCCAAAAGACAGTCAAAGAGGCCTTTCAAGACAGCACTGTGCTCACCTAGCACATCGCATCAACACAGTGATGAATGCAGATCGTATTCTAGTCATGAACAATGGACAGGTAACAAAGACGGTTAGAAAAAACTAATCCGTATATGATCTTCAGCCTCAACTTACCAAGTGTTCTCTTTGACAGGTGGCAGAATTGGACCACTCAGATGTCCTGAACCAAAGGCCAGAGTCTCTGTTCTCTTCTCTCCTGGCTGCTTCTAAAACAATGAAGAGATGAACTGGTGTAAAGCTGTGATATCAAATAAGCACAGTAATCCCTGTAATGTAATACATTTACACAACATATTTTAATGTTAATGAAAAGGCAGTGTAACCTTTTTTATAATTTTGATCAGTCACAAACATATTGGAGTATGTCGACCTGTCCCTCACACTTGGCTGCTATTTAGTTTTCGTTTGTTTAGTTCTCTGTTTTATTAGGTTTAAGCAGCAAAGCTTTTTTAAGCTTGATCATCAAGCTAACCATTAGGTTCAGGTTTAGGTTAAAATGTACTTTCACAGTATAAAACATCACAGCATTTCCCATTAGTATTCACATGCACTGTACACAGTTGTCTGATGTCTCTGAAATAATATTGCTCTGTTTATTACCAATAACTACTGATGATGCTGCCCTATTTTAAATGACAAGAAGGCAGAGGAGGGTACACAATGGTGAGAAATGATGAACATTCACTTATCAGTATTTTATTATTTCTCTATTTAGATAAGCAGGATGTGTTTTTGTTTTTCAACCTCGAAGTTTTTATAAATAGTGCATTTTACTTTTTACTTAAATGCATGTTAAATGTTTCATGGCTTTAAATAGAAGTGAACACGAGTTGTTTTTAATGTAAGTTTTAAATCTATTGTGTAAGTAGGGACAACTCACTTAAAAAAAAACATGGTGAGGGCTAACCTAATAGTTACATAGGTTTTTAGGTTTAATTTAAAAACGTAATTAGTTGATGTAGTAGCAGACAAGCTCACAAGAACCTTAAAAGAACCTTTTGATGGGCGCATAAAAGGTTTTTCTTATTTTAAATAAATTTCAGCTGTTAACTGGTTAAAAAGTGCCACAAACTGACCCACATTAAGAGGATGTGTAGCAGGTGAAACTGCTGTAAACTAGGGCAAAATGTTTACTGCCACACATATTAATAGAGGCCTTTTCTTAAAATTGAAGAGCTTAAAAATCATTCATTTTAATAGAG
The DNA here is from genome assembly GCF_900408965.1 of Simochromis diagramma. Classification (NCBI taxonomy): domain Eukaryota; kingdom Metazoa; phylum Chordata; class Actinopteri; order Cichliformes; family Cichlidae; genus Simochromis; species Simochromis diagramma. The sequence continues at coordinate 5,718,705 of NW_024387414.1, forward strand.
GGTTATTTGGAACTTTGAGTTGTATGTTGTTGGAAAATGTATGAAAAATGAAATTATAATGAATAAAAAGTCATCAAAACTTGTCTTTCAATTAAGCAGAGGTCAGATGGTTATAAAAGAAGCAAAACGTCAGTGAAAGAAGCTCGAGTCAAGTGCACTTCAGCTGTCATGTGGGGTAAGGACACACGAGGGCACTACAGGCTTCTATACTCGTATCCTTGAAGGACTGGGTTTCATTTTTAATATGACTGATCCTCCCTTGGCACAGACACATGTTCTCAAAGAAATGCTCTGTGAGGTTACCTTTTACCCACTGAACTTTAAAAATAACTCATCTCTCTGAAGAGAAACTACAAGCCTCTAAATATATAATAATGTATGGTTCAGTTAAATGGTACGAGTCTTTTTACATCACTTAATTGTAAATATCCACACCTGCTGAACAGATTAGACTGGGCTTAATAATTCATTGCAAGTTGATGCATTAATATTGGTTTAAAAAATAATTTGGTTTTCCCAAGCTACATGGGAAAATATGCCATTTTATTGAAACTAGCGATTGTATAGAATTCTTCTAAAGTTTTCTACAGTCATTATTTCTAATACTACAGGTGTTTAGATTCATCTGAAGTCAATTATAATTGTTTATAAATAAAATTTATACAGCAAAACTCTTTTTGTTATCGTATTTTGTTTTGTTTGCAGCATCCAGGATCTTGTCTTATCTGATCATATGTAAAGCTTGCTTCAGTCTTTTACTAGTAAAGAATCACGACTTGCATGAGAGAAACTGAAACATCAGATTAGCAATGAAATAGTATTTGAGGTATACGGACAAGTATTGTACTTCAGAAAAGTATTCTACAAATGTAAAGAATTTTTTATCTTTACATTTGTGCAGAATAAACTGAAGGTTGAATTGCACAGAAGGCACTGAAGGAAAAAATATACTGGTGGCAGCTCAGTCAGCACAAGGCCTGCTGTGTGTCCTCAGGCGTGACTTCTTTGTGCTGCTTTAATGTAACTAAACTGAACTTGTAACATATAACAATAGAAGAGAGAAGCATGACATGCTCACAGTTTATTTACCCTTATGCAAGTCAGGTCTGTCTTGGAGTTTGAATGATTTGGTTTATGTTTCTTAACAATTAAAAATTTCCATGCAGAGAAATCTCCAGTGGTCTTCAGGCAGCATCTAAAGATTTCAGCTGGGTGCTCAAAGCTTCACCAGCAGTGTTGTTGAAGGAGGAATGTAACACTGAATGTTCTGCTTCGAGCAGATCTTCTCAGCTGCCTTAGAAATTTAAACCAGTGACCTCACAGTCACAAGCTTTCTCACCCCTCCTTGAGGCACAGGCTAAATTAAAATATCAATGGATCAATTATTATACTGGGCCTGTGTTTGGGTGAGTGCCGACTCACATGCTGTGTTTTCCGCCTAAAAAGTCTTATGTCTGCATTTTTTAATATCTTGATCTCCTGTTTTTGAAAGATTGCATCTGTGATTTAAACTAATAAAGTACTAGACTGAATACACCCATGTACAGATGAAATATCGGGGCCTGGGCACCAACATGAACACCCAGCTCTCCCACAGTGAAGAGTCACTGAAATGAAAACACATACAAAATTACAGAAGAAGACAAAAAGTGATGACAGAATGTTTTGCATGTTTTTGCGGATGTTTCATACTTCTTTAGTATTTGTATATTTTGCTGTTGGGTTGTGTGGTCTTGTATACTGAGTTGGTCTTTTTGCAGCCATATCTAGTGTAGTCGTGCCTTTATTGTAAGTTTGTGCCATAGTTCTGTAGTTTTGCTTCATTTGGAGTCATTTTGCATCTCCTCTGTATCTTTTTTTGCTGTTATTTTTGTCACTTTTAGTGGCCAATTTGTTGCTGCTTTTGGTTGTTTTGCCCTTTAATGTAATAATGCAATAGTTTGTCTCTTATTGTTGGAGTTATTTGTGTGTTTTTTCACATTACAGTGGCCATTTTGTTTCTGTTTGTGATTGCTTTAGGTGTGTACCAATTTGTGTGTTTTTTTGTTTGTTGTTGTTGTCATTTTTAAGTAATCATCTCTTTATTTTTTGTCTTTTTTATTTATTTGAATGGGGTTTTTTTGGGTGGGGTGTAGTGTGTCTCAGAGTTGAAGGTCAGCTAACCCTTTGTGCCCCTTATCCATCAAAGAATATCCAGATTGTTTTCTGAAGCGTTGTTTTATTCGTTAGCGAGCTACTTACACTGACACGTTTAAAGTATAAATGTGAACTCATATTTACAGCCCTGTTTCAGACACGTACACACTGCAGTACAAATCGTGTATGCCTGTCAGTGTGAGTGTGTTGGAAGATCCAAGCACACGCGTACAGACGCTGCTATACACACACTCCAGTGGGAGGAGCCAAACCTCTCGCAGCTCCGAGTTTGTCAGTTTCCTAAATATAGCGGACAGGATCTGTCCGTGTCTTTCAGCCGGAGACACTTTGATAAAAAGCCCGTATTTACAGAAGCACCGGGAGGCCAGTGGGGGTAAGTGGAGCAAACATGTGTCTTTGTATGTGAAAGTGTGCTGACTGTGTTCTGTGCTTTGGAGACTGAAAGGGAGGGGAACCACGACCCTTCTTGAAGTGCTGCGATCTTCTTTCAGTGTTTGAATTTCTTCCAAAACTGCCTTAAATGTTGCTTCTGCACTGCTTCATCTCTGTCTAGGCTATATTTGGTAACGGTTCGTGCTTGTTGTGATCTCATGCCTGAGTGTCGCTTACTGTGAATACTGTACGCGGAGGCTACTGTACATGTTGTGATAAGTGGTCTGAGTGAGAGCTGCATAAAACTTTGATTGGATTGGACTATCTTTGACAAAGCGTTGCCTTTTCTGCGTATCTCGCTTCGAATATCGCAAAACCTGAGGTGTCCTGAACAACGTGTTATTTCCTACAGGTACACAACACCCAAAACTATAACCATAAATTAGCCTTTACAATGGTTCAGCAAAGCAGTCATGTTGGAAGTCCCCATCAGTGTACATGATCACTGATCGAATAGGAGTGAATTATACAAGTTTAAATAGTTTTAAGCCAAACTATCCAGTAGTCTAAAGCAAAAAAAAAGGAAAAAAAAAGAAGAAGAAGAAAGAAGAAGAAGTCCAAACCATAATTTGTTTAAAAACTAGTTGAAGCAGTGGCATGATTGAAGAGTTATTACAACTCATCACAAAATATCTGCTGGAAGATTTCAAAGTACACGCTGCTGGAGATCCTGTGACGACCAGTACACATAGCTGGGGAACAACAATCAAAAATCATAGATGTATGTCAATAAAATAGAAAATTTAACATTAAGTTTTTCAAAAAGGTTTTCGACTCTCTGAACCTGACACATTACGCTTAAGTATTTTACCTAAAGGGGAAATGCTGCTTTAATCTGTATTTTACTGCACATGCTCATGTTGACCCTTCTCATATTGCCAGATTTGAGAAGTTGTCGCTTTCAGTCAAAACCGAAAAATTACGTTGCTTAGTAGGTTTATGATTTACTTTCAGAACCACCACACATCAAGAGGTGCTGCTCACAAGAACTGGGTGCTGGCTTCCCAATTATGACGAATCAGGAGAATAAAAGGCTTTTAGGAGCAACAGAACAAGCAATGTGAATTAAAAAAGAATCTTTAAAGCTTTCAATCATGCAAACCTACACATATAGCACCCTAATAAAAATGTATAGCTTTACATGATATGTCTATTAAAATAGAGTAAACTTCAAATCAGGCTTGAAACTCTCTGTTATTACAACCTTACTTCATTCATTCCAAGAGTAACTCATCAGAGCTGAAAAAAAGAAGAAGTGTGGCAATCATTTCAACTAGAGATATGTCATGTCATGTAGGAAATAAAGCAACAATGTGAAATAATGGCTAAGAATTCAGTGAAACGGATCATGTGAGACTGTAGCCTTTAGTCTGATCTTAGCGGGGGTCTCTCTCTCTCTCTCAACATACAATTGGAAACAAACAATATAATGAAACCAGTAAAACTGAGTTCTGGAAAAGTCTTTTATATGAAACGTCATGAAATAAACAGTTATGACATAATACAGAACTGTTTTTGTTCGTTTGTTTGCAGTACCGAGATTATCCACTAGGAGGAATTTATTAGCAAGGCTAGGTGGTGGGGCATATGCAATTATTTGAATACATCCATACCAGTAATTTCCTGTCCTCTTCCTCTCACCCCAACCAGTTGCAGTAGATAGCCGACCCCCCCCCCCGAGCCTGGTTCTGCATGAGGTTTCTTCCTGTTAAAAAGGAAGCTTTTCCTTCCCACTGTCACTAAAGCATTTAAAAGCACTCAAAGCTCAAAGGGGGTCATATGATTGTTGGTGTTTTCTTTGTATTATTGTAGGGTCTTTCCCTTACAATATAAAGTGCCTTGGGACAACTGTTGTTGTGATTTGGCACTATATAAGTTAATCGAATTAATACATACTTTACTTACTTTTCATTTTTATATGTATTTTCATATATTTTATTGAAACCACACAAAATAAACCTCTTTTTTAAAAAATTATTTTTACTGTAGGCATCACACATTTGCACAAAAGCAAAGTCAATCTTCTTCGGTTTTTAGAAAACAGTCTGCTATTTAGAAAGCAGCATGTCACTTAAATCAGTGTCTCCAAGAAGACAGAGAATGACAGAGTTCAGTCTCCAGTTGTGTGATTTCTATTAAACAGGCTGTGGTTATTTTATTGGTGTCTGTTACTTAATAAAACAGCTAGCTCATCAAATCACTGCTTATCGCTGAGATAAGGGATAAGTACTGACTAACTCATAAAGTTTAAAAACATGGTTTCCCTCACTTTGTTGTAAAGTTGTATTTAAAGGATATATGAAGATTACTTAATTTGCTAACCTAAACCTGAAGTGTGGTGTGTTTTTAGTTCAATACTACTTGGTAAAAGAATGATTTTGTTAAGGGTGGTGTCACTGATGCTGGGTTAATCATTTCTTTGATAGTCTAACTGTGGCACTATAAGGAGCACTGTGGAGTGTGTCAGCATTTAATTGCTAAACTCGTAATACAGCACTTTTCCTTTGATAAACATGAGAAGGGAAAAACAGCGACATAATATAATGTCTGTGGGAAACACCTAAAAACTTTTTAAATGTGTTGGCTTATAAGAAAGACCAATCCACATTTTTTACACATTGATTGTTAATAGACAGAGGTTATTGGCTCTGTAGTTCAGGCATTCATCCTTGTCCCTGCTGCCTCATTCCTGCTCTTTGTTTTCATATTTCATTAGCAGGGCGAGCAGCATGTACCATCAGCTTCAATTATCCTCCCTGTCAGCGGACCGGCAGGGCCTGTCTGCTGGCTTTAATGATTACAGGCTTCAGGGGACAGGTAATCAGGTCATGGTTACACTGTCACCCTGTCAGACTGCTGAGACCACGGGGAGCAAATGGGATGAAAGAACTCTACCATCTTCAGTCAGTTAAGGCTAGATATTGATAGTGTATATAACCTGAATACTGTCTGGCATCATTTTGGTGCAGTACCACATAGTGTATATATTTTCTTTCCATTAAACATGGTTGAAACTCTGATGGCATCTCCCTGGTCAAAACTAATCATGTTAGAATGCCAAAAAAAAGACCATAAGCGAACAAATGTCAGTGTTGTATCCATGTAGCATAGACGTTGAGTCAGACAATTTCTTTAAAAAGTGAGAAAGATAGATTAGATGACTGCAAAGAAGGGACCCAAAATCCTTTTCCCATGATGACTAGAGAACATGAAAAGATCACTACCTGATGGTTCTTCAGCATTGAAATGTTTTTTGGGTTCTTCTAAGAGTTTCGTTCAGTTTTCCGCAAAGAGCTTTCAAGGCATACTGTACAGGACTTGCTAAACACCAGATGGAAGCTGGTGATCATAGCTGAAAAAATTCCTAGAGACCAAAAAATGTGGTGTCCCTCAGTTTCTTGACTCCAAGTTAACCTTAATGTTTAACATCAGCCACATGAGTTTAAAGTTGCCCCCTGTTTTTTTTTTTTTGCACAGGTTCAAGTTATCTGAATGGCTTAATAGCCGTTATCCAGGGTTTAAAGTAAAGCAGTGTATTGGGGCTTGATGGGAAGTAGTGCATTCTTAAAAACACATCATATGTTATGCTGGGTTTCACACGGGAATGTTCTCATCACCCAGTTGCATTGCATAGTGGTTTCATGCACATCCTGATCTGATTATTTTAAATCTGATTAAAATACATGTTGCTAGTGCTTATGTTTAAAAGAGTATAATATCCCTTGATACTTATGTCAGCCCATTTGGAGAACATGGACCCTGCCTTTCATCATTGTTTAACTTAAAATTTGCTTTAATGCAGCCCACAGTGCTGCTTCTAAAACCCATTAAACAGACTATGAACATGTGGATATCCTAGCAGAAATTATAGACATTATTACTGTGTCTGCCAAAATAAAATGGGAACCCACCCCCCCAAAATATCTAAGTGTTTTATATAGAATGATGCAAGGGTTGGTGCTGAAGATGTTACTAGGGTGTGTCCAGTACATGCAGAAGAAATTCAGCACCATCATATTTTCTTGATTTATACCAATGCTTCTATAAATTTACACCTAATACAAAAGACTGTTCAAGCCTAACAGTCATTTATTTACTTAGATATTATTCAATATGTGCATACAGCCTGTGTGACACTTGCAGGGCACAGTCCCAGATTTTGCTGATTTTACATTCATCATTGAGCTACCCAGGGTAAGTATGTAACCAATGATAAAAATATAAAACATAATTTCCCAGAAAATAAATTAATTTATCTGACAATGTGTGTTTTCAAATATTTGGAGGGGAGAGCTTTTAAATACAGTTATATGTAAGCTACATCTAAAGGCATGCAGCTGTCATCACTGGTACTCCAGCTTCAAGTACTTTTTAGCTACAGTACCACGATGCTGCTCGACTCAGCTGTCATGATGGTATTTGCTAGCCTTGCATTGCTATACAAATGTAATTAGTTTATAACATGTCAGTTCAGTTGTGATTTCTAAGACACATTATCACTGGGCACAGACCAAAGCACCTCTGGAAACAATTGGACGATTACAACCAATCAGAGCAAAAAAAATGGGATGTATTGCTAATGGATGGAAAAATGTCATTTTATCAAACCCATCCTCTTGTTGGATTAACAGTTGTCTCAATGCCAACCAGGCTTGGAACAGTGACTTTCCACATTCATATTATTCCCAGGCTAGGTCTTGGCCATTCATGCACATTGTCTAGTATTCAGTGTGACTCACCACAGACCAGGGTTGGGGAACTCCGGTGTCCTGCAGATTTGCAGATTTTAGTTGTGTCCTTGATCCAACACAGCTGATTTAAATGGCTAAATTACCTCCTTGACATGTCTTGAAGTTCTCCAGAGGTTTGTTAATGAACTAATCACTTGATTCAGGTGTGTTGACCAAGGGTGATATCTAAAACCTGCAGGACACCGGCCCTTGAGGCCTGGAGTTTCCCACCCCTGCCCTAGACCATGCTGTGTTTATTTTATTATTATTATTTTTTTGGTGTAAATCTTTCTCAGTTGAAGGTAAACTTTAAATTTCATTTTAAAACTGTCGACCTTTACTATTCTATCAGATTAAAACACCAAAGAATTGAAGAATTATAAATCAGTTTTGCAACAGGAAGCATACAAAACCAATATTGGTTGTATAACACGTTGGGTAAATCATTTAATAGTATAATGTTAAACAAACCTGTGATTTCTCATGAGAAGTGAGGAAATATCCTTTTTTGACATTTTGATGTAAATGAAGATGTGGATATAAAACCTGTTAGCAATAACATGACAATCTTTAATCTTGTATCCACTCTGTCAGTTAGGTTTCTTTGTGTGGCTGCACCGAGTCCATGTGTTCCCAAGTGGTATTTCCTTCCCCTCCTAGTTTCTCTAATGATAGAATATTTGGGGCCTTGTGGTAAACAGAAATAGCAACTCTTCTGAGGGACAGGCTTCTCTTTTTGCACCACATGCTGAAGAAATAGAGGCTGCACTGTATGCATTTGTATGTGTGTGTGTGTGTGTGTGGTTTTTTTTATTTTATTGAAAAGCTATTTTAAGTTATCCGTGACTGACTGATTTGAGTTTTTCTTTCCTAGTCAATTAGATGACTTGCTTTAGTGAATCCAAGCTAAATCACGTAGCTTTAATGTGGATAAATGCGTTGAACCTGATGAGCTTGATGACGACTCCCTAAACGTTATGCATTTTGTATCACGCAAAGAAGAAAAGATGAAAGCTCTAGTTGATAATTCTTGCCGTAGAAGCATTCAGCAGATTGACTTCATAACTCTCAGAGAGTTATGACCCATTTCAGCAAAAAAAAAAAAAACAGTCTAAATGAGAGAAGTGCTCTCAAGATTTCCTCTCCAGAACAAACTGACTGGGACTGCATTTACAAAGCACTCGTCTAGCTTTAATAAGCACTTTACACTTCAAACCAAGCTCGCCCATTTGCACAATGCTTTCTATACCACACATTTAGCACTTTTTCCTATTATATTCGCACACTGTCACATTGGGGTTAGTTTTAAGGTTCAGTATCTTGCAAAACGACACTTGAGCATGCAGACATTCATTCAGAAAAAAATGTAAATAATGGTTTCATAAATTAATTGATATGTGTAGTTATTTAGATTTAGCACACCGGTAATAGCCAATAACTGAACAGTCACCATCAGCAGTTTTACCAAGAGGTGCGTCACTATTATTGGAGGCACCATACACAAAGTAAAGGCAGTGCCACATTGCAGCACTTCAGCTCCTGTCATCCAATCAATATACTTTGAGCTTCAATGCACCATCTATTGACCTCTCCACATCTTCGTTTACTAGTCTGCTAACGTCTTATTTCATTGTAGAGCTCTGAAGTTCATGAATTTAATACTTATTGTAACAAAAAAAGTGACACAAACCTAACCTTTCTAAATCTTTTGACTGTGCCACCTTCTCTGTATCCATTCCTTCTCCTTTCACTTGCCATACCAAACACTTCTAGTTTCTATCTGACACTTTAGACTTAAATCAAAGAATTCACTCTGGCCACTCTTGTGTAAGGATGATGACAAAAAAGCTAAAAAAAATTCTTTGTCTTTGACTGTTTGAAACGCCAATTGAGAAACATTTTGTTGATCCACCCATCCACCCTCCACACTGCCGTATGACCTGGCTTCCTAAGTTTGCTCCTGTCATAATTACTTTGGCCATCAGAGGGCTGTGTCACATGTTTTGAGGTTAGTGATGCTGTTGTTCATTTGAGCAACTGAAAGGTTCTGTCAGTTCATTTGCTTGTATTGCAGTGACTGATGATTATGAAGATGTATTTGGGCGTTGAGGGTTTGAAATGGTGATATTAGTTAATTAAAATGAACTACAGTGAGCCTGGCTTGTGACAGGTGAGCACATTAAAATACTTATTTGATTATGTATCTCTGCTTGTCCTGATTCAAATTACTTTCCGGCAGCGCTGAAGGGTCAAGGGAAATATAAAATGTGTTTTATGCGTATTTATATATGGAGGTAATATTGAAATCATGTTTATTGTGTTGAGCAATACTTTCTAGCAGTGAAGGCTTTGAGTGATCTCGTCTCTCTTCAACTCTACCCTACTCCACTCTTCTCTGCTTTCCTCTTGCTGTGGCTTTTGGAAAAGCTCCTAATCTGTTGGACTTGAGAACTCTTCCTGCGGGGTCACCCCAGTAATCGGGTTTGAGCCAACTCTTCCTAGCCAGCCAAACCTCTGGCTGCCTGCCGTCTGACCACAGGCCCACACACCCGCACGTTTGATGCTAAATATGCTGCAGAGGAGCTAAGAAATTACGCTCAATAAATATAGAAATCAAATAAAACAATTTCCAAATATTAGCCTTGCAATTTACTTTCCTGCAATCATATAAGTCTGCCTTTGTCGCTCACAGTAAATAGATTTCCCGCGGAGCTGCCAGGTTAAACAGTAATGTTGAATCAATAGCAGCATGGCTTGGCTTAATTAAGCTCACTGTTGATTTGTAGGGATGAGAGCCAGACCAGAGAGTGGTTTGGGTCTGCTCAGTGTCCTGACACTGTTCTTAATGGTGCCAACACTTGATTAATACTGGCTGTACATGAAGACACTGTCACTCCATGCTGAGTTGAAGACTAGGTTACACCAGCAGCTTCCACACTGTTCAAGAGAATTCTTTATTGCGAGTGTCTGGCTTTTAGAGTTTTCTGCTAATATGTGTAGGATTGCTTTTTCCATACTGTGCTATAGTGTGTCAAGCAGTCGTGCTGTGCATTTATACTGTGGCCTTAAAAAACAGGGGATAAGTGACTGAAGCTTCTCTTGTGTTGCTCTTTTTACATTTAGATATCAACCTAACTTTACATTAGCATCATCCACGTCAGGGTTTTGCAAAGTAGCTGTTGGTATAGTAGTGGACTGAACCATTACTGCTGTTGCTGCTTTGCACTAAAAGTTTTCCACTGGTGAACTTGCATGAGTTTTTTGTGAAGTAATAAAGAAGGCATGGTGTGTTTGTTATGCAGTTAGCAAATCTGTTCAGATAAACTGCTTTACCATCTTTCTTGGGGTGTTAGCAAGGACAGCTTCATCTCACAGCTGTTCTTAGCATGGCTTGGTCTGACTAACAGGGAGTTTATGTTTTTTGTTTTCATTGCATGGCTGTGCAAAAAGACAGTGAGCTCTCAACTGCTTGTATGGCACGCTTTTAGCTTGTTGTGCACCTCCCAGTATTTCTAACCCACTGCGTGCAGTGTAGCCAGAGTGTTCAGGCATGAGGTACAAGTGACAAGTCACTGGTAGTTTTATTTGCCTGACTTACTATCTTTTTTTTTAAAGGAAATAAATGTTTTGTATTATATGTGATATCATTTGGCCGGTTAGGCAGTTAGCTGTGATTGGTTGTTGTGGTTCTTTTCATTACTCGGCTTGGGTCATGCACTTCACTTATACTGTGTTCAGTTATTTATTTATTTTTTAGTAGGTTTAGGCAAGTAGTTATTCAAAATGTAGGAAACAAAAAGAAGAAACTAGTTTGTTGATAACATTGCTTGAAGCACTGAAGCTGGTATTAAGAGAAGCCAGGATCATGGATTTGAGCAATTATTTCTCATAATCACAGTAAACCTAGAGGCTGATTATAAGTAATGTTAGCATAGGCACCCATATGGTCTGAGGGTGAATCAGCTGCTTAAAAATTCTAAAACACACAAAGACGCCATGAAGAAAAAGTGGTTTACTATTGTTTTATCATCCAGAATATTGAGTTGACACTTAATTAGATGTCTGTAATTAGAAAGACTGATTAAAATAGGCAAAGTGCCTTCATTCAAACACTGCAAAACTGTAGGTTTGGAAATCAGGCCAGTTACAACATGTGTTGAAATACTAGCCAGTTTTCAGCATCTGCATAAACTTATAAACTCATCCTGGAGCTCTACACCGTCCATCTGTTTGCACAGCGTATTCTGAGCACTTATTTTCTTGCACAGCCTAACGTGAGTGTGTTCAAAGCACCCATGTCTTATCTTTCCATTCAACAGGAGACAGTTTTTCAGTGTACAGCTTTTTTTAGTCTGACTTTGTTTTATTATTTACACTCACTAATCTAATGATCTGAAAAGCTTTAGAGACTCACCTTTTTATAGTTTTCTATTACCTCTATGTGGCACTTTTGCGAGATCGATACAAATTCAGTTTGTGTGGAGGCATTCTACTCGTCCAGTACATATGCTAACCTATAAAAAGAGCTCACTGTTTAACCAGTATTTTCAAAGAGCCAGAAATGCTAATGGTGAAATATATGTGTGTATATGTAAGCAGGGGTTTTGGGTAGGGGATAGGAGATTGCCTAAAGGAACCTCAAGATGGAGGCCTCAGATCTTCTTACCATTACTTCACAAGATAAAAAGGAAGTTATTACTTTGCTGAAAGCGCAGAATTTCAATGAGAGCAGGAACAAACAAAATGTTAAAGAATTCATTATAATATCATTTAATAGATCAAAAGATTGGGCTGAGGCTACAGATATTTCTCATTTTTGGAGCTATGTGGCTCGGCAAACTCACATGCACTAATTCATGGTGTGATGTTCGCAAACTTTCCAAATGCGTCCCTTTCGGGAACTTTAGACTCATGTTCTCTTCCCACAGCCCACGCCAGAGCCCAAAAGTGACTAGTCGATAAGTGCATGAACAAGACACTCGGATAGGCTACCTCTCAGTCATGACTGAGTGAGAAACTCATGCAGTCACATAACTTGTTGGTGATGACTTTTTAGAGTGGAAACTGATCAGTCAAACTACAATTGATGCAACTTCTATGTTGGTTGCCTGACTGCTAATAGTTGCGTGTCAGTTTAACCTTAAAAACTGTGAAATTGTGGATCACTTATTTGGCATACTTTAAGGCACAATCCCATCACTCCTCTCTCCAGCTTTACTGTACAAAATCAGCAGCTATTGCTTTTCAAAAAGTTATAATCAAAAATTGCCTTTCTCAGATCAACTCATAAATGAAGCTGTAACAGCTAACTTTGGTGGTCTTCTTGTTTTACTTCTACTCAAAAGTGTGCTGAAGGTTACTGTTTTGTATTGGCCTGAAAAAAGGGACCAATAAATCCACATTAAACACTAAGCACTTATATGGTTGTAAGGCTTGCAAAACTCTCTCATAAAGTCAGTTGCATCACTTCAGTTTATACATCAGTAACTGAATGAGAGTCTGTTCTTTTGGCCAAATGGTTAGTACTGATTGAGCGAAGACTAGAGTTTCTAGTCCTTCTTTTTCTGTATTCATTTCTGCAGAGAAATGTAATTTTTATTTTCGTCAGCTCTCCATAACCCACAAGCATTTGTAGATTTGTGTCTCTGTGAGACGTTTTTGAAAGGCAAATACTAAATGAGCTTCAAAGTTGTAGCAGTAGTGTTTCCATATAGAAAATATGATTGGGGATTCTTGACACTGAACTGTGTGGGAGCAGCTCAGATTGTAATTTGTAAATGTTATTGGCTCAGCAGACCTTCAGCCTGTTTTTCTTGTTAGAAATTTTACACTGTACGATTACAATTTGGAAACACAAGCAGACACATAACCAACATAATGACCCTTAAACACAGCCCAGGCTCATCTCACCTCGCAACCTCAGCTGACAGCCTTTTAAGAAAACATGAAACTGGCAGACAGAAAAAAAAGAACATATTTTGTCAGGATTCAAACTTAATTTGGAGTGCAATTAACATTTTTTTGTTTTCTTTTTAATGAAAGGAACAGAGGGTATGGAAGTGTGGCCGTATTTTACAAGGCAGCTTGTGTTTCAATCTTTGTTGCAGGCATGACATCAGTGTCTCTGTGTTGAGACAGGAAAATCTTAGCCCACTGCCACTGCCATAAAAGCAACACAATAATGAAATGACATCACAGTGTGCCAGTAATTAAATGAGCAGACTGCTGTCTTGGAGTTTTTACAAGGCTGGGAGATTGAGAGTAACATTGTGGCGCGCAGGAGAATGGGGTGTCAGTAAATGAAGCCTCCAAGCTACGGGCTTTTTTAATGTATAATTCACAAAAGTATTATTACATTTTTATTGCATTATTCTTATGGTTTGATACACACACTGACATGGCCTTTTATGTATTCTTGCCTCCTTAAAGAGAATCATAATTAACAGAATAACACAGCTTCTTCACGTGCTAACTGGGGAGTCTGGTGGTATGGCAGATGACAGTTTAAGCCAACTAATCTGCCTGGCCTTCAGCCTAGCTTTAAATGGCCATGCTGCTGGTGCATGGAGATCAGTTTAATTATTACATTTCAAGAAAAAACCCATTAGCTTTGTGACCTGCAAAACAGCATAGGCCAGTGTCGATACTCTGGCTGCTTGATACCAGAGGCTAGCTTGTCTGACTGTGGGTGATGAATTAATCACAGTGCATGTTCCTGTCATGCCTGGCAACAGACTACAGCATCATTTGGTTTCCTTTCTCCTGACTCACTATAAAAGACGTGTTCCTGTCTCACTAAGCCACAGGAGAGAAGCTAAAGTGGAACATTCAGAAGACTTTGACTCTACTGAATGTCAGGTTTTGTCATTGGCCACGTTTACAAGGAATCTCATTTGCAGCTGTTGTTGCTGGTAGTAATATGCAAATTATCATTCTTATTCAAAAACTGTGCATTGTGCCAGAGCATGATTTGCATAACAAAATGTTAATTCAGTCTCTGCTTCTTTCCATGATATTTTAACATAAATTGACATTCACTTTCTTTACATCAAAGAAGTATGTGCACATCTGGGCTTGTGTGGAGAGTGGTAATATAGACGGGGAACTGTTAAACACTTCAGCTAGTAAATAAGCCCGATCTAAGTCCTGCACCCTCAGGGACCAGGTCCACCATATAGAGTGTTTATGATGCATTCGTTCCCCTAGAACCTTTATAAAAAACTTCATTTATTAGAACTTCAAAGAATGTCCAGGCTTGCTGGGGAAAGAGAATCTTCTGCTTTATTTTGCCTTGAGCAAAAGATCCTCTCTTCTCTTGCTGGTGGATACCATGCAAATAAGCTGCTAGAAGGAAGAAGGACGACACTGAGCAAAATGCGAAGTAGGAGAGAGCAAGGAGACAAGCAAAGCTGCAGGGAAGGTAAAGATACGAATAAAGCAATCTCTGTCATCAGTTCTTAACACTTTAGCAAACAGTAATGAAAGAGAAACTCTTTCATCTATTAGCAAATCACCACAGATCTCACCATGGTTGTTTCTGCACTGACTACTAGGATCAGCTCCATAATCTACTGGAACAAAATGATATTCGGAGACAGTGATTTCTTTATTCGGCTGGCAGCAGAAGATTGGGGGGGGGGGGGCTATCAAGTGGTGCCTGCTGCGTAGTAACAGCTTGAAGCCTTATTGATTTAATGTTGGAGTGACTGAAGCAGAGGTCACAGTGGGGTCAACACAATTAGAGTTGGACCCATGCTCTTTAATGAGGAGAAGTGATGAAAGGGTTCCCAATTACTCTGCCAGTTTGTACTGAAAACAACCTGTTAAGAAAGAGCATGATTAACCTTCCACAGCTCTAACTTCTGCTCATTCTTTACATGAGGAGCTGGTGAAGGGGACATTAATTAGTGCTCATAATGTTAGAACTACGGTGTAGAACTTTCTATTTTTACAAAGCCCCTTTAGTAAGACATATTGAGGTCAACAGTCCAGTGTTAGATGGGGCCCATCATGTTTATGTCAAAGGTAAATACTGAAAGAGGAAATGCATGGTACTATGTGCACTCTATTACAATTTTTAAATATGTACAATTGCATACACTTTGAGCAACATTTATTTGACACATAGTTGTGGTATGAACTACACTGTGCAAAAAAATCTTGTGTAGCAAAGGTTGCTATCGATTGAAGAAAAAGGCATCATCTTCTTTTTTTTTGCCTTCTTGCTGACCAGCTACACAAAAGTTCAACTTTGTCAGCTTCTTTATTCTGAGAGAGAGAGAGTCAGTGTTTCAGGAAAAAAGCTGCACATCTGTTGTGGATTTGAATCTTTTTCTTTTTGCAGTGCAGTAAACACAGAAGTGCATTCCATCACGGATACAGTGTTTTTTTCACTGCATGAAAACTAGACTTTATGATCTCCCTGACGGCTGACATCGATCACCTCTACTGGTGTCTAAGAACACTAGGCGATTTTGTTCCTCAGAGACTCTTATTGGCATTGAATGGACCAGGTGTTGCTATTGACAAAGATGCATTATATTATATTATATATTACATCTATGAAGCAATAGGCAGTATATTAACTTATAGCCTTTACGTTAGCTGTGCCTATAGAACATTTGGAAACAGAGGGAACGGCTATCATGTCTCTCCCCAAACAATCAGCTTACCAGCAGCTAAGTAACTAATTTGATCTTGTTCGGCTAATCTGTACAACACCCCCAACACCCCTGCAAAAATGCCACGTGGTTCCATGTGGGTGTAGCTGTGTTGAAAGTCCTTGAAAACAAATTCTTACCAAAAATTGTCGTCAATTTTATATTTTATTTTGACCAAAGGCTTGCTTTTTGCCTTATTGGCTCATAGACATCACAATAATTGTTTTAATGTGATTATATGATATGTGACAGTGTGATATGTATTTTTCAAAATTAATGTTAACTATTTTCACACATGAATTGCAACCGTGAACTTCTTGAGAAATTATCTAACAAAGGTGCATGTGAGAACACAAGTTGGACATTGAATGCCCTTTAACATGCCATCTCTCTCCATGTGGTGTTGACTGATGTGAGAACATGGCAAGTAAATTCAAATGGAATAAGTGGAATGTTTCCTTTTTCCACTATCTAGACAGCGCTTTCTTCTAAACCACAATGAGTAATTTAAATAGAAAAACCAGGGGAGTGAAGTTTTTACCCTTGTGTAACAGATATGGAAGAAGGAAATTATAGGGTTTAATTTTCCTGACACTGGCCCTTCGGAACAGTGGAAACCAGCTCCAACCACTAGTATGGATCATGCGCTTTGCCCTTAGAAATTTGTTTGGTGTTTGTTTGTGTGTATATATTTTTTAAATTCAGAGACAGACTGATAAATAACTTTATTGTTGATAAATAACTTATAATAAAGTTTAGCATAAAATAATTTGATCTATTTGACCTTTTGGCCTGACTTCTGGCTTCGGATGTAGCAATAAATTTGTGCTCAATGGAATAAGAAAATGTTAATGGTGGTTTGTGTGTTTGTAGTGTTTTGAAGGGTGGTTTACTCAAAGCTCCTTCCTTGCCAGACAGACTGATCATAAAACAGGAAGTACTGTAGTTGACAGAGCTAACAGGAAGCTGGCAGCTTGCAGGGGTTTTACTTCACTCTAGTTTAGTTATGTCCAGCCTTTTTGTCATCACTGTGGTAGTAAATCATTTTTTCATACTTTTAAATATAGACTTAGTTGAAGTTTTGAGACGCACACAAATAAATGCTAGTAATAGTTCCAAATCATTTTTAAATGACTGATGAATATTAGATGACTTAACCTGCATTTAATCTTGGAACATTTCAATGGCCATGAGTTTGAAACACTGTTGCTGATGAACTACGTGGGTGACACAATGTTTCAAACTCCCACACTACACTTCACTATTCATAAGAATTGCTCAGTAGAGTCATGGGTCATGATGTTTCACTGTCAGAAAATGTAGCTTTAAGTGAGCTTAAATTTAAGTGAGCTCTTCATAGTGGATATAGGTTATTGCTTAGTATATTTATAAATTGTATACAACCGGGAAGTATTTTAAAGGAACAGTTTAACATTTTGGGGTATATACTTTACTTTCTTACTAAGATTAATGATATCATTGTCATGTTTATGCAGCAGCTAAACAGCCAGCCGTATGGTGGCCGCAGTCTGCCTAAAAATCTACGAGTACCGATATATTTTCAGAGCCAAACCCATACCCCTTCACCCCCTATATACCGTTAAGTGATCCTGGTGGCGTGCACAACTTTTGACATGTAGAAAAACTTGCAAGACAAGTGTCATATACCCATCATGGGCTCTGATGATTTGCCACATCATGTTCATGGATAGAACTTGGCCAGTGCTCTGCATATGATTTATTTAGCCATTTGCAAATATAAAGCAGTGGTAGTAGTGATTGCAAGCTTTACAGTTTAACCGATGTTTATGTGCTCTGCCACAAGTTAACTGCATTGCCGTCAACTCAGTAATTTGTCAGACACAGAGAGAGGGACTAGTGCATTGTTCCAAAGATCTTAACAACAACACTACAATGCCAGGTGTCCACAGCACTACATTTGCTTACAATACATGATAAAAATCTCTGTCACAGCAGTTTCAGTGTTTGTGCAAAACTCTTCATCCTAGCTTAGTGCCTCAAAAAGGATGGCACTACTCAGCAATTCCGCTTTAAAGACTTCTTGAAACATCTAAACAAAATCAGCCATAAATAAATAAAAAACAGTCAGAGATGTGCTCTTCTGTTGGGCTCTGCCAAACCTAAGCAGCCCATATATTCATGCACCATAGTGTTCAGTCACCCAGCACTAGCTTGGTGCTGGTTATTAACAACTCCAAAAATAAGTACTGCTACAGCTACATTCGCCCATACTAACATTCACTAAGCAACATCATTTGTTTGAATCATAAAAATAACAACTTGCATTTTTTTAAAACTTGATTCAAATTTAAACTGACAAACAAAAGCACAGAGAATAATTATTAAAGGTAAAACTTTCTTTGGTGTTTCCTTTTTTATTTTACAGACCACAGTTTTGTCTTTGGCTGAGCTCAATATTCTTTACTTCTGCTTTACGTCCATGTGATTATTCAAAGATTTTGTCACTTTGTCTGACAACTTAGAACTATGTGAAGTTTTAGCAAATGTATTTGGCTGTCAGCTATTTTTTTTGCAAAGAGGTTCCAATGTGTGTACTCCCCATTCATATGTACTCTTGTGTGGCGCTCACCATACTTTATCTGTAAAACAATGTTAGGTGGAAGCTCTTTGACTCTTATTTACCAAATCAACAAGAAGTGAGGTTCTGCTATTGAAGAGACATACGAGATAAATTAAAATCCAGCGCAATCCAACCTTGGAAAAGTGTGTTTCACACCCTGACAAAGCATTGTCACGCTTCCGAATATCCACAGGAATTGGATTTCATGGGCGAGATAAGGCGGAGGGTTTTTGACTGTGAGGTTCGCTCTAGGGTTTAGCGCTCCCTGTTTAAGGATGTATCAAGAGGAGAGCATCTTCTAACGTTAGAGAGGTGCTGAAAGGGTCAGAGCAAGTTTAAATGATGAAATCAAAGGTATTTTTTTAATTGATGTTTCCCCATTTTTTATGTTGGTG
Organism: Simochromis diagramma; assembly: GCF_900408965.1. Taxonomy (NCBI): domain Eukaryota; kingdom Metazoa; phylum Chordata; class Actinopteri; order Cichliformes; family Cichlidae; genus Simochromis; species Simochromis diagramma. The sequence goes on from NW_024387414.1 coordinate 5,737,681, forward strand.
TTTATCCGTATAATTAACACTTTATTATGATCTGATATTTGTGTGTTACTTCACCACAAAAGGAGAAATTCCACAGCAATATCACATTTGTTACCAGTGTATGAAACACATCCTAAATTACTGTAATTTTCTTTTAGGCAAGGGAAGACAGGTTTATTTATAGAGACATGGCAGAGCTCAGTGCTTTACACAAACATCAAGAGCATTACATAAAAAAGCAAAGGAAATTACAAATATAAAATAAAACAAAATAAAATAACGAGAAACTGTCAACAGGATGCATACAGTGAGTTACCTATGACACAGACATACACCATCATTGCCATCATCACCACCACCATCGTCACCACCATCCCCACAATAGCCATCATCACATTCACCAGTGTACATACCCAAGAACGTATATTCAAAAGGAAAAAGAACATCTCTCCATCTTAATTAAAAGCAGTAGCGAATAAAACAGTTTTAAGATCTAACTTAAAACAAATTTAAAAATGTACTTAAAATTAAAAGAACTAAGATTTGGAGCAGATGTCAGGTTTTGTGGTAGTATGTTGCAGATATTAGGAGCACAAATAGTAGATGCTGATGTTCTTGTTTAGTTTGAATTCTCAGAATGGAAAAAAGCAAACTGTTAAAGTGATCTGGTTACTCAATGTTTTAGAATAGATGGGACTTTTTGTTTGGGTGTAATAATATTACAGTACATGGATGATTTGTGTGTTTGTGAGTGCTGGTTGTCTGTTGGGTCATCTCTGTTTGTATTAATTTTCATATTAGCCAGACAGTTTCTGCCATAGTAACATTGATCAGGACAGCTTGTCTGGGAAACATGTGAATGAACGGTGTAAAACAGACTCCACTGAAGCATGGGCAGCCTGAAACAAAGCAATTGTTGCTACTACAGAGAGGAAAAAGTGTCCATAAGCAATTGGCAATTTTGTGTTTCAGTAGTATTCCATTGTTTCTGGATCCAAGGTTGCATCATCTTTCATTCTTTTTAAAATGTCAGCAATAAAGCACTCAGAGAAAAACATGGAGACTAGACATTTACTGCCAGTAGGGCTGCCACAAACGATTATTTTTGCAATTAGTCGACTAATCAGAGCATGCATCCATTGGATGTAAACGTACAGCTTATTGCACCAGCATGCATCTGCTCTTATATAACTATCATTAGCTTACAGCTTTAAGTGTTTAAGGTATGTGCTAACTAAAAATAAAGATAAGATGATAGTTTATTAAATTTTAATGACATTTGCAGATTGTTTCGGTGAAGTTTAATAAACTCTGCCGTCTGCTCCTTGCTATCTAAAATATAACAGGACACCGGAGTATATTCTCGGGCATCTCACACTTCTGATAATCAGTTGTCTCTTTGACGTTCATTCAGTTGTGTAGAAACTATAACTTTAATCTCAGCCAAACCGATTTACTCAGGAACAAATAAAATACTAGAAAAAGCCAAACAGTATCATTTTTAAGTTATCTAAGTGACTTATATATCACGTTTAACCTGAGTAGCGAAAGACGGCGGTGGATTTGAAAACGATTTGCCGGGAGTCCGGTGTTCTCACGGCTCTAGTGAGCCTTGCCCCTGGCTAGCTATCGAGCTAGTGGGTAACAGACGTTTCCGAAAACGTCAGAGCGCTTTTGAAAATATGTGGTGTCTTGATAAACTGAGCCGATATTTGAGGTTTACACAGCTACATTCTCACCTGCAAATATGTTAAACGTTTATTTTGTGACCCAGAAAGAATAATAAGAGTAATATTAAAACTAACTAGCTGCCGCCATTGTTGGAAACTGAGCTGGGCCGCGCTATGAATTCTGGGACAGATCTTCTTCTTCTTCAGGGTTTAACGGCAGCTGGCATCCTTATACATGCAGTGCTGCCATCTTCTGTTTCAGTCCGTTATTACACTCTTAAATCCTACTACTTATTCCTGCGTCTTTTGTGATCTTACAAAGCTTCAAACGACGCTTCGACTATTAAATTAGTCGTCGACGATTTTAATAGTCGACGTAATCGTGACTAGTCGACTAATCATGGCAGCCCTAACTGCCAGCATGAACAACAAATCTTAACCACATCTTTAATATTTACCATCATTTACCTATTTGCAAATTATTCACTGACATCGATTTTCTAGCTTACGATACTAGCACACGGCAGCTACAAATTATTCACCTTTCTATGACTATATTTAGGCCCTTGACGGACCTTTTTTGGGGAAAAAGTCAAAGCTTTGGCTAACTAATGATAAAGTACTCGATATGTTGCATGTATTAATATTTCAGGGAAACCACAATCTTCCCCTGATCTCCTTCAAAGTATTTTTGTAGCCAAAAAATGACAAAACACAAGAGAAGGTGAACCCAGAGTCCTGTGCTGTGTCCTCCTACTATTAAGCACTTAATGTGTGAGTTGCTAAATATATTAGAAAAGAGCACTGGTCCACTATCCAGTCCAGAATCTAACACTAGTGTGTAATAAGTAAAGGGGGTCTTAAAAACAAACTTTAATTTGTCTTTAATTATAAAAATATCCCATTAAAAAGGTTAGCGTTAGTGCAATTCAAAAAAGACAAACAGACCTAACATTTGTCTTTTTTTGGTACATTTTTCCACATTTTCTTTTTGAAGCAAATAAAGTGATAGGAAATATTCCCACAGAATGCATTTTGTGGTAAGAGAAACAGCAAGCTGTCCCCTAGTAGGAGGGTCAGTGGTTCAATTCCTGGCTTCTCCAGTCCACATGTCAAAGTTTCCTTAGACAAGAAGCTGAACCCTGCTGCCTCCGATGCATCAGAGTTTACTTGAAATAGGAAGGATAAATGCACCTTGTAGCATAGAAGCACTTTGAGTGCTCAATTTCAGTACAAAGTGTTGAATTAGTTAGTGGTTTCTAATGTGAATCTTACATAATCTGAGTTATATATGGATGCAAATTGCTTCCACAACAACACTTCTATTAATTTGGCAAGTTGGCAGCTTGGTTCAAAGTAATTATTGTACTGATTTTAGCCACCATATTTTTCATATCATAGGCAGCATGGTGGTGCAGCGGCACTGTCACAACACGAAAGTTTCCTTGTTATCCAGCTCCCTCCCACAGTCCAAAGACATGTTGGATTAATTGGTGATTATAAACTGGTCGTGGGTGTGGATGCGAGCATGAATAGTTGTCTGTCTGTCTCTATGGTAGACTGGTGGTCTATCCAGAGTATACTCTGCCTCTTGCCCTGTGACAGCTGGGACAGACTCCAGCCTGTTATGAAAATGGATAGATGATTAGAGGTCATTAATGACCAGTGAAGCAGCAGATTCATGAAAGATTTTTGCAATAATGTCAAACTTTAAATCTGCTACAAAATGAAAAAGCACCATCTCAGGTAAGTTTTCAATGTTATTACATAAGATGCATTTATACTGAACACATTTATACTGATATAAATATATAATAGCAAACAATGAACACATTCAACTGTTTCTAATTCAACAGGCTTCCAAATTGGAAGAATAAACATTTCCCGTCTTAACATTTAAGATCTTCTAAAATCATTTTACACCAAACTAAAGTAATTTCTGGCACCAGCAACTAACGGGGAAGTCCCATTTATTCAGATTACCAGTTAGGCCGGCTAAGAGGCTAGTTATGGTTATGACTTTACTTAATGTGACCTGAAGTGTTAAAATTTAGCAGATTTAAGCAGATCATCATGTTTTAACGACAGAATGCTGTGACTAAGATAGTACAAAGTCCAGTCTGTTATCCTAATAATACCAGAGCAATACCAGGGTTTATCTGATTGAAACTTAGAACACTGCAAATATTCAACACTCAAAAGCACAGGCTGAAATAAATATCTGCATGATGATGATGTTTGCAGGGCTGAGTATCATGGAAAGGATTTTCTTTCTCTCTTTTTAAAATATTTGTGTCTTCCCATCAAATCATCCAGATTGTAAAACCGATAAATCCGTGTGACCTTTAAATCCCAAACATACAAGGAGTCTTTGTCTGTTACAGTTTATATTCTGTCGTGACTTCTGAAGGGTCAGTTGGGATCTCGGCGATGGTGAACAGGAAGCATTAGAGTGATAGCGTGCCTTTTCTTGCAAATTAATTGTGTTTAAATATAACTTTGCTTTAAATGCTAAAACAAAAACAGAAAATGTAGGGTTTCAAATAATCATTTAAATGGAACAAGAACAAAGTGGGCTAAGATACATTTGGAATTAAAATGGTATTTTGGAAAATTTAAGTGTGTGTGGGGTTTTTTTTTGTGGTATTTAACTATATTACCATTTAAGATATGTGCACTACATTTAAATCTATAAAAATAACCAATACATTTTCTCTGGTGAAAGACAAATGCATTTGTTCTATCTCTCAACCCTGTGAACTGGGTCTGCTGTGGGGGTTTTGGTGGCTCAGTGCTGGGCTCCACATGCTGCAATAATCCAGGGAGGGTTAGGATAAAGCCTGGCTTCGTCTCACTCTCTGCCTCCTCCCAGATCAGATGAGATTAGGTAAGAGCTAAGGAGCTCTGTGGGAAGGCAGGGCTCAGAAACACTGAGGTTGAAGAAAGGAGGGACGCATCAAGGCAGGTGGTCACTCCTGCAAGAGGAGAAAGCCAGAAAGCAGAGGTGAATCCACTAAAGACAGCTGGCCTGGTTGGTGCAGATAAAGAAGAGGTTGGTGCAAGCTACAGTATACAGAGGCGTGTGATGAAGTATGGTACATACAGTATGACGCTTATTCTCTATGTATTACAGTGTCTGTGCTCATGTGTCTGTTTATAATTATAGATTCAGCTCCAGAGTGAAAGGAACGCTCTGTAGAACAAACAGAAAGTTCAGTCTTCGGCTCAATTGTGTGTTCCAGCAGTAGTAGTTGAGAAGCTGGTGAGGGATCATATCCTTGTTGTTGGACCAGCACGTGTTTAGTCAGTCTCGCTTCGTGTCCTCTTAATGGCTCTCTTTATGGTGTTTTGAAAAGATGTCCTCCTTCTTTCTACAAAACTGCAATCAACAGTGACAGCAAAATGTGAAATGCCAAACTGCAGAGGAAAATTTCAAAATGGTAGAAATGGATTTTGTGTCCCTGACTAATGTATGTTTATTATTCATTCTTCTTTCTGTTCCTTCTTTCCTTGCATAACTGGCATTTTCAGTGTAAGCAGTGTGTGACCCTTTGCACTCTATGATTTGTCCAAGTATTTGAATATCTTTGCTGAATAGAACTGTTTCTGTGACTGCTCGTACACAGTAAATAAACAATGATTAAGTTAACGCTGATTGTTGCTCTCTTTCAGAAAGCCATGCTAAGCTGATGGACTAACAGGAGCTGACAGGGGGACTATGTGTTGAGGATTGTCTTTTAAATTTTTAACTACTTGGAGCCCTCTGATATTCATCTTTGGTTGTTGGTGGACGTTGCTTTAGCAATGGGAAGGAAGAAGATTCAAATCACCCGTATCGTTGATGAGAGGAACCGACAGGTGAGTGTCTTCTTCCTTTGTCTTCTTAAATGTCTTTAGTTTTTTTGTTTTTGCGCAAAATATCTTTGCGTTGTTGTTTTATGTCAGTGCTGAAATCTGCTGTGTACTTTAACTGTTGAGAACAGCTTCTAGTCTTAGCATTTATTTCATTGTTATGTTTAGTTTTCGTGATATCTCATGTGTCGATGTGTGGCCCATGTGGCGCTCCTGCTCAGAGCACACTCTAAAAATGTGACGTTGACTGTGCTGATTCCACGATCCCAAAGAGCCGCATAAAAGTAGAAGTGCCATTTTAGTCAGGTACCCGTTTCTAATAAAAAGACACATATTATGTACATGAGCACGTACTGATAGGTTCATTAACACTTTGTAAAAGGATCCTGCACCCAACCTTTTGCTGGTACACTTTTGTTTAAATCTAAGAAGCTCCCAGAGGTTTCTTTAAGCTGTTTCACTTTTGAGAGTGTAGTGGTCACAGCTGGTGGCGAGGGCAGTAATTTGGGGTTAGCTGGGTCCGGACAGCACCCTGTCATTAGCAGGGTGGGTCAGTGTTAGGGACACACAGTGGCCTTCTCTCCTCACCGTCTCCTTACGCAGCCACATCGCTGCCCACTGGAATCCCTCTCTGTCTGTCTCCTCTATATATATCACCCCCAACAGCACAACAAATACCAGCCTGTCTGGAAGGAAGGCACAGGCTCTGGAAATAGGGATGTGGCTGGAAAATAAATATCTGGGATAATGTTTATATTTGATGTTTGGTTGTCTTGGCTGAAGCATTTTTAGATAGACACTGCTTCAGTTGTGTGGCGTGCACTATCACTTGAGTCTGCCGTATATTTAGGTTCTTGTACTCTATTTTGGGAAGTTGGTTTGTGTTTTTTTTTTTTTATCTGTCAAGTGCATAAAGTGTTTTCAGCAGTTTTTCCTCTTTTTAATGTATCAGACTATCACACATCATGCACAATATACAGCAATGACTTGGCTTTAGTGGAAAGATGCACTAGTGATAGATGGTGTTTATGCAGCCACACACTCTAAAAGAGGAACAGTGTAGTTTTTGGTAATCTCTTTTCACGTGTATTTGCAAGTTACGCTCAAGAAATAGTATCACTTGAAACTTGTTTTCAGAGACAACAGTTTACAAGTTAACTGACCTTATGCCTTTGGAAACTGATTATTTAATGTTGCTGAATTTGCACGTTTGCTCACTTACAAAGAAATGAACAGTTTGTAATTTTCATGGTTTCATTTTAATGGAGAGGGGCAGAATATGAACCAATGATCCAGAGAGAAAACATTAAATAATAGTTATACATTGATTTGCATGTCATTGGGTGAAGTAAGTATTTGATTCTCTACAACCCAGACAGAATTCTGGCTCCCATAGATTGTAATTCCTGTTCCACATGGGCACACAGCCAATCAATCAATCAGTCAGTTACAGGTGCTCCTGATTTCGTCTCATTATGTGGATATAACACACTTATATACAGAATCAGTTTCTTCCATTTCCACCTATCTACCACTGTGGGCAAGACCAAAGAGTTGTCAAAGGACGTCAGGGACAAGACTGTGGACTGCTGGAATGGCTACAAGACCATCAGCAAAAAGCTTGGTGAGAAGGTGAACTTCTGCTAAGATTATTAAAAAATGGAAAACAAAGTGACCATCAGTCACCCACAGTCTGAGCTCTATGCAAGATCTTGCCTCATGGGGGGGAGAATAAAAATGAGAAAGTTGGTGGTTTAGGCGAAAACTACACATGACAAAGTTGTAACTGATCTCAAGGCAGTTGGTATCCCAGTCACCAAGCACTTCATTGGTAACACAATATGCTGTAATGGATTGATGATCCCAATATCCCCTCGCTTGAGAAGGCATGTGTACAGGCCTATCTTAAGTTTATCAGTGAACATCTAAATGATTAAGAGAAGGTTTGGGAGAAAAAAACTGTGGTTAGATGAAAGTTTTGCATAACATTCATTTGCTGTGTTTGTGGAAACACTGAGTATAACCCAAAGAACATCATCCCCACAATCAAGCATGGAAGTGGAAACGTTCTGTTTGGGGGCTGTTTTTCTGCTAAGGGTACAGGATGGCTTCACTGCAGTGAGGGGCCAATGGACAGACCCATGTATAAAAAAAAAACCCTCCTTCCCTCAACCTGAACATTGAAAATCGGTCCTGGATGGGCCTTTCAGCCTGTCAATGATCCAAAATAACTGCCAAGGCAACAAAGGAGTGGCTGAAGAAGAAGTACATCAATGAGTTGCCAAGCAGGAGCCAAGAAAGCTAAAATAATTTATAGAGTTTCTGTGAAGAGGTGTGGGCCAGATTCCCTGCTGAGATGTGTGCTGATCTGGTGACCAACAAGAAACATCTTACCGCTGTGCTTGCCAACAAGGTTGTCTCTACGAAGTACTAAGTACTCAAGTACTAAGTGTGTTGTAAGGGAATCAAATACTTATTGTACTCAATGACATGCTAATCAATTCATAACTTTTATGTCATGTGTTTTTTTTTTATTTTTTTTTTTTTTTTATTTTCAGTTCTGTCTGAAGCTGTACAGTTTTGTTTTTTTACAAGTGAGCACAGTTACGAATTCAGGACGTGTTTATTTCCCAAACTGTAAGACTGTCATTCAGTTCACCTCTATCATTTAATCTTGTTACTGTAACATGTTTGCAAAAACGATTCTGTGAGAATTACTATACAAAATATTGCGACTAGGCACACATTACATTATAGCAGCCCGGATGGGAAGAAAATAAAAATGTTTATGAATGTTTGTGCGCAAATAATTCAGTCCCAGTCAATGTATATTTGGTGTTCTATACTATAAAAAAGAAAAGTCAATCTACAGTGCATTGAGTAAAATTCTTCAAATGAGGCTTAAACCAGAGACCACATATTTACCCATCTGAGGGTTTACCATGTAGACTATAGTCAAACTAGCTTTACAATGTCAGCTGTCGATAAATGAAAGAAAACAACATTATTTTACTGCAAATACAGTTAAATACTTTTGTAACAGTAAAGATATGAATTTTTTAGGACTTGCAGTTAGATCAAAGTTAGTCTGTCTTATTTCTGCTTTATAATTGTAGTATGTAAAGCAATGACATACTGTATATAATACCAGGATATAAAATGGTTTCTTCACTTCGGGAATGCATAAAACAGGAAAAGTAAAAAAGACTGTCAGAGGAGTGGATGTTTTCTACTAAACAGGTACTGTGCACACAGTTTCTTGAAACACCACTAAGCCATCACTCAAGTGGTATTATTTAGAATTCCCATCAATTAAATAAATCGTTTGGCAGAAAAGCAACTAAAAGCTAAAAATAGAGAAAAAGATTTTTGTTATTTGACTGTGAATAGTTTAGATTTAGCTCTAATAATAATGCGTCCTGTGTCGGTATACAGTTTCGTACAACTGGGCTGTTTTGAAAGTTGTAAATCTGTCTCTAGTCCCAATTATATTTTACAGAGGTAATAATCAAGACGCTTCCTGTTATAATTCTTGGCCATAATGATGCTTGAGTGTCATGACAGCGGTATGGTAAGATCTGTAAAAGTGCTCAGAACAACAAGTGTAAAGGAAAGTGTAAAGAACTGAACTACAGAAATAACCATGTAAAAAGAAATACACCTGACACTCAACATTGCCAGAAAGCTTTGAGATGTGAGTCTGCAGAAGCTTCTGGAACTGAAAAGATATGAGTCAGGATCCCAGAAGCTATGACAGAAGTAAGACATACCCAGATAAATACAGATGATTCATTGCAGGGAGTGAGCTACACACCAAAAAAGGGATAAGAGCATGATCCATGTGTGACCTGTGGGTTATGTGTGGGTTTACACTGAGCTGTAAATGGTCCACTCCAAACAATACGTTTTAGCTTTATGGTCTGGAGGAATATGAAGGTGTCAAGAATGACTGTTCTACTTTATAAGCCATAGTGCAATATAACACTACAGTATGAGCTTAAAGGGGGGTTTGACTGTATTTCTGCCGAAAATGTTTATGCACAGCCCTCTGTCTTACTAATAAAGTTGAACACCTTGATGGTAATCATTAAGGGAGGTGAAACATTACATAGTTTCTTTCCCCACCTACCTTTCCCATCCACTCCACTCATTCAGTAACATTCCACTAGAAACTGCAGTGTTACTGAATTAGTATTTCCAGATTATTATGGTAAATGGTAAATGGCCTGCAACTGTATAGCGCTTTTCTAGTTACTGCGTTCTTTCAGAAGTGCAGAACTAGAAAACTAGAGATCCCCCACCCCTTGTCTCTTCCTGTTTGACACTTACACACACATTTTAATTCTCTTCTCTTTTCTCTGAAAACTATCAGCCAGTGAACACGGCGGTAGGATGAGCTGACAAATGTATCGCTTGTTTTGGAAGAGTTGTTTAAACACCTAAAATGAAACATTTATGTTAGTGCAGATTTGTATTACTATTGCTATCATTGCACCATACATTCACATCAGAGGCCACGGGGCAAAGCACTGCGGATTACCTGTTCAGAAGCCATTAGATGGACTATTTAGATTTCACTGCTTTAAAAGACTTTTTTTTTTAATATTATCGGGTTATGAAGACAAAAAAATTTAATTGTTACTGTAAACAGGTTGTTTTTTTTTTTGAAAGATTTATAACATTTTTAATACACAGCACAGAGTACAAAGCAAACGGTGATTTATTACTTCAGACAGAACACATTCAAAAATATTTTTGGATGCCGTGTAGCCTTAATTTTATAAATACTCTGACTTTCTTGTGAAAATCTAGAAAGAACCAACAGGTATGACCCTTTATTTGACCTGTTGTAGGTTAGCTATTCTAGGCTGATCTCTGGCTTTTGTTCTTCCAGGTGACTTTCATGAAGAGAAAGTTTGGCCTGATGAAGAAGGCCTACGAGTTAAGTGTTCTGTGTGACTGTGAAATTGCCCTCATCATCTTCAATGGCTCCAACAAGCTGTTTCAGTACGCCAGTACCGACATGGACAAAGTCCTGCTGAAGTACACAGAATACAACGAACCCCACGAGAGCAGAACCAACTCTGACATCGTCGAGGTACGTGGTAGGACGCTGTTCTTAACCTTTTACTCATGTCACTGCTTTGACCTTTGGATAGTCTGTTTGTAGAGACGTCTTTTGGTGGGTCATTTCTTGAAACCTCTTGTGTTGCATCACTCAGCACTAATGACTGTAGTATGCAAATACACATCGCATGCTGCAGCTGATTTTGAATTAACACTAATGAAATTTTAGCAAGAATATAATGCTGAGTTATTATTTCATTGTGCACGCAAGTGCATGGATCGACTCTTGCAGCATCCATTCAGCAGATTAGGGAAACAAATGCCTGCAGTTGTGTTTTAGAAAGATGAATTCCTAGAAAGTCTAACTCCAGAGGATTTAGGTGCTGCCTTCAGTATTGTCTTCCTCTTTATGAAATATTGAGAAATAGATTTTCCGTTGCTTATGATGTGTTATTTCATTGAACACATTAGTGCTGATCTTTATAAAGTAAAGGCCAGATGTAAGGGTTGAGTAACACTTGAGGTTCAGGAGAGACAGACAGACATGCAGCTGTTTCCTTCTACTAGTTTACACTGGTCACAAGTAAAAATGAGAATAGTCCTACTGATCAGGCAAAAATAAAAGAAGAATTCATGTAGGTGATGCTAGACGAATAAAAGTGCTCAAGCAGTGTGCTCATTACATGCTGATTACAGTACAGTACTACAGTTACTGCATAATAGGAACTCTAAAGGTTATTAAGATTTAAAGTGGTAAAATAAAACTGGCTGAGTTCCACTATGAAAGAAGGCAATAAAATAACTAAAGAGGTCATTTAAGAAAGTCTCTAAACTGGTCCAAATGTTCAATATAGGGAATTTAAAAAACTTGTTTGGTGAGCATCAGGAAGTACTGGTACATGTGTAAAATGTAACTCAATCCAAATAACTGTGCAGCCATTCACATAGCAGAACAAATGCCTTACTACGCTTATCTACTTAGTATACTAGTCTACTTATCATTTCTTTTCAGTGTCAGTGTGTGGTAAGACTTGACTTAAGCAGTCAAAGAAGTGCAGGAGACTGATGCTGTCCAGTGTAGCAAGTTTATTCACCATTTTGTGACCCAAACAATATTTACAAAGAAACAAATAAGAAACTCAACTCTATAATTAACTCAGTTCAAATAAACATAACTGAACGTAACTCAATGGAACTTAAGGTCAAACTGCACACAGCTACACTGACCTGAACCTTTCTTCTCAAACACCTGAGTTCTTCTGCTTAAATAGTCCACTTAACCAAACGATTTCACCTCTGGACTATTCCATTCGGTAGGTAAGATGAACATAATTATATTCAAACCTCTACTGCTACTCTTTACTGGCAACATAAACTCTGTGGTGTAATCAATACATATTACAACAATAAATCTATTTCTTCATAAACCCTCTAAAATCAACTTTATTAAATTACAAGAGTTCTTCCCCTCCCGCACTTGGTCTCTTCCTGTGACCTCAGATGAACCCAGAAGCTATAAAGCAGGAAGTAAAACTACATTTCCTCCTTTTGTTTCTGGAAGACAGGTAGGTAAGGTAAGTTCTAAACAATACAAATTAACAGTTGAAATAAAGAACATGTTAATTTAACAAACTTATAGGAGTTGATTTAGACCAAGATGTTATATTATATAATCTGTAAAAGTGCAAAACATAAACCCGAGATAGTAGACGTTTGCCTATTGCAGATCACATGTGAAATATGGTTAAATCAAAACAAGAATGTTAACTAAGAATATAGACAAGTGGTACTCTCACCCACTTTGTCACACAGTGAAAAAGGAAATACAAAAACATGATGAAACATAGGCTGGACCTCAGAAAAGCTCAATTGAGACTGTTCAGTGATAAGACCCAGCTATCCACCCGTTCTGCTTGGTCCCACAGCGTCATCAGTGTGGTGATGCTGTTGAGACTGGTCCGTGAGCAGCTCTGTTCTGTTTTCATGGCATTTAGTCGGTGTCCCTGCCATTAAAAATGAATGGTCATTGTGACTCATTTTGTAACTGTTTATGTAAGCTTCTAATGCGTGTTTTTCTCTCCGGAAGCCTGAATTTACTGCTCCCACACTCTTTCCTCACACGCTCAGTATTGTTTCCATCCTTTCAGAGGATTAATTTTCATTTTCTTTGGTCTTACACTAATTCAAACCATTCAAACCACTGTCCTCCTAACCTAACTTTAGTTAGACTTCCCAGAACCTTAATCAAGTCTTAAACTTGCAATCTTAAGGAAAGAATTGTATCAAAGTGAAGAGCAACCAAACTGTCTTCAGTTTCATCACTCTTATGTGATCTCATAAAGATGGTTCCACGTGTACACGCTTGGCAGTGCTGTACCAAATGTTAATTGTAAGGAACCCAAGCTTCCCAAACGAATGTATTTACTTCCAAAATGGCTCCACTTACTGGAAAAGAGGAGCTTTGGTTTTTAAGTTTGTTTCAGTAGAGTCTGGCCAAGTCTTTTTTCCAGTGTGCTCTAAATTTACTGTTATTTCAAATGTTTCACCTTCCCCGGGAAATGTGACATTGTTTTTCAAGGGTAACTACAGGCACTGTGCTGAAAAGAAAAATAAAACCATAAGCCAGTGCAGAATAGAAACGTGCTTGTTGACCTGGAAAGTCTCGTCAAACTCTACAATCACCGAACACTGAATTAATTTTCGATGTGGTGACAGTGGTGGTGGTGGAGGCAGTTAATATGCATCATTGATGTTGCCCATAATGATTCTAAGGACTATGGCCCTGTCTATTCTGCTGTTAACCACAAGCAGACACCTGTGACTGCTCTCTAGGCCAATAGGCCTTGATTTGCCTGCTTTGAGCCTTTATTTGTTTATTCCCGCAAATGTCACGCATACAGACAAGCTGGTTAAAACAAAGCTTAGAAAGTGAGAGGTGTTCTTTTACATATCGGTCAGTCTATTTGCAACATTTAGGCATGAAATTTGACTATGTGTAAAGTAGTACCCCACTGGCTACAACAGTCTTCCCATGTTTGGAAGGAGAAGCGGAAAGCTTCTTTGGATTCATTGTCGTTGTTTGATGGAGTATTATGCTTGCTGATGTCTATCTCTTCAACACACAAATAGCTCGGCTGGTTTTGACACACACAGGAAATCTGCACATGAGCGATGCTACTATAATACCAGCATACTTTGTCTTCCTTTACATTGTTTAAAAGAAAGTGTAGGTAAATGTTTTGATATAAAGTTTGAATATTTCTCAGTATGTGATCAATCTTAGCAATACTTCAGATATTTCTTTCATATTTTAGGGCACATTTTTTTTTGGAAAGGGTATCCATGGCATTGATTTGGATGAACTAACTGACAAGCTGCATTATCGGCTTCATTATCTTGTTGCGTTACTAAGCATAAAGTGGAAACATCATACCTAAGGGTATTAATAAACTTCCCCTTTTCAACAATACCATAAAGTCAGCCTTCGATTATTAGTGCTTTACAAGAATAGATGAACATTTAGAGAAATGGTTTTAGTCCATTTCGTGTTTGAATTAAATTAAGAGTGATATCATTCATACTTTTGTATGGTAACTTTTTACCATACAACACCCAATCTTTGTTTGTGTTTTTTTGCCAACTCTCATGGTGTCAGTAAAGCTCACGACACAATAAACAGGAAGCCATGAAGTCCCTGCCTTACAAAAAACAGTTTTTTCTTTGCACGTAGGATAAATTTGACTTTTAAGCACATTCAAGCACCAGCAGTTATTCATAAATGTCACAGAGAGTATGCAAGGGTTGGGTGCATATATCCATATGGCACAACAGCAGCAACTTCCTTAACCGTTAATAACTAGTAATTATTTGACACAGGGCTGACATCTAAAAAGTAAAAATGTCAAATATGGCAGCAGATAACCTGGTATAAATGAGAGCATATTTTATAATCTCCAAAGTTTCTGTGGTTGGATAAATTCTTACACATGGTTATAATTTAGTGTTCAGGAAATTTTAAACTAATAAAACAGTTTTGGCAGCAGAACAAGGGGTTGTTTTCTGCTCATAAATCCTAATTAATCACTCGGATTACGAACTGTATACTTCATGAAAGTACAATTTCTTCACATTCAAGTACAAAGTGGCTCCTGTAAGCTATTTAAAGGACCAGTTCACTGAAATTACAAAAACAACTGTACAAATATTCCCGTGGATAGGCCTTCTCTCCATGTACTTAGTTCTGATGGTGTTTCAAAGAAACTTTCTTTTCCATGGATTGTGTTCATTCCACAACCAGAGTAATTCTGCAAACCCTATACTCTGCCTAACGTGTTTGCGATAGACTAGCATACACTGTTACAAGCACCAGGCTTTTGAAATGTCTCCATGTGTGTAGATGAAAATGTAATGTCAACCATAAATGGAGGTGGAAGCAAGCAAACCTGTAATGATAACGGCCTGCCAGCTAAAACAGCTACAAAGTCCTCACTGTTCAGCTACTATCACTAACAGATTACTTTTGTCATAATAATTGAGACAAGTTTGTGTCCAGCAGACTTGAGTTTCAACAACAACAGAGCAGTTGTCCAAGGTATGCAGCAGTGCAGCCCTGTCAGCCTGCAGAGCCCAGAGATGAATGAAAGGCATAACAGAAAGCGAACGCTACAACACAGTGAAACCTGGCACTGTGGCAAAACGCACAACAGCTGATTTGGTTTAGTTCTGTGTGACAGGATGCTTCATGTGAAAATAATCTGTGAAATGTAAGTGTGCCTTTCAAAGTATGCGAGCTGTGCGTTTTCTCTCTGCCAGAGATGCATTGGATCACTCCTCAAGCACTCCCATGCCTGGCCTATTCTTAGCCTGTAGGGCAATCACCCGACTGGAAAAGACTCGCTCCAGAGAAAGAGGGGGTCTTATTTTTATCTGTGATGTTGCCCCGAGAGCAACAAGACGTCACCCTCACATGTCAAGATGCTTAGTGGTGCAGCTCGTGCCTCATGGTGGCAGTGATCCAGATGCCTTTGGAGATCTACTAAAGCCGACTTTGACATTTGAGATGATAAGGACACACATACACACTGTCGTATCCTCTAACAGCCACTTTAAGATAGTGCCCAGACATGATGTAGTGCTGTGAACCAGCATCTGTGGAGATACATACTGTGGGGTACTGTATCCACTGTCACATCTCTAATGAAAGCTGTTTGTTTAATTTTTTAAAACTAGTATGTAATATTCAAAGAAAGTGTGTGGTCAGATAATTGATAACAGCTGTTGCAAGGTCAAGCACAGGGCTCACCTGAATCAGAGAATGATTGCAGACTAATAAACTTCTGAGCGGAGCAACTAAAAGAGCTCATGTCAAGCTCGTGTCTCCTCACATCATTAATAATGATTACACATTCATTATATGCTTAATCTCATTGCTGGAATGGTACATTTTGCTCTGGTATTGTGTCACATATATTTACAAGGTACTGTGAAGACTTACAGTGCGTATACATTAGAATGCCAGTATGTTAAAGCTTTAAAGCAGGCAGATAGGGGCTTTTCCTGCATCTTTTTTTGTCTGTTGTTAATGTGACACTTGGACCAGAATAGATATTAGTGTGATCATTTGATCTTAGTCAGCAGCTAAGTCAAGGCTTTGTGCCAGAGCTTACTTTCACACGACAGACATTAGTCTTTGAAAGCACAGATGGATTTTTAAACAACATTCCTGGCCTTCTTGTTTACAGACACACGTTCCAATGCCTTTATCTCAATATAGGTTATGTGTCACAGTGTTTTCCTTTGGTAGTCTTGCCAGAAGACAGATGTATAATATTTGCAAATGTATTTGCAAATGTCTGCACCAGACTCTTTGTATTGGACATCATTTGTTTCCTGAAAAAATGCACAGCATGATGGTGGATAGTCAAAGGGTTTTGCAGCAGATCTGCAAATTTGGATGCATTTTGCATCCTTTTTCCTTTTGTAATTTACAGCACTTTTAAATCCCTGATGGTTACTGTGTTTGAAAGCTGTCACTTTGAATAATTACAAGTAATTGGTAACCCACATAATATACCGTGATATCTCTTTCCATAATTAGACAAAACAACATAGTTGTCAAACAATAGCATCCAACAAACAAGCAGTCAGACAGGATTAGTTAAAGCTCGTGTTGAACTGAATGGTCAGAAAATATGTGCATTCTTTGTCATTCTGTTTAGCTTGAATTTACTAGAACTGAAATGCAGCAGCCAGATTGTACAGGAACTGAGTGAGTGACTTTTTAAGTGGTCAGCGGTTGTGGAAATAGATTTGTGTGTGTTTTTAAAGCTTTAAGTAAGTACTAGTGTCTGGGAATGCAGAGCACATGTGTTGGGCCAACAGTCAGCTGGGTGGTGTGTTGCCCTGATGGTCCTTTTCATTTCACGCTATGACGTGAGATGAGCAGAGATGAGGTGATGGATACCAGGGAAATTATGTAACTGTACAGGCTTGCATGATATTGGCATGATTTTTGTTTATTTATTTATTAGAGTGACTCATCTGCCAAAGGCCAGGTGCTGAAAATGACCAAATATCAGTTACTCGGTCTGTATTTCAAACTAGTCATCTAAACCTAATCATTCAAAACCAGCCTGCAGTGCAAATGCCATGCTTCACTTGATTTTATGTACAGTGGGAATTACGTATCTTCTTCCATTTTAATGCATGACACATGTTGATGTTAAATATTTGAAATGTACCATCACTTATTAATGTGCTTACGGAGGCCTATAATCCACTGGAGAATTACAGCATCTTTTAGCTCATTGTTTTGTTGTTACAGGGTTTGTCAGTCTTATTTTATCCCAGGCTGTAGCAGACGGGTCTTTCCAGGAAAAAAAAATGTCTGAAGTGCTTGTTAAACAAGTTAGCATCAAAAAAGATGAACAGGGCTGCATAGTGAACAGAATATTCAGATACTGTTTGTCCTTAAGTACATGGCAGAGATCAAAGTACTAATATGAGAGCAGCTCCAGAGAACTGCTGCTCAATGAACAGTTTGTGTTTTTCAGACCATTCTCTTTATAATGTAGAGATGGTTGTGTTGGAAAAAACCCCAGTAGATCATCAGTTTTTGCAATACTCTGACCAGCCTATCTGGCACCATGTTCAGAGACACTTGAGTCATCAGTCCTCCCCATTCTGATGTTTACTTTGACCTCTGGGACGTCATTTTGACGATGTTAACATGACTACATGCAGTGAGTTGTTAGTTGTTAGTGTCAGATATTTGTTTTAATGACTTTTGTAACTAAAAGAGTGGCAAGTGAGTGTTTAATAACTATAATAATTGAAGAATGTTGATGATTTGTGATACTCGTCTTGGGCTCTAGCCTTTACCATGACTGGAATTCCAACCCAAGATTTAGTTCCTATTCCAAAGTACAATTTTCTTTACCAGCACTGCCTTTGACAGCACTGTAGAGCTTTGTCTAAGCTACACTGCCAGTAGTAATATGACCCTCCACAGACACAGGAGTTGTGAATCTAATTTGATGGCTCACTCTCAGTGACGCTCAGGGATCCATTAACAGTCAACTCTTTGCCTTTTATTTCCCTGTCTGTCTGCCATACATAACTAAAACCATCGAACTACATTCAAAGTTGTTTCTGGCATGCTCTAAAAAACATATGTGTGTGCTCTGGTTCATTATGTTTAAAAGGTTGCTACAGAAGATCAGCAAGTCTGCTTTATGGAGCAGCCTCTCTTTAGAGGAAGAAAACCCATAAAGTGCAAACTACACAGAGCAGCGGCTTCAAAAGTCACAAAGTCTTCACAGTAAATATGGAGGCAGATAATATTTGTCTCCACCAGGTGCTATACTGCTCTAGAGCTGAGATACTGAGACATTAAAATTTTCTCACCTTAGAAACTGAAGCTGAAATAGGTGTTGATGAGGTTCAGTGTCACATCAGTGTCTTCCAGTAAATAATCAGGGACGTGCTTAAATATCTTGCTTAAGACCACTTTACAGTTTCATCTTGTTTGTCAGTGAATGTGCAGATTAATACCTTTATTGGTGCAGCTCAGAGATGAGGTTTATTTTTGTGTGTGTAGACTGAGTAAGAAACTGTATACAAAAGGTGAAACACATTAAAAAAAGCCTAGTGTGAAGTAAATGGACTGGTTCCTATACAGCGCTTTCCGACGTTATCTGAGCACTCAAAGCGCTTTACACAACTTGCCTCATTCACCCAGAGCCTGTACTTCTTTACTTAAGTAAAACTGAAAACATTTTTAACACTAATATCTATACTTAGTTACAGAATGTCTGCACTTTTGCCACCTCTGCGACTAACACCTTGCCTGAGAAGTCTGTATAGAAATGTCACTATCTATGCATACTCAAAGGTGTTCTCCATGCTCAGTGCATCAGGGAAAAAAAGGGTTTTGACTATAAACCTGTAAATTTGTAAATGTGTTCTCAGTGTCTGAGAAGCAGCTATGTACAGTGAGCGTTACGAGACTTGAATCTGATTTCTAGTGTTCTCAGTGGTCAGTTACCCTTCCTGATTTCAACCATATTGCACACAGGGAGCAACCAGATCCATACACATCCTGTTTTTGGTAGTACCTCAATTTTAATGTTCCACAATCAATTTATGTACTGACTATGCATACTCTTTCTCTTCTGTCTCTACTCTCAACAATCAGATTATCAGGGGAAATGCTCATTAAACTGCATGTTTTTACTCATTTTAACCTTTTACTAAAGAACTGGTGGTGAAAGGCTTTTGTTTGTTTGTTTGTTTTTTAACCAATGCTCACATGTTTTTCCCTTTTGTTTTTTTTAATGCTACTCCTTTATAACTATGTCACCTACAGGCCCTTAACAAGAAGGAACACAGAGGCTGCGACAGCCCTGATGCTGACGCATCCTATGTCCTCACTCCTAATACTGAAGAAAAATACAAGAAGATTAATGAAGAGTTTGACAACATGATGAAGACTCATAAAATTGTAAGTTGCGTTGTTTGTTTTTTTGTTGGTTTTCAACATTTTGTTTAGTGACTGTTCCCACCCCCATTTTCTCTTTAGGGTCATTAATTAAGAACCTTCCAGTCATTTATCCTCCATCCACAGTCTGTGGTGATAATATGTCTGGTCATGCTCACAGACACAAAGATGAAGATAATACAACTGATAAAAGACAATCGCATTTTACCAGTTCATGTATTTCATTTGAATGCTGATTGGCTCTTTTTGTCTCTTGCTGCCTTCTTAGTCCACAGGCCAGCAGCAGCAGCATCAACAGCACTTCATGCATGTAGCACCAGGCAGCATGGCCTACAGTCACAGTGGAGGAGGAGGGGCAACTTCCCAGGCACTAGCTGCAGCCACAGCAGCTTTGGCTGACGGTGGTATCCTCTCCTCACCTCACTCGCACCTCCACAGAAACATAAACTCTTCACAAAGACCCCCGAGTGCTGGAGGTGAGTAATATGAACTTTGTGTTGTTCTTTGGTAACTAAAATTACTGTTAAACTGCACACTGAGCCGATGACAATAACTCAGAGGAGACATGAAAATGAATGTGTGCAAGGATGTCCAGATAAGCCTTAGAATTATGAGTAGAAGAGAGACTATGTAGAAAACTATGTATTTTAATTAGACAGTATAGTAGCTTTTAATGGAGATGCAGGAGATGAGCCATGCAAACATTCTGCGCAGGAGGAATTACTGATTTCCATTGTATTTATTTATTTTTTAACATTGATTTGAAGACAGCGTATCTGATAAAAACAACAGTTTGACTGTTATTGTACAGAAAAAGCCCCTGCTGGGGAAAATACATTCGAGCAGATGGAAAGTGAACGATCTAAAGCAATCTTACTTAAAGCTGCAGTCTTATTTAAAATCTTACTAATAAGATAAAAAGATGGATGCATGCAGAGTGGTTCTTAGTGATTGCAGAACATTAAATGCGAGAAAAATGTAATAACGAATCCTAACGAGTGTGTTGTGTTTATCCTCAGGTGGCCTGCAGGGCAGTTCCGAGCTGGCTCTGCAAAATGGATCTGGACCGACTGGTATGTGTCCAACAGGAGTTTAACAAACATGCTCTGACATGTATACTGCATGCGCCGCACAAACACAACCCCCTGCATATGGAGCAGTCTTTGCAAGCTTGTTTTGCTTGTGATCCCATGTGAGCAGCTGCATGTGTTAACTGTGTGTGATCTGTTTGAACAAATAGTTATTTGTTTTCTTGATTTTTTTTTTTCTAGGGGCCTTAAGGGATTAAAATTAGCCAATAAATTACAAAAGAATGAAATATAAGAAAGAGGTTCCACAGAAATAATCTGATAATTAGTTCATGGCTCCTCTGAGGTTCTGTTAGCGCTTCTTAAAATAGTGGGAGTTGATGTAAGATGGTGATGGATTTGCTATTGGTCAGCTAAGGCCAGTGGAGGGATGTGTTCTTCCAGGAGCCTGGCTGCACCTCAGTTTCATCCCTCCTGGTTTTTGTTGCTGCTCTTCTGCCCTTATGCTTTGGTCCACAACCCTTTCTACAAACTGTCTTTGCATAATCCCCCTCCTGCCATGTCCGTGCTCTCCTTCTCAGGAACACTGCCATTATGTAATGCCAAGAGAGAGAAAATATGAATTATTCATCATTATCTCCTGTATAATATATAGCTGTACTTTCTCCAGTCTGCATGCAGAACTTGGCTGTGGACATGTTGATTTAATGGATCTAATACATGAGACTGTAATACCCCACTCTATTTTCAAGTACATTCCAAAGCTCTAAATATTTAAAACTTGTGCTATATGCATGATGCTTTCCATTAACAAAAAAATATCCTTTGCAAAATTCTTACAAAAAGTAGCTAGAATCAGCCCTTAAGTGAAAGTTGGAATTGAATTACCATCACTTATTAACATCCTCCACATGTCTGTATTTAGTGAATGGATTTGGAAAGATCATACCATCAAAATCTCCTCCTCCACCTCATGGGAACAGCATGGTCCCTACCAGCCGCAAGACAGACCTCCGGGTCGTCATCCCCCACTCCAAAGGAATGATGCAAACACTGGTAAGTGTGTTTTCTTTTATATTTAAGACCAAAACAAAAAAGCCTTTATAATGAGTAATATTCTCAAAAATGTTACCTAAACTTTATGTATTTATTTAGGTCCAATACAGAACAGCAATCAAGCTTGTAACATGTGATGTAGTTTTAGTTTTGACTGGAACTAGGAAGAGTCCTCTAGCTGCTGACAGCTCTATAAAACCATGAACCTTTGATTCCTGATCTGGATTTTATTAAGAATCAGAACAGTACATTGTGTTTTCTAAGCCTGTGGGATGTTGGAGTCAGGCATGAACAGGGTAAATATATGACACAGATTACCACAGAGTGGGCCAACAACTTTTGAGAACAATTGGTTTGACACTATTTGGGGCAGATGGTTGGTGGTTTTACAGATGAAATCATAGTTCCTTTGAAGAACGGACAATACTGGCAAAAACTTGCATGCCTCATTTGACCGACTTCACTGCTACTTCTTTATAGTCCCTTCCAGTAGACTCAACAAGATTCAGTCTTATTGTGAACTAACACTCTTTTGATGACATTTAAGGTTCCCGTAATCTCTTTAAAACACACGTGGATGTGCAGAATCTATAGGCAAGGTGCAAAGTTCTGTTTGTGGTCCACTTCTAGTCAGATTTTCTTTTTTGAAAATGCTAGGATTTAACCAGTAGCAGTAGGCTTTAGGTAAAAATTCTGTGTGGAGAGTAAAAGGGGAGTGCCACCTTAGAAAGCCCAGATATCCACTGGCTACGCCAGAAGCTGTGAAAGATCGCCCATTATACTCAGAGGCTGAGTCAACAGACTAGCCTGAAGGGTTTCCAGACTAAAGTTTGTCACACATTTGACTAAATGCATATATATCTCATCATAAAATCTATGACCCAAATTGGCATTCACACTAAATAGCAGCTTAAACTAACACAAAAAAGAATGTAAAAGCTTATTAGTTCAAATTATGCCCAAAAGTTTTGGAAAACAACAGCCTGTTCATCTGAAAAGACCGACAGTTCGACTAAGTTCCCAAGTCATATGCCTCTTTGTGAGGGCAGTGCAAATTCTTTATGGAAGCTCAAGTCTTGTTTAGAACAGAAATGCAGAAATAATATCAAGTGCGAAAAATTGGGCATAAAAAAGTGCTTTAAAAGCTGCCTGGTACACACAGTTACGGTTCTTATATACATGACATCAGAGCACCAGTTCACGGTTGTGTAAGATGACTTGGAAGACTGTAGAAGGAGTCTGTTTTCCTTTCTTAAGATTCCACATTCTGCAGCTGTGCCGGGTCGCTGAAGTTATTGATTTGCCCTTAACTCTCCTACTGTTGCCCTTGCCTCCCACACTGTGCTCAGACATGATGTAACAATTAGTAAACAATGGAAACTGACACTCTTTTCTTTGTATTTTTCTTTTTATGGTGACCGACCAGCTCCATTATTCTACTGGTTGTGGTTTCCAGGGGATTTTTACATATTGCAGAAGGATATGAGTTTCTATTTTCTGGTGTTCTAGAAATTAATGTCAAGGTCTTTTCATAGAAAAAGGAAGAGTTTCACATATGTGCGATATAAGAAAAGAATATCCGGACTATTTAGAAATGAATAGTAAAATAAATCTATATTAAATATAATTTAGATTACAAATTCAGAGCACATTATAGGTAGCTTTTAAAGTTTTAATAGCGATGTTTAATGTCACTGAAATTCAGAGTGACTAAATTTCCTTTGCAGAAGTGATGAATCAGCAGCCATTCATTCCACATTAAGTAATCATAATTCCTCATCATTCTGTTGATCTTATCTGTTTGCCAATTATCGGTGACTGGGTGACAAATAATTTATTGTTGTCATGTTTGCAGGAAACAGAATCTGGCAGAGTCTAGTTTTCAGGAACTGTGCTGAATGGGTTTGCAGTCGTTTGAAGCTGGAACACTTATAAAATCCGAACCATGATACGGCTAATGCCTCCACCCTGTTTAAACCAACAGAAGAAGCCACTCATATTTTTCTTTCTGCTTTTCATTCACTCCAGCAAAAGATGTTGTGTTGTGGTCTCACAACTCCTCCTCATTGTGATCATTTTGAAACTGCCTTTCACTTCCTCCTGTATGCCTGTGTGCACATGTTAGTGTAAGCGGCATGCTTTGTTTAGTGTGTTTTGCACAAACAGGCGAAAACAACAAAGCAAAAACGACTGAGGAGGTCTGCATTTCTTAACAGGATGTCTGTGTCTACTACTCACTACCACGATAGCTTTAACTTGGATTCTGTAGTGCATTATCTGTAGTCCACAAATGCAAGGACACCATAGAAAACACAGGGAATGAGACATGTATGGGTTGGTTAACCCATTGTTTTTATGTTTGCTGAGCAATGAATGACCTGGTTCAGGGTGACGTGATTGAAAGATGAATGAAAAACAACTCCTAAATTCAGTGTGATAAGTTGAGTTCATGAGCCACCTGTTCTGAACCGATAGGCTATTTTAGGACAATGAATAATTAAGAATGAATTACCTGCTGCTATTCAGTTGATATTTCAGTTGTGTGTTTTTTAAAAGCAGACAGCCAAATAAATTGCACTGATATCGCTTTTTGGAAAAGAAGAGGACTGACTGATAAATTAGACTATCAAGTCTTGGGTTAAACATAAACATTCAAAAAGTACATTTTTTAAACTAAACTGCAGTTTCTGAATAGTTAGTGGATTTCTGTTAGACTTCTGTCTTTACAAAACATTCAGTTTTGTTGAGAAGAATGCAAATCCTTGTTCAATTCATGTGCAACTTCTGCTAGCACTATGGGAAGTGTAGGAAATTCAAAACTATATATTTTGAACTGATTAATGGTTTTTTTGTTTTGTTTTTAAAACAGGGGATGTGAGCTTATACTGACATCTTGTGGTTGAAATGGGGCATTACAAGTCTAGTTCTAGCGAACACTATAATTGCGATCTAAGCACAAAAAGCAACAAACTAAGAGAAGAGTAACATTTCATGAGTGAACTTAGTGACTTTATGTCTTTGTTTATTATTTGTTTTCAGAATAACCAAAGGATGAGTAGCAGTCAGTCCAGTCAGCCTCTTTCCACACCAGTTGTCTCTATCACCACACCCAGTCTACCCCATCAGAGTCTGGTCTATGCTGGCATCGGCTCGGCCTACAACGGTACAAGTTCTTTTTACTATTCGTGCTGTGTTTCTGTAGTTACCTTAGCCCTGCTGACCTCAATATTTTACAGTATGCCCCCCAAAAAATCAAATAAGAAAACAGTGTACATTGCGGTTTGTTTTAATTGGTTAATGGAATTGCTGAATTAATTAGGTGGTGTTAAATTTGAGCTCTTTTAGACGGTTTATAATGGTATGACCAACTGTATCAGGGCAATTTTTAAAAGAATTTCCTGTATTTTTGTGTGTATTCCATTCATTTAACATAAACACTGTTAGATCTTTAAAATAAAAATAACATAAAGCAACAGCAGCCTGAAAAAAATACAAAATGCTAGATTTAAATGCTACTTGGATGGAAGTGAAAAGGTGAATGTGAAAAAATGAATTGCTCCCTGGGCCTAATAGCTTGCCAAACTGCCAGCTTTAGCAGCAGTAGCTGCAACCACATACTTTTGATATCTAGAGATCAGTGCCTGGCATTCATGGTGGCAATTTGACCCCCTCTTCAATCCAGAAATGCTTTAGTTCAGTCACACTGGAAGGTTTTCAAGCTTATTAAGCGGCTTGAAAAATAATAACTTTTTTGTTTTAGTTTTAGCCTGAATTGTTTCTAATAGTTCTTGATTGTAAGGAATTCCCTGAAAAAATAACAAACTGCAGCTGTGAGATTTCATAATGATATGGGATGGAATACAAGAGTAAAGGCTGCGAATATAGGTAAAATGAAAATGACTCAGGTGTTTGGATGTAAAGGAAAAGCCTTACTAACAACAACAAAAGTCTCCGCGAGTATCCACAAATTGCAGTTAGCATAAACTTCTATCAAACAAGAGATGGGTAATTGTTTCACATGGGGCGTTTTTGCTCATTGTGGTCAAGTGGAACAAAACTACAACCTTAAACCTTGCCAAGGAAAATGAAAAGAAGTCTTATGAACACTGGCAGGACATTCTCTGGTTAAATAAAACCATTTTAGTCTAGATCAGATTTTATACAGTGTGTGTGTGTGTGTGTGTGTGTGTTTTTTTTTTTTTTTTTTTTTTTTTTTTTTTTTTTTTTTTTTTTTTATGTTGACCTGGCCAGGACTACTACACTGGCTGCGCAGTGGTAACTGTGAATCATGGATGTGTGAGTGTGCTAATCCATGGCAACATGAGTGCAAAAGGTCAGCCACTGAGCACTGCCGTTATGGGCTGTGTCTTTCTCCCATATCCCCTTCAACTGAGTATAGCTGGTTTATTCTCCTGCCTTCTATCTCTCTGAAATAAACCAAACCACTGTCCAGGATGAGACAACAAACATCAACAACAACATGGCCACAACTGACCGTGTGCTTAGTTAATACCTTAGGCAGCAGAAACCCGAGAAAGAAGAGGTGCAAGGAGACAAACCATCATGGGAGGATAGGCCCGTACACGGTTTGCAGCAGATGGAAGAAGTGGCTTACATTCAGAAATCCTACCAGTGTCTGGACAAAGCTGGATTGAAAGACATCACAGAGGCACTAATCATGGCAGCACAGGAACAAGATCCATACTGTGGTCTACCACACCAGACAAGGCCCCAGGCACAGACTGTGTAAAGATTCCCCTAAGACAACCAAGCACATAACAGCCCTGCCTTCTAGCAAGGCAGATGAAATCCCACTGTTAGTTGGAAATTACTTTTTTTCTGGCCTGAAATTTTCTTTAACATTTTATTTTTTTCAAAGCACTCTATCCAGTCTGTATTCAGTTATATTAATAAAAAAACACCCTGAAATAGCTAATTAAAGTTAGTTAACTAACTAAAAACACTGTGATCGTTGCCAAATGATATAGTATTGAAATATTTTTCTAATGCTACACAACAGAGTTCTCTGTGTTGTTGTGTACTATAAGTATTTTCAAACACAATGATTTAATCCAGTCATCAACAAAATACCAACTTTCAAAGCCTCTCAGCTACCTTGTGTCACAAAACTGAGTATAGAGGCCTCCGTGCATGTGGGCAAATACAGGGCTTTAGTGGGTGAGTTCTGGTTTCACTTTTACAAATTTTCAGCACATTACTAAAAGTGAAATAGTTTCAGGTAGCTTAGCAGCTCATAACAAGAACGTAAGAGAAGTTGTGGTGCAGCGTTTATACTGTATTCAAGTGTAGCTAAAAAAGGTAATGTTTGACTTTTTATAGAAGTGTAATGCTTTTTGATCGGCATGATGTGCATGTAGTGTATGAATGTGAGAGTGAATGAATAGTGGTATTGTAAAGCGCTTTGAGGGGTCCCGAAAAACGCTATATAAATGCAGTCCATTATTATTATTATTATTATTATTATTATTATTATTATTATTAGTCTCTCTCCTTCTGTCTTTGTCAGATTACTCCCTGAACAGTGGAGAGTTATCAGGCTTTAACTCTGCTGCAGGGCCCTCTCTGAGCTCAATGGCAGCATGGGAGCAACAGCAGCTGAGCTCCATGGGGTAAGAGCCTGACACAGTTAAACTGTCTCCCTTCATGATTTACAGATTAAATGTTTAACCATTTCTTTACACTGTTTTTTTTTTTTTTGTGCAGACATACTGTGTTGTTGACATAAAGTTAAAAATTACCTGATCATACAGTGTGCAGTAAACTGAAGTAGCGTGCACAGAGTTGGAAAAATGCAAATATGTATAAATATATACATAGACATAATATATATGATAACAGATTCCATGACATAGATAATTGCCCTAAAATATGTAATAAAGAGGCATTAATAACCATTCTGGTTCAAACATCACACATTTTTGCTTTTGTGTAAGACCATGAAGTTATGTACTTTTGGGTGATGTATGTAATAAAAAGCTATTTTATAATCTCAACATATCTGCTATATGTTACGTCTATTAGACACATTTTACTCTAGCTATGAAATCAATCAAATTGTAAGTACAATACTGGCCTCTTAATCTGTGGTAACGTAGATGTTTAAAAGAGCTTTAAACAGAAATACAGTTATCTCCACTTTTTACTTTAAATACATTATTATTATTAAATGTACTCAATAGCCAAAGTTTTCCGAGAAAACGTTTCTGTTTACAGGCCGATTACAGCCATGTCACCACCAGATGGCATCTTCACTCCAGAGTCACAGCCTCAAATTTTCTCTTCCTCTGTCTGTAGGTCAGGAAGCTCCACTCTCTCCATCAGCACCAATCATAACATCAACATCAAAGCTGAGCCAATCTCTCCACCCCGCGACCACCACAGCCAGTCTGGGTACATGACCCATCCACATGTTCACCCTCATCATCACTCCTCTGCCCCCTCATCAGCTCGAGCAGAGATGGGGCGGTCCCCTTCTGACAGCGTTGGCTCCTCCTGCAGCTCTCACGAGGGCGGCAGTGACCGGGAAGAGCAGCAGCGACCTGACTTCCACTTGCTCCCTGCGAGTCGGTCAGAGGGCAGGGAGAGTCCGACAGTCAAGCGGATCCGAATGGACAGCTGGGTGACATAGAGCCTGGAGCTACATCGAGAAGCTGCACCAGGGCAAAAAACAGGAAGGACACTGTTGTGCAAATGAAATGTGGTTTTTATTGATGTGTTCTGTTGAATTTGCTTTAATTTTTTTTTTTTTGCTGTTGTTTTGGTTACTCAGAATTTCTTGAGAAGGGTTGAGCAACATTCGTCTGAGCATTCTTGATTGGATAAAGCTATAATTACAGTGGTACTTCATTTAATCTTATTTTCTTCTTTTACAAACAATTAAAGCTTTGGAGATTAAATATCTGGGTCCAAATGCAGTACAGTTACAGTAGAGTACAGTTATTTCCATTTGCAGTGCACTGTGGCGCTGGATGGAAGAGAGACAAAGCATAAAATCAAAGTTCATGAGTGGGTAAAGTTACTTGGTGTCAACCAATTCATTTCTAATCTTCTCAGGGTTTAAAACCATTAAATGAGTCCATCGTGAAAGCAATACTCCCTCCACATCATCATTTCTGTTACTCCTCTTTATAAAAACACGTATTTATATCAGCCAAAGCAGTATACTGTTTTCTATGTTGTGTGTGTTTTTATATTATGCACAAAATTATACAATATTTCATTCAGATTTGAAATCGAAAGCCATGGACACTTGTATATGTACTACCAAAACATGTCACTATTGTTTGTACATAGTATCTTTAATATATATCACTTTTGGTGTAACTATAGCGTTTTGTCAGCGTGTTTTATCTGCCTGCCTTCACACTTTGTCTCCTGAAACTCCCATAATTTCTTAGATAAAGCTACTTTCAGCTGCTCCTTTGTTACAAGGGGTCACCAAAGCAGGTAGGTCTGCATATTTGACTTGGCAGTGTTATGCCAGATGCCCTTCCTGGTACAAACCCAAGGGGGATTTATGTCTCTGGCTGGAATTTAACCAGCAACCTTTTGTTTGCCAAGCAAAGTTGTTAAAGACTACACTACAGAACCACTTGTATCCTTTCTTAGATAAATAGATAAACTGGCTTTGTGAAGAAAGCTTAGGAAACAATTCTAAAAAAAAAAAGGTTACTGGTCGAGGAGGCGTCTGTTTGCCTTACAGCTGAAATGCAGTGGCCTGGGTTCGAGTCGGATCTCTGGATCTCTTCGCACCCTCTCCCCCTCTTTCCTGTCTACTCATCACTGTTAAACTATCAAATAAAGCCCAAAACCCCCCAAAATAAATGTGAGAAGAAGACGACTCCTCTCTAGAAAAGCTTTATTGATTAGTTAAAATATATATATATCCCTGTAAAAAAGACTTAGGAAAATGGATGCATTATAAAGAAAGATAAAACTGCTGAAACCTTTTAAAAAGTTGCTGAACACATGCACATCAACTCCTGCTTGGCTGATGGTGTTAGGTGATAAAACACAATGTCATAGATCAGAAAACAAAGCGGAACTCTTTAGAGGAATTTGTTCTTAAATCTGTTATCGTATATATGTACCTTTGACTCCCATACCAGTGTCTTTTGATAGAGTATTTATCTGTTTTGGTCTTTATTAAATAAGTAACTTGTGCCTAATGATGGTTACACACTTAAGGCCATGTGTCTTTGTGAGATTAAGGTTGTTTTTTTTTAAAATATACGTTGTATATATCTGAGATAACCATGGATGAAGACAGTTAATATAAATATTACTTTAATGGCACTGAATCCATACAATAAGAGACACATTGAATTCTTGTGCTGAGAGAAATCTTACCTCCAGAGAGATGGGAATTTACTGAATGACTTTATGACTGAGCAGAAGATGATTAAACCTGAGAAAATGCAACATGTGGGTAAGTACAAAGTAGCGCATGTGGTGAGAAGCAAAAGCTGCAAAAGACTAACCACAGTGCTTCCACTGAATGAGAGCATGGCTGGAAAATGTAACAGCTTTGACTCTGCAATGAAAGACGAATACAAAAAAGAGCAAAGTGAAAGTTTTGAAACACATTCATGATGCAGGGTTTTAGAACAGGATACAGTTTCTATGTTTCTTTGACACCAGCAATAAAATAGTTAAATGGACTGGTTCTTATATAGCGCTTTTCTACTCATCTGAGCACTCAAAGCGCTTTACACAACTTGTGCATTCACCCATGCATACCCAAGCACATTTTTCTTAGTGCATCATAGCTAACATTCACACACATTCATACTGCGATGGATGCATCGGAGAGCAATTTGGTTAGTATCTTGCCCAAGGATATTTGGCATACAGACTAGGGGAAGCCAGGAATCGAACCACCAACCTTCCGATCAGATGACCTGCTCTACCACCTGAGCTACAGCCACCCCAATATGTGTCTGGTACCTGGCTTCACGAGGCCAATGAATTGTAAATTACAATTGTGAAAGAAGCTGTGATGCTGATGGGAATGCAGCAGCGACGTGAAAACAGAAACTACAGAAAAAAGAAACTGCTCAAAAGCATTTAGGGCTGGCAGCAAGAGACATAGCAAAATCATAAACATTAGCAGTAAAGTACTTAATAATAATGGATTGCATTTATATAGCGCTTTTCGAGACCCTCAAAGCGCTTATACAATTCCACTATTCATTCGCTCTAACACACTGGTGGAGGCAAGCTACAGTTGTAGCCACAGCTGCCCTGGGGCAGACTGCCATATCGCGCCATCGGCCCCTCTGGCCATCACCAGTAGTTCTTGCCCACACACATTTCGTCTTTGTTGAATAACTACATTGTGCCAATTAAATAGCAGTTGAAAGTGAGACTGTCATGACTGTGATTTAAAAAAGGTAAAACGATTCAGTTAATATGAAACGAGTAAATGAACAGAGTAGTCATATGAGAAGTGTGCAGTTTTTTTTCTTTTTAGCTCAGAGAAATCCACAATGGGCAACGACGTCAGTTACTCGGGGGTGGACGAGGGGCGGATTAAATGTGCCAAGGTTAATGAGAATTATGAGAGCAAACAGATGTTTGAGGGAAGGATTAGTTTAAGATCCACAAAAAGCTGCCTAGCCAATGAGCCTAGCCAATAAAAATTATTATTTTTATTTTAATGGTGGCTATAGCCTACTGTATCGGTAAGATGAATGCATCTTCATCTGAGCATATCTGCACATACATTTTGCTGTTATCTGAAGGCATTTCAACAAATGTTTTGACACACTTAACCACAGCCATAACCACATTTTATTTTAGTGGGGTAATTTCGGGGTGTGTGACACGAACAAAACGAATGTAAAAAATATGTTTCACTGCTGAAGACAAATACTTTAAAACAGACTGTTAGTTTGATATCACAAATGTCAGAATGTTCTGTTTGGGTATGGCAGTGATTAATCAGACCAGTTAAGTTAGCTACGGTAATACTCTACCGGAAATTACGCATTATTTTGATAAAGTAAAATTGTAAACTTGTGAATTGAACAGCCTTTATTTTACAAAAAGTATACTGCTACTCCGGTTTTCGGATAATTATATTTGTTAAAATACTGAGTTCATAAAAAAGACCAAAGATCTGTCTTTAAAAAATAAGAAAAGAAAAAAAGACATACATAGTCTACATGTTGCAGTCAAGTTACAGAAATGCAGATAACCTCTGTAAAAATATGTTTCAAAATACCCATGTATTTTTTTCAGGTTATGTATTTCATTCTCCTTTAATGTGCAGATGGACAGTGCACGCGGTCCTCGGAAGAGCTTTTATTTTGAAGAGCCCATAAGCCGCTTTGTTGTGTCATAGCTGATATTTGATGCTAAAAGGGAGAGGAGGAGGAGGAAGTGTGTCAGAGCCAGAAATTGCAATCGATGTGCACAACTGTTGCTGTTTTGTAATTCCAGCTACACCGTTTAACTGAAATGAGTTGAATAAGGATAAATACCTTGGAGGTTTCCAGCAGCGGGCGGGGAAAAACAGGTAAATATGACTTTCTGTTTTTTCTTTTATTCTCTTTTCCTGGCGAGAAGCAGAAAGTTACCTGCTGGGGTCCTCGAGGTGCGTCTAGTCAGGTGAGCCTTCTTTCTGCCCGGCAACATTACTCCTGGTGGTCAGATGAGAAGTCACCTTCGAGCTGTCAGTTTGCCACGTGGGAATCTTTAGTTTATGAGTCTATAAAGAAGGGTAACAGAGAACTCCCTTCAAGCATCTGACAATTAAATGTTTGTTCTTACTCACGAATTGAAACATGTTGTTACATTTCATTTTAAATGATTTTTAATAGAGAGATAACATTTTCATCAGTTCGGCATTGATATCAAGGAAGAAATGGTTTCAGTGGTACTTTTAATGAATCATGGTCACCTCCCAGTGCTCCTGCAAGACGCTGCTGGACAATCCTCATGTTGTCAGGGTGACACGGATGGTTACATAGTGTCTTGCATGGAGCTACATGGTAAAGGCTTACATATAAAATGCACTATATGAAGAATACTGTTGTTGATGACATTTTACCAACGCTGATTGAATTTCGAAAACTTACTAGGTTCATACCGGCTTACTGCTGTAGACCGACATACATCTTTATGGTTAGTATACATAGTAACAATACTTAAGCTTTCAGCTTTTATGTTGACTATTATATGTCTGAAATGTAGTCTACTGAATCTGTAAATGTTTTTTTTTCTCGTTTTGTCTGTATTTTCTGCAGTCACTGTCTTGCCTCATATTAAAGCATAGGAACCACAAACTGTGAAATAGACTCGTTTCAGGAAATAGCTTGTCCTGTTCAGCAAGAGACGTCCGTGATGCAGTTACTCAACACAATACATCAGCTGAAGGGAAGAAAAAAGCATTAGAGGCTTCAAAGAGCATTGATGGATGTGACCTTTTGTAACTTGCATCAGTACTTTAGAACGTATACACACAGAGGGAATGGGGGTGATAAATTAAGGGAAACTGAAAGTGTCTTGCTAAGGGGCACCACATTCTGCAGGAAGAGGTTTAGTGCAGGTTTAGTGTTCCAAGTCTCTGGATCTCTGCTTTAAAGACTGAGCAACTTTCTTCTAAAGTATATCTAGTATTTGTGATTAACACTGTCAATACAGTGTCTTCACTGTCATTTTAGTACAAAATCTCTCACAGGTGCTAAAATGGATTGAGATCTGACGATCTGATTTCCTCATGTCATACTCCCCAAACCATTCATTGAGTTGTGTTGTGGAGTGGGGGGATTGAATTATTTCCTCAGGATAATGTTAATTAGTCAGAAATTTGGTTTGTGTTTAGGCTTCAGCTCTTATGGGAGAGGTGGATCAAAACCTTGCCAAAAAATTACCCCTACAGCGTAAC
This sequence comes from Simochromis diagramma, assembly GCF_900408965.1. Classification (NCBI taxonomy): domain Eukaryota; kingdom Metazoa; phylum Chordata; class Actinopteri; order Cichliformes; family Cichlidae; genus Simochromis; species Simochromis diagramma. The sequence continues at coordinate 5,771,242 of NW_024387414.1, forward strand.
AGATTATTTCCTTTAATTTGTCAGAGGTCTGTACATGATAAATATTTTAAAAATAAGAGCACAATTTCCTGTAATTTCTAAGGAGCTTGCTTTCAGGATAAGAACTTGTATGCAGAACATTTAAAAATTGACAGAAGCCTTTATTGTTTATCTGCTTCAGTAAATCATTGCCTGGTCAGATCTCTACATCTCTAATATTTAGAAGACCCATTCAGCCAGAGTACTTTAATGTTTAACAACGGATTAACCCGGGATCATTATAAAACAACATCATCAGTTATTTGTGTACTGTCGGGCTTTTCATAAAATCTGTCTTTTTTTCCTTCAAACAGCGGCGTCCTCATTTTGAAATGGGAGACAGAATGCACTGTGTGCAGTTGTGCATGATTTTCTTGCAACCACTGATGCATGTGTGAGCTTGCTTTAGCTTTTGTAATAACACTGAGTGATCCCTTTTGTATAAGAAATCATGCCAATCAGACAGGATGCCTTTCTAGTACGTACTAGTATCAAAGGATGATTTTCATACACACCTTGGCATTAGTCTTATTGCAAAGGGTTTTTTCATGGACAGTAAAAATGCTTTCACGTACATGTACCCACTTTCAGGTTTGTTTAACAATGTGACCTTAAACCATTGCCTGTTTATTTCCTGTTTATTGCGATCTAGAACTGTTTTTTAAGCAATCTTGCTGAATGTCTAGCTATCTAATATAGTCACAAAAGTGACTTAAAAGGAGGCTGGTGAGGAAGGTTTTGGGACATGTTTATCTGTATGATGGACAGTTGGCCTCAGCATGTCCTTGAACTGAGTTGGCTTCGTGCAAAAGCCTTCATGTGGACCCTGACTGTTCTGGCTCTAATGATGTGCTGTACAAGGATAGGCAATACAAGCTTGAACTTGGTGAGACATGGCAGGCAGAAAGAGTGGGTTTTTTCCCATGTACTTGTTCCGTAACATTTTAGGATAGTGAAAAGAAAATGTTCAAAATGTGCATTTAGGCGTTTAATTTGCTATACTTTGTCTGTTGGAAATTCATGCAGATGAATACACAATAACTACTGAATTTGCATGTTTAAGCATAAAAAAACTAGTGAAATTAAAGAAATGACACCTCACTGTGACTATCATAAGGTAAATAATGGTTTATGTATTTCAGCCACCTCACATTTACTACTTTTGCTTGAACTTTGGAGTTCCTTATTTGTGCAGTATAACTATATGGTGCCTTAAAGTGCTTGCTAGACTTTTTTTTTTTTTTTTTTTTTTTTTTTTTAATGCATGCAGGTGTGTCCTCCAATTACTTTCCAATCCTCTGATTAGATTTTTTTTTTTTTTAATAAATAAATAAATCTCCTTTTTGTAAGCTCCATCTAATGTGTAAAGAAGGATTAGTGATTTGCCAGAGCATTAATCAAGGGCACAATGACTGCAGACTTGACCAGTATGTTTCTGATGGTGGGGAAACGGGAACCCCCCTCCTCCTCCCAAGTTGGTTTTTAGAGCTCACAGCTGAGCTGATCTGCAGCTAATTATCAATGAGACATCAGGTCTTCAAACTACAGTCAACGTTGACAGTGCCCATACTGTATAAATGAATCGAATAACAAAACCACCTTACTTCAAAGGTCATGATACTTACCGTGACTGTCATGAGGTAAATAATGGTTTATGTATTTCAGCCACTTCTCATTTGTTACTTCGTTGGAACTTTTATTCTGCACAAATTAGGAACTTTAAAGTACAGTACATTATCCAATATCTTTTTATTTATTTATTTATTTAGGAAGGGCATATTGATTCAGGACCGAGCCTTAGTTTTTTGCATCATGCGGTTAGCCTTACTTTAGTTATACATACATGTATTTTAGCCCATACAACCAACCAGCCTTCTGGATCCTGCAGAGTGGCTGTGAAATGTAAGAAAATTTCTTCAATAGTCTTCTGAGAAACTTTTCATAGTACAAAAATCCCCCCCTATTCTGATGAAGCATCTTACCTTTCATCAGAGTCTATTCTTGCCAATGGAGAAGTGGGCCTCATCTTTTTTTCTTTTTCTTTTTTTTTAAATTTCTAATGATTTGCTGTTTTCCAGTGGTAACAGTGGCTGGACTGTCAGTTGAAAGCTATGTCGTATCCTGCTCTGTTGATTGAGACCTGCTTTCTTGTCTCAGTCACGTGATTATAGCTTTTTGGGGGCTTCTTTACAGCCCCAATTCCAAAAAGATGGGACACTGAAATTTATTACACGTTTAACCTGAGATAATATACTGTTTTTATTCAAACTAAGGTGGTTTTGAATTTAATGGCAACAATATATAACCTCAAAAAAAGTTGGGACAAGTATAACAAAAAAGATGTTTACAGAGGGAACTCCAAACTTTCTCTAGATTGTTAGCTGCCAAACTCAAGTATAATTTTTTTTTTCTCTTCCTGCATTTTTACTGTTTAAAAATTTGACATGTTGTATTCTGTTGTGTATTTGGAAAAAAGTGGGTTTGTGTAAATCATTGCAGTTGTTGTGTTTTTGAAACTATACTTAATTCATGCCCCAAGTTACACTAACACCATTTTCGAGTCAAATCACATGATCAATGCCCTACATTGCAATGTTCTGCACACATGGTCTTTTTCTCCCATTACTCTTTTAAGCCCATCACGCTCTTGAAATCTCCTTTGATTCCATTAATAATTTTGCTCGCAATGAAGTTTGATCCTGAAATTAGCTGATATTCTAACTTAGGCTTTGTAGTGAAACATCCTGCCAATAAAATGCAGTGACGTGAAAGTGATGCAGGCTATCAGCCCTGTTGGCAGTCATGCACGTTAATCGGTTGGTCTGTGATGACCAATAAAGCAGTAATGGGACATACTGTATATCATTCCAGGTTCTTGTTTTTTGAAAGAGGACCATCTGGAATATTTAGTATTTAAAGTTATGATTTTAAAAAATCTTCATACATGTAGTGAATTCAAAATGTCAATTGAATTGAAAAAGTGGATTGAAGAGTCCATATGATGTGAATTTACTGGAAAGTTACCACAGTGAGTGGCCATAATATGATCTACCTTCCTCATATTCTGTACAGGCAGCACACTCACCAAATGGAGTATTTCTACTAGTAATGCCGTGTCTGAAATGGACTGTTTCCTGCTACGTGCCATTCTGTGGCCAAAAACGGGAAATTTGGACGATAATCAGACCTGATAATCCCAACTTTGGTCCCTGAGGGCAGTGGAAACAAGCTGTAAACACGAACTGACATATTGTGTATTTTGTTCTTAAAAGATTGAAATGACTGAGTTAGTTCACAGTGCTTTTCTGTCGCTCACAGCTAAGTTTATCTGTAGCTAAAGCAAAGACTTCAAACTACAGTCAACAGTGACAGCGCCTTTAGGTGTATAAATTAATCAAATGAAAAACCACCTTGCTTCAACGTCATGAAACTTGCTGTGACTATCATTAGATAAATACAGTTTTATGTATTTCAAACACTTCTCATTTACTGCTTTGTTTGAACTTTGGATTTCCCATTGTGCAATATAAAGTAGGGTATAATCTTACATTATATGGTCCCTTCAGGTGCTTGCTAGTGTGTGCCCACATGAGACACAGATTACAATTAATCAGTCAGTTACTGTAGTTCCAGATACTCCTGATAGCATTTAGTTATGTGTCTACAGAATCAGTTTCTTCCATTCCAACTTATCCAGCACAATGGGCAAGATCAAAGACCCAAAGAATGTTATGCTTTCGGCCTAATTTTCTACTAAGGCTACATGACAACTTTAACTGCATTGAGGGGCAAATGGACTGGGTCATGTACTGTAAAATATTGGATTCAGCCAGAATACTGAAGCTCTATTGTGGGTCTTCCAGCTTGACGATGACCCAAAACATACCATGGCAATAAAGGAGAGGCTAAAGAAGAAAATTAAGGTCACTGCAGTGGCCTAGTAGCTGTGAAAATCTGTGGAGAGAGTTGCTAAATGGCAGACAAGAAACCTTAAAGATTGAGAGTTTTTGTAAAGAGGAGTGGTCAAAATCTTTCCTGAGATGGGTGGAAACCTGGTGACCAGCATCGAGAGCAGTCTTACCGCTGTGCTTGCCAACAAGGGCTTTTCCACTAAGTACTAAGCCATGTTTTGCTTGGGGATCTAATACTTAGTCATTATCAGTGACATGCAAATCAACTTTTATGTAATGTGTTTTTTGTTTTTTTTTGGGAGAAGTATTTTTAGTTGATTATCTCTCTTTCTAAATTTTAATCTACCATAAAAACGAGTAATAATAATAATAATAATGGATTGCATTTATATAGCGCTTTTCTAGGCACCCAAAGCGCTTTACAATTCCACTATTCATTCACTCTCACATTCACACACTGGTGGAGGCAGCTACAGTTGTAGCCACAGCTGCCCTGGGGCAGACTGACAGAAGCGAGGCTGCCATATCGCGCCATCGGCCCCTCTGACAAGGCCCTCTGTTGGCCTTGTCTTGCCCAAGGACACAACGACCAGAACAGAGAGAACAGGGGGATCGAACTGGCAACCTTCCGGTTACAGATGAGCTTCCCAATCCCCTGAGCCATGGTCACCCACGGTCGTGCATGTTTAATTCTTTGCAAGTGAACATAAAATAAATTCAACAGGGGATCCCATAATTATTTCCTGCACTGAAGGAAATAAAACTGATAATCTAAGTTGAGGAGAACATACACCCACTGGTGTTGAGTAAACAGATGCACACATACCTCCATTATGATCAGGCTCTGCTTACTACCTGTGGGAGATATACGTCCCAGCTGCTGTCAAGCTGCCATCAAGGACTCATGCTTTTCTGATTCAATTTTCTCATAGCCAGGCAGGTGACAAACAATAAAAATGAGTTGTTGTAGTCTAATACCTGGAGAAACAACTTCAGCTAACCAGTAGGAAACATTCTTGTGGAAATGATAACCTCTTATGATATTTAACATCTTCTATTCATGTTCCATGAATATGTTTTGCTTTGCTGTCGATGCCTGAGATTACATCCTCCATAATAATATGACGTCTGCCATCTCCGCCTCTCACCCTACACTTCCCTTTACCTGCTGATAGCATGACAGGTCGTTGGCCGCAGTTGATGACAATACAAAGTGAGAAGCTGCTAAGAGGATTATCAGGTTTTGTCAGAAGCAAAGGGCTGGTAATGTTTGTTTTTTTTTTTTTTTTTTAATTATATTTAATTGATCATTTAGAGCTTAAGCATGAATGACACATCACAGTATGCATTCTGTGCTTTGTCTTCCCTGTCTTTGTTTCTTCAAAAAAGCTGTAAGTTTGCAGTGGCTAACCTGTAAATGAATGACAGATGAGACACACACACACACTCATTCATACAGGAACAAGCTATTAAAAAACTATGTAGTAGCTGAAGTCGGCCCTCCAAAAGATATACAGCCGAGCTGTAATGTAAAGCTGTCAGAATAGTCTCCTTCCGGGTGAGAATAGTTGTCGTCTTCAGTTAGAGGTGTGAATATGATAGATGGGGCTTTATTTATAGTTGAAATTATTTTTGTCTACTTCCTTTTATTCCGAGAAGCATTTAAAAAATCTTGACGTGCAATATTAACCTACATCTGTAAACTGTTTTTTCTACTTTTTTTTTTTTTCTGCAGTGACTCTAATGACTAGATTGTTTTCATGAGGCTGAAAAAAGGAGTGGCAAAATTCTAAATTTACCGGTAAATGCACTCCACAAAAAGTATGCCTGCTTTTTGTTCAAAGACTTGTGTATTGTTAAGGTATTGTCCTTTGACCTTTCAATTTCCCAAGAGATTTCTTCCTGATAGCAGAGAGACCTGGTCAGTGGAAGTGAGCTCATAACAATCATTTTACTGGCAAAACTGACTTTGCATGATTTGATGATTTCTTCTTTTTTTTTTTCTTCTTCTTCTTTCTTTTTTCCCTAATGCATTATTATAATATAATGTTATAATTTTCCTTAAATGAAATAACAGACACAGATATCTGAACAAATAAGTCGTTAAGTCACATGGAATATGACATGTAGACAAAGATGAGGCAAATAAGTAAGTGTGTGTGTGTGTGTGTGTGTGTGTGTGTGCCTGTGCCCAACTTTGTTTCTGTGCACCTGCTCATAATGTATTGGTAGAATGGGGAGCCAAGAGAGTATAGAAATTAAATCAACACAATAAATGAAACGATGAACAGATAAATGCATGAATGAAGTAATTAAAGAAAGAAGCAAAATGAACACAAGTCATAAAGGTATTGTTACTACAGTGTATTGTGTCTATTTGCATGTGTTTTTGTTAGATGCAGTGCCTTGTCTCTGCACCCATGAACAAAAGAAAACCTATTAACATTATTTGTAACTCACAGCATTTGAGTAGACTAAATTTCTGTGTTTAAAAAGCTCCTCTTTGTCAACATTATATTGGAGTGCACACGTGAGTTTGCATTATTAATTGCAGTTGTTCCAGCTTCCTCTTCTGTTATGTAGTTGCTGCAGGTTGTTTAATTTCTGGGTCACCATTATAAGCATATTTTATGGTACTAAAGGCCTCTGATAGATAATGTGTGTATTAGGGCTGCCACGATTAGTCGACTAGTCACGATTACGTCGACTATCAAAATCGTCGACGCGTCATTTGAAGATCACAAAAGACGCAGGAATAAGTAGTAGGATTTAAGAGTGTAATAACTGACTGAAACAGAAGATGGCAGCACTGCATGTACAAGGATGCCAGCTGCCGTTAAACCCCGAAGAAGAAGAAGCTTTGTCCCAGAATGCAGCCCAGCTCAGTTTCCAACAATGGCGGCAGCTAGTTAGTTTTAATATTACTCTTATTATTCTTTCTGGGTCACAAAATAAACGTTTAACATATTTTCAGGTGAGAATGTAGCTGTGTAAACCTCAAATATCTGCTCAGTTTATCAAGACACCACATATTTTCAAAAGCGCTCTTGACGTTTTCGAAGAGGTCTGTTACCCACTAGCTCGATAGCTAGCCGGGGGCAAGGCTCACTAGAGCCCGTGAGAACACCGGACTCCCTGCAAATTGTTTTCAAACCCACCGCTGTCTTTCGCTACTCAGGTTAAATATATATAAGTCACTTAGATAACTTAAAAATGTTATTGTTTGGCTTTTTTTTTAGTATTTTATTTGTTCCTGAGTAAATCGGTTTGGCTGAGATTAAAGTTATAGTTTTTACACAGCTGAATAAACGTCAAGCAGACAACTGATTATCAGAAGTGTGAGATGCTCGAGAATATACTCCGGTGTCCTGTTATATTTTAGATAGCAAGGAGTTTATTAAACTTCACCGAAACAATCTGCAAATTTCATTAAAATGTAATAAACTATCATCTTGTCTTTATTTTAAAGACAAGATGCTGTAAGCTTAAAGCTGTAAGCTAATGATAGTTATATAAGAGCAGATGCATGCTTGTGCAGTAAGCTGTACCTTTTACATACAATGGATGCATGATCTGATTAGTCACTAATCGCAAAAATAATCGGTGACTAGTCGACTATCAAAATAATCGTTTGTGGCAGCCCTAGTGTGTATATCTAAATATCCTTATTCCTTCTTTGGTCTTTTATTCCCTTCTTAAGTAAAATATACCAGTTCATATATGATCCTTATCATGCCCTTCATTGTTTTTACGGAATATTTGACATTAAAGATCACCACCAAATCTTTATAGAAATGATTACAGTAATTCACTGTGCATTTTGTTCTTTAATGTGTTTTAATCCTTGTGATTATTTGTTCCTGTAGTTGATGAAATGTATTAAATGCAGTTTGAGCTTAGCTACAGATATGCTTCAATGACTGACTCCTCTCATTCTCTTTTTTTCACAATAGGTGCCAGTGATGTCCAAATCTTAGACACAGACTAAACCTTGCATCCATCATGGAGAAGAAGCCAGGCATGATGCAGCATCTCCGGCAGAAGATGCTGCCACACTTCAAGCGGGGCAAGGATCCCTTAAACAAGTTGGCTGTCCAGCTTGACCACAATCGGATGAGCTCCTCCGTTCCTGACGTAAGGAACGTGAAGCAGGATTACCCCCACGTCTCCTCCAGAGTGCCTTTTCAGCAGTACAATAGTCCCAGTTATAGCGATCCTTCCACACCGCTTGACAGGCCTCCTACGGGTCCTGTAGGAGGTGGGAGGAGTGTAAACCTTAGAGCAGGTAGTGGAGGAATAGGGAGGAGTGAAAACAGACTGAGCGTGCCTACAAACTGCACAAACCGTTCTTCTTCCCAGGAATCATTTAACAGCCTTTGTGGAGAAGACACATCTTCCCGGGAGACACACCAACCTGGACGAGGCATGGAGCCCGAGGAACTTGCACTACCAGAGATGATGACTGTTTACACTCCAGACAGTGTAGCTGTGGATGATTCCCTGGACAGCTCGCAGGTAAAGAAAATACTTTTGAAATAACCTAGCAGATTGGGCATCTCCACATACGGAATATTCATATAATGTTTCACATAAGGATTGAACCTTCTGGGACACTAGCACTGACGACTTGCATTTTTATTTTAAATATTCACTCATATTTTGACTTTGTAGTTCCTGTTATATCTAATACTTTGACACCAAAATTAACTGACAAGTCAGCATTTTCTCCCCCTGCAACACACAGTAAAAAAAACATGTTGTACATTGGCGGGGTTGAGGTATCAGGTGTATTTACACTTGACTTGCAAAGTTTAACTTGGAAGAGCTGGATATGGTTGCAAATCGAGGTCCATCCTAAATCAATAGTCTACAGTAGAACTGTGCAAACACTGCTTCTGGTGGATTCACGTCTTTGTTAAAATGACAAGGATGTAGGCTGTGAGTGCCAAACAGAGTCACATTTAAAACTATTGTTTGTTGTTTTGTTTTTTCTTTCTTTCTTGAAGTTAAGAGACAAGATCGATTGGATTTAACCAATTATTTTATAAATTGTCTTCCACATTAAACGTTTTTGTTTGCTTGCTTTTTGGGACAAGTGTAAATAAGTGTATTTTATGGTATGAACTACCCATCTTGCTACACATTCCTGTTTATTGCTCCAATGATTTCATATTAAGAGATTTGCCCTAACTGATAGAAGTTACATTTGTTCAAGTTATAAATCTTTCTCAGACTGAGGCCTTTACACACTGTGTAAAATTTAAGCGAATATTTTGTGTTCATTTTAAAATATTTTTTGAACTTTGACTCATTTACACCAACCGTGTAGTTTCACAGGGCAAAACTGGCACACCAGTACCGAATACACAATTTTATCCCAGCTAAACTCCGGTTCAGTGGTCTCCTCGCAATGACTTTTGTGCCTCCTCAGATGTGGTCTTAACTCTACCAACAAGACCTCAAACTGACATCCTGAAATATATATGAAAGCATTGGAAACCCTGAAATTCTCCTTGCTGTTGCCTTCTTGTGAGAATCGCCTAACTACTCAAAACAAACATACACCATAATCCGGTCTTGTGATGATGTGATGAATCCTGCTTCCGGGCCCAAACTGCTCTGCGTTTAAGAAGGCTGTTGTGTTTTTAACATGTTTTAATGCTTTGCATCTTGTTCTATTAAATCTCAACAGTCCCCTAAAAACAGTCAGTGATAACTGTTGGCCTCTGGGTTTTATTACCGCTAATCATTTTAAAGCTCAGTTTTTAAAACCTTACGCTGTAACTACAGCCCAGGCAGTATATTAATGACTAACCTCATATTGTGGATGGATTATCTCAGTTGTTCTCCTGACTGTAGTTTGGTCCGTTTGCATCCTGCCATGCGATTGCATTTGTTCCTAACCATTGGGAACCCTCACGTTAACTTTTATCAAGTGGAAAAATGTTAGCGTTCATCCTCCTGCTTCACTGTTTATATTTTGCTAACATAGCAAAACTAGCTGTGTTACTAGTAATCACATTATATACCAGCTAGCCAAACTTATGTAACCCTACAAAACCTCACTGCTGTTTACTTTCCTGGTTTAATTTATGTCAGAAGTAGTAACAGAGCTGTACGTCTTAATTTGTTTCAGAGATCCCTCAGTCAGAACATGCTATATTATATTAGATGGAAACTAGCGAGCTAACTTCTAACTCTGTTAAATTTCATAAATTCTGTTTTCATGGATGCCTGGATGTTAAACTTAATTTTCACACCTGGTAGAGCAGCAACACTGATCATTTTATTACAGATGAAAGAATTTAGACAGTTATTCAACTCTCAGTGATGCCGCAGTGATCGTTTGACTTGGGGACCTGCAGCATAGTTTGGGCCCAAATGCAGCTAATGACGTCAGACCTAAAGACTGGATACCCCCTCCACCAACCTTTACACCTGGCACATTGCAGTCAAGTACTGTTGTACTGGCAACCGCCGAACACAGGACAAACATGTAATTTGTCACGCTACAGAACACTTCTGCACTGAGTCTTTGCTCCACAGCATCCAGTGCTTTGCATTGCATTTCTTGATGTAAGGTGTGGATGCAGCTGCTTGGCCATGGAAACGTATTCCATAAAGCTCTCTGTGCAGTGTTCTTGAGCTAATCTGAAGGCCACATGAGGTTTGGAGGTCTGTAGCGATGGACTCTGCAGAAAGTTGGCACACTGTGTTCCTCAACATTTGCTGACCTGGCTCTGAGATATATTATTGTAGCTTTATTATGTGTTTTATCTCAGATGTGTAATTATAATCAGGATAAACACTACAGAAGGAGACTATTGGCTGTTTTTGTTGCCAATTAAAAATGTCACTTATACATCTGACACCTGGTGTCAGATAGAATCAGTTGTAAACCTCATCTCCTTCCTCATTCCATTCTCTGTTAAAATGACCCGGAGGTGGATATTTGATCTACGTCTCTCAAGTACAGCTGCTACTCACATTTCTAGCATAACAGTGATGTGTAAATAATAGGGCTGCACGATTAATCGTTAGAAAATCGTGATCTCGATTCATACTTATGTGCCATCACATTTCCAAATGACAATGATTTAAAAAAAAAAAAAAAAAAAAAGACGACGATGATTGTACCGCATTTTGATCCGGGACGTAATCTGCATGAAAACAAGCGCTCACTCTTCCTGCTCAACAAATGACAAGGGCGGAGCCTTATACCACGTGATACAGAAGCTGTGCCCTGTGATGCTAAAATTAGCAGGGAAAAAACAACGGAGAGCACGTCATGACAGGGATGACGAGAAAGTGACAGGAGAAAATCCGTCCCGGTCAACCACCCAAACATTAATAACAGGAACCTTATACAGCGCTTCCCTATACCCGTCGAACTCCCGCAGGCACAAAGAAATTACGGAGGCTATTACTTATCACCTGACCAAAGATATGGCTCCCATCAACACTGTGCAAAACGAGGGATTTAGGAAAATGATCAACACCCTAGACCAGGGGTGTCAAACTCAAATACACAGTGGGCCAAAATTCAAAACTGGAACAAAGTCGCGGGCTAACGCTAATATTTATTGAAAAAAAAAATATCTTCCTCTAGATATAAGAATGAATCTTTTCTTATGGACTCAAACAAGTTTTGCTGAAAAACTGAATATGGAACAAGCAAAGCTTAATACTAAACAATAAATATATATATATATATATATATATATATATATATATATATATATATATATATATATATATATATATATATATATATATATATATAAAACTGTATAATACCAGTAGGCCAGCTCTAATAGTAATTTGGTATGGCTTCGCGGGCCAAATGTAATTAGGCTGGGGCCAGAGTTTGACACCTATGCCCTAGACAAACGCTACACAGTGCCGTCCCGCAACTATTTTTCTATTGTTGCACTACCTGCTCTATACATGCAGTGTCGAGCAACGCTGGAGATGGAATTTCAAGCAACAAAACGTGAGCCATTTGTTGTTGTTGTTTTTATGTTTATTTATTGTTTTTATGTTCAGTCTCAACTGTTACGAAGTTGATGTGCAGTTAATAAGTGCAATAAATATTTATACTGGAAAAGAAAATCATGAGAGAATCGTGATCTCAATTCTAAGCCAAAAAATCGTGATTCTCATTTTATGCAAAATCGTGCAGCCCTAGTAAATAACATTGTATGTATTGAAGATAACCCTTGACAGCAAAATGAACATGTCAGGCTTTGCATTCTTCTCATAATCAAGGGCAGGCTTTGTTTGTCAGATCATGGTTAGAATGACTTTCAACAGGTTTTGTGTAGATTGCATGCTTTAGTGACATGACGCACAAATGCAAGATGACTTGAAATTCCGAATGTTTAATTTTCATTTGAACAATAACATTGGGCGTAGCCTTGGCTTTATTTTCTTTGTCATGCAAAGTGGACACCAATGTGCAAGCAGATTAATGCTGTAGTTCTTGTTGACATGCAGAGGACGACTCAGACAACTAGGAAGTCATAGCCTCTTTTCACAGCTTTGACAGGCTTGTTTGCTACACAGGCTAAATTAGGGCTGGGCGATATGGCCTAAAATCAATATCACGATAAATTGAGCAGTTAACCTCGATAACGATAAATGGACGATAACCACCCCAAGTGCCAAAAAAACAAACTTTTTTTTTTTTTTTTTTTTTTGTTTCTTCATTTGATGGGGCTTAATAATAAATATGTTTCACATTGGCTATTCACAAAGTAAACAATGATTGTGCAAATGTAATGCCATCATGGACAAAGGCCTATCTCTGCTAAGGCCTTGAGGTACTATAACTTGTAAACAAATAATGTCACAAACACAAATGTCAATTGAACACAGAAAAAACTATAATAAATACTAAGCACTGCCATGTGACTAGTGAAAACTATAAACTCTTAAACAAAAACATTAAATAGTGCTGTTTGCAAAAAACTTCAATAGAACACTGATAGTTAAAATTAGGCAGGGCTTGAACATTTTTTTTTGTTAACAAGCGTCTCCTCTTCCTCCTCCACCAGCTCTACCTCCGTCGCTGCTGCTTCAACATTTAAATCGTCCTCCATTTGTTCACCCGTGTCTCGTCTTGTTACAGGTAGTAGAGTCATGTGACTCCACCCCGTCAAGTCTGTAACGTAGCACAGCGTCTTAAAGGGACATGAACATCGCCAACCTGCACATGCCTTTTCTTTTTTTTTTTTTAAATACCGAATTTACCGACATGGGCAAAATGACGTCGATGAGAGTCATAAATTTCGGTAACGATAAATTTTTGATATATCGCCCAGCCCTAGGCTAAATGAATTACTCTTGTAGAAGTTCATAGGCTACTAAATACCTTTTTTATTCAATGGTTTAAGCAACAAATAAAGTAAAAATTCATTGTGAATCATGTTCATTTTGACTTCTTTCCACTAAGCTTTTAATATACTTTCTTCCTGGTTTCACTATCAGTGGTTTAGACAAGTGTGGTTAGAGAGGGCAGCAGGACAGGTGTATAACATGTTGGCTGACAGTTTTACACACACACACACACACACACACACACACACACACACACACACACACACACACACACACACACACACACACACACACACCCCTTATCCTAAACAAAACCATAACCTAATCGTAACCCTGACATTTAAAACCACGTTTTGAGCCTCAGAAATCCCTTCAGACTCGTATGGACGGGCATTTTGTCCCCATAAGTGACTGTTGGTCCTCACAAATATAGAGGCATGCTAATTTTCTGTTCTCACAAACATGCCTAAACGTGTGTGTGTGTGTGGGGGGGGTGGTGGTTGATAAAAAGAAATTGCAGTTTGGTATGGTAATCTTTGAATAATGCGTTACCAACATCAACATGTTGTGAAACTTTTAAGTAAGTAACAGGAAATGACCTAAAAAATCATCACCCAGTAAAATGTTTCATCTTCCTGTTGGTGTTAGTAGTAACATATCAGTGTTTTGTTTTGATTTTTGTTTTTTATAGATGCTCTTTATATTTATCTGATTGACTGAGGTGATATTTGTAGTTTCCGCCAGTGGGATTTTGATTTTGAATCTTTACGCTTTGTAGTTTGCAGCACAGGATGCTGATCTTTAGAACCTGACCATTTTCTCAGCAGGCAGATATTATCTGCTGATATTAGCCATTTGGTGGTCTGTTGTGTGAGGAAAATATAAGAACTGATTATTAACTGATTAATTCAAGATGGAATTAATTGAAATGGAAGAAACACCCTTCAACTACATTATGAGAGTGGCTGTTGCATAGTTTGTCCATCAGAGGGTGCTCTGCAACCTCCCTTTTTGCAACACCTGGTTGATACACCACAACAAAACAACTAGCTGATTGAGATCTGAGTCAGGTGTAAGCGTAAATGAATAACAGCACATAAGAAACATTAAGAAATCTGTGCTTTTTTTGTGTTTAAACCTCAACTGGCTTTACATTTTGATTGCTATTAAGCATTCAAGGCTAATGCAGCCTTGAATGCTGATTAAGCGCAAGCTGATACATGCTGATATGAGCATATTACAAAGCCCATATTTCAACTAGCACATTTATTTCTATGTCTGCTGGTTATAAACGGATTTGCATTAAGTTTTACCAGAGGTGGGTTTTGCCTGGATATGATCAACAGCTAAGGTCTACCTGTATCTGGATCAGGATCTGATGTAAGAAAACTGATATAAGAAAAATAGAAGAAATGAGAGACCCGCTGTCTTTCTTAGTCATCTTATTTTCCGTCATCACTGAGGTTTCAGATCAGTCAAAAAAACTGTTTTGAATTTGGTGAAAGCAACAATGCACAGTGTGAAAACTAACAGTTTGTTTTCTCAGGGCCCCCAGGGTGGTTTTAAAAAAGCTTTTTATTTTAATTCTTGTCATCTCCCATTGTGTAACTGTTGTTGTCAACCGAACACTTCCTCATAGCTGTGTAAATAGTCCATAGACTTACAAAAAAACCTCTGGGAGATTATCTTTAATTGTATAGAAACTATAATGAATACGTCTGAATACAGCAATCTATATTTGAATTCATAAAGAAAGGAGTGGTATGTATGGCAAAATACCTTATGTTAGGTAAACAGTTACAGTGTTTGCAGTTACTCTGAAACCCAAAGAAGAGATGCAAATTAGTGGGAAAAAGTGGAAATTGCCTAGTAGATGTTTTTTGGGTTACCTCTGTTCAGTCCCCAGGACACAGGAATTTTTAATAAATGCTCAGAGGATTTGTGCTGGTGGTAGAAATACCAAGGAGAGGGCAGTTCTGAGCCTTTAGCTTTAGCTGAGTGAAGCTTTTTCATCAACAGGAATTTTACATGTTTTGAAAGTCTTTGTCATGTGTCACATGGTTTAAAAAAATATTCATCTTTGTCTCTGCAGTATGATAACGATTACAGCAGTCACATAAAGGACGGGGACCACCAAAATGTAAGTGCTACTGTCTAATTTGTAGTTTGTAAGATGATTTTTGTTGTTGACTGGTTAATATGCAAATCAGCTTTAGGCACGACAAGAGAAAAGGGTTGCGTCTGACAGTTTTATCCCAAGTTGCATCTTTGTGGTTGTAGAATTTTGCAACGGATTGTCCCTTTCATGTCTCTATGCTGGTGGTTTTCAGCATTATGCCATGCCAACAGCAGTGTGGGTCTTTGGCCGACGCGTGGTTATATCAAAGTTTAATTCCAGATTATTGTGCTCTGTTTAGAATGAGATAGAACAGTAGGCTATTTGTGGTTCAGCATCCAGTGTGTGTTGTCCATCTTTTGTAGCCGGTCAGGGTTAGGAAGCTGAGCTGGGGTGATTCCAGGGTACTGGGGTTTATTCGGTGAAAGATTCATGGCTTGCTGGAAAGGCTTAATAGTGATTAAATAATCCACTGCCTAGACGAGAAGCATAAAACTGCACAGAATACAATCTCTTAAAACCTGTGAGTATACTTTGTTTAGTTTTTTTTAATTAGTTGTATAAATGTGACAAAAATAATACAACCCAACCAGTAAAGAATTAGGAAAGCTGTATTCGAATCTCGTCAAATTCCTGCACGTAAACTACAGTCTGACTTTAAATCAGTGCATGAAAGTAAAATGAAAGAAGTCCTGTGATAATTTTGTTGTTAAAGATTAAAAAGTTATTCTTCACATAAATAGGGGTGGAGCTATTATACTGTGGTTAATAGCATTACTGGTAATACATTTGAAGTTTAAATATTAATGGTGCAGTGACCCATAATAAAGGCAAAAAACTGTTTTCTGATCAGATACTTCCTGATTAACAAGCTGCCCAGTTTGTGCGGAAGTAGATGGGGCACTTTGGTAATACTACTAGTAGTAAAGTAATAATCTTGTTTTTCTGTTCAGTATGAGATGGACAATGAGGCTGTGAACATGTCTGAGAGTGCCAGAGATTCCCAGAGGTCCTACCTGCTCACCGTTAACTTAAAGGAAGGACACAACTTGGTCATCAGGGACCGCTGTGGTAAGGAGCTCATATCGGCACTACTACAACTCAGCTTTTTGTTCCAGATTATTGTGTATTGTGATGTACAGCAACACTAGCATTAAAATACACAGTCTGAGAAAAACAGAAGATCAACAGGCACTGCTGTGATGCTGATTATCATCCAGGAAACTGGATCAGTGCAGAAGCAAGTAATACTTCAGCACAGTGGAAAATGAGAAGTGTGGCAGTGGAATCCTATTCAACTGATGAAACAAAATGCCTTTACCCTCCCACCCGAGGATCATTG
Organism: Simochromis diagramma; assembly: GCF_900408965.1. Classification (NCBI taxonomy): domain Eukaryota; kingdom Metazoa; phylum Chordata; class Actinopteri; order Cichliformes; family Cichlidae; genus Simochromis; species Simochromis diagramma. The sequence continues at coordinate 5,787,968 of NW_024387414.1, forward strand.
TCTGACTAGAGCTTCATCATTTTAACTTCCCCAAATTTTCCTCTGCATATGATTACCTTACTTGAAAGTTCAGTGCGCTGTAAAAGCAAAGATGCAGTTACCTGTTGGTGTATGTTTATACCTTAGAGCTACACGCCTACTTCTTTTTTTTTTTTTTTTTTTTTCTGAAGCTGTGGCTTAATTCTGACTAGATCTTACAATGACATGCATCACGTATTTTCTTGTGTATGCCTGTGCCAATGAGTAAGTGTTACTATTGTTATTGCTTTGTCGTCTTCTCATACTGAGAAACGTATCTGAGTTGACTTGCTAAATCTCTTAAACTTTATGAATTATAATTCCCGTAAACGTGGACAGATGCTTGAGCCTACAAAAGGGAAAAAACCCCAAAAACGAAACCCTCCGCCATTCCTCATAGTCGCTTTTTCTCCCCCCTGTATGTGTCAGTGTTGACTCGTGTGTTTGGCCTTGACTTGATAAGGACAACCAGGAATGTCTGTTTTGATTACACGCAGTGTTATTGACTCCAGGGACACAAAAGACAGCTGAGTGTCAGGTTAGCTGTGAAGCTCTTGTAGCAACACGAGCAGGATTCCTTGCAGCGGTTTAGAACCTGTCTGAGCCACACCCAGCAGTCAGTACAGAAAGCCTTTCACTCTTGGATTATATTTTCCTCTTGAGTGTGCCTGCATGTTGACACAACCAGACTGTAGGTAAAGATAAGATGGAAAATAAAGAGGATGACAAGAGGCAAGCGGATTTGGTTTCACCACATTGTTAAGACCACATGGTGGTTTAAAAGCATGAACAAGCTTTTATTTTTTTCGTTTTGATCAGATTATACATGCAGCAGTCGTAGCATGCGGTGGCAGCTGTTTTGCTAATGACTTGTTGTGTGAAGGGTCTATAAAGCCTATTCTAATAGCAACACCACAAAGAATCGGGCAAGCTCATGTAATGTAACGAAACAGAACAGTCTAAACTCCTCATGAAGTTTAAGCTATGATCACAGCTGTGTTTGGTAGACTGCTGCCCTCACCTGGTTGATTGAGAGACTATTCAAAAGATACACCTCCTACTTCCTTTACTCTGAAGTGAAAATGATACAGAACAGCAACAGAAAGTGAGATTTAGAAGTTTCAAAAGTGACTCCATGTGGAATTTGTAGTGTTAATCTTTGGGCCTGCCTATATATGTTAGTGTTTAAAAGAAACTCGCACAAAACCTGCAAAAGTGATGTTTTCAGTTGCAGTTAGTTTTCACGCAGGAAGCTGAAATGTGATTGGCTATTGTTTCAGGAAGTTGTGGTTACATCGGTTGGGACCACATCCTCCGTACAAAAATGAGAGATCACACAGAACAGGTCAGACCTTCTATGTAATAGTGCAAGAGAGCAGAGAGTCAGTGTTATTTAGAAGTAAATGTCAAGTTGTCAAGTATTTATTAAAGAGAGTCATGATGACAACGCTGCTTTTGAAAGATGGAAAAGAGAAGTAGCAATAATCATGCTTTGTGTTCTGAAATAACATGTCCTACAACTCATGATGAATATTATAATGTTACTAAGTAGGATCATGTCATTTTAGTTTATTAAACATTATGGACTTTATTTCACTCAGAGGTAACAGCTGTAGCATAGGCTACACGGCCTGCAGCATGTTTAATATTCACAAGGAAAAATAATTTTATATTCTGGGGCTACACAGCAGGATTTGGGTTTATCTAGGTAACTTCTTATTTAGGTGTGTTGCCATGCTAACCTAGGCTGCAGACCTAACATACACGGAGCAGGTTTGGTTCAAGATTAAAGATCATTAAGGGAAAAAAATCCCCAGTTACTGACCAGTTCTCAGAAAATAGTGTCACCATTCCTGGAAAATCAGTCAGGCTCGTCTGTGCAGATATCAGGAGGGTCTTTTTTTTTTTCCCTTTATCTTTCCTTTTGTGAGGATTATTAATAAAGAGAATTTTAGATGAATTATAGTTTTGTAATAGTCATAAGTCTGTTAACTTCCACAGTCAGCATTTTTTGCTTGCTTTTCTTCCTGCCTTCAAATAGGTTAAACTTTATAGATTTGGTTGGCATTTTTCAGTCTTATTGACCAAAATCTTTAAAGTACTCACACAGTTCTCACATACTTATACAGAGATTCTAATACTAAATTACTATAGAGTGCTTTTGCTCTCACATTGCAGATTTCTCTGCAGCACGTGTTGCTTTCAGTCTGTATTATGTGTTTAAGATCTCCGTATATGTCTGGGGTCATAATTTTGTGCTCCTTTGTAAAATCAGCCACTCTGCTAACAGTGCATGATTCCACCCCTTTGTGTGAATGTTCTCATAGCCTGACTGGGAAACCCTGGGTTAATTTGGTGTGTTGTTAAAAGCGATGGCTGATTTTAGTGAATCAAGATAATGAATAAATACCCTACTTATATTTATCTTGCTTCATATTACAGGGCCCTGATGATGTCATTCCAAAAAACATGTTTGTTTGTTTATTTGTTTGTTTGTTTTCTATTTACTGGTTTGCAATATTCATTCTCAGGTACCAGCGACCCCTACGTCAAATTCAAATTGGATGGAAAAACATTCTACAAAAGTAAAGTGGTTTATAAAAACCTCAACCCTGTGTGGAATGAGTCCTTCTCTTTGCCCATTAAGGATCTGAATCAGAAGCTTTACATCAAGGTAACTTTTTTTTTTTTTTTTTTTTAATGGTCAGTTTAATAAAGGTCATGTCAACAGTGTGGGAAATAATGAATGTGAAAGTTTTAATGAGCAGCTTTAACACTGAGAGTCATAGTCTGTTGTGGAAATGTGCATGTCAGTGCATGTTTTCTATCCTTCGTTATGTAGTTAGGGTGACATTTTTTTTGTCAAAGTGTTATGAAAATCAATGTATGATTAGTATCTGTGCACCTTTCTAAATCCAACAAAACGGCTGTTATCACTCTGTATGAGTTTTCAAAGATACTGCAGTAGGACCGTCAGCACAGTTCTCCTTACATGAACTGTCTTGTGTTAAAGGACTGTTGATGTTTGATATACAGGTGTATGACCGTGACCTTACAACTGATGACTTTATGGGTGCTGCAAGTGTCCTTCTGAGTGATCTGGAGATGGACAAGTGAGTATGGTGGAAGTGCTTGAAGCAGCTGGACAGAGCTCTGTTGAGGTGTAGCATGTAAATTATAGTCAAAGGAGCTTGCAAAGAAAAGTGTCTGGACTTCTTTAAGTTGCTTGAAGACGTTTCACCTCTCATCCGAGAAGCTTCTTCAGTTCTAAGGTCAAATGGTGGAGAGTCCCAGATATAAACCTAGTGGGAGTAACCCCCCACAGAGGGACAAAAGGACCCCCTGATGATCCTCTAATCGCCTGAGCCAAGGTGTGAAACTGGGTGTGGGTCCCAATCAGCCAGAGTTTCGGGTGTGTTCATTGTGACCAGGTTTCACAATGAACACAATTGTGGCCAGGTTTCACACCTTAGAACTGAAGAAGCTTCTCGGATGAGAGGTGAAACGTCTTCAAGCAACTTAAAGAAGTCCAGACGCTTTTCTTTGCAAGCTCCTTTGACTACGATGACCTGGATGACTGAGAACCTTCACAGACATGTAAATTATAGTGATCCTGGAATAATAAAATTGGAAAAATAATACTGAACAAATCACCAGTTTTCTCAATGAATATATTTCTAAAGGTACTATGCAATGAAATTCTCACTAGATGTTGGCAAAGATGCATCTAATCCACACAAGCAAAGAAATCAAACCATAGATGTCCATAAATGATGTGTTTCTAATGAGAAATGACACAGGGGAAAAAGTACACTTGAACACCTGAAGGAGGCTCAAAAACCTTTGCAACCTTGACCTGTATGCACGCTCATTACCTCCATTTCTGAAGAAAACATATGTTGAAGCATGTTTAAAGTTTACTGATCAACATTTAGACAAGGCTGTGAACATACCAGCAGTAAAATTTGAAGGTGAGAACATCATGGTGTGGGGCTGTTTTCAGCATACGGCACTGGAACGCTTCATGTAATTGAAGGAAGGATGAATGGAAAATTGTACGGAAACATTCTTAATTAAAAATCTGTTAAATCGACCAGGAAGATGAAGAAGAAACGAGGGTGAATGTTTCAGCAAGACAATGATCCCAAACACACAGACATGGAAACTTTCAGTTGGTTTCAGAGAAAGAAAATACAGCTGCTAGAATGGCCCTGCCAGTCTCCTGACCTGAATCTAACTGAAAATTTGTTGAAAGAACTGAAGCTCAAAGTTTACAGAAGGGGCCCAGGGAACCTTCAGGATTTGAAGGCTGTTTGTGTGGATGAATGAGCCAAAATCACATCTGCGGATGGATGTAACTAGTTTCTCCATACAGGAGGCTTCATAAAGCTGTCGTCACCAACAAAGGCTTTTGTTTAAAGTCTTAAATAAATTTCAGGTTATTGAGAATCTGTTGAGAATTTCATTTCAATAGCACCTTTATATATACCTACTTATAAAATTGGTGACGTGTTCAATACTTACTTTACTTCAGTATGTGAAATAAACTATTTCCAGGCACTGCATTGGCTCAACCCATTTATGGGTTTGGCAACGCAGCTGCATTTAGCTTATGAGTGTTGAACTTTACTTTCAAAGCATTTGCCCATTAATTATTAACATTGCAGTGGCTGCTTTTACTGTAGAATTTATTTTTAGAATGTGTAGTGTGTCTGTAATGTGGGAACAGTTTGGGATCATAGTGTGGGTGCTTTTCCACATTTCTACACTCCTCTTTGAACCTGAAATAAATTACCTTAATGAAAGTAACCTCCAAGAAATTGTCACCAAGTTATCAAATGCCTCGTTATTCTATCTAGCTCAGTTCTATACCAGTTTGTGCACACACAACCACTCCCACTTATGTTTATGGCCTTACAGTGAGTAACTGAGTCCAGGTGCATCTAAGACAAAGCTGCAGTGAGTTCAGTCTGTGCCCTCGTGTAGCTCGGCTTGCCAGTACAAGTGTTAATTTGACCTGAGACCTTTGCGTTACCCCAGTGTTAATTAAACACCTCTCTTGTCCTTTGTCAGCAATTTAAATATGAAGAAGTAAAGTTAATTGTATTGCTGTGGTATCATATTGCTCTAAGCCTTAGTATTTAATGCAGTTTTGCTCTGCATATCTTTTAAACATACTTTTTGACAATTATTGCATAGAATACATTTTCTCTAGTTCATCTCCTCAGTGATCTGATGCTTATATTTTTTTACATCCTGTGGTGCTTGTTCTGAATAAATTCAAAATGCATGCTCGATGGCACATGACTGCCCATCTCTCATCAAAAACCCGCTTTGTTTTCAGGGTCAATGAGATGTCTTTGCGCCTGGATGATCCAAACAGCCTGGAGGAGGACATGGGCGTCGTATTGGTGGACTTGAGTCTGTCACTCAGAAATGGAGACAGCAAAAGAAGCAATGTATATCAAGCTCCCTCATGTATTTGCTCCATGCTTTCAAGCAGAAGGCAGACTTGTCGTGCATTGCATTTATCGTATGTCTGTGTTTGTGTCTCTGTTTCTGTGTAAAGCCTACTAACTAGTGTCATTTTGTTTTGCACCTAAAATGCATGCTCCTGGCGGCAGAAATGGCACCAAAAACGAACACGAAGTAGTAGGGTAAGGCATGGTGGCTGGAACACATAGGAAAGACTTCATGGACCCTTCATTCTAATCAGTATTATACAGATATCTGCCAAATATAAAAAGGAGAAAAACAAATGAGGCCCATTGGTCTGGTGAATTTTTTTCACACCATGTTCAGGTTTCAGGATTTTTCTAATTCAGCTCAAATTGGTAACAAAAGGTAATGTAACAAAAATTCTGACAGTAGTTCCTTTAGTTTTGGCAGTTATCTGTGCCTCAGTTGATTCCACAAGAGGGCAGCAAATCATTTTATTTCACAAATCAGGGCGCAGTATCTTGAAGAAATTTAACAGATGTACTCAGTGGTTTGAAGACTAAACTCTTTCAGTAGTTGTTAGTCAGTGTTTCCTTAATTAACTGACTGGACATATTCCTATTTGGTACTAACCTATATACAAATCAGGGTAAATTAATTGTTTCAATATTTTCAGTGATAATTATAAAAGGATCCCAAATACAGAAGATTCCTGATCCCAGTTAACTTGATAGCAGCAGACCAGCTAAAATGAATATAGTTTGTACGTTGTCGCTTTCACTCAATGACTACAACATATGCATTAAAAATTAAATAAACCTAAATTCTTATTTTTAGCCCAGACCTGACAGGCTATAGTGGAAGTCCCATAACAAGGTCACACTTATTATGGCACCTTATTATCCTAGGATGATAACCATAGGATTGTTCCAAGAAAATAAAAATAAAATCCTGTGATCACCTTTGACCATTATCATAAAAAAAGCACAGATGCTTACCAGCATTTCCCAGTAACAAGTCCGGCTGTTGTTCTGCCTGCTCACTGATGAGGTATTTGACTCACAGAGTTTAGTTGGGGAATGCATGCTTTTTTTTTTGTCTGCCACGCTATTGTCTGCAGGTCCATTCTATGTACTGCATGAAGCGATGCTACGCAAGATTAGACAGCTATACACGTGGCAACATTGCACATTCTCAGGATTAGTTAGAAAAGCTTTTGACTGTGTCTGCATGCCTATAAGTTTGAAGTTGTTTTCATTGTTGAACAGATGTACCTACTGTGTGCATGTGCTTCAAATTCTTCTTGTAGTCTGCCAACTGCATGCTGTGCATCTGTTAATTAAAAAAGCGTTTTCTGCATGTGTCATTACAAAGTTGGCTTGATCTGCAGTGATTGAATCTGGCTTAAAGTTATCTCAGGGGTACACTGTGTCTCTATATAAACTCAACTAATTATCTTAAAACATGGCTTCCAATTATACATGAAGGCTTTACCTAATCTCTGAGAATGTTTCATTTACCTGTCTTCCATGGACAATTGTTATGTCTCAAACATGGTGGTGGTGGAACTACAGGGAACTGAATTTGGATTTTTTTTTTTTTTTTTAAATATAATATTTTTTTTGTTATCCTTTAAAAAAAGCTGAAATTGAATGTATTGATTTTTTTTTTATAATTTAAAGCATTACCTCTCATTCCTCTCATTATTATTATTATTATTTTTTTGTATCCCTACTTTTGCAGGCTGGAAAGCATTCTCAGCCTATTAGTTTGTCAGAAGAGCTGAAGAAGAGTCAGCTGTGGACAACTGTTTTGTTGGTGACTCTGGTTGAGGGTAAGAAGCTGCCGGTGGACAGTCAGGCAGGTCAGTTCTCCGTTCTCTTCAAACTGGGAGAGCAGCGATACAAAAGCAAGGTATATCTCAACAGAAGACTGTTGCTCTTAATTTTTTCCTCTTCCTAATGTGTCTTTGTGATTCCTAACCCTGTTCCTTTTTTCCTTTTGTAATTTAAAGTGTGTAGATTTTTTATGTTAGCCTAACCTCAGCTGATTTCCAGTATTCACAGTGACTTATATTGTATTTATTCATTTATTTAGTTGTTGTTCTCTTCATTTTGCTCTTTTTTTTGGGAGGTGAGTATTCCACGTCATTCTCGATAGGTGTGCCCGTAGAACTAAAAGAAAATAAATCAATCTGATGTTAGTTTCAGGTAACACTCCAACTGTTATATATTGCTCTTTGCTCTGGATAAAATGCCCCCTGATGATGACATGAGTTACTTTGGCTTGGACACTTTCTTATTTCTTAATTTAAAACCCACAATATCAAATGAAATTTGAAAAGTGAATTTTCAAGCTAAATGATGCTAACAAGCTGCATTATGTGTACTTAAATTTAAGTCTATTCTGTTTTCAACTTAAGGAAATCATTTGCTCAAATAATCATTTAAAATATGACTAGATGTGGATGTTAAGCCTTAGTAATCTTTTTCTGAAAGATGCATGGGGTTAGTTATTCTTTGTTCTTGTTTTCATGTCAGCTTAAAATGTATCTTCAATCTATAGGATTATTAGGCCGAAATCACTTTAAAGTGCTTTTATTAAAATATACATTTGCAGAAAGGCCACATGAGGTCAATGCCATTGCACTGAAAATAGACTTTCAAAAGTCATAAAAAAATCCAAATATTGATGTAATAGCTGAATCGGTAAACAGATTTGCATTTCAAATTGATTTATAGTTTATGGTGCATATTCCAGAAGATTTTATATTTTTCAAAGGTCTTAGGCTCTTTAACAAAAAAAGCATTTGTCTTAGTGTTATTTTATAGTGTGTCTAGTGATGAACAGAATTATCACATTTTAATTTTCCCAACATTCCTGTTAAATAAAATGCTGGCAGACTAGTTTTCACTTATCAAATCTAGAAACATTTGTGCACATAAATCCCACTGCATTATTAAACAATCACCTAAAGGCGATTCTTATGAATAGCAGCGTAAATGTGGGATGAACTAAAGTCATTATCTGCAGAGGCAGGGTAAAACAGGGTGAGGGACAGCACAGCTAAAAAGATGACATTGCTAGAATCTAAAAACATCACACATTTGCTTTAGTGCAAAATCCAAGTGACAGGTCGGTTATCTTCTGCCATTAAGATATTTCAAAGTTATTTGAAATATCTGCTGTTATGCAGAAGCAAAAAGACCCAGGCAATACTGAGGGCTAGTTTCCAGCAGTGCCAGGAAAAGAGCAAAAAATGATCAGGGGGGTCTTGTTAAACCCATTTGCAGACTAGAAAGTACTTGTCAGAAGTAAGTGTTGATGGAAAACTTTCCTTGGTTCAATGTATGAGCAAAGGCTAGCAAATTGGGAATGTACAGAAAAACAAGGACCGGGGAGAAAAGAAGGTAACAAATGTTCCAAACCTGGAGCATTTGGGAGGGAGTTGCCTTTGGAGAAAGGTCGGCGATGGCTCTGGGTGTCTGCAGGCAATAGAGATGCATGGCAGAGGTTCTTATAGGTTTGATTTTCCACAGATGGGTCTGAGGACTTGGTTATTAATAGTGGTCTCCTCAGTCCTAGCAAGTACAGACAGAATTTTATCCATGACTGAATACCATCAAGGAGACTTTTGATTGGTCCAGAATTTGTTGTGCAGCGTGACTATGAGCGCAAATATACAGCCAGAGTCAGAATTATCTTCAGCCACAAAAACACGGAGTCCTGAAACAGATGGTGTGCCCCCTGATCTCACAGTCGTCTGGGATTATTGTACATGGGAAAAAACAAACGAGACAGTCTACATTTCTTTTGTTTGCTGCACTTTACGCAAATGAGGGTAACTAATAAATAATTATTGTTCAAAGTAACCTCACTTTGTAAAACTTAGTATTTCATTTGAGCATTTTTGGTTTCCATTAACTGATACTGGGTTTATCAGAATCGGAATCAGAATACTTGATTAATCCCGAAGAAAAATGGGGAAAATAGGCAATACAAAGATGCCTTTGGTAGTGCAAATGTTAAGCCTAACCCTATAATCTTTCATGTGACCATAGATCACATGGGGGGAAAAACCCACAAAGCCATGAAAAAAGAAACGGGCCTAGAAGGGATCTAAAATGGTTTTGCAGCGTGTAATATGACATGGCCCGTGTCTGCTGCATCATCCAGCTCTCCTGGCAGCTGGATGATGTCTGGCGCTGATGCTCACTTTTATGCGCTGTTGGCTGCGTACTGTCATTGATGGTTATTTCGCGATCGTGCAACATCATGCATTACACATCAAAGCAGCGTGATAACGAGCGGCATTGCTGATTTTCTTTTCCTTGTCTTATATCCAGGTGCAAAGTGACGGTAATTATCTGTTCTCCTATCCATCTCCTAATGTGAGATGGAAATTTCTGATGTGTCTATCAGAAGCTGCTAAACCCCAAAACTAGTCTGTTTAGAAAAGAAAAACAATTAAAGTTAACATCTGGACATGATGCAGATACTTTTCTGAATTTTAAATAAAGGGCCAGCTGGAAATCTACAAACACGTCAGTCAAGTCTGTGTTTTGAAGACTTTGCAAATACGCTGACTTATATAAGATGTTTCTTCACACTTTAAAGTGAATTTCAGTGTCATTGTTAATTGTTGTGAGTTTTTTAAAACAACTTTTAAACAGTTTTCTTTTTCTTTTTGATTCAGGATCACTGCAAAGTGCCAAATCCTCAGTGGAGAGAGAGGTTCACCTTCAAACAGTTTTTCAACAGTCCGGAATATCTGGAGGTGGAGCTCCGATCCAAGGAAGGACGAAAGGCTGCGGAATCCCTGGGGAAGTGAGTGTGTTCAGCTATTACAGTATTTATTTGTGTGTGCTTGCCCTTTAATTAAAATAAAAAGTGGTTTCTGGATTGATTGATTGATTTAAATGAAAGCTCTTTGCATATTTTTTATGTGTGTGTGTGTTTGATCTGGCCCAAATGTGTGGAACTTGTGTGTGTGTACAGGCGTTGCGTGAACATGTCAAAAATCCCTTTGGATCAAAGGCAATTGCTAGAAATGGAATATGGGGGAGGACACGTGTGTTGCCTCCTTACGCTGACCACGTGCAGTGGCGTCTCCATCTCCGACCTCTGTGCCGCACCACTCAGTGAACCCCGTGAACTTCAGAACCAGCTGGACAACTATGTCAGTATTTTTGCCGTTTAACTTCTGTTTATACTGCACTCTACCACCAACATGTTTAAATATATAAACACTTTAAAATGCATTTTCACTTTGAACAAGCCTATTCTCTGCTCTCAGAATATCATTAGCTGTGATTTGCATCAACTCCACAAGATGTTGTTTGTGTACTGTCTTTTTGCCACCTTAAAACTATCTGGCTGTTTTTCTCCGACCTGAATTGCCTGAGGTGTATATTTATCTATCTGAAAGACTGAATGCTGGTACTGCTGCTACGTGATTGTAAAAGTGTGCTGAAACTACAAAAATCAAATATTGATACATTAGTAACAAAATAAATATAATGGTGTGCTGTTAAACACACATAATTAATGATTTAATTTAAATAATTTCATAAAAAAAGTTCCAGCATTCATATGTCATGCAAAAACCTGCTACTTTGTTTATTTTGTCAGTTTTAAAAGTAATTGAATCACTTATTTATGAATACATTTCATCTTATCCCCTTCTATTTATTTCTATATTTTCTTATGACATTTCTTTAAGAGAGCTGAGCTCAGTGCCCAACAGCACATTTTGAAAACAGGTGGAAAATAATACACAAGTGTAACTGTATATGTTTACATTTTTTTTTTTTTTTATGTCTAAATTATAATGTAAATATTAAAATAGGAAAAGTCTTTACATTGGGGGAATGATACTAATATAGGTAAAGTAATACAGAAGCAAATTAAAACAAAAGTATTAATGCCACAGTTTACATTTAGGCTAGTATGTACATTTAATTCTAATATTTTGGTGCATTTTATGCCATACTTGCTGAATGATTAGCTAATAGCTGGCTGTAGCTCAGGTGGCAGAGCAGGTCAACCACTAATCAGAAGGTCGGTGGTTCGATCCCAGGCTGCCTCCTGGCTACATGCCAAATGTCCTTGGGCAAGATGCTAACCCCATGTTTGCCTGCTGGTGGTGGTCAGAGGGCCCGGTGGCGCCTGTGTCCGGCAGCCTCGCCTCTGTCAGTGCGCCCCAGGGCAGCTGTGGCTACAATGTAGCTTGCCATCACCAGTGTGTGAATGGGTGAATGACTGAATGTAGTGTGAAGCGCTTTGGGGTCCTTAGGGACTGAATAAAGCGCTATACAAATGCAGGCCATTTACCATTTACTATTTTAATAGCGTCTAGAGGGATGCTGCGAATACGTTCCGTATAGTAAACCATGTTTGTCATTAAGCTTGTTTTTAAATAATCCAGTGCATTAACAAACAACAATAACAACAACAAAACATTTTGACATCCATGTTTTGGGGTTTTGTTCTATTTATTTATTTATTTATTTATTTTTTGTCCTCCACAACTCCATCCTTTAGCTTCGACAGTAACTCAGAAAATACGCCCTTGGCACGACTTTAAAAGAGCAAAACTTCAGCTAAGTGAGCTAACTCAGAGTGGCTGTATTCTGTTTATTAAAGCTAGTAAACATGCCAAGAAAAACTGTTTTATTGTGTCAGTCTGTAGAGCAAACATCACATCTAACCCTAACATAGGCTGAAAACACGCATTTACTAAACTAATAATTGGGTTTAAAATACAAGTTTGAAGAACTGAAGTGTAAATATTTAATATTTAAGTCAAAGTCATCCTGAAAACCTACAGCCCTTTCTGCGCTCTGTGTTAAGGGCCAAGAGATGGCAGTATGTGCCTGGTAATGGGTTACTGCTAGGTCTGTGTTAAGCAAATGGCATTCTTTCGTGACAAGTTGCTTTTAGGCAGAAGTGTCTGTGTACATCTAAGAAATTTAAGGTCTGGAAATGCAACCTGACCATGCAGCTAGACTAGCAATGAAAAGGGATGCCGTGACAGAAATAAATTTAGCCCAAGAAGGGAAAACAAGTCCAGATTGTAGCCATTTGGTAAACTGTACTTGATCATGTACAGAGAGGAATAACTACCTATAGTAGATTGTTTTGGAGACACCACCCCATTGCAGTCTGCCTTAAACGCTGTTATCAAAAGCTTTCACTTTAAGTGCTATGCTAGTTTATAGATGTTAGATTTGCAGCCACTGGTTTCTTTTCATTCCAGAAAAGTATGAAAATACTTGCAGTGACTTGATGCTTGCTTGTGATGTGTAACGTACTTTGGTAAGCATTCATTTGCAATTGTGTGGCAGCCCAGTTACAAGTATGGACTGTTTTGAGCACGTGCCTTGATAGTGTATTTAAGGTTTAGTGGAAAATGCTGATGCCTAAAACTTGCAAAGAAAATTTTTGTTTTGCAATATAAATAAATTTAGTTGATGCCTCCCTCAACTAGCATCGTCAAAAGGTTTAAGGTGTAAGGCTCAAAAGGTTTTATGGTTAAGAGTATTGCGGAGAACCTGAAGTAACATCTTATGCTGTCACATAAATCTGGTTTTAGATTGAAGGATTTCTTATTTTTGTGCATTCTCTGCTGAATTAAACACTCTATTTATGCTTTGCAGGTTTGCCAAACCTAATTTTTCTTGTCTGCTTACTGTCTCTCCAGAGTTTAAAAAGGTCCCTGACAAATCTCCGTGACGTTGGATTCCTTCAAGTCAAAGTTATTAAGGCTACTGAGCTGATGGCTGCTGATTTAAATGGTATTTCATGCATTTAGATTCGTCTTAATGACAAATTTAAATGAAACACAAGAGCCCTGCTATAAAGTTTTGAGTGTTGTGTTCTGCAGGCAAGAGTGACCCTTTCTGTGTGCTGGAACTGGGGAACGACAGACTACAAACCCACACGGTCTACAAAAGCCTAAACCCAGAATGGGATACAGTCTTTACATTGTCAGTTTGGGTTTCTGTTTCCACACCCTTTTTGTTATTTAAACTGAAACATATTATTGAACATTACTTTTCTTACATTACTGAACCATTTTACTGTTTTACAAATAAATTGAAATATCCTGACATATTGCTATACGGTGTGCTGATTTGTAGGCATCTGACCTCGTTCTATGTCTCTGCAGCCCTGTCAAAGACATTCATGATGTTCTGGTGGTGACTATCTTTGATGAGGATGGAGACAAGGCGCCAGACTTCCTTGGAAAAGTTGCCATTCCTCTGCTTTTGGTGCGTACAACCTCACTAAGAGTCTGTGACGTAGACAATAATCTATTTGCACTCTGTCTAAATTAAAGTGAAGAGGGCGATAACACTCCAGCAGGCTGAAGACTTGCTAAGATGTAATCCAGCGTGACTGATGGTCAGGTTCATGGTTGAGTTCAGCACCTGATGCCCTTTCTGTCCTGCAGATCCGCAGGGGACAACAGATTGCCTTCCCGCTGAAGAAAGAGGACTTAGGCGAGCTGTCGAAGGGGAGCATCACTCTGGAGCTGGAGGTTATTTTTAACCCTGTAAGTAAAGGTTCACCCTGCAATGAGGACACGATGGCTTTGAAAGGCAGGCCTCATTCTGTCCTCTTCTTATTACTTTATCACTTTTTTTTTTTTTTTTTTTTTAAATCAGGTCAGAGCAAGTATTAGAACCTTCCAGCCGAAGGAGAGATATTTTATGGAGGACAATCCCAAGTTTTCCAAAAAGGTTTGAAACATCTTTTTACATTTATTCACGATTCATAGTTAACAAATTATATTTATGAATGGGGAAAAAGTAAACAAATAAATTGACTTTCCATAACTTCAAATTAAAATTTCAAGTTGCTTGTTTATTTATTTATTTTTTTTTCACTGGTTAAGTCTTCTGAAACTCAGCTGGAACATTTTTTTTTTAAATGGGCAGAAAATGAGTCTACAATTATATTGATAATCAATTAAAATTATTTTGTGAGCAAAAAGTCCCACTTTCAGTTTTTTCTGGTTGAAAACATGTTTTTAAACAAATGTGCTAGATGTTTAAAAAAAAAGATTTTAAAAAATGTGATATTTTTGTGATGCTGAAATATTTGCAACTTCAACCCAAAAAATTATTTGGAAACTAAAAAAAGACATGACAAATTGAACAAATGTTAACCTGTTTTTACCAATTAGCTCTTTAAGAAATGGACATAAAAAATTAAGTACTTTTTTTTTCCTTTTCTTTTCTCTGGAAAGCAAAATGACTCCAAAAGCAGACCTTCCTTTGCTTGAATTAGTTGAATTGGGCTTTAATTGAGGCCAACTTTGACTGAATTCTTGTTCACTGTTCTGCTACATTAGTTTGATATACAGTGTGCAAGACAGGGTGCGAGACAGGGTGCCTGACTGTCTGTACTTCCCACAAAGACTCATTGTTGTCAGACAATACATTGCTCACTAACGCCAAAATTGGCTTACACACACCGTGGACTTGGTTTGTAACGTGCAGGTTTTCAGTCTGTTTTAATATCGAAAGACCTGTTTGATGAAATCAGGTCAGATTACTGACATTTTTTGCCCCCTGACCACAGTGGCTCATGCCAAGGCATACCAGCTCCTCTCGCTATTCCTCGAGCTGACTGGATGCTTTTTTTTTTCTTTTTTTTTTTTTGAAGTGTGGTATGGGTGGAACTCCTTACAGAATTAAATCCAAATACCCTGAAATCAGTATCAACTATGACCATTTTTTCAACGCAGCTACTGCAGTATTTAACTGCTTTGTGTGTTTGTCTTTCAGGCTCTGGCCAGGAACGTGATGCGTGTTCAGACATTGTACAGGGCAATCATGTCGACTCTGCAGTACATCAAAAGCTGCTTCCAGTGGGAGAGTTTTCAGAGGAGCCTGCTAGCCTTCCTGGTGAAGTGCTTTAACTGCTTATCAACACACTATCTGCATTTCCCTCTGTTTTCCCTCCAAGGCTGCGGAAGACAACCGCAGTCTGGCCAACCCCTACTTGAACTCTCCTAGAGAGAATCTTAATCAATGCAGCACTGGGCTCAGCAGAAACACAGGCTCGGCCCTGGCTCTGTGTTGGAGTGGACGCTTTCAGTGTTGCATGTCTCCTGGATGTAGAGTTAAGCCTCAGCTGGAGAGAGTAGAGTCCCACCGGAGTCGAGATGGTCTATTTTTGTTCTGCTTCCCTGACAACTCATTAACCCTCTGTCCGGTCTGTGCTCGGTGTGATTTAGACCCCATTATGCAGACAGAAGTTCAATTAAAAGGCTCTTCAGAGATAAGGCTGATTCTCCGTCCTGTCATTGTTGAAGACAAGTGTTAAAGCAAATGTGAAGACAGAAACATGGGAGTAGCCTTTCAGCCTCTGTCTTTAAACTACAAAATAAAGTGGGTGCTGATCTTTTTGGAATTATTCTTTCAGAGATCTGGCGTGATAAAAATGGCATACAGCAAGTTGTTCATTAACTATGCAAGCAATCAAGGTCACCTAAAGTTCCTTTTGTTTTTGCAGCTCATGGCCTGTAGGTGGCAATAAAGTTATGTCAAGCGTTTAGACTTTCTTAACAGACTAAAAGAGATACTGTAAGCCAGCCAGTGGTACAGTTTGTTCAATTTGCCGTGAAAAATGGGAGCTGCAGCACGGAGCTGTTATCTGAGCAGCAGCCACTCTGTGTTTTAGCTCTGAGTCGTGCATTTCATTTTTCAGCTTGGGATTACATTGATCTAAGCTGTGCCGCCCCGGATGAAGTCGGGGTCAGCGTACTTTAATAAGAAACTGTTTGCAATATTTGGTCTTTATTACAATATAAGAAGATTCTTATTTACATAATTATGAAGAATGTAGCGCGCATACTGTGTTGATTATAAGCAATGATATTATTATTTTACCTGACAGCTGAGACACACATACGCTGACGGCGACATCATACAAGCAGGAACAAGTGCACAATGTACACACACATCCTCCCACTGCATCTCGGTGTTTGAAAGACAGTACCATCTGTACTCATGTTTTCACACTAATGCTCGCTGCCTTTTCAAGCCTCAGCGAGAAGAAATAAATGGCTGCTTAATACCACCACATAAGCGTAATGAATCAGAGCTTCACTCCTCATGACAGGATACAGTGACGAGCTACCTGCACCATCTGCCGATTGTCAGTTAGACAAAGAGCTTTCGTCAGTACAGTATGCTTTAGATGTGCCTTGTTAGGTAGTGGTTATCTCAGTGAGAAGCCTCAATCCCAAAGGTGTTAGTCTTGTCCTAACCACTGAACTATAATAGATCACACGCTGTTCCTCTCCTTTACTTTATTTCTGAAATAGCACTTGGTGTTTAGCTTTTCTTTTTATGGGTTACCATTTCTTGTCGGTGCTCTGAGTCAAGGGGAAAAAAAACACTGAGCCCGTTTCCAAATAGCACTCTTTTTTTTTTCATATTCTCATCTGTCACCCCACAAAAAAATGCAGCAACAATATTGAAAAGAGTGTGGTCACATGTGCATCCACCTCATCCTCTTTTTGATTTCTGTGTTATTTTCTGGCAACTTTGTATCAACTATTTCTTAAAAGGAGGCTCTACAGGCATCTTACAGTGCCTCTAAATAATTTTTAAGTCGCATTAATGCCTTTTAAAATATATACGTGAAATTTATATAGTTTTGAACTAGATTTGCAATATAAACTACACACTAACATTGGCAAGATAAATTGTGTCTGTTCATCCAAAACTGATTGATTTTGGAGCGTGTCCACAGTGCATTTACAGTATTGCTCTAACCCTCCTCACCCCTTTACAGCAGGCTACATAATCCTTTAAACCATGTAAGTGACTGTCAGTCTAGTGACTTTTTAAGTGCTGAAATAATTGGAGATAAAGCCGAGTTAAATTTGTAACAGTTCTTATAATGGTTAATCACTGGGCGGTATTTTAGGGAGTGGGTAACACGCTCAGTGTTACAAGATTTATTCTCACTCATTCTTCATTTTATAACACATGAATATGTAGACCAAAAACCTGTGCTTAGACTTCAAGGTTTGACTGCTATATCCTTACTTATTCTGGCATAGCCATTAGCTTATGATGTTTAATGTTAGGGAATCGTTTTAAATTTTGGGTGTGTGTTCAGTTTTGCGACTGTATGACTCTTTTCCACTTATACCACTGTTAGACTACATTTTAACTGTTAGTATTATGCCATAATTGTTACTTGTGGGTGCACTAGGTGTGCTCTTCACTCACATGTTCGCACTAAAAAAACAATGAATGGTCCAAAGCGGTTTTTGTGCCATGCAAACCCTTCCCCCAAACATGAGTGTGGAAATCCTGCTGCTTTCTATAAATGCGCCAGCCTCCAGTTCAGTAGCTGTCCCAGCATAACATATCCTTTTTCTTTTTTTCTTTTTTTTCCCCCTGTGATGTGGATTGTATTCCCAAAGTCCCCTTTTGCTGTTGAAGACTGTGTAATGCTTCTCAAGCTGAAATGGGCTACAATTATCACAATCTTTATGGGCTGAGTATACATTTCCACTAAAGCGTGACTTGGCTTTCCCCTTACCCTCGCTCTCCCAGTCATTACAAAGTCCTCACTAATAAAACATAACCCTTCCAGTGAGGAACTGGTTTCATCTCCTCTCCCAGGCCCTATTTTGGCTTGTGATAACACAGGCAAGAGCGTGCTTGGCTTTTTGCACATTAAAGCTGATGGTGGTGGTGATATTGGCGGAGGTGGTGGTGCTGGTGGTGGGAGGGGCGGCACTGATCTGCCATCTTTTATGTCAGTTGGTGCCTCAGAGGAGAGTGATGTCTTCACCAGATGTTCTCTTCTATTTTTATTAGCATATAAAAACCTGTAAACCCTTCCCAATGCTTTTGGCCCGCTGCCGTTTTGGCTTGTACTACCTCTCTGATAGGATTATTTTATAGTTCCATTTAGCCATGCAATTGAGATATCACAGGCTATGTTTCTTTATCCTTTTTACCTTAGCCACACAGGTGGAATGTGCATCATAAGTGCCATTATGGATGTTAATTGCACATTCACACAGAAGCTCCCTGAGGCTGTAGTGAATCGGTCAGCTTTAATGTACAGAAGATGAAAGAGATGGAGCAATTAGAGCTATGTGGTTAATGTCAATGCATAGTCAGGAGTAAGTGTAAGTCCAACTGAGCAGAATGGTTTTCTTTTGCTGTATATACAGGATGGATGTGGCCTCGTGATGTCACCAGTTGGTTTGCGTAGTCCTCTTTTGAATCCTAAAGCTGAGTTTTTTTTGGCAGTCACCGTCTTCGGTGCGTTTTTGTTTGTTTGTTTTTAACTGGATATGAAAAACAAGCAGTAGGTCTGACTGAGAAACCAAGGACACTGCACACTCACAGGGTAACTACTTGCCAATCTCAAGGTAGCCATGCTTATTCTCTATTTATCTTCTAATCAATTATACTCTAATTCAGCACCTGATGGACATCATTTTCTGTTAGATATCATGTCAAAGAGCATTAACATGTGGCTGAGACTATTAACTCATCAGCAAAGTGTTTATTGAGGTTTGAATTCAAGAAGTTGGGTCATTCTGTCATAGCTTTTTATGGAATTGAACTTGATTTTTCAACCAAAGGAGTCTTCCCCTTTAACAGCAGATTGGCATCATCACTTTTTAGACCTAGAGCCTCTAGCCATTTATATACCATCTATACCTGCACAGCATATGCAGTCTAACTGCAATTAGTGTGCAGAGTTTGTATAATGGTAGGGCAGCCTTCATTAGCTTTACCAATTATCTTACAATCAATTTAATAACAGATCGAATTCCTGTTTGGTTGATCTAAAATGTAACGTTTCCCCTTTTGCCTTCATTGATGTCTGATTTCTGGACCCTCTGCCCGCAGGTGTTTTTGGTGACAGTATGGTACTGGGAGTTTTATATGCTGCCCCTCTCCTTTGTTCTGCTCATCTCGTGGAACTACCTGCAGATCCAATCTGGACGGGTCAGCCAGGATGTGGTGAGTTGAGAGCAGCTTTGTCAGCCTTATCCATCTTCTCCTCTTTCTGCCAAATGACCTGCTGGCTCTTATTCACGCTTCTTATTTCTTTATTTTGTAGAAAAACAGCCTCTTAAGCCACATTTTGTTCTCATAATTAAAGGCTGGTATGTTTCCATAGCAACCCGTCGCACATGGCTACATAATACATAATAATAAAATAACACATAATACATAAGCATTGAAAACTCACTGAATAGACTAATGTAACAGACCATTATAGCCTAAGCTAATTTACAGCGCTTGTCCTTTACTAACGCAGTTTTCTTTTTTCCCGTTCCTCCTCTAGTTTTTGTCCTCGGCTTCACTGTAATTGGCCTGCTGCCCTGTTCTTGTTGTGACTGGTCAGATTAGAAAAAAAGTTTTTATCTCCTACAATGTCACAAGGTCACAATGCTCCCTGCTTTTTTTTTTTTCCCCCCCAATGTAACACTCTGAAGAAGTATTGAATGTGAAACACAAGGTCTGTTTAGAGAATGCATTAATGGTGGTTCAACACAGAATACATGGTAGCAAATTTTATACACCGAGCTCTGCTCACACAACAATACACATTCAGTTAATGTGTTGACTATTTTTTTTTCCCAATTAATTAACTTTTCAGGTGATCTGTGTAAGAAAATTGTAAAACATTAGTATTATTATTATTTTTTTTAATTTGACTAAAGCATATGCAATCATACATAAGTCAAATGATCGGTTGATTATCAAAATAAGTAACAATTTAGAACATTAAAAATAGTGGGCAAATTTTTTGCAGAAAACCATTATCGGCTCTATATATGTGAGTATACAGTGTATATGTCCTCAAAGAACCAGATCTGCATGTTGATCAGATCATGCACATAGATTCATTTGTCACAAGGAAGCATAGGGTAAAGATTTATAGAATTTACTTTGGAAATCAATGCAACGCCCTCTGCAACTGATTTAAAGTTTTTATTCCTAACTATGAAACAATAAAAGTTAAAGTTTGGTCAATAAACAAGAAAACATTCAAAAACTCATCATATACAAACTCTGAGCATATTTGGGTTTAACTATATCTGATATCATGTCCATTTCAAACCTGAAAACACACAAATTTGACAAATTTATCATGTGAAATAACCTACATGGATTTTTTTTTTTTTAAGTGCAGCATCCTGTTACAGATCAGAACAAAAGGTCAATGTTGGAGTAAAGATTTTTTTTTTTTTTGCCATGTTGTGGGCAGCAGAAGCAAGGTTTAGACATAACACTGATATATAGCAAGAAGCGTTTTTTCTTGAGTTAGAAAAATGTGCATGTTTATGCTCATTGTAGCCTGAAAATAGCCAGGCAACTGCTGGGGGTTTGACTTCTTAATGCTGCACTAGCTAGATGCTCATTTTAGGTAGTAGGCTAAGATGAGATGATCGGGGTGCGAAACCAAAACAGTAAAGATGAGAGCGGAGAAACAAAAACAATGAGCTGAATCATGCTAAAACACACAGCACCGCTAAGTGGGGTCATTCTAAGTGGGCTTGACCTGTTGAGCTATTTCTCTCGCATACAAGCAATTGTGATCCGGTGCTGATGGAAAGGTATTAATTAGCTATTAGTTCCTGAAAAGTCCACTGTGTCCTGTGTTGGTCAGATTTTCTGCAAAGTGTTTCAGGAGACTGATCTCAGCGTCATCTCACAGTCCCGGTGAGACGAGCTTTATTAAGTCTGATAATGAAATTCTCATAATTTCCCCTCTCCGTTGCAATTGTTTCTTTCAGACCAACTTGGATTTGGCGGATGAGGATGAAGACGATGAGAAGGTATGCGCCTCTGCCAGGTGTTTGCTGACTTTTGTATGCTGCTCAATAAAAAAAGAATTTAGCTTCATTTTGTTCATGTTGACAAAAGGTATCTCCCTCTGATCTATGGGTCTGTGTTGCTAAGCTTTTTATTCAGTACTAAATCTTCTGATGCATTTTGATTCCTGTCAAGCACCAGTTGTATTTTTTTGTAAACTTGTGCTTACCAAAAGACATTTGAGCTTAATGAAGACCTCACCAACCCGTTTCCACTTGTCAAAACACATTCATATGCAAATAGAGGGGTGGGGAAAAGGGTTCTGCTGCATTTGGAAAGTCCCTCAGCTTAACACACCATATAATACCATCAATATGGAACTAATGACGGCACTTAGACATGCTTTTCCAGAGCTCATTTTGAAAGTTTATCTTGAAAGTGTTAAAATGCTTTCAGGCAATTAAATATTTCTTCAGGGTGACAGGAGTTTATTGTGGACATTTTGAATGGCCGGCATTGGCCTGATTTAAAGTGGTTCTCATACTGGTTCCAGTGGGAACGTGACCCTTAAATGGCTGAAGTGTTTTAGTGCAGTGATGGATACTTCACTGAGGTGAAGCGAGATTTGCCTCACATGTGGTTTTTCACATTGAGTCACTGTGCATCTGGAATATCCTTTTGCCCTGTCCCCCAATAACTAACGCTGCCCCCCCACCATCCACACATACCGCAGATCCTCTCTTTGGACCTATAACCCTTCTTTAGTCTCAACGCATTTGATGTGGACATGTGGCCATGTCTCTGTCTGAAGTCTGGCGCTCACTCCAGAGATCTTCGAGAGGATCTGGCCTCCTCTGTTTACTTAAAAGTCATTTTTCCTCCTGGGATCTGGAGCAGCCTGAGAACGATACTCTGTCTCTTTCATAATGCGATGTCCAGTCCTTTCACATCTTAACTTGCTTTTTTTCCCCCCTTCTTTTTTATTTTTGCATTCACATTTTGCAGACACTCTTCATCAGAGTTGAATGAGTGTGTTTACGGGTTTGGTTTCCTGGTATTGATCAAAGCTGCGGTTTTGGAAATGTTGTAGCTATCAGTCTGTGCAAACAAAGCTGAACAGGCAGGGTTAGTTTATACTCAAGCCTGCAAATTCCCACAGAAGTTTTGTTGTTTAATCTACTTTCAAGTGTCCATACTTTATTTCAAATGTGTAATAAATAATACTGAAGTCCAGTACAAACTCTATATACAAGAGATTATTTTATTCAGCCTTTATTTTTAATTTATTATTATTATATTTAGAAGGGAGAGCAAAAAGTGGTGGATATTGCACCATAACATTTACTAAGTAACTCTCTTAGCAAAAACCAAAGCTTGTTTGGTGCTGATTGCAAGCATTAAGAGTAATTTAATGAGCTGCACGTCTGTCAGTCTGTCACAAGCTATTACTGCAGGAATATTGTCAACCGGTGCAAAACCTTTAATTAGAACCATGAAGACACGGTCCTTCATTTTTAATTAGTACTTAAAACAGCACAGTTTACACTATTACTGTTCATTACCTTTTTTAAATTCACATCTTTGAGAGAGCTTTATTCTTTTTGCTAAAAATATTTTTGCTCCAAATAAAATTGGCCATATTAGGCAAAAACTGAAGATGCTTTGTATTTCTCAATTTTTTTTGTTGTTGTTGTTGTTTTTGGGGGGTTTTGCAGTTTTTTTTCATGACCACTGTGTTGGCTTTGAGTGTTTTCCAAAGCAGATTTTTCTTTGTCTTTTTTTTTTTCTTGCTGCTTTAGGAGTCCGAGAGGAAAGGGCTCATAGAGAAAATCCACATGGTCCAAGACATCATCCTTACCGTTCAAAACCTTCTCGACGGGATCGCTTGTTTAGGGGAGAGGATTAAAAAGTAAGAGATAACAATGTATTGTAATTTCAGAGCTGTATCCATTTGATTTTTCCAATTCAGGAATCAGACATGTTTATGACTGACTTTAATTTTGTCATTTTCCTGAAATGTGTTAATAATTGTGCATCATTTATTTTTGTTGTTCTATGTTTTAATATTGCTCTAATAAGTACTGTACTTTGTGTTTATTTTCACTGAATTAATGCAGAAAGAAAATCCTTCCTTGACTCTGACTGATGTTTTCTTATTTGTCAGCATGTTCAACTGGACCATGCCGTTCCTGTCAGCCTTGGCTTTGTTGGTGTTCATCACTGCAGCAATTATCACATACTTCATCCCTATACGCTACATAGTTTTAATATGGGGTGAGTTGTAGATGTGGTAATTATTTCATTTCTTTTGTGTTCATTGTTTTGTGTTGATGACAAAAATCTTTTTCCACTATTGTAATTGTTTGTCGTAGAAAAAAAGCCCCTCCTCTACTTTTATTTTCATCTCTTTTGTTTGAATCTTTCTATTATCCAGCAGCTATGTAAGGCCGAAGGAGTATTTGCTCCATATGTTTCCGGCTGTGTCTTTTTAACATTTGCAACTTATTATGTTAGTGATGTTGACTATGATGTATATCCTATTGTTAAGACTTTTACTGGATACATTTATTGGCTGAATGACTGGAGTGTAAAGTGGTGTAAGTCTTCCAGCTATAAAAAGTGACAATAACACAACAAAAAAGGCACATACTGGGGATACTCAAAGCAATATTTCTTGGACAGCATGAGTCTCCCCTGCAAGTATTTGTTTGTATGGAAACAAAGAGCACAGCCACAGGAGACTAGTGTTAATGATATGTTGGTGTGAACTTTTGTTTTAGGTATCAATAAATTCACCAAGAAATTACGGAACCCGTACAGCATTGACAACAATGAAGTGCTTGATTTCCTGTCGAGGGTGCCTTCAGATGTGCAGAAGGTAAGCTCCGCTGGATCAGCCGGCCAGGAAGCCCAAAATCCCAGAGCCAGCTAGCTTTGCATCTTACTACAACAACTCCCAGGCATTCTTTACTCTTGTCTGTATAATTAGCTCCATCTGTATAATTATGTAGCCCTGTATAATTTTGGTTGTGTTTTGGTCCCGATACATCCCTGGTGGAGGTCTGCTGCTTAGCAGCTTTGTAACGCAGGCTGTTCCCAGGCTGAGACGGGAGACGCTACTGCTGCTGCTGCTGCTGGTGGTGTCTCCTGTTCGTACTTACCAACACTTCAGCTTCAAAAGCTGTCGTGAGTGTTATGGGGTCCTACTGAATCTTACATTCAGTAAGATTCAAAATGGTTACCTTGCACCTATAAGCTATATAAACATTGTTTTTTAAGTGAGTACTATTCACAAGTTTCTTTTTCATTCCTCCTCTTGCACATGATCTCCGTGCTGACCTCTCCTCTCTTTCTTCGCACTCTCCTTTCTGTCTTCTCTCTCGCCGTCGTCTCTGCTCCTCACAGTCCCTGTCTCTCTAGGCTGTTTGACCCCGTTTGTCTCTTCTCCTTCTACAATGCCCTTGGGCCACTGGGTTGCGTAACGGTGACTTTCCAGTATCTCTGTTTTGTTGTTATTGTGTATGAACGATGAATATGGGTCTCCCTCTCAGTGCTGGTAGTGACAGAACTTTCTTCTTCTCATTTGCAAAAAAATATTACAACAAGTGAAGAAAACACATTTTAATTTTACTTAATGATGAAAGTATCCTAAACTTTTAAACTAATCTTTTTTTCTTTTTTTTGACCACTGTGTACAAAATAATATACCGTTCCATTATCAGAATATCAAAGTACGCACCCTGTAATGAACCTTAAGAACTCGCTGCTTTTCACTTCATAAATGGGAAGAATTTAAACTGCTCGCTTCTGTTGAGTGATGTCTGTTGTTGTCTAAGGTACTTTTGTTTGATATTTTAAATTTATAAAATGTGATGATTTCCAGGTTCAGTACAGTGAGCTGAGAGGGAGCAGGAAGAAGAAAGTCTTGTAGAATGCACTGTGGATGGAAGACTGTATGAATACTGGACCCGATGCTGCTGTGTGTGGGATTCCCACCTAAAAACACTTTCAGGAGGATGGAGGAACTGTCTGAGCGCTGCGGTCTCTCACTTGGAGTTGGTTTCAGGTTGTTCAGCCGGCACGAATCCTCATTCACTGCCTCATTCAACCAGCACCTAAACAGCTTTCAGCCAAAGATGTCCTTACTGAGGACTTTTCACAGATTACTTTAAATATTTACTAATGTCTGTGCATTCTATGTACAGTTTACTCTTAAAGATTGATAATTAGAAGCTGCTTTAATTTATATTCTTCGCCTCGGGCTGTGCCATCTGGAACTCAATTGTAATATTGGTTTGTAATATGATGATTATACATGTTTGTCCTGTACATATTTTAATTTACGTAACATACTTAAAATCTTTTATGCAATTTAAGAAAAATAATCTTTACAGTAAATTTCGAATTAAACATGTTACTTAAAAAAGGTATATTTTTCTGGAAGTGCAAGGTCTCTGGTTTTAAATGTTAGTGATGATTTACAGGCGCAATTATTTTAACTTGCACCTTTTTATATGTTTATATAAATGGATAATGTAAAGTTGGCCACAAATTATGCATCATATTCCTTTATCTTTAAGCATAGATAAAGTGATATGCTCATAAAATGGTGACTAATTTTATTTTTGCATGATATATGGGCCTATTTTTACATGCAAGGATATGTGCCTACATTAAGTTTTTAGATTGCTTTCATACATTCTATACAGAGGACTGTACTCTGTTGTTTTTACTCTTTGCTTGTTAGTGGGGTGGGGCCACTTCTGTACACACTTTATTTATTATTGGCAATCACTGAAGAAGACTTTGTGTCCTTCATTTCTAACAGCAATAAATCTGCACACAAACACTTGGCGGTATGTTATCTGCCTCTACTCTCTCAGCTCTGTGCTGCATCTCTTTGAATTCATCTGCAAGCATCATCTATCCTCTCCCTGCTCCCTTGCTGCAGGATTGTGGGCGTCTAACAGCACCGTTTCAGAGCCCCCTCTCTTCATTAGGCTTTCATGAAGCGAGGCAAAGCCGTGCGAGACCTCACCGGCGCCCGGGCTCCCCGCTGCGTTGATGGCCCTTGGGCGTCGCCACAAGCAGGAGGACCTGCCTGACCTCCTCTCAGCTGCTGTGACGAGATGCCTGCAGCCAGCATCCTATCAAGCACAGCAGCCAGACAATCCTCTGGTACTGGGCTGCACACGGCTCAGGAGGTGGATTTTAAAACCAGCCACAAGCAACAACAGCCTCACTAATTTAAGGATTGGAGAATTGGAATAGTTAAGATGTTGCTGTTCCGAGTAATACCCTGGGTTTTATGGCTTTTAAGTCAGAGCGCGTGGGCTCTCAGTTAGCTGCCTCTTAAATGAGAAATGAGAAAAATTAGAGGAAACCTGGTCTCAAGTAATACAAGAACAATATTTTTGTATACATTTTTTTACAAATCTATTTGAGGATTGACCTTATTAGATGCTTAAGATATCACATTTGAGTATAATTGAGTCTTGTTAACATTGTATTGTTTCATTAATAACACTTCCTGTTGACAAATAGCTGCTCAGTGCGATATGCATATAATACCCTGGACGGTGCTACACAATATATGCAATAATTTGATGATTTGTCCAACTGTCTGAGGACAGAAGGTGTGGAGACTGTGGCAGGTGATGACCTGTATATCTCTTCATCTAGTTATAGTGTTGATTTGGGTATTCAATATTAATAACCTGCTGTCAAGGACACTGGAAGGACATTTCAATTTGACACTTATAGGCTCAGCATGAATATGTATAGGCAGCAAAAGGCTTCAGAATTACCAAGTAAAATCATGGTTCACACGTGGAGACTAATGTGATGTGGCACCTGCATTATGATGAACCACATATACTGTGGCCAGTAGGTCTCGAAAGACTTGTCATAACTCAATATCGGACCAGAGAACATTCAGCTGTGCCTGTGTTTGGATGTGTGCAGAGAGGCGCGCTGCATGTGAAGCTGTGGATGCGCAATAGTATACTTAACAGTTTTTATTAAGTCATTAATAACTAAATTCAGTATGAACTCTGTGTGTGCGTGTGTGTGTAGGTGGGAAAACGATCTAATGGGCAACAGCACTTAAATGATTCCCATCACTGCACAAGACCGTTTGCTTAGCAGGAAGCTGTTTGCACCTTCACTCACAGCAAGCTCGCCTGCTTGTGTCTCAATTCCTATGGCAAGTCATATGACATTTTATTTTAACCTCTGGCTGCCTGTCAAAACTTTAGTAATATGTATGATTATGTTTGTTTTTTTGTTTTGTTTTTTTAAGTATGTTGAACGTGTTTACCTCTGCGCAGAGATCTTATTGGTTCCAATAAAAACACAGCTCAGATCAATGCATGTAGTCAGCTACTTGTAAAATAGTGTGATCACATCTGTTCATTTTTTCAGCTGTGTCTTCCTGTTTCCAAATATTACCACTCATCACAAGAGATGTATAATTATCACAAAATTGTTCTGATGATGAGAATAATTATCGTTACCATCATTGCTGTTGACCTCTTCTCAGCAACTGTTAATCAGCTAATATGTTTTGATAAAGTAGGCTGGCTGGGAATCAGATCAGCACGTTGAAACTTATCAATTTCAGTTAGATAACGGTCTCCAGACAGCGTGTCACGTTGTCAAAGAAAACAAAGCACCATCTTGGGATTTTGTAGTTTCAAGGGATTTTTAGACACTTTGTTAACGTAAAAATGTTTCTTTTTTTTAAAGCCTGGTATATTTCCCATTTATTTGGCTATTATTATTAATATGGCTCTAAATTGATAGTTTGTACCTATGCTCTAGAAATGTCTCTTTACCGCTGTCATCAAATATGAATATGACATTTGGTCAAAAATTATAAAAGTCTTATAAAAAGCAAGCACAAAAAGACCAGGGACTTGCATTTATCTAGTACACCAAAGAGCTCTGTCAGGGGAACCTCGCCAACCCACCCACAAACGCATTCATTCACACTCAGCCGTTGCTCCGGAATACGCCTGATGTAGGTCTGCTATATTGCATCACTAAAGTGCTTTGATTCCATTAATTGGGGCCATTTTTAGAAGTAGTGGCACTCTGCCTTCTAACATACCTGATATATTTATCACACTACATGCCTAATGTGCCAAAGTTCAACTGAATCATGCCTCATCCCACCTCCTTGAGAGGGCCAGGTCATGGGATGCTTAACCAGACCCTGGCAAAGTACACTGTGATCACAATTGTCAAACAAACTGGTCTTTGTGAGGTTAAAAAAAAACCCTTCTGGCAGTACCATGAGTTGCAACTTGAGGCTGACTTCCAAACCTCGAGTTAGTTATAGAGCTTTTCTACTGTGTTTGTTGAGATGGTGCCTTTTGAAGCATGTCTTGTAAAATTTGTAATGTAATTAGGGGTGCGTTTCGTATCATTTCAGTGTTTTATTTTTTTCAATATACCGCCAGTATTGTAAAAATCTATTAATTTCCAAGTTGAAGCTCAATTATTTTAACTGTAATAGACAAAAGTCGTGTCATAGAAGACATGAATGGAAGGCTACACAATGCTTTACAGTGTTACTCCAAGTAAAATTGAAGTTTTCATATTCTTCTGAGAACCAAGGAAAAAAGAATCTTCCCCTTGAACTTTTTTGTGATTTACTTCCTCTTTGGAGCTAAAAGAGGCCACCCGAACACATGATTATTATTATGAGATATCAGTGGAAAGCTTAGGATGTCCTCTATTTAGTAGCTCAAATAAGTTAAAAGATATTGACCAAAAACCAATGTCTGTTACAGAGGACAGAAATGAATAGGCTAGTTCTCAGGAGGGTCTACACTCATGGGACACTTTATCAGCTACAACTTACCAATACTGTGCTGGAACCAATTTTACCTTCAGAACTGCCTTAATTATTTGTGGCACAGATTCAACAAGGTGCTGGAAACATTCCTGAGATTTTGGTATGATAGCATCACACGTTCCAGCAGCTGTATGTCCAGGAGTGTAAGCTTTAACTCCGACCCAGAACCACAAAAAAATGGGTTTTTTCGAAGTGTTTGAAACTGTGTTTCAAACCTATATTTTTTGGGGAATCGAGTGTCAGATAGCAAGATTTAGATACAGCTATCTGTAGCACTGTTGAAGCAAACCCAATACTGGAAGACTTAAAGGAGCTTTAAGGTGAATTACTGTAGACTCCGTTAGAAGGAATCTAACATTTTAAAGCATATTCTGCCCACAAGGTCTGAATCAAAAATTCAGAATGTCAGGCACACTGGCAACAAATCTGAAATGTCACAGAGAGATGAAGCATCTAGCAAGTCGGAAATATCTGTGAGTGGCTGAACACAACAAGAAATAATTACCAAAGGGTAAGACTACAAGCAAACAGCCAAAATAAAAAAAGTCAATTTTCTTTCCTGCTGTATGCTATATCAGTCAAATAGTAAGACATATGTGCATTGATTTTGCATTTAAAGTGATTTGTCTGCAATTTTGTTTTTAATTCAACAGATTTTTTTTAAATCAGTACTCAGTACACGTCCAAAGAACTGCTTTGCAACTCAGACAATGAGGCCATCTAAAGAAACAGAATGGGGGTTTCTAGAACAACTTCACCCACTTCCAAGGTGCATGGAGAAGAACAAGAGGTTGAAGCTACAGCAGCACTTGCAGAATAGGGAACAGCTTTATTATAATAACCAGCAGGTTTCAGCCTTTTTAAGGCTATTCTTTACGACAAGTGTTAGTTAAGCCTGAACCTCTTTGAACATCCAAAGAAATGCACAAAAAGACGTGTGTTGTTAGTACTACAGCACTAGGAAGCATTTCGATATAAATGTCATTTTATAGAAACACCTTGGCAAGTTTTTTTGTTTTTTTTTTTACTTCTCACAATTCTTTTCCTTTGTCAATCAACATTCATTAGTTGTATGTATTAATGAGCATGAGTTTGACCATGCGGACACACCACACTTCTTCTACCACCCCCTGTAGTTTCTACAATCCCACAGGGAGTCTGGGTCCAGGTAAATCACAGGCGCAGTGTGCACTAGCTGTGCTGCTGCCCACAGGCTGTGGCTCGACTGTGATGTCCCGGAGCAGGCCAACATCAAAGACCTTGATCCAAATGAGCCTGGGGCAATGAACAGCTCAGAGCTCTGATTGACAGAGGAGATGCAAAATAGTTTTTGTGAGAACGACACAGTGATGTTATGTTGGCCTTTTGTCTGTGTTTGTTGTTGTTTTGCATCAGATACGCACTAAATATACTACAGATTTCCCCCCTAAAATTCTGTTAAAATCAGCACTGTCAGGTAAGATACACAGTACGTATTGACCCACAGAGAAAAGTTCTGTGCAAGACAGTAGACCTTGTTGTAGCCTCCAAAACATTTGAATTCAATTGAAGCACTTCGAGGCGTTTTTGTCTTTGTTGCCATATTTAAATCTGAAGTGTTTATTTTTGTCTATAGCTTTTGCTCCTTTTCAACTGGGAGGATCCATTGATGTTTGGGATGTGTGTGATGCACCTATTCCATTGTGCAATTATTTAAAGTAATTACATCAAAACACATTTGTATTTGAATTTTTTTTTAGCCATAAAAATAAACTTTCAGAAATGCTAAACTCTCAGTAAGACATTAAGATTTCTGTTGTTTTATCTTAAAGATTAAAGGTTGGGGAAAATATTTTGTGTCATAAACAAATCTCAAATAAAAACCAAAAAATGTCTTTTAGTATTTGTGGACTTTCCTGGCGCAAAATGCATTTGTTCCTTCTGAGGATGTTAAATTTTAAACCAATAAATAATTTCTTGAAATAGCTGGACACTGGCATTTTTAGTAGTCAGCACTCAAACTATATTGTGCTATATTGTTTATTTATTAAAGGCAAATTTTAGATGTGGATAAACACTCATTTGGTCATGTGATGCAGCACTTAAGTACCTGTTTCTGACCTCCCCAAACAAGGACCCCATTGGTTGTTTGTGCAGCCTGTTATTAAGATCTTTAGTTATGTTTCAAAGTTGGAAAACCTCTTGCAACCATTTGAATCAGTTCATATAAAATGTTTTCTAGTATTATCTTTAAAGTGGCCAACCTAAGATCTATGGCTCCCAGCAGCAAGTGACTATAAAAGTACTGTCAATGTTCCATTTGATTGTGGCTGAAGCATGGCATTTCACTTATTTAGCCATTACGTTTAACAGTTTGTCCATTTCAGCAATTTATCCTTTCTTTTGAGGCATTGCAATTGTTTAGAAATTACATTTAGTAAGTTATTGCAACCTCATTTCTTTCCTTTTACAACAGTTTTGCAAAGTCTGGGATGAGAATCAGTCTTCGTAATCAAATCCTAATTTCTGCTCAGTCACATTCATTTTTCTTATCCTTATTGTTGTAGAAGCCATCTAGGACACAGATATCCTAGAGTGAGGCAAGATTATGAGAAAGGTGGTGGATCGGCCCAAAACTAGACAGGACGATCTGTGGAGTTTTGGGCTGTTGGGACCACAGTCACAAAGAACACTACTTGTAACACACTGCTGTAATGAACTGAAGTCTTGCAAAACCGCGAGGTCCCCCATGCTCAAGATGTCACATGTATACCCCAGTCTCCAGACTATAGGAAATCCATGAAAAGAGTTGATGCTCTAAGTTGCCAAGCAGTAGCCAAAAAAGGAGTTTCTGTAAACATTTAAAATCAAATCAATTTATAACTTTTTTTTTTTTTTTTTTTTTAATTTGTTTGATATTCTCTCTTCTGTCGCCTTGAGTCGATTGATGTTATGATTTGGTGTTGTATAAATACAGTTGAATTGAATTGTCTCTCACCATTAAAATGAAACTAGCCATAAAAATAGAGAATGTTCATTTCTTTGTAAGTGAGCAAACTTGTAAATTCAGCAGTGGATCAAATAATTATTTCCCCCACATGCAGCATAGTTGGTGAGGTGAACAACAGCTGAGGCCAACAATGTTGACCGACATAATTATTTAAGAAGCCTAAAATTTAAAAGAAAACAACCAAGTTTGAAAATGAACAACAAATGGGCAACTAAAATCACTTTACAACTTGTATGTGAAGCAGAAGTCATCAACCATCTTCCTGGAAGCTATTTTTGGCTAGTTGTATGACCATGCTGTACCTTTTAATAACAGAAGATGTTCCCAGTGGTTAATGATATTTGAAGTACAAATTATTTCCAGATTTCCTTCAGATGTCTAAATTGTTGCTCAGTATGTCATAAATTCCCTGTAATACTAGAATAGTTATCCTGTAGTTTAAAAAAAAAAGTTTAACTGCAGCCTAAGTCTCTTTTAAGATTAAGGATTTTTAGCACTGGAGATTTGGTCTCCAGGTATTGCATGCTGCCTGCCCACTGCTCCTTAAGGTCAGCTGAATTTCCCAGAGGAACCCACCCGACTGCACTGGTACACTGTTCAAAGGGTTTAAACAATGAAACCCTAATTTCAAAGTAATCAGCTCTTATATGTTAAAGGTTACAATTTAACATCAATCAATCCATTTTCTCTTGCTTGTCCAGGTTGTGGGGGGTTGTGGACTAAGCAGAGATGCCATAATCTCCCCTATCTCTCCCCCACCACTTCTTCAGTTTAAGAGGATACCGAGTCATTAACAAAACAGTCAAGAGATATCGTTTCTGTCCATCGATGTGTCGCAGTTTTGTCCCAAGGTTTTGTTTTTGGACATGCCTGTTACATGTCTCCTTTGAGATGTCCGGGAAGCATTCCAGATGATGCACAAAACACCTCAACTTGCTCCTTTAAATATGAAGGAGAAGTGGCTCTATTCTGAATATGTCCTGAATGACTGAGCTCCGCACCCCATCTAAGGACGGACGGAGGCAGCCTTGAGAGAAAGCTAATGTCTGCCTCTTGTATTCTCAGTCTTATTGTTTTGTCACCACCAGTAAATGTTGTCAGTCTCCCACTCCACCCTCACCCAACCTGTGATATATACATGTATATATCATGTATATATCTATCCACTTAGCACTTTTAATTCTTATTCTTATTTTTATATTTTTATGACAGTATGTTGCACTGAAGCACCGCAGCAATTTCCTAATGTTGTAAACCCCCTCAACATCTGGCAATAAACCCTTTCTGATTCTGATTCTGAATAAAGCCACAAGTTACCTCCATCTCTTGGAGCAATATCTCCTCCCCAACCCCAAATTTTGTGGCTGATAATCATACCTTCCACTGCCTCAAACTGAGCTTCAAGCTAACCGAGTGTGAGCTATAGGTCAGTGCTCACTGAAGCCAGTCTAAGGCATTTACACAATTTATTGATTATAATAATTCTGTAATCTGTAATCATCAGATTTATCTTATAGATTTAAATCTTGTGAGATTAGAGGTTTTATTTTCATCAAAACAAAATATAGAATTGTTTTAAAGGAATTAATAAATAAAAATTGACAAAAACATGAACCCTAACCCTAAATTACCACCTACAATATATAGGTGCTAACATTAGCATACTAAGACTTGCTTATATCCCATGTAATGGCACTTTGACCCTCAGGATGGAATAATGAGTCACTGTTATTCCTAGTCTTTGCTCAGTCTAAAATGAGAGGAGGAAAATGTGGCACTGCTAGGAGAGTGTATTTTCTGACACAGTCAGTTAATTAAAAAAAATGCAACAATGGCTCAAACTCTCTATATTAAAGGGAAAGATGGCCAGGGTGTGTGTTTTAGCCTAACAATACTCTTTTGCAGAACTTACGCTTCCTGGCACACTGCTTAGATCATCACCTTCCCACAGGCCCGGGGCCATGGGCATCAGGTGTAACCAAGGACTAGAAGCCTAATCTGTGCCACAACAGGCAGAGATTATGCAGCTTCCAGCAGGTCATCACACAGGTAGGTTGTTGGATAATTTGTATCTGGTGATGATAGAAAGAGACACAAGTTGTTTTGATGTCCCTCTGGCATAAATGCAAAGGAAAACCAGGCAAAGAAGCAAACAGGATCCATAGCAACTGCTGCATCAGAGCAGGTTATTGAAAGAAGTGTTTGGGACACAAAGTGCATTATTTTATCTAGTAAAATCATACTTGGCAGATGAATATGTTCCTTTGGCTGGTGAATCAGAAAGTTAATTATTGATAGTGCTCATGATAAGTATTGTTTGAAGCAGGTGCAAAGCATGTTGAGAATTATGATGTTAGGTCTTGGATCTGGCTGTTCTGGCCACTGGGGTCAGACGTGGGATTGATAGAGTCCTTTCTGTACTGGAAGAATGAGACTACTTTTCCATAATGCATGATGGAGGATTAATCGTAGGAGTGCTCAGGTTGTTATTAGCCTGTTTGAAGTTGTAGGCCATCTGTGGGTCAGTGTGCGTCCAGTTGATCCTGGCAGTAGACAGGGTCACTCCCAGTCTGCCTTTGCTGAAAATGTTGGATGATTGCAAGTGGAACTACAGCCCTGACTGCTTTGAGAGGGAGCACCCGTCTGCCTCCCTCGCTGCCCAGAGCATAAGAAACATCTGACTCTGTTCTGTTCTGACAGAGACCTAGCAAATCCAGGTTCAGCTGTGGAATGCTTTCCTGCACAGGCAGTTCTATGACCTCCAAGTCACTGCAGCTGGTCTCTTTCAAGCAGATTCTCACAGGAGCTGTTGTTGGTGTACAGAAATGCTGCCGGTGATGCTAATGGTGTGTGGGACTCTTCTCAGCTTTCCTCCCAGGGAGGATTTGCCTATGAGAGGCCAAGTAGGAGCAGCAGACTGGCAGGGGGAGTCATCTTCTGTCTGCAGGCCATACTGAAAATTGATGTCTGACTCAGTTCTGTCCAGAGCCTTTCTATTCTCTGCTGCAGGTGTATCTACAGAGATCTGGGGTCTGGACTGCAAGGCCAAAATACCCTTCTGAAAGAATGAGCCCAAGAAAAAGCTACTTTTTAAAAGCATCTAATCCCCCAAATGTTTTCTTTTTGTTTCGTGCTGTTTAACTACACTAACCTTAGCCATTTCATTTTTCCTTGTTTTACAAATGGATTTTTCAGAACCGTTACCAAAAAGTATATGCTCAGATACAATACATGTGACCCAAATACTGTTTCTTCACTCTCTGATGACCTGAGTAATTGAAATCCCCTGTGCGCCTTTTATGACAAGCTGTTAAAGTTGTAGGAAAAGCTGCGTGTCCCTCTGTGAGGATGATAGACGGCTTATTGAAACTCTTGCATATGTAGAAGATGGTAATAGGTTCCTGTGGGAAATGTTGCCGTGCCCGTGCCCAAGACAGCTCTCTAGTCAAAAAATGAATACTAAATTGTATGAAACAGACCAAGTCATTGTACAAACCCTTCATTCCTGCCCCTCAAGTTACATTTATTTACTGATGCATGAATACTAATTTGTTAAGCTTTCTCACTGAGTTCACTTTCTTTTATGGTTGCATCATGGTTTAAACATTTAGGTTTTCTATTTTTTAAGTAATCCATTTTTTGCTTGAAAATGAATGTGGAATAAATGGATTTTGGTCCAGTTTTTGTCCACATCTCCAGCCCTTAAGGAACTTTTTAAACATAATCAGATCTCGTGATTTATTGGTATTTAATATGTCCTCTTCTTGTCATAAAAATGTGTACCCTAATTTGTTCTATTTAATTATCGCATAAAAACCTACTATACTGCCCTTGAATCCTGGTCTCATATAAAGTGTAAAGATGAATTGTGAAAAGAATGTGTGTTTTCTCTCAAATGCTCCCCCCCCCTCAATCTCATCAGCCACCGTGATTAAGGTTTGGCATTGGGGATTGTGCTGTCTTTTTGGAGAGATATTTCAGCTGCATTTCTGACACTCTGAAAGGAGAGGAAGATAAAGGAGGCGTTGGGGAAAAAACTCCTTCCCGTTGTGTGAGTCCTAGAGAGGGCCTTGAACCCTGCCATTCACGCCTTTCTCTCCATCAGCTGAGTCTAATTGCCAGAGAGGACAGGAGACCCCAGGCCTGATCGTTCCTTATCCTCTTTAGCGCTTTCAGGCGAGTGAAAGGCGAGCTTCTGCTTTTGATCTTTTCTCTGATTCGCTTTTTCTTCTCTGTCATCCCTACCATCCTCTCCTCAGGAGTGACACCAACTCCTTTCACTGCCTGCCCCCGTCTCCATCTGCCCAAAATAATGACCAAGGCCCAGGCATTATTAAACAGAGGTGGAGAAGAGAGGTCAGCACCGGGAGAGGGAGAGGGAGGTCTGGAAGGGGACTCCAAACTCCTCTAAGGAGGGGTGCCCCTATTCCAAATCTACTCCGTAGCCTCTCTGTGTTCCCCTAAATTCATCCCTTACAGTTTTCATGGCCTTAGCCTGGAGAAAGCCCATTCTTTAACAGACCACGTACGTGAAGGCTCGTCCTTTCCCAGAGGCGCTGCTACAATAAGACCCCAGGCTGCTTGAGACAATGGAGCCTGTGTGATCTCTCAGCCAGACTCAGGATGAGACGATGCCTTGCTTGCCAGTCCCATGGGAGGGTAGACCCAGTGGTCATTGTTGACAGCTAATGGACAGCATCTTTCCACTGGCAGGCCCCTCTGCAGACTGTGTCATTTTAAGTTGCTTAATAACAACACTCAGTTTTGACCGACAGAGGAATTCTATCGAGAACTGCAGTTTGTTTGCAGATGAAAATCATTCCCCTCACAAATCTCAAAAGCTAACACTGGGGGGGTGATTGGATGAATGAAGCCAGCAAGCAAAGACGGCATTCAGTGGATTAAATTCAATATAACTTATGAAAAGAGAACAGAATTGGAATCTCTTCATTCAGCAGAACATTGAAATTACAGGCACTCCTTTTTTTATCCATAGCAGAGAGATACAGACAGGTGATAATTGTGTCATACATGCTAAGAGAGAAGATGCAGGACAATACTAGACTTCAGCCATGAAAGACTATGCATAACACCCTATGCATAACACCCTGTATCTTGTGATGTTGTTTTTGGCACTAGTTGAATACGTTGTAGATACACTATGATGACTGTCCTCGCTCTGTTAGCTGATGTAGTGGCGTAATAGAGACATGAGTACCTTTATTTCAATTAAACGTACTTGCACATAATACAATTCATACACTCGTCCACATTTCATATTGATTTTGTTTTACAGGCAGCAAACTTTCACAGTGGTCCTGCCTAATCCTAACAAAGGTGTGGACATAGTTGTCCTTGGTTTGATTTTCAGACTACTTATCATTAACACTCAGCGGCGGTGAGGTGAAAGGGACTTATATTAAATCCGAAGGGCAAATTTGTAGCCAAAACAACCCCGGGCACATTCAAACTTTTCCAGTCGATGTCAGTA
The DNA here is from genome assembly GCF_900408965.1 of Simochromis diagramma. Classification (NCBI taxonomy): domain Eukaryota; kingdom Metazoa; phylum Chordata; class Actinopteri; order Cichliformes; family Cichlidae; genus Simochromis; species Simochromis diagramma. The sequence continues at coordinate 5,825,584 of NW_024387414.1, forward strand.
TGTATAAGCAGAGTGCTTTACTCATTACCCTCGGTAATGTCTGTGGTTACAAGCAATGCCCAGGATATATCAGTGTTTTTATCCTTGGCATTAAAAACACAGGAACATTCTCTTTCTTTATACTGTATCTCTCCTTCATTTCTTTCACGTGTTTTACACAGGTTATGAAAGTAGGGTATAATTTCAAGCCATAGAACTGTAGCACATCTGTAGTTTGACCTGCGCTGCATGTTGTTGGATTAATGATTCCTGTGTTAAACAAGGGGAAAATGCCTCTCTGCAGAAGTGAGAAGTAATACAATATTTTACTCCAGTAATCACAGAAAGATCAAGTATCACTTGGCAATCTTAAAATCTCCAAATCAGAAGCACCCAGTACATACTATTGATTAATTCTGATACATTTGTGTCATCGCATAGTTCTCAAATCAATGTAGTGGAACAAAAATCATTCTGCTTTGCTATACAGCCGAAACAAAAAAAAGAAAAGAAAAAAAAAAGGATGGATTAGTGAGAATGAACGTATTTAATTTTAAAAATCATGGCTACACAGTAGATAATACCTTAGCCAGTCAAACCACTACCTACCTCCTGGAAATGCCTTTCAGAGATGTGATAGAGCAGTTTTATCTAAATTACTTTTAAAGGCTGGAGGAAGTAAAATGTTTATACAATGTCTGGTTTTCTGCAATATATTTTCTTTTTTAATTTTCTGCTCATTGTTCCTTTTTTTATGTTTGGCTCAAGCCAGTGTGTGATGGATTCTGGACTGCTGGAGGAGGAGGAGGAGGAGGAGGAGGAGAGGGAAAAGGGCAGAGTATTAGGTCAGGTTGATAGAGATGTCAGCACTGCTTCAGTAATCTTGTGACGCGCAAGAGAGCGGCAAAAAAAAAAAAGCCGGGAGGGAAGCGATCGGGACAGCTGAAAGACCAGCAGCTCGGTGACAGTAGAAGCAGAGACCACCCCAACAACAGCAGCAGGGGAAGCTAGGAGGGGAGGGGAGAGGAGGGCTGGGATATGGGGGAGGTGGGTGTAGTGGTGGCGGCAGTGACGGGGGGGGGGTTGGGAGGGTGTGAGGAGTAAAGCCGGGGGGTTGGATCTTCAGTTACACATCATAGCTGATGGTTAACCCGCCTCCTCTCAGCAGTGTGTTAGAAAGAGAAAGGGTAGTGTGCCAGTTATCAGCACAGTGAAGGATTTAAGCCTTGTCTACCTCATTTAACATCTCCAACAGACTGCACTTATTTACTGTTGTGCCAAATGTAATAAAAGCAAAAGTACGCGCACTAATGGAAAGTCCTTAGGCGATCCTTAAAAATAATGAACATGGATTTCTTACTTATCTATGAATTAAATATATTCTGCAAATACATTTTACAGAGCATACTTATACGCTTAGTTATACACACACTGTTGCCCTTTCAATATGCACACGAACAGTCAAGTTGTTACCTATGTCATATCCACTCATAAACGTTAAATCTACTTACAATGCCATGTTGTGTATTAGGTTTAAGTGGAGCTTCTGGCGTCCAGGGTTCTGCTCAGTGGGTGACCCAGTAATGAAATGTGATTCAGGTGGTAGATGGATATCTATAGTGAAATATCTCTCCCAGCTCACTGGCTGCAGCCCAGACGTCGCCTTCTGCTCGCTCCTGCTGTAAAGTGTGATTTGTGGTGTTTGGCCTTTTTGTCTAGGACAATTATGTTCACCATTAACAAGCTTTCTTCTGTTATTGTTCATATCAATTAGAGTTGGATGGTAATTTGAGCTGATGGTGGAGACAGTGCTGAGTGATTTAGTGCTGATGTTGTGGGTGTATGGGGGGCAATTAGTGCCGCAACAAAGTCCATCTTTTGTTCAGCTAGTTTGTGGCAGCATGTGGAGCTCAGAAACATTCCTCAGTGTTTTTTTCTTCCTGTCTTGGCTGTTTTTGGAGGCAGTGCACCATGTAGATAACCACAGTTATCTAAGGTCCACACACTGCTTTGACCTCTGGAATCATGCACTTAGTTCTTGCTTGGTAAAATTCTAACAAGAGAGATACTTTGTAGCATAACTATATTCAATAAAATTCATATTTTTGGTTCATCTAATTGGACGGTCAGCTGGGACATTATTAAAAACATTCAGTTAGAAGATAATATTGTCAGATTTTTCAAAATATTTTGGGGCCTTTTTAGCCTTTGTCATAACAGGACAGTTGAGAATACAGGAAAGCTCAGAGAGACCAGGGGAAGACCCACAGCACACAGCACAATCAATTTAAACCAGGACCTCTGTGGGTCGCGTGCTGTGCTCATCCATCTATATCAGGCTTTGTTTTCAGATTTGAATAAAGTGAATTGTGAAAATTGACAAATGCCTAATAAACAATAACTCAGTAACTTGATGAAACAAAGCTGGTCAACTGTTTGGTTTGCCTGCTGATTTATTAGGCAAGAACCTCCTTAGTGTACGTTTGGAATGGACCAGTAATCCCAAGACCAACTTTTCTCTAGCAGATCATGTAAGTCCATTTCATCCAGCTCAGTTAGGCACATGTGAACCTGGGATTGCTGTGAGGGGCATTACCAATTAGCTAAACTCACTTAATTTTTATCTCTATAAATGTATTAATGTGGCCCTATACAGAACAGTCCTAGTTTTTCATGTGGCCCCTTGGGAAAACTAATTGCCCCATGTGGAGTAGCATCTCCGTTAATTGCAGCAGGTCTGGGGTCATTTTGCCAGTATGTCCGATACTCGAGTTGATCAGGATAGACCAGAGCATACTTCTTTCATATTACCTTGTGTTAGTTCAGAAGGTTATTTTAAAAAATTATTACATTTTTCTTATTTTTTTAATGCAAATTTTATAAATTTAATATACTAATTTTAAACTAATTATTTTAGGTCCGGTTACTTCAATGCTGTTCAAGATGCCATGGTGGGAAAGAACAATTAACTAAAATCTTAACTGATGTGCATCACAATGCTGCAGTCTTTGTGTCTTTAGATGTGTTCAGGCCCTCCCCAGATTGCTTGTACTTTATTTTCTCCTTTTATTGAATTTGTACAGGTTCCTGTTGGATCTGGTCCAAAATTATGCACTCACAAAGTCCAAAACTGCAAATCTGCCAGAAACTTAAATTCATATGACACCTTGTATTAAAGACGCTTTAGAAAAATATACAAAAACCTGCAGACTGCATCTCATGTCCAGATATAAATTTAACATTGCATATCTACCTTGTGCATATAGCCAACAGTCTCCACCAAGAAGCTGAGAGAGCATTCATGTGCATAAGAGCTCATTTTGAAAAAGAAAGAAGCCACTTGCTGCTGCTCATAAAGGTTTATTGTCAGTAATAACCGAAAGTGACTCAGACGAGTGTGTCAACATTTTCATAAACTCAGAGCTTCTCTTGATTATAGTCGCAGTGTTTAGAGAGATCTGGCTGAGCAAACAAAACTGAAGCTTTAAAAGTGGGCAAAGGCACAAAAGTAGGCTTTTGAAAATGAGAGGGACCTGTCCCCCATCCCTGTTAGAAATTATACCTTTGTCTTGGATCGTGCTTCCTCTTCAGACCAGAGCGTGCAAGAACACACCAACACATTCCATTTTTAAATGGAGTGCTAATTTTAGTCTGACAAGCTCTCTTATGGCTGCAGCGGTGCTGCTTGCTGCTTTTCTTTGGCATGAATGACTCCTCATACACGGGCAGCATTCCAGCACTCAAACCTGCTTGTGCCCTCTCCACCCTCTTTGTCGGAACTGCAGAGAGGGCTGCTGGACGCCCATCAGTGGAATGGCTTAGATAATGACTTATTGATAGGAAAGGATGCTGGGTGCCCTGTGCATATTAGCATGACGCCAGCTGGTCGCGATGCTGCTGCTGTTGCTTTCATCACCCAGAGCATTGCTAATGTAATTACCTGTGGATGGTCTGCATACGAAGGTAGCTTTGATGTTATTATCTGTTTCTATAAAATTGTGTCATGCAGTGTTATGGTGGTATGGTTAGATCTCCCCCACCCCCCACCAAATTTTTAAAATAGACATCGACTGCATATAATCTAAGACAAAAGCAAGGTGTAATATGTTATATGTCACCAAATAAATAAGTTACAAATAAAAAATTGGTCAGTATAATGATTTAATTTACATTGTTTATCAATCTTTAGAGTACTTAAAAGTGAAACTGATGATTCTGCAATATCATGACATTGTATATCTGGACAGGCATTACAGATTTATTCCTCTTTGATGCTTTATGTCTCATGATGATAACCGAGGCTCAGTAAAGCATAAACGTGGAGTGTTCCCACATGTTACGCAGCTGACATCTTTGTACTATACTCTGAGATGAAAAATGTCTCTAACTGGGCCAAAGAAATAATTCTGGCATATCAAGGGAGCTTGAGAGAGGGGAAGGAGGGGAGGTTCCCAGCATGTCCACATATGACAGGCCTTTACCCACGGCTGGCCGACGCAGCGACATTGTGCGCCTGTCATAGCTGCCCTTCAACAGCAGATGAAGCTGTCAGCAGGACGATGACTTTATTCTGACAGCTGCTCCACCCTCTCTCTTCAGAGCGTTGCAAATAAATATGTTGGGTTTCAAAGCTGCCAAGGCAGACGTTGGACAGTGGGTCAGGGGGCCAAACGCAGAGCAAAAGCATTCCCTTCCCCTCGTAACCTGTTCTCAATGAGCTTGGTCACCTCTCCAGGGCACCCATTCAGCGTGAGCCATCCAAAGGGCCCCAGGGCCCCAGATCTCACACACTGCCTACCGAGAGAGTCCTGTGAGCCTCTCTCTCTTTTCTCTCTCTGTGCATCACTCTGTTTGCCACAGCACAGTGCCAAAAATATCCTCCACTGCTAGAAATCAAGAGTGTACCAAACAGTTCAAACCATTCATGACAGAGTGTGAGTCAGTCTGATGAAGATGAAACGACTCCTCAGTCAATCAGGGTGAAAAGAAATATTTATTCAAAACGTTTCCCTTGACGATAAAGTCAAAATGTCATAATAGGGGCAACATACAGGTAAGATAGAAATGCTGTTTTGTGTTCTGCTGCTTGAATGGAGTTGACAGACCATCTGCTGTATGGGACCTTCTGAATCTTTCGCCACTCTTCTCCTTTTTTTTTTTTTTTGCTTGAATATAATGTTCATCATCTTGTCAGCTCGCTTCGTTGTGTCGAGCTGTTTTGTAAAACTGTTCACGCTTATATTTACATTTAGAACAGCTTCATATTGTTTGTATTACATCATGAAAGTTTGCTATAGTTATGTCCAGCTCATTTTTTTATTTCTAAACACTGAACTATAGCTTGAGGCCTTTTTAATTTGAAAATTCTAACATATTTGGGGCTTGCAGCTGCCTTCGTCCAGCTTCTACAATCAACTGAATATCTTTGCTTTTTATAGACTTTTGGTTAAACAGAACAAGAAGTTTCATGATGTTACTTTTGGAATATAATCAGCAGTTTTAAAGGAATTTTTTGAGTATATGTTTTATAAAATAAGAGGAAAAATTCAGCAGGTTAATCAATAATTGTCAGTATCAAACTTAAAAAAAATAGAAAATTTCCCCTTCAAATATGTTTCCATCAAATTATTGAGCTCTCAAAGTAGGTTAGACTCTAGCCTTTTAAGTGTCTGTAATAAATGCTTATACATTATGATGAAGGAAAAATTCAGTGCAGTTTTTTCTTAAATGTAATCATCCCAAGACTAAATTCCCTGACTGCAAAAACCCAACATTTAAGTTTGTTTTCTCTACAACACCTTCCTTCAACAAAGAGATGGATCAAAATCCAGCACAACCAATCCCAGTGATTCCCACTGCATCCTTTGCTTTTGGTATAAACCACATTCCAAGCGCAAAGGTTAACGATATTTAAGCAATATTTCAAGTTTTAAATATTCAAAATCTTACAAATGTTGGAAAGAACAAGAATTCTGTCAGAGGTAAAAATCAAATGCTGGAACCTTCCAATTTAAGAGTGTTGCATTTCACTTTCTCTATTGTTATATAACAGATTATAACCCCCCCAATCACCATTGCATAACACATCTAAAATGCAAGAACCCTCTTTGCATGCAGTCACATGCAAAACTGATGATAGTTTATTGATTAAGATTTAATTCATTAATTTAAATCGTGTGTGTGTTTGACATTAAGACTTTGTTGGCAATACCTAGAAAACCACTGTAAATGAAAAGTTACCTATGGGACTCTAAATCTCTAAATGTACTTTAAACACAAACGATCAATGAAGACTTTGCAAACACAAAATAAATCTGCAGTTTTCTGACTTTTTAAACTTTTTACATTTTCACATTTTTAAACTTAAACTCTTTATGTGTCATGTTTTAACTATAACGCATACTGTTGTTAAAGTAACCCTGATAGCACATTAAATAAGGCCTATACCAAGCTAATGTAATGTACGTTAACTATGTAATGGAATTACATAGCTCAGCTCAGAGGACTAATGCATCAACTGGCACTGCAAAGATGCAACATGTGAGTCTTGAGCTAATCTGTCTCACTCAAGTGACCATTATCCCCTCTGGGTTCTGTTACACTGCAAGTACGTGTACACGTCTAATGTGTTTACTCGTGAAACCAGCTACTTTCACGTTTCTCAAAAAGCCATGTTTAAACAATGTTTATTCAAACCAATAATTATGTCAAGAGGCCACTTTCATGAGAAAATCTTACTGTAACATTAACATTTACAAGTTTCTTTCTCTACCCATATGGACATGTCTAATACACACTATAGACTCATACCCTTTGAAATAATGAATAACTTTTTTGAGTTATATAACTGTAACATAGGGAACAAATCCAGCAACAATCAGACAGTTTTGTCTTCCAAAATTGTGAATGATAAACCAGTGGTAAAACATTTTGTCTACATTTCATTGAACTGACTGGATAAAGACTTCATATAATCTTATGAGAAATGGATACAGAACATGGCAGGGTGCAAAAACATTTGTATTAAAACAAGCAAAATGTTAGGAATTCCAAATGATTTCATAATCCGCTGTCATCCAATTTCCTAGATCAGCAGATTACAAACAAACAGCAGTCAGGAGATCAAGAGGTCAAAGGTCACAGCACACGAACAATATTCCAGTGACCTGTGAATGATGATTAAGAAGTGCTAAGAGAGAAATCAAAGTCCTCTTTATCTTTGTTAACAGCCATACAACAAATAGGCAGAAGGAAAAGCATGGGAGGGATGTATAGTAGTATTTAACAAATTATCAATGTTTAATTACGCAGCTTTATGTAGCTAGTGAGTTGTCAGGCACACAGATAATAATATGAATAATAAAATAAAAATAAATAACTGAAATAATAAGATTATTAGACTCCTCTTGGGGAAGCAAATGCGTTTAGGACAGGTGTTAAAAACAGAGAAGTTAATCATCAGGCAGCGCCTTGTCTCAAAATCTATGGACTTCTATTTGTTGTACTTTTTTCTGAAGCTTTCAACAAAGCGCTATATGTGAAGTACATAACATTTAAAGAATGCTGAATGACATACAAATGTAGAACATTGAGATGACTGGGGAATTTATACTCAGGTGCCTTATTGTTGATGGTACTGTACTGTGCACAGTGTGAGCAGTAGCGAGTTGTTAAAGCACTTTTGACTCATCACCATAGGAATGATCGAAACCTCTATGGCCAGCTTGTAGATATGTCTAAAATGTGCAGTGCTGTAAAAGTGTTCTCAGCTTTGTTTTGAATTTTCACAATTTTCAAACAATAATCGCTATAGTGGACCATCTACCTGCATCTTATCCTATCCCTAGCATCCTCCTCTGCCACACCAACCTTCTGCATGTACCAGCGCAATTTTAATGGAATCTGGATTAATGAAAAAATGCTCTTTTTGTCAAAATGCCAACATGCCTGATGTGTGCTTGAGATGCCAGATAAATAGGATATTTTAGATATATCTGATTGCTTTAAATGTGTGTGTTTATGGGTATGTAAACAATTTTCAATAAAACAGAAAAACAGTAGGCACTTTCTTGTTGGCGTAGGCAGCATGTAGGCATGTTATGTAATTGCTCAGATCTGTCATTCATACTATATGATATGTCTGTCCTTTTTGAGACTGAGCTTTATGATTATTCTTGATTCTGTAATGCCATTATCACAGATATAGATCTATATTTTACAGATTGGACTGTGCGTTCAGCAGTGTGCCGTGTATTTTGTTTATGCAGTTCTAGTTCAAAGAAACCAGCTTTTTTTAAACAAAGTACACGTGAAGTGCATTTACTTTACTTGGTTATTTCTAAGACACTGTACTCCCTCAGTGAAAACAGCTGAAAATGATGCTAAGAAAGCAATTAACCAAAATAGTGAAGTTGCAGCCCAGCCAGCAAACCAATGATCTCACTAAAGCTTTGTAAAGCTCAGAGGATCTGCTTAATGCAACTATTTTTACACTGACATACATTTTTTACACTATTAATTAAAGCTGCTGTAGCTGAATATTTCCTTCATCACTCTCGACGTAAAACAGTTCGTCTTTATCTTTATTTCATCTCTTCTGTACAACCTTGCAAGACTGAACTATGCAGACTGAAAAATCTGAGAGACAAAACAAAATTGAGATATTTGAAGTTTCCTGATCCTATGTAAATCCTCTAAGACTTTCATTTGTGTTTGGCTTCGTCTTTGTGCCATAATATCTGCTTTCTTCATCCCAGTATGATTTTTTCTTTTGCCCCTGTTGCCTTTCCAGTAAAAAGGGAAAAAAAAAAACTTTTTAAAAGGAAGATTTGCATGTTAATGGATCTTAGCAACAGCAGAGGCCCTCTCAGCACTGTGCTTTTCAGTTTCCCATGCTCTGCTGCAACAGTACATAATAAAAACAAACAAAAAAGTAGTATTTCACATGGCCCTAAAATTTCTTCTGCCCTCAGTCAGATTAAAACCCATTCCAGGAAGCTTGTTTGGATCGGGTTGTAAAAAGAGATCACTGATAGCAATGTATTAGTGGAGGATTAACATGACTTTCACCCTGGTTTCTGTGCACAATAAAGCTTTAATCTAGGCTCTGCTTGTGAGGCAGGGCTGCCGGTTGGGCCAATGAGACGCTGCCGTGTCTGCAGAATATCCCCGCACATGGGTGTTTCCTGTGGTGGCGGAGGTGCTGGGGCTGGGCCTGGCAGCAGACTGCGGTGACAGACGCGCCCCTGGGATTCCACCTGTCAGCCACACAGGCACTAATCGACAGGCTTCCTATAAGCTGAACTCTCTGTCACCTCTCTGTCAAATCTTCATCATCTCATTCGTCTGATGACTTCCCTCTGCCCACCCCCATCCTCTTCTTATCCAACGCAAACTCCGCCCATCCGCCTGCCTGCATAAAACACACCAACACCAATCCTCCATGCCTGCTGCTCCCAAACAACATTCAGTCTCATGTGTAAAAATAAAGAAAATTGGTTTCTTTTTGCTTTAAGGAATAATCCAAAATCTTCTATGCAGCTTCTTATTAAAACAAACCCCATGAATCCCGCCCCTCCCTCAACATCCCTGCCTTTCAGCTTTAATGTGACAGAGGTGGGCTTTAATGTTCGGTAGTAATTGGGTGGGAGAGGGAGAGACTGTTTGGGAGGAGGAGGAGGAGGAAGGGTCATGGTCAGGTTTCTCATGGAGGTTATTCTGCATCTGTCTCTTAGCAACGACAGACCGCTCTTTGTACAGTCCTTGAGTTGATTGGTGTGTGTGTGTGTGTATTTTTTTTCCCTCCTTGGTCGCTGAAATGTTTTGCGAGGGGGGCTCCTCAGCAGACAGGCTTCCTCGCATATTCAGTGCTTTTAAGATTTTGTTTCCATGAGCGTCAGATGGGCTCGCTGAGGCGTGGCGCTTGCTGTATCTTCACCTCCACGGGTTTACATTTGCATTTCTCAAGTGAGGGTGAAAAAAAAAAGACAGAAATTGAATTTTTTCAGTGAGCATTTGAGACCAATGCTCCTTTAATGATGATTGTGCTGTGAATCTTAATAACCTTTGCCGACATAAGTTTTGGCAAACGGTGTTAAATGATATGGCTGCACCTCTAAAGTTTGGTGGTTTGATGTTGTCATGTCTGCCTTCTCTTTAGCTGGTATAAGGTGAAAGGGCAGACCGGGGTCAAAGGTCATTGAATGGATCCAGGGGAACCTCTTGAATCATGCCACCAGCTTCAAGGCATCTGAGCAGGGAGCTGGAGTGGCATGATGTCAGTCTGAACAGGATTAGTAGGGCAATTCGGGGACAAGGAAAGGAAATAAGAAGGAAAGCCAGAACTTGGCCCCTTCTTCCCACAGCTTAGGTTTGCCCACAGATAAACAAATGAGTACAGTAAGCAAAGTTCACCCATTTCCATGTGTAGAAGCACAAAATGATGACAAAACTGTGCTTTAGTTTGACCTAATTTACTGACCAGAGGGAAGAAACATATTTGCATCAAGGCGTTTTTCACAGTATAACGTATTTCTGGAACTTTATTACAAACAAAAGTAGCAGCAATTCTAAACTGCTGCTTTTGATCACTTGCAAAAGATTTAAAAATATGTTTCTTTGATCCGACGGGGCTTCCGTGTTAAATGTGTCCCAGAAACTTCGCTTTTGAACAGCTTTTCCGCGCAAAATGTGAAACTTGTTCTCAGATGTTTCAGGTCCCTTTAATGCCAGTTTCCAGACAGATGGAGCCCCAACAAACGTGCTTTTAAGTCTTCCGATCACACTTAATCTCTGTACCAAGCCAATGGACTCTTTACTGACTTGTACAATAATTTATGTTCTGTTAGCCCACTGTATGGGAAGACGTTTGTATTTAGAATTAAACACCTTGCTCTCAGTAGAAAAATGTCCTCAGAAAAGAGGAACTGTTTACCTTCACTCTGAGTCTCTTTGGCGGTATCAAATGCAGCCACTGTATGTACGCTGAAAACAACTCTTTCCTCAACGGGACAAAGTTCAAGGCTGCAGTTCTTTAAAATGCTTCACAATAAAAGCACAAAGTTACACTAAATATTAGGGGGGGGAATGGATATATCTCTTACAGAAAATAAGATAAAAAGCTCAGGCGCCCATAAATAAATAAAATGAACGACTGAAGTAAATATACAGTAAAGATCGAATTAAAGATCGATTAAAGACCAAGCTTCCTTTACTCGCACATAAACCCTGCCTCACTGTGGGAGCATTTGTTTCTTTATTTTTCTTGTTGTTTTCCTGCTCTGAAACGTCTTCTGCTCCCTTTTTCGTTTCATCTAGTATTTTGCTTTGTTGTTTACAGCAAAGGTGCGTTATCACAAATACACAATTATTTTTTTTTTATTAGCATATTTTTCCAAAAGAGAAGCAGACATGATAAGCAGACACGTTCAAAAGTCTTGTATTTTATTTTCACATTATTCTTAAAATAAAATTTAAGGAATGGTCAAAATTGTTTTGTTTTTATGTGGCTAAAAAAGTCGGTGGAAGTTGATTTGAGAACTGAAGGTTTTAATGTGAAATTTTAACATAAATATGTAGAGGAAATATATAATATAAAGTGTGCTGTAAAACTTGTCAACACATTCACCTGTAAAATGTTTAAATGCGCAGAGATAACAGTTATTAACTGGGCTCCGTTTCAAGAAATATTTGAATTATCAAATCATTCCAATAGTTAATTTAAGTGTCGCAGTTTCTTCTTAATTTAACCGGCTCTATGACGACTTTTAGACGTTTCCCGTTCGGCGTAAGAACCCACTGGAGTCCCACAGTAAGCGGTTCAATTCAACCAAACCAGAGAGACATAAAAGAAAAATATTAGGGATCCAACAGAAAGGCGCATTTCACAATATATTGACTGCTTTCCGTTTTTCAAAGTAAAACCACTTTAAAGGTGCATTGCCACCAAAGAAGAAGAGGAAAAAATACAAAACTGAATATATTAATTGTTTGTTTCTGGCGAGAAAACACAGGCGACAAATTTTCTTTAAAAGAAATAATATTTCAAATATTTTCTGGATTTCTATAATATTAATAATATATCGATATTATATAAAAGTTAAGAGATACGTTTAAATGTTTAACTTATAAAATTCAAAACAACATGGTAGCTTTGAAAGTGAAATTTAAAATAAGAATCCCTTCAAACTCATAGTTGATTAGAAAGATAATTGATAATTAATTTAAAGCGCCTTTATTTAGAAAATAAAGGCGCAACGTTCCAGCAACTCAACTGAATTTCTCAGGAGTTGTGTTTTGTACTTTTATTAAATCAACCGTTTTGTCCACCAGGCGTTCTAAAAAATAAAATTAAATAAAATGTGAGAGGAAAAAAAGTCAGTCTTGGTCTTTTCTTTAAATAACACAGAGCGGGTGGAAAACTTGCAACAATACAGTTTTTTAATCTTTTTATCTTTTATGCACATTGATTTTAAATGTACCATATAAGAAACAGTATGTACGTGTATGTGAAATTATCGATCATGTTATGCAATTTATTTTTCTTCGCTTCTTAAATCTTATTTTTCTGGAAACTATTTGGTTAGACATGTTTTTAACATTATATATATATATATATATATATATATATATATATATATATATATATATATATATAAACTCAGTTTCAGAACTTTCTAACAGCGTCCACATCTTGATTTTTTTTTTTTAAATCAAGCATTTCAGGAGGTTTCTATTCAAGAAGAACTGCGCAAAAGCTTCGTGAACTACATTAATCACCGCACCGCGCAGGAACCCGGACAACAGGTAGGTCAGTGTTATTTCATTTGTTCAGTAAACTATTTATAAGCATCTGCGCTGCATTTCTTAAAAAGCTATAAACACTCCGACAGTAATGCTTCCTGAGGGCTTGAGCATCATGGTTCACTACTTCTCACTTGACGATGAATATTAATATTTAAAAAAAAAAAAGATCTCAAGTGATATGACTGGCTGCACGCTTTCATCCTCGAAAGCTGATTGGCTAGGTACAAACCACGCTGCGTGATAACTGATCCAGCTCCTGTGCTCAGAGAAAACAGCAGAGAGATGTTTCCCTCCTTATTTATTACTCCGGTCAAGAAAAAAGACAACAACGTGGCCGCGAAGGAAAGTCCATTTGAGTAGTGTCGCATATTGATCTCAGGCTGAACTCATTTTTCCACCACCACATAAAGCCTGGACACTCTTTTCTCATTATCGTCTCTTTGGAGCTGTACGTGTGTGGGAAAATGCTCCATTGTTTTATGTTGGCCCTTTGGCCCAGAACACCCAGGGGCCGACGGGCACCCAGCTTCGGCCTCCTCAGGGTAAACTGTAGTGACAGAGCACGCAGGGCCCCCTCATTAGCTCTGTGTTCATTAGAAGCAAAGAAGCTGATTTAATCCTCTCTGTCCTCCTCAATCTGGCACCACAGTCACGGTTTTAACTCCATTTTCATTCTCTTATGAAGAGTTTAACCAGCTTTTTTTTTTAAACTAATATAAGATTTAATAGCAAAAAGAGCTGTCAGCGGGTGCAACTGCCAAGTTGGGAAAGCAGCTTTACCTTATTTGAAGACAGACTTTTATAGTAGTATTCTAAAAAGAAAATGTTTTTATATCATACAGTTTTATTTTGCATGTGTGGATGTACTGATACATGCAGCCATACTACAAGATCATACTAGGTTTTGTCTTAATAGTTAATTTAAAACTATTAATAAGTTATAAAAAAAAAAAAAGCACAGCTACAGGCTACAAGCTGCAAGCTACAAGAAAAGGATGTAACGTGGCACTCTTTGTTCCCTCCCTTTAGGTGTTTTCTTAAGTTGTAAAGATGTTAAAACTGAGTGATCAAGCCCAATATAAGATAAGTGCAGGAGAAAAGTTAACTGTTTTCCTGCAGGTTGTTAAATAAGGCAAATGTAAATACAACCTGACATTCACATAAAGCTATCACTGTCAGTGGAAGCAATTAGTTTGATTAAAACGCCCAATTAGTGACAATATTATAGTAAGAAATGGGCTCCAGAACACCAGGCAGACTCCACTTGGCTTACGTTTCCTTACTCCATTGCAGTACAAAAAAATCAAAATTATAATGGATGCGCTCCCTTGTGTAAACACACTCGATTCCTGTTGGAAGGTGACAAACATGAACACCGTTGAGCTGAAATGACGAAATAAAGCAAATACACTTTATTTATAAATCTTGAGTTATAATTTAATACGGTACCAATATGTTAACCAATATGCTTTCACAGTACATCAGAGTGGTTGTCAAAAAGAAGTAAACACAAATACACTCACACACACACACCCACACACACACACACATGCACATACACTCTAAATTCAGCAATACCCTGCAGTGGTCTGTTGTGCCATTAAGTGGCCTGGGCTCATTAATGCATGAGTTATACTGAAATAAATTTGTTTCTTGGCCTGGGAAATTAAGAGATTGTAGTTATTATAGACCCAGTGCTCTTAAAAATCTCTGAGGAAGTCAGTGTAAAAGTCCAGGAAACATAAATTCATTAGAAGTATTTGGTAATGCATTTGTCCTTAATCTCGTAGTGTCATTCGTGTTCTTCTTACCTGTCACGGGGGAATATGATTTGGACTTTAACCCCTCTAAATATAAAAAACATTGGATTAAGCTATCCAACAGTCAGCTCACCGCCATGATTAGCCTCTCAGTTCAGATGAGAAAAAAACAGAAAAGTTGAAGTGTGACAAAAATCCGGGAGAGATAAATTGCTTTGAAATAGGATTTTAAAGAGTTTAACTGGAACATTATGGCAAAAGGGAAATAATCGTATTAGCCAAGAAGTATAACGAAGAAATGACTAACGCTTGGCGCAACCGAACACTGAGCATGAGAAGTGCAGTTCTGAAATGTTTTTGCTGTTCTCATTCTTTGCATGTCAATAAGAAAACCAGAATAAGAAAACAAAGTAACTAAAACAAAGCATCAATCTCACCTTTCTGTCTCTATGCAACCGAGCAAAAAGGTTGAAGTCAGAAGAAGTCGGGTTTCAAACAATCATATTAAATCTTTCTGAAATGTTCCTTTAGTCCAAAGTGCTATGTCTGGAAGGTATGAAAACAACAACAACAAAAAACAGATCAACACAAGACGATCCCTGCAGTTTTCTCACTAGCTGGGGTAAAAATATGTAAAACATAAAAAAAAAAAAGAAAAAGGAAAAAAAAGAAAACAAAAAGGATCCAAAACATAATTTACAAGCACGATAAATATACACACAGGTCCAATAAATATTGTTTGTTATCCCAAAAACCATAGACTGTGAGAGGTCACCACACTGCAAAAAGATGTCCATCTTAACCAGTCATTTCGTTTAATGACATTAGTTCCCTTTAAACAAGTGAAAATTTCTGCCAGTGCGGTCAGATCATTTCGTCGTCGGTAGATTTCCTGTATTTTATGGACCCCTCTAAAAGTGCAGGGGCATAATGGAAAATAAGGCAGCTAATACCTCTGGTATGATGAAAAAAGCAAATTAAATTACATTTTTACCCTTAAGATACTTTAGAGAATTTAATTCCACTGGCAGTTTTTTCTCTTGTTTAAATCAACAGAGATTTTACTATTTGAAATGACTTGATTTGAAAAGTGGGACCCTCCCTGACCTTAGTAGCACCACAGCAGCTTTTATTCTCTATTGAATAGCCATGTAAGGCCAGTTGAAGCTGCTACCAGAAAGCAGCATGTCCCTTATCAGAGTTTCTATGGGTGTTTTCCCCACCAGACGGACGAAGAAAAGCTGCTCTATGACAGAAGAAGAGACGCTGCGGAGGGAAGGCAAGCGAAGCAGCAGCTTCCCAAACCTGTTAGGCTGGTTGGGATACTGGCTCCTCACATACTCTTCTAAAGCACACTGCGATTTCTCCTGGAGACCCTCCACATGGGCCACATCTGATAGACCACAAGCATCTACAGAGAGAATGTAACACAGAAACAAATAGGCAGAAGAGAAGAGGTCAGGACCAGTGGTTCAACTGGGCATCTGAAAAATACTTCAGTTTCACGTTTATTCAGTGTTAATACAAAATCACCAAAACTCGCGATGGTACAGTCTGAATGTGGAGTTAGATGAAAAGTTACAGTGATCGAAAGTCAAAAAAGCACCAGAAAAAACAAAAATCTGTAGGTATTACTATTTACTGATATTATTTAAATCCCTGGGTAAGACATTAAAGAAGAGGTCAGGGCAGCAGAATGCCAAATATTAGTGGATGCATTTAAATATTTTATTACTTTGTAAACAGATTTGAGTGAACCTCACTAAGATGGTATCAGAACCATCAACCATAAACACAGAACACCCAATAAACTAGTTAGTCAGACATGGTTGGGTAAATGTAGAGGTTTAAAAATGTAAAATTGGATACTGTAAGAGCGCAGTGGCAGGTTGAAAATAAAACATATAGGCAAATAGTTGAGGTTTGTCAATCTGATGCCATCTGGGATCAACAATGCTGCCACTGCTCTCATCCAATCAAAAAAAAAGAATACTCAGGGCCCAGACAAAAGGAAGGAAGCACGGCAAGAGCATTGATTGCTCTGAGTCATTTGCATTTCAACGCACACCAGACTCTTCTGTCTGTACTGTAAAACTGCAGGCCGGCTGGAAACAGGGGTTAAAGCAGGACTGTCCCAGTTTAAAAGGCACGTGCTCACATGTGCTCACATATGCTCACGGGGACTAAAATAGACCAATAGGAAACCTTCTTGGTGTATTTTTTTACTCTGCTGCTACTTGTCCTTTTGAACCCACTCACAATCTAACAACCAAACATCCCTCTGTCATCTAAAAGGCTGTGAAGAAACTGGCATACATTTTGCATTGCAAAGTCAACTAATAGTTCCCACTGCTTTATGAACAGTACAAAAAAAGCTTCTTTATGAAGATATTTTCAAATTTAAAGATATAAAGAATAAAATGTATTATGCAGTTACATTTACATGCTATGATCGTTTTTAAAACAGTGGCAAGATTTAAATATAAAAATTTTCTTTTTAAAATAAAAAAAAAAAACCCTCTAAATTTTAAGCCTGAAAACAAGTTTTTTTCACTTGAAATTAATATATATATATACATATATGTAATAAATCACTCTGCTGAGGCACCTTTTATGTGAAGCAGCAGTGGAATATAGATGCTGTCAAATGTTTAACTCAAACCCATTTGCATAACCTATTAAAATATTTCATATTTTAAGGGCTGTAAGGATTTGATGCCGTTTTAAGACCATCAAACTCACTCACTCACACTTCCTCTTCAGTATTATTTTAATGCAGATAAACTGTTGCTTCAAGATCTGACAACTGTATGAGGTCACTTAAGTTCACTATGAATTCTATCAGAGGTAAAGCAGCTGGCTCAGGTTTAAAGGGAGTACTTTTCTAGAGCAAATCCAACATACATGATTTGTATTCCTTTTTTAATGACCGTTTATAACGATATCAGAGGATCATCAGACTTATGATCATACTAAAATCTGCAAAAAAATTATTTTATATAGATTTTGCTTTTAAGGTGTTTCAGAGTTTTAATACAAATTATTGATTTTTCTTTTTAGCCCCCCTCCCCAACCCCGAACGCACAGTTACCGAGTGTTATGCAAACTATTATGCCACGAGCAATAAAAAAAAAAATCTGTAAAATTATTTTTATAAGATTTTCTGTCGTTTTTTTTTGGAAATATTTATTCCTACGTTTTTCGGGCGATTTTTAAGTAACGTTCTCGTCCGCTCGCATTAATTTTGTTTTCCCTACATTTGGAAAATAATTTATTTAATTAAATTAGGATTTTAATTTTGATAGCGGTTGTTTTCTTCGTGACGGTGGCGGCACAATTCTTCTTAGATTTTAAGCTTGCGTGATTTCGCTAAAATGTCAGCCACAGCGTGTGTGGGGGTGAAAAGGTAAAGTTTACCTGTGGTGAACAGCACGATGGCCTTAATGCAGCTGTACTCCGCCGAATCCACGTGCAGCACCTTCAGCTTCTCCACCTGCTCCTGGAAGACCCGGATGTGGTCCATGAAGGCCACCACCCGGTCAGCAGACATTGGGGATGCGTGGAGACCAGCAGCGGCCAGTAGCGGGGCGGCGTGGACGGGCATGGAGCACTGGGCGGCGTTCAGGACGAACAGTTCGCTCCAGGTGAGGCGAAGAAGGGCCACCTGGTCCGGCACCTGCAGGTCCGGGAAAAAAGGGATGTTGCGGGCCCACTCCACAGCGCTGAAGAGCATCCGAGCCGCCAGCTCGCAGATGTTCTCAATGCCCAGGATGTTGTTGTTCTGCAGGCACTGAGAGCCAAACCTGGAGGTCGGGTAGGGTTCGGCCCGCAGCAGCAGAGAGATGTACCCCGACAGATAGGAGTGACACTGCAGAGGATCCCCGTTTGTCAGAGCAAACTGGCCGTGATATGACTGGGTTGGTATTCTGCCTCTCTGGACAGCTGTAAGAAAGAAACGGCAGAAATGCCACATCACGCTAGAAGGCGATTAAAACAACGAAGATGACATTTAAAGAACCCTAAAACTAGACAGCACGCACGGGACGTCATTTACAACAGCATATGTGAATTAAAACCTCGCGCTTATTTTAGTCAGATTAGGCTGGGATTCCTTTCTAATGTCAGTAGTGAGCTAGCTTATGGTTGGCTGGCTCTTCAGAAGTGGACATGGATAAGTGTTGTGGACAGCTCCTGGAAAGAAATGTCACATTCAGCTCGGTGTTGGGAGATCTGGAGCACAACCTGCAGATAATGGCGTGTGAGATTTTTTTCCTTTTCCCCCCTCTTTTCTTTTTCTCAGCGTGTTTCTGGGTATTCAGTAGCGTTGCATTTTTTTTGTTTCAAATGTATAATTGCTCCAGTTCACAGCCCAGATTCCGTTTTCAGTTAATGCTCTCTAATATCATCAAGTGAGTAGGCTTATTGTAACTTAATTATTTATTTTTTGGCTGTGAAATCTCTAATAGGCTAAACTTTAATAAACTTTCACATTTAGACAACAAAGCAGACTCTTAGTAGACTAGTGTAGGCTGCGGTCTGGGCCTAGTGCTGTATATGAAAAGCATGCATAATGAATAAGAGCAGACACACATGGTCCGCACGCGCACATCATTTAAAAATGTATTTTACATTTTTATGGCTACAATTTAAACGAAAAAAAGGCACTGAAACTAAAGTTAAATATATCTACTGCCGAATGTGAACACCTGACATTTAAAGCATCTGCAGACTCACACTCACCGGGGATGATGGACATAAAGCGGAAGGGGAGCAACAATAGTGCACCTAACATGCTACAGGATGCTAGCGGGAACATCTGTAATAATGTGTAATATTACACACTGAGGTCTACACAATATAAAGCTATAGTACCCGAGACAAAATAAATAATTATACACCCCGTATTTAAAAAATAATAATATAGACATTATTAAATGAATAAAATATCCCTAGTGTCAAACAAAGGCAACATGTGGCGATGGTAAGGCTCCTGGGTCCACAAAGAAATATGTAAACATAAGCTAGGCTACACATATGTAGCATCCACACAACTAGAGTATGGGGCAGATATGCGTTCAAACATAAAAGAGTGCTGCATGTGAAAGTGTGATGAATGTGAAAGTACCAGTAATAACAGTTTGATGCCAGCGCGTACCTTCTCTCCTCATGCCGACTTTGAGGCATTTCTTGAGGCGACAGTACTGGCACTGGTTGCGGTGGTGCTGGTCTATGGGACAGTTCCTGTTGGCCCTGCAGGTGTAGGTCAGGTTTCTCCTGACGCTGCGTTTAAAGAAGCTCTTACATCCTTCGCATGTGAACTGTCCGTAGTGCTTCCCGCTGGATTTATCCCCGCACACGATGCACTCGATCTGCTGGCTCTGCTGTTTGTCCATGGACAAGGAGGAGGAGGAGGAGGAAGAGGAGGTGCTGTTGTTATTGTTGGTGGTGGTCGCGACGGTGTTGCCGGACGGATTGGGCGGCGGTGCTCCCTGAGGTGCAGCTGCTGTTTGGGGTATTTCCAGAGAAGGCGCCGGGTTCATATGTCCCGTCAGCTCTCCGGGCAGAGACAGAGGTGCAACCTGGGACACCGGGGAGGAAAGAGTCCCCTGAGAGTCCCCGACCGCCTCGGTGTTTCTCCACGCTACCATCGCCATTTCGACTCTCTCCAAAACTTTTTTTGCGCCCAACTTCGTTTTTACGCGATAATTAACTCACACTTACTGTCGGCATCAATAGCTAATACACAGTCATGGGAAACTGCGGCATTGTTTGACGAAACGAAATATAATTTCAAATAAAATAAATAAAAGAGAGCTCATAGGATAACGGCAGAAAATTAAAACGAGTTCACAAGTGAAGATTGAGCAGTCACCCAGAAGCAGCTGCGGGCGCGGACAAAATCCAAAAAGACAGCTTCATTCAAACCGTCATAGTGCGCTATAGCATCCACAGAGGGGGGAAAATAAAGACGGAGCCATCCACACAGGGAGGAAACGTTATCCCCAAAATATACAATCTGATCCTTTCTGTTCTGTGTGTCCAGCTTTAAACAGAATGCCGTGCGAGCAGATCCTTCATTAGGGATGGAGTCACGCGACCAGGCTTTCCAGACGCTCCCTGCTCTCCCGATCAGTAAGAAGTTACATTAAAAAGACATCAGGGAGAGAGAGAGAGAGAGAGTCAAATAGGGGGAGTGATGGATGTTGATTTTGACGATGCTTTGCTCCGGGACGGAGGAGGAGAGTGATGCGCCCGCACGTCACCGGCTGTGAATCGGTGACGCGGGTTTGGGGCGGAGTTAACGCGTGGAGAAGCTGGTCTCGGAGCAGCAGTGCGGGGGTTCAGCTGACTTTAAAGAGGGTAAGAGTTCACATCCTCCCTGTTATGTTTTCTGTTTTTCCCCTCTGTCCAATCGCTCTCTCTCTCTCTCTCTCTCTCTCTCTCTCTCTCATGTGTGCGCACACGAACGGTTTTTTTTCTGTTTTTTTTTATTTTGTTTTTTGCACTATGACTACTTACTTGCCGTGAATCTGTCAAACCACAGTTTGCATCATATCACCCATAATGTATATTATGAGTACTCATGTTATACTGGTACATAAAGAGGCTGCTTCTGCCCGCGAAGACCCTGAAGGGGCCAATTCAGATTCTAAATGCAGTTATTTGATGCCACCTAGTGTCGTCAGTAAATTACGCAGAAAAATTCCCTTATTTAGATCCACTTCACTCACAAAAAGAGATAGATTTTATACATTTCTTTTATAAACAATACATTTAATGCACCTCTCCTCTGCCCTGTCTTAGCTGCAGTCACTTTGTGGACTTTGTAATCACGTAATCATCCACTCACACCAAATGACTAATCAGATAAGAAGACATTTTTAGAAATTACTAAAACCTTTTCTTTTTTTTTCTTTCTTTCTTGAGAGAGAACGTTTACAAGTTAGTTTATGTATGGGTGAGATACATATTGGACTTTTAGCTTTCATCAGTAAACTTGCTAAACATCCTGACTTCCAGTGCAGATCTACTGTAAAAAGATTGTTGTGAAATGCTCAGTATAAACACACAAAAATTATTGTTTTAGCACAGGCTTGTAAAATCTATTCTAAATATAAATTAAACAAACCGAATAAATAAACTGATGTTATCCCTCCTCAAATAGCAATAATACAAAGATATATGGGAATTAAATATATACAAGAAAACCAGTGGCTACATGTCTAGCTGAAGAGATGACACCTTCAAGTGCGCCTCTGCCCTTTCTGTCTCTCATGTTCATGATCTATTGAATTTCACTCAGAGCAGCTGCATTGGAGTATACGCTACTTGATATCCATAAATCTACTGCATTTTTCAGAGTAGATTTGGTGACTTTGATTATGGTTTTACATACAGTGTTGCTTTGTGTCTCCATACAGTTGCATTGTTTGATTTTGGTGTATTTACGTGTAGCACAACCATTCTTTTCATTTGTTGTGGATTTCTCAAATGGAATCAGTCTGATGTCCATGGATGTCTTTGATGGCAAGTCAGTGCCATGTAAAAATGTCTGTATGGCCATTTCACTGTTGACTCATGCTCCATGAGTCCTGAGGCTGAGTGTGCTGTCACGTTCTTCCAGACGGCCAGAGCTGCAGTCATCGAGCGACTGCTCGCACACAAAACAAGCCTTGCCCCGCCTGCTAACAAAACACACGGCTGATGTCCAATACCAATCAGCAGTGGAAGGTCAAGGCTAAAGTGTTTACCACACTGGATGTGGATGATGCATTCCTTCACACTGTTTATTTCACTGACCTCTCCCCTCCCCCGCTCTCCCTCACGATGGGTCCGGTTAATATTAATCACAGATTTAGGAGTTTACAGATGATAAATCCCTCCTGTTTTTGGTGATCTGGTGCCCTTTATGACTTATCACCAGTGGGGGAGCTGAAAGCGAGCTAATTGGAAACAAAATGAGGGAGAGTTTGGCCAGGAGAGACCTGCTGTGTGGGCAAAACCACCAGGATATGACTGTTTGCAGTGCAGTGGGAGGCAGCTCTGGCTTCCTGCTCAGAAATCTGCAGAATGTTTCTAATGCAAGCTTGATGTCACTTTACTGAAAATTTGCTTTTATAATTCTGAACATGACAAACATTGGTCAAGCTAAAATCTGAAAGGTGGTTGATGAGTTTATATGACGTGAGAAAACTACGTTCAGCAGTGAGTATGATGAAGCGTATTGTCAAGGAATTACTTGACCAAAAGAGCTTTTAGAAAAGCACACATTATAGTCTTCTAGGAATATCCGGTAGTATTCTCAGCTTTGGCAGTGAATGGGTGTGGTGTAAAGTCATTACGGTAACGAGATTAATGGTTGTGAGCTAAAAGTGCACCGTAGCCTTTCAGATCCTGCAGTTGATGTCTTCTGTTTGTGTTTTAGCAGTGACTGTGTGTAAGTGTGCAGATTACGAAATGTCATGACCTGACCTGGAGGCCATGATGTAGAAACAAACCATTGCAAATCAAATTGTCCAATTTACCTGCAAAATAACAACTCAATATCTGAACTGTACCCACAGCAAAGTGAAATGTGTAGTGTCTGGATGTGGTTGGGGGAGGCAAAATACATCAATATTTAAAAATAATCAGAATAAAATAAAAACAAAGGGATTGTGCATGTGGAGAAAAGATTATGGTCAGCATATAACCAGTCCTATGTTCAAAAGTGAAATATACATGAGCATCAGCATGATTTCTGGAAAAGAAAGAAACATTTGCCATTTTGTGAGCGGAAAGCAAATTAATTATTACAACTAGCTTCTACCAGTTATTTAATTATGTGGAATAAAAGTGCATCCACTTTTATTTGAAAGGGTAGTCCCTATATCCCTGTGATATTTCGATTGTTTAAATACTAATGAAGAATTAATCACAGTTTGTGTCTAACCAGATTTTTCTGAAAAGAAACCTAATCCAGTTACACAAGTTTCAACCTTATATTTATCAAACTTATCAACAACCTAGAATTTTATATCTGATAACTTACTTACAATCTTGCAAAATAAGCTCAATGTGCTTTTGTTAAAAAAAAAAACAATTAACACCAAAAAATCACAGTAAGCTCCGGAGAATACAGAGAATATGATCCCTGTGACTCTTCTGACTGCAATTGTGTGGGAAGTGTCTAAAGTGCAAACCTGTCACAATTAGTTTGCTTTAAATTTTATTTTTGAGAATACATCCAACTTTTCTGACACTTGTAAAACACACAGAACAACTTCATCTTGAGTAAAATTTCTAGAGGTTTTAACCTGAATACAGTGGGAATCAAGTTTCTGTGAATAAGCAGATGTACACTAGACATTTACTGAATTTTACATATTAAATTAAACTATAATAAAAAGTGTTAACAACAAAGTTTTGCTTATTAAAGCAAGACATTTAAAAAATGAGCAAAAGTTGATTTTCATGCATTTTACAGTTAACGAACAAGGAAGTTTCTGCTACAGGGAGTGCAGAATTATTAGGCAAATGAGTATTTTGTCCACATCATCCTCTTCATGCATGTTGTCTTACTCCAAGCTGTATAGGCTCGAAAGCCTACTACCAATTAAGCATATTAGGTGATGTGCATCTCTGTAATGAGAAGGGGTGTGGTCTAATGACATCAACACCCTATATCAGGTGTGCATAATTATTAGGCAACTTCCTTTCCTTTGGCAAAATGGGTCAAAAGAAGGACTTGACAGGCTCAGAAAAGTCAAAAATAGTGAGATATCTTGCAGAGGGATGCAGCAGTCTCAAAATTGCAAAGCTTCTGAAGCGTGATCATTGAACAATCAAGCGTTTCATTCAAAATAGTCAACGGGGTCGCAAGAAGCGTGTGGAAAAACCAAGGTGCAAAATAACTGCCCATGAACTGAGAAAAGTCAAGCGTGCAGCTGCCAAGATGCCACTTGCCACCAGTTTGGCCATATTTCAGAGCTGCAACATCACTGGAGTGCCCAAAAGCACAAGGTGTGCAATACTCAGAGACATGGCCAAGGTAAGAAAGGCTGAAAGACGACCACCACTGAACAAGACACACAAGCTGAAACGTCAAGACTGGGCCAAGAAATATCTCAAGACTGGTTTTTCTAAGGTTTTATGGACTGATGAAATGAGAGTGAGTCTTGATGGGCCAGATGGATGGGCCCGTGGCTGGATTGGTAAAGGGCAGAGAGCTCCAGTCCGACTCAGACGCCAGCAAGGTGGAGGTGGAGTACTGGTTTGGGCTGGTATCATCAAAGATGAGCTTGTGGGGCCTTTTCGGGTTGAGGATGGAGTCAAGCTCAACTCCCAGTCCTACTGCCAGTTTCTGGAAGACACCTTCTTCAAGCAGTGGTACAGGAAGAAGTCTGCATCCTTCAAGAAAAACATGATTTTCATGCAGGACAATGCTCCATCACACGCGTCCAAGTACTCCACAGCGTGGCTGGCAAGAAAGGGTATAAAAGAAGAAAAACTAATGGACATGGCCTCCTTGTTCACCTGATCTGAACCCCATTGAGAACCTGTGGTCCATCATCAAATGTGAGATTTACAAGGAGGGAAAACAGTACACCTCTCTGAACAGTGTCTGGGAGGCTGTGGTTGCTGCTGCACGCAATGTTGATGGTGAACAGATCAAAACACTGACAGAATCCATGGATGGCAGGCTTTTGAGTGTCCTTGCAAAGAAAGGTGGCTATATTGGTCGCTGATTTGTTTTTGTTTTGTTTTTGAATGTCAGAAATGTATATTTGTGAATGTGGAGATGTTATATTGGTGTCACTGGTAAAAATAAATAATTGAAATGGGTATATATTTGTTTTTTGGTAAGTTGCCTAATAATTATGCACAGTAATAGTCACCTGCACACACAGATATCCCCCTAAAATAGCTAAAACTAAAAACAAACTAAAAACGACTTCCAAAAACATTCAGCTTTGATATCAATGAGTTTTTTGGGTTCATTGAGAACATGGTTGTTGTTCAATAATAAAATTATTCCTCAAAAATACAACTTGCCTAATAATTCTGCACTCCCTGTATAGATTGTTGAACCGGAGCAACAATTAATATTAAAATCAGTATCTTACATTATCATTTATAGCAATTGTAATTTTTACTGTAACTAGTGACTAAAACCTTTTCATGTTTATGTCTCTGGTAATAGATGCTGGACAGTAAGGAGAGCCTGTAGATTGTCACCCTGCTGTGAACCTTGGCAGCCACTGAAACAAAGCTGGTAGCTCTTAGGCTCTTTAGCCGGTTCACATCCTGGTCAGAGAGCAACAATAGTTAGTGAGTTAGATTAACACGGCACAGCCTTTGCTTCACCTGTGACCGCTGAACCATCTCTCACCTTTTATTAACCCCAGACAGCTGACCTCTGACTCCTTCAGGCCAACTGCAGAATTCTTCATGAGGTGGATTTCACGCTTGAGAGACACATTGTGCTACAGGTCAGTGTGCAGTTATAACGCACCGCTAACGCTCGTCTCACTCATGAACAGATTCATCCTGGCGAAATGTTGGGATCCTCATTAGGAATTGTACAAAATCCTACTTAACCTTTGACCTCACTCAGACTAGCACTCATTATCTCGTATGAGATTAACCCACATCGCTTTGTAAATGATAGAATTACATTCAACTCAGCTTTGAACTGTAAACAGTTTTGAAACTGATCAAATAAGATAACATTTTAAACAAGACATATGCTTTAGTCAAACCTTTTAATGTGGACTGCACACATTTCTGACCTGTTTATGCATAAGAGAACTAAAGATGACTGTATTATTATTGTAACATTTTACAGTATTTTAATATTTAAGCACAAAATTTGAGGCATATTTGCTGGTAGCCGTTCAGTTGATGCTGATAGAGGTCTGTCGAATAAAAGGATCGCATAATTAGTTTGACAGGTTTGTTTATGCCATTACAAAATATTTTTATTGTCCAGTCTCTAAAGTCATGGATAATGAGGGCAATAACATGATGAGTTTCTTACATTGTTGTGTTTTGTTTTTCAGGTGTTAAGGCCAAATAAATTCCCGGGGGGGGGCGCTGTGCACACCTTAACGTCCGGGTGGAGGCACTAAGTGGTTAATTAAATGGAATGGAAGAGGATGAAGACATAACTCAAAGTTTACTTTAAGATAATATACTTAAGTGTGATGTTTTTGTGCATTTTTATTATTATTTGTGCATCTTAGATTTTTACTCTGTTTCTTTAGCCTAATTAAGCAAATCATATCACATTCAGTTCATGGGTTAATCAGTGGCAGTCTGAAAGGGCTGCCACTTGTGGTTAACAGTGCTTTTAGTTACCTTAGGGCGTAGGATTGCTTTCGTTTGTTTATTAACAGCTTTGTTTAAAAGCTTGGTACTGATCTTGAGGAAGACTTTACCAGAGGTGAGGTTCAGCTCAACTTAGAAGTGATTCATTTATAGAGCTTGATCTAGTTCTGGATCTACACATTTCTGAGATGCTTCTTTAGCAATGTGATCAAATTGCGCATTTTATGTAATTTCGTCACAAAGAGAAATACGCCCCCCAACTTTTTAAAAATAATTTTAAATGAAAAAGATAAGAAACTAATACAGATCTAAATACAGTGGGGCAAAAAAGTATTTAGTCAGCCACCGATTGTGCAAGTTCCCCCACTTAAAATGATGACAGAGGTCAGTAATTTGCACCAGAGGTACACTTCAACTGTGAGAGACAGAATGTGAAAAAAAAATCCATGAATTCACATGGTAGGATTTGTAAAGAATTTATTCGTAAATCAGGGTGGAAAATAAGTATTTGGTCACCTCAAACATGGAAAATCTCTGGCTCTCACAGACCTGTAACGTCTTCTGTAAGAAGCTTTTCTGTCCCCCACCCGTTACCTGTATGAATGGCACCTGTTTGAACTCATCATCTGTATAAAAGACACCTGTCCACAGCCTCAAACAGTCAGACTCCAAACTCCGCCATGGTCAAGACCAAAGAGCTTTCGAAGGACACCAGGAAAAGTATTGTAGACCTGCACCAGACTGGGAAGAGTGAATCTACAATAGGCAAGCAGCTTGGTGTGGAAAAAATCAACTGTGGGAGCAATCATCAGAAAATGGAAGACATACAAGACCACTGATAATCTCCCTCAATCTGGGGCTCCACGCAAGATCTCATCCCGTGGGGTCAAAATGATCATGAGAACAGTGAGCAAAGATCCCAGAACCACACGGGGGGACCTGGTGAATGACCTGCAGAGAGCTGGGACCAAAGTAACAAAGGTCACCATCAGTAACACACTACAACGGCAGGGAATCAAATCCCGCAGTGCCAGACGTGTTCCGCTGCTGAAGCCAGTGCATGTCCAGGCCTGTCTGAAGTTTGCCAGAGAGCACATGGATGATACAGCAGAGGATTGGGAGAATGTCATGTGGTCAGATGAAACCAAAGTAGAACTTTTTGGTATAAACTCAACTCGTCGTGTTTGGAGGAAGAAGAATACCGAGTTGCATCCCAAGAACACCATACCTACTGTGAAGCATGGGGGTGGAAACATCATGCTATGGGGCTGTTTTTCTGCCAAGGGGACAGGACGACTGATCCGTGTTAAGGACAGAATGAATGGGGCCATGTATCGTGAGATTTTGAGCCAAAACCTCCTTCCATCAGTGAGAACTTTGAAGATGAAACGAGGCTGGGTCTTCCAACATGACAATGATCCAAAACACACCGCCCGGGCAACAAAGGAGTGGCTCCGTAAGAAGCATTTGAAAGTCCTGGAGTGGCCTAGCCAGTCTCCAGACCTCAACCCCATAGAAAATCTGTGGCGGGAGTTGAAAGTCCGTGTTGCTCGGCGACAGCCCCAAAACATCACTGCTCTCGAGAAGATCTGCATGGAGGAATGGGCCAAAATACCAGCTACTGTGTGTGCAAACCTGGTAAAGACCTATAGTAACGTTTGACCTCTGTTATTGCCAACAAAGGTTATGTTACAAAGTATTGAGTTGTATTTTTGTTATTGACCAAATACTTATTTTCCACCCTGATTTACGAATAAATTCTTTACAAATCCCACCATGTGAATTCATGGATTTTTCTGATCCAGAAGATCATTTAGCCTCAATGAAGATTCAGTTAAATCTTTAATGTTGATGAATAAACACCTTGGTCTGCACTTTATCTCTCTTGTGTCTCGTGCTTTAAGTCAAACTCTGCTTACCATTTTATAAATTCAAATTGATCTACTTTTACTTTTTTACTTCTGACTTTATTTACCCCATAGTTTTATATGCACAAGTCAACGTTATATACAGTTAAAATTTGTGACTGACCATAACAGTGTCGTCAGTAATCTTTTAGTCAGTTTACATCAGAAAACATCTGTGTTAATGAGTAATTACTATAGCTTTTAACTGTAATGTACAAGAAGCTGAATCACAGTAACTAACAATAAATAGTGAAGTTAAGAATACAAATATATAGAGAGCAATATTTATGATTAACATAACAAACAATGCAAAAAATATTACAGGTGTGATTTTATTATTATTATTATTATTATTATTATTTATCAGGAAATGAAGAGTTTCAAACACACTCTCTTTTAATGACAGGCTATTTTTTTTTTTTCAACATTGCATCAAAGAATTAGTTGAGTGTTTTAACGGCTGTCATGTGGCTGGCCATGTGTCATTTATGCTGGTGGTTTTTCTTGCCCTAGTTAGTGAGATGCAGTGATATTCTTAAAATGCAACTGTGAGGCAGGCTGGGAGGATTTGCTGTCTCTAGGAAGTTTCTTTGTGCTTGATCAGTTGATCTGTGGCCACTGCGGGGAGGTAATGCTGGGATGTTGTGATGTACTGGATGCTACATTAGTTCAGACGGCAGTGTGAAGGCCAGAAGGGACATGGACAGTTGGGGGCTAAGTGTGAATGAGACAGAAATTTAAAGAAACCAAAGAGTCTTTCTTGGTACTTTCCAAGGTCAGGTGGCATACATGACTATAATTCAGAGAGACTGTGCTTTTGCATCTGTCTGCGTCGAAGGAAAAGTTATCGAAAGCAGGCTGAAAGTGTAGTCCTTTAGAAAAAAGGCATTATGTATTGAAAATTGGATAAAGTATAATGTTTTTTTTTTTTTAAAAATTGGCACTTGAATTGTGAAATGGTGAGATTTTGCAACCACTTTTTTCTGCACCACCCACTTAGCACTGACTTGCTTCTACATTTTCGCAGCTCAAACACACCAGACACAAACCCTCCCTCTCACTTTTCTACTAGAAGACCAAATGTCATTCACAGCAAAGACATTTCTTTTGTCCTTCACAGCACCACATTTCCTCAGACTGAGAACACTGTCCGGTACTTTGATTGATCATGTATTTGTATCTATTCATAGAGGCCAGATTCATCATTCCAATTTGTCAAGTTGCTGGTGTGCCAAGTTAATTATGTGCAGGAAAGCCAGAAAAAAGAGGACAGCCTCCTGTTTAGACTCATCTGAGGTTTCCCTACCTCACCTCGTCTCCAAACGAGCAGCCAAAGCTTCACTGGGCTGCTGGAGCTGTTTGGCACCATGGGTAATTAGTGTGATGAATGCTTTAGCGGAACAAATAGTGGCAGTCGGCTGTCTCGCTCATCGTGTGGCTGTGCTGTCATAGCTCTGGGGCTGCGAGCTCATCAGGGTAATGGATGATTCTGCAACAGAGCCATCCCTCAAACAACAGCGCCACCACTGAGCAGGAAACGGGCCTCTTTTTTTAGTCGACAAAAAAAAAACTTGAGTCTTGAAGGCATATGGATGTCAAGTGCTTATTAGAAGGTTACCAACAACCAGTAACAGTTAAATCTGGAAAAATGAAATTGAAGTATCTCGTGAGGTATAATCGGGTGAAATGTAAAAGAATAGCCCAGTGCATTATTCTAAATATGCATTTTTTCTCTCTAAATAGGGCTAAATATATGGATATTTAAACATCTTACTAATCCTCTGTGGGATTCTGTCCTATGCCTGGGCTGTAGAGCTGTCGCCGTAGAAATGATGGATCACATTATTAGATTAGGGGAAAGCAAGGACGGGCTACAACTGGATTTGCAATTCAGAGTCTCTTTTGTATATGGACCTTTTCTGCATCAAAGGAATGGCCCTAATTGGGCCTCTGTCATTGAGTCAGAGATTGTTTTTTAACAATGCAGGAAACCTTGCAATAAATCAGGTCAGCTGTCTGAGCCACGTCACTGGACAAGGCATTAGTCAGATATGCAGAATGTTCTCTTTGCATACAATGTAAAAAGAATTCATCATCATTTACGAGCACAGTTGCAAGCCCACATCTCCTAATTCTTCCAACAAACGAAGGACATATGGTGATTTTTGTCTCTTGGATGAACCCCAGGGCAGAGGCAGCCTTGAAGGTCTGGCTCTGTGTGCTGTCATTTGAGTACCAGCTAATGGCTTATGCTTACTCTGTGCTTTGACTTTTCAACCCACTGTGACAGAGAATAATATGATTCACATAAGGGTGAATTCTCAACCATGTCATCCATGTAGCGGAAGCTGCCGCAGACAGGTAATCCATAGCTGTATCAGGGAAAAAAACACAAGTTCACTGAATTGTTTCGATGGCAGCCAGACCCAAGGCTAACAGAGCATGAGAGACAGGCGAGGTCGTGGAAAGGTTATTTTTTAGGTTCAGGAGGTGAGACTTTGGGGACGTGGACACGTCAGTCTTGCAGAGTCCGCGGGTCAATGTGAAGACAAGTGGAAGACACATTTCTCTGTCAGCACGCAGAGAGCCCGCACGGGTTCAGGCTTTTGTCGTGAAGTCCCAAGTCATTGAGTCAATAGCCAAGGAACATGACACAACCTCTCACAGTCACACGGCATCAAGCGGAACAGGGAATGGCATGCTTTCCATTTCACTGCACCGTGGCCCTGGCGAGACCTCGTCTGCACTCGAGAAACAGGAGAGCTCTCAGCCCAGGCTCTCGCATAAAAGCAACGCAGCAACCTGGCCCCGAACACGTACCTGGCTCGCTCACAGCAGCAGTACAAGATGATTCACCAGTCAATCCATAACCCCGGCTATTATCTCCACTGGCTGCTGTAGCGCGGCGAGATGCCTGTGGATAACCAGAGGGCTTGGATGAAAGGAAATTAGATCATGGCAAAGCACCAGCACATTTCGATTAAACTGATGTCAGGATTTATCTTCTTCCGTCAGTGCGTTTAGATGGTAAAAGAAAATGTAACCTTTAACCCCGGCTGACCAAGCACTGACCGAGTGAATAGCCCTTTATCACAAGAATAGCGTTACATGCAATGTAACAAACTACATCATTTTGTCTGCGTGTGAGAAGAGTGAATAAAAAAATACACATCTTGTATGCTGCATCATTATCTAGTGCTGCCTTTAGCAACATTCTATTTGTGACATTTAAACAATACAAACGTGTTCTCTTCACAGGCTGCATGTTTATAGCATTGCTTATTTTTCATCCAATTAACAGTGCTAAAAAAAAATCACTGCTATGTTTTTAATCATAATATGATAAATTAGATTTATCATGTGCCAGGCTGGAAACCAGCACCACAGCAATGCTCAATCTTTAGACCACTGCTGTAGCATCATAGCAGCGTGGCTCTTTCTGTTTCAGTAACCATATTTAGTTTACACATGGATAAATCTACCACTGCTTTTGTTCAAAAGGAATTCCTCAACAACTATTAGATGTATGTCCATGAAGTTTTCTTTTATCAGTTCACCCCTGAACAATATCTGTTCAAAGACCACATGACCTGAAGAATACAACGTTTCCATCAGCCAGTGGGGAAAATATGCCTTCAGATGTTTCTTTTCTTTTCTTTCAAATAACAAAAAAGAAAAAAAATTCTACTTATGGAATGTCTGCACAGAAGATCATTATTTGTGCTTAAAATAAAGACACCATTTCTGCAGGGTTGACATCTTAAAGAAAACCTTGAAGTCTAAAAGAGCTGCTAGCATTGCTGTAGTGAATTCTCAGTCAAGGCATCTTTTAATAAGTGCAATATCTCTGGCTGGATTAAGTGGCGGCATGCTAGTGCACCACCACTCTCACACTGAATAAGAAAGTTAACAGCTCATACCGTTCTGTAGCCCTTATGTGTGGAGTTTGCATGCTCTCCCTGTGCCTGCCAGTGTTTCCTCACACAGTCCGAAAACATTCATGCTAGGCAATTGTTGATTCTAAATTAGCTGTAAGTGTTATTAATTAATAATCCTTTGCTAACTCATCAGACAAGTTCATATTACAAACAAAAATAGTATATTTAATGTATTTACAATAAACATACAATCATGTAATTTCCAAGAAATATACAGAACTAAAGCTTTTAAATATAAATTTATCATTTAAAGAAAAAAATTGAAAACAAATACCAAGAAGCAACAGAGCATATCTAAAAAATCTTTGAAAATATAGGTGATATATTCTTATTTCATTACCCTTTTCTTTTGCAAAGGTCCCTTACAAAGAATCCTACAATTCTCATTTTGACTACCACCAACAGCATAAGCAGACATGTCATTTTAAAGCCGTCACTGTTAGCATAATGTTTCTCTCAAATCAAAGGCAACATGCTGCCTAAAGGCTCAAAACAAAGGATTATCAATCCGTATATGAAGAGTTGTCTTCCAAAATGTCAAAAAAATATTCCAAAATACATAATAGCAACAAAAATTTTAAACAAATTATATCTTCTTTTTTTAAACAGGAAACCTATTTATTGTTGGCGAAATGTGTCTTTAACCACCATAGATAATAATAATTTTTCTTTGCAGATGTCATATTTTGGTAGTGAACTCTTCATAGGTCAATACTCCTGCCACTAAAAGTCCTTTATAAAAGTCAAACTGTTGTTACCACACGGCAAGGCCATCAAAAGAGATGAATGAAAATAATAGGATGAAAAAAAACATTTAAGCTTTAAAGTTATTTTCCATCACAAGGCAAAACGTCTTGAGCACATTGAGGTGCTAAAAGAAAACAGTCCTGTTGCCACAGGTCAATGCAAGGTCAAGCAAATGCTGCTGCCCTTGCACTTGTCGGACAGACCTAAAATATGTTGTTTTCTTCTTTGCAAGTGTTGAATGTTACAGTGCACAGGTTGATATGGCACAACATGAGCTCCGATCATAAAGTCTTAGAGTAGAGCTTCGCATCCAGGCACAGTTGCAGGACCGCTATCAGTGAAGTTTGGCTGATCTTCTACAGTCAGCCTCATCTACTGTACAAATTCAGACTACAGCTCAACATCGGTGCCACAGTAATAAAAACAATACGTTCGAGCAAAGTATTGTTTTCAATTGTACCAAAGCAACAGTTATCAGCTTTGTCACTGATGGAAAGAGAATTCAATCTAAATTCGACAATACCTTCACTAGTAGAAAACTTCTACATATTAACAGTTATTACATCCTAAGTGTTACTGTTTTCTAGACCAATGTACAATATTCTATAGGCAATATATTTTTGGGACACTTTAGGATGATGTGGTGAAAGTAAGTTGAGGGATATCACAAAAAGGCTACATACAACCGGAGGATCTGCTTTGAGCTCCAGCGTGTTCAGACAAAGTTCTCTGCAGGACGTCACAGAACACTTCTATGGTGTCACTTCGGCACTTTTATGGCACTATTATGTACAGAGGAGTCAACACTAGACACACTGGGGTGCTATAAATATCAAAGACAGCGCCACTTGTTTGGGATTGCTGACGAGGAGATGGTGGCCAGAAGGTGCCCCACCCTGTTTCTTTTGAATTATTTGTACAGCTCAGCATTATCCCAAATATCCCGTTTGGAGCCAATATTTCCATCGTCGTTAGATTTTGAGCTTGAAAACAGGCACTGACTAATCAGTGCCGAAAAGTTCTCTCACTATATATAAAAAAAAATTTCAACTTGTTTATAGTCTATTCTAAGAAAATCCACAAAGACAATGATGTGATGTGGTTTAGTGTGTCTCTGTGGTCAACATAGGTTCATAAAGCACTGATCTGTTGTTTTATTTTCCCACTGTGTTTTTAGGATTTTTGAAGCTATAGCAGCATCAATGTAGAGTTTAAATCTTATTCTTTTGGTTAATTATTTATGAAACTCAATATATTGCAGACCTACAAGTAATGCGCATCCAAAGTAAAAGTATTTATTAGTGTAGAGTTTATATGTAGAGTTTAAATCTTGTTCTTTTGGTTCATTGCATATGAAACTTAAAATGCTGTAGACCTACAAGTAATGTGCATGTATTTACTCTTAATAAATGACTCTTGAGACACTGGTGGTGGCAAAAAGAATTTGTGAACCTTTTCAAAGCTAGCTTAAAGGAACAGTTTGAAATTTTGGGAAACAAGCTAAACATACAGATTTTCTTATGTGAATCTATAACCAGTAGTTAGCTTAATTTAGCACAAACAGGTAAAGCAGAGCAGCTAACCGGGCTATGATGACATAATCTACTGACCAGCACCTTTAAAGCTAACCTATTAACATTTTTGTTTCATATATGCAACAACTAAGGCATAAAACTAACAAGTTCTAATTTCATGGGCATTTTTTGGTTGGCTGCACTGATTTCCAGGCCCAAACCTGAGAAAATAAACCCCAATTTTGACATTTCAGTTTTTGTATACAAAGTATACAAAGACAATGTAGGTCTAACGTGTTAGTATAATAAGATGACTTGAATAGACTGATTGTTTCGATGTTTGGACTGAGCCTGGTACTCAGTTTTATACAAAGCCAAGCTAACTGACAGCTAGCTCTACCTTTGTACTTACTGTACAGCTGGCCAGAGTATTATCAACCCTGTCTTTCTAACTCTGGCTAGGAAAAGAATTTCCCAAAAGCGTATTTCCCAAAGCCTCAAAGGGTATATGCATTTTAAAAATGAAACGTATTGTGATGATTGCTCTCTGGATTTTTGATGCAAAACATATTAAATACTTACAGAGTAAGCCAGAAGAAAAACACTATATATAAAGTGGATATGTCAAAAATCAGAATCCAGCTGAATTCTTTAACAAAAAGCTGTATTGTATCTGCATATAGACAATCACTTCAGTGTGAGTGATTGTGACAGCTGAGGTTTGATTTAAAAGAAGAAGAAAAAAAAAGTCATCATCACAATGCAGTATGCATTATAAAGCTGTTCCATGGTCAAAAATAGAATTTGGAGGCCATTCGAGTTAAATGTATATTTAACCATTACAATGGCCAACGAACCACAGAGTCTGTGCAATATAGTGACATCATTCTGAACATATTTTATTTTTATGTGCATGCATTACCAGCATGCTTTTTAATGAACTCATTCTGGCTGGACACTGTGCGTCATGCTATGCTGTGTCTGTTGACAGCTAGCCACTACAATCAACAGTCTCAATACAATGACTTGGTATTCCACATAAAGGCCTTCACACTCTCACTTTCACCCAGTGTGAGCTCACTAGTCATACTGGTGCTCTTGGTAAAAGCTTCCTTTCCCACAGCTGCCACCTGCTATGGCCCTCCTAAATAATGTACCTGGAGTGTCTTATTTGCAGTGTCTCCTGCTTGTTATATTTGTTGCTTTGTATTTCATGCATCAATGCTGCAAACGATGTCCCCAAGAGTGAAATTACATTACAAACTCTTATTCTGCATCTGTTTGCAGTTGGCATGAGCATTGTTGAATCAGTGATTTAGGAAAGGTTACAGGTTCATTTACTGAATCTGATCATGTGCATCTCGTCTAAACATTAATGAAAAAGCCATCATCCTCTGTTCCTTTGAGTCAGGCTATTATTTAAACTTTAACAGTTAAGCTTTTATTCTGATTACCTGTCAGAAGCTGCATCTAATTTTCATAAATGTCAACTAAAAAAAAACAAAAAACTGAAACGTTTTGTGGCTCCGAAACTAAAATATAATCTCAGACTTTGGTTGAGTATCAGTGCCAAAACTTCACATATTTCCAACAACTTTCTCGACTAAAGTAAACACTGAAAGCTTATGATGAAAGAATTTGTTTCTTATTTCTCTGAAAAATGTTAGAAACCTCTTTCACATTTTAACCATTTCAAAGTGGGATAATCCATGTTTTGTGGAAAATATGACCTGCAATAATTGGTGGCAGGAGCTAAATAAATAAATCAGTTTTCTATATTGCTGTAAACTTCTGCACCTTTTGAACCATTTGATTTCTTTTTCATTGCTTGTTGTATGTCTGTTTGAGTCACTGCCGGGGGTTAAGGTTGAAGAAACGTACAGTAATTGTATACTGGCTTAGAAACGGGCCCTTTTCATAGCAGCCACACTGAAATGTTATTGCAGGGTAAACACGGATGTGATTAATCACAACAATAGTGGCTCTGTTCCATACGTATACATGGGCAGAGGCTCTGGTATTGTGCATGCTCAATATCAAAATGACTGCAGTGAAAAGGGCTTGATAACTGGTTTTGGATGGAGTCGAAACCTAATAAAGGGTTTACAACAAATGTGTTAAGAAGTCTCCTGTAGGGATCCCCAGATGCACTGCAGATGGACTGAAAATTGATTACTGTCACCCTTTTTGCATTTTCTGATATACCATACCTGAGAAATACTAAAGGAAAATAAACCATTTCATAAACTCTGGTATAGTAAATCCAAAACTTTGAACTAAACTTTCGTCAGCAGTAATCTATTGCATGTGATTTTTCCCCTCTTTCCTCTTCACTTTCTATTCCAACTTTGCAAAAAAAAAAAAAGGAAAAGCAATTTTCTTAAAGCCAGCTTAATTTCAGCTGACAAAAACGTGGGCGTGGCAAATTTGGGGAATCTTCTCTTTTTCAATATGTGTCATGTTTTGGATGATAAGAAGACTGGAACTTTACTGAGGACATTTCTCTGAACTCAGAAACATCACGCTTCAGGTCTGTTGCACATTAATGGCTCCGGTCTGCAGCCCCGGTGCAGACCAGCACTATAAAACAGACTCCATGTTGTCACATGTCTCACGGTCCTCCAGGTTGTATATGAATTTTGTCCTGTTGGTTGGGTTCTGCGTGATATCTTTTCCCAAATTGTCCAGAGTCACGTTGGAGGCGAAGAGTTCGGTGGGCGTGAGGTACCCCTCGTTGTTTTTGATGTATTTCCTGTAGTTCTTTCTCAGACACTGCCATGTGGTGGTGTACAGGAGGAAAGCTGATGACTTGAGAACGATGGCGATGCTGACATACAAATGCCTGTAGGCCACATTGTCGTACAGCATGCAGGCTCCCTTCTCGCCGCAGACGGAGCTCCAGAACAGACAGGTGGAGTCGATGCCCATGCCGAAGATCAGAGGGGGAGGGATGAAGCCTGGAGCAGGTGGGGATTGCGGAGAGACAGCAGGTCACAAGGTCAAGAAGAACACCAGTTTGAGTTCATGTTCCTAATGTATCCAGGCAGACAGACTGATGAAGTTCATTTCAAGCAAGGTGAAAAATTGCCCTGACGTTTAAGTCACAGAGTAAAACTACAGACCAACAGCTGTTGCACAAACACAATACAGAGTGCCAATAGTAGTGAAGTGTTTCTTACCTATTAATCTTAGAAGCAGGAACAGAACACCAAGGGCGTAGGATTTAAGCTCTGGACTGACAGTTCTGAAAATTAAGAGAATACTTCAACCCTTTGAGTACTGTGGTGGAAAACTGTTCTTAATTGGTAGACCTGAGTTTGAAATTACATTATTTTGTACATATCTCTCTATCTTACCTATCTAGATTACAAGCATGATGTATACACACACACACACACACACACACACACACACACAATGTGCATATAATGCCTTTAGTGTTATTTGTCATTATATATGAGTTAATATACACTTGCGTGTGTCTGTATTTGTCCGTATCACTGTCAGCTTGATAAATCAATCCTTTCCATTGAAGAACCACCGGTATTTTGAAATGTCGCCAGCTCCCTCTTGTGAGCAGTTGATGAATAGCAAGTGGGGGGGGACGTGCTCATACCTGATAAGGATGATGACAGAGGGTGTCTGGGCCATAGCTCCAATCATGCTGCACACACATATAACACACAGGAAGGTGAGGAAGGCTTGCTGACAGCCTGGGCTGGGACACTTTCCTGGTAAAGCCACTGCTTCTTCGCTGTTGCTGGGTATACACGCACAGTTGGTCAGGTTCTGACAAACAAAAAGAAATGAGGTGATAATGTAATAATGATATATCAAGTAAATCTGCAGTATTTATATTTATTGTGAGCCCTTCAGGCACCGGGGAGCAATGATTATCAGCAGTAATGTCCCAACTCACTGGTTTGGTACAGCCAGCGAAACAGGCTGAGAGGTAGGTGACTCCATTGGAGCCACAGACAGGGCTCACCGATGCAGTGTAACAGTTACAGTTACTAATGCATGCTGACTCAGGCTGCTGCCAAGACTGCAACGTCCTATAGAGGAAGTCAAAGGTCACGTTAGGGATAATGCTGCATATGTACAATTTGAAAATCTAATGCAATTTTTCTGAAGGATTTTTTTTAATTCTGGGATTTGTTTAATTTTTTGTTTGCATGGACCTACAGTATATCCCTGTGGGGAAAAGTACTATACAGAACTAAAAGTTCCTGGAAAGACTCTTCATTCACATCAGTAAGTCATCACTCTTACTCATTGCCGTAGGCCACTGTGACCCCAGCGACAGGTCCAGTGTCACAGCCTAGGAAGAGAAAAGAGACATAGCAGGCAGTGGACACCAGGTTGACCAGCATGGCCATGCGGACGGCACCCAGAGCTGACAGGTTCAATTTCTTAACCAGGAGTCCCCCGAGGAAGATTCCCAGACAGGCACAGGGGATGGCCGTCATACCTGGAGAGGGAAAAACAAGTAAATTCTATATTTATAGAGCAACATTCCTCATGATTTGACAGTAAAAAAAAAACATAAATAATTTCCTTTTATTGAGATAAGAGTAGGACCCCTCTAGGAGAGAAAGGAAACCTGCCTCACCATGGTAACCATCATGGTGAGTCTTTTGCTAGAGTACTGTTAATGCTACAGAGCCCAATATCATTGAGATGAGAGAATGTAAATGAATATCTTCATTTAAGTACTTTATTTCAAAACAGTTTTAATGTAGTTAAGTGTTATTGTCTTATGCTACTTTCTACTTTTACTTCACTTATTTTAACACTTTAGTTATCTATTGTTTTCCAGTTTTTGAAGCATAAATCCATCATATTATTATCTTTACATTTTTACTTTTGGTTATGTTACTACTCGCAAGTTTAGTCCTGAGTTTTGTTTAAAGAGATATTAAAAAGTTATTTAAAATTCTCAGTTTACCCCGCTCATCAATCCTGGCAAGGTTTTCTGACATGCCTATTGCAAAACAATAAAGTCAAACTCTTGGCAGCAGAGCTTTACAAGCCTTTTTCCTCTGCTTTACAATGTGTTCCCACTCAGTGATAATTATGTAGCTGTGTTGATGCTTAAAACCTCTTGGGTGTACTCTTTCTCCCACACAAGAAATTGTGATGGAATCTACGAATGTGAGCTGTAAGCAGAACCGATAATGGCCCTGGTATCAATAAATTCTTATCAATATCCATCCCTACTGCCTACCTAGCAGCTGATTAGCTGAGGATGTTGTAAGGTTGAATTGCTGCTCTAAGTATTTGCCCAGAAAGGCAGCAAAGCCAGCAACCACAGCGATCTCCATGCAGGCTGCCAGCGTGATGCAGCTGAACACTGGATTGGAGAGAAGGTGCCTGGTAACCCGGGGGATCACTGGGTCAAAGGAGAAGAAAATTAAGCAAAAAGTAGAAAGGATGAAGAAGGATTGAGAGAAAAGAGCAGAAGCATGCGCATGAATTTAAATATTCCATTAAACAATCTTGTCACTTATTAAACCCCCTCCACTCTTCTCTTGACTTCCTCACCTCTCAGATGCTGACAGACTGAGAGTCCGCTGTTTATATCAAAGCCATGAATGGCTCCATTGGGTTTAGAGCCCTGGAACTCCAGGCTCAGGGAAGAAGGCAGCATGGCCTGCTCACTCTCAGCTCCACTGTCCATGTCCTGCTCATCCAGCGCCTGGGGGAAACCGAACATGAAGAGGGCGGACAGGAAGAGTAAGGCACCACACAGGAGGAAGCCGCCCCACCACGCCCCGATCCAGCGAGGGTCATCTGGGGTGATGTCCAGCTTACCTTGGTTGGAGGGTAAGAAAATTCACAGCAGTCATAGAGGGAAGGATGAGTATTGGTGTACTAGTAGAGGTCACAATAAAATTATAACCATTTATTTCCCAACTTACTGGTATCAATGAAAACAGCATCAACATAAACTTTGGTACAGACAGATCCTAAGATGAAGCCACAAGCTGGGCCGAACACTAAAGTTGAAAATAGGATACCTGCAAGACAAAACAAAGGTATAGAACAACAAGTCTGTCAGAAAATGACAGTATGCAGCAAAAACCCAAAAAACAAAAAACACCAACACATTTCAGTGTTTGCACCATAAAATGACCCAAGCCAAGAGGACACATGCATTTCACTTCATTGTTCAGCAGAGGGCAGCCTTGCATCAAGCTGTTTATTACCAGCACCTTCTATTCTATTAGATATGATGCTTCCTATTATAAAGTATACTTGTTAATTGCACTTTGTGATTAGGAATCAAAGGTATGTTGTTTAAAGATTAAAGATTAAGTATGAAATCCATGCCAAGAGATTTTATAATTTCATCAGAAGTCTTCCAGCGACAGATTTATTCACCATCACTGTAATATGCAGCCCATAGGTTGCACAGTGTAATTGATCCAAGGCTAGATTATCCAGCAGCATCATAAATAATCAAGCAGGAAATGGGTTCTTACTGTAAGAGCAGTGATGGAGTGACTGATGCACTTTCTGATTGACGTTCCCCTGAATGTAAAAAGCGGCCCGCTTTTGGCACAGAGGCTGAGAGCTCTCTATAAAGCATCACACTGTGCTGGACTGTTTGTGTGTGTCTGTGTGTGTGGCACTTAATCTGTTACCCATGCTGGTGGTAAGTGGAACAATAGGAGTGAGTTCCAGTAGCCTGACTGCTAATAATGGATCCCAAAGCAGAGGAAGCGCTGCTCACTCCTGACAGGATGAGAGGGCCAGTCAATTTCTCTGTAGGCGATTTAATGATTACTCCTCTGGACATCACCAGTTATTGTTTGTGAGAACAGAGTAGTATTATAGGCTCATATTTAGAGGTATAAGTGCAAATAATAAAAAATATAGATCAATCACAAGAAAATAAGAAAGCATTTATTACAGTTTCAAGTCTATAAGATTGGGATCAGAGGTTCCAGATCAAACTAGGGTCTGGTATTTCCTTTCCTTATGAAGTGTATAATGTTATCGTCATGCTAAGATGTAAATTCAGGCCTTCAGAGTAAAGGTTGTGGATGCTTATTAGTCTGGCAAGATACTACATCAAACTTTCCTCACGGGACCTGCAAAAAAGTCTTGCAACCGTTGTCATTAAAGTGCATGCACCTGCGATCAGAAAGAGCACAAATTTAACCTACGTAGCAGGCATACTAAAGAAAGTCTGTTCTGTCCATAGTTTGGAAACTAGTTTGCCAGCGTTGGACATCAAGGTAAGGACTGGGCTCTCTGGAATTATGTGCTCTGCACAGACCAGTCAAATGGCTACAAAAGCAGTGTGCTTGTTGCAGAACAAAGACAGCTTGGTGATTAAATGCAATCACTGATTAATCTGAATTCTGGAGATTTCTTAACGGTGAAGCCATGAGTCTGAACTAGCCCGAACCAGGCCGAGCCAGGATAATGACGCCAAGTGCAGTAACAAATCTACCAAAACAAAGGCCCAAATCTGAATCTCAAGAGAACACCCTTGAAAAACCACAAACATCTTGCAGTGAAGGAATTTCATTATAAATAAAGCACCTTGAGGTTACTGTTGCTGTGATTGGGCACTATATAAATAATTGAACTGAATTTTATAAGAAATGAGAGTTCACAAAGCCGATTTCAGAGAATTGTGCAAAAGTATGCAAACACAGCTTCAGTTTTAAGAGGTGCAACACTAGGATCTGAGGCCTTCTTTTTACTTTTTCTACGACACTTTTACACACTGTAATTTCACATTTTTTTCCTTGTGGTGTTGTTCAGCTCCATTTGTAAAACGGTTCAATCATTCTTGAAACTTTTGGCACTGTTTCAAAGATTCTGATTCTGGCGAGGAGTCAGTCTTGCCAGCTCTAACTTTCCCTGTGTGCTATTTTTATTTGACCAGAGCCATTGATACCGCCGGGGCTTAAGTCAGGTAATAGAGGAGGTCAGGGGTAAGAGCAGGGCCAGCTCAACAAGCAACCAAATAATGACCTCCGATATCCTCTTCTGCCTTCCTCTGGGTTCCAATCACAGACACACAAAGGGCAATTAATCTATAATGTATGTGATGTAGTGAGGCTGGCAAACACACACAAACATGGCAGTGAACCAGCAGAAAATATTGGGCCCCTGCCAATCTGATCTACAGTACACCAACGCTCAATACTTTGAAAACTAGTGTGGGTACAAAAACCTCAGTGTTTCCAGATACATGAGACAAAGAGCCGGAGAGTGGCCGTCAAAGTGAAAGTGCTGATGACAATAGCAGCAATAAGCATGAAGACAGAGATGTGTGATGCCAGTCTGCTGTCTGAACTCAACAGTTGGTACTTCCGAGACCATATCCATGGAGACATGACTGAAAACCCAGTGAAAGAATGAGGAGTAGTACTGAAGCAATCATAAACATAGCAACCTTTACCTTACAGTATATCATTCACTACTGTTTAGTCATCTGCTCTATTCCCATGTTATTTATTTGACTCACATCCGATAGCAAGTGGACTTGGTGTGTCTTCCTACTACAGAAAGACTAAATGATCTTTATGTGGAATCATTTGTGGGATTTTACATTTATATAACAAATATATGCATATATATTGCAATTTATTTTGTACTTTTAGACTAGTAGAGCAGCATTGCACAATTCATGTTTCAAACCCAATCTTAAACCAGCTGATCCGACATGGTTTTTTCCCCCTTGTAATTTACACTGAGTTGCTGCAATGCAATATGTGAACTACTAGAAAAATCAGCAGTTGCCAGACTTATGTTCCTCTGCAGATATTGATGATGTGCACACATTTTTAACTACGGTCTTAAAAATAATTATTCTTCTGACATACAGTAGATTAACTTTCACAGGATTGGTATAAGTTCTGATTGCTCAT
Source organism: Simochromis diagramma (assembly GCF_900408965.1). Taxonomy (NCBI): domain Eukaryota; kingdom Metazoa; phylum Chordata; class Actinopteri; order Cichliformes; family Cichlidae; genus Simochromis; species Simochromis diagramma. Next base: position 5,869,433 of record NW_024387414.1, read on the forward strand.
TATAGATGGAATGTAAATCTTTCATGACTTATTGACTTTGCAGTAATTGTAGAGGGATGGAGGATGCTCTTAGTATCTGCAGTGTACCTGCAAGCATCAAAGCACTGATAGCTTTGGAACAGGAGAGCAAAGTGAGGTACAGGAAGACTGTCGCCACTATAAAGTGGGGCTCTTTGAGAGCAATCATACTAATATATGTATATATATATTATAGTGTTTTCATACACTTAAAACAGAATATTTGTCAGGGATTCCTTTCCAAATATAGCCCACACAAATAATAAATATAACCTTAAACTAAAATGTCTCAGTCCCTTCTAATTTACACTGGCTACAGTGTCCTATGGTGACAACCTTAATTTACTTCTATTATTTTGATGTAAAGCTGTTGTTCCTTCCTTCTGAACACCACCTGCTGAGATGAGCTAGACGTGAAGCTAAAGGTAATACAAACCTGATGGCCAATACTAACAGAATGTCAATTTATTATCTACAGTACACTTATTTATTTTACATAGAGCTGTAACTTTGTGTCACATAAATGAAGATGACCATCCTGGCAGGTAGAGGCACTCCACTTAAGTCAAGCTTTTGCAGAACAACAACCTCCTTAGTGGAGACCATGAATACTCAGCAAGAGGTACCATTTTCATTTATCACAAGTCTGCAATATGGCACCACTGAACACAGGTTTGTGTTTAAAATATTGAGATAAATATTAGAATTAATAGTAAATTATTCAATTAGTATAACTATATTGTATACATATACCAAATTAGGCACGTTTTTCTTTCAGTTGTTCTTTAAAAACAACCACATGCACTGTTAACTATGGGACCTTATACAGACAACTGTGTGCCTTTCCAACACATATCAATCAACTATATTTACCACAGATGGACTCTAGAGTTTTATTTTTTTAAAGAAATTTGCAAGAATTTCAAGCAAACTCTATTTACATTGTCATCATGGGATATTGTGTGTAGAATTTTGATGTTTAAAATGAATTGAATCCATTACACACAGATATAATAGCCTTAAGTGGACTATAACAGCCTTAAAAGTATCACAATTCTTAAACAGAGCAGGTTTCATATTTGCCACAGTTTAGGTTTTCACCAGACAATCGAGTCCAGATCTCCATATTATGTTTGACACACGCCATATCAGTCCTTTTTATTTTTCACATTTTGTTATTTGTGTAATTTAGTCAGTGATCAGTTACATCAAAAAACTGCAATCTACTGGGGTGAGATTGATCAATAAGCACGTAACCATGGATATGACAACATATGGCACAAGTAGCTGATACATTTAAAATCATGCATGTAGATGGAAGCAGCAGTAAAAGCAGTACTAAACCGATTTAAATATAGATATGTAGCTTTTTGGGGGGACAGTAATGTAAGTAAATACAGATTATAGTTCTTTTTTAATCCTGTAACCCTTGTGCAAAAAACAAAGAAAAAAGTGATAAAAAATTATACTCAACCTCATGGTAGGTCTAGCTCCATATTGTGCCTTTTGTGCCTAGCAGTAATGAATGCAGCAGATGCAAGGTCATACTGTGTTAGACAAGGCTCTTCTACCTGGTCACACTGCCAGCGCATGAATAATTTCACACTCAGGCTCACATTATGGCACAGTTCAATCGCTGGCACTTTGTATCTTGGCCAAGGTGCTCTTAAAAGGTGCTCATATAAAACAACCTGTGCCGATCTGAGCGGACAGTGTGTGCTGAGTCAGCGCCCATTCCCTTCCTCTGCTGTCCTACAGTGGAGGAGTAATAACTCCAGTGGAATAAAAACATTTTTGCTGCAGTGGACTCTAAACTTGCAGCCTCACACTGCTTCATTACACACATTAAAGCGATGAATAGAGGCTAAGATAAGAGAAGCTGACCCTGCAGCTATAGAGCTGGCCTCCATGCTCCTCCTAGGCTGCTCTTTTACTGTACTTTCATTTATTGTTCTGTACGGTGCTCTAAAGCAATGTGCTGTAATTTGTTGTATTTTTGTCACCAATACAACCAATGCAATTCTCTGCTGCATGCTTGTAATATTCCTGTAGTCCAGCTTACTCTGAGTTGCTTGTACATTCACTTGATATTCAGAAAGTGTAATCAAGATTGTTGGTTTGTCTGAATATTTGCAATCTTCTCTTGACCTGATGTTAAGAAATCCATGATGATCATCATGGATGAAGTGCGCTGAGGGCTTACAATCAACAGCCAAGTACTTAAATGGTTAGTTCACAAAATAGTAGTATCAAGGTCACTATGATCATCTTATATATACCGTCCTGTTATGTGGATAATACTAGTTCAGTTGTACAAACCTACAGCTGGGACTGATGATAATGTAGTGAGTTGTAGAACAATTGAGTCATAAACCACAATGCTGCACAAAGTAACATTTTGACCTAAGTGTGCTGGCTAAAGTACGGGATTATCACAATTTATCCTGAGGTCCAGATGAATAAATGCTCCAAATCCGAATTTTGCTCAGATATTTTATTAAAACTCACAAATGGCATGACTCAAAAAAGTCAGAGGATCACCAAAATCAGTAGAATATTTTTTCTCTGGGAACGTTTGTACAAAACTTCATAGTAAGTCTTCAGAGATACAGTATTTCAGTGTGGATCTAAAGTGGTAAGCTAACTCCATCCTTCTACTGTGGCCTAAAATGAGTAATAATGGTCATAGCATTGAATTTTAACTTGAAAAATTAAATGTGAATGCATAGAAACTAAATAAAGCAGAAGGGTCTTTGGCTAGCTTTGTAACTCACAGTGTTTTTTTTTAAGATTTCATTATGGACGCAGAAACATTTAATGCATCGTGTTAAGATGTAGTGCAGAAGCGATTTGATGCTACATACTTGTTAAAAGATACACACAGCATGAAGGCTTCTAACTGAATAGCTGCTTTACTCTAAGACCCTCTGTGGTGGATACAATTGATAGGAGGGTTAGCTGCCTTCACATGGGGTATCTGTCAAGCAGCTGACAGCAATCAATTATACAATTACAATCTGGCTTGGACTCACAGTCCACAGCGCTGAGGAGCAGGCTGGTCTTTCTGAAAGAAGCCATTTTCTCCTTTTTTGAGGAATCTTTCACAGCTGCCCACACACATCCAGACTTTAAATAATAGTTTGACATTGAAGGGAATATATTTTGTGCTTTATCACATTTATTCTGTAACAATGGCGGATAACTATTTTAAACATGGTCAAAGTTTCAGATAAAAGGGCCCGTGTATATACAAAGATCGCTGTGAGACAAAAACTCTTCAGACTGTTTCAGATTCCTTGTGGCTCTGCTCTTTTTCTACTCTTGGCTCAGTGTGATGTCAGTGGTAAGGGTTATACTTAATAAGACAATCGTACGCGCACAGTTCTGTCCAACTTTTCAAAACTTTAGCTTTTCAGATCTTATGATCAGAAGAAAGTTGGCTCATAGGAAGAAGGAAGGGAGCAAAAATGCTGCACAAAGGCCCAGTAAAAGATAAATGAGGATTATACTGACCTGTGAATCATGAAAAGCTTCTCTAATACAGTTCAAGACTTTAATGTGAGTTATAGCTATAGTACGCACACACGCACGCAAAATATTATGCATATACAACAGCTTCAGTGAGTTGTAAGCTCACCAATACGTCTGTATGATAATTAATGGCTAAACTGCTATGAAGTGTTACCAGCGATGGTGGTGCACTGAGAGCAGTGCCGGCAGAAAAGAGCAAATTTTTACAGCCAAATCAATCTTAACAACTGCTGGATGGATACAGATATTCATGGGTACCACAAGATGAATCCTAATCTATTTTATAACAAAGCACTGCCATGTGATTGGCATTTCATTCGCCTCACTGTTAGTCAAACTTTCCCATCAGCCATATCGGTTCTTTTTTCCTTCAGCCGTCATAGATCATGACGGCGACAACTCCAAACATTATACATTGTGCTAATGTTGGCACGCAGGCTTTGGCACTTAGTTCAAAGCATTGCCGGTGCCAGAGTGCTGCCTCACAGAAACACTTTTCATCACACAGATCTCACTCTACTACTGCAGGTCATCATGGCTGCATTGCCGCCATTCCCCCCCCCCCCATAAACTGCCAGAAAGCACAATGATTTGATGGTCTGATCATTGTGGTCTGATGGGCAACTAACTGAACAGTTAGCAGCAGTCTTTGATTTTTTTTAGTTGCCTGCTGCCTGAACTGTTGCTCACAATGATTAGGACAGACACACTCATAGAGGAAAACAAACAGAGTGAAGTACAAGACACACACAAGAGAAAGGCCACATAACATTTGAAGAAGAACAGGCACATGGAGCAGATATATCCTATGACAAGTGTCTAATGTTTCCTGCATTACACTTGAGTATTCTTACGCGCCCTTCTCTTCCAGGCAGTATTGATCTATTTAGGGTGAAGATGTGGCCACAAAAGAACAGCCTCTCCTTCAATCCTCTGCTTTGTTAGCAAACCTGTGGAGAGCTGCCGCTTTAATATTTAATCATTTGGTTAGATGTTTGCTAAACTACACCTAACCGCTTCTCTGTCACACTGCATTATTCAGGAGGTTTTCTTACAGTCTAAATGTGCCTTCACACGTCAGTCTTGTCAAACAACACCACCGCCCTGAGACTAGAAGAAGGAAATACAAAGGAGCACAGAACACATACGTACTGTGTAAATACCAATAACACAACAGCAGTCACATTGTAGGAGGTAACCATGGCAATCAACATGCCTGGATTGTCAAAAAATGGAGAACAGAGACAGAACAGAGAGGGGGTGGTGGATAGAAAAGACTAATATAAGAGTACTATCTGTAAGTGTCAAAGGAAGAAGCTTGGGGGATGTTATGAAAGAGAAAAGGCTGCAGCGGATTTGGCTGGGGCACATAAAAGTAGACTTCATACCAAATCAGGCTCAATTTTAGTCTGCAGTGCAATTTATTAGAGCTAACCCCATTCAGGAGAAATCTAAGCTTAAACCACTGCTATGCCAAGTGATGCCCAAATTAGCAGTAATTCAAATGCTTTCTGTAAGCAACCAATAAAATAAACGATAATAATAATGCATTTTTCATTATATCTCGGCACTAATTATTATCCGTTATTTTCCAAAAATGATATTTAGCCATAGCTCTCATCTAACGATCGAGATATTTCCAAAGAGGGGGACCGTTGGTGGCATCCAAATTCAATGGTGTATTTCCAATAGAATTTTCTGTTTCACTTTTAGAAATTGCAGACTTAAAACATATAGTAAAGATTAAGGCCAAAAAAATTGGGTGCCTTTAGTTTATTGTCTAAACCTATTGTTGGCTGCTCCTTCAGTTAGAAGGGGTCGCCACAGCAGGTACCTCCGCATATTTCAATTGGCAGATTTTTAGACTAGATGCCTTTCCTGATGCCCGAGGGATTTTTATCTCCTGGAATCAAACCAGGAAGCTCAAACTTGTTTTGTAAATCTGTAAACCACTACAATGTGAAGTCACTTATCCAGTTTATTGTCTTTCAAAATTTGCAAAGATGACAGTGAAAAAGTCAAGCCATAGATTTCACAAATCAATGAGTTCAGCGTGACGTCCAAAATCTGAGCTAGCAAATTGGACCAGCTATGTGACATTTTTGAGCTAACTGAGCGCTAAAAGAACATCAGATACAGTTAGATATGGAGTTTCTTTCTGTCATAACGCTTTTCCACATTTTCCAAATTTATTTGTTGTCATTTTTGGCACTTAGTCATGACTGGATTGATTGCAAGAAATGGTTATAATAAAAACGATGATTATGAATGGCTTTAGTAACCTCTTGACGTTTTCTCTAGCAACACCCTGAGGCAGACATTTGTGGTTTTGACCAAATGTCTCAACAATTTCTTTCACCCTGAACTGTGCCATCAACAGATGAAATACTTTGGATCATCGCCAGCCATTGCTGTCCTTTGTGTTTAACGCTAATTAGTAAATGTTAGCCATATAACATGATAAACTAAGGTGGTGTTTATTATATCAGCCCTGTTAAACATCAAAATGTTATTATGTTGGCATTAGTATTGGACTAACAGCATTTTTGTTCGTCTTTAATATGAAAATCAATTTTATAGACAAAACAGAATGTGTGCAAATTCATCATTTTGTCAAATTAAAAGAAATTTAAATAAACAAGAATAGTAACCATGAAGCATTGTGAGACAATACTGATTTGTGCTGTCCAGTTAATACATATAATGTATCTAAAATGTTTGGTAATTGCTATAGTTTCTTTACAGGGGGTATTACAATATTTCACAGATGTTAAATATGACTGTGATTGTTCACATGGATCATGTGTTCATAGTGGGATATTATCTGGCTAATAAATTACATTTACACTGAAAAACATCAGGTATCTGGTATGAATAGGCCTCTGACCAAGCAGGAGGGTAACTCAAGGGTGGATTACTTGATGCTGCGCTCTCTCTTCCTTTCCTCCACCCTCTGTCCATCCTTACCTCCCTCCCCTACACTGAGGTCTGCTGGCAGAGACTGTGCAGATCAAAGCAGGCACAGAACAATCCGCAGGCCTACTCACCCTGCAAAGAGGTCTGTGCTGAGATGTAAGCAGAAAAAAAATGCAACAAACCAAGGAGCTTGTGAGGAGGAGCAACTACTGTAGCTTCAGGGAAATGAAAACTGAACAGCATATGTTTATTTCTCAGTACCTTTGTTTCCATTAAAGCAACAAACCCATACGCCGCCGGCTTTGCCTTATTGAATCACAAAGCTTTAATGTGTTGGTGATGCCTGCATCAGACTAAACACCACATCTAGCTGAAAAAAGTTGTAATTTTTCAATACTTCTTGATACACTAATGCCAAATATAAAACGATAACAACATATATTAACTGATATCAACTGATAATAACTTGTATTTTTAAATACTAGCTACTATATTTACCTACTGTTGTTACAGGTTCCTGAAATGAAGTGTGGTTAACCTATAAGAGCTCTAATTTGTACATGAGGAAAGTGATTAAGATCAATATAAGAAAATAATTTAAATGCCTGGATAGCCCCCACGTATGATGGCTATATACACTACATTGGCAGTTTTGCCCACCTACCTATTTAAGCAGAGTAGTTTGAATATCACCAAGGGGGAGTCTTGCTTGCAGACACGAGGTATATCACATACATTTAACAAAATGTTAAATGTACCTATGCAATATGTGCATACATTAATATACAGGTTAACAACCCTAAGACCATCACTATATCAGCAAACAACCACAGCTAATAACAGGACAGATCTGTCTAGCGATAGAACCTCAGCGTTGATGGAAGCAATTTAAACTTACTACATAAAAAGATGCTGAGAGTCCAGTTAGGTGTCATGTGCCTTCTGCATCTCTCTGATATGATTATAAGGGCCCCTGTTACCCACAAGAGTGGAAAGCTGACCAGCTTACTCCGACCAGCTTAAAGGTGTCTGTGGCATGGTTTTGACTCCAGATTATGAAAAGACATAGCTTTCAAAATAAAAGTTGTATTAAACTTGACTGTGGGCTCTAAACAGAGGAAAAAAACTGGGGGGAAAAACACCAAAATTGCCCTTTACATATATATTTCTAGATTTTCTAGCAAGTGATATGTATGTTTCTTAAGTTCTCTTTCTCTCCATCTGCCCAGATAGAGCTCTGCTGCTAGCAGGTCACACGGATGGCACATAGCTTCAGTCACTGCCTTTGAACTGTTGCCTTGGCAACTTTGGCACACAGGGTTATTTCGACCTCTCGGTTGCTGCTGTAACTAAAACCACAGCCTTTTGCTGCTGACCTTCAAATGCTTACTAAAGTTGGGAAAGCGTGCTTTGCCAAAGAACCCCTGCAGATATGAAAGAGGGCAACATCAGACCCAGAATTTAATCTAAAAAAAAAAATCAATATTCCTCATCTATTTTTGCAAATGCCCAATTCACACTTAGCAACAGTGCAATGTACCATTACTGAGCATTTAATTAATAAAATTTACTAGCAGCATTCTCATCTCAGAAAATCAAATCATGCCAGTGTCACGGAACTGCGTACAAGGTCTCCTTTGGCGTTGTTCTTTGGAGCCATAGCAATTTTGGATGCTGTGAGATAAATGCCTTGTTGTAAAGTGCTACACAGTCCACATTACGTGACTCAAGGGATAACAGCAGATTAAGACCAAGCAAAAACCCTCAGGGCAAAAAAAAAAAAAAAAGTGCCGAAATCTGCAGTTCTTCTTATAGCCACTTGAATTAGTCCCCATAGACTCTAATGTTAAAATGCCTAACTAATAGCATTAAAAATATGTTTACAGACTGGTAGAAGGAAATGGTACTGGACTCAGGGCATGAATCTTTTTGTTCCTCATTCGTTAGGATACTGGAGTTAGGGGTGTGTCTGTTTTGACTGACAGCTGTCCTGACACAGGCAGCTGAATCTTGTCTGCCAGCCCTCTCCTCTGCAAAGTTGAGTCACTGAACTAGATCTCTCCACTGTGTTTGTACTATTGGCATTTTTAATGGAAGTATATTATATGGCTTACTGTGTGGAACAGCCCATCCAAGTTTGTCCATCTATTCTGGTGAGTGAAATTCTAGTATTTTCTTTATACACTGTAACGATACTGTTTGCCAAACAATGTTGTTATTGTTAATTTTATAAGTCAGCATTTCATCCAACTACACTGATTAAATTCTGGCTTAAAATAAAACAGCATGGTAGAAGCCAAATCACTAACACTGAGGAATGAAAATGCAGAGTCCAAAACCTGTGGGAGACTTCACGCTGGCTGCATCCATTTTTTATCCCATCCACCATTAAGTTGCAAGTTTGTCATTGAAGAGGAGGTTCATGTCCTCTTTGAAACCTCGTGTGTGGCCTTATTTTCCTTCCCTCGCTATTGAGGTTTAGGCACAAATATGACTTGGTTCAGTTGAGGAAAAGAATGCGGTTTGGGTTAAAACAGTTCAACAAAAATTTGGAGTGACAGCCCCGTCTTACTATTGCATAACTCAGATGCTTCGTGCCAAGGTGCCAAAGGACACCATGTATATCTGTGAGATGCCACTGACTCTGATAAAAATGTCAGTATTTGACACCCTTGGATTGCAAATGAGCTTGTACACATTTTTTTAATGCAACTATGCAATGAGTCTGTCACGTGAAAGTTTTGCATGTACAGCAGATACCGGCTGGGAGCATCAATCTTTGTTCACATCAAGCATTAGAAACATGGTATGAAAAGCAAAACAAAAAGCAACAACAAGCTAGATGCATGAAAACACCTTGAGAGGTCTGAGGACAAAAAGCAGACTGCTTGGAGCTGAGAGGTGGTGTTTGTGATCAAAGCATCAGTGAAAAGAGCTCTTCATCTGGCCACTAGCAGTAATTAGCCTGAGAATCCACAGTTACATTGTTCATGTACTGAATAAAAATTATAGCTATAAAAAAATACACACTTGATAGTCATGTTCTGTGTTTTACCTCTGCATTGACTCACCTATATACAGTGAGGAGTCTTTTCTGTGGACATGGTCATCAATGTAGGACACTCCTAAGGGCTGAACAGGTGTTGCCCCAATGCCCAGCAGGACCTGGGCTCCGATGAGCAGAAGGTACATCATGTTGGTGTTGGCTCGATTACCGCATTTAAACCCAGAGTCTCTGTTCTCTGACCTGGAGATGTTGGAGCAGACATCCCTGCCATCCTCGGCATGCCACGAGTCACCGGCCTCGTACTCATACTGATGAGTCAGGAACTCTGGCAGGGCTGACAGCAAGGCCCCCAACGCCATGACAATGCCACCGCAGCCAATCAGCCGGGGCCGGTGAGCCTTGGCGCCAAAGTAGCTGACAAAGAGGATGAGGGCCAGGTTGCCGATTTCAAAGCTGCTGGCAATGACACCCACATCTGCACTCTGGAGGTTGAAGCGTCTCTCCAGAGTGGTCAGAACACTTACCTGGCAGAAAAAGAGAGAAAAGGAAGAGAGATGAAGGACAAGTGCTACAACTAGCAGCCAATGGTATCACAGCAACTCGTTTAAAGTGAGTTTATATACTTGAGTTTAGTTTCTGTGCTATAAATTGCTGCAATTAAAGTTATGGGAGTATAAAGTTTATATATTTTCCATTTTAAATCTGTTTACAATAATACGAGTATTTAGCTTCAGGTGCTATCAGCCATCTGTCACTACCTTAGAGCTCATATCAACCTGTTGATAACACACAAGCTGCAAATGTGTCTATCTCCATCCTCCTGCTATATAGCTGCCAAGAAGGTCCCCAAGGCTTAACCTGATACAAACCTGGGAAAAGGGAATATGTGCATATGTGTGGCTCAAGGCAAGAAGCTTCACGTAGCTGTTCTAATTAAATGGACACAAACATGTGCCAGCTGTGTTCAAGGTGCCTAAGTGTTAAAGTGGCTCCTTGCATCAAATGTATTGGATCATCTACAAGACTGAAGGTAAACAGCTAGCTAGAAGTTATTTTAGTAATCCTTCATCCACAGCAAAACTAAAGAATAAGCCCAGAGCAGTTCCGAATAAAAAAAGCGAATGAATCATGTTCATTCCCACAACAGAAGTGAGCTCAGGTGAATTATGCATAACGGCTTTTCATCCTGTGCTGTATTGTTTATCCTGTCACACAGAGCTCCACTGCAGAGTCAAAAACTGGATCATATATCTGCTGATGGATCCATGTACCAAGACCTCAGCCTAGTCATGCTGTACTGGTGTTGTCCTTGGAGAAGGCTAGAAAACAGTCACCCTTCCATAAAAAGTGTACAGTCGCTGTCTGGCTACTAACATGAAAAGATCTGAGTCAAACACTGATGTATTTCAACTGTGGCAAACTAAGTAACAAGATCTGCTACCATATGCATCTGATTATTATTCAGATTTGTTTAAATTCACCGAACGCTCAACTTATTAAACAATTCCATTCAATAACATTCCAAGATTTGGATGACAAGGTTGAGACAAGTCTGTTGTAGTACATTTAGCAGCCCACTGTGAATCAATAAAACAGTATTAAATAGTGATAGCAAACTATTTCATAGGACAGGAGAGATGTTGGTTCTGTGGTGCTTTTATTTGCAGATATTTGCTAAAGGTGCATCTTTGGTTTGAGATGTTTAAAAGAGAAAGCTCCACAACAGGCTTCAAGGACAAAAGCTAAACCAAAAAGTTGGCTCTAATGAAACGTTTGAACTCACCATTTTTAAATTAACCTTGCTGTTTTGACTAATATCAAAGAAGTGCTTCTAATTATCTGCACCTTTCAGAGTGTGTTTAGCAGACAGGTAAAAAAGATCCTGTCTTCCTAAGCTCATTAAAAATAACTTCCATTCCCTTCCTGTTACAAAGTTATTTATGGTATCAAGACTGTGCTGACATTTATCAAGGAATTGGCTTTGATAAAAATAAATAAAATAATGCTGATTACAATATTTGTTCTTAAAAAAACAAATAAAACAAACTGATTTCCAGTAAGTGGCTGAGCCAAAACCAGTGCTGACAGTTATTCTAAATGCTGAGTTCAAGGCTTTGTCATTCATTTCACTCCTGCATTAGCGATGGCTGATGAAATCTTTATTTATTGAGTCATAAACACATTTTTCTCCTGTGCTCGTGCAACATAAACTTGATCTCTTATGTTGACATACATCTAATCATAACAGTGCAGTAACAGCTTATAACTCTGATCAAGCTGTCACAGGAAATGCAGTCTGGTTAATGAGGGGGAGAAAAAAAAGCTGCTGTCTCCTGTGTTGTGGAGATCACGTCATCTCCTAGGCCTATATCCTCCGGTGTCAAAGGCCTCCTGCATTATTGAGACATATGGGTGCAGAGCGTGTAGCAGTATGGACCTCCTGACCAGTGTTTCGTAAGCTGCTCTCTAACAGACCATCCATATGAGCAAGTAAAATTTTCCATATATCGTAGAGTCTACTGCCGCTGTGACGCGCTTTGTGACATGCAGATGGCGCATAGGCCTGATGGATAATACGCAGCAAGTCATCAGTCAGTGGCTCCTGGAGGATGTAATTTTAGTAATGTGATCAAAATAATATGGCTATTAAACGCAGCAGCTGAGCACCCGAAGCAGCGCAGCGTTTTTTCACTGTCTGCCCGCGCCGGTCTGAAGGGCGCTGCGTTAACCCCATGTTACCTGAGAAACATGACGTTCCTTCAGACCAACACTGTGTCCCCCAAACTCACCAGATAGGCGCCCACGGTGCCCTGTGCCAACATGAGAGCACATTCCGACACCAGGAATATCTTAATGTTGGAAAAACACGAGGTCTTCTTCTGATTGTCATCTTGCTCCGGGTCGTCGTTGCTGCTCCGCTCTGTGCAGATCTGGTTTTTAACCTGCATCCTTCGGCTCAAGCTCCGGTCAGGTTGGACGGCATGAAACTGAACGGGTCCGGTCCGGCGGAGGGCATCTGGTTATGATGGTGATGACGAGCTGCACTGCAGAAGAAGTGCGAACCTGCTGTCAGGAGCCCGTCCAAGCTTAAATATACAGCAAGAAACCCTGCTGTCCACTCAGCAGTGCGCACAGTCCGTCAGCGACCTCTCTTCACCGCCTGTCCAGTCAGTGCCTATCGGCTACATCACATTTAAATACGTAACTTACGCTAGTGTTATATATGACGGCTTAAGCGTAGAACTACAGTACGCTCTGCTTCCCCACATCCGGGTTTTGTTTTTTGTTTTTTTACTCAAAATTTCCCCAAGCCGACTGGTTCTGGTTTCCCAGTCCGGTTCCGAGACGCAGCTCTGCGTCCCGTAAGCAATGTTATGATGCTCCTCCCATCCATGGACCACAGCGCTCTTACCTCACTGCCAACCCCACCTCCCAGTTCCTCCCTTTCTTTTTCGATATACGCATCATCCATTACAGATTGAATCATTTCCACAGAACACTGCATCAGTAAGCTTCGATAAAGCATTCCCGTAACTTCATCATGGCGTTTTCTCTGCACTTCGCTGGTAATTTTCATCCTTGCATTGCAGATTAATTCAACAATTCGCATTATATTCCATTCTGAGAAGATCTCTGACTCCTCAACAACTTCTGGCGAGTCGCTGTATAGAGTAGCTGATATTTAGATGTGTCAAGTTAGATTTTAGGTCCTAAGCTGCGTCACTGTGACAAACTATGGATGATAACAAATAAAGAAACGGTGGATGAACAGGACAGTGTTATAATGATGCACTCTTCAAAAAAGATCCTGGCAGCAAGAAAGTTTATTGTGGGAATATATACACTATACACATATAACCTCACAGGACACTTAATACACCTATACACACTTGTTGCTGATTAGTAATTACAAATATCTAATCAGCCAATCACATGTGAGGCATGAAGACATGGTCAAGATGACTGCCTGAAATTCAAACCAAGCTTCATAACAGAGAAAAAAAATTTATTTACGTGACTTTAACCATAGCGTGATTGTTAGTGCCAAATTGGCCAGTCTGAATGTTTCAGAAAAAATAGGATTTTCCTGCACAAACCTCTCTACGATTTACAGATTTGGGCCGGAAAAAGTGAAAACATAAAGTTAACAGCAGTTCTATAGGGAAAAATGCCTTTTTGATGCAAGATGTCAGAGGACGATGCCCAGAATGCAACACATTGGACCTTGAAGCAGGTGGCTACAGAGGCAGAATCACACTGGGTGTTCAGGTTCTAGCTTACAAGCTTGTAAGTTTGTTGGCTTACAAGCTAATAGCAGGAGCCTGAGCATGCGGCTTTAATCAGAATTGGTCAGGGAATTGGAAAAATTATGTTTTGTCTGGTTCTAATCTATGACATTTGCATAGTAGAGTAACAGATTTTAAGTAGACAACATGAAAGCAAGGACCCATCCTCCCTTGTATCAGCTTTCAAGGCAGTGGTGGTGTAATGGCATGGGGGATATATTCTTGGCAGACTTTGAGCCCTTTAGTGCCAGCTGAGCTTTTTTAAACACCACAGCCTATTGGAGTATTGTTGTTGACCATGTTCATGGCTTTATAACCATCTTCTGATGGCTGCTTCCACCCAGATAAGGAACCATGTCACAAATTGCAAATTGTCTCAATCTGGGTTCTTGAACAATGAGGTCACTGTGCTCAAATGATACCAACCAAGCCAATAGAGCGCCTTTGGGATGTGGTGGAACAGAAGATTCACATCCCAGATGTGCAGCTAACAACTATGCAGCAACTGTGTGATGCTATCATGTCAGTGTGGACAAAAAAGTCTCAGGAATGTTTCCAGCACCTTGTTGAATCTATGCCATGAAGAATTCAGACAATTCTTAAGGCAAAAGCGGTAAAAGCACTATCTAATAGGCTAGTGAGTGTACACCATGATTGTTTGATGATTTAAGCTTTTTTAGCTTTAATTTACTTTGTTTTATTCACTTTAAGTTTTTTAAGATTGAGAAGGTGGACAGTGTCTTCTCTTTTGTTTTTACAAATTTTCATATCCTGAAGGATGGGACCGTCCCGGACTTTTGTGTCACAATGAGTGCCATCATTGTCAAGGTTCACAATAGGAACAAAAAAAAATCTACACAGCAGCATATGCTTGTATAATTGTTCTTGTGGGCTCCTGTTCAAAGCTGAAATTATTATAATTAAATAATTTGTGTCGGCATTGCTTAGATCTTGAATAATTTGTGAACCAGCTGTCCATACTAAAACAATTTCTCCTATTCAAATAGCACAGAAGAAATCTTTACATTAACCAAAAAATTATATTACTATACCAGAACTGAACCAAGTACAGACACTATCTGAAGCATTAAAGTTTATTTTGTGAATTTTCATTTGTGTGGGGTAATAGTTTAGCTAATCTTCATCTGCACTGTATAGTGTGTGTTTTCTTCTATATTTGCATAATATTATTGTTAGGTATGCTGCATCTATTTATGCCCTGTCATGTGAATTTCCCATCTCTGGGACTAATAAAGGCTATCTTATCATATCCTGTCTTATAGCTTTGTACCTCGCACAATCAGAAGAGTAGTTCAAATCCCTGGGTATAGCATCTTATTGATTTTTTGTGAGAGGTACAGTCACATCTTTCTCCCTTAGTGCTTTTAGGTACAAGATATACTTCTTACATCCAAAAGTTGGGAAAGCCCTGTGTTGTAGGAGCCAAAATATTATAATCAATTTAGAGCAAAAAATAGCTTAAATAATGTAGAATAGCTCAAAATAAAACACAGCAAAGCAAGATTGCACCGTAAGGTAAAAAGAAAAAGTGCAATAAAATAACACAGATTGCAAAAACCTGAATATAGTGCATCCATAAATTTTCTTTAATGCTGATCCTGTTCAGGATGAAGCCCATCCAGGTGTATATATACTGGCTATACCCCGGACAGCTCACCAGCTGTTCGGCTGTTCTCTTCACAAAGGGTTATATTATCTACAACCACTGTTTGAATAGACCAAAATATATCTGGTGGTCACAAAAATGTATTATATTGCCATCCTTAACGTACCTAGCTCAGACACAGTGTATCATGTTCAATCATTTCCATTGAGAACTGAAGCCAGCTACTTGTTTTCTTTTTCTTCAATGAAAAACCAAACATCATGAAACATGTTTTACTCTAAATCAAATCACTGTCTGGCTGCAGGGATTTGACTGATGACTTATTCATTCTGACATTTGTAATGCAGAAGAAATGAAAAGAGACTGGCAGGACACAGCAGCACAGAGACAGCTCTAAAAGGTTCTTCTATTATAACTCTAAAATAAAAAAGGAGTGAGTGCCAATGTCACTTACCACGCTCCCCTCAGCTTTTGGCTCGCAATATTCCTCGGACAGTTCGGATGCTCTATCAGGACCAATTCAATAGCATCTGAAGGAGCGCAATCCATCAGGCGAAATGTGGACTCAGCAGGGAGAACATCCATTTCTCATGGAGTCACCCTGAGCACCCGGGGTGATTTAAGATCAACCACAGTGCCTGCTGATGCGGTGCATGACCACTGAAGGCATTATTTCAGGACGCATCTTAATCACAAGGTCCGCTGAAAGAATGATTTTATGCATTTATCCAGTGGCAAACAAACACGTCGCCTGAACAGAGATGTGTTCTCTTGATGCCCTTTGAAGAATCTGGCTTCACTCAGGTATTTTATTTTGGCATTATATCTGTTACATATTTGCCCTTGCTGTTGTTTGGATTCTCAGCGAATATTGAATATTTTTGGCTCTAAAGAAACATCTACTTGTATTTCAAGAGACCAAGAGAAAAAAAAATCACTTTGAATCTGCACTTGTGTATTTTACTTGCTTTTTAAAGCTAAGAACATACCAAAATTAAAAATAAATAAATAAAATATCACATTGGTGTTGAGCTAAAGCAGTATGAAAGCAATGACACATTATAACTGTCCTTTATAATACTTGATAAACCTTACATCAGGTTATCACATGACTATACCAGGGGTGGGCAACTCCAGGTCTCGAGGGCCGGTGTCCTGCAGGTTTTAGATCTCAACCTGGGCCAACACACCTGAATCAAATGATTAGTTCATTACCAGGCGTCTGGAGAACTTCAAGACATGTTGAGGAGGTCATTTAGCCATTTAAATCAGCTGTGTTGGATCAAGGACACATCTAAAACCTGCAGGACACCGGCCCTCAAGGCCTGGAGTTGCCCACCAATGGACTATACAATGCAGAAAGATTTTTAAATAGCATCATAAATGTGATATAGTGACTCATAAATATCCTTATAATGCATTATAAAAATGACCTCAATGACCATGAAGTACCCTGACCTTTTCATTTCCACAGTGTGTTTGAATAACAGTTACCTTAGTGATCCACTGACTTTGTTTAAATTTTTGGTTTCTGACCAAGTGGCTGCCAAAGGTTCAGCTCTATTTTTTGTTTATAGCTAACGTTTGCATGGTAATACTCTGGAGAGATGACTGCTCCATCACACACTATGGAAGAGTAACATTCTCCATCACTACAAATAGGACTCATCACCCTACATCCTGAACTTCTGTGACCACTTCAGCCAGAGGGAGGAAGTGTAAATTGATCTACAGACTTTTCCCACAGTCTATAATGATTGAAGAGCTAAAATAACTAGTGGATTTCCTCACAGAGTTTGGTTACGATTTTAAATTACATTTTCGTTACTGGCTTTTCATCAGTACTTTTGTGTCCAAAAGTAAACTACCACTACACATTTTACCCATTTCCGTACATGCTTGTAAAAAACCACACATTCACACACATTAGCAAATCGAAGAAGTTTGTCACAAGAAAGCAAAACTGGCTCCTGTCACTGTGTCTCTTGGTGGAAGTGGCTGCAAAGAGGAACACACGTCTCTCAGCGCGACATCTGAATAACCAGCCCTCGTTTAGCTCCACAATGAAACAGGTGTTCAGATCCTATAGCCCAGTAGGGGTGTGATTTGAGTGGGTGGGAGAAAGTGGGGGGGCTTCATCTGCTGTTTGAAAATATGGGACAGTAAATGTCAGCTGTATAGATAATGGATACAAACTGTGAGCTATTCTCTTAATAATAACACGAGTATTATTGACCATTATAGTTTTTCTTTGTTTTAAGGATCATGGATGAGCTTTGCTGTTGTAACACTTTTTTTTTTTGGCCCTTTTCCACAGTGAGAGGAACCGTTTGCATATTCGTCCCATCTGTTTTCGTCTTCCTGTGGTATCTCTCATCTCGGCTGCCTGCCTGCCAACCATTTCTGCCATGAAGTGGGGATGTTTCCGACAGGCTTTGCAATGCATATGGAGAGCCCTCTTCTAACATACAATATATAAGCCAAAAGCTGCCTCTAGCTCTGCTGAACAGCAATATAATGCTCTTTACAGAAAATTATCTGTAAAACAACAGTTTTGTGCCATTACAGATATAGGTCAAAATAAAATGTCAAGCACAAGAGCTTTGTTTTTATTCTTAACACCATGCACTTTGTGGGATTACTCAGTGTTTGATGGCAAAATAGGCGAGTTAAATTGGATTTACTGTGTTATTTACTTTTTTCTACTGCCTGATGTACTGAAATACCCAAAATGAAGCAGACATTCTCTGTTATTAATTATTACAAAAAATTATATCAAATATCGAATTGCACGGTCTATCATTGCCGTCATATTTTAGTCTGTTGAGAAGTGTGTTCAATATAAAAGTCAGTGAGTTCAGATTTTATAGCGTTCTGTAGTGCCATCTAGAGGCCATTGCAGTTAATGTCAGTGGAAATTTGATCCAATTCTCTGACGTGATCAGTGCATGAAACCATGTCTTGTATGTGTATGCTATTGGACTAGAGTACTATAAGTTTCAACACAACAAGATAACAGCATAGATCCTACTATTAGGAATGTAACGTTCACTCAAAGACTAGGATTTCTATGTTATGATACTTTCTGCTTCTACTCCACAATATTTGTTATGCAAATATTATAATTAGTACTCATTAAATGTATTTTAACACTTTAGCTACTTGTTATTTTTCAGATAAATTGCATTATTATGGATTAAGTTACCCATCAGGTAAGTATTGTATATCATCAGTATATATGAACAACTGCAAAATGTATATGGTATACACATCAATCAAATAATATTCATGATGGCATCCAATTAAGTAGCATAATGTATATCATTCTGAAAGCGTCATTCTATGAGTATATTTACTTTAGGTACTTTGATTTTACAATTAGTACATGCACTATATTATATACAGATTTTTACATAAGTAAAAAAAAAATGTTTAAACAGTTTTTCCCCCACCTTGCAAAATGATAACACATCATGTTTAAAGTCCTGTGCAGCACCAGTTTTCACATAAATTTGTAATAGGACAACTTGAAATGCGCCTGTCTCCAGGCCAACTCAGGTTTGCGTCAAATGTTTGTCCAAATTCGCTGCAGGCAACTGCAAGTGACAAATAAAAGGGCTTCATCAAATGTTTGTGGAGTCCAGGTCACGTGATGGAGAACTTCATCACTTGTCTTAATGATCCAGTACGATTACAGTAGCAACAATGAAGAAGAGACCCTCTTTATTTTAAACCATTAATCTGGGCTCTCATCTGAGGTGCCATCCATCAGCTGGTTAATCTAATGAACCACTTCCTCAGTAAATAGTAATAGTAAATAGAAATCCTGTAGGAAATATACATTCCTGTGCTAGAAAGCATTCATACTAGGATTTTAATTTGTTTTTAATTTGTTTTAATTTTGTTTGTTTTCTTCTTAGCTGTGTGTATTTAATTTCGCAGACTTTTATACTAGACACAACCCTTCAGGGATTTGTGTCTCCCCATAGGATCTTTTGTCTGTGTAAACCACTACACTATTTATTATAGAAAATAATCAATGCAAATATAAACCCTTAAATAAATAGGTATGTCCAAATTTGTGATTATTCCTGAAAATGCCAGGAATTTACTCAAAACATGGTGCACCAGTAAACCATCAAATGTAACCAAACTATGGTGCAAATGGCAAATTAAAGGTTGTAGTTAATAAAATTATCGATTGCTGCTTTGCTCGGGTCCTCAGTACTGTGGATGCTTTTATACTGTCACTGCATGTAGAGAGAATGTAGAGAGAATAGAGCCATCAGTAATGCAGTAGTGCTAACACTGGTCCTTGTTTTGCTCGATGTGTATGTGTTTGTGGACCTAATGCCACTAGATGGCAGCAGTTCCTAACAAGCTGTCCGTGGATTCCCTGCTGAACCTGCCTTCAGCTGTTGCTTGTTGCCATTTGTATGCACTCCATACATTTTTCCTCTCCTGTCTGTTGTTATCTGTCTCTGTAATGGCACGATGCCCCCACCGAGATCATTAAACTTTAATTTCGTTTTGTCATATCCTGGTCTAAAGATCACAGGAGGCCATAGCTTCTAAGGTAGATTTAGGACTGGGGGGAAGGAAATTATAAACTCATCCCTTTCATCCTTTAGCATATATTTTACTGGATTATATTGCAATACTATGGTTTATAGACATACTGTTTAGAATATCACCACAGGAAAGTTTACATCATTATTATAATGTGGCATCACTTAAAAGGGGCTCATATTCAAAACATCCCTGGATTGCCCTGTGGCTCTATCCTAACATTGCACTATTATGTATCTACTGCCTCGTCTATCAAAGGAGATACTGAAATCATATTTTTTTAAATTTTTTATTTTAACAAAGTACCAAATATAACTAACAACTTTAAATATTAAGAGACGTCAAAATACAAAATTGCAGAAAAATTGACATTTCTAAACATTAAAGACAAAGCAATAAAGAACCGGAAAAAATTAAAGACATGAAATATGAAGGAATTCAAAATATTTTTCCTATAGTTCTTATCCTAAATGACTAGACTTAATAATAATTATTATTTAAAAAGATGCTTAATAATCCAATAATAATCCAAAACACAAAACTGAGAGTCCAGTCTGTCCTGAATAGCTCACATGTGTCAGGCGATTGATTTAATTGCTGTGGTGTAATTGGCAGCAGCTCTCCTCTCCCTAGTGATGGCAGGTTTTACCAAACAAAATTACATCATGGCCCTTATAAAACACATTTAGCAATCTTTTGAGGTGTCAGTAGGAGTTATGTTGTTATCTTGTTTCCAGCATTTTTCCTAAAACTTTGCTGTTGTGTCAATAAATGAAAGTGGCTTTCTTTCTTCCCATCCTTCAAAAAGAAGGAGATCAGGGATATTTCCCAAAATTCCAAATAAGTGCTTGAAGTTGTCTTAACTAAACAGAAACATTAAAGATTCTTTCTCTTAAAGACAAAATCATTTCAAACAGATCATTTAGGTAATGTTCATTTTCAAGAAGCTCAGTACATATTGTGTAAAAGCCTTTTTGTTTGGGGTTTTGTTTTTAGTTCAAGTGAGCAATCTCAAATATTATATGTGTATTTATCATATTTAAAAGAAGAAAACATTTTCTACTTTCTGAAACACTGCATTCATTTTGTTGTTGTCGTGCAGCAAAATACTCCACGTGAGTAATTGATCTGAATGTTTACATCAGGTGTTCGAGCAGACAAACAGAATCCTCGTGGGAAATTGACCATGAGTGAAGCACTGAAGTCATACTGTGTCCCTTTTTTGCCTCGATTCAGGTGTGTGCTAAGACAGGATCTGGATAAACAAAAAAATCAATCTGGTGCTAAGGAGAGACCTTTATCATGTTTATTGTTATTGGTTAATTAGACCTGACAAACAATAACATGAAAACCCTTACTGGAAATAAATCGATTTTCCCTTTTATTCTGCTTCAGGTCACCTCACATCTGGTGATGCACATTCACTTTATTGATAATATCAATAACATTGCCACTAAAGCTGAAAAATGAACATGCCTCTCTTAACCTGTTATCTTTAGTGTACTTACTGCTTATATTCAGTATAACAGTTTAACTGGTTTAAACATGGAAAGTCTAAACTGAAGCCACTGAACAACATCATCAGATAATATGGAAATGATTTCTTTATATGCACCAGCATGATCTCCAAATTCAAGCTGGGTTTTTTTTTCTGAGGTACTAAGATTTCTGCAAGTATGCAAAAAACACACTGATTCAGCTAAGCTGCACTAAAGAATATTATATGTATATCCCTTCCTACACTTCTGTGATGCATCAGCATCTAAAGCACACTACCAGCCTTTGAATTTCTTTTGTGCATTCACAAGTAAATGCTAAGAAAAACTCACTAAAACTGTTCGGTGATTTCAGCCCACATTTTTAGTGGCTACCAGGATACAGACTGGTCACCAGTTAAGGAAGGTTGCTATATTTGCTATTGTTATTTTACAGGTGGGTTTTGTACTAATGTTTAGATTCTAGTACAATGTGTCAACTGACCAACCAGAGAGCACGTGATCAACACTGCTTGGAGTGTATATTGTAACCAAATGGGTCAAAATATTTATTATTAAAGTGTCTTGCACTTTAATAATGAATGTTCTTGCAACATTCATCCTGAGTTGCAAGATGTAATAATCATTTAATTTCATTTAATTTCTCAAATAAAATGATTAATTGAGTCAGATGTGTTATGGAGACAATTTAGGCTACTTGTACTTTGATATATTGCACACTTGATCTGACCAGAGACTTTATATAAAACATGAATTTAGCTTTGAGTTATGTAACTTGTAGCCAGTGGAAAATGGCGCTCAGACAAGTCCAGTTGTCAAGCGCCCATAGTGTATCCCATGCGTAATCTATGGCCTCAGCATTCAATTTCATGGTGTGTTTTCTGGGCAGGATCATTAGGAATCATTAGACCAAATGAAAACAATATGATATTTATTTTGTACATTATGACACCCATTGGATTCAAAAGGAGCGATAATGTTGGGTGCATTTAAAATTAGAGGTCACATCGTAGTTAACAAGACACCATGAGGGTACAGCGTTCCCCAGTTTCTCAGAGCATCTGGTTTTAAAGCAGCAAAATGTTCACCTCAACATGTCAACAAAATGGTGAACTTAACAAATCAATATGTGACATCACAATGAGTATGTTTAGCTTTTATGCATAGTCTTTTAACCAGGATCACGCAATTTGGCATTAATGGATATTGTCAAGTTTCTTATGTTATCTGTAGACAGAAGAGCTATGGAAAACATCTGTGTCGTTTACCACAGTCACATACAATATGTGATTTGGAAAATTCACAAAGTATAAACAACCTTAGGGATGTATGTGTTTAGTGAGTTAACATCATTCATCTGGACCTCTGGTGGCTAAGGGGAAAGCTGGAAGGTTACCTCAGAAGGTGTCCACCAGGAGGTTATCAGCAGGATCATTTAAGTGTCAACCACTTCCAGAGTAGGTTAAGACAAACCTCGTAAAGGCTTGAGTTACTAAACAAGCCACTATTGCTGATGTGCTGAGCAATGTAAAGAAACAGGTCAGATTAAAAGAGAAAAACAACACTTTATCTGGTCCTTGTGTTGAGAGGAGGATGAAGTCCAAACAAGTTGTGGCCTTTCTGAGGTAAGATGAGCAGGAACATTAAAGGATAAAAGACACTTCAAGGAAATTCTCAAATTACCAAATAAAGAAGCCGAAGAAGAGCTGAAATAAAGTCATATACTGCTAAAATATTCATAATTAGTTTAATTATTTATATTTACTATAAAGAGAAAAAATACGCAAATGAGTTAAAATGCGGAACTGACGTTAATTATGGGGGATCTGAGTGTTTCCAGGTTAAATTTGCTGAAGCTTTCAAAGTACAGTCAACTTCCTGACAGCGTCGGCATATTTGAAAAGATCACTAATGTTTAGCACCTTGAAATGACAAAACCATTTACCAATGATCGCAGCTCCCCGAATCTGGAAAATGAGGGCTGAGTGTCTAGTTTGCTCTTAATGACGCTCAGCTGTCTCTGACACATAAATTGCATTAGGCTGTATGACAAAGTGGTTGAACACCAGCTAGAATGCAGAGTCTTTAATGCATCAAATCTGCCATTAAATGAAACTAACCTTTAAAAAGAAATGAGACTTGAGTCCAAAATGTCATCTTCCCTTTTTGGATAAAAACACACTACATTTGCTGACGTATCAAATGAGATTTTGCAGACTGTGATTTCAAAGTGGCTAATAGATAACTGAGGCTCATGTTTCTTTTTAGGGAGATTTCTGAGGGTCCATCTATTAAAGACTGAAAGTATTAAAGCGTCAGGCTCCGTGGCATGGAATGTGGTTACCTTTTAGTTTGTTTTGGACAAAAATGCATGAGACTGAAGTAAATTTCAAACACCAGCTCATTGACATTTGTTCACATAAATTAAAACTGAAGCAAAATTCCAACACCAGATATTTACATATTGTAACTGTTCTTTTTTTTTTGTATATTTGTCACACATGTTTCAGTTCAAATAATTTTTAATATCTAATATAACCTAAGTAAATAGAAAATGCAGTTTTTAAATGAGGATTTCATTTATCAAGGGAAAAAGCTATCCAAACCTGCCTCTATTAGTCTGGAAAGTGTTATAAAGCCATTTCTAAGACTTCTGGACTCCAACAAGTAATAGTGAGAAGTATTATACACAAATGAGATCATTTGTAACACAGGTGTATCTTGTTAGGACTGGCAGAAATAACAAAATTACCCCAAGAATGCACTGGAAAAAAGAAAAAACCCCAGGACAACAGCTAAAAAGCTCACTTAAGATCAGCAATCATGGTTAAACAATGGGAAATGGACTGGGCAAAAATGGCATCCATGTGGGATTTCCAAGGAGAAACTGACTGCTGACCAAAAAGAAAGGAAAGGCTCATCTCACATATGTGCTGCTGGTAGTGTGATGGTCTGGGGTTGCTATGCTGTGAACAAGTATAAGTTTTCTTTTCCGTGCAGGTTGTATGACCAGGCTGGTTTATCTGTGGAGGCCTCAAGTTGTCTCAAGAACCTGGCTGATTGTTGTGTAATATGGGAGCTGATATAAGCTCAGTGCAGCCTTCTGTGAAGGATAATCTTCATAATAGGATGATCTCTCATCAAGTATTTCCATAGTCAATATTTCTTAACTTTATACTTGTGCACTTTTATATTAGTTGTAACTCCTGAAATATTATTTCTACCGTAGGAAAACTAACATCTGTCTTCATTTTTTGTTTTGTAAAGAATGCAACTTAAGACATCAAGTGAAACTTCCACCAGCTCTTGGATCTTTTCTTGAGATATTTAAATCTTCAGTGGGGGTTGTCGACAGGAGAAGCACAAAGAGCTTTTCTTAAGTCAAAATATGGGCAAGCCTTTTCATTTTCTCATGTTCTGCTAATGCAGCAAGTTGGCTGAGCAAAACAGTGTGATATCCAACAACCTTTGAGAATATATGCTGTTTTAAAAAGGGGCATGGTCAGCAACCTCATGTCCTCCTTCTGTGTTATACTGATAATTGCAACAAGAAAAAAACAGATCTTCAGGGCAGAAGAATAAACCCCATAAATAAATAATCACTTTATATGCCTCCCTGAATATACTGCAAGATTTGCAGTTACTGCTTCTGTCTGACAATCTCATTGATCATGCTTCTGTGTTTGGTAAGCAAATACAAAGGCTTAACACTAGCTGTCAGATTCTTCACTAAAGAGACAACAAATGTGAATAAATCAACAGTTTTAACAGAACTTCAACTGATGTAAAGAGAATAAAGTCATATTTCTGTGCTCGATTACATAAAATGATATTCAAGCAATGCATCCAGCTGTGTTGTTATATCAATGAGTCCTCTTTTGAACAGGATTCTTGTTAATCTATAATGTAAATATGTAATTGGTTTAAGCTCATGCAATCTTGTGAAAATATAGTGAATACAAAACACATGATAATTACATTTTAATGATTCACTTTAAGCTTTAAGCCATGTGTTATTGAAAGTAAACAGAAGGTCTCTTCATGGACAATCTTCACCTTATCTTTTCAACCTTCTTTGATGCCCGCAGGATTCAGAATCAATCAAACTTTCATGAACCTGGCAGCATTTCTCCTCCCTCATTCCTTGTATTCCTCCCCCTACCTTGTGCTTGTGTGTATGTATGAGTGTGCTTGCACATGTGTGTCAAGGCCAGGTGCTCTGTTCTCACTCCCAGTGCCAATCAACCTGTCACCTGATGTCCATTCACTCTTCAAACCTAGTTGGATATCTTCCCTGGCTTCTCCACTCCTCATCGGTTGCCTCTGATCTCCTTTGTGTCTTTTACAACTAAGCTCAGGGAGCATCTCTCAGCCCCGATTGGCACCAGCCTGCCCTGCTCTTTAATGCTGTGTAGCCATTCCCACCAAACTAGCCAGACAGTCGTGCTCCCTATCCTTTAATTCAGGCAAGAGTCCTGAATGTACTCATTTGTCCCTGTCTTATTCAGTATTACCTGAATTTATGTGTTGCTGTGACAACCAGAAAAGCAGATTTATATGAAGGTAAATCTTTTTTAAAGCTAGACCCCCTGAGGGTCGCCATGGCAGAGCATCAGCTTCCATCTCATTTGTCTTTCATTTCTCTTTTTCAGAGCATACATCCACCTCTCCAGGCTCTCTTCCACCTGCTCACTACTCTCAGTGCAGATCACAATGTCATCTGCTAACATTATAGTCCACAGAGAGTCCAGACCTCATCTGTCAGCCTGTCCATCACCACTGAGAACAAGGAAGGGCTCAGATCTAATTCTTGGTGTAATGTCCCCCCCACCTTGAACCTTTCTGTCAATCCTTCGACACACTTAACCTGTCACGGCCCGTGGCTCGGCATCCAGGGAGCCGTGGGAGGCTGCGGTGGCCACACCCTCGGGCTGGGCCGCCTCCAAACCACCTGCGTCTCATCTGAGGCAATCGCCGGAGGACTACTTCAGCCGGCTCTGACGGCTTCTCCTCGCCAGTCCGTAAGTCTCCTCCCAGTGTGACCAGCATTTGGCGTGGAAGCCTGTGGCCTGCCTGTCCTGACTGCCTGACTGCCTGCCTCCCTCCCTAGGATTCCCTTCACGGGCACCTCTCCCCTCCAAGCTCCACGGTCCTGCTCTACCTGTAAGCCTCGGCAACTTATGAAGTCTAGCTGTTCGTTTCTTGACAACCTGCCTACTGTTAACTGTGTCTCCCCTTTCTGTTGCAGTTTCCCCACGGTCCCGATTACGGCGCTCCTGGGCTCCACGGTCCTCGTTTCCCCCCGTGGCATGAGCCACGTTTCCTTAGCTTTGTTAAAAGATTCCTCAGTTAAATAAAACTTGTACATAGTTCTGAGCTGCGGTGTGCTGAGTCTGCTTTTGGGGTCCTGTTACCTGAACACTCCGTGTTCTGTGACATAACCACTATGTGACTATCCTCATATGTTCTGCATCATGTTCAACCTGTGTGTGTGTGTGTGTGTTGTGAAATATGAGAACTTGAAAAATATGTGTGTAGGAAAAAAATAATTTGAATTTTGAAATTTTCACTTGTGTTCTACACACTTCTGCTTTTTAAATTTACAGTCATACAAAAAACAATCACAAATATGTAGAAGGATATCAACACAAATATGATATTTTAAACTTGTAATTCAACATTTGAAAAGTCAGTCAAAATTGCTCTCTCCCTGTTGTCCACTGTCTGCCATGCTGGATTAACAACCACCAGGCACACCAAGCCATTTAAGTATCTTTGTTTAAAAAAATAAACTCTTCAACTAGCCATAAATTTAGCTTGGACGGCAGCTAAATTTAGCTACTGTCCACAAACACCATTGAGGCTTACAGCTGCTACAGTAAGCCAGAGAATGTATTCAGGCTGATATTTCTATCTTACCCAGATGCCATAATGTGAGGAAGGTCATTGAACTGTAAGTTCACAGGAAGAGTGAGATGAGCAGAGCAGCTGGCTGACTTACTGCTTTGAATAACATAAGTTTAGATTAAATCTATATGTGGCATGACGACATAAACAAAGGCAGATCTTGGTAGATTTTGGAACAAACACCACTTTGAATTGGTCATTTCAAATGTGTAAATATAAAATATTCAAGGACTGCAGCAGCTGTTGAACTACAGGTATGTGCATCTGTTTTCTGAGTGGCACAATGGAGCCTATGTACTGATGTGTTCAGCACGTGATGTGCCCCTCTCTCACTAGATGAAATTTAATAGAGGTGGACAGGCCTGGGAAAGATCAGTGAGCAATGAATGAGTTGGCACTCTCCAGCCTGCAAGATATGAGAGAATAACCTGGTCCAAGTCCAAAACGATGTACTAACTGGTTCCGCCACAACAAGAAAGAGTCCTCAAACACATAGTATCTGTCAGTCATTGCAAGACTAACCAGATTAAAATATCAGCACACATATGGGTCACTAGAGCTGTGTGTGCTGCTTTTTCCCCTTTTCATTAAGCCAGTGGCAGTTCAGTCATTTAGTTTGTCCTTGACCAGATTTGCTGACTTGCATGGAAGTAGGGACATGGCTTTGTGGTATCCAGAGGCTTTAGTGAGACTGGTTGGAAAATTACTACATCACTGACAGAGACTTTGGATAGTGGAAGCCACTAAAAGCAAAGCTGGAAAAAGAGTGTTAGATCCCAAAAAAAGAAAAGAGAG
Organism: Simochromis diagramma; assembly: GCF_900408965.1. Lineage (NCBI taxonomy): Eukaryota > Metazoa > Chordata > Actinopteri > Cichliformes > Cichlidae > Simochromis > Simochromis diagramma. The sequence goes on from NW_024387414.1 coordinate 5,897,585, forward strand.
AAAGAAATCAAAACACATAACACGTATCACAAATAGAGGCTCTGACATATTTGTATTGTAATGTACTACCAGAAATATAGAAGCAGGTTAAAGGAATAGTTTGACCATTTTAAGAATACAAATATTTCAGATGTAATCATGGATTGTTTAAAACACGGACATACTTGGTTGAAAATATGAAGCCAGTGTGGAATGTCCAGTCCAATCCAATCCAATTTTATTTATAAAGCACTTTAAAATACCCAGCACAGGAACAAAGTGCTGTACAGAAAATAAGTTAAAAACAATAGAATAACAGAAAACAGCAAAAATAAAAATAAATAAAAATATAATTCATAATAAACAGCCCTATATTAAAAGAAAAACAAAAACAAGATAAAACAGCATCGAATCAACTAAAAACAACTAAAATAAAAAATAAAAATAAAAACCAACATCTCAAGTGGTGTCAAAGGCCAGGGTAAAGAGGTGGGTTTTCAAGAGTGACTTAAAAACAGGTAAAGAAGTGGCCTGTCTAATCTCTAAAGGAAGCTCGTTCCACAGTTTTGGAGCTGCTACAGCAAAAGCACGATCTCCTCGAAGTTTACGCCCAGTCCTGGGTATCTTCAGGAGCAGCTGATCAGCTGACCTAAGAGAGCGGGTGGGTGTATAAGGCTGTAGCAGTCCGGAGAGATAAGATGGGGATATGGTTTGCTTTTAAAGCCATGGAGAGCTTTAAAAGCAAATAAGAGAATTTTAAAATGAATCCTAAAAGAAATGGGCAGCCAGTGAAGTGAAGCTAAAATAGGGGAAATGTGCTCAAACTTTCGAGTGCCAGTTAAAAGACGAGCTGCGGCATTTTGCACCCTCTGTAGATGACTAATATATAATGCTGCTGACCCCAATATAAAGTGCATTACAGTAATCCAGCCGAGTGCTAACAAAGGCGTGGATCACTGTCTCAATGTCTAACAATTTACATTCTATCCTGCCAAGTTTATGGGCTCAGCCATTTGTTTTGGGTCCTAATATATAAAATTAAGGTTCTTTTGTATAATTTGGTCACATCATGTTTCAAAATTGTAGGCTAATTAGTTAATCACAAGTCTTTAGCCAATGAGTGTGCAGACCTCCTCATCACATATAGTATTTGCAACCAAGATGGTGACAGCTGATTCGCTTATCTTAAGATTTCAAAAAGGGACTTCAGAAAACTGTGAGATGTGTCAGTAGCTCTGTCCACCTTTTAAATTGTCTACAAAAGCAATATTCATTAGTTGTTCCTGTTCAAATGTAGCTGGTCTGAATATTTCAGACCAGCTACTGATCTTACTGGTATTTTCCCACATAGACTACATATCTATTCCTCATGCTTTGCATATTCTAAATTCTCCCTTGCCAGCTGGAGCAGCAGTCTTTGACATGTCTACTTAGATTACCTTCACTGGTAGCTTCTGTTCTGCCCACAGGAAGGTATCCAGGTGGTCTCCTTCATCTGCACCAGAACCAATAGACATTTGGGTTTTTTTTTGTTTTTTTAATTAAGAAGCTTCTCACTAATCTTCTGTGGCACATCATGTTGACTGTCTGAATGCACCATCTCATGTTTTTATTCACTGTCCCATACTCATGGCTACAGGCTGCAGACTACAGGAAAGGGTGGGGGCTGGGGTAAAGATTGTCCAGTGAAATCTCTCGTGACTCAGTTGTTTTTCTACTTCTATGGTACAGAATAATGTGCACATGACTATGGCTCAGGCAAAGTACATTGATACTTTAAATGCTTTGAATAATATAGGGTTTGGGAGTAATGATATATTAAATTGATATATAATCATGACACAACCTAATATTAATAAATTGTTGTTGTAGTCTAAATTGTGTTCTTTTTTTCATCACTATCAGAATCAATTAAGTTATAAAAACCTGCTGGAAGGGATTGATTTCATTAAGGTTTGGTCAGCTCACACTCCTTGCTGCTGATGCTCTCAGAGGCCAGTGAGTCCCAGAAGTTAGGCAAAATACTAACGCTTCTATGGTCACCACTGTGTTCCCTGCGATCATAAAGACATGAAAAGAAGAATCAATGAATGGGTGACAACCCCACTGCCCTTTCTGAAGTGTAACTCAGAAGATTTACTAGGAGCCTAGCTCAGATTTATTGTCTTGCTTTAACGTAATTGTTAGCCAGTCCTACAGTATCACATTTTGTGTGAAGGTTGTGTCATATTCAATTTTTTGAGACACTCATTCTGTTGTGCAGGGGGAAAATAACATGCTGTGATTTGTGGCCCTGTCTATTGCATGGTCAAAATGCTTTGTCTCTACTGTGTTTGGTATTCAGGGCTCATTTAACAGAATATTATGAGACGGGGTTTGAGCTGTTGAAGCCACCTGATGCTACATGAAATAATCTTAGTGATTACTGTAACAAATTTTAACATTATTTTTTACACAACATAGAATAATTTGAATAAGTTTATTAATTATATAATTAGCAGGAAAAAAAACTGTATGCTAATCATTAGATCCATTGCATTTTAATTATTGCCTTTATGAAATGGAGGCTTGTTAGGAAAGTCAATCAAATATATTTTCGTCTAATGAAACAAAATGCTAATGTTCAGTAAACATTTTCAGTGACAGATTTCTTTCTAAACTGATTTTTCCTTTTTTTATTAAATATCTTGACATATTTGATAAGCAGTCATTTTGAAACATTTCTTGGACCCACAGACAAGGAAAAAAAAAATGTTCCTGCCAATTTCTGACAATTTTAAGTTGAAACAGTTGATCCGTTTCATCAGCTTTTTCGTAGTCCAGCCAATTGAGCCAACTTATTCATGCAAAGGAACCTAACAATCTTCATTAAAAGTGCATGTAATAGTCCTGCATAGAAAACTAGTTTCAGCTGCTCCCTTATTCACAATGGGTCACCGCAGTGAGTAGCTCCACATGTCTGAGTTTTGCACTGGATCCCCTTTCTGATGCCGCCCAGAATCAACTCTGAATATTTTGCTCATTAGGCAAATGTGAAAACCACTACACAACGATACCATAATACATGATGTCCTAAATATATGATGTGAAAAATAATTCTAGCAGAAAAATAAAGAGACAAAACCTAATTGTTTTAAAATAGTCCTATAATAGTACTTTCTGGTAAGTTTCAGGCATCTGATATTAAAAGTCTGTCATAGCTATCATGCGTGTTACTTTCTTATAATGACAAGCGAAAATGTCATGTGACATACATAATGAAATCATCGTATTTCAGACCACGACTGACAGTTGGTATGCATCTGTAGCTCTTTCTTTAGTTGTATCTGCATATGAAGGACTCTTCCGATTACTTTTAATCTCCGACAAACCCTTTACATCAGAACTCAGGAAGCACTCTTCAGTAACCAATCAGCATCTTCTATCATTTATTCAATGTTGTATCCTTTAGCACATCTTGGTGAATGTATAGCTCACATAGCAGGCTCAAAACCAGTTAAACATATCATGTAGCGGTAAACGTGTTTTACTGGGTAATGAAGATATGTAACCTTAAATTAATATGGACAACCTCAAGCATCACACAGGCTACACAGACACATGGACATGATTTGTCTACAAGTGATAGATAGATTGTATCTTTAGACTTATTCTACACATGCATGTTGTAATTGTAAAAACCAATAAGTTCAGTAAACAAACAGCCCAAACAATGAAATGCCAATGTTGCCCCTCTCCCTGCGACTAAACACTGTCAGACGCTGTTGTCAGTGGATTTTGCCTCAGCCTGTTCAGAGCTGATGTCCTTTTCACCACTGGTCATGCCTCTTTTAGATGGTAAGACAGATCCAGTACATTTCAAGGACTCCATTATTACTGCATTAGTCTCCAAGCTGGACATTACAGCGGCTTTGCGATAGCAGTTTCTCAGCCCCTTCTGGAAGCGTATGGTGAACAGGCCATATATGATGGGGTCCAGGCAGGCATTAAAAAGACCAAAGATGAATAGGATGTGGGTCAGAGAGTGAGAGACTTTTCCCTCCAGGTCATCTGGGAAGAACCAGTACCATAGACCCAACAGGTAGTACGGAGTCCAGCACACAATGAAGCAGATCACAATAACAATGCTCATTTTCAGAGTTCTCATTCTTGCTTTTGGGATGTTGTTCTTTGAGCAGCGGAGATGTGGCTCATTGGAGGGCACTATAGGAGAGAAAGGAACACATTTGATGTCGAATAAATACATCGAGCATTTCTTTGAAGAAGTACATTTAGAACACACACTTTCATCATTTCATTTACACGTTTCTGCTGTGAATCATGTTCTTTCTTTAACTGCAACAGTTTATACATCAGTCTATCCAGCAGAACTAACATCACACAGCCTTTGTACTGGGGAGACCAGCCAACGTCTGCTCCACTACATTGGACATTTGCATTCTCACATGCACATTTGTCAAATTTTCAGTGTTTTCTCACGTTTACTCTGGTAGTAGAAAGATAATCTTTGCTGGTGGCGGAGATGTTAAGGTGACTGCATGGCAAGTAGGAATGGTCAAGCGAGAAAAGGTGGGAGAGAGTGCTGATGGGTCAAAATAACAAGAATACGATGAAACAAGAAAAACATAACCTGAACAGAAGTTGGTGATACTGAAGTTAAATGTTGCGAGCACCTTTTGGCTTGAACGTATTTTTTAGTTCTTGTAGTTTTGCCTGTGTTTGGATCAACTACCATTTACTTGGACACTTACTGTTCTTTTTTGTCATCTGTTTGGAGATCTGAATAAAGATCCTGGTGTAGCAAATAATCATAATAACCAGCGGCAGCAGGAAGAGACAACAGAAGGTAAACATGTTGTAAGCGGTTTCTTGCCAGTGCGTAACGAAGCTTCCCCTGGTGGTGCACTGAGTGAAGTTTGCTGGATAGGTAATGGTCACATTATGGAAAATGAACATCTGTTGGATTAAAAATTCAAAACAAAATTAGAATTTTGCTGGCAGTAGCTGTCACCCAACATATTTTTTTTATTTGAACGTTGGCTTGAAGATTAAAATATTATCCAAATGATTAGACCAAATGGACCAGTATGCCTCAGTCAGTAAGCGTGAAATGACAATTAGTAGTGTACCAGAGATTTTTAGGTTTGGGGAGAGGATTGAAATGTGAATCAGTTTAAAAGTTCAGAAAACCCAAGCAGTGGTTATTATTACTTTAATATTTAAAAATACTGCACAGGGTTAAAGTACTTAACACCCAGTGTTAAGTACTTTAACCCTGTGTAGAAGCTAAACAACAATTTACTTTAAAGACATTACAAGAATGTAAGATTTACCACACAGTCCTCAACCTAAAAGTAGTTTCTCTTATATCAATAAAAGCAAAAAGCTATTCTGAAAATATGGGAAACAGTGTGTAAATTCAACCTACACATCCCTATAAAAGCTAGGTATTTTTATTTCAAAGTATTTTATAGCTGCACATTGATCATTAGCTAGTAAGGCGTACTAGTACTTCTCTGCCTAAAAACACAGACGCCTGATACATTTTTAAAGCATTATATGAGTTATCAAGACCACATTTAAGTGCCTATGCAGAGATGTTTTAAAATGGGTCAGCTTGGAGTGTAAAGTCAGCAACATGTTATTTTATCCACCAGCTTGTAAAGTCTGATAGCAGCAGTTTTCATATCTGGTGGCAAAATAAACAGTTGCTTGCTATAAATGGGAAGACTGCTTTCGTCTACCTCTCTTTGTCACAGTTTCAAAAATTACTTGAGACTTTTACAGGGGTTGAATTTACATTAAGAATACCTAAATGATAATTATTGCCCCTTTGAAGTTGAAGTCTACAGATAATTAATCATTTCATTTTTGAAAATTACTCATTTTTGTTCCAACGCTATCAGTTAAAAATGTGAAATATCCAACTATATCATTCCAGACAACACAATACAATATTTTCATAGCTTACTTTAAGCCCCCAAACCAAAAGATGTTGCACTTATATTCATATATGAGAAAGAAAAGCTGTCCATGTTTAAGAACATGTCAAAATACCCAATATTTATATTATAATAACTAATCAATAAAGCAAGTAATCCTTTCTTTTCTACAATTAATTATTATTTATGATCAGCACATTTAGGAATTCTTGCACATTTCAAAATGTTTGCAATCCTGTGCAGAATCATCTAGCATGCTTGAAGAGAAGATGGGCTATATTTGTGTTTATCATTACACCACAATGAAAAAGTGTTACAGGCTGCATTCACTACCACGCTGTTTACAGGGTAAAAGCCATACAGCCAGGGTAACAGGTCCTGATCTTTTAGAAATCTGAATGATAGAGCTATTAATCCCCAAGGTTTATGCCCCCCTAAAGCCCACAGCAGAAGTTCATGCATCAGTGTCTAGAAAATACCACATCTGATGTAAATACACCCTGGGACACAGAATGATTAATCACGTATTAATAATGTAAAAACACAATCTCATGTTCTCTTACATTTGTTTGCCCACAAGTTTTACAGTTTTATAAGACTGAGACACAATATTCATCTTCATCTAAAGCCAGTTATAAAGCTGATCTATAGCCAGCCCACTGCCATAGATTAGGGATCATTCAAGGAAGGTTGCACTTGCACAGGAAGTGCATGAGGAATCTGCAGAAGAAAAGGTCAGCACCAAAGTAACTACTATGACTCAGACCTTCTCTGAATTACTTAAAAAATGGTCTGTCGAACTATAATCATGTGTCTTAGCTTCTGGTCTCACCTGTGGGATTGAGAGCAAGGCGCTCATGATCCAAGCCACCATTAGCATGACCCTGTTCCTTTTCCGGACCATAGCGATGCCCAGAGGGTTGAGGATAGCCGACTGTCTGTCCAGACTAATCACCACTGTGACAAAGGCACAGGAGTACATGGCCTGAAGCTTGAGGAACATGAGGAATCTGCAGGCCAGGTCGCCGGCCAGCCATTGAACTGTGATGTTCCACACTGCATCTACAGGCATCACGATGAAGGTAACTAAGAGATCAGCTGCAGTCAAGTTGATTATCAGGACTCTAACATGGGACTTACGCTTGTGCCCATTGGCAGCCCAAAGCACAGCCAAATTGCAAAAAGTGGATATGCCACACAGGATAAAGGTAACAATCACTCTGATCTTCGCTGCAGTGGAAAAAGTAGGCAGCTGCAGAGCACCGTCCACTGATGTCCAGTTACAGTGAGGATCTGGCCATTCACAGCTGGCGTTGAGGTCAAGTCCTGATCTCTGCTGGTACATGACAGCTGCAGGATCACAGCAGGAGGAGCCGTTCATTTTCTGACCCTCACCAAGAACCCAGCATTTTGCTCAGCTACATGTGGAGGCTGCAGTTGCTAAAGTGAGATCAAGCATAAATATAATATACATGAGCTTATGCATGAAGTTGATGCACAAGATTTATCTGCATTGATTTGCATAATAGGACTAAAAAATATTAGTTCTGTGATTAATACAGTCGGTGACAGAGAGGGAGCAGTCTGCTGCATAGAGCACATCTCTCGGATGTGCTCACTGAGGTGGAAAGACGCTGACTTCTTCTAACAACCCATCTTCTCTGAATAGAAGCAGCATCAACAACAACCAATCAAGATAATTACACCCCAATGGCATCAATTTGATGAGTCAAAAATACTTACTATAATACTAATACTAAGTTTATTATATTTATGAGACAAAGTTTAGCATCTCTCACTTGTGAAAAAAAATGCAACTTAGCTGTGGCTTTTATGCGTCTAATAATATGTGTGTCATTTAAAATGTAAATCAACAATTAGAAGTCGTAGTCAGCGTCAAAAACAGCACTGTGCCTGAAACAAAAACAATTAAAAATACATTTATAAGTACTAAAGTACAATAAAATAAAATACACTCACATTTTGGTGTTGCAGATCACTGTACTTTCCAGACGGTGACCAAATCGAAGCCCACTCGTTTTATGGAAGTCCGAGATTCCGGTGCGGCTCCATGTCCCTGCAGCAGGCACAGTGCAGTGCTGAGCTTCTGAATAATAACTGAAGAATCTCAAATGTTCCCTCACAGTTTTATCTCCGTACCCCTTCTGAGGAGCTCATCTCGGTTTTTATTACTCCCTCCGGTGAGCGCGTCAGCCGCTCTATGGGCGCGGCTACACCAGGGTCCCCGCATCTGATCCAGGGGCGTCAGTTTCAATGAAGCCCGAGCTCCGGCGAAGTTTCTAATTTTATCTCTGGCTGAATTAATTCAATGAGGCACTACAGCCCCTATTAGCATCGCTGTTATCCACAGCATCCCAAACCAGCTCTTGTTAACGACGTGAGATTATTAATATAACAAGCATAATGTTTTCTTGTTGAGCTGGTGAAGCTTTATTGTTTCATCCCCCTAAAGCTTAATGTTTACTGATTAACTTCCATAAAGCAATTGTCTCTTTTGATGGCCTACACAGGTTTATTTGTTTGTTTCCTTTTGTTTTCTTTTTGTTTGTTGGGGTTTTTTTATGTTCCCTGTCAGGTAAGAAGCCCACAAATCTATTCTAGTATTACGTAATTAGTCGATTACTAATTACGAAACTGGAAAATACTAAAAAAATAAAACTTGACTTCAGTGTTGAGCTGCAGGCAAACACCTTACTCATGAGGTTGATTTCAGCAGCTTGCTCCTGGATGCAGCAGGCCTACTGTAGCCCAATTTAGACTGTTAAAATACATATAAATTAGCTTTTAGATACCGTTTTCATCAAAGCATTTGTGCTGATGTAAAGCAGGAAAAGGTAGCACAAAACACCCAGTCAGCAATGTTTTGAAGCTAAAAAGTTGCTTTAACTTATGTAGGGGAGACCGGGGATAGTTGTAACATTTTTGACATTTCTATCTGTAAATTGAAGCTCTTTTAAGGTAGTGGATTCAAAATGTAATGCAAAGTATTTACATGTCTTGGCTATTAAATAGTGCAGCTATTTTCTCTGCAGCACAATTACCCATTGCATGGTGTGGCCTCAAACACAAAGAGTGAAATGTTACAATTAACCCCATAGTCTGGGTTAGTTGTAACATATCCTGGGGTGAAATGTAACACAATGAAATAAGGGTACTAACAAAACATTAACATGTAATCTTTGTTTATTCAACACATGAATGCACTTAGAGCCATTTATGTAGCTGTGTGTGTGTGTGACAGAATGCAGAAATCTAGCTTTTGAACATATTCCAACCCCCCAAAAAAGACAAGTTATGGAAATTTCTGCAACTGAATATTTCATTGATTTTGGTTGGTCTTCCTTGAGTTTGGCCTCATTGGCTCAGTGGGCATTATAACCTACAACTCCTGCACCAATTTTGAACATAACAATGAAGCTGAAAAAATGTAGTTGTTCACCAGCATTGCAATTCCATTACTTTTTTTATCATGGCTTACCTTGGTGAGGTTTGCAAAGTGCTTCAGAAAGATGAGGAAATCTGTTTCTTGCATCCATCCTGATTTATTTCCACTACCAGTACTTCCTACTGGTCCATCTCTGACACAGTGGTCTGCATAATGTATGTGTGGGAACACAAACAGTGGAGGAATTGTATTGCCAATGGCATTAACCGCATATACAAAGGTGACCAGTGAACCTCTCTCTGCTGATGTCGTTGCCCCAACTTGTTTAATATAAGTTAAAGTAATAGTGTGGTAAGTTGTAACATCTGCATTATTGTTACAACTAACCCAGACTGTTGCTGTTACAACTGACCCAGACTCCTATAGCCATGAACTAACTAACATTACAGCCAACGGCTAAAACATTAGCACTAAAGACCTACACAGAATATATCCCCATAGACATACAAATAACACAATTTAAGTTTGATGAGTTTAACTGCAAAGCAGATAATGCTATTAGAAAATTGAAATAAAGTAGAAAAACTTACTTTTTGGCATACAAATTACTTTTTTCCATGTTAAATTGTCTGTGTTTGACAAAATGTGCTGATTTTTTACATGTGATAGCAGAACTGAATTGGGCATGCACAGGATGAATCACATCATTTGAAACTTAGCCCTGATTGGAGAAATTGGAAGTGTTACAACTGACCCACGTTACAACTATCCCCGGTCTCCCCTACTAATCAGAGGGTATTTCTCACCCAAATGACTCAAGAGTTAAATTTAAAAAAAAATACCTTAAATAATTTATTATATGGTTTAATCTATTTCCACAAGTAAAGCTAACTCAAAACTGGGTTTCATTTTCCTAAATTCCATAATCTACACATGGGTCCAAGCTTTTGTAGAGAGTTTAGACAGTTGAGTATAATTTTTTGTAGTTTGAGTTATTTTGAACAAGGCACAAAATAATGGTTGAAGAAAACCTGCAAGCAAACACTGGAAATGAGTTTCTGTCATTTTAGGGTCAACAAACTCAGAGTTATTTGCTAAACCTTCTTCCTGGAATAGGCCTCGGTGCACTTACATATAAATAAATCCACAGACTTCTACGCTGCAAGATGCATGTTGTATGCTGTTTGACCAAAAAGCTAAGGCAAAGACTAAACGGAGCCTAAAAGAAAACTGAAGATAAGATTCCACATGAATGTTACTAATGCACAATGCCTCCTGTTTGTAAATAACATTTAAATTTATAATAATGGATTATATGGCAGTGGGGAATAAATTTCCCTACAGTAGATGTCTATCTGAAAGTGCTGTAATTAAAATTAATTTATCTGAATTTCAGGAGCAGATCCACACCTTCCATACATACACATCTACTAGAAATGCTGTCAAAGTTAAAATGAGGATGTGGTCCCAGCTAGTTAACTTAGCTACACTAAAAATGTGTAAATCTTCCACTGTTATTTTTTTCAGTGGCATGTGGCAACACTGTGCAGAGCAGTTACTTAAACTCTGCTCCAACAGAGGTCGAATATCTTGTTAATAGTGTGACATCCTCACTGTGCATGACCCTGCATACTTTGGCTCTTCTAAAAAAAGAAGGAAACAAATCAGAAATTCCTGAAAATGCTGCAGTGAGAGAACTGACAGTGAGACCACATTTCTCTCATATAGGCTTCTATTCTTTGGCTCACTATTAAATCAAGAAGGAGATTTAAAATCCTTTTCCTCACTTCCAAGGTCTCGAATAATCAGGCACAATCTTATCTTCAAAACTGCATATTACCATTAAGCATATAGTTCAGACCCTGAACCCTTTCTCAGTAACACTGCATTAGGCTTAGGTTGCTCAGAATTTCCCACGGTGCCCTAAATGATTCTTCGTCATTCATCTCTTTTCGCTCTCTGTGTGTGAATACACCATTTTGCATTTAATCAAAGTTATCATTAAACTCTGCTCCATTAGTGTGTCTTTTGTCTTGTGTCAGTCCTTTCGTCTCCAAAAGGTCATCATGGCAGATGGCTCCCATTTCCTTGAGGCTGGATTTTCTGGGCATTTCTTCCTGTTAAAAGGGAGTTTTTCCTTCACACTGTCAGCAAATGCTTGCTCACAGTAACCAACAACCAGCGATCGGGTAAACTGACATATTTAGAGTGCAAAAGGTGTTGTGACTATTTCTAGATTGAGAGCAGTAACTGCCTTTAGCCCTGTCATTAGCATTAGAAAGCGCCTTCATTTTTACAAATAAGTTGAGTAAAGTTCTCCTCAGTATCAGCAAAAACATCAATACACATATTTCCCAAAATGCTGATCCATTTCTTTAATAGAAATGTCAGCCTGTCGGTGTAGTGTTTCCACTGCAGAGAGATGACAAAAATACTATATAGTATACATTTATTTACTACATAAACCCTCTAGCTAGAAGTCTTTTTTGCCTCACTCATAGCTGGCTTCTTCCTCGCACGACAGTTTCTCAGCACATTAATGTGAGAACAAACACATCCCGCAGTCTTGCAAAATGTATATGTCTTTTCTTTTTTTCTTTATTTTAACCTCCTAGGACCTGGCGTCCACATATGTGGACATCACATTTTGGGTTATTTAGACTAAAATACTCAATTTTGCTCTACAAGGGCCTGATATCCACTTACAAGGACATTATACTGCTACTGTTCTATCAAAATTTTAAACCAATATCCTCATATGTGGCTCTTATTTTTCTTAAAAACAAAATAAGGGAAAGAAAAAAAAAATCTGGTCATTCTTTGTTTTTACATTCATCGGGCCCCAATATGCCCAAATATCAAAGAGAAATAAAAAATGCATGCTGTGGAAGAGTTCGGGTCTTAGGAGGTTAATTATAGCTACTATGAAAAAGGCCTTAATTTGTGCTCTTTTTATGAAGTAATAAAAGCACTCAAGAATACATTCAGTGTCAAATCTTGGGGGGAAGTGCCTTCTTTTCGATACTGCTTGAAGATTTAGCAGCAGAATGGCTTTGCAAAATTGAAAATCTGCAATTTAACCAAAAGCGTTGCATGTAAAAATATCTGACTCCTTTGCATTGAGCAAAAAGTGATGGAAATGATGATGAGACAGAATGAAATTGTGGGAAAGCTGTTTAAGCCTGTTTTCATTTTTTCCACTTTGCAACGATTGTTTTAACAATACGATAAGGCATCTGGTTTTACCAGAGGAGAGAAAAGCATCTATTTATCCCCTTACGACCACTGGAAGTTGCACCTGAGCAGAAAATGTGAGCTATAATAAGATGCACTTCAGTTGTAAAGGCCCGTAGAAGCAGATGTTAATTTATATATGAAGATATGAACTCTGAATTATTTGCTGCAGCTTTACTAAGCGCCAGAAAGGAACATAGTTTTCCTATAAAAAACTTTTATGAAAACACCAGCTGTTCTGTCTTCTACCAGAGAGAAAGTCAAATAAAAGATTCAATTAGAAGCATGTCTGTTCATGCAGGGGAAATCAAATAATTACTGAAAGGCTGGATGATGCATTTTAATTATTGGTGCTGTTTTGAACAAAAAGGCACAGGAAAAGAAAGACTTAATGTCATGATATCCCTGACTTTCTAATAATTTGCAGCGGAGGATTATCCATTTTTCAAAGCAACGGAGAAGCTGATTGGTGCTTGCTGTTGGCTTATGTTGACACACTCTGGGCTACTGTCCAAACAGGCCACAATCTTTTCAGCTCCACAGAAATTAAACTCATTTTCACTTTAATCCACAGTGACCTTTGTGCTCGTCCTGAACTCAAGTATTATCACAAGTTAGATTAAGTCCTTTTTGGAAAGAAGTCATTGAAATCTTGGCTGGTAAAAACGGTTTTGCTTGGTAAAACTTTTCTGTATCTCCATGACTATGTCTGCTGTGACACAGATAGGTGTCATCTCCAGAAATATAGAGAGAAAACTGAGGTCTTACACTGATCGGCTTCATAATTGTGGTCAGAATTAAAGTTTGTCAATGGAAGAGTCAGATTCAGCCAGAATATAAAGAATGGGATGAATGGATGACAGGTGAATCCTGGGCATTTTTAAAAAGAGAGATCATTCATTGCTTCATTATGAATCCCTCCACTTCAGCAATCCACAACATGTAATTGCACCTGCTGCTTTCACAACCCTGAGACAACTCTCCTTAAACAGGTGTGCATACTCAAAAACTTCACTACTTGAAAAATCAAACTTTCTGCTAAATAAACTTTCAAGCACCATTGTGTATACCAAGTATCTGGAAAAATAGTGTGTATCTAGGAAAGCTGAAGTATTCCCAGTTTGCAGTTTGTTGGAATGCCAAGGCTTGCATTTGCTTTAAACACTTCATATTTGATACAGTCCTCTCAAATTCTGCTCTGGGTTGGACAGAACTGCATCAAACAGTTTCTGCAGATTTGTCATCTGGACATTTATGCTGTCAATCTCCAATTATCCCACATCCCAAAGGTATTTTATTGGATTCCGATCTCTCAACTGGGGAGGTCACTGAAATCCACTGAACTCATTTTCATGTTTATGAAACTAGCTTGAGAAGATTTTTGCTTTGATGTGGTTCATTTTCATGGTAAGTAGCCACTAGAGGATGCTGAAAAATGTGGCCATAAGGGGACGCACATGCAAGAACAATTCTCAAGGAGGATTTGGCTTTAAAATCTTTATAAAATGGCATTTAGGCACCCAAAGCGAAAAGAAAACACTCTCCACAGAATTACATCACGGTTGGCAACCTGGACATAACATAAGACAGGCTGGCTTCATGCATTAAAGCTGTTCACACCAAATATTCACACCAAATACAAAGCCAACCATGTCAGCCTCAGATTCCTGTTCTGAGCTGACAGGAGTGCAATGTGACATCGTTTTCTGCTGTTGTTGCCCATCCCCCCTCAAGGTCAGACGTGTTGTGCTTTCTGATACACTGAGACTTTGTTTTCCTACTTATCACAGCTGTGAAGACCAGTTACCTGACTTATCGTAGCTTCTCTGTCAGTGCAAACAAGGCCAGCTGTAGTCTTTTGACCTTTCTCATCAGCAATTTAATTTTTTCTACCCTCAGAATTACCAAACATTGGATTTTTTCCAGTAATCTACTGCTGCTATAAAATAAGATACTAAAATGATACAAAAAATAAACATCGGCATATGAGCATCTTTCCTTCAGTACCATCATTTTCTTTACCTGAAGGTCACCTAAATCAAACTGTTTTATTGAGTGATGTAGTTAACTTGAAGAATAGGCATGAGCCTTGATTAAATGCTGAGTTGGCAGCATACACCATGTAAAAAGATTTTCTTCACACTGCAGTGTAATCACATTGAAGATAAGGCTTGCCAGGAGAAGACAGCCAACTAAGTGAAACTGCAGCTTCACAGCCCATCGTAACGTACACTAATTAGAGACGGTCTTTAGTTCCTAGCTCAGCTGACATTTTACTACTATGTGTTATGAAGCCAGTGATTTACAGTAGCTGTAGATTATTCTTGTATTCATAATTTAATGATGGGGAAACAAGTGTTGCAGTGTTACCTCTGAGACTTCAAGATAATCCACATATTATCCATAAGACAAAATGGATAATCAAATTATTTAACAAATGGCAGGAAATAGCAGAAAAATGTTCTAACCATGCCAGTGCCAGTACAATAATCAGATATAAACTACACCAAATAACAAAAACACAATCTGATTGTGTTTAAGGTGGCATTAGCTGAGGAGGAGCAATCAGACTGAAGGAAATAGACGGGAAAATGTTATTTATAATCAATGTTTATGTTCAACTGAAAGTATGATACTAGTACATGTATGCAGTGTTATACTCCAAACCAATAGGATGACACTCTTGGGTTCCTCAGATGTCAGGTCCCTTTCTTTAAGGTTCTCAAGAGAATAATGCGTCATTTCCATTTCTCCCACAAAAGTATAAAAGAAAGCTGTGCATGAGCCCCAGAGACCAGGGTCTACAGGGTCTAGGGGAGTAACTTTCAAGTTAATGGTCTCTCAAGACAAGTGGAAGCATGAAAAGACTTAATCAGTGCAAGGGGTGTTTACCATGAAGGTCTTTAAACTGTGGTGGAAACAAACAACCAATGGGCTAAAAGAACCTTAACAAAACTTCTGACAGTAAAAGTTACAGATAGTAAAAATTTAAAAATGTGGCTTTGTTGTACTTTGATCTTTGAAGTGATGGTACTAAAACCAACCAGTTAACATTTAATGAATAAATTAGGAAAATACAGTAGTACCTACAGAATTGCTTCTTTGAACTGAACTGAAAGAAACAATCAACAAACAAATATTTGATTTCCTATGCTAGCTAAATGTAAAGGATGGTGGGTATAGCAGCAGAAGAGGAGCCAAGGGCCGAACACTACAAACTACAGACTGATTATCCTTTTGTTCACCCAACACAACCATTTGTAAAGTCCAATACAAAGCTAACAACATTCTCATTAAAACTCAAGTAGCACCAATTCATTTTGTTAACCAGTTAACCAAGTTAGAAGCACAAGGTGGAGCCTATCCTTCGTCCTCAAGTGTACTTAATGCTCTCAGCCTGGCCACCTCTATAAAATTGTCTTGGTCTGTCACTGCACACTGAGTAAACTCTCCTTTTATAGTCCTGCTCTTCAATTTTATTATAGAAGTATTTTAATGCTTTGGTAATATTAATTTAAGAAGCTGTCGTGCTAACTAATCACTCTTGAATTCAAAATTTACCAACAGAAATAAAAATTCCAGATAAAAAAAAAAAAATGAATAAAATATATAAGACTTTGTACGGTTGTCTACTTTTGCCCTATTAAATATCAGACCATTTCTGCAGGGCTGTTTTACCAAACCCCAGGACAACCCCTGCAGGATATGTATGTTTCAGTAAGAAGTCTTAAGCAGAACAGAATAATAGCATGAGTGGCTTTCAGAGATGTTGTCCTGCATTACAACATAACCGAGATGCAATGTAAATTTGCATCTATTTTATGCTTCCTCACTCTGTGACCTTATTTAAATATCCTCCTTATCTTTATTCAGTAATTTTATTTCAGCCGTGTTTCTGATTATTTAACAAACTGCAGTTTAAGCTGTTCTATTTAACCTAATTTAAATGACATGCTTCAACTAGCCCGCCTCACATATGCTGTCCATATCATATTATCTCCAAGCCAGGGAGAAAGCTTTATGCCATCCATTCCAATTACCACTCAGACAATGACAGCAAAATAATTAACATGCCCGTTTGAACATAAGCTGTGGTCTACAGACCTCAGTGGACATTATGTAAAAAATCCTCAGGAATATGGAATATTGTCTGTAGTGTGGCTTTTTTCTGCAGGCAGCAGCAGGTCCAGAAAGTTGTTTCAATCACGCTGAGCAAGAATCATGTGAGGTTGGCAAAGTCAAAATTAATCTATGAAGATGATGGCAAGAAGTGCACTCTGCTGCCACATTTGAGGGGGGGTAGAGTGATTGTGAACATCACAGTGTTTGCAATGTGGACATTTGTAACACTTAAAGCAAAGAGGGGAAACGTATAAAAACCACTATCTGCTGGTTCATCTCGTCTGAACAATCATTCATGTGATCTACATTTAAACCTGGCAGGTGTATTGCTGCGGCCTGAGTGAGTGCAGTGAATGAGGAGTGGTTCCATTTTCTCCTCCCTGTTGCTAGGCAATCGGTGGCAGAGCCAGTCACATGTATGATGTCATGTGGTGCCATCACAGCCCTGGTTTTATTTTATTAAGTTAGCATTACCTTTTTCTTTTATTGTTGTAGAAAATAATCTCCAAATGTTTATGTTCAGCAAGATATTGTTGCTAAAAGTAAATCGTTAACTTCAGGCTATAAATAAACGACATCACATATCTCATTTAACTACTTGTTACTAAATTAATATAATCTCCGGTTCACTTAAAAGCATTCAGAAGTGGGCTATTTAATAATAAGAGATAGTAATATAAATAGTTTCTACATGTGGTATGAAAGAGAGAGCAGTAAAGTAGAATCAGGCTTTGAAGTGACTGTAATATCGCTAAAGTAAACTGAACTTGCTGCTGCTGAGTGATAGAAACTCTCCATTATTTTGCTGCACATGTAAAAACAAAAATCTCAACTTACTTAAGAAATGTTGGTTGCTCATCCCATTTATGTGTACAGCCTCTGTAGACTGTCAATGTGAACACCCAGGTACTTCTACCCCTCCGCCACATTAATATAGTGTATTATCCCATGACAGATACAGGCTGTGTAGCTGTCCTCTTCCTTCTGAAGATGATCACCTGTAACAGGGCGATATTTAGCAGCTGGATTTACAGTGAAGAAGACTAAGACAGTACAGTGGAAGCGAGAGGCATTTATTTCAACATATAGCTCTAAGGCCATGACAATCACTGGCACGTCAAGCCTTCTCACAGCACAAACAATCACTCTCCTGTCTAATGACAATTGGCTGCCTTAAATACTCTCATCTGTTAAGGACTAAACCATTATTTTACTGTCAGTTGGGTTTTTCAAATTTTAACTTTCCACCAACATTTTACCATTTTCACATGATTAAATATTTTACCCTTACAGTTCAATAATCATTATAAAAATGCCCCAAACCCCATGCACAACAATTCCCCACACTCCCTTAACAACTGGCCTCTCCTGGAACCTTTAAATGGTGTCTGGATCTCTGTGAAGTTGTCAGATTCAAACGTCAAGGAAGGTGGTAGGGAAGCAGACTCAGCAGACATTTTGGGTTTTCAGAGGTGAGCAATTTATTTACAGTGGACCCCATCCTGCACGAAACTTAACAACAACCCCCACCCCCCAAAAGTAACGTAATTAACAAAACTCAGCCGTACATTGCTTTGGTAACACAGCTCACCTCTCCTCTCTCATTAGAGTCTGGCAGAGACTGACTATATATAGGGCCATCAATCTCCCTTCAATTATTCCAGCCAGTACCACTCATTTGAGCTGAGAGATCTAAAACTCTACATAGTTGACTAAAAATGACAAAAACCTTCTCACACTTCTAATTAGCACATTTACACAACTAAATGGCTGTATTGACAAAAAAAAAAAAGATTCAACAAATCCCTTCGGACCTGGAAACAAACAAAAGGAAGCATTTCTATGGTAAAAGAAACCCCTCCTCTTGGTTCAACCTGCTGATGTCATGTGCGATGTCATCAGCACTTTAAAATTAGGAAATGCTAGGCTGACCTACATGAAGACTGAAAAGAAAGAACAAAGTAAGCATGAACAAATGACTTAATCTGTAACATAATAAAATATAAAGAAACATGTAACTGAGTATTTGCCTTAATTTGCAGAATGTTTGATTTGCCGGCAACAGAATGCTTACATAAACAAACCCGGGATAGTTAGTGCAGCAATGTTACTTTGACAAATGGAAAATCATAGCAAATAAATACAGAGACAGAATAATGTGCAAAAGAAAAGGTCAACACATCTGGGACAAATGGAGAGCATTACAACTGCTCATCCACTTTGTCACGACGCCCCTGGGAAACATTTCCCCAAGCACCCTGGAGAGGACACTGAAAAAACAGGTGAGTTATCACATCTTAACAGACAACACAGAAATAGCTGAGCTGGATGTTTCATGTGTTGAGCTGAGTCACAGGATTTGGAGCACTGACTCACTTTGTCGTCGTGTTGTTTGGTCATAAAACGCACAAGAAGTTCAAGTCAACTTTGATATGACACAGGGATGGTCTAGGTTCAGTAAAGAGGGCAGGGGAGAGTAAAAAACTGTGGCACAAGCATATAATGTTTGTTGTTGTCAGTTAAGTTCAGCTAGAATTGTTTTCATTCATTTTTTTTAAACTATAAAAATATCCGATAGCAAGAAAAGAAGCAAGTTAATAAACATGTTAACTTCTCTCATCAGAAAATCTTGATCTTTTTAAAATTCCTTTTACTTTTCATTTTTACTTTTACAATTTCATTCTTTAGTTATAGTCCACGAAGACCTGTTCTATCAGCTTTGCTTATTCCACCTCTTGCCACACGTCACCTTTAAAAAAAATCCTGAAAATGCCTCTGGCTAATGCATCTAGCAGGTTCTCTAGTCTTTGCTGAGTGCTTTGCAAATTGCTACAGAACTCAGTCACTGGTTTTTAGCTCTACCCCAACCTCCTCAACCAAGGTTATTTTTGTCTGGGGTCCTTTTCTCTTTATTTGGGATGGTGCATGTTAATGAACATACATGTAAAAAAAAAAAAAGAAATTACATGAATGTAAACATACCAGATTATAGCCAAAGGCTAATTTCCACCTGTTATCCAAAAAACATATTAAAAATGGACATAATTCATTAAAAAAAGGGTTTTTTTTAATTCAGAAAAAAGTCTGGCTGCTCAGTTTAGACTTTAGAGAGACAGCCAGCTCTCAGAAGAGAACAATTGGTTTCAAATCTTGGCTTTCTTACTCCCCAGGTTTGGACTCTCCACCTTATTAACTCTTCAATTAAAGTTTTCTCTGCTGTGTTTGTAGCTTGCACTTGAATCTCTCACTCTGAGCATTCCCAGGAGCACAACAGCCTCAGATGGCAAAGTAGCTGCTAGGAAGGACGGCACTGGAGGTCGGACTGTGTGTGGAACGAGGGATCGGCACAGCACAGTGAGGTTGTAAACAAACAGCCATGAAGCTGAGCAGAGAGAAAGCAAATAGGTGATGAAATTAAAGGAAGATAAACACTGGAAAACAAAAGCTAAATTACTAGGAGAAAAAAAAGTTTTAGTCAGTCTAGCAAACAACAATCTACCAGAGAACAGTTGAGGAGCAGGAGTACGTGCACTGCATAGCGATGAGCTGAGAGGCAGGTGAGCAGGATGAGGAGATAATGAGCTAACTGCAAGCAACTGTGCAGGATGAGTGGAGCCGAGAGCCAGAATAACAGAGACCCCACCCAAATCACTGCACAAATGCACAAACAGGTGGCTACTGAAAAAGCAGGGAAACAATGTGGAGGTCTTCTTGTGGTTAAAAATCCTCCCTAAAGCCTTGAAACGAAGCTTTGGAGGTGATGTTTTTAAGAACAGGCTCAAGACCCACCTTTTTAATTTAGCTTTCTTAGTTTATTTAATGCTTATTAGTTATTCTAGTAGTAATGAGACTTTGCTAATTTTTGATTTATTTACATTTTATCTCTTACGTTTAATTTCTATGTACCCTGTCTTATCTGCTATGTCATATCTCCATGTTTCCTAGGGCGCTCTCTGCCCGGGGCTGTGATCGACCTGGCTTCCTGGGGTCCTCTCAGCTGCTGGGGGGCTCGCCTCCCTCTGCTGTGTGCCACCGGAGGCGCGTCTGTGACGCTCCCGGTGCAGACGGCTCCTGTTTAGTGTTTCTCACTTGTCTCTGCGAGCCAGCCCATTTTAGCCAGTCATGTGGGTGTGGAGTTGGAGGTGGGGGGCTGCTAATTGTAAACATTTGTGTACTTTTTTTTTTGTAGAAAGTGCTTTAAAATAAGATTGATTCATAACTATGTTGATCAGTGTCCTATGCAATTGGGCTTCGAGGTCTTGATACAGTCCTGACAGCAGTCAGGGCACCTTACATCTGCATCCTAATTTGAGTCAGTCTCTGGTTAAGATGGTTCCTATAATGCAATATTAATTTCAGAATAAGAACAAAAATAGCTTCGAATTCGTTTTTGTGGAAGTTCTGAAATTATACAACTTCAGCAGAAAGTTGATTCATATAGATGCAATAAAGAAGGATGGACCACTTGTGGCATTGAACCAATCATTTAGTTTCAGGCTTAGAGCATTCTGCCGGGTAACCACAACACTGTGCAGAGGATGTGAGATGTTGTCCATAAAGGAGATTTCTTTTTTTTATTTTTTTTTTATTTTTACATCTCCTACATCTCCAATTAAGATTACTTAGCCACAGAACTTATCGTTCCTTTTAATTTAAGTTTGACATGCCTGTCAGAGAAGATGATTCTTTGAGTTTAAGATGTCCTGTATTGTAAACGGTATTGTCCTTGTAACTGACATTTTTTGAAACATTCTAAATGTTTTTATACTTACAATCACAGTGTAGATTCTGATCATTTTCAATAACAAATTCTTCATATAATGTTAAAAACTCAAGAAGGAGATGTGCAGAGGAATCTCCGAGGCTTTGACTCTTGAAGAATAGCTATTCACTTTAGTGTGACTGAAATTACACTGACAAAAAAATGTTTAGTTTTGCATATTTAAGCAAACCAGGGAGGCACTTTTATGTAAATGAAGATCTTAAAATGATATGTAAAAATTAGGATATATTCAAGAGTATTAGATTTCTCTAAAGCACAGTAGGAGGTTGAATGTCCAATTAATTTAGTACTAGAACACCCTCTAGTGGCACACAAGCTCAAACAGGGCCTTCCTTGAACCTAAAGCACACCTACATTATACATGGCTAGTGTTGACTCCCCCTACTGATGGATTCCAAATTCCACACTATGAAAGTCAAAGAGGAAAATAAGATTTTAAAAAGAAGAAGTGCGTAGACAGATTTTTTCCCCCCCATAAACACTACTGGATTAAGATTATGGATTATGATATGAGAGGTTAAATTGTACAACCACAGGTAGGATCCAAATTTTCCTTCTCCACAGCTTTTTCCTGCTTTGTTGGGAAAAGCAATTTACAAAAACATAAATATTTACTTCTATAGTTTGTAACAAAACCTTTTTCTTACTCTTCTTCTTGTTGGTCCCTTTATGTCATAACAAATCATCACCTTCCATCTCAACATCGTGTTTTAGGACGTACTCACCCTAATTCACATACATATGATTTAAGGGTAAATAATGAAGAAACCCAGAAACCATACAAAATATATATTTTTCTCTTGATATTCACTTTTTACGAGATAAATCTTAGAATATGGTATTGATTGGAAAAATTTCACGAAGGTTCATGGAGTTTTAAAATAAGTAAAGGAGGCCATATTCAAATAAATAAGGAAAGGTTCATTTTGTGTCTTATCTATTAGCCCTCAGTTTTAGGATAACACCACCTTTTCCCAAGAAAAACTCCAAAGCGTGAAAAGGTTGTTTGTAGGTGATGACCTCCAGGTTATCACTCTCTTCAGATCTCTTCCAACTGGTTAAATAAAAGGAAGAATATAAAGGTGTCCCAAAGTGTCACAGGGGGAATCTAACCCATCATAGATTCAACAGCCGTCGATATCTGACAATTTGTGAAGAATACAATCTAATGAAACCATGTGGTTAAAAAAAATAACAAATAGAAACAGAACATAAAAAATATGGCTGGACAACGGAGGGTGCAAGAGGCCCACCATTCCTCAACCACACTACGGCATTAATAATAGTAATATAAATTAAAAACAAAATTACAAAAAATGCTTCCACCAATCATTATTTAGTAACAGCAGCCTTAGTCCCCTTAAGACGTCATTTTAATTTTCTCAAGAAAACAATTCCTACATGAAAAAACATCCATTTTTTTTAACTTTGATAAGTATGGATAAAATACCCAGATTATCTTGTTGCTCCTTGGTGAAATCGTGAGTGTGACTGACCTAAATGTAAATTGGTTATGAAAAATTACTCATTACTTCACCTTTAGAAAGAAAAATAATCAGAAATCCGTATCAAATGTGACTTTCATGTTTATTGCAAAGTATTACCGTTTTTCTTGCACATCACTTTTTGAAAAAAATAGAATATGATGACATTACAAAGTCAGGAAAATAGTTGCTGGGGTAACAAAGGTAACCAAAATGCTGATCAACTGTGTGATAACAGTCCATTTTGTGCTTGGACAGACTGATTGCCATTGTGCAAGTAATCCCACTCCGTATGCTCTCAGTTCTCCAGCAGATGTTGATAAATTCTTCATTCCCCCCACTCCCACTCCCCCCAAAAAATCTTTTCTTCTCCCACTGAACCCCTGAACCCACAGCAAGCCTGAGCTTTCACACTGAAGAAGGTTGCATGGGTTCATTTTTAGGAGGTGATGGACACCATATTGTTGGGACTTAGGATCTCAATCCAATAACCATCGGGGTCCTGAATGAAGGCTAAGCCTTTCATTTTGCCTGCAGGGGGGGAAAACATAACAGAGAAGAGAGGGTGAATATAAACTGTAAGTACTGAGTGGATAAAAGTTCAACTTCAGATTCAGACATGTGCAACAAAAACAGGCTGAATACAAGATAATTCAATTTCATATTAGTAAAAATATTAAATATTAGCTATTAAAGGTTTACAGAAACCGGCTATCAACATGTCATTAAATTAAAAGTAATTAAAGTAACCCTGTGTGGAAGATGTAGCTACTTTAGGAATTATTATGTGGAAAAAATATTGATTTACTACATAATTAACTCTGATTAAAGTATCATAACCCTGAACAAATATGTCACATCTTACCATCATCAGGCTTTTTAACAAAAGTGACTCCTTGCTCTTCAAACAATTTGCAGGCTGCATAGACATCAGGAACTGCAATTCCGATGTGTCCTGTCAAGAGTAACGGAGACGGTGCTCAGACAGACACACAAGTATCCACAAAAAGCAGCAGACACAACACAAACATACATTATCAACTCAACACAACAAGAAAGCAGTTTTACCAAAGCCACGTGGATCCGAGTTTCCATTGTGATAAGTCTGACTGTCATCGGACTCAGAACCCCAGTTACTGGAAGAACAGATTCAAGTAAATATTCCAACTTGAGCTTGGTTTGCTTTTTGATTGCTTACAACACTAACTTTAGGTTTTTGACTACATTTTAACAACAGAGGATCATTTTTTACTGGATGAGGGAGATAACAGTTGAAGAAGATGCACACAATGCAATAAAAATAAATTTGTTCCTGGTAGTATCTAACATCCACCCTTACTGTGTCAGCTCGAGGGTGGCTCTTCTTGAGAAAGTCCAGGCCGTTTTTTCCTTCACATCTGCAGGGATCTCCTTCTTGTCCTCATAGCCCAAGAAGAAGAGAGAGAAACGCATCGAGGGAAAGTCAAACTTTTGCAGGAGCCTGCAAGATATCACACATCGCAGAGAAAACATTTTACATAGTCAGGAAACGTCCACACAAACTTTGAAAACACATTTAACGATTTTATGTCTCTCTTTAAAAAGATGTAAACAAATATAACTCTGAGTAAATCAAAGCCTGCACGGATACTCACGTCATTCCGAGGATTCTGGTGTAGAAATCTAAGGATTTATTTGGATCTTTAACCCTCAGCATCGTCTGCTGCATCATGAAATCCTAACACAAAAACATAATAATAATAGATTAAGGACAAGTCTTCGAGGTAAGTAACAGTATAACTGAATTACAAATATGACAGGGATGAAAATTTATGTTTCCTTAAACTGCAGAGGAATTCAGATTCATTCAACAAAAAACAAACACAAATTGTCACGTTACATTTAGTTGCTCAAGAGTGGCGGGACTTCAGTGAGCAGAGTACAAGACAATCATTTTATATTTCTTTATGATGTTAAGCACTGTACATTTCATTCTTGTGTGAGACAGTCAGCCTCACCTCTGGCTCCGTTTAGCAACGTGACTGAGAAAAATTTGTATCCTGGCACTAAGCGGCGAAAAAGACCTTCAGTCGAACTGTACCTCTGTGTTACCGAGCGCACAAACACAGGCGGTCAGCATCATAGGGCTGAACGTGCCAGATTTGCCTGTGTTCAGTTAGATTGTGACAGTGACAGTAGTCGATCATGGCTCAAGAGTTGGGTGTTTGTCTTGTAATCGGAAGGCTGCCGGTTCGAGCCCCGGCTCGGACAGTCTCGGTCGTTGTGTCCTTGGGCAAGACACTTCACCTACTGGTGATGGCCAGAGGGGCCGATGGTGCGATATGGCAGCCTCGCCTGTCAGTCAAACAAACTGCCACTATGTGTTACACATTTTCAGTTCCCAAATGGGACATCAGGCTGCAGGTGTTTAACATATGGATATGCAGTGGTTCAAACAATCGTGTGCCACCTGATTAGTGAAATTATCAGAGTTAATATAAGAAAAGAAAAATGCTGTAAATGTGGTAAAGTGGGCGTCTGGTTTTTACCCTCCGTATTTCTGTCTTTGAAGTGTATGAAAACCAAACTTTGCTCTTTGACTGCATTTCACAGTTAAGTCTTATCTCTGTGCGTTGTCCTTCCTGTGCCCTTCCTCCTTCTGTGTTATTGTTTCATATCTATAGAAACTCTACAAACACCGCAGCTGCAATATATTTCCCCAGATAGCATCACAGCTGCATTCATATTTCCGACTAGTAGTTCATCACTCATACAGCACACATTAAACCAACAAAGCAAAAGTGGAAAGCCCCTGAAAAATGAAAGTGCCTTTTATTTCTCAGCCCAAACCTCATATTTTACACGTGGGAGCAAACCCTAAACTTCAATTTCAAAGCATGTGAGTGCCAGCCAGAGCAAAAAAGTCAGAAACAGCTAAAGAAATATAGAGGGAACCACTTAGTTCCGCTACACAATTAGGTTTGTTTCCGTTTGTTTCCGTTTGTATGTGTATTTACTGGCACTTGAAGCCATACAAACAGGAAGGTAAGTGGGCTGCAGCACGTTAACGTAGTGACTTCAAAAACAGACTGAGTGGAGCAAACAGCATCTATCCAGTGAATAAAATGAACAGTAAGTTACTAAGAACTCAATAAATGAAATGCAGGGCAATGTGGGATGCATTGCTACTGCTGAAAGGCACATTTTTATAAATCTTAAAGCATCTTAAAGAATAAACATACGAATGATGACCCTCACAAAGGTCTGGGAATGAAACCTGTGAAGGATGAATAAGCTGTGTTCAACTGAATGCATTTTTTGCTACTTCTTATATGCATAGATTCAACATAAAGTTCATTTGGACTCAATCAAGACTATTGTCATTATGTTAATAATAAGCCCTTAACTATCAAGAGCTTATCATTAACTATTTATATATTATTTCCTATGCTGTTCTGTCTGTTAACCATCTTTACGCTTCTCTAAGTCTCTAACTTTTCTCTGGTTTCCAGGTGCCGATTAAACTTGCATGGCACCATGCTGGCATTATTTCACTCTTGCCGAACAAAGATGCACTGTGGCTGAAGGCTGCTGAAATCTCTAGCCTGGCTGAAACCTTAATACAGGTAACTTAGTTTGCAGTTTCTCCTAACAGTTTTTCTTTAAGAGGTTTTCTCTTCATGAGAAAGCAAACAGGGTTTTTTTTTCCCTCACTACAAATCAGAGCCTTTTACGTGTACTTACATTGTAAACTTCATTCACTGCTTTTTGTACAGCTATAGTAATAATATGTGGTTGACATAAAACCCCAAGCCACACCTCAAACCACTCCTCAATTCCACCTCACACCTACTCCTTATAAATGCACGCTGTTTGGGAACCACAGGCTCAACAGTGGAGCTCTTTTTAAGACTCAAATGTGTGTCATTTCTGTGATTTACAACCAAAACGTGGAACTACGAAACATGAGTGGGACGCCTGGTGAGCCTACTTGTTGGACAGCTTCCATATCTTGCGACACATGCTGACCACGTTAGGTATTTCCATTCCCGCAGACCTTTCACAACAGGATGCGGAGTATATTCTGGTCTCACCGCACCTAAATGGCAGCTTTTCTAAAAAGTACAGGCGGCTCTCCCATTACGCACAGACTTGTTTTACGCACGCCTTGGATGACGAGTTTTATGTTCATACGGCAGCAGCCACTGGAAGGTTCACCTAGAAAGGTGAACTCACATCCGCCTGTCATGAAACCACATGGGGTTTTCGTTTCTTTCTTCTTCTTTTTTTCCAGGTACATCATTAACTAAAGCAATTTAAACCGTGTGGAAGAGAAACGAATCCCCCCTAAACGAGAGCAAAACCACCGCGAATTTTGTGGAGGAATGTGTCCGATAATGGACGTAGCATTAAAAGCGGGTTAACCTGTTTGGGAGCTGCTATCCTGTTGGGTTTGAATTATTGCCAATATGTAAATTTAGATCACCTCCATGAGGGGCTACGATGGTCTTACCTTAGTGATCGGGTCTCCATCTTTACACACTGCTGCCACAGCCTCGTCTGACAAACCTTTATTGCTCATTTTGTTACAAGAAGCTGGAGTGCAGTTCGGCAGAGACCGACTGGCAGGAAAAGGGACTAAGCAGAGGGAGTTCCAGAAAAATACACTTCCGGCACAAGATTTCAACATAAAAGGCACAGTAACCGACAGGAAAATGCAGAGGATCGCTCGTTTCCTGCTCCACAGTCTTTTTCTTAAAGCTTTGCAGGATTCACAGCTCAAAATAAACTTTACTCATCTTTAACCGGGACTCGGTGCTTCTTAGTGGTTCTTCCGACTGGCTTCCACTGACAAAAAGAAGATGTGAATAGAAAGTGGGTGGGACCAGAAGTGTGTTTCTAAGATGGCCATATTAAAGATATTTGTAGATATTTGACTGACTGACTGAAACCCAGCACCAGGAGTGCTTCCAGGAATTTTTAAATGTGGTCCCGATTAAAAACAATATTTACCCATACCTAAAACCGTGAGTGGGATTTTCAGGCTGGTGTTTTTGTTCATAAAGATGTTTTTATGATTTTAAACTTTAGAGACATTTCACATCATCATCCACCACTTTAATGGTGTATATGCTAGAAACTAAGGAAAAGCCAAGTAATTTCTGCCAAAATTACACAAAGACAAGAGTGGCAACCATTTTCCCTTTTGTTTTGCTTCAGTGATTTATTCTCTCTGCTTTTTTGCAGGAAAAGTATCTCTGCAAACTCAAAGGATCTCTTAATTATTAAGTAACACAGAATGTGCAAGAAAAGCAAGCTCACAGTATGAAGTATAATTACTCAAATAACTGTAAGTGAACATATAACACACTTTTATTCTGAAAACAGACAATTAGTGTAATCTTTTAATCTTGACTGAAGTTCCTCGTTACGTAACAGCTAAGGTTTATCATGTGAATATTGTAATTACCTTACTTCCTTATGCTCAGTAAACAGCTCACGCACAATAATTTAAAACCCAATGTAAATATTATGCAAGTTTACTCAGTTCTGTTTGATTGTAGTTTATTGATGGCATGTTTGTTGAAGTGCTTCTCCAGCACATTTAGATTGCAAGCTTTGATATGCATAAAACTGGCACAGATGTAATGTATCTGGGTTTTTTTTAGTTACTATTATTTTCCCATGCAGCTTTCCAAAAATAGAAAAAGATAATCTTGGACTTGATTATCTCCCCCCATTTTACCCAGGCTTAAAAAAAACAATAAAACAAAACCACACACATACACTGGATAGTTTGCCATGGAAATTACTTTATTTTAGACAGGCAGCAGAGATCTTTCATGTGAGAGAAGAGACAGAAGGCGATATTGACAATACACATGGTTCATCACAGCTGCACCATTTGGCTCTGGTGGATAAGAGATTTTTTTAAGCCGTTAAATATAAAGCCACATACTGTAACCATACAGACAGAGCAGGGCTGACAAAACTGCAAAACCGCAAGAGTGCTTGCAGAATTCCTGAGATAGTCTGGCTGTGAGGGAGATGGGGCTGTTGCCAGGCAAAGAGACATTGTAGTTCTCAGGATTTCCCCTCCCCATCAGTAACATTCTCCTTTGAGAGTTTTACAAAAAGGCCAAACATCCTTAATTCATCAATTTTCAAGTACAGAAAATCTTGCATTTTAGGTATGGAGTTTAAAACCACTTTCTTGAATATTTTTCAAAGTCCAGATAAAGTACAATTGCTGCTTTCACTCATCAGATGTTTGATGCTGACACACCTGCCTAACTCCTGGCCATTTCCATTCTTGTGTCCACCTCTGGACAGCGAGTCTCTTTCTGACAGGCCCTTTAGAGGATAATCAACAATTTAGATATTAACGGCTATAAGAGTAAACATCTCTTGTCTCCGCTCCATTTCCAAAGTGTTGTAACAATGATGACATGTTTTTTTTTTGTTTTTTTTTTAAAAACAAAAACAAAAAAAAAGAGAGCATGTTCCCTTCCTGAATCCCAAAGTTTAGTCACCTCACTTAAGTTAAACACCAAGAAGGAAAAACAGTTACAGAGAAGGTGGGAAAGCCCTTTTCTACTAAGATGCTTATTCTCTTGCCCCAGAAGAGCAGGTGCTCAGTAACTACGTCCAAACAGAGTGTAGTACTGGGCCGGCTCCTTGCCGCTGACACACTTCTGTCCAGGTTGGAGGGTCTTCAGAGGAGTGAATGGGATACAGAGACTCTTGGCTCCCATGGACGGAGCACCAGGCTCCAGATCCTGGTCCCTAAAAAAGATCAAGCAAATAGTCCTTCAGTGGTGGAAATTAAGCACTCTGAGCACAACAAGCAAACTGGGGGGGAATCACAGGAAACATTATGTATACAATACCAATATGTCAGACTTACTTAGCAGTGATTTTCTTGATCCAGTCCTCGCATTCAATTCCTCCACAGAATGGGATCTGGACAATCTATCAAGCAAAGGAAAATATATGAGATCAATTATTTATTCTGATGAGGAAAGACGGTGAGATGTCTGAGCTGTTGTGGCTTGTTTGTGTTACTCACCTTGCCCTGGTCCAACTCTTTCTGGAACTGCTCCATTGTGTCTGCAGCCACCATGTGACTCTTCAGATCATCTGAAGCTCTGACAAATAGACATTAACCAAGTGTTTACAGACACCATGTAATCTCACAGAATCTGTGTACACTTATTTTAATGTAACATTGTCCCCAGTTGTTTGGTGTGTATTAACTTTGACACTTGTATCAATTATTGACTCCTCTAATAAAAAGCCCTGTGGTAGAACTGTCCTCGACTGGGGATGTGTCCATTTGTAACAAAACCTCAGTGTAGTAAGTATAACATACTTTTTGAACAGGCTGTTCTGGATGTCCTCCAGCATGTTGAGCAGATTCTTCTCCACTTCAGCCTCTGGTATTGTCACCTTTGCTCCTGAGTCTCTCCTCACTGCGACACACTGCTTCTGCTGCATGTCTTTAGGGCCCACTTCCAGTCGGATAGGCACTCCCTGGATGAGAGACCCAGGCATACAGAACAAGGAGTCAGAAACCAAACTGACATCTGTTTTTTTCCCAATTAATATTCTCTGCATCAGGTTAAAACTATAATAAGGATTATGATCATGTTGTTAATGACCTTGAGTTCCCAGTGATTGAACTTCCAGCCAGGTGAGTAATTGTCTCGGAGGTCAGACTTCACCCTGATCCCAGCCTCCTGCAGCCTTTTCAGGTATTTGGTGCACTGAGCCAACAGCACCTCCTTCTCCTGTTCTGGCAAGGTTGCGGTGATCCCACAAGGAATGATGACAACCTGGGAAAGGAAAGAGAAATCTTAGACTGGCTGTTGCAGCATCATTTACATCAATATAATAGAATTAAAAAAAGGACCTTAACATCTTCATGTGTTACAAAAATAAAATCCCATGTGTACATGTGACTGAGTGTTCACCTGGAGGCAAGCCACTCTGGGTGGCAGCACGAGTCCCATGTTATCTCCGTGGACCATGGTGAGAACACCGATGGTCCTGGTTGTGATTCCCCACGAGTTCTGGAAAGCCAGCTGCTTCTCGCCCGGCCTCTTGGGGTCCTCAAACACAATCTCAAACATCTTGGAGAAGTTCTGGCCCAGATGGTGGGACGTGGCACCCTGAGGAAAAGGGGACTCTTGCTTCAATGCAATGTTTACTTGCTTACTTCAGTAAGAGGATTGAGAGAATAAAGCCAGTGTGTTACTTGAATGGCTCGGCCGCTGGCAGAGATGAATGCCTCCACGGTTGTTGTGTAATCTCCTCCTGCAAATTTCTCCTTCTCAGTCTTCCTCCCTTTTACCACAGGGATGGCCATTAGCTCCTCATACACCCTGGCATATAGATCCAGGATTTGCAGAACCTGCATACAGATGACGCATAAACAGCCTTCCAGAAAAACTGTACTCGAACATGTCTGCCTAGGTACGACTGTTTTACATTCTGTCATGTATATTACCTCCTCAGCTGCCTCCTCCTTTGTGGCAAATGCTGTGTGTCCCTCTTGCCACAGGAACTCTCTTGTCCTCAGGAAAGGCTGGGGATGTTTGAACTCCCATCTCTATACAATGGAGAAGAGATGCACACTAAACTGGGTGCTCTTCCATGAGCAATCTTAAAACCATTAACTAAAGAAAAGAAGGGAACACTCACCACAACGTTACACCACTGGTTGAGTTTGATTGGCAGGTCTCTGTGAGACTGGACCCACTTTGCATAGGCTGGATACATCACTGAGGTGAATAAAGAGAGATAAATGGGGTTAGGAACAATGTTAAATGTTTTCAAATTTATATGCTGAATGTGAGTCTGCATAGCTTTATGTTAGCCAAAGAGCTGTGGTTCAGACCTGTTTCACTAGTGGGTCTGACAGCGATGGGCTCTGCAAGCTCAGTCTTTCCTGACCGAGTTACCCAAGCAACCTTAAAAAAGGGGAAACCAAAACTGTAATAACAGGATATTGCACATTTACAGTTCTATATTTTTACTACTAGTTGTATTTGTATGATTATCTCATACACGCTCTTTCTGTAAAGAGCACTCGTCTGTTTGGGCAGCTAGGACTGACTGTTTTGACCTGCTGAGAGAATTTTTACGACAGCCACCTTAAATGTTAGGACTTGAACCTTTCAATTAACCTCCTGACATCACTAGGATATAAATGACGGAAGACCATAAAAATAATGGCAGAGTCCCATTTATGGATCAAGACTGTGCTTGATCCATAAATGCATGCGCGAGCATATCATTATGATTTCTTGTAGTTGCCCATTTCTTTAATTTATGTTACCCAGTTTGCTTTTTGTAAACATCAGAAGTTGTCCGTGCAAAGTCTCATTTACCTCTGGAGCAAAGTCTGCAATGTGGGACTTCTCCTTCTCCAAGGCTGCCTGAGAGACAAACATAGGGAAGTAGCAGTTCTCCACACCCAGTTTCTTAATTTCCTTGTCAAAGAAGTCTTTAATAGACTCCCAGATTGAGAAAGCCCAGGGTCGCAGCACATAGCAACCGCTGACGTCATAGTACTCAATCATCTCAGCTTTAGTGATGACCTAAGGAGGACAAGAGAAGAATATTAACAGAAGATTTTGACTGACATAGCAAATTGTGCTGTTGGAGTAAAGGGTGATACTCACCTGAGAGTACCAGTCAGCCAGGTTCTCCTCTTTTTTGGCTTCCAGACCCAACCTGACAGGAGATATACAAATGAGTAAGAGTTATAGAAACATTTCATAGGTCTTTTAAGCACAATTTATTGTTAATCATGTGTTTCTTCGACAGAATTTCATTTATTTTCTTCACAAATTTGAGAAAGCGGTGATGAAGCACTGACAGAGAAACACGAACACAACAATCGGGTAATTCTTGGTTAGTGATCACTGCTCCTGAGTGCACAAACACAAGAGTAATGACTGCAATTTCAAGTCAAGTCCATCATGCTGCTTAAAGCAAACTGTATTTCTAAAGCTAACTGACAAAACAGAGCCGGAGCATGAGGGCAAAATGATAATCCTTTTTTTTTTTTTTTTTGGCACAATGACACTTTTACTGCCTGAGGAACAAAATCTACTTTCTATATATCCATATAGACGTATATAAACCCTTTTCTCTCCCAGCAGGTCTCCAACTGACAGCTTCAAGTGTGCAAAAAAAAAAAAAAAAAAAGTGCCAAAAACAAGACTACGAGTCTAAAACCATGTTAGTATCAAGGCTTTGTACTCACAGTCTAGAACTTTAGCTTTAGCATGCCAACATGGTAAGCATTAATTCAGTGGGTTAGCATTTAGTAATCCTAAACACAAAACACTGCTCAGGCTGAGGGGAGTGTCAGAGCGACTGTCAGGAAACAATTGCAAGAAAATGCAACTTCTTTAAAAATGTAGCTTTTATTGAACCATATGGCAATTTAAAAAAAAAGATAATATTTTACATACAGGAGAATTTTAAACATTTTTATTTGTGTCATGTTTGCCATTTATTACATTTTTAAGTAATATGTATTGTAAATATGTATTGTTTGGGTGCATCAAAAATGATGCACCAGGCGTTAAGGAGTTAACTCTCCCCCTAGCCCAGGGGTCGGCAACCTGCAGCTCTTTTGTCCTTATACTGCGGCTCCGGGTGGTTTGGGAAAATAAATTAGAAGTATTTAGCTGAAGTGTATTTTATTTGTGTTTAGTTCTTTTTTTTTAACTTGTAGTTCTAAATTGGAAGATTATTGTGATTTTGAAATATAAAAATAAAATTATCTTATTATTTTTTCATCGCTCAAAATAAGCGTCGCACTCGCGGAAGCCGATATACCCGCCAAAACGCTGTGCATTTATCGAGACTTTCAACCCCAGGTAGGCCAGTTATGGATCTTCGGATCCACATTATGTTGTTCTCCACCGTGAACTACGTTAAAAACAAACACCGCTCACGCCTCACAGATGACAGCAGACGCTGCGCGCAGAGGTTCGGGACCAGAAGTCTTATTGTAAACATATCACGGCAGACCCGACGATGTTTGCATGAACATGCTTTTCAGCATCTCTTTATTGACCACTTTTCACACACGGTTGCTGTACGCATACAGCCGGCTGTAGCTTTTCAGCTCACAGCCCGACACACACCAACACAACAGCAGAGAGAGCACAGACTTTAAGGCAGTGAGGCGCGATTGCGGGTGCCGCTCAGGTGCGTCCGCCTCCCTTGCAGCGGCGCTGCAGACCACGCCCCGCCACACACATTAACCAGGTAAAATACATATTTAGGCAGAATTTTGCAAATATCTATTTTTTTTCCAGCAGCATAGTGCTTTTTTTTTCCAATTACTTTTTAAAAGTCAGGTCAAGGCTCCAAAAGCCCAAAGGCGATATAAGGGTGGCGGCTCACAACAGTTTTTGTTTGCTACATGGATCATTTTAGTTCAGCTGGGCGTCTTTCCTTTTGTTATCTTTCTTTAAGAGTTCAAAATGTGTTAATTACATAAATAAAATGTAATTTTCTCTGTAGCACTTCATGGATTTCATAAGCAACACACCTTAGTTGCTCTGTGGATTCTTTTAAAAAGCAGTTAAAAACTTTTCTGTTCAAACAAGCCTTTTGTTGATCTATGTATTTTATATTCTTTACATTATGTACATTTGATCTTTTACATTGTGTATAATGCCTATTGATTGTATTGTTTATTTTAATATTTGTGTACAGCGCTTTGTGACTGCCTGTCTGTGAAAAGCGCTTAATAAATAAACTTTACTTACTTACTTTAGTTGTTCACACAAAGCATAAAGGTAAAAAAAAAACAATATATACAGTGTTATCTTCATTTTAGATTTCAAAAAGTATTTGCGGCTCCCAGTGTTTTCTTTTGCGTGGAAACCGGGTCCAAGTGGCTCTTTGGGTGTAAAAGGTTGCAGACCCCTGCCCTAGCCCCTTATTTACCACTCCCTATATTTAGACATGTACCATTTGTTTTATTGGATAACTTTTAGGCACATTAAATGTAGTGTATTATACAGTAAACAAGGCGCAAATTCAGACAGAACCTATAATTATTATATTATTACAACAAATTCCATCACTATACGTCCGGTAGTTGTCAAGATGATTCACTAAAAGCCAAAAATATCAACCTCTTGATGCTGTGGTGATCATAGAAAACAGATATTTCAATCTGGACCAACCATGGCAACAGTGCCCTCTCTTGACAAACGGCTAAATCATGAATATTAAAAAAATTAGTAATGTAGCACCATCTTAAAGCCAGTAATTTTAAGACCGACAGCACACAACAGGCACTGAATATGCAGGAAAAAGCAACCACGTCAGACTCACCGAATCTGATTTCAAAAACCCTCCTCAGTCGGTAAGAAACAGCAGCATAGGCTTGTGCTTCAACCATCTTCGGTTTCCAAATCAACACACCCAAATACCTGTGTGTGTGTGTGAGTGTGTGTGTGTGTGCGTGTGTTTATTGTTCTAAGACAAGACACCTGACAGGAAGCTGGTGGTGTTCATACCACAACAGTCCTGCTTAAAATGTACTACTCATTGGAGTAGTAACCTCCATCACCTGCTGGGGGTTTCATGTTAAACATTCAAATATATGTTTACCAAACCGTGCATATTCTAATGAGCTCAAATCAGATGTCTGAGAATGTGACCAGGTGTAAATGCTTTAATTTAACTCTCCATTTATTGTCAATTTTCAGCAAATTCAAGGACAACCAACTACAGACAGCTGTGCTATTTCTTTTACAATAATCTGCTTTCTTCCCCAATAAATGTTTCCCCCACTCATCACAGTCAGATGTACCCAAAGAAGACATTTTAATGTGTTGAAAACCCAAAGACAAACAATAACTTGTATGCAATGCAAGCAGTAAAATACTACTATGTTCCTCCATATTCAATGTTCATGGTATTGCATGTAAAAAGGATTATCATTTTAGCTGAAATCATATCAGAGTTGTTGTTATGGAGACCCATTTTAAACCAAAAACTGTGTTAGCTGAAAATTGAAATCTAAATTTAAGCCCGAGCTAGTTCATCTGCATTTGGAAATATGTGAAGAGAGATGGGTGAAGGAGTACTTCCAGTCTCTCACCGTGTCTGTTTCTTGGGTCCTTGACCCTCTCCTGCACCTCCTGCTCCTCCGGAGGACTCCTTGCTCTGGCCTCCTTTGTCTCCTTTACCCTTCTTCCCTCCTCCTCCTCCACCCTGTTTCTCAGACTTGTTCTCCTTCTCCTTGCGGTTTTTGTCCTCTCCTCCTGTACCACCAGCAGCAGCCACTGGTTTGTAGTCTTGTCCAGTGAGAGTCTTGTACTTGTTCTTCAGGTCCAGTAGAGTCTTCACAGCTTCGTCCACCTGGTCCTAAAAAGGAGATGTGATTGTTTATTGTTTATGTCTGTGCAATTTTAGTTGTATTTAATACCACTCTGTAAGTTCTTACCTTGGGGGCCTTCTCAGACTTTAGCTTCCTCACCAGGTCTCCCTGCTGGGACACCTGTGAGAACAGCTCCTGGGCCTGAAGAGAGGAGTTAGACTGAGTGGAGGCTGAGCTGGCCTGGGTTTGGGTCTGGGCAGAGGTAGCTGGGGCTTGTAATCCCGGTTTGTAATCTTTTCCAGTATTCTGTTTGTACTCTGCCTTCAGAGCCAGCAACTGCTTCACTGCAGCATCTACTTGATCCTGAAAAAGAACCAAAAGAAGGAGAAACATCAAGTCAAAGTCAACACCTCAAGGACTACTGAAAGCTACAGAGCCTCAAAAATTTAGGCAAATGGTAAAATCTCACCTTAGGAGCTTTTTCAGCCTTCAGCTTTCTGACCAGTTCTCCTTGTTCAGCGACCTTCTCATAGAGGTCATTGGTGGAGCCATTCTGGACTGGAGCGGATGCTTTCTGAGGTGGGGCCGCTCCAGGCTTATACTCCTGGCCTGTGATACGTTTGTACTCTTCCTTCAAAGCAAGCAGCTGTTTCACTGCTGCATCAAGCTGGTCCTGAAGAAGATGAAACAAGGAAACTGTAACCCAATTTATTACGATGTTTAGGATTTTTGTGGGTAAAAATATTCCCATTCCAGTGCATGGAGAATATTGTTTTCCCACAATTTACATGCTGGCGACAGCAATCAGTTTTTTTTTTATCAGGTGTCAGATCATTGTATTACCTAAGATTGGTCATTAACATCATTGATGTTAATGACCAGACATTTAGCAGTTTTTGCTTATAGCCTTGTGTTCAGCTATCACTCTGATCAGTACAATCCCTCTGGATTACCCTCTCGCAGACAGCAGTTAGAGGAAATAGGTAATTTGGTAATAGTAATAAAGCAAATACACACATTTTTAATATAAGCACTGTTATAATTGTGTGAAACAAGCATGTTAAGCACATGCCGATACGGAACATTTACTGCAAAATTAATTTAAAACCCTAAAACAAAGTTAAAGTAGTGCAGAAAATGTGTGCAAATAAAGCACTGAGTGGTGACACATAATTCATGCCAAAATAAGAGATAATCAAACGTACAATTATCTGTACCAGCCCTGTTACCAGGAACCACGTAATGTTTCCAAGAATAAATCTAACTGGTTCGGCACTGAAGCCAAGATAGGATGGATTGTTTATTTTAACACTTGTGTGTGTGTCTGAGTAACATTAATAAGTATTAGTGGTTTCAGACTAAGTAACTCCAAATTTCTGACATCCGATTTCCGAGGTGACCGGAATGTGGCATATGAATAAGGCAGGAATTTTTCTACTGTCTGTATTCATCATGCATTTGAATACCTTGGGGGCTTTTTCCGACTTCAGTTTCCTCACTACTTCTCCTTGCTGTGCAACATGTTCATACAGGCCCGAAGAAGAAGAAGGTGGCGAGGAAGAAGAGGTGGCAGTCACGGGAGATGAAGCAGAGGGGGCGGATGTGGCCATCCCTGGTTTATAATCCTGACCGGTGAGCTTTTTAAACTCTGCCTTGAGAGCGAGGAGCTGCTTTACTGCAGCGTCAATCTGGTCCTGGTACCATTAAAAGTGATCTTATAGTAATGGGTATTTCAGAATAAGCTTGACTGTCATGCAAATGGCACGAGGAGGTGGAACGGTCACTGGACAAATGTTGTGGGACATCACGAGGGAAGGACCAGACAAGTGATTTTTGACGCACGAATTCAGCGGATATGAGATGGGACACAAAAAACGAGCGGACAAACAACGTGGGGCGTAAAACGAAGATCTGACAAACAGATGAGGATGTGACTATGGATTGGAAAATGCCCTTTACCTTTGGTGCTTGCTCTGCTTTCAGTTTCCTGACCAGCTCACCCTGCTGGACAACACGACTGTATGGGCAGGACGTGGAGTCTGAGGAAGAGGTAGGTGGTGCTGGCGTTGAGGCTGGAGGAGCCATGCCTGGCTTGTATTCCACACCGGTTTGCTGCTTAAACTGCTCCTGCAGATAAAGAACAGATGAGACTGTCAGTATTTTTTTTTTCAAGCAAAGCCCTTTTTGAACATCAACTCCTGACAATTTCAAGAGAATCTGGATTTAGTATTTGCCAGAAGGATCACTTCAGCACATGTCTTTATCTTTATAATACTTTTATTTAAAGCCAGCATACCTTTAGAGAAAGCAGCTGCTTAACAGCCTTGTCCACTTCATCCTTGGGAGCTTTGGCAGCTTTGAGCAGGCGGACAGCTTCGCCCTGTGCTACAATGCTT
The DNA here is from genome assembly GCF_900408965.1 of Simochromis diagramma. NCBI lineage: Eukaryota > Metazoa > Chordata > Actinopteri > Cichliformes > Cichlidae > Simochromis > Simochromis diagramma. Next base: position 5,936,270 of record NW_024387414.1, read on the forward strand.
GAGAACAGGTCAGCTGCTGGGGCTGGCACAGAGGTTTTAGGAGCCTTGGCAGGGCTGGCAGGCTTATACAACAGAGATGAAGATGAAGAAACTGTCAGTTACCAGTTTATCCAAGATGTCTCACATTTTCATCCCATTTTATTCCAAGCTTGCATGCTAAGCTGATGCCCTGAAGACCCTAGATGCCAGGGAATTTTATTTATTTACTTTTATTTTTAGAAAGACGCTACAAACATAAATATTGTTAGCCTACTGTTGCTAACAATAAAAAAAGAACACTTGATAAAACTCTGAAGACGTAAAGAACCAGAAAAGTGTTATGACTTAATAGTTTTAGCAGATAACCATCCATTTATCTTTTATCCATAATAATTAAGACAGGTATGGGCAGGTTTGACTTTCCTTTGGTGTATATACACACTAGGACATAAACACACACACACACACACACACAATACATTCTCTTCAAAAGTAGGAATGAATAAAATCCACATAAAATTCCCAGAATAAAATCCTTCACACCCTGTGTGACCAGCAAGTATAATAGAAGGAGGCTAGCTTTTCACTAATATTCAACTTTTAAGCTAGAAGCTGTCAGTTTTCAGACAATAACAAACAATATAAAAGGCCGACTGGTAGCTTTCAAACTGGGCCTGAACCTTGTTTAGTTTTCACCTATTATTAGTCTAGCATTTGCTTTACTGGTTAAACCAGTTAGCATTCACAGGGTAGGTTCCTGCTACTGCCACTAATTGTACTGTGCTTTTTGTTTCCGTCTTAGTACATCCAATGCAAACATCAGAGCAAACTTTAAGTAATTCAGATGACTTTATGTCTTTCATACAGGACCATTAGGCATATAATTGCAAACCCCTTACTGAATACTCACTGTGTTGTCAGAAGCCTGAGTCTTGCTCTTTTCCTTGGATCCAGCTGTTGGCATCTCCTTAGTGTGGCCATCTGGAATGTAGATGAGCACACAAGGACTCTCCTTACAGCTGTTGGGACTGCAGACACAACCCCAGTTAATAAAACAGTAATACAAAAAAATGGATACATGCCCAAAAGGTGTTTTGGTAATGAGCAGATTCGGGTTTTCACTTCTTTACCTGAGTGGCTCATAAGGCTGGTCACAGATGTAGAAGCCCCGCCTCTGGAGCTGGATGATGTCACCTTTCTTCAGGTTCTTCAAACAGGGGTCACCAAGCATCTTTTCTTCCAACTGAGATCAAAAACAGATAATAAAATAACCACAACCATGCAGTATAATGCACACACAGAGCAAATAACTGACCTTGCTATGTTTATTAATGTAGTCCTTGAAGTTGTCGTCTTTGGTGATGACAGCTTTGGAGATGAGTGGTTGATAGTTGACGCAGATGGCTGGCACCGGGAGGGAATTGTTTGTTTCAGCCAGCCAAGTGATCTTTGTTGTCTTCTTGTAGTCTTTGTTGTCCAGATTCAAGCTTGCCTTCATGGACAAAACCTTTCCATCAGCCCCTCTAAGTGATAAGAAAGGGCGACAGCATGAACAGATCAGAGGGAATTCTGATTCTTAAAAGAAATACAGATCATCTAAACGATGGTCATACTTGTTGATCTTGGTGATGATGAGGTTGCCCCAGTTGATAAAAGTAACCGTCTCTCCCTCTGTGAAAGTCTCAGCATCGGCTCCTTCAATCAGAACTCTAGGACCATACCAAACCTCCTTCATCCCAACCTCGGCATTCTAGATAGGCACAGAAATGGCATCAGCTCAGTAGCACTGCAGCAAAGCTACATTGGTGAGTATGCATCAGTGAACTGACTCATGCTATAGTCAAGTGACATAAACTGCAGTTCCTGGAGTGGCTGGTTTTCAAGTAAGGGAGAGTCAGTCCTTATAGCAAAAGATGCTGAATGCTATTAATGGAGATGTTTCAGCTAAAAACCAAGGTGCTCTTCCCAAAAGAGAGTAACACAAGACATGTTAGAGCTAAAAAGATTTTTAGGAATAAAATCAGTTACAATGAGATTTAAATGAAAGCTGTTTTGATGGGACAAACTGGACAAAAATATGTAAGTAATCAAAATTGGCGGCAAGCTGTTAAAAACAAAACAAAAAAAAAACCCCTCAAACCTTTGGATGTTTGGCAATTTCCTTCATCTCCTCTGTAGCCTCTGGGACAGACACTGGCACCACATAGGAGCTGGATAGAGCTGTGTACCTGGGAGCTACCGGGTCTATAACCTAAAACACCAACAGAGAGAGACACATATACACACGCAGAGGTCAGTAAAAGAAAAATCTGCACTTCACATACAAAAAGCTGAGTAATGCGAGAAAAAAGCAAAATATGATGCAACTTTGAAGGCTTCTCCAAAAAGAAACAAAAATCTGGACAGAGACGCTTCAGCTCAGTAAGCGATAAATAAAACTAAGCCAGAGGAGGAAAAAAAAAAGATGATTTCAAGAGTGAATAATGACTGTATGCAAGTTGGGAAACAAGCTTTTATTCAGCTGCTTACTCAGTCGCTATCCGCTTCCACTATTTTACCAGCCAGCCTGGATGTAAATGACAACTGAAGGATTTGAAAAAACGTTTTCATAACTGATTATAAAGTATCGTACACACACTTTTCATGTTGTTCCACAAAGTTATTTATTGAAGATCTAGTCATAAAAGTCACCATTTCTCACAGATACTACTGCTAAAAAGTTTCAAGTCATTTTGTCTATTTAAAAAAAAAAAAAATCATTTTTAATATAACAAAAACATTCAGAAAAGTTGCAACCATCACTGATGTGCTTCAGTGGCACACGGGTTTCTCTGATGCAAGTTTACTATGTTAAAGATCAACAACTTTGGTTGATTAGAATATCAGCCCTTGTGGGCTTGAATGTAATCTTAAAATGGGGAGAAAAAAAGCAAAAAAACAAAACAAAACATGGTTTTGAAAGTTGTCAGGGTAACAATTCACATATTATTTTCATAAAAATCAAGATCTCATACACATTCTGTATGAAGCCCTTTACAAATTGTCTTACCAATATGTACCATTTTATGAATCTGCCACTGGAAGACCTGTGACCTGTTCACAAATTAAAGACTTGGGTGTTCTCACTCAGTAATGCATGATTAACTATATGAAAGGGCAACTTCTTCATCACAAAAAGTACATAAATAAAACTGAAGTGGCGTAAAGGATGAAAAAGAGACAACAGATTCATAGGAAGATAAAGACAAACTGCCTTTTTGGTTATAAACATGCTGTTCAGGGCAGTTAATATGGAATATATTGAAGCATTTCCTGTATCTTCAGTGAATATGCTTTAGATTTGACATTTGTTCAATCTGTGTAAACATGTATAGAATAAAAACAACCATATTTACTTTACTCAGAATGTTTGGGAAGGGAAGCCAACAGTCACGTGACCCTAAATAACCACTATTTTAAAAACCTTATTTTGTATTGACTTAAAATTGTCTGTTGCATTGTGCCAACCTATTGTTTGGAATCCTATTGTTTGGGCTGGTAAAATAGCGCAAGCCATTGGCGGGCTTTCAGATTAACCAGCACATGATGGAAGCAGGGAGAGTGACAATGAGGAAGAGCAGGAGGAGCAGGAGGTGGAGGAGTACCTTCAGACAGCTAACGGGCAGCTTGGAAACAGAAGAGTGAGATGCTGTTTAATGTCAGATACGATAGAGGAAGAGAGAGAGGAAGAGACAGACACATTTACACAGAATGATCCATTCACAGAACTTATCCTTGCTGCTTTGTTACACTCTCCTGATTTGGTTTGTCTCTTATGTCAACGTCCAACGTCCTGACCACAAATGCATGTATGAATAAAATAGTGAATTATAATTTTTTCAAATGGACGACAGGGAAATCAAAACAGGGGAAGCAGAAGAGGAAGTGAAAGCTGAGTGATGAGAGTAATAAGCAACTAAAGAATAAACTAATACGGAGCCTACTTTATTTCACTAAGCTTGGTGTAATTATCCATTACATTCAATAAAAGAAGACTTATTCTGCCTTGTTTTATCTACCAGTGGTGCATGACCCATTAAGCATGTGTCTCTGTGATGTCAGTAATTGTGGATATTGCTAATATGGTCATCAGTTTGCTGTCAGCATAAAAGCTCCTCCCACATGCTGTTAAACTCTGGCTGCCCCTTATTAACAGAAATCAGAATAAAGCTTATTTAATGGAGGGTCAAGAGCTACCGTGGGTGAATTGATTAGCTACATAATGGTCGAGTTTAAGATGAATAAGGATTATATTGGATTATTAACCCTTTAAAACCACTGCAGTACAGTCCAAAGATACAATACACACCTAGAAATCAGCTTTGAAGTCATGTTTTGATTTTACACAATGTGGAAAAATGGCTACTATTCAAAAACGCGTAAAAATGGCAGGTATATTACTTCAACAACAGGAAAATATTTTAGCCTTGTCAAACAGACCAACAGTGTAAAGTTCCTAAAAACTGACCTAACCTGTTCTGGCACATAAGACTAAAGCACACAGTGGAATCACATTCACTGAGATTCATGTGGTCCAAAACAAAAATGAAAGTGATCATTAACAAATATGTAACAGGTAACAATTATTATTATTACTATTATCATTACAACTCATCACCAGAGACAGAAAATGTGAGATTTATTGTGTTGGCCATTAATGCCCTATTTCTAACTTGATTTTGGTTGAGCTTAAAACATAAGTAAATAAGTAAAGCTAAATCAAATGCTTTCAAACCCAAATGCCTGCAAAGACACTAGGATGGAATGGTAGGAACAGTACGAGGCACTGGTGAGTAAACTGTCTGTTAAAAAGCTCCATATTTGAAGATTTATATAGTAAAAGGAAAATAAAAGGTGAATTAAAAGCAGACGACTGCTCACAGTTACAAAGTCTTGATTAGCAGAATAGAATTAGACAAAACTCATCTCTTAAATACCTGTTAAAAAAAACAAAACAAAACAGCCACCTTAAAACATCCCCTTGCTAGCATGAAGAAAGTTTATGAGAATAATGTAACTATCTGACAACTGCAAGGAGCAGCTGGTTAGTTGAACATGCACATGAGACCTTTGCAAAAACAGAGACAGCTGTCTTTAAATCGACCTCACTGCGACATGATCACTGCCAATTGGTAGCTGTTGAATTTAACCACCCTTGGATATAAATCCTTGTATAGGTCATACGTTTAAAACTGACTTTGTTTTTTGTTTATTTTTTGAGAAAAAAAAAAAAAAACTGCTTTCACTTTCTTTACATTTAAACTGATGGTTCACACCTTCTTCCTGACTCTGGGATGAAGCAGCAAGTGCCAGCAAGGAAGACCACACAGAGGAAGCAACGCTGACGTCCAGACAGTTGAAAATGAGGACATCAAATCATGAATACCAACATATGTGGGACGTGAAATGAAGCAACTAGTTTGGTTTTTCAGGTTTTCTGTGTTATTGGGGTTAATAAGCAGGCTGAGATTGGGGGTAATGAGGCAGAAGAGGAGGTGGCAAATGAAAGCATTTAAGAGAATGAAAAGAGCAAAGCCATGCCAGCAGTGAATTTGCAGAGCCTGTTTTTTTACTACAGATTCATTACATATACTTGAACGCTGGTAGATTTACACTTATACCTCTATGCTCACACGTGACATCTCTAACATATAAGTCAGGTTTTGACTGAAGAAAAATCCAAAACTAATTCACAAAGCAGGAAATAAAGTTATTTTGTGTGCAATTTAATATATCAAACTTATGTTCACTGTGCTCATATAAGCCCAATAAATACATTTATTTGTGTTGCTGCAGCAAAGCTAAACAGGCTTTAACAACAACTGATTAAAATTCATGATCAGAAACATTTTAAATGTTCTACTGACAAAAATTTAGACACAGATGAAATATAACAAAATTTTAAATGTACCTTCTTATTGAAGGCCCAGATCTTGTCCCACTCCATGTTAACCACAGACCTTGATCCACCCTAGGGAAAAGAAAAAACAGGGATTAAGAAATAGAAAAAAAAATAAAGAAGCATATTTTTATTTAAGAATGTACTCATTTGCATCAACATTGTGGTTTTCACTTAGCACAGATTATTGCATCTTCTTTAAAATGCACCTGGGCTGCTATGAACTGTTTCAGACCCTCCACAGTCATTCCTCTTCTCAGCACTCCTCTGACAGTGGGGAACCGAGGATCATCCCTGAAGGACAAGACCCCCAAAAAAGTCAAAAGAGCACTTAAAGGGAGAGAGAGATAAAAAGAAAAACAAACTAAGCCAAACTCACCATCCATCAACATATCCCTGATCAACAAACCAGGTGAGCTTCCTCTTGGAGAGCACCGTGTTATTGAGGTTGAGTCTGGCGTACTCCCAGACGTAGGGCTTCCTGAGGCCCAGAGCATTGATTATCCAGTAGAACTGCTCATCACGATCATGATACTCAGTGGTCCTAAGAGCATGGGTAACGCCCTCTAAGCTGTCCACAATGGGGCAGGCAAAGTCATATGTTGGGTAGATGCTGAAAGCAAAGATGAGATGTATTATCAAACTTAATTATCTGAATGTGCTCAATTTTTACCACACACACACGCCGTGATTTGTTCCAAGGTACACAAAAACACAGCAAATTCAGAGTGACTTCTGTTATGCTCAACAATAAAGCCTTCACTGACCGACTGCTGCCTTAATGACCAACCCGTTAACTCAACTTGAGTGGTCCAGTCAACTTTAGAAAACATTTTAACCCTTTCACGCATAGCGGTCACTACAGTGGACAGCTATTCAAAGGCTTTTTCCTTGTATTTGTGTCAGTGTTGATGGTATACTTGCACATAAACCACTGCATTGGACACTGATGTGTCACTCCATACACATCAGTTATCCACCTAAGTGGATATGTAAAAAAAAACTCTTTGAAAAGTACATGTTTAAAAAATGAAGTTCAAAAATCTTTGTTTCATGCCTAAAGATGAATAAAAATACTTTGGAAAAAAATCCTGATTGAGGTTGTCATGAAAGGGTTAAACCCCTGCATGGATTACGTTTATCGCCAAGTTCTATATGATGGCTTGTTTTTTGTCAGTGCGCATTGCTGGTTACTTTAGCATGCATCTAAAAAACAAACAAAAAAACCCTGTGTCTCCATTTTTACCAGGTGGACAGTTAACATCTAGACAGACCTCATGAGATAAGTGATAAATGTGAAGAGCCACTACAAAGGCTGTGAATAAAGCTCAGAAATTTCCACGTATTTAAATTAAAAAAAACACAAAAACAAAAAAACAACAACCTTGGTTTCATGCTGTTCTCTTTTGTTAATGCAAAATGGAAAAAAAAAAGAACAAAAATGATAAATTTGACCAACTAAAATAAACCTACAACACAATATGTAAAATCACAGGACAAGTATGCAACACACATTTTCTTTAATACAAATTGAAAAAGTGCAAACTATAGTCAACATTTTGGATGCCACAGAAACTAGAGATTAATTCCTCATCAATTTTAGGATTTTGATTACTGGAATAAATAAAAATTGTTATTAATACCAGAGCAGTTTTTGAATAACAGGACTTCCTCTGTTCGTGTTAATGCTAATTTCTGCTTTCTACGCTTTTCTTTTTATTCTGTGTATATAAATGCCACAATTCAGACTAATAATAGAATAAAGCCACATACTTGTAGGTGTTTCCTGTGCGAGGGTGGGCTGCGTTCTTGCAGCGGTAGAGGGTGGGGTCTCTCATGCAGCCATTGTTGGAGTTCATGTCAATCTTTGCCCTCATGCAGCAAGTCTGACCGTACTCTGTTCCCGCTTTCATCTCCGACCACATCTTCATGTTCTGCTCCACGGCTGCAAGAGAGAGACACAGAGAGGAGTTGTATAGAAAAATCACATGTTGCCAGGCTTCAGCATTCACTGACAGGTCATCATCATCGTCCCGTCCTAAGCCGTACAATTGTTTCTGCAGGTGGACTCAACACGCTGCTCCCTCTCCTGCTTCATCTGCTCAGGTGGGGTGTTGTCGATGTAAGCTTTGCCCTCAGCAAGCAGCTTCTCTGCAAACTTCATTATAGTGGGAAAGTGGTCACTGGTGTAAGTGAACTGGTCTGGACGGATCTGGAGCATGGCAACATCTTCCAGGATCACCTAAAGAGCAGCACAGCAAAGATGCAGAAATGTGAACACAAAACTTACACTCATGTTTTTTTTGTTATTATATTTATTTTTCCGAGTAACAACAAAATAAATAAATAAATAATATCTTACCTTCTCAAAGTCCTCCTTCTCCTTCTCAGGGTTGGTGTCATCGAAGCGCATGATGAGCTTGCCTTTAAATGTGACCTGGTAGTGCTGGTTGAGCAGGGCAGCCTTGGCATGTCCGATGTGCAGGTATCTGTCCAAGGGAGGCAGAGAAAAAGTTAGGGAAGCTAGTAAATTAACAAACGTTTCTTCTAAACTCCAGATTCAAGTCGTACCCGCTGGCCTCAGGAGGGAACCGAACCACCACCTTGCCCATCTCAGCTCCTGGCAATTCCACAAACTTCCCGACATCTGCCTTTTTCCCTTCCAACTGTGAAAACAACACAATCAGTCAAGAATGGAATTAAAAAGTGCATTTATATCTTAATCTTACATGGGTCACAAACATAATAATCAAGCATTAAACATTCAAACATCAAAGTTTAATGTACCAGTTTAGTTTAAAGAGATAAAAACAACATGTTTGGTGGCTTTATAAACATTAACATCTATTCTTTTTTCTTTGCATCTTCAGGTTAAGGATTCGGGTCATGCTCACCCAGTTTTACAATCATAGTTTGCCACAATGAACACTGACAAAATAACACTTACTTTGGTTTTGTTCATTGAAGCCTTCTTACTGGTGTACTTGTTGCCCACAGCAGTGAAAGGAACTTGTGAGCTCAGGAAGAAGAACCAGCGGCTGACATGGGGAAAGGATTTGCCCTGCTTTGGCCATTCCCCATGATCTGTGGATAAAGAGTCACAATCTGTAGTGCTGATTTTAAAATGTTTAGTTACATACATTTCACACTAAAATCAGACAGAGAAAAAAGCTGTTAAATCCTGGATGTTACTGACCTTTGAGAGCAGCCCAGACAGACAGGTCAGCCAGGGTGAGGGCATGCCCAACCAGGAAGGTCCGCAGTGAGAGAGCCTTGTCCAGTTCAGCCAGTGCCACAGTCAAATCTGGCTGATTACACAGACTGCGAGCACTAAACTCCAGCCAGTGGTCAACCTGAAGACATCATGAAGAAAAAATTAAACGAGCATTCAGAACAATTGCAAAACATCACAGATATGCACAAACATACACACCTCAGTCTGCTCCATCATGTTGGATCCATACAGGCCAAGAGCAGGAGCAACCCGAGCCAAGTAGCGACAGATAGAGTTGTCATCGCTGAACTGGACTGAACTGAGAGAAGGAAAATGAGAAGAGACAGTTGAGATAAACGAATGTAAACTCCACATCTCTTATTTTGTACAGCATGTAAATTAAACTCGACCTGCAGCTCGATAATTGTGGCACCTACTCTGAGATGTGAAGCCGCGTGTCTTTGCCTTCCTCCACTGATACCTGCACACTGCTCTTCACATGTTCAGCTGTCAGAAGTGCCCCTGCAAGACAGACAAGACAACACAGTGTTTTTAGTGTTTTTACTCTCACACTCCAAAGCACAGCTCCAGAAAACAGTCAAATTTGATCACTGCATACCTGCACACTCAAACAGATATGAAATCTGACAACCAGGTGAACTGGTCCAGTGACACAAAGCACGCAAGCTGCAATCTTTCCCGTAACTCTGCACAACACCTACCTTAAGTTCAGTCTGCTTCAAACGCTTTTTGTACTGAATCCACATTCAACTCCAGACCTTTTATCTGCTTATTTCTTTTCATTTGTTTTCAAACAAAACAAACCGAACAATGGCATAAGCTCACATACAGACAAAATTACATTATTAGTTGTGTTACAGGTCTCACAATTTCACATTAATATTGTAACAGTATGCCACAGTTAATCTAGGAGGCCAATAAAAATTCATTTTTATTTCTGAGCTCATAATAATAATAATAATAATAATGGATTGGATTTATATAGCGCTTTTCAAGGCACCCAAAGCGCTTTACAATACCACTATTCATTCACTCTCACATTCATACACTGGTGGAGGCAAGCTACAGTTGTAGCCACAGCTGCCCTGGGGCAGACTGACAGAAGCGAGGCTGCCATATCGCGCCATCGGCCCCTCTGGCCAACACCAGTAGGCAAGTAGGGTAAAGTGTCTTGCCCAAGGACACAACGACCAGGACAGAGAACCCTGGGATCGAACCGGCGACCTTCCGGTTACAGATGCGATTCCCAACCCCCTGAGCCACGGTCGCCCTGAGAACAAGCCTTGGTAAAGAACTCAAATAGATAACCCCCAAAATTCTGTAATCTGCTACACTGAACAAGCCCATGAGACAGAGTTGCTGAACATTTCATACACAGAGGTGACATTCCTTTGAATAACTGATGTAATCTTTTGATGAGCATGCCAAACATTCATAGAGCTACCGTGAATATTTTCTAAGGATTTTTACCACACTTCACTAGTGACTGCAACATACAATTCCTACTGCCAGTTTGACCTGAGCGATTCAGAAGGCGGACCCTCGCCGTTTCGTAGAATATTGTAAAGTCATGGTTCCCTTGGAAAATGGCTTAACATTCATAGAAAATCTAAAGCTGTGTGGTGGGTGTCTGCTCATACTGTGGAACACAAGTCCTTAAAAATGATTTAAGTTGTAAAGAACAAAAGAAGAGCAGGGTTTAGAGCTTAATTGTCTGCTGTAGTTGCAGTAAAATATAAATATAATAAATATAAATAATATAAATATAAATGACGTCCAAACAAATAGTACCCCCTTTCCTCCAGATTTTAGATAAGGCAACAGAGTCCAACTTCTTGAAATACAAATAAGTGATACTTACTGTGTACTTATCTTTGTCATAGAATAATGAAAGAGCAGACCTCACGTGGCCATGAAAAGTGCTTGCCTGTCCAACTAATTTTTTTCATGTACAGAGGCAAAGCTGTAAAGAAAGTATCTAAATACCTACAGATTTTATTGTAAGGTTTATATAGTCATATATTGGCCTGTCTACAGCTGATGTATACATGCTCTGTATAAATATGCATGTATGTACAGCTGTAACTGTATGTTTACAGGTGCATTCCGGCATATCACCATTATAAAGGAAAGCTTCTCTCTGAATTTGTTGTGCCCTCGCATACATTCCAAGCACCTGCATTTCTAAAAAACCGAAAGAACACAGTGCAGGAGTAATCATCCCCATCCAGTTCTACTACGTTTCAGGAGGCTTGCATCAGCCTGCTGTGCTCAGTAAAAAAATAGCTACACAGGGGCGCTGTTCAGCAATTATGAACGCTATTCATTTCATTAGCTTGCTTTTGGAAATAACTTCACAAAAATAATCCCTATAAATTATTTTCCACAGTTGATTGAACTTGTCAGAGTGGTCTGTTACAATGCATTCAGTTTCAGCAGCTTATAAAAACCGAAAGCTGCCCAGCTGAGCTAACCGGCCGATCTTTAGCTAATGTCAACGTGTCAACCAACGTGTTTCATTTCCAAGTTCAAAAAGACTTTTTCTGTGTAGTGTACTCATGATATGTAGATGTTACAGTGGAAGCAGGTGGATAAGAGTTAGAACCGCTGTTTTGAACAAAAAGAACATTTCGTGAACTGTTCACGTGTTGTGGTTTTGGTTTCAGAAGTGCCTACTGGCTAGCTAGCCTTAGCTAGTATTTGTATGCATCTACAGATCACCAATCTCCATTGATTTATGGATGAAGTCACACTCTTAACTTCATATTTTATTTGAAACAAGAGCTACTACTCATTTCACGATATTTTAACACTTTATATCATCTGCTATTAAATTCGGGTCGTGTACAATGATCAAATATAAGTCGTTTTAATTACAAAATAAAACTCCAACTTATTTTTTTCACATCTTCATGTCTGTCTTAACAACATTCATCACAACGACTGATTTTTGATATTATAATTATATATTTTCCAGTTTAGTATGACACACAGGTGTAAGAAAGCTGATGTCACTCGCAACCTTTCATGCACACACACGGCTAATAGCAGAAAGTCACGTTATTTGGGGATCTCAGGGTGTAACTCACCGAGAGGAGGATTGCTTGTGTTGATGGTGAGATTTAACGCCATACTGCAAAATCCGGCTTCCACACAGGTGGTTACGAGACCCAGCTGAAGTTAACTGGCATGTACAAGAGGTCCACAGCACAGCAAACACTACTCCAGACACAGGAGAGAGAACGAGCCGAGTCGTTCTTCTTCGCCTTCCTTTGCGATTTACGACAGCTGACATCCCTTTGAGTTACACTACTGCCCTCTTCTGGTTGTAATGGTCAATCGTCTGTTATGTGATCTATGCAGTTGTTCAAATCAACTTATTTCACATAATTCCATTTTTACCAACTTAGATTAGTTAAGATCTATTAAGATGTACTCTGTTGCTTCCATATATGACTTACTGTCTGGAGATATGGGGTAATGCATATAAAACGAACACTCTTCCTATTTTGAAGTTACAAAAAAGAGCTATAAGAATTATAAACCAATCAAACTATATAGAACCAACTAACATTTTGTTTATTAATCTGAATACCCTGAAATTTTATGATTTAGTTGAATATAAAATGGCACAGATAATGTATAAAGCACAAAATAACTTGCTTTGCCCCAGTACTCAGAAGCTGTTCAAAGTCAGAGAGAGTCAATATGACTTAAGGGGAACAGATTTCTTTAAAAAAAACAAGATAAGGACAAATATAAAGCAGAGATGTGTTTCTGTTAGAGGAGTTAACCTGTGGAATAGTTATGACAGTGATTTAAAAAGGTGTAGTTCATTTTCCTTGTTTAAAAACATGTTTAAAAATAGAGTAATAGAAAAATATATAAATCAAGAATGAAAAGAGCAAAAAGGAGAAAAAAAAAACAACAACCTCTTGATTCTTTTGCTTTGATGTAGTTACTTATCTAAGGTGGAAAGTTTTTTTTTTTTCTTTGGTTTTTTTTTTTTGTTTGTTTGTTTGTTTGTTTGGTTTTTGCTTTGTTTTATTATTTTCTTCAAGCCCTGTGTACAGGAGCTGCATACAAAAAGATATTTTGTGAAAAGGGTTGGCGTAATAAGCAAATGCTTCAGCCAATACCTTTTGATTAGCCTTGTCTCATGCTTTCTTTCTTTATGGTAGATTTTTGTTCTGTTTTCACTGTTTTTTTTTTTTTTTGTTTGTTTTGTTTTGTTTTTTTCACTGTTTTCACTGAGATTTGAATTTGAATGCTAATCAATAAAATCAAAAAATCAAAAAAAAATCAAAATCAAAGATTTACCAAGAGTCAAAAGTCGCACCTTTACAGTTTGTATCTTATCAACCCTTTTGCGATTCTCTTGGCTTTCATTAATAACTATAAGGTCAAGAAGATGAAGAAAATTGGTATTTTTGCAGGAAATATGACCCATAAAATTATTTTAATGTTATATTGATGTTAATATGTATAATAGTTTCTGTTCAATACAATGTTTTTCTTTTTCATCTTTCAGCTCTAGGCCTGTGTAGGGTCTGTCTTTTCTAACATGCCGACTAACGATGTTGTCAAAGAATAATTACAATACTTAAACAATGCTTCAAGATTGCATTGACTGGCTAATCCTTGATCATTTATCTTTAACTTTATATCTCACTGAAATATTAGTGTATTTCTGTCGTGTTTTATCTGCACTTAATAGGCATATAATAGGCATAAGTGACTTTTGGATTTCTGGATAGCAGTAACAGTAATTTTGCCACCTCAAACAAAACAGAACCATCTATACACAGTCACAGGTGAGAAACGTATTCAGACAGGTTTTTATTGTTAACTAAGAAAGATTAATGAACCTCATACAATCTTTGGTGCCTACAACATGCATTACCTGTAACTCTTTTGCATCTGGATCCGGTGTCGTTATAGCGGAACTAAATGACAGAGCGCAAGTTCCCACACGGACTCGCACTGCTTGTGATTCTCCTGCACCGTGGTTTCTCTTTATGGATGTTTTGTGTAAAGTTTGGTAGCGGTGGATTGATAAGAGTCTGTTCTTCCAGCAGAAACAACCCGCGCCACTGCGCATTGATCTGATCCGGTAAAACAAAGAGTGCATTCGTTCAGTACAGCCGTGCCGCTTTCAGCCACAGTCTGCACACCTCTGCACTGTTGATTCATAAATGCCGTCTTGCTTTCTCTGCTGCGTGAATTTATGCACTTATTCATTCTTATGCCAGCCAAATATGTAGTCTGATCGTGGTGTTTTGCACGACTGCATGAGGCCTGCTTTTACCTGTTTTTAATACAACAGTGTGATCACAGGAAATGCGCTCTCTGTACTGTTATTTATTTTTGTTTTGTTTTTTAATTTGTCTTTATTTACAGTACTGTATATCAATTTTGGACCCACCCCTTGTTTTTTTTTATATCTTCATTATTATTAATATTATTTATATATGTTGCTAGTGATATGGGAAATAGGTAGAGCGATTAATTGAAACAGCTGGATGTAAATGCAGCGTATAAGGCAACGGTGGAGTTTGTAAAATCTAATGAGCGTGAAAGTCAATATTTTTTATTCTTCTATCTTAATTCTTCAGCACACCCTGAACTCTTTCGGGAAGCGTTCTTGTCTTTTCTTTAAGCAGTCTTCAGAAACAAACACTCAAAGCTCTTCTTTTGATGTTGGCTGCATTTTGTCCTATTTTCTCTCAAATTGATCCCACACTGCTTCAATAATGTTGAGGTCCAGGCTCTAGGAAGGCCAATTAATGTCCTTTATTGTGTGTTTTCATATCCAGGTATACCTTTACTCTAGTATACTGACAGTGTTTAGGATCATTGTCACACAGAACAAAAAGAAGCTGATGTCAATCAGATGATTTCCAGATGGTATTGCATGCTGGATCGAAATCTGATGGTATTTTTCTCCATTCATAATTCCATCCGTGTTGACAAGATACCCGACACTACTGAAATGCTGCCTCAAACCACTGCAGAGCCTCCACTGTGTTTTACAGATGGCTGTAGATACTCACTGACTTCTCTACACAGACCTGTTGCCACTGATTTTCACTACAGTTCCTGTGTATTTTTATTTTCTTCCCATTTCCCTTCCTCAAGAATGGCTTCCTGACAGCCACCCTTAGGCTGAGACCATTTATGATGAGGCTTGAGTGAACACAGTGAATAGATGGATCACCCGAGGGTCCAGATACATTTCTCGGGGCCTGTGTCTGGCCTTTTTCTGTTTTTTTTTTTTTAAGGGATTTATTTTTAGATAATGTTCGTCTACTGCGAATAGAATTATAGACCTGCTACTTCTTCTTTTATCCTCCCCTTGTCCAGTTTCCTCATTTTTCTTTAAGAACACTCTGCACACTATGCTGAGATTTCCCAGGTTTTTGGGTAATAGTTCTTTGGAATAGTTCTTGTTCATGAAATAATACTATTTCATCCCTGTCAAGCTGCTATCTTTGGCATTTTTTATAGATTAAACTAAAGAAATGGGAGTAAATTCTGTGTTTTTGTGAATAGGTGTCAGTAACAAAGTGCTGAAAGATACAGTTTAATATTTGTTCTACTGCTAAGTTGTTTGTAATTCCTTAAATTATGTGCTCTTATGTGATTAAGTGACTCATGGATCAGTGGCTTAACCATTCCTCTAAACATGGTCGGGTACAAAGACTGGATGAAGAAGAGTGAAAAAGAAAAACTTTAAAACACCTTTAGAGAGTCTGGAGAAGTATTGCTCAATTTGTAAAAAAAATTACAAGGGAGTTAGGCTCCATTGGAAGCAAAATATAAAGAAATGAGGGCTGGCTCAAGAATTTTGCCCAGTAGTGTAGATAAGGCAAAATAAAGACTTTTGCTCAGTTGCAAACTATTGTCATTGTCAGTAATGATTCCCACTAGATTCAAGCTTCACTTGAAATTGTATATTTACTGCCAATTTCATAGATTATATGTTTATAAAGGAAGATTAAAGTGGATGTTTCAGCTATTTGTGTCTCTGTGTGTGACATAGACTTGGCTTCTCTGTTTTTATGATTCAGGCATGTCTCAGGACAGTCAGCACGGCAAGTGGACCATCTCCAGCAGTGATGATGACGACGATGAGGCTCTTCTTCCTTCAGGGACTGCAACATCTGGTTCCCGTCAACCCACTGAGTCCAGTCACAGTTCCTACCGATCTGCTACTCCATCACCACCCGTGGAGGTGAAACCAGAGCCAGCCAAACCACCGGTGTCCTCTCTCGCTGTTGGCTCAGAAGCCAGGCAGTCAGCCGCTAAGAACCAGTTAAACCCAGTGAAGTATGAAACCAGCCCTTCACTGGCTGGAAAACGCAAGAAAGTGGCGTCAGATAGCACGGGCTGGGCTCTCTCTGATAGTGATGAAGATGATGGAGAGGTGAAGGGAAAGAGTTTGAGTGACTTGCCAAAGAAGGCGCCTCCAAACCCCAAAACAAAGAAGCCAAAGGTGGAGAGCGAGCGTCCTCCAAGTCCTCACGGCCGACTTTACTACATCGATGAGCCCGATGACTTCTTTGAATCCCGTCTTCCTCCACTAAATGACACCTACAGGTTTTACCTCAACAAAGTCACAGGACTGGAAAAGAAGTACAACAATGGCGCTCTGCATATCCGGGGTGAGTTTAGAGAGAACAAAGCTTCAGACACTGGTGAAGAGACAGGTTACCGGTTAGAGCTTTCAAACTAGCAGGGAAAGTTTTTTTTTTTTTTTATTTCATTTTATTACCTTCACCAAAGAGCTTATGTGATTGGTTTGTTTTTCCTCTCTGTTTGTTAGCAGGTTTACTCACAGTTATGGATTTATTTGAAAAAGTTTAGGAGTGGATGCGATAACTTTTTGAACCTTTCTTTACCATGGTGATTTGGTATCGTTTTCATATACATATCAAATGGAAATAGGAAAAATTAAAAACCATTGTCTCGTACAACCATTGTACCAATTCACAAAAATGACCATTTTAAAGCGCTTTATCCTTTGTGATGAAGACCTTAGAGTAATGTAGCGAGAAGTTTAGTTATCCCATTTCAGCAGTCATTTGCAAACATCAGGGAGATAAAACATCAAAGGAAGCAACATCTGGCAGACCCAAGAGAGCAGCCATCTGCTAAGTGACAAATTCTTTGTCAAAGGCACAACGAACAATGCGACGAGCAAAGAAAAACAACAAAAAAGGGAAACTGGCAGTTATATTTGCCATTTGCGGCTCAGCTCTTGAAACCTTGGTTTTAGTTTCACTTCCCCTGTTTTTGTGATTTCCCCTTGGAAATGTCTCTGCTGCAACCTCCTCAGGCTTAATGGTTTGGCTTTAACTTATAATCCAAACTTTTTTTTCCTTTTATCTAGACATTCTTTCCCCATTATTTGGCACCTTGAAAGAATCGGTTCAGGTGAGTAAAAATAATTATGCCGCCTTTTTCTTTCCACAGATGTTTTTATTTTAAACAACAGTGATAAAACAAACAATGAAAAAAAGCAACAACCATCTATCCCTGATAGTTCACACATGGCAATCCACTTTCTCAAAAGAAAAAGTCCACTCAGAAAAAAGGGCAGCAAATCAAAAAAATGCATGTCTGCTTGACTTCCTGTTAAAGTCACATCTCCTACAAAACTCCAAAAAAGCCCCAAAAACATTTAATAAAAAATGTTTACCTTTCTGTACATATGTTATTCTTTCTAGTGAAAGGTTGGAAATCATTTCTCTCATCCACTGTGTTCAGAACGAAACAACGATTACTGGGCTTTACCCCTGTGTATTTTCCAAATCACTTTTCCTTGACCTCAGTGGAAAATGAAGTCCAGGGAAGATGTGTGGAGGAGAATTCATAAGGAGTTGGGGGGAAAAACAACTGTGGTGATCAGACAATCCAACTGTGCTTACAAAAACCTGCTTAATAATATGACAGTAGGTGTTGTGGAAGAAACAGGCTATAAAGTGAAATGAAATGTTTGCCACGTTGAGATTATTTGCTCATCCTGTCCACTCATGTTTTCACATCCCAGTGGAATGGTTCCAGTGTAGCTCCTGTTTTTATTAAAGCTTCCTGTGACTGAAGTCTGAAGTCAAAATACTGCACTGCCTTAGCTGAGGATAGAACTAGTGCACTTTAAATATAATAGAAAATATCTTATTATTATATATAAAAATCTACGCTCTTGACGCAAGATCATAACTTCTTGAGAAGCAGATTTTATTACAGCAGCTTAATGTTCATAGCTCACCTGTGGGTTTAACAGACTGCCGTTAAAGGCTTAAAACATATCAGCAGTTTATGAACAAAACTGAAAACACACTATTAATTTCTATCTAGGTCACCAACATAACTTATCAGTCACGCTGGTGACTGATGGTAAATTGTGAAATGGCGTTATCCTCTATCCTTTCATAAGCGATGGTCCAGTGTGTTCTTTGCCTAAGGAGCTGATAAAGGTGGTGTTGACACACATTTCTTAAGCTCTTAGAAAATGCAACTGGCTCTTAATGCCTTCAGATGTATGCTTCATGCAACTCAGTTAGGATCATTCCTAAACAAACCCGATTAGCCAACCACAGCTCTGGTCTCCATACTGTGTATGCAGTAATATGCGGAAATATGTGGTAAACAGCAGCTGTTGGATGGGTTACAATGAAACATGCGACAGATCCCCTAAGGATGAATTTGATGACTTTACTTTTCATGTGTCAGGTGAAAAACTTGGGACATTGCAAAGAAGTAAAAGTATGGCTATAAACTCCACTCTCTTTCTTTATAGTTTAACTATTGCTTTGATATTGCCTGGATGGTGAAGCAGTACCCATCAGAGTTTAGGTAAGTTCTGCTTCTTCTTCCCTGTCACTGTACTATAACTCCCAGATCTCAGGTCTGATGATATTCATATAAAAAAAACGTTATTAAATTAAAAATCACAGTAAAATGAGAGAAATGAGTCAGACCATTGAGCAGTGAAAAGTACACTGGGGTGGAGGAAGGTAATGGTGCAGGGAAAGCTAAACTCTGTGTTTATGTTTTCAGGGATTGCCCAGTTCTGATCGTACATGGTGATAAGAGGGAGGCCAAAGCTCGACTCATCCAGCAGGCTCAGCCCTTTCCACATGTGCGCTTCTGCCAGGTACAGGCTGGCCCACACAGGAAACAGCTGTTTATCAAAGGGAAATGGTTGATATTATTTCCACTTTGGATTGCCGTTTAGGTTGAGCTAATGTTTTTATTTGTAATCATTTTTTAATTTTTGCAGGCCAAGCTGGACATTGCTTTTGGAACTCACCATACGTAAGCATTGTTGATGTCTAAAAGGGGTGCTGAGAGCAATCTAAAGCCTTAGGCTTTGGTTCTCATATCTACACTCCATTTCAAACTGTTTTTTTCCAACGTCTATGACATTATACAGAGCCAGGTTGTAAGCACAGAAGCCCAACACACCTGCTGTGCTTTTGTTTGTGAGGAAAAATCAATAAGAAGAAAGTTGTTTTAAAGAGGAAAGAGCTAAAACCGTTTGTTTCATACACAAAATGAATGTGAGTCATGCAAAGCTACCCTGGTCATGCAAAGCTACCCTAGAAGAATAAAATAAAAAAAATAAGCATAAAAATACAGATGTAAATGAGCATAAAAAGTCAATCTAAATTTATTGACTACAAACTAGCACGACTGTTATGTAACCATATCAGGCTTTGCATCATTGTTGTCATTTTGGCTGTTTTCTTGTCAAAAATTGTATTAAATTCTATTCTATGTGGCATTAAAAGCTCTTCGATAAACACTATAGTAAAGATGGTGTGAGATATGATGATGTGAAAGACCGATAAAGTCATACAGAAAAAAAAATACTTTAAGTCATTGCTACTGGAAGTGGTTTTACAAGCTACTTAATCAGGGCGTGACTTTTCACAAGACTGCAAACAGTCCATTGAAAATATGTTTACGTTTATATGATCCACATTGCAGATATTATAGGCCTTTTAGCTTGCTCTTTGTTGTATTGTATTGCTGTGTGTCATCAGGAAAATGATGTTGCTGTGGTATGAGGAAGGCTTCAGAGTCATCATTTTGACCTCTAATCTCATCAGAGCTGACTGGTACCAGAAAACACAAGGGTACGTCTATTCTTTATTTATTGTTGTTGTTGTTGTTGTGGTTTATTTGTCTGTTATCAAGGGCATGGGAAGACTACCAAGCCAAATTTGATGCCGCTTGGTAGCAATGTGGTTTATCACCAGAGAAAAAGAGCCCTTCTAGTTCAAGAAGGGTTTAGAGTTTGCAAGTTAGACTACTAGCCCTACTTCTTATGAGCCACTTTAAAAGTATAGAGACTTATAAATAATAATCATATTGTGATTAAATGTGTCGCTTGGTTGTGAAAATGTTCTTAAATCAGTTTTTCCCAACCTAGGATGTGGATGAGCCCTCTGTTCCCTCGGTTACCAAAGGAAAGCAGTGCAAGCGCTGGTGAGTCGCCCACCTTCTTTAAGAGGGACCTGCTGGAGTATCTGGCATCGTACCGCGCTCCAGAACTTGAAGAGTGGATCCAGAGAATCAAAGAGCATGACCTGTCAGAGACCAGGTATACACAAGATGCTCTTCTGTATTTCATGGTTGTAACAAGTGGCTATTTGAGTTACTGATGCCTTTTTACCAACTCAAAGCGGTCTGGGGTCTTTCTGCTCTGACCTCTAGCACCAACAAGGCTTTTTTTTTTGCTTTTTTTTTTTTTCAAACTGCCAGTCACTGGATTTTTTTTTTCATTTTTGGATCATTCTCTATAAAGCTGAAAGATATGGCTGTGAGGGAAAATCCCAGTAGAGCAGCAGTTTGTGAAATAAATGAAATGAAGTGGCTTAGAGTATAAGTCTAACTTTTATTATAAGTAGTTTAAGTTTTGGTTTCTGTAACGAAGAAGCTTCCCAGTTCTGACAATGTATCCGATCTTATCTTATATCCTATTATCTTATTTTTTGAGATGCAAAGAGACAGAACAATATAATCAGTGCAATAATGCCCAGATTACAGTTTGTTCTACCTTTGTCTTCTGTTATCAGGGTGTATTTAGTTGGCTCAACCCCAGGAAGATATGTAGGTTCAGATATGGAGCGCTGGGGCCACCTGAGGCTGAGGAAGGTAAAGATTTCCCTTCAACTTTACTTTGCGACTATATCACCACTGAGGTGTTGCTCTTAAAAAGTTGGGTTATAATGTTTATAGAATAGATAATTTTCTGCAAAATGCAAGTGATTAGAAGGAAAATGGCTAAAATATGCAAAACATATGACTGGATTTCCCCTTCTTCTGTTTTTTTGTTTGTTTGTTTTTAAGCTGTTGTACGAGCATACAAATCCTATTCCTGGCGAGGAAAGGTGGCCAGTGATTGGCCAGTTTTCCAGCATCGGCTCTATGGGATTGGATAAATCTAAGTGGTTGGCGGGGGAATTTCAGCGCACTCTGACCACACTAGGAAAATCCTCTCTTCGCCCAGACCCTCCTATGCACTTGGTCTGTCCACCTACAGCAAAGATAATGCTGTTTGCTGCATGATCAGATTTAAAAGAACTGTCTGCTGTAGTCACTGAGTTTATTAAGACAGGAAACTTTTTCACTCAGGTTTTCAGACTTTTTTTTTCTTATATATTTGAAAACTTTAGCACTAAATAATCAATCAAGCAGTTGCCTGCTTCGTATATATTCAGGGTTTTGTTGTTCCACTCTTACTTCCAGTCGTTCCTTTTGTTAGAAAACTTTGAGAAGATATTTCTCCAGCTTGCATTATTGAGCCACTTAGCTCATTTTATGACCTTTGTGTTCTTTAGCATTAATAATTACTAGGCAATTGCTATGTTTGACCACAGTTTATTAAAAGTTACAAAGCTCTATATTTCTAAAACAAGTTTTTAATGGGACCTTCTTTTGCAGCTTTATCCATCAGTAGAAAATGTGAGGACAAGTTTAGAGGGATATCCAGGTAAATATTCTTTTTACTCACATTTCAATATACAGTATAACTCATATAAAAACGAAACTTTTTCAGAATACTTTTAATTTTAGTATTTTCAATTTGCGCTTTTAAATATTTCTGTTTTTGTTATTGTGAATTTACTTGTAATCTAAACATTTTTGTCCTCCAGCTGGAGGCTCTCTTCCCTACAGTATCCAGACAGCTCAGAAACAACTTTGGCTCCATTCTTACTTTCAGTAAGTTCTACCAAAGCAAAATTCAGTCCTGCTGTTAGGGCGCAGCAGTAATCAGTCACTTCTAGTGTGCAAGTATGATTGCAGTCTCCAGCCCTTTTTTTGTTTGTTTGTTTATTGTCACATCTGTTTTTAACACAGAATCTTTCAGGTTGATCACAAATCAGAACAAATCAGTAAATAAAAGCAAAAAAACAAACACAGCTCAGAAGAATCAGAGAAGTTCAGGAGCACCAGAAGGAAAGCAAATAGTGCGGCTGATTCCAAATAACTCACTGCACATACCAGTTTAAATAAACAGTTGGGTTGGGTTAATGAATTATCTAAGATTATTAGCTTGTATCTAATTTCAGTGTGCATATGGGACCACAATTTATTACTGTAGCACAAACACAACAGATGGCAACTAAAGTGTTGAAGAACATCGGGGAGAAATTAAAACAGATGAACTGACTGAGGTGCTTAAAAACAGTTTTAATAATGTAACATTACTAAACGCTTTAAACAAATGAGAAACATTTAAACCCAATATTTGATCTGAAGAGGTGGTCAATACTGCACACAAATCATAATCTTGAAGTTGGGGCTAGTCTGAAATTCGGTAGTGGAAAAGTTTTTTAGTTGAGATTTTAATGAGGTGGAAAGCCTGAAGTCTGGAAGTTTCAGAGCTGCTGCTGCATGAGCAGCTGTACTTTAAGAGCAGTGATCAGCTAACACAGCTAAATGACCAGAGTTATAATGGTTTTTCAGGTCTAGCAGAAACACTGGGATTTGCCTATTGAGGCAATTATTGAGATGTGAGAAAATGTATTTAGATTAGCCATAACGTAACATTCCCAAAAACAGGAAAAACATTGAAGTGATGGCCACATATGGTTTGCTCTGTTATCTTCTGGGTTATATTTGACATCCAGGTGTCCGAGTTATTCCATGCATGAGGTGGGCCGTAACTAGGCCTTGACTTTTGCTTCTTGCGTTCTCTGTAGGTTTTGGAACAGCGGTCCCCAACCTTTTTTGCGCCACAAACCAGTTTATGTCCAACAATATGGATATATATACAACAAAATAAAACCAGTTCCTGTACCCAAAAAAGTTTGGTACAGTTTGCACACATCTTTTAAGTGATCCGTGGATTCTTGTGTGTGGTTGTTTTTAGCCGCTGGAAGGCAGAAGCAACGGGGAGGAGTCACGCCATGCCACATATCAAGACATACATGAGGGCATCTCAAGATTACTCTCAGCTTGCCTGGTTCCTTGTCACAAGGTTTGTGTTAGTGTGTGTCTTTGCATCTGTTCTTTTATTTCTCATATAGCATTTACTGCTAAAACAGGCAGAATTACATTTTCATGCTAGACTAGAAATACGCTTTTCTTGTGGGTTGCAGAATTAAGAGTTGTATGCGTTTATAGTTATCTTTTCCTGTGTTTATATAAATAGTAATACAACGATGTGGTTGATAAAATTAGTTGTTCTGTTTTCTATAATCAGTGATAGCATATTCTTGTGTAATGGTTGCATCTTGTATTGTATCATTGTGTTTGCCAGTAGTCTGATCATTTCCTGGTCGCCTGAGCTGTAATAAAAAGTTTCACTTTGTCTCTTTGGTGGGTTTCAGTGCGAATCTCTCCAAGGCAGCATGGGGTGCACTAGAGAAGAACAACACTCAGATAATGGTGCGTTCGTATGAGCTGGGAGTCCTCTATCTGCCGTCCGCCTTTGTAAGAGCAACATACAATTTAATTGTGAAGAAAAAAATTTCTATTGCCTTTTATCATTATTATAAAAGACCTGATGTGTAGTAACATGATGGATGTCTCCCTACAGGGCATGAAGACATTCTCTGTTGACAAAAATCCATTTCCGGTCTCTGCGTCCTTCTCGGGTTTCCCAGTGCCGTTCGATCTCCCCCCTACATCCTACACTACTAAAGGTACTGGGTGTTTTCTTGCTTTGGAACTAGACTCCAGGAACTGTAGTTTTCAATACTTCAACGTTGACTTATTTATTTTTTTTTTTTAGTCCTAGAGGTTTTTGCGTGTTTTCATCCACATTAATAGTTTCTGAAAACACTATCAGTGTGGATCTAGCACCCACCAGTCCTGGCTCTATGTCCTGCATAATGTTCCTTTTTATCTGGTAAATCAAAGTATCAACACTTTGAATTTTACTTCACTCTTTTCCTTCTTTGCTCTCAGATCAGCCTTGGATCTGGAACATTCCTTACAGCCAGGCTCCCGACACACACGGCAACATCTGGGTTCCCTCCTGATCACACGCACACACGTCTCATTTGAAAGTCTGCTGTCTGTACCTGTTAGTTACTGTGTTTAGTTGTTAGTGGTCATTAACATTTTTCTAAATACTTTTATACTGTACCATATACTCATATGATTTCTACCAATAAATAAAATATTGTTAGATTTGTGTATTTGCAATGTCAGTTGTTGTTTTTCAGCATTAGAATAAGATTTAAACATAAGAGGTTGCACTCAAATAGCTTGAGTTATAAATCTTCATATGTAATTCCAATTTAGAATCCCAGGAGAGGTCTGATGTGGTCTTATTTTGGCATAATGGGGGAGGTTCTGTGTAAATTTACTTAATTTAAAGTGACAGCTCTGTATGAAACATCCCTTTTAAGTGAAACCTGTTGCACAGATTCATAAATGTTCAAGATATAAGCTTGTTTGCTTCTTAATATCATAAAGGATAAAGCTTGTATAGGATTTGGGGAGAACATTAATGGCTCATTTTTTTTGTTTTTAATCGCCGATCTGCACGCATTCCTATTTTTGGTGGTTGGGATTTACAGCACTTTGTGTTTTTTTTACTATCAGGTTAATGATTATATCCGTATATGTACCCCTTGGGGTAAATTAATTACTGATTAAGCAGTTTGAAAGAGCCACAACCACGTTTTCTCTCTTTAACTTGGGTAAGTTCATCTCAGCAAGATGGCTTTTTTTTTTTCCCCGTGTTTTAATGTTAGCTCACTACATATTTACACTGGTTAGAATTAAACATATTTACCAGAAACCTCAAATTAGCACCTATACAAATACAGTATGTTTTTTCCCTAGATCTTTAAAAACCCAGGGTGCATTAAAAAGCAACTATTCATTGCTGCCTGAATACCCTTTTTTTCTTAATCTAGCTTCAACAGCTCTTTCCAACATCGTCTCATCATCTTCATCCCACAGTAAATACTACAGCTTTGCACATCTTCTCCAGCATCGGACGCTTCCTCTCTACATTCCTGGGGAAGAAGTGTCTTGGGGAGTAAGGCATCTCCTCACTCTCCAAGATTGCGTTAAGTGATCTGGTCAAAGATGTCTGCTCTCTCTTCAAGACATCTCAGTACCTCCACAGGTATGTCACCTGGACCAAGTGCCTTTCTACTCTTCATCCTCTTCATATCTGCCCTTCTTTCTAATTCTCTATAATCCCCGATCCTTTGTCCAGGCTTCTCTTTCTCTCTCGATTTCTTCATTCATAAGCTCCTCAGAGTACTCCTTCCATCTTCTCAAGACACGCTCTCCATTTGTTAGTACATTTCCATCTCTATTAGGCTGCACATCCTTTCCAATTCAATCTTTCTGCTTAGTCTGTAGATCCATGTTCTTTATATTTGTAATAAGTTTCCTAAACGAGTTAATGCGTACGCTACACCTGTAAATTCACACAATGAGCATCTGGTCTGAATTAGGAGTTAAATTAGGATTCGGTGTATAAAAAGTTATTTTACAGCTTAGAAATAATTGCAATTGGGAATGTAAACGTTGGGATGTACTCCCTAGTGTGTAAACAGAACAAGAAGCAAGATTATACTTTCAGCTTCTACTGGGTTTCAAATTTCTTCTTCATTTTTTGTCTGCTTCCTTTAGGGGTCGCCACAGTGGATCAGCTACCTCCACCCTATCCCTAGCATTCTCCTCTGTCACATCAGACTACATCCTTTACTACATCCATGAACCTGCCCTCTAGTCATCCTCTTTTCTTTCTCCTGCTGCCTGGCAGCTCCACCTTCAACATCTCTTATAACCAGTTTATTCACTCTTCCTGCTCTGCGCATGTTCAAGGCATCTCAGCCTTGCCTCTTTAACTTTGTCTCCAAGCAGCTCAACCTGTCAGTCTGACATACTCATTTCTAATTTTGTCCCTTCCGATCACGCCAAGGGAAAACCTTAGCATCTTCAACTCCTGCCACCTCCTGTCTTTTTGTTAGTGGTACTGTCTCCAAACCATACATCATAGCAGCTCTCATTACCAACTTGTAAACCTTCCCTTTCGCTCTTGCTGCTATTCTTCTGTCACACCCACTCCACCCTGCCTGCACTCTCTTCTTCACCTATCTTGTGGATTATCTGTTGC
This sequence comes from Simochromis diagramma, assembly GCF_900408965.1. NCBI lineage: Eukaryota > Metazoa > Chordata > Actinopteri > Cichliformes > Cichlidae > Simochromis > Simochromis diagramma. The sequence continues at coordinate 5,963,024 of NW_024387414.1, forward strand.
TTTGTGTTGCTTGGTTTTATGTTTAGAAAGATTAATAAAGTTACTGGTTAAACTACATAACATAGGGGGAAATATAGCATAACTTCTCACCCGTGTGAAGAAATATAGTGAACAAGAACAAATGTGAGTGCATTTCTTAAATAAGGTGTGAGACATACTGCAATGGGAAGGGAAAGGGGAGGGAGGGAAAGCAAAGAAATGCAGTGTGAGAAAAAAGGAATCTAAAACTACACAAACAGCAATGAAAATTAATAAATTTAGTGAGCGTAAAAAAAGTAGAACAAATGGGTAAACTGGCTCTGAACCTGTTTAGAAGTATAACCAAAAATATATGTCAGACCAAATTATTAGAAACATCCCACAGCACTGCTTCCAAGCAACAGCCCTCTGCCACTGTACCGAATCATAACTGCAGCCAGGTGTCTCTAATAAACTGGCAACTCTATTTACTGTACGTTCAGTAAACTGCGACTCCCGTCGTTCTTTGCGTCGGTGTGTCAACATGGCGCCTGTCTGCCGGACAAAAGGCGAATCTGTCTGACGGCGGATTGAAGCCCAATTAGAAGCAGAGGAGACATTTTGGGAAAACTGTCAGTGTCTGTGTGTCCCTGCGCCCCGAGGCGATAGATATATGGTAAAACAAACATCCGCGGAGGCTCTTGGACTGGAATAATAAGGTAAGTTAAGTCCTCCAGCTCCAACTACTGCTGTCTTCAAACGGTCCTGCCAGGAGCCCGATGCATTTCCTTTTTTCTGTCTGATAACTGCAAACTCCTTAAAAAATCCCCAGTGCCACCGCAGCGGTGTTTTCCCGCGGCGGTTAAGTTTCACACTATCAAAACTGATATTAGCGGTTTTGTCTGAAAAATAACGACTCGGGCTCTCATTCGGCGGGTGTGTAGTTCTCCAAGAGTCACTTAATAAAAAATAATGTCAACTTTTCCAGTTGCTGTACAATGCTCGCTAATGCGGTGCACTATGTATTCCAGCAGAGCGTCGTAATTACGCTGAATAATGAAAGTCATAATAATTGCCCTATTCTACTGTGTTTACTAGGAGTTAGTTTATAAGATGTATGCCGAATTCATGTATTGTTATCCATTATATGTAAAACGTATTAGGACATCTTCTATCGAGAAGTCAGTGTTTTCCTCGAAGCAGGGGGAAAATAAAATGCAGTTTTCTTTAACGCGATTCGGCGTTGAAGTTGACGATCTAAAGACGGACCTCTGCATCGGATTTACCTTAAGACGGGGCTGTTACAGTATAACATCTGGTGACAACAGTCGACTAGTTTGTCTTGCGTTTCAGGTTTAGAGTCCAGTTAAAAAGTTTCCTACTGTAATTTAAGGACTTTGTGCATGTGCACAGCTGGCACATGTCTGCTACCAGTTCATGCCACGTCTGGATAGGACTTTAAGTAGGTCACTGGGTTCAGGAATGGTAATAGCTTTCCTAATGTCTTTGACTTTATTTGCTCTACTTGAAGAAAGAAAAGTCATAGCCCACAGTGTGAAGTTTTGTTTTTGGTTTTTTTCAGGGAGACAGCTGGATTTATTTATTTATTTTTGACTGATTATTAGTTAAAAAGATCTGTAGAGTAAAACTTTAATGCCCCAAAGAGACAGGTATCCTACAGTCTCAAGAGGGAAACGTTCAAAATTTGTTTAAGAAATAGCAGATGGAATCAGTAAGAATATGAATTCATTCTCTGAAGCTAAGTTTGGAGAGAGAGCAAACCTTCACCTTGGAGGTAGCATTTGCAACTCAAAGGATGCTAAGGGTTCAAAATGGTCCGTAACATTTGTTCCAGATGCTGAAGGTCACTAAAGGTGACACCAGCAATCTTGGAGCACACCTTGACAGATTTGCCATGCTTGCTTCTGTTTTCAAGGAGAGTGGCAAATTATAGATAATGAAAATGAGGAACTTCCTTAAAAAGAGCAACCGTTGATTTCCTTTTTTTTTTGTTTTTTTACAGCATGAATCAATCATATTAGGCACTGCTCTTGTCTGCACCTCAAAAAGGAAGTGTGTGCATATGTGTGTTTTCATGTACTCCATACAGTGCTTAGCAGGCATGAGCCAGTGCCAAATACTATTCAATTATTGGTAAATCTGTCTGTGCTTGCACACATATCCTGTTATTTATCTGCTGGTTTTGTGACAAAGACTATCAAAGCTACACACATCCATTTAAAAGCTAGACAGAGGGATATTATTTTACTGGCATTGTGGCATCTTATGAAGGGCGTTTCTCTGATTTTGTTTAAATGGGGTGGCACAAAAGAAGAACAAGGCAGGAGGGGCCCACAGAAAATCAGAATATTTGATAAAAAGTAAATACAGTGCGGGAACTTGGTGCAGAAAACACTGGGAAAGATTTTTCAGTGTTTCAATGGGCGTTGTTTTGTATTAAACCGACCCTTTATTTAAGTAGGGTTATGAGTATTATTTAAGTAACACAAAGGTATTAAAGGTTTACCATCAAAAAATAACTGCAGAATCGTAGACGCTATATTATCACATTACAATTATTGATTCTTTGATGTGTATATCATTTTAATGCTTAAGCTGGAGATGCTTTTAAATACTTTATATGCCACTGAGTAGCTTTATCGATAATAATACAGCATAATATCACGTAATTTATATTTTTAAAAGCTCCAGAATATTAAGTAATGCAGCTTTAAAATAAATTGTATGGAGTACAAAATGTGGCAAAGAGCATCATATTGAGTAGAAGCACAAAAAATACTTAAAGTACAAGTACATTAAAATCCACTTCAGTAAAGTGCTAGTGTACATTTACTGGATACATCTGCTATTTCCTTATTTTAACAATGATTACAACTGTTGAAGATTACATTTGGACTGCTTTAACGAGGTACCGTGTCTGTCTGTGCTTTATCTGTGTTATCCTTTTACCAAAGTTAGTGTGGTTGCCAGACGGTGTTAACATTTTAATGGCAAACCTCAGCTGGCTGGATGAAAACCTGATATGGAAGCTACAGTTTCAAATACAGCGAATAAATGTTGGTTTCCTGCCTTAATATGGTTTACTGTTAGTGTTCTCTGCTGAAAGGAAAGGTGGATTTTTGGTGGCATTCACTCATGTCTGCTAGGCATTGTTAATTGACCTCTATCTGATTACTTTCTCATTTGCCTCCTCATCACATGTTGTCACATGTTTAAAATTCTGTCTGTCTGTTCCTGACTTTGCAGAGAAGTAATACAACAAGTAGAAAAAAAATCTGTGTTAGCTAAAACTGTTTTTGTGAGAGTTTTTTTTTTTTTTTTTTTAAACCTCTTAAAGTCCCGCTGGCAACCAGTGATCAGGTTAGGGTTAGATTCAGAGCTGCTCTTTGCATTTTGTAACTTTAATTAGAAAAGAAAAGCTATAGTCAATGCAAGAGTCTTCTATTCTTCCTGAAATTATGCTTCTTTGTTATGTAACTAAAATGCAATGCCAACCCTGGTGCTGCACCTGAGCAGTTCACTGTTGACCCGCTGGATGTTAAGAGAGGTTCAGTTTGAGACTTTAAAGCCAGACTTTGATGAGTTCTTCTAGTTTGCACTTACAGTACATGAAATCTTTGAAAATGCCTTGACTGGATCTTTCTTTGTTTAAAAGTGGAATAAATATAAAAATCTAAAGTCAGTCCTTGGCTTCATTTTTTTGGTAATCTTCCATTGTTAATGTTAATCTTAGGTTACAAACTGAGGTTGAATCTCCAGAATGTGAAGGTTCAGATGTTTTTAGTTAGAAGCTTCTTCAACCTTTTTCTTTTAAATCTATTTTAGTCAGTATGTCTTCCTCGGTTGGACCCCACGTCTCCTCCAGTTTTATGTGGATTAGTGATATTACACCTAAAAATTTGTCACTCTTAAATGCTGGACTTTATCTGTCCTTAATTGTCCTTTCTCACATGGGGCACGTGGCACTATATAGTTGCTCCAGAAGCGTTGTCACTACTGGCAGTCCTGGTTCAGGTGAGGGTGATGCCTGGGTGGAGCGTGTAGGAGGGCGCCCACTCGCTCTCTCCAAATTCTCCAGACAATTACTCTTTTTAATTTCTCATACAGGCGCAATGGGATGTCGCAAGGACTTTGCACTAGGGAGCTGGCAAGTTAAAGAGTTTTTAATGCTCAATTTGATTGAGTCGGACATTTACGTTCTCACTTACAGCTCCGCTGAGTAATGAGGAGAACAAGTGCAGCGCTGCAGTGAATGTGTGAAAGACAGTTCCCCTCAAAATAAACATCTATTTTTAGTATGCACAAAGATCAACTGATTTACCAGTGGTACTTGGTGTTAAGGCACATTGTAAAGAATACAGAGGTTTCCTTTTGTGTTGAATTTGTGTTAGAAGTAAAAAAAAAAAAAGCCAAGTAAAGCAAACAGACTGTGTGAAACAACTGAAGATATGTTTGATTTTTGAATACGCATAACAAAATGTTGCACAGGTGATCGCGATCAGTGATTATCAAATTAAATGAAGTATATAAATAGTTTAGATAATCGTTTTTGTGGTAACGTTTTCTTTATTGATCTTGTGTATCAGTCTAACTTCAGTATGAGTCATCCTCTGCAGCAGGGAGGGAAAGTATGAAGCTTTGCTGCCTGAAATGTAAATTTTTCTTGGCATTCTTCCCAAGATGCAAACACACACTCACCCGCAACCTCCCTCTCTTATATCTGTACGTGTTGATATGCCTGCTGACTTTGATTTTCTGCTGTGGCCTGTTTTTCTTCTCTGCGCCAGAAAGAAAAGCACTGAGACAGATGTTTTATCTCTTATTTCTCTGTTTATCTTCCTCTCTTGCTCTCCCGCTTTCCTCCCTCGGTTCAGCCTTGTGACTGTTATGACAGTTTTTTTCAGAAGTGACAAATTCACTGTGCAGTTATAGATAAGAATTAAAATTTAATGCGCCAGGGCTGCATTGAGGGGGGAATGCATTTGATTTAAAAATCATACAATAGCACACAGTGAATTGGGTGAATAACATATTTGTGTAACTTTAAAATGATTAGAGGAACCAAAAGCTCATCAGCTGTAATAAAATGCTTATTAAATGTGTAGGAATGCGCTTCATATCTGGACAGCAGCTGCTGAGTGGTGACGTCTTACTGTGTGTGTGTGTGTGTGTGTGTGTGTGTGTGTGTGTGTGTGTGTGTGTGTGTGTGTGTGTGTGTGTGTGTGTGTGTGTGTGTGTGTGTGTGTGTTGTAAATCTGCAGGCAGGAAGTTACCAGATGTGACTGTACTGGCATTTTTTTTTCTGTGATTCTTTCAGATGTGAAGCTCATTGTGCAGAAAAAAGTCTGCAATGAGCTAAAAACTAGTGATTTTCATTTTGTTTCATAAAACTCTCACTATTTATGGAAAGCATTTATTTTTCTGACTAGTCATTTCAAGGTATGCATTTTTTAAACACCTCTAAAGTGTTTAGTTCTGTTGTCAGTACATAGAAGCACTACGCATGCCTGCATTGCAAACACTTCACAGCAGTCATGAGGATAGTGTTACTGTGCAGTGGGCACTGATTACTGTCAGCTAGAGGTGGGCGATATAGCCTCAAAATTATGTCACAATATTTTGTGAAAATGTGCAATAATGGTGTTTTTCACCATGTTAAAAAATACTGAACAGTGTTTTGTTGATGCTTGTAGCTTGCTGGCAACAGCATATAGAAGTGTACCCAAATAAAGGGCGTTTTCAATCTCTCTTATCCAGTGAGCTGCTATCACTGATGACACACTACCTAATCCAAAGTGTGAATCTATTGAAGCAAGCTACCAGCAGCAGCAGGGCATTATAGTGCAATAGTGATGACACAGCATTATATGCAGTGACATGGCATAAGTCAAATGTAAGCCAGAGTTTTTTCTTTTCTTTTTTAGTGTTTTCTCTGGAGATTTTAAATATAAACTAAATGCTTAACACTTTAGTTTAACCAGAACTGCATCAGTTATTTCCATCTGCCATTTGCTCTTCCCGTCATATGGAGTTCAACTGGCAATGCTTGGTTAATTCATTTGTTTACATTTGGATTGCACATCACGGACTACCAGCATCTCTCCTTCCTAGACTGGTTGTTTGTTTGTTGTTTTCACCTTCAGCTGAAACAGTTTTCTTGCTTTTGTTGGAGGTTGTTGAAATAAGGGACTGTAAATGCATGGCGTTGCTATAGCAAAGGTATTGCAATATGACACTTTTATAAAATGTTAAAATTTATACCAGTGTTAGCTCAGACAACTCTACTAAACAGTTTTAAAATAATCTCCTACAGGATGTTCCAGCAGTGTGAGGAGCCTCGCTTCACCATCGAGCAAATTGACCTCCTCCAGAGGCTACGGAGGACGGGCATCACCCAGGCAGAGGTTCTCCATGCTCTGGACACCCTGGATCACCTGGATCGGCAGCATGGGCACAAGTTGACCCATAAACCTTCCTATATGCCACCTTCGTCTTCCAGCACTGTCGCCGCCTCTTCTTCCATGACTTCTACCGCCACTCAGACAAGTTTTCCCAACAACCGCCTCTCATTGTCCCCTAATAACAACTTTGACACCACCTCCCCACCTCTGCCTGTTCCGGTAGCCTCACCTAATACCATAACAGCAGTAGTGCCAAACGGTTTGGTTGCCGTTACCAATGGGAAGCTTTCACCACCCCGGTTTCCTCTTGGGGTGGTTAGCGCTACTGTAACCACACCAGGGTATGCGTTTGAAGCTAGTGAAGAGGACATAGACGTTGATGAAAAGGTGGAGGACTTGATGAGGTACGAACAGCCCTTTAAATGGCAGGTAAAACGAGGGCACACCAGCTAAGAGCAGATTAGATGTTCTAGAAAGTTATTTTGGAGGTTGTTTTTCAGGGTGTGCATTCAGACAACAAGATTAGGAAACAGCTTTTTTTATTGTTTTAATTTGTATTAAATGTTGACTACAAGAGACAGCAATGATTGTATTTCCCTTTATAGGACTCACAAAGGTGATATTTCTGGTTTATTGGAAGGGTTAGTTTGAATGAAAGACTTCAAGACTGAGGAGAAACTGGCTGGTTTGCCAGATCTACATCTAGCAATCATAAAGCACAGCAGACTTTAAGTGTTTTAGTCTGGTGCTCCATGCCGTAAATGCCAGTAGACCAGTCTTCCCTTGATTCAATAATATAACACCTAGAAAAAATTTTTTTTTTATAAAATAGTTTTACCGGTACTTTTGAAATACATACATGTAATACTTGCATGTACACTCAATTGGCCTGAAGTAAAAAGAAAAATCCTCAGAGCAAGAAGATAATTTTAGCCAATTGTTATCTTAAACAATATAATATCAGACACTAGATAAACTTTGAAAAAATTAAATTAACCTTAAGATTAGCCTTAAGAAGAAAAACAGTGTAGGTTTCAGAGGGGTTTGTAGTTATAATGTATGTACAACGTAGATTTAACGCAGAAGCTTAAATCCGATGTGAAAAACTGTATAGAGCCTGATGTCTGTATCTGAGGTGCTTAGATTCAAGTTTAAGGCGTGTCCTCATTTTTGTTTGATGGTGTCGCAATAATCTGTGACACTGTCTATATACAGGCTTTTGTTTATCCCTGATCACAGAAATCTGTCTATATACAGCCGTGGATATATTTGCTTTTTTATGTCGTTGAGGATTTGATGCTCCGCTTAAGCACCGCCACTTAACTATTGTCATACTTCAACTGTTGCCCTGCAGAGACGTTGATGTATTTGTTGTGTTCCAGTATCTCCTATGTTATCATATAAAGTATAGGGCTTTGTATATGTTTATAATGTTTCACCTGTAAATAAACTGGAAAAGTCAGCATAGGAGGAACCTGCATGTATGATATTTTGATAGTCAGCCCTGGTAATGAGTGACGGAAAAGGGACTCTTGCCAACCAACTGCATTTAGTGCTACAAAGATTATAACACTATTTTCTTTAGTTTACTGCAAAAACAATAATAATTTGGAATTCAGATAGGTGCATGTTGCTTTTAAAGACACATGTACAGTAATTTGCAGCAGCAGAGGGTATGTGTTAATACAGAGGGTCCTGATTCCTGACAAGGCTGCTTGTAGCTCACTCTGAATATGAATATGATGTGATGATTGCTGCCAAACAAATACTCACACATACAAAATGAACACAAGTACACACATCCAGTCTAGTGCCTCTCATCTGTAGTCTGTGCAGCCAGACGGCAGCAATCAGCAGTATTGATTTGAAGATGTGTGAAAATGAAATCAAAGGAGAAGGAGAGCAAGGAATATTACAGCAGCACACATTCAGGTACAACAGCCTGTAATGTATATTTGAACTGCAGACAGTTATATCTGGTATAAGAATAGTGATTGTTGTGTTGCCGTGTGTTAATTAATATCAGGCTTGTAATGTTGAAAATTTAAATGTGTACCTTTTTCTTCTCCCTTCTTGTAGGAGGGACAGTGCTGTGATCAAGGAAGAGATTAAATCCTTCCTGGCGAACCGACGTATATCCCAGGCTGTGGTTGCTCAGGTAACAGGTGAGTATAAATTGAATCTGTTTGGTAAAACACAAGCAGAAATGTTGGTGTGTGAACAAGCACCAGACCCCCACAAGTGTGACTCTGGTCCCGCTCCTCCAGGGATCAGTCAGAGCCGGATCTCCCACTGGCTCCTACAGCAGGGATCGGACCTCAGCGAGCAGAAGAAGCGAGCTTTCTTCCGCTGGTACCAGCTGGAGAAGACCAATCCTGGTAACAACTAATTTCTCCAACAGCTCCACATTTCTCATAAAACTTTTCTGTAACTTTTCCACCTGTGGAAAAAATACTGTAAAATAAAACAGTAGGAGGGAGTTTTTTAATAACTAGTGTGCTGCTTTGAGTGTGTGACTCACTGTGTTGTCTTTTTTTTTTTTTTTTTATAGCAAGAGCGAAAGATTTTTTTATTTTTTTATTTTTTAGGCTTAATCAGAATCAGAGATGTTTAGACTCGAGTCAACAACTAATATTGAATATTTAAAATTACAAAAGAAGCTTACAGCCAGTAATAGATCAATAATAAATAATAAGACTTTGGATTAAAAGGTTCACAGCAAAAACAAAAAAATAGACAAATACAATTAATTGAGAGACAAAACTGGTAAAGACAGAAGACGACAAATTTAAATTGAACAATTACTAAAGCATTCACTCTAAAGGGAGCATTGTAATGAATTCCAGGTGGTCTAAGCATAGAGTTCTGCCAAGCTCAGACAGCTTGTGGGACTTGCATTGATAGATAGTATCCGTGTAAATTCTTTTGTAAGAAAAGAAAACTTGGTTTTTTTTGTTGTTGTTTTTTTACATTTTAGGAATCTTGAGAAGGCTACAGTTATGGAAACAAAGTGTGGAATAAACAATGGCTACATTGTGTTAAACATGGGATCAGCATATTGGAATGTACAGAATGGAAAAACAGTGGAGTCTACTTCTAGTTAGCACGTGACCTCCCTATAGGGAAAACAAACTGTCGTGGTGCTTCTTCCAGATATTATGACTCTTATCTGCCTTATTGGCTTGTTACTCTATAAAGTACTGATTCCCAGTCGGTCTGAAAAAAAATACAACTTAAGAATTAAGAATGTAGTTGACCTGTCCCTGAAAGCAGGTTCAACAAACTCTGTCATCAACTCAGAGTTTCCCATTCCAGAAAGGCTGATCACAGTAAGTTCAAACAACTCTGAGCGTGAGTAGAGACAGTAAGCCATCATTAATGTGCCGATACCAGGATTCACCATGGCAACGGGTAAATACAGAGCGGAGCTTTCATTTTAATCCGGTGGAGGAATATGATTATGTTTCAGTGTGGGCCATGATGTTTATCTTTATAAATACAAGACAGGAGAAAGGAAACATTTTAATTAGTTTGGCCCACAATATACATTTTGTTTAAACGGTTTCTGGTCATCATCACCCAACTTGAATTTTCATTGGATGAAACTGGAATTTTACATTTGACTTTTATATCAAGTTTTTCTTACCTAATCTAATCAGGTGTAACCTGACAGGGATAAAATGTCTGTGACAGAAACTGGAGATAAAATTCTGGGAAAATGGACACAGGTTACTTATTTGCCTGTGCTATTAGTTACACAGTAAAGCAACAGACTCTGGCACATTTCCGCTGTCAAAAGGAAGTTTTTATTAAATGAAAAAATGTTTTTTGAATAGTTTCTGACCAGCAGTGGGCTGAAACAAAGTTATGTTTTATGGTGGAGTTCATTATTTCTGCCGTTACTGGGTAAGAAATGCCTAATAAGATTTACAAAAAGTCTTCTTTAATGTTTTTCAGTATAAGCATTTATAATTTGGGCACTCTTACAACCATAGCAGAGATCTTTGTAAGGAGTTACAATTACTAAGTGTTAAGCGATAGTAGCTGTTTCAAGTTATAACATATGTTAACATTAATGTAAACATATTAAAAGAAATGTGTAAGTTTTATAGAGCTATCTACATGCTAATCAGCTAGATTTTAGATATTTCAAACAGATCAGATGACTGGATCTAAATTGGATACAGATCCTGGAGCGGCTTGAATCCATGATCCTCTCTGCAGCTGCATATTGAAAAATAAATGCTTTAAAATATATTTAGTTCAGAATGTTAAAGTCCTTTCAGCCTCGTCTAAGTTAGAAATTAGTTATTCACATCATCACCACCTCTGACTGACATTTTTCTATCAATGTGACCAACTATGACATATAAGGTAGTGATCATTAATCAGTGTATTATGTGTCTAAAGATTTATACAGAGACAAAAGTTTGATTTAGACAAGGATTGCTGTGGTAATGTACAGTAAATGCTTCCAATGGCACAAAACTGACTTCCATAACCTACTAATTTACAGAACCTAGTAAATCTCATTGATCTTTTGTCATGTTTGATGCTCCAGGTGCTACTCTGGCAATGCGAGCCACCCCCATACCACTGGAGGAGGTGATGGACTGGAATCAAGCTCCTCCTACATTTGGTTCGGCCCCCGGGGGCTTCCGTCTGCGACGAGGGAGCAGATTTACCTGGAGGAAGGAGTGTCTGGCTGTCATGGAGGGGTGAGGATGAGGAGGGGTACTGATGTAGAATTGTAGAACTGATGTAAGAAGAAGTGAAAGTAACAAAGTGCAATGTGTATCTGCAGCTATTTCAATGATAACCAGTATCCCGATGAAGCCAAGAGAGAGGAGATTGCCACTGCCTGCAATGCTGTCATACAGAAACCAGGTACAGTCTTACTGGCGAAAGGTTGTGAATTGCATCCCAAGTTAAGTATTAGTGATTGGGGAAACGAATTATTAGCTTTGCTATTTAGTATAAATATGTTAACTACTTCTTTGGCTTAATATGTATTTATTAATTAGAAGAACTGCAGGATCCCAAACTTAATTTTTCTAACTGCATTGTACAGCTAGTTATGTGCTAGACTGTGTGTGTGTGTGTGTGTTTTACAGGAAAGAAGCTGTCTGATTTGGAGAGGGTAACATCCCTGAAGGTCTACAACTGGTTTGCGAACCGCCGCAAAGATATCAAGAGACGTGCTAATATTGGTAATGTCTACGTCTGTATTTGTGTGTGTGTGTGGGAGTGAAAGAGAGATACACGTTAGATGTTGTATACTACACTATGGTTTGGTGTAAATAAATACCCACAGGAAATCACTTGTGCTGTATCTATGTGCTTAAGAGCATTATGTGCAAGTAGCACGCACAAGAGCTTGTGTTTCACTTTAACAGAAATCCTAATTGTGTGAGGTTCTTTTTCTGTGTCACCCAGTTCACACTAGTATTGCTGGTCATCACAATAGACAGTGTTAAATTTCTCGCACACCTGAAGAGGAAACAGGATGTTGTTTTCTTTCCGAGAAGAGCAGCTTCTGAATAGTTGAATCACTGTTGTCCTTATTTTGAGTGTGTTGCTGTTTTGTAGCTGAGTCGATATGCTATGATGACGTTTGTGTTTTTGAAGAAGCAGCCATCTTGGAGAGTCATGGCATCGAGGTTCAGAGTCCAGGAGGTCAGTCCAACAGCGACGACGTGGATGGCAACGACTTCCCTGACCAGGTAAACTATATACGTGAATTCCTACATCTTAATGTCTGAACATAGAAACACAAACCCCCTAAAAAGAACAAAGCAGGAACTCTGTATTTTTAAAGTTAATTGCCTCTCTGATTTTCCCCATGAGAACTGTCCTGGTCTCCATAATTGTTTTTCAAGGGGCTCGGCATAACCTCAATAAGCCATTGTTATTAATGACACCCACAGCTGTTGCTGTTGTGATTATGTTGCTCACTTGTGCACAGCTTGTGTTTGTGCTAGATTTTTGCTTCTCAACACTTGTGTTGGACTGTTGTATGTACCATATATCTTGTGCCTTCAACAACTCTGTATCACTACAATGACAACTGTCACAATGTTGACTATTTATGTAGAAAGCATGTAGCAGTTCTGCGTCTTTGCTCTGTAAATCTGTGGATGATTAGTTTGTAACGTTAGCAAATTACTTGATCAGCCCAAAGCCTTTGGATCAAATGGTCTACCTGATCCTTTCAAGGCAGTGTTCTCCCACATGAAACCAATTGCATGTAATCAGTGCTACAGGGACACTACATTTAGCAAGTATTTGCAGAAGAAAGAAAGTTCAGGGTCAGATTTGGTCTTGAAAACTGAAATGTTTGTCACAGTCCTTCACACAGAAATCACTCCACAGATTGTTAGAGACAACAGAGTGTTGACGATCTTCTTTATTTACAGTCGGTCAATACTTAGGGAATAAAAAGTGTTTGACACATGAAAAAATAGCAAAACACAAATTTAACTCGCTCGTATTGCTCCAATATGAGGAGAAATCTCTCTGATAAGTCGACTTAGCGTGGGAATTTGTTCATAGTGCTTGTATGTTTAATAAAAATTAATGTTTGGCCCCAGTGTGTGAATGATCAAAATCACAGGAATATATGGTGACACCGATAACTTGCCTCTGCCTTGTATAACTTGTTTGCTGGTTTTTCACAGGGCTGTGAGGTGTCCTTATTTGATAAGAGACCTTCAGCAAGGCAGTTCAGTTTCAGTCGAGCTGACCTGTCCTCTCCAACCCAGGTACAGCTGGAGCACATCTACACCCGCCTTACATTTATCAGCGATTCCACACGGAGCTACAGATCCACTCAACCTTCTTTTTTCTTATCCCCTCACTCAGGTTCCCACACTGCTTCCGAGCTGGTTTTCTGCCCTGGGTAGAGGGGGCGTGTCTGGACAGAGGGCCGCATCTCTTATTGGTCGCTCCCTAATATCAGGCGCGGTTCCTCAGATGGAAGGTTCCAGACTAACAGGTGTTTCCTGGTCCCCTCCTTCCCCCTCTCTCCAGGACGAGCCCACAGTTCACAGTGCCCTGTCCGAGGCCCAGGATCCAGTCAGTTTGGAGAAGGCGGCGGCAGTGAGTGACAGCAGCCCGGTGGTAACCAATCAGGGGGATGGCGCAGGGTGCAGCGTGGGGAATGACATCAAGACGGAGACTCTGGAGGACGACTGAAAGGAGGGGCAGATATCACAGCTGTCAGAGCGATAAACAGGTGTCATTATATGCAAGCAGATTTTATAGGAATGTAATAATAAGTGGAAAAAAATGACCAAAAGTCGTGTAAAGTCCAACCCTGAGATACCTCCCAACCCTACCTCCAACCACAAACCTGCTCTGCTACGCTCGTATAGGCATTATTATTGTATTATAATTATAATATTAACAATAAGCTTTTATTTGTTAGTGTTCCCCAGCAACCTGTGGAAAATTTAAAATGTACCTAAAAACAAATCCAGCAAAGAAAGTGAAATAGGACGCACCTATAAGGGAACACATGCTGTAGCTGTCCGTTTTCTTTGTTGATTGTTTATGTTGAGGCATTTTAAATCTTCCATAGAAGGCTGATAAACAGGACTTTCATGCATTGTGCAGATTTTCTTGGAAAACTGCTTTTTTTTCACAGCAGGACAACACTGTATTTGACATGGAATTCCAAACATTTCAGGGTCTTGCACTGTGATCACAACACAACTTAACAGCCTCAAAAGATAAATGCGTTCATTTTAGTTTATATTAACTGATAGTTATAAAGTGTTGCAGCACATTTCATCACAGTTCTTTATATTTTAAATTTTATATTTAATCTTAGGGTAACAGCATATAAGTAATCTGTCTCTGGGCCCAAAATGTCTGAAAAATGTTTAAGAAAAAAAAAGAGAGAAAAACAGTATGAGCCTCCCCTGCCTGATAAGATAAACTCAATGTGTAGAAGCAGCAAAGGCCATAATGATTGAAACACCGATAATGCAATTTTATCATTACTAAATCTTTCAGAATTTATTGTTTTTACTTGTATTCAGATTTTACTTGTATTCGTGTGGTTAATTATATGCTGCAAGTTTATATTGAAAATTCAGCCGCCTAAGGTTTTCAGGCACTAATTTGGACTTAAATGTGATTTATTTCTATTTACAATAGTGAAATTACCCTTTATAAATATTTAAATACTGTGAATTTAGTAGCGTTTAAACTAATTAGAATTTAAATCCTGTATGGCTTTACTTTGCTTCCAAATCAATAACAAGTTTTTTTTTTTTTTTAATTTCATTTTTTTGTTTTGTTTTTTTTGAGAGAGTTGTATGAAAACTAGAAACCTGGGCGTCCTTGTGACCGGGTAACGTTTATTCATTCGTACCCAGTTACCTGCTGGATTATATAATTAATAATCAACACATATCATTCAGCTGAGAGGAAGTCAGTAGTGTCAAAAAGCTGTTTAAATACTAAAGATTAAAATGTAAAGTGAATAAATACAGATGGGTGATAAATTAAAGGAAACTGAACCTACAGTGTTAGGATCCAGTTTGGGCCTGTTTGTCCCTGTAGAGGGAAAGGTCACAATAACTCTACTTTCCTAATAAGGGCGTTCTCTTCCAGGCTGGCAGTGCATTGTATCTTTAGGCATGCAGTCTGCATATAGCTTTCAGACGTGCTTTAAGTTTTTCTAAACATGGTCTATCTTTTGATTTTCATTTTTTTTTTTTAAATGGTTATCTTTTGAGGTGAAAAAGCAAGTATGTTTGGTGTTAATGTCACTGGCTGGAGGCCATTGATTGGTAAACATTTGGTGCTTGGAAAGCAGCTGTGGCTGAGAGAGCCATTCATAAACTGATTGGAAGATTAGTGGTTCAGTTTGCACGCTGAATTGTCCTTGGGCAAGATGCTGAACCCCATATTAACACATTTGAGATGTTCAATACGGGTGCTGATATGATAGTTAGTAATGTAAAAAACCTGATATTCCGACTATATTGGCCCATATGTTTTTTCTTCTCTGTTGTGTAGCTATTTATTTACTTGTTTACGCTCTGCACTTCTCAGCTGGGATCAGCTGGTTTTTGTGTTTGCATTGTACCAAACATAGACATTTGAAACGTGTTTGCTGTTGTAAGTGCTGATGCAATAGATCGGTAAGTGGCTAATATCATTGCCCCCGATGTATCTATCAGAGCGCGAGTGTTTGCACCATATTCTTAAAGGCCCATAGTATGCAAGCACTATATGAATACAGGTCTATTTAACGTTCACCAGTTTGGCAGTGTTGGGTTGTGCTTATTTTGTGTGAGCCGATGAACAGAAAAAAATGAGCCAAGAAAACAACTTTTGAAAACAGAAAGCAGACTCTTGTAAGCTGTGAAGTCACCAGACTGTCACCAGAATTACACTCACTTGGGCACCTATGGGAGAATGTGGGCTAGTTAGAGAGGACTCTGAAAACACCAAATGAGGGAATATGTTTTGGAGGAATGCTGTTCATCCCTCTAGTAGAGTTTTAGAAATTTGGAGAATCACTGAATTTCCAGTGCATGAAGGACCAACACCTTGACACGACATTGGGTTTTTCCTTTAATTTGTTACCCATCTTTCTAATATGTGTGTGTGTGTGCGTAGACACACAGACTATACTTAAATACAGTATATCTATCCAAATCCATTTCTTTGTACACTATATAGACATATTAGCTTCAAATGAGAGAAACTATCAGTATGAGTCTTATCATGTTGGTGAAAGACGAGTGAAACATTAGCCAAAGTATTAAGTTTTAAAATTTTGTGTATTTTCTGAGTGTATGATAATCATGGATGAAACTGTGTGTTTGAGATATGCTAATCAAAGACGCATCAGATGTGTTAAAAACTATTTCAAGCAAATGCATCATTTTTATATTCTTTTTCAGGTATATCTGTGTTTGTGCTCGATATGCCATGTGTTCAAAACACACACTGTCACTTTTAAGCTGTATTTTCATTTTGAATGACACTTAATTTGTTTATGGTGCTTTGAGTCCTTGTTGAAATATTTCACTAGTCACTAAGACTGACTGACAGGCCAGAGGAGGTTAATTCTTTTGAAATCACCATAAGAAGAAATCTCCTTTAATAATTAAAAAACCAAGTAAATATTTGAGGTAAAATTGAGGATATTTAAGGTTAGTACAGCCATTGTAGAAGTATTTTTAAAAACTGAAGGCATGGAAGCGTCTAATAAGCCATAATCTAACTGTCTAAGTCAGATACACTCCTTGGTCTTCACATCTGGGTTCAAAACACCCAAGACAATAATGGCGAAGAAGTCCAGATGTGGGTAACGTCACAGCGATGCCGTCTTTACTAAACTGCTCGTGGTTTATATTGTCAAAGCTCCAGAACCCCAAAATAATTTCCAGATCAGTTTTGTAGTGAATACAAAATCATCCACCGGTCAAAAGTGAGTAAGGGCTCTGGGGCCTTTGATTTAAACGCCGTCCTAGTCATGCACTCCCAAAATGTTCTGCACACTAAGCACCGTGCTCGGAGCGTTTCAACTACACTAACAGAAATGTCATAGGGATCCAAGCTTTGTACGTACGTCCTGTTCCACCAGAGTCAAGGAGGAGACATGGCTCCTCAGCTGCTTAATGTTCCGCTGATGAACATTAAGATAATTGAAAGATATACGGTCACAAGTATGTCTGAAGGATCCAGGATTTTAACTGAAGATTTTGACAAAATTTTGACTCTGGCTTTGGCTGAAAATGAGCTCAAGTTTGTAGGCGAGAAAAGCAAAACAATGGGTTAAAACACGCTAAAAAAAAAGTAAGGATGACTGCAGTCTCCAGTATGAGCAACACGCACACAGACAGACACTTACTAACCTTTAAAACAAAATTAAAAAAAAAGTGAGTGCAGCTCAGTGGGGGATCACTGCTGACACTATCATTCAACACTATCAGTCCAGCTCTTACATTTGCTTACCTTTTACAGCTGACACTAAAACCTTCTCAAAGGCTAAAACATTAATAATACTACAGTGCAGTGTAACACTTGATAGAAACCTAAATGCTTATGAAGGTGCAGCACACCTCAGCTTCATGCTTAAGTGCCTCATTTTTCTCAGCGCACTAACAGAGGATCAGTGCATGAAGAAGACTTCTACAATGGCTGTACATTTTTAACCGTACTAATGCAGGCGAGTTAATAACATGATGTTCTGTTACACTAAAGCGGCTTCATTCAAACCGGTTCATCGTCACCAGGTGCTTTACAGGCTAAGCTACTAGTTCAGAGTTTAAAAACTCAACATATATACCTCGCTCCCTCCCATTCAGCTATAAGCTACTCCCCGCAGGTTTGTTCACAGCTGCTTCAATGTGAATCAAAGCTTCCAACTAACTGTCGAGCTGATTTGCGTCAGTCCCGTCTGGATCAAACTGTGACAAGGCCGTAAAGATGATTCACGCTGGCTGACAACAGAAGCGTCAGCGGCTTTTCAAAAGGGAAATTTCTCCTCAAACTAGAGCCAGTAAATATCACGTTTAAAGGGAATTTACTCATTTATGAGCTCCAACGTCCACCAGGGTCCATAAAATACGAAATAGTCTCTCTGTCGTTCTGGTGGATTTCAGTGTTTCGGGCTAAATGTCTGAGAAACTTTGTTGCATGGTGGAGGATTTCTTTAATTGTGCGGCAGCAGAGCTGTCCTGGGTGTCTTTGCTTTAAGCATTTGAGACATTATTAGTCAGTTATGTAGCTTTCTGTCATTTAATGATTTACACCAAAATTTACAAACCCATCAAAGGGTTACGGATCGTTTTTTATTTAGTTTTTTTCTTTTTAATCTGCTAAGCAGAAGCCTTTCTGAAATGAATCTATGGATTCATTTAGGCCATTGTGCTATTTTGAGATTATTCTTTTTTGCCTTCATGGTCTTCTCATGACATTGCATTTTGGAGGTCTGAAGCAGCCAGTTAGTGTGAGTTTGTGTCATTTTAGCTATTTTGTACATAAGAAAAAGGGAAAAAAAACTGCAAATGAAAAATAAAGGCAAGGTCACAGTCTTAGTTTGATTACCCATCGCGGTCTAATAAAACGATTGGATAGATAAATCTGAGGTGGATCTGTGTCAATAATTTGTTAAGCACCACCAGGAGACCTTACAAAAATGAGAGTAAACACTGATTTAAACGTTAAGAAATAAGCTAAACCTCCTTACATAAAGAACCCATATTTGCTTCTAATAACAGAAACCTCAGTCTTTTCTGGTGTTTACTGTGCTTTTGTTTGTCTGTTTTGATCTAAATGGACTCTTTTTGTGCCAGAAACTGCCTAATACAGTTAAAGTTCTCATAAAATAAAAAGCAGTAGGACAGAAACAGAAAAGCCTTTGCTCGTGCTGCGTGTTTCCATCTGCCTTCAGTCCTCTGTTGCCTTGTTGAACTGTTTTTCTTTTTTTGTTTGTTTTTTGGAACATCTACCTGTGCATATGTTTGGCACTGACTACACCTTGACTCGTCTTTACCTGTGCCATATCCCGCCGTCACTTTGGCCGGTGGTCCACATAGTACAGCAAATACTTTATTCAACAGGAAAGTTTGGATGTGCGATGCTTCCTTTAACAAAATCAGGGTGCATGTTAAGGTTGAGACTGATGCCTCTCATGTGAGGTGCTTTCATTCCTCCTTCATTGCTCAGTGTTGTGATATGCAGTTTCACGTTTAAAGAGTTTAAAAAAAAAAAAAAAAAGCAAGCTGTTTTTTGGGATTTTTTTTTAATTAAGGTGAAAAACACATCTATCATTCATGTGGTCAACGTGAAATGGAGACGCTCCGGTGTTGATGTTCTCATGTAATCAGCCAGGAGGAAAACAAGCAGTGGTTGCCATTTCACTGTGGCAATAAGCTCTTCAATAAATCTCTGTAAAATGAAAAATATCAAACCTCAGCAGGATCTTTGTTGTATCAGTTTAAATTGATTTTTCTTTGTTTATTTGCTTCTTTTCTATTTCAGGATTTAGTGCCTTTTTTGGACAGTAGACTGTTCTGTAATCGCTATGTAGAAACTCTACATAGGCCTTTTGTTACTTTTTCATCTGTTGGATAAACCTTATGTTATATTTAAGGTGTGTTTTTATTGATATTCTATTTACAAGGGAATAAAAACTGATCAGACTCCATCAGTGTGCTGCTGTGCTTTCTTTACCTGCACATCTCACTACAGAATATTTAAGGCATTTGAGACTTTGGATGAAATCTCCGGTAACTAGTGAGCAAACTAAGATATAAATGCGTTCAAGTCATCAGGTTTGACCTGAGTGTCTGCTCTTGTCACTATACAGTCTGAAAATAAAACCAGCACAAGTAAAAGAATTTGACATCCAAATAAGGTCATCTGCTTCCTGAGGGCCAAGAGGTTGTGATTAGATTTCTGCCTAATTTCCAAAGTAGTCATTTGTGGTACTGGAACTGGGAAAAAAAAAAAAAAAAACGATATAAAAGATCTGTAAAACAGCTTTGTGCAATTGCATTATGCGTACAGTGTGATCTGTGCCTGCAACCATGGGAGAAAACTAATGAATATGTGCAGTGGGCTGGACAACAAGAAAGGAAACCAGAAAATAGGAAAACTTGTTTGTCCATAAGCTTTTTCCCTTTTCCCAGTTCAATGAAACTAGCGTGAAACACTCATACCATTATGATTTAAGCATTTTCCTCCCACTTGAGCCCTGCCCAATGACACGAAATATGCAAACTGCTCAGTTCTGTAGTCTTACTGCTTTAATAATAAATAAATAATTCAGAGTTCAGTTGAATTTCTGTATAGCTCCAAATCACAACAGCAATGGTCTCAAAGCATGTTGTACTTTAACCTCCTAAGACCCAAACTCTTCCATGGCATGCATTTTTAATTTCTCTTTGATATTTGGGCTGATTGGGGCCCGATGAATGTAAAAACAAAGAATTACCAGATTTTTTTTTTTTTACCTTATTTTTGTTTTTATGAAAAATCAGGGCCACATATGAGGATATTCGTTTAAAATTTTGATAGAACAGTAGCAGTATAATGTCCTCGTAAGTGGATATCAGGCCCTTGTAGAGCAAACTTGAGTAAATAACCCAAAATGTGATGTCCACATATGTGGACACCAGGTCCTAGGAGGTTAAGGTAAAAACCCTAAAATACTGAGAAACCCTAACAATCACACCCCATATGAGCAAGAGATTTGGTGACAGTGGGAAAGACAAACACTCTTTTAACAGGAAGAAACCTCTAGGCTCAGGATGGAGCAGCCATCTGCCACTACTGGTTGGATTGATGAAGGAGACAAGACAAACGCCATGAAGAGGAAGAAAGCCAGATATTAAATGCAGAGACGTGTATTGGGTCAAAGGAATATATGTTCCACAGTATTAACAAAATAATTCCAGTTTAAGCTTCTGTATTTCCTGTTAATGTGGCTCAGTTACCAATTTGGAAAAAGCAGGAGCTCTGAAGTCTTAAGAAAACAGATATTTTCTACATGAAGAAATAAATCTGTTTTAAACTCGACTTAGTTGTAGTTAAAGCAGTTTGAGCCACATCAATTAATACACCAAGTTGAAGGCTGAGGTATCCTTTAAATGAGTTTTGTAATGAATCTGACTGGAATTAAAGTGATTTTAAAGTACCTAATAACTTTTTGTCTTGGCCTTGAGTGGTGTAAACAATCCCGCCTTAACTTGTATATTTGAGTTTTCAGCTGTGACATTTTTAAATCAGAGGAGTGTTCGTCGGAGGACGCACGATTCATTCTGTGCTATAATCTGAGCAAATTACACAGTCTAATGAAAACTTGGCAGCAAGACTGACTCACTTCAATTCATTTGACCTTATTTGAACTTAAATGGGCTGACCAGTAAAACAAGTCCATAATAAACCCCCCAAAAAGGTTGTGGTGTCTTCTAGTATTAAGAATTTATGTATACTATACAAGTGCTGTTTCAACATTACACCCGTTTCTCCACATGAAAGAAACATAACAGGAAATCTGTAAAATTACAGGTAAAGTTCCGGAAAATGGAAAAAAGTTCCAGTGGTGCCAGCTGTGTTTTGAGATAACTGCATTTTGTTTGTTTCATTTGTTATTTCTAAAAACTTCAAGCATCAAATCTTCTAGGCACAAACAAACAAATACTCTGTTAATATTCCTCTTTTTTAATTTTATTTAATCTTATCAGATTACCCTTCAGATGGTTTTAAAAAAAGAAAAAGAAAAAACTTATTATAATACATGTTTATTCTTTGGATTGCAGCATATAATTACATAAAACAATTAAATTAATCAAAACCCAAACTTGTGCTCAGATTTTTTCTTTTATAATTCTTAATATGAGCATATATATACACACACATACATACATCGAACAAGCACTTGGATGGTGCACTCACACATACAAATGACACATCAGGACAAACCTGCCCTAAGGGATCAATAGTAGCAGTGACTGATAATGATTAGTTAAGATGATAGATGGGCTTTATTAATACTGCTGACCAGGCTGAAGCCCAATAAACAAACACGTGAATATTTAAATATTTTCAGCTGAATGGGTTAAAACATACACGACTGAAAATATTTTTTTGTTGTCGTTTTTTGCAGGAGTAACAAGAGGAGTAAACTCTGACTCGGCAAGCACCAATCGCTCAGCTCGGTAAAAATATGGCAGCTGGTACCTCAGAGGAATATTGATAACAGCCTTTAAAATACACCAGCAGACATTGTATCTTAAATGATGCACATGCAACAAGGCGGCAATGCATCGCCCGATGCCCTCATATTGCTCATTTGTGCAGTTTATGCTAGCACAGAAAACAGGAACTTGCTGCCAGCAGTGAAAGGCTGTAAAAAAAATAACTATAAAAGGGCCTCGGAGCAGGAGGTGGCATAAGCAAGGCCAGAGGTAGTTTCAAGGTGAAAACTAACTACCCAGGCAGGAAAATATGCTTTTGTCCAACACAAATCCAAGAAAATACAATTTCGGAGATAAGATTTGATCCCAAGTAGCTGTTAGGTTGCTGCTGCAGGGCAGTGGTAGGTTAGATTTCACTGTCTAGCTATATAGAAAATTCCCTGTGAGGAAGTCAGGCATGGTACCCACTAGGGGGCGACACATTAGCCTTCCTTTAACTGGAAGAGAGTAATAAACCTGACAGCTCCTGTGGACCAAACCATTAAAAATTAAACCAGACTGGCTTTCTGTGGTTTTGGAATGACCCTTTTGAATACTGCTGAGTTTAGTACAGAGCAGAGCTGAAATTGTTGCTGCTGAAACTAGTCTGGCTCCAGGTTGAAGGCCACATTAAGGCAGGCGGGGGTTTGCTCAAAACCAGTGATCCTATACTAAGCATGCAGCTGCAGGCAGTACTACAGATGATGCAAAGACATGGGACTGAAAATGAGCAAAATAAAAGCAAAAAACCTTAAAAAAAAAAGAAACTGCGAGGGACAAAAGATTCGTCCAGACCGACATACGCTTGGATCCATATCAAAGGAATACAAGTAGAATTAAATGTGGTCCTGATGGTAGTGTCATGGAAACAATCTCTACCTCTAATCTTTATAACTACTGCAGCAGAGATGGAGCCTATTGAATTGAAGCTAGAATATTAAACTCATCCAAACAGCAATTACTAACGCTACACTTCCTTTTGTTCAGTTCTTCTTTAAAAAAAGAAAAGAAAAAGAAATCGACCCTTGTTGACGTGTGGATCTTGAGCATCCTGCAGTCTACAGAGCTGTATTCTTATCTGCTTTATGCCCTCATCGCACTTGATCCACTGCTATGGGGAGCTAAACAGGAGATTGTGCTGGAAGAGAAGTCCATCTACATTGGAGCTTAGCTCTGCTTGGCTCTACATTTTACAGTTTAACTTCTGGGAGGAAAGCAGTGAGTAATCTTAAATAATCATACTAGGAGAAAGAGAAGAAAAACAGGTAATCTGAAACAAGAAAAAACCCACTTCATCTTTTAAAAAAACCCCCCAAAAAAACAGTTTGTATTTTTCTTCTTACATGTACAATAATTCCAGAAATTAAGTCTTCAATTCCCTCTGGAGGCGTTTGTGCAAATGAATTGAAGCGTTGATATGAAAAAAGTGTGTGAAAGATACATGGTCACATGGTTTCTGAGGCACAACAACATAAAAGAACATCCAGAAGCCTGAAGTGATCTCAAACACACATAGCAGAGCAGACACCAGGACGGGAAAGTCTGCCGGCCGCAGAGACGGGAATTAGTATTTTTGCCAGTAGAGCAGCGAGGGCGAAGGCTTGCCGCTCTATGCTGAAGTCCCAGGAAATGTACGTGAAACGGCCGCTGACGGTTATTTTCCCATCTTGGCAACGACTCAAAGACACAACTGAATCAGAGACAGGTGCACTCGACACTCACCCACACACACAAACGCACACAGGAACACTTCCTTTATTACCACCGAACCGTTACAGACCACATTATTGAAAACTAACCGACAGAGCACTTCACAACCTGCTAACTAATGACACAACAGGCAGAAACTAGCCAATCAGAGGACTCCAGAGGTCTGGAATTTATGGCCAGACAATAAATACACAGATAATAAAATAGACTGTGGAGCCTCATCTTATATTTCAATCAGTTTCCTGTACAGAAGTGATTCTTCACCCAGAAAATATCCTGCCCATCGCTTCTTCAAGGCTCATACGACAAAGTGCCTCATTCAGAAGAATTTTACTAAGTCATAAAAATATATGGGCCACTGAACCAGGAGCACGGACTTTAATTTTGTTTGTCAATTCGGGAATTAAACACTACTACTGAGATCCGATCTATCATACAGTATGAGACACGAGTAATCAACTGATTCATTTACAGGTAAATTTACAACGCTAATAGCAGCGATTTTAATTAAATCATTTGTGCAACATTTATTTATTCAAATAAAAAGGCTTTACCAGCTTGTGTGCGATCACTGCGTGCACACAAGCATTTAAACATAAATAGTAACTTCACTGATGGATCCATAAAGACGATAGTGTTCAGACATAGTGTGTTTACAGTATAAGCACACAGTAATCCAGATAACCGTTCCATCATCAACATCAGGAACCTGAAAACCATTACAGACACCAAAAACCTGCCTCATCCTTCAATAAAACTTTTTCAGTTCATTGGGAGGCTCTTTTAAAGGAACCATAGAGCTAAAATATCCCAAGAACGTTCAAAATTAATTATTTTCCACCTTTAAAGCCATCTGGCCGTGCTTCATCCTCCCTCTCTGAGACAAACCGAACACTTCCTCACCTCAGTCTCAACATTACTCCAGAGATTTAGTGTTGCCTTTTCAAAAAGGACCGCCGAAATTAAAAAGGAAAAGCCAACAAAACTCCAGAACCCTCCAAAAAACATCTCCCATTATGCAACTCAGTAGCAGCTTTTATTAGAGTCTCACCACGAGATTAATGCATCTGTGGCTTCATGGTATGAATTTATAGAAAAGTGTCATTTGCTCAGGTGTACAAAGCTCCTCCTCAGAGCTACAGGACGTTTTCACAGGCAGTAAAACTTTTCAATGTGAACTGAACTGGATTGGCCCTTTAAAGGAGACCTATTATGCTCATTTCCAGGATTTTCATTCTTTCCCATGTGACTGAATACAGTTTGCTTTGTATCACTTATGTTGGAATATCATCCTTTTGTCAGGCCTCTTGTGAAAGCTGCATAAACTCGGGGGAGAGTCACAATTAAAAAGAAAGGCTGACACTTTAACTCTTTAAACAGATTTAACATGTTTCAAATTTTTGCTTTTCTCCTTGGACTTCCATCATGTAACAGATTAAATGACAACTTACTCAAAATAACCCATATTTATATTATAGTTGGACTCAGTGGAGCCCCTCAATTCATAGAATGAAATAAGCTATTTTAGCTCCATTCCCCTCGCTTCAGGACGCCTTTCCTGATTGGCTCCTGAGATTAACCTGAGATGATTAGGTCATATAGAGCCAAGAATATAAAAACTGTCTGAAACAGAGCATTTTGAGAAGCTTAAAGCCTTAGATTTTGGCTTATAGGGATTACTTGTGCAAACATTTATTTTAGATATGATCGTTCACCACTGTAAAAGTATATTCATTACAGGAAATGAGTAAAAGCATAATAGGTGTCCTTTAACTTGTAAAAGCACTGCAAACACATATACCATCTTCATTCCTAACAGTGCTTTGGTGCACTGAAACGATTTAAATCACATTAAATCACAAGAATAAAATTCAGTGTAAAAATGTCATCATCCCTCTGGAATGTTTCATAAAACCTAATTAAAAAAATAATAATAATCCACATGTCTACGATATCTTTTAAATTTTCTTCCACAGATCAGTCAGGACTGCCTCTGGGTTTAACACTTTCCCAAAATGTACTCATAGCTCGTTCTCCCATTTGTGTCAGTATAAAGAAACAAGGACTAAAAACTTACTTTTAAAAAGATCAAATGCATAGAAGCAAATTCACCCTTCTCTCAAGCTTAAGTCACTTTCTTTTCCTCAGCACATACTCTGCCCATTTCCACCTCCACAGCACTAAGGTGCTGCCCAAACAGCGCCTCCTGGTGTCCGGATATCATCAGTCACTTTCAGGGACATGGGAATATCCTGACTGGGATTAAAAATCCAAACAAACTAAAGAATAAAACAAACAAAACAAAGACGACACCAAAGAAAGCCAACCTGTTCTCGTTACCTTATCTGGTCGCTGCATCATAACCACAGACATGTTCTGTTCACGTACAGAAGCTCCTTATCCAATGTCTCCAGTGCAAAAATCAACTTTTAAAGCCTCCCAGTTTCAGAGTGGCTTTGTCACGACTATTCCTGCTGTACGAAGCTAATCTTTAACACCGTCACGACTAAAACATTAACGTACACACAGAGCAACACTGTACAACATTTACACACACACGCACACTGTGCTTTCCCCTCTGCAGTCCCTGAGATCACCTCACACTTAGCACAAGGCATTCTCTTCAACACAAACACGGCTACAAGGAGTTAAATATACAGACAAATGCAAACCAAGCCATGGTGAAGGCACATTCTGGGAGGATCAATCTTCAAAAGAAAATGGGGAAAAAAAGGAGTCCGAGAGGAAGAGTCAAAGTGTCAGTCTGCAAATTGGACCTGGAGAGTTCAGGAAGGTGGCAACCGTAGCGTTAAATTCTGGACTATCAAGTAGAGGCATCATATGCAGGGATACAAACATGTCAA
Organism: Simochromis diagramma; assembly: GCF_900408965.1. Lineage (NCBI taxonomy): Eukaryota > Metazoa > Chordata > Actinopteri > Cichliformes > Cichlidae > Simochromis > Simochromis diagramma. The sequence goes on from NW_024387414.1 coordinate 5,989,685, forward strand.
GTGTGAAAACGCAGCAAATATCTACTGCCACAATATGATTTGAGGTTTGTGGTACTCAGGAACTGAGATAAATAAATAAAATGTCAAAGAAAAGTGACGCCAATCTTCACTGCCTAATAGTCAATCTTTATAAAATCTTTATGGTCAAATAGGATCATTTGACTTCTTTTAACAACTATTATAGGCTGACAATTAATCGTGAAAGATGAACGACAACAAAAAATAAAATAAAATAAGATGGGGCCAGTAAATCCATTAGCCTTGTCCTTTGAAAGTCTTCCATCCCACTGTAAAAATACCTTGCTCCCAACCAAATTACCCCAGTGTGACCACAAAAAAGCCACATGTTTGCATCCCTGTATATCAGCTAAGAAAGCATCATCCAGCCTGCGGGGTTCAGTCCTCACTCCTGGTCCAAATAGTTCTGCTTTTCATTCAGTCTCAGCAGTCTTCCCACTGACTGCTAATCATCTTCCCGCATGACAACTGGTCCTTCCATGTACTTCCAAATATCCTGCATAGTCTTTCATTATCTTACTTGAATTGTTCTTGAAAGTTCTCTTTACCGTGTTTATTCTATATCCATCCAGACTCTATGAATGGATGCAGTGAGTGTAGAATCTAACTGTAGGAGGTTAGGCAGTAGGTCAGTTGTAGAGTATGAGCCTGTTGCATAGCTGAGAGGAGGAGGACGACGATTGTGGGCTCCTAGTTTTCATGTCTCAGCTGCTCCAGGATTTGCGATTCTCCCCTCGGCGTGCAACAATGGCTTCTCCTCGCAGGATGGGGACGTGGGCAGAAGGGGTAAACTCCCCTGTCTGCCGATTGGTCCGCTCGCGGGAGGACAGCCGGTTTGGGCGGACCAGCACCCCGTAACCCGGCTTACAGTGGAAATACCGCTGACCTCCGACGGAGCCGTCGTTCTTACCTGCAAAGATAAGGTCACCTCCATCAATCGACAGACATTTAGGACTATGGTGGACTGCGCTGATCCTTTTAACTGGATACATACCTACAGGAGTGTCCAGCTCCACCCCCACCCAAACTCCTTCAGCAAACTGTGTCACCCCAATGTAGCGCACCGTCCCCGCCTTATTGTTCCCTACTGTAACATATGCTCCTTCTGTCAGCCAATCAGGCAGCACGTCTTCACCACCTCGCTCATCATCATCCACAAAGATCTCTAGTCTCTCAAAGCCTTCACTTCCTCCGGAGTTTATCAGCTTCTGTTCGGAAGAGACGTCGGACGTGACGCTATTGTGATTGGCTGAGTTGTGAGAAGCAGGCGAAGCGACGACTGACACCTTGGCACCAAACTGAGAAGGAGAGGTCACAATATCGTTCCTGTCAGCGCCCTGCTGCTGGGGGTTTGTGGGTAACGTGGTCTCGGCAGCCAGGAGGGAGGAGGATGAGGAGGAGGGTTGGAGAACGTCACACAGGGTAGCTGTAGAAACACTAGCAGAGAAGTAGCCGCTTGACGACTGGCTGAGGGGGCTGAGAGGGGTGGTGTCATGCGGGTCATGCACAGGAAGAGGAGAGACTTCTGGGAGCTCTGCCCGTCTGTCTTTGGCTGGGGGCCGTAGAATAGCAGTCTACAGGAAACCGGGGGGACAGATAAGAGCATGCAGACAAGGCAAAACAAAAGAGTAATCAACAACAGTAATCAACCTTCAAAATAAAACTTGACAGGAAGAAGTCTAGGGTCTGCGTTGACTCCCTATAGAGCCCCAAGGTGCATATCAGGCTAAAGCATACGTTACTGTGTACAGGGTGAGCTATGGCACATATTTAGTGCAGTTCTATAAATCAAGCACAATGCAATTACGCTAATGAGTGAATCGCTGAAAAGGTCTTAAACTGCACATAAAGAGCAATTCATTAAAACTTACAATGGGACCGCATTAAGAACCGATGTGGAATTGGAATCTAGTAAGGATGCATCTTACAGAGAAAGAAGAGAATAAACAGAACTACAGAACTGTATTATGGGACTGCGTGATTTGGGTACTAGATCTTCAGTTGCTTTTAGTATCCCTGAATTTATAAAAGTGCATTATCAGACTGTTGCAATGACCCTTGTTAGTTGATAGATTGGACAGCAGGGATTAATGGAGGCAACTTTTGTTTTTTGCAATACACTTGGAAAAAAAAGTGAAATCATCCTCTAATGCTGCAAACTGAAAACAAACAGAGACTGTGGTTACCAAATGCGGTTTTTCCTCAAAGAACCAAGTGGATTAAACTACAAATAAAAATTACTAATCAAAGGTATTCATGTTATTTTGATCTCAAACAAAATCTTAAAAAACCTGATTAAAATTAAGTTACCGATAAACCAAACAGCATGTAAAGGATAAGACGAGATTTAATCTCACCGTCTCGGTCTTGCCTTTGTTGTCGTCCCCTCCTGATGAGGTCACTATACGAGGCACGTGCTGCTGAGTGACAAGGACACAACAGAGAAAAAAGAAATGCAAATAAACAGGCTGTGGCAGGCTAATGGCACTGAATCAATGCTATGTATTTAACATCATGTCATGCTGCATATGCAACATTATGATTATTAGGATCGTTTACTACAGTCATGGCCAAAAGTTTTCAGACTGCTAAAATTTGTATTTCATACACTTTGTTCCTTCATTTTCCTGCTTGTGTGCCAGAGGGCGAGCACCTGGTGGCCTGGCCTTAGTCCATGGGCCCACCCTTTCGTAAGTCCACCACTCACAGGAAGGGCTGGATGCAGTGTGTGCTGGGCCGATTCCTGGCTACCAAGGCTAGCAGTGGGGAAGGAGCCTGAGCTAATGTGTAAGGTTGAGAAGTACTGGATAGAGATAGTGAGGCTCAACTCAACACACAGCTCTGGAGTTATCTTTGGCAGTGCTCCACCTGGGGATTCTGTCAGTGAGACCTGGAGGGGTGTGACTGGCCTGCCACACCTGAGTGGTGTTCTACTACTGGACTTCTGTACAAACCACAGTTTGTCCACAGAAAACCATGTTTGAACATAAGGGTGTCCATAAGGGCACCAGGACATCCCAGGCAGCTCGATGACCAATTTTGTAATTGTGTCATAATGGGGTTAGGGGTTAGCTCCTCCAGCCATACATTCTAGACGCTCGGGTGAAGAGAGGTGCTGAGCTGTCAACTGATCACCAGCTGGTGGTGAGTTGGACCTGTGAGGTTGCACTGGGAATGTCTGACAGAGGCTACCGTCCACGAAATCTTCAACTCCCAGCCTGAAGGAGCAGTCCTATCAGGCTTGGTTAGACTGTGGGACTTGGAAAGCAGCCAATAAGTGGAAGAAAATGGATGGATGTTTCTATGATATAGTGAAAAACAACGACTTCTACTGGCACATGAAGAGTCAGTATTTACATTTTTGACCCTTCCTTTTCATAACTTGAAGTTCTAAAAAGTGGGGGGTAAGTAGAAATCCTCAAACTGATCAGCTAGGACCACTGATATGGCAGGAATCGATCACCAGTAGTCTAAATCTGACCAATAAGTTGATAGCCAGCATGCCACACAGAACAGCACAATGCACACTTTCTTTTAGTCATTAATTTGTCAATTATAATTCATCAATATTTTACTGAAACCATGAAACCCTGAAGAAAGAATAAAAAAAACAACAACAACAAAAAACAAACAAACTTGTGCCTGTGAAAACCTCTGGTCATGAGTGCAGCTACAGCATTACAGCTTATTAACGCATGCTGAAATGTCCTGGGCAAGATGTTGAACCCCAAATTGCTACTGATGCACCGATTGCAGCGTGAGTGTGTGGAAAGCAGGTAAAAACTGCTTAGTGGTGTAACCACACGTAACCATCTGTATGGTTATGTGTGAACTCATAACATGGAGTGAAAAATGTCACCTGTAATCAATAAACTTTTTCAATGGGCAGAAAGAGTAGAAATAAATTCTGATTAACCTGTCTACAATTTAGTTCAGGTCATTTCAGTTTTATTGAAATTGCCAAAAAACAACAGTCACCTCAAGGCGCTTTATATTGTAAGGTAAGGATCTTAGAATAATGGTTCAAATATTTAAAAATAAAAGTTGGAAAAATAAAAAAGTGATATTATATCTATTGCAGATATGTAACAAACTCAATACAAGGCTTCCAGGGAATTGCACTGGACCATCTGCTGACCTGCTGGTTTTGCGGCGAAGGTCTCAGCTCCTTCTTCTCATCTCGCACTGGAAACAGAGACTTGAGCAGTTTGGGCATCTGGGGAACCAGCGCCTTAACTGAAAGATAAGAGGCAGCAAGTCCTGAACGACCTGGAGGGGGGGGAAGAAGGGAAGAAGGCGAGAAGGAGGAAGACGAGGCGAGAAGGGAGGAGGCAGAAGAGAGGGAAGGAAGCAAGGAAACAAGAGGAGGTCCGGGAGGTAGAGGAGGCATGAAAGATTAAGATTGGAAGTTGAAAGTGAGTCCAGAAAATGGCAAAAACCCCAATACTGGGATAGACTAACAGAGGAAGCTGGCAAAAAAAAAAAAAAAACACTAAACAAAAAAACTAACACAAAGATGATTTCAGCCATTAGGATATGATTTCATAAACACTCTAAATTACTGGACTGTGAAAGAGAAATTATTTAAACATCATTAATTCTGTTTATTTTCAAAACAGAATTACGCTGAAGGACGTCACAGTGACAATGATTCAAACTGACATTAACATGAAATCACTATGAATCAACTAACTGACAGACAATATTCAGATTAATCACAGCAGACATTAAAAAAAAAAAAAAGAAGCTCTGTTCAAGGAGATGAGGAGAGAATGGAGACCTTTACACTAGAAATGAATACAAAGAGAGCAGGTAGATAGTGTGATAACACACTGGACATGGAGGATCCAGCATTTAATAATGTGAACAATGAAACATCGGATGGTGTGGTTAAATATCTTTGGAACATCAGACAAAAGAGGACAAGGTGGAAGAGAAAGTAAGGTGAAATCTGTGAGCAGCTCAAGTGGATGAATCCAGGCAGAAGAAAAAGGAGGAGAAAAGAATGGCTGGGGGAGTAAGATGGAGCAATGAGCAGAGCCCAAAGTGTTTTATTGAAGAGAGAAAGGAGATGGGAAAAGAAGGAGGGGTTTACCTTGCTCTGGTTCCTGGTTCTGTGGAGGAGGAGTGCCGAAGGGAGTAGGTGATGAAGACGGGGAGGTGGAGTAGGTGGAAGGGGAGGAGGCTGGGCGGGGCAGGGTGCGAGGAAACTGAGAGGGCATGTAGATATCCTGCTGACTCTCCCATCGACCCTGAGGGAGCAGACAGAGATAATGTTGGATTTAAAAGGATGAAATATTGCTCGAAATATTGTTTTTTGGTCTTTCAACATGGTTTGTGTTCCAGTGTGCTAATGCACTTTACAATATGACATTAAAGTTGGGCCTTTTGAAGCATGTTGGCTGAAGCATAAAGAGTAAACAAAGTTAAATAAGCAGACTAAGAAAAAAAATTGTGTCACTTTCTCAAAACTCACTGTCAATAAATTATAAACTTATTTCAATTATAAACTTATTTAAATGATTAAGGTTGGTTACTTTGGTTCAGTGCTGAACTCTATAGTGTTTGGTGCTGAGATTAATCTGACTAGTATTACGTAGATACTAGGGGTGCAACGATACACAAAATTCACGGTTCGGTTCGATACTTTGGTGTCACGGTTCGATATTTTTTCGATACAAAAAAATGTTCATGCCTTTTTAATTTGTCATTTATTAAATTTATAAATATATATTTTAACTCAAAAGTACAGTTTTTAAATTTAATGTTGCTGAAACAAAAGTAATTTAAAAAATTAATATATCTCAGGGCTCTCAAAATTTCAAAATCCCTGGTAGCCCTTCGGGCAGGGACTCTTCAGTTTTTGGTAGCCCAAAATAAATGTAAGTAGCCCGAATAAAAAAGAGAGCAATTTTTTGATTGATGTTTTGTTTCCTTTACAATATTATACATTAAAGTATAATATTGTAAAGGAAACAAAACATTAATCAAAAAATTGTTGAAAAACAAATTACAACGTATAAAAATTACAATCATCAACTCAAATACTTGGTTCTAATTGAACAGAAATTTATATGAACTTGTAAGAAGTGTGTAGGACATGAATCAGTCTGTGTCAGATCCTGAATTTGAAATTTCCACTGAAGTCACGGGTAAGAGACAAGTGGAACCAAGATCGAGGCCATTTGCTTTTTGAAGTTTGCAAAGACTGCTAAATTTTGCCAGTGGTAGTTCACTCTTTGCAACATAGTACGCTGTTCTAAACAGATTTTTCAGGTTTATTTTTAGTATGTTATTTGCAATTGGTGTTTGTTCTGGGAAAGATATTGCAGACTGAGCAATAATGCATTTCTTGCATTTCTCATGGGTTCTAATGGGGCCTTTCTTAAAATGACTGGTCCCAGTAACAAAGGCGCTTGTCGACTCAGAAATCGAGAGAAAACCAACAACACACCCGGCAGAACATTATGTTATTTACACGGGTGCACATAAGTGGTCCGCATGTGCGCATTCGCTGTCAAAATAAAAGACGCGCACCAGATAAGAAGTTGCAACGCGCGTTTGCGTCCATATAAAAAGCACTGTTTTTGTCCGCTAGAGTGGGATTTTCACGGCACATTCCGCACCACATCTCTGTGCGCTCATCATTTGTTTGAAGCCAGCTCACCTCCTGCAACCACTTTTCCGAGAATACGTGCTTCTTTTGTGGTTCGGACTCCTTCTGACATTTGTTTGGAGGTAGAGGAACACCAAAGTAATTGCTTAAAGGAGCTTCTTCGACATCTTTAAGAGTTCTAAACAAATATCTGTCCTCCTCCAGAAAATCTTATGTATGCAAACACGCGTTGCAACTTCATATCTTGTGCGCGTTTTTTTTTTTTTTTTTTTGACAGCGAATGTGCACCTGCGGACCACTTATGTGCAGCCCCGGTTATATAGCTCGTCATATTGCAGCCACAGAAATTCTTTTGTCCATGAAACCATAAAGCTGCACTTTCTTTTTGCCTTATAGTCTGATTTGTCATAACTTTTCCGTTTTGTGGTAAACTTTTCTTTGGCTGTCACTTCTTCACCCTGACCTGTCTTATTTGGCTCAGCAGAACTAAAATAAATATCCTGCTACTTATACACACACACACACACACACACACACACACACACACACACACACACACACACAACGGTCAGCGATTCTCTGCGCGATCAACCTCTCATATGTTTAAGCTTGCTGCGGGAGATTTCACTTGTCATGTTTGCATAGTAAGCTAACGATTGATAAGACGATGTCAGAGGAATTGGTGCGCAAATTATCATCACTCACCAATCAGTACTGTCGCTCTCTATACACAATTGAGCGATTGCAAAGTGAAAACAAAAAACAAGCGCAAATTCAAACGCGATTTCAATATGTCACATATTGACAGTGGCTCACCGATGCCAATGACATAATTACCCAGCTACATTTCCGAAAGAATGCAAAAGCATTGACATATATTTTTCCTTCCTACAATAGCCCGACGGGCAGGGCAGAGAGATTTTGGACTGGAAAAATCGCTAGCCCCGGGACGTCGGGCTAGCGATTTTGCAAGCCCTGTATCTGATTGTGGAATCACTCATCTTTGGAAAAGAGAGTTTATTACAGAGAAATGGCTCTTTCCAAAATAAAAGCTATACTATATGCTTCTTCTGGGCTATATTCTCAGCAGCATATTGTAGCGGGTCAGGGCTGTTCGGGGTTCTGTTTGTACAGTTATGTTTTGTTTATGTTGCCATAGTGAGGAGTGACGCCCTCTCGCTGCGACGGTTGTCCTTCCGGGGTCAGAGGGCGCCCTGTGTGTTGTTGTTGTTGTTGCTGTGCGGTTGCTGCGCTGAGCAGTTAGCTAGCGGCAGTGTTCTTCTGCAGATGTCAATAAACGGCTGTGCTCCCTGGCTAGCTCACGGGAAGCAAGACCAAACGACACCTCCGTCTCCTCGTTGTCTGAGCTCGCCACATTGGTGTCAGAAGTGGGATGATGGTGGCACCCCATGTTCTGACCCGAGTGACTTTTACCCCGCCAGTCGTGACCGGCCGGTGCGCCAAAAGAAGGCACCTGGACATTTGCAGGACTTTGTGTGGGGTAATGGGGTCGTCGGGGACGACTGACCCCTTAGGTGGGGGCTAGGTCAGGGCTGGTCGGGTTCTGTTTGTACAGTTATGTTTTGTTTATGTTGCCATAGTGACAGGTGATGCCCTCTCGCTGCGACGGTGTGTCCTTCCGGGGTCAGAGGGCGCCCTGTGTGTTGTTGTTGTTGCTGTGCGGTTGCCGCGCTGAGCAGTTAGCTAGCAGCAGTGTTCTTCTGCAGATGTCAATAAACGGCTGTGCTCCCTGGCTAGCTCACGGGAAGCAAGACCAAACGACACCTCCGTCTCCTCCTTGTCTGAGCTCGCCACAATATTAAACATATCAGGTCCCCATAAGGAGAATCATGTGCTAACGGCTGTCTAAATGACTCGGGTAAAGTTTGTAGCATGCATGCTTGTTGTTTTTGTCTGCTTCCACTTGTCTTTGCACTAGGATGATGTCGGTGTAAATGTGCAGTCATATTCGTTGTGTTCCCACTAGTGCTGTCAGCGTTAATCTCGTTGAAATGACGTTAACGCCACAACACGGCAAATCTCCGTTAACGAGCTACCCCTGGTCGCCCTGTGCGTGGGACTAGACAGCCAACACATTAACGAGCTAACTGCGCTAACACACTAGCTCCCACCCATGTAATTGAGCATTGCGTGGCACATCCAACATACTGTTTTACTTTAGTCCATGACGCGCTTACCTTCAGGGTCATACATCACATGAAAACCAAAATAATTCCAAACGCCAGATCTGAATGAGGGTGGGGGAGGTTCAATTTGCCATGTTGCAAGGAGAGCTTAACTTCTGTCTGCTAGCTTGCCCTGCGCTCTTCCTTCTGGCAATGCTGTCTGTGTTGAGCGCTCAGTGGATCTGCGCTCGACAGTGCAGCCTAGGCGGAGTAGTCGAACGCAGATTCACTGAGCGCTCAACACAGACAGCATTGTCAGAAGGAAAGTTGATAAAATAAATTACAAATTTTGTATTGTTCGATACATATGCGTACCGAACCGAAAGCACTGTATCAAACGGTTCAATATCAATACGAATATCGTTGCACCCCTAGTAGATACACTTAACTAGAAAAAAGTTCTTCTTTTATTAATTAAACTAAGTAAATTAAATGACCACATAATTATTGGGTCTATTTAATAACTGAATGCAGTGTTAAATACAAAGAGGTAAAGTTTTTTATTTCATGCAATAATAACACAGCTCTCCTAGCTCTCTTTATGCACGCTAATGAAGAGAGCTTCCAACGTTGCACAGGCAACACTCCAGCAGTTACACAAACAGAAACACATGATTTTGTGCTGTTGAACAGTGGGTATTACCTTATCATCCAGCAGGCAGGTTGTGGACAGGTCTTGTCTACTTCCAGACAGCTGACAGAAGGGACAGCCAAGAAAAAATATATATATGTTGAGAAACATCACATCTTATTGCAATATAATGTAATGCCATCTGTGCTATGATGGTCTGCCACTATATTTCATGCTTTACCCTGTTAACAGAAGGAGAGCTTATGCTCCGTCTGTTACTCTTCCCTCTGCTAGTCAACTGCTCCTTCACGGCCACTTCCTAAAACACAGAGTATTTTAATGTATATATTAGAAGAAAATATTAGAAGATCATCAATTAAAAAAAAAAAAAAAAGCTGTGTGACTGGATGAATGCCTGCCTATTCATAATGTGGGTTTAAATTCAATCTATAGCTCTATTATTTATCTCCACCTACCTGTCTGAGTCTATCCAGTGTCAGAATGTTCTCCAGACTCAGGACACTCCGGAGGTATTTCTCAATGGCAGCTTCATCATCGCCTGACTGGCTGTTGTGTGCGCTTGCAGCGAGTCGGGCCAGCATCTCCCTGTCCTCTGAACCAGGAGCATCCTAAGGAGACAAAGCATCATAAAGATTAACAACATGTTTAATAATATGCTTGGCAAAACAATGCTTCTTCCCATTGGCCTTACCCCAGGTATGTTGGAAACCACCTCAAAGGTGACCCCACAGCCAGGTACGGTGCTGCGGGTTGACATCCTTCTGAGAAAGTTGTGGGCAAATCCCTGGCGGCCCGGGTTAACATTGACGCAGATCCTTTTTCTCAGCACCAGCTGCATGTCAGCAGGGTGACTGAGCTGGACCACCACCCGTATGGTCAGATAGACACGCTGCTCAGGATATGATCCCCCTCGACTGAGCTGAGGACACTCATGGACAGTGGAGTCCCAGGATGCCTCTGCTTTAACCTGTGGAGTGAACAGCTCAGTTACTACAAGGGTTTCTAATGAAAAGGCCTCCTTATGAGAATTACAGGTTTATCCTCACCTCTCCATCGTAGTGTCTGACAATCTGTAGATCAAAAAAGTCATCCTCATCCTCTCCATTCAAGATAGCATCCCAGCCTCCAGCCTCTGGAACTTCAAACTGGTCTTGAGAGCTGAGGTCATCAGCTGGGGAATCAAAGATATTTCAAATTAACTTATATAAAAGGATAAACACTTTGTGAGATTCTGCACAATCTTGCAAATGACTGACTTACGTTTGAGATTGAGGAAGAGGACGGGGATGTGAGTCTCCATGCCAGGCAGAGGAACCCTTTAAAAAAAAAAAATATGTTGCTTAAACCTCTGTGTCTTAAAATGTTATAATGAATGCTAATTTCCAGCTCGATATTTCTGTTCTCAGACAGTAATCCTTTGCAATTGGCCTACATGCACCTCCTCAGTTCAAACAAGATACTTTAGCTCCCTTCAAGCAAAGTTATTATAAACTGCAAACAGAAGGTTTGATGAGACTTCTGTGTTTAAACCAGAGTGTGTGCCTTATATGACCATATTAGGGATATCTGCACTCACTGACATCACAAAGAGCTGTTTAAAATTTTAAAGCGGTTTGATACAGAGCGTTTAAAGCAGTCTGAAGCTGCAGCTTTAGGCTCACAGGGGCTTCAGCTGTTTTCAATAAGAACATCATTTAATGGGCTGTACCATTCAGCAGGTGCTCCAGGAATGCCACTGCCAGCAGAGGGCACCATTACAGCATTTCTCTCCTCAGTTAGAGTCAAACGCCATTCAAGGAGCTGCGCCTCCCTCTCCATGTCATCTTCTGTTTTTTCTGTACAAAACATGCATGCATTAAACATTTCATTCACCTTACTCCACTTGCAAAGTGTAAATTGCTGTAACTGTGAATTAGGATCAGAAACAGTTGTTAAATACCTGTGCACATCAATATTTTGCATACTAATCTACGTATTTTTACCTGCTTTGCTAACCAGGCTCTGTAGGTGCTGATCAAGGTATTCCTGTCTCTTGGTGAGAGCACCTAACCACTGCCGCCGTAACCGTTCCAGGTCTCTTTCCTGTCCACCAAACAACTCAGTTAATCACTCCATCTTCTTTTTCAAGTCAGCTACTTCAAAGGTAATTTATGACTCAATGAAAGTGTAAATCACACTGTAGACAGAGTGGTCTACCTGATAACTGTCCATCTCATCTGCTTCCTGGTTTGCTGTGGTGTTTCTGATCTCCACACAGCCCACTGATACAGCGAGCACAATCTCTGCGATCAGGGGCATAGTGCCAGAATCCTGAACTGAGCGCACGTCCACCTGGATTCTTCTCGACTGACCCTAAAGGAGCATGAGGAGAAGGTTGAGGAGGATTAAGAAGACAAGACACTAGTTAGAATATTTAGAAGCCCGCTTTTCCAGTTTTCTGATTCAAACAGGTTGACTGTTTTTGTTGTGATGTGTCATCCTCACCTGCCGAAGCTGGAAGATTCCTCCGGTCCGCACATCTCTGGCAGGTACCACTTCCACTGGAACAAAGTCTCCATTCTCGTTTATCTCCAGGATTTGAATCCACAGCTCGAGCTTACGTGTTACCTCACTCCATCTACAAAATCAGACACTGTTTGCACACCTGTGCTCCTTGCAGAACAAGAATCTATATGTACTCTTTCTGTTATATCTACCTGTCTCGTAATGTGCGTGTCTTAGCTTGGATGATGCTGAGGTCCCACAGTGCAGGGTTTCTTCCAGCATCAGCCTGTCTGTGTCCGTACACCTCAATGGCGACTGCCCCTTCTGTAAGGTGCTCGATAAATTCCTCAGTTACGGACACAGCCAGCTCCTACATAAGCCCCCAAAAAACAAGTGCCATTCAGACCAATCCACAACACATTTTCACACAACCAGAAATCAAAATAGACACCGCTCAGGAAAGCTTCTTGATTTGTTGCAAGACTTGAAATTCTCGTCTTCCCTCCCATGTTTACCTTGCAGCTGTCAAACACCACCATGCAGTGTGGGTCCTTGTTGCTGGGTGATGAGGATGACGTGTCAACTTCGGGAGCCACGATGATAGGCTCAGGCTGGTCCCAGAAAGAATACTGACAGAAGACGAAGTTGGACAGGTACTGAGGAAGACCAGTAGCCTGCAGGATTTTAATCTGTGGATGACAAACAGGAAAAATGAGATGCCAACTAAACATACCTAAAAGTCCAGGAAGTATTGGGAAGATTCAGATGGTCTGAATGCACTAAATTTTCTGATGAGCTATGAGTCTTACCATGCAGACCAGTTTGCGATCCTGAACTTCAATGTCTTGGTTGTTGTCAGGTTCATCTCCTCCAGCCATGTTATCCTCTAAGCCCCCTCCAACTCTTACCACCTCCACATGCAGGCGACCTGCAACCTAAACACAGCAAGAAAACATCCTTTAGCCTTTAGTATAAGAAAAATACTTTTTTTTTTGAACGGGGAAAGATGCAAAGTTGTTTTAATAGACTTCATGAATAAAAGTACAGACTTGAAAATGAGAAAAGCATGTCAATTTTTCCCAGAATTTGTTCCTTGTCCCCAAAGACTTCCTGTATCTCTGGCTGTTCTATTCTATAGCTGCTCATTCACCACTCAGATTTCAAATGCAATCATCAAAATCAGCTGAAAGTTTACATCAGCTTCCTGGAGTCAATTTTTGCTATCAATCTTAACATTTTACCAACACAATTCCCTGAATATCATGCAAACTTTTAAATTCTGATCTCACTGAAACTCTTCCTGAGTCACAGTGAAAAGCGTAATACCATACCAAGTCTAGAGACTGTTTCTGTAAGTCAGGGCTACTTCTATAAGAAGAAATTAAGGAATTAAACTGGTGACAAATTGTGTTCTACCTCTCCTTTCTGGTTGATGATGGGAACAGCGTACTGCAGTTTGACGTCATAGAAAAGACAGGAAAGGAAGACGTTGGCGACGCCGATCAGACTGTGGTTTTCTTGCTCGTCAAAAAACGGGTCCGCTCGGCGTAAATATGGACACATTGCCTGGACAAGGAAAATTTTAATAGGTAGATGTTAGAGATGTGCTTATTATGTGTGACTTCATAAGATTCCCAATAAGTTTACAATAAAGCTATCATGGTGGCATATGGCTGTTAACTCACCTGGTCGTCTGGATGATTTAAGTGGTAGTCCTGCCATTCCTGGTACAGCTCTCTCATGTCAACCAGACGGTTCTCCATCTTCTCCAAACTCCAGATCTGTTTGCCCCGACCCCGTCTTCGAACCTGGATCGCTGGTTCACTGAGCACTGCATCCCTCTACACACAGACATACTTATAAGCTTTTAGGAACACCAGAGGACAGGTCACCCACATGTAAGGTTTTCCATGTTTGTGTTTACGACCTTGCGGTTTGCATTAAGGTTGTCTGATGGGATCTGCAGAGTGACTCGGTACTCTGTGTGCCGTTCCAGCTCATCTGCAATGAAACAGGCCTCTTGTACCAGGAGGTTCGCCCTGACTATCTGCTCCCTCAACCTCCGAAGACTCCTCACCAACACAGCCTCCCTGCAGAAGGACAACAGGTGGAAAACAACATGAAGGGAGACAGGCGAACAGGATGGATTAGGAAAACCAAGTTGGTATTAATCAGCACATTATGCATGTTCCTAAAATTCAAAGAAACTCACCTGTCCTCACTCCACTGCCTCAGTCTGCTCTGAGCACTGCTTGAATGGCTCATCCCTCCTATACTGAGCCTCTCCATGCTGCGATAGTGAGATTGCTGTCCTGGACCTTGCTGCCCAATTGTTGGCCCTCCAGACTGACCTGTGGACAGGCGTTCTGGGTTGAGCTTCTTACGCAACTGCTGGAGCTCCTGCTCGTACATCTGCCTCTGTCGCTCCAAAGCAGAACGCTTCTCCTCTTCGTGCTGCCTCTCCAGAGACTGGAGGACTGCCTGCATGGGGTCTGAATTGACACAACATTGAGAAGTCAGACAGGAAGTGAAAAAGACATGCTGTTTTCCATAATAGTGTCCTAACACATCTTACCATTGCTGCCCAGGGCTTTCATCATGACCTCTGTCTGGGCAAACTCATACGAGAAGCTGACTTCACTGGACACTTCACTGGCTGTATCACCATCTGCATCCAGCTGCTCACTGCTACCACTGTTCTTCATCACGCCACCTTCACCCTCTTCATCATCAGCAGCCCGAGAGCGCCGCTTAGGCAGGTTGATCCTGAAGGTGAGTTAAATGCATTCATCCATGACTCAAAAATATTTTATGTAACTTTAACAAATAGCCCAAACCGACTGATGGGAGTTTTTTTTTTTTTAAAGACTTAAAATATAAATTAAATAGAAAGAACAGCGGTTACCTAAAGAAGTGGTTGTTTCCCCAGAGGATTCGGTCCCCATGGTGGAGTTGCAGAGCACTGGTTACTGGAGAGCCATTAACACACGTCCTGTTTAAAAAAAAAAAAAATGGTGACAATAGTTGGGAGTTGCATTTATATTTTTAAAGAACCTCAAACAGAAGCTGAAGTAACCGACTGAAGAAAACATCTCTTTTGGTAAGAGGACTTTAACCTTGGTGGGGTTAACTACAATAACTGTGTTTAGCCTCATCAGCATAGGGCCTGTATAATGTAGCAAGTTCCAAATAACCAGGACATCTTTTTCTTATCTGGCTTTACTTTGTAATCTTACATCTTGGACATGTATTTGTATTTTATAGCTTATTTAACACCGATGTACCAGCCAGGAACTGCACATACAATTAGGTAGTAGCTAAATCTAGCACAAGGGATTGTTTCTCTCATGAGAATGTTTTTGTGAACGGTCCCTGACAAATACAGAGTAAAACTAAACTTAACTACTCTAACATAAGCAACACTCACACGAAGGCGTTTATTAACTAAATAAGTCGACCTAATGTTTCCCAGTGTAGTTACAAGTGTGTTCACATAAACTAGGCATTTTTGCACAAGGGTGACAAATTGTATATTTTAGAAAAGACAGCTATAACTTTAGTAAAATAAAAAGAAGCCAAATGCATATTACAAGCAGTTTAGCAACATATTTGCTGCAGTCTTACTAGATATAAAGCAGTCAGTGTGAGACAGGAGAAAAAAAAGTATGTATATGGGTTTGTGTAGCATAAAGATATCCTTATGCAATTTAGAACTCTTTTAGCACCTTTTCCCAACTGATGGTGCCGAACTATTTGAGAGCAACAGGTAAGTAGGCTGACCTGTAAATTCCACATAAAGGTCAACCAGAAAAAGGACTGTGTTTCTGTAGCCAGCAGGAAGGGGGGAAAAAAGAATCAGGATATAAATTTCACTCCACTGGTCACAAGTTAATAAGGGAAAAATACAAGGTTTAGAATGATTGCTGAAAACTACTGACTCTCTCTCTGTGCACTGAGGCTGGAGAGAGAAGCCAGCTGGCCAGTGGGCAGTGGTTTTGTGTGTGCTGATCTCTTATCTTGAATATAACCTGCTGAGAAATAAACCACCTTTAGAACTTTAAAAACCCTAATTTTAATCCAAAGTTACCCAATTAAAACCTTGCAGTGTAATTCTCTGAACTTTGTTTGTGTTACGTTTGCGTTCCTTACCTAGCGTTGCGGTAGGGGGCGAGAATCACAGCTGCCTCTGCTGTGATGTCAATGACACAGTGCTCTGCCTGGATACCCATCCCGCACAGCTGAATGTCCTGGGAGTCTGCTGAGCCCACTTTTGTGTGTTCCTGAGATGTTCAACATGTTACAATCAGCTGACCCAAACAAAAGGGGAATAAAGAGCCTGTCTAGAGGAACACATCACAAATCTACGGGATGGTTCCAGTTATAATTACAATCACAACTGATCTAAATTTTACTCCTTAAACTTTATCTGTTCTAATCGAGCCCATCAAACAGCAACATTATTATGTTTCCATAACAGCTGGTTGCCTTTCAGGTTTCGTATAAATCAATGAAATTTCCTCTTAAGCGTTTTCAAAACCCAATGCAAGTCACATGACAACTGGTTCTTCTTCAGCTTGCTATTAAGAAAAATGAAACTTCAGTTTCTATGATTCAAACTGTGTAAAAAAAAAAAAAAAATCTCCTACACATCTGATCAAATTTAGTTTTTAGCGGACAAATCGCTCATTAAGCTGCAGTTACACAACTGTCAGGAATAATACTTTAGAAGCATTAGGTAAAGCATGATGGGGACTCTGTGTGTGTCTGTGTGTTCATGCAAACCTTCAGGTAGTACACAAGCAGTTCATTGAGTGCAGGATCAGCATTAAGGTTGACAAGAAAACTCTTATCGTCTCCAACTTTAATCCCTGAAGACTGAAGAGAAATACCCAGACTCTCCAGCTGCTTCTGACGCTCCTGCACACGCACACACACAAAAAACATCAAACTTTCAGCTTTTAAAGTATCTGAATGATGCAATTTGAGAAAATAAAGACACTGTGCACTGTAATTATTGCACTGAATAAAAACAAAATCAATTACATTTGATGTTTCTTGTGCGTCTCACCTGTGCAATCTCCTCAGTTTTGCGAAGCTTCTCCTCCCACGTGACCGTCATCTCTTGAATCAACTTTTCGGACTCCTCCAGACGGTCTTTGAGCTCTGGAGCTTTCAAAGACTGGCGATAATAAAGCACATGACAAGCAGGTGAGGCAAATACTTCAACACGGTGATTGCTTAGATTGTGAAGATCTCTCACCTCTGCCTGTGTCAGTTGCACTCGTAGTTTTTCGACTTCCTCTCGGAGCTCCCTGATGATGCGAGCGTTGGGATCTTCATTAACAACAGCATGGTTCACTATGTTCTTTGCTCGGTCGGCATAACGTAGTGTCGACAGCGTCTCCTCGTAGTTGTCTGCCGCTGGACTCACAGTAGCAACCATTGCTGTCCGACTGTTACCTCCCAGGCAGTCCTGGAGAATTCATAAGGGGGGAAAAAAAAAAAGAAAAAGAAAAAAATAAGTAAAATATAGAGGAAAAAATGCTATAAAATGTTTTTTGCTCAGGTGGTCGTTTATGTTTATCATACCTTCAGTAACCATGTCAAAACAGAGTCTCTGTAAGGAACAAACTTGGTCTTGTTCTTGGCAGTTCCTTGTTCAGCCAGAGCTGAGATCACTAGACCCAGAGTAGTGAGGGACCTTGCAAACACAAAGAGAAGAGACCAGCTGATGGACTGATAGCAATCATGTAGCTCTCTGTCTGCTTGTGTGTTGAGATACTTTAACGTCAGGCTTGAATGACCTTGGAAGAAATATTTAACCTTTATTGGGAAAACATTTAAAAAACTGTTTATGTACTGTTTCTCTGTCTCCATGTTTTAATTGCTTCATTACTTGTTGATGTTGCTTCCTTCCTTCAGGCGCTCTCCTGCTGCTCCAGTCTTTGCTGCTCGCTCACTTCCAGCCAAGTCTACTAGGCTCAGCCGACTCACCTTTTCCCCACTCGTCTACAGAGATACAGAAAGAGCAAAAAGGAAAATAAAGTCTGATTACTGTCCCATTTGTTGCTGCATCCATGATGCCTTATGCACTAGAGATGCTCTAGCAGGGTCCTGCAACCCGCGTTGGTGTTTCTGTCCACTGTAAAATGTATTCAGGTTTTTTTCCCTCCTTTCTCTGACTTTCCACTGATGTTTTTTTCCCCCCAGTGTAACAAGCAATGGAACAAAAAGTCATGGTGTTCCCAGGCTGGTTTACAACATATCCAGGGGTTGCAGTAAAGATGATTAGGCACATCTGAATTAACTTCACTTACTTCAGAAAGCAGTAACACTGACCCACAAGGGGTCTGACAAATCTCTAATAACCCTTAAGGAGGCTGATTTTTAAGCAGCTACTACCTGAACACATTTCTGTATGCTTTTAAGTTTAACTGAGCAATATCCTTTCTTGTCTTCTATACTTCTGATTCTTGTAATTCTACCAACCAGAGCACACCGTTATCTTTCAGTGTCTTGATGACAGTTTCCCTCTGTGTCTTCCCAAGGGCTGTTGAAGAGGTGGATATCACATCTCTATCTGTATGCCACATCCACTCCTGATTGTGACAGGTCAGCAGCTGACAAGGCTGAATCTAACACCTGATCAACACCTGCTGACAAGCCAAAGCAGCCCATCAGCTAAATATCAGCAGATGCAGTCCTCCGTGTGTGTCAACTGTGCACTTGTCGAGCCACCTTGCTTTTCTGCACACATCAATGTTTTAACAAAGTCGCACACAATGTCATGCAATTACTGATCAGCTAAGCGGCTGATGATCTCTGGTGTGACATGTCTGAACTTTACCAGGTGTTCTTATGTCGAGCCTCCAAAAGGTTTTGGCTGAACGTGCACACAGATACAATGATAATAGTGTTCTTGTAAAAGAACTAGTTCACTCCCACTCCCACATAACTCCATAAATCTCTATCAAGTCCACACTGCTCCACTTCAGTTGCAGCCTTGCAAACTCAACAAGCCAACTTCACAAGATGAGACTACCTGCTCCCTTACCAGAAGAGTAACCCCAGTACACAAAATGCCAAATTCATTACATGATTCACACTGTGCTACGGGTGAAGCCGAATATACTTAACCTTCTACTGCTTTAGTTTCAGTGTTGTGACCTTTAGGCTCTTCTGAACTGCAAAGCAAAATTTCAGCAAACACCATCCTAACTATTCTTTGACATCACTGGTTTTAATTAAAACAAAAACAAGCTCTCTCTTTTTAGTGTATATTCATCATTTTTTCTGATTCTAAACTTTCATCAAAATCTTTACAAGTTGTTCAACATTTCAACAAGCTTGACTATTGAGACTTAAAGCTGACCAACTATGAGGATTTTTAGCTTTTATTCTTGGAGATTTATTGAATCTGGCTCGCCTACTGTCTGAAACAAGCGACTTTAGCATCCTTTAAGCCAGCGGTCCCCAACCTTCTTTACACCACGGACCGGTTTATATCCGACAATATTTTCACAGAAAGGCCTTTAAGGTGTCGCGGATAAATACAACAAACTAAAACCAGTACCGGTGCCAAAAAAACATATGATTTATTCATAACATAGAGGAAAAGACCCAGGGTTAACAGAGTTAATGATAAAAAAGATTTAAAAAAATAATGCTAAAAAACAATAGCAACCTTGAAAACCATAAATTTCACACCCAAGCCTCAACTCTCACGGCCCGGTACCAAACGACTCACGGACCAGTACCGGTCCGTGGCCCGGGGGTTGGGGACCGCTGCTTTAAGCCATTAGAAGCAACTTAGAAGCTGAAAAACAAAAAAACTGATGCTCTATATATCTGACAGTATTACCAATATTGTTATTTGTGTTTCTGTCTTTTCTGAATGGCTGGCTCTCAAAAAAACAAACAAACAAACAAAAAAAAAAAACACCCCCCCCCCCCCCCAAAAAAACAAAACAAAAAAAAACAAAACAAAACAAACCAAGAACAAAAAACAACCAAAGTCTGGACAACAGGCCATAGGGCAGGGGGTGGGCAACTCCAGACCTCAACGGCCAGTGTCCTGCAGGACACCAGCCCTTGAGGCCTGGAGTTGCCCACCCCTGCTCTAGGGGCTGCTATGCTCACTGTCCGAGCGGCACCTGAGCAGGAAAAACCCTTTGAAACAGAGTTTAGGGCAATCTGAAATCTCGGCTAAGAAGGATTTCGAGCATATAAGGTGATGTCATGGTTAGAAATACAACCATGACTAATATGAGAATACACCATTGTAACCTATTTTAATCAGGATATATAAATGAAAGAAAATAAGGAAAATCGTAATAAGCTAACTTTAGCCATGTGTTCTGTTACATGTGTTCTTTTATTACATACAGAAAAGCTTTTCTACATTTTTTCTACACTACATTTCGCAGCAGTTTGTTTGTAGTTGTGAGAATGTGTATGTGTTACTATAAAATAAACATTTGTTAAAGGGGTTTTCATTGTGCTTGGAAAGCAAAGCAACCTTATCTTGAGAAGCGGATAAGTTCAATCTTAAATCTTAAACAGCTGCATTGCATTGTCACCTTGAAATCTCAGGTAAAGTAAACTCAAACTTGAATTCTGAAAAGACTCGCTTATGAGATAAAGCTCACCCTCAGGGACAAGTGATACAGATCAGCCTCACACCAGCACAAGTGTAGATCCCCCAGGACTGAGCAAATTGTTAAACAAACAAGAGATGTTTATCCAGAACAGAAAACTAGACCTTTTTTAAATAATGCCCTGAACTGAGAAGTCATGTTAGACAGCTACAGAGAGCGGGGAGGCAAAGCTGATGACTGAACAGCACTACCACATGAGAAGCCACAACCTTTTGTAATTCAGTAATTTTAGCTCCTTACTACATCATCAACGATAGGATCTGTAGCCCGGAAATATAAGACTTGGAGATAAACACAAAAGTCTACAGTACCCTGACACTTTTGTCTTGTTCGAGTCTTAACATCTAACTAGCTATTCGAATAGTAAAAAGAGGAAAATACTTTATTATTAAAGCAGGGGAGTTGATACTCGAGTCAGTAACAAATGTAATGCTGTAATGTGTCTGCTCATAAAACGAGTGTCGGGGCATCAACACACAGATACACATGGTAAGAAATAGGGTCAACTCTGCAGTGCAAAAAACAACTGCTGGAATACATTTTAAAAACTCTGCATTATACTACACAGCCTGCAAAGTGTTTTATGACACAGAGAAACATCAGGAAACCATTTGAGATATAGATAGGTACACATGGCCAAAGCGCAACCAAATATGACCTTTGAGTTGAAAGCGTGGCTGAAAAGTCCAAACAGGACAGGATACTGAAAGGAAAACCAGTGACAAGATTCTGAGTGTCAGAATGACTCATCCAGCAACAGGTGATTCTGCTACTTGTCAAAGGTTGCCTCTTATTAACCTGACCCCCAACACAGGCTGCGTCATTTCAGGGCGGAGATGAGCTCCAATTCAAAGATCAACGGTCACTATTTCTTTAAAACTGGGGACAGATTATATATTTAGCTTGAAGAAACTTGGAAGCTTAAATACGTGTTGAATATTGAAGTTGACTACCTTAAATGGTGTTCTCAGGGTCTCAGAAATACTGCTTACCACTGCCTAACAGGGTTTCAGTGCCATGAAACGAGTCCAACATCCCTAATGACTAATGCTCTGCTAGTCAGAGGATCACAAAGCAACCTAAATATTGCAGTCAGCACGGCAAAAACAGAAACAAAATTACTCAAATTGCACTGAATGCTCAAAATTGTGTTCTTTGGAATAACACAAACCAGTAGAGATTTTTAAATCTGATGTTCACTTATGACGGGACAATAAAATATAGTGTTAAAAGTAGCAGAAGGATGTGTCAGCTAAGTGATTCACTCACTGACTACACAGTTTATGCGTTTGCTGTCTGTTAGACTTTGTTCAGCTTGATGAACCTACCGGCGAATTGTCTGGCCAACTCAGTGACTGACTCTGGGCGTGACTTGAAAGGAGAGCAGGCTGTATCAACTGACAAACTCACAGTCATGTCTGTGAATTATTAACAGGACTTGCCGGTAGCAACTCTAGCTGGAAATAAGAGCAAGGATCAGGAGAGACTAAGTGGGTCAGTCAGGACGGAGAATTAGTCATTTAAGTCTTTTCTTAGAGTGCCTGGTCACATGGCGGAGCTGACATCATCCCTTTTGGTAGCTTTCTTTTTTCTTGTGGTTTAGATATTATTAAAAATAGCAGAAACATTATCGCACCCCAAAAAAGTTCAGCAATCATAATGATTAAAAAGTAAAGTCTCAATCATTTCTAAAGCTTTAGATTTCTCGTGCCCGGCAAATCCCTTGCAGGCCTTTTGAAGAAAATCTATGTGTGATTGATGTGGCTAGACAGTGTAGAGCATATTTGAGAGCTTAGAAGTGGGTGGATGATGCAGCAGCTTGATGGTGCAGGGATGAGATTATGGCATGGGGACTGAGGGAACATGTTTTGAATCCAAGTTGGAACAGATGTTAACTAGTCATCTTTATAAATAACAGACCAGTCTTGTGTGAGCATGTGTGTGTTTGTCTTGTTATATCTTACCCCAGACTTTAAATCTTTGAGTGTGTGTGTGAGAATAATGTTGAAGACTGCATGCGATCGACTGCTCTCCTCATTCATGTTGGTAGCAGCGACAGTGCGTGACTTATTGCCCTCTGACATTAGAGACTCGATGTCCTGAAGGAAGAAGAGACAATAAACAAACAATAAAATCATTTTCATAGTTTCCCATTTTGCTTTAATTTCAAAAACAGATTACGTGACAGTATTTTACTAAAAAAAGAAAATGCTAAAATATTTTGCCATGCCTTCATAAAAATCACTATTTTGTCACATAAAAGAGAAAATGTGACAAGCATCATTACAAAGCTCAAACTCCAACCTTTAATACTTACACAGTGACAAGTTCATGAGTGAGGATGGATGGATGCAGAGATACTGTAACCATGACGTTTAGCTGTAAATTATAAAATTGTTTGTTTCGCTTTTATTTGAACGTGCTTTACCTCACTCCAAAGAATAGTTGTCAACATGGCCATAAATTACACGGCACATTCTTCGCCTATTTTTATATTTTATAATGATTATAATTTATAACTAGTTCGGTTGAATCGTCTGAAAATCACAATATAAAACAACAAAATGTTCTCACCATTTTTGATTTGGTTGGTGAGACTACTAACATTTGGTACTTCAAGTGCTATAAATACTCAAAGAGGACGGTGAGAGGAAATGGCAGCAAGAAACTCTGTTCAGGTGTCACAGAAAATCTGAAGAACTGATCAGACAGGATGTGTGGTGCAGTGCTGCATGGTGGATGTTTGGGGTAGTAGGTGACATAAATACATGAAAGGTTTTTTGTTCAGTGAATTGTTTTTACCTTGTAGCTGGCCACTGCTAGTCGAGACAGGCCATCCACGTATGGACCCAAAACTTTATGTTCTCTCACCCGCAGTGTTTGCCTACCCCTGGGCATAGAAGAAAATGAGGTTTAAAACAAAGACACGCAACATGGTCACTCGTGACCAATTGCATCCAATGCTTGAACAATGATGTCCAAGCAGGGGAGGCAGTAGAGGCTAGGCTTGCTCTGGTAACCAATAGAAGTCCACAGTGCACAGTTCACACTTTGTGAGCACTTGGCTCTCTGACCCCAATTCTAACTTGCAGCAGATCTAAGAACTTCATCATTATCTGACCCACAGCAGAGCGCATATGGCAGTCAGATGGTCTGCTAGTCTTTGGTCCGTTTTATTGAGGTTAAAAGTCATGCAGTGAGTGAAGGTCAAAGGTTATAGTGTCTGGGACAGCAGGCACAGGCCTGGGGTCCTGATTTACAGCTGACCTGCTGGACACGAACCGGACAAAAACAGTGACTGCAGGGCAGAATGCTAATCTTTTTATGCACTGACCACAGCAGCTGGTGGATCCAGAACAAATGACAGACTTTCACTGATTTATCAGCTAATCTGAGTTTATGTTAGAGCAGAGCTGCAAGCTGGTCATTAACCAGAAAAGTAGACTTACAGCAGATGTATTTTAGTTTATTGGAATTGTCATTATCATTATTAATGTGCATTTTTTTTTTTTTTCAAATTATTTGGAAATAAAACATTTAGCGTCTAAAATATTAGAAATATAAAACATTTTCTATCAATGTTTCTCCAAGAACAATTTCAGGGGTTGTGCCTGACATGCAGGTCAAACTCTCCAGATATTCAATATACAATAAAGTCAAATACAGAATATCTTCAATCATTTTTGCTTGAAGAATGCCTTGAACAATTCTACACTTTCAAAACAGTTTCACATGCATTTTCTAAGAATCAACTTATTAATAAACTGAACAATAAATGTAAATGTGTTCTTATTCTTCAGTGCCTGTGTTTACAGTCTTTTAAATATGTAAAAATGAGTTTGCATTTGAAAATACACCGAAGACTGATGTAATTCTACACCTGCTGGTGCTGTTACAACCTTTGTGGGTTTTACAGTGAGTCAGCTCTAAGATGCTGAATCTAGTTTAATAGGATACTAATATTAGAAAGGCAGAATCTGCATTATAAGGATATGAGACGAAAGACAAACGTTCTGTAAATCTAATACTCTATTGATTTAAATTTGGCTCGTGGAAGGGAACTCAACCAAAGGCAACTACTGAATTGTTTAGGATTTATCAGAGCTGCCACACCTTTCAAATGAAAAACGAAACCACCCACACATTTGTAAAAGGGCTGATTGAGGAATGAAATCATACCCTTTGGGATCGAGCAGATCTCGGACTTTCTCATTGTAGATCTCCATGTAGGAGACCTCAACAGTGAAACTCTCCTCCTCCCGCTGTTCCTTCTGTGTCCGTTCAAACAAAGCACTGCACAGTCGAGGTATCAGCCCTGGCTGATCCACTGAGCCCATCATAGTGTACGACTTTCCCGAGCCTGCAAACACGGAGACAAATACTCCAATTTCAGGAGACTGACTGCAGCAGGTATAGTTAAACGTAAAATAATTTCCTGTCTTTGTGGCAGCTGATACAAAACACTGCCACTAACACACAAAGTAATGATGGTACGATTGTGAAATTATTAAAGAATGATTTCACCTGACAAACAAGTAAAAGGTTCGACTCATTATGACTCATGTGTAGACAGTGGATCAATTTATGAGCTCCAACTTGCTGTCGCAGGGTCAAGATTATATGTAAAGTAAGAGTATGATAAGCGCTCTACACATTATGGGACATGAGATATCTGAAACATGTGCATGTATTTTAACTTCTGTGTCTTATTTGTACTGAAGAAATGCAAGTCGGTACAAGTGGTAGTCCACAAAGACACTCCTAAAAAAGCTTTAAGGCAATAAAAGATAGAAATCTGCCACACACTGTAACCAACCCCTGTTGTTAAGTTAGACGCTCTGTCATAAAATAAGATTCACCATAAATATGTGAGTTGTCTAAGTGTAAATTACCAGTTTGTCCATAGGCAAATATACAGGCATTGTAGCCCTGGAAGGCATTGTGGAGAAGACTTTCCCCAAGGCACTGGAACACCACCTCCTGACCTGCAGTTAAGTGGCACAAACAGACATAGTCAGTCGGTATAACTGAAGTATATATTTAGTTAACACATCTGGTAGTGATATTTTAATGCAATTTCTTTTTGAATGATTAAAATAAAAATTTACATACCTGCAAATTTTTCCTTATCTGTCTCATCCATGGACCAGAAACAATAATCGTAGGCAAAAACCTGTAAACACACAGACAAAACAGCACCACCATGACATGTTATACTGGAATATGTAGTCGCACGAGCCACCACAGTAAAAAAAGGTGTATATTGTGTTTTTAAATGCTCAAATGCTCAAATTGTGTAATCATAGCGACCATCAAGTCTCAAACGACGATGAAAATAATCACACACAGCAAAGAGAACCAGTGGGGAAAAAACATTCAGTTTCTAGGGAACAAGTATTGCCTCAGGATTAAAATAAAGGTTCATAAATTAAACAAACCATTTTGGCAATAATGGTTTTACAAATCATTACTTTGTATCGCTGCCTGTATGGTTGCACACGGCTCAGAAACTGAGCTGAAGTAGTACAGCGGTGCCTTTGTTTGAAACAGATGATTCACAACCATGGAATTAGTGTTGAAAATGTCTGTGTGTGTATTTGTGTGCCGTTACCTTGGACTGACTCCTGATGATGTTGGGAGGATCGAGGTCAACGGGAACATGTGGAAAGACAGAAAGACGGCATTTAGTGCAAATTAAAAGGATGCAGTAGGATGGGCTTTCAAGGCTAATTTTGACCCTAATGTGTAGCATGCAGAGATAAAAAGAGAAAGAAATTTATATGTGGGTGGACAGACAGGCAGACTGGATTAATGTCATTTGCTTTAGGCTTTCCTTGTTTTAACATTTACTTTAAAACATAGCCATTGTTGTAGTTGTTTACAGCTTCTGTGTCACATGTCAAAAACAGCCTCTCGGGGGATTTGGGTGTGTATCTGGGTGTTAGGGTGGGCGCTGCATTCATCTCTGAGGGCGTAGTAAATCGTTTCAGGAATGCGTGTGTGAGAATAGCACTAGATGTGTGAGATAGAGGGGTACTGAAGCTGGCAGCTCTGTATATCTGTGCAAGCTTTTACAGAAAAACTAAGGAAATATATACACAAGCAGCCTCAGTCATACACACGACAGACATCATGAGCTTTTAGCCAACAGCTATGTCCTTCAAAATGGTTTCCTCCAGTAAACAGACGGGAACTCCATCTGGTTTTCTCTGCATATGAGGAAATGTCAGTACAGGCTAACCTAATTTTAAATAGTATGTGCTGAAAATGAATTATAAGCTCTTAAGCTGGCAAATCAATAACTAAGTTACAGAAGCATAAACATTTGACATCAACCTGCTCCACAGATTATAAGAAATACATAAATTAGAGCATGGTTTTACATTATTATATGCATGAAGTAAATGAGTATGTGTCTGTAAATATGTGCAGACACATATGTGATTCCAGCTTCCACATCTTGGAGTAAAAGTGGACTGTTCAATCAATTCAATAATTCTTACTTCCCACAAAAAACACAACAAAATGTGTGAATCTGAGTGTGCAGAGAAAACCAACCATTTTAGAATTGTCATTACAATATGAAGTATGACTGAATACTGGTAAATCAAGCCTGGTGTAAGGTTACTAGCAGCCAGCTTAACTGTCAAATCTCCTAAGGTGCTTAAGCACAATAATTATGCAAGTTCACTTCAGGCCACATTTTACAAGATGGATCATTTAAACTTAGGCAAGCGATCGCATTTGACGCATTTGCTGAATTGGTGCCAAGACGCCGTTATTACTTAGTGAGAAAGAAAAAGAGCTGGAGGCCATACACAAAACATTCTACTGCAGCAACTCAACTGGATTTTCTACTCTGGAGGAATCGCAATCATTTTGTTTTATATGGTTTACTCACACCCGTTCTAAGTGCCAATCTCTTTTGATCAGCATTGCACTTCACGCTGCATTCCTATTGGTTTGTTAGTCGACACGGGTCAAACCAGGGCTCACAGCATGAGACAGTCATCCTAAATTTGACACTGTCTGAATTTTGTCCCAGGATTTATCTATTAAAATGTCCTACCCTGAACCTCTCACAGTGCTACACAGGACTACCAATCTGTGGTTAGGGTCAGGCCAACTCTCAAAGCATACTAGTGTGACCCAGGCCTGCAGATTCTTTTCAAGATCAAGATTGTTCAGTGTGAAGCCACAAGCACTGATTAGATTGGTGTTCCCTGAGAGAGGGAGTCTCTGGCAGTGCCTGTGACTCCTTCTACCATAGTTCATATTCACTTCAAATGCAATAAGGTTTTGTCTGTTGTCCTTTATTCTATTCATCCTAACTCTCCTCTCCTGTCACCTTCTTCCTCCATTAGTGCAGTGGTGGTGCTGCCCAAAGGGTGAGGGCAGCTGTCAGCCAAAGAGCTGCATCAAGTCAGATCATCATCTGACTCGATGGCTTGAGGAAAGAGATTTCTACCGGTTTAAAAACCCACACTCAGAAATATTTCTGCCACCAAGGCCTACAACCTTTCACCGGCTTCCTTCTAAAACACATTACTGTACAGCTTAACATTCGGCAATGAAAGCCTTGCTTAACCGAACTGTTCCCATTAGCATTAATCCTTTGTCTAAATATCTGAAACACATTTAGGCCCTCATAAAGATGGCATCACGAGAAAACACACTTGCACAAAGACATCCTCACACCTGTTTCCTTTTACCCATGCACATTCTTTATAAACCACTATAGCTGCAGTTCTTGCACAAACCAGCCAGCAATCTGTAACACTTCATATTTCAGACGTTCCACTGCTGATGTGTTGCATTCAGAGAGCAGATGCACGCAGACCGATTCCTATCTGCTGTGTAATTGATACCAGTAGCTATTCTTCAATAAGTATCCAATCAGGACTTCCTACAAATGTTTCAGAGGGTTTTGTCAATGCTAAAAAGTGAAGTTTATTTAAGTTCCCAAGTTAAAATTCATTAATAACATTTACTCTCTTAAAGCACAAAAAAAGGGGATGAGGTAGGAGTAATTTTATACACTATAGTTGTCATCCACACCCTTATTTTCAGATTTTTATTTTTTTTTAAATCTTATTCTTGGGGGCTTTTCAGAAGTCTCCCTGCAGATGCATCTCCAATTCAAGGATGAAGCTAACTTGACAGGTTTTGACATACACAGTGATGACAGCTGTCACAATTGCTTCAAAGGCTGCTGGCAAGAAGGGTCACCCATGTTTTGCGTGATATGAAGCTAGGGACCCCCCCTGACCAATGAGCGAGGAGAATGAGACGGTCAGGAGAGCTGTGAACCCGCCTCGTGCACTTCTATTAGTCCCTCCCTGCTTCGGCCTACTCCTCTGCTCTGATCGCCGTCATTTAAAAAATAACTTAATGCATGGCTGCTTTCCCCCCCCTCCCCTCTCTCTCTCTTCTGTTCTTGCATTCCTGCTTTCTCTCTCTCTCTCTCTCTCTCTCTCTCTTACTATCTCTCTCTCTCTCGGACTGTACCATCCGTGGCGATGTAGGGAGGAACAGGAGTGGATGATGGAAAGAAGGCTGAAGGTAGCCAAGGGGTTTAAGGAGGAAAGAGCCTGAGTCTGAGACTGGAATGTTAAGCTGAAGCACAAAGAGCATAAGAGCAACACGGCACATACTGATGGCACATGACAACAGTTTTAGTACAGTTTACACAGGTTGGTATGTTATAGAACAATTGGCCCTCACATGGTGTGTAAATGATTAAATGACCTGAATTTATCCTCCTATATTAACAAACTGTACTCTCCAGACAGCATACAATGTTTTATACATAGCACATTTTAAACCTCTGCACATTCACTGTATATGTGCAACAGCAACCTGCTATTCTTCCGATGAGCAAAAGTCAAATAATATAGAGAGTCTGCTTTTTCTGTCCTAGTTCTTACTGCTCGATGTTCTGAATGAGTAATTAATTAACCAGTTAGATGTATCAAGTCCCCCCCCCAAAAAAAAAATAAAGCCAGAAAAAATCCTTCTGAAAATGTATACATTCAAGACTCACTGTAGTTTAAGTGTGTCTGCAGTGATCATGTAAGTACTGCTGACATTAAGCCCCAAACCAAATTGAAGCCCAAGTAAATCTAGTTCAGTTTCTCAATCCCTGTGATGCAATTTTAGCGGAGTTCTGGATGGTTACTTTCCCTGCCTGCATTCAACCCTTTGCAGCAATATGACAGAAAACTTGACCTACAAAATATAAATAGATTGCATCATTTGTATTATCAGGCAACTGAACAGTAGAGCAATTTGTACACAAATAAGACAGACCAAGCTGTTTATGCGGCTTGGCTTTGATATGAACACTGAAATTAAGGCTGCAGTTTTTTTTTTTAAGTTCCACCATCTCATACACTCAGGGTTAGTTTACCACTACTACTAAAATCCACAGCTGGGAGAGGATATAGTAAAGGTGGCAGTGACTATCGCAGCCTATTTATATATTTGTGCAATCAGCCAGTGCTCTCCTGCTTCCCTCTGGTGCTAAGCAGGTAAAGTATGCTCAATTTATTGATGTGCTTACATTTAAGCTCTCTTCTTATCGCTGCACTACAGGCCAAACAAAGTCCATTTATCTTCAAGATGTTCATGGAAAAGTCAAATATTCAATCGACTGCTCACAGTACACCAAAACAATTCAATTTCTCACACATTTTAATTTTAGTTTTTATGGCTGTCACTTTCAGACAACAAAACTTATGGATTAAAGATTGCTGTGGACCCAACTCTGTATTCTCTTCTCAAATATTAAAGCTAAAAGCAAATGAACGAGTTAGCTTGGACTTCGCTGTTATTGTTTAAATCCTATCTGACATTCGGATAAAAGATCAGCTCGACCCAAACTCAAAAGCTGATGGAATACTGGTCACAATGTACTTATTTTTGCACTGATGTATTCTGTTTTTATATTACATGTGACAACAGGAGCTAGCAGGAGAGCTAATGTAGGAAGCTAACAGTGAAGAAGAAAGAGTTTGGAGGTATTTAACACCACCTTTACCAACACCTTTTGTTTGTGTGTTTGGTAAAGGTTTTCATTTAACTGCAAAAGATGACTAAAATGATCTGATAGGAATGTAAATCTCCAATGAGATGAAGCTTTGACCTCAATTTTTTTTTTTTTTTTTTTTTTTTTTAAATCTCTTAATAGTCTTGCCCCTTGTTATTTCTCTGAGTTGCTTCACCCTTGCACACCATCCCATGCTCTTAGTTCAGCTAACTAGATGCTTTTGACTGTCCCAAAGATATTTTATACATCCAGAGGAGACAGTCTTTGCAGTTTTGGCTCCTAAGATATGGAATGCCCTGCCATTGGAGGTCAGACAGGTTCCATCTCTTGCTGCTTTTAAAACTTATTGAAAAACACATCTTTTCTCCTTGGCTTTCAACCAAGAGTAAGTTGTTATCAGTCTTAAATTTTTACCCTTAGTATGTACCGTTACCATTTCAAATGTTTGGCCATCTTCTATGAATTAAGTTATAGCTGATTAATTGTTACATTGACACTTTGGTCAGTTGTTATGTTGTTTTTAAAGCGCTTTGGAAATAAAGTGATGATGATGAACATTTCAACATTTTCTCTTGTTACATCCACAAACGGATGTATTTTATGTGATAGACACAAAGTAGCCCATAACTGTGAAGTGGAAAGAAAATAAAATTTTTGTATTTAGCCCTCCTGAGCCAATTCTTTTTTGAACCTTTAATTTTTGGCAATTACAAGTCTTTTGGGGGTAGTTCTCAACTGCTAAGTATCTACTTTTAAGATTTGGGCAGTGACTATAGATAAAAATTAGCGTATGGCTAAATCTGATACATTTACAGCAATGTTTATTAATGTACATTGTCCCTCCTATAAAAACAAAAAAACAAAAACAAAATAACAACAACGACAACACAAGCTCCACCCCAAATTCTCTTTGTGAAAATAGCTCTAGTGCAGTCAGATTGGAGGGACAGCGTCTGTGGAAAGCCATTTTCAAGTCTTGCCACAGATTCTCAATAGGATTTATTGGACTTTGGGCCAGTCTAACACAAATATGCTTGTAATATGCAACATTGTAGTTCTGACTGTAGGCTTGGTGTGGTTGTACTACTGGAAATTCTACTTTGTGCTTCTTGCCTGGACTGTCAGTTTAGGTGGATGACCATATCTTGGTAGGTTTGCTTTAATGGACTGCACAATGCTCTGCGAGATTCTCAAAGCTTGGAATACGTTTTTAAAACCTCCACAACTTCATCCCTGAACTGTGTGGTGTGTTACTTGGTCTTCATGATGCCATTTGCTATTAATTATTAGTTATTATTAATCTTTTTTTGGGGGGGGGTTCCCCCACAGCATGCCTTTTGTCCAGCCTTCCACACATCACCCCCATCCAGTTGCAGCAGATGGCTGCCCCTTCCTGAGTCTGGTTCTGTCAGAGGCTTCCTTCTGTTAAAAGGGAGTTTTTCCTTCCCACTGTTGCCAGGTGCTCGCTCATAGGGGATCATCAGATTGTTGGCTTTTGTCTGTATTATTGAAGGGTCTTTAACTTATAAAATAAAGAGCCTTGAGGCAACTGTTGTTGTGATTTGGTGCTATATAAATGAAAAACTGAATCAATTCTGAATTCTCAAACAAACCTTTGAGGCTGTCACAGAACAGCTGTATTTATACTGAGATTCAAGTATGACAGGTGGACTATTTACTAATCAGGTGACTTCTGAAGGCAACTGGTTGCACTGGATTTTATTTAGGGTTGTCTGAGTAAAGGGGGTTGAATACACCAGACTTTTTAGATTGTTATTTGGAAAAAGAAAATGAACACTATATAACATTTTCCTTCCAATTCACAAAGCCAATGCATCAGTATCACCTCTACTTGCAAGAGCAGGAATAATGTGGAGTCATAAGCCAATGCAGACATTTTATTAGTGGACCCCCAACACATGGTTGGTTCACACTGAACAAGTTAAGCACCCCCCCCTTACTTTACATTCAAGTGCCATCTTTTCGACATTAACACAAACACTGTAGAGCATTCACTCCCAACACAAATCTTAGTGAGCACAATAAAACCACTCTTACAAGGACAATGTATACTGCCCTCAGACATATGGTGTTACATACACCTCATCCAGCATCAATTCAAGATAAGGGGCCACATAGCCACTTTTGTGTATCGCCTTGGAAACCAAGCCGCCTGTATTTGCCTCGTTGACATCTGATGGGAGACAGATCTTTGTCAGAGTGTGTCAACATTCAGCTTCACGAGTCCAAAGCAAACAGCCTCAGGTCATCATGCAAACCGCAGTGACTGATGACATGGCTGTAGGGAAGTTAGCTGCCTGCTTATCAGACACACAAGTGCAAAGTACCCTGGCAAAGCAATGCAGATCCTGGAGGTAAGGACATCTCTGGTGAGAAAGGACACATGGAAAAACACCAAGGATACTAAGTTTAATGAGAGATGTAATATAAGACGAAAAAAAGACCAAAAAAATCCCCCACAAAAAACTCATTAACCTTGGTTGACAGAGTGAATAGGGAGGTAGATAATTACATCATTAATGTATCTTTGATGGTCAAAAAATTTCCAACTTCAATCAAAAATGTATCACCATTATAGTGAGTCATAGAGTGGTCCCCTGAACAACTAAAGTGTGGTCTGCCCAGGAAAAACTGAATCAGACCCACACACAGGACACACAACTGAAAGGGAAAAAATAAGGAAATGCCTGCTGAGTCCTTTCAAATACTTGTAGTTGGTATCCGCACTACAAAGTTGTTTTTTGGTTATTTTTGTTAGTTGTTTTTGTTGCCTCCCTCAAAGGTTTTACCCAGGGGAGAAAGAAAATCACCAGTAGTGTAATAAAATATTTTTAACTTAAAAATATAATTACAATAATAATACAATACAGAGTCATTAACGGGCAAGTGAACACCCTGTAAACTGAACCGTCTTAGTGCTGAGGTGCGTCTTTTCAGTCCAATGTTGAAAAACGGCTAGCAGAGAAAACTTGTGCTTTAAAAATTTTATTATTTAATAATTTTATTGTAGTACAGGCTGTCGTAAAGAGGCTGCAAGTAAGCCTAAATAGAAAGGACAAGCTCTGTTGTGTTAATTTTGTTTAAGGTTTAGGGCGATCGTGGCTCAAGAGTTGGCAGTTCGTCTTGTAATCGGAAGGTTGCCGGTTCGAACCCCGGCTTGGACAGTCTCGGTTGTTGTGTCCTTGGGCAAGACACTTCACCTACCGCCTACTGGTGATGGCCAGAGGGGCCGATGGCGCGATATGGCAGCCTCGCTTCTGTCAGTCTGCCCCAGGGCAGCTGTGGCTACAACTGTAGCTTGCCTCCACCAGTGTGTGAATGTGAGAGTGAATGAATAGTGCAAAGCGCTTTGAGGGTCTCGAAAAGTACTATATAAATGCAATCCATTATTATTATTATTATTATTATTATTATTATTCACCCATCCTGTACACAACCTCGTCTGCTGGCTGCCTTTCTTTCGTTCCACATTGAACAAGACAGTCAGGAATGAGAACATAAGTTACATTTGGAAAAGTCCTAATCCTTATATTTCTATATGCGGATGTCTGTATCGGTTTACACAATAAGCTACAAGTCTTCAAAAAGTAATCGTCATTTAGCCTTGAAAAAAAAAAAAAAAAAGTGTCCTCTGCTTTGACCCACATTAAACTGGAGGTATATGTCTAAACTGAAACAACCGACAGGTGCTTGTGCATCAGCTGTAAGGCATTCAGCACCAAGTCCATCTGGATGCATGCATTTACTAATCAGGAGTAAGCTTGAGAGCAGATACCTTTTAAATGAAAGTTGTGCTCCCAAGCTACCATTAGATATCAGATCAAGTAATCAGATCAGTGGCCATGACTTTCCCCCGTAAGCCTGGTTAGAAACACGGGTCCTGACAACCTAAGAGAAGAAAATCCTTCATTTGTATTTAAACAGAACTAATCCTGAGTTTCGGCAACAACCCCCAACAAAAACACTTCTGGAGACGTTACTGAAAACTGTCTCACGGCAGAGATTAGGGGTCTACTACATTAGAAGGTGAACGGTAACGGTACGTCAGAAAGCAACCTTAGGTTAAGGAAACTGAGAATAACTCTGGACGGACACACACACACACACATCCCCCCTCCCCCTCCAAACACCTTCGACGCTTATTCCCTTCTGATGCTGATGGTGGATCAAGGAGACCAGCGCTGCTGCAGGCCCGGATGTACTGTCTACATTGGCTGTCTCCCTCCCTTTACCCATCCCTGTTGCTTGTCATGTGTTTCTTTGGTGTATTAAGAGTTTTTTCATGTGCTATGTGCAGAGGTGTTTCTGTTCTCAAACTGATCTCCCTATTGAAGCTCAGTCTGGGGGGAGTTATTTTTTTTCTCCTTATCTTTCCTCATGTGGTGCATTTTGCATTGTTAGACCTGTCTGACCTGTCTTCCCCATGTGATGTTTTTGTGTAATGTATGTATGGTCGGAGGGTAAGATGGCGCCGCCATAGCGTGCAATAGGTCAGCAGCCTTAACATGAAATTTCCCACTCATGGGACTAATAAAGGTATCTTATCTTATCTTATACACCAGCCTTCATCCTTCAGCCCACCAACACTATGCTGATTATATATTGTACTAGTGGGCTGTATATAAATGCATATTGAGCTACCCTAAAGTTAAATAAACCTGTCACTGCTCTGTAGATGCCCAGCAAAATGATCCCAATCCTTTTGTGAAGGCCACATGTCACATGACCTCTGACTTAAAACTTCCTTCCTTGAGCTCATTTGTATAGCAAATGTCCTGTCCAATTTTCAAGCTGCCTATTGTTCCACACTAAGTGCTTTTACACAGTGTAAGCCACAGTTCTGACAGTCTGTAGTGGTTTGTTTAACATTGTTATTATTGTTTGAATTATATTAACAAGTGCAGTAATAAGACTCTACTTAATGCCAATTAAAGTAAATAAATTTAAATGAGAGTCTAATAATAATAATAATAATAATAATAATAATAATAAAGCTAGTTTGTGCAGATAATGCTATCAGTAAAGATGACATTATCTTCTGCCCAGCTTTAAACAGAGGACCTTTATAACTCAGTAACTTAAACAAATAGTGTGCACCTACAACACCCTAACCTTTATTGCACCCACTCCAGTCTTTCGAAACCTTAACAACCAGGAAACTTGGTGAGTAAAAGATAATCCTCAAATGTAAACACCATGTCAATGAAACCTGGACCCAAGCAAACAAAATAAAAACAGCATCTGCAAACAACACTCAGCCCATCCTTCTGTCACTTCGTTAGTCCTTTGTCACTGACAGACAGTGGGAGAAGCGGCAGCGCTGCTCTTGTTCAGGCCACCATAAAAGTCACCTCCAGGAAGTTTATGGGCGACAGATGCTCGTGTAAATGAGGCTTCCCCCCCTCTTCCATCTTCTCCTCAATCAAGGAAGGGGCTTTACGGTCACTGGCAGTGACCCAGAGTTAACCTCCTCGTGCGTTGCTAAGGAAACAGAAGAGTTGAGAAAAAGGGAGGAAGCCCAGGCACAAGGAGTTGAGCAGGAGTCAAGTCTGTCTTTTTATATATATAACTCTCTCTGTCTGCGTGCATCTCGATGGTGCAGTCTTTCTTCTAGGCATATCACACACACACACACACACACACACACACACACACAGTGCTGCTGTCTGCTCATGAACGTCAGCCTGAAGCCATTATTCACCGCGTCTGATCTGGCAGTCTGCAGTCGGCTTCAGCAGTCACAAGGAGGTCTTTCTTCTGACACAGCTGGCTTCCACCAATATGGTCAGTAGTCAGAATCCGTAGTCAAGAATGATTAATAGATGATCTCAAACCATCAGACTAGATGAAAAAAGGTTAATTAAAATCGCTTACTTCCCATCAATTTGAGACGCAGTTTGAGCGATCTCACCATTAGTCTGGAACAACTTGGACACAAATTAACAGCACACACACACAATCCTGTTCTGTGTTTTACAACCAAATCTAACACATCTTAATTCCTTCAGTACAGGAACTCAGACACCCCGAGCACAGTTATGCCATTACCACCAACAGCAGCTGGTTAACAAGATGGGAGGGAAAGCCAAGAGTGGAAAACAAGAGACAAGTGGTGCGAGTTAAAATCCACCTGCCTTGAAGAGGCCCAACAGGTGGCTGGTCTGCTTCCTGCCAAAAACTACATCATGAGGACATTCCAGACAAATCTGAGACAAGACCTCTTGAGAAACAGCAATTAGAGGGAGGATATAAGAAAATTCCCAAAGCACTGCAAACCTCTCAGAAGACAAAAGGGCAAAAAAAAGAATAAGAAAAAAAGCCAACTATAAATCTGTATGAGGGCAATAAAAGAGGGCTACTGGCAGCTCATGAGATGTGTGACTATTAAGGCCGTTAAAAGTAAGACACTGAAAGCACATCAATATTATTTTATCCTTTATTTTCTTACAATTTGGCTTAACCATTAAAAGTATGTCTATTCAGCCCGTATCAGCATGGTGTCTCAGTGGTTATCAATGTTGCCTCATAGCTAAAAGTTCAAATACAGGCAGGACCCTTCTGTGTAGAGTTAACTCACTTATAAAGAAGAGAGAAAATAAATATCACAAAACAACAATCTGTTCAAGTGAATAAACACAAAATTACATTACAGTTCGTGCAACTTTGTAACGGAGGTATTTAATTTTCATGTCCGCAACATGTATTTTGTTTAGAATAGACAAAGTGTGGACAGGTAGCTGTTGCGGTCAAGACAGCAGAGCTTGAAACCTTCTAAAATGACAAATAAAGTGTATGACTTGAACTTGGGTCCCTGGTGTGAGTGCTGAAACCTATACACTAAACACCAATAGTTTTTAAGTGTTAATGATTTAAACTTTTCTAGATCTAAACATATTTAGTAAGGCTGACATCACCACAAAAGGCATGATACTGCACTTTAACTGATGAATTTACAGTAGGTAATGACTAGGTCACATGTGTGACACCACTGGAGTGGAGTTAACATTATGCCTGTACGGGATTTCTTTGGGAGTTCCACTCTCTGCCACAATACCAAAAAAAAACACACATGCTGCCTATTTTGGCCTAGGACACTCAAAAAACTTTCACTTCCTGGTAAAAACCCAGGCTAAAAATTGCTCCTTTCTTTTAAATACCCCTGGATAGTTTTGTCAGAATAAAAGTCAAATAGGGGTATTCTCAAGCAGGTTCTAGAGTTGTAAGAGCCAACTTTTTTCCATTGATTACTAAAATCATTTATGGATGTACATCTGTAATGGTCATAGTAGGTAATGTCCTCAGAACATTTTCTGAGAATTTCTCAAGTCTGTTCCACCCACATCCTCTTGAATTGTGTCAACACATAACAATGCAAAATGACTGTTTTCATTCACTGCTCCACAAGACATGCATTGCAGCCCTCATTGAGAAAAAAAAAAAAAAAAAAAAAAAAAGGGGGGGGGGGGGGAAGGAATTAGGTGCCAGTGAAGAAAATACATCAGCTGTTGACATGAGTCACACTCTAAACAGACTTACCTAGAGTCTCCTTTTCCAAGGTTACCTCCTGCAGGATGGAGGATCGTCTGGTTTTTCACCATTTCCACAACACATTTAGTGTTTAATTCCTTTTCTGTGGATCAGAAAACACAAAGTGTTATTACTAAACGACTGAAGCTCAAAACCTCACACATCCCAGTCAATGCAACCATTCACAAGCAAACATAATATTTGGACCCAGAATCCTTAGTGTTATATACATGGCTGACACCAAGTAACTTTTACTAACACGGCTCTGATAGCCACGTCCTCCCTGCATAACAAGCAGGAGTTAAACTGCATTAGATATTAGCCGTAATTTCCTGTGGAACAAACGTTATGTTTAAACAATTGTGTGTGCAGAAAAGCAATCACAGACTCAGAAAAAAATGACCTTTTACTTTA
The DNA here is from genome assembly GCF_900408965.1 of Simochromis diagramma. Lineage (NCBI taxonomy): Eukaryota > Metazoa > Chordata > Actinopteri > Cichliformes > Cichlidae > Simochromis > Simochromis diagramma. Next base: position 6,028,248 of record NW_024387414.1, read on the forward strand.
GAGTAAGCATTTGGCTAATCAATACCCTGGTTATTTTGGGCACACAAACACATACAGAACTAAGGACGTTCCATTCTGACCGTGGCCTGTTCGTGCAGTGACGTAACACTTGGCCTTCAGACCACCCACTGCCCACTTCCAACTCAGCATGTCTGTCGGGAGACAGACACTCGCTCTATTTTTAAGATTAGACTTAAAATATTTGATAAAGGCTATACTTAAATCTAGATCAGATGACACACTACAGTAAAAGTGGGTCGATTCTTGGCGTTTGATTGTCTCGCTATTACTGTAAGATCCATAACTTTATAATATAAAACAACTTGAGGGGACTTGTTATGATTTGACACTATATAGATTAAATTAAAAGCATGCATAAGGACTGATCTTGATGCCTTTTTCATTTATAAAAAAGAAAAAGAAAAGCTAGCTGTAAAAGTAACCAAACTGGAAAATAACAATAAATAATTGAGACTGGTATGTCTCTCCATTCATCTGCCGTCCTTAGGAGACCTAATAATAGTTGTCTGCATACTCGCATGGTAGGTGCTGCCAGCATATCCTGGGCTTCCAACATCTGACAGAACTGCTTGTTTATTTGAATTAAAAAAAAAAAAAAACATGTACTCATAGGAGAATATAACATTAGAGTCACTGGAATAAAAAAAAAAAAAAAAAAAAAAAAAAAAATCACCAGTGTGTACAATTATACATTATTACTACTATAGTTAAGACTGTGGTTACATGCCACAAAATACTGAATAAACATAATTAGTCAGTTTGTTATAAATGAATGTTTAATCATAATAATAACACAGCTACATACCACATCAATAGGATGTCTTTCTGTGTCAGCGGGGAAGCATATTTGTTAAGACCATAAATATATGGCTGGGAATTGTGTTCTCCCTGGTAACGATATCCTCTTTAAAGTATCATAAAATTACCCTGTGATCAGAGGTCACAATGGGGTTCCTTAAAATGCAAATCAGTATTTGCTCAAGGTCATTTTTATTGATAATAAATACCATCCTTCCACCACCACATGACCTTGTTCAGGCCATGTGTACATATGCATGATAGAGTAGCAGTTTTATTACATTGTTGCTGTGCAAATTACCACCATATTCAGTAAATACTTCAGCCAAATCTTTAGATATGGGCTGTTAAGACTTTTTATTAAACAAACAGTATATGAAATAGACGACTGTCAATAACCTCTCAACTGTGCAGTAGGCTTGCAAGAACATGTAGGGATGTTTCGATCATCAGCAAATGTGTTAGGACAGGAAAAACAGTTTGTGGTTTCAATTCCTTTCTGCAACAAGAACTGTCTAAAGCAGCGTTACAGAAGTGCTGTTTCTTCAGTCGTTTCTTTTTTTTTTGTAACCAAGTCATGACTGCTGGTATAATCAACAAGTCAGGGTGACGCATACACTCGCTCACCATGTGCCAAATCATAGCTTCACAACCAACAATTCAATATCACTATGAGAGGAGTGCAACAATATCTCCCAAATTCCATAAAATAATTTTTGAACCACAGTTGCACAATTAATCCACTTGATTGGATCACAAAGCAATAAGCTTGCTTATTCTAATCCATTTCTAGGTAAATTGGTACCTGAATGACCTTTAAACATTAATTAATTTCACAGAATTAAAAGCTGGGAGGGTAAGACAGTTTGAGAATATTTATAACCCTAGTGCACAGAAGACATTAGTAGCCTTTCTCATGGTTTGGTGACCAAGTATGAAAAGTTAGCTTTATTGTTAAATAAAGCAATAAAACAAGCTTTAGCAAAGGGCATTTCCAATTGCTGTGTAGCTGGTGAATAGGTTGTATGTGGTTTTACATGCTGAATTATTAGCATAGCTGCCTTTGCCTAACAAACAAGATGCAAATAGTCACTTTATCTAGCTGGTACAATTTCTTACATACAATACAAATGGGAATCCCAATGTGTGTAGTTGTACATCTCCAGGCTTTTCTGGCTCAAGCGGACAGGGTTATGGACGCGAGCATGATTGGACCACATACAGTTGTGGTCCAAGGCACATAGGCACAAGAAGGCTGTATTGCTCGACTTAAAAGAAGTCAGCGCATTTTACAGAATTTTTTGTTAATTTGACAAATAACATGTACTTTATGCTTGAGCAAAATCAGTCTAACTTACAAAGATGTTCAAAATCAAAGGTCTTGTGATTTTCCATGGGTGGAAGGGCAAAACTTGTCTGGTCGGCACCAAAGTTTACTGTATGCTGGAAAAACTGACGTCCGATGGGGAGGCCAAGTGTGGTCATTCAAATTAGAAATATTATGTATTTTAAGCTGAACTGTCTGCTTTGTGGAGCTTGCACTACTGTTTCAGGCATGAGGGTAGAGCCATGGAAACTTAATGTCAAAGGTCAGAGAACCTGAATCACGCTCCAATTCTTCTGCTGTCAAGGGCAGTACAAAGCAAAAAAAAGGAAAGCAAGAAAAAACGGCAGGTTGATTCAACAGAGAGCCCATAACAGACAGAAAGAGCAAACGTTAAACAAGGGGGCTGACACAGACATACAGCTTTTAGAATGCAAACTTTCTGTTCTACTTTTTCCTTCTGTTGCTGCAGCCTACATTACCCATGTGCCCCATGTGCAGCAGCTGTACTTTCTGCTCAGCAGAGAGGAAAGTGTGATGTAGCATGGTTGAGAGGATAAATGTACCCATTGTTATCTGCCTCTGGTTGCTCCATAACCAGCTCCCACTTTCCACTGGCCTTCCCTGGGCTACCGGTGCTGAGGTTTGGCACCACAGCACTGACATCAGCCAGGAAGCTGATTGGCCGCGGTGTTGCCGTTGCTACGCCTGAGGTTGCTCTGTTCTTCGAAGTCCACAGCCATGGGAACATGGAGGATTATGCAACGTTAGCAAATACTCATTCAGACTCACTCCCTTCCTGCCTTTGTCCAGCTAGGCAGCTACACCACCTCTCCTCCTCAACCTGGGATACATGGGGACAGTGGCCTTGGGTTAAAGGGGCCTGCTTATTATTTCAGACTCTGAATCACCACACCAGCTAGGGAAAGCTGAGAGGAAAGTGCTCTCCCTTAACTACCATGACTGTTTCCAGAAACAGCTGTGTGATGGTGGAGAACAGAGTAAGAGCTGTGGCTGAACAGATCAAAGGTGCGAATGTGTGAACTGGAAAACCACACAGAGCAATTTTTCTGAGATCTGAGAGGATTTGTGAGTGCACTTCTCCTGGAGTGACTCTTGCCCACTGCTTTTTATGAAATCAAAAAAATACTACTTGAATGCTGGTAGATGTGGACAGAAACTCCATTCAGACAGAGAAACCATCAAAAAGGCCCTTATGGAAACGTGGCACTGCCAGTTCCAAACCTATTCCCACTGCATTTAGCAAACTCTCAATTTTCCTGCCTGTTCCTTTTTTTGCCAAAAATAATAATTGGTTCAACTTGCTGGAAGATAGAGGATGCATACAGGAACTGGTTTATGTACAACATTAACTAACTACTAGACCTGGATGCTGGCTTTGATCTAGTTTTAAATCTGCTTCTGAAAGTTGCTTTTAGTGGTTTGAAAATATAACCCCATTTGAGTATAGTGAACTCATTGTTATGCTCAAGAAACGAATTTGAGATCATTTAAGCTTTATGACCTGGCATATTACATTATCCAGCTGGAAGCAGCCACAACCACCAGTCTGAACCATTAACATGACTCGGGATGGAGCCATGCTTCCATGTTCATGTTGTGTATGCCAAATTATGAGCCTACCATGCAAATGTCACCACAAACATCAAGTCTCATCAGACCAGGGAATCTTTTTCCAATCTTCTGCTGTCTTGGCTGGCTGATTAGTTATTTATGTTAACCACCAACTGAACAGGTGTATCTAAAGTGGCTGTGGCTGATGGGCATGTTGTTAAAGTTCAAGGAAATCCACTGAATTAAAATTCACTTTGTTAAGTGTAACAAATTCACAAGTCTACAAGCAGTCATGTAAAGTAACTGTGACTTTAGAAACTATGTTTGTTTTTCCATTCTCAGCAAAATGCTGCACAAGCCTTTATTATTTATGGAATCAATAATAAGAGCATTAAAGAATGTGCTCCAAGTATCAATAAAATCCCCTCATAGATATCAGCTGTACCCGTTAGGTCAGATATCACACTGAAAAGGGATAACTGAATGAGGACAAACTGAAGAAATCTAAGACAAAACAGGACAAATGAACTTCAAGTAAATTCCCATCACTCCCTGTCAACTACCTTGCAGCTGTTGGTGAAAAACTGGACTTTTTAAAGTGGAAAACTTACTTCTAATTTTACAGAGAGCCATCAGTGAAGAAAAAAAAAAATCATCTTTCTCCCTGCAGAGTTTACTCTACATCAGAGTTCACAGTGAGATCAGTGTGGTGATCCACTGCCTTGATCTTGTGACCGACATCTCCAGTTCAAATGAGGGGGAGGACACACGTGATTCATTTTGCCGGTTGTTGGTCAACCACTCTACCTCAGCAGCTTTCCTCTTTCTCCTCCTTTTATGGGACACATGGTATCCCACGGCACAAACACAAATTGGAAATTGACCAGGAAATGTCATCTGTGTCTTCCTTCCTGCAGTGCAGGGAAAAAAACAAAAAAAATCTGGAATGCATTTGACCGGCGCATTCGAGCATGCACAAAAGATTTGTGCAATACTGTGCTTTTGTTATCTGGGCTTTTCTAAAATTAGAGATGTAACAAGATGTAGATGTTAAGATGTTAGCAGCCCAGGAGAGACAGTGAGAGATGCAAAGACAAAAGCCTAAATTTCTGCTCCAACATCATTAGGTCAGCCTACTTGGGTTGTTTACATTAAATGAACCAAAAACATGCCTCCTCAGCATGTGACAGTTGAAGCCAAAAAGCTACGGACATCTGTATCAGCCAGTAAAGGAGACAAAGCGTCTAGACTTCCAAACAGTAGATCTTCACACAGCAGCTCAGCTTTAAATCTGGCTGGATGGCAGGCAGCCATCAGGGAAGCCCTATGGCAGCACTGTACAAACATGTGCCATCCAGCTCATTTCAGTAATGGGTGCTAATCTCTGACTGCCATCCTACTCCTAAGGGGGAAAAAAAAACAAAAAACAAAAAAAAAACAGAAAAGGGGAACAGTTAAGTCAGCCCAGGTTCCTGTGAATAATCCATACAGCATAAAAGTGTGAGACTGCCAACATGACATTACTGTATGTCAAGAAGAACTAGGAATCATGTGCAGTGTCAGTGTTTTAATTTCTCTGCACAAGCAATCATGCTGTATGTGTACAGATGATGTCAAAAGCCCTCCTTTTAGAGAACATGTGTTGCAGCTGAAAAAGACTCAGGTGGCACACAGAGATGCATTCAGGATTCTGATGAAGCCTCAAAGACACAAGTGCACACCAAATGTTTGAAATTGATGTGTCAGCCAACTGATTCTACCCACTCTTTCTAGAAACACTGGAGCAACTGATTATATCTCTGGGATGGACAACAATGTGAGAAATGAAATAAAAGTTTTTTGTATGGATATCAACCCCAGTCATAGCAGACTGAAGCCACCCTCTCACCTCTCCTGTTCATGGGCCGTACACGAACAGCCACCTTGACATTGGAGTCGTCCAGGCTCGGCTCCCCCATGCTGTCTCTTTACCCGGGGAGGGAAAGCAGCGCTTGTCCAAAATAAATCCGCCTTTCAGCTGAACAATCATCCAAAACTCGGGAAATGCTCCGCTAGCCGGACTCTGGGCCGGCTAGCCTCTCTCAGCTTTGCTCCACAGACCAGGCATGTCCACGGGAAAAAACAAAAAGCCTGGGTGAAATCCTGCAGGAAGACAGCCACCTCCACTACCACCACCGCCGCTGCTGCTTATTTTCTTCTTCTGTTCATATTCCAGGCTAATTTAAATCCGCCGGGGCGTGGAGGCTGGAAGAGGAAGGAGAAATGTAAATCAAGCAAGATATTACAGTAGCTGGGGTTTGTGACTGAGCAAACATATGCTATCTCCAAAGCCAGAAAAAAGGGGGGCTAACCAGCTAATTTGCCAGGCAAACTGAAGGGGAGCAGCGGCAGGAAAAGAGCAAGTTTTGAATCTTTCCTACCATTTTACTCCATAACATGCCAAAACAACACCCAGTCTAAGAGCTACACACCTAATGGAATTCATCCCAGATGTGACACCGTTAACCTGTCAGTAAAAGCGAAATGATCCGATGAGAACTGCCTGCCGATGATATGCAGCTTCCCAACGGAATCCGCTGTCCTCCCTTTGCGTCGAGTTGCAAACACCGAGCAGCATCCGCCCTTCCGCTTAATTATTTTCCCTTCATAATAAAAGCCCCGAAGTGTTGTTCTATCCCGCCGCTATCAAACATCGACTAAGTACACTGAATTATCTTAAAATAACGAACTGACAGTAAAGGTCAAATAAGGAAAAATACCAAACACATTGACAACTAAATTTCAGCTGCTTCAGTTTACGCCTGCTTTCATGATTTTATACCAATTACCTTTACGTATAAACTTTACAAACTCATTTTAGTTGCGCCGGATTTTAACAAATTCATCAGTGGGCTTCAATTTAATTTTATTCATCATTTAAAGTTCATTCCTCGCTCAGCCATCAGTACGTCATCAAAACGCCCAGCCGGGTCCGTTAACAGCACGCTAGCCACACAACAAGCTCCCTTCTTAAGATACTAACTTGTGACTTTAAACTATAACCAGCGTGAATACAGCAGATACCAGCAAATGCCACAATCTTTTAGATAAATTGTTGACAAAAAAAAGTACTTTTTACCAAAACTGTTCAATACCCCGGCCACTCAGTCAGTCACGCGACACTTCCGGTGATCACCGTCAAGTTAAACGCAGCATACGGAATACTTCCGATATTTTTTTTTTCCAAAATATAACACGACAACTCCTTTTGACACTCATTGCAATTTCGGGTCATGTTCCTAAGTCACATCATAACATAACGTTACAAAATCAAATTCTAAATTCAGGCGCGACAAATAAACAAAGCAAAATCAATAAATACAGTTAACATTTAAGAGCTAACACAGAAAGCAATGTCTTCAAATATTAGCTATGCAGTACAGTTAATAATTTTACAGTTGTACCCAAATATCAGTGTAGCGATCAGCTTTTCTGTAAGAACCTGCTCAATAGATGGCCTGTCCAAACACTGAGCAAACAGCACTTCATAATTAATAACCTTAATGAGAAATAATTCGGTGGTAATTATCTGAGTACGTCCGTGGAAAATACTGAACAGGCAGAACCAGTAACAAGTAACAAATTTCATCAACGTGAATAGTTTATATTAGATATACAGAAAGGCCTATGCATATTATTAGTGTGTAATGCCTCAAGAAAAAAATCTGCAAAAAAGAAAAAACAAAAAAACGAGGTTGATTGACTATTAATTTTAAAAACTTATAACGGAAGTCAGTTCACATCCTTAAATGAACAAAGGACTGTCAGTTTTGATTTTGAACGTGCTGGAAGATTCCTGACACCTAGTGGCCACAGGTGGAGCTGCAAGCAAAAAAAGGACGCCTGAACTGTTGGTAATAATAATTTGCGTCAAATTATTATTACCAATTTTTAAAAAGTCAAAAGTATATTAACAACAGCTATTTGTTTATTCATGACACCATAGTTTAATTACTGTACAATGATATGCATAATATGACACTACATTACATCATCCTGTAAGTGAATAATTTCATTTTTACATTCGGTCTGTGAAACTGAAAGGATAAAGTTGAAACCTTTGATCCAGAGACATCATAAGGCACTTAAATTAATACTGAATCTGAGGGAGAAATGTGGAACAGCAAAGATAGTGGTAGCAATATAACTTAGAGTGGGGGTGATTGTGTGTCCCCATTCTGTTTGGGATCACACTATTACAGAATGGTCATTTGAACATGGCTGCCAAAGGGTGAGATGTGTTTATAAAAAGAACTTTGGTTGATCTGCTTCCACTGTGGCTGCTAGGAAGTTTCTGGAGTTGAATCTAGGTGGAGCTAAAGTTTGCAAAATGAGATAAAGGACATCGGCTATAGTGAGGACTGTAAAAGACTTTTAAATACAATTCTGGATTTCAGCCTTCCTAAGAACAATCATTTTACTTTTTGGAAAGAAAGCCGTATCTTCATATGTTCTTCCAACCAAATTTCTCACAATGTGTCTGCCTTATAATATATTTTAAAAGTAGCTTAAGATGGCTCAGTCTTCATGCCTTTTAATGACAAAAACAAACAAGAAAACAACAACAAAAAAACAACAATAAAAAGTGAAGTCTGGGGTTTCATTTCTTGTTTATGGTCGTTCAACATAAATCAGTGGTGTATGGTTCAGACCACTAGAGGATGCCCTGCCTCAAGATGTGGCAGCACTAAAGGTGAGGCACTGGAGAACAGACAAGACCTTGCTGAGCTGATTTTATGGTTTCTTTTGTCTCTACTAACTCTAACTTTGTATGAGAAAAATTTTTAAATTATATGACCTTCACAATCAGAATAAGCTAACAAGATCTGTCGGTCTGCAGCTATCAGAAGGTCAGAGTAAATGCAAAATTGTAAGTAGCAATACTGACAATTTTTACTAGGACAACCATCATCTGTTGTCGTTACTAGCATCTCAAAGACTTTTCTTTTTTCCTTGTTGTTAATGCCTCATAGAATACATGTACCACGGTGCTGAAGGAAACACACACCTAAAGCATCGCTAAAAATGACATTTAGAAATGAAATCTGTGAAAAAGATGCTGTGCTAAATGGAGATTATGTAACTCCAATGCTGAGTTCTCAAAGATTGTGAATTACCAGGTGACTCTTTCAGCCAACTACCTGTCAAATGTAAGTAAGTGCACGGAAGTGACAGGACCTCCAACTTGTCTTATGCTCTGATGAAGGCCATGAGGCTGAAATGTTATATTGATTGACAACCACTATGATCATTTTGACACTTGTAACACTTTAATCATAATGAAATAAATCAGATGTACAGGAAACATTTTATTACACCAACTATTTTACCATAAAACTCAGCAAAGCCAAAGTTGTGTGATCAGACTGGTAAAATGGGAAACTTGCTGAAGGGCATTTATATGACCTTCTGATGATGATCTCCTCTCTCCCCTCTTTCTCATTAGCTGCCTGAGGTTTCATTATGTTTTATAAATCATATGAATGCTAACACAACAATGAACACAAATTGATACGAAAAGGTTGTTTTGCTTTTTTTTTATTTTAAGTTTTTTTTTTATCCTATTTTTTGTCTGTTATTGATTTTTGTATGGCTTTGGTATTTTTGTGTCTCTTCTCTGTTTTTCTCAAGTCATATTTTGTCTGCATAACCATCTTAATTGCTAGTTGTTTGATCATTCGGCTTTATTTGTTGTGTTTTTATCACTGTGGTAATTTTGTGTCTCTTTTTAATTTTTTTTTATTGTCTTTGGCAATTTTGTGTTTCTTTTTTCCTTTTCTTGTGTCTCATCATTGTCTAATCTTTTGTAGTTGTTTTGCGCTTCTTTGTAATTGTTAATGTTATGGTGGTCTCTTTATGTCCATTTGTAATTGTTTTGCTTCACTGTCTCATCATTTTGTATCTCTCTGCAGTTTTTTCTGAATCCCTCTGTCATCATTTAATTGACTCTCCAATAACATGCTAGCCCAGGAAGCATGCGTTACACAGAATTCATTGTGACCTTTTATAATTGTGATGCATAATAGAAAATCAATTGATAAATAAGTATAAGAAAACACAGGACTTATTGTTTATTATTCTCAGTTAAAAGGCGTGCGTATGTTTCATTTTTAGCACTCTGCTCCACTATTCCATCCGTTCACTTTGCCACTCATATGACGTATGTGTCTACATAAATGCTAAGCAGGAGTGACTGAGTAGATGTCAAATGATTACCGAAACAAACCCCTCCTCTTATACGTAAGAGAACTGGAAATAGCAGACACAAGAAACAGAAGAGGTGGGAGTCAGAGGAGAAGAGGAGACAAGGATGGACAAGGACAAGGACCCTACTTAATGTCCTACCCGTCTGTTTACTTATTTACTTACTTATTTTACAGAAAGAAACTAAGAGGGCCAAGAATGATTAAGACCACTAAGGGGTTTTCTTAGGCAAAGGGCAGGAGTTTTAAAGAATATTAAAACACTCCTACTGTGTACATTTTTCAGTTCAAATCAACACCTTCCATTTAGGGCAATGAGGAATGAAAGGTCAGGGGTCAGCTGACTTCCTGTCAGCTGGGAAGAGACCACAGAGAAAAATAATTCACATTTTATAACTGAGTTTTCAGAGGTTTGTTTGGTTATTTCTACTGCTGGTTCTTCAATAAAGAAAAGGCTCTTAAGGCAAGCTAGTCAAAGTTCACAGCAGAAATTTTGGCTGCATACTGTATGTAGTTTTTGAGCTTTCCTGTCTCCCTTGAAATTTACTTATAAGCTTCCTTTGTGTTTTGTGTTGTCTCACTTCTTTTAGCATTTACTGTAGTTATAACCTTTTTCTGTAAACCCGGTACAAATTGACAGAGTTATTAAGGGCAAAACGTTAACTATAACATCAAAGATGCCATGTTATCAACTCTGAAACTGTCGGCTACACAGTCACACTCCTGTTTTAACCTAAACGCAAGCTTTTTCACAGTAATCTTGTTTCTTTTATTGCTGAGAACGATATGAATGTCTCAACTTACTTTCACACCAGTCTGTCATATATCACCAAAAACAAACGCTACAGAAGAAGTCAGCCGCCTATCATCAACAGGAAGTACAGTATCATCTTGGGACTACAGATATTAGATTGATACATTTGTGTCCTGCATTAATTCACTGTGTGAGGTCGATTTTGTCAAACTGTTTCATTGTTTCTTCTCCCAGCTTTAGGTGAAATCTCTTGAAATGTCCAAAGCAACCTGAAAAGGATGATGGACATCTGTAGGAAATGATGCTTTCACCAGTGTTTCTTTGGCTTTGTGTGTGTGTGTGCCTGGGTAAACATGAGCGTGGTGATTTGAGTGATAAGAGAGGAGGGTGGAGGGGGAAGGACTGACTCCTTATCTGTTCCTTTGTTAAGATGACATGATTACAGTAATTGTTCCGGCCACTAATCAGGCCAGTGCAGGAGATGGTTTGTGTGTGTGTTTGTTTGTATGTTCCTGCTTTGTGTGTGTTTTCATTGTGCGTGATGATTAGTTGAGAGATGGGTGTTGGAAATTCTCACAAGCATACCTGTTGTATTATGGCGTACACAATAGGTATTCGAGGAACCTGATTGGGTCATGATTTCCAATTGTGCAATAACAATAAATAAAGTAGTTTTTGTACATTTAAGGGTACACCAGTATCAGGTATTTTTATTCTTATGCTTTGTACCTTATTGGGAGCTGAATTGTGGTGAAAACTGTTCTTTTATTTATGTTTTAAAAAAGCTCCTTTTTTTGTTTTTTAACGTTAAAATTTTTTTCAAATGGTTCATGAATTAGTCCAAGTGTGCTTGGCCTACACTCCAAAAAATGGGTGGTTGTTACATTTACAAGACTCTTAACAAGTAATTTGAACAAAAATAATTTCGTGTTTCTATGGTGAACGTAATTAAATCATGTAGGATCTGCATGAAATTAAACAACTTATCTTTATTTATTCTTGTTGAGATTACATGATACAATGTAGCAAGAGTGGTTAGAGTGGTTGCCTGGACTCGTGAGAGTCCAAGATCACGTGAGATTTCAAACCACAGCAGAATCACTGGGGATATAAGAGGCAGAAAAGCATACACATGTGTATACTATTGCTATTTATTATGGTTTAACCTGCCAAAGATGAGGTTAAACCACAAACAATCCTTGATAAAGACAAGAGGATGGTTGGAGTGACAACTATGTGAAAGTTGTTATAAATCTATTAAAGTTTTATGTTAACCAGACTTTATTGAAAACTCAAAAAAAAAAAAGAACTCTTTAAATGAACTTAAAATAATAATGGAAAGGATTTCCACATTAATAAATGGCTTTCTATTAGCATTAAGTATTTTTATTGGACTAACGTAATTTGCATGGGTTGGATCAGCTCCAACTCAAATACATTAAGTTGAAATAACAGAGCTGCATAATGCTAAAATTAAGCAATTTAATTGTATGGAAATCCGTTCCATGATTTTTTTTAATGTTCATTCAAAAGTTATTTTTTGAGTGTAGTGTTCTGATATAGCACCTCAGAATCAAGAAGAAACAGTTCACCTGATGTGCCTTTTACTGCTTGGGAACATACAGTTACCAGCCACTTTGTTAGGTACACCTGCTCTGTTGTTTGTTAACACAAATATTTAAGCAGCCAATCACATGTCAGGAACCCAGTGCATTTACGGAGATATTTTCTTGGCACAAACTGGGCTTCTTAGTACCAACTGATCATTTAAATACCACAGCCCACCTGAGTAGCCCGAGTATTGTTGGTGATCAAGCCCATCCTCTGATGACCTCAGTGCACCCATCTTCTGATGGCTGCAGGATAACCTGCCATGTCAAAAAGTACAAATCATCTCAAACTCGTTTGTTAAACATGACAGTGAACCCAGTGTCCTCAAATGGCCTCTCACAGTCACAAATTCTCAGTATGATAGAGGAACTTTTGGATCAGGTGGAACGGGAGATTTGCATCATAAATGTGGAGTCAACAAGTCAGCAGCAATCATGTTAATATGGATCAAAATATCTGAGGAATGTTTCAAGCATCTTATTGCATCTATGCCACAAATAAATAAGGCAGGTCTGAAAGCAATTGAAGGTTCAACCCTGCACATCGGTGTATATAGGATTGTACCTAATATAACACTGGTGGGGTTGTTGTCTTCATTTAGATGCACTGCTCTGGCCTACAGCTCCCATAGAGAGACACCCTGTTTTAAATGCTTTTAGATTTTAGTCGGTTGCTTAGGTTGCTCATGGGCATGGTGATAGTTGTTACTAAAAATCAGGAGGGCATTACACATTCTTTCTCCCTGTGCAGGGTGTGATAATGTGATGTATTAAATGGTTCACATACTCTGGACATTAACCAGTAATCCTTGTTTCCTGGGCTGTCTGCAGCAGACATCTAGCACTCGCAGCAGGTTACAGGAGCCAGCTGGTGATTGGAGTGCTGCTGGGTTGAATTCCCAAAAGAATCCGGGAAGTCCAGGCGGGATAGAGACATCATTGGGTGGTGCTACCCTCCAGCAGTGAACCACACACATGAGCACGCACTCTCTTCAGAGCTTTTGTTAAATGATGTTTCACATTGAAAACTGTTTGTACTTTTTAGCCCCGAGGCGATCTCTAGACTCACTCAATTAAGGCCGAAATAAAGGCTGTGTGAGACTCTTGCTGCGTCAAAAACCACTCCCTCGTTAAAGTGCACTGCGTTTATCGATTTTATTTCAGTGTCTGGATCATTTATGTGTCAGTCATCCGCTATATAATGCCTTAAAAATTAAACTATTAAAAATCAAGTCATGTCCTACTTTCTTTGAATGCTATACGGTCCTCAAAAATGACAGCACCAATTTTCAGTGATAATGAATGATAAATTTGCTAGAAGACTGTTTAGTGTGGTTATAAAGAAAGTAAGAATAGATGAAAAGGAATAATTTTGGATATAGCCATGTACACTATGTGGTCAGTGTTGATAAATGTCTGAATCATCTGACATTTTGGTTAACTCCATTCAGTGAACTAGTGAGAGTGGATTATATAGAGAATATAGCATATAGAGAGTGAACGAGCGGATGGTCTCAGACGTCCTTACATAAAGGGCTTTAAGTCCACATTATTCTGACACAAACCAGTTTTGGCTGTCACTCCCAAGCTCAGGAAGCTCAGGAAGAGCATTCAGTGACGTTTAACATCCGGACACGACCTGACCTGGAGTATGTCCATCTGCAGACAGTCACGACCTGAGAGATGTGATGTCAGTTACACGTGGCAGTGCATCAGAGCCTCCCACACTTTGCAAACCCACACCAAAAGACTCTAGCCAACCAAAACTTAATAGGATCTCAATGGTCGCTTAATATAATTGTCTTTATTGCCTCTGTGGAGGCCACGGTGGATGGTAGGGATGCAGTTATTGCTGGATGTGACCTAATGGGTGGGGTGGGTAGAGGTATGAAGCTAAAAGCCGAGTTCTGGCAGGAGACATCAGAGATTGCACTTTATGGCCTTGGTGGCGGGGATCCATGGCAGAAGATGGCCGTCCATTACAGTGAGCTCTATTAGGTTAATGACTTTAGCGGTTTTATGGGCATGAGCTCATTACTTAGACAGGCCAATCTAATCATCAGCCGCACCAATGACCATGGACATAGCAAACTGGTTTGTGGGTAAAAATGGACCCGAGGGTGTTCCCTGTACAGCCTGGGAGATATTGTGGTTTCTGTGTTGTAGCTCTAGCCATAATTAAGTTGATTCACCTGTACATTCATACATACATCCTGTACTGCATTGTACTTGTATGAGGCTTTATAATATCTTTGATACCTGCATTCTAATTTTGATCAACTCAGAACCAGATTAAGCTACCCAATAGTTTTATTCCAATACACTGAGGTCAGTAAGTATTTGGGCGCTTTGGGGTCCTTAGGGACTAGTAAAGCGCTCTACAAATACAGGCCATTTACCATTTACAAATTAAGCAGATAAAAGATCTCCAATTAATTTCAAGTGTTGAATTTGTGTTTTGTTGTTGTTCGCTGGGAATCTTAAAGTTCCAAGGGGATGTCAATGCAAGTGAAGTAGGCCATCATTTGGCTGGAAAACATAAATAAATGAATAAATAAATATGAGAAATAGTAAATCCTCTAGGAGTTCCCAAATCAGCAGTCTGGTACCGCCTTAAAACAAATGAATGCACTGGCCAGCTCAGCAACACAGAAAGACCTGAAAGGAATTTCTTTCTTTGGTTCATCTTGCCAAATGAAAAAAGCTGGCAATGAGGTAAGTACGGCATTGCCAAAGTCTACATTTAAGACAAAGAAATAAGATATTGGTCAACAGCCAAGTCAGTCACCTGATCTCTAACCAACAAAAGATGCTTATGAGTTACTGGAGACCCACAAAGAAGCAGCAACTGAAGGTGGCCACAGTAAAAAGCATCAGTACAGCATTTAGTGGTGTTGCTGAGCCCTGGGCTTCAGGCAGCCTTTAACTGTAAATGATTTTCATCCAAGTATTAAATTTTTTTTATTTTTTATTTTACAATTATTTCAGTCTAAATATAAATTTGCATTCAATTTGCATTTTAGACAATTCAAAAACATAATGGAAAAAAAAAACAGTTGGTTTATATGCACTGGCTTTGCGGGCCTTTTGGATGTATACATGTCTATAATTGTGAGTGGATGTGTTTTGCGTAGATGCCCATGAACAGGCAGGCAGACAGTGATGAAAAACAGCAGCAGTATCATGATCAGCTCTTCCTGCATTGACTCATCAGGCCGATGCTTCCTGGGTCTGCAGTGTTCAATAGGGAGCTGCAGGAGTTTGTTTGGTTCATCTCACACATCAACCACTGACAGGGTTATTTTAAACCCACGGTTTGATGGTACACAGTGGTCTAGAAGTTACAGAACAGGCATGTGGTGGTCAGGGTAGGAGCAGAGCGTCACAGCAACTGATTTAATCTAGAACCACATAAAGTGGGTCATTTAGCGCTTTGGCAACTTGCATTAAAAAGTAATTAATAAATGTAATTGGCAGAATGTTCTGTTGTTTCTTAGGCTGCAGCCTGTTGTTCTGTCCAGCTGATGCCATAGAAATGTGGCGGCTTGACAAATTATGCTAATGCATCAGTATCAAAAACTGCAGTTGATTGAATGGTGGCAAGAGGTGTCACGGTTGACGCTGGCCAACCGTGGGGATGTGAGGAAGGAGGACCCAAATGCTGGACTCTGTGTGCTTAGCAATGCGTTTATTTACAGTGAAATGGAAAATAACAATAAATCCTCACTGCGTTTCCGACTCCCGTGACGTGTCCTCTTCCCAGTGTCAGTGTTCCTTGTCCCTGCTCCTCAGTGTCTGAGCACCCCGTGCTCGCTGACTTCTCGTCTCCACGCTTCTCCTGTGGGAGATAACAAACAGGCAGCCGTAAGACACACACAATGCGGCAGACTAACCGTACTGACTGGCCAAGAGACTAACGTGAAGTCACGCAATGATCCAGCGTTGGAGAGAGCTCCACTGCACTCTTAAGTTGTAGACCAGGTGCTCTCAGAAACACCGGCATCCACACACACACACACACACACACACACACACACACACACACACACACACACACACACACACACACACACACACACACACACACACTTGCAAGCAGGGAGAACGAGGGACAGCACTCCAAAAACACACATGTCCATAACTGCTCAGGGACCCTGGGTCGCTCAGACCCAGGGTCCCTGACAAGAGGCTAGTTCTGGAATCGAGTCCATCACCACTTCCATGTTAAAATTATTAACTTTAGAGCCAAAAAACAAGCAAGAAAACAAACAAAACCTTTTTGCAACCATATACAAAAAAAGCTCAATAAGGATGACGTTTGTTTGGTGTTTTTTGAGTCAGTTACCTTTTTTCAGAGCTTAAAGTTATAAATCATTAGGGGGATGTCAGCTGTGAACGATGGCTGTGGTGATTGTCTATCAAACTTCACCTCAGCACAATCACGACTGAGCCGGACCTCTCACTTGTGTTTGTTGTGTTTATAGCTTTTACCTGGAGTTATGTGACAAACTATTAAGACTGCTGTGAGGTTAATTTCACTAGCAGTCCATCCAAAAAAGTCTGCTTTATACAGTTCAGGGTCATAGGGAGCTGAAACCCATACCAGTGGTCATAGGTCAAGAGGTAGGGTACACCATCGGCAGGTCACCAGTATAAAGCTTCGATCCTACTCTGTTGCGGACATGGACACAAACAGCGAGACGTGGAGATTAAGTAGTCTTTCCCCTTATACTTATTTGAAGTTTCTTTTAAGCCCATTGCCTAGATGATGTGTCTGTATCTTCACAATAACAGCCAGACATGCAAACATCTGCACAGATATTTGCCCTCATGTAATGATGAAATTTATGCCACTCACATCCAAGAGGAATCACAAATGACAATAAAAGATTAACACACAAAAAGAAAGACAGCGTTCACAGTCACATTTAGACATTTGTTTAATTTGTAGTTAAAAAACCACACGTCTTTGGACTGTAGAAGTAAACCAAACATGCACGGAACAAAGCCCCCAGCTGGTTGATGAATTTAAATCAGTGACCTTAAAGCTGTGAGTGAAAAGTGCTAACCTCTACATCACTGTGCATCCTATTTCTAGCATTTACAGTTTCACTTTTTTTGCATTCTATTTCCCACAAATTATGCGCATGTGCATGCAGCTCATGGATTCTACTTTGCAATTCAAATAGTCAAATAGTCACTTTTGAAAGAAAAAAATGAACATGCTGATGGCTAAAACGCTAACACTGAGGCTTTAAAACGAGTCCATGAACCAGTGGGTGATACCATGTTGTCTACATTAATCTTTCATATACTTGACTTGCTGTCACATGTAAATTTATAAATATTTCAGCAGTAACTTCATATTGTGGAACATATGCGCAGTATTTGAAGGCTGCGTGAGTTTGAACAGCATAAGCAAAGACGTTTACAGTACTGTTGTAACGTTTATAGTAATTTGACTGATTTGTCACTGTTAGTTTAAGGGCAGTAGTCATTAATATGAATTTATCGATAATGTTGTCTTCATGTATTACTTGCTAAATTTCACTTTTATACTCTAGTGAGAAGTTGGAAAGCCACAACATCTCATACAACATTTTCTATAATGAGGCAGTTACAGCTGGCTAAAAACACAAAGAGATTTTTTGTCAGTTTTCTTGATTGTGTATCTAACTTTGGGTTGCGGGGGATGGCGCCTTGATGAGCTGTCACAGGGAAAGAGAATGGGCACACCTTGGAAATAGACACAGAGACACAAATGGACTAGCTATATCCTCAGTCATCCACACCCACCACCAATTTCGAACCTCCAATTATCCCAAGATGAATGTTTTTGCAGGTTTGTTTTGGTACAAAACTGGAGTAAACCCTCATGATCACCAATGTAATGTGCAAAAAACAAATTCTGACGCAGACTTTTAAACCCAGAATATTTCTGCTGTGAAGAAAAGGTGCTAACCATTGCACTATTGTCCAAATTAATGATTTTTACTACAATTACTTGAAGACATTGTTTGAGCTTTAAAATCCAAGTCAGTTTTTCATTTTAGACTGTTTTCATGCTTTAAAGAGGCTTTAACTGTAGATTAGGTGCTCAGTGCCGCTTACCAAACTCAGGCTGTGGCCGCTATGTGTGCGTGCATGTGGGAGTGTGCGTACTTGAATCTGTGCATGATTGCAAGTCAGTGAGTGTTTTGCGTGCGTGCGTGAGTGTGTTAGACAGCAGAGACATGACAGAAGTGAAGCTTCCAGGGAACACTGGTAGATAACAGAGTGTTTCTGTTCTCCGCTCTACTGAATACCAATCACTTTCCCTTTCAGATAAAACCCAGAGGAATGAAAACAGACTAGAGAATGTGTGAATGTGTGTGTGTGCCTATAACTCCATGAAGGGCTGTGTGACAAAGGAGCATTTACTATTTTAAAAGTATTAAATATTTCTAAAGTATTGCTGAACCAGCTGTCCTTGAGTCACTTTTCTCATTTTTATTTGGATTGACCCTCAGGTAGAAGTAAAACCCTGCAAACCACTAGGTTGTGTATCTCTAAGTCCCTGATGCTTTGGCCTTCTGTCCACATCCAGATTTCTTAGCTAATGGTTATGACCTCTATTAGTGCCCCTTTTCCTCACAGACTCACCTCTTCCATCCTTCTTCACGTTTCGCTCTCCTCCCGTTCTGTTCCCGGCTCTTCCTGCTTCTTGAACGAACACTTTCTTTTCAGCTATCTGCTCCTCCTGAACCTCATTTTGCCAACATCAACACAGCATCGAGAGCTTATGACACAACAGTGAGGTGACAAATGGCACATAAGATTTTGTAGATATAACTTAAAAGATTGCAGCATATCATGATGTTGCTACAAGAAATACGCTTTTACTTTCTTTAGCTGTATCTGTAAAGCTGTAAAGTCCACAAGATGTCATCTAGTAGGAAAAATAATTTACAATACTTATATAATATTATGATAATGGCTGGGAATAATAGAAAGAATAATGTGTAAGACTCTAGAATTGTTCCTCCTGGCAAATAATTCATGTAAGAGCATGTTTTTAACAGAAAGACAGAGGTCAATTAGAAGCCTTACTGTTATGATTAAAATTGATTTGATTAATTTACTGAACCCAAATCTTCCCCAGTTCTATCAGTTAACATATCTAAACTTGAACATTATACTGTTTGGTGTGAAAGAGAAAAAGAAAACTAGAAGAGAGGAAAAAAGTAATTTGTAGATATGGTCAAGGAAATGACTACAAGATCACTCTGAAACAGCCTCAAGTCCCTATTGCCAATTCTGCAGGGTTCATGGTACCCTTCCTAACGTCTCTGTGTATGGCCAAAAGCCAGAAACTGATCCAAAGTGGCAAAAAATGGAGGAATAACAGTGGATCATGGTAGGATTTTTGCTTTCTGAACAAAATTGGGCACTGTGGAGAAACTGGACTCGAGAAGACCCCATTTTTGAGAGACACACATGACAAAGCCTGACTGGAGTTTGCTGAAATGCATCTTGACAAGTCACAATGCTTCTGGGAGACAGCTTTCAAAGAAAGGAACATTGCCCTCAACATGAAATACTATGGAGGCAGCTCGAAAGACTGTTTTGAATGTGTGAAGGGCTCAGTGAAATCAGACCAGAGAGAGAGAGAAACATGCTCCCCAAAGCTCTGACCCAATCAACGACTGTGGGAACATGAACCAAAACATAAGTGTGAAAGGATCCAAGAACTGATGGGTAAGGAATCGCCTCAGTAAATGACTTGCTATACATCCTGATCTGAAAATGCATAAAATGAAAAGATCAAACCTGAGAATTTTTGTAGTTCATTGAAAAACAACTACTGCTTCTGTCAATGGATACTTCATTTCACTTTTTGTATCATATATTAATGCAAAGTGCTGTACTGTAACTTTTCCCATTAAAAATCCACTTTTTTTTTAAAATTTATCTTTTATTCCTTCCAAATTGTGCATTCATGTACAGAAATCATGTTTTCTTCTTTCTTCTCCTTTTTACATTTATATTTATGGTGAAATTAGTAAATATTACCAAATAAACTAAAATGAATCATTTCCAGTTGTTTAAGAGGACATATTATTTAGTTATTTCCTCACTCTCTTGCTTAGACTTGCCTCCTGGGTTGAGAACTGTTGCTGGTAAGCACGCCACCTCAAACTTCCACCTCAGCCTATTAATAGAGACCTTCAGCTCTATCACTGATCTGTCTCCATCCAGATAAGGAGCTCTTTGGCCGGGGAGGGAGCAAATCAAACCATTTGACGTAAATTTCCCGGTTGGGTCCCTCAAGCCGATTTATCTTGGAACTGAGGTGTGTGTTAAATTCCTTCTCTTTCTCTGACTAAGCTTCCTCCTTTTATTCATCTTATTTTCTGCATTACTCCTTAAATGAACAACCTCTGGCTAGATAATTGACACTCTGACCATTGACCAGCAGATGACTTTTTGCAATGAATTATGGGTCTTGCATTTTGTTTACAGCGCTATCACAGCTCTCAGTCATCTTTAATTTCTAAGATGCAATGGGCCATCACAAGACAATGATGGAGAAATATATTTATTCAACCATCTGCTCGTGAGTTCAACCCGATGTGGCCATTACGGTGTGGCTTTTAAAGGCTGATAAATCAGCCATTGCAGAGAAGTGAAATTGAACTCTAATTGGCCCCAACCCTAATATCTTCTGCTAAATAAAAGCCAGTCACCAAAGCTGTAGGTGAAGTTTTCATTATCATTTGTCCGCTTGTCTGTTTGTTTTTTTATCTGTCTGTCAGGCAAAATTACCACGACACGGTTGGTGAAAGTTAGCAGAGAGGCGGAGCTCACTAGCAGAGGCATTGTCAGAGCACCCTTTTAGTTCAGAATTACTCAGAAATTTGCAAAATTTCACTGAAAGCAGCTGAAATAAGTCTAGATGCCACGATTTGGCTATGTGGCAGGTTAGGCAGAACTCACACTAGAAAACACACAGCGTGAGTGGACGACAAGACAATGAGCAGAGGGAGACTGACGACATAAATACACAGAGGATATGAGGGAACAGACCACAGGTCTGAAACTAGTCTGACTGACGAGAAAACTGAACACAACGCGCACAGGACGAGAGACTATGAAAGTAAGACAGGGCGTATACAGGGATATAGAGACATGGAGACAAACGACAGACTGGAGAGACAAAGAAATGAAGCGGAGAGAACACTCAGAGAAACCAGCCATAAAGAACATTAACAGATGAGTGAGGCTCAATCACAAAACTCATGATAACCTAAAAAATAACATTCAGACACGATGATCTCCTCCTTTCAAAAAAATACAAATCCAGACAAAAAACGATCATGACACTGGAATTATTTTAGCTAAGCAATAGTTGTTTTCTACTAAGAGTTATTTAATAAATTATGTACACCAGAGGTTTTTGCAGTGAATACTTGATCAGGTGTAATGTTGGTAGTGGCAAGAGGACCATTAGGCCTAATAGAAAGTGTCTAAATTAGACATGAAAGAATAACTGTGGTCTGCAGTGGACAGGAAAGGGGCAGTCTCGGTAACCTTTCTGACACATTGGAGGGTAGGAAAATGACATGGTCTGACGTCTTGCAGAATGAATCACCTCTGTGACATTTGGTCCACAGAGAGGTTTTTACATGTGCTGTGAAACGCCCCCAGAGCGGCAACCAAACAAAATCATGGCTCGGAAAAGAAAAGAAGAAAAATTTGAAGATTGTTTTTAACATCCTAAAACACAACAGCTACATATTTTACTTTTTGCTACTTTACCTGGTTTGGGAGCATAAAATCCATGTGCAGCCTGGTGTTATGAAATGGTATTCAAGTAGCTACTTAGCTACTGTCTTAGCTAAGCATTTTCCTATTGATGAACAACATGCTAACCAATTCCCTAGCGCAGCACAAACTGAAACTGAGCTGCGTTGCCAGGAAAAATCAGTAAAGTGTCATTTTATGGCTAATATGTGGGGCCTAAAAGAACATGCGCACACGTGTTGTTTTCATTTGGTTGGTTTTAATCTCTTTTAAATAGATTTAAAACTTTGCTCATTCTATACGCTGATGCCCTGTTCACCCTTCACCTAATCGATGCATTGTTCCTTCAAGACACAAATTTTTAACAAAAGAATGTCTCCCCTCCCTCATGAACCTATTTCCCACTGAGGCTTTTTGCGTAAAAGTCGATGAATTGTTTTAACCAGGTCTCGATTGGATTGGGTCTCTGAGCGTCTGGCGGGGAGAAGATAAGACCCGTTATCTCTTTCTGCAACCTCTCTCTGTCCTCCCCATGAGTGGACAGGTAGATGGGGGAAAGTGAATAAAAGAGATGGAAGACAAAATCAACAGAGATGTAGTTAATAATGGTCTTAATATTAAAAAGCTCCCGGTCTTATGAGTGCTCCACTGGCTGGAGTTAAGATTGTGCTTTTTAGTGGCCTACTCAGTATAAGTGAACAAGAATGCAGACAACGTTGTTACCAAGACTTCCTGTTGCCACTTCCTGCAAGAGGTCAGAAAATTCATTCCAAAAATGGACATTTAATAATTTATCCCAAGCATTTTTCTCTGTCACACCAACACTGCAGGTTCTCCTTGATGTGTCAATGCCATTATTTTTTGCTGATGATGTAACTAGCCTTGCAGTGCATTCTGGTACTGTTGTATTTTATTTTGAGAACTGGATAGTCTAGTTGCCTACTTAAGTGGTTCGCTTGCATAAAGTGGAGTTTTAGGCAAATCAGAGTTATCAGGTGTGACTTGAAGCCTGTGAAAACAGAATGAAAACAGATTTAGCAGTTGCACAGTTCATCTAACCTCACCTTTTGTTTTCAGAAGGAGGTTGGAGTTTGAATAGCGGGACTTAATGTAAGACAAAGTTTAGAAAGAAGCTTCTATCTTGGAGTTGATCTGAAATCCAGGAGCAGAAAGCCTATGAGAGGCATTTGTCCAAGTGCAACAATGCGACGGAGAAGCCGTCTGTCAATCACCTATCATAAGCCTCTCCAATGGAGGGAAGCAGTACAATCCATAGAGTGCAAAACACACCTGTGGACACGTATCATTACTTACATGGCAGAAAACATCACATGCATTGATTTCCTTTGGAAGGGCGATGGTGGGGGAAGCAATTGGTCTATTATCTAACATAGAAGTAATAAAAAGATAAAATACCAAACTTGATACTACTAACACACTGTATTGATCTAGATTTAAATCTGTTTATTTGCAGCATTAAAATAAAAAATCACTATCTCCAGTAGATAAATACATTTTTTAAATTTTCAAAAAATCCTATAACATAGACAGGTGAGGCACACAAGGTTTTTTTTTTTTTTTTTTACAAATAATTATGTGTTACTGCGGGCATGCTTACAGGTGATTAGCCTATTAGGTATGCTCTATATGACCTCACACGTCCTGTCGAAGAAATGCAAGTGAGCTTAGCACAGGAACTGGTCAATAAATAATCATTTCATTTCAGTCACAGCAAGACATGCTAATGTAAGTGACTGTTGTACTTTAAATGATTCCTTCCTTCTTGTTGTTTTGTAGCAGGCTAAAATAAGCATCTGTTGTGGTTCTGTCTAATTTACTGTTTAGCTATCAGCCATTTCCCTCAGGAAAAGTCTTAACGAGTATTTAATTAATGACATTGATTCATTTGGTGGAGGAAAATGTGCTTCATGAATTGGACACTGAGATCAGACACAATAGTGACTTTAATAGTTTCTCAGTCGTTGTCTTCATTTGCCACCTTGTGTTTGACAATACTACCTTTCTTTAAATCTCTCAGATTTCTTCCGCACAGATTCATTTGTTACCTTTCATCCTGTTTGGTTTAATTAGCGGTCAACTAGAGGAACTTGGCTCCGCAAACCAATCCAATTGCTCATTTAGCGTTTTGTGTCACCTTTCAGATTGTCAGAATGCCAGAGTGTGTAATCAAGGGTGGGCAAATAAGTCGGCAATGTAGACCATCACTGTGTCGCAGAGGTTTATTTCCTCCATTTAGGTTAAACGAAGATGGACAAGAGTGTGACTTTGAAGTGAAGGAGATATGTATCTGTTGACTCTGTCTGCTCTCATTATTACATGCTCTCTGCCCTCTGTTAATGTGATTTGTGTGTGAGCTGATTCAGTATTGATTTGATTTGAGCTAAGCTTGGCCGAGTTGAATCAAGTGAAATTATGTCATTCTTTCTGGCATTTTTCTGACAACATAGCTAGCACCGCAGCCTGCGTCAGCACTAATTACCACTCTGTCAGTTTTTTAAGACCATCTGGGGAAAATTTCATTCCCTTCTCTGTGATTACTTCAAAAAGTAATTATGCAGGTAATGACAAGGCATTAAAAAGTGCAGTATTTTGCAGTGAAGTCATGTCAGTAATCTACAGTGAACTTTAGATGATCACGGTTTATATGAATGAAAGAAGAAAAATAATATTACAGAAATAAAAATGGTTATTTGGCACTTTCAAGTGTGTCATGATACAATGCAGTACAGTGGATGGAAACATTAGGGGAGTTGGCACTGTAATTTGTGTTTTGATAAGAGAAAAGTCTTTGACCAAGCTGCTCTCTCTCCTCTGATGGCTATCTACTAATGAACCTTTGAGTAGAAGAGACAAACACAATAATGGCCTATTGACCTCCAGAAGACTGCATTTACTCCCACAACAACCTCTGTCTGTCTGTTGGTTTGTTGGTACTCAGAGTTTTGACTTCATGCCACAGAGCTGGGATTCTTGCATCAGCCTAGCAGTAGCGAAACAGCGTCATTCCCAAGTGATCCCACTGTCAAATGAATTAAGGCGGCCTTTTAAAATGTGGCGTTAATGTTGGCATTTCAACCCAAATTACAATCCTTTCCTAGCCACAACCAGCTCCTTGAAGGAACATAATTAAGCAGTGTGTGAAAGTTAAAGTGATCCCTGAGTGAAAACAAAATGCAAAATAGAAGCCTCCTAAACTTGTGATTCACCCTTTACGCGTACTTTGTAGCTGCTGTTGCTGTCCAACATTGTGTCAGCTGGTGCATCAGTGCATGCCTGCGTGACGCCTGTAGCTTCTGATGAAATGTCACAATTGGGGATGAAAACTAGTTAATTAGAGACGGAAGCTGGATCCCAGACTCAGTTATCTCTCTGGCAACTTTGACCAATACATTAGACCACATCTACTTAATCCGTATAAACCTTTTTTTTCACCTCAGACTGTTTCTTTTTGAGCCTCCAGAAAATCTGCATTCATATTAATAAATAAATTAGATGCTATAGTATGTTTATTGTTGAGTTTTAGCTGTACTTAAAGACTTTTTTGCATTTGGGCAGATTTGGCTTGGGTGTTTCATCATTCTTTATGCTAAGCTAAACTCAAAAATGAATGAATTGAAGGGTATTTTCTGCCTTTTAAGCTGTCCCTTTAATAACAAACAGAAATGTCTATCCATCAGAAAAGCGGAGATTGTGTGCTGCAAAGTCTGGATGCATACAAGGATTGACGAAACACACCCTGCTGCAGCTTTTAGATTCCATCTCACAGGGCATTTGTTGACTCAAGGAAACCAAACGCGATGGACCGGAGGCAGGAAACGTTCCAGAAACAGTAAACCAACTCACTAGGTTGACATGGACCCTCATAAGAAATGATCACTTGACAAAACCTATTTAAGCTGCTTCATTTCCACCCAAATTGACCTGAGCTCCTATTCAGTTCCATGATTGACCCCAGCTTTTGTCCAGTGTTAGATGGAGTACACTATATCCTTTCATGACCCCTTAAAAGGACCAGTAGGCATATGCTTTATGGTACTTGAAAGTACACATATTGTTGAAACTCAACTAAAAATTTGGAAAGGACCTTAATTGTCTACTCTTTAAGCTTTTGTGGCAACTTAGAAAAAATACCTTATTTGAAATCCTTATTTTTATTAATAACAATAATAGTGAGCATGGCTCAGCACTGAGTTAAAAGTAGTATTGTTAATTAAAAAAGTCAAACAGAAAAGGGATTAAGATAGTTTAAAAAGACAGGATTATAGGGCAGTTTTTTTCTGTTAAGGAGTCCAGTGTGTGAATGAGAGTGTCAATACATCACAGAAGAAGGTCCTAGCACTCATAGCTGTGAGGCTGCCACTTGATCTATCGATACAGACTGCAGGGAGCAGGAGGGAAGGTAAGTCTGGAGGAGGTCAGGGAGATATGTAGCACAAAGAAGAGCCTTAAATGTTAATGATAATTTAAAGTTAATTTGTTGCAGTTCAGAGAGTCAGTGTAATTGAATCAGCAGGGGTGTGATATCAGTTCTGTTCTGTTCTTCCTGTAATCATGCTGATCATAAAGAGTGTATTTTTGATGGCTGCTGTCTGCTTTTTGTTGGTTTCTGGTAAATTGCGTATTTTTTAAACTCTAAATATTTGAAGTATGCAGCTTTTCTTTTTCCCCGATGCTGGTTTTTGCATTTGTAATTGTCATCCAGTGGAAGCAATTATACTGTATTTTATGTTTGGCATATTTATTATTATCGTTTGCTTTTTGGTTAAATATTTTATATTTTGCATGATATTAATGAATGTATTCCATGCATTCCTTTATTGTACAAATTTCTTGTTTTGATATTGCTTTACTTCCTACTCGTGACACTTTACATCTGCTTGGTTCAGTCCCACAACATAATGTGATTTCCAGCCAATCAAGGAAAGCTTCCCTTAGGCTAGGACCATTAGCATAGAAGACATTTACCTGTCCACATTTGTTAGACTGCCTGTTATAAAAACAAGAAAAACACAAATATTTTGGAATCTATCAAAATCTTGTTTATAATTTAAAATTATTTGAAAAACATTATAATAATAATAAAAAAAATTATACCCAAATTTAAGCCAGCACACTGGACTTGTCTGAAATGTAAGAAATAATTCAAACACATCATTCAAAAAACATTGTTTTTTAAACAAGAATTCAAATAAATTATGGTAATTTTAATTAAAAAATACAAATGTGCTTCACTATTATTTCTGATTTTTTTTAATTCAAAATTCATGAATAACAACAATAATTTTATTTTAGCATTAAAAATACCATTTTGATTAAAGAGTGTGTTCATGCTGGTAGAGCAACCATTACAGAAACATAATTGTTAATTTAGGGCAACACTGGCATACACATTATATTTGGTGGTAGACTAATATGCTTTTTTAACCACAAGTGAAAAGAGATTGTGAAAAGCAAATGTAGTTTGGAGGACAATAAAAGAGGTTGAACCAGAAGAAATATCTTGGAAGCCACATAGATGTTTTTCCAAGCATCTGGCAGAATTAAGTGTGCCGTGGAAGCATGTCCAGCGTGGAATCCATGAAAATCTACAATGTATCATGACAATGAAAGCCACAGCACTACATGTTCTTGATAGCCTACATTTTGAGAAAGGCCATTTTTTATTTATCCAAAAGCTCTATTTACTATTGGGACTCTGTAAGATTTTTGGCAGTTTTAATTGGTTTTATCTCCTGTATTGTTGTAGGCTTTAAGGGTGTGTTTACTTAAAGAATTATTATTATTACTTAAAATTATTTCTGTACCTGAGGTTTCCAGCAGAACATTGCTGACTAAGTAACACTGTGATATTGGGAAACCAGGCAACAGAGAAAGTGAAAGAAGTAAAAGTTTTATTGTAAGTAAGGAGATGCTTTCTCAGCATCAAATATTGGCTAGATTAAAGGTTTCCTACAGGGCAGCGCATGGCACACTAAAATGCTTTGCAGAAACTGGATCAGTTGCATCCAAAGCACGATCAGGCAGTGCAAAAGTAACACACTACTGGAAGATCAATACGTCAAGCTTTGTTCTCTCAGAGATAGAAAAGCAGCTTCATCACAGGTACAGAATTTGATAAATTAAGAACACAAGACTTCGAGTACTGAGAAAAGAAGAGGCTGTGTGGTAGTGTCTCAAAGGAAGAAAAGGTCCATGAACCACCTCACATTAGAGGAAACACATAGGGCTGTGTTAAGGTATATAAGTATTTCACAGGCTTTTGGTTCACACACAACCACAATCTTATAGGAAAATCCCTATCAGGGCGAAGAAACTCAAACGTCCACAGTATATTTGTGTGCGTCTGTGTGTCGTCTAAAGTTCTTCAAGGGATGACTGCCTCATCCAGTTATTCATTACAAGTTATTACAAGAGAAACAAGGAACAAAACTTATATACAAATACAAAAATACAAATCAAAATCAAATAGGAATCATGAACCCATAAAAACCCAAAGTCCTGGGTACAAAACCCAGGGATGATGACAGAGAGCCACATTTTAATTTCTGCACGTAATGTAGATAGTACAGTCTATAGTACATACTGTAGCAGCCTATCAGTCACAAGATAGGCCCAGCCTAAAGTAAAATGTGCTTTGGTAATTAGATCTGAACTCAACGCAATTTTCTCAAAGTGCTTTTTACTACATTTTTTTAGGTCTTAAATTGACATTTCTAATTTCCTCTAATTTGGCTTCCTGTGTTAATGTACATCCTCACTCCCTATGCTAATGTAAGATTTTGATTTCGTATTAGCTTAAAGGTAAAGCACAGCTTCGGTACTGCAACCTGCCTCTTTCCGTGTCCTGCATTTGATTGGTCCTTTCAGAACAGTAACCCTAACAGTATCTTGTTTCCTCACTTGTTTATTTTTTTATTGCAATACTGTGTTTCATTGTGTTCCATCCTCCATCGACAGGCGAACGCATGGCCAAAGCAGAGCAGCCCTAATCAGAGAGAAACAGGACACATCCTCCCCATAATGAAGGCCGGACAGACACATAATAAGTAGCTCTCAAATACACGCTTGTCGTGATTCTTTTGTTTTCAGCCCAGAATATTTTTTTCTTTTTTTGAGCAGAGTGACAGTAATGCAGTCCTGCCACTGCCTGAAGAGAGGTTGGAGGACATCTGACTGTCACTCCCACAACATAGTGGAGGAGTGACAGTCACATGTCCTCCAACCTCTCCTCAAAGCAACTCTGCACATTAAATATGACGTTTTATCTCTTTTTATAAGAAAGTAAGAGTACTTAGGTGGTGGAGTTCATTCATATAATGATAATAAACAACAAACAGCTCAAATAAAATAGTAAGCAAGACTGTTTGGATCACTATTTCCCTGTGAATTACTTTCTTTGTATTTTATGTTATAGAAATAGTAACATGTTACAGATTTTTGTCTTTGGCTTAAATATTATATTTAAGCCAAAGTAATTATAGTGCTATATATTTTTACCATGTATTAAAATAAACACCAGGAATATTGTGGGATATGGACAGAGGTTAAGATGGATCTGGGAGAGAACAGTGATGCACTATCCTGGACTGTGGTGTTCAGGTTACTCAGCGGTAGCAAACAGCAATATAAATTTAAGGTGATGACGCTGATTAGACTCATTCATTCGTCTGTCAAGCAGTGTGTTAGGAACCTACTGTGATCTTTGCAGCATTGAAGTGAGATAGGTTGTTAGTCAGAAAATGAGACCTCTGATCCCTGCAGCTGTTGTAGCTGGGTTAAAATAGATCTAATTGGTTAATTAATATCAGATAGATCCAAGTCTATGAAACACAGTGTTTAAAGCAGCCTGAGCTGTTGGTTCACAGAGATTACTTTTACATATGTTATTTGAAACTGTGACTATGTTTAATACGAGAATCTGTTAATAGTAACAACTATATTGGAGGATGAAGTGCAACCTGTTGCACAGTGTGATCGGCATCTGTGTCCTAAAAGAAACACAAAATGACTAAAATAATCTGAACCAGCTGAATACGTATGTGCAAAGACATCAGAATAAGAGACTTGGGGGCTGTGTCCACATTATTTCATTTGTTTAAGAGCTAAATATACATAGAGTATGTAAAAAAGATTTTTTATCTGAAGTCACCATTTATGGAATTCATCTTGCAGAAGTGTGATGCAGGCATGGGAAGGATCACGTTTACATATACCAAGGATGAGCCCTCTGTCACACAAGATGCCTCAAGCACCCAGCAATTAAACTTTTGAAATGAACTTTTTATTTATGTATTTTTTTAATGAAGCAGTAGTAGTTGTAATTATAGTATCAAATAACTGTAGAATACCTTTTGAAAGAAGAATATTATATCTTTTTAATCTTTGAGTTAAATGTATTAGTATTTTCTGTTTTATTAGTATTTAAATGTATTGACGTCAATTATCTGAAAATGACAACACAGCAGACATATGTCTTCCGTCCTTCCTCTTTACGTCTTTCTCCCTTCTTCTCAGCTTTGTTTGCCTCTCCATCTTTCCACACACGTTGTCCATTTGTTTTTTTTTAATCTACCATCTCTCGTCTATCTTCGTCTTCTCCTTGCAGCCCTGCTTCTACCTCCTGACTCCTCCTTGCTCCCCCATCTTCTGCCTCCTCCTCCCTTGTCCATCCCTCTCTCTCTCTAAGTAATGAAAGAGGGATTTTTGAAAGAAAGAGAGTGAGAGAGAAAGAGAGACAGCAGAAGGAGGAGGTTGAAGTGGAGGGGTGGGTCCCTATAAGAGCAGCTGCCTCCAGCCTCCACGTAGCCAGAAACACCACACTGAGACAGAAGAAAGGAATCATACGCTGACAAACTGCATTCACCCAAGGGACCTCCTATTGGCAGCCCCAGAACAGGTAAGGAATCCTTGGCGAGCAGGAGGGAGTAGTACAGGAGGAAAAGAAACTGCTTGACCTCTGACCTTTATATAAAGAATTTTTTCCTTTGTAGTTTTCTCAGTATTGTCATGCACTAACCGTTTGTTGTGTGTATTGTTGAAGAAACCCCATAGAAACTATACATTTACATTCATTTGACTCGTCTTAGTTCCTTTAAGGGTGAGTGATGTTGCATTGCAAGCCCTGTTTAGACAGCCCAAAAGATAACAATGAAATCTAAATTTAGCAGAAAATACAAGATAAACAGGAGAAAGAAGAAACCAGTGAGTCCTTTTTAAGAGTAAAGCTTTATTATCCCAGTCAGTACGTGTCTTCATTGCTACTCTGTCACCCACACCTGCTGGAGTCTCCCAGGATAATTACTTTAATAATTACTGAGTAATAATTACTTCTGTGTCGTTACCTTCTGACATTTGAGCTTAATCTCACTGAAAAAAAAAATATAAAAAATATCTCAAACTGTAAGTGACAGTGTGAGTTAACACAGTACCTCAGGTTAAACACTTTGTGTTCAATAGAGTCAATGCATCTGCTCTTAAAGAGCAGCTACAGACCTCAATGTTCCTTAATATGTATGATTAAGAAGTTAGCTATTAGTGTTGATTAAAAAGCAGAAAGTTATGTACAGAACACAGAGCATGACGTGAAGAGGCTGCATCTGAGGAGTACACATGCATTTTAATTTGTAAGCACATTGGCAGGTAGCAGATAGAAAGGTCATAAATTGCTGGTCATGATTTGTCATTAATCATCAAGCTCTGATTCACAGCTGATAGGATCCAGGAATGAAAGGGGACTCTTTGCAGGGATATGTTGTTTGGGTTCATCTGAAGTAATGAAAGGTAATTTGGATGAGCTCATGTTGCCTAATGAGGGTAAGATTTTGCAGAACTCCCTTCATCAGAGGAATATTTTTAGATTTTTTTTTGACGCAGTTGCCTGAAGGTTATGTTGTTTTTAATGACAGCTTCTGCCACATTCTTCATTAAAGTAAAAATACTTTGGGTTAATTATGACCAAAACAATTACATGAACATTAACCAGTATGAGCTCTCATGTAGTAGATACTTATAGACTGCTCTCAGCTTATTTTGAGTCACTGGTGTAATTTGGAATGAACATTGCTACTTTAAAAGGTAGCGGCTCAGAAATCAAGGGTTTTACTGACAACAACTGTGAATAAGTCTCAAGCTTGTTTTGTTTGTTGTCATTCAGAACCAGCTGTTCAGCTCCCTTTATAAAATATAGAGACTAAAAGGTTCAATTAAGTAATATAAATAGATTTTATTGACATCTAAGGCACCTGGACACATCTGGCCCATCGTTTTGCTCCAGACTTCAATGCTCTTTATTACCCCGTTCAAGAGCTGGAGTAATGAATCAAGCTAATAGGATTGATTAAAATGGTTGGATCTTCTATCAGATTTATCAAATGACAATTTGATGACACATACATCATCCATTATAGTTTTTAATTTTCTTTAATTAATGAATCATGTTGTCGAACTAATAAATGTAATAATTAATTTACTATTAATCATTGTAACTAATTATTAATCAATCAATTTTAAACATGAATCTTATTTTTCTGTCATTTATTTGCACTAGTAGTACTAATACCTGTAGAAGTAGAAATAGCAGCAGCCTCCTTCTTACATAGTTTATTAATATTATTCTTCCTGTGCCTTTAGGCATTTAATAAACTGATTACTAAGAGCTGCATTTATTCAATCTCTTAAAAAAAAACCTTTATAAAGTCAATAACAAATTTGAATATATCTTTTTTCATATTAATAATTAGCCTAAGGTTATATTTAGCCTGGGGCACACTTTTCCTTTGACCTTCAAAGAAATTGTTTAAACAAAGGCAACACTGATGATGGAATTTTCTGTAGTAAACTTTTGTTTAAAGACCTTTTTAACAACTGTAAATCCTTGGTCTTGTGTCAGTTTATATTCATCTTCAGGAATATGTTTACAGACAGTGCTATTAAAAAGAATAAAAATAATAATAAAGAAGCGTCTGCTTTCTTACACTTCACAGCAAAATTTCCTGTGGGTACAAGAGATCAGGGTAGAAGATGTTCCTATAGCTGTCTCGTTGCAGGTGTTTTGCGTTGACTGAATAAAACCAGATAAGGAATGTCTTTGGTGAGGCTGCATGAACACTAAATAACACTATAAAAATGTAATGCTTACATTTTGAGGAATACTTTGAAAAGAAGTTGAGGATTTGCTGTGGGTGGTTTAAGGTAAACACGCTTTTGTATTCAGAGATACTGATGGATGCAAAATGAGGTTTATATTGTAGCTCAGTTGTACCATTGTGAAACACATAATCTTGTAGTGATGAACATCCTTTCATTTTGTGGGCGATTTCATTGTGTACCTGCAGACAACCTGACAAACACTGCCAAAGTGACAATGAGAGATAGTGAGAGAGATGGGATTTCAAAACAAACTGTAATTGCAAACAAAATGTTTGAAATGTCTAAGACAGCTATCTTAAACATTGTAGAATCAATCCAAAGAGACAAAAGAAGGCTCACTCACGGAGCTCTGAGCTTTTTTGTTCATGACATAACTTGTCTTGCAAGTTTAATTTCTCAAGTTTTCTGCAAGTTTTTATTCAGACAAGAAAATTTCTTACATTTCTTATCCCTATTGGAACTATTTTCAACTCACGCCTTCAGCCAAATGCATCAAATATAATGCTTCTCCTGGCTTGTAAATCCCTTCTAATCCACAGTTCTCTTCCTATCACTAAATACATTCCACAATATCATTATTTTTTATAGTGAGATATATATATTTTATTCCAGCACAGTTTGTGTGAAGAACCTACAATTTTGTTGTACATGTTATTTTCTAATTCTTTTCTATTCTATTCTATTCTATTCTATATGGATACACGTCGTTAACACTCACAAAACATTCTCATTTAGGGTAGAAAGGGAAAAATGGAATGAGGAAATGATTGCTGGATCACAGGTCACACGGCATAGTGGCGGGGTACACATCTCTGACAGCAGCATTGAACTGCCTGTGAACGTGTGGACTTAATCCAAAGATGCAATGTTCCTAACACAGCAGGATCTCCAGCCATCCTTTTATGCTTATCTATCCTTTCACAGACCCCTCTCCTTATCGTCTTGCTGTGTTCCACTTTTCCCCTCTGTTTCAACACCAAATAGAAATGATTCATGTCAGATACAGTCTGTTGAGCAAGAAAACCCTGCTTAAGGTTACTTAATTTCTTCGATATCTACTCAAGAAAAAAACTAGAAGTCATGATTATTGCTGTCTAGATACAGTCTCCATACTTTCCCTCTGTCTTAACACGTGGATATATTAAAAGACCTGGATGTGACCTTCTTAGTGGCAAATGATGAGCCTACTCCCTTGAAATTGCATGCTTCCTCAAACTAAATTGCAAGAGCAGAAAGGCATAAATGCAATTAGATTTTTTTTTATATCTATTACGGCAACGACAAAGCTTTGATCATTAGTGCATTTGGCAAGCAACAAATAATTGTTAATATATTTACTATTCAATCTTGCATTGCAATATTTACTTGTAGTTCCTGCTACATCTGTTGCTGCTACATTTTGATATGGGGAAGATTTGAAACATGATACGTTTCTATGCTATTATGCATGACGTACAAGCCTCAGGCAAAATTATTTATTTTTATATTTGTTGCCTAATACTAGCCAGTGATGGGAGGCAGGATGTGAAAAATGTTTTTTTACAAGAAAGCTGAGTGCTTTGTATGTCTCATATCCACCTCAATCACCTCCTGCAGCCTGTTATACCTTTTGAATCTGTCAGATTTTAATTAATCTTGTAAATAAATTAACATAGTCATAATAATATAGAACAAGAAAAGATTAAAAATGAATAAATAAACAGGTAAACACTATACAGTAATTTTTTTTATTATTAACAAATGATAAACATTTGTTAAACTTATTAACAAATCATTTTAACATTTCGATTTTTAAAACTTTTCAAACTACTACTACAAATTACTGTGAAAGGCATCATGCTGTAGTAAATCGGTAGGCAGTGAAAGAGGGAAAAAAATCTGGTTCTGAAGGAACTTGATCTACAGCTTTGACTTTACAGATCAAAGTGTAAATTAAGTTCAAGGGAAATTATGTCTGGCATATCCATGTTCCAAATCAGGAGTTAGTAATTTACTGAGGAAATTTGGTGATAGGGCGTGCAGTCTGAGCCACAACTTGACCTGTTCATTTCAGTCATCTGTCAGTGAATCTCTGTAATAACTTGAAAAAAGTGCAATAATAACAAGAAAAATCATTGGGAAACCAGTCTGGTGTGACCTCTGTGTAAGTATGTGTCAGTCACCTCTACAACGTCAATTGACTTCAGGTGATTAGATGCATTGAGAAAGGAAATTGATTTAGCTTAGCGTGTCTGCTGTTAATGGCTTTAGCTGCTACGTCACACTCAGTCTGATTGACAGGGAACATGACCCCCTCCCCCCCAAAAACCAAATAAAACAAAACTTGAGGTCTTTTTCTAAATGTTTCCTCAAATCTGAGATTTATCGAATCACAGATGCATCAATCACCAAACTGTATGAGTAATGGTGCAACTGACATGACCTCTGACCACGAAAGAGAACGTTTAAAGAAATAACTTAGTGTTAAACCTTGTTTTTCACACAGATGAGTTATAGCTTTTGGAACATTGATACTGAGACATACATGCAGAAAAAGTAAGAGGTTGTAGTAGAAATGTTGTCTTGTTTTGGTGGGAAACAAAACAGTGCAAGTGAAAAAAAATAGCAGCATAAAGTGTGAAAAGAACAAAAGACACTGAAACGGCGTCTTAAAAGAAAAGAAGAGTTGATAACAGGGGAGTATAAGAGTGCTCGTAGGCATAAGGAAGAATCATGTATTGATGTGCAAGATTTATTTGCTCTCCTGAAACGTGTCACGTCAATGACCACACTGCCATTTTGCCAGTTAGACATCAATATTACAACAAAGAGCACAATGTATTTTGAGTGGGCCTGGGACAGGTTGTCACTCACAGTCTCTTTTCTGACAGAAAATGTACTCTGGCTGCAGGCAGAAGACTAAATAACATTTAATTACCTGTCAAATCGACTCATCAGCTTATAAAACCAACATCGTGATTTCACTCCAGTTATTTAATATTTCTTTAAAATTGCTCGTCCTCACTCCTGCAAGAGTTGGAAGGATTTTACTCCTTATGAAGAAGTCGTCTGAGCTGAATTAGCCCATAAAATAATCTGTACATAACTAAGGATTCAGAAGAGTGTAAAAAAAAAAAAATGCTTTAAGCACGCGTTGCATGAAAATTTAACGTGACATATTACACCAGTTACTATTTTTAAAATATACTTTATTGTCCCTTAGGAGAAATTCAACATTCCTCTGAGATTTTGGTCTATATTGACATAATAGTGTCACACAGTTGCTGTAGATTCGTCAGCTTCACATCGATGATGTGATAAGCCATCCATCCATGAATTAAGCCTCGTGACATGGCACGTTATCCTGCTGGAAGCAGCCATCAGAAGATGGGTACACTGTGGCTGTAAAGGGATGAACCTGATACAAGGCAGGATGGTTCCATGCTTACTCCAAATTCTGACCGTACAATCCAAATGTTGCAGCAGAGTTTGAGATTTATCAGCCCAGCTAACATTCTTCCAGTCTTCTGTTCTCCAGCTTTGCCTGTATGAACTGTAGCCTCAGTTGCCTCTTCTCAGCTGACAGTATTGATACCTGCTGTGGTCTTCTGTTGCTCTCAGCTTCAAAGCTTGATGTGTTGTGGGCTTAGAGATGCTCTTTTGCTCTTGTGCTTGGTTGTAATGGCAAGTTATTTGAGTTTGTATTGCCTTCATCTCAGCTCAAAGCAGTCTGGCCATTCTCCTCTGACATCATCAATGCAATTTCACCCAGAGAATTGCTGCTCACTGGACAGTTTTGCTTTTTCACACCATTTTCTCAGTAGATCAGCAGTTCTAAGTTCAGCACATACAGAATAATCTTTTTTTCCTCATTCTTAACAAGAGCTTAAAATTCATCAGGTTATTTTCACTATGTCTACATGCCTAAGATTCATATATTTATAAACAGAGATGGGCAGTAACGCGTTACTGTAATCAGATTACTTTTTTCAAGTAACGAGTAAAGTAAGGGATTACTATTGCAAAAACGGCAATTAGATTACCGTTACTTTCCCGTAGGAACGCTGCGTTACTGCGTTACTAAAACTGTGATTTTTTTGCGAGAATGTCTCATGACAGTGACGTAAGCCAGTGCGACGTTCGTGAAAACAGCTGTGTACAGAGCAACAATGGATAATATATCGAGTGCGGGAGAGAGTATGAGCGTGCAGCGTTTAAAGTGTGGAAGTACTGACCTTACTTTGAGTTTGATTCCATAAAAAGTGACAAAAACATTAGTGTCCATCGTGCGTGGGAAGAAAACTTCTTTTTACAGTGAAAAAAACCCCTAAACTTCCGAGCAAGCACCGAGTGCGCTACGACGTAATGGGAAATTCACAGAGAAACTCGCGGATTCTTCCTCTGACCGCTGCGGCACACCTGCACCAGGGTAAACCTCCGCCTACCCGACTCCTGCTTTACAGGTGAAAATAGAGCAAAAGGACCGCTAGTCTTTGACTTTATTTATTTTCTGATGTGTTTTACTTGCATCTATTTGAAAGACTGAGTGTAAACACACACAAAAAAAATATTTTATGTGCTGGAATGTGCAGAAAATAGGTTTAAATATTAAACAAATTTCTTCCAGTCAGAGAATGGTGCATATAATTAAATTTTTGCTTGATGCATAAAGTTAAAAGATTAAAACTAATAAAACAAGTTTAAAAAAGAGACCTTTCCATTTGATTACATTTTGTATGATGGATTATGTAGAAAAAGTAGAATTGGGCTGAAAGATCTATCGCTTTATCACCTATTCAGGTTGTAAATCGTGTTTTTAAAAAGTAACTAAGTAATTAATTACTTTTGAAAATAAGTAATCAGTAAAGTAATGGGATTACTTTTTGGAGGAAGTAATCAGTAATTAGTTACTGATTACTTTTTTCAAGTAACTTGACCAACACTGTTTATAAACATAAATATAATAAATTTACATATGTAGAATGAAATAATAAAACATGATGAAACTATTCACTTCCACTTTGTTTTGCACCTGTGCGCTTTTTTTTCCTTTTTTTTTTCTTACAATAAAAGCAGCCGGTGAAGTAGCAGAGTAAGTTAAAGAAAGATAAGACGGGGGAAATTCAAGGCAGGCTAAGAAAATTATATTAGAGAGGTAGCTTGTGACACTTGGATTTGCACGAACTCTCTATGCACTGAGGATAGTAATCTGTTTTATACTCATACAATTTTGCTGCCCCTTTATACTTATGGTCCATCATCTTCCTCAAGTCAAATTTTCACGTTTAAAATCAAGTGGCGGTTGTCACATCAGTTCATAAAGTGAGCATTGTCTGTAGTAGAGACTCAGAGCCAGCCATTACCACACAACAGAGTCATTGCAATCATATCATCAGCATCGCATCATCATTTGGCAGACAACAGTTAAACTCACACAGCCTCGTAATGCCATTTGTGCATATGCACATCTACAGTGTGTCTGGCATCACAGAGGAAACAAAAAGTGAGGAAAGTTACAGCCGAACGGAGACCCTGACGTGGTGCACTGACGCAAATTTGGCAATACTGTGGTCTTTACATAAGTTACCCGATAATCTGCAGCTTTGCTTTTAAAAAAAGATGCACTCCAAGACGGATGCACATTGCTCCCCGATCAGCCACGCGTAAATAATCCGGCTTTAAGCCGTACTTCAGGCTGGGAGTAATTTATTTTTTATTTCCTATTCTTGATGAGAAAATGGCAATAATGGGGAGAAACACTGGTGGAAACAGTCGATAATACGATGTGAGATAGTTTGAGAATTTCTGAGGGCTGTCCTTATAGTGAGGTGTATGTGGCTGGATGACAA
The DNA here is from genome assembly GCF_900408965.1 of Simochromis diagramma. Lineage (NCBI taxonomy): Eukaryota > Metazoa > Chordata > Actinopteri > Cichliformes > Cichlidae > Simochromis > Simochromis diagramma. The sequence goes on from NW_024387414.1 coordinate 6,067,352, forward strand.
GACCAGAAATTAGACTGGAATATACAGTTAAGCCTTTCTTTAACCTTCTTTAACCTTAACAGCACTTATTTCTAGTTTCCTCGATGTAATTTATAAGATTCTGAAGATTATAGAGTTAAATAAATGTACACACATATTTTCAAAGTACAAACTTATGTTCCTGTGTCAAAATATATTTATTTATTATAGAAAATGAAAGAAAATGCATACCATTACATTTTTAATTACATAGAGGTTGCTGAAACAACCATTCAGTGTTTATTTCCTCTTAAAAATGTTTTAGCTTCACTTCATATTATTCCTAGCTCGCCACACCCCGACCTTCATTGACTTTATGACCCACAATTTGAGAATCAGTGAGAAATAACAGGTTTGGACACTAATGAGAAATGCATTTCCTTTCATCGGGGGGCTGGACTTATTCATTTTGACTGCAGACATCCATCAGTAGCGCCTCAGCACAGTGCCACACAGTAATGACTTAATTAACTGGTTTATTTAGTGGTTAATCAGTTAATTAAAAGCAGAATAATTGAGTCTTACAGGCACTCAAGAGAACATGGCAGACTTGAGAATAAATCCACACTGTGCTTCATTTTTACAGAGCTTTGAACAATTTAGAAAAGAAGACAAATATAGATAAATACTACCTTCAGGGCTCCTCTGTTTGCACACATATCTCCAATATCCTCAGTGAGTGCTATCAGGCTGTGTTCGTTCTCTTCTGGTATATTCTGGATAGCAAATCGGGCCTTAGTTCTTTGCCAGTGAGAGAGTTAGCCTAGATAGGATAGTCATCTGTTCCCTAAAGTGTAGCACTGGTTGCTCGTTACATCTCCAATGACAGCTGCCCAAGCATATTTGAATTTTTACAAAATTAAGAATACTTATCATATTATTCTGACAGGGTTAGCCAGTTGCAGTATTTTGTCTGAAACTTGTGAAAGAGGGAATCATCTGAACAAAAAGCTTTTAAACCTTTCTGAAACACAGACATTTGACTTAGTTGAAGTAGTAATGTATAGATGTATAACTCTGCGACTGTTCTGTTGGTCAGTCAGTCTAAAGTGAAATATTCTACCAGTAACTGGAAATTGTGATAAAAACATTAAATTGATCGATCTACGTTTAAACCCTCAACTGTGGTCATAGGCTCTAAGAAGTGACCAAACGAATGAAGTGGCAGATTTAAATGGGCGAAAGGAGTTTCCTTTAGTGTGACTTGACTCAGCCTGAGAGATACAGTATGGTGAGGAGCTGAGACATCTAGAGCCTAAAGTAAAGCTGCTGCTATGATTTCAAAAGGATCCAATTGATCTGATTCAGGCTTCTCATCAGAATGCCTTCTGAATGCCTTTGGAAGTTTTCCAGGCACGTCAAACTGAAAAAAATCTTGTCTATCTAGAGCCCAGAAGAGACACCGGGGCAGGCCAAAAACTCACTGAAGGGATTATGTATCTAATCTAGACTGAATAGGTTTTCTTTCCTGACCATTCTCTGTAAACCCCAGAGATAGCTGTGTCAAATGTCAGTAGATCAAACACTTGGGAAATAAACCAACAACCATGCCACGTTCAAGATCACTTTACTTTCCCTTTCTGATGCTCAGTTTGAACTTCAACGGGTTGCACCGATCATGTCTACATGCCTAAATGCACTGAGTTGCTGCCATGCAAATGGCTGAATAAATGAGATAACTGAGATAAAACCAGTTTATCTAACAAAGAGTACGTCTTTAATTATCTTCACTCACTGCTAAATTAAGGATATGTGGCTCACCTGTGTTTTCCTCTTCTGACCACATCTCAGTAGAGAAATGTGGCCATCTTTGCACATTATCCTCTTGCTTTTGGAAAACAAGCAGGGACAGATTCAGTGACAGGAGGATGGTGAACGAGATGTATTGTGGCCACATGAATGCGCACAAGCTGTTTGTCTAAATCCAGTGCCATCTGTCTTACATTCCTGCCTAAAACAGCTGTGATGTTCTTTTGTCCTTCACTGGCAAACCCGCCCTCTTTCCCATCAGATTAAAGACTTGACACACACTTTTATTGTTTGCACACGAGAAGGCTGATTAATTTTGCAGAGCTATTGTTTTTCATGAGTTGTCAGAGACTGGACTGAACTGTACTGCAATTACATTTCTATCATTTTTTAATTACCCTGAATAAATTCCAGATTTCTAAGATATTAAAAAAGTTTTTCACTGAAGACAAATTAGTTCTAAAAAATTTTTAAGCTGTTTTAAAAGATAATTTAAACCAGCCGTTAAAGTTGCATTTTAGTACTGTCTGTTTTAATGTATTGAAGTACAGATACAGTGTGGACATGTATGCTTGTGTGCCGTGTAAGTGTGTGTGTTCCACTGTTTTGTGCATATGAGTTCAAATTTGTTTGTCATCAAGAAACAATGACTCAGTTTGTTGCTGGAGGCATTATTGAGGCATCAATTAAAGGAGTTAACGAGTTTGTTTAATGAGACGAAAACCGTAATTGTGTTTCTGACGTCAGACTTGCCAGACTCTTCCTACCAAAATAAGGTCAAACTGTTTTATTTTGTTTTTGTCCCTGTCTGTATGCTGTTTCATTTATCGCTTAGACTCATTCAGTATTTCTTTTTTTTTCATGTGGCTGTGTTGTTTTTCCTCTTGAACTCTTGTCTGCCCTACACAGTATTTAGTGCAAATCACACATTGATGAGAAGCTAGTAAAAGTTTAAAACAGCCATCCATTCGCTTATCCTTTTTCGGGGTCCCGGGGGTGCTGGAGCCTATCTCAGCTGGCTTAGGGCGAGAGGCAGGGTACACCCTGGACAGGTCGCCAGTCTGTCGCAGGGCTAACACATAGACAAAGACAAGTAATTGTACTCACATTCACCCCTATTTCCAATTAACCCAACCCCACTAACTGCTAACTAACTGGAGTGCCTGGGGTGAACCCACGCAAACACGGGGAGAACATGCAAACTCCCCACAGAAAGACCCCTGATGGTGAAATTGAACTCAGGATCTTCTTGCTGTGAGGCAATAGTGCTAATCACCGTGCCACCGTGCTATTAGTATCAGTTCAAGCTATTAGTATCAGTAATAATTCAAATGTTATTTAAAAAATAATTTGTATTAAAAGTGACTTTCAGTTCTATGTATTATTACTGTGATATTAATTGAAAGTATTTAGCACACTAATGATTGAATAGTAGCTATATGTTTGTGTGACATAATGACACTAATTGCACAAATGGCTGGCTTAACCTCAGTTGATAGAACAGTAGTGGTGTGGTCAAGGACATCAAGGACATTCTAGTAATTCTTGAATGTTTATTTTAAAACTAATTGTCAAATGTAATGCATCCATGCAGTCTGTGAATGCACCTTTCAGTCCTTACAGGAAATAACTATCCTCTCATCCAAATATGATCATTTCCGGCTCAAAAATCAATACTGTCATTACCATAATGCCAAACTGAGAAGAAATACCAACATTATTATTGATATAATACATAGAAAGAAGTGTCACTATTAGAAAGAACACAGATTGTAATATAGAACAGACCAAGTGAAATGTGTGGGACTGCAAGAAAAGGTGCATAAATCTGTCTGCTACTTCAGCTCTATTGCTTTATATTGACTGGTATTTTAGAGCTATGATGGGAACTACACATCCTAACTTAAAGAGTCAGTGAGTCAGTGAGGCAGGCTAACTTGTTCAACTAAACAAAACCACTTCTCCTGTACTTTTTCGGGGATGGGCAGAGGTGAAGGCAGATTGACTGAGGGATGCAGTCAGTGCTCCCTCATCCCTCATCAACTGCCTACTGAGGTTTTTGTCAATGTATTTAGCTGAATTTAGAATAATGAGCTTGGCAAGCTCAGTCCAAGGTCTCATCAAAAATATATTTGAAAGTAAAAAAAACCCCAACCTAAAACTCAATCTAATTTATAAAATATGACAGTAATAAACAGCTTTGTCTCATGCTAACTTCTCTTATTATACTATTATCAACTATAGCAGATATTGCCATAGAAAACCCTGTAAAAATGTGTTGGATACTTTGTACAATATCTGCGTCAGAGAGACACAGTTAGCACCTGAAGTTAGAGGGAAATTTCAGAGCTATATTTCCCCAAGGACTTTGTAAGAAAAAAAAAAAACTACTATTGAAACAAAAAACAGAGCTAAATGAGACTGAATATTACAATTACATTTGCCTCGTGGCCAGAAACACGAGTCCAAATTTATGACAATGTTGCTCCCTAACTGTTACAGTAAGGACTCTGTAACAAGCTTGTCACATTAGCTTAAAACATGTGTTCATACTGCCTACACAATATGCTGCTAATTGAAAATGACATTGTGGGCTTAACAAGCACAAAGTGCTTTTTAAAGACTACACTGCATGCTTGATTTTGGATACCCTGATAGGTAATGTAGCAGGACACCACAAATAAACAAAACTTCGTTGATAGACATACAGTTATGATTTCAGCAGGGATTTGTTTCCTTGTCCCTTTCTTCAATTTTTATTTGGCTCACAGAAATTATTATTGGTGTCAAGAAAATATTGCAAACCATGACATATCAGAAGATACGGACTTAATCACTGCACATTTAGCTGAAACTACTTTTCATAGCAATTTGATGTTATATTACATAGAAGTATATTACTCTGCTATTCTGCAAAGACAGATAGTGTTTGAAAATTACACACTCACCAAACACTACAGAATGTAAGTTACCCGAGATGTAGTTAGTTCAGTATCAAAGTTTTGGACTGAACACGTGCCTTTGCTCTGTCCTGTTGTGCAACAGAAGGTGGGACCATGAAGACTGTGGTGGCTCTGCTTCTGCTCTGTCTCTGTGATCCTGGACAGAGTGACTGCCAGGCTGACTGCTTGTCTTGCAACAACATCCTGCCCAAACAGCTCAGTTTTAACACCATGGTAAGTGCTCAACACACATCAACACACATCAACACACACACACGCTTGTGGTTATAAGAGTGACCCATAGTCACAAAGGTGAAGGCAACAGAAGAGTCAACTGGGAGCAGTTAAAAGGTAGCTGCTATTCTTCACTTTCACATCAATAATTATTAATTATTTGCCATCAACCATATAATCAGTAGTTGATGGTATTATGCATAATAATTTTTCAACAATATCTTATTATGAAACTACTATGAAGCTCAGTTTTGCTACACATCAACTATGAAATATTAATAACATAATAATGCACAGCAGATATGTCATGAAGGCAAAACTGGTCTTCTCTCACATTAATAAATCAGCTAACATATAGCGCTAAATAAATCTCTTCACTTGTATTATTTTCATTTAGTGAATATAAAGTGGAAACTCCTCACTCCACCTCCCTGTATTTATCTCATCCTCTCAACAGCTCCCTCACTGACTGACTCAACAAACTACCCTTTTGGCATTTGAGTTTTAATTTGTTGTGGCTAATTGATTCCTGGGGATAGATGTATGTTTCTCTTCGTGTTTATGCCTGGTGGTTGTTTTTCTCCACTTAATGGCATGTCTGCTTCTAAGTCAATTTTGGCAGGGAGCACACTAGAAGACATTCAAGTCCAAATGGCTTAAAACATAACCTTTTAAACTGTTAGTGTTAGGTACTTAGCTCAGGTGTGGTATTTAAAGGGACCTCAAGTGAGCCTAGTGCTTAAAGACAAATTGTTATTTAAAGCTATGCTGACCACCTTTTACTCCTTTGCTAATTTAAATGTTCAATTTCTTTCAATTTCACTTGGAAATCTTGCAGCCCTCCAAGCACCTCAGTATTTCATGCATTACATGTTCGAATCCTCAATCTTATTTTGACAGATGCAGTCCAGTAACACAAACCAGCATACCAGTTACAGAATGGATCCGCATCCATACTGCATCAACACATGTCATCTTCGGTGATGAAAAACAGGTTCCCTATTTAACGGTGAAGATGTGATTTAAGGCTTAGGGTTTGGGCTGAGGTGAGCATTAGTGCTTGACATGTAGTAGTTTAGGGGTATCTTAGAAATTAGTGTATGCCAGTGTTCTTTGAGAGACAGACACCCAGGCAGGCAGGCAGGCAGGCAGGCAGACACATCACAAATGCCCACTGAACAGCTGAAGTGGAAGAAAGAGGTGATAACAAGGGCAGAAATCTAATCAATGTCCTTTTGTCTTATTGATTTTGGCATTTTTCGAGTTAAGGACTTTCCACTCAAGCAGCCCTAGCAAATCAGGTGCTTTAATACTGCAGCACATGTGTAAATGTCTACGCTTTTAATGCATAGACGTGTTCAGGACTCAGATTACCCAATCATCTAACAATGCATTGCATTTTCCAGTTTCTCAGTTGTATGTAATAGTTATATTTCCTAATTTTGTGTGTCATGGATTTCTCAGGAGCCATAATGGGAGAGACACAGCTTCATCCAAAATGTATCAATTTAGTAATCAAATAGTCTATGTTAGTCAGTGTCATTAGCGTGTCAGCATGAGTAGGTGTATGGTTTTGTATGGCGCAAACCAATGACTATGATTCATTTTAATATTTGTTAAGAGATGATATAAACAGCTCTGCCAAAAATAAACAGATCTGGTCATAAACCTTGTCCTTTCATTTTGTGGACTTCAGCTGTGTTGTCAGTTGTATGTCTGGGAATCAGCATCAGTAAACTCAGATATCAAGTGGAAACTGGTAAAATGATGTAAGTGTGTGACTGTCAGCCAAGAATACTGTGAGAATGCCTTCAGTCTTCACTGTAATTCATCTTTGGTTGATATTACATTACCATCAAAACTAATACGAATTTAGTGATGTGCATGCTTCTATTTATCAATTTTTTAAATGCAGCAGCATTATTTATTTTGGTGTTTTTATCTGAGAGATTACCTTATGTGCAAACTTTTGTCTGTTACAAAGAGCTCCTCTGTTGGGAGCTGGGAAATTAAGATTATCTCCTGTCTTTGTCTTTGTCAGGTGTGTTTCATTGAGTGCGAAAGCAGCGTTTCCCCATCCTCCTCATGGGACCTCTGTCGTGAAGCACTGCTGTCACCAATCTTGTCCCCAAGTGGTTCAGTGTGGAAACGATCTCAGGAGGAGGTGGAGGCTCTGTTTCCTGGGGAGGACGAGCAGATGAATGGACGTTTGTTTCTTCCTATTGCACTACAGAGGGTTGATCATGTGACCCATGGACTTGATGCAGAGGAGAGGGATCTGGGTGGGAAGGGAAATCACCTCAACACTGCCTATAATTCCCAGAATGCGATGTCCCTGGAGGATGAGTATGCAGAGGAGGAGGAAGGTCAGGAAGGAGGAGACCCTGATGTGGCAGCAGGGCAGGGAGATGAAGCGCTAATCTCCAAAAGGTTTGGTGGCTTTGTAAAAGGGAGGCACGGCCACAGGAGACTCATGTCTCCAGGAAGATCCTACCAGAAGAGGTATGGGGGCTTTGTTGGTATTCGGAAGTCAGCCCGCAAGTGGAACAACCAAAAACGTTTCAGTGAGTTCCTGAAGCAGTATCTGGGGATGAGCACTCGGGCCACTGAGTTCAACAGTGTGTCAGAAGACCTCACTCAACAGAATGAGGTCTGAAGTCTTTTCATTGATCTGTTTTGTAGTCCGGTCACTAACATGTCAATGTTTGTCTGACATCATCAAACCTATTAAATCTAAGTAACCAAAATGAAGCCCATAATCGGAGACTTCTGTTGGAATTCCTTGATGTTCTGAGATATTTGAAGTGCTGATTCTATTTTCCCATTCCTCGTATTTATGTCATCAAACTCTCCTTTGAACACTCATACAGTTTGATGCTCCAGTGGAGGTTTTAGGCCCTTTGAAACTGCATATAACCTGGCATGTTTCCCACCTCTTGAAACTCTTCATTTTTCAGACTTCCCATTCTGTTCCCTTGATCGAATGTACCAGTTTCATTTGATTGGCATTTTACTTTTGAAGGAAGCTTTTACTTTTAAAATCCATAGTAGTCCTGCAATGATTTACAGTAAAATGTAGATTTATTTTACTGTTTTATACAGTCTGGCAGTCAGATTACCAACAAAGGTAGCATAATCCTTGCTGTTCTGCTACCAGGTATTATATGATTATTTTAACCAATAATTTTAGTATTATTTCAGTAATGCTTAAAACGCGTACATGCATCCTTAATGTTGAATATGTGTAAGTTCCTCTCTCTTAAATATACCACTATCTTGGAGCAGAATGCAAAAGTCAGTCTCTTTAAAATGACAACATCATTTTTTTTTTTTAATTTATGGTTTGGGTAATGTCAGCAGTAATGTAAAGTAATCTGTATGTAACTTGTGGAAAATAAATGGAAAAAAAAATCAGCTCAAATCTGTTGATTTATCACTGTGCCAAAATACACCTGAGACAGGGCTATTGCTATTTCATGTACAAGTGAGCAACATACATAACTGGCTCTTGAAGCGCCAGTGTGTACAAAAAGTGTTGGGTTCTTGAACTGTGCTAGTGTGGAATATTTTTCTTGCTCATTATTATAACTTGTAAATAGCTGGATTTAAACATGTCAATAAATATAGTTTAATATTTCCTTCGTGGCTTGTCATGGAGCAACTGATTCTGTGTCTTGAAGTGTTTTTTCCTTTGTTTTTATAAGACAGATGACTATTTGAAACTACATTTTTTTTGGAAGAGCAGAAAAAAATATTTGGTCTCTCTATTAAATTATCAAGTAGGCATATATGTAAGTAATCTAGTGGTAGCCCATGGCTTTAACCCATAAGCTTTAATAATAGAATCTTTATACTGATCCAATGAGAGAGGAGCTGTAAACAATATAGATGGATGGAAATGATTTAGACCTTCCAGAGTTTCATTGTGAGCTTTTCATAAAATCAAACTGGAATAAAAGCCCCATATTCAGGATGAATCTGCTATTGCTACATTTTTATTTTTAGGAACAGTTTATTGATTCCCTCTTTGGTCAATCACGGCACTTTCCCCGTAGCATATTAGATGGATTATTACACAAAGTTTTTCTACTTAAACTAAGTAGTATTTAAAATATGTGAGTTATCTAATTATTAAGTGAATTAAAAACAAGGAAACACACAGAGATAAGCATGAATCTGTTTTATGAAGAAAAGATTACATGTAAATATACTATTAACAATTAGTGGGAGTAATTTAGTCAGTTATTTTCCACTAAAAACTCAAAAAGGTTCCTTTCTTTTAAAATTTAAAAGATAATTACACAAATAAAATAAAAAGGCACTGGCTATCTTATATGTATTTAGATTAATTTGACACGTGACTGAAAATTCACCAATAAAGTGGATGTGAGGCATTTTACTTTGCAGTGCAACATGTTAAAAATACATTTAGAAAAGCTGATTACAAGAATGATTATTCTGTGTGACCCCCATACACAGTGGACATGGGTTCACCTCTTTACAAATCCCAGTTTAACCTGATTACGTGTGAAATCTCAAAAGAACTTTGTTGCCATGTATTTAATTTTTCTCTCCCTTGTTTGTGTGAAAAAATGTGAAACTGAATGAGAAGGCTGGACTATTGTATAGACAATTTAAGGTAAAAAAAAAAATAACAGTAAAATTAAACCTGCTGAAAAAGTTGAATTACTTATAGAATATTCTTAATTGCATTATAATATTGCATTTTGACCTTCTTGAAAATAGGGTAGCATAGTAACAGGGTTACTAACCCTCTGGGAGTTAATTTCACTAACATGAGGGAGCGCTTCCTGAGAGTAAGTTATATTTCTACCTTTTGTGAATATGAATATTAATTAGGACTAGAAATAGACTGGAACGCATATTTAGTACCCTTTGTTTTACTAGAACACTGCAGCCACAGAAGCATGCAGACAATACTTACAAATCCTATACAGAAGGTTTTTGGCTCCCCTCAGTGGTTACCTCTGTGCAGGCCCAGCTCTATGCTATTGCAATACACACTTGCCAGCCCCTTCTTAAGTTTCCCAATTCAACTGCTCATCAACACAAATGTGTAATCAGCCAATCACATGGCAGCAACTCAGTCATCCATTTAAGCATGTAGACACGGTCAAGATGACCTGCTGAAGTTCAAACTAAGCATCAGAATGTGGCAGAAAAGTGATTTACGTGACTTTGAATTTGGCATGGTCATTAGTGCCGGGCAGGCTAGTCTGAACATTTTAGAAACTGTTGATCTACTGAGATGTTCCCACACAACCATCTCTAGAATGCTTATTGTTGATATCAGAAGTCGGAGAAGAATGGCCGACCTCTGGCCATTCTGGGCACACAAGTCAACTCTTGAAGCAGAACTACACTAGCATAAGACCACACTGGGTGCCACTCCTGTCAGCGAAGAACAGGAAGCTGAGGCTACAATTCACATGGGCTCAGAAACATTTGACAATAGAAGACTAGAAAAACTGCCTTGGTCCAATGAATATAGAAGTGCAACATTCTGTTAGGCTTAAACAACATGAAAGCATGAACCCATCTTGTCTTGTAACAGTTCAGGCTGCTGCTGCTGGTGTAATCATATTGGGGGTATTTTCTTTGCACAGTTTGGACCCCTTACCACCTGAGCATTGTTTAAACCCTACAACCTATCTGCGTATTGCTGGTGGCCATGTTCATGTTCCTTTAGAGTAGAGGCGGCTTCAAAAAGTTAATGCACTTGATGTTTCTTGAACATCACATTTAAGAAACATCTAGTGTATTACCTGTTGGAGTGAGTTCACTTTACTCAAATAGCCTCCACACAGTCTCAGATCTCATTGCAATAGAGCACCTTTGGGATGTGGTGGAACTGAAGATTTAGATCAAGAATGTGCAGCTGACAGAGCTACAGCAACTACGTGATGCCATCATGTCAAAATGGACCAAAATCTCTGAGGAATGTTTCCAGCACCTTATTAAACCAATAATAAGATGATTTAAGGTTGTTTTCAAGGCAAAGGAGTGTCCAACCCTGTACAGAATACCTAACACTGTAAGTATGCATAGACAGTTGTGTTGATAAATCTGACTTTGAGAAGTTGAAAGAAAAAAGAAAACTTCGATAATGAGGTACATGGCCCCATGTAACCAAAGACATGTTTAAATATTCATGATGTGCAAACCTAGCTGATATCTTTAAGAGAAGAATAACTTGCACAATCACTTCCGCGTTCTATGTAGTCCTGCCCCAGTGCTTCCGGTGTGGTTAAACCATGGCGACGTTCTACACTCGCTGCCTACAAGAGCTCCCAAAATTGAACATCACTGATGTTCATCGGATTTGCAGAGTGACGACTACCCCGGCCAGCAAATTACATAAAGGATTTAAGTTATCTGCTGCATCATATATACACAACTACGAAGGTAAGAAAACGTAAATTAACCGACAAAGAAACGCTAGCTAACGTCAAATGCAAACACTACGTTACTCCGCTATGTCCTTCATTTGATGTCAATTCTCTATATTACATGTTTTCTTAAACGGTGTTTTATGTCGTCTGAAACTATAGTTGAGGTTTTCTTAACTAATGTAACTTTTGTTGTTAGACACTGTTATAATAGCGTTAGGTAGTTGGTTAACTAAGGAGGTAGTTAATAGGGGTGCAACGATACTCGTATCGATATTGAACCGTTCGATACAGTGCTTTCGGTTCGGTACGCATATGTATCGAACAATACAAAATTTTTAATTTATTTTATCAACTTTCCTTCTGACGATGCTGTCTGTGTTGAGCGCTCAGTGGATCTACTCCGCCTAGGCTGCACTGTCGAGCGCAGATCCACTGAGCGTTCAACACAGACAGCATCGTCAGAAGGAAGAGCGCAGGGCAAGCTAGCGAGACAGAAGTTAAGCTCTCCTTGCAACATGGCAAATTGAACCTCCCCCACCCTCATTCAGATCTGGCGTTTGGAATTATTTTGGTTTTCATGTGACGTATGACCCTGAAGGTAAGCGTGTCATGGACTAAAGTAAAACAGTATGTTGGATGTGCCACGCAATGCTCAATTACATGGGTGGGAACTAGTGTGTTAGTGCAGTTAGCTCGTTAACGTGTTGGCCGTCTAGCCCCACGCAGGGGTAGCTCATTAACGGAGATTTGCCATGTTAACGTCATTTCAACGAGATTAACGCTGACAACACTAGTGGGAACACAACGAATATAACTGCACATTTACGCCGACATCATCCTAGTGCAAAGACAAGTGGAACCAGACAAAAACAAGCATGCATGCTACAAACTTTACCCGAGTCATTTAGACAGCCGTTAGCACATGATTCTCCTTATGGGGACCTGATATGTTTAATATTGTGGCGAGCTCAGACAAGGAGGAGACGGAGGTGTCGTTTGGTCTTGCTTCCCGTGAGCTAGCCAGGGAGCACAGCCGTTTATTGACATCTGCAGAAGAACACTGCCGCTAGCTAACTGCTCAGCGCGGCAACCGCACAGCAACAACAACACCACACAGAGCGCCCTCTGACCCCGGAAGGACACACCGTCGCAGCGAGAAGGCGTCACCCGTCACTATGGCAACATAAACAAAACATAACTGTACAAACAGAACCCGAACAGCCCTGACCCGCTACATAGCCCCCACCTAAGGGGTCAGTCGTCCCCGACTACCCCATTACCCCACACAAAGTCCTGCAAATGTCCAGGTGAAGTCACTCGGGCCAGAACATGGGGTGCCACCATCATCCCACTTCTGACACCAATGTGGCGAGCTCAGACAACGAGGAGACGGAGGTGTCGTTTGGTCTTGCTTACCGTGAGCTAGCCAGGGAGCACAGCCGTTTATTGACATCTGCAGAAGAACACTGCCGCTAGCTAACTGCTCAGCGCGGCAACCGCACGGCAACAACAACAACACACAGGGCGCCCTCTGACCCCGGAAGGACACACCGTCGCAGCGAGAGGGCGTCACCCGTCACTATGGCAACATAAACAAAACATAACTGTACAAACAGAACCCCGAACAGCCCTGGCCCGCTACAATATGCTGCTGAGAATATAGCCCAGAAGAAGCGTATAGTATAGCTTTTATTTTGGAAAGAGCCATTTCTCTGTAATAAACTCTCTTTTCCAAAGATGAGTGATTCCTCAATCAGATACAGGTGTTACCGCGCCAGATCCGCGGCCCCGAACCGTAGTAAGGAAACCTCTGGCAGTTACTTGAAGGTTCCGTAACTGACTCGTAGCTGGCAACAGCTTACTATACAGGTCAACTCCGCTAGCAAAAAGATCGAAGGAGGCGTAGGAAACTGCTTCACCGAACTTTATTTCTTCTCTAAGGCACGAACACCGCGTACAGTGGGCTGAAACAGTTTACTCACAGCGAGCATCGCCGACACAACTCTGGCTGTCGAGGGAGTTATTATATTCCTTTTATTTATTTTCTTTTTGTCTCTTCTGTAGCTAACCGTTACTTTTTCCTCTTCTCCGCTCTCTCTCTTCACACACACACCAGGCAGTCCCGCTACACACATCCCGAATACATTTCCCATCAGGCTTCATCCTTAAAGGGCCATGCCTGTAACACAGGGCTTGCAAAATCGCTAGCCACCAAAATCTATCTCTGCCCTGCCCGTAGGGCTATTGTAGGAAGGAAAAATATATGTCAATGCTTTTGCATTCTTTCGGAAATGTAGCTGGGTAATTATGTCATTGGCATCGGTGAGCCACTGTCAATATGTGACATATTGAAATCGCGTTTGAATTTGCGCTTGTTTTTTGCTTTCACTTTGCAAATGTCCAGGTGCCTTCTTTTGGCGCACCGGCTGGTCACGACCGGCGGGCAGAACATGGGGTGCCACCATCATCCCACTTCTGACACCAATGTGGCGAGCTCAGATAACGAGGAGACGGAGGTGTCGTTTGGTCTTGCTTCCCGTGAGCTAGCCAGGGAGCACAGCCGTTTATTGACATCTGCAGAAGAACACTGCCGCTAGCTAACTGCTCAGCTCGGCAACCGCACAGCAACAACAACAACAACACACAGGGCGCCCTCTGACCCCGGAAGGACACACCGTCGCAGCGAGAGGGCGTCACTCGTCACTATGGCAACATAAACAAAACATAACTGTACAAACAGAACCCCGAACAGCCCTGACCCGCTACAATATGCTGCTGAGAATATAGCCCAGAAGAAGCGTATAGTATAGCTTTTATTTTGGAAAGAGCCATTTCTCTGTAATAAACTCTCTTTTCCAAAGATGAGTGATTCCTCAATCAGATATATTTATTTTTTTAATTACTTTTGTTTCAGCAACATTAAATTTAAAAACTGTACTTTTGAGTTAAAATATATATTTATAATTTTAATAAATCACAAATTAAAAAGGCATGAAGATTTTTTTTGTATCGAAAAAATACCGAACCGTGACACCAAAGTATCGAACCGAACCGAACCGTGAATTTTGTGTATTGTTGCACCCCTAGTAGTTAACTACCTAATGCTACTCTTGCTAAGTGTAAAGTATATATGTTTAAGACGTGCTGACATGAGTAATACAGAAATAATGCTAATGGTACTTGTATCTTTATTCAGTGTCCAATAAAGACAGGTTGTCAGGGGAGGTCGGTGTGAGAGCCCTGTGCTACAGGTCAATGAGGAAGAGTGAGGCACCACACAGGCAGGAAGCTGTGTAAAGTTGTTAATCCCCGTTCAGTGGGGTTCAGTTTATTTAAGCATTAGTTAAGTTCATTCCTAAAGGCCCATCAACTTGAATGTTTTCCTTGTCTCCCTGCTTTATCACTCCTAATTTGACTAGTCAGATAATTTACTCAATGTGTGTGGGTGATCAGAAACATTTGACACTAAATTAATACTGCAAATATACACAATCAAATTATTACAGTTATCAAGGATGGCTAAGTTGTTTTAATAGGGAGAGAAAGAAACACTAAGCATTCAGGAGGGTAAGCCTGTAGGGGTCAGTAACCATAACACTGAACTATGTTCCTGTTCGGCTCTTCCATGAAGATGTTACATTTTTAATTTTCGTTCTTTCTTCTTAGATTAAGCTTCTGGATTCATCGCTGGTGGTACTGACACATAGCCAGTGCTCCTGTGTGGCAGGCGCTGTTATGTGCAATCACAGTGGCATTGCTCTTCCAAACAGCACACTACTCACAACTCAGAGTGCCAGTTGTCCCCCCTGTGCATAGCTGCATGGAATCTGAACAGCAATGGCACAAGCCACGGACAGTGGTAATTTAAATGAGGTTAAAGTTTTTGAATTAGTCCATGTTTACATATGAACAGCGACACCATCCATAGTAAATGTGTCTTCTGTTAGGGTGTGAAGCCAGGACCCATCAACTCCATGATCTTCACTAAGCCGGTACCAAATAGGGTGGCCCAGACTGGAGTACGGTAATTAGATTTGTAAAATTTGGTTTCATGTGTTACAAATGTATGTTGCTATTTGTTCATACATACATGTGTCAGAATAGGTATTAATTTACATACAACATTACACTTTCTGAAGACTGCTAACTCAGTCATGTACATATACATCCCAGTCTCTAACTTATGCACCACTGTTTTACACCTTTTTAGTTTTTAGTTTAGTTGTTGTTCAGTATAATAACCTTCTTTCTTACATTATTGTCATTGATGTTTTCTTTAGGAGTGGCTTCTACAGAGGCATGGTGGGTCCGTTACCAGATCCCTGCTTGTTCAGAATAACTGAGGCATATGCAAAATTTAATATTGAGGACAGGCCACTTGTGACCACAATGAACATGAGACCTTACAAGCCCCTTGTGGAAAGTGCCTTTGGGCTGGTGCAGGAGGGCAGTGTTCTGTCATATCAGCAGCTGGTTTTGACAACCCGGTACATCACACTACACCGTGATGCACCACCAACACCGCACTTGCCTCTGGAGGGGTATGACATCTTGCCATCAGATTGTGTGTTTGTGTGCTCAGAAGAAGAGCTTCTGCATCTGAAAAGCTTGTCTGTAACTCTGGAAATGGCTCACAAAATAGAGGAAGCTACACGTGAGCAAAGCTCTTCGTCTGAGTGGCATCAGCTCTGCAGGCCCAGAGTGACTGCCTCTAGGTTTCGGGAGGTGTGTCACGTCAGAGGCCAGAGCTCGGCAGTCACTAGCAGAGCGTATATTGAAGGGAACAAGGCAGACAGCAGACATGAGGAGAGGAACTGAGATGGAGCCTGCAATAGCAGCAGAGTATAGTAGGCTAATGAATGTTAACTACTCACCCTGTGGTCTGGTCATTCACCCCATAATCCCCTGGCTTGCTGCATCTCCTGATGGTGTTGTTTTTGACCCCAATGAATACCCCCAGTTTGGCCTCGTCAAATTCAAATGTCCCAATGTGCAAAACTTTGACTGCAAATATGTGCAAATGGAATGTGGTACCCCTAAACTAAAAAAGAGCCACGCATATTATTGGCAAGTGCAAGGACAACTGCTCATCAGTGGGATGCAGTGGTGTGACTTTGTTGTGTGGGCACAAGAGGACTACCTAGTGCAAAGAATATACATGGATACAGATGTGCACAATGCAATCAGAGAAAAGGCTGACTACTTATTTTTTTCACATATATATGCCAAGATACCTGTGTTTGGGGAAAAATGAACAGTGAAAACATAGCAAAAAGGAAAACAGATCCTTCAGGCTGGCTGGAACAAAATAACTGAGGTTTTATTTGCAATATATTTCATGAATTCTTTTGTTGTTACATGTTACTTTTATGTGAAATCAATAAACAGTTATTTAAGCAATGGCATCAATTTCATTTTTTAAAAACACACATTAAAAGATTGAATTTGTGCAGAACTTATTTACATGGTAAGTATTTAAAACTCCATGCCTAGCATACTGATATACATTTAGACAATAACACAACTGAATGAAGAAAATGACAAATGGTATGATGATTTTAAAACGATTTAGTGATTTACTTTATAATTTTGATAAACAATTTTGTTGAATCTGAATAGTAATATAGTAGTATAATTAAACAGTATTATTAACATTCAACATTTGCAATGAATTTGAATTATTAATAACTGAAACTCAACTATCAGCACTCAAGTACTATTTCTGTAATCAAGTATTGTCAGCTGAGAAGGAAGAAATGCAACTGTAGTGGCCTCAGCTGCAGGTCATTTTCCATAAGTTACTTGTACTGGCACTGGTGTCTTGGGAAAAAACCATCTTGTCTCACTTAACCCATTTTTTTAACTAATGCTGTGTTCTGGTAATTTGACAGCATACATGCTACTGCAAACAGTTGGTTGATATTGTAAACATGTGACATGGTAATGATGCTATCAAAAAGTTTGTTCTGTTTTATCCTCCTAATGACTCGCTCCACATGTACCCTGAGTCTGGCTATGGCCTGCGTCTCCTTAACCTGGTATGCTGGCATCTGCTTCTGCTTAGATAGAAAAGGTGGGCAGTACACTTTGCATTTACAACAATCGGTGATTAGGAAGCCCTTATCTACCATCACTGCCATGTCTTCAGTCAACTTCTCAGCAATGCCTGATTGTTTGAATAGTTCCTTGTCACTAACCGAACCAGCATACAGATTAGAGATGAATGTCACTGGACCATGTGGAGCTATGCCAACCAGGGCTTTCATCGTACAGTGGGATTTGTACAAAGAGTACATTTCACTTTGGAGAAGTGGTGAGGATGGTGTCTGACACCTCAGCTCTGTACAGTCAAGGATCATCTGGGTGTCTGAGAAATCTTTGAATTCCTCAGGGAGGTAAGCTTGCACTTCTTCACGTGTAAGCCAAATGCATTGAGACCCCAGTACAGTGGCAAGAAAATTTGTCCATTTTGCAATAATGCGGCTCACTGTGGACTGGTGTATGTTAAATCGGTGTGCCAGGTCCCTCTCCTTCAAACCAACTGACAGGAAAACCAGGAAAAGAAAAAACTCGTCAATTGGCTGTAGCAGCTGCCTCTGGAAGGTGAAAACAAAAGGGAAAATGTTACTCCTTAAGCTATGAACTAGTAAAATTATGCTTTTCTTGGCTAAATGTTTTGTAATGGTTATGCATACCACACTGTACCATGGGGTAAACAATGAGGTGCTGTAGTACACAGGTGTATGTATGTAGGATACTGAGTCTAGCGCTATTGTACATAATGTAATGTTATTGTATTTATGTACAATAACATTACACCTCTAGTTCTAACTACCAACAAACCCATAACCTACCGTTGATGTGCGTGCAGGTGTCAACACTTCTTCGTTCCGATTGGCAGCTGACTTGGCTCTTGAAACCCGGATCATTTTATAGATGCAAGGCTCAATCAAAAACCAAAATGCCATCAAATGATCATAGCTTGGAAATCTATTCACGAGAGAGACATACATCGTGTCAATCATTAATTAACATTACACACTGACATAAAAATAATGTAAACTGTGACAAATATGCTAATGGAATGCTGTATAAAATAGTCTGATTAAGAGTATTTGGTGTTGTATTTTATCTGTAGCATTAGAATATCGTTTAAATACTAAAGCATCTAGATGAAACATACAGTCAGCAGAGAAAAAGTAAATATCTATTTTGTTTTCATTAAGACTGGAAAAACTTTCTAAATTTAACTGATGGTGACCTTGGTATATTTTAAACAGTTAGCTTGGATAGAACTTATGTGTACCTGGTATAGAATCGGATGTCAGTGTTGGAGCCAGCAAAACGCTGTAACCCAAATTCTCGCTGGACACGTAACTCCTGTATTTCCTTCCTCAGAGTCTCCATGTCTTTGGACAGGTCTTCTGCAGCTGATGCAGATATGTCCAATGCAAACGGCTCAGGGACTGAGCAGTAGTCATGATCTCTTGTAAGACTGTGCTCTTCTTGATCGTCAGGAGGAACTAGTTCTGGGCGTCGCTCCGTTCTCTCCCAAACACCAGGGCGCGGTTGTTCCACTTTATAGCCATTCCACTCAAAAAGTGTTGGTACAGCACCTTTAATAAGCCGCCTTCGACCACCGAGGGTTGTTGGCTCTATGAGTTGATCACTGGCAAAGTGTCTGCAGCAGACCCTGGTGTGAGAGGTAATCGTGAAATGATCCCGGCGTATGTTTACCAGCCATTGTCTTCTCAAGTCGGAAAGGGTCGGAAAGCCATGAAAACTTAGTATTCCGTTAAATTTGGCTGAAGCCGAACAAAGTGGGACACAGCAATGCTCGGAGTATTTCTTCTCTTGTCTTTGAAAATGTTCTGTTTTAAATACTTTCCTTTTTATACTCATTCTGAAGCGACATTAGCATAGCAACCGATAGATAAACAAACATACCGGAAATGCCCAAGCGGTAGTATTTGGAAACGGAAATACGTCACATGCCCTAGTGCAAGTAGTCCATTGCAGCAACAATTCAGCAACCTAACATATTTAAAAAGTCACACTGCGAAATTTAGTATTAATCTCATATTGGGGAAATTAATTTGTTACAGCAGCACAAGGGGCAGGAAGAAAAGGTGAATTCGAGATAAAAAACAAACAAAAACAAAACAAAAAACAATAAAAAAAACAAACAAACAATAAAAATAGAAAAAAAAAAAATTTTAGAAAAAATAATTAGATTAATAATAAGTAGGTTTGCAACTTTCTAGATATATCCTAAGCATTTGAGTTGGATGAGTTCAATGTTTTCGCTGATAACCGCTCCACCGCTACTGAAGCCATTCTAAAAAGACGCAGACGTAATTTATTTTGAAGGGTTATACCGGAAGAGGTACCACTTAACTAACGGGAGTCTCTGAATTCGGCTTTCAGCTACACCTTAGTGACTATCCTTCTGTTGAAATATCATAATCACTGGACTTGACTAAATCGGTGAGTTTAATGTAGTTGTGAAAAATAAGTGTTATGATTAGAGAAGATTTTCTGCCTGGTTTAGCCGTCGTGTTAGCAAAAATAATAAACATTGGCTAGCTTTTCGATAGCCTAAACTGTGCTATGTGACTAACATTATCAGTAGTGCTAACTTTAGTAGTACCAACACATACCCCCCAAATGTTAGGAACTTTGTGCGTGACTTTGGTCATCTACACGTCTGCTAGGTATCTGCCACTAATCTAAATATCACAAAAAATCACAAAGATACCGACATGCTGTTAGCTAAAGCTAGCTGTGCTGCTAAATATACAAGTAAAGCTGAAGCAGTGCTTCAAGGCTAACAGCAGTCTTTATAATACAAGCAAGACATTTGAAGGACTGTTGTAAGTTCACCTTGCTGATTTCCCAGGCCCTATTCAAAGTGTTTAATGTTGTATTTACTTTCGATTATGTCTGGTTAAGCTAAATGTAGCAGCTTAAGTTTAGGAACAGCAGTGCATCTTTGTAACCTTATGGAAACTAGCGACTTCCAGTGTTGACAATTTAATCTGGTTTATAGTAGACACTTTCAAAGGCCCTGACATAACAACTTTAGAACGCAAACTAATCCATGCTGTTAGCAGAAAAGGTCAGCAGTACTGTCAGAGATGTATAGATTGTGGTGTAGTAATAATTTTATTAGTATCTACCTAGCCAAATTAAAGTGAAACTGTGACATTGACACAACCCTATCTACAGCAAATATCAAATTATTTCAGATAAAAAAAAAAATACAGCAACTTAAAATAATACAAGAGGTCTATATCACACCCTGCACACTGTAGAAAACGGATCATATGTTATTGAAATTATATCAGGATATTTGTAAATTTAGGGTCATTGTTGCTGTATTCACTGTGGTACTGTCCTCTATTTAAGGTTATAGAGTAACTTTAGATCCCGTGTCTCTTATTGCAGAAAGCACAGCTATGTCCAGCTGTGTGCGGAGCTCCAGGGCTCTGTCCCCTGTTATGCTCCCCCGGCTGCGGCTGCTTCACCAGACGGGGTATAGATTGGTAGGCAGGGGTCTCTGGACTTCCCCTCGGTGTTTGACTGTCAGTGGAGACTCCCAGCTGCTTCCATTGCCCAGGCAGGCCCGGGTTGTCATCTGTGGAGGAGGTATTGTGGGAACATCAGTGGCCTACCACTTGGCTAAACTGGGCTGGACTGATATTGTACTACTTGAGCAGGGCAGGTGAGTGTTTCAGCTCAACAAATTACAGATAAGCCATTGTGTTTGTTGGCTTAAAATTAGCATGAAGAGAGAGATGTTCTTTATGTTATTGACTCAGACCACTGATATTATATGAGAGTAGTGATAGCTTTAACATTAGGAGGTGATAGTGGAAAGAAATGTTAGATTTGATATTGTTATGTTAATACTTTCTTGGCCATTATTATCCTAACCAGACTTGGTGCAGGAACAACAAGACTATGTGCTGGTATTGTCAGCGTGGCCAAGCCCATTTCCATCGAGTGTCAAATGGCCAACTACTCCAGTAGTCTTTACCAGCAGCTGGAGGAGGAGACGGGGGTTAAAACAGGTGGGATGATTTACAGAATTTGGTTTTTGTCATATTTAACTTTTTTTAATTTTTTAAAACTATTTTATTCTTAGAAGGGTTTGCTTTTTCACCATTTTACTATTGGTGCTGATAGTTAACAGTTCCCACATGCACATCACCACATATTTTTTTAAAATGTTAATTATTAATTTAGATTATAGAACAGTTTGCATTTGTATCTTCCCAGATTATAGCTTCTAAAGCATAAAACAGACAAGGGAGCAAATTGTGACATACTGCCTTCTGTCTCAATGCATTTAGAAACATTTCAGATTTGTTGAAGTCCGAGATATCATTTGATGCGCACCAGCAATAAACAAGCTGCAAAGCTAGAATACTAATTATAGACTGAGTCATATGTGGTGTGTGGTATGTGTTGCAGGTTATGTGAAGACAGGGTCTTTGTGTCTGGCTCAAAATCAGGATCGCTTCATTTCTCTTAAGCGCCTCGCATCAAGGCTGAAGTAAGTCCTGTAGTTAGTATTTAGACCACAGCTATGTGGATTAAGCTGTAAAGCTCTAGTGGCTTTGTGAGGACAAGCTTTTGGGGACTCAAAAGTTTTTGTTTAAAATAATAATAGTGCCAGCTGATTGTCCCTTTTCACTGATTTAAAAACATAAATGACTTTTGACCCTTTCACTTCATTCACAGGGTAATGGGGATCAATTGTAATATTATTAAACCTAAAGAGGTGGCCAAACTCCACCCCCTTGTTAACATTCATGACCTGGTAGGCGCACTCCACCTTCCTGAAGATGCTGTCGTGTCTCCACCAGATGTTAACCATGCCCTTGCTGTGGCTTCAGCTGGACAAGGTAACACAAACTTGCAGTTTGGTTTGGTAGACCATAAATCGTGTATTCTGCTGTTGCTGGCCCACCCTATAATTGTAACCTCCTCTTTTGTCCTTTGTTTCCTCTTTCTTCTCCTTCAGGGGTTCAGATCATGGAGCGAACCAGTGTTCAGCAGGTTCTGGTAGAGAAGGGATGTGTAACAGCTGTAGAGACTGACCGTGGTTCCATTAAATGTGAATATTTTGTCAGCTGTGCTGGACAGGTAGATTGCTCTATGGGAGATGCATTAATAAGACTGAAACTATGAGAAATGGAATCTGTGACAAAAAAAAACCCCCTCTGTAAACATTTTGGAATTACTTTTGTTTCTGTGGAAATTCAGTGTCATGCTTGGTCAAAAATATGTAAGCAGGACAGGCAGCAATTTTTTCCTTCTCCTTCATAATAATAATAATAATAATAATAATTTAATTCTATTTCATAATCTTTTTTTCCCTCTGAAACTAGTTGAAGCAGTTGTTTCCTATGGTGACTATAAGTATCTTGTTTCTACACATTGTTCTGATTGTATTTGGTTGCTCTGACTGTTTCTGCTCCAGTGGGCTTATGAGCTGGGCCAGGCTAGTGAGACGAAGGTGTCAGTTCCCCTCCATGGATGTGAACACTTCTACCTCCTCACCAAACCTCTCCAGGAGCCACTTCCACCCAAGACACCAGGTCTCACATATTAAAAAGCTAGGAAGTAACCTTTGCAGTAGACACTATTGAATTTTAAAGTCCCAATTTGTGTAGCCAGCTGAAATCGTGTCTGTATTAAAGAACATTCACTTCATGATTTTTTTTTCTGTTTTTTGGCAAATTAATTAACGAATTGCAATTTATATCAGATCGACAATTATGTCTAGTCCTTTTTTTTAGTCCCATAGTAAAAAGAAAAAACTAGGGCACAGGCTGTACCTTTTTACTTAGCCAAATAATGTGCTTAGCAATATGCAATATGGTAATGCCTGGTGAAAGGCTAAAAACAAGTCCAGCCAGGAGATATTTCTAACTATGTGTCTCTTTGCTAGTGGTGATTGATATGGATGGCAGGATATATGCACGGCCGTGGCAGGGAGGCCTTCTGTCAGGAGGCTTTGAGAAAAACCCCAAACCCATCTTCACTGAGGGTCGCAACCAGCTGGAGATCCAGAACATGCAGGAGGACTGGGATCACTTTGGTAAAAAAAAAAAAAAAAAAAAAGTATTAATGTTGTATTTTTATTCATTAAAAATTGTTCCAAATAAATAACCCCAGCTTTAGGAACATGGTTTATCGACCTATGTTGAATGTCAGGTTCTAGTAACAGCTGTATCTACCACTTTCATGTAGATTGCTCACCCACTATGAGCCTGGCTCTGCTGGGGGTCTCAGCCTGTCAATTGGACGTTTTCCTACCAATCTTTACTGAATACCTGCACAAATTGAGTTACTAGATTGTTGGTGTTTTCTGTCTAATATTGCAGGACTTTAACCTTACAATACTAGTCGGGCACTTTACAATACTCTACTGCTTGCCCAGTGACAGCTGAAACAGTCTTGCCCGCAGCACTGAATTGTATAATGTTAATGGCTGGAGTAACTGAATAGGAAGAACACTTGATCAACTCTCCTGTCATTAATGTAGCACAAAGGCAAGGTGTGTTTAGTTTTTCTTAGCTGTAAAATAGCCACAGTTGTAGACTGCGTCTTAAAATGTTGAAAATTATATATGAGGTTTGCCTCTCAAATAACAACACAAAGTCAGACCTTCATTGGTTTCATTTAACAGCTACAGAAGACTGAGGAAGCAAGCAAGACTGAGCATATCTATTTTTATCCACCTCTGTTTAAGGCTACCTTAAATGATTTTGACCCACCTCTCTGTACACATGTAAAAATACACCTGACTGTTTGCCTTGGCCTTAAACCAGTAATGTGAGATCTCTCATACCAGGCTGCCATAAAAACAAGAGTTTATTATAGCAGCACACATCAGCAAACCAGTCTGTGATCGATCGCTCTGAAGCCGTTATTTTTCCATTTATTTTGTCTTATAAGTGTAGGGGTTGAAAAGGTTGTTGAAAGAATCCATCACAATATATAATGTTAGAATGTACTGTATTTTATGAATGTATATTATATTAATGTATTGTAATAGATATTGTTAGAACTGCAATTCATTTGATTATTTTGTTAATCCATTATTAAATTTTTAAAAATATG
Organism: Simochromis diagramma; assembly: GCF_900408965.1. Lineage (NCBI taxonomy): Eukaryota > Metazoa > Chordata > Actinopteri > Cichliformes > Cichlidae > Simochromis > Simochromis diagramma. The sequence goes on from NW_024387414.1 coordinate 6,091,842, forward strand.
TCATCTTAATAGGCAAAAACACCTTGGTTATGGATTCTCGAATATATGAAGATTTGCTGCCTTATTTTTTCTTATGTGATACTAACCTGGATGTCTTTAGGTTTAGATTTTTTTTTTTTTAATTTTCATTTTCAGCATTTATTTTGGAATAACATGTTGGACTGTTGATGGAACAACATGGGTTAAGGTTGCAGCTGGAACCTTTAGACTCTTAGATGATTTATGGTGAGAGGTGGTTCAGGGTTTTTCAGTAATTGTACAACAATAGAGGTGAGCAAAAGAACAAGAAGCAGCACTAATATTTCTTGGTTATGGTGTGGTTGGTTGTTTAAGTTAATTAGAGTAAACTGTATTAAATTATCATCTGCATTTGCTACATTTTAGAGCACTTTTTGTTTTCTGCCTTCAGAGCCGATGCTCAGTGCCCTGCTGAGGAGAATGCCCAGTCTCGAGTCAGCTGAGATCCATCAGCTGGTCAACTGTCCGGAGTCCTTCACACCTGATATGCGCTGTCTGATGGGTGAGACCCCAGGTGTGTCTGGGTACTATGTGCTGGCAGGGATGAACTCCTCAGGCCTGGCCTTTGCTGGAGGGGCTGGAAAGTAAGAACAAATATATATATATATATAGTGTATCTGTTAAGACTAGACGTAAGCACGTGATCAATACTGGGTCACCTGAAATAATTCAGCCATGGTTTATCAGTTGCAGCGATCAAGACTGTGTTGTGGACGTGCCTTTCTTGCATTACAAGAAGGGATAAATGGCCTGTTGTGTGGTTTGGTATCCAGGTACCTGGCAGAGTGGATGACCTATGGCTACCCCACCGCCAATGTCTGGCCACTGGACATCAAACGCTTTGGCAACCTGCAGAGCAGCCGAACCTTCCTGAGACACAGAGTGATGGAAGTCATGCGTGAGTAGTGAGCCTTGTTGGGTGTTTGGTTCATGCTTTTAAGTAGACAAAGGCTGTATAGTCACCTGAACCTTGGTGTACTGTTTAAATAATTAATTTCTGCTGTTGCTTTAGCTAAATTATTATAAATCCTATAGGTGTTGGATATTTATTATAATGTGCAGTATATTCTAATTCTTGCTCTGCTATCTCTCCTTCTAATATTTGTGTGTCAATGTTCAGCCCTGCTGTATGAGCTGAAGGTTCCCCGGTGGGACTTCCAGACCGGACGCCAGCTGAGGACCAGTCCTCTGTACGACCGCCTGGACACTCAGGGGGCTCGGTGGATGGAGAAACATGGCTTTGAAAGGCCCAAGTACTTTGTTCCTCCAGGAAAAGGTTTGTCTCAGTGAGAAGCAGTGGTACAAAAATACTTTAGTCAAAGTCTTGGACTGCAAATGATTTTGACGGATTTTAAGGCAGTTTTGTCTAATGAATTAAATTACTTGGTTGAATTGGACTCTTTCTCTCTGTAGATCTGCTGTCCCTGGACCAGAGTAAGACTTTTTATAAGCCAGACTGGTTTGACATAGTTGGAGCAGAAGTGAAATGCTGCAAAGAGGCCGTCTGTGTCATCGACATGTCCTCCTTCACCAAATTCGAACTGACTGTGAGTCATGAATCACTTTGGAAAACTTAGAATTAGAACTGGGTTACAGAGAGGGGAAAAACTGCTGCTGTGCTACCTACTGTTGTCTATGTGGTCATACCCAGTTAGCATATGATATTTATCAGTGTTATGTATGTATGTTTGTACTAGCTACTCGAAAATTTTTTTGTTGTTGTTGGGTTTTTTTTTTTTCTCTTTAAATTATGCAGGCAATTTTAATTAATGCATTTAGCTTTAAAAGTATTCAGGTTAAATCCTCTGCTCTGTCCTGATGGCTCAGTCAACAGGTGACGAAGCCTTGGAACTGCTGCAACATCTCTGTGCCAATGACCTGGATGTTCCTGTTGGACACATTGTCCACACCGGCATGCTGAATGAGAGAGGTGGCTATGAGAACGACTGCAGTGTGGTCCGCCTCAGCAAGAACAGGTTTGAAACATCTGTGCAGTGGCACTGTAGATACTAGTACATGACAGATTTTTTTTTAAATTGCTTACTTTCTCATTTGCTGTCCAGCTTCTTCATCATCTCTCCAACGGACCAGCAGGTCCACTGTTGGTCCTGGATAAAGAAGCACATGCCTAATGACCCACACCTCCACCTAGAGGATGTCAGCTGGAAGTACACTGGTACGCATGCAGCAACTGGGGTTTCTGCTCTGATATCGCCATCTAGTGCTCATATAACATTTAAAAGGAGAAACAATGCAAAAAGTCAAAACAATCCACTGTCGACTTGTAACCCAGTTATTTAAATAACCTTAAAAATCAGACACCAGAGGGATGAAGTCTGTGGAGGGATGGCATTAATTACATGTCTGAAAGTAGATCTTGTGTATTTTTAATGCAGTCATCTTAATTGTGTAAAATGTGAGCAACAGTTGTACCAGATTCTGTTTTTGCATGTGTAATATAACATCAGATGTGGGCTTTGTTAACCAGAAAGTCTGTTAAGTGTTTATAACTCTTATTCTTCTCAGCTTTAAATCTGATTGGACCTCGAGCTATGGATGTTCTTGCTGAACTGTCATATGTTTCCATGACACCTGACCATTTCCCCTCCATGTTCTGTAAGGTAGGGAAAGCTAGATACAGCAAAGCTGATGGCTTGTTTTTTTTAAATGACTGTTTCATCAGTCTGTCTCTTCACCCTGCCAAGAGGAGTAAACTGACCATGTTTATGTGCATGTGTGTTTACAGGAGATGAGTGTGGGCTATGCCAACGGGATCAGAGTCATGAGCATGACTCACACTGGGGAACCAGGTTTCATGCTCTACATCCCCATTGAGGTGCAATCCTACACACACACAGATATTTAATAGATACCTCGTCACAGGATGGTTGATAAAGTGACAACAACCCATGAGTATGTTACATGAGTTGTTATTTTATTTATATATATATATATATATATATAAATTTTTTTTTTTTTTTTTTTAACAGTTAAGCACACAACTCCCTGATATTCTTCAACATTTAGTTTTTCTATAACTTGGGTTTTATCTTGAAATGCCAAAGATGGAAATAAGTATTGTTTTTCTATTGTTGTTTTCCAAAGTGTGGGTGACAACAAGTCATTTACAACAAAACAACACTTCTTGTTTTTTTTTTTACTTTCACAGGAAATTAATTAAGCATAGCCATGGGATTAAAAAAATGAAACATTATTCAAAAATTTCTGACAATATCTTTTGATTCTGATCTTTTTCTTGTAATACATCATTACTGGGAAAGAACTGAAAAAAAGCTTTATTAAGTGGTAGAAGTAAAAGTGTATTAATAAAGAATCAACCTTAGACTGTGAGAAGATAAGGATGAATGAATGAAAAACACAAACAATCAAGGGTTTAACTTGTCCTTTTATGAGGATCAGAGTTGTGGTTGAAGGTTTCGGTGGACCAGAGAAGATTTTCAAATTTCAAAATGGATGATTGCAGTGTGAAGTTCAGGAATGGCTGAAAGAGGAGTTTTTTGGGGTTTTTTTATACTACAACGATCATTTAAAAGCAGAAAATGGTGTAAGGATGGATAAAACATTTATTACACAATTATACTGTCAAATTATGTCCAATTAAAGTCCCAAGAGAATCAAAGTGTCCTTAGCTGCCTTGACTCTGTTGTTATAAAATACAAGTATCTTCACAGGACAAACTTCCAGAGGAAAATCCTAGAAAATATCCAGTTTCTTGTAGCAAATGTAGGAAAGAGTCACCAGGACTCTAGGACTTAAAATTGTGATAATTCAGTGTCACACATGTGTTGTTGTGTTTTTATTGTTAATGGTTAAAAGTGATATGATTTTTGCATGGCTTATTCTGTCTGATTACTGAGAACCTGGCATGTATGATGGTGTTTAAAAAACAAAAAACACTCTCACATTTCAGTGTACCGGAAATGCCATATAGAGTATAAGACACCCGTTCCTCTGCTCTCCACAGTACGCACTGCACGTGTACAACGAGGTGATGTCAGTGGGTCAGAAGTACGGGATCCGTAACGCAGGGTACTACGCATTGCGAAGTCTACGCATAGAGAAATTCTTCGCCTTCTGGGGTCAAGACCTCGACGCCTTCACGACCCCGCTGGAGTGTGGACGAGAGTTCAGGGTCAAGTTTGACAAGGTCTGTTGACAGTTTTAAACATATAATATCTGATCCTACCCATAGTGGAGACTTTGTTTTTCTTTGTACACCGAACTGCCTCATCCTAATAGACTGATCAGTTAGTCAGCTACATTTTTACTTTGCCAACATGATAGAAATGCATAAGATGCTTTATTTGACTCTACTTATTAAGTTTCAAACTTTCCCTCTTTTGCTTTAAAATGGTTGAAAGATGAGAGATGAAGAGTAGAATAATTAAAGCACTCAACATCTTGGTGCAGTCTTTGTCATGATGCAGCAGGGAATTTGTCACCGGGCTGCACCTGCAGGCACAACAGGTGGCACTTTAAAGTAGCAGGTGTAAAGTTTACTGTCTGTCTCATTTTGAAAGGGTGGAACATCAGGTGAGCTGTCTGCTGCTTAGAGCAGTGTCAGCGCGGTGCTGATTAAAGGCATCTACAGTTTAACGCTGGTTTCACAGACTGTTTTAAGTTTTATGGTGTTGTTAAAAAAAAAGGTGGGTGACTTTAAAACATGGTGGTCTTATGCTACTCCAGCAGAGCTGCACATAGCAGGGCCATTGTGTTGTTTACTCAAGTTGATCTTCACTAACTTAGTGAAGGTTCTTAGGGCCTAATTTCCTCTATTTATCCTCATCTTCTTCACACCCCCTGCCTTTTTCTCTCCATCAGGACACAGATTTCATCGGCCGTGAGGCATTGCTTCAGCAGCGTCAGGACGGTGTGACACGACGGTTTGTCATGCTGGTTCTGGAGGACCATGACACCGAGCTCGACTTGTGGCCGTGGTGGGGTGAGCCCGTCTATCGTAATGATCAACTAGCGGGGACAACCACCAGCAGCGCCTACAGCTACACCCTGGAGCGCCATGTTTGCCTGGGCTTTGTGTCTCCACCCCTTGGCCCTGAGGGGCTCCCTACAGCCATCACTCCTGACTTCATCAACCGCGGGGACTACGAGGTGGACATTGCTGGTCAGCGCTATCCGGCCAAAGCCAAGCTCTACCCGTTCAGCTCCCTCTTCACCCAACAAAAACGCCGCAAGGATGACATGGAGCTCAGCAACCTGCAGGGGAAGTGATGCAGAGTAACGCAAAACTTTCCTGTGACACTCCTCCACCAAATCCACTCCTGCTCTTACCTTGCAGTGCCAACCTTTCTTTCCTTTTATGTCTCCTAATGAGAGGGCTTTATGCACAATCACTCCTCGTAACTCTAATATTTAATCTCCTTGTTGCATCTCCCGCTTTCAAAGTGCAATATTTAATACACTCCAGATGCTTTTGCTGCATTAAATACAAAGCTCTTGTCTCATCAAATTCTGCCGTTGTTTCTCAGCCCTGCCCAGCTTCACTCTTAAACACAGTCTCATGGCTGTCTGAGACACTCTCTGGTTAAGTGCCTTTGTTAAGGCAACATCAGCAGAAGATGCTGAAGACTTTTTCCAATTTGTTCTCTGTAACCTATCCAGAAGGGATTTGACTGACAATCTTCTCCAGTACTGTTGTAAACTTCCCACTCTGCAGATGGCTACAGTCCATGTAGTTGTTGACTCTATTGTCATTTTACAAACCATATATTTGCTGCTGTAAAGATATGAGTGATGTGATGTAAAGATTGGCTTAATTCAGACACTTTACAACTTTGTCAGCATTACACCTGATGATGAAGGAAATGGTATTTTCCTGAATAGAGGAAAGCCCTGGGAAGCATAAAAAATCCTGGGATAATCATTAGTCTTTTGCCCATTACTAAACTTCCACTCCTGTTAAAAGGATTCCCAGGATTTCCCAGAATTCCTTCATTTCCCTTGAAAGTGTCATTGTCAGTTGTGAGCTTATTTTGCGGTGTGTGTGGAACCTGTTGTAATGTACTTTCAATCTGTTATTTATGTTCTGTCGTTATGAAGCATTGTTGCACTCGATGTTTATGCTTTGTTTTGTTGATGTTTTGCTGAATGTGTGGCTGGTGAGAGAAGCCAAGATGGGACAGGAACTCTGCGACTGGAGTCTACAATATCTAATATCTTACATTTGTGGTTTGACTTTTGCCTGGTTCAGAGTTTAGATGTTTGTGTAAAGAAACTGCGACTCAAAATAAATTGTATTTTTGTATAACTAGTGTGTACAAAATCTCTATTTTCAGTCATGCTTTTTAAAAATATGATTTATAATTAAATATTTGATTTCTAAATCTGACCTTCTGAGACATAATTTCAAATGTTTTTCCAAAACGTCTGTGAAGGTTCTCAGTCATCCAGGTCATCGTAGTCAAAGGAGCTTGCAAAGAAAAGCGTCTGGACTTCTTTAAGTTGCTTGAAGACGTTTCACCTCTCATCCGAGAAGCTTCTTCAGTTCTAAGGTCAAATGGTGGAGAGTTCCAGATTTAAACCTAGTGGGAGTATCCCCCCACAGAGGGACAAAAGGACCCCCTGATGATCCTCTAATCGCCTGAGCCAAGGTGGGAAACTGGGTGTGGGTCCCAATCAGCCAGAGTTTCGGGTGTGTTCATTGTGAAACCTGGCCCCACCTTATCATGCGAATTCCTGAGGTCAGATGGCCCAGGATGTGAGTGGGCGTTAAGGCGTCTGGGAAGGGATCTCAAAACTGGATTATAGATGGCAGAGAGTTGGTGTCGTAAACCACCACCTCTGTTCAAAGATGGCCGCTCTCAGTGGACATAGATGGCTTCTTTCACTCCTCTTTCAAACCATCTGTCCTCTCTGTCCAAAATGTGAACATTGGCATCCTCGAAAGAGTGTCCTTTATCCTTAAGATGCAGATGGACTGCTGAGTCTTGTCCTGTGGAGGTGGCTCTTCTATGTTGTGCCATGCGCTTGTGAAGTGGCTGTTTGGTCTCTCCAATGTAGAGGTCTGAGCATTCCTCGCTGCACTGTACAGCAAACACCACATTGTTAAGTTTGTGTTTTGGCGTTTTGTCTTTCGGGTGAACCAGTTTCTGTCTGAGCGTGTTGCTGGGTCTGAAATACACTGGGATGTCATGCTTGGAGAAAACTCTCCTGAGTTTCTCTGATACACCGGCTACATAGGGGATGACAATGTTGTTGCGTCTGTCCTTCTTATCCTCCCTCGCTGGTGTCTGTCTTCCAAAACTGTATTTCTTTCTTTCGTTACTCAGAACTATAAAGCACCAGGTCCAGGGCTAATAGGGATTTAGTTCAGTGATACTTCAGCTGTACAGGGAGTGCAGAATTATTAGGCAAGTTGTATTTTTGAGGAATAATTTTTATTATTGAACAACAACCATGTTCCCAATGAACCCAAAAAACTCATTAATATCAAAGCTGAATGTTTTTGGAAGTAGTTTTTAGTTTGTTTTTAGTTTTAGCTATTTTAGGGGGATATCTGTGTGTGCAGGTGACTATTACTGCGCATAATTATTAGGCAACTTAACAAAAAACAAATATATACCCATTTCAATTATTTTTACCAGTGACACCAATATAACATCTCCACATTCACAAATATACATTTCTGACATTCAAAAACAAAACAAAAACAAATCAGCGACCAATATAGCCACCTTTCTTTGCAAGGACACTCAAAAGCCTGCCATCCATGGATTCTGTCAGTGTTTTGATCTTTTCACCATCAACATTGCGTGCAGCAGCAACCACAGCCTCCCAGACACTGTTCAGAGAGGTGTACTGTTTTCCCTCCTTGTAAATCTCACATTTGATGATGGACCACAGGCTCTCAATGGGGTTCAGATCAGGTGAACAAGGTGGCCATGTCATTAGTTTTTCTTCTTTTATACCCTTTCTTGCCAGCCACGCTGTGGAGTACTTGGACGCGTGTGATGGAGCATTGTCCTGCATGAAAATCATGTTTTTCTTGAAGGATGCAGACTTCTTCCTGTACCACTGCTTGAAGAAGGTGTCTTCCAGAAACTGGCAGTAGGACTGGGAGTTGAGCTTGACTCCATCCTCAACCCGAAAAGGCCCCACAAGCTCATCTTTGATGATACCAGCCCAAACCAGTACTCCACCTCCACCTTGCTGGCGTCTGAGTCGGACTGGAGCTCTCTGCCCTTTACCAATCCAGCCACGGGCCCATCCATCTGGCCCATCAAGACTCACTCTCATTTCATCAGTCCATAAAACCTTAGAAAAATCAGTCTTGAGATATTTCTTGGCCCAGTCTTGACGTTTCAGCTTGTGTGTCTTGTTCAGTGGTGGTCGTCTTTCAGCCTTTCTTACCTTGGCCATGTCTCTGAGTATTGCACACCTTGTGCTTTTGGGCACTCCAGTGATGTTGCAGCTCTGAAATATGGCCAAACTGGTGGCAAGTGGCATCTTGGCAGCTGCACGCTTGACTTTTCTCAGTTCATGGGCAGTTATTTTGCGCCTTGGTTTTTCCACACGCTTCTTGCGACCCTGTTGACTATTTTGAATGAAACGCTTGATTGTTCGATGATCACGCTTCAGAAGCTTTGCAATTTTGAGACTGCTGCATCCCTCTGCAAGATATCTCACTATTTTTGACTTTTCTGAGCCTGTCAAGTCCTTCTTTTGACCCATTTTGCCAAATGAAAGGAAGTTGCCTAATAATTATGCACACCTGATATAGGGTGTTGATGTCATTAGACCACACCCCTTCTCATTACAGACATGCACATCACCTAATATGCTTAATTGGTAGTAGGCTTTCGAGCCTATACAGCTTGGAGTAAGACAACGTGCATGAAGAGGATGATGTGGACAAAATACTCATTTGCCTAATAATTCTACACTCCCTGTAGTGTTGATTGTAAAAAGGAAAGCAAAGCATTTATGGACTCACCTTTAGTACAGCATGGCATTCATTATGTAAATTATTGTCTCTTGTAGGGTAAAACAGAAAGCAAGGTAGGGTATGCTTTAGAGTGGGCCTAACTGACACGTCATTGCTGTGTGAGCATCCAGTGTCCTTTGTTTCTCAGTCAAAATTCCCATCTCTATTTTCAACAGCTTGGGGTTTTGAGCCTATGAGCAACAGCTCATAGGCTCAAAACGTTGTTAATCAACTGATGACATCATGGTGAATACAACCTTTTTAAACTTTTTATTTGATCGCATACAAAGTCTTGAATAATCAGGCCTCATTTTATCTTAAAGAACTCGTAGTTCTGTATCACCCCAATAGAGAGCTTGTGGTTTAAAAGTAGAATGGGAGGCAGAGCCTTTAGGTTCCAGGCCCCTCTTCACTGGAACCAGCTCCCAGTTTGGATTCAGGAGGCAGACAACCTCTCTACTCTACTTTTAAAAAAGCATATAGTCATGGCTAGGTCAGGTGATGCCTTGAGGAAAAAACACTTCGAGGCAAATGTTATGATTTGGTGTCATAAATAAAGATGAATAGAATAAAAAATTTACACTGTTGTTTCTGGTATTCAGCAGAGCTAAAATTCGAGGTCATGCAAGCGGAGCCCGTAGAGACAAAATCCACTGCTGGACTCAAATTTTCCTTTCTTTCCTTAGTGTCACAAAATTATTTTAATCAAATTAGAAAATGTGCGATAACCAGCATATGTATCCCTAATTTTATTAATAGATTTGGTAATGTGTTGTTTTTGGAAGATCAGCCTAATTACAAGATTTATTCATTTATGCGTTCTAAAATACATGCAGTGTAATACAGTTGGGGGCTCTTGCAGTACGTTCCAGTTTGGATACTGCAGCTGCTCTCTTTATAAAAGAATAATCTAGAAAGTCATGTTTTATCAGTTTGGTAACACCTCTAGCGTGTATGAAATACCATGTGAACGCAGATGAATAAAATATTTAGCTTGCAGATGGCATTTTAAGAGACCTCTCAGTGGAGTCTGTATTAACAGCAGGACAATAAGTCTCAGTTCTGTTCCACATTTTACAAAATCGCTCCCATTGTGTTGTTTGAAATATGCAGCGATGAGGCTTTTAACCTGAGGCAGAGCGGGAGATTGTTGGTAAAACTACCTTTCTTTATCCATCTATTTTCTTAAATATGTACCCAATTCAGGGTCACCAGGGGTCAGAGGTGGCTTAACAGACAGGAAGCCACATGTTATAGTAGTCGTTCTTTTAATGAAATACAATATTTGTAGGTCAGATTAGATTAGCATCAGATTAGTCTTCGTGTATCTACTTTTATTTGTGATACTGTATTTTTTTTCATCACCACTGTATCAGTGAGGCTTTTTATATAGCTTTGAAGCATTTAGACTGGAAACCCACAAACACATGACCCTGTAAGTCATTTCATCTGTTGCAATCTATTTTTGTCCAAACCGTGCACTGACTATATGAGCACTTGTATGGTAAAACTGACTAACTGACTAGGTTAAAAACATTTGCACCTGTTAAGGTGTAAAAAATTTTCTGGGTGTCTCAAATGTTAAAAATATCCAGAAAGGTTCAAAGAAAATCTTGAAGAGATGTTGAAACACAATAAAATTGATGGTACTTGGTATATACTTGCTTCCATTTCCACATTTCCCCACTCAGGATTGATCTTTCAAGTCGATATCTTGGCTTTTGTAGAGACCTACACTGATGTGCAATACTGTGCAAAAGTCTCAAGCTACTCCACGCATACATTTCACTTTCAGTTCGCCAGAATTTTGTCATTTTTAAAGTGGTCTTGAGCAACACTTCTCCAGGCATTCTGAAAGTCTCTAAAGCAGGAGTAGGCAACTCCAGGCCTCGAGTGCCGGTGTCCTGGAGGTTTTAGATGTGTCCATGATCCATCACAGCTGATTTAAAGGGCTAAATGACTCCTCAGCATTTCTTGAAGTTCTCCAGAGGTCTGGTAATGAACTAATCATTTGATTCAGGTGTGTTAACCCAGGGTGGGATCTAAAACCTGCAGGACACCGGCACTCGAGGCCTGGAGTTGCCTACCCCTGCTCTAAAGAATTTTCTTTGAACATTGGGTGCCTTTTCATTCATTTTAAGTCCAGTCCTTGTATTTGAACATTTTCAGATCAATTTTTTATTTTGTTAAGGCACCTAACACTGATCTATGAATAATTCAAGCATAAAAATGCACCTAATTCAAGGGTGAACCAGTGTTCTATCTAAGCATAACTCAGAAAAAGAAATTAATTACATATTTAGGCACTTTGTTGCTAGCAGCTTGTTGCAAAAACATAATTTGTTCCCATTTATTTATCAAAATCTACAAAAAAAATGCCAAAGACTGTTTAACAGGAGTAAAAATAATATTTGTACTTTAAGAGGAACTGGACTTAAGATGAAGTGGGAGGAGTTAAAATAGTATGTAGAGCTAATGAACAGATCTGAAAGTGAATCCCTTAAGAAATACGACAAAGTTCAGCAAAGACCTGACACAGGACCAAAGACGTGTATCTGGCCTCGAATTGATCCATCTACTGTTCGCTGAAGTCTCATCATGGTCTCAGTGAGCGTGTGGATGTTACAGAGCCACTAAAGGAAATGGAAACAGATACAAAAAGGCAGAGGTATTCCAAATTACACAAGAACTGGACTGACAGCAGGTCTTATGGAATGACCAAAATAAATTTGAAATTTTTGGTTCAAATCACTGTCAGCATGTATGCAGAATGCTACGGTTAGATTTCTATCCAGCATTTAAGCCATCTGGAAAGCATCTGACTGGCAACGGCTCCATTTTTGCAGAATGACAATGACCTCAAACACACTGCCAATGCAGTAAAAGCCATACATGCATGGAAAAAACACAGTGGAGAACTATGAGTCATGGACTGGCCTCCCAGAGCCTGGGTCTCAACGCTGTTCAAGCAATGTGGGATCGTCTTGACAGAGAAGGAAACAAAAGGCAGCCATCATCAAAGGAAAAATGTTGGCTGTCATTCAAGATGCCTGGGGAACTGTTCCTGACGGCCGTTTAAAGAAATGACAAGGTTGGCTTGGAGTTCAGGTTAGGTTGAAGAATAAAGGTCGTCATATCAAATATTGACTTTCAAGCTCATTAGAATGATAGAAACTGTTTGTGCCTTAAATCCTACATTCACATGTATACTTGCATGTTTTAAAAAATCCATGCATTTCTTTCCCATTTTCCTAGCAAAATGTAAAGAAAAGAAGAATGGAGGGGGGGGAAGAGAGGAGACTTTTGTACTGATATCATGTTAAATAGATATGTGGCTGTCTAATGTGCTGAAAGTTGAAAATATAAAAAGGCACACACGAAGGTTAAACTTGGGCAATCTTGCATCAATCTGCAGTCCTGTAGGTTCAGCTGTGTAACACAGTCAGGATCAAGGGTTCCTGTGGCTACTAGTTGTTCCCACGCAGAGCCGTTTCTGTGCTGTGTACAAACATCAGTCTACTAATGAACATAAAAGCGCCTGCAGTGAGAATGAAGGTTTATTCATCTGCCAACAGTAGCAGCAGAGGACTGAGAAGCCTGTTCTCTGCTCATTAATAACACCCATCTGCAATTATTTCCCCAAAACGCTTTTTGTAAGGTCAGCTCAGAGCCAGAAAAACTACACAACAAAACTCTTTATTAGCATAATTCAACACAAAAGCTTCCTCCTGTTGCAGTGCATTCTGGCACACAAAGATCACGTCCTTCTGGCTTTCCGTGGGCGGCATCCATTGTGTGGCACGGGGGTGTTGTCAGTGATAGATACCACCTCCAGACCTCCCATTGTCAGACCTTTGATTGCAGACTGCAGAGCAGAGAAAAATGCATTCATTCATTAAGAAAGCTAATGGGAACAGATCAACATGTCTGCCGCTCCTTAAATTATCCTCATTATGACAAGTCTGGAAATAATTAGAGGACCACTTCTTCATGCTGTGACAGGTTTGCTGGTATTGACCGCCCACTCGCATATCGGCACAGAGCAGGGTCAGCGGAACAAAACTAGTTTCATTTTCATCCTGTTATCCTGCAGTAAATTCATACAAATGGTTCCTTGATTTTTTTTTTTTTTTTATCCTTCTTCAAACAGTGCAGATAGGGTAACATAATAAACAGGTAACACAAATAAAAGACATTTTATTTTAAAATGAGATTAATCAAAAGGAAAAAGTCAATCTCGTGCACATTTAAGCAAAATGCACTCGTACCAATAACTTTAACATGATGTCTTTGAAGGCTGCTGTACTAAAGGCTGCTCCTCCGATTGCAAAAAACAATAGATGGGTCCTGGTGAGCTGTCAGTGTAGCATTTTTCTACTTGTGAAAATAACATCAGCAATTTCTCACCCCAATGAGAAAGACAGATGGGAGCATACTGACCAAACAATCAATGTTTTCCCAGAGTACAGCCATCAGAGAATTTGCTTCAGAGGTTAAGGATCTATGTAATGTTACAGTATGTTGGTAAAATTACATATAATATTAAGAAGTTTCAGTTTCACATGTTTGCCTGTCCAACCGTCTGAAAATAAGCCAACTCTTTTCATTGGTTGTCTTATTGGGTTATGACTGCATGCTTGCCTTTAACAGAAATATGACAAATTTCGATACCAAATAAAAGTACGAGTACAAGTTTATCATCTACTAAGCCAAAACAATTCTTTTAATAGGCTGTTTTAATGAGGCTTCCATCCCTGTTAACCGTCTTCAGTCTGAAGACAGACCAAATAACAAGCTACAAAAATAATAACACCAATTAAAAATAAATCGTAGTTTTATCTGGAATAGCTTTAAAGATTTCTTTATAGAAACTACTCACCAAACGCCCAGGACCAAGACCTTTGACCACAACACGCACAAAGCTAACTCCTTTGGCTGTAGCTTTCTGTGCAGAAGGACAGAAGAAAAATCTGAGATGAGCAGCATCCCTTTGACTCCAGTGTTCAGAAAAGTCCAATAAAGCCAACAAATGAAATCCTCTCCTGGTTCTGAGGCTAATAGATGTGATTAGTAATCTTGACTAAAAACACAGTTGAGGAGCTTTAGACACACCATTGATCTGAGTCTATGGCTTTTTCTCTGCTTTGCCACTTCTAACATGTTCAGAATAAGCAAGTCTCCAATTAATGTCATTCACTAGAGTCTTAAGATCGACTTCAACAAACAGTAACTGCAGCTTTCATTACTTTGTGACAGTTTCGCGGCTTAGCAGCCTTTACAAGAGAAAGTAACCAGAGGTATTCAACTGTTAGTTTTAGGTATGTATACAAAGAGGCTTAATTGACAAAGAGGTAAACAAGAATTATTCTTTAAGATTTCCACCCCTCAAAACCAGTAGAAAAGACTCTTAATAAAAGTGTACAGCTACTTTTAATTTTCAATTGTAGCAAAAACATTTAAAAACTGATGAGAAGAAAGTATAATTGAACTCTACTGAATATGGCAGCATTATAATAAAACTTAATTTATCAACTATGCTGATTACAACAAATGAAAAAGAAAATCTGTCTGACCATAACTTTGTTAGCCTGCAGCCTTTATAAAATCCTCAGAGAAGCCAGTTTGTTTACAGCAAACATTTAATATTCATGAATTAAGTGTTGCTGCACAAAGTGGAGAAGCAGCAGATGCTGTAGTCTCTAATTTTAATTTAATTGGAACAATCTTCTGCAGGGATAACGAGGTGGCCCAGCGTTGTGTTGTATCGAACTCACCGCAGCAGCAGAGATGCCCGCAGTCTGAGCAGCGATCGGCGTCGACTTCTTGATATTTTTGAAACCTTCTGTTCCGCAGGATGTCCTCACCACGGACTGCCCTGCGCTGTCTGTCAGCTGGATGTGAGTGCTGGTAGAGAACACAGCGAGTTACTGGGTCGCAAACTGCCGGGCAGTTTTACAGTGAGGACAAATCGGCAGTCGTGAACTCTAACTAATATGTGGCTTTTAGCAATGGCCACCATGACTGTTAATAGGAAGTTTAAATCATAGCAGAACATCTGATTTCACTGAATTATGATAACAGATCCAAGCAGCAATTTTCCCTCTGAAAGCAGGTTTCATGGTTACTTAATAAAATCAGAACACTACGGCAAATGGGTCTGAAATTACAAAGAGGAAAGACTAAAATAATGAAAGTGCTGACTGAATCTTGAATATTCTTTAAGAGATATTTTCTGACACTTACATTGTAAGTACAAATGTAAGAGTTTGCTTTCACTTACTTGTTGTATGTGGCTTTAATGTGAACAATTGGTAAGTCTTCAAACTTCTTCCCACCCCATCTCAGTGCGCTGTCATGTCCAGGCAGTGGAGGTAAATAGCTGTAGGATTAAAACAAAGATTCGCCATTAATGATAATACTGCAGCAGGCTGTGCTTCTATTTAATGGAGCTTAGTCTGCTGACAGTAGACAGTGAAACATGATGCTGGCAGGTGTTAAATTAAAGAGAAAACATGAATAAATGAATGAAGACAAGCATCCTTTCACATCAATGCACCACATGATAAAGGTAAGCAATGCAGTCATGCTGTGGGACATGTATGAAAACCCTGTTAATTCGGGGTTTGTATTAAGATGGTGGAAGGAAAAGATTAAGTACACATCACTGAAGCTTCAGTCAGAAAGACTGCTCAAGCAGACAATGAACATTTAAATCTACGTGAAAGCCATCAGTAAACAGTGGTGGAAATTGTGGTTGACAGGGCGCAGATTTGATGACTGTGGTGCACATGTGTTAGGAATAGCAATGAGAAAGGAAAAAAAAATTAGGACAACTTTTTTATGTGACTGGAAATGTCAATACAGGCCACATTAGCAAGAACAAGCAGCTGATATTTTTTAGTGCTGCAGGAAATAAAGTAGTGAATGCATTAAAAAAATAAAACAAAAACATACCACTGAACCTCCTAATAGATGCAGCTATGAAAATCCTAGGTAACATCCTTCTCAATTTATTGTGTTCATAAGATTTTAAGAAAACTTGACCTTTGACCTTGAGTTCAAGGTCATGGAGATTTGGACCTTAGCAGCTATGCCTTATGGTATCAGGTTGAAATTCCTAGGTGACTTTCTTTTTGAATGACGACATTCACAAACAACACCCAATCAGCCTCTTACAGCTGTGCCCCCTCCACCCCCCGCTATACATGGTTTGTGCCAATTCATCCATACCCCATTAGCAATAAGTTTAGGATTTTACAAGTTCTTATTTTGATGTCAAATATTCAAACTGAAAAATGATTACATATATCCATAATATATTACAGAGTATTCAAAATAGATTGTGATATTTTACTAGTCACAATCCATTTTGTGACACTGGGATATTAAAAGCTAACTGCCAACTTTCAAGTTCATCTGATGATTTTAAAATCAACCTAGGGAACGAAGAAATAAAGGAGGTCAAAGATTTTAAGTTTTTAGGAATAATCTTAGATTCACATCTTAAATTTGACAAGCATGTAAAGAAGATTTCTAAGATGGTCAAGGCTAATCTGAATTGTTTTAAGTTAATTTGGCACTATATACACCCACTTCAGCAGCTCAGATATTTATGCATTCTATATTTTCTCATTTTTCATATTGTATGACAGTTTGGACCCAAGCAGCACCATCTACAATTAAGCCTGTGGTGTCCTTATATAACCAATCTTTAAAAATAATGGATAAAAAATCTGTTCGGTGGCATCACTGTCACATTTTAAAGAAATATAATCTACTTAGTTTTAAGAGTTTTAATCATTTGTGTTTTCTTAAATTAGTTTTTAAATGTATAAATAGGATGGCCACAGAGTGTCTCAATAGATACATCCAGAGACAAGATAGTAATCGTATTACTAGGAGTAAGGTGAACGGCAACTGCAAGATATTATATCGCAGATCTACATTCGGTCAGTCAGCTTTTTCTATAAAGGCTTGTCATCTGTGGAACACACTTCCAACCGATATCAAATTAATTACAGACATTAGATCCTTTACATTGAAGGTTAAAGGGAAATCAAAGTTGTGGTCATTTTAACTAATGATTTTAATTTTATTTTAAATTATTGTCTATTAATTGTAATTGTATTTATGATGTAATTTGGTTTTATGAAAATGTATGTTTTATTGTAAAATGTATCTATTTAGATTGTAAGCCCAACAAGGGACAATTGTTGAAAATTAGCAGTAGCTATAAACCTATGTGCGGTACATCAGTTTCATGTCTTGCACTTGAACTATGTTAAACTGCACTGTCCCTTTTAAATAAATAAATTCAAATTAAAGATAAAACCTGAACTGCTGACTGCTGAACAGTGAGGACATCCAGGGGGGCTTTGTTATATTATCACGATTTGATTTAACTCTCCTTTTGCTCAGATTGTCAAATTACAGACCCCGGAAAACAGTGTGACACAAAAAATAAAAAAAAGGTAATCGAAACTGATTTTATATTTTATAACCAACTAACAAAATAACTTTCAGATGGCGGTTTCCATTAAGTGACAGGTGAGGAATGTCTCCCTCTCGTTTTTTCCTCTTTCATTTGCCAAACCAATTTCCAACTGGCCCCATTCCATTAACACATTCACCTTACACGTGAAAGCTCCCCGGTTCAACTCCATGAGGAGACGCATGTTGTGCTTCAGGAGACCAAAAGTTTGCATAAATGGCAGGGTTGTGTCATAAAGGGCATCCAGCATAGAAATCTGTGCCAAATCAAATTTGTGGATCCATCTGCCGTAGCGACTCCTTGGGAAATAAGGGAGCAGCTGAATGTACCATTTGCTAAGCAAACTTCCATTTGTTTACTTCATTTTGGAAGTACTTTAGCAAGGATACCCAGCTGAATTTGGGAGAGCCTAAAAGCCTCAGCAGCATAGGGGGAAAGGAGTGAGTGTGACCACTGTGCTATTTGCTACCAGTTACATTTAAAAATGTTTTATGTATATAGCAAGACCAAGAGTGCATTCCATCAATTCAATTGGAGACCCAGAGGCCATAGCACAATGCAGTACAGACACAATGAGCTGACCCTGGTAGAAGAACAGATGTATATGTGTGTGCAGTGTATAGATAGATAGATAGATACTCTCATACATACATACATACAAATGGGTTCAATACCAAAAATTTCAGAAAATAATATTGTGGTCAGTTATTTAATGTATTGATCCCCGTGGGGAAATTCCTCTGTGCATTTAACCCATTCACTCTGTGAAGCAGTGGGCAGCCATTGGGCGCCCGGGGAGCAGTGTGTAGGACCGGTACTTTGCTCAGGGGTACCCCTGAGGGCTACCTGGATGGGCCACCTGGAGACAGAGTTACTGCAAATCAGTATATAAACTTCTTTCCATCCTAATGGAACCAGTTTCTTCCAGGATGTCAAAATGCCCCATCCACAATATATTTTGCAGTCAACCCAGACGCCTGTGAACTTTTCGGGCGTTCTTCGTTGCTCTCAAATAAACTAATTGTGCAATATCTTTCTGGAAAATGATGTTGCATCCCTCCAGAAGAGTTCAAGAACCGCGTTGGGGCGGTTTGAGCTGTACATTTTGGCACACCTTGCTAAGACTTTATGTTGTTTCATTTTATTTGCATGTACATTTGTGCCTGACCTGAAGTCCTTCGCAGTCTCTGCGCTGGAGGATGCTTCTTTCTCCTGATGCCTGATAGCACTGCTGCATATTGTCCGCTGCAACGCTCTGCTTCCACATCTGTACACGCGCAATTTAATTAGCAACAACTTTATGAACCTGTCATATTAAACATAATCTTCTATTGATATTGTAATCATAATTATAAAGGTGTCATCTAAAATACTATTTGTTATCCAAATGCTACAGCCTAGAACTAGCCGCCAGCTAACATAAATGCTAAGAAAACATAGCCATAAAGCACTTACAGAGAGGCCGTATTTCCGTTCAGGGGGGCAGACAGCTGTCGACATACGGTACTCAGTGAGCTAAACAATATACAGCTAAATTTATTCATGTTCCACACACTTATACACAATCTTGTAGCCAGACGTTAAATAATTTTACGCACAACAAACGTGACATTGAAGGAGCGATCCAGACCAGACCAGTAATAACCCCGGAGGTGTGCGGGGGTGGCGTCACGTTCAAAAAAATAATATATGTAGAAGCTTCACTTATACATTGCTTATAAACCATTTTCATTTAATTAAAATATAATGATAATATTTTAATATGGGTGTATAAGTGGCGTATTATTGTTTTTTTTTAAATATATTAATTTCATTTCACACCCACGGTTATGGGTAAATAGATCGTCCGTTTTCCCGCATAGAATTGTGGGTCGAGAACGGAAATGGTGCTTTCAAGTACTTAAAAAACCCCTCGATATTATGCCATTTTGTGTTTAATAAAAACTTATCTTCGTCAACCAAACATTGTAGCGTTTTACTTAAAACACAATAAATAATATAATTGCTCTATAAACTACTATCCGCAGAGAAATTATGTAAAGAATCCTACTTCCATTTTGTTTTATTTAGCATTTTCTAATGTTAGGATTTTTTTTTTTTTGCTTTTACATTGAATGCAACAGAAAAAGATGGCTGCGCCCTGTGGAAGAATGGCAAGTCGGCCTCTCCTACAGTTTCTGTCTCGTTTCAGCAGATCTCCCGTCGGAAACACGGGCTTCCGTCAGTTTTCCAGCGCTACTGTTTGCCGTGCGGCTTTTCAGATCAATGAAGCGGCGGAAAGAGCGAATTCTCCGTGGACTCTGATGGCAGCGGTGTGTCTGCAAAGGCTGCCGGTCATCTCAGCGGACTGCAGTCCTATCGAGCAACAGTTCAAACAGATGCTTCACCAGGTGAGTCTCCGTATCATGGAAGGGCTGAAGACTATGAGTGAAAAGAATAAACTGTTTTTGTTTTGTTTTTCTTAGCGTTCACAAAGTACATGCGGTCATTTGAAAAGAAAACACACATGTTGGTTCTAGGCAGAAATATATGACGCTTGGGGGATGTTACAATTTATATTTCACAGCTATCACTATATCAAGGCTAGCAGTTAGAATATAGAGTCCAGTGATTTTGTGATACACGATGCGGTGCAAGACAGTCCTCCAAGATGAAAACTGGGATGTCCCAACAAAAGATTTATATAAATATGTTTGTGGATATCAGAAAATAAGTGTTTGGAGAAGAGAGTGCAGGCAGGGTGGATTGGATGGAGACGAGTGTCAGGGGTGATTTATAATAAGTTAGCAGCAAGAGTGAAAGGGAAGGTGAGACCTGATATGATGAGGTGGTGGATTTTCATTGGGATTGAACAGGATGGACAAGATTAGAAATGAATACATCAGAGGGACAGCTCAGGCTGAGGAGTTTGGAGGCAAAAGATAGAAAGGTAAGGTGGGGATGGTTTAGCCATTTTCAGAGGAGGAATAGTGGGTATTATGGGTAAAGGATTTTGACGACGGAGCTGGCAGGCAGGAGTGAAAGAGGAAGAACTCAGAGGAGGTTCATGAATGTAGTGAAAGAGGACAGACATATAGATGGCTGGTGTGACAGAGGAGGCTGCAAGGGATTGGGTGAGATGGGAGCTGATGATCCATTGTGGCAACCCCTGAAGGCAGCAGCTGAAAGAACAAAATAAAAATATTGGATAAATTGGATGAGGAAAATAAAATGGATGTATGGATATTAAAATCTGAAAAATGGTCAGGCCACTCACTCACATGTTATTTGGCATTTTGAAATCCGAGGCAATATTTGAACATGAGTATCTCAAAAACTATTAAAGGTAAAAGCCTGAAGTTTTCATTTTATATCTGGACTCTGTGCAGGCCAGTCAAGTTTTTCCACACCAGCCATATTCTATGTCTTTATGGACCTTGCTTTGTGCACTGGTGCACAGTCATGTTGGAACAGTAAGTGGGCATCCCCAAACTGTTGTTACAAAGTTGGGAGTGTGAAATTGCCCCAAATATCTTGGTATGCTGAAGCCAAGCCCCACACCATAATCGCCCAAACTGTACACTTGGCACAATGCAGTCACAATGCAGCGGGCAAACATATTCAATTCAATTCAATTCAATTTTATTTATATAGCGCCAAATCACAACAAAAGTCGCCTCAAGGCGCTTCATAGATACAGAGAAAAACCCAACAATCAAATGACCCCCTATGAGCAAGCACTTTGGCGACAGTGGGAAGGAAAAACTCCCTTTTAACAGGAGGAAACCTCCGGCAGAACCAGGCTCAGGGAGGGGCGGGGCCATCTGCTGCGACCGGTTGGGGTGAGAGAAGGAAGACAGGATAAAAGACATGCTGTGGAAGAGAGACAGAGGTTAATAACAGATATGATTCAATGCAGAGATGTCTATTAACACATAGTGAGTGAGAAAGGTGACTGGAAAGGAAAAACTCAATGCATCATGGGAATCCCCCGGCAGCCTACGTCTATTGCAGCATAACTAAGGGAGGATTCAGGGTCACCTGGTCCAGCCCTAACTATATGCTTTAGCAAAAAGGAAAGTTTTAAGCCTAATCTTGAAAGTAGAGATAGTGTCTGTCTCCCGAATCCAAACTGGAAGATGGTTCCACAGAAGAGGGGCCTGAAAACTGAAGGCTCTCCCTCCCATTCTACTTTTAAATACTCTAGGAACAGCAAGTAGGCCTGCAGAGCGAGAGCGAAGTACTCTAATAGGGTGATATGGTACACAAGGTCATTACGATAAGATGGGGCCTGATTATTAAGTCCTTGTATGTGGAGCAGGATTTTGAATTCAATTCTGGATTTAACAGGAAGCCAATGAAGGGAAGCCAAAACAGGAGAAATATGCTCTCTCTTTCTAGTCCCTGTCAGGACTCTTGCTGCAGCATTTTGGATTAGCTGAAGGTTTTTCAGTGAGTTTTTTGGACGTCCTGATAATAATGAATTACAGTAGTCCAGCCTGGAAGTGATAAATGCATGAACTAGTTTTTCAGCGTCACTCTGAGACAGGATATTTCTAATTTTAGAGATGTTACGCAAATGGAAGAACGCAGTCTTACATATTTGTTTAATATGTGCGTTGAAGGACATATCCTGGTCAAAAATGACTCCAAGGTTCCTCACAGTGTTACTGGAGGCCAAGGTAATGCCATCCAGAGTAAGAATCTGGTTAGATACCATATTTCTAGGCTTTTCAGGGCCGAGTACAATAACCTCAGTTTTATCTGAATTAAGAAGCAGAAAGTTAGCGGCCATCCAGGTCTTTATGTCTTTAAGACATTCCTGCAGTTTAACTAATTGGTGTGTGTTATCTGGCTTCATGGACAGACAGAGCTGGGTGTCATCTGCATAGCAGTGAAAATTTATGCTATGTCTTCTAATGATGCTGCCTAAGGGAAGTATGTATAATGTAAACAGAATTGGTCCTAGCACTGAACCCTGTGGAACTCCATAATTAACCTCAGTGTGTGAAGAGGACTCTCCATTTACATGAACAAACTGGAGTCTATTAGATAGATATGATACAAACCACTGCAGTGCAGTACCTGTAATACCTACAGCATGTTCTAATCACTCTAATAGGATATTATGATCAACAGTATCGAACGCTGCACTAAGGTCTAGCAGGACAAGCACAGAGATGAGTCCACTGTCAGAGGCCATAAGAAGATCATTTGTAACCTTCACTAAAGCTGTTTCTGTGCTGTGATGAGCTCTGAAACCTGACTGAAACTCTTCAAATAAACCATTCCTCTGCAGATGATCTGTTAGCTGTTTGACAACTACAGGGAGTGCAGAATTATTAGGCAAGTTGTATTTTTGAGGAATAATTTTATTATTGAACAACAACCATGTTCTCAATGAACCCAAAAAACTCATTGATATCAAAGCTGAATGTTTTTGGAAGTAGTTTTTAGTTTGTTTTTAGTTTTAGCTATTTTAGGGGGATATCTGTGTGTGCAGGTGACTATTACTGTGCATAATTATTAGGCAACTTAACAAAAAACAAATATATACCCATTTCAATTATTTATTTTTACCAGTGAAGCCAATATTACATCTCCACATTCACAAATATACATTTCTGACATTCAAAAACAAAACAAAAACAAATCAGCGACCAATATAGCCACCTTTCTTTGCAAGGACACTCAAAAGCCTGCCATCCATGGATTCTGTCAGTGTTTTGATCTGTTCACCATCAACATTGCGTGCAGCAGCAACCACAGCCTCCCAGACACTGTTCAGAGAGGTGTACCTGTTTTCCCTCCTTGTAAGTCTCACATTTGATGATGGACCACAGGTTCTCAATGGGTTCAGATCAGGTGAACAAGGAGGCCATGTCATTAGTTTTTCTTCTTTTATACCCTTTCTTGCCAGCCACGCTGTGGAGTACTTGGACGCGTGTGATGGAGCATTGTCCTGCATGAAAATCATGTTTTTCTTGAAGGATGCAGACTTCTTCCTGTACCACTGCTTGAAGAAGGTGTCTTCCAGAAACTGGCAGTAGGACTGGGAGTTGAGCTTGACTCCATCCTCAACCCGAAAAGGCCCCACAAGCTCATCTTTGATGATACCAGCCCAAACCAGTACTCCACCTCCACCTTGCTGGCGTCTGAGTCGGACTGGAGCTCTCTGCCCTTTACCAATCCAGCCACGGGCCCATCCATCTGGCCCATCAAGACTCACTCTCATTTCATCAGTCCATAAAACCTTAGAAAAATCAGTCTTGAGATATTTCTTGGCCCAGTCTTGACGTTTCAGCTTGTGTGTCTTGTTCAGTGGTGGTCGTCTTTCAGCCTTTCTTACCTTGGCCATGTCTCTGAGTATTGCACACCTTGTGCTTTTGGGCACTCCAGTGATGTTGCAGCTCTGAAATATGGCCAAACTGGTGGCAAGTGGCATCTTGGCAGCTGCACGCTTGACTTTTCTCAGTTCATGGGCAGTTATTTTGCGCCTTGGTTTTTCCACACGCTTCTTGCGACGCTGTTGACTATTTTGAATGAAACGCTTGATTGTTCGATGATCACGCTTCAGAAGCTTTGCAATTTTGAGACTGCTGCATCCCTCTGCAAGATATCTCACTATTTTTGACTTTTCTGAGCCTGTCAAGTCCTTCTTTTGACCCATTTTGCCAAAGGAAAGGACGTTGCCTAATAATTATGCACATCTGATATAGGGTGTTGATGTCATTAGACCACACCCCTTCTCATTACAGAGATGCACATCACCTAATATGCTTAATTGGTAGTAGGCTTTCGAGCCTATACAGCTTGGAGTAAGACAACATGCATGAAGAGGATGATGTGGACAAAATACTCATTTGCCTAATAATTCTGCACTCCCTGTACTCTTTCAAGGATGTTTGATATGAAAGGAAGGTTGGAGATTGGCCTATAATTAGCTAAGACTGCTGGGTCTAGAGATGGCTTTTTGAGTAAAGGTTTAACTACAGCCAGCTTGAAGGCCTGTGGTACATAGCCGATTATTAGAGATCGAAGAATTAATTAATGGCAGGACTTCATATCACAGTAACACGCTTCACTGAGCTCCTAAGAACGACCTGTTCTTTTACAAATGTTAGTAGAAGCAGTCTGCGTGCCTAAGTGCTTTATTTTCGGTCAAACAGAAAATTTTATGATTTGAGATGGAATGATCCACCAACCAGTTTATAACCACCAATTAACCTAACATCCATGTCTTTGGATTATGAGAGGAAGCTGGAAAGAACCCAAACATGGATATGCAGAACATCCCCAGCTGGGCGGTAGATTCTTCTCTGCTGTGCGGCAAAAGCGCTAAACACTGCAGTGTGCTCCACAATTTTTTGTCATAAAAATATTTTAGCACATTTTGTTCACTCTATTGTGGCACTTGAGGTGGCAAGAATCGTCACTGTTATGTTTCGTCAGTATTGAGGTCATTATTATTTAACAGAATTACTCATAGACTTTATATCGTGTATGTTTATTTAAGTGTCCTTTCTGGAATTTTAACTGATAACTAATATTCAGATCTGCCACAGTTGTGTGAATTACTTGAAATGTATGCACAAAGCAAGAAAATTATTGCAGAACATGGTGGTATTCATTTTTATCTCTATTATCTTGCTGTAATAATAGTTGGAGGCCAAATTATATCTAGACAAATCAAAGAGCTGCACAGCTCTCATTTAAAAACAAAGTTATGTGTCAAGTATAGAATTAAAACAGAGGCAATGACAAAGTTTTAAGCAGAAGTAATGTAACTTGTCGATCAGTGGTTAATCAGTTCAAACCAACTCAAGAAGTCCTGACCTCAAAATTCTTCTCACTTTGTTTGCTATCAAATGCACGATAAAGCAGAGATGCAGATGGAGGTTTACTGTGTGGTGGTGTGTGCTGTCTGAATAACAGATGGTTTTATAAAGAAATGTTGGAAAAAATGTTCAGAGTAGTCTAACTCCTTTGGGCTAACCTTTGGGCTGCTGAGATTATTTCAACTCAGATTTACTTTATTATTCCAAACTTTGGCCAAATTTGATGTGAACCTTCAGCTTTGTAATATTATATACACACACCAGGCAGTTTACTTTACTGGTACTCTTTTTTTTGCCTTCAGAGCTGCTTAAATTCTTTGTGGCAACAAAGGTGCCTTATTCCAAAATTCCTCTATATCCCTGAGGTGCTGTATTGGATTGATGTCTGGTGACTGTGCAGCTCATTTGAGTAAAGAAAATTCATTGTGAAGTTCAAGAAACAAGGTTGAGATGATTTGAGCTTTGTGATGATGTGTTATCCTGCTGGAAGCAGCCATCAGAAGATGGCTGTATTGTTGTTATAATGGGATGGATGTAGTCAGCAGCAATGCTCAAAAACAATGCTCCCACACTATTGCACCACGACTATGACCCTGAACTGCTGATTCAAAGCTGCATGGATCCATATTTGATGTTGTGTTTGCCAAATTTTGACCCTGCAATCCGAATGTTGCATTTTTGAAGACCAGGCAATTTTGGTGAGCATGTGCAAATTGTAGCTTCAGTTTGATGTTGTTAGCTGACACAGTGACAACATGAGACTTGGCAGCAATGCCCAGACTGAAAGATGTCCTTTTGAGACACAGGCCTCTTCTGGATTCTTTCAGATCGAGCTGGAAAAGAGCGTTCTGTCGGACCACGAGCTGCGCCTGCTGGAAGATGCAGAGAAGATGAGTCGTAAGCAGGCGGACGACTACGATTCAGATGAAGAGGACAGCCACGGGGACAAGGAGATAATGATGGCTCAGGACTTGGAAGACATCTGGGAGCAGAAAATGAAGAACTTTCAGCCAGCGCTAAGGGTCAGAGGTCAGTTTAGGCAGTGTATGATCAGTAAAGGAGTAGACCAGCATGCACACAGTATAAAAACATACTCAAGCACTGCAAATGTGCCTGATGAAATGTCTGTAATTTAATGTGATGTATTGTAGTATTCAGCCTTTAGTGGTGCTCCAATCATTAATCAAGTAAAACAGAATGAGAATGAAAATTAGATTATCTGAAGGAGTCTCACAGAGCTGGATTTAAATGAAATTACCAGAGAGCGAATAGCCTTTAATGTATTTTTTGATATTCAGAAAATCTATTTGCTCTGGAATTCTAAATTAGCATTTTGCTCCCTGTGACATTTGAAAAGTTAGTGTGAGTTTTGCAGACAACGACAGAGCTGTTGTGAAGCTGCTGACTGCCTCCTGTCTCTGGTTTAGCTGATGTAGATAAAGACTTGACCTCAGCAGAGCGCTGCTTGGCCGACTCCCTGGTTCTTCTGGCTGAGCAGGAAGTGGGTGATGAGAAGCTCTGGCTGCTGCCTCAGACTCGGTGGCAGGAGGGGGAAACGCTGCGACAGACGGCCGAGAGAGCTCTCACCTCCCTGCCAGGTAACTTAAGTTTTCAGGCTGCTAAGCATCAGAATTATTTAACAAATTTAGTTTCCTAACAGCTTCTTATGGATTTTATACATTAATTCAGGTGTACTTCAAACCTGAATGGGTCTGTGACTACTTTTTTTAGATTAATCTGCCCTTATTTTCCTGATTAAATCATTTTTCTCTAAACTGTAATTAGTGCTGGTTTAAATCAGAGAATTACTAAGGCATCAGCACTACGAACACAGTGTTAGTAGATAAACCTCCCATTAATAAACGGGGATGTAAATTGCAGTTAATTCCCTTCATATTTGATGCTTTATGATGGAAAATACTTTATTTTCATGATTTTTGGAAAGCCTTCATATTTTGGCTAATTGCAGCCCACTTTAATATGAAATGAATTGTAAAATCTAAATATCTGAACAAATAGTATTTATTTTAAACCCCAAATATTTTCAGATTTTGTACAGCCCAATCAAACTACACTAATTATACATAGAGCATGTCCCAGTACCCACATCCTGTCTAATTCGTTATTTCTTGTTCAGTTTTCTGGTATTTGAAACATTTGTCTCTTTAGTAGTATTCTCATGTCAAGAAGGATGAAAAGAATTTTTTAAATCATATTTTATTCAAAAAATGCTGTGAACAAGGCTTTGCCCCATTTCTGATTTCAAGGTCAAAGCCTTAATTATGCCAAAGCATCTCAGTCTGTTTTTACTCTGGATTTTGACTGGACTGCTCTAAAACCTTTATGTTTTTTTGAGGCATTTAGAGGTGGACCTGCTGAAGTGTTCCCAATCACTGTGCTGCTACATAATCCAAGTGGGGCTGAGCTTCATGGCATAAACTGATGGTTTTGTGATCTCCTGGATGAATCCTGGGAAGGTTCACCATTGTTCTAGGGTTTCTCCATTTGTGGATAATGGCACTCACAGTGCTTCACTGCAGTCCTAACATCTCTGAAATGGGTTTGTAAGATTTTATAGACTGATGACTTTGTCAGGAAGGAGGCAAATACTTTTTCATAGCATTGTACATGGGTATTAAGACAGATCCAGTCTTTGGACAGCCTTATGTAGCAGGTGAAGCAAAAACAAATTAATCTGCTGATATTTGTTAAATATGTTTTTATCAGTTAAGAACTTCCCACATTTAAACAAGTACCCCAAAGTGCAAGTGTGTGTTGGATATTTAAGCACATTTTAAAATAAGTGTTAAGGGCAGGATTTGAGGTACTGTTAATATCCAAAATTATTGTCCACATGCTTCATTTGCTGCATTCTTACTGTATTAGCATCCTGATCTCTTTTGTTATAATGATCCAGCTTTATCCTAAGGATCTTTAAAGTCTGATGTGATCATTCATAAATTCATTATCCACAACAAGAGGTTTACTGTAAATCCCCTCTGAAAACTCATTTGCATACACCTCGTAGAGCAGTGCTTGGCCCCGAGCTGTCATCTCCGCTAAGACGTCCACTGATCTCAGCCGTAGATTAGAGTCTGTTTCAGAAATAATAAGCAGACGATTTGACCAAAGTTAAGGGTGAGAGGTGAAGCTGATGACTAATGGCAGAAATATTCCCAGTCACCCAGTAATGATCCCTCACGTTAAATATATTAACTGTCTGATTCTCAACATGTATCCAAGCTTTAAAGCATTTAAATAAGAGTCCACAGACTGACTGTACTAAACCGTTTCACAACATTTCTCAAGCTATTAATGTGTCAGCTCCATCAATCACTTCCTAAGCCATTCCCCTGACAATAACATTTGGTAGAGGGTTTTATTTAAGGTGTCTTAGAGGAGCAGAAGTTGATCCATTTTTAATATAGCTGGACTCGGTAAGAATCTAACATGGCCGTGTTGTGCCTCACTCTGCACATTGAGCCAGCAGCGACCGTGGGGATTTACACGACATGACATTAGATTAAAAAGTGGGTTGTTGTCGCAGCACAGAAGAGAAACAGAATATGAGGGTGATGTAACACTTTAATTAGAGGAGTCAAACACTGATGAGCCACAGGAATGCGACAACATAAAGCGGCACCATTAGAAAGTGTTAAAAGCTGCATAAAGGTTAGCAACATCTGCACTTTTGTTTCCATCTGCATGAACTCACAGCCTGTTTTCCTACCTGCAGCAGCTGGTTTCAAGGCGACTTTCCTTGGCAACGCCCCCTGCGGAGTGTACAAGTACAAACTGCCCAAAGCCATTCGGACGGAGAACTCAATCGGGACAAAAGTATTCTTCTTCAAAGCCATCCTGGCAGATGGTGCCCCTCCCAAAACCAAAAAAGCTCCTTTTCTGTGGGTGAAGAAGAGTGAACTGCAGAAATACCTCAAACCAGCGTACATGATGAAGGTCGAAAGCTTCATCCTAGACTTGTGACACTTAAAGTTATACAGGGACATTGACTTACATTTATGAGCCGCAGAAAGTTACCTTTATTGCTTATCTGTCATCTTGTATCTCAAAATATCTTGTGACATGTCTGTATATTTCATTCTACAAATAAAGTGTTTTTTCACACCTGAACCAAAGTAATATCTACTTGATTGTAATGTTGTCCTGAGACTATGTGATATTTTTGTCTGTTAGGAGTATCTGCCTGGGACAAGTTTCAAAAGGTTTAGGGTAGATGTTACTTAAGTTAATTTTCACTAGATATACTACCTGATCAGGTATGTCATGGGAATGGAGGTGCTAGGTGGCGATTTACTGAAAAAGTAATGTAAATTTACAAGCATGGAAACGGACGCTAAGTGTGTGATATTGGCTGTCTTCATGGTTCCACCTCGCTGCACACTAGCATCATCTGTGCCTACACATCATGCCATCACCAACAATGTTTTTTTCCTTGTACTGGTCATTCTCATAAAAGTAAATCATGTATGCCCCAGACAAATCTGAACGTGTTTTCTGTCGGAACATGGTGAGATGTCCTTGATTGGCTCATTTTGTGCTCAAAGAAATGCTCTTAAGAACGGATCTAAACATAGACCAATGAGATGAAGATATGCTTTTCTTGGTTTGGTTCCTGCCCTACAGATCACAACCCTCTAACCATCCCTCTAAGTAATACTATGAAATCAAGGCAAAAATGAAACTTAGGGGGAAAAAACAATAAAAAAAAAAGCTTGAAAGTAACACCTGAAAGCAACTTTCAAAACAAAGTGCAATTCTTCAATGCTGATGCAAGTATTAAAATGAGGGCTATGATCTACCCACAGTGTCCTCCCTCAAGTACTATATCAGCCAATAGTAGGCCTCCAGAGATGATGTGTCATATCATTTATCACAGCTTGATAGCCTACACAGCTACAGACGGTCCTAATTAAGATTGCCCGTCATTCAATATGAAAAAGAGGATAGACACGGATTTCGTGGGTGCTGCAGGGAATATTTAGAGCCCAAACATTTGTCTACTGAAACAAAGTTTGTCAAAGAAGCAAGAAAATCTCACATGGGGCCCATTCCTTTTTTTCAGCAACGTGTTTATTATTTTTAAACTTGAATATTAAATACGATTTCATACAACCACTAAATCTTTTGGGGCAAATGTAATTATCCCCGCTACAAATACACAGACATGCATGCACACATAGTGCTGTGCAAATGTAGACAGGTGTGTGGAAAAAAATAAATGGAGTTCAAGAAGGACATTTATCTCAAACAGTCTCAAACCAATAATTTCTTCCAACCATTGGGTGAAATTTTCAACTTTAGAAGTGTTGTTTGCTTGGTTGCTAAATCCTTTCAATGCAAGCTTGCCTCTTTTTCTAGTTTAGAGCTTTCTCAATAACACAGTTTGGATTTTTTTTTTCTTTCAAAATTCATCCCAAAACACACTCGTGGGACTCAGTCTTGTGCAGAAAGTTTTGAACGTGAGCAGAAGTAATGCTGAAACACATCTGAGCTATTTAAGTCCAGAGGGTTATAAATTAATTAAAATTAATTTATCAATAGTGTGAACATGTGCCCCATGCATATTTAAAGAGGTGACTTCTCTAGACAAAAGACACAAAAGAGGACAGAAGATTAAATCATGCATGCATGTGTGTTGACTCATTAGTGAGAGTATTAAATGAGATTTTTTTTAATCAGCAAGAGAACAAATATTTGAAAAAGAGAGTAAAACAGGAGCTTTTCTTTAATATATTCCTTTACAACAGGGGTGTGTAACTCCAGTCCTCGAGAGCTACTGTCCTGCAGATTTTAGATGCATCCCTACTCCAACACAGCTGAATCAAATGACTGGATTACTTCTTCAGCATGCCATCAAGTCTGGCAAAGGCCTTGTAACAAGCAGTTCATTTGATTCAGGTGTGTCGGAACAGGGATGCATCTAAAAGCTGCAGGACAGTAGCTCTCGAGGACTGGAGTTGGACATGCCTGCTTTACATAAATGATAACGTTTGCACCACAAAATTTACCAGGATGCACAAACTGAAATGAATTTCCTTGCAGAAGGTTTCTCAGGCGCTCCACTTATGTTTCCACCTAATGTTTAAAAAGAAACCTAAGCCAACTCTTCCAAGTGAAAACTTTCCTTTCATTGAGAATGTCGTCGTAGTCCAAGTAGTCTATGAATTCTTTTTCCATTTGTTTTTATACAGACTACAGTATTAAAATATTTAGACTCATTGTTATTTTCCAATTGTGAATTTTACTACTCATCAACTTCCATCAATCTGGGCAGTGCTATAGCTAAGATTCAGTCTTTGATTATAACATGTAAAACCATTTAGAACATAATTTTAATATTTCATATATTATATATACATATTCATATATACATTATACATACTCACTTAAAGTTTGACTTTAATCAACTTCACCCAGTGCGTATCATAACTTATTCTGTATATAAGCATACTGATATTGAACACTGATATAGGACAATATTCAAATCATGACATTTTTTGCATTGCATCTAGTTTTATTTTAGGTTACGCATGACGTTAGTTTTAATGGTCAAACCTAAATTTAAGATGCCCCAAACCCCTTAACTGTACAAGTGCTATTTTCAACATTTAGTAGTCACAGTTGACTGTAATTCAATTCCTTCTTCCTTCAAATGGGCAAGACAAACATTCAAGATAGCCACAAAGAAATTCTTCCTTGTACAAAACCTGACACTTTGTCATTCACGTGTGTTCAGCTTTCAATTTCAGATATCCATAATTTCATTTTTGATATCCAGAATGTTCATTCTGACTCATCATTAATGGGAACAACTCTCATTTCAGATATCTACAAAGTTCCACTTGACATTTTACTTCATATATCAAAAACGAAACATTTCTCCAGATATCTGTAATGTAATCTTGAATGTTGATAATAGACAATGACTCGTTAAAATGACATTAAAAGGGAAAACCTAAACTCTGTGAGGGGGCTCTGTTATGCTGTCATGGTTTTGGTTCACCCATCCCCTGAGAGGAAAGGGAAAGGGGCTGCAAATCAATACAAAGTGGTTCAGACTGATTACCTTTATCTTATAATGAAGCATTTCTATCCTGCTGCGAGTGGTTTCCAGGACAACCATACTCTCAGTCATAGATCCACTGATGAATATAAACACGATAAAAGCACATGCTTTGTTCTTCAAAGTCACTAGACCTCAACTCAGCTGAACATCAAGAAATTTTGGATTGATATTATAGACAGCACTCTTCACCATCATCATCATCATCATGAAAACACCACATGAGGAAATATGTTTGGGAAGAATCGTCTTGGAGAATCAGTGCCAAAACTTACTTATGTAGCACATGGAGGTCCAAAACCTTATTAGGACACTTTATGCTGCTCTTTCCTTTAATTCCTCATTTGTCTGTACTTGGTTCCTGTGTCTTTGTGTTCTAGGGATGATGTATTGTTGCAATCCCATTCGAACTAATAATTACATAGTTGTCTTTTTGGTCGTGTCTGCACTGCCTGGACACTTTGCTAGTTACAACTTGCTAGTATCAGGTTGGACTTTGGATAAGCATGCTTGGGGTTTCCATGATGCACTGAGTGTTTCTTTTTCAATAATAAATAAATAAATTATTTAAATATTTAATTAATTGATTGTTTTTTTCATTTTGATTATTAATTAAGTACACATCTAATGAATTATTTAATGACATGTTTGATTAATTTTGGCACTTGAGGCCCTCAGTGTCCCACAGCGTTCTTTTGTCCTGTCTTTGTCACAGATTTGGCGCCATATAAATAAAGTTTTGCCTTCAGAATGGCTTTAATTCTTCATGGCATTGACTCAACAAGATTCTGGAAACACTCCTCAGTGATTTTGATCCTTATTGACATGATAGCGTCACACAGTTGCTGCATTAGTGTCTCCTTCACTACACCCAAAAGGTGGTGCCTTATAAGTACAGGGAACTGTCATCTTCAAATAGCCATCAGAAGATGTGCACACTGTTGTCAGGAAAGGATGGACATGGCCAATAAAAAAAATATGTTTAATTGGTTCTGTGGGGCCCAAAGTGTGTCAAGAAAATATCCCCCCACACTATTATGTCCCCACCAGCAACCTGAACCACTGATACAAAGCAGGGTGGATCCATGCTTTCTTGTTGTTTATGTCAAATTCTAACTCTACAATCTGAATTTTGCAACAGAAATTAAACTGATCAGAAAGAGCAACTTTTTTTACAATCTTCTCTTATCCATTTTTTTTTAAAAGCCTGTGCAAACTGTAGCCTTGGTTTTTGGTCTTTAGGTGAAAAGAGTGACAATCAGGTTTGGCCTTCTATTGCTGCAGCCCATCTGCTTCAAGGTTCAGTGCTGTTCTGCATGCCTTCATTGTAACCCTTTCAGCTTGAAGCAGTTTGGGGATTCTCTTTTGACCTCTGACATCAACAAAGCAATGAGAGCATAGAGAAGTGCCTATCCCTTGGTATTTTGTCTCTCTTTTCTTTTTCTTTTCTTTCTTTTTTTACCGTTCTCTGTAAACTATATAGATGGTTATGTGGGAAATCCCGCAGATCAGCAGGTCCTGAAATACTCAGACCAGTCTTTATGGCACCATCAACCATGCCATGTTCAAAGTCACTTAAATCACCTTTCTTTCCCATTTTTGATACTCAGTTTGAACTTTAACAGGTCATCTCCACGATGTCTCCACTTAAGAAAGTGGCCAGTGAGCGTAATTTGATTAGGCTGGGGTTTTGGTGCCAATCCCATATTATTGAACTGTGAGTAGCTTCTCTCTCAGCTGGGTATCCTAACCTTGTTAGGAAGCTACTGGAGCAATATCACATCAGGTTCTAAGTCCCTTAAGGATTCCACATTCTAAGTTGTAAAAATAAGTGTAAAAGCTGGTGGGAGTGACTTGCAGTTGGCTGTTTTGCAGAGGTGGACACACATTTCCCAACAAAGACAAAATGTTTTGGAAAGATATGATCAAAACACCCACACAACACGAAAAAGCCATGACACAACAGTTTAAATACAACTCGGTGCCCACTCACATCAGTAATTTGTTCTAATGTTCACTTTTACTGCATTCGTGGCACCTATTTTTAAAAAAGGGTTTGACATGACACACTAAAGACCTGCTACTGGCTGACTCATGCTGTGTTCAATTCAACTCAGAGGTCACAAATTCCAAAGTTAGACATGCCAAATTTTGAGCTCAAAGCTTTTCACCGCTTATTATGCCAGATGAAAAAATGCAAAAAAAAAAATTAAAAAATTAACTGCGAGCAGCTTAATATTAGTCGAGCTACATCAGTAGATTTTATGCATCAACAAAACAGAAGAGATTATATAATAGCTCTAAGAGGCTGTAACACACTGCAAGCACCATATTTGTTTCAGATATGCAGTATTCCTATAAAGCTTAGCAAAAGTTCATGTTTTGCATGTGGATGTTGTCTGCTTTTTGAAAAAGTGCAGATGCATCAAATTGGCCTTTAATTATTGGGGTCTGACTTGAAGAGCTGTTTCATTGCATTTTCTCAAGAGGAGTTCAGAAATTTCCAAGTTGAATTGAGCACAGAAACATTACTTAATTACAGGGTATGATTCATAATTTAGTCCTGCTGCGTTCACAGTATTTTTTAGACCTTTTTTTGTCAGGCCCAGCCATCATTCAGAAATTCACTCATATGTTTCATAAATGCTTAAAAACGGGTCCTTGAAAATTGAGCACTGATTTGTGTTGCTGCAGTGTTGAGTGCACTCTTGATGCTGAACTGTGTGGGTCTGAAAGGCCCGCTGGAGATAAACTGATGAGCTTCAGATGCGACCAGGCTGTTCTGTCTAGCAGTAGATGGCAGTATTTGCACATCAGCCTCTGAGATGACTGTTAGAAGCAGTGTAATTAGGCCTGTGTGGTGACCTCAGAGGGGGACTGCAGAGTTTTTCTGATCAGTTTGGCTTCCTCTAACACATACTGAAAATATCCATCATATCAGGCTAATGTTCCTTTGGAATAGCTAGAACAATTCGTCTTAGGTAAGAGCATTCTGATGTTCCCGACCCATTCACTGCCTGCAACCAGCCTGTTCTGTCTATTTGTGTCTACTAGGACGGGATGTTATTAATGTTGTAGACATTGCCATTAGATTTTTCCATCTTTATTTTCAGGATTTGTTGAAAGCCAGCAGCCTGAGCTGTTTGTGAGAGTGCCTGAGTGCTATGTGAACCCGCTCTGACAGTCGAGATGAGGGATGCGAAGGTCAGGGCACGCTAAACAAGGCCGTTTCTAACTGTTGGACAATTCAATTTGCACACAGAACCTTAGTGTTCTGAAGGACTGACATTAGCCCACTGCTACCCTCAGCCCAGTTGTAGTCATATCAATAACAGGCACAAAAAGAGAAACAGTGGATGCTTTAATCTCTAAGGGGAGTCACATGAAAGATCGTTATGCTTTTTGTATTGAAAAGCCCTTAGAGATCAGGAAAAGCTGACTTGGGAATCAGAAATTGCCAGTCTGAATCCAGAAACCATCAAAGCATTGCTAGTAACCATAGAAATCTTTTAATCACTTATGAGTCATTTTTGTTCCCCAAACAATGTCAAGGTGCCCCCAGACTAAAGCAGTAAACTACCACTTGCTGTTGAGGCAGTCTGGGACATGGATGAAGTCTGAATTCAAAACAAGTTGGGAATAAAGGGCCAGCCCATCGGTTTGTAACCGTAACCGTAGGACAGAAAACCAGGATGTACCTTCTCCTTCAATTTTAGAGATCCCTAGCTGTATGGAGATGTAGAAGAACACTTCTAGGGGGCACTTCTTTTATTTTACACTAGCCTGAGTTTGCAAAGTGCTACTGAGCACAGTGAAAACAGCTGCACGATGTCTTCCATGTTACTGGAGCAATCACTGGAATTAGGGTGATTGCTGAATTAGGAGGGTCTGGGAGGATCTAACTGAAATGAACAGAGGTGCATTATTTAAAGTGTACAAATAAAAGGATTTCCACCTCGCAGAATCTTTATGGAAGCATAAAAAAGCTTGGGAGCTTCAGGAAAAGGATTTGAATATTGATCAATAATTAATAAATAAAAGGAATGATTAATAATACATCTTCCAACTTCTCACAGGTATTATTAAAAGGGTACTCCAATATGTAACATTGAAGCTGCCAGTATTGTGTTGAGCCCTGTCATGCTATGGACATTGACCCTCTGAGGCTATCATATAAATTTGGAACACTGTTAAGTTGGTAGTGGATACTTTGGGGCCTGCAGGTTATGATGTGGGCCCTCTGTGGGTCCACCTGGTGCATCAAGCAGATGGGGATGAACTAAGAACTGGGGTGTCGAGGGTCACTCAACATTTTTGGCTGTAGTCAGGTTTCTTGAGCCATTCCTGATTAGTCTTTGAAGGGTGAATGGCACGTTGTCCAGCTCGAGGAGAAAGCAGCCGTGTGTATGTGTGGTTGATGAAAAATGTTTAACTGATAGATCAGATCCCCATGAATACTGATGACCAATGTTATTCATGTCACCAGATTTCAAACTGATAAACAATGAAGAAAATGATTTTTAACAGTACATTAGGTTTCCCAAAACTTTTATATTCCCACTTGCACATTTTCCTTGCCTGGTTAATAACCATTTTTCTCACCTGCCACACCTCAGTTCGTAGGTTACTTGTTCTAATTTGTAGTCTTTAAAACTAATTTTACAATCCTGATCACCAGCATCACTTAAATATTCCTCCAGACACAAAAGAGACATTATATAACTGCTTTCTAAGGAAGTGAGTGTAGTAGTTTCCACATTAGTTAATTGTCTTGTATCGTATGAGACATGCAAACGTCAGAACACCTGGAGAGGCAGAGGTGGAGGATCATAACTTTCCTCCACTAAAGAGTCTCACTTCCTCATCTTGCCAGAGGCGAGTCAACAGTCTTGCTCTTCATCCAGACACAAAGATAGCACTGGGATAACAAAAATCAAAGAAAAGGTCTTGCAGTTTTTCACCACTGGAAACGGAAAAAGAGAAGCAGAAAATGTAGAGGGTGAGGTTCGTATCTCAGAGGTGGCCGATGGCAGCTTTTCAACCCCTGCTGCAGGTTTTGAAACTGCTGCACACAGAGCAGGAGATGTTACTACTGCCGCTACACTGTTATATTCACACTGGCCTCGTTCTGACTGGGGATTTCAAACTGATTCTAAAGCAGCCACTGAATTTTTTAACCTTATTCTTTTGGTCCTTTGAAGTTCAATGCACAGAGCGAAGCACTGCCAGGCTGAGGGACTCAGATCCATTGGGGTGACCTGGTCTAATAATAGTACACTCACTTGTGGCACTTTCAAGCACTATCAGGGGTAAAAGCCTCCACAAAATGGCATACTTCATCTTCATCTTCAGTGACACCCGTGGCAGATTGGATGTGACATTATGCTTACGTGTTGCAAAACAATACTTATTTAAATAACTGTGGAAAAAAAAAACCCATGTGCAGATAAACTGCCAGCAGTTTGGCAGGGCAGTAAAAATGTGCTCACAGCAAAGAGCACACAGTCAAACTTCTCCACTCTGACTCGTCAGTGTCATCTCTAGTTATAAACAATGCCTGGCTCCAGAAGACAGCAGCCATCTGCGGAAAACAGAGCAGCTCTGGAGTCAACCTGACTTAGTGAGGATAAAGGGCAGCTTCACATCTCCACTCAAATAGAATAACAGCAACCCTCAGCTGTGTTTACACACTGCCGCCTTTTTTCTATTTTATGCAAATCTCTTGTGACTGAGTGGGATGTAAGCAGACCAGTCATTCACAGCAGCTTACCAAAACATTTGATAAAGAAGCTTATTAAGACTCTTTATTTAACACACAATAAAGGCACAGAAACATGAAGGTAAAGGAGTGTTGCCCTGAGCAGGGCTTCTGGATCTGAGATGGACCACCTTAAGCGCCTTAACCACCACCCTCCTTCATTCCACTCTCCCAGCATGCACCTCTACCAGCACTGCACTGTATTTCTTACCCTTAATCATTAAGTGACAGTCAGCTAAGCACACACTTCTAGCCCCATCCTGCTTTACCTTTATGCAGCTGCAAACAGTGAATCAGGCGTCTGCTGAGGGAGTTTTTCCTTTTTGTTAACCACCATTAAAGTGCATTCACTCACCACTGCTTACCTAAGCATCTTATTGAGTGGTGCAAGCATAGAAACATATAAAGATAAATAAACTGATTGAACTTATGCATTAGTCCTCCACTGGAGCCAGCCAGGCCACTTACTGCCCTGAGAACAATCCACTATGAACAAGTGCGATAATGTGTAATTTAAAGAAATACACTAAAACTTGAACTAAAAAACCTCCCAGGTGGAGAGAAAAATGACCTGATAACACTTCTTGAAGCCAGTATGAAACGTGGTCAGGGTAAAACAATATCTGACCTTGAAACTAACAAGTCTCAAGGTCCCAGCTTCTTGTTTAGGGTTTGTGAAGTTCTGGTTCCTGTTTTGATTTTATTCTTATTCCTTCTTGTGCTTCCAGCATCCTCCGATTCTACTCTCTGTGTTCTTTATGTGTTTTCATCTTCCTGCACTTCCTGTGCACTCTGTCTTTATCTCCTCTCCTTTGTGATTGCTTTTCCTGCATTAATTGTATCCAACTGGGCCCTGTTCATGCCTGTCTCCCCTCCTGTTATCAGTCCTTTCTGTTATTATAGTTCTGTCTTCTACTTTGTCAAGATGTCTGTTTATTCTCCCTGTGTGTGATCTGGATTCCAGGGCCCTGTACTATGGAAGAAATTCAACATACCCTGGGTATCTTTTCATTATCTGTGATAACCTTAACATTGGATATCAACTTGATAAGTCAACCCAGGGTTTTCCCTGTGTGTTCCCATTAAAGGGGTGGTATTAACAGCATCTAACCAATCACAGGCATTAATGAAAATACAGCAGCTAATTTTTCAAAGATACAATAACTATGATATTACAGAAATATGAACAAGTTAAACACACAGACTAAAAGCAACAAAGCAGCAACACTACAAACAAAGGA
Organism: Simochromis diagramma; assembly: GCF_900408965.1. NCBI lineage: Eukaryota > Metazoa > Chordata > Actinopteri > Cichliformes > Cichlidae > Simochromis > Simochromis diagramma. Next base: position 6,131,213 of record NW_024387414.1, read on the forward strand.
GTGTGCATTAAAAACGCTTTATAAAAGCTTGAGCTTGAAATGTTTTAGTCAGTAAGATTAGAGACAAGCCACCATATTAATAGTTCAGTGTATTTGAAGCTAGCAAGAAAAGCCAGCAAAAATGCTGACTGTAAGTTGACAGACTTGTCAATATCACAGCTTTCCCATTCAGACAAAGGAGAGACTGGAAAATCATTTAAACAAGAATGTCATTAAATAAATGTTTAAAAGACAGTTTTAAACATTTATTCCTTCAGCTTTAACCTCAGTAATGTTTAATGATCTCAGAGTAGAGAAGAAACTTAAAAACAAACTCAAAACATAGCCTTGGACTAGGCTACATGCTAATTTGAAGTCCACAAGTTCAAAAAGGTGTCCTGCCTTGGGGTCATGTATAATTACAACCCTTGTGAAACTTGTTTGCAGCCAACCGAAATAAAGGTACATATAAGAATCTATATATATTACTGTTGCTCACTGGGGAAACACAAAGACATTAGATGTTATTAGAAAATGTTATTAAAAAAAATGCCATGGTAACTTATGCCGTGAACATAACCTGCTCTGGAGCAGTTACCATGGCGATCTACGCTGGTAAAAAGTGATCCAACTTCGTCATCCTGAAAACCCAGGGTTAACCCTGAAGTTACCTGGACAAGATGAAATCCTGCTTCGTAGTACAGGCATACTAGTACATTGCTTCCTTATTCCCTGTTTGTTTACCTGTTTGTGGAATTTTATTTTATTTTATTTTGTTTTTTTTTTGCTACAGGCCAGTAAAAGCTCATTTTTTAAATTTACTTTGCCTGCCTCTTTGTCCTGCATGTGGATCCTCTCATCACCTCATTTCAAATGAGGTGAAAATCCATGAATGAAAATTCATGGAGCTGCACTAAAAGAAGGATGGTAAAAAGGAGACTGGGTTTCAAAGTTTTGATGATGCAGAACCAGTTTAGCAAGCTGGCGTATGATTTAGGGCAGCATGAATCAAGCAGTTTTAGTCTGTGCTTGTAATGTGTCTGATCAGAGGTTGGCGTATTTACACAGTGCAGATTTCTAGCAGCAGCAATATTTATCAGTGTTGGAAAGGTTTAATAAGCTGTTCTAACCAGAACAAAAGACATGGAATTGAAGAGAATTGCTCCTCTCATCCTGTTATCATGCTGCTCATAAACTGTTGATAAATGAAAAAATTGGTTGAACACTTTTTTCCCTTGTTGTGTTTGCAGGCCACAACATGTTTCTAGGGGCCTTCACTGGCCTCCAGGTCACACTTTGAGGACCCTATTTTTCTTTGATCACATTGCATATTCCAACCCTTTACAAATTAAAATGAATTCATCTATTTGTTAATAAAAGAAAAACACTTGCAGGTATAGTTTGATCAGACTTGATTGACAGTGACTTTGGGATTACGTGACATCTCTGTTCTTCTACCTGTAATCCATCCACTTCAAACGAGTGAGTGAAGTCTTAAATCTTTCCTGTGAAAGAAGTGAAGCTGGTCTAACTTTGGCAGAAAATGTCATGTCATAGCTTACAGTATGAAGTTGATTAAGAGAGTATGTAGGAACACCATAAATCTGGACTAAAGGTTTAGACAACCTTGACAAAAGACAAATACTTTAAAGCACTTGTGTCATGAAAATTATGAGATGGCATGCTTTAATTTCCTCTTTTTTCCCATTTTAAACGGTCATTTTTGTCAGGTGTTTGTACTTCAGCTGTCAGACTCAGCTACTGACTGCAGCTCGATTTAGACAATATGAAACGAATGCAGTAAGCACTGTACTTTTTTAACTGCCAGGATGGCAGACTGGGGGAGGAGGAGGAAGAGGTGGGGCGGGGTGTTGTAGACTGTGATGGCTAGAATCTGTGAGCGAGCGGGAGGTGATGTGAGCCATCTGAACCTTTAGTCTACCATCCATCAGAGCCAGAGAGACACCAACAAGGGCAAGCAAACAGAGATAAACAAAGAAATGTATTGTGCGGCGACCCATTGCTCTCTCTACGGTCTGTCCTGACGCAGAGATGTGATTTCTCTCCATCCAGTGGCTGGGAAAGCATCTTCATCTCCAATCACACACATGCCGTCAAAGTAGAGTATGCTTTCCTGGATGAAAAGTCGTGGTGTTCTTCAGTGTGGCATAAGTGATTCTGCGGCTTGTCACAGCTTTCATCCCTGAAATAGACCTTTACAGGATTTGATGTATATTTGAATAACACACTGAAGCCCTATCTTCTTCTTTGTTCTGTGTAAATTATATCCCCATTTTGCAATAGTACAAAGCAAATGCATTTTAGAATAGTATTCAATAAGATGAACTGTTTGATACTGGGACAACATAATCTTCCTACGAAAAAAGATTTATATTTTCATATTTTATAATATCAGATTCCAGATCAGGGACTGGAAAGGATCATGCATCCAAACCAAAAAACAGGTTTTTGCTAACATGTGCACCATTTATGTTTAATAATGTTAGCTAGATAGTGTGTAACTGACATTAATCAATGCAACCGCACAGAGATTTCATTCATTTGTAACTCTTATGCCTCTTCCTAGAGTGGCTGAGAGTCAACATGAAAGTAACCTGCCTCCCCTAAGAAGCAGAGCACATATAACCCCAACCAAAATCATGAAAAATACAACTTGTCTCTCTGCATAAAATCAAAAAGAAATGGCAGCTCACCCTACAAATTCCTGAAAGCTAACAAAATCCCTTTTCATACATGCACACCTTTTGTTAATGTGACAGCATCTGATCCTGTCAGTTTTGCGCCTGAATGTGCACCCTTGTTACTTTTCGCAGTGGAAAATCTCCCCAGGTCAGACCAAGCAACAATTATGTATCACTTTCAGCACAATGCAAGTCTGAATGCATGCAGTGACATTAACAGATGGGCATGTACAAGATTACGAATATGCGCGTCCCTTCTGCATCATTATTTGTTCAGCTTACTAAGCCAGCTTTATGAAAAATATACAGGTGGACACAGGAAACACAAATTACACAGGTACCATGATACAGCTATATCTTTCGCAATAGGAACAGTTGCTTTTCCAGGTGTAAGGAAAATTGTTGGCAAAAATAAAAAATAAATGAATGAAAAGCTACATTTATGAGAGGCATCTGAGTCAACAGGAGGCGGATTGGATGGTGGGTGTAAGAACACAATGATTCTCACACCAGAGGCTGGTGTTTGCAGCCATAGTTCTTTTTACGGTTTGGCTTAGACAATAACAATCAAGGTAATACTGAGGTCATTACAGTTTTGCAAGAAAACATAATTGTTAGTGATCACTGCTGAATCAGTATCTGTGTATTTACACGTATCATTATGTTGATAGTAAACAGAATCTGGCTGCAGTTATGTGTCTTTCCTTTCTCCTACACAAATATTCTTCATTGTAAAAAAGTACAGAGGACACTAGAACTATGAAACAGCTTAAGTAGAAATATGTTTCGGGAAAAGACAAAGTATGTTTTATATTTTAAATTTGGCAAAGTAGCCACTGTGTGCCTTTACGACAGCTTTGCACACTCTAGTCGAAAGTACACAGCTGGAAGTGTGCCGAGGTATTGTTGGCATGGAGCAAAAACACCCCGATGCTGTAATAAGACATAATAGTGGTGCTCAGCTGAGTAAAATGAAAAGCCAGTTGAAAATATTCAATAACTTTAGTTCTACATTTGAAGTTTCTTCAAGTGTAGTTGCAAAAAAAATAAAATAAAACTATGTGATGAAACCGCCCCAGGAAAGAAAGACCAAGAGTTTCAGAAGTTAATCAAAATTAGGGGCCTCAGAAATAATTAACACCAACTCAGCCTTCCTAGGGTTCAGCAGGCACATCTCAGCATTCGATGTAGGAAACAGTAAAGAGGTTTGTTTTATGCCTAAGGGTCCAAAAAAGGAAGAGCTCAGCAGGTGGGACCTCTGTGGACAGGGGTTGTTCTGCTGCATCAGATGCTTGAATGATTTGGGATTTGGGATTTGGGATTCACAGAGTTTGGAGGCTAAATCACTTTGTTGTAGGTGTTTGTTGTCTTCCTCAAGCCAGTTCTGAGCAGTTTTTGCAGGGTGTTGGATGCTACTTTAGTCTGTGTCATTGCCAACGATGTTTGGGTGGGTGGTTAATGTCAGTGTAAAATCTTTGTTTCTCAGAAGAACATTGCAACACTGCAACTAGGTGCACAGTGTTGTTCACCTTAACTGTCACTGGTTTTAATGTGGTTCCGGTTCAGTCTCTATAATCGTAGATCATATGAGGATCAAAAATAAGCATAAATTAGGTTTTCTTCCAGACCATATTTCTTAAGCTATAAAGTGCTTGTTTTTTTAAATGAGGTGAGCTTAATGTTGAAAAATGCAAATGCGCGAACATAAATTTATGAGAACCGATTTAAATGCCACAGAGTTAGTGTACTGTGATGCCTTTCCTCTAGTTGAAGCAATGCATTAAATCATCAGATTAAATGTTTCATATTTCACTTTTGGCTGTTCCTGCTTTGTATAAGTCCAGCTCGAGTGAGTCTGCATGTATCAGGAAAGAGTGAGAGATTGTTGGAATGGAACAGTTGGAGACGGCAGACGCTCCTCCTGCTTCCTCCTGTCCCAGTCTCCACTCTGCAGGAGGAAGCTTTAGTCCTCCACACCTTCGTCTCTCTTTCCTTCTCGCCCTCCCTCTTCCCATGCCTTCATCTGAAGCTGTGTTTTTCTCCCTTATTTGCAATACAAATATTGTCTCCTCTGATGTGACTTTGTTAACCCTGCACATGTCATGTCATTTGTCCTTTCATGTATATGTTGCCATTCATGCACCTGAACAACTGTCACTGTAAAATGGATACATATTTGATAAAATATTAGCATCTTTTCCACTTTCCATTTTTTTCTTCTGTGATTCCTTATTCATTTCTTCCCTCTTATCCCTCTCTGCCTCATCCCCTATACACATACACAGAGATCCGTTCAAACTGTGTCTGGCAGGCAGACCTCCGGCCCGCAGGGCGAGTCCTCCTCCCTTCTTCCGACTGTCTGGATCTGCCGCCTCCTTCGTATTGCCCAGATCCTTCCCCTTCTTCCTGGGAGCTGTCACTCCAAAACAGACTGTAGAGTAGTTTTGGTAGTGTGGGGGTGGCAGTAGAGGATGGATGGACGGATGACAAATGGGGTGTTGGGTTTGGAGGCGGGGTGAGGAAAAAGAGAGTGTGAATGGACAGCAGGAGGTTTAAGGTCACATCCTGCTGTTCGGTAAAGATGGCATCGTGTCAGGGAGGATGACCCCTTTCGCTGACTTCCTCCATCACATCATCCGCTCACAGCACATGTCCTCCTCCCCTTTTCCAGCCTGCAGGCCCTTTGATTGGCTGGTCGGGTTAGTGGTTCACTACCACCCACCAGCTGGATGAGCGTCATCTCACACCCAGGTCACTGGTAGCATATGGAAAGAAGGCTGGAACAAGTTCATGGGTTCGGTGCTGTATAATAGTGTATAACGAGAGGAGGAGACGGCAGTTGATCAAAAAGCTACAAATGTAGAACAACTGCCAAAACAAAATCAAATGAAACCCCATCAGATAAGTGGTTTACAGTTTAAATATTAATATGTGTATGTGCATATCTGAAGGTTTTCACACATACACCGACATGCACTATGTTCATTGATTTGTGTGGGTATTTTGCTGGCAGTGGCCTGTGAAGGGGCGAGTCCCCTTCTAAAGACCTTTCTGATGACGATCAATGGTCCCTGAGGAATTTCTGAGCCAATCTTATTTGGCAGCAGCAACCATCCCAAGTCCCTTGAGATTGGGGGGACAACAGCTGTTGCAGCAGGGCCAAACATCTGGCAGAGAAAGGTAGGAAAGTCAAAGCCTTGTCCCAAAGGTTGTTAGGAGAGTTGGTGGCACTGCGGATCATGTACAATGGAGCTGTCATTGTTAACATAGACTGCAAACAGCAAGGCGCACTACTCCCCAGACGGAGGAGTCATCTGCATCTTTCCTTCAAAGTGCTGTTGAACATTTCTGCAATGATGAAAGACACAGCAGATTTGATAGGAAGGCCTGAGGGACTATGTTGGACTGCGTTGCATAGTGCATGCATAGTGGCAGCCGGTGTATAAGACCCATTTTTTAAACTATCTGTCTGTCTGCTGCACTTGAGCTACAATACCGTTTCTCAGTTTCTTTCCCAAGAGTAATCAGGTAATCAGGAAGAACAGTTATGTACTATTCATATGTTTTAACTTCAGTAAGGCATCTATGCCTTTCAGATCCTTTCCGAGTCAATTAGGTCACGTGAGACTCATCACAGTTACAAGAAGAAAGGCGTGATTTGTTGTGAACAAAACCTGTGATGGCATGAAAGAGGACTTTTATGATACACTTGATCGTTGAGAGAAGCACAGTCTCTGATTGTGATTCAGTCCCTTGAGGAGTTTTGATTAGGATGCATGCTAATCCAGCTTGTCCTCACAATATCTGCCTGAATCTTTCCATTTCTACAAAATACTGCAATTTTTCCAAATCAAACATAAAGTGTGAGATAATAAGCAAACACACAAGCTGGTAGTTCAAATACAACTACATGTAGAACAGAGCTTTGAGAACACTTACACAGCGACAGAAATGCAATGAGTAAAATGCTGCAGGTCATGCATAGAACTAACTTAAAATAGAACAACATCATTTCTTCAGTAATAGCTGAAGTGGGAACTTCAGGAGTTCAAAAACAAACATAACATTAACTCATGTTATGATTTGAGTGGTCTAATGCAAGCCTCTGAGCTTCACCTTAGGTAACTGGAGTCATTGAGCACTGAGCAGAACCTGTCCACCTTTTGTTTGTGATGCAGGTGCCTTTTGTAGCATTTATAATGGAATTATGACAGTTAACATTGCTTAATCTTCACATTGGACAGGGACTAAAAAGAGAGATCATATTTGGTTCTCTTTATTGACTCCCTGTTAAATTCAGAATCAAATTCAAGGTTCTGTTCATCTGGACATCGGATTTTCAGTGGGAAGAACGTTTTGTCACCCATCAAAGTGACTTCTTTAGTGTGAAGAAGACTGCTGTCTTAGATGCTGTCTCCATGACCCTGATCGAGATAAGCAGCAGAAAATGGATCGATGGATGGTTTAATTTAGTGAATACATGCCTCAATTTTTCTTTAGTTTTTAATTTACTTTCTATTAGTGTAACCAGTGGAGACTTGCCATTCACAAGCGTTTTGTCTATTGGCACGTTTTCTAAAAATGTAGGCCATTAAACTCGGGATATAAATGTTTAATTGGATTGTTACATCACAGAAAATCGAAAGCATTTCAGCAGCTAAAGCCAAATAAAAATCAAGCACAAATCAAATGATTTTTGAACTGGAGTGGAAAAGATGGAGATTTTTCTTTTCTTGCCCGCAAGCTATGTATCTCAGTTGACTTAATTTCAAGTGATGACAAGTTAACCAGTTCTAATTTAATATCTAAACTAACCATCTTTATTCACATTATTTGTAAAATTGCACGGCATGAAATTACAAAGTTACCTTAGAGACCAAGTTCCACATATTTGAGCTAACCGTAATACAATACAGTTAGTTATAATAATAATACTAGATAATAGTCTTCTAAGATCTATAATTGTTTGCCTGGCATTACAGTTTTTAAATATTATGATAGTATTTTATAAACAAAAAAAATGCTATAAATTCCCTCACTCTGGGCATGTTCACAAAACTCCTTTGTGAGATCCTGAAGGGATTAATATGTGTTTCTCGGCTTCGCAGAACTTTAAATGCTCTGAGGTGAAGCAACACCTTTTGCAACACCTCTGCCAGGAAAAACAGCCTGGACCAACTCAAGACATCAACTTTACACTTTGATAAGGGTTTCAAATCCCCTTTGTGGTGATGTCAGTGTCTTTTAGCTTCCATCCTATCATGCTCTGTGCATTATTATAGCTAGTCAATACTTCTCCAGTCATTTTTATTTCATTTAGTCTTGTCAGTACTTACTCCTTCTTACTCTGATGGAGAAGTTCCACAGGAGGTTGCTGAGCTTACATTCCTAACAGAATCCCTTTTCAAATTAAATTTAAATGACCCCCTCAGCTCATAAGCAGAGGCTCTCCTGACAACTTAATTCATAATTCAGTGCTGAGCCAGGGCCTTGAGGGCCATAATGACGGCCTAAATGGAGGAGAGATGCTACTAAATGGGCTGTTTGTTTGCACCTAAACCTCTTTACAGGCCACAAGTCCACAGCTCAGCAATGTGGTGAGGAGGAGACAGCGAGGTGGGGGGGTTGAGTCAGTTTGCTGACCAGTCACGTCTATGTCTCGGGTCGCCTTTCACAGCTTGACCACACTGAGGATTGAGGTGGTTTAAGGAGCATCTTGACAAGGCCAACAGGTAGAAGAATGAGCTAATGTGAGGGAAAGCCTCAGTCTGTCGCACAGTATTCAACCTGTACCTGTGGAGTATGAAAGGAGGGTGAGAAACATCGGGAAGAGAAGGGCATTTTGTGAAGAAGGTTATGGAGGAAGCTCATAGTTGGGTACAAACAAATCAAGGCTTAGAAAAAAACTAAACCCTTTTGAGTCAGAATTCTGTATCCTAATGAGGCCGTCCAACAGAAAAAAAACATATAATGCAATATATGCAATGCAATAGTGTAATATATATACATATATATACACATATACATATACAGACAGTAATGAAAAAGCCAATTACATAAGCACCTTGTCAAATCTGAGGGAAAACCTGACCCTCAGCATCCACTCGTCTCCGAATAAATGCCTCCAGCTCCCTTCAAGGCCACATAGGCGAGGTTGTTGCCCAAGGCCTGACTGAGGCACTGACATCCCGCGGCTGGGTCTCGACACATTAGTCTGCAGTGTAGTTGACAGTTCTACAAATACTGTGAAGAACACTTAACTAAACAACTGAACCCACGTTCAATGCTTTAGGAAGTGGCCAAACTCCACAGCTGGTAATTCGATTCCCGTTTTACTGTTTAATTGCCTGTTTACCAAATGTGGAGAAACAATAATCAAATCTATAACAAGGAATCAGTGCAGTCTTTAAAAACTAGTACAGTTCAGTGGGCATATTAAATGCCATTTAAAGTGTAATCTCCAAATTATTTTCATTTTAATAATTTTGACTTAATGTTATTTTGTATTTTTACTGAACTCTCTTTTTCAAGGAACATGCAAAGATAAAAGGATGACAATAGTTTTTGTTTTAAAAATGTTTGCCTTTTTCCTAGAAAGAGAAGACAGATCTGGCTGAAGCTCAGGAAGAACTTCACATGCTCCTTCGCACACACGTGGCAGATCGGACACTCATCAAAAGGACAACATAAACACAACACAAGGCCACCTCAGTCAGTGTTGAATCTATGGCTGGAGTTCACTGTTCTCTGTCTGGTGAATCAGACCTAAGTGGTGTGTACTAACCTCAAGCCAGAGCAAATCTCTTTAAAACACAGACTCCTGTTGTGTACAACACACGCACACACACACACACACACACAAAACAAACAAACAAAATAACAAAGACATCAGTCACAGCGTATCTCGATGCTGTGACCCGCGAAAGCACAGCCCTCTTGGTGTTGCAACAAGGGGCGATCCACAATTTAAGACACAATACATCAGCTCAGATAACACAGAGGCCAGCAAAACAAGAGCAGTCACCGAAAATATGGAGGCTAAACAAGACATCCTCACCTCATAGGATTCAATCAGAATTGAACTGTTTCAACACTAAGCACACTGAACAGGAGATCAGTCACTGCACAGTCCCCTACACTTATTTTAAACCACTAACCGCAAGAAACAGCATCATATACAATGCATCAATTGGCAGAGTTTTTGATCAAATAAATGCTGAAGGATCTTTTTATCCAAATAGAAAACGTTTAAAAGCCTAACATAGAAACAGGTGAAAAATCAACTGAAAAATTTGAATAAATGCGGGGGAGAAACACAATTATTCTAAATGCTTCTACACAGGGGCACAGGTTTCAGGCTTTCAGATTCACACCATTACCTGTCTGAACATCCCCAAATTTCTGTACGGGGTCAACTACAAGCTAATATCTACTTTAAGCTTGAATCATTGCATTTGTTCCCACGTTCCACAGAAGCCTTGAACATCTCCAACAACCAAGCTGAGAATCATTAATGCTATTAAGTTTAGGTTTTAGTCTAGTGAAACTACACATAAATTTACATTGAGACTAAATCGGAAAACCATTCCTAAATATCACGATCCCAGCAGGCCTTCTCCTTTCTACCTCCCTCCTTCTCTCACTTTCTGTCTGCTCTCAGGTGGATTTGGGCAGGGTTGGTGCCTCGCCCCACCTTTGGGTGGTACTTCCTTGCCTTTGATCCAGCCAACACACTGGTTTGCCACTAGCTCATTACTTCCCAGGAATAAAAGGCCAGCTGAAACCTCCACTCTTTGCCAAATTGTAGTTACCTTTATGGTGGAAATAAGGCTCTCAGCCTGTGCCTTCTGTTACCTGACCCTGATCTCAATGTCTTGTCTCCACTTATAGCTGTCTTGTATCACATGCCTTGGTTTGTTTCAAGTTATCTGCAACTTGAAAGATTTCGTTTGTTGTTCACCTGTAAAGGAAAGACTGACCTGCAAATCAAAGCTAGCCATCTCTTGCCATTACTCACCTGCCTGCCAATTTTCCACTAACACTGCCTTCTGGAACCTTCTCTTACCTCCCCCACTTTCAAAATCATAAATGAAACAAAAGTAAAGATTCAAGTCAAATATTTCACAAGCAATTTACCCGAGTTAAACCTACCTGTCTCCTTCCCTTTGAACCCTATCAAAATAAAAGCAATTTGAACTTGGTTTGGTCTTGCAGGTTCTGTTTTAGAGTCTATTTATTACTTACTTTCTTTTTGATTATTTGCCTTATTGCTGTCTCCTCTTCTGTTCTTTTAATTCCAAAACTGACAAAGGTTTCATTTTGATTTTTACATTAGAGAGCAAGTGCTAATGCTTATTTGTGGTAAACTAAATTCAGCCTGCACTATACCTCTAAATTCTGTGGGGTGTATGACTTGGGAGCTTCCATCCCAAATGATCAGTGGAGTGACACACTGTGCCCAGTGCAGTCATTACTGGCATATGCTAAGTTTGGCTGTCTGTTCCTACTTATATAATTTTTGCACTAGCTCGCTCAAGATCCCACTGCTAAATATGCAGGGGGATTTTCTGATAAGGATGATGTCTGTAAAAAGGATTTTTGCTTGATGCAAAAAAAAATTGATGCAAAAAAATACATTTTGATATTAACTGAAAACTGCTGCTGTTCAACTCAGATCTTTGAAATGGATTCAGTAGTTTTTGGCTTAGTCTTTGGCTCTTTGGTTTATGCTACCATTTAATCTCAGTGTCCAACTACCAAACAAATTTTAGCCATTCGATGCCTAGGAATTAGGTGCTCTTAATCAATTCTTGTGAATGACAATTGCCAAACAGTTAAATGTGTCGTTGAAAATGAGAGAGAATTAATACTTGAAGACAAGAAGCACTCACTGCAAACTGTTCCATTTTAAAATATCTTTTAATAGCCGTTCAAAAGTTTAAAAATCACAATCGTGCATTGCAACAGTTATCTGTAATCTCCAGCTAAATGCCCACATATTTTGTACCTGTCTGTGCCTGAATGACTTTTGGTGCAACACATTGTGTTTACAACACTCAGATGGACCCTCAACATAGCTATGAATCAAGTTTCTCTAACAGCCTTTTTCTTTCTATAATTTAATCAGACAACACCATCTGCAGTACAGCTTGTGTTGAGTTGTTCTGTTTAATAGAGAATCCAATAAAACACAATGAAAAACATATTCTGCAAAGTACATTTTATATGGAGTTTTTGAGAAAAGTTTTTTTTTTTTGCACATTTGGAAAAATAGCTGATGTTGTAGTCTCAGCCTAATTCACTCTATACAATTACAGATTTTCAAAGGCTGCTGCAATAGAAACCTTAGTCAGCAATGCAGGCAATCGACATTTTTATTTTTCTACTGAAGAAAAATATCAAGAGTGACAAGGTAGAGACTGCACTGGAACAGTTTACTGAGAGACCTATTGGCTCTCACAGGACTGAAAATGAGTTCACAGATACTCAAATCTCGGTGTCACTTTATTCACTGCCCTGCTGTCTCCTACTGGTAATGAAAAAGTGTTGGTGACAAGCTCTAATCGTGTCTCAATTTCATTTTATGCTATTGCGTGAACATTTTGAATATGTAAGAATAAAAATCATCTTTACTTGTCAAATACATTACACCTGTACTGCATGACAAATATCCTTGTGTAGATTTGTTTCAGCTGATCTTATTGATGCTGCCTACTCACACATTGGTTGTGATGATCATTAATCTCTGGTAGGCAATAAACAGTCAGTGTGGATGTAAATGCACTTGTTATAGGACACTTTGACTCATTTCAACTTCTGAGTTAAAATTGAGATTTATCTTTTGAGATATTCTTTCAGATTTCGATTACGTAGAGTATGTTCACTAGCACAGTTCCATATACTTGATGCACTGTCAACTATTTTTGTTGTTAACTGATTTTATTCTTTTCTGGTCTGTTTTTCTGACATGCTCTCGTGTGATCATCAGTTTGACAAGCTGAATATTTTAACAAGTATTAGACAAATTGTCATGAAATTTGGGTGTGTTTGTAGTATAGATAGGATGAATCCTAAAAAAACAAAGCAAACTAGTGACTTTGTTTTTTTGTTTAATCAGACTGGGCTTATTAGCTCTAAATATTCCAATTTGCATGTTAACACGCCAAGGGATCGCCACTGTAGATAGATCTCATGTTGGATTTGGCACAGATTTTATGCCAAAAACTCTAACACAAACTGTGACAGTAAAATTTCTAAATTTTAAGTCCACTTAACATGTCAGGCACATGAGCTCTTACACACAATAGCTGAATTACCAAGTTGTTAAAAACAGACAGTTGGCTAGGACCTCTGGTGTCACATATTAATGCATGGTGTAGCCCAGAGATATTTAGGGGCTGAATTTTATTTCCAGTGTACATGTATAGATGAATGGCTCTGTTTACTTGTAGCTTGCCATCACCAGTGTGTGAATGTGTGTGTGAATGGGTGGATGACTGGATATGTAAAGCGCTTTGGGGTCCTTAGGGACTAGTAAAGCGCTATATAAATACAGGCCATTTACCATTTATTTACCATTTTACTTATTCTCTGTATATCCATATTAGTGGAGATAAAGGTTATTTGCAAAAGTGCTTATTTATTTTGGAGGGAGAGGTCAAGCGAGGGAGGAAGGAGAAAGCTGAGGCACAAGGGAAAGGACGGAGATGGAAGAGCATGTGGTTGGATGTGGCTAGCATTAACCAGGACATTGGTAAGGGACTGCTTGGATAAGACATCCAGTGTGGGTTAGTGCAGCTCAGACTAGTCATTACATCTCTGCCTAGAAAACCAGTTACCGGCTAGCTAACTAAGCAATCAGAGTTAGTTCCGGCTGCAAACTTCACGAATTTCAGCAAGGACTGCATAGGACTGGCGAGGCTGGAGACTCGGCCAGTTAAATTGCAGCTCCGTTGGAGTATACTTGCTGCTCTTGACAGTTCGATGGGGCAGAGAAGGACTCCTCTTGCACTTGACCAGGCTTCTCCATAGAAGAGAGGTGCCTTTTTTTTTTAGCAATCACAAACAGCAATCCAGGCCTGCAACGATTCAACTTGGTGATTCAAGGCAGGTGTGTGAGTGGGGCACATTAAGGTAAAGTAGTGAATAAATTCAAAAGTTACTTTGGGACATTAAGTTACTTTTTTTTATTCTACTGAGTTTTCAACACTGCAAGTGACTGTGTAAATAAATTATTTAATTTTGTTTCTCGTACGTGAACAAGTTTACTTCAACTTGAATGTCTTGCTGCATTTTAATGTTCCTTATTTCAAGATAGGTATATAGTAAGTAGTTATTTGTGTGACTAGAGTTGACTGAATTTATAAGTAAAGTGTGGAACTGTAGAGAAATTTTATTAGAATATTTCAACATAGACAAAAACAAACACCTTCAAACACACAGTTAACGTTGTCTTTTTCTTCTTTTGACTTCTCCCTTTAGATGTCAACACAGTGGAACTTCTACCTCCATCTCACCTAATCCTTAGCATCCTCTTCTCTCACATCAATCCTCTACATGTCCTACACCATTACATCCATGAACATTTAGTTCCTCTTTTCCTCCTGCCTGGGAGATTCATATTCAACATTGTTTGTCCAGTATATCCACTCTCCTTCCTCTGCACGTCTAAACCATACAAGCCTTGTATGACTCATCCTGAGTGGTTTAATCTTGTGCATCCTGTTCACTTCCATGAAAAATCTTAGCATCTTCATCTTCGCTACCTCCAGCCCTGCCTCCTGTTTGTTAGTGCCACCATCTCTAAATTGTACATCTTGTAAACTGTCCCGTTGACTCTTGCAGCTGTTGTTGAACAGCCAACGTATTTATTACTGTATGTGAACACGACCACTCTCAATGCCTGAAATATAAATGGAGGCATAAGGTTGAGTTTCAATGCCAGCCCATTTCATTTCTTACATATATATTCACATTATTATCTTCTCAAGAAACCTTTCCGGTGGAAATGACAGTTTTTTGAATAGTGACGAAATGCCAAGGTTGATTTTTCAGAGTCGCCAAACTCAATTTTACTGATATCTACTGCAGATCTGTGCTTTGCATGAGAAATATATCCATACTATGTGGTTATGGGGTAATAATCCAGTAAAAAATCATGGAGAGACAAAACCTGCGTGCCCATATCCAAGAAAAGGCACATCACTGACATGCAGCGGTCTTCACTCTAGCTCATATCTGCCACCTGGACCTTCATTTATTTTGGATATATTCATAGAAAAAAAGGACCAGTGCTTAGGAGAAGCCTTGCCATCCCCTTTCTTTGACAAGAGTTCATCATTATCAGTGTATTTTTTTTTATAAAGTTCTTCTCCAGAAATCTTTATTGATTTTTGAAGATCTCATCCCTAGTTAGCCTGAGGACTGTAAAATGCAGTACTTAAAAAACACATTGGCTCAAGTTTCATGTGATAATTCAGACTGCTTTCACTTTAATTTAAAAAGACTTAATACAAAAAAAGCTCCTCGGGTTGGTTGTTTTAAAGGAGACCAACTGGTTGTGGACCCAGCAGCAGAGAATAGCAGATAGCCCAAATCACATGTGCAGAGAGCTGCTGCTACCTAAGGGGGGCAGTTGCTTTTAAAGAGGCCGGGCCACCCATGTCCTGCTGTGCCATTACCTGCTTTAACAGCAGTGATTTGTCGGTGACTCTCACAGGCACACCGTGATGTTGGTTTGGGAGTGAGCTCTATTAAAAAGTCATTAAAGCTGAGAGAAAGCATGGTGGGCTCAACCCTCTTGGCGAAAGGCGCCTCTGGAAATTACTCCATCCATCATAATTACACCAACTGGACACTGCTTCACAGAGGCCAAGGGACACAGATCCCTCCATGACCTCACTGAACCAGAGTGTTAGGTTATAGGGAGGAGGAAAAGAAGGAACAAATGTATAAAAAGAGAGAAGGTGTGAAGAATGAAAACTCAAAAAGATGGAGGGAAGCAGGCCTGTAGGGAAGTATTGGAAAGATAGAGGAAGTGAAAGAAGCAGAAGGAAATGAGGAGGGTTTCATGAAATAGAAAAATAAAGATGTGACCCTGTTTTAGTGCAGCTTAACTGTGAAGAAAGGCTGCTGTCAAAAATAGATAATAAAAAAAGGAACAATATTTCCTTAGTGTCTGACTGTGGGTTCTGTTTCGGTGAATCAGTGAATGTACAGGGAGTGGCGAGTGATTTTTGGTAATTTTGAGGCCAGAGGCAAACAGTATAGCCGGAAATTGGTTTGGATTTAGAGAAACACATTATCTGTGGGTCTGGCATCAGTCATGACCAATGAGATAAGTACTTTTCTTCCTTTGATACTTAGAAAATTGTATGATGTAATCATCCAGAGCATCACAAACGCTTCTCTTGAAAGGAAGCTAACATCCTTGTGTGCAGAATTGCCACAAGTGAATATACTGTTGGGTACCTTAAATAAACTACTTACGGCTGTTGATTGTATTTGTTTTTGTGGCCATAGGGGAACAGTTGCCCAGCACAGGAAATGATATTAGGAGAAAAAAAAAAAACAATCAAAAGGTTGGCAACAAATCACAGTGTTAGCCCACACTATTGACTGCTGACTGCACATTGTTTAGAGGAAATAAAAGAAGCTGTGATGACCTGTCAGTCCTTTATGAAGCTAACAGAGATAAATCCATGCATATTTAAATTTCACTGTCCACTGTAGAGCTGGTATTTGAGTAGATCAAATTTAAAGTCCAATCACTTATTGAATCCAATTAATTCAGAATTTGCAAGCAACTAAAGAGCCAATAACTCAAACTCGATGAAGTGTAATCAGCTGTTATTGGTTTAGATGGCACTACAGTTCTGCTACAGTGCTCAACAAATTAATGTACTTTGCTGTAACTGCAACCCAAATTCAGGTGGTCAGCGCCAGTGTTTGTCCAGTATTTGCTTCTGATTCACATGTATGAGGTTGATGTCTTAAAACCTTGAAATAACCATAACAGTTAACGGAGTCCCAGAAATTGCCCAGACACAGGTTTGAAATACTATCTGCCATACCAGCAGACAATAGCCAATAGGTTCTCTGACTGATTGCCAACCAGCTAATAAATATAAATAATATAAAAGATACTTTTGGCTGCTACCTTGTCACAAGGGGTCCCCACAGTGGGTAGTATAGGTAGCCATGGGAGTTTTACATCAGTTGCCCTTCCTGACTAAATAAGATCCCTTTTTAATAGGTAGCAAGTAAAGGGGACACAATGAAGGAAGATCATCTTGGATGGACTCACAGTGCTGGGTCTGCCATGACAAACTGTGGTTTTTAAAAATTTCCGACTGTTTGGCAGCTGAGAAAGGGATACAAAAATCCAACAATGAAAATAGTCATCACACTCCGAGCCCCAGTGTGTACAGCAAAAGAGACTCAAAGGAAAATAAGACAAATGGGAAAAGCACACAGAGAAAGATGCTTAAACCAACCCAGTCCATGCATACAGTTGAAGACAGCCCACTAGCAATCAAGTTTACACTCACTATCAGGATTTATGTATTTGTTTTACATGGTAATATAGTCAGTACCAGATATTGTCAAAACTTTGAGGGGGCCAGGGAAACCTTTTCAAGGGCCCCCTCATACACTTCCTGGTGGTGTGCTGAGTGGCAGCTTCTGTTGAACCAATAAAGATGATTTTCCTTGCTCCCTGTGTTGTATGCAAAGTTGCTTTTGTTTTTCAAGTCTTGTTTGTTCAAGTCAAATCTTGAAGTCTTCTCCTCTCCTTTTCTTTGCATTACACTCTTGGCACCAGAGAATCTTCCCAAACTGATCTACAGCTTGCAGTTTTACAGCCCAGAGTGAAGTAATCTTAGAGGAGCTACAGAGATTTCAGTGTTGCAGACCTGGAGCAAAGAGCAGGGTGAAAAGAAGAAAGTGTTCACTGTGTATTCCAGTCATCATCATGGGGAATGTGAGGTCCTTGGACAATAAGATGGGTGGAAGACTTTGTGAAATTTTGGTTTCAGCTCTGCTCCACAAGGATATCATAAAACCTGCATTTATTTGTTATATTTTACTCCCAGGTATGTCTCATCAGAAGGGCAGCGCAACAAAAAGAAGGCCCAACTTTGGAACACACACACATGCATATAGACAGAGTAGAGGGAGAAAGAGAGAGCACATGATAGAGAGAGAGGGAAAGGCAGACCAGCACAGAGATACCAGGTGACAATGACACAAATGTGTGACTGTGCTGCTCAGCTGTGGAAACTCATGCCATGAAGCTCCTTGTGCACAGCTTTTATGCTGGTGTTAATGCTAAAGAATGTCTGAAGCTCTGTATTTGCTTAGTCTGCATTGCATTAGCAGTTTTATGCACTATCCACCTTAGCACTTGGCATTCCCATTCTGTACTTGGCAACCCCACTATGCAACTTTACATGGTTTGCCATTTCATCACTGAGTTGCTGTTGTTTCTAAACACATGTACTTTGCAGTAATACCACTTATAGCTCATTGTGCAACATCTAGGAGGGAAGAAATTTCCCAAACTGACTTGTTGCATTGTGTTACAATAGCACCTGTAAATTCAGTGAGCTCTTTAGAACAACCCATTCTTTCACAAATGGAAAACCAGACTGCATAGGTATAAATGTGTGGAATTGAACCTGAAAACACCTGAATTCAAAGATTAAAAGGTGCGACACAATACTTTTGTGTATTTGCTGTATTTTGGTCAGCAACATTTGTTTGTTTCTATTATTATGTTTGGGGATAGTGACTATATTGGACAAAGGATGTTAAACAGGGTGCTGCCAGGCAGGAGGAACGAAGAATGACCACAGAGGAGATTCATTTAGAAGGAGGTCATGCAGAGGGTTTGTGTGACGGAGGAGGGAAATGCTAGAGATCGGGTGGGATGGTGACTATCTGGTGTGGTGAGAAACTGAAAGAAGAACAAGAAGATCATGTTTGTTGTTAGTCTTTAGCTAGTTATTTGTCTTTTTGTTACCTTCTATTTTACATTAAAAGTTAGTTTTGGCTCATGTCTTACTTCCTGTATTTTCCACCCTCATCAGTTTTACATGTGTGTTATTGTTTCCACCTGTGTTTCCTTCCCATGTGTGCTAGCCCCAACAGGGTTTATCTGTTTTGATTCTGTTTGAGCTTATTTTGTCTCGTGTGCCCTTACTTGCTTTCTGGACTTTTTGTTTTTGTTTTTTTTATTTGCATTGGTCAAAAAATGTTTACCACCATAAAGCTGTCATAATAATATCAGAGTTTCTATTGACCTAGAGATAATAAAGGACGGAGTAATGGGGACCATATGTATGATGTATTAGTATAAATGGTCTGCAACTGGATATATGGACTTTTTAACAGCACATTACAAATTTATGATTCATAGCAAATTATTTTGTGGATCCCTCGCCTACAGCTCGTTTCATAAAACTGCAGTATAACTAATGGAGTTTTGCCTGAACTATTCAGTGGCAACATATAGTAATTGACAACAAGTTTAAACCAATGATGAAAACAACAGGAAGAGCAGATACTGTCTTTCTATTAATAGTGACAGGCAGTGTTTGATTTCTAATGAGACACTTGAAAAGTGTCTCATTCAGGTCATGTATTTACTGCCTTTTGGTAGTTTATACCAAATTTTTTTTTATTGTTTAAAAACCATAACATAATGTAAAACTGTTACTTACATGTGTGCTTTCTGTCTGATCTTTATCGTCTTCTTCAGTAATCTCAGAACATACATGATGTGTTGCATTGTGCAGTTTTCTGTCTGAATTCGGCTACCTGTGTGTCTGGGCTGAGCCAAGTCCTCACTCTCTCTGCGTACTGGAGCCTGAGCCTGGCAGCACTGCCAGAAGACTGGAGGAAACATCAGCTTAGAGACACAGAACACAGGCAGCAAGAGGGACTAGGGTTATTAATGATGACCGCTGGAGCTTGGTAGAATGACAAAACAAGGGAACAAATAGCGTGTGAAATGCACACCTGTCTGCTGTACTGACATGAGCCTCAGAGGTAGAGGTGAGGGAGAAGGTGAATACTATTAAGATGGACGAGAAGGTGTGCTGCACTCTAGAGGAGGAGGACAAGGAGTTGCAAAGGCCAAAGGAAGAGTAGGTGGTGAAGGATGCATCACAGAAGGTGCTTTAAAGCAGGAGGTGCAAAATGGAGGAGAGCAGAATGCCGTGGAAACAAAGGAAAATCAGTTCAAAAGAAGGTGTAAGTGTCTGCAGAGAAAGAGGATGGTGTGTACAATACTAGAGAGAAAAAGGGAGAGGGAGGTACAGAATACAGAAGAAAGGAGGAGATGTATAATAGTGTTGCAGAGCAGGAGTAGGTGGAGGAAGAGTGCTGCAGAGGAAGCTCATTCAGCTGTATTTGAGTCTGGAATAGAGTCACGTCTGACAGAAAAAATAGGGGAGAGGAAGAGACAGGAAAAGGAAAAAGAGAGAGAGCGCGATGCTAACCCATATTTCTATCACGATGTGGTGTCAGTGGTCAGTGTGTGAGGTTTCCTGTTGCTAAGTTACTGTATTGCAACAGCAGCACCAGTGTCTGTGTTTGTATGTGTCATCCTCCCAGTGGTGGGTGTCTGCACGACTCTCCCACTGCTTCCGCCAGGTCTGCTGCTTTGAAACTTTACAGCTGTTAACAAGAATCAGTCTGCTGGCAGACAATTTTCACCCCCAGCAGTTCGTACGTATAGGCGCCCGACCACCTTGCTACGTATTCTGCTCTATACTGCCGATACTGCGGAGGGAATAGCAGTGCCCAGCTGGCACTGAGGAGCCAACATGCGCTCCCTGGACGAGGCGTGTGCACTGGCCCAGGTGCCCTGTCATAACCCCGACCATCAATCAACACTGGCTGACAGTCCCGGCTATGGCTCCCACCCTAAGGAAACGTGAATCGCCTTTTCCCCCCTTCAGGATGATGAATGAGGATGGAGCACTGGGCCCTAAAGGCTAGGACTCTATGGAGTGTGAAGCAGCATGGAGATAGAAGTGAGCAGAAGAAGGAACCCAGGGAGAAGTTACTAAAGAACAAATTGAATCTTATTGTAAGCCTTGAAAATCAGATTTGTCAAAATAATTGAAAAATGCCTCAGAGTGTGATATTAGCAGCAGTGCTACAATGAAAAAAAAAAACCATCCACTATGTCAGGTTTATTTCACTTGTTTGAGGGAGAAAAAAAAAACTCAAATGAGAGGAGACAGTAGGAGATGGAAAGTTTACATAACAAGGCTGTCTCTAACTAGGATGAGAAAAAAGAGGATAAAGGTGCAGCACAGTAGTAACCAGTGTAGAAGTCCACCACCAGCTGTGACACAGCACTTTGGTGCCTTTAATATGAATGGTTGAAGGCCGTTCCAAGTTTGACTTTTAATATCAGAGAGCGAGAGAGAGAGAAAATATACTGTGCTCAAGAGAACAAAGCAACCAACTAAATTCAGAAATGTGAAAAGAATACTTAATAAATACACACAACATAAAGAGTACATCCCTAATACTTCCTCTGGGAGTTCCTGTGCCACTGAAATAGCTTTGAACCAGACATAGAACCTCTGGGTGTGGTGTCTGGCACCAGTATGTTGAGAGTAGATCCTTTGGGTCCTGTTGGATGGAAGAAGGTTGGGGCCTCTGTGGATCACTGTATCTCACAAACGCTCAGCTGCACTGGGATCAGGGGAGACTGGAGACTGGGTAAAATCCTCAGTAAATGAGCTGTTTCTGAGCAAGTTTGAAGGTGTGACAACACTGTTACCATTAAGAGGGAGTGGGAGATTGACTGATTAGGTAGGGTGGTACGTGGCAAGAGCTAAAAAAAAAAAAGCCAGTTCCCATGGTTTTTTAGGAGAACATTGCATTGTGTTGGCTGATCATAGAATAATGCAGTGTATACCATAGATATACCAACAGCACAAAATAGTCCATCATTGATGGTTCAAATTGAAGAGGCCAACAATATTACTGGCATAACTGTGGACTTGTATAACCAGACCTGTGGCTTGTGAGCTGATTTTTAACCAGGGTGTGTGCAGAAATGGCCCAAATGTGACAACATCCTTTAAGTTGCCCCAGGTCTGTCATGTAAGCTTTCTGTATGCTTAGTATTTTTTACATAAGTTAGCAAAATTATTTGCCTTTTAAATTGTTTTTATTCCCAGGCTTTGCTAACTATAATATTAACATCAACTTCCTAATTGATTTAGTCTTTAAAACACAAATTCAGCTTTATAGTTTACTGCTTTGGTTCTTTCAAATAATCAATCTCCTAGTTAAGGAAACCCACAGCGGCTCAGTTCTTAGCACTGTTGCTTGGATGTTCCTCTGGGATTTCCATTCTCTCTTGCCATGAAAAACTCCAGTCCCATAACAATTGTAACACTGAAATTTAATTTTGTGCTTGACGACAGTCTTATCTTAATAAACCCATCCAGACAGCTTTAATGGATCCCAGAATTTATCCAGGCTGCATTACTACAAACAGTTCCACCATTTCAAACTGAAACCTGTGAGTAAAAGCTGAACACGCCTCATTTATTGGGAGGAATATGAGCTCTGCGACTTGGATCAGAAGATGTTTACTATAGCAAGTGCAGGACAACCAGTCTGACAAAAGTGGATGAGGTCATTTATTGCTTGTCTCTGGTCAGTGCAAGTGACTCAATACTATTTCAGCAACAAGGAGCAAATCACACCAGAATCTCAGGCTGAACTGTTGCATTGTGGGCCATTGTCCAATATTGTGCTGACCCCTTCCTCCCTGCACATTTCTTCCTTCCTTTGTTTTCCTGTTTGTGTGTAGGAGGTAGGCAAAGCCAGTCTTAAAAGGTAATAGCTTTATTTTCTATACCCTGCAGGAGCACATTCATTTTGGTTGAGTTTTAGTTTTGTTTATCCTAATTTCTTGGAGACAAGAAAACTTACAGGCATAGGTGTTTTAGAGAACACAGGGTGTTCACAAAGCCGGGTCAGCATCTTGCATGGCAACTCCAACACTCTAGGTGTGCGCAAGGTAAAAGGAAGAACAGATAGTAAAGCCATTTGTAGAACCTAGTTATAATTAAATGGTGACATTTACCACCTTCTCTTTTATTACATCTGGGTCTTTCCTAATATTTAGTGCCATTTGAGTTCCATATTCCATGTCAAGTAGTACAATAACTGTAAAACTAGGAAAAATGTTAGCTTATCATAAAAAAAAACCTTTATTTCATTTCAAAATTGTGTGTGTTTGCATTTTTTACTGTGTCCTCTCAGTTACAAAAGTCATGTGGTACTGCTGCAGGAAATGTCACTTCATGAACTGAATGATATTAAAAACCTCTCAAAATATACATCTATTTTCTAAAATAGCTATTATTTTCAGGTACAGGTGGGAATCACCAGACACCTGATGATATGATATTATCACAGTATTTCACCCAAACTACAACACTATTGCAATTTTTATAAGGTTTAGCGAAATTCTGACTATTGCAATAACACATTGCAAATTTTCTCCATTTTCATCTTCAAATTGTGTCTTCAAAGTTAGACTTTGTCAATGTCAGTTTTATCCAATAAGATAAAATGTTCTCACTTCAATTGTTTTTGCTGCCAAATGAGATTGTGAAACATACCAACACCATCACTAAAGGCTGCCATAAATGTCATCATAAGATGAAGTCAGTTTGATATTAGTCAGCAGTTGAATGGAGGAAAGTTGGCAATTACATGGGATCTGTTTCTGATAATGCAGAAAATAACTGTGATAAATCCTCAAATCACATATGTATTAAGCCATGTTTTGAGGAAATTGCTGCCCTATTTAACCCTTTAATGCCCTTTGCATTATATTTGATACATGAGTTTCTGACTTGCTATCATTTCAAAATGTTATGGACAAAACTCTTTTGTCTAAAATTAACATTGTTGTTAACAAAAAGTTGCCAAAAACACCTAATGTATCAAATGTGATACAAAAACTATATGTGTGTGTGTGTATATATATATATATATATATATAAATCACTTTAAATCACTCGCTTAAATCACTTTAAGCATATTTGCACTGCACAAGACATAATGTGGATTGCACAACACTGGACATTATATTCTTCATTTCCAGTTAATACTTGTACAGCTGCTGTTATTGTGTATATATTTATTCATATTTCTTCATACATTCTTATATAGTTCTATATTGTGTATTTTGTTGTACAGTTATTTTATTTTCAACTTTAATTTATATATTTTATCTTATTCTTTCCCAGTTAAATTTACCCTTCATTCTAATTTGTGTTGTACAGTTATTTCATTTTTAACCTTAATTTATATTTTATTCCCTCCTAGTTAAATTTACCCTTTTTAATTTTTCATATTTATTTCCTATCTTATTCATAGCCTTTTCCTTTTTTGTTTTCTTTAGGTCACGAGCAGTTGTCCAAGCATTTCACTACATATCGTACTGTGTATGACTGTGTACGTGACAAATAAAATTTGAATTTGAATTTGAATTTGAATATATATGATAAAAATATATCATACACAACATGATATAACAAAAAAACAAACAAACAAAACTGTGTTTTTTTTAAATAAGGGTTAATAAACATCTCAGTTCCCCAAAAATCAGAATTTTCTGGTTATTTTTTGATGGGTTGGGTCTTACAGGGTTAAATTTACAATAATGGATTAGACAGCAGTGAAAAATACATTTCATTACAGTAGATGTCTTTCTGAGATTGCTATAACTTTTACATTTATGCTATAATTAAATTTAAGGATATAATTTCTCCACTGTTACCTTCATCAATTCAGTTTGCCACCACAGTGAAGAGGAACTATCTATTACTGTAGGGTCTCTACCTTACAATATAAAGTGCCTTGAGGTGACTGCTGTTATGGTTTCACGCTATGTACATAAAGCTGAATTGAAATCGAACAGAATTTTTGCTCATGTAAGACTGAGCCATTAGCTTGCTTTAAATAGGGAGGTGGCTTTGCCAAGCTAAGGGGAGTAAAAACATTGTTAACTTTTTGTCAACAACGATGTTAATGGGACCGAGAAGTAGGAATGACCCATCTGCATTTCCAAATATCAGTGGATGTATAATAAATCTCTGCCTTACCTTATCCAGATAGCCCACTAAACGCAGAGTTGACAGTTAACTCCCCTAAGCCTCTACATCCCGCAGTGGTGCTGGCAGGATAAATAACAGTACGCACATAACCTCATTTAGCAAAGGCATCCATCATCAAAATCAAGTAGGCACAAAGACAGTATCAACTAAATGCAACAGCAAGACCAAACCGAGCTTCTACAATACAAAATCAGGTAGATGAGAAAAAAAGTGAAATAGCATTCATACCAATTTGAATTTCATTCTGCTCTCCCCATTGTCAAACTAGTAAAATGGCCTCGACATCATTTCCAATGTCAGGATAGATATTCATCCCTTAGTTCTTTGTCAGTCATGATATTCTTGAGATATGCATTGAAGTGTCATAAACAGCTGAAGGAGCTCTCAGTTCTGAAAGTAGATATGGGCACCATTAAGAGAGTGGCAGATGTGCATATTACATTGCTGGCAGCACTAACTTTTTATAAACAGGGTCTTGACCGATGAGGATAGTTTTCTTTCTGATTTTAGAAGCTTAAAAATGAAGATTTATTTCTGTATATTTCTGCATTATTAATTTCTAAGTTATTCATTCTCTTACTAACACACATCTATCCATTTTCTTCCACTTATCCAAGGGTCACGGAGGTGCTGGAGCCTATCCCAACTGTTTGGGAGCAAGAAGCAGAGGTGTACCCTGCCTCTCGCTCTGGACAACCCTGGATGGGTTTCCAGTTTATTATAGAGAGACAGCCAACCATTCACACTCAGAATCACACCTACAGCCAATTCAGAATCACAAGTAAACCTAGCACACATGTTTTTGGACAGTGGGAAGAAGCCAGAGTACCCAGAGAAAATCTATGCAAACACAAACATTTAGGAAAACATGCAGACTCCACAGAGAAAGCCCCGAACCAACCAATCTGAAACAGCACCTTCTTGCTATGATGTTACTCTGCCCTTACACACCATATAAGTAAAATAAATAAATAACGTGCCATGCAGATGACTATATTGAGTTAACACCAATTACTGGTGTCAAATGTGCATCAAATGTGCATTTTTGTGCACATTAATCAATTAAAGAATACAAAGAACAGATAAAAAAAAAATGCACACAGGAGCTGCTGATGACAGGTGTGCGAAAAAACACATTGTAAAATGATTTGTAGATTAAAAGGCACTACACAAGTGTAGATTATTTACCATCTGTACTTTTATTGCATCTGCATTTCCAAATGCCAGCATATACACAGATCTTTACACACAAAATAACTGCCTTAGGTCATCGAGATCACTTCCTTTTTTTCTTGTGTATACCTTGTGTTAATGTGTCTCTGAAAGATAAGACGCGTCTGTAAAAACACAAGCACTCGTGAGGGCCCTGTCTCACCTTATCTAAACGGAAACCTCTGCAGTATATGTCTGTGCATTTTCACGGTTGCTTCTTTTTAGCGCACTCATAAAACAACATATGATATCTCTCCCAGAAGACACTTTGTCCAAATGAACAGTGACAGCTGAGAGACTCAGTCATGCTAATAAATGTGAAAGAGACGAATAGCTGATTTTTGCTGCTGCTCCTCTGTTAGTAGAGAAAATGATGAGAGTGAAATTAGGGCCGTATGAGTTGATACCATTGCGGGCCATCTGCAGCACTGCTCAGATTATGCAAATGCATTTAATGCCCTATCCTCCAAATAAATAGTTGCCACCAATATTTTTCCCAACTCATGTTGAGCTGTGCTCAGATATCCACTTTGCTCCATAGACTCCCGCAAAGTGGAGTGAAGAAGATTTTCCCTGTAGCATGTTGAAAAATGAGAAACATTGTCTTGAACAGCATAATGGCTATAAACACAGGCCTTCTACTGGAGTTCTGCTGAACATTAACTACTTCATAAATGAGCTGACTTTATTTGGACCCTATTAGGCGCGTCAGTGGAATGATTTACATGGAGAGAAACTCTTAGTAGCGTAATGAGATCCTCATACAATGGCCTGCTTTGCATCTCAACTGTCCAAGTCTATGTTAAATATGGAGGCCCTCATCACAAAATTAGAGCTAATTGCTGTAGATTTATATGTAATATTTTAAGCTTTTATGTGAGACATTTTCAGGCTCTGTATTATTTTGTCTAACAGGGTAAAAATGTCAAAAATAGAGTGCTTTTAGAGCATTTAATAAATTATTTAAAAAAGGGGGGCAGGGTGAAACTGGAGCATTACTATAAGTTTTACAGTGGATGGCATGTAAAATAAGCTTTGGCACCAAAGAAACCAAAAAAATAAATAAAGTCCCCTTTGAGGTATAATGCAAATCACTTGACAGCAATGTGTCATTGAGCAAATTGCTACCACCCAACATGCTCACTGACATTTCAAGTTGCTAATGGGATTTTATTTTCTTTTTACTAGACCCTGTGTCTGGTACAGCTTTACTTTACTTTACTTTTTACAGTAAAACACATTTATTTTTCTGTATGCTTTACCAAAAAACAATTTTATTTGCTAAATGTGCATATTACAAAAATGAAATGCAATTGTGGTAGGGCGTGGTCTATGGCCCGGCTGTGGGGGGAGGTGGACACACCTGAGCAGCATCAGCTCATCACGCCTCCACGGCACAAAAGTCTGTACAGGGTACTGTTGTTGTGGTTGTTGTTATGTGCAGGACACTGCTGAAAACCTGTGTTTTAAGATGACAACCAGAAATAAAAATGCTGAAAAGTGGTGAAACGTGGTCCGTCCTGTATCTTCTACAGCGATATAATGGAAAATTTAAAACCTACTGTCATGGCCCGTGGTCTGGTCTCAGTGTTTTGAGTTGCTTTAGTGTTTATTCTTAAGTGTTTTCTTTTTGGTTTTACTTTTTTAACTGTACAGTGAGCCTTAGGATGTAGTCACACAGAACTAGACAGTGGTTCGTGACCAAATGGCAACCAGTAGTTTCAAGGAAAAGCGATTTGATACCAACCAGTTGGCAAGCGGTTGCTGCAGGTCTAGAGATGGATCAATGACTCTTGGAAACCAGTTGCTAAGTAAAAGTGTACATTTTGCAGGTGGTAACAAGGCTGCTGGTAGTCAATAGAAAAGAGTTTGAAAAGAGGTATGTGGTGCTTGCTGCTCACACTCCCCTCCAAAAAATAGGGTTCTAACCTCAAATCAGCGATCTTAAATACAGTAGGTTATATAACTATAATAGACATTGAAATGTTACTATATTCATTGCAAAAATACCTTGCTCAACTGGGAAATTATTTGCAAACACAATATATTCTGTTACCCACCTCCATTGCTGCTTTGCCTCCACCCCTTGAGTAACCTGGAAGTAAAGGAATCAAATTAAGAGGGAAAATGAGACAAAGCTGGAACCAAATAGGTAACGCGCATAAACGTTTGGCACCATTACTGATTAGGAGTGCTAGACAATAGATCGGAACCTTTGATTTATCCATTATCTAATCAATACAACTACAATAACAATGACCATCTTACCAGAGTTTGGTAAGATGGTCATTGCGTTCTGACAATGCAGAGAGTTTAGAAAAATTAAAAAATTGTGGATCGTGTAGACCATGGCAGATGCAATACCCGCACTTATATAAACATCAAAATGTCTTAGGCTCAATATCAATGCCAGCACTTCTTTTTATTTGCTTCAATAATTTAAGTGTTAAGTGCTAATTATTTTGGAGAAGAAGCATACTGGTCTATCAACACAAATGTCATGAGCTTACTCAAGGATATCGCCTGCTCCCAAAGGGTCGATCGAACTGTGGGGCTGCCAATACTAGAATAGTGCACAACAGCTTCTTTCAAAAGCTTGCTAACAAGCAGGAGACAAAAGTCCTCTTTCTTTTTAGTTAACAATCAGTTAGTGGTGGTGCCACTAAAACTAGGAACTGCATGAGCTCCTTTTTTAGGGCAGTGTTCTATAGTTTCAACTTTTCTTACATTGGAGAAACTGTACCTTTCCAAACCACCTAACCCAGGTATGGAACTGTGAGATGTGCATCCACCAGATAACTGATATCAACATGGATATGCTCTAAATGTGTGGATCAGGGACTTGAATAAACCACATCATTATCTACATAGACTATATATCACTCCAGATCCCCAGTACTTTAGTCATGAGCCTCTGAAACTTTGCTGGCAGTAATGGTAAGATTTGGTCTCCAGCAGTAAATATTTTAGTACTGAGCATGTTGATCAAACAGCCTATCCATCTTACTCTAGCAGAAGATAAATTTTCCTTCACCATTTCCCAGGCTGCAAACAGTCTATACTTAAAGCCATTGAATAAGGTTTTTATGGGATTCTGGTCCTTTCAACTGCTCAGTGGCCTACGCATTGTATGCCCAAACACTAACTCATTAGGACTGAATACAGCTCTCTCCTCTTTGACCTCCCTAGCAGCAAACCCTCCTCCCAGTCTCCCTCGATTTGAGTGCAATAAGCATAGGACTTCTGTGTTTGATGGAAATGCTCCTAAGCCCCCTGAGCATGACAGGCTGAAGCCGTGTATTGCTGGACGTGAAGTTGTTTAAGTGTAATCAGATCAGAAGAAAGTTTGAACCTTGGTCAATCTAGATGATTGCAGGACTTTTACTAAAAAAAAATGGAAATGAACTGTGTAGGACCAGACATGATAGATCTAGCAGTTACTGTGTGCAACAGGTACGCAGCTGGATAACCCGTACTCTGAGGAGATAAGTAGCTCCAGACCTACACAATCAATTATCAGATGTTCAAAAGGCTAACACTACTCGATGATATGGGAAACCAAGGAGAACGTCTGAGGTTCTGTTTAGACTTATGAGTGAGTTGGCACGTGTGATATGTCTTAATATAAACAACATTATTCTTTTTCAACTGTGGCCAGAAAAAAATATGCAGAATCTGATCACAAGTTTGTTTTGTTTTTAACATTCCAGTATCCCCAATGTACTACGGGTACAAAAATTCCCCCAAATCATACTTATGTGTCGACATATAGTCATGTGTCAAAGCTGCAGCTTCAGCAGCAGTTTTTACTTTTTGATTGTTGACATGTGTGATAATAAACTTAAAGATTTAATTTTTCAACTGCTCCAAGACTATTAGGCCACACGGCTTTTCAAAATTAGCAAACTTAAGGGTTGAAAACCCTTCACATTTCTGTGACTGAATGTGGTGAAACAACTCAATAATAGTTCTTAAAGAATTAAGAAAGACTAAATATATATATATATGAATATTGCCATCTGCAGTGCATAATGTCAAAAAGAAATTGTGGTCTACAATAGACTGAAACCCAAAAATAAAAACCAGTGATCTTTGAGCCCTGAGGTGGCATAGAATAAAAAAAAAGACACAGTCACAATCACTGCACAGGACCACAGACACTTCTGAAAAGCATTGTCATTCAACACAGTTTGCAGTTGCATCCATAAATGCATGTTTAAATTCTACCATGCAAAGACAAATACAAACAAGATTTAGAAATACTGCTGTCATATCCAGTGCATTTAAAATGAGCTGAAGTGAAGCAGAAATCTGTTCTTTTGTCTGACAAACCACAATTTGAAATACCTTTTCAACCCTGAACTCTATGTAATCTAACTCAGAGACTTGCTGGTAGAAAAGACTCCTTTATGTGATGCAGATAGAGAAAATGTGGTCTCTTGCACACGCTGCTGCTCGCCACAGAGAAAGGAATATGGGAAAATTGAAAGTGACAACGGCCTCCTGACAGAAAACATGCTGGTTATGATTTCATAGTATATTGCCTTAGTGTGCTAGTCCCACAGATTCCTGGCTCAGCAGCACTGGTGTGACTTGTAGTAAGTATTCTCTGTTAAGATTTTCAGCATAGTTTTTTTTTAATTATATATCAATTTCAATTATTTAAGCTCGTAACGCCTCACAAGAGTGAACTTTTTAAACTTCTTGGTACTGAGCTGCAGGACTGCAAAAAACACATTTATATCAGGGAAATGATGAGAAAATAGCCACTGTAAAGAAAAGAACTACTGCATAATAGTACAGGGATGAAATACATGGATATGGTTGAACAACTCTTTTAGTGCAGTGCCTAATGTTTAACCCTTCTTTAAAGTTTGAGGGGGTATTGGCTGTAGGGTGTAACCCGGTGACAGTTAATGACTACACTTCACTTCTGGTTCAGGTTAGAAGCGAGCAAGCCATTTGCCATTAGCTGTTGGTGTCCTGACAACTGTTTTGTAGATGTCTAGGAATATAGATGTTTTGTCATTGCAATAAGTGGCCACAGGCAAAGGTAAGCAGCAAGACTCAGTCACATGTGGGGAAAAAAAGGTTTTCCAAGAGTGGGTGTCCAAGCAAATTCACCCTAAGGTCAGGCTGTGCGGTGCTTAGAGAATCTGCACAAAAAACAAAACAAAAAACCCAAGAACTTCATTCCAGATACCACCAGCCTCATTTAGGATGTTCAAGCAAGTTCATTGCAACACAGTCAGAAAAAAAAAAACTGTACAACTTGTTTTGGAAGGGTTGCCAGAAGAAAGCCTCTTCTAGCTAAAAAGAACATAGAAGCACAGCTTCGGTTAGCAAAATTGGATCTGAAAAAAACAAGACTTCTGGAACAATGTGCTTTGGACATTTGTCCTAAAAATTCCCTGAAAACCTTCAGTTGATCCAAAATCTCATCAGGTTGCTGACTGCTTGTTGACAGGGAGTGGAAAGATATCACCCCAATAGAGCACTTTAATCTCAGACTCCTGGCTTAGTTGTTGTTCCTAGAATATTTAAAAGTAGAAGTAGAGCTTTCAACTTTCCAGCCCCTCTTCTGTGGAACGTGCTCCTTGTTGGGAGACAGACACCCTCTCTACTTTTAAGACTATAACTTTCTTTTTTGACAAAGCATATATTTGGGGCTGCATCAGTTGACCCTGAATCCTCCCTTATAGTTACACTGCAATAGGCCTAGGATGCTGGCAGCTTCCCATGATACGCAGTGTTTCTTCTTCACTCACACTTTTTCACTCACTATGTGTTTATAAATGATTTTGTATTAACCAATAGTTATTATTAATTTCTGGCTCTATTCCACACCGTCCCACCTTCCCGCTCTTCTGGTTTTGTGCAATAAAAATGAAAGTAATCTCCATGGTTTCGACCGCATCGCTTTTCACTTCCTCCAGCACACAAACTGAAATCAGTTGTCTGTTGCGCAAATCCACATAGAGCCAATAAGCAGAATCGATAGGCAAGAAGACTAGAAATTCGAGGGAATTGAACTACTACGAACTGGTTTCTCCACAAGAACCAGTTCTTGATTCCCTTCTCTGTTATTTTGACCACAAAAATTCTTCCTGTTGTATGGAAATTCATTTGAAAATGGCCCTTAGCTCCTTTGCTCTCTGTCATAGCAAACACTTCAGTGTTTGGGCTTGATTGCTACTTTCATTTCATATTCCATAAAACACAAAGTGCATTTTAGAAATTATGGTTAGCTAACAACTTGTCAGTCACAAGTCATTAGCCAGAAAGCATGAAGTGTTCTCAGTTTGCTATGTTAACATTTTACACAGAGCACTGATTAGAGCAGGCATCAGTGACTACTGACATCACAGTGATGTCATGGCAGAAATGAACTAATAGCACAAAGGAGATGGTGTGGGTATGAAACACAGCTTACAGAGGAGGCAGTAACTGCGAGAAGGTTGAATCAGCTTCAGTAGTGTGCCCTGTATGAGATTTGTCAATAGAATACACAAAAGAGCATCAGTATCTGCCAGGATCAGTGGCTGAGGTTGACTCCATGGCATCGTAAAGCTATGCCCATTTCAATACCACTGAAGTTGTATCACTTTGACTCTCTTCCTAAAAAGGTCTGCTACATCAGTGGTTCACACATAAAGCAGGTCAACACATCACACCATTTGGCAAAAATACATTTTTACTTGACATGAATGTTTAGCACATTTACTTTGAAAATAAGTAATCTGGGAAGCATTGGGTATTACTGGCTGGAAGCGTCATGGTAGTAATAACTTTCTACTTTATATAGCTTAGAGTGAGGTCAGTGTAAATTGAAATGAAAAGGTCAGTCTGACCTTATCTTAGGCCTAGGACTGAACCTGCAAATGCTTTAGTGCTCCCAACAAGATTAAAATAAAAGTAAATGCCTTTTTACACTTTTGAACCTTAAACAATTTCTTTGTTCACCTAAATTGTGACAATTCTACAAGGAGAAATTATAATGACATGAGTGTCAGGGTAATAGAAAAAAGTTTCCCTTTAAAACAAATAGATACGACATCATTGGAAACCCCCAAGACCTAATTACCAAAATTAGGTCTTGGGGTATTTTAAACTGCTGTCAGAATGAAGCTGAACACCAACAGTTTGAAAGCACTGCATGGTCTAGAGAAGAAATCTAATCTGCTTTAGGTCTGTACTGACAATATTGATATTTCCACATACTGTTAATTATAGAATGGACTTCAAGAAATCTAGAAAAGGAAAAACAAAACACAACATGAGCTTCATATAAACTGTTCTGTAAAAAGTATTCACTCATCCACGCAAATCTTTGAATTTAGGTGTTTGATCCATGGCCACAAGTGTATAAAATCAAACACTTTGGCATGCAGATTGCTTCTGCATACATTTGTGAAAGAAGACCTCACACATAAAGAGTTCAAAGAGCACAGCTCCAGCGTGGTACCGTAATTGGATGCCCAACTATGCAATAAGTCCAGTCATTAAATTTCCTCATTACTAAATATAAATAAACAACTGTTAGTGTCAATATAACAAAGTATAACACTTTATAAAAGTAAGCCATGAAGTGGTAGGCCATATAAAATCACAGAGCCGGATCAATAGGTGCATAGTGCGCAGAGATGACCAACATTTTGCATGCTTAGTTGCTGCAGATCTGCAGACTTCATGTGTCCTTCAGATAAGCTCAAGAACAGTGTGTAGAGAAGTTCATGGAATAGGCTTCCATGGCCAAGCAGATGCATCCACGCCTTATATTACCAAGTGCAAAGCAAAGTGCCAGATGTAATGGTGTAAAGTGTAATCTGATGGACAAGTGTGGGTTTGATGGTTTCCAAGAAAAACAGTACTTTTCTGATTGCATTGTGCCAAGTATAAAGTTTGGTGGAGGGGTTTTTATCGTGTGGGTTGTTTCTCAGGAGTTGGACCTGGCTCCTCAGTTCCAGTGAGAAGAACTCTCAATGCTCCAACATACCAAGACATTGTTTTAGACAATTTCATAATCCCAACTTTCTGAAAACATTGAAGGGATGGCCTCTTCCTGACTACGCACCACTGCACAATGGAAGGTCCATAAAGACATGACTGAGCGAGTGGAAGAACTTGACTGGCACACAGTCAAGTTCTGAACTCAACCCAAAAGAACACCTTTGGGAGCAATGAGAGCGGAGACTCCGAGCTAGGACTTCTCGTCTAACATCAGTTTCTGACCTCACAAATGCTCTTCTGAAAGAATGGTCAAATCTTTTTACTTCATTACAATACTTTTTCATGCTCTATATTACTTCATACTAATGATTCCTGAACTGTTTTTCGGATTAGATATGGGTCCAATAGTCACTCACAAAATAGACTGGCTGTCAGTGAAGCCAGGCTTGTCAATATTATTCTATGTTGTACTATGTTTAGAACAATACAGGTCAGCAGTGATGCATCAGTCAGTAGTGGTACAGAAAACATGGCATGGAGGGCGCAACAGCAAAGAGTCAGCAGGTTGCAGGTATTTCACACCTGCGCCTCCATCTGCTTATTTTTGGGTTTTGGGTTTGTTTGTTTTTTTGCACGTTTGCAGTAGTTTCCGAGTTAACCTGACTGTGATCAAAATCTTTGGAATGACTGAAAAGTACTGACAATGATGCTGTCTGAGCCAATTTAACACAAGCAAGGTTTTTATTTTCACTTTACTTGTCTCTTGTCCACTCCACTCTGGATATGTTTGATTGTTGCATTCCTACTTTCATACTACTCACCTAATGTGCCCTGAAAAGATTGGAGATTAGCTTAAGTCTCCTGTGAGAATTTAGACTTTTAAAGCCTAAAAACAGAGCCCAGATTAGTTGCAGTAGCTTAGCCCTTTCAAACCACTTGAATACTCATATGTTAACAGGCTATTGTGGATCCCAAACAATTGTTGCTTTTCCCATCTTTTTCATGTCCAATGAGTATTTACTATTGCCAAAGTTTATTTTTTTGAGGTTACATCAGCATACAGTCTCCATTTTTTTCTCCTGCTGTGCACCATTCATATAATGTATGTATGTATGTATCTGATTTGCCCACCTGCAGATGCATGAAAATCCTCTTATTTCGCCACTTATTTCTTGGCGTAATATCTCATCCATCTTCAGCATCAGTCAGTTACAGTTTAGCCATGGTCCAACATTTCTTCCCAGAGGAATGAGAGTGGAGAGACAAGAAGGGGATCTGTTTCTAGCCTAGGGTTCCATAAACATAGCACATGTCTGTTTATAGAAACACTGGCTGCTGGTCAGACCTGTGATATCACTATTATATCCATTTGGTCATCCTTTAGCCAAAATGAAGATATCAGTATGCAGAACTGACAGAGCACTTTTTTTTTTAACTTTCCGGTGCAGTAACGTATTTGGGAATGTCCACCTAACTCAGACGACTCAATCGCAGCATGCCGGCTCTGCTTCATTGCCTCATCTCATATCTCATCCCAACCAGCCCTTCCACTGCTTTTTTTCCTCCCTCTGCTAGTTTTCTCATTACATTCCTGGCACTCGCAAGGAAATAATACAGAGCTTTACTATTGGTCTCCGTGGAAAAATGCATTTCCTTTCATCTACCCCGGTGTGAGTGTGTGTGCGCGCACATGTGTGTGCGTGTAGACTTCACATACAGTACCTATTCTATGAAAATGTGCATGAAGCCCCCCTTTCCCACTCTTCAGGTTCCTTAAATAGGCTATTTTCTCCTCTAATGTTGTTTCCCCGTTTCTCTTCTTTTATATTGATTGGACAAGCTCGGCGGATCAATAGATTGCTGTAGATCAGAGCGACCGCTGCTCAGGCGGCCTACCATCTACTAGCGTTCAACACGTTCTCCCTATAAACCGCTCAGAGAGGCTCTCATTTCTGTGTCAAGGTTATGAAATAAAGGGCTGATAAAAGCTGACGGTGAGGCTTGTTTGTTTTGACCGATGAATAGGTTAACTGTTCCGGCATTGTAGCAAGCCTTCTGCGAGCACTCTGGGTCTCACCTCATTGTGGAGCAAATTACCTTGAATCTATGGTCTCTTTATTGCACTCACAAATCCTGAAAGTTGTTAGTGCCACAGGGCTGAGGAACATAGGGGAAGATTGTATACTAATGGCCCCATGATGCTTGTGGTTTTTTGTTTCATTTGATATATCGAACCATCAATCATTGTGCTGCACTATTAAACCACTCCTTTCCCAATATCATTTAACTTGTTTTTTCTTTTATTTCCCTATTTTGACATTTGGCTGACACTGCATTCTAGGCAGGCCTTTCAAGTTGAATAAAAAATCTGAACTTTACTTCTAAATTCACTCTCTACGTATCAGTAAATTGATTTGGTATGCCATACAGCTTTTTTTAGTCATGTTTAGTCACAGTTTAATCACCTACTAAACTGTGACTAAATGTACATCACTAGTCAGTAGGGTTTGATTAAAAAAAAAGACCCCTGGGCAGTGGCACAATTTTTATGCATTCTCTCTGCTCTGCCTGTTTTTCTTCAGTTATCTTTCCTGTCTTGGCACTCTCACCTGCCCCGCATTCCTGGCAGTCAGATCACATGAGGAATGTTCAATGTAAAAATAGTGTGCACCATTTGACAATGGTTTCTAGGCTGAATGGGTTGCTTGAAACTGTGTGCAACAGTGTGTATGCAACAAGCTTTGAGGTGTAGTTTTGTCTTGTTGTCTGGTTCCGCTTTTGTCTTCTGTAAGGCTCAGTTTGTTGGTACTTATTGTGCTTATGAAGACCAGTTTAAAAAGGTCTAGCAGACCACTGATTTAGGCAAGCTCAGCTGGAATCCTAGTAGTTCAGCTGGCCCATATCAGCAGGTTATGCTATTTAATCTGCTTTAGCCAGCTCACATCCTGTGCGCATGTGTAAGATGCTTTACAAGCTATTTCTACCCCAGCACCTCCTTTCATGGTGTATCTAAATTAACCGATATTCTTATCTATTGTCATTGAGACCTGTTCGTTTCTGTGCTGGTGGTCTATCTGCTGCCTTCTCTGCCTTTGGTTTTACACTTACAAGCAGAACAGATCAGAACAGAGCCATACTGCCAAATACAATTTGGAAATATACTCCCCAGCTACTATTACTGGGAGTATAAGTCATTATTTGGGTTACTGTTACCTTCCTATCAGTTTGAGGCAGTCTGGTCAACCTGACCTGTGACATCAACAAGGCATTTTTGCTCAGAGAACTGTCCCTCATCAAATGTTTTCTTTTTTTCCTGACCATTCTCTATAAACCCTAGAGATGGTTTTGTGGGAAAATCCTAGTAGATCATCACTTTCTGAAATACTCACAACAGGTTGTCTGGCAGCAATAACTATGCCATGTTCAAAGTCACTTAAATCACCTCTTTGTGCCATTCAGATGCTCTGTTTGAATTTCTGCTCATCATTTTGATCAGGTCTACATGCCTGAATTAATTGTTTCTGCCATGTGATTGACTGGTTACCTATTTGCATTAATGAGTAGTTGACCGAAAAAAATATCCAGGGAGTGTAGATGAACCAGTCTTCTTTTCAACGATAGTGGTCCTTACTGAACTTAGCTCTGGATTTTGCCCTCTTGGTGCATCCCATTACATTGCAGTTTTTTTTAGGTATTGATAGTGTTTTTGCTGGTAGATAGAAATGATATAGATGTGTCTTCATGCAACACAGAGTGAAAGAGAGCAATTAATTATTTTCTACTCCAATGTGGGTGGAATTAAATGTGCTGCTCTGTCTCACCAAAAGGATCAGCTGCTGTAGGCACAATGCTTGAGTAATATAACAGAGTGTTTAGTGCATCACATTTTATATTTAACAAAACATTTTGGTATATTTTGTCTCACCTTTTCCTACTCACGTCATTAGCTCCCCAGCAGGTATACTGCTGCTCCATATTGACTTTGACTTTGTGCATTTGCCAGACCTCTGATCATCAACCTGATCTTATCTATTTAAAAAAAAAAAAAAAATTACAATCCCTACCTAAACCATTGGCTTCGTTTTCCTGTCAAACGATGATACACGATAGCTCTTTCTAGTAAGAGTAATTGTGCTGGATTTATGGAAAATTGGACCTTCTAAAAGGTTACTGACATTTCCCACTGACTCCCATTGCAGTTCTGCTATAAACCATCTTTCCTTTTTGTAATGTACCTGCTACATTTCAAAGTTAGCAAACAGATCTGGTTGGGATTTTGGTGTGTAAAAACTGTGTTTAGTCAAGCTCTTTGGATGAGCACATTTGGCAGTAAATCACAGTTAAATCAAAGCTGAGATAACTCTATTGTTTCCTTATCTACCTATTCATGTGAGCTTTATATCCTTCTGGTGATGGCAGATAAGTCCTGAATCTCTTAGTTAGGAAGTCTCAGCTGTTGCTGCTCCATTGCCTGAACTGTTAACCCCAAAAGCCAAGCGTAATTAGTCCCCTGACTCTAGTCATGGATTTAAGTGCATTAAGGCTTTTTGCCAAATGCTCCCATCTTGCAGCACTGCCCTTTGTTTTACCTTTCAAACTGGTCAAAGATGCAAGTGATGCAGATGGCACAGTTCTCTTATAGCACATTCCTGATGAGATGAAGAACCTGATGAAATGGAACCTGGTTCAAATGAGTCTAAAATGTCTACTAAACCTTTAGAAATGAGGTTCTTGTATTAGTATTGGTATCGAAGAACATATTTGCTTATGTGAGGTCAAGCTGGTCTGTTGATTAATAGTCACGGACTCCCATAATGATCATTTAGAGCCTCTGTAACTTCTTTTACCAGCTCTAGCTAAATATTTGTGTTGAAGTTCACTTTCTTTTATGACTAGTGATTTTCTTTTTTTTTGTGTGAGTCGCCAGAAGTCAAATAGTAATGCTCTTTGATTTGTTTCATTACTTTAAAAGTGCTATGACAGTATTTGTTTTGAACGTTACGTCTCTGCTAATGAGCTCCAACCCATTTGATGTTCTGTTTCCCTATCTGCTCACAGGCTAGGTCAGTGTTCTAGTTTTCCTCTGTGTTGTTCAGCTTCCTTTCCAGCAAGTATTTTGTTCTGACTGTGGGTTTCAACTCCATCCTGCTGGACAGCAGCTGGTTGGAGGAGACCTTGTTCTGTTCCCCAGCCTTGGCGAGCTTGGATCTGGTCGGGACTTGAAGCAATCTCATGATATCATAAGGATTACTGTAAACTGTTTACTCAACTTTACTTAGTGTTCCTGCATTGGATCACACCTTAGAGCTCAACTTTTTTTTATCTCCAAATCTGTACCTGTAAAGCTTTGTGTATTTGTCTTATATTGTATTGAAATGATTGCACTGATGAAATCTGTGCAGACAGACATAAACATATTTTATTATACTTAAAAACCATTTTTAAACTAGCTCCTGTGTCACTGGGACTATATTTTGTCATGATGACACACACAAAGATTTAACATGGTGAAAATGGTGCCAACCATGCTGTTACAGCTAGTAATACTGTACCATTATTAACATCCCTGCACTCTTGTTCAAATTTAAATACTTCCTTGATCACATCAATTGAAAGTCAATTTTTCACATTTTAAATCAAAGCTTTGCGGAAAATTTGCCGAAAAGGGGGTTTTAGGTAGCCTAGGTTTTAAAACCTCGTCATTCCACATAACACAGAAAGTACTTTTTCATTCTTACCTTGCAAAAATAACGTTTTCTGTAGCTTTAGAAAATGCTTCTTCATCTTTACTTTCTAAAATCAATTCCCTAAGAAACAATTCATGACCCCATTTCTTTCTGTACTGCATAACAGACTTCCTGTGGCAGCAACATTTGTAAACATATCATCATCTTCTTTGCAGTGGACAAGTAAGCAAGCATACAAAAAACAAGAAATGGAACAAACCGTCTTTTAACACCATAGTGTCTCAACAAAAGTGTCCTTGTGATAAAAAGAAAATACACATATCAGCTCCTCTTTCAAGTAAACACGATTGTTCAGCCTTATTTTCTGCATCTGGAGGTATTGATGAAATAATGTCTTTGGAGTCATTTATCCATACTTTTATTTGATCTTGTTAGTGCTAAAAATTACTTTGTATAAAACGACGATTCCAATAAGCTTATTCTTGTTTTTTTGGCTGCTGACATCTTTAGACCTAGTATTACTTTAAAAACCAGGTTATTTCACAGTGTCCCTCTAACTGTTGTTGTGAAGTTACACTCTGTATATAAAATTACATTTTATTATTCCTTCTGCCCTGCTAAGTATTATTTCATAAATAGTTTCCTCGTTATCTTAATGGGAACCTATTATGTTTAGTTTCAGTTCTATACTTTCATTCTAGTATTCCCCTGTAGTAGCTTTGCATGATTCTCACAGTTAAAACAAATACTTATAAATGCTTTCATGTATCCTGTAGTTAAAATAAGCCATTTTAGGTCAGAATTCTATAATAACCCCTGCCTAAACGACCACTTTCTTTAGATTTGTTTGGGTGCTCGCAGAAAGCCTGCCAAACTGTAAACCTGTGAAGTAACACAATTTCTTGTTCTTGACAGAAAATGACAGTTTTTCAAATCCATCCATGCGTTTCCAAGCCAAAAGACACCCTTTTGAGTTCTTTGAATTTATACACATATGCAATACATTTTACATACAGTATTATAATCCCCCCCTTTTTTCCAGGCAATACTCCAAACTCAAGCCAACACTGAAAGAAAGGGAATGGCTGTGGGGGAATTATTGGGCCCAAGTACTTTTGTTTGTGTTATGACAGGAAAATGGTTTATTTATTATGGTAGCTGGCATATAAAAGCTGAGCTCTTAATGAAGCTTCATCCATCGTTCATGCTATACAGCCTGGAACCATGGCATCCAAAGGAACGAACTGCTACTCTGTCCATTTTAAATGACTGGCTTCTTCACCTGTGCTACACGCTCTGGGACATTATGCAAATGTGCAATCCCCTGGCTAGCAGACCTCACTGCTCTCTGCCTATAATCAGACATGATTATGCACTGTTGCCTGCAAAGGCTGCCTCAGCAAA
The DNA here is from genome assembly GCF_900408965.1 of Simochromis diagramma. Taxonomy (NCBI): domain Eukaryota; kingdom Metazoa; phylum Chordata; class Actinopteri; order Cichliformes; family Cichlidae; genus Simochromis; species Simochromis diagramma. The sequence continues at coordinate 6,172,310 of NW_024387414.1, forward strand.
TAAATTCACAATGACCATTATCATATTCAGACCTAGTGGGACAGGGTCAGGGCATGGGGCGGACAGGTGTAGTATATCCAAAGACGTCCACGTCAGAGTAGCTTCAAGTTTGGTTGTGGTGTGTAAAGGTTAACTGAAGGATTTAAGCTAATGAATCGATTTGATCACAATCATGAAATAATTATAAGAACTGTTGCTATAATGGAACAAAATTCAACCTGAATTAGTGGACACTATTTCAGAACACTACAGAGAGTTTCAGCAACACAGCACAAGAGTTAGTGAAGATGAACACCTGCAAAGAGCAGGAGCAGCTAGCTTACAATACAGAACGCCGCTATACTCAGTGTAGCTCCATATGTCTTGTGTTCCTGTCTTCATCTCTCCATAGGAGAACTAGTTCTTGCCTCATTACAGGGAACAGATTTTGCACCAGTTAAAAGCCTTTCGGCTATGCAAAATATCTGGTTCAATATTTCAATATTTTATCATGCCCTTACGGCAGAGAGAATAAACAGCACCCTGCAATTCCCCAGAACTTCAATGCTCAATCTCTGTTTCTTTTTCTATATTCGCATATCTGTATTTTGTCCCATTTGGTCTCATCTAATATTTCTCTCTCTCCTTATTTTGCTTTGTTTCTTTCCTCTTTCTTTGTGGTTGAAATCAGGACGTTTAAAATCTAATGGTCTGTTTATCTGCTATATCAATGACTCCAGCTTAAACATCCTTTACATATATTTCTTGATCTGAATATCAGATAAGTTACCCTTTAAGTCACAAAAGACATGGATCTTCAATCTAACAGATATATCTATAAACAAAAACTCTTACTTACTTCGTTGCTTAAAAATAATGCTCTATTTTTAAGCCATATTAACTTTAAGTTGTCTAATTTACTTTTACTTTACTTTTACTTTTACATTTTTCTTTCAATTAGAAGCTCATCTTTTTAAATTTCCTTTTACTACACCTTCATAGATCCTGTAGATCTGCATGCAGTGTATTTCAACAGCTGGAACATTTACAAAGTGAAGGCTGGAGTAGTGACACCAGCATTTAAAACAAGGACACTTTGAGAAAACATCCCACTTTTTACAATTTTAAGGGGAACACAGTCTTCTGATAGTTTTTGATTTTCTGGGAATAATTTAGCAAACTTAAGCCTCCTTTGACTGCTCATCATTTGGCAAAACAACCTCCTAAAAATTAGAATTAGGGCTGATGTGTGCATATTTATAATCCTTTTACTGTAGATCTACCGTGTGCTGCAGAACAGTTTGCCCTGTGACAATTTATAAAATCATGACAAAATTTTATCCATTTGTTCAGATAAATGAACAAAAACCTTATTTTTAAAAAAGTATTTCAATTAGAATATGTTTTGCTCTTGTTCCACATAATTTTGTTGGTGCACAACAATTTGGTAAACATTTTCACTGGTCAAACTGAAATAAGCAAATAAGTGTAAGGATGGTTCATAACTCAACTGAGAACTCTGACTGAGACGCTGATGACCTTTCAGGGTCAAACTTTCCTTTTTGCTAAAGCATGGTGACCCTGAATCCTCTCCATGCTGCAATGGATGTGGGCTGCTGGGGGATTCCCATGATGCATTGAGTATTTCTTCTTGATTCACCTTTTACACTCGCTATGTGTTAACAGACCTCTCTGCACTGAATCATACTTGTTATTAATCTCTGGCTTGTTAGAAGGGAGTTTTTCCTTTCCACTGTCACCAAAGTGCTCACTCATAGTGGGTCATATGATTGTTGAGTTTTCTCTGTATGTATTATTGTAGGGTTTACCTTACAATACAAAGTGCCTTGAGGCGACTGTTGTTAATAAATATAATATAAATAAAATTTAACTGAACTGAATTCATATGGTAACAACTGACAATCATGGACAATCATGGACAAGCATGCACTGAAATTGCACTCTTAATGGGACCATAATTTATTAGACAAAGATACTTTATTTTTGGTAGTTTTGCCTCTGTACAACACACCAATTTTTGAAATTGAAGCAACTTTTTTAATTCACAGTACCACATTTTCAGTCTCAAAATTGATTGCTTAATCGACTAACAAGCAGCTTTATGGTCAGGTGAGGCCACTTCCCTTGTTGTTTTATGACAAAGCCTAATGTCTGAAGTTGATTTCAAATCAGTGCAAGCGAGGAATGCCTTATTGGGCTGAAAAAACAAAACAAAATAACAAAAAATAAACAAACAAAAAGAAAATAAACCTATTAGAGAGACAGATCCGTGACACACATTCTAAAAGAAAATCTTTAGGAAGATGAAACCAAGTTTAACTTGTACCAGAATGACAAAAACGAGAATATGTATGGGGAAGAAGAGAAACAGCTCATGATCTGAAGCATAGTGCATCATTTGTTAAACATGATGGTGGCAGTATTATGTATGACTGCCAAAAGAACCGAGTCACTAGTTTTTATTGATGACATGACTGCTGATAGAAGCAGCAAGATGAATTGTGAAGGCTTTCTGCTTAGAGTCATATAAATGCTGCAAAACTGATCTGATTGAGCTTCACAGTGCAAATTAATAATGACCCAAAGCATACTGCACAAGCAATCAAAGGCAAAGAAATGGGATTTTCTTCAATGACCAAATCATTCACCTCATCTCAGCCCAATAGAACATCATTTTTAGTTATTAAATACAAACCTGAATGTAGAAAGTGCTAACCCATTTAGGTGATGTACATGGTTTCTAGACTTCACGCAGTCATTGAGGTCAAAAGATTTTGCTAAAAGTATTAAACCATTATATTTATGTTAGTTAGTCCTAGTACCTCAGAAAAATGGGGCTTATGTATAACAATCACTGTAATTATCAAACAGTTAATAAGATTTTTAAAACAAAATCCCTTGTCATGAAGATGAAAGTCTGCACTTCACAATTACATATTGATTGTTTCATTTAAAAATTCACTGCAGTTGTGTACAGGAGCAAAACTGCAAAAAATCCATCTTTGTCCAACAAATTATCAACCTGATCTGTATATTCAGAAGGTAGAAACTAACAACTTTTATTGTTTAGATTAGCAGACTTAAAACTCTAAGCAGTGGGATTCACTAATACACAATCAAGCAGGTGATAACAACATTCTGCTCCCTTGCTGGATTTTTGCTACAGCAAACGGAGCGTGACAGAAAAGTCAATTCTTATTGGACTGACAAGAGTGTTACTAACAAAAAACTGGACTTTCAGATTTTCCCGATTGACTGTTTAATGACTGCTAATAAAAGCGTGTGTGAGGATGTGTATATACTTTTTGTGTGCTTTGCGCCATCCATCATATCCCAGAGACACAGAATGTTATTATTCTCACAATCCTGACAACCAGCTCTAAAGTATGACCATTTTGGAGCTGGTCATATTGTGGGCTGTCAGGGTGAATTGTTGAAACACATGCTGAAGTTCTTCCAAACTGGGTCAGCAAACCAGTGAATCACTACAGCGCATCTCATCCCCCCACCCACATCTTCCTCCTTGTTCTAACTCGCTGAAGAAATAGCCTAACTACCTTTCTCTATTACTCTGTTTCTTTATGTATTTATAGAACATCTGTCACAGAAAGTATTGTCAGACCACTAATGTGCTGCATTTCTTACTACTTGTAACATTTGTTGATTTTAACTTTGAAACTTATTCTGTTTTGTACTCATTGTAATTCAATAAGGGCTAAATGCATAATTCCCGAACACAAACTCACGGCTCTAGCAGTAAGACTTTCAGACAAGTGAGGCGAAATCGGGAGAAGACTAAGCCCTCCTCTTTCGGTTTTATTTATGTAGTTTTCAATTACCCCGAAGGCTCTAACTGCTTATCCGAAAGTGTGTAACAAAAGTTTCACTAAACCTGAATTAAAGTCAAATACAAATTGCCTTTGGGAGAGAGGGGTTGGGGGTGGCGGGGTGCATAACAGGTGTGTAATCTACATAATGCAATCACCACATAATCACAGCAATTACATGCACACTAAATTGTGGCTTGCCTTAAAATCCACTGAGCATGTTGCTTGTTTCATCCCCTGTGAGCCAGCGCTTTGCTGTGTTCCTTCATTTTTACATTCACATGTAAAATATTCAGCTACATCTCTTAACCCGAGCAACAGTACGTCAGCTGAAAAAATCGTCTCTATAATTCCAAGCAAGCGATAGTAAGGTGGTCAGGTTCATGATCCCAATGCAGTGACAGTGAAGTAGTGTTAATGGATAACAAAAGTGACAAACAGTAGTGTTAGATCAAATTAATTGATTGTATGAGCTACATGATAACAGTAAGAAGTGCAGCCCAGAGGACAAGTTTTAATTAATTGGTTTCATTGTTTTAAACCAAATTGCTAATTTGAATCTTAGCACTCGGCTCTACTTTTTATGCACGATTCAATTTAAGAGCTGTTCTTTTTCCTGCTTCCTTCTGTTTTATTGGAATGTTACACTCAGCAGTATAATCTGACATATCCCAGAGATCAAAAGTCAAATGAGCAGTGTGGGTTGTATTGTGAGGCCTATTAGTGGATTTTGCTTGGACCGACTTCTGCAGGTGACACTATTGTTACTGTGTCACTATGACTGGGAGTGAAGAAGAGTAGACGTGGTTGAAAATGTTGGACAATCTCCTCATTTGCTATTTTTTTGTGTGGTTTCACATGTTGGGGATAGCATTTTATTCTCTATATCTGTTAAATAAATACCATGGAAAGACCAAACTATAGATACAAGCACTGCTATCAAACCAAGTTGCTATAAATTGGAATTTATAACAGGAAATATTCAGACCACTTCATGTTTTACAACTTTAGACTGTGGATTTAATTTTGAATGCATATAAATTACATTTTTGGTCGTTATCTTCACCCAACAACTCAATAACACAATAAAAAAGTGAATACAAGCTTTTAGATTTTTTAAATAAATATTATAAAATATGTATTGCTTAGTAAAAGGAATTCAGAACCTTTGTAGGTGTATCCCATTTCTGTTAATTTACCTTGAAATGTGTCTAAAGCTTGACTGGAGTCTGCCTGTGGCAAACTGAATGAACTGGGCATAGTTTAGAAAGGCATGCGCCAGTGTATATATGTGAGGTCTAAAGCTGCAATTCATATTCCAAGAGAGGAAGTCCAAACTTTTGTCAGAGAAAAAGAAACAAATAAATGTAGCTCAACAGAGATTAGACAAGCTACACATTTCATTGCTTTGTGTTTCCAAGAGCACAGAAGTCTAAATAATTTTGAAAAGGATGCTTAGAGGAACCAGGACTCCTTGAATATGATGATGGCCCAAGAACACATCAGTCAGTCTAAATGAAGTTCTCTGCAGGGAGAACCTGCCAGAAGAATGACCATTGCAGTGGTACTTCATGAGTCACACCCTTATGCATCTGGACAGAAGCCACTCTGAGTAAGGTAAAGGTAAAGGCATATGACAGCCTGCATGGAGTCTGCCAAATGGCATTTAAAAACACTGAGCATGAGGAAAAAGATGAAACAAAAGTTGACAGATTTTGGCAAAACTCCAAGCACTACGTCTGTTGAACACAGTCTGGATTACATCTTTGCAGTAAAACATGACAGTGGCAGCATCAGGATCGTGACAGGAACAGGAAGACTGGTCAGAATTAAGGGAAAGATAAAGGCAAAATCAGAAAGGGCTCACTTTAGAGTTACAGAGTGACACTTTGGAGTGAGCCCTTTCTGACTCACTTCATTCCAGAGTGACACTTATGCACGACAATAGCCTTGCATACAAAACGAAGATGAGACAACAGTGGTGTGGCTTCTCAACAAAAAGCTAAGACTTAATCCAGATAGAATATCTTTAGAGAACCCAGGACAGCAATTCTGAAACTAAATTTAGGGGAAAAACATGTTTGGATTCATTATGGTAACTAAGTGTACATAGACAGGGAAAGTGTCAGTTTATCCAATTAACATCGACTCCATAACAAAGAGTGCAAAATATTATCTTCAGTTTTGAGGGACTATGGGAGAAATACTACCTCACAAAATATGTGAGATAGTATTTTCATATTTGTTTTTCTTTATAACAATAACTAATACACATTTTAGTTCTGTTGTCTAAAACCTGCAATTCCCGAGTGTTTTTAGTATTTTGTTTTAAATCAATATAGATATGTGAGCAGATTTTAAAGAGTTTAAAGAGTCCCCAGCCTATTTGTTTAGCAGGAACAAATAGGCTGGGGACTACGAGCTGCAAGTAGAACAGGAAATCTTTAAAACATTGAGAAATGGACTTACACAAAATTGGTTTATTTGCAAAACTGACCAAGTTTGTGTGTTATTAAAGCACATTAATGACCGCCAAATTTCTAGTGAAAAAATGTAAAAAGTAAAAGTAGAAAATGTCCATGCGATGTGCAGTACAAACTACTAGGTGTCAAATACATAGTGTTATATAAAATTTTGAGTAGTGAATACACAGTCCTTTACAAAGGACAGAGCACTTCAGCGTTATACTTAACAGTGGTTTAAGAAAAGGAAGGTTTGGGAATAAACGGAACAGGAAGAAAGGTGAAGTAGATGAAGAGGAGGGGGTCGGGCCTGCTAATTACATCCACTGGTAGTTTTAAACAGCAGGTCTGCAGGTTAAACAGCAACCTCACTCTGGAGCCTGTCAGGGCTTTGAAGCAGGGCTGTGGATGATAGATGAACCACCGCACTGAAACAAATAAAGGAAGCTCATCTACAGCACATACAGTACAGGCTCATACCCGTTCTCTCGCTTGTACAGATGATACAGCTTGTAGGAATGGACAGTAGCCTCAAACATTTGTGCCCATTAGGATGGCTATAATCTGCAGGCTGTTTTGTTTGTTTTTTTTGTGGGCTATGATCACACCAATTTAAAAGCTGCTCACAATAAATGAACAGTAAAGAATCTAAACGTCTGCCTCACTTTATTTGTCTGCCAGGTTTTCATTGACAAGCCTGATCTCAGTTAAGCAATCAGTTCAACACTGATGGGTAACTAGTGGTCATAAATAGTGGTTAGTCAATGCCACTGGCCTCTAAATCAGGCAGATGGTTTTTAAAGCAGCATGCTTTTTTCACTCAGTGTTCTTTTTTTGTTTACAGCTCTAGGCCATCTGTGTTAATCTGTAAGTATGAACAGAGCTTTACACGGACAGATATTACACTGTCACTGTAAAGGGCACAGACTTATTTCATTGAATAAATTGCAGGGAGGTTAAAAAGAAACCAAACAGATGGCAACGGCTGAGCCCAGTGGCCCAAAGCACCACCTTTAGTTTCTTTCAGAACATATGTGGTTGATCTAGAAAGGATTTTTAAGAAACATGATTAATAAATCAGTACTAAATAACAGAAAAACCTTCCTCACATGGGCTAAATCTATTTCAGTTTGGCATCTTTGATCAAATGTGTGTGTATGTGTACCTCGCAATATTGTGAGCACACTTTGTTGTGCAGATGGGAGTCTTTCATCATGTTAATGCTCTTAATATTCCTGATAGGGATGGCAGGGTAGAGACAAACATCCGTCACTGCAGTCTGCTTTTTATCAGATTTTGCAGGCTGAATTAAATTTTGTAACATTAAACTCAAATATCTCAAACTACTTCTTGTAACATCCCGCTCTGGATAAAAAATGTAAACGAATGAAACATTTCAGGGCACTTTTTTTAGATGCTGTGCAACAAGCCTAAAATTCGTCTTTCTTGTAATTGCCTAAAATATCACGTAAACATACATTCTCATGTCAGTGCGCACTTGATAGCACAGGTGGTAATGTGAAACTTGTTTCTAGTCCAAAACATGATGAAGCTCTTCATTTTAACCTTAAGGTAAGATGAAGTTAAAGTCACAGCAAGTGAATGTAATATCTAATCCCTTGGTTTAATCCCGGCCTGAAGAGAGCATCAAAATGTTGACAAACTTATGCTGTCATTCATGAAATGGAAGAGAATTGCTTGAAAGAAATATGTATTTTCTTAACTTGCGATTTGAGGCGGCTGCAAGCAGAGATAATCCAACAGACCCCCTGGAGATGGATGAGGAGTTCAGGGCATGTGTGTTGGCATCACTTTTTTTCACGCACATGCCTCCTCAACACCACAAACTGGTCAGACAAATGACTAAATGTTTACATTTAGGATCCCTGGCTGCAGCTTGAAATATTAAACTTGGTTCTCTGAACCTAAATCTGAAGTGGTTTGATTTTGTGGAAATCCATTTGGATGGAACGGGTCTGCCTTTGATACAAGTTGTATTGCATCAGGTGTCCAACTGAAAGTCATCTTGGTTTTTTTTCCCTTAAACCTTGTACTTGATATAGAGGTTCCTCCACTTAATGTATCCATCCATCCATCCATCCATCAACTACTACTAGTTCTGGGGGCAGCAGTGTAGGCGGAGAAGCCCAGACCTCTGTCTCCCCAGCCACTTCCTTCAGCTCTTCTGATGGGAAAGTCTTGTTCAGTGGCTTCATGGAAGTCATCGTCCACCTGAGTTTTTGCTTCAGCTACTAGAGTCATACTCCTCGTGCACCTGTTAGCCACCTCCGGTGAGGGGTGTTGAATAAGCTGAGCAAGCCCAATAGAAATCCTTGGGACAGACAGGTAAGACCGAGTTAAATTGCTGAAGTAATCACGCCTTTAGCTATATGATTCCCTTAATTGTACTCATTGATTTAATTTAATCATTATAACTCAGTGTTAGGAGTGTTGTTGAACTATACAGAAACTTGCAAAAAAAAAATTTATGGAGCTTTCTCAAGAGTGAAAGTAGTGGCATTCTGTCAGGCCTACACCATCATCCCCATTTTCAAAAAGACTGGTATAGACAGCCTCAGTGACTACAGACCAGCAGCTATCACATCTGTAGCACATCAGAGACTGTCTACCCCCCTCCCTCAACCCCCACCCGTTTGCTTACAGAGCAAATCGGTCTATGGAGGATGCCATCACCATCACCCTTCACAGAGCGCTGAGCCATCTGGAGAACGGGAAGAGCTACGTGAGGATGCTCTTCGTGGACTATAGTTCAGCATTCAACACCATAATCCCAGACATCCTCCCCACCAAAGTGGACCACCTTCAGATGCCCCCTGCCACCTGTTCGTAGATGAAAGACTTCCTCACCAACCAGCCTCAATCAGTCCGACCCATTGGATCCTGACAAGGCAGGGGTAGAGAACTTGTCCTGCTGGTGCTCATAAAATAACCTGAAGCTATACATCCTTAAAACAAAAGAACTCATAATGGACTTCAGGAGGAACAGACAGGTTCACTCTCCTACTGCCTGGGTGATATGTGACAGAAGGATGGCAAAGAATGAAAGGGAGGATTTACTTTGTATGAAGCTTGTTATGATGTATGGCTCTGAGATGGTGACACTAAGAAAAAGAGAAGGTTACAGAGTTGCAGATGCTAAGATTTGTATTTCGTGTGACCAGAAAAGACAAGATAAAAAATAAGTATGTCAAAGGGACAACTTAGGTTGAGTGTTTTGGAGACAGAGGTGATGTTGAGATATTTTATAATTATCTAGATTATCTGTGCTTGCTAGCAAGATAATGAATATACTGGACAAGGGGTGTTGAATATTGAGCTTCTATGCAGGCCAAAAAGAAGAAAACCACAAAGAAGGTTCATGGATTTAGTGAAGGAGGACACACACGGGGTGGGTGTGACAGAGAAGAATGCTAAGGATAGGGTGAGATGGAGGCAGATGACCCACTAGTATAGATGACTCAGTTAAAAGGAGCTGTGAAAAGAAGAAGCAGAAGTCAGAGTTGCTGCCATCTTAGTCACATGTAAGGTAGCCTTTGGAGTATGACACAGGTTGTTATGGCATTAGTGGCATAGGTCTTTCCTATGCAAGTTGTCATTTTTTACATGTGGCGTTGCTGTTGTGAAGAAGCATATGATCATAAACCACTTTTCCTGACTTTATCCAAACAGTTCTTTGTGCCGAAACACCAAATACATCTTGTTCTCCTAGCCGGTGTGGACTTTTTAGTTCTGTGAAATGGCACTGGAATCTCTGACTTGCCAGTTTTCAGTCCAGACATCTTGTGTGACATCTTGGAGAGACATAGGTGTAATTCCCTTTAGGGAAAAGTTTTACCCCATTTTTACTTTTGGCGACCTGTCCAGGGTGTACTACACCTCCCACCCTATAACAAGTTAGATAGCCTCCAGTGCCCCCGTGACCTTGAATTCAATAAGTGGAAGAAAATGGATGGATAACAACTTTCTATAGTCGATTTAAGTTACTATATTCACTCCAAGCAATGGGACTCCTGCTCTTACTGTTTTGTATAGTCTCATCTATGTCTTCTGCTTCATGGTACTGGCAAATGTATTGTTTACAAAATTTCTGTCTTAATGGAATACCCTTAAGATAAAAACAAATAAATGCAAAAGTTAAAAGTATCATACCAAGTAAATACATTTTTTATTTCAAAATAATGCATTTATTTTCAGCTTCACCTTGTGTGACTGAGCTGCTGTGAATACTGATTCATCGGTCCACTCTGTCAGTGTGGCTCTGGCTTCACATTGATGCATCAAAGAAATACTGATTGTTTCAGAAACATGTTAAGCCTAAAATGTAGCCACTCTTAATTAGTGCTGACAGTCAGCAAAGTAAATTTGTGTATTAAAGATGGTCCTGATTTTTCTCAAACACCTGTCTATTCTATTACTTTGGCTGAAAAATAATATTCATCAGGACTGAAGTGAAAATGACCCACATAAGCAACCATTTTTCATGCTGATGATGAGTGGACTAAAGTCTGACAACTTGTTTATCCAGTCTTTTACTTATGAATCGTTTCCCAACTTTTTTTATTTGATATTTTCTTTTCATATTACAATATAATTGACAACCTGTTTTTAATTTGCCTCAAGTCTCTCTGGGGCTCATCTGAAAAACAGGCAGGTTCTTGGGTTATGATTTATTTTAGTCTGACTGCTCTCATTCTAGACAATCTCTCTGAAAAACAGTCAATTTACTAATCTATGTGGAGCAATGCAACAACCATTTTTTTCTTCATCAAAACTATACTAGAGTAGGTGTCTGTTTAGAAACTTGGCTTGCATGGTAAAAGCAGGGGATGCTGTTTTCCCATTGGTCTTACCAGCTGGGAAGCTCAGATGAAGGATGATTGGTTGAATTAGACCCAATACTATAAAATCTCATGTGGTGCGTGGGCGATGTTCTCAACACTGGAAAATAACGAAAATGGGCATCCTTTCCTGCAGTTTATACAGATATGAGGACCTGTAGGGAGGTGGATGATTAATTACTTGTTTACTACTGAGTAAATGCTCCCTCACCTCTTATTTAACCTTTTACCGCTGAGTGCTCATTAGAGGAATTGAATGTAATAGAATGGACTGCATTTAGGCTTATTTAAATAAAATTACTGGGCACGTAGAAACCTTGCTGTGGTCTATAATATTATTCACTGGGATACACTGTACTTCATGAGGTTTTAAATATGCTATCCCTGAATCACAAACAGTGTAAATAATCAGTCTCAAATTGATTGATTCTACATTGATTAAAGGTAGTTTTAATGTATGCTAAAGGAAATCCACTTGTTAAGTCGTGACTAACCAACCCTATTTCTTGGTCTAAGCATCTGTTTTGAGTGTTGAGGTTGTTATCATTTTAATGTGTTGTAATTCTTTGTAGTTTTATTCAATAGATATGAGCCTCCTCAAAATAATCAGCATTCACAGCGTCTCTTACTTTTTACTGGCACTATTCATGAACGGCATGTCTTTAAGCTTAATTTAAAGAAAAACAATATACACTATAGTCGGTGGGCTTGTGGTGTCCAATACAAATATTTGAACACATCAGAAAAGAATCGCTCTCTGGTTGAATATGTGTTCATTAAGTTTAGGATCAGGATTTCTTCATAGTGAGAAATCTAAATGATCCAGCAGCATATTAATGACTAACTTCCTGTTGTGGATGTATCATCTCAGATGTTCTCTCGGCCTGAGTTTGGTTTGTTTTTGGTGTCTTCTTCCTGCCATATCATGGTTTTTGTCTCTGCACACTGATGCATTATGGGTAAGTATTGTCTATGTTTGGTGTCTAAGCTAAACAAGCTAAATGCTAATACTGGCATGCTAACATTGTTTGAGCATGTTAGCATGCTGGCGTTAACATTTAGACTCCTAAGACTGAAATATGATAGTTACCAAGTTTACTATTTTAGCTTAGTTGATGGGTTCTAAAGTTAAAAAAAGATGACTATAGTTAACAAACTAAGTAGTTTAATACTGGGGCCGAGATGGTTCAGTTGAGCAGATATATATATATCTGGTAGTCAAACTGAGACCAAACCAGCTACACCCTAAACTGTAGGAGGTTGTCTCAGTCTGGTTCCAAACAAACTGGTATATGATGAAAATCTAATCTTTTCTCAGTCCAACCCAACTACAGGGTGAGACAGACACACAGGCAACTTGTTTTATTGCCTCTCTTTTTAAGGAGGTCCCTCAGAAAGAAAGGTTTGACCAACAGTTGTGTCCCTGAGATGACCATAATAGGATATCAGTCCTGTAAGGAATCATAACAAAGAAAAAAAACAAAACAACACCCCAGAATCTGAACCTGTAGAGCAGTTTGAAGTCTCACATATACTACAGTACTTACACATAATTCAAAATTTTAGCCATGCTGATATGAGTGTATGCCCCATAAATGCAACAGAGAAGCATAATGTGTACCTTTTAATCATTAAAACATCGACAGGTTTGCAATTTGAACTTTATGTCTTCTGAAGGGGGGGATGTCAGGAAAGTTGAGTGGTGAATGAGTGGACAAAGAGATGGTTTACAACACAAACTGATAAAAGGTCATTTGTCATTTCAGGACTCTTAGTATAAAGGCAGCTAAACCTTTATGCACACCCACAATGAAAACTACTTAACACAGTCACAAAAATCTAAATCTAAAACAACATAAGAGAGATAATGATGAGCTTGATGACACTACTAATTTAAGGATTAGAATCGAAATACTGTTAGTACCATTAAGCTTTGCACTTGCCACTGAATAATTCTTCTTCTTTCTTATTCTTAAGAAAGGCTATGTATAAATTATAAATCAAAGAAGTGTTATGATGTATAATTGTCAGTATGAAAGACGATTGAAACTCAATAGAAGTGCGTAATCTTAAAAATAGTATCAATTGAGTTAAAGACAGTTTTTAAAGGGATAGACATTTACATAGTAGAAAACCGAAGTTAGCAGAGCTAGTTTTCACTTGCGCACTTGTAATAGGAATTAAATGTTGATCATTCATAGCAGACTTTCTTCAAAAATAATCACTTGAACACTGGTCAACAACTGAAATTAAATACATCAAAATCAGCTATTTGCTTTGGCTTGAGAAAATGGATACAATCAGAATTCATGTCAAGCGTAAGGAAAACTGCCTCTACACAGTCTGTCCTCTCACTGAACTGTCCAGCAAATACCCTCAGATTTATATCATGATTAATACACTGAAAAAGACTGCATTGGTTTCAAACTGTAAAAGGATAGTGAAAGAATCTCATTACTCACCAGCTAAATGTAAATTAATTATCTAAACATGTTTTTTTTGTTTTTTTTAAATAGCCACATTTCCTGTATTAAGGCCTTAAGTAACCTTTTTGTGTTTACCCCACACCCTTATATTAAAAATCCAAGCTCAGTTTGGATTGATGGTTTATCTAATAAAGGTAGCAACCACTCATTAATTTGCAGTGCCCTTTATAAATTATTATCTACAAAGTGTGCAAACTTCTACACAACCACTAGAATTGAGACTATCTCAAATTAAAGTAGGTGTTTTGTTGCTCGCCTCACAAACTGGTCATTATCCCCACAAGGAGTCTGTGCCAAAATCCAATCTTCCTTTTATCAGTAACACTTTCTACAAGCAGACTAGTTCCTCCTGATTAAACTGTCTTTTAAACCTTACTTTCTCTCAGTGTGACAAACTGGTACAGACCCACTGTTGGGGTGTCTTGTTGCATATAAATCATAACATGTAGGTGGCACACTCTTAATGCAGCCATGTCATATACTACGTATGACGTTCCTATGGACTTTAGAGCTATTCATTGGATAACAGAAACTAGGCAGTTAACTGTAGATAATCTTGTTATCAAGTTCACACAAAATTGTCTCAAATTGTCTCCTAAATCGATTTAGAAGATAAAATATTGTGGATGTAACACAAGCATAAACTGTTTAGAGTGCTCTCTTGCTTTGTTTGTCCATTACTTACTAACAGCTTACTGCATTTGCAAAAAGTTTCTGGTAAACCAACTACAAGCCATATGGACTGTGAGTTATCCAACCACAAAATGTCTGCACTTCAGTTACCTTGCTCAAATGATCTCATTAATATTGAACTGTAACAGCACCTCGAGGCCTTGAACATCTCCTCATATGCCTGTACACCATTTTAGCTTCACAAATGACTCTGTGATTGAGCAAAACATGCTGACATGCAGTTTTGGGAAGGAGTGTAGAATAACATTAGTGGTTTCATATAGCCAGAAGTGGGGAGGGGAAGCGGTATTTTGCAATAACTACATTAAGAACGTGAGTGAAACTGGTTTAAAATGGAATAAACATGAGTGCTTAATGTACCCCTGCATTATATTCCTCATCCCATCTGCATTGTTCTTAAGAAATTGTGCTTCTGAGAATTTGTAATTACTTGTTTTATTCTTGGCTTAGCTTATGAAAGATTAAAATTACGTTTAAGGCATGCTTCTCCCCATGTTGTAGCAGAAGTACTTTTGTGTGCCAATATCTGAGGTACTTATCACAGAGTCTCGATATGTCTGAAACGGGTGCTCGTGGACACGCGGCTACTCTGCCAAATTTGTCAGCGTCAACATCTAAACTCTGCTCAGACATGCCGGGCAACTGAAACCCAGAGGAGTCCTCTAAAGAGAAGATCGAAGGGACCAAACGGCTGAAAATAAATGGCGTGGAAAAACATGGGCTCATGATAAGTCTACAGAGAAATGGCTTGCTGGCCCTTTGCCTTTTGATATCAGTTTGAATTAGAATGATATTATTGATTTTCGCAAGAGCGGAATGACAATGCGCCTTTAGGCAGTCCACAGAGAGTGAAGAGACAGAAGCAGAAAAAGGCCAAGGGATGGAGGGTGGCAGAGAGCGAGTGAGATAAAGAGAACCAGGCACAGGAAGACAGATAGATGGAGGGAGGGAAGGAGAAGAATAGGCAGATGGGAGGAGGGGGTTGCGATAAAGGAAGAGCAAGAGGCAGAAGCATGAGTGGGGGTCTGCTTGCAGAAATAGAACGACTCCCCAATCAATTGTGCGTCGGTGGCCCTGCTGTGAGACTGCAGGGGATCCCTCAGTGGGAACACATAAAGGAGAGGTTGTAATAGGCCAATACATTAGATAAATGGCATTTACTGCTATGGAAACGACTCCAACCTGGCTGGAGGTTGCCCACCGTGCTGGCAGCAGGTTTGTATTTATAGTCCTCTCTTGCACCTCACTGTGCAATTTCTCTGACATCCTACCGCCAGCGTCACATGGACACAGCACCACCTCCTCCCTCCACCCTTCTCCAGCAACGTCTTCTCTACCCTTCTTTACCTCCCCTGGTTTCAGTGACCCTACATCTGATATCTTGCCACCCACATACCCAGCGGCCCCTTTGCCTTCCTGCAGCTGGTTCCAGGACGGCACTGTTGGTGACTAGCCACTTCCTGACAGTGCAAGAAATGACCTGCTGGTGGACTAAGTGTCGCCTGGGGAGCTCAGGAGTAGAGAAGCAAACTGAAGATCAAACAATTCAAGATTGTGTTAAGCGCTGAGGCAAATTTGTGCCCAAGACAGATATAATTACTTATTATTTTATTAATGGCTTATTAATAAGTGATTAGTTAGATCTCACCACTAGCTGGCTGTTATGGTAATTAGCTGCTCTATTTAATATTTTATTCTAATGTAACCTTTATTCATAGGGGGTCAACATTCTCAAGTGAGTAATAAGTCGGCTACAGTTTTTCTTTGTGTAGTGTTCTTTAATTACCACCAAAACAGAAGTACCCTACACTCAGCTTTGCTCTCTTGGGGTTCACAAAAGACTCACAACTCCACAGCTGCACATAATACCCTAATATCTGGCACAATCATAACTGTCTCCTTTAAGCAGAAATTGAAATTACTGCTTAAAGGAGTAATTTCAATTTCTCTTGGAGAAGAGGGCTTAATTGGACAACTTAAGCATTGCATATAAATATATGTACAATAATAATCCCTATATTAGCCTACAAAACATGTAGAAAGGGTTACTCATAGTTACAAATCCCTGAAACGACAATTATTTCACAACCTGCCCTTAGCTTGCAGCTTTTCTGTTTTAACACAGTCGCATTGCTTCCTTCGGTTTCTTGCTGCAGGCCACCACAGCGGTCTTTTTGTTGAAAAATGCTTTGGAAAACCCAATGCATACATCCTGCTGTGCAACAAATGGCGACTTGCAGTAGCAGCATTGAGTTCTTGCTCAAAAAAAGTAATATATCACACATTGCTCACTATTTTTAGAATAACCTAATGAATTACATATTTACCCCATGAAAAATTTAATTTCTTATAGTTCTACTCCTGCAAGATCACCTGAAATGTATGGTCAAGCAGCTGCCGAATAACAAAATAATACCAAGTCTTAAAACATAACAGAAATCCCTGTCCTATTAGATTTTACTTGAACTGTTCAGCTATTGAACTATTCAAGTAACAAAAGCCAAGGTAAAGACCAGCCCAAGAATCACTTTACAGAAACATGAAGTCTTAAACAGTTAGGTATGGGCAATATATTATCACGTCACAACCCTGTATATCTCTGCATTTCTTTCCTGTTGAAAATGTATTCAGACTGCTTGGTTGGGTCTGCAAACCCTCAGCTGGTTTGGGGACTGCTTGGCGAGATTTGACCTTGTACTCACAGCAGTGGATACTCTTTCTGGCCTTACAGTCTACATCTACCTATCTTTTGACATTGAAATCTTTTACCAGACCATTTTCAGAAAAAAATAGTTTTTGTTTGTTTGTTTATTTGTTTGCTTGTTTGTAAAGCGACTTAACACTGACCTATGAATCATTCGAGCATAAAAAGGCACATAACTTATGGGATTCATGTATAGTGTCTACACATAACAGACAACTTTAGATTGTATCTTTAGCCAAATTTGGAATACCTTGACATGGTGTGTGCTGTCTCCTTTAAAAGTTAAGGAAACTGGATGAGTGGAGGCCAAAAGAAGTGACAGGCCTAAGAAAACCACCTACATTACAGTCTCTGAAAGGCATGTCCTTAATAAATAGGAAAAAATACAGCAAAAACCTGACATAGGAACTGAGAGATGCATTTGGCCCTTCATTTCATCAATCTACCTTTAGCTGAAGCACCATCAGCAAAGGTCAGTGTTGGCTGATGTCCCACTTGGATTTTGTGTCTGTTCGCTGTCCTTCGTCTTCTGCGATATCATGGGTCCTTCTCTCTTGGTGTCCTTGCTATGTCGGTGAGGCCACTGGTTGACTTATACTAGATCTCCATTTGAGCTCTGGACATTGGTGCAGGCTTTCATGAATGTTTCTCACACAGCATCCTGGTGTCCTTGGCTTCTTGGTTTTTCCCATTGGTTGCAACCAACTGGTGATTCTGGGCTCCAGGGTTCTCATCACCACATCTCATCATCACCTCATCAGCTCTCTTTGTGGAGGTGTTCCCACAGCACAATTTATCACACTTTTTCTTGGGGTGGCTGTAGCTCAGGAGGTTGGGCAGGTCATCTGCTGAGTGGAAGGTTGGTGGTTCGTTCCCTGGCTCCCCAGTCTGCATGCCAAATATCCCAAAATTATAGTTAGAAGGCACTGAAAGGCATAGAAAACAGTGAATGGGTCAATGTGGCATCTTGTATAAAGAGCTTTGAGTGCTCCAGCAGAGTAGAAAAGCACTATATAAGAATCAGTCAATTTACCACACTGCCTGGTGTTATCTGTATTCACCTTTCCTTGAATGTTTGGTTTCCGGGTCTTATCATGGTGCACTTTGTTGGCCCTTTAGAGGTGTGGATATAACGGTCATGGGCACAAACTCACAGATTTCCCCCCACAATAAGCTACACCTAAACTTGGTTTATATCTGACCCAGATAGACTGTAGGTCATAACTTCTTACCTGAACCTCTTCACCTGACACTTGGACCGGCGGCCGCCTCGGGTCTCCTCCTGTCTCCCCTTTCCCTCATCCACCTGCTGGCCTCTGTGGAAGCTCAGCCATAGCCACCGCCAGAGTTATTTTTACACATCTGCCAGCACCTGGCCAATCCACCATCTTTCACTGTTTATACCGTTAGTAAAAAAAAAATAAATCATCGGCCCATGAAAACGAAAAATCACCATCGGCCATCGGGCACATGCCCAGTATGCCAAATGGCCAGTCCAATTATGGTCGTGCCATCAGTTAACCCTTCGCGTGCCAGCTGTGGGCATACGTGCCCAGGGTTGCCGACCCTTGATATAGACACACACACAAACAAAGGGGTGGGGGTAATGCTGTTTCAGAATTACATATAACCTTTCTTCTCTGAGCCCCCTCGCCAAAAAAACCCCCAAAACATCTTCGAGGAAGGGCGCCTGTCAAGAAACCATTTTAAAGGAAGGGAAATAGGGAACAAAGGTGGATGTATGCCAATTTAATTAACCTGGAATGAAAATCAGTGGCAACAGGTCTTCTTCGTCATCAGGAGAGAGGTACAACACTGAGTGTTAGAGCCAATTTCTGTCCCATTTCTGTCCAATGGGACAGAAATTCGCCACTACACTGAGTGTCTACTGCTACCTCTAAGAGATGGTGAATGTCATGGGGCTACATTTCAGTCAATGGTACTGGGATCTTGTTAAAATAAAGTTGGATTTTGATTCACCATCCAATATCATTTGAAAAACAAGAAAAAGAAAACAAACAATGGAACACTGTCATTGGTCTCTCTAAAGCCTGGACCCCAACATTGCTGAAGAAATTTGGAGTCATCTTCACAGAGAATGGATCAGAAGGCAGCCAACATCCAAAAAAAAAAAGACATTTGGAATATCCTTCAAGAAGCCTGGAGAACTATTCCTCAAGACCACTTAAAGAAATGTAAAGGAAGGTTAAATAAGAGAGTTTAGGCTGTGTTGAAGAATAAAGGTGGTCATACCAAATATTGACTTTCAGGCTCATTAGAACTCTATAAATCCAATCAGTGCACCTATTTCATGTTCTTGGGAAATGAAAGATACCAAGAAATGAGTGGTCGTTCTAGACTTTTCCTGTCATCGTCCTGGTCTTGTGTTTTTGATTTGAGTTTTATTCTGGGAATTGTGGTTTTCTGTCTTGTATTTCCTGTTTTACTTTGGAGAGTCCCATGTCCGGTGTTCAGTGTTTTGGCTTTTGCTTCCCCGTTGTCTTGTCTAATAAGGTTCAGCTGTTTCTCCCTCCTGTGTGCCATTTCCTTGTTACCTTGTGTGTATATTGAGTGTGTGGTTACCGCTGTGTTTCGTCGGAGCATCTGCATATCATTCTGTGTATCAAGCCTGTTAGTCATCCTGCTCATCTTCCCCAGTGTCTCTCCAGCTACATTTCCATGTTTCAGGTTGTTTAGCTTTATGTTTCTAGTTTCATGTTTAGCTGTCCCCAGTTTAGGTTTTTGTTAGTGGTTTTGTAGTAATTCTTACAGCTACAATAAAGGCTCATTTTCAGTTTGAAACTCTTTCTATTGCATTATTGTCTGCGCCTGGGCCCACACCTCTCAATCTCCACATTTCCACAATATTGTAGATGAAATATGATCACAGCAAGGTATTATTGGTAATGCAGGGCACCGAACATTGGTCACTAAAGAATCTTTAGCTGCTACAACTGCACACTAGAATTAATAAATGACACAATTGTAAGTTTAACTTCATTATAAGATAGCACGTCAAACTTACATGTCAAACTAATTTCTGCCTCCAAGTGGACAATAAATATCACCTAATGTTTAAGTATTATTAGGATATCATTAGTAAACACAGGGGTCAGGAAGGTTTTTGGTTCAATCGTTAAGTTCAGCGGAGGCATGTACATGCTGACTTTGCATGTTCTCCCTTGGCCTGCATGGGTTTTCTCCCTCAGTCCAAAGACATACTTGTTAGGTTAACTGATGATTGTGTTGAACTGATGGATGTGAGAATGTGTATAGTTGTCTGTGTCTGTGCTTTAGCCATGCGACATACTGCTTACTGTAAAATGGAAATTTTGAGACTATGCTATTTCTCTAAATAAAAGGCTGTATATTGTCTTATGGTCACACAGTGTTCTGACCATATTCTGTAACCATAACAGATAGATTGGTTCTAAAAATATTCTAGCCATAAAATCCCTCTTTGTCAAAAAACATTAAAGACAACATGATCGACTGTATTTTCATTTATATCTGATTTCCACAACATGACATGTCCCCCGTGTATCTTGTCCCCCACTTTAAGTGGATTGTTATGGTATCTACCTAATATCCCTAAGTTGGATAAGTTCTGATGATTTCATAGTCAACATATTTAACATGTGACTCAAGAATCTCTGAGAATTAACATCACTGGGTGCCCCACACAGAGTGGTAATTTAACCAATCTGGCACTGATTATTTCCAATTTGAAGTAAGACTGGGAAAATTGCAAGAATGCCATCACTGATCATTTTTTAATTTCCGTAGCTGGCATTGATTGGGGTCCTGAAGTCACTTATACAAGGACATTTCATTCAGACAAAAGATGCTCCCCTGTCTGTTTCCACTATTCCCATTTATTCTGGTTACTTAATTCCAGATTTACTGACACCTGAAAAGATTTCACAATCTAATGTGTACAAATACACCTCCTCTTCTATCCTCCACATCCTTTATCTGCCATTGGTAGATGAATAATTAATTCCTCATTCAAAGGGAAAGGGCAAGCAGACTCACAATGTTGTCTGAGAACAAGTAACCCACAGACCATTGTCGCATTCATGTCTCCCAGGGGAGCAATTCCAACACAATTTACTGAGCATGAACATTAGACTGTCAGATCCAGGCCAGAACCCCTGCCTCCCAACACAACAACTCTGGTCAACTAATGCACAGGGGAGGGAAGACATTGGGGGAAGGCTTTGCTTTCAGGTAATGGCTCTTAGCGCTGCCTATTCATTAAAGTGAGTGTCTGAACAATAGAGCTCTACGTAATGCATCTGCTTTACACATTCTGCATTATTTATGAGTTTAGAACAGCTCTATATTCAGAATGGGTTAAAAGCTTAAAGGTTGTTCAAGTTGTTCAACTTGGTGTTTTCAGTATAATGGGGAAATGCTGAAAGGCCCCTCATTAAAAGCTATAATAACCAACTTTTTTTTTAAAGTCAAGCAAACAATAAATAAATAATGTTATATTGTAATAATTATACGTCTGTCTGTCACCCGCTCTGCTTTTGTATGCCAGAAGGTGGCTGAAACACAACACTTCATAAATGTTGTTGAACCAGTAAAGACATTCATACTTGTTTCCAGCAGCAGAACCCAGCTGTTCACATGCAAAAAATGTGGAAGTAGCTGAGTGAACAGTTTTTTACATTTTCACTCAGCAGCTTTCACTAGGTCATGTAAGTTGGCTCGCCAGTCAAACACAGTGATAATACAGTCAACAAACAATATGGTAGTAGTTTTGGCACTGTGGGCAGGTGTTAAATCCTAAAATTAGCATCTTCATAAAGCATGCTCTAAAGTTTCCTGGTAGATAGCTATGTTGCCCACATACAGTGGACCGACATCACCAACACCCATGAACACTGGACCACCACTGGACATCTACTCTTTTGATTCAGTCAAAATGACCTCCGGCAGGTCGCTGGTGTGAATGTCTCTGACCAAACCATCACCAACAAACTTCATATGTTCTTCAGAAATAAAGGAATAAATACCACTTACCGGTCCCACCTGACCAAAATCCAAACCAAAAATCTGGGACGTTTCCATCCAATCAATACCTCCAGGTCACACCTTAGACCTTCCAGGAGATCAGTAATGCCTTGGTTCAGCTGTGGGAAGAGATCCAAGACACCATTAGGAGAATCCCCTCACATTGTCAGGCACTCATAAAGGCACATGGAGGCCACACAAACTTTTTGACAAACATTTTGTCCAAATGGACTGACCTGTTACATCATTTTTTCACTTTATTTTTTGGTTGACTTTTAGTTCAGCCATCTATAGGTTGCTAATTTTTATTTACATCAAACAATGTAGGATCCTGTCTTCCACACATTACCCAGTCCATATCATTATAGATATCCAACATTATTTTCCCCCCCCTTGAGATCTGGTGTATTTTCAAACCGTTCTTTTCTTTCTTTTTTCTTTCTTTCTTTTGAACAGTGTACATACTGAAGAGAACCAGTATAAGAGAAAAAACTGAACAATCCTTATAAGCAAGCACTTGGTGTGAGCTTGTAGAAAAAGTCTTTTTAAATATGAAGAAACTTCAAAAAAACCAGGCTCACGAAGGGTGGCCTTGACTGGTTGGGGTGAGGGGAAAGCAAAGAGAGAAAGGCATAAAACGAAGACAACAGTAACCGCTGATCATTAACATGCAACTGTGGAACCCCAGATACCTGCAGAAAACCTGCAGAGGGGGTTAGCACAAAAAGAATTATCTACAGAACAGAGAAGAAACAAAGTTAATGACATGCAATAGTGGCATAAAAATTCTTGGAGAGTGAAAGCGAGGACTGGAGTTTAGTGCATCATGGGAAGTCCCCTAGTACCCTGAGCCGATGGCAGTATAACTGAGGGGTTATTCAGGGTCACCTATTCCATCTCTAATTATAAGCTTTACAAAGAAGAAAACTTTAAATATTATTCTTAAAAGTAGAAACACACGTCCTAAAACCAGACTGGGAGCTGGTTCAACAGCAGTTTAGCCTGATAGCCAAACACTGGCACTCACAAAACTCTGGAAACCACAAGCAAACCTGAACTTTGACAAAAGTACTATACTGGGATAATATGCTGCCATGAGGTCTTTAAGATATAATGGAGTGTGATCACACAGTGCTATGTACGTGAGAAGAAGGAATTTAAAATATTGTTTGGCTGATATGGGAGAAATATGATCTCTCTTGATAAATCCCTTTGATTTCTGACATTATAAATGTGTGGGTGGACGGGGATTTGGATGCAGTTCCAACAATCTGACAAGCACTTTTACATAAGTGTAAAAGGGAAAAAAGAAAGATTTTCTACCTACAAAAGAAAGACAAAATATCAGCTTTAAAAAATCTACCGAGCTTTTCACACCTACTTGCTGAGCTTTAGGCCAAGGCCACCTAGCACTACCAACTTCAGACCTACAGAGAAAAGCATTGCTAAATGTTTTCTCCTAAGATATTGCAACTTGTCACCAGCAGGATCTATATTACCTACTAATATCCTATGCAAAGACATATCCCCAGTGTCAGAGTCAATTCAAATTGATTGCCACAGAGGAGTGTATCTGCTGCAAGTAAATACAATTTTGGCATCTCAGAAGTGGAAAAACAAATTTACAAAGACCGCTTTCTTTTCAGGAAATGGCTGTCACTGTATTCTTTGTAGAAGAATTTATTTCAATCTGATTTGGAAAAAAACGATTTACTGTTGATTTACATTCATTGAAAGAAAAATTTCATTTGTGAACCAAATTGCATTACACAAGAAAGCCATGCGTATACCTTTTATACACATAATTCCGTTAATTTAACTTCTAATAATTCAGTTAAATTCAATTCAGGTTTATTTATATAGGAACAAACACAACAACAGCCACTTCAAGAAACCTCATACTGCAACAGAAAGACAGTTTTCAGAAGAAAACTCAAACAAGTAGATAACCCCTACCTCCAAGCACTTTTACCTCCCTTTTAACAGGAAGAAAACTCAGACAGGCCTCGGGAAGTAGCAGCCATCTGCCCCCAACTGGTTGTGGGGTGAGGGGAAAGAGACAAGAAAAAGGAGAGCCCAGGGAGACAACACAAAACACAAACTACGGGAGGGTGAAGACAAAGTTTGATTCAAAGTTTAAAACACCTGGGGAATGAAGAGAGGTGAGTGAATGCTCAGAGTATCACATGAAGTCCTGGAGCAGTCTTAATCTATAGCAGCATAACTAAAGGATGATTCAGAGTTATCTGATCTACCCTAACGATAAAACTGATCAAAAAGTAAAGTTTTGACTCTAATCTTTAAAGTCTCCAGGATGTCTGTCTCCCAAATCCAAACTGGGAGCTAGTTCAACAGGAAAGGGACCTGCTAGTTGGAGGTTCTACCTCCCATTCTATTTTTAGAAACTCTAAGAACCACAATTAAGCCTATAGTCTGAGAGCAAAATTGTCACAGGCTGGGTCTCTGACCCAGTGCTCCGAGTACATTTTGTATTTGTCTCATTTTTGATTTGTGATTAGTTCATGTGTCATTCCTATTTAGCTTTTAGTTGAGGTTAAAGGCAGTCATTATTTATTGTTTCCTTGGTTTCTGTGTTTGGGTTCTTGTATCGTTCATTGCGTGTTAGGTCTGTTAAGCTTGTGTTGTCATGTCTAGTTTCAGTGTTTCCTGTTTTATTTTGAAGGAATCGTGTGTTCTTTGTTCATTGTATTTAGCTTCACTTCCCCTGTCCTGTCATTAGGCTTATATCAGTCAGCTGTTCCCCCATGTGTTCCCACTTCCCCTAATCACCTACTGTGTATTTAAGTCCTCTGTTTTCAGTGTGTCATTGTCATATCGTTTGCTTTATTTCCAGGCCAAGAGGTTGTGTCACGTTTTCTCATATCAGGGCCCTATTTCAGGAAGCCGGTTTAGAAAACTCAGAGTGAAAAACGATACTCAGGGTTGAGTAACCCCGAACTGTCCAACTCGGAATATTCGGTTTCAGAAAGGCTGATAACAAGTAGTTCAGTCAACGCGGAGTTGCTTTAACCCCAAGTTAAGCTCGCGCACGAGGATACATAAAGCCCTGATTAGTGGAGCACAGATTAAGCGAGTCACCATGGAGACGGAGGGAAAGAAGGCGCGGTCAATGTATTTTACAGCGCTTGAGGCCGAAATTCTGATGGCAGCATATGCCGATAACATGCAAATTCTGCGGAAAAAAAGTAACACAGCCCCAGCTGCAAAAGAAAGGGAGCATGCATGGCAAAACAAAGCCGACAGAGTCAATGCGTGAGTGTTAATTTAAACATTGATCTAGGGATTTCCACCCATTTAACACGTTATTTTATTATATTTTATTTTATTTTTTATTTTATACATTTGATTTTGTGATGTGATTTGATAATGTTGGCAGCATCACATATGATCTTCACAGTGCAGAGAACACAAATTAGCATCCATTACTATAATGAAATAATTTGTTAGTTTGAAATGCTACAGGGAACTATGTACCTGTACATTAATGCTGTGGAAAGACTTCCTGTTCACATAGTCTCCTTCATTTACTGAAGGAGCAATGATTGGAATGTGAGTGCCATCTATACAGCCAATCACGCCTGGGAACCGTGAGAATAAATGTAAAATTTAAGTAGTAGTTCAAATATCACCACATCATGAATTAAGTTTCGTTCATCCTGATACCTGCAATTTTGTGGCATCCCTCTTTGATAAATCTTGTGGGTCTATGACCGGGGAACACCACAAACGAGTACAGGAGACGTTTCAGTGCAACTGTAACATTCCTGACTGCCCGACAGACGGTAGCCTTGGAAACGTGCTCAGCGTCACCAATATTATACAGAAAGCTCCCGTTTGCAAAAAACCGAAGTGCAATACAAATAATATGTACAGAACTGAGAGAATGTCCGCGATGTGTCACATGAGCAATATTAGGCCTGAGGATGTTATTCAAATAAATTATAGATTGTGCTGAAAAACGGTAACGTTCACACAGAAAATCATCAGGAAATGATAAAATGTCCGAACGCGCTCTAATCACCCTCTCCCGGCGGAGAGCTCTGCGGAGAATTTGGGCTTCAACATCTACTGGCTCTTCAAGGAAGGGGCACGCCATGTCTGACACTTCCTACAGTCAGGTTTCCGACAAAGAGGCGGAGAAGGTCAGGGTTAGTTGAAGTAAACCTGCTAGGGGGCAGGTTAGCTTCACGGAGTGTGTCGTCATAGTAACTCACTTAGAATTAATCTAAACTCGCTTTGTGAAACCGAAAACCCAGAGTTTTCGTTAACTCAGGGTGTACTTACTCAGAGTTTGCACTAAACCGGCTTCCTGAAATAGGGCCCTGGTTCATGTTCCTGTTGTAGGTTTTTGTTTAATTTAGCTCACCCAGTGTAGTTTATTGTTATTCTTGCCTTTTGCCTTTTGTTTGCAGTTATTTTGCCAGCCTCAATAAACGGCTCGTTTTTGGTTATTCAAGTCACGTTTCACGTTTTGTTTCGTCTGTATTTGGGTCCACCTTTCACTCTACACACAGTCAGCCCCGCTGATTGTGACAAAAATGCTCAGTTGGAATAATATAGATCTTTCAGCTATGATAGGGCCTGATCATTCAAGACGTTGTTTGTAAAAGAAGGATCTTAAATTCAATTCTAGATTTAATTGGGAGCCAATAAAAACAGTCCAGTATTGGGGAAATATGATCTCTCTTTTTTTGTCGCTGTGCAGCATTGCGCAGATGAAAGAAAGCAGTCATAGGTATTTGTTTGATGTACACACTGAAGGACATATCCTGGTCAAAAGTAAGTCATCCATAATAAGTTTCTGGTTGGATGACGTTACAATAACCTTGATTTTGTCTGAACTTATATGAAGTGTTATAACCTCAGGATAATGATGCTCAGAACATAACAGCCTTAATCAGGACGTTTAATGACGACTTTCTGAGACGTCAACAGTTAGCCACAACACACACAGGAACCTGTTTCCCACATAATATTCCGACGGGGAAAACCCTGAAAAACCTCTGAAGGTTTCGGGGTGCAACGCCCACAAACACACATTAACGCCAACACTCTCTTCAACAAGAAGGAAATCACGGGCCATCCAGGCCCATAACTATCCATATAACACCATCTAATTTGAGAAACAAAACTTTTGTTAATTATAACTCAACGTAAGTCACTAAAAATATAACTGGTCTATCAGTAAAACCAGCCTCAGGTTTGTCTGCCCACCACATGACATTTTTTAACTCACCGTTGTGTTTGTTTGGTTTGAGGGGGTGGATGTCATCATCTTTCAGAGTGGAGTTGCTGTGGGTTAAAGTTTTGTCCACATGCTTGAATGTAGACCCATTTTTGCATGAAAATTACATGAATATCTATAAATAAAAATCCATATTTGCAGTTAAATTATTTAAACCCACATCCTGCACCACATCAGCAGGTACACACACATAAACATGCAACCTACGCTCTTCACCACCTACGTCTCAATGCCAACTCTGAGTATTGGGCTGCTTTTGAGCTAGTTTTGATTAGCTATTGTCCTAGTTTTATAAAGCAGACCTGGCAACCCAGACATCCTGGTGCACATATTGTATGAATAAATTCAAACCTATCAGACACATACTGTACCCAGTAAAACACATGTACAAGCTTAGCTGGAAGCTGAGAAGTGATGATATAGGTGGAAGTGAGAGGTTATACAGAGCAGAATTTACCAGCAGGCTGATGATTAGCCCCACTATCACCCCTCTAACACATACACACACCTCACTATATCACTCCTACTTCCCCATCTGTAGTGAGAAAATGTCACACACACATGTCACAGTATATTGTGTACCCATACACACACATTGCAATAGCAGGAAGAAAGTGCAAAGATGTAGATATAGATGAAATATATTAAAGACCTTGCATGTATGATGTTTTTTAATCTATTTTGTTATACATGCATTGTTTGCGTGAGTCTATTTTAACCCAAATAGCTGGACCCACTTTCAGGCTCAAAATGCTACTGTCTCTGACAGTGAATTTATCACAAAACAAATAATAAGAGTAAAAAACATCTAGCAGAAGCCAAGCTGAAATTGGGTCAAATCATTTGATAGTGTGCAAGCTTGATTCATTATTTTAGGAAGGTGTTATTTCACAAAGAAGAAACATCTTGTTGATAGTGGATACCAAAGAGCCTAAAAGCAATGCTCCAATAAAACATTAATAATTTGTTGACATATGGAGAGGATTAGAGAATATATTACGCTTTCACGACACTATTCACAATAAGCTAATGTAGTCTGATACATGCCCGTACTGAAAGGTGGTAAATGTGTGTTTTGTTTCATATCCTGTCACATATATTCCAGCAATAAAAACACTGACAAATGAAGTGTAAAGCATTGATCATCTCTTTAGAGTGCAACACTCCTTTGGGAAACCTTGGGTCCTCACATGAATAAGGATGTTACTTCAGCACATAACCACCTATATTGTTGTAGATCAAGCGCACGTCAGTCTGGCGGAACACAACAAAACATCCCAAGGTGATGACTCTAAAGTTCCAAGATCCCAAACTAATTGAGTATCCAGGGGATGCTGAACAAGCTGAATCCACAGAGGCGCCAATATCTCCACCAACAGGGAACTACTGCTAGTGTACATCCTGTGGCGAGGAACTTCAGATGTTTTAATGGGTTAGAGGTGTTAGGTAGCTAATTTAAGTAGCTAATGGGAATTGACATCCTGGTCAACAATGCTGGCATCTTCAATGAGATAACACGGGAGAAAACATTTACTGTTTTCCAGTTAGTATAGAGAATTTTTTTTTATTCTGGCTGTGTCCTTACACGGCAAGAACTCACTGTTTCAGTCAGCCAACGGAGAATCAAATGAAGATTCTCTTGCTCTCAGTCTTATTGACCTCTCAATGGAACAATGCGTTCTGAGCAAATCTCATTAAAATAGATTGATTTACTTATGTGTATAATCAGAAACACAATCTCTTTTTTTTAAAAATATTTTTTTAACCTGCTATTGAAACAGCGCTGCAAGGCCTGGAGTCTATGCCAAGTGACGCTTCATACTCACAAATTAAACCATGACTAATTTAGGATCACCTGTCAGCCTAGCATGCATGTTTTTGTACTGTGGGAGGAAACCAAAGCACCCACATAACCACAGGGAGGACATGCAAACTCAAAAACAGGCTCCAGCTGACCAGCAGGTCACTGTCGCCTCACAGCAATCTTCCCACTGTGAGACGACAGCTGAATTTTTTGCACATTCTGAACCCTCAGCATATTTTAACCTTCTTTTCAACACAGTGTAATTACTGTGTGATCCTCATGTGTGAAGTTTAACATAATTTCATTCAGTTTGTAGGGCTTTATTTAATGTACGTCTACACTGATGCGATTTCTCTATCTCTTGAACGATTATGGTAAATTAGTTTCTAACAAGTGCTAACCCACTCTGTTCCAACATATTAGTAGCATAATAAGACCACAAAGACACCCAGAGTTTTAAAACTGGAGACTTTAGGTTACCCATTTAACATGCTGAAACTAACTAACTGGTTTTCACATGGAATAATATTAAGTTATTACTCAATCTTGGTTATTAAAGTCCTCTGATGCTGCTGAGGAATTTCCATTGATAAAATGGATTAGCCTAACACTCCTTGTGACACATGTTCCAAAAGTTTTTGCTTGACATTGCATATGGCAGGCATTGAAACCTTTGCATAAGTTGTATATAATGGTGGAAGTCTCATTGGTGTACAACTCTTTTCTAATTTAAGCTGCTGAAACGACTCTAATGAGCCCAGGTTGTCTGACATTCTCATCCTCCACCTACCTACATATTATTCATTAAACACATTATTAGCCAATTTACACTCACTGGCCAACTACACATTAACACAGTCCAATCAGCTAATCAACAAGGCAGTATTTAGGTATCATAATAATAATAATAATAATAATAATAATAATAATAATAATAATAATAATAATAATAATAATAATAATAACAACAACAACTTTATTTATAAAGTGCTTTCAGACAAAGTGCTGTAAAGCTATTTTAAAATAAAGAGATAAATAAATAAAAGTGTTACACAGCAATACAAGTTAAAAAAAACATAATAAAAGTTAAAAACAATAACAATTTAAAAAAAACCTAAAAGGCTAAGAATTAAGACATGTAGGGCAGGGTGAACAAGTGGGTCTTGAACTTAGCTTTAAAAACCTCCAGAGAGCATGCCTGCTTAATATCTTGAGGGAGGTTGTTCCCCAAAAATGGGGCACGAAAAGAAAAAGCACGCTCCCCAATTTTTTTTTTTCTGGCTCTAGGAACTTTTAAAAGGCAAGAATCCTGTGATTGGAGAGCAAAACACGCTGTTTTGCGGATTGCAACAGCACAAGAACTAAAACCAGACATTGACACGCTGACCAAAGGAAAACGATGTCAGACATCAGGCCAGAAAACACATAGGTAAGTAATTTTAAAAACCTATTTAAAATATAATAAAATGTATTTCAACCGAGTGCAATTTAATGATAGTACTTACATGTTGTTTTGTGTTTGTTGTTTTCAGAACATGATCAATGGATGAGGTTGGTGGAGAGCGGATCCACTTGATGTGTTTAATGACAGGCAGCCTGTCATTTTGAACTCTTAGTTGTGAGCTGAGACAATGTTTATTTGTTATTTTGAGTTATATTATACTACTTTATGTGCAACAATGTTTTTGTTGTTTACAGGTTTATGAAGACAAATGTTTACTCCTGAAGGCTGTGGGCAGCCTTTTGTTTTTGTAAAATTCTACATCTGTCACATGTTCTTTGTAGCTTTGTAGCTGTATGTTATTCTGACCTTCTCAATTGAGACCAAACAATTTTGATAAGTTATTATCATACCTTGTTTAAATATTTTTCTTTATTTGCTTAAATAGTTTGATTGTTGAGCAGTGGAGTAATGTGGGTTTCTTAACTTGACAAATTAGATTAGATGTATGTTACAGTAACAGAACAACAAGCAAACACTTTTTAAATGCATAGTAATATTTGTAACTTGAATGAGTAATAAATACATTTGTCAATATGTTATGAAGTAGTTACATTTATTTTACATTATATTTGGTTGCATTGAATTACATTTATACTATTTTACAGTTACATCTGGCCCTCTGAGGACAATCATTACGCTCACGTGACCCTCAGTGAAAATGAGTTTGACACCCCTGATTTAAAGCCTTGTAGGTGAGCAGCAGGACCTTAAAATCTGCTCGAACCTGACAAGGTAGCCAATGAAGAGATTTCAATACAGGGGTAATGTGCTCAAACTTTCCAGTTTTAGTTAAAATGTGAGCAGCTGCATTTTGCACCATCTGTAAACTTCTAAAACTTTTCTTTGGTAGCCCAGAAAGGAGAGCGTTACAATAATCGATACGTGAAGACACATATGCGTGGAGAAGAACCTTTGCAGTGTCGCTTGATAAAACTTGTCTGATTTTGACTATGTTCCTTAAATGATAAAAGGCGGTCTTTGTTGTCTCTTTTACACGAGACTCGAAAGAGAGCACCATATCGAACCACACACCCAAATTTTTAACCTTGTCCCTGCAATTTATGATATTTTCAAGATGAAATTTTGGGACAAGTATTGAAATTTTTGGGGTCCAGTGACCATCAATTGTGTCTTATCAGTATTAAGAAGCAGGAAATTATCCGATAACCAGCCCCTAATTGCAGATAGACACGATTCTAATTTAGACACTTCAGCACAATTCCCAATGGTTAATGGAACATATTGCTGCAGGTCGTCAGCGTAACAATGAAAAGCTACATTAAAATAATGTAAAAGAACACCAGGAGGCAGCAGATATGGAGAAAACGGCAATGGGCCAAGTACAGAGCCCTGAGGCACCCCATGCTCCACTGCACAGGTCTCGGAGAGATCATTTTTAAAACTAACAGTCTGAGAACACCAGGGAAGACCAGACAGATCTGGACCCTGGAAAGGCACAGGGTGTGTAAACAACAACAAAAGACAGAGGAAGAGAGACACTGTATACACTGAGGGGTCATAAGGGAGGTGGAAACACATGGGAACCCAGCAGGAACAAATTAGACATAACGAGACAGGGGAAGCAAAACTAAACATAATGCACCCGGGACAAGAGAATGTCAGAATAAAACAGGAAACCGACAGAGACCAGCCACAGGAAAACATGGGAAACACACACGTTGACTAAATACAGGGAACAGTGGGAGGAGACAGAGACAAGACTAGGAAGACACACATTGAGGGCGAGATTGTGGGAGGACAGAGATTGAAAGTATGGGACTGAGAGAGTGAGGGAAAGAGAGAAAAGAGTAACCAGACACACACAGAGACAAGACTGACTTCACAGAGAGACACAGATAACTAACACACAAGAGGATGGGGAACACTTACTAAACCACATAATAACAATAATCCTGAATGACAACAAATACAAAACACAGAGGTAAAATTTAAGGATAACAAACTAGAAAAACTCCTAAACGTTCCCAAACTTAAAACCCTAGGTCACCATGATGGGACTTGATTGTGCCATCAGTTTTTTACAGCAGTAATCAACTGATACAATTTTGTGACTGCTTAACAAACTGCCCTGAGACTGCTTGCAAAGTGTTGTTTTTGTGCATGCACATGGAAAAAAAAAATCTAATTCTGTGTCCATGAATGCAAATCAATAGGTTAAATATTTTGACTACTTCAAGAACAGCTATGATGCTGTGTTGAATCCATGATGCTGCTGGCTGAGACACAAGTGAAAATTAAAAACCAGTTTTGCATCAATTCTAAGCTATATGTCAACAACAACCATCTGACTCTGGACATTGCATTTCTAAGGCTTACACCCACTCAGAGGTGTGACCAGTGTGGATCACAGCCTGCAACACGAATATAGCACAAGTGGTTTCCACACGATGGGATGGTATGCTAAAAGGTGTTGCTTTCCTTAATGATGTGGATGTGCGGCAGGTTTGAGTTCATCACAAGTGCGAATGAATCACAAACCATTTAAGGTCACATTTGATGTCACATACTGCTTTCTGATTACTCATGCTGTCTTCAAAACCCCAGAAAACTCTTGTAGACAACAACCATTTTGTATCTTCTCATCAAACACGTCAATTGAATCTTGTGTTGTCTCTGTGCTTGGGGAAACTGGTGGGCAATTAGATTGGGCCTCACAGAACTGAGAAATCTGTGTTGTCAGCTTTGTAACAGTAGAAATTAGCCAAGCTCAAACACAGACAGATAGTGATATATACTGACACAGAGCTGAGTATATTTAGTCAAGTATGAACACTTTTATTTGAACCAAGGTGTGCACAAGAGGAAAATATTGCTATGGGACTTGCTTCAAGAAAACTGCTGTACAAATTTCTGCACTCCACTTCAGATGTGGGTTTTCTGGAAGCCTAATAATGTGGTTAATTGAACATGTTACAGTGCTCTATATCATGTTTCATCGTGTGTTGCATAATTAGATTTAATACATAAACGGGGAATTTACATAATAAATCATCTACATCTATTAGTCAACAGATGGGGGGTGTTATTTGAGTGTAAAATTGATACCATCAATCACTAGTAGAGTGATATAAAAAGAAAACTTAGCAAATATGACACAGTCGCTTTTTATGATGCATGCATTTGGCAAAAGCATTTACTTTGGAGCGTAAAATGGCACAGTCACAAAAATGCAACATTATTAAATGTAAGATTTCAAAAATTGGAGATGATCTTGTTTGTCTTAGGGAGAAATTCTTGTGGATGTAGAAAACACTGGATGGGCTGGATTTGGCAATGCAAGGAGAATTAATTGCTATCGTTAAGCATTATATGTGCATTATCTCATACCAGCAGAATTCTCAGTTAAGCTTACTGTGTTTGAAAATGTTTGACCTGGGAAATATTAGATCAAGAATCAGAGGCAAAGGATTGTGTTATGTAAACTAAATAATTCAGCACACTCTGGACCCAACTGGTGCCTTGGATCAGACATCACACACATTTACTGTTCCCGGGTCCCAACTGACATGTCATCAGGGGGTGCTGAATTTCTAGCGACGGCTTGATAAGGCTTTCTGCTGAACTTAATGTAGTGAGAGTCCCAACTGCAGTGTCAGTGGGTTGTTGTTTTTTTTTTTACTTGAGTAATGAGGTATTATTAGCACAGTTTTTCTTGTTGAAAATACTGTAAACTAACCTCAGGGGGGCTGTGAAGAAACAGAAAATAAGGGAGGGAAACTCAAACAGGCTTAAAGCCAGAACCAATCAATTCTGAATTAGAAAGTGCAGACTTTGAGAACTAAGAAACAAGAGTGGTAAACAGCAGGTCGATGTCCAAGTTTGTGGCAGTTTGTTAAATACTTTATATGGAATGGTCAGTGAGCACTTCCATACACCAGATGCCTGTTTACATCAGATCATGTTAACTCACGCTAGATATGTGTTGTATTTTCAGGCTATAATAAATGTATTAGTCAAGATGCAATTGGAAAATTAACAACAAATGTACTTTACTGGTTAAAGGCTACAGAGTAATCTTAACAACATTTATGTATCAAACAATGGTATTTCTATCATGAATAAATAGTTTTATTTTCCACATTAAAGCTGCTATGTTGTGAATGGTGTGGCTATATACATCTGGTTAGCCATGACATTTGCACAAATGGTAAATGGCCTGTATTTGTATAGCGCTTTACTAGTCCCTAAGGACCCCAAAGCGCTTTACACATCCAGTCACCCACCCATTCACACACACTGGTGATGGCAAGCTACATTGTAGCCACAGCCACCCTGGGGCGCACTGACAGAGGCGAGGCTGCCTGACACTGGCGCCACCGGGCCCTCTGACCATCACCAGTAGGCAACGGGTGAAGTGTCTTGCCCAAGGACACAACGATCGAGACTGTCGGAGCCGGGGCTCGAACCGGCAACCTTCCGATTACAAGGCGAACTCCCAACTCTAAGTCCTGAATCACTTAATATATCAAGGCAATTAGTATCTCAGAGGGACAACTCAGGTTCAGTGTTTTGGAAACAAAGTTAGAGAAGCAAGGCTGAGATGGTTTAGACATACAGTAAATAGACACATACTGGACAAAGTATGATGAATATGGATCTGCCAAGCAGGATGAAAAGAGGAAGACCACAGTGAAGGTTTATGCATATCATGAAGGAGGGCACGCACAGGGCTGTGACAGAGGAGGACACTGGGGATAGGGTGAGATGGAGGAAGATGATCCGCTGTGGCACCTCCTGAAGAGAGCAGCTGGAAGAAGAAAAAAAATAAAAAATACCCTGTTGAGTTGTCTTGTCAGCAAAAGTTTACTTTTTCTGCTTGTCACTGAAATGAAGTGCATGTCGAGTATATTTCTTCGTGCAAAAGCTTTGGCCATTTAGATTTTGTTTTTTAAAATAGGAAGTCATCAGTGTATTAGTATGAAACCCACAGCAGGGTTGCACTGGTGACACTTTATAAAAAATATAATACTGAATAAAATGTTGAAAGTGACCATTGGATAAAAAAGGACATTCAGTAGCAGGTCCAATAAGTCATTTTTATTTATTTAGTATTGGGGTGAGCAATTAATTTTTCCAAGGGGTAGATGAGAAACTGGGACTGTTTTGGACCACACCAATAAGTTGAACTCAATTCTGCTCAGTATGAATTTTATCTCTTTTAAAATTGCTATTGTCAAGAGTAGTTTTGAAACCGGCATCGTGAAAAGGCCAATGCTTTTATAATTCTTTAATCAAAATTTCCCCAAAACAGCCCTGAACAAAATGTGTATGATTTTGCAAAAATTCTTTTAACTTTATACAAAGTGCTATTGTTATCGTGTTTGTAATTTAATTACTTAATCTGCAGTTTATATGTTCTTTTTTCTTGTACAGTAATAGAAATCTAGTTTCTCTGGAGCTTGAACCAATGTAAAAAAAAAAGAAAAAGATCAGGTTACACTATCTGAGATGGAAATGCAACAGACAGCCACATCAACAGCAGATGTAAGCTCTGCCTTCCATTCTGCATTTGAGAGCTCCAGGAGTGTCCATGTCTTTTTTCTCACAAAACTCTTACATTTCTGATCTCAGGTCAAACACTATTTAGTACTTTGCCCAGGCTGATCTACCTGACATATTTGTGGCCTATGTCACCATGTTCAGTCTTGTGCTCTACCAAAAATACAACAAACTGAATGTGATTCGATGCTCTTGCCATAATGAAGTGCTATTTTAGCTACATGTCCTCAATCCATCTTGAGATTGGCTTACTGTTTTTTCAGAATTCTGTGTAATAGCGCAAATCTTGTCTCGACTGCGCCATCCATGGATGCGTAAGACCAGGTAAAAACTCCTTGCTTTTGCAGCTTTGCTTGCAAGCCTTCAGTTCCATGTTCATTTCCATCAGTCAAGTTCTTGAATTTCTCTGCATGTTTAGTCTTTAAAGTTAAATTCACCTTGTGTTCCTTGTATGTTGTTATCTGTGTGTCTTCCTCTTTTTTGTGTGCTTCTTAAGTCAGAAAATCATTTCCTCTGAAGAAGTGCTGCTTCAGTTCTTTCTTTGACCTTGTGATTTCCATTGAAAGTGAAGGAAGGGTGATTAGAAAGCAAGGTAGGAAATTTTTGTGTTAGCCTGGTGAAGGCATGGCAAACTGTCCACGGTGTTCCTCGCCTTTTGCCCTATGTCCGCTTGGCTTGGCTATAGCTCTGCACAACCCTAAGCTGAATAAGCTGTTAAAAAAATGGATTGATGGATTGAGATTATCTGTCCCACTTTTGCTTGTTTCACCTTTCTCTCATTAGTTTCTTGCATTTATAACCCAACATTCCTTTTTTCACTCTGTCTGTTCACCCACCTGTTTGCTGGCCTGTGTTCTTTTCTAGTGTTCTTTCTAATGCCTGTTTCAGGATATCTTCTCATTTCTTCTGTGCAGAAATGTGTGTTTTGGGGGACTTCAAGGTTTTACTAGCTTCCGATTACAGCTTCTATTTTTTTTTCTTTTTTCTTTTTTTTTACCCAACTATTACATCTTGGATTTGAATCCTTTTTTTTTTTTTATCAACCACATCAGTAAGAGCTCTGTTTTTCTGTTTGCCTTTGTAATGGTCCCTTGTTTTTCATTTTGTTAGACCAGCTAAGTGAGTTATGTCTTGTTTCATTTGCTTTTTTAAATTTTCTGTTTGACTGACCTCTTTTAAAGGCCCAGATATTTTGTATTTTTGTTGTTTTTTTTACCACAATTTGGGGGGGATAAAAACCATTTTTGATCAGTAAATCCTAACCCTTTAGCTGAACTATAAAGTTTAGAAAATACTATACTCCCACACCAAACCTTCCAAATAAATGCTGTTAACAAGTCCTGTGAAACAACAAAATTCTAAACAGCATTTTCCTTTTATCTAAAGATGTATTTTACATTGTACATGGATAGCATATGGTAAAATATAACACTGTGTAGTAGTTTTAATTTGTTAACTACAGTACTATTATTTACTATTTACCACTACTATTATTATTTTTAAGCATTATACACTTGCAAACAGGTTACACTGTAGATTTAAAACGGTAAAAAAATGAGATTTTGAGCGCTATCGGCAGCTGATGTACAGCTCATTTCTGTTTGCAAGGGGCTGAAGGCCGCTGAATAATTGAAACTGTGGATGTACAGCCACAGCACTGGGCTGGCTGTGATGGAGCCTGGCTGAACAAACCGAGAACAGCAGGAGCGTTTTAGCAGCCTGGCTGCCGCTCTGTGATGCCACCTCTAGTCTGGCAGGGACAGATCGCTGTGTAACGAGCCTCATTATAACACAACTCCTTCGCCACATCAAAGGCTTCCCTTTTTATACCAGGAGTGGGATCACAATCCTTGGGATATTTCAGCACCTACTCCGTCCCCAAACCTTCACATCTCCCTTTCTGGGAGCAGGAGGAGGCAAAGTCAAAGTTTTGGGTCAGTTTTAGATGGCTGCTGCTGAGTAGTGGTGGCGGTGCTGATTAATACTGAATTATGATAATGATCTGGAGGATGGGAAAAGGGCAGATGAGGCTTCTTATTATCTCCCCTGCTCAGGTGATGATAGATCCAGGTTCTGCTGCTCTCTGACATTGAAAAGGGACAGGGACTGACTTTTTCATTTTGTCAAGTCAGCAGGCCCCAAACCAGGATGATGCTTTTTTTTTTTTGGGCCAATGCCATTGTCCGTTTTTTGGTCAGGGCATTCATGCTGGATTGTAAATATCTTAGGGAGGAGACTGTGACCTCGTTTCCACCTGATCTCCCCCAAACACACACTCACATATGCACCTCTCCTCTGTCCTGCATTACTCTAATTGGAGCTCAGGGTATGCAGGCGTTGCCAGACACTACATTGCCCTCTCTCTGTCTGTGTCTTTCCATGTCAAAGTCACTTTTCAGTCTGTCACATCTCCTTCTCTCTTTGTCTGACAGAGGCCTAACTGGTAGTTTTATTTAATGTTTTGCTTCATTCTTTTTGAGGATGTTGGGCTCT
The DNA here is from genome assembly GCF_900408965.1 of Simochromis diagramma. Taxonomy (NCBI): domain Eukaryota; kingdom Metazoa; phylum Chordata; class Actinopteri; order Cichliformes; family Cichlidae; genus Simochromis; species Simochromis diagramma. The sequence continues at coordinate 6,210,950 of NW_024387414.1, forward strand.
CTGGTGGATATCTTCTTACAGATGGAGACATTGACCTTTGAATTTAAAAGTCACTTAAAAAAAGTCTTCTGATTCTCCTTTTTCCTAAAAGTTAGAGGAAGTTCTTCCCTACTGAAGGTTAACCAGATGGAAAAGTATATATTATTTATTTCTACATTATTCTGGATGTTTCCTTGATCACTGATTCATGAAATTCTAAATCCAGTTCAACCATACACAATCAATACAAACTTTGCTGCATCTGCAGTCTCATATACTAACTGAACACACAATGTACAGTACAAAAGCAGCAGAAAATATGGTGGAAATGCAATGCTGTTTATTATATCTAATGACTGTTTTGCATAAGACAATGAGTCTTATTGGGCCAACCACTTTTTTACTTCACTTTTTTAAACCAGTCATAATTTTCATCCCTGCATAAATTTCCATTTCACTGCAGTGGAGGCATTTATTTGTCCCAGTGATCCCAGGGGCAAGACTTGTTTTGGTTGTTGCACCTTATAGGGTCTCCCAAGGGAAAGTGGTACTGGGTGAGGAGCCATATAAAGAGCTATTCACAAAACCCAACTGAAGAAACAATCAAGAACTAGTTCAGCCTGCTTGGGATGTGGTTACCGGGCCCCACTCTGGAGCCAGGCCTTAGCCCATGGGGCCTGGTTGGACACAGCCTGGAGAGGTGACATTGGCCCTTTCTGTAGGCCCATCACCAGGAGGCTCTCCTCTCCCAGGTGTTACAATAAAGTTTAACATTGAGGCATCCATGAAAAACAGGATTTATGAAGTTTAATGCAGCTAGAAAGCAGGAAGTTAGCTTGCTAGTTTTCATTCTAACTGAGTTATAATCGTGTGCTACTTGAGGCAGTGACTGAGAGCACCTCGTCGCTGGACTGTTGAGTAATGCTTGTCAGCGCTACTTTAGCCTAAGCCAGATTTGAGTACTCTTCGTGTTATTTCTCAGTGTGAATTCCTGATCTCTGTGTACAGATCTTTCGTGCCCCGTTTGGAAGTTTGGTCACCCAAGCCTGTTCATGAGTGTGGCAGTGAGAGTAGCATGTGTGAGAAAAGGACCTTTTCGAATGAATTGTGCTGTTCGTGTGGAGCTGTGCGAGAGAGGACATTTTCCTGATTCTTCCGTGGACCCCTGGGAACCTTGGACCCTTTCCCCCTCACCTGTATATAGTGCACCGGGAGTGTGTAAATAAAGTTCAGTTCTCTGTGATTTCAGTCTGGGCCTGAGTCCTCCCTGTTTTGCCGTGACAGACATTTGTGAATCCAGAAAAATAGGCAATGGCCATAATACTGAAGTTAAAAAATAAATGTGGGACATCTTTTTACGCAGTTTATTATTGTCAAAGACATGGTCAGTTTAGTCTGTGATAGTAAGGAAGCAAGGAAAGACATGAATCTCATTGTGTGTTAAAAAACATGAGAAAAGATAATGCTTGTTATACAACACTTTTGTTCAGATCTAATTTACTTGTCTAATCCACCAAGTTTATATCAAAGTCACTTTTTAATTCTTTGACGTGTCTTCAGCTTTTTACAGGGAAGGATGAAAGAGGCTTCAGCAGAGAGGGATGTGATGACACCATAAAACTGTGATGTGTGTTTAAGATTTAAAGAATTGGAAATGTTTAAGTGACTGAACTAAATAAAAAATAAAATTAATGGCTAAAACTACAAAAACAATGTGAACCTTTTTTTAATGATCAAGAGGATCCCGTACCACTGTCTCACTCTTTCATTGCCTCACACTCTTTCCAGATCAAAGTAGTTGCTGTAGTCATTTCAGTGCTGTTTAATGAACATATTTCCAGTCCACCCACATGCTTATTCAGAGCCGCCCACATCAAAGAACTTAGGAAGAACCTTGACTGTTGCTGTGATGAAGACGCGGCCTACCGCTCCATTATTCCTCCTCTGCCCCAGGCATCAGTTACAGAGCCTCGAAGTTCCTCTGCTGAATGTCCTCCCTCTCAACAAGGAAAGGCTGCGATAAGGAAGCAGCGTGAAGATTTTTCAGTGGCTCAGCAAACAGAAAATAAAAATAAGACATTGTAAACTTGGGCTGTTATCATTGTGTTTGCTTCATGTCCCTATCAGCAGCAAGGACAAGGACGTGCACATTATGCATAAATTTAAAGCCAATGTCAAATATGTAAACATCCTCAAATTGAATGTGGCTAACAACGTTCTTTACCTGTGTTTTGTAGTCCAAGTAATGACTTTTTTTTTATTTTTGCAGAGCAGATGCAAAGAGACAGCAAACTGGAGAAGAACTAAATAGTTTGCATGAAAATGAATGCCCATGGCTTCACAAAGTAAAGGCTTGGGGTGAAATAAATAAAAAATATATGTTATCTTCCGACATAACTCATGGAAAATACCCAATAATAGGTCCTACATTAAACAATCTACTTGAGTAAATCCAATCACCTGTCAGGTGATCCAATCACCTGTCAAATTAATTAATTAAAAAATATATATACATAATATTACACACACACACACAAACACACACACACTCATAAAAATCAAAGGCGTAAACGTCAGAGACATGACCTTATGTCACATCAAGGTGCTTCTTCAGTGACACCTGGATGTGATAAAGGTTAATTCTGTATAATGCAAGAATTGTTTTCAATTATCACTTTATTGATTAGAATGAAACAAAATAATAATAATAATGGATTGGATTTATATAGCGCTTTTCAAGGCACCCAAAGCACTTTACAATGCCACTATTCATTCACACACTGGTGGAGGCAAGCTACAGTTGTAGCCACAGCTGCCCTGGGGCAGACTGACAGAAGCGAGGCTGCCATATCGGCCAGCACCAGTAGGCGGTAGGGTAAAGTGTCTTGCCCAAGGACGCAACGACCAGGACAGAGAGCCCGGGGATCAAACCGGCAACCTTCCGGTTACAGATACGCTTCCCAACCCCCTGAGCCACGGTCGCCCACAAAATAAACAAAACATTGTCGAGGAAAGTCGAGGAAAACCAGACAAATCTCAGAGATGATTCAAACGCAAGATTTACTTTGGGGTCCATACTGACCTGACTAACCAGTTGCATCACAGGAATAATGACACTAATGTGATCTCAAATTCAGGCTCATGTATGTCCAGAGACGTTCAGGGTTGAAATACATATGTGAAAATGGCTTACATTCACATAACACTACTGGGAACTGGCACTAGGAGTCTCCTTTCAGCATACTTTCTTTGATTAACCCGTTACTTTTTTCTATGGCACTTCTATTGATACAAACAAACTGTTGCTTACCTTCAATGATAAACATAATTTAAAAAACACATTTTTTGCAAATCTAGGTCTTATCCATCTGACCCAAAAAAATTCCAAACTTACCTTGGTACTAACAATTGTAATTGCGCTGACTTTTGTTTTATGATCATGTAGTACTGTTCCAATATATACATGTCTTTGAGACAAAGATTTGTACATCCAACACATAGCGTGCTGGCTTCTGTGCTGCTTTGTAATGTTGCTGTGGACATGATGGCTGTCAGAATTGTCATCAGCAGAGCTCAGGACTTTAAGTGAGGAGGTGGTGGGAAACTCGCACGTTCCTGAGGAATCTGTCATACTTAGCACCGATTTCAGAAATAGTAGTCATACACTGTCTGACTAAGGTGCCGAAGGGGCAGATGGCTTTTCCCATGAATCACCTTTCCAAGATGTTGCCACCAGATGGTCCAGTGGCACTCCAAAAAAATTAAAAAAAATTCAAAGGAAATGGTGAGTCTGACCCATTAAAAATCTTATGAATTAACAAGAATTATATTTTCACATCTCTCTGTCTTCCTTTTGTTGAACATCTTCTTGGAATCTAGAACAACAATACATTGACATTAAAAGTTCAAAGCCTAAGATCAAACATCACACAGGGAAGTCAAAGATAGTGTGCTCATGTATGGGACACAGTTTTGCTTAAATTAAACTTTTAGTAACTATTTCTGCACACTTTGGGGCAGAACAGTATTATAAATGAATAGACTACTGTATATAAAAGAAGGACGTAGCTAGAATTACCTTAAACCTGCATTCATTCTAATGGCCAGTGGAGGGCAGCTTTAATTGCTTTCCAATTATTTTAATAATCAGTTGGTGTATGAAACCAGTAAACACTTTTCTGGTGATGTCATGGTCTGAGTTACTAATTTGAAAAGTTAAGTCCTTAACGACTGATTTTGTTTTTTAAATTATTGTCCTATGATGACTAAATACATCGTACAGTGTTAATTTGGTTCCAAACCCTCCCTTGCTTGTGACATCACTGTCTAGACAATTTAGAAATGTTTAGAAAAGTTGACATTGCTAATGAACACTACTCTTACTGTTAGTTACTACAAGAGTAAGTGTGAGATTTAAAAAGATATTTAAACAAGGGTTCATTTTTGGCATAGTTTTTAAAATACATTTAAGCATATGAAATATGATTGACAGCGGGGTTTAGGTTACAAAAGTTTTTGATCACTTTTTCTGCTTATAATATTCATATTATATAAATTCAAATTCAAATTTTATTTGTCACGTACACAGTCATACACAGTACGATATGTAGTGAAATGCTTGGACAACTGCTCGTGACCTAAAGAAAACAAAAAAGGAAAAGGCTATGAATAAGATAGGATATATATTGTATATAATAGAAGCCATATTCCAGCACTTACTTTTCCTTACCTGCACAACTCAATCTCACTGCAATAGTGTTTCCTCTGAGGCTGGGAGTTGCTTATTTCCAAAAGCTTTTTTTTGCAAAGAGGTGTCGCCAGTGTTACAGATATTTTTGTTCAGATATTTAAATTATTTTCTCTGGACTTTAGGAGCACAACAATAAAAACACGTTTGGGACAAACTTTTTCATGGCAGACATTAAAGGCCAATGACTTTTATTGTCTGCAGTAGTGTCCTGTTGTCCATCTTTGCTGACTGAAAGATATTTTTCACTCCTACAGATTTCACTTAGTGCAGATATACACACATTGATAAAAGCACGTTCAGCTTGTCCCAGAACATTGTTTATTTTCATCTTGATGTATCCTATGGGAATCGTTTCATCACTCATCCAAGTGAGTTCTTCAGTCTCAGCTGCCTGCAGCTTTCACTAACCTTATAAACAGTACATTTGCATAATGACCAAAACAAGCACCATTGTCTAACATGGGTCGCAAGCTCAGTTTGATGATTATTAATATGCAAATTGTCAGGGACATTGATCAATTGGCATGAGTACCATGAGTACCATTCCCAGACAGCAATCACAAGGTTGTAAGAGGGTGAACGGTGTACTCTGAAGCCCCCTTCTTGGTTGAGAGATGGTCATTCTTGTGTCAAATAAATTGGCTTCTTGTGTCCTGACAATAGCCAGTGTTCTTCCCTGTCCAGGATGTGTACGTTCCGATCATTGAAAGAGTAGCCACTGGCCTGTAGGTGTAGGTGTAGACTGTGGAGTTTTAGTTCTTCTGGGTAGTGGTATCTGCTTTGTCACAGGTTGTTTGGTTTCCCTGATGATTCATGGCATTCCTCTTGGCACTGTCCTGGATGATTCTTTAGGCCCTTTCACGGATGTTCAGCTGGGATAATCACATTTACTCAGGGCCTTTTTGATGTGGTGTTCATCTGTGATGCCTTCATTCACCCTCAACAGCTAGTGGCAGATGGCCACTCCTCCCTGAGCCTGGTTCTGACGAAGGTTTCCTTCTGTCAAAAGGGAGTTCTGTCGCCCAGTGCTTGCTCATAGGGGGTCATGTGATAGCTATGGCCTTCTATATGTTATTGCAGGGTCTTTACTTTACAATATAAAAAGCACCTGGAGGCAGCTTGTTGTGATTTGACACTATATAAATAAAATTGAATTGAATTATTATGGTGCTAGTTTCAGTCATTATGTAAATTTTCTATTTTTCAAAGCAAGAACCACCATAGCGCTATATTTTATTTATATAGCGCCAAATCACAACAAAAGTTGCCTCAAGGCGCTTCATAGATACAGAGAAAAACCCAACAATCATATGACCCCCTATGAGCAAGCACTTTGGCGACAGTGGGAAGGAAAAACTCCCTTTTAACAGGAAGAAACCTCCGGCAGAACCAGGCTCAGGGAGAGGTGGGGCCATCTGCTGCGACCGGTTGGGGTGAGAGAAGGAAGACAGGATAAAAACATGCTGTGGAAGAGAGACAGAGGTTAATAACAGATATGATTCAATGCAGAGAGGTCTATTAATACATAGTGAATGAGAAAGGTGACCAGAAAGGAAAAACTCAATGCATCATGGGAATCCCTGGCGGCCTAAGTCTATTGCAGCATAACTAAGGGAGGATTCAAGATCACCTGGTCCAGCCCTAACTATATGCTTTAGCAAAAAGGAAAGTTTTAAGCTGTTACGGCCCTAGCTGGGCCTCCTGATACTGCCCTTGTGTGGGCGTGGTGTTTTTCTCCGCCTCCTCCTCTTTTGCTCCACCCCTCTGTCTCTCTCTTGCTCTCTCTCTCCCCAGGACACAGCTGCTGCTCATTGGACTCACTTACCACCTGGGCCCAGTCAGCAATCACCTCTCTAAGGTCATATAAGCTGGGGATGAGCTGTGAGCAGGGCGTGGGGTGTCTCTGCTTGGTGTGTAGGTGGCCTGCCTGAAGTGTGAAGTGTGAAGTGTGGAGTTGTGGAAGCAGTATAGCTGCTTTATGTGAGTAGTGTGGGCTTGTGGGCTTGTGGGCCTTGGCAGCAGTAAAGCCAGCTGCTGTTAGTGACAGGGTGAGCTTGCGGGCCCCTGGAAGTGCCTCCTCGTGGTGTGGAGTTTTTGTTTGGTTGTTGTGTTCTTTGTTGTTGCAACCTTTTTTCCCTTTTTTCGGCATGTTATTGGTAATACGGCGTTGCCGGCTCCTTATGTTATGATGATCTATAATAAAGACTATTTTATTTATTAAAAACACTGGTCTGTTTTCCTTTCATTCTGTTCTGGACTCATTTGTTACTGGTCCCCTCACTCGCATGCCTAGACCCCTTCGGGGGGGACGTAACATAAGCCTAATCTTGAAAGTAGAGATAGTGTCTGTCTCCCGAATCCAAACCGGAAGCTGGTTCCACAGAAGAGGGGCCTGAAAACTAAGGGCTCTCCCTCCCATTCTACTTTTAAATACTCTAGGAACAACAAGTAGGCCTGCAGTGTGAGAGCGAAGTGCTCTAATAGGGTGACATCACACATGGGCACCATCTTTGCCTGTAATTGCATAGTTTGGTATCCTTTGAATTTGTTTTTACAATTTTCACTTCATGTGAGTCTATGTTCTGCCTGGTGAGTGTGGCATGTCTTCTCACCAGCTCACAGCTCTTCTTCTCACTCAAAACTCCTCATCTTCAGGTCCCAAAGTGCTACTACATAAGAAGATGAGACTGATTAGACGATATGTAGTGACTGTTCCACACTGCCTGCCTTATTACTTACCCTGAACGGCACGGCCCCCATCTCCTTCCACATTTGAGCCACGTAGGACACCCTGTCCCCCACATACTGCTTAAAAGGTTGGAGGAAAGCTCAGACTGAAGAAGTCACTTGGATGAGTGACAAAACATTTCTCCCACTGAAAATGCTATGTCCAGATAAACAACATGAAATGCATCAAGCCCCTGCAACTGCACATTGTTCACTGAGTTGAACTAAGCATGCAGAGCAGAAGTGTGGGAGAATTCGGGAAGCCTGAAACTATGTTGGTGTTCCCAGCAAGAATATATGGTATGGAATGTTGATTTTGACAGAGGATATTGGCTTAGTTTGAAAAAGTCGAGTTTAATATAAGATTTAATCAAGGAACTTTTACGTTTCCATTTTTTATTACTTTGGGACACAGAGCGTTGAGCACAGTGATATTTGCAGTAGAAATTAAATTGCTTAATTTCTGGGAGGCTAGGGTGTTTTATGATTGCAGAAAATGTATATTAACCTGATATGTATGTATATTTTGATTTAGTAACTGTTTTTTTTTAATCAAAATGAAATCATATGTGTTCATAAAAGGCTCAGTTAAGCTCAAAATAAATGTAAGAAAATAACTTTGTTTTGGCTTGTTAAAAATGTAAAAGATTTAGTCTCATAATGCAAGTGTATTTGAAATAGTAGCTATGACCCTGAATATGTAAATACAGTAGTGTTTAATGTTGCATGTGGCATTATACAGAATATTAATATTAATGAACTCATTCACCTTGGTGTATGCAGCCCTTGCTGTCAGCAAACACTGGCTGGCCAAAAGCATGCTATAGGAAACACACAAATGTGACAAGATCCTTCATCTCTGTTGATACATTTTTCAAGATGTACAGTGAAGCCTCAGTTGGAAGTTATTGCAACAACCCAGTCTAGTACTGTATACTGTAAATCTTCCCTGAGGCCCTCAAGGAAGTCTGTAATGTATTATCATGGATCATGTTATGGTCCAGAGGCTGGTATGTGTGGCTTTTATATGACTGCATTTTAACACAGCACAGGAAGAGGTTGCGGATATTCAGCTTAAATGTTGTGGTGAATGCCAGGTTGTATACTGTAAAACGGCTGTAGGCAAAACAATTAATCTCCTTCAGAAATGCTGAGCGGGCCGAGGAAAAGAGGTGCGGGTGACCAGTAGTAGGAGGCGTTGGGGTAGAGCTCTCATTTCCTGAGAGCAATCAGCTCAGCTCAATATCCCTCACCACTTCAAGGCACTTCAGCCCACTGCAGTGATGCTGCCTTAAACCTGCCAAGCTCTAGTACATCCACTCTTCATACCTAATGACACCTTAATAAGGGTTTATTGTGGAAGAAAAAACAGCATTGTACCGAAACAGCAGATTTACTTTGCTTCCTCTTAGATTTTGTTACATTTAATTTCTTCAGTTGGAAATTGATCAGGTCCAGATCAGATTCAGCGACAAGTCTCTTTTAATTTAAGCTGGAACTTCTTAATGTTGGGATTTTTCCTCCCACTTCACATCTCAGAGGAACAGCATAATGAAACAAGTAGCTGCACCCAGAACATGTGAAACTGCACTGTGTACCTGAGCAGCAGTGAAATCTCATTTTAAAACTTGAAAGTTGACACTAGTTTGACACAATTCAGGAATCAAACCTATTCTCCGATTGCATGACATAACAGCTATAATGTTTTCAGCAAACTGAGAAGAAAGAAAGAAAAATGTGTGTTCTAACTTATTTAATGTTATGTGAGTGGTAGCCATAATGAGAGCACATCAAATTCTCCTAATACAGAAGAAATGTGCTTTTCCTTTATTGCCTCCTGTAGCGTAGGATACACATATGAAAGGAAAGGAGATTAAACCTTTTATCTGTCAATGATTCACGAAAAGAAATGATCAAAAATGATTAACAAGGGACACAGATCATCAGGTAAATTACTTCTGAGATTTCCATTTTATGCCATAGCCTGCTAATATTGGGCCTTCAACTGTACGTTAAACCCACAGGCAAAATGTGAAAGTAATGTTTCTTGTGTGAAATCAGCTCATTATGAAATTGTTGTTGTTAGAACTTTGTAATGTGGATTTTGAAAAGTGCTCTATAAACAAAAACAATTGGCTATGTTGAAATGATCTCAAGGTTGTAGGCTAAGGCAGTTTGCATTACAGATATGCCCTCATTTTGAGGATATTGCCAGCCCTTAGGATTATCATTATTTAATTTTACGCCATTTACAGATTCTGAAAGACTGAATAAATGAAATGTTGAACTTTATAATGTCTTCCGTAGGAGGAGACAATATCAGTAGACAGCGGGGTGAGCAGCATTTTTAAATCCAGTCAATTCAATTCAATTCAATTCAATTTTATTTATATAGCGCCAAATCACAACAAAAGTCGCCTCAAGGCGCTTCATAGATACAGAGAAAAACCCAACAATCATATGACCCCCTATGAGCAAGCACTTTGGCGACAGTGGGAAGGAAAAACTCCCTTTTAACAGGAAGAAACCTCCGGCAGAACCAGGCTCAGGGAGGGGCGGGGCCATCTGCTGCGACCGGTTGGGGTGAGAGAAGGAAGACAGGATAAAAGACATGCTGTGGAAGAGAGACAGAGGTTAATAACAGATATGATTCAATGCAGAGAGGTCTATTAACACATAGTGAGTGAGAAAGGTGACTGGAAAAAATTAATTTTACCTTTTTGATCCTGGTAAGATACAGTGCTTTTTATAGTGCGTTTTCTAACAGGAAAGGAGTTTTGGAAAAGACATGACTGTTCACCAGTTTTTTGGCTTGCTCATCTTTCATAAGTTTCACTTACCTTGTGCGTCTCTGTTGGCTCTGTGATTTTTTCCCTCATGAGTTTCACTTATGCTCAATTAGTTCTGTGTATGTATATCCATGCTTTTCTCCTTTGTCTCAGTTGTTTTTCATTTGTCAACACCTCCCTGCTTACATATTTGTGACATCAGGCTTATTGTTTAGAATGTAGCTTTTATTCTTTCCTTAACCAACATTACCTTTTTCCTCTGTTTGGATTTTTGTTTTCGCCTTATTGTCCTGCAAAGTTTAGTTGAACACATGCTTAGTATGATACACAAAGACTTATTTGTTGTAGGTTAATATTCTATATTTCATGTTCTCAGCTAAAGGACAGCATATCACAAAACAAAACAGGCCATAAAAGTCTTTCGAAGTCTTTTTATCACTGTATCAAAAATCTGCAAAAACCTTAACCTCCTAGGACCTGGCGTCCACATATGTGGACATCACATTTTGGGACGTCTAGACCAAAATACTTAATTTTTCTCTACAAGGGCCTGATATGCACTTACGAGGACATTATGCTGCCACTGTTCTATCAAAATTTGAAACAAATGTCCTCATATGTGGACCTCATTTTTCTCAAAAACAAAAATTAGGTAAAAAAAAATATCTGGTAATTCTTTGTTTTTACATTCTTTAGGTCCCAATCAACCCAAATAGCAAAGAAAAATTAAAAATGCATGCCATGAAAGATCGGGTTAAGGTTAGGAGGTTAAGACCCGAACTAAAATTTATAAAGTCTGATTTCGTGTCCAGAGTAGTATGCTGAAATGTACACTCACCGACCACTTTGTTAGGTACATCTGATCAACTGTTTGTTATTGCAAATATCTAATCAACCAATCACATGGCAGCAACTCAGTGCATTTAGGCAAGTAGACGTGATCAAGATAACCTGCCGAAGTTTAAACTGAGCATCAGAATGAGGAAGAAAGGTAAGTATTTAAGTGACTATGAACATGGCATGGTTGTTACCACACGTGAGTGAAAATGTGAGTCTTTTAGAAATTGCTAATCTACTGGGATTTTGCCGAACAACTATCTAGAGAGTTTACAGAAAATGGTCAGAAAAACGGAAAATATTCAGTGAGCGTCAGTTTTCTGGGGGAAAATGCCTTGTTGATACCAGAGGTCAAAGGAGAATGGCCAGACTGCTTCATGCTGATAGGAAGGCAGAGAAACTCAACCACTTGTTCCAAACTGAGGCATGCAGGGAAAGCATCTCTAAATGCACAACATGTTAAACCTTAAAGCAGGTGGGTTACAGCAGCAAATGACCATTCCTGTCAGCTACGTGCAGGAAACTGAAGCGATTTGCACAAAACTAAAAACCAGAAGACTAGAAAACTGGGAGATTTGTGTCATGGCTGTGCAACTGACAATTTCACAGAAACTGTGAGGAGCAAATCTGCAGCAACCTTGAATCTATGCCGCAAAAATTACGGCAGCTCTGAAGGCAAAAAAAAAAGCTCTGAAGGTTCAGCCCAGTACTCGCAAAGTGTAATTTGAATGTGAAGGGGCTCTAACATGTGTTAAAGCACCTCTTCTCTCACAAACGTGTGGCTTCCATGAAACACAGACTTGCAGCTTTTTGGATATTCAAACCGTTCCAGCCTTGACACAAACGCCCTTCCTGAGCAGTGAAATCCTTTGAGCTGGATATTAGCAACCGAGCTGATAACATCCATTTACATAGTCACCCTGACCCAAGTAATGACATTCACAAAAAGCCAAGCCCTCTGTCCCCACACTTATCAGGCATGTATTAAAGTATTTTCTAAGTGCTTTGCTATGATGGAGCAAATTGAAGTTGTGAGATCCGTATGTGTGAGTCAGCAGTGCTGCATGCACTTTAGCCCAAGCCAGTCCTACAGAGTTGGCTGCCATACAATCCCTTCTAATATAATAGAAACCAATTAACTGAGTGGGTGGCTTTACCCAAATCTTGATTTAAAATGGAGCTTTATTAAAAAGAGTTACAATGTGGCAGCATGCTTAACCTGACTGGTGGCAGAGATATGATAAGGAATGTAATCCCTGAGGCGAGAGCTGATTAGCTTATCCAGTCAGAGTCACAGCTAGTGCAGAATGAAAATGGCTACCGTCTTGGGAAAAAAAATCTGTTATTTAAAGTCTTGACAAAAAATAATTTTGTGCTTTCATGGACAGAGAGTAAGACAGATGTGAACTGAATGATAATTCATTACTAATTCCTTATTGCCTAAAGTAATTTTACCTGGCTTCTCTTCTCAAAGCACAGCAGATTTGAGCCTGCAAATATGCAATCAACGTCTCTTATTTAATCTTCTATGGTTTCCGGTATGGGTTTAGGAAGAGTGCATCGCCACTGTGACTCGACCTACAGCAGACTGGGCTCCACTGAGACTGCTTTCTGAGTTTGATTGGATGGGATGTTAATGGCATTATAATGATGTGTCAATGAGACAGTGATACATCACTGCGATCAAAGTATTGAAAGAACAACACTAATACAAAACATTTTCTTTGTTTCTGTCTTTTTTTGCATGACTGGGAGCTAGTCACGTGATATTTAATAACATATTTGTTGGTATAAAAACAGGCAGTTGCTGCTCACAAAAAGTGAGCTTGTATGCTATCCTTGACAGAGCCCTTCAATGTCAGTCAAACTGTGAATGTAAAATGTAGTGTAAATGGACCCGTGGTAGCAATCTCCAGCTGGCTTGTTTGACTTGGCTGGCCAGCGCTGTGTGTTGTAGGTTCAGCCATCTTTTACTCCTGCAGGCTTCCTGTTTGCCTGCTCCTTGTCAGTGTTTATCTATGGATTACACCTTGTCTGCTTGTCTGCATGTCGCACTCCAATTGCTGCCTCATCTTCTTGCTGAACAAGCATCTCTCTTGGATGGGCACTGCAGTGCAAATGAGGAAACGGCATCTTTTTACACACAGGAGGCTTTATGGGAAAGGTGTTTTGGATTTAGTCCTTGTTTGTCTTTTTTCTAAAAATATAATTATGTTTGCTGAAATTGGCAGTAATATGTTAAACCTCTGCTTTCAAGCTGGAAATTAAAATGTGTGTGGTGGAAATGTGCATGTTCCATTTGCTGTAGTGTATAGATTTCTCTGCTCTAACCTCTGCTACCAACCCAGTGTTTGAGAAATGACTTTCTGTATGTTAGATAACTCTATATTTTCCTTTACAGCTTCCCTACTTTAACCGTTTATTTTGAATACATATGCCAAACTGTAATTGTGGTTTAATTCCAATTAAACCACAACTATAACAGAAATAGTTTCAACATAATTTTACTCCATGTAGTTTGATCCAGTACAGATCAGACTACAACTGGCTACTGTCAACTGTCCACCTTTTGAAAATATAGTAAACCAAAAGTTGTTCATGCCCATGAAATTCTGCAACACGCACAAAAATCATATAAGCTGTTTTGCTTAGATCAGTGTTTCCCAACCTTCTAGAGCCACGGCACATATTTCACATTAGAAAATCACACGGCACACCACCAAACAAAAATGTCACAAAAAGCATATTGCTCATTTTCCCCGTGCACCAGGTATAGCAGAATTGGTCCCCAGTATACCTTTTTTGCTTTCTTCTGACCACTACTCATGCTAGGGCCTTCATCTGGGTGAGAATTTTCTCCTAGACCCAGGTCAGACTGACTATTTTTTCTTTTCAAATATTTATCTGTTGCTATTATGCGCTGCGTTGTCTCACTCACAGCATGGCTATTATGTAATTTCGTCTTTGTCTTCTTCTGTTTTACTGGCAGTTGCCAACCCATTCCATTAGAGCAGGTAGTTGTACTGCCCTCTGGTGGAAGAGAATGTAATTTTCTGCCCGGTTACTTATGCCGGTCGCTTAGCGTACTAATCAGGTGGGACCAGATAGTCTTCCACGGCACACCTGATCATTTCTCACAGCACACACAGTGGTTAAAATACAAAATCTGAGTAACTGTATTCAATACATCAATAGCACTTATAGCTCAATTGCCAAGCCAGCATACTATCTAATATACTAATGTTTGGTCGTTATCAGTGTTGGGCAAGTTACTTTGAAAAAGTAATTAATTATAGTTACTAGTTACTTCTTCAAAAAAGTAATTGAGTTAGTAACTGAGTTACAAGATTCTAAAACTAATTAATTACTTGAAAAGTAACTATTGCATTACTTTAAAGAAAATGTTTAACCCTCTGGGGTCCAGGGTATAAATGGCCATTTTTAACTACTTTTGATTTTCCCTCCACATTTTACCTTTGAAGACTATTTACTTTGCCTTGTTTGGTATCATTCTTTTCAGCACAACCTCACATGTCTGAATTTATAGTTATGTTTTCATTTTGACATACTGTATTAACACAATTGATCTAAAATCAGACAAAAAACATTAAATCCGAGTAGAAAAGGTTATTATATATTTTTTACTGTAACAACCACAAACATGTTTATTGAATCATATTTCATAACTTTAAATGCAAATATAAATTGTCAATTTTAAAATTATTTGCACAAGTTTTGCAAACAACAAAGTTATTTGCAGCCATTTAACTTTTACCCTTTTTTAAATAACCATTTCAAACTATTTATGGAACAATCAGCTGTTCTGCATCCAATAAGATGCTACACAAATTATTTGTGCCACTCCAAAAAAAATAAATAAAATTCTGTCCACTATAAAGGAGAACATCACAGCCTGATACCTGCAGGTCGGACAGCAGCAGGTGTATCACTCCTGTTCTCTACCTGGAGACAGCAGTCGCCCCAATGTTCTGACACACAACACAAAGCTATCCACAACACTACACACGAACCACGCAAGACAACACATTAACTACACACTCCAAACACGCTACACGTCACAAATCTCTCACATCTCAAAACTCGCTCTCTCTCTTTCGCCATCACTCCTAAAACCCCCCCATTTTCCTAAACATCCAAATGTCATTTTGCCATCTCATTTTTTGATTGGTCGACATGGTACATTTTTCCACCAACACCAAAGGGCTGTTTTTTTTTATTTTGTTTTGTTTTTTCATTTTGATCATAGGCAGAGAGTGCTTCCTACCGCTGTCCTTAGACATTAATAGTGACGAAACTATTGAGGAAAAAACACCCGTATATATTGTTTATCATGACTCTGGCCTATCAGCACAATTTAAAAACTGGTATATATCACCTTGTTGCTTTGTCATCTTAAAGTGGTCATGTGATTGGCTTACCACGACTGTTCCTCAGTCAACAGCAGCACTCCTGCGATTGTTTTGTCCCCTTAGCTCCAGGTTTTGTGCCAAAAAGTGATCGTCTGTGCGGGCAGCTGCTTAAAGCTGTAGCGCCCAGATTACTTACATCTACTTCCATGCAACTGATATAAGATGCGGTAAGCTGAACACAGCTCCAACCGTCTGTTGAAAAATGGTAACGCGAGCGCACCGCATGTTCTTGTTAGTAACGGTAACGGCGTTGTAACAATAGAAATAGTAATTAGTTACATTAATTGTTACTGAAAAAAGTAACCATTAGTAACGCCGTTATTCCCATCACTGGTTGTTATACATTTCACTTTACTTGTTCAGTTTTTTACATGTACACATCTCTTACCAGTTTGTGGTCCATCCCAATAGTGTGAAAGAAAAGTAACAACATTTAAAATTTCAAAGGATATATTACAACATTTTCTCCTTCTATTGTGCTGAATATGTTTATTATTTAATATTATTTTAGCTAATTAGGCCTGCTGTGGGTTGTTGTGAGGGTATGTTGTTGCTCTCTCTCTGTCTCAGGTTCTTCTTCTTCTGTTTGTTTGTGTGCTGATGACTCCAATCAGCAATCAGCATTAGGGCTTCATAAGATGAGGGAGACGCCATTATCTGGCCAGGACACCATTATCTTAGCTGGATTTGATCTGATACTGTATATATAACATGCCCTTATTTTAACCAGCATGCATTTTTTTCTGTTGTTTATGGGAGGGTGGGTTGGCGTGGGGGGAGTCAGTTGTTGGTTCTGTTGATTCTACCTCCCCACCTCCCGTTTCTCCTGAGATCGCTTCCATTGCTGCTTATCCTAATCACCTGGGTTCTTACAATGAAGCATGTTCAGCATACACAGTATATCTTCATTATCTGGGTTTTCTTACCTTAACCTTTGCAATCAGGCTAAGCAGGCACACAGAAGAGGTTATCCACTAGGTAAGTCAAACCAGTGGGTTCATGTATAAGACATGGTGTTGGTAGCAAATAACTAATTGTTAACATGGACAGTTGTTAGCCATGTTAGGTCCAAAATACAAGTCCACAGAACAGAGTTGCAGCTGCATGTGTGTGTGTGTGTGTGTGGTGGAGTCTGTGTGATGGAAAAAGTGCTGTATGTAGTATTAAAAAGCAAGTACGAATATGTTGTGTGTTGTGTGTACATTAAGTTGTTAGTAATTCTCTGAAGGAAAATATACATATGAAATTGATTTAAAGCCAGGGTGAAAAGCTGGGAAAAGATGCTACATGTGTCACTTAACAGCCTTATCAATCTCACAACCCTGCCATTCAAGCACAAGAAGATCTGACTATATTTACATTATTGTGTTGCTTAAATGCACTGCTATGGCATGCTATACAATGTTAGCATTTCACAGATGCAAGCTTGTGGTGATTCACAGTGCAGGCCTTTGAATTTTACAACTGTCAGTGTTATGCCAAGCTAACTCTCAGTTAGCTCTGTGTCATTTATTAATTTGTCAGTGCCACTGTTTGCATGTAAATGTTGTTTTTATTATTATTAATTCCATTTTTGTGCCAGAGGGAATTGGCTCACAAAGAAATAAATAGAAAACAACCCCATTAATAAATGAGATAAATAAACATAGCATTAACCATGAATGTAAATTTTGCTATGTTAACATTTGCCTATTTACTGCTGGCACAACAAAAAACTAGTGGGAATACCATTTTATCTATAACAAAATTATAGGAAAAATTAAATCGAACGAATCACAAAAACAAACCTTCTAACATAGTCGCTGCAGTCACAGTTTATTATTAAAGCACAGAGAAACCTGAACACTCCTAACTATCTATGGGGTTGGCTGGAGACTTACTACATGCCATTGTGCAAGTTGAATGTTAAGTTTAATAGTTCAGTGATTTTAAGGACTCAACCATCGTCAAACATACTGTAGTTTCAATAAAAATCTTAAAAACAAAATGTACCCTCCTCATAAATCAACATTGCTTAAAGGGAAGTGTGGTTGACTCACTTAATTTAGCTTAAAGAATATAGCTGTACAGGCAAGAATATTTTTTAGTGTTTAATTTTGAGGTCCCTCCACCAACACAGCAACATGCAGGCCTTTCTCCACACACAATGCTCTATTAAACTCTAATTTCAGTTATCTTAAAACTCATGTCACCTCAGAATGAATAAGGTCACGACTTTTTCATTTCCTGGCTCTAATTTCTATTTATTCTCTTCATGCTTTTTTGTTCTGGTCAGGTTGAATTTACGAACATTACCACAGAGATAACCTCCCTCTGGTAAATAATGACAGGCTTTCAGATATGAATCGGCCTCTTCTTTTGCTTTCTGGCACGTTGCGATTGTCTTGTTGGTGGAGATAAAACAGTAAAAAAAAAAAAAATCCCCAAGGAAATAGCAACACATATCCAAAACTCACACTGGGTCAAACAATCACATTTTTAGACTGGCAAAACAGAGGCTGTATGTTGCTGACGTCTACTTTAATGCACAGGGGGCTAATTGCAGGGAAACATGTTGGAGAATTGTGCACTACCACCTGCTGCGATGTAAGTATACAGAAGTGTCAGATGACACGGTAGTGAAGCTGGCTGAGAGAGATCCAGGTCACTGTTTTTATTTTTAAGTCTGCAAAATTATCCTCTTAGACAGCCCCTAATGTTGAATTTCCTGTGGTTGTCCTAAATGTAACACTGTTGCAAGAAATTAAGCACATGCAATGACAATATGAAGGGTATACCTTACCCTGATAATCAAAACCAAAAGCGAACTATCAATATGAGATCTAAGGAGGATCTATTATACTTTAATTTAACATGTAATGTTATAATTGTGGATTTTAGGTGGATAATAGTGTCAGTGTATGTAGTAATCCCTATGACAAAAAGCTCTGGCTTCACAGTGCTCCATTTTTCTCTATTTCTATTTTTATATTCTGGATCTAAGTGTCATTGAGAGTGTTAATAACATGATCAATTCAGTTAGAGAAGTCCTACCCACCTGATGATGAACTCTTCTGTTTGCACTGGGCAGCCAATCAGAAGAAGGCTGACTTACAGAGAACTAGAGAGACACTAAAGTTTAAACTGTAAAGTATTCAAAACAATTCTTGTAGAGTTAAATAATTTACACGAGAATATTAAGTCCGCTTTATGCATCTGTTTGAAAAAACCTGTTAGCTGTCAAAAAATATTTCTTATTTACCTGTTATAATTAACTTTGGAGAAATTCCTGTTAAATTACTGTATTTAAATTTTTTCCTCTCATATGAGCCCAGTTAAATATATCCACATAAGAACTTCATTTTACCCTCAAGCAAAACACTCGTTGTTACATGAGGTAAATTAGAGATGGTTTGGTAGCCCAAGGGTTGGAGGGGTACAGCTGTGAATGCTAAAACTCTCTGGTGGAGCTCTGCATAAGCTGAAAGACTGCTTAATGATATCAGAGTGGCCATACAAATGCAAAACATTTTTTCGCTATTATTTTTTATTTGATGTTAGTCATAATGTGAACTGTTGAAGTCTATCCATGCAGCACTTATAGGAGTTGGGTAATAGCTCTAATCCTTTAGTTGGGCGTCATTCGATGTGTGAAAAAGAAGTAGGTGCAACAAATGTCAATTTGCAAACAGCTGGGAACAGTGGCTGAAGAAGCTTCTGATTGGTTAGTAGAGTCCATGTGAGTAAATTGGTGGCACAGCTGTGGATGCATGTAAGGCAAAACACAGAGCCTGTTTCTGTGACATGGGAAAATCAAGAGATGTCAACCAAAACACCTGGAAAAGAATTGTGGAGCTCCATAAGTGTGGCTCAATTTTGAATACAATTTGGTGCCATTTACAATTATAAGAAATACAGATAGTTTCTCTCTTTACTCTTAAAGTTAACAAACATGTTTTTTATATTTATCAATCTAAAAAAAGTAAACATTTAGTCTGATTTGATGTTACAATTAAAAAAGTGTTTGTGTTTTTATCTGAAGAGTTTGTAAATATCTGGTTTCAACTGTATATTTGATGATTGTCAGCACAAAGAGGGAGAGAGAGGAGCAGAGAGAGAGAGAGAGAGTAACAGAGAGGGAGATGGAGAATGAGGACAGAACAGAGATGGAACAAGAGCAGGTGAGACACACATGTTAGTCAAATGGTCGTTTACAAAAAGTATCACCGTATCATAGGTACTCATGTATCTCGTACCTAGTGTTTCTTTTTAGGTTTGTTATTTTTCAAATTCTATATTTATTAAGTTTTGCAGGCTTGTTTGCACAACAAGGCTAAATAATTATATAAACTTTTCTGAATCTAAATATTGGACTTTGGTAGAATTAAAAAAATAATTGTAGTGCAGGTCTATGATGATTTTTAGTGCTGCTATCATCTAGTTCTGATTCTGGTTCTGTCTTGGTTAAGTCCCAAGTAGTCCTGATTTTGAACTGTTGTAGTCCCGTTTTAATTCTGGATCAGTTCTGGGTCTGGTTGAATTGGGGTTTAGTCCTCGTGTCTTGATACAGCCCCGACTTTGTTCTGCCTTGTTCCTTAATTAAAAAACTAGTTTAAGGTGTCCTGCACATGTGATATATATTTTTCCCTATATGAAGTCATTCTTAATTAATTAATCTTTCAGTCATTTCTACCCCCCCCCCCCCCCCCAAAAAAAAAAAAAATCCCACATGCATACCACCCTTTAGGGCTAAGCCCCGGGTGTTTCAAATGTCTGGCTCCGCCTCTGGCTGGGAACATGATGAAAGTGCCGTATTTGGATTCCATTTAATTCAAGGAAATATGTCATCACTGATCAGCACAGATTCAGTTTTGGTGAGTCAGATTTTTCTTTTCTCCTAGATGTGACATGTTTCCAGTTGTGTTTGAAGCCTTCACTTCATGGTGACTGTGGTAGACAGTGTGTTAGAGTAAAGGTTAGACTACCAGGACACATCAAATCCCAGTGCAAGGCCTGTCTATCAAAAAGTGACCTTGGTCCATTAAGTTTTCTTAATGGAAGGATTATGAGATAATGGGCTCTGGGGTATATATGCATTATCACTGGTAGTAGCGGTAGGGCATATACAATTTTATGGATTCTTTGAGCAGATTGGGAGGGCCTGTACTGCATGATGCAATTACTAAGCATGCTGCAAAAAGCAGAAGTAGAACGAAGTCTGAAAGTTTCAGCTTTCTCCATGACTGACTGACTACTGCAAAATTAGCGTTTAAACTTTTTAGACCATTTAAACTTGTATTTGGACACCATGGCACCTTAGTTTCTAACTTGCATGTCATGTCCTAATTGCAACATCCATGGACCAACTAGATCTTCATCTCATATGCTCTACATGCACTTTCTATTTCTCTTCATTATTCCAGTCAAGCAAATAATAAAAAGGCAGAACATATACAGTGTTGTCTAAAAATATTCCCTTATAGGTAGATTTTGTTAACTCGTTTTATTTTTTGGGGCTTGTTCAAGTAAATTAAGTTGTGTCTGTTCATTTATTAAAAAATGGCTTTTGACCCGAGTTGTTGTTGATACATCCAGCACCCCCGCCACTTCAATGATCGCAACTAAAAAAAACATAAAGCAAAAAAGCTGTACATGATTTAAATTCAGCCGTCATCCTCTTTCAAGTAGTCACCTTGTACAGAGATACATCACTCCCAGCACTCCTGTCAGTTCATCAAGCACCATCTGCGACACACACTGGATTTCTTCCACTGAGTCAAAACAGTGACCTTTCAGCTTGAATTACGTTTTTCGGGACAAATTTATGGTGCACACCCGTCTGAATGTTGAAGAAAATGACAAGGATCCTCTTTGCGAGCTTTTTTTTTTTTTTTTCTACTGAAAAAGCTGTTGTTCGGTCTCTAGGTTGCCTCCATACAGAGTGCTGTGGGTATTTTTGTTGGTCAATCTGTTATCATCACCATTGCCTATGTTCCTCCATCTATTGGCAGATTGTCATAGGTTTGACCTCAATAATACTACCTACTTAAAAGCAATTTCTACTGTAATTATGATTTCAAATAAAAGAAACCAATTGTAACCATTATGTCCTGCCCCAATCCATCCAATTATACACTGTAAGAGCAGTTTACCTGAATTCATATTAATAAATTATTGATTTTAATAGCACGCTTGGTGCATTTTGTTGTTTCTTGACTAAATCTAAGAGGCCAGGTAGTTTTGAAATGAAGCATGCTTGTTTTAAATTATTATTATTATTTTTGTTGGGGGAGAGCTCACAATTCCCACGGCATCACTTATGAATCTTTCCAAAATTGCTCTCCCATTTTAAAACATAATCCGACACCAATGCCTTGTTATTTTAAATACTTAAAATAATATTAGGTTTTTATTGCTTACTTCTCCACAGCTTCAATGAGGCATGGTCATAAAACTTTTTTCTGTGACAGCAGTCACAGTAAAAAAAAAAAAAAAAAGAAAGACGAAAAAAGAAAGACGAAAAAAGACAGACGTCTCATTTTGAAAAGAGTCTTGAAATTGCTAAACTGCCCACACTTGCTGGTTTATCTTGTCGCGGTGTGAATGTTGAAGTGTACTGAAAGTGACAGACACCACATTCTTACCTCTGCACCTGTCTCACTAACAACTCTGAAGTCACTATCTCACACTGTCTCTTTCATTCCTGTTGACACTAGTTGTTCTTCCTGCCTTTGGTCTCCATGAGTGGGTGCCCTTAATCACTGTAAGTGACATTTTTCACTTGAAGTCTGCTGAATTGCTTTTCCACTTTGGTTTCATCCCTGAGAGAAAAAAAAAACTATTCTCTTTTCCCCAACATTTTAAAAAAATATTATTTATTTATTTTTTATTTTTTGTGCAAGAAATAGCCATAGGTGACATGTTTGAGAGACAGTGCTCAGTGCTTAAACTTTAAAGAGAAAATATGCAAACACACCCTAAACACACCTTTCTTGCCTCCTGAAAAAGAAAGAAGGCTGTTGTGAGACTTTGGCCTTTTATAATGTTTCCTCTTGTTCCTTCATAGTACTGTTTGTCTCTTAGTTGCCTCCCTGCCAGACAGTGCTGCCTCTTCCACTCTTCTGCTTCTACTGCTATTCTGGCCAAGCTAAGCCAGAACTGTCCCACATGCCATGTCTGTTGGATGTGTGAACAAAGCTCGGAGGGAGTGAGGCGAAAACGGACCTCTTAAGTGAGTCAGGCCCAGTCAGGCGGGACGGCTGGAAATGTCTTCCCCTTTGATTCCCCGGGGAACAGCGACGGAAAACAAATGGAGTCTGACTCCCTTATTTTCTCAAGGTCCTGGAAGTGACCTGCCGCTGCTGCGGAACACAGGCTGGAGCACTGATGTTTGCTCCCTGGCCACCGAGCTGTTGGGTGAGCTGTCCAGCGGTCTGTCAACCCGACACAATGGAATGAATCCCCCCCGATCTCTCATTTCTTTCGATCCCAGACACAGACCAGAGCACGGCACGCTCAATGGCAATGCTGACAACTCAGTCGCTCTGGTTGCACATCGATGGCCCACTGAGTAATTGGTTGAAAGAAGTTAACAGGCAACACCTTATGTGGCTTTACAGGCAGTAATGATTCACTATCATAATGCAGACATTGCATGAATTCTGTTTCAGTTCAGCTTTGTCTATATAATACCAACTCACAGCAGTAGTCTTAGTGTGATTTATTTTGTGGTGTAAGAACCTCGATTAAAACAGAGAGAACTCCAAACCAATCATCATTTGTGGGGTGTAGAGTAAAACATGGAGAACTGGTGCTGCACTAAACTTCACCTAGCCTTTAACAATAGTTCACAATCACACAAAAAGAATTTCATAATACCAGATATGCTTATTATTCGTCACTGACAGAGGAAAACAAGAACAACCTCAGGTTTCCTTAGAGCACTAAACCAGGCTGACAAAGAGCCAGTACTCTTGAATTTGTATTCAATGACTTCATGTACATCTTTACAATTTAGATTTACTTATGTTGTTCAAGTCATTCAGTTTCTTGAATTTATTGTTGCCTACCAAGGATACAGTCATTCCTAATAATCTTTGTTTTTTTTTCCCCCTATGAGCTACTCATTGATGTGAAAACCAAAGAAAAAGTTTTTTCAGATTGTTTTAAAACTTCAGCCTTACGCAGACAAAAACTTCCATATTTAATTAACACTTTCATATTGAATAGAATTAATGTACCTCTAATGACAGGCTGAAAACCTCAGACTTTTAGAGCTGCTATAATTAAACCTTGACCTTAAAAGACCGGCACTTGATTCAGGTGTTTCCACCAATTAGTATATTGAGCCTCCCATTTATTTTTTAAAAATCCTCGAAAAGCTGCTTCAAATCAATTATATGCACAGCAAGTGTGTGTTAAAGCGCTTCGGTCAAAATTTAGAGCACATCATAGCACTGAAAGAGCTTTGTTGAAAGTCACCAAAGAGCTTTAGACAGTAGACTTATCTCTCTTCTTAGTCTCCTGCTAGAGCTTAGTGCTGCATAACATCTTTGTTCACAACATTTTATCACAGAGACTGGAACATATCCTTGGGATTAACACAACTGTACTCTGCTTGTTTAATTCATATTTATCCAACACATTTTAGCTTGTTCTTTTTTCCCCTTCAAGGCCAGATTGCTGGGATTTCTCCGTAATATTGTACAGTCTTGACCCTTTTATGTGATTGCATTTAGGGCCAAGTATATAAAAAATGGATTAAAACTGAATTGTGATTATTTGTTCATCATTGCTTTCTATGCTGCGGACATGCATGCCTGCTCCAAGAAAAATTCAAGGGATGAAAGGGAAGTTTAGAGGGAGAAATAAAAATAGCCAGTGAATAATTACTGCAACAATAACAGCACACATGCACTCACATTTATCTAATCAGTCCGCACTGGGAATTTGTGCATAATAACAATATTATCTGTCTGCAGTGTGGTTGTCTACAGGCTTGGCACATTTGGCTGCAGGCATACCAGAGTTCAGCGACCACTTATCACACTGCTGCATCTCAGCAAGTGGACGGTTGATTTTGGCGCATGAATACAGGATTTTCACCCTAACGCAGCAGAGCTTTAAGTCTAAATTCAGCATTGGGTTAATTATTTAGACGTTGAGTGACACAGAGAGGAAAGCAGGAGCAGAGGTACAGGTAAAAGGTTCAAATATTATTTCTTTATGCACATGCAAACATTGGACAAGCCGTCCCTAAACCTGATGCTGCCAGGCTTTTTCCTGTCAAAGGGGAGGTTTCTTTCTCCCTTGTCTCCACAGGTGCTTGGACCCTTTCTCTCTATAATTTTCTAGGATTTTACTTACAAAGTGGCCTGAATTAACTGCTTTGTAAATAACATTGAATTGAGCATGTGCAGAAACATAGTACACACACACAAACACACACACTGCAGCTGGATGCAACACACCTACTGCTCCTCTGTTCTGAATTAAATAAAGCAAACCAGGTTAGAGAAGGAAGCACAATATGAAATGCATCATCAGTGCTGTGAATACTGACGTCTAAACACAAACTAGTGCTTCAAACTTATATCATGATTCAGAGCCAGGAGCCACAGTGTCTCACCCAAGGACACATTGACGCAGTGTATAGCTGATAACTAGCACAGACTGGTTGTGGAATGCACAAAATTACAGAGAGAGGAAGAAAACTTGCTTAGATGCAACTGCAAAAGTTAGTTTATACCGTGTCATTTTGATTTGCAGCAGCATGAAAAGGCTCTAATGAAGGTATCTATCATGCTCGTACATTTTATTGACAGGTGCAGAGGATCAAAAACTCCAGCTTCATAAATAACTAAACAATCCAGGGCACTTCTGATTAATTTACTTCTTTTGCTTTTAAAGCACTACTTTGACATTTATTTTATAGTGCTTTTTTTTTATTTTCAGAGCTAGATGATGAAACCAGCATGTCTGTCCATTACACTAAAGCACCACAGAAGCATTTGGAAACAGCCATGTTCACACTGAAATAATCACTCATTTCATATTTCATGGTGATTCAAAGATTCACATAGTATTAACAATCAAAACAAACAATTGAATGATCTGTGACCTATAGTGGCTTGAGCTTCTTCAAGTTGAGTTACTGTATAGTTTCTATTATTCTTGTATTTACAGCCTGTGTGCATTACAATAACAAATAAAAACACTGATATATGCTTAGATAAAATTACAGGAATAACATTTTGATGAAATATAAAAATGGATTATATCTATAAGCATTTCTGAACACACATTTATAACTTCCCTATACTACAATGACTACATGAAAACACGGACTGATGCTAACATATTCAAATAACTCTGTTTCAGTGGATTTCTGATTGCCAGAAAGTCTGCATCACTGGCAGTTGAAGCTTTGCTGGCAGCACCAGAGTTTTGTTTGTTTATAACAATTTGCCATTGCTGCTGCTGCTGCTGCCATGTCAGATGGTTCAATAGATTAGATGTTGTATGTTGTATTTTCGTGGTTGAAAGCATTTTGCTGTTGACTCAATAGATTTTTTTTCTGCATCTTTGATGAGACTCAATCAACGATTGAAAGTATACCTAATTTTCTGACCTTCTATTTATGATAGGTGTCGCTACTCACACAATACCGGCATATAAATGCTGACATAGGAGGAGAAGTCAAAACTGGAATCAAAGACTTTGCAGAGTGTTTCTTTGCAAGGTTTTTTCTGCAAAGTCTCAAGTCTTCAAACAGTGGCAACATCTCCCTCTGTGTATCTGTATATCTCTGAGCTTCTGTGTTGGAATATCGGCTGCAGCGTCCCCAGGGTATAAAAATCGAGAAGAGCATAATCAGCCGAAGCGCCACAAAGATTATGATGCATGACACGTGATGTGACGTGAAAATCAGCATCAAAATCAACACCCACAACACCCGTGACAGCATAAAAACACTGTTACAGTGCTCATATCAGGAAAAAGTATTAAGATAATGGATCAAAAGTCACAGTTAAAAAGCTGAAGGCTTGTTTTGATGTTGACACTGTACAAAAACAGCCCCACACAGGCCATTAGAGAGGATACAGGATTAAGCTCCTTTTGAGACCTGGAAGCTACAATATTTTAATTACAGTCTATGGAAATGAAAATAATGCTTATGTCCTCACATGATAGTTTTATTTGAATTAAAAAAAAACAAAACAAACTGAAACATATTCATTTACATCCAGTGAAGCACTCTGAACATTTGAAAGGCTTTTCCTTTTACATAAGACAGACTATTGCTTCATCACACTTGTGCTCCACTGTAAATGTTGGCATGCCTTTCTCCTTTCTCTTCACTTGCATGGTCCATTCTCCTGATATTGATTGAAAACCAGGAGTCCAGTTATTTTTTAACCTATGTAATTTGGGTGCTATGTTAATAAGTCTCATTCATATGAACCTTAAAGTGCCTGTCATAGTAAAGGCCCGGCTTAAGGGGAGTGACCAGCTAGTGACAGGAAAGAAATGCATGGAGAGTGATAAACAAAAGCCTTGAGAAAGCTAAAGATAAGTTTTTTAGTCCTTGTTAGTAGTGAAGCTGCTGTATTTTACTTGCAGTAAAACACTTGGGATTTATCAGTGATGTAATATTAAATTAAAAGCTACCAGCCATTTTTCAGATGTTACAAAAGGTTGCTTTAAGCACTGTGCTGTTTTTCATTTGCATACTTTTTACATATCGGTTCTATCACTTTAAAACCTGGTTCTGCTTCGTGTGATCACAGTTAATTTAAATGTGACTATGAGAAAGTTCCCACTATGATTGTGAGCCACTTGCTGAGTCATCTAGGTGTTAAATGCATTGCTTACTGGCACCTTGACAGGAGACGATTGTCTGATGTGAGCAGTTTGCTCTCTTTTTTTCCCAGCACTAATTATCCCAGCAGGTCACAGATTTGAATATACAACCTTATGCTCACAAACCCACATTTTTCTAAACCATTCCTGGATGCTTTCCACTCAGATCTCACAGCCATGGAGCTAATTGTGAGCTATCTAAAAATCACTTTTTATTTTCCTTTTTGTTGTTTTTTTTTCTTCTTTTCTTTCTACAGTAGTCTCCAGTAAAGATAATCACAGAAAGTGAATGTTGAAAATTTTCACTCCAGTCTCAGTATCACTCAGATATGTGATGGCCCAGTAGAGACAGCATTTGTCAGCTAAGACAAGTCAGCCGTAATTAATATCCACCCGGTTTTTGCAGAGGAATTTCTTTGAAATTCAGCACAGTAAGAAAGGATTTTGTAGAAATATGTATATTCGGTTTTTCTAAAAGTTTACTACCTACTTCAAAGAACTGACTCTAGTTGGCTGGGAAACTGACTTTTTAAAGCTCTCATCTGGTCTTTTCTTTACATGGTCAAATTTGTTAAATGCACTTTCTTTTTTTTTTTTTTTTTTTTTTTTTCTAAATGACATCAGAAACAGCAGTATGCGACATTACGTGATGGCAGAGCTTCAGTTCATCCTTTGTCATTTTTTTTTTTTTTTTTTTTTTTTTTTTTTAAATAAATAGGACAGGGGGAATGAATGAGAGAAAGAGGGGGAGAGAAAGAAAGAAAACCAAAGGGGAGAAGAGACGGTGAGAAGGGGGGGGGAAGAGAGAGAAAAAAAAAGAAAAGAAAAAAAAAAAATTGTTAAATGCACTTTCAATAATTCACATAAAATCCACATAAAATGGAAGCAATGGACTGAAATGTAACAACTTTCACTTTTGAATACATTGAGAGAAGTTTAGAGATGCTAACGCTGAAATTTGACTTCTATCCTTACTGTTCACATGCACAAGTAAAGCAGGGTGATATCTCAATTTAGTTTCATTCTGGAGACTTGAAATCATTTTTATACCTCCAAGGCTGTCAGACAACACGCCTGGCAAGGACTTCGCTGCTGTCACAGGCTTTAACAGAGTGAATGAAGCTGCGGTGTCAGGACTCTGCTAATTTGAAACATCTAAAAACCTTTGTGCCTTGTTCAAATCTATCAACGCCTGTGATGTAATTACATTTTAAATAGGCTGGGGTGATAAATTGAATCTCTATACTGCTCTGCCCCTTACCAAACTTGATTAATCCATTTTTAATCAGTTGGTGGCAGGGAGGTGCCTTGATGTTTCATTTAACCAAGGATGACAGCTCAGACCATCATGCCTTTGTCAGATGAGTCCTGTTCAGTGTGAAGACAAAGGAAAAAGATGGAGGCTTTTAAACAATCTCACTTGTTTAAAAACTTATCTCCACATTCTTTGTTTGTAGTTGTCCTAATGGCAGTGATGTGTTTGTTTTCTCCTTGCAGGGAGCAGAAGGACCTTAAACGATGACTGCTAAAAAGCAGCCTGCTCCTTTCAGTTACAGTACAGTAGGTGGGTGAGATAACAGTCCAGGCTAAGAAGAATTGCTTCTAATTATAGATGACAGACTCATTCCCCCAGTGTCTTCCTCCTCCCAGTGGCCATGCTGGGAAAAGAGGTGCTCTTAACAAAAGGAACCTTTGCACTTTTATGTTGAGAATGAAGCTAAATGCAATACAGCACTCAGTGATTATAGTGTGTGCTGAATATAAAAATACTTGCATTGTTTTCTAAACCAAGCATGGCAAAAAGCAGTGGTGGAAAACAAGCGCATTTAGTAAGTGTTATAGCTTCTTAACTGATGAATATCTTTTTTATTTGTTATTACTGAAATTAATCACTTGATTAATTTATATATTTTTGCATGGTGTAGCAAAGTGAAGATTTACTTTGGGAAGAACTCAAACATTCAGACAATAATTCTCACAGCAACCATTGTGCTCCATACAAATCACAGCCTCACAGGCTCACAGCCTCAGGGGAAATGCTGGTTTATTTAGCATTTGAACACACCCATTAACACTGTGCTTCCAAGGGGGTTACTAACTGTGTACATAACTTCACTCACGGTGCATGCCTTTTCACAAAAGCAACTGCAAAGCTACTAGGAAGACTGTAAAACTGTAACACAGTTACACGCACAAAAATGTGGTAAAAGAGAGCATGTTTCTCCTAAATTCATATCAACAAACACTTTGTTTTGCCAACTTTTACAGAATTAAGATTTGCCACCAGCGGCTTGCATCTTACAGTCCTGTAACAAAGAAAGATTTTCACAGGACTCTGTGTAGGCCTATGTGAATCCTTACCAGTTCCACTGGAATTAATGGGGTTGCAGCTGGGTGTTGCTAATCAAATTCACCAGATCATCAGCAAGTGCGAGCACTTCTATAAAAGCAGAAGTTGTTGCAATTTGCTAGGTTTGCATCATTCAGGCGTGTCTTAACACAGTGCCACAGTGTTCCCAGGAGGGAAAATGTCAGCAAATTCAATGCTCAGTAAAATTATAATGCTAAGTATTGTAAGGAGCTACATCTTAGAATCTACATTCCTCAGTTAGCATGTTAAATGCTAAAGTTCATCGCAGGAAAATTAGAAAGAGCAAAGAACAAGTGTGGAATGTTTGCAGCAAGAGAAACCCTGTTTCCCACAGACCTATGTCATGCCTGGCAGCATAACAAACCACATCTGACCAAACCACAATACTTCCGGACTAAGTGGAGATGTCTGACATTAATGCACAGCACTGCATTTGGAGAAAACAATTAAACATAGTATATCAGCACAAACCCATTCCGACTATTAAGTATGGTGGTGGAGGGGTGATGGTTTGAAACTGGGCAGTTTGCAGTCATTAAGTCAGCTATGAATTCCTCTGTACATCAAAGTTCCTCCTATCAAGGCTTTAGCTGTTAGAGAAAGGGACGGAGCTCAGATAGAGGAAGCTCCAAGAAGAACCACTCCTTTTGGCAACAAGAGTTGTGGCTCTTCCTGGAGCTTCCTCTATCTAAGCTCCTTACAGGGTGCTCTTCTTTGGAAGTTTTCTGGGCATGGCCAACTGGAAGCAGACTCAGAGTTAGAGCAACTAGAACAATTCTTATTTGGCCTCGGAATGGTTAGGGATCACATAGGAAGAACGGGAAGGCCTTGCTAGGGAGAAGGAATAATCCGGAATACTCTGATTAGCCTGCGGCACCGCCAGTGTTAGCTGAAATTTTTTTAGGACCCTGAGTGGAAGGGCTGAGCACAGCTTTTTAGAAACATTAGTACACAAAATATGTCACTTCACTAGACACAACAACAGTCACCTCATGGCACTTTATATTGTAAGCTAAAGACCTACAATTTAGTAATTCCACACTTATAGTTTGTTCATTCTGGTTGCACTTTCTTTTTCGCCAGTAAAAAAAAAGTCAAAACAGGAAACTGTTTGTAAAGCTAGGTCGGCTTTCCTGTAGCAAAGCCTACCTAGCTACAGGAAAATCCAATGTACACGTGGTAGGTGGGTTGGATCAAAGTAAGACCAGGTTGTTCACATAAACCAGCTGCTCTGGATTTCTTTTGAAACTGGAACAGGCCCTCTTCTTCCAAAAGGTTTTCTTGTTGTTGTTTTGATTGATTACTAGCTGCCCCAAATTAAAAGTTTAATTTAAATTGACTAAACAGTGCAAATGTAAAAATACTCTTAGAGTATGTCAAAGCAAATTAGCACACAGTTTGGTCCATCACACTTCTATAATCTAAAAAGGTGCAGATCAAATTATTGGTCATGACAGTTTAGACAGTTTGTCATTTAAGCGTTTTTGTTTGTCTGCTTATATGCCTCTTCTGATGTGAGCAGGTTAGTCATGTGTGGATCACAAGAGGTTGTCCACACATGTTTCTTACAACCGTCCTCAAACAGATGAACCCACATAGTCAAGAAAATCCAATATCCTACCAAGAAACATAAACTGTCATCATTCTGGGGGGAACATTCTTCTCCTGTGCAACACAGGCATCGAGAGGTGTAAATCTCAGGTCAGGATGACAGTAACGCACCTTGAGAAATTGACTGTAGCATCTTTGAATGTCAGGAGCAGAATGGATGTGAAAATAGAGAAACATAAAGCTGTTGTGGGCAGAGGTGGGATATGTTAACTGCAGCCCCTTGGCTGCATCCTCAGCGGAGCTGGAGAATTGTCGAAAAAAACACATTTCATCTTCTCAAACAGTGGACTGTTTTGGTGAATTCACGTTATTGCAGAAAATGATCACAGGACAGTTACTATGGAAGTTAAAAGATTTGTTCAATTTGTTCAAGCGTTGCATACCTTTGCAAGTCCGAGGCATTTCATGAAATACTCGTGAAATTTTATCAAGGCAGTTTGTAAAACTGTAACAAAATTAAATCTGTTCATTCGTATTCATGGACATAAATTTTGACACTTTTAATTAAATACAGGTTTGAAAAGTGGTGCGGTATGAACTGCAATGTCTAATATCTTGGTGCCACATTAGGAGGTAACTGCTGAATCAGAAGTTGCAGATATGGCTTTTATTGTTATACCAATGTCACATTTTCTGATTTTCATGTTGCTATTTAGTAAAGTGTAGCATAACTGACCACCATGCAGCGAAAACTAGGCTTGTATGCTGCAATGTGAATACATTATATTATTATTATTACATTATGAGAACTGCCCTGTGAACTAAGTCTATCGTTCAATCCAGTGGCGGCTCCTGAAAAAAATCTCAGGGGGGGCAATTTTTATGATATCGACTAAAATGACCCATTTAATGAGTACATCAAACAACACAATTTTAATTTGTTGCTAGGTGATTAACTCATACAGTGATACCTCATGCCCACTAGATGGCAACACACAACAGAAAGCTTTCCTCTAGCTACATAAGTTACAGGTAGAAAGCGAAAGAAATTAGCATCCAGTAGCCTTTAAGCAAAAATGAATGTGTCCACTTACTCATTACTTAGGCTACATCAATCCAATGTTGTGTGGTGTAATCAAGCAACAATATAAAGCCGGCTGCATCATATAAATCAATATGCACAGCCTGTCAGCCACGACTTGCGCTGGAACCAACTCCGACAAAAAGTCCTGTTGTATGCTTTTGACTTCTCCTTCGTTGCCTGGGTTAGTTGAATTTCGGGCTTGTCAGGTCCCAACTCTTTAACTTGCAGTTTTTCTGCCATTGTCCTTCTGGCAAAAGGGTAGGTTAGAAGCGATCTAACCGAATTTGGGGGAGGCTGTGCCTCAACCGTTAACAATACCGCTGCCATCGTCTCTCTCTGACCTTATAGCTCACTTAGGCTACTGACTGAGGTAAAATTCTAGAACAGCAAATCTTCGCGCGTTTTCTGCAGGGGCGCAATTTTAAGCGCCCCCAAACCATTTAATTCAGCGACGCTGATAGGTCAAATATTTATTATTTTCCCCTGGCAACCATTTAATGATAGGCTATTTCGCTGCATATCAAGGGCGCTTTGACGAGCGCCCCAGAAGAAGAAAAACACCGTTTGTTGGTTGAACTTTAATGAGTCAGCTGGTGAAAATGTTAAAATACGCCTGGCTGTATATGAGCACACACATAGTAAAACTATCATTGATGAATTTTTTAAAAATATATATTTTTACTCCTCCACATTTGGGGGGGCGGAGCCCGAGCGCCCCCTATGGGCCAGCCGCCACTGGTTCAATCCCCTTCTTTTAGTGTGCATGTTTTATGTTTTCTTTTTGACTTACCCTTTTCATTTTGAAACTGAAATTCTATTTTCTCTTTTCTACAACAGTTTGTCAGCTGGCTCTTTTTAAGAAAATCACAATGTATAAACTGTTGTCATGCTCAGGAGCCTTAAAAAATAATGTTTTCAAGACTTGTGCAGAGTCCACACAATAAGAGCTTAGTCACCCATCAGTCCTTTGCCCTTTTATTTGTCGGGAGGAGAACAAGGACCTGACTTTTGAATGAACTGCTGATACAATTTGTCCTTCAGTCCTTTATATATTGAAAAAAAAAAAATCAGACAAATATGAAACATGCACTGAGTAGAGAAATTTCATCAGCAAACTGCTTTACAGAAAGCATACCATCTATGCCTTCCATTTTTCGATGCAATCATAGCAGTCATGAAGTCCATTAACATCTTAGTAGTCATTGCTCTATAAATACATGATTACATGAATACTCATGCATGGTTAAACTGTCTCAACCATTGCTATTACTATCAGTATTTTGCTGATATGCCATATGAACACCTGTCAGAGTATTCTGACACAGTAGGACAGTATGCTATTGTGCATTCACACACACACACACACACAAATACACACACATGGAGGGTGACAGCAGTACCACTGCCCTGAGGACAAGAACAACAGAATGAATGATCCCTGCAACAAATCACTTAATCCAAAAGAAACGTGTGGGTGCGATGTTTCTCAGAACTGAACTATTTAAAACTATCGCTCTTCCATGTCTGTATATTAGACTGAATTTGATAGTTTCCTCCATTAGTCTTGATTTGTACACATGAAAATTGATCTCGTAATCTCTTAAAGCAAATTATGCTCCTGACACTGCAGTATTAGCTGACTATATCTTTCATGGAAATTTGATCCTGACCTGATGCAACCGCAGCCTACTTTTCAGTCATCTCAATGACGTGGCAGAAATTCTCTCCTGTTTACTTTGTGTTTGTCTAACAGATGTAATTGGTGTTTTTGTCACCACAGCATTCTTTTGTGTGATTACTGGGGACCTTTTAAGTCTATTCATGGAAACATATTATCCTCTCTGCCCAGTGATGCTGACACTGGCAAACCTGTTTAACAAAACTAAATAATAATATAGGTAATGTGAATAAAAACAGAATGGAAGGATTTGCCCTGCTCAAAAGAAGAGTCAAATATGGACTTGTTGGTCTAACTTTAATCATGCCATTGGGATGGTTCTTCTCATCTAAAAACAGAAAACGTGCCTCTACGACTGAGAAAGCAGGCATCTTCAGTGCATGGTAAGTATGCTTATCATGACTTTAAAAAAGCATTTAAATGAATACTTTAACCTTTCGAAAATGTGCATAATGGCTGTCTTGGTAGAGGTAATGTCACTTTAATGTCTCTCAATATGAAGCTACAACCAAGAGATGATGACACTGAAACGTTGGAATCTTTTGCCCAAAAAAAAGAAAAGAAAAATACCATCAAAATCAATATATGTTACAGTATATACAACTTTATTACTTACTTACACCTTTCTAGTACTGGGTTGGACTCCCCTTTTCCTTCAGAATGACCGTGATTCTTCATGGTTTCATCCATATTGACATAACGGTGTATGGTATCTTGCTGGAAGCAGCCATTAGAAGATGGGTACACTGTGGCCATAAAAGAATGGACATGATCAAAATCAGTAGTCATTTAGATTGTGGCATTTAAACAGTGGTCAGTTGGTACCAAGGCACCCATGATGTATTAAGAATATATCCCATGCAGCTGTATGCAACCAGCCTTGACTGTTAATGCAAAGGGTGATGGATCCATGCGTTCTTGTTATCAAGACCAAATATCATATAAACCTTAGCCCTATCTGACCAGACAACCTTTTTCCACTCTCCTGTTGTCCAGTTTTAGTTCTTGCGATTTGTAGCTTCACTCTTCTGTTCTTGACAGGAGTGACACCTGGTGTGGTATTTTGCTGCTGTAGCCCACATGCCTTAAGTTTCGAGGTGTTGTGTTCAGATATTGTCCTCTGTGTACCTCAAGTTATTTTCACACAAAGAACTGCTGCTGCTCACTGGATATTTTTTCTTTGTTGAACCATTTTCTGTAAACTCTAGAGATGGTCCTGTGGGAAAATCCCAGTAGATCAGCAGTTTCTGAAATACCCAGACCAGCCCTTCTATCACCAACCACACCATGTTCAAAGTTATTGAAACCACTTTTCTTCTTCAGCAGGCTATTGGCCATGGTTTGGCCATGTGTACATGTCTAAATGGACCACATTTGCATGGGTGGACATTTGCACTAAAGAATGGTGCAACATGTGTACTTAACAAAGTGGCCAGAGAGTGTTTGTGCAGCATTCATATAAATATATATATATTTATAAAGTGTGACATATTTCTGTTACTTGCATCTTAATTTACTTTTGCATTCAAATATGACAAACTTTGACCAAACTGCCTCACAGCAAACAAGTAAACTATTTCATAAAATTTCAAGAAATAAAAATGTAAATAAAAACAAGTATTTGAAGGGGGAATCATTAAAACAGCAGTAACAACACAATGAATAAAAATAACCCCACCTTTCCACACATTACAGTTGTGATATGTCCCACCGTGTGATAGATAATGAGAGGTACAGTTATGCATGTATTTCAAATGCAGTTGCACCATCCAGCATAATGAATTGCAGTAATTATGTTTTGATCTAATACGAGCAGAAATAGCTATCTCAAGGTCAGTAAAAGAAAGACAGGGTTTAACCTTAAATATGTCGTAAGTGAAAAATGTTGTCTTTAGTTAAAATGTTTTGGCAAGTCTTAACTAACAGAAAATCAACCAGGAATGTCCCCTCTCTGGTGGGGAAGCGATCCTGAACTATTGTGTGAGGTTGAGAGATACTGGCTAGATATAGCGAGACTCATCAACACATGGTTTGAGCTCTGGAACCAGTCTGGACTCTGGACTCTGTTTCACTCTGGAGTTAATCTTGGTGAAAGGCGGTGGAAGTGGTGGCTATTTTTGTATCCCCTCGGCTTGCTGCTAATATGTTGGGGGGTTTGCCTTTGGATGGCAGGTTTTCTTCCCTAAACCTTTGGATCTGAACATCTCCTGACTGTTGTTATGTTTTGCACTGAATGACAGTTCAGAGTAACCAAGTGTGGTAATGGTGGTAATTGAGAGTGCTCCTTCTTGTGACTATGTTGTCTTACTGGGAGACTTCAATGAGACTTCATATGGACACATGGCACCAGGGCACTGTATGTTCCAGGTCAATTATTGGTTTCGTAAACATGTCATCAGATCTGTGGCTGTATGTTCTGGATACTTGGGTGAAGAGGAGAGGAGCTGAGCTATCAACTGATCACTACCTGGTGGTGAGTTGGTTCAGGTGGTGGGGGAGGACATTGAACAGACCTGGCACACCTAAATATATAGTGAGGGTGCACTCAGAACCCCTGTCATAGACCCCGGTCTGCAAGATCTCCAACTCCCACATCCAAGCAGACTTCAACAATATTCCAAGGGAGGCTGGGGACATTAAGTCCAAATTGACCATGTTTTGCAACTCCATTGCTGTGTCTGCTGCAAGAAGCTGTAGCCGTAAAGCGGTTGGTGCCTGTTGTGGTGGTAATCTCCAAAGTAGATGGTGAACACCAATGGTGAAGGGAGCCTTCAAGCTGAAGGGGTCCTGTTGGTCTTGGTTAGCCTGTGTGCTTCCTAACACTACTAATGGGTACCGCCAGGCCAAGTGGAACATGGCAGAACTGTGGGAAGAGATTGGTGACGCCAAGTGATTCTGACAAAGTGTCAGGTGACTCAGGAGTGGAAAGCAGTGCTCTGCTCACATGTTGTATAGTAATGGTGGGCTGCTGTAGAGGATATAGTTGGGCTGTGGAAGGCATAGCACCTCCTCAATCCCACTGACACGTCTTCTTTAGAGGATGCATTTAGGGATGAGGGTGACGACTTGCACATCACTGAGGTCACTGAGGTAGTTCTTGGTGGCCAGGCCACTGGAGTGGATGAGTGGATGAGGTTCGTCTTGAGTTCATAAAAGCTCTGGATGCTGTAGGGCTGTCCTGGTTGACACATGGAGATCTGGAGTGGTGAACAAGATTGCGGATAGAAATGGCGTAAATTAGTTTTTCCAAATGGCGGCTTGTCGCCATCTCTTTCCCTCCTAAGTGAGGTGTTCGTGGCATATCCCACTGGGAGGAGGGCCTGGGTCAAACCCAGGACAAAAAGGAAAGATGTAATCTCTAGGCTGGCCTGGGAATGTCTTGTAGGTGCCCTGGATAAGTTGGAGGAAGTGACTCAGGAGAGGGAGATCTGGGCTTCTCTGTTGCCCCACGGTCTCAGAAGAAAGTGGATTAATAGATTGATGGAAGACTAATTTTAACAAGAATCAAAAATATTTTTCTAATAATTTTTCACATTAGGTTTACATTATAAATCCAGGGACTCAGTATTTGAGAGACTATTGGCAAGTATAACTGCCTGCAGACCAGTGGGATTAATTACTAAAATTTCAGTTTAATTTTGATTAAAATCGAGGACATTTTATGACAGCCAAATTTAGTATCTGCTAAACAACTTGCCAAGGATACGGTACATATTTTCAACATACAAGTTATATATTTGTCACATGGAATGTAAAGGGAGCTGGCACCAGAGGAAAGAGGTTAAAGATATTTAACCAGCTTAAAAAACTACAGGCAGATGTTGTTTTATTACAAGAAACTCACAGACCTGTCACAGGTTTAAACGAACTTAAAACACCTGAGTTTCCTAACGTGTTTGCAGCCTGTTATAATTCCAGACAAAGGGGAGTAGCAATTTTAATACATAAAAATGTTAATTTTACAGTACTCGATACAGTTATAGATCCAGAGGGTAGATTTCTAATTATTAAACTATCAATATTGAACAAAAAACTATGTATTGTAAGTATATATGGTCCAAATGTTGATGAACCCTCATTCTTCCATGGATTTTTTAGTGCACTCTCTGAACACCTCGATTGCACACTCATTCTTGGCGGCGACCTCAACCTTGGACTAAATGAAGAAATGGATAGGCTCAACACAACAGGAACTCAGCGCAATTGGCAATCCACAAATATAATCAAACAGTATATGAGCGACTATGGCCTTCGCGATGCATGGCGCTCCCTTCACCCCAACAGTAAGGAATATACTTTTTTCTCACACGTTCATCACTCCTACTCTCGTCTGGATTAGTTTTTGGTCAGCAGTTCACTGCTGAGTGACATTTCAGACACTGAGATTCATCCTATAGCTGTCAGCGATCATGCTCCTGTATCTTTAACACTAATGCACAAGAATAATACTACGCCAAGTAAAAACTGGAGATTTAATACATCACTGCTTAAAGATGAAGACTTTATTAAATATTTTAAAAAGGAATGGACTTCATATTTAGACTTTAATGACACTCCCCGAACATCTGCTTCTGTTCTATGGGAAGCAGGGAAAGCTGTGATGAGAGGTAAAATAATTTCTTTCTCATCACACAAAAAGAAAGAAGAAAACAAAAATATTCAGGAATTAGAAAAAACCATCAAATCACTAGAAGAAGCCTACGCGTGCGACCAAGATCAGGAAACATTGAACAAAATACACAAAACAAACTAGAATTAAATGAAACTATTAATAAAAAAACACAATTCCTTGTACAAAGACTTCGCTTGCAGAATTTTGAACACAGTAACAAATCAGGTCGATTTCTTACGGAGCCCCCCAGGGGACATGGGAGAAAAAAAAATTACGGAGGAAAAAAAAAAATTAGGGAGAAAAAAAAAAATTAAGACGGACTTTTGCGAGATCTCGCAAAAGTATTGCGAGATCTCGCAAAACTCCAACAATGGCGGCAGCTACTTAGTTGTAATATTACTCTTTCTGGGTCACAAAATACACTTTTAAGATATTTTGAGGCGTGAATGTAGTTGTGTAAATGTCAGATACCTGCTCGGTTTACAAGACATCACATATTTGCAAAAGTGCTCCGACGTTTTTGGAGATCTGACACCCACTAGCTCGAAGCTAACGGGAAGTCGAGACCTACTACAGCCGGGAGGAACACCGCTTTCCCGGCACATCGTGCCTCGACCTCCCGGTCGGCTTCGAGCTATATATATATATATATATATATATATATATATATATATATATATATATGTATGTATGTATGTATATATATATATATATATATATGTATGTATATATATATGTATGTATATATATATGTATATATATGTATGTATATATATGTATATATATATGTATGTATATGTATATAGTATGTATATGTATATATATATATGTATATATACATATACAATACAATGCTTTTTTCCTGTTCTTGTTTGTTTATATTTTCATAATGAAGCAGAAATCCAAAGAAATGTGAAAAGAAAATACCTAAGTTAAGAAAGAAAATTAATTACTGGCAAATATGACAGGGTTTGCTCAGGATGAACACTGCCAAGAAAATAAATTATCATGTTTCTACAGATGGTAAGTTATTTATTTTTTTATTCACCTGTAAAAAAAAATATCATACAAATATACATGCAAACTACCAAGAACAATGTGGGTAAATGATTTAATGGCTTTTTAGAAAGATTAAATTTTGACTAAAATGTAACAGAAACAGTGCAGTGTAAGAAATGTCAGCAAATGGATAACAGAGAAAAAAATTAGAGAAAAGGTTTTTATTGACTTATGTTGTGCAGAATACACTATGACAGAAGAGACTATTAGCTGATCTAAGCTCAAATTCCTTGTAAGTAATACTGAGAGCCGATTTGGAGTTACAGCATCAGAGATTGTGCTTAGTGAAAAATATACAATAAGATATCAAAGAGAGAAGATAAATCAGCAAAGAACCAGGAAAGCCAAACCTTTTACATGATGTTTTTGCTTTGTTTTGTTTATGGATCTGGGCACAGACAATTTGAGATTATGGGATGTCAGCTGCACTCATCCTAACAGTGTATGTGACTTTTCTTTAGCAATTTCTGTAAATGTGCTGCTGTCTTATCACTTTTTCTACCAAGAAGATCACAGAGGACTTATTTTAAACCAGGCTTTTTTATAAAAGAGAAAAAAAGACCAGCCCAGAAAAGAACCATTGTGACAACAAGAAAGTTCGACGTGCAAAGTGGCTACAAAGGAGAAAAAAAAAGAAAGAAAAATATAACCAGCAAAGAAGTTTTATTCTGGAAAGGCTTCAGTCGGTAGCCAGCAGGGTCAGACGCCAAGCCAACAGAGATCTTTGACAAACTCCTTTTTGAGTTAGTAGTTTATTCTGCTAACAGACAAACCGAGCTGCACAGCTTCAGGGCTTTAGTTTTAAAAATTCCACATAACAGTCCTTCCTCCATGGACTCGATATAACAGCATTTTTCAGCTGTGGAGGAACTATTGTTTTAATTGTTGCACTACTACCTGTAGTGAGACACAGCTCTTAGGAAATGTTTTCCAGCTACTCTCATCAGCCATTAACATCACCCACAATCCTCACGTCTAGTTTAAAATCTTTATGCGCTGTAAGTCAAAGGCAAGTGCAAGAAAAGTGCACTATTTAAATACTGGTATTTAAACTCCACAGGGGGCAGGCTTTGTGTTTCTACTTTATTATGATACTCTCTAATAAGCCAAAGTACTTTTCTGCACTATTTAAATCTACCACTTGACTTTGGTGACCACTTATACTCACACCGTGACTACCTTCATTTCCTGTGCTATGACTACAATATATTGTAATTTCTGAGGTCCCACTTGAAAACTCTCAAGCACTTATCAATTTCTTCTTTAGCTGCAGTGATGTGAAAAAATCCTTTATTGAAGCAAAAAGGTTATCCAATACCAAAATCACTAATTTAAAAAAGCAATTGCCCCCATGAACTTAATAGTTGGTTGTGTCAACAGCAGCAACCAAATACTTCTGATAACTGGAGACCTGGAGTGTCTGACATTACTTTACAGGGATTTTGGCCCTGACGTCTTTGCAGAACTGCTTTAGTGCTCCCACACTGGAGGGTCTGTGAATATGAACTGCTCTTTTCAGCTCCCACAACACCATCTCAATGGGGTTGGGGTCTCAACTTTTACTAGCTGCTCCACACTTTAATCTCATTTCTTTTAGGCCCTTTAGAGGTGGACTTGCTCCTTTGACCTCATGTTCTCCTTCAGGATTTTTAGTCCGAATTCATGTTTCATGCTTCCCCGAGTTATGGGAAGTCACCGTGGTGCTAAAGCAGTAAGGGACCTTTACAACATTACAGTGCTTTCTTCTTCTTTTACTGCTATGATGTTCTTTCTGTGGAGTTGCGTGTTTGGAGTATGCCAAAAACACCTGTCAGTAAGCTGAACTGCTTACTGACAGGTGAGTCAAAAAGGCACTCAAAGTTTAAGGGT
The DNA here is from genome assembly GCF_900408965.1 of Simochromis diagramma. Taxonomy (NCBI): domain Eukaryota; kingdom Metazoa; phylum Chordata; class Actinopteri; order Cichliformes; family Cichlidae; genus Simochromis; species Simochromis diagramma. The sequence continues at coordinate 6,252,527 of NW_024387414.1, forward strand.
CATCGCTATGCAACATGGCAAAATTTAGCTGAGCCTCAATATTTTTCTGAGTGAGCAACTGGTTTTTGTCTTGCTGCTCTCCTGTAGAGTCTTTTTTGCCCAGTTTCTATCACAGTGGAGTCATGAACAATGACTTTTTCTCTGATATTGTAAGGTCTTTACCCTGCAGTACAGAGTGCCTTGAGATGACTAATGTTATTAATGGGTGCTATATAAAAGGAATTCATATAAATTGCCCTTTATTAGTGATAGAGGCCTAAGTTCCTTGGATGTTTTCCTTGGATCTTTTGTGACTTTCTGGATGATGTGTTCTGGAGGAGGTCAACTACTTATTCGAAGGTTCACTGTTGTTTCAAGCCACATTTCTAGATCATGTCTCTCCCTGAGGATCTGTGGAGTCATAGAGCATTAGAAATAGCTGTTTTACCCTTCACAAACTGGTGTATTTCATTCACCTTCGTCTTTGTTTCTCTTTGCTTTTCTTTCTTTTCTCTTAGTGGTAAGAACTTTCAGCCAACTTGCTTTTGGAGAAGTAAATTGGCCTGGGTATCTATAATAGCTTTGTTAGTACTTTGTTGGATTGCATTTAAGGATCTGACATGGTTTAGTATGAGAGATACATAAAAATGATAAGAAATTAAGATGGCCATAAGTGTATGTGCCCTGTCATTTATTTTCAAAATCTTACTCAGATACCTTGAAAATAATGGGTTACAGTACGGAAAAGGAGGGGGGAAAAGCACAGCTTTGATATTTAAATTAGCATTATGTTTTAACTCAGTATCTAAGACATAAGTGTCTGACCTATACATAGTAAATCCACATGGGGATGCTTCTATACATATTATGGGGACCCCGAAGTGTCATCCCTGCCATGCACACGCAGCAACCATTAAGTGGTCTTAAGAAGTATACCCTAAGCTGACTTAATGGAAGTAAACATTATGTTTCTCAGTTTCTTTTATGTGTTCAAAAGGAGAAATGCCAATAATACTTTTTACTAATACTGTTATTATTAGCTTCACTTTGCCAGGAATTCCCATTTAGATGAAAACTCTTTTACAAGAAAGATCTGGCTAAGTTATCAGACATGAATCGTAAACTCAAAACAACTAAAAAATACTCTAAATACAACATAATATATGAAATAAAAATACCCATAACTTTACCATTACTCTGACTCTGTAAACATCAATAACCCACAAACGTCAAAACACAAAAACACATTTTTGAGTTGAGGGGGCTTTACGCAGGAACTATCTATACATCCTCTTTAACTTCCTACATAAAAGCACAGATCTAGAGATGTTTTCCAGAGTATGAATTTATCAGCTAAAAGATGCTTTTTCTAATTTATGCAAGTCTGTGAATATGAACGGAACATGTGCAAAAAAAAAAACCAACTTAGTTTTTATAGCAATGTTCTGCTAAACTTTAAGACTTGCCTACTGCTCCTTTCTTTGTGGTACAAGAGATCTGAGGGCATGTCCTCTTTTAAGTTGCTCAGATTGGAGACATAGCAGAACACTCCCACAACTTAATTAGTCTTCAACAAGTCCATGCTCTGCTCATACAGCCCTTCATCTTCAGCTAGACTCTTTGAAGACTGTACAGTTTCATTGGGTGTTTCATTCTAGCAGACCAGCTTAGCAGTAAAGACGTGTAGGAAGTTTATGAATGGTTGATCAACCAAAGATTGGTTTTGTTGGAGGAAGTAAGATGGAGGCTTTTTTCCAGGGTACGTCTCCTCTGCTACCTGGTTGGCCTTTTTAGTGAGAAGTAGGCCACAGCGAAGATACAGGTTTTATAAAATCTATCAACTGCTCAGAGAAGTTTAATGGAACAAGAGAGTGACAGTTCCACTCATTCTCATTCATTTGGCAACGGAAGGCTGTCATGTGTTTGATAAGGTATTTCATGAATTTTTTTTTCAAACTTCATTAATGGAAATATTTCAAAGACAAGGACAAATAGAACTTCAGGATGGGATCAGGGGATCGGGAGGCATCTAAGGAGCCAGCCACATTTTCATAGCACTCTGGATGACACTTGAAAAGACCATTCTCGAAGGGCTTTCATATCTGTTTAGTTTTTTAAAAATGAAACTTCATCTTGGATTAGGTCAAAAAGACTATGACAGGTGGTTGTCACAATCAGCCGGCCTTGTGACAAAAAAATCTTTTAGAATGCATGAGACAATTCAAACAGAGCTTTCAGATTAACTTTAGAAGAGATTAAAAGTGACAAAAACAATTTCACTTTTTTTAAACGTAAATGATACATTATAATAGTGAAATTGTAAATGAGTAAATAAGTTAAATAAACCAAAAAAAAATATGCTTTTTAACATAGTAATATTTATTTTAATTTTATATATATTTTTCCTTACTTTGGATTAGTTTGAATTTTTTATCTATTACTTTTTCTCTTTTATTGGTGTATGGTTGTCACTCAGTACATAGTTTTCCCCTTGGACTCAATATACTGGGAACGTGATACAAATTGATTTTGACGGGCAAAGCTGAAAAAAAGGTGCACGTGGTTTGCACCTGTATGCAGCACTAGCTCAGAATGGGACATGGGAACACTTATAAAACGGATTCATTTATAAATTATAATTGATCAAAATGTATAAAAATTCACAAAAACACACTGAATGAGCACATTGAACTGCACATCTCTGGAATGGTTATTCACTTTTCTGAAGATCATCTGTTGTTGCTGACGTTTATTTCATATTCTGTCGGCTATTGCAGCTTATCATCTTTATTACTACTAAGAATGATTAATTTAAATATTTAAATACTTTGGAAAAGCATAACAGCCTAGTTTCAATGTAGAAAAGTAGTGATTATAAGTAAAGTTGCACAATGAAAATGATTTGTGTGTGTGTGTGTGTGTGTGTGTGTGTGTGTGTGTGTGTGTGTGTGTGTGTGTGTGTGCGTTCGCAAGCATGCAATTACAATCAGACTTCTTTACATACAGACAATGCTGTCTCTCACCAATAAAATTGTGCATTAATTTAATGTAAGCTGTGTCATTAAAATGAGGACAAGCTGTGTTTAATGTTGTCTTCCAGAATAAACTAATATTGCTTGACTGTTTTGGATCATTAAAATGTGGTAACAACGCAAATGTAATATTATGTCAAAGAGTCAAAAAGTGTCTGCCCATTTCCATTTCTGTCCAGCCTTCCTAAAACTCAAATGACCAACTATCAGAAGAAGGAGAGAACCAAAAACATATGTCTCTTCAAACAATTCATAATGTTGTGATACATTTTTCTTCTAGTTGAGAGAATGAGCTTTTGTCCTTAGACCCTTACTAGTGACTTTAGATTGTGTATTTGAAAATGAAGTAGTTGCAGCCAGTAGTGGAAAGTAGCAACAACATTTACTGCAGTGCTGTGCAACTGTTAAGATATTTTTTCCAAGACGAGCCCTCCCCATAAAACTCTTTGCCATTTATGCATATAGAGTACAGTCTGCCAGGAGTCAGGCAATCAGCTTGAGCTCCATTGCATTATACACACATAACATGCCTCACTCTCCTCAAATCATATATCAAACACACCCTCTCATTATAAGCTCCAGAAATTCCCATCTATACACTCATAAGTATATAAAATTAAAGTTTGGCATCTGCGCCAAACTCCTCCTATATTCTTTCTGCTGCTGTAATAAATCATTTCAAACATAAATGATCTGACTGAACTACAAATTAATTAGTAAATTATTATTAAATTCCTGTCCTATCATTTGTCACACAGTGAGCCTATTTGTTCGGGCCTCTGGACTGTCACAGTGCCTAACAATCATCCTTGACTACACACAATAAAACCACTGACAGGTAGAGTGAATAACATTGATCATCTATTTGCAAAGCTATGTTCTGCTAAGGATTCCTGTCTTTCATGTTTATGCCATTGACGTGTACCACCCACTGCCACAGCCAGTGGCATTCCCCAGTGTCAGTGGTCTCCCCCTACAGGACAATACCCCCACCACACTCTAAAAATTGCTCAAGACTCGCTCTAAGGCCAGGGTACATAAGGCCTGGGGACCAGAATCTACCTGGCAAAGACTTCAATCCAGCCCACTGGATGGCTTTGGAAAATAGGAAGGAGGGCATATATTTTGGACTCATACCACACCAAAGTAATTAAGTTATAGATTTCTGTATTTTAAACATTTACTCTTACAATTTAAGCCAAAGAGCCACACTGAAAGATTTCTTTCTATTACTAATACTACAGCAGAATTTCTTTATCATGTAGAAAAGGTGAGATGCACCCTTTAAAATGTTCTTCTTTTTCTTAAGTGTATAGTTTAATTCCCCTTTTCTGTGACAGAAAGGGGAGTTTCACTGGTTCGGCCCACATAGGATCATAGGTAGTGTGTTATACGTGGCCCATGATGTAAAACGAGTTTGACATCCCTGCTCTAAGGACATCACAAAGAACCTAAGGCTTTGATCCAGTTTCCAGACTTTTAAGACAGAACATCCTTAAGATATCCTGAAGCAAGTGTGATCCACTGAGGCCCAACAAAGGAACCTAAAGAATGCACTGCCAGTGTCCTAAAAGCCACAGGACACCCTCAGAGGTCATGTGTCTTTTAAAGATGTTCAAACAATTTTCATTTAATCTCACAATGTTTGGTACGATGCTGCATATGATAATCCATCAAAATTTCTAATTTTGTAATTATTCCTCCAGCTAATTTTATGTAAGAGGAAAACTTTTCATTTAAGTTGATATTATAAAAAAAAATGCAGATAATACTTCCATACTTTGACTTCTTTGCTGCCTTTTTCAGATAAAAAAAAGTTAACTCTCTGGTTTTTAAACTATGTATATGTAAGTTGCATATTTGGGTATGGGCGGTTGTATAATAGAGAAATTTTTTTTCTAAATTGTTATGTTGAATTAAAGCTTCACAAACCAAAAGCCAAAACACACCGAGTCAAGCTGGAAAAACTTCCAAGAAGGCTTTTATAATGAATGCTCCAATGTCTGGGTTGTAGTGTGATGAGTCAGTGGAGACGGAAGGAGCAGAATGAGATGTTTGGCAAAGCCAGAGCTGAGTGAGCAGGAAGACGACGGACTGATGTCTGAGGCTTGGCTAATGTGGAGTGAAACCAGAATGAAAGCAGGTAGGCAGGTGGAAGTTACAGTAGTGGAATTGGAATGGGAACGCAGAGCTAGGCTGCCAGGTGATGTCATTAAGAAGCCTAAAAGCAAGAAAGCAGAATTAGACAGAATTAGATGCACATACACACCCACACACACATGCACAAAACTGACTGAACTGAGTATCTCTTTTAGCCTACAGTAGTTGGCAGAACAATCTGGTGGGAATGACTGTAGAGCCATGATAGATCTCCTGTGGGGTGGTGATTAATGGGCTACAGGTGTGTATGCTGATCGAAGCAAAGCAAGAAATGCAGGAAACTAAGAAGCCACACCTCCATGCAGAAACACACTTTTTTAAAAATTCCTCAGTTTGTACATTCTTACTATCTTTCCTCAGTTCTTCTCTTCATATCTTTTTCCTCTTAGACCAGCAGGAGAGGCAGAGGGAGAGACATGATGGAAAAGGAGTTCAGGGTAGGAGTATAATGTAATATTCTTGCTTCTGTGGTGTGGTAAGTTTATCTATAATAATAATAATAATACATATACATATACATACATACTTTCATGCATTTGATGTGAAATGAAGACAAACAAGGGCTAACAATAAAGGAAATCTATAAAGATTAGTTTTCAACAGCCACTTGAAACAAAGCACTAATTCTGCCAGCTTTACAGGCTGAGTGAGGCTCTTCCAAAGTTCCAAAGAGCTACAATCTTAAAAGCATTGTTGCCTCTGGATTTCAAATCCAGATAAGATGATTGGAAAGGTTCACCATTTGAATAAGGTCTCAGCAGCCCTGACATATATAATATAGGTGCCTGACCATATGTAATTAGCTTATGTGGTTAGGCTTAACACAAATGTACAGCTGTGTATCATCAGCATAGTAATGATAGGATTGCTATGCTATGGCTTATTATTACTTATAGTTATTACTTAGATTACATTTGGTCCAAGGACTGAACCTCGGTGGACCCCGAGGGAAGGAGGAGCAGATTTAGACATAGCTATTAATATGAATTCAGAATTGTCTGTCAGATATGATGAAACCCATGTGAGAGTAGTGCCAGAGATGTGACACATGTAAATAATTTGTCAGTTACAATGTCATGACCATTGGTGCCAAAGGCTGCAGAGAAGCAAAACTAAAATTAAATATTATAATTGAATAGGAAAATCATTGGTAATGTTTTGATGCATGCTCAATCATCCAGGTAAGTAAATCTCCAAAGGTTGATTCTGTTCATCTGGACGTAGCGTTTTCAGTGGGAGAAACGTTTCATCACTCATCCAAGTGACTTCTTCACTCTCAGCTGACTGCAGGTTTCCCCAACCTTATAAACAGTGCATTTGCATAATGACTGAAAATAGCACTGCTGGAGGAACAATGGGCTGGGAGGTCAATTCCTTCATCATATTTATACAAATTCTCATGACCGTTGATCAACAACCACTGATCAAAGGCCACTTATCAATGGCCATTCACAGAGAGTTTGGGAATGGCTGCAATCACAGCATTGTAAGATGGTGACAGATGTACCCTTAGGCCCCTTCCTCGATTCAGAGATGGTCTTTCCCTTTTCACGTAAATGACCTCCTTGACTCCGCGCTCAAACCAACGTTCCTCCCTGTCGAGGATGTGTACATCCTCATCACTCATCAAAGAGTGTCCACTGGCCTGTAGGTGTAAATAGACTGCAAAGTCCTGGCCTGACGAGGTAGCTCTTCTGTGTTGTGCCATCCGCTTCGCCACAGGTTGTTTGGTTTCCCCGATGTATAAATCCTGGCAATCCTCCTGACACTTTACTGTGTTAAGTGTCTGTTTGTGTTGGGAGACCCGATCCTAGGGGTGAACAAATTTTTGGCGCAGCGTGTTTTGGGGTTTAAAAGCCACAGAGACACAGTGTTTAGAAAAAATGCGTGTCAGCTGTTCTGATACTCCTGACACACACGGGATCACAGGTTTTCGCTTAGGAACAGAATCAATCTTTGGAGATGTAATGTTTAAAAAATATGGCATCATCTGTCAGTTGTTTTGTTAGCTCAATCCCTGCTGTATTTGTTTTTTTTTTTGTTTTTGTTTTTTTTTTAGATGCCGTATTAAGGAAACAATAGTCATTACACTAAAACATGCTGGTTATATTATTAAATTAAATTCACATCATAGCAGAATGTAATAAGATACATATACTGTATTTTTAAATCACATTGGTATACACATGGACAGTGAAAGGCAGAAAGTTCCTTTTCAGCCATGCAGCTGATCATCTTGAAAAACTGAAACTTGCTCATAGAAAGGAACATCTAGGTAGAGTTCTCCTCTTGCCATGGTTTGTATATTCCAACAGTGTTTCACACCTCTCCTTGATTATAGCTCCTTCAGAATGTTTCCTATCTCCTTGCTTCTCTCTCCTCCAGATGCAGTTTAAGAATCCTTCAACCTGGCATAACTGAGATTGATTTCCGGGTCACAGACAGGAGTAGTACGACGGCTGAGAGGAGAGACAAAAAACAGAGAAAAAACAAAAGCCCACAGAGGGGGGCTACAAGACAGACATTGAATTTACAGGGAGAAAAAGAGTTCAGTGAGAAAACAAAGGGGGGAAAGTGAGAGGTACAGGGCTAAAAATGAAATCCGATTTCTAGTGTCAAATCCTGCATCACTCCAAACTGTAAAGCTCAAATATACAGTTAAATTAGCAATAAAGCACAAATCATTATTTGAGTATATACTCAAGGTAGAGATTCTGTTTAATTATTCTTATACAATTTGTTTACCTAAGGGGTAATTGTTTCAACCTGCAGTATTTTCCAATAATGTGGCTCTAGTGGCTCTGTGAATCTTCAACTGGGAAAAGCTATCAAGCTGGATATTTCAGGAGACTACATTCTGTGTTTACCTTTAGTCAGACACAAAAGCAAATGTTTAAAATGGAAAATCAGAGAGCTGTCACTACTTGCCCAGCTGCTGATACTGTTTTGTCTGAGTCATAGTTTCTTTCTCTCGCTAGTGTGAGCTATAGAGCCATAGTGGGCGCGTGGATGGAAAACAGCCATGTTGAAATTATCCTTCAAAGTCACTCAGTGACTCGTTTGGGATGTTTGAGCTTCACTGTGCAGAATGATGTACTGCAGAGTTTGACACTCAAATGCTCTTTTTACATCCGTCGGCTGAAAGTGGAAAGTTTCTCCTAAGTTCACCTAAAATGTGACTTTTGGTGAACTTTTAATGCCTGAAGGAGTTCAGCTTGACTGATGAATGCTTGCATATTCATAGGTTCTGAATTTTTTAGTCAGGTGGAGGTGTAAATGCCATTTTAAAAATTTCTAACTAGCTATGTGAAGATTTTTAATGTAAAAATATCCGACAAAAATGACAATTTTAAGTGCATTGGGTGTTCTTATACAGGTAATCCTCAGTAGCTTCTTGGGGGAAATGTTTTGGGAATTCTTCCAACAAGTGGGATCTAATCTTATCTCACGAATAAAAAAAGATAACATAAAATAACAATAAATAATTTATCTATCAATCCTCCAGTAAAATCTCTTGCAATTTTTTGGACATAGAATCAGCTTATCGCCCCTGCATTTTTACTTTTTAAATCTTATATCAGGCTACATGTTGCTCTGTAGTCCCGCAATCCTTGTATAGTGCAGTTGTAATCACTGTTGATTGCATGCAGTTTCTGCAGGTGTCAGTATGACTGTAGCCGGTAGGAGGGACTTGATGCTCCAACTTCTCATTTTGTGTCTCTCTGCTCTCTAGCCAGTCGTCCTGGTCCTGCTTGGAGAGAGGCGACGACGACATCAGAAGCACGGCATTTAAGGGGAACACCATGCATCGTGTGCTGTCAAGACGAGTGGACGCTCACATTTTTTCGCTTTGTTGTTTTTGATTTGCGTTATTTTTGTTGCGTCTTTTCTTTCTTTCCTCCCCTCCTCCTCCTTTTCACCCAATCTCTGACGCGCAAGGACACTACAGCATCCATCCACGGCAGAAACGCTCGCATAGAGCATCCTCTGTATAGACGCACCAACCATCCTCCTCCTTCCTTCCTCCCACTCTCCTGCTCTTCTCTTTTGTCGTTCTGTTCTAACCCAGAGGACATCGGGACCTCTTCTATTTCCCCACTTTGCCCGGAGACATGGATCTATGGTTTCATTCGATCCGGATTTGCTGGTGGAGGGTTTTGTTTCTGATGAGTATTTTCCAGGACTATCTGAGCTCCATGCTGGACTGCCCGCCGACCTGCAGCTGCTCTCAAACAGAGATCTTTTGCAATAAGTCCGACAACGGCAGGTTTTTCCCTTTACTCGCCCTGCAAGATACTGGGAGCAATGGGACCAGCGTTGACATAGCGGAGTTATTCAAAAACATCACCTCTATGTAAGTACATTGTACGGATTGTGCCGTGCGTTTCGGAATCATTGATTGATCCCATTCCCTGTATGTTGCTTTCTTTGCATTGATCCGACTTGTTGGCTGATATTTTTTTAATTCTTAGACTTTTTACACTTCTATTGGTCTCCTTAATGCCCAAAGATCCCCAAGCCATATTTGATAAATGGTCCTGAATGGAGGGTAAATGCGCTTGTTTTCCCTCACGTGCCCAATTAGTCAAATCACTTGCAGCTTAGCAATAAACTGCTCGGTCTTGAACCTGGGCAATGAATGTCGAATGTGTCTCTCCCCCCATCCCTAGTGTGTCCCCATAAAGTTGCTCCTCCGCAGCGGCACCGCAGGCCTACACGTCCAAATGACAGAAGGATGTTGCGGAGAACCTCACATCACCCATCCGCTTGATTTCCGTCGTCATGTACAGCAACTGTTCTGACAGATTGTGCTAAATGAAACAGAAGTAAATGGCGCAGTAAGGTCAACCAGTTACATTTTGAGCCCGCATCCTCTGAGAACGACGCGACCTGACAAACTTTATTGTGTCCAGATTATGCGGAGCGGATTGGGATGTGAAAACGTCACTTGTGGCTTTTTCTCTCCTTTCCACAGAGATGGACATGCAGAAATATTGGTTTCATAAAGGCTTTGCTCAAAACAGAGGCGCTATGTATGATGACGGCAGACTACCCCCCTCCTCCTCCCTCTCCTCTCCACCACCACCCACCCACACACCCCCAGAAGTACATTCTCATTCTGCATCCTACACCCCCTCGCTCTCCTCTCTCTCCCTCTTTCTCTCTCGCTCTCTTTCCCTGGCATCGATCCTCCCTGCTAACATCAAAGCTTTCTTTCTTGAAAAGTCAGGGGAGGAAGAAAAAAAGCCGAGCTCGGGCCTTAAATAAGACCTCTGGTGTCGATGAAGCTGATTTGCATATAAAGTAAACATCTCCCGTTAACGCACTGGAATTCCCCGCACGGTTTCCTCCGCGTCGTCTTACGCCACAAAGGACTTTTGCTGTCATCAGTTTTGGTATCCCGTTTACCCTTTATCCGTCTGAGGCAGACAACTTATTTTGTGACACGGTTCATCGCTTCCCCGTGCCGCTAGAGGGTAGCCTGGTACCCTCTATAATCTGGGAATCAAGTGCTGTCTTTACAACACAGGAGTCATTTACGTGACTGTTTTATCGGGGGTACTTTTTCTGTAAGGAATAAGCACAGGTTTAAAGCTCGGCTGTATTAAAAGGAAAGGGTCAGAGTTCACGGCGCACTAGTGATTAGTGTGACCCTCGAGTGACCCTCGTATAAAGATTTCCTTGCCGTGAAACCTCTCTCCTCTCATCCACTGAAGTCAACAACCTCTTAGATTTCCAGTTAAAAATGCCAAATATTCAGTTTATACCAAGCACAAAGTCACGCATTGATCGCCTTTTTTGCCTTTGAGAAAACCTAATGCAACTGACCCAGGACTAATTGTGCATTTCATGGCCCCTGGCCAGCTGGCAGCTTTTTTTTTTTTTTTTTTTTTTTTTTTTGGCTGCTCAGTATGGATGGCAACCTCCACTAGCACCACCAGCAGCTCAGTAACAGCATATCAGCATATACTGCCCAGTGTCACATGAGCTAACACGTCTGATTTAGCTGTGCATTCACACCATGCAGCAACAATAATTAGCTATTTAATATATAGTAATTACTTTGTATTCAAAGATTGTAATCATGTATGTTAAAATGCTACAGCACAATCATTTATAGCATCTCTACAAACATGTATTACCATAAATGATGTTCAAAGCTCAATGCTAATTTATTATCTGGCCAGAAGGTATGACCTTAAAAAATAGTAACTGGTGCATTGTAATAAAGAGCACTCAGAGACTGGGGCCACATACAATCCACGATCCCTTCTCTTTGCAAGTGGGGAGATACATGTGTTTTGATGACATGAATTCTATTTCATTCATCTCAGGAAATATTCAGAGGTGAGGGGACAATTTATGGAGATAGAAAGCTAGAGTGAGGGCTCCTAGCTGGAACTGTGGAGGGGATGGGTGGGTGATTGGCCAGCCAAAGAAAACTGCCAAGTCCAGATAATAGTTTTCCCAGTTCTCGCACATTAGAAATTCATCACAAGAGGCATCACTGCTTGAAGTGGATAAGATAAGGCCTTGCTGTTATACTTGAGGGGGAAAAATGGTTCTCTGAGAGCAGCTGAAGCATTTGACGGGTTTGTGTAAGTGTGGCTCTGAGCACAGGTGCGTATTTGTTTTCAAAATCCAATCAGCTTTTCCACCTCGAGTGATGACATTTGGTCTCATTTTGTTTTGTTTCTTCTTCTTTTTTTTCTTTCTTGTTTTTTGCTGAAAGTGTGGTTTGTAAAGGAGAGGCTAAAGTGTCGGACCAATCTCTATGGTCATTACTGCGCTGTCAAACTGCTAAACGTCTCCAATGTATACTTGGAGAAAAATCACCCTTGCAACCTCCCCATCTCTTGCGTACTTAAGCTGATCCTTAAATTCAACAATGCATCCATGCAATCACTGTCATTACTGGAGTTGTTGCAAAGCGCTGAACTAAAGCCGTATTTCACGGCAGACATTTTGGCTTGTAATTGCAGGAAAAGCACAGACTTCAGTTATATTAATGATGCGTGCATTGCACTTAGAGATGATCCTGGTATTGTGCATGCTGGCTGACTAGGACAGCTTATAGGAACCTGTATTGTAAATGGATAATTAACGATGTCTTTAATTCCATGGACGCTTGTCCTGCTGTGGCACAAAATGTCTGTTGTGAAAAAAATCTTTCAATCAGTTTGCCACTGTGAAGGTAAAAGTGTGAAAGGTCCATCTTTGATTGTGTGATAGTAATCAACCTATGATCTTGCTGCAGTTTCAATGGTAGTAGAAACGTATTCCCAGTCTTAGTTACAAACAGTTCATTAAGATATGAAAATGATATGAAAATGAAAACTGCAAAGCCCTAAAGTGCTGAAATGTGATGTCTGCTGTGCACAAGATAAAAGCACATCATCTGAAGATTTTTTTTTGAAGCATCCGTTTTAACGAAACCGTTGGTATGATCTGAAATTTTACAGATAATTACCAAGTTCCCTATATCTGTTTGCAGTGTTCAAGTGTAGCATTTTACAATTTTCTACTTCACTTACTTAAACACGAGGGGACAAAGGTAATGTTTTCCAGATTCTTAAAATGTAGTTTAAAGTTGAACTGCTTTTATATGGGTTTATGGCACTGTACTGTATTTTGCATGTCTTAATCCTGTACGGGTTTAGTATTTGTCCAATTCTATTTTTTATATCTCCAAACATCTTTAAAGACTTATAGCACATGTAGATTAAATAAGACGGCTCTGGTGTGTAGAAAAAACCTACAAAAAGATTTTTTTTAAAAACTAATTTGACTCTTTCTCCTCTGTTAAAACAAAACTCTGCATATTTTTGTATTTTTGGCTTAAAAACTGTATAAATAGAGGTACTTCATTGAAACTTCAATTGTCAGTGAATAGTGATGAGCAATTTTAAAGTCAACCACCTAATTCTGTTTTAGTTCTCCTTTATCCCATCTTTAGACACCTTCAAGTACAACCAAGACCTTTGTGTGTCCTGTGGTACCTGATACTGGGATCCTGGCAGCAAATAATTTCCCATGGGGTGAAACCCAGCAATTAAGATGTGGTTAAAATACAGTCTTTCGACTTGATAGAGTTTTACAAAAATATTCCACGAACTGTGTAGGAATTAAACATTTTTATGCACACGGCCTCATTTTCAGATGCTCAAGTATAATTGACAAACTAGCTAAATCTCGTTTCTTCCCATGAAATACTCTTCCAGGCCATTACTGTGACCACATTCAGTTGCTGCCTGTTGGTGGGTCTCTCTGTGTTTAGTTTGGCATGTTTGGGTTGAGATCTGGTGTGTGACTTGGTCTTTGGAGAAGATCCCATTTCTTTGCCTTTAGAAACTCTTCGAGTGCTTTTGCAGTATGCTTTGAATCATTATCCATTTGTACTGTGAAGCACTTTCCAATCAGTTTTGCAGCATTTGACTGATTCCGAGAAGAGAGGATAGCCCTGTACATTTCAGAAATCAACTGTTTTCTTTAATATGCAATAAACACTATTGACCTCCACTGCCAGGCCTCCACACTCCACTCGCTGTACTTTTCTCTTCCAATCATTCTGGTACAAGCCAATCTTGGTTGTCCAACAATTTTCTTGGACACGTTTTCCTGGTGAAGTCTAATCTGGCCTTCATGTTCTTGGGTGTAACCAGTGGTTTCATCTTTGTTGTAAGCCTTTTGTATTTCTATTCATGAAGACTGTCCTGATTGTAGACTTTGACCCTTGAGCATGTCCTTGATTTGGCTATCTCATCCACTTGAGTTATCTTATGGTCTTTTGGATTTGTTGGTTTTGCAGAGCTGGCCAGTGCAATGGAAAATGGCCTGTATTTGTATAGCGCTTTTACTAGTCCCCCCTAGGGACCCCAAAGCACATTACACACCCAGTCATCCACCCATTCACACACACATTCACACACTGGTGGAGGCAAGCTACAGTTGCTTCTTTTTAAGAATGTACCAGATTGTTGATTTGATCTCTCCTAACCTTTTTGCTATCTCTCTGGTAGGCTTCTTTTGGTTTTTCAGTAAATGATGGCTTCCTTGCCTTGTATTGACAGCTTTTTGGACCTGATATTGAGAGTTCCAGTGAAAAACGAAATGCAGGTTCAACACTCGAAATCAATTCCACATCTTTTATCTCCTTAACTATTCCTGGAATTGTAAGAGAACAGGCCACACCTGGCCTTCATGGGTTTTTTTTATTTATTTATTCAGTTACTTATCTTAGTATCTTAACAGATCTCATTTTAAGTAGTGTAGAGGCCTGGTTATTGTCGTGGTTGATTTGTGTGCCTAGAACTGTTCCTGAACAGTTTTTTCAATGTGTTGGGGTGCATCGTCTACCTTGGCAGACTATTGACTTGTAGTGTTGTAGTGTACCATTAACTGGCTGGGACCCACCCAAGGGTCCTAAATAGAACATATCTTTGTAATTGTGGGATTTTTCTTTTCTTTTCTTTTTTCTTTTTTTTGAGATTGCAATTTTCCATTAGAAGCTGCATATTACGCAGTGATTGAGAACGCGTTCCTATGGCACAATTGTGATACCATTTTTATTGGAGGTCGAGACTATAAAGCTGATAAACTGTGTATAATTGAATTTCTTCACAAAATAGCAGCAAAAATCCCTTCAGTTTTTCATGGATAGGTTTCAAACATCCACACGGAGATTTAAAACGTGTAATATTTGTTTTAATGTCACACCATATCATGATGTCTTATGATGTCATTCAAATGCACATTTTATGATGGGTTTTTGTTTTTATTGCTGGCAGTCATGTTGTCTCGTGTGAACGTAAAAAATCCAACATCCTCTATTTGCCTTTGAAATGAGAAGCCTCTTCCACAAGTGTTATAGCTTCAGCTTCTTTAATGTCAACTCTTTCTTCAATCAAAGAGATTTATGTGGATTGTAAAATTGCCATCTGTTTATCTGCAAACAAACTGAGAGTCCCGCACTCTTAAATGATTTACTGTTTATCTGCTTCGCAAAATGCAGCTTGAAGTTTATCGTTTAATATCTCTGGATTCTATAGGAATGTGTGTAGTCTCGTTTTCAAAGTCGAAAGGCCTTCCATCATAATGTTGTGTTTATCTTTATTAATCTCGTTACTTGCAGCAGGGGTCACTTTTAAATGTAATAAGCTGCCATCTCCAGTATTTATTTAAAAACTTTATGTGGATACTGCCTTCTTACTTTTTCAGTTTTTAAAACAGCACGGCTCAGCTTTAAACTATCGATCTTTGGACAACTTCAAGTACACTTTTTCTATGAAACCAGCTTACAGATGCTGCCAAAGAAACCTGAATTATACAGCAAGGTCTGCTCAGGTGGCTTGTGTAGGCTGCAAGTGTCCCCTGGTTCAGACACTGTGTGTTACTGCATTACATAAACTCAGCGTTTTCTCTACCTCTTGTAGCTCATGTGCAGCCCACAGACTGTGTAACTGTAGCCAATAGCAACTTCAGTCCAGATATATCCGCTACAGAGATCTTGTGTAAGGCTTCTGAATGGGAATTTGATAAGTGAACATTTGTAGAGTTTTATTGAAATCGTTACAAGTGGAGTATGTTCTGTTCAGCTGAGCTTTTGGAGTATCAGTTGAACCCATATTGAAAAAGATCTTGCACACATTTGGATCACCTGTTTTGAGGGGCACTCCAGCATTTTAGGGTTTGGCTTTCCATTAGGTTGGAGGACTTAAAGAATGATTAAAATCAAAATCATAAGCAACGATCTACTAAATTTTAGCTTGTACTACTAGTTTAGCTCCAGAAATAGTAGAACATCCGTTTCCCATATTACAATTTCCTATTATGTTTCATTAGACCTTTGCTAAATGTCGTGTCTCTGCTTCCAGAACTTACTGACATTTAATATTTGTCTCAACATTATTATATCAGCTTTCACATTCTGCTTATATCTCGTTGTGAGGAGTAAAGTAATTTTTAAAAAATGGATAGAAAAGAATGTTTTTATAAAGTTTGCATTTTTTTTGTCATGGTCAGTGCATTAGGACTAAACGTTTAAAGCCGTTTGTCCCAAATCATTTGGTACAAGACATCAGTTGTTTATCACCTGTGAGCTGCTAATACTATAGACGCTTGTAGGTGCTCAAAAAAGGTAAATGCTCACCCACACCCAAAAACCACAATCTGCATCACTAAGTAATATAAACATTTGAAACAAAAAAGAAGGTGTACATCTTAGCAACATAAGAAATTTACAGGAAAGATCAACACATGCACACACATGGACTACAGATTGTTCTCAAGTTAGCGCAAGCCTGAAATTGATCTGTTTACAGGATATGATAGGGCAGTTTGTGTGAGTTTCACTACTTTGGTGGTTCCAAAGTTTTCACCCTGCCACATTCACAGAACTGCCACCTGTAGGTATTAGGGTTATGTTATGCTGATTTTAATGAAAAATGTATCATTTCCTTAATTTTATATTTTAATATTTAACTGGATTAACTATTACAGTAATAATAGTTAATAATTAGTTAGTAATATTTTTTACTTTAGTGATATATACCACAAGTTTATTTCTCAGCCTTGCAGCTCAATTTAAAGAAGTAGCATTAGTAAAAGAAAAGAACAATATCCATGATGGGAAACATGAGAACTAACAGGAAATCAAATGAAGTTTTAGACATTTTATAATGTTGTCTGTTTTATTTTATAAAAGCACCCTTGAATACTACAGTTGATGAGTTTCAGATGTTTTAAAAATTACTTTATATTTATGTCTGTTTGGAAAATGGTAGATGACTACCTGTTTCCAAGATGCAGTAAGCTGGAACAAATGTCATAGGGGTTTATAACTCCCTGTAATATGGAATGTCAGATGTATGCAGTGGCGTAGAACGGTACACACCTTCCTTCTCACTGAGAAACTCCTACCTTCCTTCCCCTCCTTAATTCTGTCATATTTATTCATTACCTTTGGACGTTACTCCTCTTTACCCACTTCTTTCTCTTTGTTTTCTTTGTGTTGTGATGTTTTGATGTCTGTTTTTCTGATGCCCAGTTCACCTGACTCTGGTTGTAATTTTGATTTATTTTTCTTTGTCATGATCATATTTCACTTTGAGGTTTCCATAATATTGATTTTGTTTTATTATTTAGGACTGAGAATCATTTTACAAGCTTGCTGAGGCTTCTCTTTGTGATCTGTGTTGGTATAATTTGAACACACAGTTAAATTCTGCCTAAACTTCTGTTATTAGCATATGAAGAACAATGAGCAGAGATTTACACCTGTCACCTGCTTTTACACCTGACACCAGCCTTGGAAATCTACTCAGCAAATATCACACTGTATTATATTACCGCAGCATTTCTGCACCGTTACTCCCGATTTCTTCGCAAAGTGGTTGATTCATTGACTCATGATTCAACAGTTGATTTTTAAAATATACATATTAGCATGTAATTCTTTAGGCTTACTACTTATTCCCAAACCTTCCTTTCTCCAACCTTTGTTTTATATTAGATAAATTAGGCAAAATTATATGAATTTAAAATATTATATGAATTGTTAAATAATACTGCATACATTGTTTATTTAAATACAATAAATAAAATAAAATAAAATCAACTGTGCAGTATGGACAAGAGAAGACAGAAATGTGATATCTGAGTCTTAAAAAAAGTAAAGCAAAAGTACTCTTACGTCATTTTCAGTAATATTAACTACACTTTTTTTTTTATTTTTTTATTACCATTTGAAAATAACCATGACGATTTAATGAATCACCACAGGGGTCTCGCTTAATACAGTTCCTGGCCACACTCTAGACACAAAATTTCACAATTACAAGGATCAAAGTATAAGTACAAAATAACAGAAACAATGATCACAAAACTACTAAATTAAGGTCTTACAGTATAACAGTGTGCTTGCTGTTGTAGAGGTGTATAATATTGCTGGCAATGTTCTAAATGGCTTTAATTCCCCACTGCAAAACAAGGCTGTGCACGTCCAAGACTAGTTTGTTTTCAGTTAAGACAACTGCTATCACCTGAATAAGAATCTATCATGGATTTTTTTTTTATCAAGTCTCTTTAAAAATAAAGTCATGTGACTGCTGATGATCCTCTGCAGTGTTTGTTTGTTTTGTTTTTGCAAGCAACATTAAGAAGATTGCAATATACCTTCAAATGTGACAATTGGGTTTGGGGCTGACACTATCCCAGCTGACACTGATCAAGAGTCTTGGGTCCAGTCTGGACACATTGTCATCTCACCCTTCATGCTCAAATCCACACCTGCACCCATTTTTTTTTTTTCAACATGCATATCTTTGCACTTTGGGAGCAAACTGGACAACCCAGAGAAAACCCACACAGACGGAGGACGAACATGCTAACTTCATACACGTAGGCCCGAGGCATGTTAGGACCCTGAGCTAAACCACTGCAAATGGTCAATATAGAGATTTGCTTTTTGGTGTTTAAAACAGACGCACAAAAAACGGTGCATAATAAGTGGCCTGGTGTTTGATTTAAGAGGCTGCAATCTGCCCACTCAGCTACAAAAATAACTTCAGTATCTTAAAAGCAATTGCTGCAGTGGCTGCAGCACTCGGTGAAAGTACAGTAGCTGCAGCATAGATGCAACAAGGAGGACATTTTGTCTTCTTTTCACAAGGGGCCCATTCAGATTATTGCTCTGTCATCAGCTATGAAATGTCAAATGAAGCTGTTTGCTTTGGGGGTTTAGGTGATCTGACAACCTTTAAAAAATCTTTTTATACCTTCAGGCCTGCTGTATGATCATCAGCGTCATTACCATTGATGCTGTTTAACCACCCAGGGCAGAGTTGCTAACACACGTCCTGCCAATTGGTCCTTACGATACAGACCCCCCCGCTGCCTCCGCATTGCGAGGCTCACCTCAGGCAGTGCACGACAGGCTCCTCTGTTATAAGCATATCATCAAGTTTTCATGAGCCTGTCTTTGTGGAAAGTAGGTCACGGCTGCCATCTGAGAATTGGGAGGAGAGAGCGGCGCTTTCGTTCAGATCCTCTGCATGCAGAGTTTCTGTGAGAAGACCCGGCCATGTGGCTGACCCAGCTTCTCCCACGCCCCCACCACCTCAACTCCGGCATCTGCAGGCAGCCCTTGCGCCTTAAAAGATGCATACTAATGAAGCACCTTCCCCCGCTTTAACAATCAAAAGATGCATTGAGGATAGAGGGGTGAAAAAATACTGAAGGCTCTGCTGTTTTAGCCAGGATTAGAAAAACCCTTTAAAGCCTTGCAGCAGCGTTCCAGAGGCTTTCTGTTGACATTTAGTTGAGCTTCTGTTTTCTATACAGCAGATTATGATTCAGTGTCACCACTGTGTGCAACAGTTTATGATGTCAAACTTGTGAGATCATCTCTCTACCTATTTTAAACTGAAATTTGTTCCAAAGTGGTATTTTTTCCCCCCCTTTTTTTTAATCAGTTTACATGCACTGCTTTTTGCTGTTTTATTTATTCCTAAGGTTGCTTTGTGAATGATCACTTGTAAGGAACGCTTATCAAGCACCTGCTCCTCTCAGATATCTACTTATGAACACAAGACAAGTCAGTTTTATGTCTAATTAGGTAACATGAGCTTTACTGAAGCTTTATTACAGTTAATCATGTTTAAACATGGTATCTGCAGGCTTAGTGAAGCTACATTGAAAGCAGCATTACTGCTAATTCCTTCTTCTGCGTGATATTGATGGATGATTCATAGTGTGGGGAGTTTGTGTGATGGTGGTGGCTTGGAAACTGTCTTTTTTACTCTCTGTCTCTCTCCTCTCTCCTTGGTACTTCTCTAACCAAAACACCACACACACACACACACACACACACACACACACACACACACACACACACACACACACACACACACACACCATTCATTTCCTTAGAGATAACCTCCTCCCAGGTGAGGATGTATGTCTGACCCTCGCAGTGTCCATCACGATGTGTCGGCTCCTGTAGAAATGCCACCTTCCTTCCTTTTCTCCCGGAACCCTAATAAGGCTTCTGCTTGTTATTCATGTGGGATGTTTAGTGTTTCAAAAAACATCAATCATGTATTATCAAGTAGGATGAGTCACCCCACTGTCCTCCATGTCAGCGATGACTGGCAGAGCTGTGTGAATAATGCAGCTGTCTCGATTCTCACTGAGCTTCAGCCATGTTGTCCTACACGGTGCGCATGTTGATGGATGCTATTCAACACCATTCTCTCTCCTCTTTTGTGAAAAGGGAAACACTTATTATTACAAAGTTCTACTTTTAAAACAACTTCTTCATCTAGGTCCATATTTCATTCATCTGCTGTCCTATATCGTTTGAAATTTCACCCAGATGTGTCTAAGGAGATTCACTTGGAGGTTCTAGCTCATCTCAGCTTAATACTAGAGTAATCCTTATTTTAGTTATGTTATTTTTTTTATTTTTTTGGCATTTTTAAGGCCACAGCATTTTGGTAAGCTCTAAATGGGCAAAATAGTTTTTTATTTTCATTACTTGTTGAGGACTTGTTGGCTCTTTTTTCCTGACAAAGCACACCAGTATATTACCGAGATAAGCGCGCAGTGAGGCGCCCTTTCCTGCCCGCATCTGTCCATCAGTTTTCTCTCTGCACAAAACAGTGAGATGTGTTGGAGGCAATATGTGTGCTAATGTTTGGTTGGTAAACACTCATAATGAATTATTGGCGCTGCAATCTCGGCTGTTTAGCTTTGACTACCGACGTCATTGGCGGTAAGGACATAATAAAACACAGCAGCGCAGATGTTCCCTCATATTTCCCACAGAGCAGAAGCATGCACCACAGCGGCTTTTTTTTATCGATCGCCTAAGATGGTCTGATATCTGTATTTGCTCTGTTCTGTAGAGTATCGGTATTGCACTATATCAAACTATTATGGACCTGGCACACCATTCCGCCATGCTCACCAGTTATTCTCAGTGAGCTGAAGGCTCGGTAGCCACCCAGGAGTTGAGTACCAAGAGGGTTTCTTTTTTTAAGACCCCTGACAGTGCTTTGTGTGGAGGCTGATGAGAACACATTAAAAGTAAATGGCCCACTGAGACTCAGCTCTTCCTCCTCCTGGCTCCCTGTTGCTGTAATGACCTTGTTACTCCAATCAGAATATCACAGTCACTCTCCATCTTCTCTCTTGAACTTAAAAAACTCATCGTTTTAAGAAGCTCCTGACATCACCCTCTCTTAGTGCTGAATCACATTTCCTCTCTCATATTTATCTCCCTTCTCCAATATGCTCTCTTTTTGAAGCATAAAAACCCATAGCCGTTATTTTTGATATTCAGCTCCTTCAGTGGTTCCTGTCCCACACATACGCCAGTGTGACAAAAACTCTACAAATTAATAGAAGTTTGTGGATTTTGTTAAATTCAAGTGGAGCCAAGCTAGCTTGTATGCATAACTAATCTAGGTAGCTACTTGCACCTTCATCTCTATCAAATATGTCAGAATGTTATCTGTAATTCTCTGCAAGAAAGAAAACAAGTTTCTTTACTGTTAATCCTACCAAATTAATATATTATATATAGATAGATAAAAGTCAGACTCTGAATTATGCTAAGCTAAGTTAGCCTGCTATTTCACTTGTAATAGTCATCAAATGCAGCGTAACCAATGTTATTGTGGCTCTATATAATTTTTTTTAATCTAATTTTATTTTATTATTTTGATAAAAATAATTAAGACGTAGCCAAGCTTGTGTCTTCTCCTGTTAAGTTTAAGTTAAGTTAATTAAATCACACAAAGACAGAAAACAAGACACTTTCCTGTTAATAAGTAAATATTTTTTTCTTGGATAAAATGTGGCTTTCTTTTGTGAAAATGCTTCTAGAGATTACTTCATGTGAAAGACATCTTTTCCTTCAGGCTTTCTAAAACTGTTATGTTGATTTTTTTTTAAATTGCACTGTAAAAAGATAATTTAAGGTTCTTTTATTTATTTATTTTTTGTTTATGTTTGTTTTTTATTTTAATACGATGAAATGTCACTAAAATGGAAAGCAAAAAGAATGATAGGGGATTTATTCAGGAAACTGCATCTCTCAAACTTGCCCTTTGTTATTTGCTTAGTAATCCGGATTATAGTTATTCAGTTGCATACCAAAATTATGGAATGAATTGGGAGGGAGAGCATTGCATTGTTGAAGGAGCTGAATGGACATATTTTTGCTGCTGCTATGACTCGGATTTTCTTTAGAGATGAAGAAGAATGTGAAAGCAGAGACTTCTGCATAAGGATGTCTGCTGAAAACTGTCTTGCACGTGATTAATAATCTGGGACATGGGATATCTGAATTAACAAACAACCTTGTAAGTGCAAATCCACTTATTATGTTATTTACTAGATGCCATTTATGCCAGATGATGCATGAACTTAATGTGGTGCAAAATGAACTATTATCAAGTGTATTTAAGATTTATTAGCGTGTATTTTTTTCCAAACAGTTGTCATTGATTATAGTGCAGAGCAGAATTGTGCATTGCTAAGTCAGTAACAGACAAACATTTAACAAATATTGACCTCACGCAGCCATAATCAGGACACAAGAGATTTCAACAAATTTCATCATCCTGTATTTTATGCACTTCATGAAACACAGAGTCTGGTGTATAATTAATGAAAAATGCTGGGCTCCACATTATACAAGTCAATGTCAGTGGAGTCAACGGGGCTAAACAACAACAACAACAACAGCCGAGAATGCATACATTACCAGCAGCAGTGGCACCTGTGGGAATTGGATTAATTTAGGACTTTGGCAAAAAGCTAGCCTCCATGTGTAAAACTCGTGTCTTTTCTTTGATGAGACGTTGATGGAGGAACTGGACGGCACATCACTCCAGAGAAGTACCTTGCGTCTGCAGCTGTCTGTGTTTGACATTGTGAACTGTAGCTGCTCTTTTTTTTTTTTTTTTTTTTTCCCAGACGAAGTCATCACCTGTCAAGCATCACTAATGTGTTTATTGTTGCTGGAGAGATTGTCTCGGCTCCACAGAGAAATAGATTGTCAGCATTGTGCAGATTTCTGTGCATTGTTTTATTTTCTTACATATTTTTTTCTACTTTTAATACAGTATAATATATAGGTGGACTGAAATATATATTAAAAAAGCCAGAAAACCAGACTGCGTGACTTCCTTGTCATTTGGAGTTCATTTTGTTTTTCAGTTTTTCTGTCAACTTTCTGAAATGGTATTGCATTTTATTTGGAGTCACTTTGCTTTTTCTTTGTTATTATGATCTATTCTTTTCAGTTGTTTTGTAGTAATGTTTTTTGTGTATTTCTACGATAATTCTACATTTTTTGTGGGTGTTTTGAGCCTTATTTGCAGTCACCTCACATATCTTGTTTTTTTTTTTGTTTTTTGTTTTTTGTTTGCTTGTTTGTTTTGTGACTTTACACCTAGAAGTTTAACATTCATAGACTCTGAATTGGGCTCCCCTGACACATTGTCCCCTGTTCAGTAATACATGCATTTGTATCACTCATGGCATGTTCAGTACCAGTTGTAAAACAAGCACACAGAGGTGACAGGAGACTGCCAAGGCTTCATGTCTGGAGGTAGACTGATGAAACGAGTCCTTAAGTTACCTTGTCTGGGTGGACAGATTAGAATTGGGCTCACGAACCCTCATTTTGATAAAATACTAAGTGTGTATTTTTGTAAAAGTGTGTGTGTGTGTGTGTGTGTGTGTGTGTGTGAGAGAGAGAGAGAGAGATTTCGTCTTAAAAGGAAGCAGGAAGGAAAATAGCAAACAAATCAAATATTCAACAACCTTGAGCCTCGTCTCTCCTTAGTTCCATCTCTTCTTCTAGAGGTAATTGGCTGACATTGTAGACTTGTGAGAGATTTGTAGTATGTGAGGACTAGATGTTATCACACTTCACATCTCAGTCAGAAAACAAGAAGACAAATTTGGGAGAAAGTTAACAAGAAACCTCTAAGACTTCCCTTTGTGCTCAGATTTCACTAAAGCTGAAAAAGGTGATGTTTATTGATTCACCCAGAGAGTTGAAATTGTATAGGTGTAGCTTTTTTTATTCATTGTGTATTGGGTGATAATGATGGAATTCTTCAGTCAAACATCAACAGTGTCAAGCACATCTATTTTGTAGTTCAGTTTGAGATATTAAGACGGAGCCTGTGCATGTGTCAGCCTCAATGATAAGTGCTAAGGATTACTGGGGCAGTTCTGAGAGATTTGATATATTATTGTTGCACACCAATAAATGTTTTTTAAAGTTCTGATTAAAAAAACAAGCATTTTGGTTTAAATTTAAATTGAAAAAAATTATCCATTATTTTTATTTTTACAATTTTTTTTTTAGAAGCATGATTCACAGTTCAAAATAGGAATTGAGATTGTGCAGCCCCCCAGTTCTAACACTTCATGAAACAAGACATGAAACTAGCGCCCTTCCTCTTTTCTATAAGCAAACCTTCTTCTGATTGTCTGCTCCCTTGCAAAGAAGAGATTTAATCTGTGGAAAGGCGGAGCATCTTGAGCTGAGATTAGCAAAATACATGTGCATATGGCGACCTCATAATTTGAAACATCAATGTTTAAAATGAATACCCAGCATTGTAGCAATATACATGACATGAATATAAATGAAACACCTTCCTGTTGTTGAAGAAATGGATCTTTGCTTTGTGGATTAAAAACCACTCTTGCACCTGTAATAATAGACAGTTTCTTTTAGATGTACACATTTCCCCTTGATTCCACTCTTTTTTTTCACTAAGCTAATTAACTCATGGCTCTACTGCCACCAGTCAATTATAGAGTAGACAATAATTTCAGCATTTTTTCTTTCTTTTTTGCTACAAGCCTGCAATTAATTTAAAAGTACATTACTTAATAATTTGTTCCATTTTTGGACTGCCAAACTGCTTCGAAGGCTGGTGGAAATTGTATTGTTGATCTTTCAGTCTGCTGTGCATGCAACTTTAACTGTTTTTGAAGGGAAATAATCTTTTTCAACATTACCAGAATCAAAATCAATAATAAAAAAGACACAAAAATCTGTAATAGAATATTGATGGCAGTTTTATAGTATTAGTGATCTGTATGAACTTTTATGGTAGTATAGGACCCATTGCAGGAACATTTAGTGATTAAGGAGCAGCTTATCCATTGTTTAATGTAAACATATGTTATATGAATTGGCCATACTGAAACAGACTACTTTTTGGGGAAAAAAGAATTGGTCTGATCAAATCTGGATGGACCTGTAATCTTGATAATCTCTTTTTAAGGTGAAACTTTAAATAACCCAAACCTTTGAATACAAAAAAATCGTTGATCTTTTTTTTTTAAGTTTAGGTGATGATTGCACTGTGCTGCCTCTCTTCCTACACTTCCTTGTCCTTTTATTCACTAAAACAAGACACCTTCCCTCATTCTGGGCCCTGTTAACCAGTTGCTATGTGTTGTTATTTTGACACCTGGCTAAATATCGCCATAGCTCAGTCTAATTCCAGCTGTGAGCGTCGTTTCTTTGCTGCAGGTGTGAAGTCCTCCCATCACAGTCCTTCGTCAACATGGAAATGCTAATCTATCTGGAGCTCTAATTAGCAGAAGGACTCAGGTGGAGAAGTGTCACACACATGATTCAACTTAACCTTTTGCTTTGATTTCCCTCAGGCTTGATTCCTGGTATTTGCAGGAAACAACTCTGTTTGCCCCTGTGGCTTCTAACACTATGTTATATGGTCTTGTGCCATTTTCAAATTGCTGTCCAATTTTATGCACTTCAGTTGATATACACCCATATGCTGTGTTTATGCTGAAATCTTTGTTGTATTATTCTGATTATAGTCTGGTCATTTCTCAGAATTACTATGACTTTCATTCCTTGTACTCTGTGCCTAATTCAGTATAATGTAATTCTCTAATGTAGTTTTAGACAGCATATTTTTCTCAATATGTCACAGTATAGAGTTGTCAAAAACTTGAGTTGACTGAAGAGACACCCAGTCACAGTTTGGCTTCTTTTACAATGTGACGTCACCAAAAAGAGTCTACAGGAGTTAAACAATTGGAGACAAGAAAGAATGGCTGTTAACACTCCTTTGGACAGCATTGTAGATGGGTCCACAGATTTCAACACTTGTCACAGAAATTTTGGGTCCATCAATGGGGCAAACCAGCAGAGTCTTTCATTTGACCAGTGCAGGGAAGCACTCTGTCAATCAGACGTTGTGTAAGTTGTCATTTAGGACAGGAGAAGTACTTCATCCAAATCTTTTGGATGAAATACTGCAAAAATCAAAATATTTTATAATTATTACTGCAGTGTGCAGTGTGCTTTGGTGTATACATCTGAAATCTTATAACTTGGCATGGGCTGAGAGTCAAATATACAAAATAGATGCCCTGACGGCACAAATGTGTGTGCAGCTCCATCTCTACAGGCATCGCTATCATCCAATTTTTATTTAATGGTAAGAGCTGTGGGGAGAGCTTGCTACAACAACTGGAAAAGATGAAGCTTTCTGTGGATAAATGTGAAAAAACACAATTATTTGTGTTTCAATGATGTATGTCCTGTGCTATGCTCCTACTCTTTGTATGTCCTGTCCGTTGGTGTGTATTTCTCACCAGTAGTACCTATAATTCAAGAGGGCTAAGGCATGCCTTAGGCACGAGTATAACAATTTTTTTTTAAATGTGCTTAAGTTTAAGATGCTGAACTGGTAAAGCAATTATAGTACCTGCTGCCCATTTTCAGTGCTGACACCATATACCATTCAGGTCATGTTATTTTGCAGTCAGAACCTGGCATAAAATTAACCCTTCAGACTTCTTTCTTCTATCACCATTTCATCTTCTATCGCTCTACCCTCTTATGTTTGTTTTTTTTTTTTTTTAAGAAAAAATTAATAAACAAAGCAGTAACTGATGATGATGCTGATGACTGATGTGGGATTTTATGCACAATGCACCAAAATGAGTGAAGATCAGTTTCAGAGGAAAAGGGTAAGAAAAGAGTAAAAGCTCAGTTTTTGGTTAATTATTTTTTTCAGGTTTCTGAAAAAACTAAATAGGTGCACAAAAACCTTCGAGTTTGATGTGTTTAAAAAAAAATCCTCCTGAAGCTCACATGTTGGGTTGATCATGTCACTTCTTAGCAAAAGGGGAAAGTATCAAAAGCAAGAGCTGACACCAACATGTTTCACCATGACAACAGTAGTAGACTGGCACAGCAAGTACATTTCTGAAAACTCCGCAAGGACTGACTCTTGACAGCAGTAATGTGAATGCACAGACTGAGAGATATGAAGGATTTTTACTTACAATGTAATTAACATAAACACCGTGATTATGTTGAAGAAATTACATGACTTGCATTGTGTAGGTGGAAAGTGAGAGTTTACAGAGTTTCTACACTGAAATTTGCATTTAATGCAATGGATCATACAGTTTTGGCAGCTTGCGGTTTGTCAGTGCTCATGTTGTATGTATGCACATCATTCTGCTTAAATAGCTATCACAGTACTGCCAGTCTTTCAGTAAGACGTTGTAGTTGTAGAAAATACCACTGCTGTAGTGCTGAAAATATAGACTCATGAGATGTGAAGAAACTCCTCAACGCACGTGGGTTGAGCAGACTAGTATCTATAATGCAGAAACATATATTACCTTTATTGTTCACTATTTATGGGTGTAGGGCTCTTTGGGAGATAGATTGCACCTGCAGTGGGCGTAAAATTCCTCTTATAAATATTCAGATTCCAACCGCTTTTCGACAATTCTGGCAAATTCTCGTAGCACTTCAGTGCCTTGATCATAAGAGGTATATATTCTTCTCTTACTTACTAAACATTTGCTGTTTAGTAAGTAAGGGATAAAATGAGCAGAAGTCATTTCTATTGTGTGTTAAACTTCTTGGCAGTCTCAGTCAAAATGCTGAAATTTGCATTTAATGATAGCTTTGAGTGTACTGCTAGATTGTTCCATGTCAGCGCTGTTGCTGGAAGTATGTGGTAATGTTGTCAGACTTACTACCACCCATAAGGCATGCAAAAGTTGGTCCAATAATTTATTTTTTTGTGCTCAAATTTCCTTCTAGAAAGAGGTGTGTGTGTGTGTGTGTGTGTGTGTGTGTGTGTGTGGTGGGGGTGGGGATGGGGTATGATTTTGCTGGAATGCGTTACCCTTATCTCCTATTTTAACATTAACCCACAGTTCTAATTGGCACTTTTTGCATATAGCTGCTATTTCATTCTTTATGCATTGAACAATTAAAGAAGGATTATTTTTCAAATCACAAATGTAACAGCCAATCACGAACAGGACAACATCAGCAATAGGTGGTCACCGACTAAAGATAAAAGAACTGCAAGATACAGAAAGGAAAATGAACAGAGAAGTGAAAGGATATTTTTACTGTAAACTATAAACTGGAAGATAGAGAGAGGCTGTGATGGAGTGCAGTGAAGTGTGTCTCAACTCAAATTATAGTTTTTTTCCCCAGCTGATGGGGACTGCTTGGATAATGCAGGTGAGACTCTGTTCATAGCTTTCAAGTCCCTAAATGCCCAGAATTTACCAAAATGGGGCTTTTGCATTTAAGAACTAATGGATAAAGTTGTGGAATGTTGAAGAATACTTTAATTTTAGCTGTGCAGCAAAGCTTTAAGTAACAGATAATGGTAATGGCTTGAATGCATTTGGGAATTTGATTTTCTCTGCAATCCGACTGTGATTTCTTTGTGAACAATGCAAAAAAAGTCTGCAAATCTAGGTATTAGATATTGCTTATGAATGACATACTATGCTGTGTAGAAGCGAATGGATATCACAAGAGTGAAAGACAGACACATTTAACCCAGTTAATTTCTCTGTTTCATAATTATCATAATGGTCGCACCTTTGTCACGTAATGTCGTTATAGAGATTCTTATCAGATCCTATTTAAGCTAATTATCCTATTTATAACCACACAATTAGGTACATCCTTGAGACTCACTTTCACAACTGCAAACTGATCTCAACTTTCGATGGAGAATGTAGACATGAGCAGAATGTATAGATGAAACCAGGATACAGAGATGGGTCATCACAAAAGGGAAACATTTCAGGGCTGTGACTTAAGGCAGATATTTATTTAGTAGCCGTTAATATGAAATATTCATAGATACATTTTATTTGCATAGACAGGAATCAGAGACGGCTCATTCAGGCTACTTTAAACTAATAATTGTGATGTCAAGTCATTACAGAGCAGGCTTTTCAAGTCTAGCTCGAATTGGAGAGGATCATAAAGTTCCCTCGAAAGTTATCTCAACATGTTGGCAGGTGTCTGGAGTAAGCAGAGACTTCAGTCCTCCATCCACAAGCTTTACTCATATTTCAGTCCATTTCTAAATTTCGAACCTCTCCCCTCCACAATGACACCAAGCCTTTTTTTTTCTGAATTGCTTTAAGACGAGGATGAACTCTGAGCTCAGCTAGTCAAATCAATCTAGTCACGGTGGAGAAACGGAGCGGTTCATTACTGGGAGGGCTGAGGAGCTCTCCACTCAGCTCTCTAATATCACTGTGATCCTCTTCTCTTTTCTTACCTAATTGAATTCTCCAGGAGAGATGCCCCTCAGCTGCAGATTTATCATATCCTGAAATTGGAGGAGTCTAGCTCCATGAAGGACGTGTGCAGAACATTTAATCCACTCCTCATGCTGTAAGCCCAGCACCATCAACTCTATGCCAGGGCTAGAGTTATCCCACAGTGGACCAATGGCCTTCAGAGAGGTGTCTGTATTCATTGTTGCCTGAGGTGAACAGGAGCAGCAACAGGAGGTGCACACAGCTGATATCAAATATGCTGCCTATCATGTACAGTGTGACCAGCATTCTGAACAGATGGCATCATAATCTATAATCAAAGCCCCTTAAATGCAGCTCAGCACACAATATGTCTGCACTCACTTTCTCTCCACCTCTAAATTTTCCTTCCCTGTAATGTTGCGTCTTTCCTTTGCCTTCCTTTGCTTTCGTCTCCATATTGTAGTAATGAATGGGTTTGACATAGAAGATAAGATAACCAGGAGAATTGTTTTTCAAAGCCACTTCATCAGAAAGGTTGTCGAAAGTAGGACAGGGTGTCTTGTTAACATGAAGATGGAGTGCAGATAAGTAGGTGAATTATAAAGAGGAGACAGTTGTAGAGGGCAGAAATCTACAGGGTGGAATTTAAAATGTTTAGCTTTATGTTACAGTGGCAGGATCACATGTCTGTTTATTTTTCTTTATGACACTGAAATCTTGCCCTGCCCTGTCTTTTTTGATCCCAGTTCTTACTCCTCTATCTGTATCTTTTCCTTCCTTATCTTTTTAAAAGCTTATTAAGTCCTTCATTTTGTACTAACCTGGTCTATAGTCTTTAATCTGTTCTGTATCCAGTATACTTTCCTATCCCATCTTTGAGTCGGAATCTTAATCTCCCTATTCTTCCCTTTTACTTGGATTTCCAGTTTCTCCAGCTCATTTTACAACAACAAAACAATCGTGTCAAACTCAAGGCACCGGAGCTTTAGCACATGTGAGTCCAAGCCTTTTTTCAGGATCGTTTTCAGCGCCAGAGATAATTAAACTTTTTCATCAATGCTAAAAATCTTAGTAGTCTTGCTTTTTCAAACAGAAAATTGATCGGGAATCAATAAGAGAATCAATAAAGAAACTGACCTATAAGTAGAATAGATAATTGGTAGTTACCAGGGTGTTATCAATATCAGTCCTTAATCATCGGGATTAGATCTCGTTATCTTATTCTGTCTTTAAATTCTATCAAATTTCTTACTCTATATTATTATCTAGCCTGTAACATTTCTTATCTTAACAATATCATCTACTCTGTATCAAATCCTATGTTATAGCCTTACCTTTTATGGGATCATATACTTTTCTACGACATTCTATTTTCTGTTAAAATATCATGTCGTATCCCACACAGTATTTTGTCCTCCCCTTTCTGTGCCTGTTTCCTATATCATGATCTATATTTTACTTTATTCATTATCAGTATGCTGGTTAAAGTATGTTTTTCTTGCCTTTTATCCGTCTTATTTTGTCTTGTATTCTTACATCTCTCCTATCAGCTTATGTCCTACATCTTATCTACATTACTATTTTCTCGTCCATTCTGCGTCCTATCCTACTGTGCTTTTCCATATGTACTAGGTCCTATCTGTTATCATTTTGCATATATTGTGTACTTACCTACCTTTTTTACTATCCATATTATTTCTCATTATGGCATAGCTTTTCATATTTTATCTTGTCTTTATAATCCAAACTCGTAAACATGTATGGCCTCTTCTTTCATTTTATCCTACTAGCCTAGTGTAGCCTAGCCCTATCTGACCTGCTGTCCTGTCCTTTGTTTTATTCCTATTTGCATGTATTCCATTATCCTATATCCTATTGTTTTGCATCCTATTCCATTAAATCCTGCCCTGCTCTTTTGTATTTTTTCTAAATTAGAATCTGTCCTATTTTGATATATTCTGTACTATATCCTTTATTTCTAATTACATATATTCTGTCCTGTTTTATCCCGCCTTTACCTGCTTTTCTTGTGTGCAATTATTCCATAGGAACTTATGTATTATATTATATATTAGTCTCCCACAGTCAGACTATTTAAGATTTTATCTAAGTCTGCAGATGGCAATTTTAAATAAAACCTAATAAATCTCCTTCCTATAATTATGCCTGTGCATCCAGATGGGATGTTCTTTAAGCAAACTGCATGTCTCTCTGCTAAAGGTCTGCCACATTTGCATGCATTATGGGCTTTCTGGATAAAATCCAGCACTATACAATCACTTATTTGATTAAACATTATCGTAATCAGCAGGACATTGGGGTGCTGAGAAACGCCGAACTATATCTGCTGACAACAGCAAGTCTTATGTATCATGCAAAGGTTGTGCTGTGGTCATGTACGGAAAGATTGGCCTCCACGATCTAGTTTTATATACACAGTAGGCTTGAACTGTGTAAAACATACCTGTGATTAGAGCCAGTGTGATTGATTTTGTAGGTTTAAAGAGATTTCCTGTCTCTATTTAAATTTTAAATGCTCTCTTCTCTTTTAATGTTTTGTTGATTTATTTATGCGCAGCATTCTTTCAAGCTTCCCTTTCCTGTCTAACACATGCAATCCTTAAAAAGAAAAAAAAAGCGCTTTGGATTTTTCTCATCTATTATTCTCCTTGTTCACACCGGTAACAGACGGTCTCTGTAATCGATCACATTATTTTATTTTGACTCAAGTGTTTCAGAAACTCTGCTGTGGAATTTCCTCAATCAGTTCTGAAATTAGATTTCTACTGAAGGAAAACTGAATAACAGCAGGAATTATTTTGTATTCTTTTACCTGGAAAAGCTGTTAACTTAAAGATCAATGTTTTTATATTAAGAATGGCTTTTAGGAAATGGGCCTTGATTGTGACAAGCATGAATCAAATTACCACCCAACACTGCAGTTCCCTTCAGGGTTAGAGAGCATGATACCATTTTTTAGCTGTTATTATCTTTTTCTCCATTTACCTTTAATGTTGTGATTCACTGTGACTTTTAGGACCACTGAAATGAAGGCCCAAGCTGAAACATGTTGATATAGCCAAAATGTTGTAGACATTTCCAAGTACCACACGCGCTGCTAGCGCTTTGACCTTTTAAGACTTTTTCCTCTCCTCAAAGCACCTTAGAGGTAGCTTTAAAGTTATGTCAAAAAACACTCCTTTTCCTTAACAATGTTTTGATTAATTCTCACCATTCTCACCACTTTTATTGTTGGAAATAAAACCTGCAGTACTGGGTGGCTAAACTGCAAAAAGGCAGAGTTTAACTGTTATGAGTGAGATTTGATATGAGCTTTTGGAAACACCAAACAGAACTTAATGGGGGGTAAATGGAAAACTTTTTAGCTGGGTGCCTCAAATAGGATACTGCAACACATTTTTTCTGTAGTTTTTGGAATATGTTGCTGGACAGTAATTTCTCTTTTTTTTTTTCATTCAGATGAATATGATTCAGTTTATGCATCAAAAAAACTACTTAATTACATTTGAGAAATGAAACTACCCAGTCTGGCTGTAAAATAGCTGAGATACATCTAGATAAAGATCATAGTTTGGGTTAAATGGCTGTCAGTTTTTCACATTTTCACGTTTTGATGAATCCCTCTGAGGAGTCTCATTCTCTACACTGGTTTCAAAGATCAAGTCTTTTCTTTGCACTACTTCTAAGAACTTTGCAACTTGTTCTCTAATGTGTGCCTTTTTATTTTTGTGTATATGACTCTTGATTGTATATATTTCTCCCTTATGCTATTTATTTATTATTCCTGCTTTCTAGTATTTATATTTTATTCCAGCACAATTGGTGTGGCGCACCCACAATTTTCTTGTACATGTACAATGAACATAAAGTGCTATGATATTCTATTCTATTTGTTGTTTCTAACAAAAAAATTAGAAATGAACAATTCATGTCTATGAAAATGAAGAAATTAAATTCGTTTTTGTTTGCCTTGACCGGACTGGAGTCCCGGTTTCTACTAGTGCTCCTCTCTAAAAAGTGTTAAATTGTCAGTGTTTTGTTTGCACTTTGTTCTGCTGCTGCTAAGTGACCGAAAAGTCTGTGCTTATTGCTATGAAAACAAAGCAGTCTGACTTCTCTAAATGATTTTAGGATTATTTGAATGGTGCACTGAAAGGGCACTGCTGCACTTTGAAAATGGTCTGTGTTTTAGATTGAAGGAATTTAATGGTGCAATAACTGTGACTTGACAGTGTTAATGTACTCTGCTTATTAACCCGCACAGATGGAGGTATACAGTGTTGAATGTGACATTCGTTGATGTGCAGATCCATTGCCTTCTGAGCTACTGCTGAGTAACTCCAGTATGGAGCTGAATCCGGAGAGGATCATAGCCTGATGACACTTGGCAAAATGGCATGCTAATTATAGTCATTTTCATTTTGGGCAGAAATGCTTGAGCTTAGTCATGTGCGAAGCGTTGATACCTCTCAGAGCACGGACCAATGCTCCCACGACGTTTAGCCCTGCCAAATCTCTGCTGCAGATTGGCTGAGCCTGTAGCGAGCAGTGACACTCAGAGGCTTAGGTAGCTTCCACCCAGGGCCGGATGGGCAAACTGGTGACACGGAACAGTCTGGGGGCAGCCTTGGGACAGCATCCTGGCTGGGAATATTAGCAATGTTAAAATACTCTGAGCTGATGGCCCTGGCATGGCATCAGAACAGCACAGCCCTCACCCAGAGAAAAAGCAACAGAATGGTAAACAGTTATTTTCACTCAACATAGAGGTGTACTTTTAGAAACTAAGTGGAAATAATTCAGTCTCCAGAGCAAATTACTAATGACCATGGTTTCACAAATCATTGTTTTTACATAAGAGTCAAGGTACTATACTTTGGATGAATGAATCTCTCAATAAGTTCCTAATGTATAATAGGCTGCAACAAAAGCCCAAGGCTGGAGTTGTACTTGTAATATGCAAAAACCCTTAAACAAATAGAACAGTCAAACATTGTAACTGTGATTTGGGGTATATCCATATGGCTTAGCATATTGAATTAACGATCAGAGAGATTAATAGTCTAAAAATATTATTTCTTTAATTTTCTGTCTGATTCAAGAAACATTTATTTGTGTAACACTTTGCATAGTCAGTGGTTACAAAGGGCCTTACAAAAATGAGTATCAGACAAAAATAGATTAAGAGTAAGAGAGAACATATGTCTTAGGACTTATATGGTGATCCCAAGACTGCAAAACGATTAACTCTAAATGATAGAAGTTTTAATTTGAAGACTGTGCACATACAGGGAGTGCAGAATTATTAGGCAAATGAGTATTTTGTCCACATCATCCTCTTCGTGCATGTTGTCTTACTCCAGGCTGTATAGGCTCGAAAGCCTACTACCAATTAAGCATATTAGGTGATGTGCATCGCTGTAATGAGAAGGGGTGTGGTCTAATGACATCAACACCCTATATCAGGTGTGCATAATTATTAGGCAACGTCCTTTCCTTTGGCAAAATGGGTCAAAAGAAGGACTTGACAGGCTCAGAAAAGTCAAAAATAGTGAGATATCTTGCAGAGGGATGCAGCAGTCTCAAAATTGCAAAGCTTCTGAAGCGTGATCATCGAACAATCAAGCGTTTCATTCAAAATAGTCAACAGGGTCGCAAGAAGCGTGTGGAAAAACCAAGGCGCAAAATAACTGCCCATGAACTGAGAAAAGTCAAGCGTGCAGCTGCCAACATGCCACTTGCCACCAGTTTGGCCATATTTCAGAGCTGCAACATCACTGGAGTGCCCAAAAGCACAAGGTGTGCAATACTCAGAGACATGGCCAAGGTAAGAAAGGCTGAAAGACGACCACCACTGAACAAGACACACAAGCTGAAACGTCAAGACTGGGCCAAGAAATATCTCAAGACTGGTTTTTCTAAGGTTTTATGGACTGATGAAATGAGAGTGAGTCTTGATGGGCCAGATGGATGGGCCCGTGGCTGGATTGGTAAAGGGCAGAGAGCTCCAGTCCGACTCAGACGCCAGCAAGGTGGAGGTGGAGTACTGGTTTGGGCTGGTATCATCAAAGATGAGCTTGTGGGGCCTTTTCGGGTTGAGGATGGAGTCAAGCTCAACTCCCAGTCCTACTGCCAGTTTCTGGAAGACACCTTCTTCAAGCAGTGGTACAGGAAGAAGTCTGCATCCTTCAAGAAAAACATGATTTTCATGCAGGACAATGCTCCATCACACACGTCCAAGTACGCCACAGCGTGGCTGGCAAGAAAGGGTATAAAAGAAGAAAAACTAATGACATGGCCTCCTTGTTCACCTGATCTGAACCCCATTGAGAACCTGTGGTCCATCATCAAATGTGAGATTTACAAGGAGGGAAAACAGTACACCTCTCTGAACAGTGTCTGGGAGGCTGTGGTTGCTGCTGCACGCAATGTTGATGGTGAACAGATCAAAACACTGACAGAATCCATGGATGGCAGGCTTTTGAGTGTCCTTGCAAAGAAAGGTGGCTATATTGGTCGCTGATTTGTTTTTGTTTTGTTTTTGAATGTCAGAAATGTATATTTGTGAATGTGGAGATGTTATATTGGTTTCACTGGTAAAAATAAATAATTGAAATGGGTATATATTTGTTTTTTGTTAAGTTGCCTAATAATTATGCACAGTAATAGTCACCTGCACACACAGATATCCCCCTAAAATAGCTAAAACTAAAAACAAACTAAAAACTACTTCCAAGAACATTCAGCTTTGATATTAATGAGTTTTTTGGGTTCATTGAGAACATGGTTGTTGTTCAATAGTAAAATTATTCCTCAAAAATACAACTTGCCTAATAATTCTGCACTCCCTGTATACATAGATGCACACAAACTCAAACACACATACAGTATGCAGTGGAAGAGGTAAAGGAGGCTGTCTAGGCCCGATTACTATGATCGATATGCAGCATCAAACCATTGTTAGTGTCCTTTTTAAAAAGCACTGAAGTTTTGTAGCCTAAATAATCGGCAGGTCCATGGAGACGAGCACTTAGTAGAGGCAACTGTTTGGCTGATCGGACCATAGTTCAGGCCGATCCTTTCCCCTGAGGAGCACTCCCCGGGAAACCACTGATAACAATCAATGGAAATTTCATCCTTGTTTTTTTTTTTTTCTCAGTGTGTTTCGTTTTACTTTTTATTGAACCAAAGTCCCTTTGTGAGACCCCTCTCAATCGCTCTCTCCCTCCAGTTGTCTTGTCCAATGGATTTTCAGATGCAGTTTCTGGGAAAATTGGGCTTTATCTTTAGTGCTGAATCCATCATTTCTATGCAGGGTGAATCATTTTTAATATAACTGTAATTTGGTCAATTTTGCCTGTCACTTTTATATCGGTATCATATTCTCGAGCTCACACTCTCTGCAGTTAATGTAATTGAGACAAATTGTCACAATTTGCAAGCGTTTTTATATTTTTTCCAGTAAAAACTGTGGTGGGGAAAAGTACCAGAGCCCTTGTTTTTATGACGTTTCAGTCTGTCATATGCACACTGAAACATTTTTGTTTCAGTTTTAACATTTATTTTACAAATATTTTAACGTTAATAATTAATGTGATGGTTTAGTGGATAACAATGTTGCTTCACAACAAGAATGTCTTGGGTTTGGGTCCACTGAGGTCTTTTTATAGTTTCCCCATGCCTCTCTGGGTTTCCCCCCACAGTCCAAAGACATACATAGGGTTCGGTTAAGTGGCAATTCTTAATTAACCATAGGTGTGAATGCAAGCATGACTTGTCATCTGTCTGTCTGTGTTAGCCTTGTGATAGATTGGTGACCTGTCCAGTGTGTACCCCGCCTCTCATTCTATGACAGCTGGGATAAGCTCCAGAACCCCCACAACCCTCACTTGGATGAGCAGAAGAAAATG
Organism: Simochromis diagramma; assembly: GCF_900408965.1. Classification (NCBI taxonomy): domain Eukaryota; kingdom Metazoa; phylum Chordata; class Actinopteri; order Cichliformes; family Cichlidae; genus Simochromis; species Simochromis diagramma. The sequence goes on from NW_024387414.1 coordinate 6,290,241, forward strand.
ATGAATGGAATAACATTTATTAATGGATGGCTCCCTGTGCATGAATGCTCATTTAATTTCGTATGACTACCACAGAGATGAAATGAGTGGGGGAACATCAGGTTGTGCATTTCAAACCAATCTGTAATTATTCTCTAGCACTAACCACCTAGCGTTTTTTATTTAACAGGTAGATTGGTGCATATACCAAACTAAGCAACATGCAAAAGTCAAACTCCACATGAATGTTCAGTTTGCACGAACGGTGTCATGGTTAAAAGCTCAATAAATAACACCTTTGAGATCCTCCCTGCCTTATTATGCAGACATTTGTTGCTGCTTTTAGCTCATGTATCACAAGGCTCTGGTAACAACTGATTTTGGTTACTCACAAGTGTCAGTATAAAAGTCTGACAGTGTGTTTCAGGTGGAATGATTGATGGGTATGTCAAAGATAACAGCTGCATATGTTGAGTACTCGGGTGTTACAAAACTTCCAAGGGTTTAAAAAAGATTTTCTACTGAAAATTTTCATCAATGTAATCGTTGCTCTTATAAAATTCCCATAGATTTTCAGCTCAAGAACTGTACATTCACTAGACTTTTATATTATTTGTTCTCATAATAAAAGGACAGAATTCCTTTAACTGAACTGGTAGCGACCTTGATTTTCCGTGCTGCCTGTCGGGGTGTTAAACATGAGAATGTAATCATGGCTTAAAGTAGCCATGTTTATTTAAAGCTTGTGAAGTTGTGAAATCCTCAAGTATTTACTCCATTTTTCATTTCACCATAATACCGCAGGTGACTGAAAGTTTTTTGTGCTTTTATTCTATGTAGACTATGTAGACTCTTTCTCTCTGGTGATGCTAATACTGTATTGCTGAAGTTGTTTCCCTGCCCGGTGTGAGTCCAAACTGCAGTCTGGTTAATCCTGATCCCAGAAAGAACAAATAGTGCTGGATGACAGATACCTGCTGGTGTGCCTTTTAAGATATTGCTTTTGGTGGATAGTTTTTCATTCATTGTAAACTGACAACAAACATTATTTATGTGCTTTTGATTCTGACTAAAGATAACAATGTCCACATTAGATCGTCAGTAAGAAATTTCATTAAATATTAATGTTTTGGGCCATATAATAACCAATCAAGCTTTTATTTTAGAACCCAAGCTTCCCTATTTACATCCAAATATGTTCACTCTGGCGCCAGAAAACCACACGGCTACAACCCTAAAACCAGACTCGAGGCTTCAGAACCTATAGGTGACATCATTTAGGGGTCAGTCTGGAGTGTAATAAATCGTATTGGCATAAAAAGCACGCTGAAAGGGTTTTGATAATTAAATTTCTTTAGTTCTTATAAAAATCATCATTTTATAAGAGCACTTTGGTGTATTTTAGTATTTTTCAATCAGCAAACAACCCCAGAGCTTTTTTACTGATCTTCACTGACCCTAGAACTGACTGTGACTCTGTGAACATGAAACAACAATGCTCTCTGGAGAAACAAAGGTGGAAAAAGTACACGGTATGCTCCAGTTGGCTTTGCCGATTAATATTGTTGTTGGAGGCCATTTTATAATTCAGACTCCGACCAACAGATGGAAGGTGGATGCAATTTCATAGGCTCATACATTAGGAGGGAAGCCGGTGCATCTGTCTGCCTGTGCATGTGATTGCATTTGCATAGAGTTAACAGGCGTGGGTTTGTCTCAGCGAGCGAAACTGGAGAGATTGTAATACTTGATTCCCATTTACAAGCCTTGAATGCCAAATGTCCCTCATGATTGGTTTGGAGAATGACTTGTTCCTAGCGTCGTCCCCCCCCTCCACTTGCAGTAAATGTTGAGGGAAATAGCTTCTTTCTTCTGTTTTTTCATCACCACTACTTCCTCCGCATCCTTTTCATGTATCTCTTGCCTTTACAATGCAGCGACAGTTATGAGTCAGGCATAAAAAAATAATAAATAAACATAAACATGCAAAAAAAAATGTTATCTGATTGATGTTAGGCGAGTGCTTTAATCTAGAGGAGTGCTACTTCACCACTGCATCACCTCGCTGAAGTGTTTGGGCTGCAGAAGAGTGCCTCTTTGCCTCTATGAAAACAGAGAGGGAGGCTGAATGTAGATCAATACCAGAGGAACACACCAGAGACATTCTATTTTATTAAACGTTTTCCCATTAAGGCTGTGGCGCGAGCATTGTAGATCATCCCGACGAAGTTGTAAATCAAAGACAGACAGCAGTATTGGAAACAATAGGCAGAATCAGAGGAGATTACCAAGGAACAGGAGCCATTTGGTGTTTGTGCCACAGGGAACCTCATGCATCTTGTTTTTTCATTACCACACATCTCAGGTGTGCTCGAGTCATAGTGTAGCATCAAAATGATATTGCGTTCAAACACTTCACAACACACATATTGGTGTGACAGGCGTGACATAGCACAGCCCAGGAGCTAATGACCTTTGTCTCATCTTATTGACTCACAAAGACTGACACACACAGACGGATGACAAATTAAAGGAAAAATCAACAGCGATCCTTTTGTGTAGGCAATCCATGCACTCACCTACTTGTCAAGAATGTAGTGACAGATGACTCATCCGAGTATGACGCATCTCTGTACATCATTACCTGTGGTTTCTTTTGAGGGGTTTTATGGGCCGCAACCCTACTAAAATTTCTCTTTTTGCACATCATTGTCTTGCAGTGGAATTCTGAGCCACCTGAGGAATGGTTGCTTCTTTTTTAACTTTAGATGCTGTACTAATGCTTGAGCATTGCCTGCAAATGTGCATTGTGTATTACAGATTTAACTGTAGTTCATCTCTGTGATTAAATCTCCTGATAACTGTGAACCAAGAATGGCCCATTTTTGCCCTGTTATTAAATCTACAACAGTTAGGTAGCCATCAAATCCTTTTCAGTCTACTGTTTTTACTTAAGTTTTTAAATGGGAAAAAAGACCTACTTTGCTTCGGTCCACTATTTTTTATTTTATTTGATAATGCTTGAGTGAGAGGCTTGTCTTTCCTTGGCGTGTGTCTTTCTCTCTCTCATCATCCACTGAGACTAAATCTCAATTACTGGGCTTGCTTAACATTATACATACTGCAGACCATGATTAAAAACAGCAACATTGCTACCCCCCACTACTAGTCAGAAACAAAATGTGGGTATGAGACAGACTGCCAGATGGTGAGATTGTTTCCATTTCACACTCTCTCTCACAAACCAGAAACTATTAATCAAAGTATTGCGACGACAAAACAATTTAATTTGTGTTTGTTTTGTTTTTTAAATATGTTGAATTTTGATTGAAAACATCTGCCTTTATTTAGTGTCTTTGGTTATTTCTTTTAAACTGTCACTTGCTTGTATTTCACATTGTTCCCCCAAAATATTGTAAATGTTGTAATACATGTGTTAGTCAGATAGAAATAGTTTGAGGGGACTTTATTAATTACATTAAAAAGATGCATTCGTTCCATGGTAATTTTCCAAGAACATTACTCTACAAGACACCACACCACCAGCTGGTCAGTTTGTAGTCTACAGTTACATTATGTTACTAATGATGATCATCAGTTATCATTCATCATTTTTGTGAGGTGTTTGTGCTAGAAGAGAGCATAAAAGAACACACAGAAAGTTTAAACAGACCTCTATCCTCCTCGTGTCACCCTGCGTCATGTCAATTTACAATTTAGTCTGTATATACAGAGATACGATGTAGCAATATAAAATGTATTTTGTCTCGATCTGGATCAAATATACAAAACTAAAGATTTGAGAAACTGCTTACGAAGATGAAAACCACAGTCTGGCATTCAGCAGAAGGCAACAATCATTTTCCTCCGATATCAGTTCCAAGAAACTGGAGTTCTGCATGCAGTGGGTGTGCACCTACAAAGAGCCAAAACTAGAAACGAAGCACATGCTGCTCATTGCTCAAAATTATTCTTCACAGTTATCTTGCACAATTTGTTATGCAATTAAAAAAAACAGTTCCTCAGAAGTCAAGGTAATTACAACTCAAATAAGTTCTAAATTGTTTTGTCATTAATAAACTTCCATACAACAGTAGCAACAGCTTAATAAAAGCAGCTGATGTCTAATTATTTCAATGTTAGTATTGTTTTCTTCCCCTTTCAGTGTAATTTCTTGTGTTTAACCTATTGAGAAAAAATTTTCTTGATATTTTTTTTCTGGTGCTCATATTCACAGAAGCCCAGGACAAGATAGCAGGTAGGGGTTCAGTGCGCAGCCCAGGGCCACTTCAACACAACAGATGGCTGTTGCTGAGATCGAATCTGTTACTGTTTGGTTCCAGGGTGTTCTCCTCAAGCACCAAACAGCCCTGCCACCCAGTTCAGATTGTACTTTGTTGGAGGCCATTTTCTAAAGCAGATGGAAGGTGGCTGTAATTTTAGAGGCTTGTATGTTAGAGAGCAAGCTGGTAGTGTCTGCCTCTGCTGTTTGTTCTGATAGTATCCAGCTCATTTCCTTTGTACTCAGCAGTTGTTATTCAGGTCATGTCACCTCAAGTTTATATAGAGAGCCTTTTAACAAAACAGGATAAAACATTGTGCAGAGAACAAATAATTTAAGGACTGATAAAAAGGGAAGAAACAGAAATAAGAGACAGGCCTTTTGCTCAAATCTCCTTTCTTCTTTATAATATTCATTTTGACAAAGTAGCAATCATTGCACTCTGTGTCATTCTAAGTCAGGATCAGAGAGTCTACTTGAATGTCTGAAATGTAAAACACTAGTATCTCCATTACTTTTTAAATTATGCTGGTTTTACTTTTGCACCATTTCCTTTGACCATAATCGGAGCATCTATGAATAACAGAACAGAGATTGCATGCTCCCGTGTCGTCAAAGCATCTTTGTTATTCATACCATAGTTTCACAGCAGCCTAATCCACTTGCATATTCAGCACGGCGTGGACAATCAGGGGTTCTGAGCAGACATCGTGCTCAGGTCCACAGGGAGGTGTTACCTGTATCCTCTGTGCTGTTTGTCGACAGCCATGTGAATGTGAAAAGTGCAAAATTATATGGGAACCATAGAGCCCAACTGCAAATAAAAACATTTGATGTTACTTAAATTGCACTTTTCTCCCCATATAGAAATATTACATCAATGCTTTACAATATAATACTGCTGAAATCATGTGCCTGTGATGCAGGCTACTGTGCATTTAATCAATGTAATGCTGAATTCCAGAACCAACTTACATACAAATATTCTTTAAGTGCCAAACTTTTTCAAATTAGACTAAACAAATCAGCTGGTTTGCTTTTGTGTAGAATAATTATAATCTTCAGCTTTGCTTGAGCATTTTGCAATCTTACATTCATCTTTATTAAAGCTAATTCACTAATCAGTAAGGTACACGATAAGCAAGACTAGTGGTTTTCAATAACACAACTGCAGTTGCCAAGTGGCTTAATTTATTACAGAAGTTTCTTATATTTTCTTTGTCTTTCTAAAATCAGTGTTTATTTCAATGAACATTGACCACTTCACTGAATGTTTCTATCTGTTAATATGAAACATTGGCTGCAATAAACTGTTTGTTTGATGGTTACTTTTATATACAGTTAGATCCTTAACTCACATCATAAATCCAACTAGTTTAATGTTAATCTTGGAATTATAGAGAAGTTTAATGATGCATAAATGTTTTAAAAACTACAAAGACTAACACTTATCCAGCTGATTCTGAGCCAATTTGTGACACTCAACATAATAAGTCCTTTGTACGAAAGGTACATTTTTCCACTGAAGCAGCATTCGGATAACATTCAGGTGTATTGGATGATCAGAGACTTGCTCGTCGATGTAATCCACTTACAGTCATTGTTTTGTTATAAATATGGATGCGCCCAAACGTTTCTGAGACCACTGGGATAGCGAACGTGGCATCGGAACTAATTGAAAGTTTCAGAAGTTAAGCTTTTGTAAAATTATTCAGATTGATTACTGTCAAATTATTGCTGGCCTGAAGCTTTTCTCTGATAACCTGAATTCATCAGGCTTTCTTCACTGAGGCAAAGAAAAGCAACTTCATCATCAGAGACATAACATTTCTTAAGAAAAACCTGCCAGACTAATGGGGTGTCAAGGGGAAACAACAGGAAACACTTGGAATGAGATAATAGATGCCAGCATTTTACAGTACAAATGGAAAACCACTGAAAAATCCATGTTTGACAACTGCATTGAAGTGACTGCACCCTGACCAAGGAGAGGTAGCAATTCAACCAGTGGCAACTAACCTGACCCCAACCCCAATCGACATTTATGGAAATTACGGAAGATCAAATGCTTAACATTCCTAACGTCACATCAGCATCTTTATAAGATGTCCAGATCATGCTATAATATCATTTAGTTAAAAAAAAAATACTTGCACTGAATATTTTTTGGAAGACCCCCACCAAATATCACACGAGAGCACATTATTTGTACTTACCTCCCTCCAAACCTGCTCTCTGTTCCTGTCTCTGGGGTAACACAGCAGTACTGCGACCATGCAAAGCCTTGCAAGGGGAATCCATCTCTGCTGCTTGCAGGTCACATTAATGAGTCAGCTCTCTGCCTTTAGAATCAGCTGCCCCCAGTTCAGCGCTAATCTGAACATCAACAGCGTGACTCTGCCGGCGTGAAGCACTTACAGCTGCCACACGTTTTCAGCAGTGCTGTCACATTTACACTCAGTGGTCAGCTTTTAGTGCCTCGACAGCTATATTATGAATGTCTACATGATAGTATCTATGAATAAGTGACGGTGTATAATATCAGTAAGCCTACATAACACATCAATACCGACTGTGTCTGTTAGCACCCTCTACTGCACTCTAATGCTGTCAGACTATTAATGTTTTCTCCTTTCTTTATATAGTGCTGTTTGGTTTCCCGTTTACTTTGTTTTTTGTTCTTTAAATGTAATGAATTTATGCTTTCAAGACAGATTGAAAACCAGCTGTAGACACATGTTCTGGCCAGATGCTGGAAAAGAATAATTAATTAGCCCTGCAATTATGTGGATATTAACCATTGTTCTCTTCTTCCTTCAGTAATTCCGGCACATTCACTGAGGAGCTCCAATGACTTTTTAGTATTTATCTGATCAGTATAACATAATTATCTGTGTGGATAAAAGAGGAGAATGAAAGACAGCATTTGATGAGTTTGTAAAAAAATGTATCCATGTTTGTGTTAGTTTACTGATACTAGTTAGCCTGCTAGCTATTATTGCTAGTAGGATATCAAAGAGAAGCGGATAGATTGATCAATGATCACTCCCATTGAGGGATTGGACTATAGAAAATGTATATTAATTCAATATTAATTCCATAGAACCCAGTTGTGTAAGAACAAATTCTGATAACTGAAAACGTTATTATGCAAGTTTGAGTCAAAAAAATAATAATTTTTACAATTTTACAGTTGCTCTTCCAGTGATGGATGATTAGCACAGCTGTGTCTCATGATTAATGCTAAACTGCTACAGTTTAGAAGTTATTATTATTTCATTTTATTAGTGGTTATTGGACAATTTAAGTACCATCTTATTATTACCACATTACGGAGTGAATTAGACCTAACCACGTGTCAAGTGTATGTTTTTTTTCTGGCTGTACAATGTGGATCAGAACAGCAGGATCCTAGTGTGACAACATGTAGATATGACAGAGTGAACTTATCTATTTAACCAGTTTGCATTAATATCTGAAATTTCCTATCTCCTCTTTGATATTCCTTGCCTCATTCTGTATTAACATCAGAATTATACATATTCTGTCTGTAATATAAACGCTCATTTACTGTAAAAATATCACACAACAGTGTCACTCGTGATCTCATTGCCTACTGCTCCCATCTGGCAGCCAAAAAAAAAAAAAGCTGGCAACCCAGTTAGCCGTCAATAAAGTCATGCACAGCAGGGTACCAGCAGTGCTGGTTGCATTTGGCAGATCTGTATCCTCCCCGCCACAAAAATCAGGTGGTGCACCCCGGAGCACAGGGCTCAAATAAACAGAATGTCTTAGATGCTGCTTCATAATTGTACACCAGATGCACAAGACCCACAAGATATACTGAAGCTCAGGTTTTGCCAAAAAACAATTGCAGGAATGTTATTTTCCTGCTGTTGTCATAAAATACAAGCTGCTATGTGATCACACAACTCTTGGGCTTAGACTGCATGATTGTGTTGTGCTTCAGTGTTAATGGATTTGTGTTTTTTAACACAACTCCATGTGTCTGAACTGTATATGGACGTAGGTCAAGCCAGTTGTCATATTTTCACCACTTCTTTAGCTTAAATGTCAAATTTCAAATCTGTGACATTAACCAAAGTTCCCATGAGCTTCCAATCTTATTTTCTTTACTCTGATACAAAGCAATAAAACCTTTGCCATGTCCTCTCCTTCATCTCCTCATTTCCCCCAGCTCAATTGAAACCCTAACAAACAAATCATTTATAAATGCATTTTTTTTTCCTGAAGCTAATTTAAAGCCACCAGCTTCTCCTTTTATCCCACCACATAGACATCCCCTGGGACTGTGATAGTATTAGCAGAAGTAAAGTCATCTGCTGTGTTTATTTGCTGTGTCCCCCTCACACTTCCCCTCACAGAGATTAAGGTTCAGAAGCTGCCTCCTGGCAATTAAATCTATCAGAGGGCAGCAGAGAGCGCTCTGTCAGAACTGTTCCAATAATTGCAGTTTAAATGAATATGGATTCAGAAAACTTTTGACAATACACAGCTTGTTAATTTGCAACTTGCGACTATAAAAAAAAAAAAAAAAAAAAAAAGAGTTTTCTTCTGTCATGTGTCCTGGTTTGTTTTTCTTTTCTTCTATGATGAACCAGAATGTCTCATTTACAATTCTCTTTCTCACTGTTTACAGACATATAGAGAACTGGACAGGATTGCAGACTCTGAGAGACGTCGATATGGAGCTCTACACTGGACTACAGAAGCTGTAAGTGTTGATGCTGTTATCTGTGCTGGTGGTGGTTGTGACAGTGGGGTGAGAGACACTTCAATGTATTTTAGTCCTGCTGTGTTGCAGATCTGGAAAAGCACAGTAGAAACTGTACCACTGTTAATCCCTGTTTTCCATCAGGTTGCCCGCCTGCTACTGCAGAGAGGCCGCAGTTTCCTCCTAGCGATCAGTGCAGTAATTCACCTCAGATCCCAAGTTGCAGCATCTGGATTAAATGTCACATACTTCTTTGGGGGCAGAGTGTTAGAGAGAAGCATGGGTGAGGGGTGTCTTCTTGATCCTAACACTAGCAGATGTTTAAACAAGCTTTTAATTCTTGACAGTCACACGCTGGTGGAACATCCCCTTCGCTTTGCTTAGCCACTGATCAAATAATGCTAAAAAAGCAGCAGGGAAAATTGAATTAGGAGTCCCTGCTGTAGCATTGTGGGGTTTTTTTTTATTCTCATCTCTTCACATATTAAAGCAATGTTACGCTCTTTTCCTGCTTTGCAACCATGCACTATGAGGCCACATCCTTTAATTTCTCTCACCTCTTCCACTCCCCAGCCTCCTATTCCTCTTCATTTTTCCCCCACTCTACAGAGAATCGCATTCTCCTTTGCCCTCCAAAGTCAGAGCTGGCCTCTCCCCTGATCCCCTTGATCCCTTATCAGGGAGGCCAAGTGCAATATCTCCACGGCTAAATTAGCATTTTTCTCATTACCACTGCTTCTCTCCTGCTGCCTTGTCTAGGGACACTGGCTCCTCCCCACCTGGAGTTGAGTCTTCACAGGGAAAGCTGTCGCGATGCTGCCTTAAGGGGCTGTTAATGGTGTGCGGGATAAGAAGGGAAAAAGTCACTATGGCATACCTTCCATCATCTTATTTTGCATGTGACCTCATCATCACCATCTTTATTTGAATAAAATGAAAAAAAAATCTTCTCTGTCTAAAGCACAGGAAGCTGCTTGTATTCCTCAGCACAGTTATATTCAATATATATACATTTATATTCTTACATTTACTTACCTATAAATAAACTAAAAGTAGACTACAGAGTAGATTAAAATAACTGAAATGAGTTTTGTTGTAGCACAGTGAACACTGTAGTTTCATGTATTTGACTGGATTCATTTACTTTATAAGGCTTTTGACATTCATTATTCAATCATTTCTGAAACAGCAGGAACTGTAGCTTTTAGCAAGTACTTCTCATATATGGAGCTAATTTCCTGCCAAAACAAACAAAACATTTTATAGATGCCTGACTATTCACTAACAAACCCAAAGTGGTCTTTAAAATGAAAGCAGCATTAACAAACGAGTGCTATTCATTTTGCACGTACTGTACAAAATGTCCCTATCGAACCAATGCACACCATATTTCAAAGAAACCACGCTTCAGAAACAAGCTTATCTTACAGGTACGACAAATATCATACAAAGGAAAAACAAGTATTGTGGATTTTAACGTAATCTTTCTGCTGTTTTATGTTGAGGATTTGTTCGAAACAATTCACTCTCCACAGCAGCAGTTATGTTTTTAAGTGTTATTAAATGGTGTGAGGGCAGAATATTATCCAAATAATGTAATTTTATAGTTAGTGCAGCTGAGTGGGTGAACTTTTTGAAAGGCTGACATCAAAATACTTTATAGAAGCCTTCTGCCAACTTTTCATTTTGTTAACCAGCCTCATGAGCTCATCACCTGCGTTATTTTTCTGCCCACATATGCAAATCCGTTGTTGGCTGCTTTTTAATCTGCAGTCCACCTCACCTCAGACTATCTCAGTTGAGCTCTTATGCTTCATGGTGGGAAGGACCTGATGGTTTTGACCTAAAAGTCTTAAATTTGGACTCATCAGACCAAAGCAAAGATTTCAGATGGACTTTTTAATCTTTTTCTTGGTCCCACCTGACTAGTGATTTCTTCACAGCAGTTTAGACTGTCTCTTTCCAAACAGATGATCTGTTTTGCTACCGGAAGCACTAATGGAATTTATTGATTATAAGGTGGCAACCTGTCCAGGGTGTAGCCGACTCCTCACCCCATGAAAGCTAAACTGTTGCCCCTCCCTGTGGATAAGCAGTTAAGAAAATGAATGGATGAATCCACTGATCCTGCCATAGGTTTTGAGGTTGTGCTTTAAGAAACTATATTGACATTACATAATAATAGTCTATTTGCTTTCACTAAGTTCAGTTGTTGGATGTAGTATGGATTACTAAAGTGTCTGAATGCAGTTATTGGCTGTATGCCGACACATTGTCAGCACACCATAAACTGAAGAAACTTCACCATTTAACTTTTAACAAGACTCGCTTTATATTGAAAATCATTTCAGGTGATGAGTTAATGATGCTGGTTAAGATGCTATCAATAGAATCTGAAAAGAATCTGGAAGAATCTGAAAAATAAACCATGCTTTACTTTGTTTGCACTTTTTCATTATTTAGCTACCATAGTGTTAGCCTCAGTATAATCCGGATTATTCTGCAATGTAGCAAATATGAGAAAAACAGCACTGGTGTAATGTTTACTGCATTTACCAGACTCTTCAAATGCAGTTGTTACTTTGCATCTTCCACAGGCATCTACACCTTACAGTAGATTTCTTGCTGCCTCATCAATGTCACAAAGGAAGCGTTGGTGACAGTTACATGTTCAAGCTAGGTTTAAAGCACCCATAATGTATACACTTAATGGAAAAAAAGTATGCTTTTTAATTTTTTAATTCAGGTGACATCAGTCCCATTGCTACAAGTATACAAAATCCAGCACTTAGCTATGCAGTCTGCTTAAGGCTTTGTGAAAGAATGGATCATTCTAAAGAGCTTAATGAATTCAAGCGTAGTACTGTAATGCCATCATTGCACCAAGTCTGTTTGTGAAATGTCTTCCCCTATTACACAATAGGTTGTAAGTAGTAATTTTGTAAAGTGGATGCATTTAGGAAACACCCAACTAAGCCACAAAGCCACATAAAGTTACACAATGGGGTTGCTGTTTACTGAAGTGAATAGTGTGAAAAAGTAACTAACGCTGTACTTACAGACCTCCTCTGCCATAAACATCAGCAAAAAAATGTGTGTGCTGAGAACTTCATGGTATAGGTTTCTTTGGCTGAGCAGCTTCTGCTGGTGTAATGTCGAGGTGGTCCAGTACTCTTGCCCATATAGTTTAAATGTTTTGGTCAGCTCTTACTGCCTTTCATTTACTTTGGTTTTATTTAATTAAGTGATAAAATAAAAAAAATTATAATAAATGAAAACAAAAATGATCCTGCGACATTATTTTTCATGTAATGAAATGTTTTAGTGTGCTGAAAGCTGAAAATTTCAAATCTAGCAAACATTAAGGTGACACACATGCTTTAGATTACACTGGTTACTTTGGATGTTTTCTTCCCATCCACATTCACTACTCAAAGGCATAGAATAAAGCACTGAACAGGTGAATGTGGCTCGTAGTAAAAAGTGCTCTGAGTGCTCAGTGAGAGTAGAAAAGTGCTATACGAGTGCCAGTCCATTTACTATATCTTTGGTGAAAGATTCGCTGGAAAATTGTGGGTTTTTCCCCTTAAAAATATGTGAAATTTTTTGTGTTCCATAATTTTCGATCATACTATCTCAAAATTCTTTTCTTCATACTTTGAGCCACAAATCACCACTTCAGTGACACACGTGCAAACCCAGCTTTCCAGTTGTATTTCTGTGTATGCAGGTTAATGGAGATATTATTAAATTAATGTTAAATGTATTTCTAGTTACATTTGCCTTTTGATAGTGACACCCCAAAATTTACTTTGTAGAAACCTTTAGATCAAACTTTATCTCATTTACAGATTTCCATTCTGCAAGAAATATGTAATCAGTTTTAGATAATATCTTGTTTGCATATTTAAACCTAGATTCTTTTCTGAATGTATTTAATACAAAACATCATTTTCACCTAAGCAATCGACTGGGGAAGTTTCCTGGTGATATCCATTAGGCAAATGTTTACCCCATTCACCTGTAATGTCTCCATTTAATTCACTGCTGTTTAAGGAGATAATTGTGTTGAGTATAAATGCCTTTGCTCCAGTCATTACTGCTGGGAGGACAAAAGCAAAAGCAGTACAGTCATCTGTGTATATGGTTGTGCTAATTTAATGGATATGAAATAGAAGTCGAAATATTGCTGTTCATTTTTTGTGAGGGAATCTATTTGTAAGGAATTCCCCTAAACTCTTTGAAGGACCCTTTGAGGTCCCAGAGCCCCTCTTTGGGAACTTGTGGGCAATGAATCACCGCATCCTCGCCAAACACCACAGAGGCATGATCAAGCTTGTAGAAGGTAATTGGCGCCAACAGCTGGTTGTAATCAGCACACAGCGTTATGAGGCGCTCACTGAAGACGTCAGTGACGTCTTTGGAAAGAGACATCTGTGATTACAAGATTAGAAGTCATTACCATTGTAGCCCAGAACAGTGGTTTCCAAACTGGGACGCTGGGAATTCTTGGAGTCGTCGTGAAGAATCCACTGGGTCCGCAGCAAAATGAGTATTAGTTTAATTTGACTGTTAACACAAGGAGGGAATGCATGTTCTAACCAGAGGTTTCAGTCATTTCAAAGTAAAGACACACAAGTTCACAAATCTTTCATCAAATGGCGCATCAAAGTGAATTTTCATTTGGCTGTCAGCTCTGCGGGGTGTGCCAGAATACAGATAAATGTTTAAATATGAAAAACTGGAAAAGCTAGAACCCTTCTTGTTACAGTGCACTGCTGTGGTAAAACAAATATGCAAAATGACTTGAAATGGACTGCATACAGTCGCATGTGAGCATACTAGGAAAAAACAAATGTCTTTTTTCGCAGGTTTCCACACAGTCTGATCTGTATTTGATCTCTTTTCATTTCAGAACTATCATGAATTGTAACCTGAAGTCTATCCAGCCTCGAGCGTTTGCTCAGAACCCGCACCTAAGCACCATGTGAGTAAACACTCCATCTTTGAGACCATGTTTCCTGTGCCATGAAAAGATTTATTATGTTATGTGACGTTTGACAGCTTGTAGTCGGCTGTATGGCTGTAGATGACTTAGTGTTAAACAGCAGATGATGCAATTGATAGAGGTTGGCTTCAGGAAAATTGTGGCATTGCCATTACTGTCGCAACTGCTGCACATCTTAAATGAGACATCCATTATTTGCTTTGGATAATTGGATTCCTATCTGCCCCGGGTTCTTTGTGCTTCGGTAGAGCAGCATGCCGAAGACGCAGTTCCATTTAGTCTGCACTCGCCAAATGGACAATTTGTCCAGGAGGCCGAGCATCAGAGAGCTGGGCAAAGAGCAAAGTAATTTCTTTAACAAAGGCTGATGTGTCACCATATGACAGCCTGTTATTCCCCAATTTTCCAGGAGTAAACACGTTGAGGAACTCACTCACAGTATTTTACCTGAACACGCTGCCATTTGCAATTTCCAGTCATCGACTGATAGGCAGCTTGGTCTCTTTTCTACTGCAGATGACTGCTGTTAGGCTTAAATCTGTGTGTGTGGGAGAGAGAGAGAGACAGCAAGTAGCAGTTCATAATATGGAAACTAAAAATGCAGCATTTTTCATTTGAGAACTTAATCATACCTGTTACTGAGGCGGAAAAATACTGGTTGGACTATGCTGTCATACAAGCTGACTTTTTGGCATCTGAGTATGTGTGTGAGTTCCTGGGTGCACACACTTTTGTCTTTTTAGTGTGTGGACTGCTTTAAAAAATGTTGACATTACTGGTGTCTTTATCTAGTTAGGTGTTTGGTTGAGCTAATCGAGCCCATCAACGTTTAATGAAAGTTATTTAAATCCTGCCTTCGCTTTAATTTTCTTTCGAGAAGATGGATTTGCTTACACAAGACCGAAAACAAATAAATGATTGTAACCTTCTCACCTCTTCCTCCATTTCTCCCGCTAAAAATAATTGCTGTGCAGTGGTACGGGACTAAAAAAAGATAGAAGAGGTGTAGAACACATAAAAGAAGAACAGGTGAATGAATATTCATGCTTCTTTCCCTTTTATTCTCACTTATGGTGTAATATAAATAAATGAGTGTGAGGTTCAGACCCACAGTGATAATTAAGATGCAAACAATTTGAGCTAACATCAAAATCTCACCAGAGATGTGTTAATTAATGTGTGTCTTGAAAAAGCCTGTCCCAAATATATTTTGAAATTCTATTACGTTTCCAATCCAACAATCTATAAAATGCTGTTTGACAAGTTTTTAAAAAGAAACCCAAAAAAGCAAGTGTTGATCATGTTATTTTAGCCTCCGGTACATTCCTACTGTTCCTACATGGAGGCATTTGGATTGCAACCACTGAACACCCCCACTTCAGGCAGTCCATGACAGGCCTCTATTGTGCTCTTGTTAATGCAGGTGGACAGTTGCTAGGTGACTCTGAGGATGATGATGTCAAAGAAGATTAATTATTATGCCTGTGCTTAGCCTCAGAAGACCGACCTCATTGATGTCTGTGTCAGACAGGTCTGCTCAAAGCCCAAGCCATCAGACACTCAACTGGTTGCTGCTTTGTGAGGAGAATTGAAGCTATTGTCTTCATCACATGTTCAGGCCAAAACAGGCTCAATTAGTCACAGCGAAGATATCATTAATCCCATGCGCTATAAATGTGATGACTGTAATTAAAACCCACCCTAGTTATGTTCTCTTTTCAATCAGTATTCTCCTGCTCTGTTTTTGAAGACGTGTAGCGTCCATTATTTTGCATGTATTACAGTATGTCTTGGTGAAAACGAGCACATCAATACAAAGAGGTGGGATCGTGTTTACTTTTTTAACCGTACCAAATCCAAACAAGATACACGATAGAAGTGACATGGGTTGCACCGGTTTAGTACCTTTGCTTCACAGCAAGATGGTTCTTGCTTCAAACCCACTGGCTGGCTAGGGCTAGGGAGTTTCTATGCTCTCTCCTTGTGCCTGTGTGGGTTCTCCCTCTTCCCATAGTCCTAAGACATGCATGTTAGGTTAAGTGAGCGTGAATGTGAGCGTGAATGATGCTTCTTGGTCTAAGCCTTGTGAAACCGGCGACATGTCCAGAGCATACCTTACCTATCGCCCAATGACAGCTGAGATAAGCTCTAGCTTGTACAATTTAGTTGATCATGAATTGTAAAAGTGCTTCACAAAACAGATGGAAAAAACAGAAATAACAGAAATTGAAGGAATTGATAGCACAGTGGATATATCTGCTGAAGTGGATCCTCCAAACATTCCCATGTGTAGCGAAGTTATAAACTAGCTTATTATGTGCATTTATAACAGATCAGCGCATCAAACACCTTCCACATTTGCTTTGACTTAGTAAGGTCTGATACCTGTGGCTTTAAAAAGAAGTCTGTATGTATAATAAATCATCTTAGTACTCCCTTGATTTTTGACCTATGTAAACACATTTTCTTATGAGTTTTTGTGTCAAATTCTAATTTAATGGTTCATTTAATAAACATGTCTTGTTTTTAACAAATGGTTACATCTAGATTAAAATCAGCAATAAAGCAGGGTACTTTAGGACAGGGCTACTTTGTAGTTGACAAGACACTGCTGTATGAGCATGCAGTGTCTTATATGAAGTGAAAAATGCTGCTGAAAACACCCCACAGCAACAGCATCTTTATAACAGCTAGTAAAAGTATAATACAGCTTTAAACCATGCTGGTCTGAACTGTGTCCACCTCTTTCAGTAGAAATGAATTTAGCTATATTTAAAATCCTTTCCTGTGGCATTGTTTATTTTCCTAACAGCACTTGTCAAAGCATCAGTGTTGTCATCGTGAGGTGACCTCTGTGGGCCCTCTATATTTTATGTGAGCCCAAAATAAACCTAATTACAATATACCATAGCCTGTGAGAGTGCTTTATTCTCATCAGTGGGATTCTGCAATTCATAGCAGAGGTCCAAGAGATTTTATCCATGAGCAACCAATGCATTCAGTAGCCCTGCAGATTACTGATGTGTCCTTGGGCAACACATGCAGTCCTTAATTTCTGCTAAGACGATTAAGACGAGCGCTTCAACTGAGCGACATGTAGGTAAATATAAACTGTGCAAGGCTCCAGAATGTGATTAACTCTCCAGTATTAAATATGTGTAACATCGACAAATATTTGTGCAGCACTTTGAATTAATGTGCTTACAAGACATAAACATGAAATCAACAAACTGTCATAACATTTACATTTTAAACATCAAGCTGATGCTGGAAAATTTTACAAGTAGTGGTACAGTTAAAAAACAACAACAAAAAAAAAAGATTTCCAATTGAACATTGCATAAGTAAACTAAGTGTGACCCAAAAATTATACAGCATGGCGGGGTGGTGATGAGACAAAATATTTAATCAATGTATTACTGACACTTACAGTGCTTAACAAATTTAACCACCTGCCGTAAAAACAAGACAGAAGAAAAATATAGAAATAAAATATAGGAAAACTATAGAAAAACTAGAAATCTATAAAAACTAAAAGTGATATTATTTATTAGGAAAGTTCAAACTTGTGAGTCAGAAATGAATCAAGCATAACAGTCAAACACTAAAACATGTTTTTTCTGTTCATCACTGTAAATAAATAACTAATATGGCATCTTAATCAAAACATAATAATGTGCTTTACTATTTTTTTTTCTTTTAAAAAAACACTATATTTGAAAAATTAATAGATAACAATTAGGGGATAACAATAATAATTATATATCACAATATATCATATCATAATATGATTTTGATTAAAGTGCTTGGGCATATGATGGGTTAACCATTACAGAAACATTAAAAAAAATGATTTTAGTAATTACCAGTACTGTTAATTGCAGCTGTAGCATAAACCTTACACTGAGTAGTGATCTTGCGTTTCCACTCTGTGGTCTTGAACACTACTTCGCAGGCAGAAAGGCTTCTATCGTCACAGATACAGCCTTAAATTGGTTTAAATCGTATCTCTTCAGCTGCACTCAATTCATTTAACTCAAATTTCAAAACCCGCTCAATTCTAATTACTCCTGGAGTGCCCCAGGGATCTGCCCTGGGGCCTCTTTTATTTATCATCTATATACTTTATCTTGGTCATGTCATAGATAAATTAATTCTTACTTTCCATTGTTGTGCTGATGGTATCCAGCTCTACCTGTCTACTAAACCTACTACCACTATCACACCTGCTCTCATCTTCTCAAATAGCCTTATCGATAAAACGGTAGTTCTCCTCATTGGCATCAAATCCAACTTGTCTAAATGTAACAGTTTTTCACTCCCCATTGCCATCCTTGCTCACACCTTGGTTATGTCCAACACTGACTACTGTAACTCTCTTCTTATTGGTCGTCCTCTCCTATTGTTATTTATTTAATTCTTTCTTTGTTTGGTGAGTGAAACTTTTAAGCAAGCCTCATATTCTAGCCTCTGAGGTCAGTGAGGTCAGATTTATGATTACACCTTCCTTCATCTTAAAATAAACTATCTTCTGTTTTCCAGAAAATACAGTGGCTTGCAAAAGTATTCGGCCCCCTTGAACTTTTCCACATTTTGTCACATTACAGTCACAAACATGAATCAATTTTATTGGAATTCCAGGTGAAAGTCCAACACAAAGTGGTGCACACGTGAGAAGTGGAACGAAAATCATACATGATTCCAAACATTTTTTTACAAATAAATAACTGCAAAGTGGGGTGTGCGTAATTATTCAGCCCCCTTTGGTCTGAGTGCAGTCAGTTGCCCATAGACATTGCCTGATGAGTGCTAATGACTAAATAGAGTGCACCTGTGTGTAATCTAATGTCAGTACAAATGCAGCTGCTCTGTGACGGCCTCAGAGGTTGTCTAAGAGAATATTGGGAGCAACAACACCATGAAGTCCAAAGAACACACCAGACAGCTCAGGGATAAAGTTATTGAGAAATTTAAAGCAGGCTTAGGCTACAAAAAGATTTCCCAAGCCTTGAACATCCCACGGAGCACTGTTCAAGCAATCATTCAGAAATGGAAGGAGTATGGCACAACTGTAAACCTACCAAGACAAGGCCGTCCACCTAAACTCACAGGCCGAACAAGGAGAGCGCTGATCAGAAATGCAGCCAAGGGGCCCATGGTGACTCTGGACGAGCTGCAGAGATCTACAGCTCAGGTGGGGGGATCTGTCCATAGGACAACTATTAGTCGTGCACTGCACAAAGTTGGCCTTTATGGAAGAGTTGCAAGAAGAAAGCCATTGTTAACAGAAAACCATAAGAAGTCCCGTTTGCAGTTTGCCACAAGCCATGTGGGGGACACAGCAAACATGTGGAAGAAGCTGCTCTGGTCAGATGAGACCAAAATGGAACTTTGTGGCCTAAATGCAAAACGCTATGTGTGGCGGAAAATTAACACTGCACATCAGTCTGAACACACCATCCCCACTGTCAAATATGGTGGTGGCAGCATCATGCTCTGGGGGTGCTTCTCTTCAGCAGGGACAGGGAAGCTGGTCAGAGTTAATGGGAAGATGGATGGAGACAAATACAGGGCAATCTTGGAAGAAAACCTCTTGGAGTCTGCAAAAGACTTGAGACTGGGGCGGAGGTTCACTTTCCAGCAGGACAACGACCCTAAACATAAAGCCAGGGCAACAATGGAATGGTTTAAAACAAAACATATCCATGTGTTAGAATGGCCCAGTCAAAGTCCAGATCTAAATCCAATCGAGAATCTGTGGCAAGATCTGAAAACTGCTGTTCACAAACGCTGTCCATCTAATCTGACTGAGCTGGAGCTGTTTTGCAAAGAAGAATGGGCAAAGATTTCAGTCTTGACCAATCGGTCATTCTGTCAATGAATGGAAAGTAATTGCTGCCATCCGAAAGTGGATAACATTTTAGGCTGGCTTTTGAGTTGTCAATGAACAACCTCCACTCATCTGCATCATACTCACAACCTATTGCTCTCAAAAGATTTTCATAATCCCCACTATAGACAAAGTCATCATCAATTTCAAAGAATGGAATAAGATCCTTCTCACGATGCCTATAAAAAGAAAATTTAGATGCTAGAGCAAGGAGGTTTTTCCTCGCTGAGGCTAGACCCAAGCGACTCAGTTGCTTCCTTTGGCAGGTCAAAATCTCGTACTAAATCATTTAGCTCTGACAGATGAGGTACTAGAAGACAACTTTTTCAAATCTTCATCACTTTGCATCTGGAGACAAAACATCATCATACTCATCTCACTCCTCATCTAAGCCAGTAACAATGGGAGGTGGTATTTTATTTAAATGTGTTACTGGTCTCATTGCTGATGGCAGGTTAGGGTAAGTAAAAGATTATTTGGTTTTGGAATGGTATCCAGAAATATTGACTAAATAGAAGTAGCAGTCATCAAAGTGTTTCAGTGGCTCCCTTTATTCCATTGGAATATGAAACCCAAGCTTTTGAGTTCGGCTTGTCTTGGTCGACCACAAATATGCCAAGCAAAAAAAAAAAGGCTGCAAAAAAACCATCTGGATCACACTTGCAAGTGCTAATAGTGAAACATGCTATGTGCAAAATAGAACAAAATAGATATTATTGTTGAAATCAGCAAACCAACATTAGGGACAAGAGTAATCAAGTGTTAAATTTCATATAGCAAATGTGATTTAGGGCAGTGGAGGAAATCACACATCAGCATCACCTGATAAGGATTTTAAAGTTCCTTTTGCAAAGGATTTTTAGGTTGTAATCCTGCAAAATGACTCACTGGTTGTGCTGGTGCATTTGGAACAAAAAACAGCAGGGATGCTTCTTGAAGTTGCAGTAAAAGTAGAACAGAAGATGATCAAACTAATCAGCATTCTACACCAACAGCACAACCTCTCGTTTAAAGTGGCTAGATTGTTTTGTTTTGATGGTGATCTGACAGATGTTAAAGTACCACCCATGAGTGTAACATCAGTTTTTAAAGCTGACCAGACAGGACTTCTGTCATTAGTGGATGAGAGAGGACATGGACCAGAATGCGATTTTGCTAATTGTTCAACTGTGTGCACTTAGAGGACTTCAGCACTTCAGTGTGCAACGCTGTTGTATTAAATGCTTGTAAGTATTCTTTCTGTCATATGGCAAAAGCAAAACCATAGGAACTATAAAGGAACAAATACACCAAAACAGTTTTAAAATATTTACATTTTTTATTAGGCTTCTTTGATTATTATATAAAAACAATAAAACCATTCTCCAGTTTATTCACTTAAAGTCACAGTTCTTAGGTGGTTGCTTCAGCTTAGAAAATAGGCCTTAAACATGAATGCGTGTTAGTCTGCTACTTTTGGAACGGCAATACTCCTACCAGCACATCTAACTTTATTTACTATGTTCTGATATTTCAAACTTAGAAACAAAAGCAATAATAAAGGAGTAACAGAATGCATTAATAATTTATGGGCACTTTGTTAACTTGTGGCTATGGTTTGCATACAATATTACTATATGCAGTTTTTATTAGTCAATATTCAAGTTGAGGTATACAGTTCTGTAATTTCTAAAGGCTTTGAGTGTAATGGGCTTTTTCCCAGAAGGTCAGTGTCCGATTTGAGAAGTCTCAGCCCAGTCGGTTCAGGAAAATGTGCTGATTGTGCAAATTATTGGAACAAGTTTCTATTTTATTTAGATAAACATAAAAACTTTCCTCTGGTGAAGCAGTTTAAGAATATCTCTATGGGATATCTGTCTTCAAAAAGACAACTCATCAAGTAAACATATTACTGTGTTTGTCTCAGTGGCACCAGTGACGCAGCAGCAAATCCCATCTCACCAATTGTTGTGGCTGGAGAAACTCATGTAACAGCCTCAATCCTCTTAAGTACCACAAAGGGACATTAAAGGAACAATCAGTAATATTTTGCACTGTTGTTGTAGATAATGACAATTTCCGGTGCCAGCAAGTCAACGGTTATCAATGCCTGCTGATATTCTGAGCTTCATAAACAAGCAGTCACATCTTGACTCCATATTTCATCACATGCATGTCCAGCATTTGCTCCCCTGATGACCCTTGACGTGTGTTACCACACTTAGCTCAGTTTCATTCACCAATGTATGGATAAATATGCAACAACCATACACCAAAAGAAGTTAATTTGCTTGGCAGTTTCTCCTCTTAATTTTACACCACATAGGATTGTTTTAATGTTTCTAGGCAGCCACTTATTCTATAAATAATGTATGAATGACACATTATCACATTATCATAGCTGACTTTTTATTCATCTTCTGCTTCACTTCACGCCATGAACAATACTCACCTGTAACCGCAGCTTTTGAGTGTGTCAGTAAATACTGTAAAATGATTAAAATGAACTTTCTTCTTCTGGTTTGTGACCCCTTGGTAACCACTGTTTGCTAGAGAAAACTGTGTATTCCCTAACCTGTTAACAAGTGCTTTGCAGGAGGTTCCAACAGCAGCGCACAACTTTTACTTTAAAAGCAAACATTCTCGACTTTGACAAAATGCACAATTTTCCCTATTGACTGGAGATCCCCTAGGAAACATGATACATGGTGACCTGTGTAACTGATGCTTTAGTCAGAAGCATTAGGCTAATGAAGAATGCTTGCTTGCATGTGTTGTAGTTTTCATAACATATATGACACTTAGCTAAAAAAAAATCCATGGGCCTGTTGTTGAGGGTGACATGTACTGCAGAATATACAGTTAAACAACAAGAGGAAAATATTCCACATAGTCTTGGGTTTATTTGAAATGGATACACTGGTTATGTCTGTTGTGATTGCTGCAGTGGCCTGTATTAGTTTTAGAAAAATAAATAAATTTGAGTAGTCAGAGTAGGCATGCTATGTCACTAACATGGCTGTTCTTCATGAAACACAAGGATTATGGTTACTTCCTTTCCTTTTAGTGCATTTGTGTTTAATGGGCTTGGCTGATATAGTAGGAAAAAAACAGGCTTCTGAAATATACTGCTCACTGACATTATCAAATGGCATATTCAAAAGTAAATTGAAAGAAAGGATAAAAATAAAAGATACAAAAGATATAGTATATGATACAGTATAGTATAATATAAATCAATGTATAAACAAGTACAGACAGGTTTAAATCAGGAAGCATGAATAATTAAATGATAAAATAATAATGCTAAATTCCTTGTTTTGTTTTCTGGTTAAAAACAAATGATTTACTGGCTAGCCAGAGTTGTTGTTTTAATGCATATTTTATGCCTATTTTATATGAGCTGACAGTTTTTGAAGGCGATAGGAATTTAGGAGGCTTGTTTCACAGCTTAGCTTAGTTTTGATCCTGTGAACACTAACCAAACCTGTTCCAGATAACCCAAGGGGTCTGAATGGTTCAAAAAGACTGTTCAGTGCTTTATAAACAAGTAATAGGATTTTAAAATCCATCCTTTGACACACAAGAAGTTAATGCGGTGATTTAAGATCTGGTCTAGCTAGGCCACTCTATTGGTGTTGGTGAAGACTTGCAACAACATTGTGTTTTTTTGTGCTTTTATCTCTGGCCAGCTAAAGATAAAAGTGCAAACACATTTTTACATCCCTTGTTTAGAGAGACATCCTTTACCTCTTGTTATTTTTTATGGTGATGAAATAGGCATTGATGTGCTTTCAGTGAAAAAAATAAAAACTAAATGGTTTATACTTTATAATTTGGATAATATCCCATCCATTTGAATAATCTACAAACCTGGTGATGATCGGCTCATTGAACAGAAATCAGTTAACTCCCCAGTGCCTGGTCTGTTTATTTCAAGCACAATTAAAAGTTAAAACAGTCACACTCACTATTGTGTTAAATGAATTAGTAACAGAAAAGCAGGGTGTCTGGGAATTTACTCTAACTAGGAACCCTAAAAGTCCCCTTCAACAACTCCTTTGTGAGTCTTCAAAACACATAAAGTGATATAAAATGATTGTGCAGGTCGTAGACCTCACTGACTATACTGTGTAAGGACTTGTCAGAAAGCAAACTCCCCAGAGCTTTCTGTGGAAACACTCCACATTACACAAGAATATCAACAGTGCACTTTTAGATATTAAAAAAGTGAAAAATAATAAATCACAACGCTAAAGAATTTTTAAAGCAGTTCCCTGGACAATAGATTAATAAAAATGGTTTAATTTGGATATTTTGACATATTTTACCACTTTTAGCTCAAATATTACAATTATTCAATATTTTTTCTATATCTATTCAATATGAATTACTAACAGATATGCTTTGTGGTGTTATTTGCATTCTACTTCAAACAGAATCAGATATATAGAAAATTATGGCATAGCTGAATAAAGGATACACCTAACTAAGTGTACAAAATCACTTAAACAGACTTTAGTCTTCAATGTCCACACTTACTTCAGAGGCACATGAGGGAATTAATTCCATAGGTTCTGTGTATATGCTGTGAGATTTACCCTGCTTTTAAAACTAATGACAATTTTTCATTGTCTTTCTCAGGTAGTGTGACCAAAGCAATGAAGCAATGTGAGGAAACGTCTCATAACTCAGATATTCAAAACTTATATAAACGTAAAATTTGCAAGTGAATCAGGGCCTCTACTGTATGAGTAATGTTGTTAGAGTGCTTTATTGCCTCTTTGGCTCACTTAACATATCAAGTAGCCCAGCAGAAACTCTGCAGTGAAGCAAGGTGATTGAAAACTACTTTTACTGAAGCCACAAATCACTGTGGAGCTTGATGCTTGATCGAGACCCCGTGACATCACATTAGCTCACCATCCGTCCATCCATCCATCCATCCATCCATCCATCCATCCATCCACCTCTTCCAGCTGTCAAAGGATGAGAGACAGTGTACACAAATACACTGTTAACCCCTCTCGCTTAACAAGAAACAAACTTGTCCACGATTTTTTGGTTACTACACATTCTTCAGTGGTAGCAACCAGAGATGGCCAGTAACGCGTTACCTGTAACGCGTTACCTGTAACGCGTTACTGTAATCCGATTACTTTTTTCAAGTAACGAGTAAAGTAAGGGATTACTATTGCAAAAATGGTAATTAGATTACCGTTACTTTCCCGTAAGCACGCTGCGTTACTGCGTTACTAAAACCGTGATTTTTTTTTTTGCAAGAATGTCTGATGACAGTGCCGTAAGCGAGTGCGACCTTCATGACAACAGCTGTGTGCAGATCAACAATGGATAATATATCGAGTGCCGGAGACAGTATGAGCGTCCAGCGTTTAAAGCGTGGAAGTACTGACCTTACTTTGAGTTTGATTCCATAAAAAGTGACAAAAACATTAGCGTCTGTTGTGCGTGGGAAGAAAACTTCTTTTTACAGCGAAAAAAAACCCCTAAACTTCCAAGCAAGCACCGAGTGCGCTACGAAGTAATGGGAAATTCACAGAAACCTACGCCTACCCAACTCCTGCTTTACAGGTGAAAATAGAGCAACAGGGCCGCTAGTCTTTGATTTTATTTATTTTCTGCTGTGTTTTACTTGCATCTAGTGCGTGTAAACACAAAAAAATATTTTATTTTATGTGCTGGAATGTGCAGACGCTTTAATCTCCTTCAGAATGTTCTTTTCTGAGTTACATTACATTGCAAAGCGGTCACAGTGAAGGACATCATTTGGTGCCATGCAGTTATATTTTAAAGAAGGTAATTCCGTTAACACAAAATGTCAGTGGGACTGTACCGTGTTAGCGTTGTTATTTTTAAATCGTAGTTGTTTATTGCCCGCGATAGCTCATTCCACCCACTTCCACACTTGCACATTTCGAAGTGCCAAAAAACTGGTGATGTGACCCTGCTTTACTTGTACCCAGAATAGAAACACCACTTTTTCTTCTGCTGAACTGGACCAGTTGTACTTGCTGCATGTTTGTGGTTTGACCTGAATGTCAGAGGACACTGATTAAGAGTATATGCAGTGATCAGCTACAACATTAAAACCATTAATAGGTGATGTGTTGTTACAATCCAGTATTCTTTTGGGGAAAACGTGGGTCCTGGCATTCTTCTTCAATGAGAACTGACACATATGCCCTTCCCTTTCCAATAGCACAGTGTGCTCTGCTGCAGTGTAGAAACTTCTCAGGAATGGCCCAAGATGTTGAACTTGCCTAATGTGATTAAAGATATGCTTTGTGAGCAAATCACAGAAGGCCCCAAATTGCAACCCGCAGGATCCACAGTATCCTATGGCAGTATCCTGGTGCCAGACACAATAGGACATCCAGAGGTCTTGTGCTTCCATGCCTTGATGAGCAAGAGGAGCTTTTGTAGCATGAGGGTGACCTGCACATTATCAGGCAGGTGAATGATTATCCTGTTGGAGAAGCCTTTAATGAAGCACTGTGTTATTGTTGAAGCCTTCCTCCTTAAAACAAAAATGTTTAGCATTTTTTATCAAACCTCTGTTATTAGCTTTGTTATAGTATACTGAACATGCGTATTTTTCCCTTGTCAACAATAATTCTTGACTGAAAAATGTTCTGAATCTTTACTAAATATGAACATGTTGTTTTTGTTATTTATTACTTTGTTTTCCAGCAAAACACAAAACACAAGTCATGAAGCAGTTATGGGTTAAACTGTGCTAACTGAACACTTATTAGGATGATTAAGACAGATAATGAATGGATTTTACCCTAGCAACATTGGCTCTACAAACGGCCCACACAGCAACACGCTGTGTAGGAGTTGGTGTTATGCAATGGTCACACTACAAAGTGACATTCGCTTTTCGCCTTCTCAAGAGAGCCCTCTGATCACTCTGATTTCATTGAAGTCACTTGATTTAGCTGTGAAATTAAGCTGAAAAGTCCTGGCGTCTTTTGTATCAGTTCTAAAGTATCTCCAATCAAAATTATTACTTGCTATTGTGAACACATAATAGTCTAATCATCAAATATAATGTAATCTACAAAACCAGTTTTCTCATGCTCACATTTCATACCTTTAGCTATAAATCTTGGGCAGGATATGCCAAGATTGGCAGAAGGAACAAAACTCTGTCCTCCTTCTTTGAACTGCTCCCTTTAGGGGCTGCCAGGGCAGATCATAACCCTATCTCTAGCATCGTCATTTATCTCACACCAGTCCTCTGCATGCTCTCCTTGTCCGCAGTTAAAAACAACAAAAAAACAAAACACCTAGTAGCGTTTTTAAAGCTCACAAAATCCATTCTGCATTTCTTGCCCAGGAGCCCCTTGAGGTTGCTCAGTGAGCTGTAGAGTTGGTGCTGGGTGCATTTTTTTCTGTTTGCCTTTATTCATGCTAAGACAAGCTAACTGGCTGCTGGCTTTGGCTCCATATTGACTGTACATAAATAAAACTGCTATTCATGCTGTCATTTCATTTCAAGAAACCAAATAAGCTCATGTCCTAAAATAATGCACTTTTCCTTTCAAATTTGTCACCTAGGTGTAAAACAAGGAAGCCATAATCTGTACTGCTAATTAATACTCTAAAACAATAGCTGGCTACTAGTTAGGTGAACACCCATGAGTGTCATTCCAGCAGCTGTTCTTTTTGGTCCCTCTATGTGTGTGGGTGTGAATAACCTACGACTTTCATCTTACGCATGTTTATCCTGCACACTTAGCACCAGGTGGAAATGAAGGCAATCAGGAAAGGTGCCACTACAAGGTCTTGGGTTTTCAAATCATCGCTGCCACTGCTGAGTCTAGTTTTCTCTTTGATGCTGCTGGTCAGCCAGGCATTGCACGCCATGCTTGTCCACACCTGTGTCAAATTAAAGGTCAGCGTCTGGATAGGGAGGCGACTCTTCTCTTTATTCCAGTGCAGTCAAGGGAGAGGCCCGGTAAATCTGGAGGGAACGTTGTCACCTGGGAGTTGGAAAGGTCACTCCCCACAGGGAGAGGGAAGTGGAGAGACTCTCTCTCATTAAATCTTCTTGGCTATGTCTTTTTTTCCCCCCTAAATGTCACTTTCATACTCGGGTCATCTGGCCAGCTAGCCTGAGACCACCTTTAATTAGAAGTCTGATTATTCTCTGTTTATTTTGTCAAGGCTTTTAAACTCTCTGCTTTCTCTTCAACATTCCTTAAAATAGACTTCCTTTGCTTCCTCCGTGTCTTTTAGAAAGAGTTACTTGTTCAGGTTTTTCAGCTAGCTTGTTCACCTCAGGCGGTGGCTGAGTTAGATGAAATGATTACCCAGATGACACCTGCAGTCTCTGTTGTATTGTGCCTGGCTCCTCCATGGACTTATAGAGGGGTGATCTGAAAGTTACAAATGAATGCTAAACCATGAGTCACTGTCTGTGTCAAGCAGCTTTACATTCACACTCAAGGCAGTTAGCCACCGCTCTTACCAAGAGAAAGCTGGTGGGCTTCAGTGCAACACTGGAGGTCATTGTGACTAAACGTGGTGCTGTCATGACTCATATGCTGTTGAAGGGATTGAGCTTGTGACCTTTTTTAGTGAGGTGAGTTCTGCAGCCATAATGCTAGAATGACTAGACAGGTGAATTTTGAAATATGCATGGAATCTGTGCCTTTTAGCTGGTCTCCAAGCCAAGAAAAGATGCTTTACACATGTCAGATTTGTGTAAGGAAAGTTGCTGATGAAAGGTAAACTATCATTTATCTTGTCATTTGGAAACCTGAACATAGTGATGAAAGGTATGAGGAAGTATTGAGATGGATTTTCTCTTAATGTACACAAATACTTCAATAGAGACACCAAGTTGTACTGGAGAGCTCACAGGGTGAGTTTATGTATGTAACAGTATGAATCTCAAGTGGGGTGCTGTGAAGAAGCGGCTTCCATGCTGAGCGCATGTTTGCAAAAAAAACAAATTAGTTCTCTGGTAAAGCTAGTGATGGCTTTAGATGGGTTATTAACAAGTAATGCACCTGCTATTGCAGCAGCTGTTTCGATCTGTCGCTGAGTCTCTGTCACTGGAGCATGTCATTTCATTCGTTTTCAGTGATTATTGAACAAAGCCTCATTATGCCATTTTATGATAAAACAGCTTTTGTATTCTAAAGAAGGAAAACGTTTGAAGAAGGTAGCTACAGTTGCTGCAATTACAGTGTATTAGTATGTTTTGCAATGCATTTTATATCCCTTATTTATTCAAGTAAAATTATTGTTGAGATTAAAAGTCTTTTTTTTTTTTTTTTTCAAGAGTCACAGACTAGAAAAGAATTAAAATGCATCTCCGTTGATTGCTACTACAATAAGAAATCTACTACTCTTCTCCCATGTGATACGTTTAAATAACCGTTCAGCCGTGTTTGCAAAGCTGTAAAAGTGAGTTCAGGATTGCGGGATACTTTAAATGTTTTGCTTCTGTGGGAGTGATCATATGACTTTTGATCCTTTAAGAAATGTAGAACTGCTGTTTTACTGTCCTTTTTCAATTTAGCATCACTCTAGAGGAGGAGTTCCTCCTACACTCAGGCTGAACCTTTTGAAGGCTAACACTGTTCATTCTAGCGGGCTTTCATTTCCATCAGGATATGTATGCATTATTAAGTTGGGTGTGTGAAACATATGCACCGGATGCACATGCTTTTATTGTACTGCACTGCAGAACTCATCCTTGAATCAACAGTAATTTAGAAAAGATCCCTCTCTAACGGACCCTGTCCACTGTGCTCTGTGTGGGCGAGTTTCTGCTTTCCGAGTGTGTTAAATTGGAAGTTGGCGTTGCTCTGTGGGTAAAAGTTGCGTGGACCTGATTTCCTCCCACAGGCCGCCCTGCCGCTTCACTCTGCCAGGGCTGACGCCATGTGACTGTTGGAGATAACTAATGGGGAGGTGAAGAGTACTTCAGGATCTCCCTCTAACAGTAGACTTCATAGTAGACCACCCCCGCCATTTGTCAAAACCTCACCACCCACAATGCACCACATGAAATCACTCTCCAGTGTGGACATGTTGTTGCTTTGCCTGTGGGTGAACTGAACTGGTGTTTGATAATGTTGGTTGCCTGGATCTCTGGTTGGTAATTGTCAGTGGGGGTAATGGATTTTTCCAATAGAAAACTTGGGGACTTTTCAAGAAAACAAATTGCAAACTCAGTGTCAGAAACCCACACATTAGATTCGCCAACTAAACAGGGCATATAGCAAGGCTTATTTCCCAAATGTGGAGGTTAGAGAGAGCAAACAAGCAGTTCAAATTGAATCAGCACATTCATAAATTCATACCGAGTTCAAATTTACATTCCATCCTCATGCTCTGGTGCTCGGATGTGTGTGTGTGTGTGTGTGTGTGTGTGTGTGTGTGTGTGTGTGTGTGTGTGTGTGTCTAATCTCACTGTAAACACAAACACGGAGGCTTACCACCCTCTGATAGTGGTGTCATGGAGCATGGTATCTGCTGGCTGTGTGGGCTGCAGGGAGAAATGCTCCACTGCTCACCTACCAACTGTCTGCTATGGCTTGACCAGTGGGATGCTTGCTGGTTGTGAATGGAGTTCATGCTTTAGGTCTATAGTGAGTACATTTATAGTCTCTATAGAAGAAGCTTCGCAACAGGCAGAGATTGCACTGAGCTTAGACATACACAGCTCAGAGTGCAACATGGTGTTGTCTGAAATAGGAAGTGTTGTTCTACTCCAACCAGCAGTGCCGTGTGGTTCAGCCGGTTAGAAGGTTAGAAGGTCAGGTATTTTGCTCACTGCTAGCAAACCAACTGAGGAAATCAAATCCAGCAATTAAATAATAAATTCATTTGGATTACTAAAAAGCTTTGCTTGTTGTTCTCCAAAAAGGGTTAAAAAACAAACACAAAACAACTGTATGTCACTGAGCTATACTGAGAAAACTTCATTATGAGTCCTTAATACTTAATACTTACTAGAGATTTAATCTTTAAGGTATTTAAAATCTATCTTTACTTTGAGTATCAAGAGCAGTTTAGAAGTTGACTTGTTAGTCTTTCAGTATTTCTTTATTCTTTGCATCTGAATGTTTTGCAGTAAGTTTTCCTTTTTGTGCACATAGTTTTTCTATTCCCTTCTTTTCATTAAGACATTGTCACTATTTGTTTCATGGCTATTCCAGACAGAATAGGCGTGAAACAAATAGAAACATGGTTACAGGGTTGCAGTTTGCCAGTCACACAGTAGACCAGCTTTTTTCACTCTCACGGACACCTTAATTCACCAAATAAATATATTGCAGTAGATACGAAATAAGCGATTCAGATCACAAATTCTCAGGAAAGTCGAGTTCTATGACAAGCAACTAAGGGCTATACATCCCCATGGATCAGTTGGACTTTGAATGTTTTAATCACAGAAGTCACCACCCCCATTAGAAAATAATAGACATCTGATGGATTTCACTTCTTGGAGATGGAAACTATACCAAACTATCTACCATCTCTTATATAGGTTTACAACTAAAGCCACTATGACCTCATCTGTTTCTACTTTATTGTATTTACATCTCTGAATAAATATCTAATGATGATTAGATGATCTCCAAAACAAGAAAAATAAGAAATTAAAACCTAAATGACTTGCATGTTTTGTTTTCTTTAGGTCTTTTTTGAATCTTATTACTTCCTGTTAGTTCAAAATCATTTAATGCATCTTTAAGGCAGATACCTATCATTGTGTGTTTAAGTGCATGTGTGTGTGTGTGTGTGTGTGTGTGTTTTCAGAGTCCTAATTACTTTCTTTGCTTCACTCCATCAACGTCTGGACAAATTGATGTGGGGTGATGCATGACTGTGAAATGCCCCGGCATATTTTGCATGCAATAATCCATTGCTCATAAAGCATTGTTCTCTGATTTGACAGATGGTCATTTGACACTAAATCAGACTTTGATACGAGATCACAGGGCCGTGTTAGTGACAGAGAATCACAGAAAGAGGAAATGTGATCAAAAACAGACAGGAGACAGAAAAACTGGCTTAAACCAAGCCTGAAAGCTGAGTGAAAAAGAGAGAAATTGGGTGTGAAAGAAGGCAGTAGATGGAAAGAGAGATTTTGAAAGAGAAACTGTAGATAACGACAGGGAGACAGAAGAAGAGATGGAGAAATTATGCATGAAAGCACTACTAAGGGACAAGGAGCTCTTCACCTCGAGGCCCATCCAGAGAGACATAGTAGCCAGACTGTGCGGGAGACTTTACATCCATAATCACAGCACTCTCACAGAGTCTAATGCTTTATGACGGCTGTGCTGGTCCTGAGATGGCAGCGGGTGGTTGTGGGTCGTGGTGAGCCACAGGAATAATGGCTTGAGTTAATCTGAAATACACGACATTTAGACTGGGCGCTCTCCATGTCAGCTGATGTGACTGGATCGATAGAATTTCTAACGCCACACTTTTTCCTACCTTAAACTCAGACCTCCCACCAACACTCCACTGTTCCCCCATCTTGCTGTTTTTCTGATGTCGCTTTTGATCTCTTGTGTGTTGAACAACCAGAGGGGTTAAAAAAATGACCAAGCTGTCAGAGGAGCTAAAAATACTTGCTTTCATCTCTGTAAAGTGGTGGTTTTAGGTGGTGTGCTAGAGCTTGTGTACGGCCCTGCGTTCTCTCAGCCAAGGATCTGGAGTCCCTTCAAGTCACGGGGCAGGGGTCGAACATGCAGTGTCATCATGCTCCACTCTCACAGTGTTGGCTTGATGGGTGTCTGTCAGCGCCTGAGACTAAAAGCTGAAGCAGTAGTCGCGGCAGCAGCAGCTCTTCTCAGAGGCAGCCAAATCCCACAGGCCAGATGAAGCTCTGATTCCTGAGGCAGCAGTTTGCCCCAGCCTCCCTCCTCAGCTCACTCCCAACCACTTCCATCCCCCCACATCACTCACCACTCACTCAGCAACCCGTGCACTGACAGACAGTCGTCTGGCTGGGGCCTGACATTCGGTGTACACAGCGCCAAGCCCTCCGACACAGGAGCTGTCAGTCAAACGACACTGGCAGGGAACCCTTGGATGTGTTTGGACAAGAGGATGAGGATTTCAGCAGTGCAGATAGCTATTTGCCATGCCGTCGGGGTGGGGGTTGGAGTTGGGGGCCAGGGCTGAGGCTTTCTCCCCAGCCTTGTGGCTTCACTACATGGCCTCTGGATGGAGCCTCCGGCCTCTTATATGCCACTGCGGTGCAGTGCCGTGACAGTGTGGCAGTGGCAGTGGGCTGATTTCACAGTGACGGAGACAGATAGCGGAGACTGACTTTGATAATGTGAAAAAGGAAATAAGCTTTTTTTTTTTCTTCTGTGTATCCAGGGAGGCTGATAAGATTGCTGCTCTGAGTGCTGGAGTTACAGTCTGGTTCCATCTCCACAGCTCTCTGCTTAAGAAGATTCACATAATCATAGATTTCAGTTTTAATAACACTTTGTAGGGAAAACATCATTTTTGTTTTCGAAATGCAATCATGAATAACAGCTGCAATCTATGAGCATGGTTTTGGCCCAAATCGTCTTATTTGTGCTCAGCTTGAGCGACGCATTGTTTTTAAGTCAAACTTTGAAAGAGTGTAATGTCAAAGCACTCGACAGCTACTGTTAATTTCAGGGGCTACAATGGCAACTTTTGCCATTAATTCACTCAGCTGTAGTTAATTTATGCTCATTCTGTGATTTGGCAAAACAACATAAACAAAACTGTTTGACTGTTTACTGGCTAATATTCTTTCTGCATCAAGTATCTGAGCTGTTATATTTAGTCAAGTATGGTTTCCTGATAAAAGAAACACTGTTTATCATCATAATCTGAATCTGCAGCTACCACACAAATCTTTTAAGTGTTTCTGTGAACTGGACCTAACATGCTGTTACAATGGTAGATGCTCATAATTAACATGGCCATAGCTGGAAATAATCAGGTCAGCATATGCACAATTAATCCCCATAAGTCATCTATTCTGCTCTTGGGTCTGGTTGATATCAACAGGTCATCTCAGGCCACATGTGTTCATTTCAGGCAAACTATAATGGAAGCGCTAAAGCTACTATCATTTCCCACAATAAGAAGGTGATAATTGTCATTTTTAACCAAGAGATCTCTTTCAAAGATAAATTAATTTCCAACCAAGAACCAGAGATTCTGATTTTTCATGTCGGGTCAGTTTATTTTAAGAACAGAGGCAGTGAGTCAGTGCTAGCTAGGTGAGGGTAAGCCAATCAGATAAAAAGTGAGATTGTATGAAGGAAGGCCTTAAAAAAGACTAAAATGACATGTTCAAATCAAATCAAAATTTATTTATATAGCACATTTAAAAACAACAATGTCGATCAAAGTGCTTCACAAATTAGGAAATAAATAAAACAAGACAAATTTGCCAAACAGCAACACAAGACAAGACAAACTTAGAAGCCAGCCGAATGATAGACAAACTAACTTAAGTCAGAGCCAAGGTAAAAAGATGAGTCTTTAAGCAAAATTTAAAGGACTGAATAGACTCAGAAGTGCGAATGGCAATGGGGAGATTGTTCCATAGTCTAGGTGCTGCGAGCCTGGACCTAGGTTGCATTAAGAGCATCTGGTTTGAAGATCTCAGTGCTTTTTTTTAGGATTGTACAAATGGAGAAGTTCTGTTAAATAGCTAGGCGCGGTATTGTTTAAGATTTTATAAGTGAGTAAAAGAATTTTAAAATCAATGCGAAATTTCACAGGAAGCTAGTATCCATTGGATGAAGTGAGGAGCTGCATCAAGGGTCAATAAAAGATAAATAAGAATGATTTTAATTGTAAATCATGGATGCCCAGTCTAGTGCCAGAATAAAAAATGTGGAGCTGTAAATGAGTATAATAACCTACCAACAGTTATTATTAATATTATAAACTATGTATCTACTTTAAATACATGTAATCCCACTGTGTTGATGTTTGATGCAGTTGCACCAAATTATATTAAGACATTACATTAGTTGTGTACTTATAAAATAAAAGATAAGAGAACCTTTATTAGTCGCAAACGTGGGAAATTTGTTTTATATAAAAATAAATAATAAAAATAAAAGCAAGACAATGCCATGATGCATTCTCAATAATCTAAGAAAGAAAGTTAGAGGGCTAATTGTGTTTGTCTCGCTTTTACCACAGAGTTGATTCTGCTCATCTGGACGCAACGTTTTCGGTTAGAGAAGCATTTCATCACGCATCCAAGTGACTTCTTCAGTCTTGAGACTAAAGAAGTCACTTGGGGGGAATGATGAAACGTGATGAAACGTTTCTCCCGCTGAAAACTCTGTGTCCAGAGGTACCGAATGAACTTTGTGGTAAAAGCGAGACAAACACAATTAGCCCAGAGAGATCAACATCATTAATTTATGTCAACAGAGTGTCAGCTTATCCGGTTTCCATTTCCAGTACATTCGATTTTATTTAAATATCTGTAAAGCTGGTTAGACAAATTCCAATAAGGCATTTTCAAATATCATAGAGCAACATCACTGCAATGTGAGCGAGTAAAATGCTTGAGATGGCCAACTACAGTGTATATATATTTGAGGTTCAGATCCCATCTACAGTGATGAGACTGCTAGAGTGAGTGATAATTTTCAGAGGTGCTAACTCCCTGCCTCTCTCCAAATGTCTAAAAGACTCTGAAGTGATGTTAGCAATCACAGCTTAAGACTCGCTGAACCCTCTGATAATCACTAGAGCCTTCTCTCATAAATGTCAGCATGAGCGTAGTGTGCTGCACACACTCACAATGTGCTGTCATTATCACTGTCCACATTTTAATTTCATTTCCTTTACTTGTGATTTCTGCTCTTTTTACATCCACTTTCTGGTGGTGGGTGTGTTCCCTGTTCACATTTAGCGCTGATCTAGATTTACACACTCAATTAAAAAAAAAAAAAAAAAAAAATTATAGTTAATGCTCTGACAATAAAAGTCATTGTGATTCCGAGCTGATTTGATTAATTCAGTTAATCTGCAATTAGTATTTTATATTTATTTCTATTTTACTGGATAATGCAAGTGTGACTGTCAATCAGTTATTCATTTGTTCAGAAAATCACAGTCCCATGTCAGATTTTTCATTTAGTTTATATTAATCGAATAGGAAAACAATAACAAATTTGATATGAAGTAGGATTGGGATTTTTTCCCATATTTTTTTTGCTACAGGAGGTGTCACTCTTGCTGGCCATTAGGCAGAATTAGAATGAAGGCGTAAAGCTTTCACACTTCCTGCATTTTTTCAGACCCAGAAGACCCCGCAGAGTAATCTGGCATTTGTTTCAGCACATTTTATTAGTGTATTGAATTCACATTCACATTGTAAAGCTGGTGTATCTACTAAATACACTTATATGCATTGTGTAATTAATTGCCATTGCCACAAAATGCATTTCACACAGAGATGTTTCTGCAGCTTTCCCATGTCATTATGAAGGAATCTGAGCAAACCACATCCAGGAGACAGCAGTGCTCTGAGTGGACCTGTACAATACTGATTCAGGATTTATTTGAAGATCTTGTGTTAAAGGTTTTATATGTAATAAACACATTTATCAAATGCTCAGAAGTTGGGGCACATCTGTGGTTTGGGTCTGTCTGTTCAAACCTGAGTTGTTTTCTGATACAAATCAATTTGATGCCACGTTGTTTTAACTGAACTGTGCAAATTTGTTTGTAATGTTCATGCATGTGTGTGTTATTTGGCAGCTGCAGATAACCTCAGTCAAAACTAAAGTGTGAGGAGTCTAATGTACCTGCTCCTCTCAGCAAACTCCATCCTTGTTGGGGTTTTGATATTCGACCAAATTTTCCAGGTGCAGGTTTAATGCAAACCATTCAGCTCTGGCTGTAATTAAATCTGTTCTGCTAATGATCCAATTAAGTGAGAATAAGTTAAAGAAAGGCTATGGCACTTTAATTAAGTCATGTCAGCGGAGAGTAAAACATTGGCATAGCCTTCCCCGGCTTCACAGTTGGCTTACTGGCTATCTGGCGAGGATTGCTCTGGCCTCTGGTTTGAATGGTGTTCTTGTGTGATTATATACTCCAGCTTCACAGTGCCTCCTGCACAGCTTGAGGCCTCTTGCTTCTCTGCTCTTTCTACTAATCCTATAGATGCTCAATACTTAATCCTTTTTTCTTTTTCTTTTTTTTTTAACTTTCCACCCCAAGCAAAAGATGCTAAGAAAAGCAAAGCATAGCATAGCATGATATATGGATCAGTAGGTCACTGAATCATGTGATTCAGGTGTGTTGACCCAAGGTGAGATCTAAAACCTGCAGGGACACCGGCCCTCGTGGACTGAGATTGCCCACCCCTGGACTAGATGGATTTATATTTCAAGTGTGCATTTCTACTTGTTCAAAGCAGATTTACTAGTTTTATTAAAAAAGCAATGAAAATATATGCAGCATTAGTGGAGTTTTATGCAATTTTAAATTCATAGTTACCAGAGGATGAATTCCAATTGCTTGGGGATCCCTTTGCCATTAAGTGTAGAAGCAAATGCAGCTCCCAATGATAATTTATACAGTACTTGAACATGGTATAAAATAAGCGGTATCTCAGTATCCAGATGTTAGCACTGGCATTGTGTTTCCATTAGCATTTACTTCAAATTATCATTATTATTATTATTATCATTATTATTATTATTTGTACTCTGCCACAGTGGATTTTAAATCAAACATTCAAGATGTGATTGGCATGCAGTCTTTCTGCTTTAATTCAAAGGGATTTAACAGAAAAAAAATTCTATTAACTGTTTAAGAATGAAAGGCATTTTTAAAGACTACATTGTCCTCCATTTTCAGAGGCTTAAAAGAACTAATGTAATTTTAAATATGAGGATTGTTTTTAATACTTTGGATGAACCTCCTTTGCAGTCAATGACTGCCTGAGGTCTAGAACCCATGGGCATCACCAAATGCCAGGCCTGCAGCTGTCATCAGTTGGTACTTAATTGTGGGTCTTTCTGCCTTCAATTTTGTCTTCAGTAGTTGGAGAGGATGCTCTGTTGAGTTGAAGTCAGGGGACTCACTTAGCCACTGAAGAATATCCCATTTCTTTGCAATGAGGCTTCTGTCACTAACATGACATCTCTTTGGACTCAGTGAAAAGTTAACAAATTCCAGTTCCGGATTTTTTTACCTGCTTAATTTGTCATGGAATAAAAAGGGGACAGACTTCAGCATGAAACTGTTTGTCAGTGAATTGTCTTTCTTTTGAACCTTTGAGAGCATCAGAGAATAAACAAAACATAGCTGTTCCCGAACACACTGCAATACTTTTGTTAAACTCTTTGGATTAAAGCTGAAGGTCTGCACTTACTGATTGCATGATGAATTACAAAAAGTGGGTCATTGTCCAAAACCTGACAGGCAGCATTTTCTTTGTATTCCTAATTATTTTTGGTTGCCTGGATTTCCATCCAAATATAGTACAAATTTCAACTAAACTCAAAAATAAATCTGCTGAAGAAAATGAAATAATGCTCACATCTATCCACCAGTGTTGTGTTACTGTTACTAGTGGCAGTTCCTCCATAGTCAGGTCCCAGTGAACTGCAGCAGAAAATGAGATTACAATGAGATAATTGAAACAGCAACAGGGAAACCTCATAAAGTGAAAGTGAATCTAGCAACTGAAACATTTGGCTCACATGCTTTGTTTTCATAAAGTATGTTGGATTCGGATGTTGCTTCTTTATTATTATTATTTGGATTTAATTGCTTGAACAATTTACTGATTTCCTTATGTTGTCCTTGTCCTCTAAATACTTGTCAGAAAATGGATGGATGAAAACTTTTAGAGCAAGGGTTTTTATGTGCAAACTGAAAATGCAAATACTCATAAAAATAGGTAATAATAATAATAGTAATACTCTCAGCAGCTATCCTCATTTCTTTTTAGTTTAAGGTTCAGCAGTACGTTATTACATCTTTCTCCCTCGTTCTCACTGTTTCTTGATCAAAAATCTCATTAGTATGCACATAGACATCACATTCTTGCAGGAATTGAGCCTAGCCCAAACTTACAAAATTAGGCTTAATTGGGTGTTTGGCAGAGTGCTAGCAATGACCTAGGGGCTGATGGAAGGCTGGGATGTTTGAGCTGTCTTCACCAAGGCCTAGCTCTGCGTGGCCTGCAGCCTTGTCTCCAGTGGGGTGATGGGAATTAAGATCTGGCAGCCCCAGCTGGGTCAAGGTGGCTTCCTGCTGTCTGAGACTTACAGGGATACCCGGCTTGATGCCAGCCACGTCACCCCTGCCAGTTTAACAGCACCATCTGCCCCAGCTCCTCCTTCCGCTCAGCAAGGCTCGTCAAAACAAGTCAAGATGGCAGCCCCAGGTGGCTGTGTATGACAGCTACGGCAGAGGGGATGCTGAGTGCTGCTGTGCGGTTGTGGCAATCATCCAGGCAAGCCTGGGCTGGTCTTATATCATATAACTACCTCAACACCTTCTCAGCTGTGAGACAGCCATGTAGCAACCTGCTGCCCGCTTCACCAGACAGACTGCTGGTCAGGGATTACAATTTAGCTTTGGATCAGCTCAGGGCTATGGCAGCCTTCCTGCACTCTGTGACGTGGGAGCTATAGCGGTTGGATATGTAAGCTGCAGTTTCTAGTGTTCAAGTCCTGGAAAAATTTGTGATTTCAGACATTAAACTGGAGCAAGGGCTGCAAGTTTCATGAGATGATACGGAAGATATTTTGAAACTGGTACAGAATCTGGCAGGTTGTTTAAAATATTTGAACTGTTTGAAACTATATTTATGATCCAGAGTTCAAATACATACCTCAAAAAATTAAAATAACTCAATAACTGTCATATAGCGACATCTCTTAGCTATGGAAAACCAAAACTGCTGTTTAAACTAGTTAATATTCTATGTGTTGCTTTTAGATAGCTTATTGCTCCCAGTGGAGAGTATTTAATAAGTGGCATGCTAAATATTTATATCACACTTTACAGAGTATAGCTGGCTTCAGCTGAACTGCAGATTTCCTAATGCCCTGTGCACAAATTATGTTAAATGTCTATTTGAATATATGTTTAATTACATCCCAGACATATTACATTTATATTTAAAAATAAATAAATAAAAATGATATAGTTCAATCAAAGTAGCAAGTAATTTGTTATACAAGTATTAAGTCACAAAGTCAAATATTTAGTTTATATTGAAGTTCTATAATTTTTGTTTGTATTATATGTTTAAAAAAAACACTTTTTTGTCTGAACACAAGTTACTTGCATCAATATAACTCCACAAATCAAATCGCAAAAGACAGCACTTGTTATTAAGACTAAGCGATTCTCACTCATTCTAGTTGGGCTAAAGGCACTCAGATATTTACTTCTGGAATTGTAGTGACCAACAAAAAAGCAAAGATAGTAATTATTTGTCTTTGTCAAAGGAAGTGTGATGCCAAAAAAGCTGGCTCCAGTGCCCAAAATAATTGCTTATCCCATGTTTCGATGATGAAATTTAAATTTAGGCCTAGCTTAATTAAAAGTTAACTGAGATCAGTTAAGTTAGCTGTGACACTTGATTTATTTTCTCCATCATGGTAGTGTTTTAGCACCTGCTTTGTTAATGATGTGTGCTACAGATGATCCTCTGCAGCACAGCATAAAAAAATCAAAGCTGAATGCTTTCTTAGGAATCTGCTGTACTGTAATAATATATTTTTTTTAATTGTTGGATTTTGACAGCAATTCATGTTAAATATTTAAGTAAATTGGCACAGCTGGTCAAATGACAATAAATATATGGAGTTTTTTTTTATTAAACTGTTTATTGGGTTGAGACTGGGAATACTGCCCAGTGTTAATTTAATTAACCCTACGCCTAACATACTGCAAAATTCCAAATTAAAGCTAACACACTAACACAGTCACGTTAATAGCAGTTTGACAGACCATGTGTTATGCAATAACGTATTTTAAAAAAAGAAACTGAAAATAAAGCTGGAAATATGAGGGTTGCTTTGTGTGCTCACACTGCTCAGAAAAGACATGTACAAATATCTGCATACAAATTTGAATAAGGCCTCACTGTAAAAAGGAAAACAAGGTGTCATTTCCAACGATGCTACATTAAGTACAGGTTAGTTCTGCTCTATTTCAATAAAATTCTAGTCTTATTGCAGAATAGGAATATGCAGGGCTTTGCTATAATCATTTAGAGTGAGGACTGAGTAAAGAGCAACAAGGCAAAATCAAAGTTATGGCACTATGCTCACAGCTTTAAGCCATCCAGCTGTGCCAATTACCCACTTGTTCTGATAACATCTCCCCCTCTCATTCCAAATAAATAAACACTCAGAGCAGCAACTGTCACACATATATTGGGCTCAAAATAAGGCTTCCATTTTGGTGTTAAATTCAGCACAGTTTACAGTAAATAGTCTCCAACTGTTCTTAGTAATTTAGTAACCTTAGTAAAGATTTCAGGTTTCATGGTTTCATTATTTGATGCAGCAGATGAGACCAACTTTGACAGTGGCAAGGTCTCAGTAACATGTCTGCATTTATAAACTTCCTAGTGACCAAAAGTGGTTCAGGGTGCTGCAAGTGCTTGCAATTGGTCCCAGACAGCAAAAGATTCAATTCAATTCAATTCAATTTTATTTATATAGCGCCAAATCACACCAAAAGTCGCCTCAATGCGCTTCATAGATACAGAGAAAAACCCAACAATCAAATGACCCCCTATGAGCAAGCACTTTGGCGACAGTGGGAAGGAAAAACTCCCTTTTAACAGGAAGAAACCTCCGGCAGAACCAGGCTCAGGGAGGGGCGGGGCTATCTGCTGCGACCGGTTGGGGTGAGAGAAGGAAGACAGGATAAAAGACATGCTGTGGGAGAGAGACAGAGGTTAATAACAGATATGATTCAATGCAGAGAGGTCTATTAATACATAGTGAGTGAGAAAGATGACTGGAAAGGAAAAACTCAATGCATCATGGGAATCCCCGGCAGCCTACGTCTATTGCAGCATAACTAAGGGAGGAAATACTCTGGGAACAACAAGTAAGCCTGCAGTGCGAGAGCGAAGTGCTCTAATAGAGTGATATGGTACTACAAGGTAATTAAGATAAGATGGGGCCTGATTATTTAAGACCTTGTATGTGAGGAGCAGGATTTTGAATTCAATTCTGGATTTAACAGGAAGCCAATGAAGGGAAGCCAAAACAGGAGATATATGCTCTCTCTTTCTAGTCCCTGTCAGTACTCTTGCTGCAGCATTTTGGATTAGCTGAAGGCTTTTCAGGGAGTTTTTTGGACATCCTGATAATAATGAATTACAGTAGTCCAGCCTGGAAGTAATAAATGCATGAACTAGTTTTTCAGCGTCACTCTGAGACAGGATATTTCTAATTTTAGAGATGTTGCGCAAATGAAAGAAAGCAGTCTTACATATTTGTTTAATATGTGCGTTGAAGGACATGTCCTGGTCAAAAATGACTCCAAGGTTCCTCACAGTGTTACTGGAGGCCAAGGTAATGCCATCCAGAGTAAGAATCTGGTTAGATACCATATTTCTAAGATTTTCAGGGCCGAGTACAATAACCTCAGTTTTATCTGAATTAAGCAGAAAGTTAGCGGCCATCCAGGTCTTTATGTCTTTAAGACATTCCTGCAGTTTAACTAATTGGTGTGTGTTATCTGGCTTCATGGACAGACAGAGCTGGGTGTCATCTGCATAGCAGTGAAAATGTATGCTATGTCTTCTAATGATACTGCCTAAGGGAAGCATGTATAATGTAAACAGAATTGGTCCTAGCACTGAACCCTGTGGAACTCCATAATTAACCTCAGTGTGTGAAGAGGACTCTCCATTTACATGAACAAACTGGAGTCTATTAGATAGATATGATACAAACCACTGCAGTGCAGTACCTGTAATACCTACAGCATGTTCTAATCGCTCTAATAGGATATTATGGTCAACAGTATCGAACGCTGCACTGAGGT
Organism: Simochromis diagramma; assembly: GCF_900408965.1. Lineage (NCBI taxonomy): Eukaryota > Metazoa > Chordata > Actinopteri > Cichliformes > Cichlidae > Simochromis > Simochromis diagramma. The sequence continues at coordinate 6,333,172 of NW_024387414.1, forward strand.
CTAGCAGGACAAGCACAGAGATGAGTCCACTGTCAGAGGCCATAAGAAGATCATTTGTAACCTTCACTAAAGCTGTTTCTGTGCTGTGATGAGCTCTGAAACCTGACTGAAACTCTTCAAATAAGCCATTCCTCTGCAGATGATCTGTTAGCTGTTTGACAACTACTCTTTCAAGGATTTTTGATATGAAAGGAAGGTTGGAGATTGGCCTGTAATTAGCTAAGACTGCTGGGTCTAGAGATGGCTTTTTGAGTAAAGGTTTAACTACAGCCAGCTTGAAGGCCTGTGGTACATAGCCGATTATTAGAGATAGGTTGGTCATATTTAAGATCGAAGAATTAATTAATGGCAGGACTTCTTTGAGCAGTTTTGTAGGAATGGGGTCTAAAAGAAAAGTTGATGGTTTGGAGGAAGTAATTATTGAAGTTAACTCAGAAAGATCAATTGGAGAAAAAGAGTCTAACTTAACATCAATGGTACTAAGAGTAGCTGTAGATAATATTACATCTGTGGGGTGATTATTGGTAATTTTTTCTCTAATGATAAAAAATTTATTTGTGAAGAAGTTCATGAAGTCATTACTAGTTAACATTAAAGGGATGGTTGGCTCAAAAGAGCTCTGACTTTTTGATGTAATCATTCACCAGCAATCAGTTTTCATGGACACAGAGGTTGCTTTCCTATTTTTACCTATTTAGTGTGACCGAGGTCTTTAACTAAAACTAGCCATAACTATCTGGGTTTTACCTTAATGTAGTGTAGGTTTTTGTGTCTTATGACAAATTATTGTGTCCTGGCCTGGGCACAGCCAAATCAGTTATTGCCAGAGATGTTGAGTGTTGGTTTTTAATATAATAAGACTGATGTCAAAAAGTGAGATTCAACTCATTCAGATGTGAGATAAAAAAAGCTGCTGCCGTAAGTGCATAATTTACTCACAGGTGATGCCATCATCATCTACTTTTTTCATCTCACATCCCTCTATCTTTATCTCTTCTCTCCTAACATCTTACTCAGGAGGAGTTCAAACCCAGCACACCTAAGAGGACGTGATTAGCTTTATTTTCCTTCTTCTTTAAACCATCACTCATTACTGGAAGTGCTAAAGATACGCCTCTTGGCCAAAGCCACCCTGATGTGTGACGCACGGCAAGGTGATGGTGTTAGTTTTGCAGGAGTGCAGTGTGATGAAAGGATAAATGGATCCTCCAGGCTAATGGAGGGAGGCGGCTCAACCTGCAGCCCACTGAGTGGAGCCAGCTGTAACCGAGCTAGGAACGACTCTCTCTGGCTGGGCGGCAGAGCTGTTTTTCATGTTCTGAATGTCGCCGTTCTCATTTCTGCTGCTGAGAGCAGGGAGGATTTGGATGTCACCTGCCAGGGTTATGTTTCTGAAACACGAGGTCTGTCCACCTAAATTCATCATTGTCATTCAGCTCACAGCCCCGGTGCCTCGCTCCTTCTGCAGAGAGGCTGCCAGCTGTGCAGATGTTAGACATGACAACTCAGGTAGAGCTGACAAACAGCTGCTGTTCACTAAACCTCTGTTTGTATTTATTGACCATTAAGGAGGAGGCATTTGTTTTACAGAATAAATTGGCTGACTGTAGCAAGGAGGTGTTTGATGGTAGTATTACCTGCCATTTCCCCCCCCCCCAATACCTTCTAACTCTGTACTATTGAACACCTTTAAAGACCTCTTAATTATATTTCTTTTGGCATCAGGCAGGCTGTGACTTTATTTGAATGCAAAGTTGTTTCTAACACTTCAATCTGCTTTTATTATTCTTGTATGAGCAATTTTCAGCATTATTGTGGGAGTTGGTCAAGTAATTACTTCCAATTCACTGCCTCTGGAATGTTATTCAGTTTGATGCAGTTCCTTGGTGAATTTTAGAAAATGCCTCCTGTTGGATTAATTTGATTATTTCTTTGAAATAATTTTCCTGAAGTGCTTTCTTGCTAGAAATAATTCACAATAGCACATTTGAGGCCAGCTGGATTTTCGTACAAATGGAAAAGCTGTCTACAACAACTGCTACCTATCACAGTTTGTAGGATAAAGTTTCATTTAATCAGTGAGATTGCTTAATAATTTGCTTACAAGTTATAGCACTTATTTTAATTCAGTCAGTAGCAGCAATGACGTAAATCTCTTTTTAGTTAGCTATGTGTTTGTCTAGCAATGGTTTTAAACCATCACACATAAAACTAAATTATGCTTTGTGGCTTTTTATATGTGAACTGTGCCAACTTGGCAGACTAAACCAGTTTTCTGCCATTTGGGCCTAGTGTATGATTTTGTTACCAAAGAAAATGCCAAACAAAACTGTGCTGGCCTTGTGTTGCTGCCTCCCCAGGTGAAAGTTAAATTTTCAGATGAGCAGTGTCAGAAATAAAATATGCATATTATTATACTTTAAATCGTGTTTTTTATGCTCTTTGGATAACACGAATAACACTTTTTAAGGCAATTGATTTGAATGTAAAAAAGTAAATGACACTCCCATTCAAGTAAATAAAACTAAGAAATCATATGTTGCAGAAACTTTGACATTAGCTCTTTAAAATAGTGAGTAGTCTTTACTAACTCATTAGTATATCTGCCTTAAAATATTAAGTACTTGGAACAGTTTTTTAATGTATTTATATACATTTCTTTGAATATTAAAACTACGTTAAAAAATATAGATCATTTTAAGAATAAAGTGGAAATGTGGAGATTAAAGGCCTCTGCAAAATTTCTTACCCAGATCAGTTTATGATATTGTACATAAATTGTAAATTTATTCTCTCTTAGCACATAAACACAGTGTGGTGTCAGTGTCAGTGAGAATTATTAGAAACATTTTTTCCATACATCTTTATATATATTTATATATCCTGTAGCTCTTTTTTTAGTAATAAACAAAAAAACAAAACAAAAAACAATCTCTTCATTAGAATATGTATGTATTTGTTAAATGTATCCAGGACTACGGGGTTTAGAAACTGGTGAAGTCCAGAGCTTTTCTCTTAATGTATCATAATTAAGGTGCAGCACAATCAACAGCAGAAATTTTTAAAACTGTACTTTTTTGCAGCTTCCTTCTTTTGCAGAAGCAACTGTATATAGATGAATGTTGAGTTTATAAAACAATGACAAAAAAATGGTAAATGGACTGATTCTTATATAGGGCTTTTCTACTCTCCCAGAGCACTCAAAGCACTTAATAAAACACAACCACACAAGTACTTTCTCTTATGCTCCATACACAGATCAATCCACCAACCTTCCAAATGACCTGCTCTAACTCCTGAGCTACAGCCACCCCCAAAACCAAACAACAAAATACAGAATTATTCCTTCACTTGAAATTAAACTAGCAGAAGGGAAAAAGTTATTTATCACTTGGTTCACTTCCTTGCCTAAACCAACCAATCATCATTCTTAGTGATGGACCCAACTCCCTCAACAGAGTCCAGTCAGAGGCAGTGTACAGTGGGCCTTAATCTTGTAGAATTTCTATAAAATCGTTTCAAACTAAAAGCAATCTACAGCATCACACACTGATTTATGCCAATTTGTACTGGCTTGAAAAACAATTACCAAGGTCTAGACTTTGATGACCTATGGATGTATCCCTTCTTGCGTCACCTCATTTGTTCTTTGTTCCCTGTACTGTCTAAAGTTTCTAAACTGTCTGTATGACATATGCACTGTACTTTTTTTTTTTTTATTTAAAAAAGCTAAAATCCGTACACACTCTCACAGCAAAAGAGTCCATTATTTCAAAACTAATTTCTTTCATTTTCGGTGACCTTCAACCCAAAGCTTACAGAGCTTCCTAACCTGAGCTTCGTGTTATGTATATGCAGTAGCTGTCAAAGTGTGGGTGGCAGGCCATCATTTTAAGATAACAGCACATTATCTGAAGATGCTTTGACAGTAAATCTTCATTCCCCACACCCTTACCTTAAATTTACATAAATTTGCATCAGTGTTTTGTTTTAGTAAGTGGGGCATTGGAACTTGAGTGTCCTTGAGGCTAGTGTGTTTGAGCTGTCAAGGAGAAACTTCTCTTCATATTCAATTGGCTTTTTTCTTTTATGCATTTTTTATTTATTTGTTATGAGCAGGAAGGAGGGCAGGCCATCCTCATTTCCTCAGTCTGATTGTCGAATACTTGACGGCTGTAAAGCATACTCAATTGGCATCCTGTGTGACGCTTTTCCTAGCTGCCTTGCTCTTGAATGTTATATGTGGTTAACAAGCTGTTTGGGTGTGTTATAGCAAGTGTTCATTGAGCGTGTGGTTTCATGACACACACTGTATACACTGAGGGCCATCACTATAGAAACAATCTCATCCTGGATAGGAGATCACTACCTTGCATGCAGCATTCTTCATGAGCCTTCATTTGAAGAGCAACATCTTATTTATATTAAGTCTGTCTGTCTCAGTCAGAACTCCATGTCTTGTCTCCTGCTTTGACAAATTTAATTAAAAGACTGTGTATCTCAGTGTTTGCTACATTTGGTCTCCTGGTTTCCACAGTAACCAGTGCACAGAAGTGTTTTGAGATGAGAGGCTAAGATACTCTACAGCCACAGAAGGAATGTTTTCCTTTGAAATGAATAAAAGCATCTCCATTACTACAAAGTGCTGGCAGTATGCTATGTTGGCAATGTGTTACATTGTTGCAGCATTGGCAATACATTCCTAATAGAAAAATAAGCTTCAGTGATTGATGCCTGCATTCATTTGCTTTTATTGCTTTTCAATAACTACAGATAAGCTTGCGGTTAGTATATTGATGATGTAAACAAATCATAAATTGAGCTTTAATCCACGTAGGCTTTGATGCCCAATTTACGGAAGGTGGCAATTTTTTTTCAAAATAACAAATCTGCAGAAGATCGACTTTGTAGCCTAGTCTTGGATAATATCTAGAAGAAACTGGTGAACATGTAGAATATGCTAACTGTTATGGAAGAAGATAGAGTTTATGGTCATGAATGCAGCAGGGACAAAATATAGCAATACAGTTTCTCTGGAGATTTTACTTGAATTGCCTTATTGTGCTACATTATGCCTCTAATACTTTATTAGAAAGAAAATCGAGTGCACTTAGAGTATTCACAGTGTTCGCTTCCACAGTTTGCCATGTTAAACTCTCATTGCAACATGGATGAAATTTATTTTTAAAAGTGTTTTTACACAATAGCCTGCAATGGCTAAATGTAAAGCACATGTCTGAATCTCTTGTTAATTAATTTATTTATTTTTTTAAATATATATAACATGTGCACATGTAATCACAGCTGTTGCTCAGTGCTTTTTGAAACACTCTTGGTAGAAATTAAACCCTCAAGTCTTTTCGAGTATGATGTTGGCACACCTATTTGTGGGCAGTTTCTCACATTTTTCCCCACCTTCACCAGACAGGATAGGGAACATCATTACACAGCCATTTTCAGGTCTCTCCAGAGATGTTTAATCATGTTCAACTTTGGGCTCTGGCTGGGCCACAGGATATTGACAGAGTGGTCCCGAAGCGACTCCTTTGTCATCTTGGCTGCTGAAGGTCATTGTCTTGTTGGTTGTCTTTATACAAGGTTCTCCTCTCTCCATAGAGCAACACTGGAGCTCTTTCACTGTGACCATTGGGTTCTTGGTCACATTGCCAAGACCCTTCTAACCCCGTCACTCAGACTGGCCATTCTTCTACCAGGACTCTTCCTAGAAACATCTTCCATTTACAGAGGATGAGGTCCACTGTGCTCACTGGAGCCTTCAATGCTGCAGAAATTTTTCTGTACACTTACCCAGGTCTGTGTGTCACTACCATCCTGTCTCAACAGTCTACAGACAAATCCTTGGACTATATAGCTCAGTCTGTGCTCTGGCATACTCTGTCAACTATGGGACTTTATACAGTGTAGACGGATTTGTACCTTTCCAAATCATGCCCAATCAACTCAGGTTTGAACAGGTGGACTCCAATCAAATTGGAGACACATCTAACAGATGATAATTGGAAACAGGAGGACTTGAGCTTAATTTGGAGGCTGTGTACTTATGTTATATACTTTGGTTTTTTAATAAATTTACAAGAATTTCAAGCAAACATTTGTCAGCCTTTAGTCTTTATGGGGTATTGTACATAGACCTTTGGGGTGACAAATGTATTAAATCCATTTTGGAACAAGACTGTAACATGACAAAATGTGAACACTTTCATTTTTTTTATTCTTTATTATAAATAAAACATAATTGTAGTTGAAAGCTCAATGATTTATAAAGTACTAGAATTAGAGTAAAATGCGAGCTGTCAGTGGAATAATATCTGAGGATATGTCATAATGTTTATAAGGCTTAGGTCCGTTATTGCTTTCCTGAATGAATTATTTGATGAATGTAGTTTGCAGTAAAAATCTCTTTTTCACTGTTGGATGGATTTCCTTGTAACCAGGTAGCGACACAGTTGTGTCAAGGTGAGTTTTAGCACCTTGTAGTTATCCCATCATCTAATCAAACTATGTTTGTATTTAGTATAATAGTTAAAATAGTATAACAGGAAACTAGTAAACGTGTTATGTTGCATTTAGTTCTAAGGTATTCTGATACAGATTCTTTTAGTCCTGAAAGGGTACTATACTGTGTATAGTACAGTACTTTCACAGAGTGGTAGTTGTTATTTTACTCGAGTAAAGAATCTCAGTAGGGTCTTTGTCTAGAGTGACAGCTACAGTTAACTGATGCATCAAAATTGAATTTGACAAATGCAAAAACCCACAGTTCAGATGAACTGAACTATTTAAAGATACTTAATACTTCTCATTTTATGAAGTGGTTGCCAAACATTTTCAATAAAACACAAATGTTTCCAAGCTTTAATTCTTGATTAGTAATCTTCTAGTATAGCTTCTAGAGAGAGAAAAATGGGGTCGGGGTGAGGGTGTTGTATAATGAATCTTATAAAGATTTAGACCATAATAGACACCTTAGGGTACTCCCAGTAACATCTGCAATAAAAACTTCCTTAAAGAGTTCAACCTGCAGCTTCTGACGACAACACAGGACTCCCCTGCTCCACATCTAGATGATAAGAATTTTGATTGCACAACCCTTCAGTGCTATAAAGAGATGTGTACATTTTCTTGTAGCTCCCATGGCTATTATTGTCTCTGTTATTGGTTGGGAGAAGCAACCATTGTGTCAAAGACATAGTAGAAGTGGGCTTGTGGCTCAGTGGAAATGTTTTAATTAACTAAAGGAATGTTTAATCCAGTCCTTGGGTCAGGGGAAGAACAAATGGGCACAGCTGCAGCCCAGTGTTTCACTCTGGTCTGGCTTACTGCTCTGGGCTGCTGTGGATTTGGAAGCAGGCTCCAGTTCTTAGGAATGCCTCAGTTACCTCTGAAACATCTGAATTTTAAATAGAATTAAGGCACTTATGGCACTCTCTTTGGGAAAATATGCTAAGTCACCCTCAATGTGTCCTACTGACTACCCTGGTGAAGCTAGCTCAGTAACTAGTAAGCTAGTAAGTAAATAACTGTTAGCAGCGTCTGAACACATAGAAAACCGATGTTCTGTTAAAGACAGCAGGGTTTTACATTTCAGAAAACAAACAGAAATATGCATTGTACTCGCTATACTCATGCTGACTTGCTTGCTTTCTATTAGGGCAACTGGAGAAACAAGACCAGAAGAGAGGCTGAAATGTTTCTTGTCGTCTGGAGAAAAATACTCCTGGGTGTCTTTATTGGTGTTTTAATCAACTCTAACATTTTATTGATTTCAGCAAGAGGCATTTCATAAAGCAGCAGGCCAGAGCAGGTTGGCAGTATGTACCTTCAGCTGAGCAAGCAGCAAACTTTTCTCCATGGGAATCCTGAGGCCCTGGTTTCCTGTCATAAAAACTCCTACATCTCTCCCCGCTGTTTGTCTCTTAGCACAAAGACGTTTTTGGATTGCATTTTGTTTCAGGCGATGTACATATTTCATTGCAATAATTAACAAACACTATCAGAATTATGTCTAAAAGCTTTGAGTCTACCTGTGGCAGTGCTGTCAACCCGCTGGTGGTTCTGTCTCTGCTTGTCTCATTAGATTGATGACAGTTTTCATTACATTACACAGTCTATATTAACATCTCCTACCCTATCTGGAAAAATAATCAGAATCATGGCTTAAAGGCTTCGTTCTCTTGTGTCTTGGAACGCTGATTCACATCTCTCCCCTGCAATCAGCAGCTTAGATGGATGACTGTGCACAATATTGTCTTGCAATAATTACTGAAAACCCTAAATCTCAACTGATATTGCAGTTTTTCAATGCCTTTACCATAACAGACCTAACCTAACTTAATGGCTTGTTTGGATGCCTTTCATATCCCCTGTTACGTCATATCCTTGTTCATTTACCTGGCTACACATTCACATCAACTAATGTAGAAATGGCACAAAAAAGTGCTGTTTAGAGATTAGAATCAGTCAAACAATCCGCGTATTCACAGACTAATTTGTTGGTGTTATTATGTTGATAACGGGACTCATAAAAAGCTAGTGAAAAGGCAGGATTAAGCCCTTATTAAAAGTAATCATTCCTCGTCATTCGCAGCTGTTGCTGGAATAAAAGTAACAGATACAGCGGGCTGTTATTAATGTTATGAGTCACCATAAGGTTTTTGTTTGCTGAATAGTTACTGAGCTAAAGATAAGCTCGGCTATTCTCAAATACTGATTTTTCTAGGTAGCAATTTTCCCCATATAAAGGGACAGTTTTTGGGGGTTTTTTTCCATGAAAGAACTTGTGTGGATATGATTTTCAGCCAGTCTACGTGGTGGACCCAAGGGAATTTCAGACATCTTTAAACAGATGTGTCTCAAAAGTTAACGACTGGCATGAAATTTTATAAAGACAGCTTTTCAGAGAGGATAAAGCTTGCTGACTTTGGTAAACCACCAAATCAAGCATCATATTAAATTAGAGGAAAAGACTAATAGCACTACTCACATCTGAACATTAAATGAAGGTACGGTCAGCCAGTTGACGTAAAGCAGAAGAAAACAGTTATTTGTACAATAACTCAATCCAAAACCCAATTTTGACTACATACACCTCTTTAATTATCTTTAAATAACATATTCTGTCTTGTTGTTCAAAGTCAAAGTGAATTAACTTTTTCATTTTAAGCTTGAGTGTTTCTTGCTTTGGAGCAATAACTTACTTGTGTGCGTTATAATCATCAAACAACCTTGGTGAAGTATTACCATACATTAAGGCAGAGCCTTCGCTCCATTTCTAGCCTTATTGCCAAGCTAACTGTTTTTGGGTGTGTAGACATGATAGTTGAGTCTGTGTTCTCATCCACAAATAATCCCAAGCCAGAAAGCATTGATTAAACCAATATAAAATAAATGCAGTCACTTTTTATTTTGTACTTGTGGTTAGAATATGTTAGCATGGCAACTGAAAGACTAACAATTGCTTTTTTTCCCCTTTTTTCTTTCAGCACAGTGTTTGTTTGTTGGGTTCTGTGATATCCAGAATATCTGCAGTTGTGTTGTGATTACCTGACACTAGCTGATTGCTGCTTACCTGCTAGACCTATGGTGCACAAAATGTTCCCGCAAGCGTTTTTTTCTGTATTAATATGATGGCTAGCTGCAGGCTGATTTTTCTGCACCACTCTATTTCACATTAGATTGCATATATCTGCTGAAGAGGCTGCCCAGTACAGCTTTAATACAGACTCTGAGCTGCTATTATACATTTGACAAATGGTTGGACTTACTAAAACAGCTGAGAGTTACGTACCTTGTTGAGGGATACATTAATAGTTGTCTCAGTTTGACGTTATTTAACCAGGTCGGATGTGGAGGAGGAATAAACAGGTTTAAAAGCAGATGAGAGGAGCAGTGCAGTGCGATTAGTGCAACACATGCACACATATACCCCAACCAGAGGATTTTTCTGAGATTAAAGAATCAACTATTTTTATCCCTCTTCCCCAGAGCCATCCTTACCTATGTTTGATGCAGATTTGGGGTGAATAATATTCTCGATTATAATGAAGTGGTGGCTGTTTGAAGTTTCTCTCTGGCTGTTTTGATGAAATGAATTCCATACGGTACCTCCAACACATTTTATGGGACTCACTCCCTTGCTTTGTATTTTCAATGATTGAACTGCCTAAGGAGGGAGATTTTAAGCCCATTCATTCTGCTTCTTTTATCAGTAATGCTATACAAGTGCTGTCTCACTGAAGCACAGGCGACACTACATCATGAAATGAATTCTTCTTTTTCATGAATGATTTACAGGAACTTCATGCTAGATTGGTAGTAGACCACTCTGTGATGTTTTGAAAATACAGAAAATTTATACCAAGACTAAGATTTTACCTGATACTTTTGGAAATATCATAAGCTAGAGTAGCTCAAAAGAGGATAGCCAGTACATAAAACTTTTACCAGCTATGACAGGTGAATGTTTTCTTCTGAGTTTGCCCCCAAAAGCTTCTCTGGGGACTCTGAACTGCGGCTGCACTCTGCTGCTTCTAGTGCAACGACTATACTACACGAACTGAATGTTTGTGTGTATGCATGTGTGTGTGTACATCTTTGTGAGGACACAAAATTGGCATTCTACTATACTTGTGGGGACCAACACTCACTTTATAGGACAAAATGCCCATCTCCACCAGCTTGAAGGTGTTTTTCAGGCTCAAAATGTGGTTTTAGTGTCAGGGTTACAATTAGGTTATGGTTAGGTTTAGGTGTTTTTGATGGGTGGGGTTGAGGTAAGCTGGTGTGCCCTATTGTGTTAAATAGATGTCCTCACTAAGATATTAAAACAAGTATATTTTCTACGTGTGTGTGTGCGTGCGTGTGTGTGTGTGGAGACAGGATGGAGAGGCAGGGTGGGATTCGGAGGGCTGGGGTAAAAAGACAGACAGCATTAGCATTGTGCAAATGATTCTATTTTAATTACATCCCACATTTTGGCATTAATAAATCATTACCTCATTGATTTTGGGACATTTGGGTAATTACTGTAAACAAATGAGACAGTCACTGAGTAGCCTGTCAGCTTCTGCATTGCTTTTTACAATGACATGTTGAGCCAAAAAGCAAACAAAGTTAAAGGTTTATTTAAAGGGTAAAAGAACATTTTAGGGAACTTTAGGGAAATCAAAAAAAACAACAACAAAAAAACAAAAACAAATGAGCGTCCTCCTTTCTTTACATTATTGTTTACAATAATGTTACCACTGTATGGTAAACCAGTGTTTTTAAAAAATACCACACTTTTCTGATGTCTACAAAATTCAGCTATTAAGGTATTCAAGCATCTCTAATTTTAAGCATTTGGGATTTGGGTCTCGCTGGATCAAGATTTAAATACACAAATATTTATGTAGCTTTTTTCTTGGTCACTCTCTTATCCGCAAGAGGTCACCACAGCAGATGGATCCCCATATTTAATGTGGCATAGATTTTTGTGCCGGATGTCCTTTCTGATGCAAACCTCCCCAGGGATTTATTTCTCTTCCAACCCGGGGATCTTTTGGACATTAAGTATGAAAATAGTCATTTATAAAGTCAGCGAGGATGAAGACTACTGTTTCTTGTCTTGTCTCCTATGCTCCCCCATTTCTCTTTCCCCTCACTCTCTCAGCCATTTGTCTGGGATGACTGCCTAAGCCTTCCTGTTTCTTCCTGTTAAAAGGATGTTTGTCCTCCCCACTTTTGACTGGTGCTTGCCCGAAGATAATCATCTGATTTTTGAGGGTTTTCTGAATTGAATTGAACTTAAAATGCAAGTCAAATATAACCAGCAGAGAAGAATTTAAAAAATTAATTTGGAAAAAAATATATTTTTAATCACTGAGTCATGAAAAGTATTTGCATGAGTATGCTGCATTCAGTCTGGGTCAAGTGATTTTCACAGTTTACTAAGAATCACAGCAGCTCATTTGACTAGTAAAACCTGCATTCACTGCTGTTTTTGTGTGTGTGTGCGTGCGTGCGTGCGTGCGCGCGCGTGCGCGTTACTTCGGTCAAGATAGCAATCTGTTTATCAGATTGTGGTGGGCTGAACCATGTTTAAGAGTTACTAAATGGGTTTTATACTTAGCGATAAATCTGCAGTGCACCTTAAAGGTGTGATGTCAGTGCGTCCCAGGGTGGCTGTGGCTACAATGTAGCTTGCCATCACCAGTGTGTGAATGTGTGCGTGAATGGGTGGATGACTGGATATGTAAAGCGCTTTGGGGTCCTTAGGGACTAGTAAAGCGCTATATAAATACAGGCCATTTACCATTTACCATTTAGTATCATTTATATCCTTTTAACATGTCTAATCTTATTTATTGTACTATTTAGTCTCCATTTTGTACAAACACTGCATTTTGTTTTTCTAATCTCAGCAACACCTTTGTAAGTGTGACCATCATCAATGATGTGACCTTTTATTTTGTAGAGGTTTTATCACAGATGTGTCTGAAAAGGTTCTTTGAAGAACTGTTGCTCTCAAAGAGTCTGCAAGAAAACTCATCTTCATGTGGTACTTCAAGGCGTACATATGCAACATGCATTCATATGAGAACATGAGTTCTTTGAAATATCGACACTCCTAAAAGCATAAGCAGGAAGGTTTTCTGTTGAGGTGAGCTGAAGCCTTGGAGTGATGGTTTCACTGAAATTGTCCAAGGACTGCATGTACAAGCGGGGGGGGAAACATTTTCTAGGAGGAACTCTGGGGAAAAAGAAAAGAATGAGGAGAGAAATCTCACATATTTTGGTACTATCTTCATATTCTGAATTTGTGGGGCATTTTGGCAATATAATTTATAATTTTACATCAGATTTACTTGTTTCTCTTGGATATAAAACCACAGTTGCCCCCATTTCTCTTCCTACTATGTAGTGAGGTAATAGGAAAGACATTGTTTCATGGATTGATATTCCTGACTGAGATAGGTACTGCGTCAAGTATAAGAAGCATAACACAAGCTGATTCTGACCTATAGTATCTTTGTACCTCTCTCACAAAGCTGCTAGTTATATTAGCAAGAACATGACACAAAAAAACTCTCCAGGAAGTCAAACAAGTGGCTCAGTACAGCAATTCATTCGAACTACAGAGTAACCACTAATAATTCAATACAGAATACAGAGAGCTAACGAAACCACAAACAAGCAGATACAGAAACACACCGAGGCTGCAAGTGACCACCAGCCTGTGATGCTCAAAGACAATAAGTATCAACTAGTAAGTGATTACAGATAGGAGAGGCACAGAGGCAAGCCTGCTCACATTAAACCATAGCTGCCACGACTTGACAGATTAGTTGCACTTTTAAAACCAGGTGCACAGATTGCTGCACCTTGATCAGACTGAGCCATGTTCCAGTCAGTCATGGTACTGTGCTGGATGAAGAATGAGGACTGGAGCACAGAACGGGACCGCTGGTCCGATCTATGAGGATGACAAGCTACATGGCAGATGAGCATGGCATAAAACAGAGTCAAATTAGGATAACAAGGAAAAAGGGGGGGTATGTGGTTGCTATGAGCTGATACAGTAACATATAAACCACAATAGAAACCAGGACCACAGCCATGTTCTTGTATTCCAACAAAACCCTACGGGCACCCACACAGGGACTCTCTCAAAGGGTCATAAATGTTCTTCTTGTAATGGCCTGCCTTTCTAGCAGCTTCTCATGGCTAGTTAGCTATGTGCTCACCCACCCACTCCTGTGCTGCCTTTTTAAAATATCTCAGGAGGGAAGCTTGTAGCAGATTTTGAGAATGTAGTTAAACAGACAGTATGGCAGTGTGAAGGTAGAGTAAAGGGCCATCACATCACAAGGGAAGCCAGGAATAAAATATTCACTCTGTGCATTGGAAATTCATTGTTCCAGCTGGTAGATTCAACCATTATAAAACAACATTATGTGATTTAATCTTGTAAGAGACAAACTATAGCCACAGAGATGAAGGGGAGAGATGGGTGGGGGAAGTTGGACACAAAACATACTGATTTTATTCATTGTGACTTCCATTTAGGGCTCATAATCTGTGATGTTAACCACTTTCATTTGCACAAAAATCTAATGAAAAAATCTAATTATGATGGTGCAATAACAACACTGTAAACAGGATCCATCCATCCATCCATCCATTTTCTTAACTACTGATTAAGTTCAGGGTCGTGGCAGCTCCGGAAACCTGTTTGAGTTTTCATGTGACTTCAGCGTACACCCTGAACAGAATGGATATAAATATAGGAATTAAAGAAGCGCCAACAGATTTACATTAGAGTAGCACATTTAAAGCTTTTTATCCCAAAAATGTGCTGTTTAAAGATAAAAAGCTTGTTAGAGATTGGAGTCTTATTGTAAAACTGCTACACATATGACCCAGTGTATTAGTTGATGTTTGTTTCCAGTCGACCACAGCACCAAAAACATTACACTTTCAGACAGAAGTACAAATTGCTAATGAGCTGATTTAAAAAATAATAATAAAAAGTAGAAGGAATAGCATAAAAATTATCGATCCGTGGTCATCTAGTCAATGAGCAGGCAGTTCTGACTACAGTATTACAGTGATGGGGGTAAATAATAACTGGATAATAACAAAAGCACAAAATTCCAGCCTGAATGTAGATAAGAATGTAGCTTAATATAGCTAAGATACATAATATATGCTATGGTGGGACATGCATATAAACCTATATTAAGTACCCCATTACAGGATGCATTCAGCGAGACTGCATGTAGTATATTTAAACTGGGATGAACCTGTGGATCGTGAAATGCATAGTGTTACACCAAGTGACCTGAAAGACATGAAATAAGTTCTGAGCATTATCAGGTGGAGGCATGCACCTGGCTGGAAAGGCGTAGATTTATGCACAGTTTTATAAAGTTGTCTGTTCCTCTATGGAGCTGACTTTTTATCAGTGACCTTCCAGATATAGGATATTGTTTGGGGTTGCAGTAAGTTGAACATTAGCAAACTAGGGAAACTATTTACTTCAAGGAGTAGCTCAAGTGATGTGCAGAAATGAATTCTTAGGCAGTGGATCAACATAGGAAATACAGCAGAATAATGAAGGTGTCTCCAGGTAAAGAGGGTGTTTTGTCCTGGATTAAATAAAAGTTAAAGTGGAACAGGTTTGAATTGATGTATTTCATGTAATGTTGTAGTTGCCTTTTAAGTAATCCGGAGGCTAATGTTCTGATACTGTAGCAAACACTTCAGAGAAGAGATAACCTAGGTTAAAATGCTTCCACCTTTACATTTTTCACTTTCATAAACTACATATGGCTGCTGTCAAACTTAGTCCACTTTTTTCTTTTGCTTTTTTCCTAAAATGTCAGCATCTCAGCACTGAGGAAAACTACTTGCCTTTAAGATTGACACCCATGATATTTCAAAGCTAGACATCAAATTTTGGAAAGTGTTTTTTTTTTTTTTTTTTTTTTGCAATTACAGTCATTAGTCATAAAATAAAGAGCTCTCAGACATTTTAAGAAAATATTGAAAATATTTTTATGATTAACATAATGCTGTAAAAATGAACAGTTGCAAAAGGAAGCAATTAGTATGTTTTGCTGTAGCAAAAATTAGCAGCTTCTCTTCAGCGTGACAGATGATGACTAGATTCCATCATGTCCGTTCTGCTGATCCATTGCGACGTCTCGCTCAGTAGCTGTCTGGTTCTCCTCCGCGTGGTCCTGAATGTCAATCCACTGAGCTCCCCCACACTCAGACAGTAGCTACCAGTAATGCCGCACTAATTAGCCAACCCTCTCAAGTGGCCAAGCCCTCCCAGTGGCATCCGTGCCAAACAGAATTATTAAAGAAGAGGGAGGAGGAGCTGCATCTCCTCTGCAGAGGAGCAAAACATCCAGTTTTAGTTTAGCATTCACTTCGTCACCCTGTGGCTGGGTGAGCCAAGGCTGTCATCAATATTAACACCTAGATACATCCGTCGCTGTAATACATTTTATTTTCTCCTTTACCCCAACCTAATGAAAATTTCATGTGAATCACATAATTATAATTCCTTATTCAAATGAGCGCTGTCTAAGTAGTGGAGATGATTTGTGGCTCAGTGACTAAAAGCTGTTGTGTGGATGCTGATGCTGTTTTACAGTTTAGTCAAAGCAGTGCAAGTCTGCGTGCATGTGAGTGTATAGTATATACTGTGTATGTGGTTGTGTGTGTTGGGAGGTGGTATGGTATAGCCTTCTAGGCCTGGTAACTAAGCTGCTTAGTTTATAAATAGATTAATTTTCTACATCGCTAATTTTTTAATTTAATAATCACTCCCTCCTCCACTCTGCAGCTCTTGGCCTTCCTCACCTCCTGTCTTTTGGCATTCCCTTGTCTTTGATGGCTTCTTTTCTGATTTGTTTATATATTTATTAATTCATTTACTACCCCCTCCCAATCCAATTTTAGCTGACATTTCTTGTCGAGATGCGAAGGATGACCTTTGAAAACAGAACACTTCCTGGCGGAGATGTGAAGGAGGTCTCACTCTGTGCTCAGAAGGCACTCCTCCTCTCCTCCTTTCTACTTAATGTATGCAAGCATAGAACAACTAAAACATATTTGTCACTTAATTGAAAGGCTCATGAGTATTAATAGTTAAAACATGAGTTGCTTTCCACTGATTATTTAGTTGTCACATTGTAGTTCCATATATAAAAATAAATGAATAAATTGCATCTCCGCTCACACTTTGTCATTATGAATTACATTTTAATCAAAGAAGAGTAATGGTGACAAATAATTTAATTTCTTCGCTGCGAGTCTGTTAAATATACACCTACATGGAGATATTTATCTTAGCTTAAAATAAAGACTGCAAACAGGGAAACATTTAGTCTGGCTCACCCACAAAACAGAAAGAAAAAGCACCCTACCAGCGCCACTAAAGCCTTGCAATCTTCTCACATTCTTACACTTGTTTATCTAAGCTAACAGTCAAGCATATAGACTTACCACACAGTTCTGTCAATATCTCAAAAAACCTCGTCAAAAATAACTTTACTTTCATAGCTTAATAGCTTCAGTCTTGTTTCTGTATATCTAAATGTGGTGGTTAGTGGTGGTGAACACCATGGAGCTGAATCAGAGAAGCTGCTCAGCTGCCTGACCAGTAAATGGTGCCACAGAGGGTGGTCAAGATTATCCAAAAAAAAAAAAAAAAAGACAAAACTTTGGTGCCTCATCTGCACCATAGCTTCAAAAGTGTCGAGTTGGCAGCCAATCACAGAGTCAGTCTACTCTCCCTGTGGAACACAGCAAAGTACATTATGTTCCCCACAACTGAGTGATAGAAAATCTCCACCACTAAAGAAATGGAGCCTGCTCATCCTGTTCTTATACACAGCCTCTGTGTTGGTCTTCCAGTTTAACTTGTTGTCAATATCCTGTCCCAGAATGGACACGTGTAGCCATCCTTTTCCACCTGAAGTTAGTAATGGAAGTAAAAATATAAGGTTTAAAGACAAACTGCTGTTTATAATAGAGTATAATAGAGTTGAGCATACCAAAACATACCATACCATACCATACCACCTTTATTTATAAAGCACTTTAACATAAAACCAGAGTTCACAAAGTGCTGTACATGCTAATAGCATAAGTAAAGAAAATTAAAATGAGATAAGATAAAATAAATAACTAAAAAACTAAAATAAATTGAAACATGTTAAAACAAATTGAGTCAACCCCTCTAATCAATGCCAAAGGCTTCAGCGAATAAATATGTTTTAAGAAGACTTTTAAATTCATACCTGAGGTTTTAAATTGTAGAAGTCATAAATGGCCCAACATTGTCATTGTAGTTAGTAAAATCATTTATTCACTGGGTTGATATTACTAAACAAAGAAAATGCAGCTTTTCATAGCATATTACTGTAACAAAATTCTGCAAATGGAGCAATTTTATATATTTTTAGAAAAATATTTTTCAAAAATTTAATGCATGAAATTGGATCTTTGCTAGTGCTGTCTGCCCTCTAGGGCTAAGGGTGGGTATTTCATGACATGTTGCATTACAATGATTAATTTTTCCATTTAGGGTAGCATATAAAATAAGCAACAAAATCTTATACTGTGCTTTGGTGTAGGTCTATTTTGAGTCTGAAATCTTTGCTTGTTTGGAGCTCTCAGGTCTAATTTATTTAGATTATAAGGCCTTTGGTCTGATGTATGGCTGATGTAGTTTGTCAATTGACATGTACCTATTTGGAGATCTGTGGTCTAAACATGTGTCTATTTCGGGATGTGTGATTTGATGCTGGTGTTGAGCAGCCCTGCTCTGCATCAACTAATGAGCTGCTGTTTGCTCGCCCACCTTTTGCCTCTCTCTCCCTGTCTGTCTCGCTCCCCCTCTCTCTCTTTCTCATTCTCCCATAATGTATTCTTTCAGTGCATAATACAACCCCTTTGGGAACACAGGTTTCCTTTTGGAGATGAAATTTCATGCAGCATCTTTACATATTCTGCCACACATCTCCTCTATTTAGAGCATTCACATCAGCGTACATTTCAAGTGTGTTTAACCAATACGTGTGAGTGTGTTTATGCAGATGTAAAAATTTCTTAAATCTGCAAGTGTGTGTGTTTGCATGTGTGTTTGCATGTGTGATATCACAGGAAATAAGTCAGACCTGCAACATCCTTAGCTCCCTGTTGCTATAGCGACACGTCTGGATACAGGAGCATCTAATGTCTTCCATACAAATTAACATATTAGACTGTGTGTGAGTGTGTGTGTGTGTGAGAGAGAGAGAGAGAAAATATTAAAACTGCATACTCTATTGTGTGTATTTGGCACTTTTTATTTATTATTTTATTTGTTTTATTATGTTGTTTAAATTATATATCACACTGTTTATACAATTTCCATGTTTTTTTAGACACATTCTAATAATGGTCTTATGCTCTGTAATACAATCCTGATGTTACTGATATATGTAGAAAACTGTTCATTTTTTAAATAATTACTAATTAGGTATCCATATTTTGATAAACAACCTGTTATCTATTTGCTGAATTATATTTTGAGTTGCTCCTTTAAGGTTCAGTATATGTATCATAAATTACATCATGTCATTTCCTGTGACTGAATAAATCATTTCTTCCTCCTCTTATAGATGCTCTTACTTTTATATCAGTTCAAAGCAGCAATAATGTGCAGAATATATGAGTCACTGAGTGAGTGTTGCTCTGAAACTACAGCAAAGAAAACAATGATCAGATAAAATGATTCTCTCATGATGTAATAGAGCACTTTGATGCTTCATATACAGCTAATGGGATTCAATGTTGTACACTGCTTTATGATAAACGGCTATTTTAAAACCCTTACAGAGAGGTTATATGATTTAATAAATGTATTCATAGATGCCTGATGTTCATATTTAAACTAATTCAAGGTTCTGGTCAAATCACTTGTAAGTCTCTGGTTGTTTGCTATTGAATTTAATGGCTTCCTAAGCCGGAGGGTTTCCTTAAGTCAATTGAATTATTTGACTTGAAAGCGGTCAACTTACTTTTATTGAGTTGGCTGAGCCCTGAAGCTCCACTCAGCCAGGACTGGTCCCTTTTCTTTGTCAATAGTACTTTGCCTTATTTTCATCCATTAATACAGGCATGTGGATTCCCATTGCAATTAGGCTGTTTAATTTTGTCTTACTAAAATGTGGCTTTGTTATTTAAAGAAAATACTCCGACCTCTTTGGTTCTTTGGACACTTGCAGATCCATTTTTAAATGAATAAATGTGTTTTCCCCATTAATACACTCAGCAACCAGTAATGACAAAGTGAAAATGTGTTTTGTTTGGGTTTTTGTTTTTGTTTTTTGTACATTTATACTTACTGAAAACTTCTCATATTCAGTATTTGGCACTTCAGTTTGTAATAAGGTGAACTGGAAATCAGACCTCAAAGCGCTGTATCTGGTGAACGCCTTATCATCTAGCTAATACAATTCTAATGGTAAAGTATGGCAGTTGCTGTTTTAGTTGGGGGTTGCTGTTGGGGTGCCTCTCAGAACCAGGAACAGGGAGTTGGTCAGAACTGTAGAAGATGAATACCCCTTCAGACTGAAATTGATTGACACTGTCCACCCCCAAAATAACACACACACATCATTTGCTCTAGCTGTTTTTATACTCTATAGTTATGTGTCAAAGCAACTTTTAGAAATGGGTTCTCCCATAAACTTGACAAAATTGTGTAAGTTGAGTTTTGTGGGCGATCGTGGCTCGTGGCTCAAGAGTTGGGAGTTCGCCTTGTAATCGGAAGGTTGCCGGTTCGAGCCCCGGCTTGGACAGTCTCGGTCGTTGTGTCCTTGGGCAAGACACTTCACCCGTTGCCTACTGGTGGTGGTCAGAGGGCCCGGTGGCGCCAGTGTCCGGCAGCCTCGCCTCTGTCAGTGCGCCCCAGGGTGGCTGTGGCTACAATGTAGCTTGCCATTACCTGTGTGTGAATGTGTGGGTGAATGACTGGGTGTGTAAAGCGCTTTGAGGTCTTTAGGGACTAGTAAAAGTGCTATACAAATACAGGCCATTTGCCATTTTGTAACTTGTTTTGGCATTGCAAAACATTTTATTTATATAAAAAAAAAAAAAAAAGCATTCTGTTTTTTCCTAACATTAACTGAATCCAAAGCCTGTAGAGTCATTGCTGCCATTATGGCTCCTTCTGTGTATTCAGGTAAGGTTCTGAATGCTTAAATAAGGGATTTAAACATTTCGGTCTTAAATTATAAATTTGCAAACATCTATAAAGGCATAAACTTGTGCTTATAGTTCATTGCTTCTAGATTGATGGGGAAATGCCAGTTTTATCTGTTTAAAAATAAATCTAGAACATCGCAAAAAAAAAAAAAAAAAAAAAACCCAAAGAGACTAAAAGTTTCCCTTTAGCTTAAAAGGGGGCGAAAAATGTCAAAATGACCCCACAAAGCTTTGCCATTGGGTTTCTGGAACTAAAAGACCTCGGAAATGGAACAGAAGAAATTGTACAAAAGCAGAACAAACATGACATCAAGGAAGGGACCTAAAATAATTCACATAAAATAACTCGATTTAACATTCCTTTTGTTTTTCTTTCTTCTACAGAAACTTGTCAAAGAATCCTCTCACCACTCTGTCATGGCAGCTCTTCCAGCACCTCCAACTCCAAGAGCTGTAAGTCTCGTCTGATCTGTCTCGCTGCCTTTTGTTTGTATTTTATTACAGCACTTTATCACTGCTCCCTACGTACTATCAGCCTCAATACAAATTGTCTTCACCGCATACCATTATAATTCCTGTCTTTGTTGTACAAAACCTCTAATTTGTCGGAGCGCATGCAGAAGACTGGCCCTATAGGCACTATAGTGGCACTGTGATCTTATAAGTCATTTGTTGACTTAATTAACGTGCACAAAGGAAATTTAATGGCCTGGTAGGAGAAGGGAGTCTGACCCCGTTTCCTTGTTTGTTATGAATATTTTAGCGATCATTGTGTTTATGAAATGAGTTTGCTCTTTCACCACCAGGGAGAACATTGCGATGTGGACCCGCTTGTAATTTACACATCATTACGCCTGTCAGCGCTGTCCATCATATGAACCTTAGCTGCTCCCCGAACGCTTGCGCTCCTCATATGCGCCTCCTGGCATATAAAACTGTGGTATAGCAGGATGTGATACAAGGCTATTTCAAGCAGGCCTCCTTATTGTGCTATTTTCAGAGGTAGAAGCAGAGCAGGCCCACAGAGAGCACGACACAATGCTGATCTCTGGTCGTACACTGCAAACAGCAGAGCAGAGGGATAACCCTACAAACATGTTGTAGGCTTGCATTTTGGACATTTAGCTTCAAACGTATCCCTCACACTTGCAGGACTCACCAATATTACGGAGAGATGTTTTTTGTTCTGTGTAGGAAGCAGCTCACACCATACCCTATAACAGAGCTACACAAGTGTCATCTCACTGTGGGCCCGCATTGGAGGCAGATGGGTCTCTGAATCCCTCTTTGTGCCTGTTATTGGGTTGTGAATTTTATTCCTGACTGAAAATGGTAATTCTTCACATTTGTTGTCTTACCAGCTGTCCAGTTCTCAATCTAGTTTGGCATTTGGCTCATCTTATTATTCATACAGGGTCTAACTTATATATAAAATATCTTTTCCAAAGTTTTTTCACAATTTTCCTCTTCCAGATCACAGCGTAAAATATAGCTTTCCAAATGATTATTAAAGGCCTTGAAAGCCTGGGATCCCACATGAGCAGTATTTTTTGTCTTTTTCACGAGAGATTTCTCTATTTGTGTTTTTCTCTCTATGTCAACTCATCATTTTTTTAACCTTGGCTTTATTTATTCATGAATGCATTATGTTCTAAAGAAATCCTTAAAAAGCAAAGTTAAGTCAAAATCTCCGGGGCTTTAAGTAAGCATATTCAGTAACCGGAATAGCCCTTTTTTAAGAAGTTGCATACTATTGTAAATCTGTAGCATTGTTCTGCCAGAAAAGGTTGGCTGAGATTAAGTTATTTGGCGCCGTCTGGTTGAGGTGTTTCTGGCATGTCCAATTAGGGTCACAATCAAGAGATTACATCTCTTGGCTGGCTTGGGAACGCTGTGGTGTGGCCAGTGAGTGGGGAAAGGGAGGTCCGGGCATCTCTTATTAGACGCTGCCCCTGCGACCCAGACCCAGATATGCATGCATGCACGGCTGGATGGATGGATGCATGAATTATGAGAGATTTTCACTGCAAAAAAATTTAACAACACATAATTTAACTAGACCAATACTGAATATATAGAAACATGCATAAGATTCATCTGCAAAGAAACTAATAGCCAAAACTGCAGAATAAATCTTATTTCTCTTTTTGCCATAACAACAGCAAACAGCAGCACAGCAACAGCACATAATGCATTTTTTTTATTAATATATTATACATTGTAGCTTTAATTTCACACACAAGATCCAGAACTTTTTCCCTAAGTAAACACTAAAGGCTGCAGTGCAATACAACAATTAAATGACCTGAAATCACAATGTAAATCACACAAAGCAGAGTAAAATAGTAAGCTCAGTTTCTTCCTGAACCAAATCACTGTTACAGCTCACAGGGCACGATTTGCTCTGATGTGCAATCCTATTTCTTCTTAAGCAACCATTCTAGATGCGTACAAATGGTGTCTTTGTTTTCCTACATGAAAAGCAGGGCCAGGGTGATGCCCGTGTTTCTACTGAATGCTGATGAGGAGTGAGGGCTTATGTCTATTCCATTTTGTGTGTTTAGTTAAGAGGTGTCAGTCGAAGTGGCGTGGCGGCACAGACGTGGGTCGAGGCGTTATGCAAAAAGGAAACCATGTGGAATCAGGCCTTGCTAATAGGAAATGAGTCACTCTATCATGAGCTGGCGACGTGTCCCTGACATCATTACTCTCTTTACCGTGTCTGTATGGTCACCCGAAACCAAATTGGCTTGGAAAGTGCCAATCATTCAATCATGCCAAATGAATCCTGCTCACCGGACAGCTATTGCCTTTAATTATTAGAATATTTCAAAATGCACTATCAATGATAAATGCCCACCCGTGTTGCTCAACCACACTGATATTATGTAAATAGAGGAAGATCAAACCGGCTGAAATAATTTCCGTTTTATGTGACGAAAGGAGAGCGTGGCCCTTTGCCACGACGGTGTCGCTAAACCGTGTTATCTCAGTCACTCTAGGCACTGTTATTGTAATTATATTTCATTCTTTTTTTAACAATGAAAGTGAACCAATTTCAAAGCTGCAACACAGTGGTGACAGTGACCTGCAATGAATAGGAAATGTGCAAATGGTTTAATTTAAGCCTGGAAGTCCTTTACAAGCTTTAAAATAACAGCGTCTCTGTTGGTTAATTCATTGTATGTATCATTACTGCTACTTAAAGCATTGCTCTAATTGCTTTCACAAGTTGTTGTGAATGAGAATAAAGGGGGGAAATGATGCGTACCACATGGCACATGCAAATAACAGTTTTTTTTAAAAAAGAATTTAATTAATACAGATCAAACGCTGACCAGGAAGATGATACAAAAAAAACGATAAAAGTACTCACTGACA
This sequence comes from Simochromis diagramma, assembly GCF_900408965.1. NCBI lineage: Eukaryota > Metazoa > Chordata > Actinopteri > Cichliformes > Cichlidae > Simochromis > Simochromis diagramma. The sequence goes on from NW_024387414.1 coordinate 6,357,322, forward strand.
ACACCATTAAGCAACACACAGTTTCATCAAAGGAGCACTGATTGGCCAAGTTTGGAATTAAACGCTGCATTTCCTGCTTCTGAGTGCTGCTTTACACATAATTAAACTGGTGTAAAGCATGTTTCCGTCAGTAGAAAGTGGTGCGCAACAGCTGCTTTAACATGGAGGCATGACTCCTGTTAACCTCAAACACCCTCTACATTTTCAGTAGCTTGCTGTGGTTCAGATACGTTGAACCTGCACCTCATTCACCAAATATTACAGTGGATCCATTACAACGAGACAACATTGAAAACTGAAGAGGGTGAAGGAGTTGTTATCATTCAATGTGTTTACTCTTATCAAACACTTCTTATCAAGCCCACTAACGTGTAACTCTAAAACAGTTACTTTGTTTTGCAGGTTGGTTGCACAGATATTTCACACTCCTTGCAATATCTTAATATCAGTAACAATGGCAATACTATCAGGGAAATCTCAATAATCTCAAGTCTTTTGTGACTCCTGTGAAAGGCTTCAACATCACATTGAAGCCATACAATGGATGTCTGCTGTGTGCTGCCTCTGGATGAGACACAGATAATCGGCTCTGCCTTTTTGTCTGTGTGCCCTTTAGCCAAAGGACTGGAGCTACTGCGATGTGGTGCAAACCCAGCCAATCATAAGCCATACAACGGCTGCAAATATTCTTCTTCTTTACCAACTGACGCGATCTGCCTGAGGCAACGCGCCTCTCGAATCCCTTTATTCTGTTAGCGTCTCTTTAATCCCAACTCTCAGGGAAGCAGCGGCCGACGCAAAGTCAAACATTCACACCTCTCGCTGCAAAATGAAATTTCCTTTGAGTATGTGTGAAGTATGAATGGATCAAACTGGTAATCTTGTGATATGGCTGCCAGGTGATTAGAAAGAATTAAATGCCGAATTTCCAAGAGCAGCATGACAGGTAAATTGCTAAAGTTTAACCTTCGTTTTATTAGGACCTAGTTGCACTCAGGACAGACTTACTTAAATGCATGACATTTACATGGACTTTTCAGAAACATCAAAGACTGACTCACATGAGGGTGAAGGAGTATTAAAATGTTAAATGTGGTGGAAAAGACTTGACTGGGGGCAGCAGTGGCCTAGACTTTCAAGAGGTCACCACATGCTCTGAAACTCAGACTGCTGGGTACAATCTGTGCAGAGGGAAGAAAACGTGTCAAGTTGTCAACACAGATCTTTGTGAAAGCAGCCACGAGTAAAAATTTAAAATACAAGGCCTTTCCCTTTTAAAACAATACCTCTGAACTACTGGTGGGGCATAGAGACACTTAACACTTGGCTGAAAAAACTCTGTCACACCAGATGATGTCTTTACTGTTGTAGGGTCATCTTTTAGTTTGGCTTAATCTCTTAGTTTGACACAGGACAGCTGGAGGAAATTTACTTTATCGCCTGTAGCACGCTTTGTATGCTTACATACATCAAAACCAGTTTAGGTTCTGTGGATCCATTGTGCTTTTTCCGTATTTTCCATCATATTCTGTTACAATGGCCAAAGTTTAAAAAATGAGAAGAGCATATGTACAAGTTATGCCTGTAAGTCAAATCTCCTTTTTCATACTATAATAACTTGGTTTCTGAGATTTATTTTTTCTACACTTGGCTCTGTGTGATGTTATTGAGAGGAGATATCAGGTACACCAATCTGGCTTTGAGCAGCAAGCCCTACACTAGTCAACCTCCTGTTTGGGAGAAGCAGCCAATCTCAAGATAGTTGGCTTAACCAACTATCTTGCCGATTTGCAACAGTTAAAAACTAACAACCTGATTACCCCACATACATATTTTATGAGTTTTTTTTTACTCAGAAGTAACACTGCAGGACTTGGTTGTGCATTAGCAACAAAAAGTTTCATTTGAGCCTGAGAGGGTTAAAGGCAGGTTGGCCTTAAAGGGAAGGAAACTAAAATGATTAACGTTGTTTCAGATGGTGCAGTTCCTAAATTCAACCAATCAATTCCCAGTATGTTAATAAAATGATGAATAAAAGTGAAAAATATGAATTATTTTGAGCTGTGAAATATGCAAATCTCCTCTAGTAAAGTCCAAGAATAAAAAATATGGATCTGAATGAGCATAACTGGCCCGCTTAAACATTCAAACAGTCATACCAAGCTCACGAGTGTGCGTTTACACCTGTGTAATAATTACCCTGCCCCACATACAGTGAAGAAAACTGTCAGATACATGAATACCTAAAAACTGAAAGCCCAACCGCTTTTACATGGCATAGAATTTATACAATTAAAATGTGAGTAATTGTAATGGTATACAGGAAACAATCCCACGGCAGCATGACAGAAGCTCTCACTTGACGCGATTGCTCTGACTTTAGGTATGACTGTGTGATAGATTCATATAAAATGCACTTTGCATTTGTGGTAGTATAAATAGTTGTTTCAATGTATACTGATTATCTGTATGTTTACTTTCCACCATATCTGTGATGATGCACTTAAGGTATTTAGAGAGGTTTGATTAAAGCCAGTAAGTTAAAATTGAATTAAAAGCTAAATACATAATATTAAAGGTTCCCATCAGATGTTTGGTAATAGATGAACATGTTCTGCTTTGAATCATATTTTGTGTCTAAGTTAAAATTGTTTAGATGGATTCACCCTCAGTGAAACATCTGTGTATCAGTACACAAATATGAAAATATACATGGTGCAATTTTTAATATTAGAGTTGGGAACGTTCTGAGGATATCTGAATAAGGCGTGATGTCACAAATCGTGTTTTCAGGGTCACACCTCAAGCTCAGGTTTTAAGGGAATCATGTAAAGATTTTCAGTTGAGGAATCTGAAAACAGCTAGTATCAAAGTCTGCTCATTCACCAGTCTGTGTGTCTAAAAAATTCACAAGAAGCAGAAAAGACCAAAACCTGTTTCTGAATTTCAGGAGAATGTAACAAACAGCAAAATAGTAGAGCCCAAACCTAACCCCTTAAAACTGGTGCTGCTAAATTGAGGTGCTGTATTTTTAGAGTCATCAGCCTATTCTCAATGAAATTTGAAAAATCATATATTCCTTGAAATGATAAAGCATCGTGATTCAAGGGGTATAAACTATTCCAGGATACCAGTAACTCTGCAACAATAGTTCCTTAATTATAATCAAATGTGCACAAAAATAAAACAATCATTTCCTGCCTTTTCACCATAGGGGCACGCACTTGTTAAATCACAGTTTTCACTTTAAACTGAGTCAAACAAACAAAATGCTTCTAAGCTTTTAGTTGTTTTTAGTAACATTGAGGTTGAATGTTAAGGGTTTAATTTATTTCTGATTTTTTCCCTTTCAGTTTCCATTCTCTTCCCAAACAGTGTTTTTGTGCCCTGTAAACAACACTTTTACAAAATGGCCTGCCATGTGTTAATTTGAAAATGCTGGCCTGGTTGTGTTTTTCCAAATAGTGAGTGTCTAGGAGGGATTGGGTGGTATTAAAGTAAAGATAAGCTAATAATTTGCTTATTTTATCAGTTGTTCACTGGCATAATAAGCAGCAGATTTGTTGTTAATGATTTATATTTAGATTTGTCATTCTATTTTTTTCTCTGAGCATTAAGTGTCAATATTTTGTTATTAATTTGCATTCTCTGATGTCAAAATTGTTACACATTGGTAAAGCTACGAAATTCTAATTTATTCCATCAGACTTTCTCACTTTGTGCCAGATGTTGGGTGTAAGTTTTGTGGGTTGCTAAAATGAGAGAAAGAAAATATCAATTTTCCTGTTGATGTCAGAACATGCTTAATCTGACCGAGGGGGAGGAGCTAAAACTCCATGTCGAGTGACAGAGCTACACCAAAGCTCAGTATAAACTAAATGAGGAGCGTCTGAACTGTGACTCATGTAAGGCTACTCTAATAGAACCCAAGAATGAAAATGTGCTGTGTGAAATGAGCAGAGTAATTTCCCTGTTTATTATGATGACTTAAAGCAGATAGTGTAATTATATGATACAGTAAAGTTGTAAGCAATATAGTTGCCTATTTACTCATTTGGTTGATACTTTGAAGTACTTCATTTGTTACACCAGTGAACCACTGAAGATCTTTATTACTAAAAACAGCTGGAAATAATATAAAAATGAAAATATACATTTGCTGTGGGTTGACAAAGCAGTCGCTGTCTGGTTGCTCTTTAAGCATATTAGGCGAAGCAGGTGCAAAGAAGGCATGGATTCTGGCAGTCAAAACAACATTATTTTAAGAGGGTGTACTGGAATAGTAAGCATAGAAGTGTTCAGGCTACAGGTAGTAAAATAAGAGCTATCCATTAAAGCAAATGACAGTAATGACAGTACTATATAGATGCCAGCCTATAAAGGGGTATTGCATACATCTTTCACCACAAATACTACAATCATAAAAGCGTTTCATGAAAATAGCAGCTGAAGAATAAAAAGAATCCCAACTGAAACTGAAACTGGGAAAAACACCTTAAGCTCTTGCTCACTTGGTCCATTTTTCCTACGTGTAGCCTTCCCTGACACGTCTCTGGTGTCCCCACTCCTCTCCACGATTGCTGTGCAGGAGCTGTTGTCGATAAGCCAAAATCAGGTTTGTCTCTTGAGACAAATTATCCCTTAGTGGCTTGAAAAAGAAAATAAAAGAGTAAGGCAACGAGAGAAAAGCTGCAGGGACACTGACTGACCAGATCAGTGCAACTTTAAAGAAAAGCAATGACGAGACAAAACAGTGATTTATTTATTTGCAGCATGCCACTTTATCCATGACATAAGCAAAAGATGCAGCGTGAGAATGATGGAAGCGGTCCAGCAGCAAACAGGAGTGTGAAGAAACGATGATGCACACTTAGCAGAGTGTGCTAAAAGCAAGTGTTCAGGGGAAAATGCTTGTTGTAAATCTGACTTTGTTTGAGTCGACTGTTCATTTTTTCGTTTTTTGACATTTATTCTCCCTGAATACTTTATACTACCCTGTGTCAAGACTTTATCCACTTTCTGCTACACAACAAGACATTTTTGCTGAGGTCAACAAACAGTGCACTGCTGATTTGAGACCAGTTCATACAACATCTATTTACTGAACCCAATGCTTTTGAATAGACGTCTGTTTGTCAGTCAACTTCTTCAAGACTATCCAATCCAATCTGATGGCATGACAGCTCGATTATCTCTTTTCCATGCTGTAATAATAACAATAATAATGACAATACTCACCACACAGTTTGATTGACAAGTGATCTATGTGAAGTGATGTGCAGAAAAACAACAGCAAAGAATGCTCTGCATGAAAATTGGAGACAAAAAATCAGAATAATGTTACCGAAAATCAAAAAATAAAGGCCATTTATTATATAATAAAAGCAAAAAGCCTGCCAAACTTTTGCTTCTAGTACAGTACATGATACCATGATAACCAGGAGATTTAAAACTTAAAGCAAGTTTAATGTGTGTTTAATGCATGAAAGCTTAATTCATTCTAGCAGACTGTAGCTTAAGCTACATGTTGCATCCTTGTTGTTAATCCATGCAAAAGAGCATCTGTGTTGAAATCCAGTCTCATTCCACTGCTATTCTTGGCACAGCATCGTAAACATGTCAAGCACTCTTGTTTTCCTCCCTGCACTCTTTACGCATAGTTTTGCTCTACGTGAATGTCTCTGAAGTGTGAAAAATGGCAATGTATAAGAATTATCTGAGAACTGCTAAGAGCTGCTTCTCAAGTAAATTATACATACAGTTGCTCTGGTTGATTTGCTGGATACTGAGCCAAAAAAACCCCCCCAAAAAACCAACAATACTGCATAATAACATTCACACAGCTTATGAAAAATGCTTTTCTGAGGTAACCTAGCATACTTACAGCTACTTCTATGGAAATAAAAGTAACACTCCATCTCATATTAGATACTTCATTTAGTATACTCTAGATTCAGTATACTATGCTGTAAATTGCAAAACAATGACTTGGTCCCACCTCTGGTAAATTATAATGTAATTTTTCTGATATCTGGCAAAAATCACTTGAAATGACTCAAAAACTGCGTTGCTACATTTCACTAGATTCCTTAACTGAATCAACACCACCATCTTGCACACGCACCAAACAATACCAAAATGCAGTACATGAACAATACGAGGCCTTGTTAACAAAACAAACAAACAAGAAAACAAGCTTTGAGTGGCATCAACATGTTATCTTCCTCCTACTGACCAAATACTTTTTGTCGCTTGTTTTCTACTATGTAGCCAAGATACTAACCACTGAGGAGTACAGTGTTCTGTACTCGAGTGTTTGGAGGTGATGGTTACACTGCACTGTATGCAGCAGTACTCACGGTGACTTGAGATATAACAGAGCTAGGTATGTTAGTTACATGTTTGCGTCCTTCCAAAGACAAAAGTTTTAGGGTCATTGTTTGGCATGTCTTGTAACAGTTTACCTTTTTATGGTAAAAAGGCATCCAAATGGTAATAACTGTTACCGTAAATACCCTCATACTATCCTCCACTCAGCCATTTTATTTTGTTATCAGTAAAGTGGTTTAGCTAGAAGTCAGCTAAATATTGCATTTCTTCTTGGAGACATTAACATCTGTAGCTGAAGTAAGCAAAAGCCAGTTAAACCGGTAACCCGAGCATTTATAGACTAACATCTTTGTACTGAATTGCCACAAAGCCAGGAACAACAACACCTAGTCAAACCCGGCAGCTCAGCACTGTGGTAAAAATAAGCCAAATAAGGCGATTTATTAAACACATAGGATTTAAAAACTTAAAATAATTCCTCCAGTAAAAGGAGAGGAAGCAGTGCATTCAAGCTGAGATCAAAGCATGCGAACAACAATGAAGTATATGGCTTATCATTGCTTGTGATCCACGGCTCCTCAGCTAAAGCACCTGTGTGTACATTTCCCAGAAAAACAGCCTCCGGTGGTGATCATTACCTCCTCTCTGGAGTAGCAGGGTGGATCGTTAGCCAGCTTGAAGGAAACGCCATGCTGTTAGCTCTCTATATCTGGGGTCACACTGCTGTTTGCTTTTGTTCTTTTCTAAGTCTAATCTGCTCTCCTTCAGACATGTATCAGCTTCCAGCTGTCAGTTTGCTTTCTTTTTTTTTTCCTGTTGTCTTATTGCTTGTTTAGATGGGAGCACTCTAAACTCAAATGGTTCTTTGTTACTGTAGTGCACAGGCTGGGCACACATTTGAAATGTCGGGTTTCTGCTTTCCCATTTAGGTTTGACATCCCTCATTTTTCAGCTGTATCTGTACAGGCGCCGATCAGCTTTACCCAGAGGAATAGTGGGTAATGTATTGAGGTGGTGGTTCTTGTTAATAATGACCATAATTACAGTACAAGAGGGAAAGCCTCGGCCGCCCTACTCTGGTGAGCTTTGATCCCTTGTGGTTCAGCTTGCTCAGCGTTAAATGAAAACCTTTAACCTTGAAATTCTCTTCAGCACCATGATGTGGGGAGGTACCTGTCTTCCCCTAAATGTGTCCTGAAAAGAAATCCGAGCTATGGTTTGTATTACAGTTCGATTTGTGATTCTGAGGCGGTTATTGTCCTTAGAGTTTAGAATTGCCTTTATAAGCTGTTGAATTTTTCTAAAGTAATTTTGTTGGAAGAAAAGCACCATTAAATAAAACATCTTACAGTAAACGAAGATCAACATCTAAGTGAATACAATCAATTTAATTTTATTTATAATCTTCTTGGCATCTTAGTTTGAGTACTTTGTCTTATCGCTTCAGTAAGAAAGATAGATTTTCAGCTCGAGATGTTACCTGAGAGCAAACCTGCAGTGGTAAAATGTATGAATATCCTATAAGTTCCTTTTTATTGCAGTTTTTCATATTGGAAGGGAACCAGATGAAGGCTCTTTCATAAGCATAGCAGTTTTCCAGAATGAATATATATTTGGTACTATTTTTTTATTTTTTTTAGCTGAATATATAAGTGATAAAAATCCTGCAACTTAATCTTCCCTTCAAACGTTCCACATAGAAATAGAATCAAGAAAAAACAAAAAAGGTACACCTGCAATGGTAAATGTAACCAGCAGCCATCCGTGGTAGTAGCGGGTAAACGTTAACATGTCATTAAACACCTCAACAGTGGTATTTTATAAAATACACTAAAATATTGATTTGAAATATCAGTTAATAATCAAATTAATAACTGTAATGAAAGTGACATTATTAGTTAGTAAATTTTAAGTATTTGACTTTTCTCAACAACAAAGCTTGGCAGCATTGTACAGTATTAAATGAATTAATTCACCTGTGACCTTTCTCACTCTTACTTTATCACACATTGGGGAAAAATAGCCCGTCTAGCATTTTTTTTTTTTATAGGTGAAAGTATAATGATAAAAATGTCAAATATAATTATATATGTTTACTGCTAATAAGTGTTAATATTTTGAATAGGTTTTCTGCTGCTGTAATTAAAGGGAAATTAAGTTTACAGTTGGCTGGTGCGGTGGAAGGACCAGTGGGCTCAGTGAGTTAGCTGTCACATAGTGACATATAGGCATACAGTATAAGATCCAGTGGGCAGGTGATAATAACTGAGATCCACCTGTGGGAATCTATTCTCATTACTTTATACTGAGTGGTAGACATAGTCCATACATTATTCATGCTTTCTGCAATATCTTATTGACCTTTGTCAAGGGCATTTGGACAGGCATTCATCTTGACTAAATTGACCAATCACAGCTTCCAAATTGGACATATGCAAAATGCAGAGGTGGCATACTGTGTTGAATAATGTGGCCCTTTGGTGCACCCGTCTGTGAGACTGAAACGTATGCACAGTGGAACCTCGTGATAACTGTCTGACGCTAATGCAGCCTGAGACTGATAGCCGGAACACTGCTCTGACCTTTGACCTCCTCACATTTGAATCCTTCAGTACAGCCATTGGTTGTTTTTCCTCTTGTCTGCTGACTCAAATTAATTTGACTTTTACAAAACATTGGAAAAGGTACATCTGTGGTGGATATTGTTTGATCAGTCGCTATCAATTGATCTGTGATTGATGTTAATTTGCTAGCTGATTAGATTGAGATTGTGGTAAAAATGCTCCTCTCGTTTTCCTTGCATGCAGTTGTATTGCCTCAAGCCTTGTTGCTCATGCAGAGCTTGGCAGTAATGCATTTTACCTCCGGTGACAGGAACTGAAGGTTTACCATTGATTTTTAAAATGATTACTTTCTGGGATATGTGTAACCCTTCCCTGCCCTACATAGATTTTTTTTTTTTTTTAATATAACCCACAAGCACAAATAATGACTGCTAAAATTATAGTAATTCAAGTTCTCTTATGATTTTGTAGTATTTGTTTTTGGCTGCTAGTGTTTCGTATCGCATGTGCAAACTTCTATCTTTATAGAATGATTTTAAAATATGCGCAACATTTGGGCTTCCTGTGCTTGCACTGCCTGACTAAAACACCTTAAACACCTCTGGTTTGTTCACACTTCTAAAAATATTTTACTTCACTCCTGAACAGCAGGCTACCATTTTAGCACGAAGCCACTGCAGATAATTCAGTTGTACTGCTGTGATAATTACATTGTCTGTCTGTGAGTGTCATAGTTGTAAAGTTGTGTAAGGATACATCTGTGTTTCTGTGAACTACACTTGGTGTATTTTTATATTTTGGGAAGATGCATGCTATATATTCTTTGTTTCTGGTACTGCTGCTATTTTCATTGGAAATCACATGTGAAAAAACATTAGCAACATTAGCTGCTGTAATAATGTGTAATAATACATTTTTTGTTTTCATGTTGTTGTTAAGGCTCTTTATGTTGTTGTAATATTGCTGTAACTGCTCACCGTGTGTTTTATTCCGTCTGTTACTGATATTAATTATGCTTATTTCTAAGGCGTCTGGATGGTGTGGTGTTCGACTGCGGCTGTGACATCCGTTGGATCCAGTTGTGGCATCAAAGAGGAGAAGCAAAGCTTAACACACAGCAGTTGTACTGCAGGAATGGAGCCTCCAAGATACGACTGGAGAACATGTACATCCACAACTGTGGTAAGTGTAAGAGGAGGAGGGAAAGGTGAGGTCTGTGATTAGAAAGGAGAAAAAAAAATAAAAAGAAAGAAGAAGCAGCAGAGGAGGGGTGGTAAGAAGAGGAGTAAGGCAGAAAAAAGAAGATTGGCTGACGACAAAGCAACACGAAAGCAGGGGGAAGGAAGGAAGGGAGGGGTTAAAGGTGATTAGAGGAATGAGAAGAGAATCAAGGAGAGTAGTTGAGACAGGAAAGGGAGGAGGTGTGACAGAGTTCAGAGGGTGAATCTGATGTGAGGAGCAGTGTGTTGATTCTGACAGAGGCTGGAGTCTCTGCAGTATTATCTCCTGGCGGTGACTCATCCCTGTGACACTGTGCAAGCGTGTGAGTGTTTGTATCTGGATGTGTGTCCCGCTGCTTCCTTTGTACTAATTTTATTACATTAATGAAAAGTGATTAATTGATTTGGTGTGAAAGTATGTAGACACCGATGGCGACAGGCGTGCAGTAACGTGTGTATACGTGTATGTTTTCAGACTTACCAGAGATCAGTGTGAGCCACAGCAGTGTTTTGGTGATGGAGGGTGACAATGTGACGGTGAGCTGTAACGGATCCGGATCACCGCTGCCTGAAGTAGACTGGACTGTCAGCGGCCTGCATTCCATCAACACACATCTGGTTAGACATGCATATATACTAAAAACAGCAAACATATTAAAGATTTTTTTAAATTAATTACATTGCCTTACACCAACAAATTTTAGCAATGTTTTTCTTTTTGCCTGCTTTTCAAGCATTGCTTCCGGCTAATATACAGTTATTAAGCTGAAATAATCCTGTTAATTCTCATTATGATAACTTAATTCTTTGAGCACAATCTAATGATTGATTTCTCCTTCACTGCTACACCTCATATTTTGTTTTGCATTGCACTAAACTGTGTTTTTACATTTTCTATACTTTAATTATTTGTGCTTGTATTGTATTTTATGCACATCGGAGCTTCAGATTCATTAATTACTTGTAACACAAAATTAGTTCAGGTATGTAGTTCACCTTGAAAGGCCTCAGTGGTAAATTGAGGTGTCAGTAAGCGCACACTCTTGTAGGATTAAGCTCTAAGACTCATTGCCCTGACAGAAGTTTCAGATAAATTTTAAGCAAATGCTGAAGAACCAAAAAAAAATAGGCTAAAGATAAATCATCTACAATTTTCTATATATTCTATGTATAACAAAGAAACAGGAACAAGTTTAACAATCTGATTGGTTCACTGCTAATAATGTCTTTGCATTTAGATGATGTTGACAGGGAAACCTAAAACTGTTTACTATGTGGATAGACTTTTTGTTTTTACCAGGTCCAAGATTAACCTATGATTCTGTGATTAGATGTGCAGCAAAGGTTATCAGATTTGGGGGGGAAAAAAATCAAAATTGCTCAAAACAAACAACTTTTTTGTGACAGAGAGGCCTGGGTTGAACCCACGGTGAGCCTGTTAACCGACTAATCTCGCTCCCCGAGAAAGGCCCCAGGGACGTTGCAGCAATAACGACTGCAGAGATAAACAGCAAGAAGAAAGGAACAGGAGTCTCTGAAATTGCTGTGTGACTGTATTTGTCATCTGTGTCTTTAATGCTTGCAGTGACTTTACAGATGAAAGCTACTTCAGCCTCAGGCTTGATGTTTTAGGGTAGAAGGATGCTGTTTCGGGATGAGTGAAGTGTTTGGGAGTAAGAGCCTGAACAACTAAAAGCAAGAAAGGAAGCATGATTGCTTTTCACCATTAGATTCCTAATGGTGAAAAGCAGGGTGGTAATTAGTCCAGGTACTGCAAAATTTGATAATATTGCTCTTTACATTCTTCCTGCCATGCTAGATCTATGCCAGTGAAATCAGACAGGGAAGTGATTAATTCCCACAGGTATCAAGTAGTCCTTGACTTTATTACGTTTCCTTCCACAGGAATTTAACTAATGAATAATTAACTTTCATTTTAATTAAGTAATTAAAGATTTAAAACCCACTGGTATAATGGTATTTGCTGTACAGTATATCCTTCAGGTACCTAAATGCGTCTGTTTTCTCTGTGCCTCTCACACTTTTCCCTTAGTCAAACGTATATTGGCCCAACATCCACTCTATCAACCTCACTCTTTTCAACATCAGCCGAGATGACAACAACTTCCAGCTAACCTGCATCGCAGAGAACGTGGTGGGGATGACCAATTCTTCCATCCAGCTCAACGTACAGTGTAAGTTGGACGCTTCCTGTGATTTAAATACTTTTGAAACTCCATCCAGGCACTGTAGCAGGAGATTTTTAGCCCCACTGTAAACACACTGACACATTAATTTATGCACATTTGCATTATTGCATAAAGAGAAAATTATTGCCTTAGTGCTTTGCCATTCATGGTCTATATTAATGCTGCCCATATTAAGTGAAGGTAAGTATGTTGTAATAAAATAGTTGCCAATTAGTCAAACTAATTAGTTTGACTAATATCCTAATCTGCATGGCTGTTTATGTTTAATATCATCGAGGTTAATGGTGGGACATTAAGAATCACAACTGCATTCAGTTTGTATTTAAAAAAAGATGAATATACTGTGTGCACACTGTGGAAAAATATTACCAGTAAACAATGACAACAAGAACATAGAGCAATTAACAAAAAAAAGAAGCATAGGGGCTGGTTTAATTCTGGTTTTTTTAAGCCTTTGCTTTCAATTTGCAGTGATTTTATGTCAAATGTTAAGGAAAATGTGTTGCTACAGTGAAAAGACATGCTGATTTTCTTTTACGCTGACTAATTTTCATTTTCAGTTATTAAGATCTGTAGCCAGATCATTTAACTGAAACAAATGCTAAAGGCTTGAAGTTTTGCCCAAAAATTGGAGGTGTTCAGGCTCTCACTGTTTTCAGATCTAAGCCAAATGTAGAAGTATTCTGTAAAGCATGGCCTCTTCTCTTAGGAAATCAAATCTACCCTGTAAGTTGACAGGTCACCTAACTCTGCCAGAATTTCTGCCTGATTGGTTATTGTTTTCACAACAGTTTAAATGGGGTCACAACATCTGATTAACTCCTGATCCAATCAATGATCTGCCTCCCATATTTCGCATATTAGGAACGACACATGCATGGGGTAACAGGCAGTGCTGCTATAATCTTTCTTTGGGCAAATCTTAATACAACACTGCAACAAACCCATTCTGTACACCTGCGAGAGACAGCGGTGCAATCTCAATAAGCAGATAGCTGCATATGAATATACAGAATCTGTAGGCAAGGTGTAAAAAATAGTACCTTAAGCTTCCTTATTTATGTTTTTAGTCCACTAGTCTGAGTAATTTTGACCAATAACACTTGAGTAGAGGGTTTGTATGCCGTTAAACAGTCTGTGTGGAGAGCAGAAGAGGAATTGTATTTGCGGGAAAAAAATTGTCTAACTATAATCAGCTTTATGCTTTTTCAGAAATGCATATGGTTGTAAATAATAAGGATTAGCAGATAATTAAAATCCGTAAAATCAGTCAACATACAGGATATAAGTTGTAATGCAAAGAGCCATGAATCAAATGCTGGAATCCAGACAATTACTCTATATAGAGATAACATGTCAGTACTAGATGAAAACATGGTATAAGAGCCTTCAACCTTTTTGGCAGCTAACTTTAACCTGCTAAAGTGTTGACAACGTTTCACAGTTTTTGATTGTTTTTGTTACTGTGGCAGCATGCTAACTTTCCATAATCAGCTGTCAAGACAAAGAGCATCCGATGAGAATGGGGATGTTTGGAAAAGCAAACTAAAATACTGGGAAAAATTTGTTATATGATCTTCAGGGGAACATGAATGTCAGTTGTCAGTTTCTAAGAAATCAGAATGTATTTCCATCTGAAGATTGCAGAAGATGAAAGATTTGGGAAATATCATATTCAGCAGTACTCTTTTTGTACAAAAAATTATTATCATCCCTCCAGCAGTCGATGAGATATTTTCGTGTGGACACAAGTGGTGAGCCCAAAGCCATGCTGCTAGCATGGCTGAAAAAAATGTTAATCTATCATGTTGTTTGCTCAGTTAGAGGGAAACAACCCCAATTAACCCAGCTATAACAGGAATACTTAACACTTGACTGAAGTCACCATAACATTTGTATTGTGTCCCTCAGTAGTTGTTTCTTGGTTATTAAATCTTATTTCCTCACTTGTCATGGATCTTCTAACCAAGACTCAGATGCTTAAAATTTGGAATTATGTTGCTCTGTTGTTGAAGACATTAATCAGTGAAGCCTGCTGGTTTAGTGATTACTTGGAATGAAATCTTGTTACCTACCACTGTGCAAGTGGTTTATCTACACTGGAGGCCATCAGCTTGTCTGGGGACTGTCATGGTTTGGTAAAAATCTGCAAGATTTGGTGCAATTAATAATCCAGTTTACTAAAAGATAGAAAATTTCAAAGTATCAGCGATAAAATGGCATTTGAACTGTTTGCAGCTTTATTGCAGAAACTTTATAGCACATAATAGTCGATGTGATAGTAAATTCTGTGCCAGTCCTAAAATCGTAGCGACTAATAAGTGTATAGCACATGTAATACTGCTCTTGTTATCTTTTTTAAGACATAATGAATAAATGTAAGCATTAAATGTATATGTATGCAGTAAATGTATGTAATATGAGCCTATACATTTTGAAAAAGGAGTTCCTTAGCCGAACACTGTGGATTAATAAAAATGCAAAGATATGTGGAATTGTTCTGATGCTCAATCAGCCAAAACGCAAAAATATAATAAATTGCTCTATAAAATACCTCATTTTAATTAAAACTTTAAATCAAGTGTGGGCAGTATGAATGCTTGGAGCCAAGAATTCCTGGTGGTTTTCTTGTGCATAAAATGTCTTTCATGGCAGCTTTGATGGGCTTATGTTGGGGACAGAATATATCATGTATTAATGACACTGACTGTCTGAGAGAATAATTTAAAACAGGGGGGAAAAAACTTCTTTATCAAGCAGAACAGCCAAATTATGCAGGTACATTTAGAATGCAATGAGGTGTTGCACAGCTACAAACCAAGTGAAATTGATGTAGCTAATTAGCAAGAATGTACCCTCCAGCCCGCATGAAAGCTCTGCCTTGATCTGAGTGGAAAGAAAAGGAGAAAGGAGTCTCACCCTCAGCTATGATAAAGCAATGATTTGGTAACCACTCCAACGTATTTCTAATATCCCAACCATGAGTTACAGTATATACTTGAGCTCTTACATAAGTTTACCCAGTGGATTGGCCCCGGGCAGATTTGGGACAGTGTATTCAAAGCCAGTATTAATCAAAGGTGCCTGACATCCTTCTCTTTGTAGCAAGCCTCCTCTTGTAGAACTCAATCTATTGTAGCTGTTTGCGATGCATCATGCTACAGGACAGGGGAGATTTGTCACCAATTCAAACACTCCCTACTGGAGCAGAGCTTGCTAAGGACCATGCTAGAATGACAGATTGACTTTGTACCATGTAGTCTTCAGGGTTTCCTCCACATGGACAGTCTATGGATGTACATCCCCAGGCTTTTTTTTTTTTCTCTCCTGTTGACACTCTGCTGGTGCTGCAAATTAACTTATTAATTTTTCACCACATGCTCTGATGGTAATTACATTTCCTCCCCTGTGCAGCCTATTGTCTCTGGAAATGTCATAAAATAGCTTAAACTGCTTCTCTGATTAGGGAGTAATCTGATTGACAGCGAAATTACCAGCCGTCAAGTGACATTCTCTGCATTCAAAAATGAGTTCCCTATTTTAGTGAAACCGTAATTAAACACAATGCAAATTCTGCAGGCACATTGTTCTTTTGCTGTGTGGAACAATAGCTGCTCTACAGCAGCGTGGACTCACATGTTTTCCTCCTTTAGTGCCGTAGCCAAAGTGTAGCTCTCTATTAAGAGTATGGCACTAATTTACACCTGTATTAGTAGCTCTGCTCCCTCATTAGCTGTACAGGTAGAGCAGGGCGTAATCTCTAATTAAGGATAATTAATGGGGAAATTATGTGATTGAATCCCTGCTGTGACTCTACATGTACAGGTGCTGCTTCTAACAGGTTAAACTTAATCGCAATGGGCTTTAGCCCCGGGGAATATGAAGCAATATCTGTCCCATGAAGCTGTTGCCTCCCCTGTCACCGCCAGCCACGATGTCGTATCTGTAGTTAGGCTGGAGCATGGCATTTGAAATACACCACCAGTGTTACCACTAGATAACATTACAACTAGCCTTGTATTCAATGTTCTTGCTGATCAAACGCATGTAGTTATCAAAGCTTGTCATCTGTATGAGCACCACGAGGACACCATGTAGTTATAGACTGCTATGTGGCACAGTAATGACTTATATTGTATTGACCGAGACTGAGCTGACAGCCGAGCTGAGGGGAAAATGGATCAGTCACTAACTGTCCATCAACAAGAAAATTTCTTTTTCTTCCTCTCTGTCTGTTTTTTTTCTCTCTTTAGGCTGTATACTTCTATAGACACCCTCACTCCTTCCTCCTCCTCCTCTGTTTCTTTACTGTCATCTGTTCTCTTTTCTTGTTGCACTCAAAATCACAGCTCTGCACACGCCCCCACACCATCCCATTCGCACATACACAAGCCGTAGCCTTTAGTTCAGTTGAATGACTTCATTGTCACTATTGTCTGTCACCAAAGCAATTTTTTTTTAAATGACGGCTTTCACACACCAATAAATAGTTTGTTCAAGTCTTTAAAGGGCGATCGTTTGGATTGAAAACATGAGCTATCAGTGACAGAGCTGAAAGTGACAGTAACTTTTATTATCAGCTTATCTGGCAGGCATTTCAAATTAATTAGTCACAGTGTATTACTGCTAATAATTAAGCATGATTGCAGTGTTTACAATTGCAGCTGTGTTACGCTCAAATGCGTTTTTAGCTCTTCCAAAATCATCACTGGATGGCCAACCATCACAGAGATGCAGACAGAGTATTACTACGTGGATATAGATAAGACTCAGTCTCTCTTGGAACGGATCCATAGTGTTGACCTCAGTGTTGCACATGAAAAATAGCAGAAATGATTGTGTAAGAAATAAGAAAGAGAGAAAAGTTTAAACCCGTGCCTACTTTCTCACCTTCGCACAGCTGGCCAGTCAAGACATGAAGTGGGTGTGAAAGCCAGATTGACCGTCTTAGAAAGCTACAAGAATTGACGCTATTTCTGACACTAGGAGAGTGTCGGGGTAGGGAATTTCTGGAACATGTTGACAATCTGACAAGCAGCTCTCTTTTGCAATCACTTTCTTTGATCGCAGTGACAAACTGCTCACTCTCGGTTGTGAAACTGCAGGTGGAGACTCACTGGTGAGGCTGAATGACCGCGTTAAATCATACCTGCAACCCTGATCTAATTGAATAAATAGGTTTATCAATGATATCACGAACGCGTGTGCGTATGAGCGGTGGAGGTGACAGAGAGGCGCTGCCAGGTAATACTGACTGCCAAATATTTCCTTTTAATTCTGTAGTAGCAAAATTCACTCATTACGTAGACAAATCAGTGGATGAATTGTTTATGAAATGTATCTGATGATATTAAAGTGACAAAGTGCCTCTCAGCTTGGCGGCATTGTTGATTCAGAGGTGTGTTGCTGCATGTCAGGAAAGAGGAGCTCTGTGCTTGTTTAAGCAGAGGAAATTTTTCAGTTTATATCAAGCCCGAAGAGACCTTCTATATATTTCGTTCTTCACCCAATCCAATGTACTTCTGCAACATGCAGCACCCAGTAAAAGGCTCATTGCCACTCCCAGGAAAGAAACCTGCCTGTAAATGTCATTGTTCCCCAGAACAAGCCTGCGCTGTTTGGTATGCTGCTGTATTTTTTTTTACGGTTATTCAGAGAATTAGTACAGGTTTTCACCACCCCAAGGGCTGTGGAAATTTCTCAGCACATAGAGCTTGTATTATGTCAAACACCAAACAGGCACACTGATGAGGATTTTAATAAGCAAATAACTTTTGATCTGCTCCTTCATGTGTGAATGTGTGTAGGTATGCGTTCATTGTTTCAAATGTCTCCTTTCCCACTGCAGTTCCTCCAGTCATCCTGAGACTGGCTGAGCCTGAGCAGCGGCTTGATACCTGCATTGAATTCACGGTTCGGGGTTACCCCCAGCCCCAGCTGCGCTGGTTCCACAAACAGAAGGAAATTATAAAAAATGACTACATCCGGACCGAAATGGACTTCTACCAGGACTATCTCGAGGGCTGTCTGACCTTCCAGAACCCAACTCACATCAACAATGGCAACTATACCCTGGAGGCCAGCAACGCTCTGGGAACGGTCACCAAGACGGTGTATGGTCACTTCCTCGAGAACCCCGATGAGCCAGGTGAATGGATAACAACTTTTTATAGACATTTCGTTCTAGGTGGCAAGTGATGTGCATTTGGCAGCACTGATAGTGAACGCATGGGAAAAAGGCCTTTATACAAATGATACTAGCGCTCTGTGTTTGTGCATTGCCTTTCTTCATTCCTCTGCATTTAAATAAGAATCAAAGAGGAAAGAATAAAATGCTGCCAAGTAACTCTCTGATTCCCATAAGAGCTGGCTCGGCCCACTTTTTGGGAGTGAGCATCACTGTTGGATTGCTTTTCTTTTTTAACTACCTGTTGTATGACTCACAGGTTGCGTCGCTGTTGGAAATTCTGTCGGGAGCATTTACTTTTTATTAAAATCTTCCTTCACAGGGCACAGGTTGCACGGTTGATCCCTGCTGGTTTTATAGCCGCCAGGGTTCATCCACAGTTCAGTCAGGTAGATTGTTCACTTGCGGTTCGTGCCGAGTTCACAGGGAGGGGGCCTAAACCCACAAAGACTGGCAAATTTCTCCTTATGGTCAATATTGCAAGGTTAATACCTTGTGTCAATTTATTGACATAGCGTGACTTTTTCTGTCTTCTCTTTTGCAGACCCGGTGGAAGAAGGTGAGTGTGTCTATTTTCAAATGTAAGCCTGTCAAATTTTTGTTCAGCTTTGTTTTTTTCCTGTTTGTTTGGTAAATGTGCGCACACACACACTACTTGTGTTTGACGAGCACAACTGACTCGGTAACAGTGGAGAAATTTGTTCACTTTGTGTTGCTATTCAGTTTTCTGATTGTGTTGTTAATGTCAGATGACGTTATCATCTTCCTTATTTAAATCATGGATCCCAGACAAAAAAATCCAATTTCATTTTACATGGTTAATGATCACTCTATACACTAAACAAATACGTGATTCTTTACACACCCATGTCTTATGTTACTGTTAGTTGGGTCTCTAAACCAGGACAGCTGTCTCTCAGTGGTTCATGCCATCAAATTTCAGCAGACACTTCTCTGCCTTTTTTTATTACAGGAAATTTGATATTTCAGAGGAAGCTTTGGTTTTTCTCCTACATTCCCAAACATTACATGCACTGTCATAGTGAGTTTTTCTGCTCATTGGGGCCAGATTTACCACTTTATCAGTAAGAAATGCTGCAAAACTTATGAAAACAGAGTTAAAAGTCCAAAATCTATACTCTCCTTCACATTTTTCAAAGCTGTCCAGTGGACCGGATTGGAGTCTCTTCCAGGCTGATTCTGGCCCACAAGCCTTATGTTTGATAACCCTGTTCTAGACCTTTCCTCCCATAGTAGAAAACAGTTTGGGGCATGAAAACCAGAACATAACAATAAAAACATTTGTAATAGGCACACTTCAGTAAGTAAAAAAAGGATAGTCTTATAGATAATTCAGTTTTTAAAAAATAACCAGCAACAGTGTAAGCAGGTGAATTTCCAACCCTGTTAGCTGTTGATGTGCGATTGTTTGGGAAGCAGTGTAGTGTAAACGCAGTCATATTGCTGGAACAATGGTTTCGGCCCACTCTCGCTGCATCATAAATCTCCGATGTGCGATGTGCTGCCTGGCCTCAGGCTGTTGTGGCCGTCTCACTGTTAAACAAAGTGGGCTCGCCTGATCTCTGACCTTCATCAGCATCTTCTTCCATCTCCATATGAGGCCATTCTTTCTAATCAGGAATGTATTATAAAGCTGCAGCATGGCCAGAGATGGAGACGGATGGATGCTGACCCTGCGGCGAGCTGCATGAGGCAGGCGGCGACATCACGTTGCTATACATGCACACAGTCACGCAGCTTCTGGGAGTGAGGCAGGTGAGGGAGAGGTGTTTAGAGTGTGAAACATTATGGCAGCAGAGCGCGAGGGAGTTCAGCCATACAAGAGAGACTGACAGGCTGGCTGATACTAACAGTGATGAGGAGAGAGGAGGGCAGAGGGAGGAGAGGAGAGAGGGATGAAGGCTTGGAGGGAGATGGTAGTTAGGACACACACACTCGCACTTCAGTGTGTCTGAGCCAGTAGCAGCCAGTCTACCATGTGGCCATTAATTTGCCCACAATTACTCTCTGATGTCCTGGCTGGAAGCCTCAGACTAGAGCACAAGTTCATTTCATTTCATGGCTCTGTCTCATGACACTCTCTATGCCAAACTCTTGTGTGTATAGGTGCAACATCTAGTATTTAAACATGAAGAAATTAGTCCTGCTGACCGCAGATTTGTGCAGCTTGAGCTGAGTACAGCAGAAAATTGACGTCCTGTGCGGCTATATAATTTTTGTGCCTTTTTCAGCTGATTTCATTTTACCTGATTTAATATTTGTCAGTCAATATTTTGTTACCTTCTTTTGATTTTTTTCTGCTTGTATAATTGTGTATAATTGCTAAGCAGCTTGTTGTAATTATTCTGTCTTTCGTATGTGCAAGCACGACCATGTCTTTGTTCAACTGTTCTAAAAACTCACAATGTCTTTTTGTTGCTTTTTATGTGAGACTTGAGTCTGACTGGATGGCAAATTTCAGGCTTTGGTAGGAAACTTGTGACAGGTGTCAGATTTGAATATGCATTTGTTCCTCTACAGACTTTTAACTCAACACCACAAAATTTATATTAAAAAAAACCACACACACACTCTGGTCGCCGACATTGTCTCTAGCAATGTTTGATGGATCAAACAAGTGAAGGCGACACTCTTCATGCTTGTGTCAAAATGCTTCTAAAAGGAGGGCAAAGTCTGTTTATGTTTTGAGGCACAACATTTGTACACTATTTATTTCCAGCAGTTTATGTTAAACACACACACAAATGAGAAAACTGCAAATGGATATTTTCAGCTGGCAGTGAGACCCATCTGAAAACATTAATCACACCATTTGGCTTCATGGAGATACTGAAAATATGCTCTCAATTATATATACTAGAGAGCACATCAGGTCACCTAATTCGAGTCTGTTAGGCTGTGCTTTAACCCGTGTAAATGTTTCGCCTATTTAGTGTGATAACGGGTGCATAAACAGGTTCATGCAGTGGAATAACACCACTGCAGATTAAAAAAAACTGCTTATTCTTTTTTATCCGCTGTTTTGTACTTTTTTTCCCTGAGAATACACAGTATGAAGTGTAAAATCATTATACATATTTACTTTAAAAGGACTGTTGCAGTAAACTGCAGTCATTAGAGTGTTTTTTCCTACCACAGCCACTGATGTCTGCTTTTGTGCTTCTGTGTTGCAGTTACGCCGCCACATCCAAGACCACCAGACGAAGATACATTTGGGGTGAGTTTTCTCCTTAATGATGTTGATGAAACAGCTGCTAAAGATGGGGCCCCTGGTCTCAGCAGAAAGCTGATGTGTGTTTCAACACAAGCATAAACTACTTTTTATTTGTCAAAGACCCCTTGCAGGGCTATTTGCTTGCCTTGACATGCAGCGCTGAGCTTCAAAGGCTACAACACAGCAAACAATGTTACAGTCAGAGTTATATGTTTGGACTTTAATGATGCTGATGATGGTATCCTGCAGTGGATGATGCTGTTTTGAAATGTTATTTAACGTGGGGATTTTGTACAGTTTCTGAAACCAGTGCTGGTGAGTTATTCCACTGGATTTCAATAATGTGCTTTTAATAGACTTTTTTTAATAGCACACATGTTGACATGTGCTAGCAGAAACTCCAATAACATCAATAATGGCTGCTGTTATTGAGGTGGAAAGTTTCCGGGACTTGTACATCCATGCTTCCCTGTCATATCCTAATGGAAGCGACACACTGTTAGCGGTAATTATGCCCGTGCTTTTCCTGCAATGACCAGCTCAAATATCTGTAATCAAAAAAACCCTGCAGTAACATCACTGCGTCTCTGCTGCTACATCTGCTTGCTGCCAAATTTGCCACTGATGGTGTTTTAGAATTTTTGCTTAGGGAAAATTAATAAAACTAGAAAAATATGTGGTCCCTAGCTTTAGACCTAATGTTACAGTTATAGCTTTACTACAGAGGCTGTTAAAAAAACACATACCATCCATAGAAATACCCTCTGATTATTTTTTTTTTTTTTTGCTCTACTTGCTTAAGTTGCTCTTTCATTAAATATAAATACAAGACAGAATTGCAATTCCTACAACTTTACAGCTATCAACAGTTTTGGTCACTGTAGATGGTTTCTTCTGTCATAACAACTACATGGGGGTGAAATTTGTTATAGCTCGCCCTTTCACATTTTAGTGATATTTTTTATTCAGATTATTGTAATTATTGTTCTTTTTAGTAATTTTCATTAAAGCTTGACGTTGTGCATATTGATGATGAGACTACTTTGAGTGACAGGTGGGTGCCAACTAAGCCACTAGTTATAGGCAGCGCCTCCGCTAGTGTTTGTGGCGTTGCTCCCTTTACGAGTATTTTTATTGCATATTGTTGTCTGACAGACATAATGGCTTGGAACACAGTTAATTGTACTAAAAGCCCGTCTATGCTCCAGTTTTGATGAGTGAAATTACAGCATTCTCTTTGCATATTAATATGTACTAATTAGAATGTATCCGTGTGATGTACCCAGAAATACTATGGATGCACCAGGCTACCAAGCTTACCCATACTGGGCAATAGTTTATCGTATCACTCTCACCTATGTGGTCACTTCTGGCCAAAGGGTTTCATAGCCAAACGGTGTTGCACACTGGCACACAGTTTCTGTACTTAAATTATCCAACAGTGTTCAGATAAATACATATTTATATGCAGTATAACATGAGTTTCATTTTGGTTCTGTGTCAGTGTAGCTATATACCTTTTGTCTACCTAATAACATTATATTGGATTCAACACAACTCTTTGTGGGATTATTTTGACTACAGATAACAGTGTTGGGCTACCTCAATATTGAATTTGCCATACAAAAACTACAGTATCTGTATGTGGATTTTAATTAACAAATTATTAAGTTTCAAAAATTCTAGTTCTGTTTAAATGGTATAATATGAATAAACATGGATTAATGGACCTTGAGTTAAATTGCTTAACCAGACTGTAAACTGTAACTGAGTAATGTCAGATTTTCACTGTAAAATACAAAATGCAATCATCAAACAATTACTTTTTAAAAAAAATGAAAGATCCAGAGCAGCAAAAATCAAATATTGTGTGTGGTTCTCATCATCACCTGTAGGTGACGATAAACCCATAAAAAGAAGTTGTGTGCTGCATTTTTAAACATCCTGGTTTATTCAGTTTAAATCAAAAATAACAGGTTTTGATGAGGAGGATAAGCAGGATTTTCCAAAGCAGCAGCAGTCACTTAGAGTCACATCATACAGTAAGTCTGGCTGTAGATGAGAATCGTATTTAAATTACATTCTGTCAACCAGAACACATCACAAACAGGACAGATTTTAACTTTCTTCCACACTGGTGTAATCTACAAGAAAGCAGTTGTCAAAATCTAGTCCCTTAAACTCTGCTTAAGGTGATCAGAAATTTGGAAGGGATTATGATGTGAACACATTCCTCTGACGGCTGCGTGAATCTGACACAGCATCTCATTTCTGCAGGTTTCCATTGCTGTGGGTTTGGCGGGCTTTGCTTGCGTCCTCCTCCTAGTCCTTTTTGTTCTCATCAACAAATACGGCCGGCGCTCCAAATTCGGTATGAAAGGTAAGTCTACACAGATAGTGAGACAAGCAGATCGTCAGGCAGACAGTTAGCTTTGTTTTTCGCCTTTCTGGCAGTTGCATCATTGTGCAGAATCCATTCCTCCAGCTAATCTTCTCTTCAGGACGTTTGTTCGCTAGAAAATGTACATGTGCGGCTACTGTAGAAGTCCTACTTTTTACTGCATGTTTACTGAACCACTGCTGCTCTTTAGTCATACCCTCAAGAGAACTCAATTAGAATAATAATGCTTTTTTGTCCCTTTGGAATCGGATATAAATTGTCTTTGTGACTGTTTTGTGTTGCTGTATGCAACATGTAACTGGGTGCTATCCATAAATGTCTGTGCATAAAGACAAATCAATATCTGTGCTAGAGGAGAGTACACTTGCCATCGTGATACTGTGCATAGGCCTTATACAAATAGGTGAAAAATTAAAAAACAAAAACAAACATGAATCGTCTTAATAAAGTGCTGCCAGAACAGCTTCAGTGCTTCTCCTGATTGAGCCTTCAGGACTATACTGGAGGGACTGAACATAATTCTTCTGAAAGGATATCCTCTCGTTTGGTGTTTTGATGACAGTAGGGGAGAGAGCTGTCTAACACATGGTCCAGAATCTCCCACAGGAGTTCAGCTGGGTTGAGGTCTCGTGACAGGGAATGCTATAGCGTATGAGTCACATCATTTTCATCAACAGCATTGTCATCCTGGAAAAGACCTCTCCCATTAGAATAGAAATGTTTCATCACCCTGAACAACTTTGTAATGACCCTTCCTTCTAACAAGACAAGTGGGCCCAGGGCATGCAACCAAAATGCCCCCATGGAAACCACCACAGGGCTCAAGCATTTGAGTTTTTCCCATAATTTGAGACCCGTCTGTATATTCGCTGCATGCTATGTAGGGCGATCACAGAAGGGATCATGAATTAATTAATGGACTTGGGGCTGTCGATCATGATGAGGAATTCAATTGGATTAATGTGGCTTTTGTGCATGCTGAGCTTTCACTTTGGTTCAGCTCCAGGTTTGCTTATCTCTTCAGCGTTGGCGTCGTAGAAGAGGAAAAAGGCGCCTTAGTGATGATCTAGGCGTATAGAGCAGTTCGGAGAGGAGAGGAGAGGAGGGGGCGGCAGTGGCTCAGGTCCCGCTGGTCCAGGTTCAAGCGTTGACCTGCCCAGGAGCCAACCACATCTCCTGACCAGTTTATGGGCTGAGCATTTGCATGTGTTTGGTGGTTTGTGGTGGGTTGTTTTTGTGGATGACTCAGAACAGACACAATTCCTGAGTCACTTTATGACAAGGTGTGCAGATTCTGTATCCAGATTTTTTTTTTGTTTCTGTCATCTTCTAGCACTTGTCCCTTTTCCTTCTTTAATCCAAATATTTTCTAATTACATACAATCATGACCCGCACCTCAGACCATGCATGTTCTTCATATGCACTGTAAGTACAGTGTATAGTGTAAGTAGCATTAGCTACTTCCACCTTTTAATTAAGCACTTTACAGGATTAGAGTTCGTTACCTACCTCGGTAAAGAACTCTCTGCTGCAATTATTTGGAGGATGCCAATTATTGCACTGGCCTAAAGCTGGCTCTAATCAAGGATGAGTCTCAGAGTTAATGAGGCTTTATAGACATGTTTGCAATGTCATAGGGACTTTTTATTTTTATTTTTAGCTTTCCTAACAAATAGGTTTATGGAATAAAAGCAAAAGCAATTGGTTTTTTTATGCAGCATGACAGCAGTTGGACCTTCTGCATTTGTCTATACGAGATAAGATTTCATTGATGCTACAGCTGCTTGTTAAAGAAGCTTCTGCTTTACTATAACTTTCTCATGTCTTTATTCAGTAGGTGGAAATGTATTTTACACCCAGCAGACCTGTGTGATATTTATTTACGCCCCCAAGTATGAGTTGCTATTGTCATTTTTTATTTGATTCACAACTTAATATATGCAGCGTCAGAAAATCAATATAAATCTGAGTGGAGAACTCACTGCCATAGATCTGGTTTACAATGTTACCTTTATTTTATACCTACTATCTATTGAAAGGAGAGGCAGTGCTTCACGTTGTTGTCAACACTTAGAGGTTAGTGTGTCTCGATGCTCAACTCTTTGCAAAAGGTTGCTCAAATTCAGTTTTAGTCCTTTCCAAGGAGAAGCGGAAAGGTAATTCTTGATGGGAAGGTACAACTTCAGCTCAGGGTTTTTTTTTTTTCTTTAAATCACTAAGTGCCATGCAATTCTCCATCAACACTTACTGCTTCATGCCGTATGTTAAGATTCCCTGCTTTGCTCCAAGACACATTTCTCAACAATTTCTGTTCAGACACTTGAAAAGCATTTCTCATAGATTTTTCTCTTGTCAGAATGTTTCCTAGAGTAATTTAAGTTTAGCTGCCTCATTCAAGATAACAAATAGTTTTATAAATGACTGTAATAGTGAGGGGAAAAATGAGCACTTTGAAGCTTGAGCAAATCACCAAGTTGAACCATTAGCATTGCTGAAATATACTAGTCTCTTGCATAAATGTCAGCACCATGTAAGGATGTGTAGATGTCAGTTCCTGTATCTGGTACTGTGCTGTACCGTGCTCATTTGTTTGTTCTTATATTTACTTTCGTTTCACTTTAAAACATTAACTGGCTACCTGGCGGGGCAGGTGGGTGGACAAGGCGCAGTATTGTGGAAATATGTGTATGTGTATTTATGTAAGATATCTGAAAACACAGCAGGCGTGCAATGAAACAGTAGTTACCAGCTTTGCAGCCAATACTGCAGAGATAAGAGAAAATGTCTAGAGACAACCCAGTGCCCAACCCACTGTCTGCTTTTCCACAGTGCCATTTGTAGATGATTCAGGATTCTGTTGCCTTGTCAGCATATTGGAGCCATAATGGAGATTCCCAGTCATCAACACATCACAGAAAGAGGACTAACAAAGCTGTAAAACTGACAAAAGCTCATAAACATTACAAGTGACATAGCAATGCCAGCCAAGTGTCTCTTATCAGCTTAACTATGCAGTGTATTGATGAGGACTTCAGGGTTCAGCAGGTGAGTTTGATGATGTGCTTCAGCACCGAAAACATTCAAGGTCATGAGTGTGAATGCAATAGCAAAATTGTGCATATTTATTTTGTTACAGTCAGGAAGTGAGGAAAAACCGATGAAATATCTGTGGAAAAAAAAGCTTTTGATAAAATAGCAGCGCAGCGCAAATAGCAGAGAAAAAAGCTTTTTGCCACCTGCATTTTTTTTCCACAGTTAATTTGAGCATTCACTATAACTCCAACATATATATACGCAACGTTGATGTAGTTCAGTGGAAATAAGAGATACTACTATACTGTACGACTTAAAGATAGGTGATGTCAGTGTGGACTCTTTCAAGACGTCATGCTGTTCTGTGCTAAAGCCCCTGATGTGACCACATTGTGTGTATTTTCCCCTCCCACACTTGTTCTGAAGAATCAGCTGGAAGGCTTGAAGAAGTCATTACCTTTGGATGGAGCCATAATGGATTTTAGCTCCACTAAATCACTGTGGCTCTTTTGGTAGTTGGAGTTTGATCACTGACCGTTTCTGGGCATCCAATAAAAAAGTTTATTTTTTTCCTTTTTATTTGTTTTGAGTGTGTGTGTGTGTGTGTGTGTGTGTGTGTGTGTGTGTGTGTGTGTGTGTGTGTGTGTGTGTGTGTGTGTGTGTGTGTGTGTGTGTTTGTGAACTGCAGTCAGTTGATTTGCTGCTATGTCAAGGTTTAACGCCAGATCAGTCCCCTGGCTGCCCTGCATTTACAGCTCTGA
The DNA here is from genome assembly GCF_900408965.1 of Simochromis diagramma. Classification (NCBI taxonomy): domain Eukaryota; kingdom Metazoa; phylum Chordata; class Actinopteri; order Cichliformes; family Cichlidae; genus Simochromis; species Simochromis diagramma. The sequence goes on from NW_024387414.1 coordinate 6,385,264, forward strand.
CTGATACACAGCTGTTTGGTTTATGTGGTTGTAATCGTGGTTATATGAAAGATACTTTACACACGCGTGTGTGTGTGTCTGTGTCTGTGTGTGTGTGTGCATATCTACTCATACTGTAGATAACCTGTTGCTTTAATCAATATGTTGTCAACTCACCTCCCAGCTAAAACATCTTGCAGCCCAAGCATCAGCCTCATCTTTCAAATTGTGACTCACACCAGTGGGCTTTGAAGTGTCTTTCACGCAGATTTTTGTCAGCAGGGAATCAATAATGCTTCTTTAGAAAAAGACACTCAGCATGTCAGTAATAAGTATTGAGCTCCCCTGTCATCTTTTCTTATGTTCTGGGGGGAATTACCCCACCCCTGCTGCTGGAAATGCAGCCAATATACAACAAAATGTATATCATTTTGTCACCTTCCCTATCTTTTCAATAAAACCTTGTGAGTCGTAAAGGAGGAATGCAGTAGACTGGCCCTGTTAAACTGGCTGCAGAACCATGAAACTTTGCAAATTAAACTCAAGTAAAAATATTTTTGCATCTAACATTGATCCCATTAGTTAAACCTGGGTTGGGGATTCGTTAATTTGTTAAGGTTAAAAATTCTAAAAATCCATTATTGTGAATAGCCTTCATATGCTCCTTCTTGTGTTCTCACTCAAATTTTTTGTCGTCATTACAACATATCCAGTTTTGAATTTTCTAAATCAAGTAGATTCAAGCCAATTCCGAGGGTCCCGGCGGACTTTGGGAATCGATGCCTCATTCTGCTGCACATATCCGAGCTCATCCACAATAGCTGCTGGCAGTTGCTATGTGTTTACACAATGAGCAAATGATACAGGCACTATTTCTGGCCGCATTTCACTACAGAGTTTTGATTGGAAATATACAGTGAAGGAACAAACATGTCAGGGGAAAGTGACAAATGATGAGTGAGGTGTTTATACATCAGCACTGCAGAGACTAATGTTTCATAATAAACTATGAGAAACTTGTTCAGTCTGCTATTTTTAGTTTATCACCTACAGTGCACTCACATAGCTTTATATACACCTTTTTGTTATTTGTCATATCGACAGAACAAAGTGATTTTCGTTTTGTTTACCACTCACAACCATCTTGTTTTGCTGTTTCACCTTACAGGTTCAAAATTTCTACTACAACACAGTCACTTTATGCTTAGTTTTTATTGTACAGTAACTTTTATTTTTAGCAATTAGGTCCATTTGATGTTAGGCATCTCAATTTAACACTTAACATACTAGAGCATATAGTATATTTAAATTTTAGGAAAAGCTTCATTATTATTGTTATTATTATTATTATTATTATTATTGTTGTTGTAATAGATATAAATAGAGTCTGAAGGAAGAGTGAAGAGATACACAATCCAAGGTGCTTAAGGTCCAGTCTGAAGTTTCTGTAGTCTGTGACAATTTGAGGTGCCATCTGCTGGTGTTGTTGGTGGTGGGTCCGCTGTGTTTTATCAAGCCCAGAGTCAACAGAGCTATCTCACAGGAGAGGCAGGTTTGGATGCTTCATGCAGATTTACTTTTCCAACAGGACTTAGCACCTGCCCACCGCGCCTAAACTACTACCTAATGGTTTGCTCACTATATCATTACTGTGCATGACTGGCCAGGCAACTCGTCTGGCCTTAACCCTACAGAGAATCTATGGGCTATTGTCAAAACGAAGATGAGACACACCTGATCCCAAAACACCACTGTGAACACAACCTGGGCTTCAACACCTCAGGAGGATCAGAATGTGATTGCCTTCGTGCCACAAAACTGATGCAGTAACTGCCAGTAAAGAAGCCCCAATCAAGTATTAACTATGTGAAATGAATACTTTTAAGAAGCTAGAGTTTCTATGCTGCAAATCCTTTTTGAAATATCCTAATCAGAGATACTGAACTTTACATTTTTATTAGCTATAATCCAAAGCAAAAATATTTGCCTTTATAGTTGAGGAATAGACTATATCTGAAAGTTTACCTTTTGAATAAAAGAAATACAATATTCAGATTCTTTACTGGTATATTGCACATTTAGTAAAAAGCAAAGAAGTTTGAGAAACACAGCAGCTTTAAAGCACTATAGGTACGTGCACCAGTACTAGTTTATGTTGCTGAACTTGTAGACTTTTCTCTGTCCATAATTCAACAAAGTAACCTTGAAGCCATGAATTCACACTGCTCTGGCCCTTTGTCGTGGTCATCAGAAACATTGAGAAGTTGATTTTGGCTTTTGCAATTTCTATGTAAATAACAACCTTTGGTTTGCACTGGACCTGGTTTGACGCCCAGAGTTGCAGCGTATTGGCAGCACCATCTTAGATTGAAGTGATCAGGAGCAACTTCGGTTTCCGTTTCTTGGCTAAGTGCATTTCAGCACATAGTGAGGCTGGAGCTTGAACAGGGATTGAACATCCTGCAATTAGTGGACAGCTAGATCTATTACTCGAGCCATGATTGCCTTCACATAGGTGTGGCATAAATGGCGCTAACAAGGAAGGTAAATTAAATTTACTATGCAGTGACAGCATCCTGTTAGGGTCTTATTAATGTAACTCCCTAACCACAAACACAGTGGAGCTACGTGTGTGGGGAAAGTCACTGTCTATTCCTTTCACAGAAGCTGCAAAGGTTCAAGACAGAGGCTCAGGAGAGCAGCAGGCAAGCTAACCATCAATCATGGCTGTCAATCATTGCAATCATCAACCACTGGCTTCAGCCTCCAGCTATGGAAGATGCCACTTGGTATAGATACTAAAACGAGACTTGAATATGTAACTATAGTTGTGTGAATTGTGACTGTCAGATGTTATGTCGAGACATCAAAATGATCAGTGGTGTGGGTGGTCAGGGTTGGGATGTTGCTGATGTTGGCTGTCAGGAAATGTTTTTTCTGAATCTGTGAAGCATGCATATTCTAAAAAAAATCATGGTGTTAATTTGACCTCCATAAACTGGATGAATTCCAGGTCACACCATACATCAGCATGACTGACCCGCCAATTCACTCCCCCGCTGGCATGCTGTCATGCTGAGCTTAATGTTTCAGTTTGCACACCTTACTTTACTCTGCTGCTCTTCTTTCTGTTTTAAGGAGCGTGTTAACTCCTTCCTTTCTCTCTTACACCCACACTTTATCGTGATGACAACGTATGTTCCTGGCAACTAATTTGCTAGTTGTTTAAACAAGAGAAAAAATGAGACTAGTCGACTTGTCTAAACGACAAAAAACCCTCCGAAATCTTTTAAAACTGAGACTTTAAATAGATGAAATTAAACATAAAATGCAATCAAATTAATATTTGTGTGTATTTTATGAACTATATAAAACTGTCAGTAATGTTTTAAATGATGCAAGAATGTGCTGCACTTTCCACTGTTTATAATGTTGCAAATGCACACGGTGTCAGATTAGTTTGCAGAGTTTTCCTAACATTAGCAACAGCATCCAGAGAACATGTATGCGGTTGTATATTAATATAAGAAGAATAATGCATTCAGTACATTTGTGGCACCAACTAGCAAAGGCAGCAGCATGTGAACGTTTAGTCGCCTAGTCATGCATATTCCTAACGACAACTGGACTGAAGACTTCATGTGTATATTTAATTTTAGCCTATTTTACAAATGCATTTATCAGTGATTTACGGTCATGCTGCTGATGTTATGAAAGCGTCCAGTGCTTGGGCACAGTTAGTGATCACACCAGATGCTAGTTATCCTCAAATTCTCAGCCATGCCTGAACATGACACACAGAGATCACAGCAGTCAAAAGAGCTGGACTTGGTAAACTCTGAGAGATATTTTATTTTGGTTGCATGAGATTATTTGCTCTTTTCTAAAGCTTGTGTGATCGTATTGATTTTTTAAACTGCCTCCAAAATGAATGTTTTGGGTTCAGACATTCAGACAAAACAAGCAATAAATCTCTTGGAAACTGTGATTTCTCACAGTTTACTGATATTTGTTTAGCCAGAGGTTCATTGATAAGTTGACAAAGTGACTCCGATCTAGAGTAAAAGCAGGTGGTAATTACAGAATTTTTGGTTTTGGTTTTTAGTAACTGTCCTCTTTCATTCAAAGTTATATGATTAACACAAGGCCAGCCACTTAAGACGAGCAACATACTACAGTTTCTGGATAAACTACCTCTGTTAATATAAAGCTATTGTAAATGATGTCCTAAACGAATGACTGTCCCATCAATGCTGAAAAAACAAGACGTCCGAGTGACATGAAGCATAACTAGTGGGAACGGGCAGCTTGCTGCCTCTGAATCAGTCAGTAACAGTCTCCGCATGTAAGCAAATCTAGCTGTTCAGTTAGCACTGCTACTCACAGTGTTCAGATAGTATTTCAGTCATTATCTCATTGTGGAAACTAAACCTGTGACATTTTTCAGACTTTTTACCCGTCCGCTCTCTAAACAGTTTTCAGGGTTTTTAGATGGGCAGATAGACAAGTACATAAATCACAGAGACGCCCGCGAACTCACTGACTTGCACACCGACACTGAAGTACACACATTCACACACAAACCATACCCCGCGGCCTGCCAGCCTCTGTGATCCACACGTGTGTGTCAGGGTGACTTACCCTCCTCTCCGCTACATTACCTGAACCAGGCCTGGGGATGATCAACCCACCCACCCACACACACACACACACACACACATAGATAGAGAAGTATTTACTGCATCACTGCCTCACTCGGCCTCCAGTGACCAGATTGAGCTCTGCTGCTAAGCACTGAGACATGCCCGTCTAAAGACAGATAGACACTCTGTGTGTCTGTGAGGAAAACAACTTTCAATTAAAAGTTCTTTACTTGTCTTCCTAAACATTAAAGGGACTTAAATGGACCATTTTTCTTTCAAATTTAATGAACAGCACTGCAAAGTAGCTACATACATTTACTCCAGCAAACTTTATTCCTGCATTTGCTTTGTAGTTTCAATCTTCTCTTAATTTCAGAGGGATTTTTTTTCTTTAGTCCATTTCATGGCCAGCTATTCATCAGATAAAAATTTAAAGAGATTAAAATCTTTTACATAGAGAGATCAAATGTTTCATCACTTTAATACACAAGTCAAATCTGATGACGTGTGATCATATAGATATACTAACAAACTTACATTAACAAAAAAAACGTTTTTTTGTTAATGTATTTGTTGAAGTATCACACTAATGGAACTATAAAGTTAAAAAAAAACCACCATGCTGTATGGATAAGTTTACAAACAATTACGGAAAAATGATTTTCAATATTAATTATGTAACTTGGCTTATTTCATGTTTAGTGTTGGGAGCTAATATTAGAAATAAATAGAATGTGCATGGAGTCACTTTAATTAAAGGTCAGAAAATAGAGCAAGGACAATCATATAAATATATTGCGACCATAATCAATGAAAAACTGAATTTTGATGAGAATTGCAAATCGGTCTACAAAGGGTCACCAACTCCTTTACTGCCTCAGGAAACTTGTTCTTTCCCACACTGACCGTTTGTCTGTTTTATCTTTTTGTTTAGTGGAGTGGTTCGGTCAGACCTCTATCACAGAGAAAAACTCACGAAATCAGATACTGGGATGGTCCAGTCATCTGATAGGTGAGTCACAGTCCTGTTTAGCCTCCCTGTACTCTAAACAGGTACAAAGGTTTATTCATTCTTAATTATGGTTCCCATCCTCTACGGGGTCAATTTCAGCTTCTTCCTCGGGATGGAGGTTTCTAGTTCCAAGATGCAGAACAAAGTGTTATAAAAACAGCTTTGTTCCTGCTGCTGTCACTAAACTTAATAAGAACTGTTTTTTGATTTGATTCATCTTATCTAATTACCAAATATGTGTCGTCGCGTTTAAATAGGTGTGTGTGTGTGTTTTGTAAAGGGATGCCAAATGCTATCATTTCTCTGTAAAGCAAATTTACCTACGCGTATAAAATAAAGAAACCTTGAACCTTAAGTTTAAAACATTTTAAACGGTTTGAACCTAAATTTTAACCTTTATGTATGCTACTCCCAGCAGGTCTCAACACCAACTTCCATAAACTGATGGATGCAGCTGAAGGGCTTTTACACATCCAGCTGGAGAATCCCATATTTTAGGGGCTAAATCGCTATTTACAGGTTGATTTAGTTTGTCCATGGTTGCTGTACATGTGCAAACCACTTTGGACCCCTACCTCTACCCAAGCGTATCATTTCAGGCTCCTTCTGACTAAATCACTGTCACGTCTGTTGTCAATTATGCTGGCTCCGTTCTGTGCTCAGATCTTTCTTCTCTTCTTCCTGCAATATGATACCCAAGTGAAAGAGAGGATAGAAAGCCCCTAAAACAGAGCAATACTGTCAAATATAAATTACTGCAGATGGAAATGACAATATTTTTGTTATTTATTTATTCTTTGTGTCTGTTGTACACGTTGCATTGGAAATATTTTTGCAGATTGACTATAGTGGCAAGTATAAGCAGTGTGAAATCCATAGGAACAGCTTCTGTGCATATCTTCCATCTTCATTTAGGTTTTCACATTTAAGACATCAAGTCACATATAAAAAGAAACCTCAGCATCATCTACCAAACACAATGAAACGGATCACTAACCGCGTGTCTGCTGCACAAACTGTGTTTACCCTTTGCTCAGTTGGTACAGCACCGTCATCCTAATTGGCTGTAATTCATTCTTGTGAACACATGCGACAGATGGGGACTGCTAAGAAAATAACAACAGACCCACCAGGAAGAGCTCCTTTCCCTCATTTTCTTCCTTTTATACATCTCGTCCTAGAAAAGGAGGACATTTTTAGGAAGTAACGTTAATCTCACCGTCATCTCTGCCGTCATATTGTTGCTGCTGATGCATGCCACAGATTGCCAGAGCTTTTAGTTAAACCCTAAAAGGAATTGGATGCTGCCTGCCACCTCTCAGCCACAGCATGATCTCACATGTCCTTCTTTAGTTCTTTTTGCACCTTGAATGGAAAATGAAAAACACAAAAAAGGGCTGTTTATTTATTTATTTCATTTAAAAGTTGCATGAGAGCCTTCCCAAGGAGTTTGGCTGTGGTTCTGTGGATATTGAGTGCCAGGGTGGCCCTGAGGTTGTTGCTGCGGAAATGCTGTTCCTCATACAAATAGGATTTCTATTTTTTGCAGGGTTATTTATTTTGGATTTTCAGCACTAGACTTCTAATAGCTAAGTGCCTCATGTCCTTATGATGTCTTTCTGTGGAGATGGTCACTGCTTTGCTGTGCCATGCATCATAACCCCAAGTAAAAGGCAAGGCTTGCAGAGTGGTCTCGTTGAATGCTTTCATTGGGTGTTTGGAAGCTTCTTCCCTTTTAAGTCTTTGCCATCAATAGTTCAGAAGGCTGTCTTCAGTCTTCTGAGTTTAACAATATCTTAATATAGCATTTTTAAAATGTCAGAGTATTGCAGAATACAGCTGTAGGAGTAGAAGAAGGCTTTCTGAATTGCTGCACCAATTTAGATTGATCCCCAAGAGGGATTGTTCCATAAATATCATGTTTGCGCCTCTTTTTCAGCCATATGATGGTAGAAGAACTAACTGTGTATGAGGTTAAAGCGTTTTGCTTTACAAAAGAATGAAAATTTACAAGTTACAGTAAAAAGCGAGCTGTCGGTCTTTTCTCGATAACTTGTATTGATTGAAAAAAAGTTCCAAAATAAAGGTAATCCAGTGATGTAACAACAGCACGTGCTGGACATTGTTTTTGGGTGAAGGACGTCCTTCTTGGTTTTCCAGCAAGGTAAATTTGTGTACAACAGTTAGTAACAAAATACGGGTTAATGGTGAAAGAAAAACAAAATGTAATAATAAAAATTATTATATTTATTATAATAAAAATCACAGGCATACTTTACAAATGTGCACACGCAAAAGCGCACCAAAACAAAAGAGGGGCTGCTAATCATTCATACAAATACTATTCATTGACAGAGACATCAGCCTGTAGATGATAGTCCATATGAGGTGTGAGTCTGCAGGAACAGGACACCTTTCAATTCTTCTCTGAGGACCCCCATAAAAAAACAAAAAAGAAATTGTCACAGACAATTGACCTCGAACTCTGGAGGCCATTTCTTCTTACTGACCTAACTTATCAACACTCTATGGGCAGCAATACACGTGGGTAATGGTGACACTGCTAGCAAGAGAGGCTATGGGAGTGAGATAATTAAATCCACTGTGCAACAAATGAGACCAAATGTACACACACACACACACACACACATTAAGAGTTATGTTTAAATAATGAGTAACTGGTAATTGTGTAGCAGACATTGTGTGGCTGTCTGTTCACATCCATTTGTTGTCATTACTGCAATAATGTGTCTTGCTTTGTAAGAGAACTTCTGAGTGGACTAGACAGTATTTTTTAGTGTTTTTTTCTCAAATTGAGACATTTAGTGTCAGTCTAAACAGTGCACATCAACAGTGCTTTTGTTCCAATATCAATTAAGTAATTTGTCTTTATGTCAATAGAATGCCAAATAGTCTTTTAATTTTCACACCTTTTTTTTTTTAAACCTGGGCTTAGCGTCACATTTCTAAAAATGCATCCCGCTCAGCACACCCACATCCTGTTCTCAGCCATTTCCCGTTGGCCATATTTCCTTTTAGGGTTTTTATTTGTAAGAGAATTCTGATCGTATAACAAGTAACCATAAATACATTTATTTCTGCTTTGAACTTTAATTCAACCTCCCAAACATACAGCACATCCCTCATCCTGGAAGGCTCTGCTGATGATTAGTGTGCTCATTTTTTTCTGCAGTTTACATGGGGCCTTGAAATAGACTCTTGCGGTATTGTGCTGATGAGTTTCTTCCAAGATAATGAACATTAAGGGACTGATTCTCACTAGACAACCCTCTTGGAGTACAGCAAAGTCAGCTTGGACAGCATTTTCCATGTCTTATAACTCAGAACAGACTGTTCCCTGTTGACTGCAAAGTGTTGGTAAGGGTTATTTCAAAGTGCTGCCCTTATTGTTACCATTAAAAAAGACAGGTTACTGGCAGTTTCCAGCTAACGTTATATATGATAGCCAAGCCCAAATTTTAGCGTGTTCCCTTCAATGCAGCAAGTTGGAACAACAGCTCAGCTATAAACAGACTGGAGAGACTGTAACCTGTGGTGTAACCTGCAGTGTAAAACTATCCCAAACAGCAGGCTGAATGAAGACGTGTTGCTCAGTTATAAACCTCCAGCCAGTGGAGCTCAGCATCCCAGCCCTTTGTTCCCCTCGGGAAACCTTTGGCATGACTCCTGTTTGGATTTTCTACATACGGATGCTTTTCTCATTATACTGCACAAGAGAGCATCCACTCAAAGGTGGGAAGGTGATTTAAGGGGTCTGCATGGATATTCCTGCCTAATTTTTTTTTTAAAAAGAAAGAAAAGCAAAATCAAAAGCAGGGTCACAGTACTGAAGAAGAGAAAGCGGCTGTGAAGGTTCTTAGCCCCCACTGTAAGCAATAGTTAATTCAGTGTGAATTTTAGCCACCGGCCCAGGAAACAGATCATATTATGTAACAACCAAATGTAGGGTGCCGCATGCTCACTCCCACGCTGGACAGGATTGTGAGTCTTATATTCTGACAAATATAAAATAGCAGCTCTTGGACGGCAATTAATTTCTTTGCTAAAATAAAGATGATGTGACAGTATGTGACAGCTTTATATAGTTAAATAGGTAAGAGTGAGCACATTTACTACAGAATATCCAACTATAGCTATAGACAAGTAAATATTGCACTCTTGGTTTGGTATACTGAGAAGAGAAGAGAAGACCTATTATTTAAACTTAAATTCCTAGTGTGTTTAATGGTGTAATATGTATTATCTAGGGGTATAAATGTCCTAAATATAACAACCTTATGCACACTATTCTTGACAGTATAAATAAAGAAGACCTACTGTGCTTGGCCTTATCACCCCTCATTTCCTCAGCTTGAAAGTCAATATCTTTGTTCTGTTACAGAGAACTGTAAATTTATATGTAAGCTTTAGCAAAAGAGCATGTCATAGTCTGTGAAAGTTCATTTCTAAACTGTGATCTGAACTTTTGTCTTCTCAGAGGTCTGTGACATATGAGTGAGAGCTGCGTGACTGCGTTTAAAGTCAGAGCATTTCAAGTTTTACAACATTGTTAAATAATCACAGTTTTTCTAAATAAGGATTAACGCTGTCCTACCTCATCTAAAGTTATCTACAGTCCCAGACTGATCCAAAAATGAAATCATGGTTGCCTCTCCTTACTTAATCGGGAATTCAACGTATGATGTGTGGACTGGGGAAAAACTGTTATTGCTTAAGATCAGCTTGTCAGGAAAGGCAACTAAAGCTCCCATCGTTACCTTCTCTAGTTGTTCTGCTGTTATATTTGTGTTGTAGTTGCAGACTATTTTGCCAAGTGGCAACAATGATGAATCGTATATTTTAATTACTCAAAAAAAATATATTTTTCACTTAAAAACCATCACATTTGCAATTAAGAAGCTTCAAAAGGAAAAAACGTTGTCCTGTCCTATAAAAGACTCTGAGGATTGTATGTCCATTATTGAGCTCCTTGTACTGTATAATTTTCTATTCATAAGACTCAGCTTGCAACACATACTTAAAAATTAAGTATTAATCCATTTGGGTGCAGAAAGGGTCACTTTCACAACTAATTCATAGAGTGGGATGAGCACAGATGCCTTTTCAGTTCAATTTAAAACTCAGTGAAATCACTTAATTGTGTGAGCTTTGAAAAGGAGTTTGCTCACCTTAAAGCCTTTAACATATAGTGCATGCTCTACACTAGTGGAAAGCAGTAAATAAATTAGGTTTGCACTAAACACACACTAAGAAAGGTCAATTAAAAAAATTCAATAGATCAATTAAAAGATAGAAATCCCCCTCCAGATGGTGTTGACAAGCCTACAGTACTGTAATCCTATCCACTGTGCTCCTCCGAACTATCGAACTCAAAGAAGTTATTCTCCCCTTTCCCCCTCATGTGTTCTTTGCAATATTTTTATCACAGCAGCATCTGTTGTGTAAATTGTGGGACCAAACTACTTATACTTAATCTATAGGCATTAGCCATGAGTAACAATGTCCAGACTTTTAATTTGGCCACACTTAAGGGAGAAATAAGAAACATATTAAGAATAATGGCACAAAACGATTTACTTGGTATCCATTTGGAGTGCCAGAGCAATGGGTCTCAGTACTTGTAAATCACATTTTTCTGTTTTGTGGAGTACTGTCTGTAGATTAGTGGGCAAAACAGCCATCGATGTAAAATGAAATCTACAACAAAATTAATGATATAGAAAGACAGTTGGTCTGAAGCAGCTGTATATAAAGAAAGCCGTAATTTCCGTAATTATCCCATGTCCTCTTAGTGCCTTGCCTGCAAGCTTATCAACATAAAAAGCCAAATATTTGTATGCCTTTGATTGTTTCCTCTTTCTTTATCAGACCAAATAAAACTGACAGGTAGTACTATTGAAAGCTAAAGAAAGCCTTCTCTTTTTTTTTTTGCTTTCTGTTTCAGGCCACTCATATATGCAAGACAACACTTTGTGCATGTCACGCTCTTACCTTGAGTAAACAACATCACTGGCATACAACTCATCCAGCACCTCCGTTAGCCTGGAGTCATCCCGGTCATGCTGCCTTCCTCATGTTAAATATAGCCCTGTCTTTCCATCAGTTGCTCTTTCACTATCCCTATATATTCCATCAGGACTTGTTCCCATTAGCCTCTCATAGTTTGCATTAACACACCTTTGGGACTGCCAGACCTGCGTGTTATAGATAGAAAACAAGGCTCCATCTTTTATAAGGGTGGTTAAAGTTTTAGGTCTGGAGAGTAATTGTTGTGTAATCATGAGTAAGGGATTAATAATTCATAGAAGCATGCAGACACACACACACCTACACGTGCAGATACACACAGCGAATCTCCTCCAATCTCTGTCTGCGTCTCACTGTCTCTGTGTCTTCTTGCTCTCTTTTTCCTCTATTTGCATCTCTCTCCCTGCACTTTTCTCTCCGTATGTCTCTCTATCTCCTTCTCTCTTTCCTCACTAATGGAGTTAGTGAGCACCAAGGATTAAACAATTAAAACAAAATTCATTTGAATGAATTAAAGAGCAGGGAGCTGCAGCAGCAGACACTTCTGAGGCAAGACGAATTACCTTGCATGGCTGGTTTAGCAGCATTTTACTGTGGCCCTGTCCTTCCTCATTTACCCGAGTATTAACCCGTGGAAAAGCATTGTTAGTACACAGTGATGCAAAATAGATAGAGGTGCATGTAAGGGAGGAAACTGTAACTTTTCTGAATGGGTAGCATAAAGCTGTTACCCATTAGCCTGCAAAGACCGAAGAATGCATTACCTTCTTGCATCTCCTTGCTTTTCCCAGTCTAGTTCGAGCAACAGGAGATGCACAACATTTGCAGCCTGGGTTACGAAAGACTTCAGACGCTGTTAAGGAAATGCCAAGGCCATCTCTGCTTCTCTGAGAGAGTGTGAAATGAAGATGGAGAGTGTGTCAGTCTGCGATGAGAGGTCATTACCTGCTTCTCAAAGGCAGCAGATTATGTCAATTTTACAGGTCACAGTCTTCTGGGCCACAGCATTTTTTTTTTTACCCCCTTTGTCTCTGTGACACCTTAACGCCTGGTAATGAGTCCAGAAGTGTCTGGAGTTGAAATGTGCATTAAGGGCTGTGATGCTCAGGAAAAGCAGATAAATGGGTGTTGCCGGCAATGATTAGGTGTAGCCAGATGGCATCGGGATGAAGCTTCTTGTGCTCAGAGTAACTATTACAATGGCAATGTCTCTCCTGGCAGACAGTCGCTTTATTTGTTTAGAGGTCCAGTAATGACTGAATACGCTGTCGGTTGTACATCTTGATAGCTCAGTATCATGATTTGCTGATTCCCAGCACCTGACCTCTAGTGTACTGAGCTCATGTATTCTGGTGCAACTGAGCCACGTAATCGTACAGTGAGTTAGCCAGTTAGTCCTTTGACAGGATTCAAGTGAACTCACTGAGATTTTTACATTTTGTGCAATTATTAAGCTGAAAGAAATTTAGCAATTTAGTCAGTCTCAAAGGTGAGGGGCTTCTCAGAGGTTTCTGTTGTCACAAAAAGAAAATCTGTTTTTGGAGCGCAATTGTGCCTTTGTTTCTGTGTGGCATAACCTCCATTATAAAGAAATTGCACAAAAATTTAGATTTTCAAAAACCAACATAGCCTTGTCCAAAATGTCTATAGCCTTTTTCAGAAATGCTTCATTCTGGCAGATTGTTGTTCAAAGCATCCTTAATAATTTTTTTTTTCTAATGCAAGTAGCATATCCTGTCCTGGATGAGTAGTTCGTTTTTGCAGTTTAATCTGCTGCTGTTTGTGGAACGCGTTATTATCATTTTCCATTTACTTTTTGATGTCGCTCTAGCAAAATATGTAGATGACTTCAATCCTCCACACAGTGTTACAGCTTTCAAATTCAGAGTTTATAGTGCAAGTAATTTGGACAGTTGATGTGGCTTTGATTCGATTTTACTTGATTTTCACTTGATTTTTACATTTCAAATAAACGTTGCAGTGCCTCAGGATGTGACTGCCTCTTAATCAGGCATGTTCTAACTCAGCCTTGTGCTGCCACCTTGCTAACAGTATATTCTTGCTGCTCCTGCTACTTTGTCAATCTTTTTGAATGCTACATCAAGTTTGGGCATGTACGCCTGGTCACCAAAATATGACAAAAACGCATGAATGCACTTGCATCCTTTTACATGAAAAAGGAGCCTTTTGTGTGTTTTGTCGAAATGATCTGTGACTGGAATGTGTATCTCCTCTGTTAAAGCCGTATCTGAGAAAAGAAAACATCTTGAACGTCTTTCTCTTCCATTTGAAGTGCTTTTGAAAACCTTCTGAAAATGACGCTGTAATTTTGCACTGAAGCTGTGATACTGCGTTTTAGCTCCTTAGAAAACTGACTTTATTTCTTTGTTTGGGCTTCGTGGCAGTTAACTGGCAGGATGGCAGAGAGATAAACTCCATGTAGCCCATGGGAGCACAGTGATGATGAGCTAAACAAACAAGCTAACAAGCTAACAGTGCTACAGCACAAAGGAGTCAGTTGAACACAGCATGTTCTTTAAGCATGGGGAGGAAAGAGAGATGAAGGAGGAGGAAAAATGTTGAACAAAGCACGGGAAACGGGGAGGTGAGAGTGAGGGGAGGGAGGTGTTAAGGGATTTCTGACAGGCTGGCTCAGCTGTGTTTTAGCTAATGGGTGAACTGGCTACTCTGCTGACTCTCCTCTGTGACTGTGGAGATCAACATTTCACTGTAGTAGGTTCAATTATTTTTACCCAGAGGCAGCTGAGTTGTCTCTAAAACAAATCTCCACAGTCCCGACAGATGTAAGGTCAACTCTGGGTTTAAACAGCCAAGAACATTATGAATATCATTACAAAAATATACGAGCAAGGAAAATTGAGTTTAACGTAAGAACAGCATGAGTCTAGCTTTATTGTCTCACGATAGTAACAATGAAAATGACATCATATCAAAGGCATAATGTGCTGATATTCTCATTTATTCATATTATGTCTAAAGAATGATACATATGGTCTGTTTCAGTGTAAAGATTTGTTGAGGAGCGTGTGTGTGTGTGTGTGTGTGTGTACTGGTGAGCACTTGATTTATTACCACCTCCAATGACTGCATGCTGATTTAAGAGCATCTTCATTGCAATAGGCACTTTCTGGGTCATGTGAGAGTTGGCATCCTTTAGATTTATATATCAACCCCTCACACACCATATACACACCCGTGTGAGCACATTTGTACGGAAAAGCGTAATATACGTGAGGACACAAAAAGAGAAAAGAAGGATATAGGAGGTAGTTTGTATGTGTTTGCTTGTGTGTGTGTTTTGCCTACCTTTGTGCTGTCAACAGTAAAGCCCAGTTGAAGCCTATTTCCACTGAGAGAAGGCCAGCAATATGTTTTGGACCAATGCTGCAGCTAAGATAAGATCCACGGTACTGCAGTCACAATCTGATCCTGCTGCTGTGCCAGAGGGCAAAATCCAATTTCCTCCACGCTGCAGGGGGAAAAAAGCAAAACGAGAAAAGCAAAAACAGTTTTTTAATCAATGATTAATATTTTGCAGGAGAATACTACTTAGCTTTTACATATTGTAGTAACACAACGTACAGCAGCTAATATTTTGTGTACTCTCAGTGGGGTTTTTTTTTTTTTAGAAGAATAATTGTCTGGCACATCTTTAACCTGAGCCTTTGTCTCTCCCTGGCCTTCTTCCACCAGGCCATGTTTGCCTTCTCGCAACATGACATTTGGAGCGCAAATTGTCTGGCCTTTCAGAAGGCTGGACTGTCTAGCTCATACTGACAAGACACACAAAACAGTCTCTCAGATAACTGCTCCGTCCTCAATTATTAGGCTTCTTTGAACTGATTGTTCCCTGCACTGCACGTCTGTCATCTGCAGGAGATAAGCAGCGCAACTCACAGCGCAGCTACAACTTGGCTTGTTGATTTGCCACCAGACTTTGTCACCGTGTCACTCTGGGTGGTGAGAAACACTTGCTCATAGGTCAGCATGAGACCGTCAGACCCAAGCATCAGAACGTATTCAGGTCACGTAGGCACGACGGTGTTGTTAGGCTTGGGACTCTTCTGCAAATGTCTGCATGAGGTGGTAGTGAAACCAAAACAGAAGAATGCAAGAGCAGTAGTGTAAAGAATAAATTCAAATGTGTTTGTCTTGCCTAATTATAGAATGTCCAACTTTCCAACCTGGGGGCTTTTCATGCTTCATGTTGATTGATTTTCGGAGGAGGCCCCGTCCCCCTGTCCGTGCACCATGTCTGATTAAAGGTGAGCCAGTGGGTGTAGTGCAGCAATATACTGTAAATATCTGGTTCTTGTGAGAAGTTACATTTTTACTGAAATGCACGTGCTGTGTAAAAAAAGGCAAATGAAGGCATTTTAATTTTAAGAAAGATGGGAAGATTTAATGTAGACATGACACTTCAGTGTTTTCTTTTGTTGAGTCAGTGCTTTCATTTTCTATGATTTGCTGGTTTGGTAGTCTTAAGGCTTTTGCACACAGAGTACGCTATAAACAAATAACGCAATATCCAAAAATGTTCAAATCCAAACTTGTTTCATTTATATACACACCAAAAGTATTGCGTTTTGCAAAATATTTGTCACTACACACTAGGGGAAAGAAGGAGTCAGCTGGTCCTGATGTTTTCAAACAAGAAGAGGAAGAAACAGATTCTGGGTTCATCCAAATCTCAAGAGAATTTTATGGTTCGGTTCAGTAGTTGAAGCTGGATTATACTCGCTTATGTACATATTTTGGGATGTCAGTGGGGCAGTTTGTGCTCTTGTTGGCAGAGCTGAGACCACATCTGAGGAGAAATTATTTCAGGGACCCAGTTGACCCACGGCACTGTCTAGCTGTGTGTCTGTGGTAAAATAATTGTTCTTCTATTTTCATGTCATTGTATAGTCAGTACCAGTGCACGTTTTGAGCTACAAGCGCGCTTATTGCCAAATACGGTGGTGTGATTGGTCAGTTTATTAGTGAAAAATTGAGCTTTAGTGGGGAAAAATGCTGCAAATTCATTCTGCGAAATTACAAAGTCCAAACGTTATTTTTATCACACAAATTTTAAATGTCCAAACTAGAAAAACTGTTAAAGTAAAATTAGTGATGTCCTCCTTTGTGGCATTCAGCATCAGTCTGAAGTGAGTGTCCTGTCAAGCACGCAATCCATAATTTTGGATGCTCGGGAAAATCAGGGAGTGTACTGCTGATTTGGGAAATCAGCAGTTTCCGACAGTCCAGTGTCCAGTGTGCATTATACAATGCCCCATATGTATGTGTAAAACCTAACTCTGTGTTTTGGACTACTTGAGGACATTAAAGTTTTACCCTGCTCTTCATTATTTTGTGGTGTTACTGATTATGTTAAGATTGCCTGTATCTTGTGTGTACTTTCTTCCCAGTGTGTGGTGCCGTTCCAAGATGCTTTAAGCCAATGTTCTGACTTATTTGATTTAGTGAAGTTTGTATTCCAGTAACCTCTTCCAAACTTCTTACCCCCAGTGGTGTTATGTTCGCTAAACAGTAGTAGTTTTCTGTTTTTACACTGAACATTAAACATGCAGTTTGGAAATACAAAGAAGACAACATAACTAATCTGTGTGTGTTTTTGTAAGCCACACACATGTGATACGTTTATTTAATTATGTCATTTTTTTGTTTGTTTGGTTGGTTGGGGATTTTGTTTTGATGTTTTGTTTAGTTTTGACTAGGTTTTTTTTGTTTGTTTGTTTGTTTGTTTACCATCTGGGCAGTTTACACTGATGGAAAGGCTTGTAGTTCTAAACCCATGTCCAGCATCATTAATTAACTTGGAATCCACAACATTTTTGAAACCAATCTATACGAACGCAGAAAGAGATCACAGAAATATTTGCATTTAGTCATGAAGACGAGATAAAGATGACCTGCTGTAGTTCACACCAAGAATCAGAACGTGGAAAAAAAGATTTAAATGATTTTGGACATGGCATAGATGTTGGTCAAAGATGGGCTGCTGTGAGTAATTCAGAAACTGCTGATCTACTTCAGCAGTTCAACAGCAGATCTTTCCAAACAACCATTTCTAAAGTTTGTGGAAAATAGTCTGAAAAAGAGAAAATATAATATAAGTGGACTGGACTAGGTTTTGTTCTGTTTTATAAAGCTTGTGTTTTCTTTAGTTTGATACAGTATTTGTAACTGTTGTTTACCTTTGTGTACCCTCAGTTTATGAGATATTTGCATCACAACGCAAAAATGATCTATTCATGTCATATTCTTACCTTCCATGCTAACCTACTGCTGATGTCTCAGTCTTGTGTAAAACCCACAGTTGTGGCCGGTAGTTTTAAAGCTAAGTGATATAAGCTGCTTCTGCTTACGTCTATCTTACAACAAGTGCAAAATCTTCAACTGATGTCAATGTTTGTGCAGCTTGACAGGCTGTTTGAATCCAGAGTGACAGAGCAAGTTATCAAATATTCTGCAGGCTATAGTTTCATGTTAAGGTAGATTAGACAAACTTGGTCGGCTCACTTATTTCTGTATTATTTGTTGCCAGATACTCTGCAAACAATTCCACATAAATTAAATGAAAAAAAAAAAACTAATGAGAATTTATATGGTTTCTTGAGGACACAGCCAAGGTGCATCAGTAGTTCATCTAGCATGTGGCCCAGAGAGGCAGCGCTACAGTAGCACCATCTGTATGTAATCCTCTGTTGATTAGCATGTAGCGCTACCGTATTTCTCAGCTAGCCAGCTCCTCTTGTTGCCCCCAGAGTCTTAATCCTTCCTCCGCCTGTTGTGTTTCTGCTCCACTGGGGACCAATCGCGCCAATTCCACTCATCGAGCTTGATAATTAGCGACAATTGTAAAAGTAATTTACAAACTCAAGCGATGCCATTGAGCAAATGGTGCCAATTAACTAGAGATGCTAATGTGGGCAGAAATGCGGAAAAGCAGCATCCGACCTCCATTACAGTGAGAGGAAGAGGGCCAGGAAGCTGTCCTCTGCGTGTCAGGGAGAATTGTCCAGGGAGTAGAGGGGAGGCATTGCACATTGTTCAGCTGGGCTTGTCACTACACTGCAGATTAATCCCACAGTACAAGTATCGTGACCAGGGCAACAACATTTTAATTTACATTTCAGACTATTAGCCGATGCCCTCTTTTAGAGTCGCACTAATATGTTTCAACTCCTACGCTGAAAACATCTCAAGTTGGACTTTTTTTATTTTATTTAAACACACTTCTTGTCAGTTTAAATTAAAAGACTGTGTGCAGCGGAAAAAAAGCAATATTCACAAAGCTAGCTGAGATACTAGACATCAATACTAATTCTTAGCAGTTAACAGTTCAACATGACTTTACACAAGAGCTTATAAAGTGATCACGTTCAGAAGAATTTGCCCATAAAGTAGCTGGTTCACACTCGGTGAGTTGATTTATAGAATGTGAAAATGTTTGTTTATTTATTTATAACTGTGAACTAATTATTACCTACAGCCTGCAGGTGTGCTCCATTTATTTAATTGAGTAAAATACAAAAACAGGATTGTTTGGCTCAGGTTTCGCAAATTGGTTATTAAGCATGATTAAATCTCCAACAAGAGAATGTGATATCAAGTTTGCAAAACTGGCCAAGTTGAACCCACAACAGAATTGTTATGTGATTACACAATCTTTTAGGGAGGCAGTCTGCTCTTTACTAAATTTAGTAGTGCTGGAATAGTCTATATTGTCTGTGAAGGTTCTCAGTCATCCAGGTCATCGTAGTCAAAGGAGCTTGCAAAGAAAAGCGTCTGGACTTCTTTAAGTTGCTTGAAGACGTTTCACCTCTCATCCGAGAAGCTTCTTCAGTTCTAAGGTCAAATGGTGGGGAGTCCCAGATTTAAACTTAGTGGGAGTATCCCATTCCATCTATAATCCAGTTTTGAGTTCCCTCCCCAGACGCCTTAACGCCCACTTACATCCTGGGCCATCTGACCTCAGGAATTCGCATGATAAGGTGGGGCCAGGTTTCACAACGAGCTCATCCGAAACCCTGGCTGATTGGGACCCACATCCAGTTTCACACCTTGGCTCAGGCGATTAGAGGATCATCAGGGGGTCCTTTTGTCCCTCTGTGGGGGGAAACTCCCACTAGGTTTATATCTGGGACTCCCCACCATTTGACCTTAGAACTGAAGAAGCTTCTCGGATGAGAGGTGAAACGTCTTCAAGCAACTTAAAGAAGTCCAGACACTTTTCTTTGCAAGCTCCTTTGAATAGTCTATACTGTCACTCCAGATATGAAGAAATGTGCACTGGGTAGTGAAGACATGCAATGCAGACAACCTAGACAAGCTACATTGTTCATCCTTCTTTGTTTTGCTAAAATGAATCTCCAATTATTTGAACTGAACCCCCCGCCGTCTCACTACGAGTAGTGTTACTATGATTCAGTTCAATGCATCCACCTTTTTCAGAGCTGGAAAACAATCAGTAATTTGACTAATCCAGTGTAAGCAGGAGGGAGGTTTCTGTTTAATGGTACAGTTTGCCTTTTATTGTGGAAATATCTCCTTTTCCTTCCTCTCCTCCTTCCCTTTGTCTTTCCCCCTTCTCCGGGATTAAAACAGGAGGTGTATTCCCATTCTGTCACTCACATTCAGTCAGCCTCCGAGGCCTCAGCCTCTATCAGTGTAAACAGAAGAGGGGGAACAGTGTTTGGTGTTTTCTACTGTCTAAAAACCTCCTTTTGGTGTCTCTTTGATCCTGGGTGCTGGAATAGTAATTGCTATCACTTATGAAACAAAATGACAAGCGCTGCCAACAGCTTAGCAATGCAAATACAAAAGAAGAGAGAAGGCAGCAGAGATAGAGGTCTGTGAAGAAGAGTTAGCTCGGGCTGTGTCAAGGTCTGCAGATTGCAGCTGATGCTTCTGATTGCAATTGGAAAGGCTGTGAGAAAAAGCAATTATTTTTATATTTATACACATAATCTTAAAAAATGATGATCCACAGGAACCATCCTTCTGTCACAGTTGTTTGTTTCTTGCATTATTTCAAAGTAGAGCCATAGGCAACTCTAGATGCTTTGTTTGTTCGAGGGATATAGCATCCTCACACATAATGCGTCTAAGCGCTTCACTTTCCTGTTGAAAAGCCTTTTGGAATCACAATTAACCAAGAATCAAGCACAGCACTGATAATGCAAGGGAACAGAAAAAATGTCTATATGAGAAACCTTTCCAGGAAAGCAGGGAGCCAGCCCTACCAGGAGCTGAGTCCTGGCCTTTCTGGCTTACATAAAGTGGACGCAGCCAAAGCCAAAGCAGCAATGGCCGGTTGCTGATTATTTCAAACAGCATGCAGACAGACAGAAATGAAGGAACTGGATGGCTCCTCTTCCCTCTTTAAAGCTGGTGGAAGTGGATAAGCCCCTGGTGTTATTCACAGTCTCCCTCTGACATCTTCTGTTGATGTTTATTTAAATGGCGCTCAGATCTGTGTGGAAATTGTCCCATTGCGAATGCCCAGCAGGACGCAAAACAGCTGGGCTCTGGAAGGGAAACAGAGAAAGCCAGAGAGAGGGAGGAGAATTTCTGAAAGGACAGAGGGAGGAAAAAAGAAGAAGAGGGGCAGAAAACTTGAGGGTTTTATGTAAAGGAAGGGATCTGTGTGAAATGTATTTTGTGTAATGAGACGCCCCAATTCTGCTCTTTCAAACAGCGTTACCTGGAGCTGGAAAATAAAAATCTCTTCTCCTGCCCATCCCCCGTGGAGACGGCTGTACTCGGCTTACAGCGAGCCTATCCTCCATTTCACAAAAACACTCCGACTCTGTATTTTGTCAGATTTAGACATTGGGCTGGTCGTCAAGAGGGGGTGTCATTTCAGAGCTCCTGCTAAAAGATGGCTGTGTCTTTTAGGACATACTGACACGGAGCGTTAATAATGTAGCTCTGCTTTCCTCAGACACAACCAACCGGCAATCAAAAGAAATGTCCCTTCACTCAATAACCGGCTGCTCTCTTTTGTGCTGTATTATGTTTCCAGACTCAGTGGGGTTTGTTCCTTCTGCATGAAGGTGTGGGACACCCATTTCGCTCTTATAACATGGCAACACTGTTGTCTCTATGTGATGAGCATCGTTTGACAGTCCCCTGCCTCAGCATCCAAGTCCATTTACAGCCAGCTCATTCACTTTATTGCCATCCGCTGATGGCAGCACTTTGAAGTGTGCGCTAAAGAAGGGTGGAGTGGGGGTGGAGGAGGTTTAATTGGCTGTATTAGTTGATTTGCTTCTCTTTCTTGTTCTATGTACCCCCCAGTCACAGTGAGTCAGATTAGGCGACCTACATTTTATTTCTTCTTTTTTTCCCGCTCACATCTTGATTTGGAGCTTCAAGTTTGTCTTTCTTAGGTTCCTTTAACGGATCCTAGTTTATCTCCAAAGGATCCTCTCAAAATAGGTTTTACTAGATTGATTTATGTGAATAAAAATCTGATAATAAGACCCTGTTGGTGCCCAAGTCCATGGTCGTCTGTGTTTCCTCTGACATGTGTTAATGCGGGCAACAGGGAAAGTTAAATATGGCAACTTCATCTTTATGCACATGACAATGATTGACAGCTCGCTGTGGGTAATGATGTGTTCCGTTTCACAACATGTCTCCCGCAGCAGTTGCCCTCGGAGAGGTTTTGATGTTTGTTTTGTTTGAAATGCCTATATGCTCTAGCGTAGCATCTCCTGCTGTATGTTTGGACCAGATGAAGCATCTGTGTGGGGAGCGACAGTCAACGCAATCACTTTAAAGAGTTTAAAGAGAATTTATGGGGGAACAAAGTGTCTATGTGTAGCTTGTTGCCCACTTTCTGCCTAAGCAACCCTGTGACACTACAAAGTCTTATTTATAATATTTCCGCAATGAAAACTTGATATTTAGTATTTTGTTGAAAAAGTGTAACACTTTTAGATTTTGGTCATTTAATTTTATTAGTATTAATAATATATACACTAGTAATTAATCTACAGAAGTTATTGTGTCATTTTAGGAATGTTAAATATTCGATGGACATTATTACTGTCATCTTTCTTCCAGGGTAGAAGGCGCACTGCCAGAAAAACAAAAACAAAACATGAGTGATACAAAAGTGAAGCGTTAAACATGAATAACATTAGAATTGAAACCATATTTTTAACTGAAAGAAGTCATATTTGTATTAAACCAAATTATTTTTATTAGACCAAATGAACACTTTATTTAGTCATACTCAAAATAAAGTCAGTTTTAGTTTACTAGTCAAACTAGGACTGAAATCGGTGTAATGACAGTGAGTTTCCTTCCTTTGACTTAAAAACTTCTCCTAAAGGAATATTTAATGTAATCATTTTAATTGCAGCGTGTCACACATGCCGTAATATCAAACAGAAACTGATGCGTTTCGGCTTAATTTAACAGCTTAGAAAACTCTTAACATAAAAAAAGCTAAGAACCACACAGAGTACTTAATTCAGGATTTGCCAGCCTCATATTAAATTTGAAGCATTATGTGATGTGGAACTCTGACCTGAACTAAGGAAATTGTGAAGTACAGCTCTCCTTTCTGTGTATGCAGTAGTACAGCGTTCAGGTTCAAATGTAGGGAGGTTGATGTTACAGCTAACCTTGGCTATGCGCCCTGCATGGCTGCCCCTGTAAGCTATCAGTCTGCTGGGAGTCTGACTGAAATATTAAAGAGCCTGCTTGTTCGCCTACTGTTGGGCCTCAGCATGAAGCAACCAGGCTGTAGAGAGTAGTATATGTCACAGGTACAGTAGAGCTGTAACGGATGGAGACCAAGGTGAAACAAGAGCGCAAGATTATTCTCAGAGTAATGGACATATTACCATCAATCCTTTGATATATTTACCCATCTGTCTATACATTTGTGACTGACAGGACCTCCCTTCAGTGCGTCATGTTTGCTGCTGAGGAAGGAGGACTAAAGTAAAATACTGCCAGGGTATAAATACATCCTGCTATTATAAAAAGCAATGCCCTTGCAGCGGTGAAAAGAAGTTGGAAGTCACCTCTTCCTGTCATACATCACTGTACAGCACACCGGGCCTCATAATGTAATAAAACACTTCAGCACAGTTATCCATATTTGTCCAATGCCAATGTTCAGTGCCAGTGCAACAAGTACCGTGCCCTTCATGTAGCTATGTAGAAAAATGTAAGTAAGATATCAAGGTCCGACATTCATAAAGGTTTCTATTTATTTCTTGTCTGATTTTTCCAAGGAAAAAAACTTGCATTTGTATTAACCCATTTCTAAGTCTTTTCCAACATTTAAGCAATGTTCAGTTTTTTGAAGAAAAGCAATGAAAGAAAGCCCCCGACTTTGTCCTTTCAGTAAGTTTTAGGTCATTAGGAGGTCATCCTTATAAACAAAGGTTATGTGTTATTTCTCAGGAGAGAGGACCTAAACACAGGAGACTGGGAAAATGTATGAAACCCAAATGTTGATGTTATTTGAGCATTTTCCTGGATGATCTTGTGTTACCTTTTCTGGACCCCATCATCACTGGTGCCCTCGTTACAACAGCAGATTGTATCTATTGAAATGAGTAAGAGGACTTCAGTGTTAAAGCATTGTGGCCAGTGTTAAGTCAAAGTATTGTGTGTTCAGTATCAGCACTTTGTGATGTGATGTACCTTTACAATGGTAACTTATTTATGTGGATAGAAAACATACCGCAGACAGCCTTACATTTCTTTCATAATGAATTGATGCAGTCACTTTTCAGGAATGGAGGGGAATGGGTGGGGGAAGTGTGAAGGTTGATTTGCATTCATGTGTCATGGTTAGATTTGCGATTAGAATGACTCCCCTCCCTTCCCCACTGTGCACATAAACACACTTCCCTGCCTCCTCCTCCTCTTCCTCCTCCTTCTCCTATGCCTTCACCTCCCGGGCTAACAAATCTGTTTGGTCCTGAACCCTCCATTGGAGGGATGCAGTTGTGAAAGAACCGAGGCAGGAATCAAGACCCCTGAGACTAGAACCATGAACAAGGAAAAAAGAGGCAGGGACAGACAGAGAGGGAGAGAGAGAGGAAATAAATGATGTGAGTCTTTTTAAAAACTGCTTTTAAGTTATGATGAAACAGCAGTTGCTCGGGTAAAACATGCTGATAGAGGAATTTAGGTTTTGATCTATTGCTTTGGCTGTCATTCTGAAGGCATTCTATGTCCTTATCAGTATTCCTATGGTTGCACAGATAAACTTCGGCAACATGTTTAACATCCTGACAACAGGCTATTGAGTGCAGAGAAAGTAATCAGGAAAATTGTGTAAAGAAAACAAAGAGCAGCGAGTGCATGAGAGGAAGGGCGGGTGGAGAGAAAAACAGAGAATATTGACACTTGACTGATATTTCTTAGTAGGATAGGGATTTGATTAAATGTGTATAAAGAAGTTTGGGTAAATGCTAGAGAAATGGGGTCTGATGCCACAAAGTGCAGAAAGTGTGGTTAACAATGACCTTAATGTGCTGCTTCCAATTAATTTTAAACTGCTGTTAGAGCGTTTGCTTCATTACCTTAACCAGCTGGAAAAACCTTTTGGTGCTTTTCTAAGCTTGTGCCACGTTGTTCTGTTCAGCATCAAGGTCTAAAATGTCTTTGTCTGTCGTGAAATATGTGAGCAGCTATTTAATGGAGACAATTCTCTGAGGATGAATGTCCTCAACTTTGGAGAACCCCTGACTTTATTTTTTCCAAGCCACTGTTCCTCAGTGGATAAATCCCTAAAGAGTTTAACTTGTCCTCATTTGTTTTTCTAATCTGCTTCACTTCATAACAAGGTTTACATTTCTAAATAATATCTTATTGGCCCGAGTACTTACTGTACCCTCGACTTCTCATCACATTTATAGTCCTGACAATCATTTTATTTTAATTTAAAATAATTTTTTAACATGAATTGGCATGATACATCATACACAAGATTGAATTAGTATTTCACCAAAACCAAAATGTATCAAGACAAATATTAATAATAAGTAATAAGTCAGAGTGAAGTACAAATAGTGATGTTTTTTCAGTCGCTACAGTTCAGCAGCCTTAAGGTTTTATTTGCTGCAGTCGGGCAAAAATGTTACATTTTGTATTTTCTGTTTGCTTTTGAAAAAAGAAAGAGGAAGCTGCAGAATGGTTGTGGGGAAAAAGCAGTATGAATGCAGGATATAAACCATTCATATCATTCAAATTAACTTCTGTTGAACTTTGTGTTTAGTTAAATGTTAGCACAAGAAGACAGTAAACTAAGGTGGTAAATGGTTTAGGCACAATGCGTCCTGTACCTCAGTGTTGTAGAGATGTCAAGCATGAGTCTGGTCCACCATCATGGGGTCGCCTCATCGCCAACAACAACTACTACCTGTTTGATTGCTTAGAAGCCAGTATACTTAAATCCCTGTGCCCCAGAGGATGATGTCACCTATTTCAAACATTCACTTAAACTGATATTCACAATTCTCAGCATTTTTATGATGGTGCATTAAAATGAAAAACAAACTAAACAGTGTGTTTGCAAGGCTGCATAGAGCAGTACACCATTTGTAGAAATGTCATCAACCTGTAGTATCAGGTATGATAGGGCAGTGGTTTTCAAACCTTTTGTGGTTAAGGTGCACATCTATTCATATCTGCATAAAATAAAAAGGCTATCTGCCATCTGACAAAGCACCAATCCTTCTGTTGATTGTATTGTCAGATGAAAGCAATTCTGACCTATGATACTTGCAATTTTGTGCTCTGAAGTAAACTCCGCTAGCATATGACTTGTTGCCATAACCTTATCAGATATTTTCCCACAGTCCAGATGACTCATTTTTATGCGGATATTTGTTTTCCCATTCCTTCTTTAGCTTGTGGGTCACACTAGCGATTATTTGGTTTTCTCCTCTCTAGATAGTGATCTGTTTTCCACCCTCTGAAATTTTGTTAGCCTCCTTGCTATCATTGGGGGCCTTTGATGTGTCATACTGAAATAACATCCACCACATGGCAGCTGTGCAAGTGTCGCAGAAGATTTTTCTTTTTCTAGTGAGAAACAAATACCTCCAAAGCAGACTATTATACTTAACTAAACTAAAAACTAAAACTATGTGTTAAAAAATGCCAACAAAACCAGCCTGAAGACACTTTGGTGCATGCTGTAAGTTGTCTATTTGTCCTTTCATATTTCTTTTGAAGTTCCTACATTTTGCCTTGACAAATGCTCCCAAAGTATAATAAAAACAAATAAAACTGAAAGTAATAAAAACTTAAATAAAACTTTTTTAAGAACCCAAGAACGAAAGTTGGTTTTCTTTTGTTTGTTTGCTTCTGTTTTTGTTTTGGGGTTTTGTGGAATAGTAAAATAATAGTAAATCTGTCATTATTTTATGCAGTTATAATGATGTATTGTTGATCCCACAGCACACCTAGATTTGCCTTACAACACACCACTGAGGGGAAAAACAGCATTACACTGTACACTGTTATTCTTTTTTCTTTTTCTTTTTTTTTTTGTTCAATTTGCTGGGTGGTGTCCTGAGACTTCTAGCTACCGTTTCAGCTACCGTACTCAGATATACACACGTTTCTACTACATTGTACTGTCTACAGTGTATGTGCAGTGAACTGTTCATGTTCCATGTTTCAGGCAGTTTTTTTTCCTCTTGGGAGCACAGTCTTGCTACCTATGCAGTTATAAATATCAATAAATCAGAAATCATTTTGGTTCAATACTGCATTTGAACTGATTCATTTACTTTTATTTCTGTATGTCTGCTAAGAAAACCGCTAGCCAAGTTTTCACTACATTTCCCCACATTTAACAGAGTAAAGAAATCATAATCCTGTCAGCCCCTGAAACTAATAATTTACCTCTGCGCTAATCCCTTCACCCCTGAAACACTTGTTAGCTATAGAGCGACATTTGCATGCAGAGGCTGCACCAACAGCACTGATGTACACTATCATCAAGCAGTTTTGTGGCCCGCAGTAGCTGAATGTGGCTTTCCATCTCGTTTGTGATTTACATGCAAACTCTGCCAGATGCTCAACGCCGGAGAATCGTTTTATATTCTATTGCCACGACAAGAAATATATCCATCTAGTGCCGGGTTGCTGCTCTGCATATGTTTGTACTGTATGTGTGTGCTGTTGCCTTTACTTTACTGCCGAGTTTATGATGCAAACTGGTCTCTGTAACAATGCCACCAGAAGCTTTTCATTTCTTTCTGATTACATTGCAATGAGAGAAGAATGCAACCCCACACTGAGTGGCTCTGAATATCTCCCCAGATTACAGCATGTTTGGTTTTCAATTTGATTTTGGGTGCATAACGTGTACTAAAATGTAGGTCCGGGGTTATGGTAAAGATCCAGCCTCTGTCATGGTCATAAATCAATGAAACAGACTCTGGACAGCTCGGTTACTGGATGATGTCATTTTCCATCACTTTTCAGACTTGTGCAAAATTGCTTTGTCTGTCTTCAGGGAGCTTACAGGGTAATGTGTTGTCAAAGATATAAAAGCTGATAGTGCACTGTGGGAACAGAGTCAGTATAGCAATCTCAGTGTTTTCTTTTATTATCATTCTGAGCATCAAGACCACATATATACAGCAACACAAACTGTAATTGCTTCACTGCTGTGTCATTGCAGATAATGTTTGGTGTGGTGTAGACCGATTGATTCCAGAGGACATGCGTACGAGTGGCTTCAGATGCGATGACTGATAGGTTTACAGCAGATTTCCAATGAGTGTTTATTTCTGTCTCGACTCAGACGTCCTTCCCCTCAGCGTTTGCCGTTGTTTATACCACAATAAAGAGAGAGTACGTCGAGCTGTGTGAGGTGACTGTAAATTGTCGGTAGCCCATAAATTTCAGCGTCCTAGCGCTCGGCCACAGCTGGTCACCATCAGCTGAAGAAGCAGTGCTTTTCCTACTATGGAGGCTGCTACTTTGTGAGAAATGGGGTTACCCCGAGTTTGTCTCCGCTGTACGGCTGTCACGTGCCCACCATGCTTGAGTGGGAGGCTGAGTGAGCAGGTTGAGGCTGTTTGTCAGAAGAGCTATTTAAATGTCTTCTTCAGTGCAGCAAGGGGAGTTGTCATTTGAGTTTTGCACATAACTGCAAGGCTTCTTCACACATTGGTGACATTTGGCGATTAACTGACCTTTTCGTAAATCTTATGCTACACTCACTGTGTAGTGATTTCCTCATTTGGCTGATACTAAGCCAGCAGCTGCAACATCATAACAGTAGCCGGTGGTAGTCCTGTTTGGCTTACACTGAGTCCACTTAGACGCTGTAATTAAGAATGTGTTAAGACATTTGCTGGTTGTACTGAGAGCAATATATCAGAAAATTAACCTGCCGTATAGTCATAGTGCTGAATAGCAAATGACCAGCTTTGATGGATTCATGAAAAAAAAGCTTTGAGCACCATGGCAGCCAATATTTATGTCCTGCAAACTCACAAGTTTGCCTTGATTTCACACTTTTCAACCCTTCCCACGTATGTATTTAATTTGCTTCAAATCCATTGTTAACTAAAAGCGAACCCTTGCCTCAGTAAGTTATCCTTCCTGTGTTCTCTTGTTCATTTTACATGTCCTCAAGTTAATTCCAGTCCTAATTAACTACCTTTGAAAGGAATCTGTGCGATAATTACCACAAGGAGGTGGAACGGAAGCAATCACACTCTGCACAATTTATTCCCCACCACAGGGAAAACCCCGCAGAGTCACCTGCTGCCTTTTTTTTTTTTTTTTTGCTTGTCCTGAGAATCACCTTCAGCTCTCACTTTTGTTTTTAGGGAAACAGAGACACAAACAAATGGGGAAGTGGGGCTCCAGACATACCCCTCCTGCTGGTTTTTACTCTGGTCTGGTATATTTGCAGAAATAATTGCTACATTAAACACAGAGTGAAATCACAAGTTGCAAGTGGAATAAAAGCACTGAGAAGGTAAAACCAGCAAAAACTCAGAGGATGTTTTAAAGACTAGATCAGACAGGGGAGAAAGAAAAGGATTAATAGGAGGTTGACATGTTAATGACATCTTAAGACACCAGAGGGGAGGATGGTACCAACCTGGTCACTGTGGACAAGTTGAGTACAGAGACACACTAGCAGCCAAGCCTTCTGTGCACAGGTAAAAAGCAAATAACAACAGTAGTTTAAAGGATAAGGCTGGTGGCATTTTACATTTAAACCCCCTGAAAACGCCACTACCAGCGGTGTGTTTGTCTCACTACTGTCTGAGGTCTCTCCCCAGTCTACATCACTCTCGCCTAAATGCACTTGTTGCACCTGAAGAAGCAATCTTTTTTAAAATTCGGTCCCTAATGTTGATTAATTGTTAATTGTTTTAAAAGTCATTGTCAACAATA
This sequence comes from Simochromis diagramma, assembly GCF_900408965.1. Lineage (NCBI taxonomy): Eukaryota > Metazoa > Chordata > Actinopteri > Cichliformes > Cichlidae > Simochromis > Simochromis diagramma. The sequence goes on from NW_024387414.1 coordinate 6,415,381, forward strand.
GAACGGCCCTACGCTGTAGCAAAAGTGACTGGAATTAATTATTTTCAGCTACTGATTAATACAAATAGGTTGTTTTAGCATTACAGGCCACAGAACAGTGTATGTGGGATGGACTTATCATTACTGTGTGTGTCCATAGTAGTGATGGAGCATATCGACCTGTGCAAAGGTTGGTGTGTTTTTAGATTTTGGATTTTGTGACACAGACAGAGGAGCTACATTAAGTGATTGCTAAATTACAGACAGAGCTTGTTATTGTTGTTGCCCTTGTGTTTTCATTGGATTTAAGAATTGTACGATTTTATTTTATTTTTTAACAAATTTTAAAAAGGTTACAGGTAAGGGGAGAAATATCATTTTTAATTCTGATACTTTTGCCAAGAGTGTTTTTCTTGTATGCAGCTGTGATTTGTATAGCGTGTGGTTGGGGCTTCATATTTTCCTTTGAATCCAGCAAAATGTCACACATATTTTTCCGCTCAATACTCTGAACAGACTTCACACCGCTGTGGGTAAGAGCAAGGCTTTTTTCTGTTGGAAGAATATCTCTCCTCCTCCTGAATTTTCTCAGCTCAGAGTGAATTAAGTATTTTTGAGGAAATGGAAGAAAACAAACATGTTTTTGCCAATCTGATGGAAACATGATGAAACAAAAAATTTTAATCTAGAGTATTTGCTAATATGACAAAGAAAAGAAGCTGGATGAGTACTTGTGAACTCATTTTTCCTGTTGTAATTTCAGCTACACAGTCTCAGTGACAGTCCAAGCCAAATATGTGTTTTTACATTATTGTTCAGTATTCTGAAAAAGCTTTCAGAGCATGGTTTTTGGAAAGTAAAAGGTAAGTTAAAGTCAAATAGCTCTGCTGGGTAAAGAAATGAAAGTGTAACATCATAAGTTATAATCACAAATGATGTTTTCTGTTGAGAATCTTTTGTTTGTTTTGCTTTATTATAATATATAAAGAGATAACAGAAAATTATCTTGAACAAAAAGTTTCTCTTACTAAAAAACATTTAGATAACGTCCATGATGTGGGTTCAACTTTGTCACGATTTGCAAAGGCGAATCGTGGGGAGAGCGTGAGGAGTCGACCCAAATGCAGGCAAACGGAGAGGAAGGTGGAGGATAACAGAAAGAGAGCCTTTATTTATGGCTGAACAAAAAAATCAACAGCTGGAGCAGAGAAAACGAGCCAAAACCTAAACTGGGAAAACTAAGCGTAAAATAACACAAACCTGAAACAAGAAACTAGAAGAAGAAACCCTAACCCTAACCCTGGAAATGCGAGGAGCGGAGAGCAGAGGTTACACTGGGGATGACAAGCAGACGCACCGATGAAGAGCAAATGACAACACACGCTATAAATACACAACAGGTAACGAGGGGGGATGCACAACAGGAGGGAGACACGGCTCAGATAAATCTGACATAGCGAGACACAGGGAGTAAAGGACCACAACTATCAAGGTAAAACAGGAAACACACAGGCAAAATCACAAAACACTGGGTCGCAGACCCAGGACTGTGACAAAATTTTTATTTATCGATTTTAGTCATGTTTTCTGGCGACCTACTGTTTTAATCTTCTAACTTTATTTATGTGATAAACCACTCAAAAAAAAAAAAAAACCCCACACAAACACACAGCACAGCGAGGAACAGCTGTTATTTTTTGCCATTAGGTGGCTATACATTTCTTTCCCTGTAGCTGTTGCTCACTAGCATATATGTAATGACTGAATGGCTCCCCCTTGTACCCAACCTCTGCCCTGCTAAATGTGTGGATACGAGTTTGTGAGGCTTCATAAGGCCATGAGGTGGAACGAAAAAGCTTTCACACCATCAGCGATCTTTTTTGGTCGTGTTAAAAAAGGTTGGGGTTCAGTGTGATTATTCTTGCAAGGTGACAAAAGCCTGGAGATGGAAGCCGACTTGTGTTTGAACATTTACAAGTTCAAAGGTGCGAGTATGATTTTGATTCATCGCTGACGCCCAGCACTTGGACAATGCCTTAATTTACGACTCCATTTCAAAACCCAGGAGGACTAGGCTGTGCTGTCTCTGCTCGAGTAGAGTAAATCAGATTGGCTTCTAAACTCTGAGAAACAGATGATGCAAATGTCACACTTGATCAATTGATTTGACTGAATTAGCTAATGTACCTGCAAACCGCACGTGAACATAAAACATCTGCTGTACCGCCACAAGCTGGGATTGTGGGATGTTACTGCGAAGGAACATTGAGTAATGTAGACCTGAGTGACATGTCTTCTGCAGGGACACATTTTAGAGAAAAGAGAAGGATATTGGCTGGAGAAACATATTGGCTGGAAAAAGCTCGAAGGATGTGAGCAATGAGTTTTATCTAATCTTCAAACCGCGGCATGCCACAGTGATCTAAGACTTTTCCAGAAGGAGTCCCGTGACAAACTGATATCTGTTACTCTGAACAAGGATTTTTTTTGCCACCAGTACCAGGTCCTTTGATGATCAGTTGCATTCTTGCCGACTTGTGTGTCAGAGGCTCCATAGCTATAGAGTGATTTGCAAGTCTTAGATTCTTCTCCATCGTGAAAATTTCACGATTTCTCATCGGTCATAAGGAACTATCTTCAGAGACAAGAAGAGCAAAAAGTCCTGCAACAGATGGTGTGTTCCCCGCAGAGCCCTGATCTCATCATCATAGAGTCAGTCTGGGAATACATGAAAAGGAGGAAGAGACAGAGGGAAGTTCTCTGAGCTCGTTGAGAAAAAAAAAACCTTGAAAAACTGTGCGCAAATATAGCGAAGAGAACAACTGCATGGTTTTGGAAAGTATCCTCATTACTAACTCACCACATATGAACATAACTCACCACATATATGTGTATATAAATATGAGCTATCGATGGTAATTTATTTTTTTACAGATAAGTTTTATACATTCTTAAACATCTTACACTTAATTATTTTCGTTCTTGCGAGATCTTCTTGAAGGGAATAAACACATCAGTGCTCTCAAGTTGATGCAGTAAATCTCAAATCACTATTACAGTGGAACCCCGACTTACCAATACCCCATTTAATGAAAAATTCAAGTTACGAAGGCACCCAACGGCAATATTTCTGCCCGTGTTACGGCAAAATGCCCGCGTAACGAAATCCGCTGGCTCTGATTGGCTGTGCCCAGAATGCCCAGAATGCCTTCTGAATCATGTGACAACCCCTTGGCTTTTGTACTTGCGCTTCGCTGTTCCACTTGAACGACGTATTGTTGTTGCAGTTAGCAATTAGCCTATAGCCTATCGTTTACTCAAAAGGAGCGATGGGTGCTTCGACTTACCAGAATTTTCGACTTACGAAAGACCCTCGGGAACGAATTAATTTCATAAGTCGGAGTTCCACTGTATTTTTTTAAATTATTTTTTTAGCTTAGCATAAAGCCTGTGAGCATAAGGAACAAGTTAGCTCGGCTCTGGCCAGAGGTAACAAAATCCATCCTAACATTTTATTATGCTTTGGTTTTTGGAAGGTTTACAGAAGCAAAATATTTTATGTTACTCTTTTTCAAGGAGGTGGTACAGGTAAAAAACCCAGGACAGCTATTTCTGCTTGCAGTAGAATAGAACAGTAATAGAGTACACACCTTTGTCATCAGTATTGGATATTCCTGTTAGGTCTTGAGTTTTGTTGTGCTACTGTTTTTAATCCTTAGTTTATATGTTTTAAGTTAAGCTTTCAGTTTAGATTTTGATTTCCATTTATGGCACTTCTGAAATGAAGTTTCTATATAGCATTTACGGTACATTATTTATATCTAATTCCTTCTATTTAGTTTTTTTTTTTCCTCTTGTGTTTAGTTACTTTTACTTCCTGTTTTAATTTTTATTTTGTGTTTGTTGTGTCTTATCTTCAGCTTTACTTCAGTGTATTGTTGCGTTCTTGGTCTAGGAGTGCATTGAACGCAACAAGAAACTTGGCCTCCACTCACGCACCACCCAAGAAAGAGCTAAACAGAAAACACAAAATTGCTAAGCAGCCATTTATTTACGTCAGCAGTGAGCAATGCCAAAATAACAAACAAAACTCCCTAACGGTCCCCACACTTCCTAATACAAAAAAAACCAAAACAACCGACAGACAATTCGCTTACCTAAAGTGAAAAACAGGAGAAAACTGAATCAACAGAAAAGGCTTCTCACCACTACCAGGCTGCTTTTTAGTTAACTGGACAATATTAACTAAATAGGCTGCCGGACACTGGCGCCAGGGTGGCTGTGGCTACAATGTAGCTTGCCATCACCAGTGTGTGTGTGAATGTGTGTGTGAATGGGTGGATGACTGGATATGTAAAGCGCTTTGGGGTCCTTAGGGACTAGTAAAGCGCTATATAAATACAGAATCAGAATCAGAATACTTTATTAATCCCTGGGGGAAATTATTTTTTGTTACAGTGCTCCATTTTAAACCAACATTAAGACAAGACAGACAATACACTAACTAAGAATAGTACAATATATACATATATACACATACATACTTCACTCATAAATAAATAGTTGGAAAAGAAACATGTGTAGCTGTAGCAGCAAACAGTGTGTTAAGTGGATGCGTTGTACAGGGAGATGGCCACAGGCAGGAATGATTTCCTGTGTCGTTCAGTGGTGCTTTTCGGTAATCTCAGTCTCTCACTGAACGTGCTCCTGTGACTGACCAGCATGTCATGGAGTGGGTGGGAGGTGTTATCCAACATTGTCTTTATCTTGGACAGCATCCGCCTCTCCGACACCACCTTGAGGGTGTCAAGCTCCATCCCCACAACATTACTGGCCTTACGGATTAGTTTATTAAGTCTGTTGGCATCTGCGACCCTCAGCCTGCTCCCCCAGCATGCAACAGCATAGAGGATCGCACTGGCCACAACAGACTCATAGAAAATCCTCAGCATTTTCTGGCATATGTTGAAGGACCTCAGTCGCCTCAAAAAATAGAGACGACTCTGGCCCTTCCTGTAAAGTGCTGTGGTGTTTTTAGCCCAGTCCAGTTTATTGTCAATGTGTACTCCAAGGTATTTATAGTCCTCCACAATGTCAACACTGACCCCCTGGATTGAAACAGGGGTCAAGTGTTTCCTGGTCTTCCTGAAGTCCACGATCAGTTCCTTGGTCTTTGCCACGTTGAGCTGCAGATGATTCTGCTCACACCACGTGACAAAGGAGTCGACCACAGCCCGGTACTCTGTCTCATCATCCCTGCTGATGCATCCAACCACCGCAGAGTCATCAGAAAACTTCTGAAGATGGCAGGTCTCTGTGCAGTGGCTGAAGTCTGTGGTGTAGAGGGTGAAGAGGAAGGGGGAGAGGACAGTCCCCTGTGGTGCCCCTGTGTTGCTGATCACCTTGTCAGACACACACTGTGGGAGACGTACATATTGTGGTCTTCCTGTCAGGTAATCAACAATCCAGGACACCAGAGAAGCATCCACCTGCATCGCTGCTAACTTATCACCCAGGAGGGTCGGCCTGATGGTGTTGAAAGCACTGGAAAAGTCAAAAAACATGACCCTCACAGTGCTCGCCGGCTGGTCCAGATGGGTGTAGACACGATTGAGCAGGTAGATGATGGCGTCCTCAGTTCCGAGACGAGGCTGATAAGCGAACTGAAGGGGATCCAGATGTGGTCTTACAATGGGTCGCAGCTGGTCCAGGATGAGCCTTTCCAGGGTCTTCATGATGTGGGAGGTCAGTGCCACGGGCCTGTAATCCTGGGGGCCACTGGGACGTGGCGTCTTTGGTACAGGGACGAGGCATGATGTCTTCCACATCACTGGGACCCTCTGCAGACTCAGACTCAGCATAAACAGTTTATGAAAGACTCCACTCAGCTGGGGGGCACAGGTCTTGAGGACGAGGGGACTCACTCCATCTGGTCCAGCAGACTTGCCTGAGTGAAGTCTCCTCATTTGCATCTCAACCTGGTATTGAGTGAAGGTGATGGGTGGGGGAGGGGTGTCAGGAATCTCAAGGGAGGCAACATGTGAAGAGAGAGGCTGGCACAGTGGTGTGGCTCTGGATTCCAGGCTGACTACAATACAGGCCATTTAACTAAGTTTTTAGGCAAAAACACTCTAAGTAACAACAATCGGAAAACACAGGCTATCTGTGGGGTGGTGGAGAAGGGACCAGGTGGTTGTCATCTGGTGGTTAAGTACTGGGGTAATCAACCAAGTATCCAATCCCAGAACATGAATGAATTCCACCCAACTACTCAGCAGGCACAGGACTTCAATAAGACACACCCAGGTGTCCACACCTGAGAGAGAAGAGAAAAAAACAAAACACAGCCAACCTCTGGTGGGAGGAGTCACACATAAATCAAACAATTACAACACTGAATCATAACAGTATGATTACCCTGATTATGTTCGGTCATGTCTCGTTTCCCGCCTGTTTCCACTTCCCTGATTATCCTTGTGTATATATTGTCCAGTCCTTCCCTTTTGTCTTAGCATCTGTTTATCCACTGCATGTGTTCCCTGCCTGTTTCTGGATTCTTTTGCGTTTTTCCTTGAGAACTGTTGTGTTTTTTCTACACTGACATCAACCTGATAAGATTTGCATATTTGTTTACAACTAGTTACTACTGTTTCCATGTGCTGTATTTGGGTTATTTAACAATTACAGGCCCCAGTTTGTTAGTTAATTCCCTAATGTATTTACAACCTGGTTGTATGTCAGTAATTATGTTATTGTGCGATTTCACTGGTAGGCGCTGTAGTCAGTTGAGAATAGTTTAACTCTGGTTTTACTCTGGACCCGGCTCTCTTGAAGTTACTGAATGTCGTAGACTTTCTGTTGTTCCCAAGTCACTCACTTTTTTTTGTACTCGTAATGTGTTTATACGCCAATCTGCAGTTAATCATTAGTTAATATTAATTCCAGCTCCTTTCCATGCTGTCTCTTTTGTTCTGTCTCCCTCCCTAACAATGTGTCAGTGTAACATGTCATTTACGACAAAATATGCAGACGTTATTTTGAATAAGTTCAGAATTTCCCATTTTCTATACAAGACAATACTGTCCTGTGAAATTAACACAGCGCACAGCTATGTAGTACTGTGCTAACATGAATCCATCCATATATCCAATGTTTCAAACTGGATGATTAAACATGGTAAAGTCATTGGTTTTACAGTTCCACACATCCCATCAAAGGCTTCAAAAACAAGATTTCAGAAACCAGCTATGTCCACCTTTTATACTGTCTATGATCTGCACAACAACCATAACAGGACCAGAGAAGCAGGATCCTCATCTTTCAAGCTCTAGTTACTCTAGTCATGACTGCACAAAAATTACAGGCATTGAGTTGTAACATTCAGCTGGAGAGAAAAAGCTCATACTGCTGCATCATAATTACCACACTAACTGAAACAGAGTGGTCATTTATTTTCTCATCTACCTATATTTTACATCTTTAAACTGATACAAGTATCCCACTAATTTCAGGCTTGAGATACACACAGACAAATGATTGCATTAACTTGAGGAACAGGGCCTGAAAATCTGACCTTCAGAGCCAGTGAGATACTGCGAAAAAGATGAGACATGCAAAAGAATGGGAAAAAATAGCTGAAAGTTGGCTCATTTCATTTTCCAGTTCTCCTGAATAAATCAAAGTTGGTTTAATAGAGAGGAACCTTGCTCTCAGATAGACATTTCAGGGGAAGATGTCCAGTGCCGAATTCCATTCTGTGCACAGGCAACGTCTCAGATGATAAAACCCCTCTCGGATGCCGTTGGGCCTTTTCATCACTCAGGTAACATAAATGCAATTTTTAGGGTGTTCTCAAGTCAAGAAGTCCAATTTCCCCCTCACTCCTCAGAAAACCTTCATCTAGCAAGAAATCAAGGGGGAGGTTTCTGTGTAGTTTGAAGCACTGTGGTTTGGACTGAGGCCAGGCTTTCCCCGAGGCCTCATCGATCTGGCACCAGACTCTGATCAGATGGGTTTTCATTCCATTTCATATTGTATTAAAAAGCAGAACATAATCCAGGGATCCTTTTGAGGCATCTTCTTTCATTTTTAAAGATTTAAACATGAATCATAACGATTTTCTAGGTAATGATTTTATTTCAAGTGTAGTGATGTTTAAAGCGGTATACTGCACATATATCTTTGTGCCTGTGCCGTGTAACAGAGGGTCAGAGGTATCAACTGAGATTTAGTGTGCCACCTGTTCCCAGTGGTTGGGTGGGTAGTTGCTGGCGAAGACCTGTGCTCTGCTGTGCACATCTCTGTAATAAAGCAGGCACTCAGGTATGAAATCTCTGCAATGAGAATAAATGTTGTGAATAAATTGTTGCTCGCATGTGTCACTTCATCACATGCCACCTCAACCCCATCTTCCTTCCACTCAGGGTCTATAATTTGATATGCCTGGGTCTTGATTACTATTTACAGTGTTGTCAAGGTGAGCAAAAGACTCAACATGGAGTGTAAACAGATTCACTGTCACCGCTTCTCTGAATCAGCTGCTGTTGACTTTATTTCCACTCACTGTTTCCTTCGCTCCCTTCATTCCCTCCCTCCTCCTTTCCTCATTCCCCACTGAAGATTGCAGTTGTCAGAGCTCCGCATTGCTTTCGGCATAGCAGTGATAGAACAGCAAACTGCATCACATTGGCTTACAGTAAATCATGTCAGAGTCTTTCTATGAATTTTGATTAAAGAAAGGAAATTATGCTTGGTATTGACAGGAGTGTGTTGTATGACAACATAAATTCTAAATTCAGATGGCGTCGGTAGTCGGGCACTACCTGTGTTGATAGTCATTTCTTTCTTTCTTTTTTATGCATTTTCTGTCTCCATTTATCAAAAATCTTCACACGGTCAGTATGACAGAAGTCAGTGAGGGATATGTTGTGCATCATGTTCCACGGCTTTGACTTTTCTTCAACTTTCTTTCACATTCAACTAAACTGCAATTATATTTTAAAGGAAACATAACTGCATCCACAGGGAAATATTCACAAATTTGAAAAGTTGCAAATATGTTACTGCCAAACCTTTTGTTTACTAGCAAATATAATAGTTTCATACAATGTCCTCTAATTCAATAGCATTAATTAATGGTTATGCTTAGCCACAAATCACAGACTCTAAAAAGAAATTGTTGTCCTCTTAAATATGATAATAGATCTCAATAATTTTGAACTGAAGATGTTTGGGAGGAAAAACTCTGAGTTTTTTTTAAATAATTTTCTTAGCTCCATTTTTTTCTAGCACCCAAACCACTGAAAAGAACAGTTCACATGACTCTGTGATACTGAGATGCATTATACATAAAATGTTGCTGGACATTACCTCATGTTTGCTGTCTTTTCAATGTGTTTCATATCACTTAGAAGATCACTTAGAAAATCTAAAAGAATATGGAAACTAAAGAGGTGGCTGGCTTTGATTGTCTTTGGCTTCACACTTGAACCCAGCAGTCCCAAACCCCCGGGCCGGTCCATGAGTTGTTTGGCACCGGGCCGCGAGAGTTGAGACTCAGGTGTGAAAATTATGATTTTCATGGTCTTTATCGTTATTTTTTTATCGTTAACTCTGTGTCCCTGGGTCTTTTCCTGTGAGTTATGAATAAATCTTTTTTTTTTTTTTTATCGGTACCGGTACTGGGTTTTTTTTGTGGTATTTATCCGCAACATCTTAAAGACCGGTCCGTGAAAATATTGTCGGGCATAAACCGGTCCATGGTGCAAAAAAGGTTGGGGACCGCTGCTTTAACCCATCTACATTGGCAGTATCATTCCTCCTGTTGGAGGTCATGTTGGTCTTTGTGCAACATCTAAAAAGAAATTCGAACATGTTAGTTTTGGGTATTCAACCGTGATTGAAACCCATCCAGGCCTGCCATAACAGGCTAATATTTAGTTTTTGGATATTAAGTCCTTTGTGTCTTTGGATTGCCCATAAATCACCAACAAAACCCTGTACTCTGTACTATGTTATGCATTTCAGACACACGTTTTTATAGTGCTATTGTCAAAATGGCTCATTTTACATTTGAATGCACAACACAAAATGACTGCGACTGCACACAGTCTTTTTCAGGGGTCACCATAAATGCTTGAACTGAAGGGTTCTGGACTTAGATAAGTCACTGGATGTGAAGTGAAATGTCTTCAAGAAAGAAAGAAGTCCAGTCGTCTGAGAACCTACACGACACTATTTCAGGGGTCACGTTTTCATCCAATTTATTTTTCATCTCTCAACTCTATATAGAAACTTTTTTTTTTCCCCTCCTGGAAGTGGAAAGTTTTCTGAGCACATCTAAATAAGATCGCTGAGATGGCCCAGGAAGTAAAAGAAAAAAAAAAATCCCAAATATATTGCAAGAGAGGACATGTGTGGGGTGAAATGCTGAAGATCTGACATCTGTAGGTTATCTTTGCAGGCATGAACCTGTTACCTGTCACTGAGAGAGAAAGTTTTCAGGTTGGGAGATAAATGCCGTCAGTGTTCTAGTCTGAGAGCTGTGAGATGCTGAGATGTGTAGGAAGTGTTGCTGTTGAGCTTTGGATGTAAGGATAAAATGCTGGTTAGAAAACGTGAAGTCTACACATCAACTATTTAAAAAACACTGTAAATGTGTGTTTTGGGCAGATTTTGATCAATTAATGTTGAATTGATAGTTTTCCAATGATGGATATGAGTGACCAGCTGAAAATCCAAAACTGGATTTTGACATATATGCTAGCAGCAGCAAAACGCACCTGTTTTATATGTAAGTTAAACAGGTAAGCTAATTTTTGAAGGAGGAATAAATAAACTGAGTTTCTTTTTCTCATTACAGAAGATTTTTTCATTTGAGCCCTTAACTAAAATTTAAACAAATCCCCAAACAATTTAGTTTTTACCCATTTCCAGCTGTCTAAATGTCAGAATTGCTTCTTATCTAGCGTTAGTCATTTGGAGTATATACTGGGTATAAACCATTTCTCTATAACAAAACATAAATAGATTTTTTTTTCTGTTCATTTATTTTGTTTTGAATTAGTTAGAAAAAACAACTCTAATTTGTTTGTATCTATGTCGCTGCTCCACACTGGGGTAATTGTGGGTACATGCCAATAAAAATATGAAGTCATGTTTACTGCAACTGCTCTTATTTTCCCTGGCTGTGCCTGGACATAAAAACAAACCTCCCACTTTGAAAATGTTACTTTATAACTGTGACTCTAGTAAAGGATAATTTACTGTACATGCATACTGTGTACTTCATTACCATATCTAAGAAACAACAACTGCAGCAACTCAGTCTCCACCCAGAATTATTATTATTATTATTTATTTATTTATTTTTAAATAGAATACCTTAGGAAATTGTATTTGTGTCTCACCAAGTATATTCACAGTTTAAAAAAAATGTGTTTTGGAAGTAAGTTTTTCTTTTGTCTCTTCCCAGGACCAGTAGCTGTAATCAGTGGTGAGGAAGACTCTGCTAGCCCTCTTCACCATGTCAACCACGGGATTATTACCCCCTGTACTCTGGATGCGAGTCCTGATGCGGTTGTCATAGGGATGACTCGTATTCCTGTAGTGGAGAACCCTCAGTACTTTAGACATGGACACAACTGCAACAAGCCAGCCACCCGTAAGTCCTTCCAGTGTATCTGACAGCAGTTTAAAGTGCCAGTATCGCCTCTGAAAAAATCTTCTGCTCAATCTTCTGTAAAAGTCACAACATCGGCATCAAAGCAATGTTACTTTTTACATGGAGTCTGAATGAGTGCAGTCATATTGAGGAATAGATATGAACAAGATTATAACATTCTGAGGAGATTTTTATGTGTAGCATTGGCTAATTACCATAAAAGGCTAGGACACAATACTTAAATATGTTCAGCCTAACCTGACACTTCATTCAGAAGCAGCAGGTTTGATTGAAAAGAGAAACTGTGCTGGATTTTTGGATAACATCACAAGCAATATAAAAATCTGAGATCACAGAGCTGCATTGCATTCACACCGAAGATAAGATAAACCAGGCAACCGAAGAGGGACGTGAGGGTCTAATTCACATGTGCATCATACGCAGCTAGAGTATCTCAGTTTATTTTAGATTCTTTTTAAACTAGTGCTGACAGGCCTTAAACAAGGGCTGACAGCATCCACACGGCCACCATTATGGTGATTCATGCGGCACATGTTTATAGTTGTTCCAAATGGCCAACCATGCAGCACTGTAGTGCAAAGGTAAAAACTGTCACCTCACGCGTTCTGGTTTGAATCTGGGGGCCACCTGCGGCCTTTCTGTGTGAAGTTTGCATGTTCTGCCTGTGCGTAGGTTGCTTTTCTCCTTGTACTTCAGCTTGCTCCCACAATCCAGAGATATGCATGTTAGGTTGACTGGTGAGTCCAAATTTGCAGTGTGTTCACACCTCTAATAGACAATGTTTAACCCACATGCTGTGTGCACAGGTGACATGTGGGTTAAGGTTCTTTGCTTCTCTGAGTAAGAAACATCATTTTGGCATATTCCTCTATCATAGTGCTATCCCTCATTACTACCGGCTACCATTATTGCAAATTATATTGCAGCGTTTTTCTAGGATCTGGCTAATTAAACTAAAACTGCAGGGCACATATGAAGCAGACAGAGTGCCACAGCATGTTATGTAGTGTAAAGAAAAGAGCAGCATCTGGTCAGAGAGCCAGATATCAAACACCACATCTTTATGAGGCTCTATGAGGCTGTTGTACCTCCATTATAATTAGCTGTGTCTCTTTTCAATGAGAATTGCTGAGGCCCTCGGGGCAAAGGTATAATTTAGATTCATCTAGAGAGTCGGCGTGATCATATGGTGTTTGCATCAGGTGGCATGGTGCCAGGCTTTTCATATAGGGCCTGTTTAGCAAAAGCCTCCTTCTGTATATCAGTGACTGCCGTTCCAATACCCTGAAAAAAAATATCACATGCTTTCCCTCGGGAGACATGTTCCAGGTTGGAGAAAGACAACAGTACTTTAAGGCCTAATTACTCACAATTACATTGACTGCTCAAGAGAATCAGCAGAAAACTACTGTGCCAACAGCGAGCCTCAGCCTAACGCCTGCTGCTTTTATTTGAAATGATACCAGTCAAACCAACCAGATTTAGTTAGGAAGCAGGAGCTCTTCCTGTCTGACAGTCCCGTTCAGCACAGATTTACGTCATTTACAACTTGGTTCAAAATGGCTGCTGGACGGGCTAACAGAAGTTGACTTCTGACTTGCAGCCAATGAGAATGAAGGAAATCCCATTTAGAGGTGATAAATAAATGACTGGTCTTATGTATTATGAATTGCATGAATTGTTAATGTCTAGCCAGTGACTGATTTATAACATCTCACGCCTTGCACAGGAGAGCTGATCGGGAGCTAATGAATAAATGACAGTGGGCACAAATGAAACTTTCTCTCAATCACCGTGCACCTGGAATTGAAAGTCGCACCATGAATGAGCGCCATGACAGCTTCGACTTAGTCTTTACTGAATGTTCTTCCTCTCAGTGCGCAGTTCCCTTTGTTCTTTTTTTCTTTTCTTTTTTTTTTTAAATTTAATTCTGTGTGCATGCGTTAAAAAATAAAAAAGAAACCGTAGGAAATGAACCCTGAATTCATCACAAGGTCATAATGGCCGCTGCTTCCTGCCATCGGCTACAAAAACAAAATGGATCCAAACGGTTTCTGCCTCCGCCGATCATTCGCTGAATATGAATGCATTCTTTACCCTGAGGACACAGGGAGGGGAAATGTCTCTGTGTATCCATGTCTATATTTGCAGCTAGTGTGTGTGTGGGTCTATGGGAGTGAAAATTAATGCATGGATCTGAATGTACGCATACTCCTAGTGTGGTTTTTATGTACCAGGAATTTGCCGCATGTCACCTTAGTTTTCTACTTTCATCTGTATAATTGATGATTGATAAGCATCCCAAGTCAAGGGTCCCTTAGGTGCCCCCAAGGGCCTCCCAGGTCCAAATTGTCTACCTGGCCTCCTACCGACTTATTGTTTTGCACCTTCACTTGCCAACACAAGAGCTGCACTCAGCTCAGATACAGCATAGCTGCTTTCTGGTACTCGGCCACTAATCCATAATGTATTCATTCATTTACTTGAAAGCTTCTTATCCAGGAGAATAGCTTGCTGCCTGGGTGTCTCTGTCTCTCTCTCTCTCTCTTTCTGTCTTTCACACATACACACACATACATCCATAGTTCAGTCTAGCAATAGAGACGCTACCTAACACATACATAAATTTAACACACCCATACTTCTCCTTACCTGTGCCCATCAAGAGTACACTAATGTGCTGGTCAGTCCCAGCCTGCTTCTGCTACCTCTGGGTGATTTATAGTGTCCCTTGCTGTCATGCTGTGTGCATTTTGAAATCAGCTCCAGCGATAACAATGAGGGGGAGGAACCGTATTTAGCTGTTGTTCTGGCTGCTTTGTGCCATTCTGGCTCCTGTTAAAACAGCTGCATTGAAGGGAAACTGCCTGCTGCAAAGCTTACACCAATGATTCCAGTGTGCCCTTACCAAATGTATTATTCATGAGTGTTTGATCTACAAGTCAAACCTGCCAAAAGAATATAAATATTGGCACCAATGGTTAAATAGTTCCAGTCACACTAAATAGAGCGCACTGTATCTTGGCTGTTTAGGCTGTGCCACCTGAGATCAGTGCTGCAGTCAGTCCCTCGCTGCGGGAGGGAATTTGAAAAATGAACATTAACTTCATCACATTATAGTTGCCCTCTAGTTGAACCATCAACCTGTACACATGTAGAATTAAACAGGCTGGAAAACACAGCTGTCATTCTCGCACCAATTTAGAAACACGCTGCAGCATCATGCAATTGGTTTATATTTCGGTTGAACTGGTGGCCTCTAGTTTTGCTGTGTTAAATGCGTGAGCCGTGACTGATGATGACGTTTGTTGAGATGAGCTTTTTTAGGGGGGGTTTCCACTGAAAAAGGCCAATCCTGGGGAAATGTAGCCGCATTAGGGAGATAAAGGTAGGAAAGGCAAAGGACAATTCTTTAGCCTAATGACAGATCTATATCTATCCAGATCCGCTGTCTCCCAGCAAGTGGCTTTGTTTTATCACCGAGCTTGCTATTTTAATTACGGATTTGTCACATCCCGCTGGCCAAAATTAGACAATAGCTTTTGATGTTGGAGTATAGCATATAGCCTTTCATTATAACCATGTTATTAGGGATAGTACTTCTGGGCAGGTTTCGGACAAACCCTCACTCTGCCCCCTCTACATTTGTGCAGCAGAGACAAAGTAATGCTCAAGGTGCTGTTTTTGAAGATCAAAATGTTTCCAGCAGGTACAAGGAGTGACTAATTTGGCAACTTGAAAGCGAAGCAAATGAATGGAAATGCAGCGCAGATTGATTGAAAGGCAGTTATCGTGTTCCAAGGCTGCAATTCTATGAATTATAGTTTGAAACAGAACAGACCCACAGGCTAGACAGTTGTGAATTCAAACAACCTATTTAAGTGTGTTCCCCCCCCCAAAAGAAAAGTTCAAGATGATTTCCTTTCAGCTTCAACCTGGAAGGTTCTTTGCTGAACAAAATCTGAAATGATGCTTCTTTATGTCTGATAAAATTGAGTGAAAACTGTCTCCTGAAAGACAAAAACCTACAAGTAGATTTGCTGAAGATCTCACAAGGTTGTGGTTTTTCGATTGAGAAAACCAGAAAGAAATCTAAAACACACTTAAAATACAGAAATATTTATCTTTTTTTTTTTTTTTACTCCTGTTATTTTAAATTGAAATTAATTGCTCGCAGCATTATAACTTGGGACATATACTGGAGTGTGAGAGTATTTAAAGTACACCAACACTGATTTGTTTTCTGTATTAACACAGGAACATACAGCTGTGCATTTGAATTTAAATAACACATTCTTGTCAGTGTTGACAGGTCGGCACCATAATGAATAATTAATTCCCATCACAGAGGACCCAGCCCACAGCATTTCAGCTACAGAATAATACAAATCTAAATAACACCAATTTTCCCAAGCAAAGTTACATAAACGCGCTTTTCTGCTTTTATAATACAAACACAATTTATACTGCATCTATGGGGACTAACAGCTAAGGGTGGGTAACATGCCTCATCTCCTTCAGGATGTCAACTATAACTAGTTAAGACTTTTAAAGAAACTCCCATGAGCCGCAAGTGTTAAGAACTTAGTGCTTAAGTGCTTAAAGCGTAACGTTTAATTCAGCAATAACAATAAGGCTGTGCTTAGGGAGAAGTTATTGTCAAAAGGAAATCAATCAGAATAAGCGTTATAGTATGGTACCACTGTTAAATATTAAATATGTAAATATATGCAGTATATCTATTAGTATATAAATAAGAATTTGTGTTAATTGTGTGATGCCTGCAAACAACAGCCATTTCCTTCTTTTGTGACTGTATTTTCATATATGAGTTAAATTAGGATTCATTTTTATTTCATTCTGGCCATATTGTATAAAAACACTGGACCTTTGTCACCAATGTCCAGCTTCACTGTGTTTCTTTTTCCTGCTTTTTAATAAAACTCAACAACTCCTTCAGTATCACACTTAGCCTGTGAGTGTGTGAGCAGGTTCTGTGGTACACACAGTACAGAAACAACCACAGCAGCTAGAAGAGTGACAGCACAATATGAGAAAAGATTACATAAAAGATGGCTATTGAATAACAGCATGGTTACTAAAGCCATGTTTAAAACACTAAATTTAGCATAGATATACACATATGCACAGATACATACACACAATGGCACACACACATAGAAAATGTGTCATTCAGCAAAGGTGGAGCATGGACAGGCTCTTGCTAACTGCATTTAACTACACAGCAAGCCATCTTTTTTGTCATTTAATGCCATTAAAATGCTCGATCTCCAAGGAGTCGAGAGGTCCGGCTAAGTGACTTGAATCAACTATTAGCTAAAGCTACCTGTGTTGCCATCCACCTGTCACTCACGACAAGTAATGCAAACTGTAGCCCTTAAAAAGATTTGAATGACTAAGTTATAACAGATTCACACTCCATTAGTTGTTATGCAAGGAGAAATCAGCCATGGAGAAAACATTTTCATTTCTGTGGGGATTCACTCAGTTTTTGAGCCAGCCTCATCTGGCCACATGAGGAATTGCAGGTTGTTGGCACTTTGGGGTTGGTTTCGTTTTATTTGCTATCTTCTAATTTTGATTAATATGCCAAGATCCAGTCTCAGTCCCCTAGTTTTATTGATTTTTCATCCAGTCACATTGAAAGCCTGTCTTCAGCAAGCTCAGCACCTGCTGCCACACCAAAAACAGTTCCTAGGTTCCAGTGAAACTAGGCTAGCAGTGATCTTGCCAGTATTTGATATGATTCAATCCAAAGTATTTGTCAAATAGCCCAAAAATTCCCATCACTCTTGCCCACTTTCCACAGCAATTAGCCAGGTGTATGGAGGTCTTTCATTCTTTGCACATCTACTTCTGTTATTTTTGAGTGAAGCCTTGCTCAAGGGGGCCTGTGTGCTCTTGGCTGACATGCTATTGGATGAAAAGGTGAGGGGGCGGCGGCTGCTTTATTATGCTCTTTCATAACCGTCATTGAGAAATAAAAGCGACACTGGAAAAATACCATTATGAAACATAAACACATTTTTGAAAGAGGGCATGTGAAAAAATGTCTAATGAAATGAAAAGGTGCCCCAGTAAAACCTTGCTACTGTGAAAATAAGAATGATAAAATAACCTTTAAAAGAAAAAAATGCCAGCTTATTCCACGGGCTTGCTTTTAATCATTTCTGAACAAAGCTAGTGTCATCAGGATGATGTTATGGGTGATGCATTCTTTATTTTTGTCATGTGTAGGTGTTATTTCACATAAGCCAGAGTTTTCACTAATGCCAGGCAGCAGCGGCAGCAGCAGCAAACACATAGGCCGGCAGTAAGCCAGCCACAGCAGGTTAGGAGTAGATACCCACAGAGAGTCAACAGTAAATGCGGGTGTTCATGTCACTGTTGCCCAGCGATGCCAGCAGACACAGCCCCTATGCTGCAGTGAATTTAATGGCGTGAGCTTTTTGTATGCTATTAGCTGCTGGATGAGTGCCTCTCTTCTGACTGTTCACATCCTGCGGTGCACTTTTTGTAGGCAGACTAAACTACAGGTAAATTACAGTGGTCTCAGTGAAATGATCTCTACATTTATATTGTGATAAAATCTAGGAGGGCAGTAAATGAACAGAGGGGGATTTTTTTTCCAAGTGAGTGTGTTTGTGATAATATTTGTTTTTTATGCTAATGATTTGGACTGCAGTACTTATCAGAATATCGTAAAACATTTGCTTTTTATACATTTGAATTTAAATTTAAATTAATAGTGGTTGAACCCTATTATAGTTCCCATTTAGTTTTCTATAAGAAAAAGTTTTATGAGTGGCAAAAACTCCTTAAAAGTAGCTTTATGGACAAAATAAATGAATGTGAAGCTGATGCCCGAAATGAGAATTTGTGTGGACGTTCTCAGCATTTTTAATTAGGCCACCACTTCTCAATATTAGAAGCAGTCACTCTGCAGAGGATAGATTGTCAATGTCCAGTAGATGCACACTGATCAACCCACCGCACACTTAGGGACGCTAGTGAGATACAAAGAAATACTCAGTCCTCCTGTGAGGCATAAACAGCCACGTCAGTGCACAATGTTGGCAGTTGGAGACAAACACACACACGCACATACTGACACTGGAGAAAGTTGGCAGGTAGCTGTGGTGAAATGCATGCATGCACACAGACACACATGTGGGTACAGAACAAAGCCCTCCAAACATCTGTGCTCCTCCAGCAGCCTGACCTGACTAGCTGAGTAAATCTCAGCGCTGCATTGCCTCTCGGCCTCCAGGGAGAATGTTTGCTGGCGCTGAGGCCTCAGGTGAGCCAGGACAAATGAATGATGCTGAGCTGCAGGATGGAGATTTAATCTCAGGGCTTTTCAGCGTGCCACTCTGGGTAAATAGGCTGCAGGATGCAGCCCGAGTCCGCCTGCAGAGGAAACTGAAGGTTAAAGTAACTTGTCCTCGCCACTATCAATAGGTGCACTCCATAATGGCACCTTCATTCCCATCAGTGGAGAGGAATGAGGTGGCTGGTAGCTATTTAGCGGCTGAGCAAAACAAACCAGATGAAATATTCACACCCAGGAAATAAGGAAGCAGGGTCAACCTATACAAATGAGGTGTTGTAGTGTTTACTTTATTAATTTGTGCAGTTTTGTACACAGTCAGTTATCACAGTTCCGTTACAAGTGTGTACAAATCTAAAGTGAAAAGTTATTATTTTAAAATTAAGTTAAACACAAAATAATAACAATTATATTGAAAGCGGCCTCCATCAATTACAAATCATTATTTGGTATGGTGAGATAGAGGCAGATGACTCACTATGGAAACCCCTAAAGCAACGGTCCCCAACCTTTTTTGTGCCACGGACCGGTTTAATGTCAGACAATATTTTCATGGACCGGCCTTTAAGGTGTCGCGGATAAATACAACAAAATAAAATGATACGACCAAGACAAAAACTGTGGTATTTTTTAAATGTAATAATAAATATTTACAAAATTAAAAGTTTACACAACTTTTAATTGTGTAAAAGTTACAGAATTACATTCACTGTGTAATTGTGTAACTTTATTAGCAGCATCCTCCTGAAATGCGCCAACAACATTGAGAGTAACATTCTACTTTCTGCCCGTTAATGCGCTCTGGTCACCATGGTAATACGTAAATTCAATTCAATTCAATTTTATTTATATAGCGCCAAATCACAACAACAGTCACCTCAAGGCGTAAATGTAAATTTGTCTGTGTTATTGTGTAAATACTTATGCTATCGTGTACTTCACACACATGGAGAGATTGTCATGGTCCTGAGTCTGAGGACTCGGTGTTTTTGTGTTTCTTTATATTATTCTTTGTTCTCGGTTATTCTGTTGTCTTTTGTTTAGGTTTGCTATGTGTTAGTGTTTTTGTTTCATGCCTGTCTGGTTCTCTGTGTCTGTTAGTTTCCTGTTTTATTCTGAAAGTTCATGTCTCATGTCAGCGTGTTCAGTTTTACCTCTCCCCTGTCTCGTTAGCCTAATTGCTCCCAGCTGTGTCTCCCTCCTGTGGCCCATTCCCTGATTACTCCCCGTGTATTTAAGCCCTGTGTTTTCCTGTGCTCTCTGTCGTGTCGTCTGTTTAACGCCATGTCTGTCTGCATTACTTTGTGTAACCTGGTGTTCATTCTGCATCTCTCCGCCATCTTTCTTTGTGCATTTTGTTCCTCCTCCTGTGCGTGTTTGGTTTAAGTTTAGTTCTTTAGTTTTCCCCAGTTTAGGTTTGTTTACTCACCGCTTTGCTCTTTTTTGTAACAATGACAATAAAGAGCTATTCTATTCTATTCTAACACGTAAATATTTCTTTCAAAATAAGACACACATCTACGACACGGGAAAAGACCCAGAGTTAACATTAAAAACCCCGAAAACCATAAATTTCACACCCGAGCCTCAACTCTCGCGGCCCGGTACCAAGTGACTCACATACCAGTACCAGTCCATGGCCCAGGGATTGGGACCGCTGCCCTAAAGGGAGCAGATGAAAGAAGAAGATGATCCACTAGACTCCAAGAAACTTATTTGACTTCTTCATCCTGATCATCAGCTCTTATTGAGACTAATGGCTCAAGACTACATTTGTTTTCAAACTTGATGACGTTTTTAAAATTTTAAAAGTTTACTATGTGTGAGATCTGCATCAGTATTTAACTACTAGTTTGTCGTGTCACTTGTTGTTTTTGTCTACACTCCCCAATGTGAATTACTGAGCATTAAATAAAAGCAATACCATCATTGCTTCATTACTACAAGTTCATGATTATACTACAGAAAACCCACCGCCTGTGATTTCACACATTGTAATTGGTCAAATTCTACATATTTTAACAAAAAATACTTTCAGGAAGTTCTAAAAGTAAAACTTAACAAAAAACAAAGAGCTGATTGAATCATTAACTTAGTTTTAAAACCATTTTGTTGGCTATATTTTCAACATGTAACAGATGCGTGTCTTTTTAAATTTGAAACCAAATTGTCTCCAGGAACTCCAGTTGTTTAGAATAGAAGCAAATGTTGCCACACAATTGAAAACTTGTTTACTTCCTCTGTCGGCTCAGATTTTACTATAAACACTGATGATTGGGTACATTTTAAAAACACCATAAGCTTTGCTCTTAATCTGCAATTCCGCATTATTTATTACATGGGACAATTTGGGAAGTAATTCCTGGTAAGTGCTCAGAAAGGGCAGGCAATTCAAAATGTTATTGTCACATGATTGGATGAGCTATCTTTCATTGTCAGGCTGACTTCAACCAATCAGATCAAAGGACCATGGTACTTTGAGAGCACACAAGAGGGAAATAATTGAAATCTGAGGAGCTTTTAGGACTTTTTATGTAGATATGTTGTTATTATGCAGATTTTTCTTACAATTTTCTATTGTTTGACAGTTCTTGATATGTTTTTAAGGAAAAATTGTGCATCAAGTACCTGCAGGCAGCAGACATGAAGCCAACAAGTGGCACATCACAGACTAAAATCAGGACTCCTCTTGCCAGCCCACAAAACTAATAGTAAGGAGCTTACCCATATGGAAAAGATATATATAAATCTTATAAAGATTGTATCTGTCTTGTGTGAAACTTGTATGAAAAGCATACAAGAGTGAAAACAGATATAAGATCCCTTGAAAGATTATATAATGAAACTTGTATGTTTTGGATACTTACTAAAACAATATATGAAAGTAATGAGAAAGTGGCCACTTTCATGAGTTAAATCATATAAGTTTTTACTATTTCTTTTCCATATGGGTATGCACATACTCCCAGAAGTGGAATTACATTCAGTACCTGATAGTATGGAACCTTTGCTCTATGTTCACATAGATGCATTTTTCCTCAGGTCCTTATTACGAATGTGCGGTGGGAGTAAAAAATTATTTGACCCCCTTCATTATTTTTAAGCTGGTTTACTTGCAAAGAAATGAACAGAGTCTAATTATTTGGGTAATTTGCAGAAAAATCACATTACAGTTTACAGAAAAAAACAACAAAAAAAACACAGATTTGTATGTAAGACTCCACCAAGGCATAACTTAGTAGTTACTGAAAACCCTTGCTTGCAAGCACAGCAGTAAGGTAAGAGGAACAGCAAGAAGGTACTCGATTCGACTCCACATCTAGCCAGGACCTTTCTGTGTGCATGTTTGCATGGGTTTTCTCCAGGTACTGTGTCTTATCCGGATTAGATTAACTGGTGATTCCAAATTCTAAATTGTGAATGTGAGTGAAAATGGTTGTCTACCTCTTTATGTTATCCTTGCGTCAGATTAGCTACCAGTCCAGGTCGTAGCTTGGATAGGCTCCAGCCTCCCCCCAACCCTGATAAGGATAAGTGGAAGAGCTTGGATGAATGGATGGGTCACCAAGTTTGCTCACATCTCAGGAGAGAATTTGGTCCAACAGCTCGAAAGCATAATGTGTCCACCTCCATGCTTGACTTTGGGGATCAAGCTGATGCTAGAGAGTTTGAGTTCAGCTGACCACAGCACTTTCTCCTAAGCTGTCTCTGAATCATTTAGATGTTCACTACCAAATTTAACACAGGCAGGGGACTTTGCTGTTATTGACTGTGGTCCTAGTTGCTTTCAGATCATTAACAAGCTTTTCCCGTGTAGTTTTTTGTTGATCCACCAAATTTTTAATGTAATGTAATGGTTATCCTTTTCTCATGAGGCAAGATCTTGGACGGCACTCCAGACTCAGAGCTATTGATGGTCATTTCTTTCATTTCCACATAATTGTCAGCTTATCATCTGGCTTCTTGCCGATGGTCTTGTAGGCCATTGCTCCTATAAAAATAAGAAAATTAATTTCTTTATAAGTGGGCAATCTTACAAATTCAGAAAGGGTTTAAATAAGTATTTCCCCAAATGTAATTATATAATAGGCTTACTTGTTACTTTAATAGCTGCTCAAGATATATTTTTAAATCAGTTGAGGGTTAAATGCAAACTGGGACAAGATGGTGAAATGTCTGTGAAGCTTCTGAGTCATCCAGGTCATCGTAGTCTAAGGAGATTAGAAATAAAAGCGTCTGGACTTCTTTAAGTTGCTTGATCACGTGATAGGGTGGGGCCAGGTTTCCCAATGAGCTCACCCGAAACCCTGGCTGATTGTGACCTACGCCCGTTTTCACACCTTGGCTCATGTGATTAGGGAAGATTCTAATTGGTTGAAGGGTTTATGTTTCTGTGAAAGGGTTTATGTGAAACAAGGGTTATAGTGCGCATGACCAGATCATCACTTTACATAAAAGTATATTTGAGTATCATCCTATTTCATTGAAATGATTATATGGCACTTTGTTTGAGCAGGCCTGTTTATGGTACCATTTTCTTTGTTCTTAAAGGTCTTTGAATCAGTTGAAAAAGTTACCAAATCAGGAGGCAAAGGTGCCAGTTTTACAAAGACGGCAGTGCTTGTCAGGGAATTGGAAAGTCTTTCTTTTTCTTTGTGTTTCTTTATTTGTTTTTTATTGATACATTGTGGCACATTTTCAGTTCATTCTAGCAAAATATAACAACCCAATTATTTTGAGCAGCTTTAGATGCATGACTAGGTAAAACAGTTGTTAGTTTGACAATTAATGAGCTCTGGTTTAGTTAATTTGCATAATGACAGATATAGATATTAAGGTGATAAAACCGATAAAATAATATGAAAATGTTTCCAGTTTACACATGTGAGATATTATTTAATCATCTCACATCACAGCAAGTGATAAAATAAATAAAAAGATACAGTAACAATCTAACACAGTCTTCAGTGTGCTTTAGCTGCTTTAAGAAGGAAGACAAAGGAGACTATTTTAGTCTGGTATTATGTGGTTAAAAAACTTTCTAAGCCTACACCTGCTGATTGATGACAACCTTCAAATTTTTACATTTATGGCATTTCACCAACTACCTCATCCAAAGAAGCTTAATGACGGGTGCAACAAGAGAATAAGCTTCAATAACTGGATGATGGCAGCGATGTGACAGGCATCTGGTAGTAAAGCCAACACTGATCCTCGAATGATCCTGTGTGACGGAAAAGTGCAAGTAAAAGAAAAATGAATATTAGGTATAAGACGAGCAGTTTTTATAATGCTTAAAGTTTCTGTGATATTTATGATATTTACACAAGTGCATTTCTGGAGCCAAAAATATAATCTACCTTTTCCTACCTTTCCATTGGTCTGGCTTTTCTAATATGGCCCCAATGAACTGCTAAAAGGGTCTAAGACCTCTCTGGCTCTGATTTTTTTTTCTCCTTGTTTTAGTCTGACAT
Organism: Simochromis diagramma; assembly: GCF_900408965.1. Classification (NCBI taxonomy): domain Eukaryota; kingdom Metazoa; phylum Chordata; class Actinopteri; order Cichliformes; family Cichlidae; genus Simochromis; species Simochromis diagramma. The sequence goes on from NW_024387414.1 coordinate 6,439,868, forward strand.
GCTTGTGCACCTGAATGCCATATATAACTCCTTTAATAAAAGCGGAAGTGAGAAAGGGAGATATCAATCAGTAGGAAATACATGTGGGGTGAGTCGAGAAACCCTTCAGACCTTTATCAGATGGTGAAGTGTCAGAGACATTTGGCCTATCAAATCCCGTCAAAATACATTTTGAATGAAAATGTATGTGTATCGACTTCAGGGTGGTTTTTCTCCACTCTTGGAAAGCAGCTTTTTACAGGGTGAGGCAGTGACAGCAGTGATGTGTTGGAGTCCCTAGTGGGGCTCTCACCCTGCAAACTGGCTGCCAGTTTCTGCACACACTTCTGTTCTGATCTACTTTAAAACTGGGACATTTCTTCTTATTTAACAGCAATTTCAAAAATAGTAGTTATGATACCAACTGATGGAAACACCAGAGGAACAGGTGACTTTTTTTATGAATCACCTACACAAGATGTTCACGGCCAGATGGTTATGGAGAAAAAAGAAACCCAGAGGAACGGTCAGACTAAGCTAGTAATCTGTGTCTTTGAATGAGGAAATATTTGAGAGAACTGGCGAAGCATCTGGTGAACTCCTTTTGGGCAAAGCCACATTGTGATAAGGCTCTCTTTTTATTTGAAATTTGTTTGAACATGGGAAGAAAATGAACATTCAAGCTGTAATAACTTGGTATAAATCTAACTATGCAATGTTAGCTTTGTGGTCCTGCAGAGGTAAGTACTCTTGTATGTTCTAGAAATATAATAGCCCTATGCTGTGAGAACTACCTTTAGCCACTGCTTCCTATTAACTTTCTTTCATAAGTAGTAAATTAAGCTACATAATTGGGATCCTTGAATGTAGAGTATGCAAATTGAACTGACCTTTTAGAGTTTAAAGTCAGGAAGAACAATGCTTGGAAGAGTTTTGGTGGTAGCCTATTTTCGCTACCTCCACACTTACATGGGTATTTGTGAAAACTGAGATTTTTTGTTTTTAAAAAAACATCCTGTCCACACATTAAAAAGCAAAGTCAAACACTGTCAAGAACATGCCAAATCCTAACCGTGTAGAAATGTTGGCAAATCAGAAGTCTAGAAGCCTGGGAGGGAAACACTAAACAGGGTTTTGTGCCCTCACAAAACCTTAAGTACTTCTGAAAAGTTTGTATTACTTTTCAAGTGCCTTCATCATTTCAAATGTTATTCAAAACCAACATAGGGATTTGGGTTGTGAGAGTGATTGTGTGGAATGTAGCCACGTCTGAAGTTCACTCTGACGCCTGTCTTGCTAAATGGAGGCACAGTAACTGCGTGTGCATATGTCAGCATGTAAAAACTGCAGATAGTAAGATTAACAGCAACAGTATTTTGTCGAAATCCACCGTTGTAGAAAAAAACACTAACGTGGCACACAGCATGACGTCAAAAACGGCGCACACCTTTGGCGTTGCGTCACTCAATCTCTATTTTCCTCGTTCACACCTAAACGCACAAATAGTTTTCGAAAATCTTCACCCTGGCAGAATTTTTTCAAAATCTGTTTTCAGTGACCCAAAATGCTGTTTATGTGTGGACGAAAGGCCCAAACGCATAGAAAAAGCTGCGTTTTCAAAAATACCCCTGTATGTGTGGACGTAGCCTTTGTCTTAAAAACAAACAAAAAAAACTGTTGATGTAAGCTTAAAACCCTCACAATGTTCTGGTAAGGTCCAAGACATACAGGGGTAGAGACCATCTGGAAACCACCAATCTCAAGGAGAAACTGTATCTTCCCTGACTGGTTTGCAAATGGCTGCAAGAAGTTTTGGTTGATAGCAAGCTCCAGCATTTGCCTATAGCTTGTATGGAAGACTTACCTGCAAACATTACACCTTTTTTTGCAACATATGAATATGACAGTGCAGTTTAGATGTTTAAGTTTGGTCTTGTTTTTCCAGCTATGTTAGTTTATTTTATAGAATGTTACAGTTAATTTTTTAGACACAGAGCTGATGGGTGAGGGCCAGAACTGTTAAGGATTCTTTTCCACGGAGCATGAGGTAAAATGCTGCCGAACACTTGTAAGGGTACTGGTTGAAGGTCTCTAGCAGGGAGGTGACGGTGGCGCCAATAATCTTTCATACTGTTCTTGCAACTCCCACAAGAGCGTGAATCAGACTGGGATGCAGTAGGTAAGAATGCTTTCATTGGTGGCCTTGTATAAGGTGTTGAGGGCTGAGAAGATTAGAATGACGTGCCAGTGCCTCTGTAGGGGGCGGAGCTGGAACTCTGCCTTCATCGTGATGGCCATGGTGTTGGTGGATCAAGTCAGGTCATCACCACCAAGGAACTTGATGGAGCTGACCCTCTCCACAGCCTCCTCCCCTATGGTCAGATGGCCTTCCTAAAGTCAATGACCATTTCTCCAGTCTTGTTGACTTTCAGGAAGAGGCTGTGTGCCCCTAGCTACTCCGCCTCTATCTCAGTCGGTCCTTGCTGTTGTTTGTTGGATCAGTGAGATTTTCACTTTACCTTTACCTTACAGTATAACGTTCCTCACATTGACTATTATTGTCAACTGGCACTATAAGCAAAATTTACTTGAATTTAATAGTGGACGCTCTTGGATATTTTCCCAACCAATGTCAGTTTGTAGTATTCTTAACTCCCATTGGTAGCTGCCTCAAATCGCCTCAACTCAGTAACCACCTCACATCACCAGTGGTGATTTCTCGTGGTATCATCATCAAAGTCACAAGTTTTTGAGTTTACCAGCCCACGGACAGTAACTACAAGAGGCAGAGCTCTGGAAATTGTAGACTTAATTAACCTCTTCATTTAGAGAAAGAGATCCAGCAGTCTTAGGAGAACAGATGCAATAGCTTATTCTCTATCTGCAGACATAAGTGTTTCTTTACATATAACCTTGTGCAATTGAGTCCTCAGAGACATACTTTCCCCCGTATAACCATCAAGTGCGATTCAAACGAAGAACACAGATGGAGGGTGGATTCAATTCCAGGAAGTCTACTTGTCCACTGAGGACATATTAGACTCTGTGATTTATCTAACAAGAATAAATAGGAAGGCTGAAAATGTACTTTGAGAATACTGCGTCAGTCCCACAAGCATCATGGTCTATTATTATTACACATACCGGAACATGACTGTCCAAGGACCGTTAATACCTGCAAATATACAGACTCTGTTACAGAAGGTAAAAGATAAAACACAAGCCTTATGGTAACCATTCATTCATTGTCTACAGAGCAAACATGTAGTGCAACATTCCACTCAAAACAAGCATTCGTTTGTACATAAAGATTAGTACATAACAATTAGTATTGGTAGTGGTATTTGATTAGTATTTTAAATCTTGTATAGTAATTCCTGGAAAACACCATTTGCACGTTGTTAGTTGTTATCTGATTTTGGTGTTCACCTCTAATTTTGTTTTTGGGCATTCATCTGTGGTACTGTTTTTGCTGCTAAGCTTTTACTTTATTCATATTTAATAGCAAGGAGAAATTCTGTACACTGCAAGCTATGACCACCAGCCTTGTATGAGATATATATATATCTATATATATATCTATATATATATATAGATATATATATTACGGTTGCAACGATACACAAAATTCACGGTTCGGTTCGATACTTTGGTGTCACGGTTCGATATTTTTTCGATACAAAAAAAATGTTCATGCCTTTTTAATTTGTCATTTATTAAACTTATAAATATATATTTTAACTCAAAAGTACAGTTTTTAATTTTTATGTTGCTGAAACAAAAGTAATTAAAAAAATTTATATATCTCAGGGCTCTCAAAATTTCAAAATCCCTGGTAGCCGTTCATGGACTCTTCAGTTTTTGGTAGCCCAAAATAAATGTAAGTAGCCCGAATAAAAAAGAGAGCAATTTTTTGATTGATGTTTTGTTTCCTTTACAATATTATACATTAAAGTATAATATTGTAAAGGAAACAAAACATTAATCAAAAAATTGTTGAAAAACAAATTACAACATTGTATAAAAATTACAATCATCAACTCAAATACTTGGTTCTAATTGAACATATATTTCTATGAACTTGTAAGAACTGTGTAGGACATGAATCCGTCTGTGTCAGATCCTGAATTTGAAATTTCCACTGAAGTCACGGGTAAGAGACAAGTGGAACCAAGATCTAGGCCATTTGCTTTTTGAAGTTTGCAAAGACTGCTAAATTTTGCCAGTGGTAGTTCACTCTTTGCAACATAGTACGCTGTTCTAAACAGATTTTTTCAGGTTTATTTTTAGTATGTTATTTGCAATTGGTGTTTGTTCTGGGAAAGATATTGCAGACTGAGCAATAATGCATTTCTTGCATTTCTCATGGGTTCTAATGGGGGCCTTTCTTAAAATGACTGGTCCCAGTAACAAAGGCGCTTGTCGACTCAGAAATCGAGAGAAAACCAACAACACACCCGGCAGAACATTATGTTATTTACACGGGTGCACATAAGTGGTCCGCATGTGCGCATTCGCTGTCAAAATAAAAGACGCGCACCAGATAAGAAGTTGCAACGCGCGTTTGCGTCCATATAAAAAGCACTGTTTTTGTCCGCTAGAGTGGGATTTTCACGGCACATTCTGCACCACATCTCTGTGCGCTCATCATTTGTTTGAAGCCAGCTCACCTCCTGCAACCACTTTTCCGAGAATACGTGCTTCTTTTGTGGTTCGGACTCCTTCTGACATTTGTTTGGAGGTGGAGGAACACCAAAGTAATTGCTTAAAGGAGCTTCTTCAACATCTTTAAGAGTTCTAAACAAATGTCTGTCCTCCTCCAGAAAATCTTATGTATGCAAACACGCGTTGCAACTTCATATCTTGTGTGCGTTTTTTTTTTTATGTTTTTTTTTTGGTCAGCGAATGTGCACCTGCGGACCACTTATGTGCAGCCCCGGTTATATAGCTCGTCATATTGCAGCCACAGAAATTCTTTTGTCCATGAAACCATAAAGCTGCACTTTCTTTTTGCCTTATAGGCTGATTTGTTATAACTTTTCCGTTTTGTGGTAAGCTTTTCTTTGGCTGTCACTTCTTCACCCTGACCTGTCTTATTTGGCTCAGCAGAACTAAAATAAATATCCTGCTGATTTTACACACACACACACACACACACACACACACACACACACACACACACACACACACACACAGGTCAGCGATTCTCTGCGCGATCAACCTCTCATATGTTTAAGCTTGCTGCGGGAGATTTCACTTGTCATGTTTGCATAGTAAGCTAACGATTGATAAGACGATGTCAGAGGAATTGGTGCGCAAATTATCATCACTCACCAATCAGTGCTGTCGCTCTCTATACACAGTTCGGGCGATTGCAAAGTGAAAGCAAAAAACAAGCGCAAATTCAAACGCGATTTCAATATGTCACATATTGACAGTGGCTCACCGATGCCAATGACATAATTACCCAGCTACATTTCCGAAAGAATGCAAAAGCATTGACATATATTTTCCTTCCTACAATAACCCGACGGGCAGGGCAGAGATAGATTTTGGTAGCCCGACTGGAAAAATCACTGGGATTTTGCAAGCCCTGTATCTGATTGTGGAATCACTCATCTTTGGAAAAGAGAGTTTATTACAGAGAAATGGCTCTTTCCAAAATAAAAGCTATACTATACGCTTCTTCTGGGCTATATTCTCAGCAGCATATTGTAGCGGGTCAGGGCTGTTCGGGGTTCTGTTTGTACAGTTATGTTTTGTTTATGTTGCCATAGTGACGGGTGACGCCCTCTCGCTGCGACGGTGTGTCCTTCCGGGGTCAGAGGGCGCCCTGTGTGTTTTTTTTTTTTAACTTTATTTAACAAACAATGAGTATACAACATACGTTCAGATTGTAACAGCAGTCTGGCAAGGAAGGAGCGGTTAGCAGGTCCAGCGGGCATGTGGTGTGGAGGTTAGCCGGATAACACGGAGCCAGTCGGTTAAATCCAATAACAGACCTTTATTCGCCGTCAGCAACATTACACTTTATAAGCCAGGTCTCCTCGGCTGTACTCGTCCGAACCTACATGTGCGGGGATTTGTACCGCCAGCGCCAGCTTGTCACAACAGTAAGTAAGGTGTTTTCTTGGAGCATGGAACATGAGCAGCATGGAATGGCTGCAGCTAACAACTCACACACCTACTAGGAGACCCCCATAGCTACTACAATAGTTGGGCAACCCCCCCTAGTGGTGCTATAACCCAAAAGGTTTGTTACAAGATGAAGTATACAAAACAACAGAACATGAACACAAAAAGCCAAGGGTAAAAGAAAAAGGTAACAATTATAGGAATACACGCAAAAATTCACATACATATATTGTTTTGAGAGCCTTTTTGTTGGTGGAGTCTGATATTGATTGTATGTACATTTCCACATGGGCGCCCTGTGTGTTGTTGTTGTTGTTGCTGTGCGGTTGCTGCGCTGAGCAGTTAGCTAGCGGCAGTGTTCTTCTGCAGATGTCAATAAACGGCTGTGCTCCCTGGCTAGCTCACGGGAAGCAAGACCAAACGACACCTCCGTCTCCTCCTTGTCTGAGCTCGCCACATTGGTGTCAGAAGTGGGATGATGGTGGCACCCCATGTTCTGACCAGAGTGACTTTTCCCCCGCCGGTCGTGACCGGCCGGTGCGCCAAAAGAAGGCACCTGGACATTTGCAGGACTTTGTGTGGGGTAATGGGGTCGTCGGAGACGACTGACCCCTTAGGTGGGGGCTATGTAGAGGGTCAGGGCTGTTCGGGGTTCTGTTTGTACAGTTATGTTTTGTTTATGTTTGCCATAGTGACGGGTGACGCCCTCTCGCTGTGACGGTGTGTCCTTCCGGGGTCAGAGGGCGCCCTGTGTGGTGTTGTTGTTGTTGTTGCTGTGCGGTTGCCGCGCTGAGCAGTTAGCTAGCGGCAGTGTTCTTCTGCAGATGTCAATAAACGGCTGTGCTCCCTGGCTAGCTCACGGGAAGCAAGACCAAACGACACCTCCGTCTCCTCCTTGTCTGAGCTCACCACAATATTAAACATATCAGGTCCCCATAAGGAGAATCATGTGCTAACGGCTGTCTAAATGACTTGGTAAAGTTTGTAGCTTGCATGCTTGTTGTTTTTGTCTGCTTCCACTTGTCTTTGCACTAGGATGATGTTGGCGTAAATGTGCAGTCATATTCGTTGTGTCCCCACTAGTGCTGTCAGCGTTAATCTCGTTGAAATGACGTTAACGCCACAACACGGCAAATCTCCGTTAACGAGCTACCCCTGATCACCCCATGCGTGGGGCTAGACGGCCAACACGTTAACGAGCTAACTGCGCTAACACACTAGTTCCCACCCATGTAATTGAGCATTGCGTGGCACATCCAACATACTGTTTTACTTTAGTCCATGACGCGCTTACTTTCAGGGTCATACCTCACATGAAAATCAAAATAATTCCAAACGCCAGATCTGAATGAGGGTGGGGGAGGTTCAATTTGCCATGTTGCAAGGAGAGCTTAACTTCTGTCTTGTTAGCTTGCCCTGCGCTCTTCCTTCTGGCAATGCTGTCTGTGTTGAACGCTCAGTGGATCTGCGCTTGACAGTGCAGCCTAGGCGGAGTAGTCGAACGCAGATTCACTGAGCGCTCAACACAGACAGCATTGTCAGAAGGAAAGTTGATAAAATGAATTACAAATTTTGTATTGTTCAATACATATGCTTACCGAACCGAAAGCACTGTATCGAAAGGTTCAATATCGATACGAGTATCGTTGCACCCCTAATATATATATATATGTATATATATATATATATATATATATATATATATATATTTAAATCTGTTGTGAAACTGTGATCAGTATTTGTACTGAGGCACATCGAGTAGGTCTATCAGAAGCCAGCAACTCCTACGCCTCACCAGCTCTTTCATACAGAGCTTTCTGTCGTGCTATTTCTACCTTTTCCTGTATCTCCTTTTGAGTTATTCAGCCTGTTATTTTGCGGACAAAAGTCAAGATCCACCCGTTTTCCACCAGGCCAATCAATAGAAGAATAAGCCTCCATTCTAGGTTCACAAATATTGCAAGCAATTGCAAAAAGGGGTGAAAATGATCTAAGGTCACACGCTCAACAGAAAAATATACCGACTTTACTACCTCGTAACTCTAAAGATATCCCTTTAAAGTAAGTTATTACAGGTAACAGAAAAAGACAAAGACGTTGCTTTCTCCCGCTCTGCTCAGCCAGTTGTTTTATGTTCCTCAAAGAGTAAAATTTTACAATTCTGTTCTCATTAGAAAATGTCCTCCTGTGGCGTTTCAGTGGCGACAGTAAAACCGAGGAATCCAGATAAGAGATTTATAGCTCAGCAGGTCCAGTGTCACCTGGCAGTTTATTTGCACTTCTAAGATTTAAAACCACTTGAACTGTAATGCTCCAAGTGTTCTTTGAGTAGCTCCAAAGTTAGATAAAACATTTTTTCCTTGCAGTTTGACACTATCATACATCTTGTTGGAGGTGGATCACACTTGGAGAAAAATATTGAAATATTCAGTATATTTTTTAATGCTTTCACCATTACAGAAAACACTGGTTTTAAGATGTCTGGTGCCAGTTTTTGTAAACACCACCCTGTGGGTCAGCATGAATATTTCTGTAGAAATCTTGCCAACTTGTCTGGAATTTAAAATACTGCAATATAGCTGCATGTCCAGCTTCCAGTGCAGTAATACTGTTTATGTTCTGTCTCCCCTTCTCTGCCTTACAATTTCCTTCCTTTTTAGTTTAGTTATTGGTAACATTTTGATTTGATAAAAGCATTTCACTGCCAATGTAACACGTTTTCTGTGCGATTAAACACATAAAAATGTCTGAAAGTCTAACTGAAATTCTCAAAAAAGTTATTGTTTTTTTTAAAATCTGTCATTATTTCTTCTTCTTTGGTTTTAGTTGTCCAGCATATAAAGCGGAGAGACATCATCCTGAAAAGAGAGCTGGGCGAGGGAGCCTTCGGTAAAGTCTTCTTGGCAGAATGTTACAACCTCAGTCCCACTAAGGACAAGATGCTGGTGGCCGTTAAGGTACGTTTTAAGTGGTTAGCTGTGTGTCTGAGTGTTACAAAGAGGATTGCAGTAATGGCTGAACATTGTGTGAGATTCTTATTTTTGTAAATATGAACCTTTCAGCAGCTGCTGGTTAGTGTAAAACATACTTAAAAGACTGGAGGTAGCTTCTGAAAGTGAAAACCAAAGCAAGTGTGGAATTTTCATTTGCCACCAGACAGTGACTGCTCTAGCTTCTATGAGCCTACCTCAGTAAAAAATATTCAAATTAAGTAATCCATCACTGATTTCATTTTTAATACAATACAAAATGTTTTTCTTTGCATTTCATAATCTAATGGGCGAGGAAAATGCCCCAAATTCAAAACTGATGACTTCTAAACTCAAGTGGCTATGATGACCTCTTTTGAGCCGAGTTTATGGTTGTTTCCTGTGCTATTTGTAAGGTCCCCACAGCCCCGTACCCATTCAGCATTGCCCATTCTGCACTGAAGACTTGCAGATCTCTTTGCCTGAACAATGGGTGTTGCCATTCCCCTGCATCAGCACTGGTACAGGGGTACCTTTACAAAGTTATTAAAGTTCAAGTTCAAATTTTATTCGCCACATGCAGTGGCAGGTTGCCCTGCAGTGGAATGAACCCGCCCCTCGACCATACACACACAACACAGACATCACATGGGGATACAAGTCAGAGAACGGTTGCATTACAGAAAAAACACTGAAATGTACACTACAATGGGAAAGTACAAGAGGAAAAAAAGAGACCTCTACTCATGCTGGGCTATAGGAGGACAGCATGAGAACAGGAAACAAAAAAACTCCTCTGCACAGAAAGCACATAAATGTCCACAGCACAACATTAGGGGATAAGGAGTAATCCCAGGCAACACAGCAGCCATCCTGCCACTGCGCCAACTCTCTAGCGCAGGCCAGACCCGCCTCGTGTTCCCAGGAGGCAACAAGCATCGAAGGCATTGGAAGGGGAAGGGGGATGTGTGAGTGCTTATCAGTGTAAATGTATGTGTGTGCGTGTCCATAGTTCAGCTGAGACAGTGTCCTCTGCCCCATCAGGCTAAGTAAACAGTCTACCAGCCAACCCAGGTGGCCTTGCATAGAGTGGGAAGAACAGTCATGAGAATTTCAAAGCTGCTCTTTAACACTCCGACACTGGTCTCTCAATCTCCCGTTGGAGAACCGCGAGCTTCTCCATGATGTTATCAAACTTGCGCTCCGTGGTCTTGTCATTCTTGTGCTCAGAGAGCTGATTCTGAGAACTCACGACTGCAGTGAGTTATTCCACGATGTAATCCAACTTTCGTTCAGAGATGTTATTCTGAGCGGCCTTTTCCTTGATGTAACCCAATATACGCTCAGAGGTCTTATTCTGAGTATTCATGGCAGCTGTAAGCGTCTCCAAGGTCTTCAGTGAGCCCATTCTGAGAAGTTGCACCTCGTCCCATCGTTTCAATCCCAGCGGGCAGCCTTGGGGGGTTTTGAACAGCCGGTTCCGCTTTCTTAATTCTCAGATAAGCCAGGGCCAAGCCAGCTCCGATCAGCAAGAACCCTGGTATCATGGTTCCTAATAGATAGATATCTTCAGCGTCCTCAATCGACAGTCCCGCCAGGCACACGATCCTCCATTTCTGCCACCCGTCCATCGTGTATTCGGCAGGGAAAGTCCCTCCAGGGCACTCGGGCTCTCCTGAGCCCAGACTTCTCGTTGAGAAAAGGGTGTCAATAGCATTCAGAGACCAGTTGATCAAATCCATAATTCTCTTTTAGGTTTTAGAGAACAGACTGTGAGAGAGTGTTCCAGGGAAAGTAATACACACGAGACAAGGCAAGGACACAAGAGGCTAAGCATGGAAGATAAGGGGAAGGAGGAGAGGAGAAAAGTGCGACTGCCTTCGCCGAGAGCCAAACGAGTTCTAGTTCCCTCTAGAAAGTCTCATCTTTTCAAATTATTGCAGTATCTTCCGCTTTGCCATTTGATAAACTCTGACCTCCTGTAGTGATGCTTCAATGACATGATAATAAAAATTACAAAAATCTAGAGATGCACAACCAAAGTGTAGTGCACACACCAACAGTTGTGATGTCGCATTGGGCTCATACTGCCATTCTCACGGGGGACAACAAGCATCTCTGAAGCTTACTAAATAAGCTCACCTGTGCAACTCCCTGTTGCACTGGGAAGAAAAATAAAGCCAAAATGGAAACAAATATATTTATCCAACAACATAAAGATTGCGAGCTGCTCACTAAACACAATAAATCAACAAGTATTAAACTTGAAATTCAGGTGTTTCTTTTTTCAGTCCTGTTGCCACAGGTGCACAAAATAAAGCACCCTTTCATGCAATCCTTTGAAAACATTTGTGGGAGAATGGGCCATTCTTTCACTGAATTTGAATGTGTTACAGTAACAGGATGCCAATGTTGCAACAAGCGATGTGATTGAATGATTGATGTGACTGATAATATTTCTTTCACCATCGGCTGTAAGGTGTATTATTACTAAGTGGAATCGTTCAGCAACCGCAGTAACTCAGCCACACAGAAAGGCAGACTGCACAGACTTACTGCACAGAGCAGGATAGCCGAGTGCTGAGGCACGTAGTGTGTAAAAGTCAGTGAGGCTCTGCTGACTCACTAACTGCAGAATTCCAAGCCTCCTCTGGCATTAACATCAGCACAAAAACTGTGCACCGTGATGGTTCATGGAATGATCAAGCAGCTCCTGTAGGTGTAAACTGTAGGTGACCCACTACTTTTGTCCATATGGTGTATCACAGCCCAGTGCACAAACTGACTGCACTTAATTACACAGCCATAGTGGACACCATTCCAGTAAGAACCTTGATATCGGTACTCAGAAAGTAGGATAGCTGATGATATCATTAGGGAATATGAGTTCCTGGGTTGCACAACCGTAACAAGTTCTTTAAGTGTTTAAACCCAGTTGTGGTTTCAGAGGGAGTCTATTTATTTACTGGGTGGTCTATCTTCCTTGTATGTCACCAGTTTTCTGGCAAAGTTACAGGCAAAGTTAAAGTCAAATGCACCAAAAATAACTGTTTATTTTCCTTATATTACAAACATGACACAAGGTACAGCACACAACAGTTCCTCTAAGGAAGTCACTATCTTTACTGTGAGTGCTGGTTACACGATTATCCTTTTCTTTATTGCTTATGCTAAGTTTCCATGTACCTGGCATAGGTGCATATTCTGACACAGTCTTAGGCAAAGCCGAATGCTGAGATTGAATCTGGTGTCTGTCTGCTGGAGTTCTAGTCTTTGTTCCCATCTGGAACCTGCCTTACTAACAGTCAGGGGACCAGCGGGATCTGTCAAAAAGGAAGAACGAGCGGAGCAAAGTTAATACCCCTGTGAATTTAATGATTTGTTTTAAAGAGATTGAAGCATTTCAAACCATTGTCCCTGTGTGCCATCACAGAGCTTAATATTAAGTTGTGCTTGGCAGCACCCAGGGTGAATATAAAGAGTTCTGAGTTGTCTGAATGGAAAACATGTGAATAAGAGGTTGTGGACTCAGTAAAACTACCTAAAGGGGGGAGAAAGAGAGAGAAAACCACCCTGACCTTGACAACAGAGAAGTGAAATAGTACAGATGAAGGTGATGGAGTATCTGCCTGTAACTTTCTTTTCTCCCTCTTATAGAATTAGCAAATGAGTTTGTGAGTAAACCTTGACCTCCTTAAAACAGAATACTATGTGGATTTTCATCTGAACATTCTCCTGCCTGTGAGAAAGCAGGAACCAGCTCTCTGAATTCTCTTAAAGGTCAACAAAGGGAAAATTCATTGCAGCGCTTTGCCTCAATTTATCGTGTTCAAGCACTTTGAAGGTATTGTTTTGGAGGAATGCCCAGACGAGAAACATTTCCTTAAGAGTGCGGTTTGATTTGGTAATAGAATTTTATGGCCATTTTACCTACTCTGCTGTACATCTCAACCACCTCTAGCATTTCACTGCAAGAAGAGCACATATGAGTAAATGCATTTCCATGCCAAGGTCATTCCATCTGTAATAATGTCAGCAGCAGGCTGGGAAAACAGGAACCAATGCTAAAGAGACTAGGATAATCAACACTCCCTATTTTCCTGTTGCTGATGAACTGCCAAAAGTCTTTTTTTTTTTCTCCTCCAGCAGACGCACCAGTAATATATTATTGCATTTATTTGATATTTGTGAAACAAGTAAGATTTAGAAAATTATGTGGTCTAGACTTTAAATGAGTTCAGTTTATTTGCCTGCTTGATCTTACTTCCAGTCAGATCAATTAATGTGTACATTGAGTTCATCTCTACTCCTCAGACAGCTGTAATTGTTTGTAGAAAGATGTATTGTGAGCACTACAGCTATCTGGCAGCAGCATATTAACAGCAGATCCTTTAAGTCTTGAAAGTTTTAAGTTGGAGGCAGACCAGGACATGCATCAACACCAACTGTCTCCGGTCATGGTTTGTTCTTCATTAATAATTTTCTGTTTTATTTTCAAAATACTAATATTATTCAGAAGTGCCATTGTATGTAATGCTTACTCCATTTGCTTGACTCTCAGGATGTACAGAACCAAGGACATTTCATACTGAATGTTCCTTACTAAATGGTCCAGAGGCAAATACAGATTCCGTCTGTAGTTATAGGAATACCCCTGAAGTCTTCCTCTTTCTCTCTGAACATTTTGTCCACCCATACTGCAACAATGCAAAAGCTTTACCTTGATAATAACAAAAAATTCTGTCCAATATAGAAGGCACATCAATTTGTTGTAAGAAGCTATGCTTCCTTGCTTTTATGGCGTCTCAGTGCTGATGCTTAAAAGTACGGCGCTTAAAGTGAGCAAATAAATTCTTAAATTACTGTAGTGACAAATTAACAGTGACAAAAAGTGAACTTCCATCCATCTCTATTTAGGAACAAAAATATTTGTGCATCAGTAAAAGTTCAGTGGAAACAAATAATAACTCCTGGCATACATGAAGCATGTGACCACTTGGATTAAATATCATATTTTCAACATGTATTTTACACCTATATCAGGTCGGGCTAGTAGTATTTTACACACATCATCTCATTGTGCCCTTGTTTGTTTGGTAAATTGAAACTTAACAGCCTCCAGCCTTTCATTTCTTTTTTTTTTTTTTTTTTTTGCCTGTCCCGTTTGGCTCTTTTGCCATCAGAATTGTTGTCTAAAGGCAAAGAAAGATGCCCAACGGATTTACTTTACCAAATTGACCATCCCAGCCTTGCCATAATGGTCCATTTGATTCACCTTTTATTGTTTATTTTATTTTCACTTACTGAATATGGGACAGACTTTACTGGGGGAAAGAAGGGGAGAAAGAAAGAGGGAAAGAGAAACAGCTGAGAAGAGGGACGGGGGAGAAGGGCAAAAAACAAAAACCAACAGAATGAGCAGAAAAAGAAAAAAAAGAAGAAAAAAAAATGCATATATCAGTCACCTGGATCACCTGCTGAGAAAGAAAAAAGAAAACAAGCAGAAGAGAACAAGAGTAATAGAATAAACAACATCACAATGATATATGGGAATATGACAGTAAATAAATATTAAACATTATTGTGCAGCACATAAGATCAACAGAACACAGTGTGCTTTGAGGTAGGAGCCAAAAAGGGTGTAGTTTGTGGGTGTGATCACCCGTGTGTACACCTGTGAGCATGGACGCGCTTGTTTTTTGTTTTTTAAAAGGTTCCTTCATGTAATGATCTGCTAGAGGGTGTGGGGGGGCCACAGCCCCGTCCTCCAGGGCATGAAGCAGGTATGGAGGAGATCAAAACTCCAGACATCCAGAGGCCCCCAGAACACAAGAGACCAAGGAAGACCAACAGAGGGGCAGCCGCGCCACTGTCCCAGAAAGAGCTGAGGAGAGTCCCAGATGAGGGCTCACTCAGCAGCCGCGGAGCAGAAACCAGGGGGAGTTGCAGTGACGCGCCCGTGAGCTCCGCCGGCAGCCAGCCGTGCCTGAGTGACCGAGCCCCAGGCCGAGAGGCCGGGGGCACCCCACCTCCGAAGTGGCCCGAGCGAGCCCCAGGCTCCAGGCCCCGATAAGCGGCCGCCAAGGAGTGAGCCGGTGTGTACCTGGACGCCCACCCCCGGACACAAAGAACCACCAACGCACCGATGTCTGAGGGAGTCCGCCACTGGCAGGGGAAGTGGTGGTAGGGGGAGATAGGCCTCCATACCTTGGAGGGCCTGAGATGTCCCCAGAGAGGTGGCGTCTGATACCCAACCTGACATATAGACACAGACATACAGGCACACACATATACAAACATCCATTCCCACCCTCATGCTCTCATATACACTTACTCCACACTCAACCAACGTGGAGACAGACATAAAGAGACGCTGTACACACAATCACACTCCCCAAGCGTACTCTAAGCCCCGGGTCTAGGTACCCTTGCCCCTGGAGGGGGGGAACTGCACCCAGACCCAGGTGGTGTTACCCTTTTCCCTGCGGTGGGGGGAGGCAGACCGCCCCGACTCCGCAGCAGCAGGGAGGCCCCACACTCCAGACCGCAGTCGGACGGCCAACTCCTCCTCCTAGCCCCCCCCCCCCCCAGCCTTTCATTTCTGCTGCATAAGAAAAAGGAAATGAAAACATGCTGATGTTTAGAAAATAACATTTGGCTTGTTCTCTAGTTGAGTTTATCTCGCTAACCCTTGCTGATTAGCATAATTATTTATTTATTTTATTGGGAACCTTGAAGGTTCTTATGTCCTCAGATTTCATGGTAATCCACGCAGGCAATTTCTCTCAAAACCTGGGTTGTCAAGGTCATAGTGGCATGTGAGGGTGAATTAAGGACTGACTAAAGCTGTCAGATAGTCTAGCATACTAAGTGGATGATTCTCATTTGGAAGACAGAAGCCAACCTGAATCAATCAGGGCAAGAAAAAGTTGTATCCTCTAAAAGCGGAAGCGAGCTTTCTCTGATGTTGTTGTTGAAGTGGTTGCCTTATTTTGCTGGCAGAGCTAAACATTTAGCAATGAATGCACCATACTGTAGATCATTTTAAAGTGTTAATAAAAATGTATCTGTCAGTGCCTGATACCAGGAAAAGCAGCAATTTTCTATTGATTGATCACTCAAATTTAGCAGATTTAGCAGATCTTTTTCAGAACCATGAAACCGTTCACTGGTAAAGTAAATAGTAAGTATTAACAGGATGCAAAGGATGATTGATTCCCCAATGGCACGTAAATGAAGACTTCATGATTTTTTTAGATCCTGGATCACAAACCAGTGTAGTTTTCAAAATATGTAAATCTGACTTTTTTTATTTCTCCTTTCAGACTCTTAAAGATCCCAACCTGTCAGCCAGGAAGGACTTCCAGAGAGAGGCCGAGCTGCTGACCAACCTGCAGCATGACCACATTGTTAAATTTTATGGCGTGTGCGTAGATGGAGACCCTCTCATTATGGTGTTCGAATACATGAAACATGGAGACCTCAACAAATTCCTCAGGTAAATTTTTTATTATTGAAAACTGAACATTTCTTGAAATTAGGAGGTTAACTTAACAATGCAAATATGTGCGAGTATGTTGGAACTACGCACCGGCTCATTCACAATACGTACAGTAAATGAAAGGCTTCAGTAAGACTAAAAACCTGAAATTCCTTTGTGAAATAGCTGCCGCAAATATCCGGCTTGCTTCACAGCTTTGTGCGTTAGCAAACACGAGTGCTTTAGTGCTTTTGTTCCATAATGTCAGACTGTACCAAGGGAAGTGACCTCTGATAAGCTTCAACAAAAGTGACACGATGCCGGTACAGCAAGCTCTTTGGTAATGGGAAGCTTCACTGGAGTTGATGTCAGTGTGCAAAGAAGGAATCTGGGAAAGAAGTCTGCTATTTCAAGAGTGTACACAGCAGCAGCAGTGTGTATGCACATGCACTTGCACATGTGTGTGTGTGTGTGGTCGATCTTGTTTTTGAAATTTCAGCAATAGTTGAAAAGATGACATGTTACGATGGAGTGTGAGTGTGAATGTCTGTGTGCATTCAAGAGTGCGTGAAGACTTTCTGTTGGGAAATCATTCCTGAAATGAAAGGCAATGTCGCGAATGATGAAATTCTTTCATGCAAGGTGCAAGACGCAGCTGATTCTTGGTCTGTTGGTCCTGTTGGTCACATTTAAGAGATGAGATGTGCAGGGAATCAATAGGAGTGAATAGAAGATCTAACGTGCAGGTCCAAATTCAACCTTCAGATAAGCAGCAGGGCACCCTGCTCTTATTCACCTATTACTGTATGTCTGTGAAGTATAATAAGAAGCAGAAAGGCGAAAGAAAAAGTACTACTAATCCGCCAACAGCAGAGTGAAATTATAACAGACACACTAAAAACAAGAGGAAAATTGAGCTGCAATAAAATTCTGACTTGGGGATGGAGAAACAGGCCGAGAGAGTGAGAGAGCGGTAGTCCTCCCTGCATGACACCTGGTCTGTAATCAAAGTGACGAGAAGGTGATGAGAACAGCAGGAAGTCTTCACAGGAAATGAGTTCTTCATCGTCACCCAGAAACCTGCAGTCAACCTGTTCTGGTAAATGTACAGTCCTGTGATGAAAATCCAGAGACTTGGTTAAAATTCCTGGCAAGTTGGCTTACATGAAACTTTTGCCAAAGAAAAGAATCTCTAAGCTCACAGCTTACGACCACAGAATTAAAAACAACAGACACATAACAGTTTATCGCTGCCAGTAAAGCAGTGCGTGCTTGCAGAGTATAGTTCATTTGTTAATATTTCTAACAGTCTCGCTTTATTATGGTAATTATCCTCAATAGGTACAAAGAGGCACATATATTGCCAGGATAAGGGTTTATTAGAAGTATAAGGAGCTTTGGATTACTTCTTAAAGAGGCAGGCTCGTTCAACATGTAGAATGTTCTCTAAAGGGTCCTATAGCCAGTAATTAAAGTGTAGCTATGAAACTTACAGTAGGAGAGAAGAAATAACAGAGTTCACTTTCTAATAAATAATAAGTTGGTTTCATAAGACAAGGCTGGAGCCTCGCTTGGGCATTAGACTGTTGTGCTTGCTTTAAACCTGCATTCTTTCAAATGGCCAGCAGGGGGTCTGGTTGTATACAAGTCTGTGAGAAAACAACCCCTCAGCTGCCTTAATCTATGCTCAGTAAACACCTTCCCGATGAGTTTATGGTCTTAATTGCATCCTTCAAATTTGACTGGACGCAACATGATAATTCAAGTCTAACTGTAAAATAATACCACAGAGCTCAAGTCAACATTATCCAGAATCCACCAATATAAATACAAGTACATCAAATCATCATCCACTATTCTTTGTAATACAGAGCCCACGGCCCAGATGCCATGATCCTGGTAGATGGCCAGCCACTGCAGTCCAACGGAGAGCTGGGCCTTTCCCAGATGCTGCACATTGCCACCCAGATTGCCTCAGGCATGGTTTACCTGGCCTCCCAGCACTTTGTGCACAGAGATCTGGCTACCCGCAACTGCCTGGTGGGCAACGGCCTGCTGGTGAAGATTGGAGACTTCGGCATGTCCAGGGACATCTACAGCAGTGACTACTACAGGGTAAGCTTCAGCCGGTATTGTTTGGTTCGCTTGTTATTTTTGATTAAAAGAAAGAGCTGTTTGCAAGCGCGAGTGAGGCCGAAACGATTTAAACTTTTTCCACACCTCAGACAATTCTGCCATATTCACTTGGCCTCTTCTCTATGTTGTCTTGTAATAAAGCCTTTGTAGCTCTTAGTAAGAAACATATTTCTAATGGGTGAAGGGTGTTACTCTGCTGCGTTATTTTATTTAATTTTTCTTTTCTGAGGAGAGTTATCAGCTCTCCCATCCATAATACAGCCCCAGGACTGCGCAGCCAGCTATACATGCAGGCAAGGATGGAGCTGTTTAGCAGCATGGTATGAGATGAGATGAGCCTGCTGAGCCTCTAGCCTAATGCTTAAAGGCTTGTTTATATAGCGTCCAATTCATGTCTTCTCTACTGTTTAACACGATTAGCGACGATGAATGCCAGGCGGCAACTACTTTGCTGAAGAATTTAGCATTTTTGCTGAACAAATATGTGGAGTGATGGCTGCTACAGATCTGGCTGCTTTAAAAAGCCTGGGCCTGTGAAATGACTTTAGGTGCGCCTGATTCTGTTTTCCCAGCGTGACAGCTGGGACAGTTCGGACATTGCTTGGGGCAACGCCAGCAGTTATGAAGTACTTGCCTGCTGGGTAAGCAGCTCTGCACGCATGAAATAATGTCTGAGGAAATTTGAGGGGAGATGCTTTTAGCAGTTGGTGCATGGGTCCATGTCCATCCACAATCTGTGTAACGGACATAAGAGCAATTAAGATTATTTGTTCTTCTTATGAAGTAATTATTGCCAGATTCTGTGTGTACTTTTCAATGGCTGGGCTGTCATTGGGCAAAAGGGTTTCATAAAGTTAAGCTGAGGAAAAGTGTTGAGAAGACCACTGTAAAATTTAAAACACAAACATATATGTTTTCATTTCAAGTGTGACTTCAAACTCAGTCATTTTAAGCATATTTGATTTTTTTTTGTGCACATGAAGCTACTTAATCTTTAGAATATTAAAGACTTCTCTAATATTCAGTGATATAGTTTGATGACATGTTCATTTGTCAGCCACAGTTCTGAAATATATTATTCAATGCTATCAATGAGCTTACCATCAATAATTTATAAAGTGGAAGAATGAAAATGGTAGTAGATTTAAAAAGTGGTAGTGTTGTTACCTTTGTTATGGAAAAAAAAAATATTGTTGATCATTTCGAGAATAGAGTCGAAATTTCGAGATTAAAGTCCAAAATCTATTTTGAGAAAAAAGTCGAAATGTGGAGATTACATTGTTGTTTCAAGTACTCTATATCCTGCTACACCTTCTCCAAAGTGCCTTGTTTGGATGAGTTAGTGAAATAAATTGATCAGCTGTCTTGTGAAACAACATCCATCCTCTTTATTGGACGAGGGTGTAACCATCGATAACCTTGCATCTGTCCATTACCAGCCATTTCATGTTCTATGAATCTACTCTTCTGAGTTTGTGTGTTTTTCCATCTGACCAGATGCAGGTTTCTGCACCATCTTTTCAACATCCTTATACTGATAACTACACTGTGTTTATGTGCTAAAAGAGAAATCATTTCCTTCCTTGTTACTTACACCGATTCTGAAGTGTGATTTAGGGTACAACAGCTGTGCCAGTTTGTCTTGAAACAACAAATGTAATCTCCACATTTTGAATCATTCTCAAAATGATCAATAAGATATATTTTTTCTTACTTTGGCCCTAATACTCAGCAACAGAACAACAAACACTGTCATAAACATAAACAGACAAATGAAACTATTACAATCTACAACTGATTGAACACAACATTTAAGAGCAGCTACACTGACAAACTTTTAAAATTAAATCTCCCCACTACAGCCCGAATCAGTTTGAGATGCTTCCAGTAGAAAGTACTGGCATATTTGTTAAATAAGTGTGGTTTGCAGAGACGCAAATCTGATCTCCTGTACTAGATATGGTGCACTCATTTAAAAAAAAAAAAAAAAAAAAACCTTAACCTAACAAATGTAAAATAGTTAGCTTGTATATAATCAGCATTTGTGAGCTGGAGATAGAAAAAAAAAAAAGGTTTTGACCTAGAGGTCACAAGAAAAAGAGAAAGAGAAAAAAAACCAAGAGCTTTGCAAACAAGATTTTCAATGTTTGATACAGTTCAGGTAATAACACCTAAAACCTTAGTACAAGTTTGACCATTTCAGCGTCATCTGAGCAATATGTCTGTCCGGGTCATCGTAGTCTAACTGTCAGAACTGAAGAAGCTTCTCGGACGAGAGGTGAAACGTCTTCAAGCAACTTAAAGAAGTCCAGACGCTTTTCTTTCCAAGCTCCTTAGTCATCTGAACAGTTTTACTTGAGCATCTCAGATCTTAGAGAAAGTAGAGGGTCATTTGCATTTAACACAGACTAAGTGGAGTAAAATGGGACTGTACAATATCCTAGATCATTTGTACATATGTAGGTTACATGTGTAGTAATCCCATAATGGAAATAATCCATTGAATGCAGGAAAGAAGGGTGATTAAGACCCAGAAAAATTATGCTGTCTCAATAATAATTAAATTGAAAACAAATTTGCAGCATGGCCCAGAGACTGTAGAGTCCATCCACAAAGGTGGCTTGGTCAGCTGTGCCCAAGCCCTTGGACAAATTACAAGGTATTGTGCTAGGTTATTTTCTAGTGCTGACTTTATATTATGATTGAATATTAGAATTTAGAATGATAAACAGCTAAATGACACATTGGAGAAAATTCTCTTCCCTTTAACTGTGAGCCCCTTCATGGAGCTCATGGTTGGATAATAGCTCTTGGTAGCTGTAGTGGTTCTTTGTGGACAAGTAAAGTTTAAAACAGACTGTTTCTTCATTTTAGTTAAGAACCCATTTTATTTTCTCAGTCACAACCGATTTAGCAGCAGATACCAATCAGCTGGAAGATTAAATGGTTCAGTTGTCTGTTGCTGTTTTAACAATTATAAGCTTAATATATCAGTGCTGTGAGTTATTGGCTTGGTCTCAAAAGAAAGTAATTTCAAGAAGATTTAACAGATATAAAGCCAAATTGGGCAACCAGGGGATGTTTGACATGTTTTGTAAGCATTTAAGATTTTTGTGTGAGTGAAACATGCAGTATAATATATTTAAGGGAGTGGGAAGCTGGGATCATGGGGGACCATGTCCTTGATATGTTCTGCTGGTTGTATGGGGTGTCCGTGCAGAGCAGGTTGGACATGAGGGTGATAAGGTGAGCCTCCAAGCACACCTTATCACCCTGACTACCACCAGCAGAGGTCTCAGGTGGGGGTGATGAGCTCAGTCTCCAAACATGGTATGCTCCCCATTGACAGATGAAAACAAGCAGATGGTTGTTCTTGTGTAGTTATGCTCTGCGTAGGCTAACAAAGGAGCTAGGGGTAAACGCACACACACACACACACAGTGGGACAGTGGAAAAAAAAGGCCTTGCAGGAACAGCCTGGTGGGAGTCAGTCTGAGTAACTTTTCCAGTTGAACGTTAGCTTCAAACTCTGTGGTGAATTTATTGGAGAAATTTTAGATGGTTGAATAATTTATTGAATAATTTACTGAATCAGCACACACACACACACAGTCTCTGCAGTGAGGAATGGAAATATTTTTTTAAATCACTATGTTGGGTTAGACAGAAACCAGAGAAATGGTTTGTAGAAGAAGAAAAAGGGAACCAGTCTTAGTTTGAATTTATCGTGTATTTGTGTGCATTTGGATGTGTGTGGCCTGAATTGCAGTGAAGCTGCTGTTTGGTGCGATGGGATAGCATCAGTGCCCACCTACACATAGGAATATTGACAGAGCCCGGAGATAAGGCGCTCCTAACAGTATTGGACACTTTCCCTGTGTTGAGTGATTATAAATAGCAGCGTCCCGCCAAGAGTACAATACTGCCATAGCTGACTAGTCGTATCCATGCTCGTTGCCCAAAAGACACTTTGCAGCAGGAGGGAGCAACTTCAAGAAAAAGACAAATATTGTGCTAAATCACTTCCATCTGTCACATCCTCACACTGTAGGCACATACCTTTGTGTTGTTTCAAAGGAGACAACTGCATGAGCCTAGTGCAGGCCGACGGCAGCACCCGAGCCTGCTCTGAAGTTGTTTTATACCAGTACCTCGCGATATATCAGGAAATGTTTTTCCTGGGCTCGGAGAGTGAGGCACTGAATTATACATGGTTAGGTGGGCAAAATGACAGTGAATGCTCTAAAGGTGGCTAGGCATTAAAGCTGCAAGAATGAAAAGCAAGTCATTGCTGTTTTTGTTTTTCTGTTGTTGTTTTCGGAAGTTTCAGAAGCATCTGCAGGATAGATGAAGGGGCTCATGCAGGTTGTCTAAGAGTGTTATGTTGAATGTTCTGTCTAATCAGGAGTCCAAGGCAGCTTCTGATTTGTAAGAGTAATTAACAGCAATTTTGCAATTGGTGTCATATTCTGCTCCCAAGGCATGGAAAAGTGAAAAGTTCAGTGAAAAGTTTTCAGTCTGGTTACTTGAAAGCTGCAGTCAGACTATAATGCTGTGCACCAATTCTTCTAGTTTAAATAGAGGGTTGGACTCATTTTATTAACACTGACATAGAGGTTCTTCTCAGATGATAATACGTAAAGGCTTACTTTTTTTTTTACTCTTTCAACAGTTCTTATTAAAATTATCCAGGATTTTTACCTTCAGTGTTTTCATTTAGCAAAGTTTGGGTTGTTTCTCATTTCTGTGAGCGCTGTGGGAAGTGGTGCTTGTGTGAAATGTGATTATGTACTCATGATTTTATATTTTCATTGTAAGTGTGGAAGATTAGGAAACTTAAACTTAAGTGATTTTATCTAGAGTGCTGAGGTGGGGAAGACCAGAGGAATGACAGTTGTAGGGGGTGGTACAATGGGTGGGACACAGAACCCATAAGATTGTGTTGACTTCCGGTTGTGAGCCAGACCTCGCTAGACGTAGCGGAAGTAGGCTAGTTAGCTAGGTCTCCGGATGCATCTGTATTTTATTGTGAAGTGCAAATAAAGAAGTCTGATTTTGGAAGTAAAAGTCTCCGCCTGATCGCTACCATCAAAAATAATCCGTGAAGTCGACGTACTTAAACAGCGCAAAACTGTCTAAATGTAAAGCTGATAATTACCAAGGATGAAAAATATGTGTCCGGTAAACCTTGCTTGGGGAAATAAGGAGAACAAAAATTCAAATCTTACACTTAGTATTTGTTAGGAAAATTGAAATGATTTTAGAGACACTGACTCATGGTTATGGACTATGGGATATCGAACACTGCTACAATCTAATGACTCATTTTCAAGGATTTGGTGTTCTTAGTGTCTCTGCCAGAAAGCCCGCGCTTACCTGCACTGCCTTTCTTTGAAGAAAAATGGTCACCAGGTTTCTCTTATTTTTCAAGGATCAAAGAAACGCTCCTCTGCTGCATTATTTATCAAGCACAAGCTCCGCAAAATTGTGTGCAGCTTGGTGCTAATGAGTACACAGGCCATATTTATTATTTCTGCATGGAGGGATAAAAAAAAGTCTGTTCTACCATTCCCCTTAGGTTTCTTTTGTTTTGTTCTTGTCTCTTTGCCTAGAACACAGCTGTCTTATATGATGACTGCCGTATGGAGTTATAAATTTAGAAAATGTTGTTGCTTTCTTGTTGAGACGTAAATGGAGAGATTGATGGCACTCTTATACCTGTATGGGATATTTAAAGATAAAGCCAGCATCTGGTTAGCGTAACCTGACACAAAGATTGGAAATCATTAAAAAAAAACAAATATTTGTTTCTTTTTTCAGTCCAAACAAGTTCCAAGCTATTTTTTTAAAATACTGTATGAGCCATTTTTCAATCTAAGAGATGTTTGCATGGAGTACAATCAGCAACTGTAGAGGGACTTTGGCAGTGACCCTGTGGACTAATGTCAAAGGGGTCCTTGTCCTGTTAGGATGAATCAGGATGTGCAGAGCCACAAACATGTCAGGCTCTCATATTGTTTTGTAGCATCACTTTATCATCAATACTGCTTTTTTTTATTATACAATTATATTGTAAATCGTATAATCTTGACACTGATCATGGTTTGCACTTTACATTTAACCCACTGTATTTGTTCTATTGAAGTGTCCAGACATTTCCAAACCCAGCTGTATCTAAATAATTCATATTCAAGATGCAGCTCAAAGTCAGCAACAACAATGAGGCCCTACCTTTCTCCTCAAGGTAGTATCAGCCTGGCGAGCTAGATACAGAAAATAAAGTACAATTGCATGATAGCTATAGTGAAATGTGTGTGTGTGTGTGTGTGTGTGTGTGTGTGTGTGTGTGTGCCTGTTTAAAAAAATAAATACCTTCAGAAAGTTTCACCACCCACTGGCGTGCAGTGGCCAGAGTAGATACCACTTTATCTCCACTTGGCAGCAGCGCAGCAGGTAGAAACCTAATGGACATCATAGCCTCTAAAAGTGAACTTGTGTTCGTTGCTGTTTGAGCTGGGAGAGCAGAGATAGCAACACGGTTAAAGCAGGGAGAGAGAGTGTCTCAAGATGGTTATCGGGGCCCTTTAAGATGTCTGGGGCCTCCTAGGGCTCCCTACAGGCCACGGTGCGCCCATCGAAGAGCCCGACTGGGCCAGTAATCTATCCCCCTGCCATGCTGCTGTGCTCTCCACGCCGTTAATCCAATCACTCCCCTGCTACGGTGGGACAGGCAGAGCACTAATCCAGTTTACACAGCAACAAAAAAAGCCCCAGACTCATTCCTCACTCCCCGCAGAGCATTGCCAGCTTCTTGATGTGACATTGAGTGAGAAAGATGAGGATAATTACAGGGGCAATTATTTTATTTTTATTATGTGTTCAGCTTTTTTTTTTTTTCTTTTCCCCCATGTTCCAAGCTAATTACCATGGCCTTGTCACAAAAACCCAAGGTGATGGCATGCAATCATTTGGGAAGCAGCGAGTCAGCCACTTTTAATGCCCCTCGCCACGGCGGCTCCGGTTAAATCATTAGTATGCATCTGATGAGGCTGGGCCTTGCATGCAGTGGGCAGGGAGGACCTCAGATAAGTCATTTAGACTAACGGGAACTTAATTAATTTTGTTTAATCTTTATAAAGCTCCACAGAGGGACAGATTGGTATACAGCCCCTCGCCAACTTCTTCACCTCACACTCGGCCCACCTAGCTTACCTCGACCCAGAGGTTTTGCATAATAGGGGCGACTGGTCTCTGCATCAATATTGGCTCAATGTTGTGTACAATGTTAAACTGTGCCATGTGTAATGAGACCAGGTAGAGTCTAAGTCTGTGTTCATTTGGCCCTTAGCTTGAAGTGAAACCCTAAAGAATGAGTTTAAGGGTGTGTGGAAGAGAGAACTACTGCCAGTGGCATTGTCAATAAGTGTGTTAATTCAGGATGTGGAGAAAGGGCACCTTATTTGGAACGCTTCATGAATTTATGTTTATCTTAATTACTGTTTTATCTGTCCTACCACTGAAGGAAGGAAAAACAGCAGCTTTGATTATCTTCCAAGGTGGTGACGGATCATAATTGTTTAGGCAGGGAGATGGCGGAGCAAGCCTCAAGAAATGAAGAGGTAAAGGATGCATCTGTGTAACACCTCAGATGCCCTTGAGCAGCTTATAGAGAAGCACAACCGGGGTTCTATAGGATTCAGGAGAATGATACATTGATTCTTTGTACTTTACAACTCGACAGTGAGACACGGTCGAGCACAGCACTTAACCCCTGGCGGGTTCAGTGAAAGACTGTGGTTGTACTGGGCTGCTCTGAGGTATAAACATGTGTCAATGTAAAGCAGGAGAATGGAGGTAAAACTCTGCAAATCCTCCTGATAAAAAGAGGGAAAAGGTTTTTAAAGCATAAAGCTCTGAATAGTAGAAAGACTTAACATCGCTGCACTTGACAGAAATGCAAATGTCTGTCATAACAAATAGAAATTCAAAATCCACATTATCTGTGAAGTATACTTTTAACGATCTATGTTTCCAAACTGCTTTCGGAGACTGTTTTTATATATTTCAGCCATTATGTTGAAATGATTCATACTTAATTATTATTATTACATTTTTGTGAGAAAATGTGACAGTGGCCATTTTGATGAGTAAATCTTACAGGATACAATGCATATATTAAACATCTCCCATCCATATGGAAGTGAATGGATTTGAAGAATAATGAAAGTGTGTTCAGTAAAGAAGAAACGTCCTCCAGTGTCCTCCAGTTTGACATGCTGGAGGTTAATGGAGTGTGATTCTGATTCTCAGTCAGCATATAGGTGTTGGTAAAGAATAGTGTCTCTATTGGTCTTGTTGACCTGCAGGCCCTGTGTACAAATATTGATTTGTATTCAGTCCGAGAAAAGCATACAACTTTGGGATAACACTTTCAGGTAAACACTCTGCACACCAGATATCGACTTAGTCAAGACACCTGAGACAAGGAGCTACAATCAGGAGTTCAATAAACGAGGACACAAAAACACCTTGGGGTTCTTCTTTCTTGTATGATGATAGGTTACCATTGTATATCTCATAACAAGGCTTACAAACCATTCACCAGGTAGTTCTACTAGGCACCTTCATGAGTTTTTTTTTTTTCCACTGAACATTTTGGTTCACTTGTGTGTACAAAATTGTATGTGCGACTTTCAGTCATCAAAATTAACCTTTTCAAAAAAGGTTGTGTTTCTCTTTTAAATGTTAGTCTCACTTACAGGTTCAAATTTAGCCAATTATAATATCTAACAACTTTTAAAAATGGAACTTGACACCTTTTTATCACTAAAATTAAACAGCTTGTACCCAACAAGTCATTTCTGAGTCATAACTATTTTCAACCTACTATCTGCCTGGTATAGCTGAACTTAGGGAAAATGCTAATGTTGGCTTGTTAATACAGGATGACTCATTTAGAGCATGAAATGTAGATGAGCGACCTGTGGCTTTTTTGAAAAGCTTAGTTAATATGTTCTAAAAGCTACCATTTGAGTAGTGCTACAGTCACACTGGAAGATTGTGCGGTAAGCATGATATCTTGTTGCCTTTGAAATGGTTCTTTCTGTCTGTGACCACTCACAGTCAGCTGCCATCTTCAAAGTGACTTTGGTGCGTGAAGGCCGAGATAACACAAGACCAGTCAGTCTGCTGTTAGGTTGTGATTGAATGGAGTCAAGTTTGCAATTATACAAAATCGGTTTGTGATAATACGGTCATTAACTGTGACAAATCAGCAGAAATAGAGCACTTAAAACTGAAATTCATAAATTCAATTCCACAAATAATGGCGTAGTTGCTGTCAGTTGCAATTTAGCTTCAAAATTACATAAAGCTCACATAAATGCTCAGTAACCTTGTTGTTATGTACGAATATAACCAGAATACAACCAGTCGCCCCCCTACTGCAAAGAGATGCGTCTCAGACGAGTCCACTCTCATTCTGTCTGGGTTTGTAGATTATTTTTATAAATGCATTAAACAGTCTTACAAATAATTATAAATAGTAATGGACGGTAACATATATAAAAATACAAAATGTTATAAATTGATAGCTTTTATGTAAAAATTAGAGACTGTTCATTTCTTTGTAAGTGGGCAAGTGGTGAATGGTGCAAATGTATAAATGTTTTCTTTGTGTATCTAATTCAGTCTAAACATAGAATTAAGCTGTTAATTCTCTAAAGTGATTTGCATCTCTCCTTTATTAGACTATGGATGGTAATATCTAATATTTACATTTATTCAGTTTAAAGTTTCCTAGTTCTACAGTGCAGGCCTCATATTAGATGCAGCGCCAAGAATGCATCCAGCATTAAAATTATTAATTAGAATTAAAATGTTGATTTTCTTTACCATGAAGCAGAGAGCCCAGCTCAACACAGAAACCTGAAACATGTGAACTAGCTAGCAATGCTAGCAAGCGCAGTTAACGAGGTGTGATTGCCATCCAGCCCAAGCAAAGATATGATTATACTTACCAAAACTGAAGCACAAGCTTCTTGGATGCGCTGCACTTCACAGCAAGACATATGATTTGTTAGATAATTCTATTAAAAGGGACCAACACCACGTTCCTGGTCCATTTTGTGAGGCGAGCTTCATTTTTCAACCCTGGAGGTTGCTGCTTGAGCTTCACTATATGCCTGTAAGGGCAGCCAGGGTTGTCATTGATACTTTTGGGTATATTTTCTAAGACTGTGTCGTATAGTTTCCAAGACTGTCTTGTGTAGTTTTACAAAAGACTAATTTGAAAGTAGCTAATAGTCAGTAGTGAAAGAGCTAACACATAAACTTGGTGCTTTTAATAGATATTCGAGAAGGTTGCAGATGAAGGACATATAGAGGAAAACAAACAGAGGCCTCTAACTCGGCAACTAAATTTGATGAAGTGTACAAAGTAAAGGACGCTCTGAATAAATGCCCAGGAAGGAGTAGACTTTTGGCAAACTGACAAATCTTATGTCTCTTTGAAAACATCCACCAAGATTCATCTGCTACGTCAAGCTGACACACGGAGATTGTGTTTGACTTTCAAAGGAAATGTGCAATGAGCGCGCTACGGAACTAGGAGGTAATTAGTAAGACTTGAGCTGAGTTTTTTTTCTCGATACTTAAAATGCCACGCAGCACTCACAGCTGAAGGCACACAGATGTTGGAGCTGGTAAATGGAGTTGGGAAAAGAGCTTATTATGATTAAATGAATCTGATTGTGTTGTAACCCAGAGGTACAGATAGGAGGAACCATATGAGGGTGAATGCAGCTACAAGCTAAGAGGTTTTCCTAATGATGATTTCAGAGCCTATGGCACGTCTGACTGTGGATTTTATTTTGTCCTAAGCACAGAAAATGAGCCCAAAAGAGTAGTTGACTGGCTAGCTTGCTGGCCTACTTGCTGGCCTGCTTGCTTGCTGGATGGATGGATGGATGGATAGATCAGTGAATGCATGGATGGATGGGTGGTTTTGATGATGGACAGATGATAGATGTGTGTCTGATATGCTGCAGGAGTGCTTTCACTGACTTAGAGATAAAAACCTCAAAGAGGCTTAGAATCCATCGTATTTTATCTCAACGGAACTGTCAAGATAACAACAGCAAAGGCCAAAAACTGAACCAGATAATACAAATAAATGACAGCAGGAAGTGATAGGGCAACAGAATGCTTAGAATTAGTATTGTAAGTAGTCATTTGTATTAGAATGTTACAAATGAATGTGATTAAGTAGGATTAGGACATAAACTAGAACTATGTAGACTGCTGTCTGCTTAGTTCTATATGGCAACAAACACACTAAGTGTCTATTAAAGGCTATTAGATGTTTACTCTTGGGAGTTAATTAGTAATCATAATCCTACTATCTTAAGCCTTTGTTTGGAAATGTTGAGAGTAACCTTTACCTCAGTAAAAAGTAAAGAAAAACATGTACTCATCATCCAAATATATTTGTGCAGCTTTCACCACATTTGTTGTCTCATGAAATCAGCACATGGCCTGAGTATTGAACTTTAATCATGTGTTGACATGTATGTGGTTATGACAGATAGGCTATTTAAGCGCTTTAAGCTATTTTCTGATTGCCAGTAAACTTTTCTGGCAATCAGAAAATAGCACTAAAACTTTCTCCTGCAAAGGTCAGACCACCTGCATGTTTAAAACAAAAATCTGTTTCTAATACACTTAAAGCGTTCACTGTAATCACCGTAAGTGATACTGCACTCATATTCTGAGCTGAAACTTGCAATACTTTGCAGCTCATTCCCACATCGGTCTTATTCAACCCGACACGGCCATGATTAAAACACAGTCACTGACACGAATGGGAAATAGATCTTAAAACAATGCCTGCTAATGGAAGCTGATGATTAATGGGTGATTGTCTAATCGATTAATATCCACCCTGAAAGGATTTATAGCAAGGGGAGACTTCATTTCATGTGCTGCTGGTTTACAGACACCAAACTGCTTCAAGCTGATATGTGCTATTCTTCAACTGTCCCTGCCTTGTGTAGATCTTAGAAACGCATGTTTGCATGCCGCTATGTTGAATTTAATCACATTCCTTAGAAGCCACATGAACGTCTTTACCATGATGGCGCATAAGTGTGTATTCAGCAGCTCTCTTATCCCCTTGGTTGATTTATTTAAAAACTGATTAAATTCCACATTCAGCTCCATGCTGTGAGACTTTGATCCTCTGCTTAATGCCTGTACTTCTGCAGAGAAAGGATTGCTGTTTTACTTAAGAACAAAGGGGCCATTTTATACGATAACCTAAAGTATTTCTGTTGCTTCAATGCATACAGAGCTGTCAGCATTTTTCTATATTGCATCAGTGTCAACATTCAGCAGTGCAGCTGGCATTCATGAGATGTTAAGCCCAGAGTATCAGTTACATGTATGGACAGTTAATCCCCAGACACCAGGGAGTTGTGTTGATGACTGAGTCTTCTTATCGCTGTCTTAGCTGCAACATTTCTGTTTGCAATAAAGATCTCCTCTCCCCGCTCCTCTACTCTCCTCTCAGGTTGGAGGACACACCATGCTACCTATTCGCTGGATGCCCCCAGAGAGCATCATGTACAGGAAGTTCTCCACGGAAAGCGATGTCTGGAGCTTTGGAGTCATTCTGTGGGAGATCTTTACCTATGGGAAGCAGCCTTGGTTTCAGCTGGGTAACAATGAGGTAAAAAGCGCCTGAAGCACGATAGATAAACCTTCACAAGATATAGCACACACACATATTATCAAAGGCTGAATTGCAGAATCTCATGCACACACTGGAAATTATAGCTCCAGGTCACCTAGTGGTAAATGTGAAAGTCTACTTTTCCATTTCCAAACATCAAGTAGGGCAGCTCATTGCAAAGCACATCAAAATCTTTCCCCACATGTCATCAGCGATGGGGAAAGGCTGAAATCCCGAGCTTGCTAATAGCAGATTTAAATGACCACTGCTATTCTGGATCTTAATCTACTGCCTCGTGTTGTTTCTTCACTCTTTGGTGAGGTGATAAATTGATGCCCATGCCCACATTACATAACGCCCGTGAGCGGTCTGTTTTTTCATTGAAGTCTTTGCTTTAAATCAATAAAATTCAATTAGGATTACGCTTGTAGGGTAAGCCCAGGCATTACAATAGAATGGAAATATCAATAGAAGTGTCAATGTGCTTTTGGGCTTTATACAAATGTGATATTTTCATATTTTTCTGCATCTTGCGCAGAAGAAGTTTTTAGGCATGCTAAATGAAACACTCGGCTGATTAAACTGTGATGAGATGAGTGCTTTATTATATCACAGCCAAAGAAGGTAAATTGTTTTCCAAATGTAATTTTGTACGTACAGATAGTACAGATGAAATTCTTGTACTTGTTATTCACTTATTCACGTGCCTATTATTCAGTTGTTGTCATTGTTTAAGTCGTTGAAAAATTACTGCAATAATTATAAATGAGCATTAGTGACTCAGTGACAGTGGGTACTGTAGGAACATGTTTCAAACAGGCATCACACTTCTGGGCTCCACTGGCTCCACTATCATCCACTACGGAGCTACACCGACCAGCTTATCTGCTTTTTTTTGTTTGATTGGTTGGTTTTTTGATATCTCTAAATACAGCAAATAATAATATATGTACTCTATACAGAGAAATACATTCTTTAGCAGAGAGTGTGATGCATTTTCTGTGGCAGACATGTCTCAAACATTTATTCTGCTTAGTGCCCGTTAACCAAGACCCCTGTTTTAGTTTTATATGTGATAGCAGAATGGAATAGCAGGTTAGCTCATGGTGTCATGGTCTGTGTGTAGGCAGGCAGGAAAAGGACCTGATATGCAGACTCACAGAGGCAGAACTCAGACTCAAAAACCACAGCTTTATTGCTGGCAAACACAAAACAAAACCTAAACTGGGAGAGCTAGAAATGGGGCATGAAAACAGAACACACAGGCTAGTACTAGAGACGATGCGACAATGAACGGGAACACATGCAGACACTAAATACAGGTGGGGAACGGGGCAGAGAGCAAACACCTGGGAAACACGGCTGAAACTAATTACAAAGACGAGATTGGGAGGAAGCAAAATGGAATACGTTGACCTTCAAAGTAAAACAGGAAACAGACTGAGCACAGAACAAAACCTTAAAACTAGAATACAAAAAAAGAACTCAGAATACAAGAAGTCATATTCAAAGGAGAAATCATAGAATAACAACAATAATACACAAAACACTGGGTCTTCGACCCATTAAATAAATGTTGGTGCTTGAATTTAAGTAAAAGCTGTAAGAAATATTTAATGTTCTGGGTACCATGTTTGGTATGATCTCTCCAGTTAAAATAATGAATATAAAATTTTTCGAAGAAAGAAGTTGGAAGGAAGCAGAAAACTAATACAAACCACTCCAGAACAAGGTGTTCACACATTGTTTCTCACTTCTCCAAAATCTCTATCATGGAAGTTGTGAGTGTAAAGCAGGGGTAGGCAACCTTTCTGATGGCGAGTGCCATTTAAAATTTCCTCAGAGGTCAGTGTGCCATATGTTTGCATTAGCAATAAATTTAATAACGCTCTATATTAACAGTTACACACTATATAGAACCACTTTATAGAATTATATTTGTTTGCAGATGTTGGCAGCTATCAGCGAATAGTTATCAGCTATTTTGAAACAAAAAAAGACTTTTTATCCATAACTCCATAACAGCAAACGGACTGTACAACAGAAAATACAAATGCTATTTATGGTCTCCTCACAAGAATGATAAGAAAAATAAAGTAAGCCAATATGGCACGTCTGTTAATACAGAGACACACGAAAATAAACTCCACCTAAACTTGGTTTATATCTGACCCAGATAGACTGCAGGTCATAACTTCTTACCTGAAGTTCAGTTCACCTGACGCTCGGACCGGCGGCCGCCTCGGGTCTCTCCTCGTCCTGCCTCCGATCTCCCTCATCCACGTGCTGGCCTCCATCACTTGTTCATTTTACTGAATCTGTGGAGGCTCCGCGATGCCACCACCAAACAACTGAGTTATTTTTACACACCGGCCAGCATCTGGCCAATCCAACACCTTTCGTTGTTTATACTGTTACAAAAAATAAATAAATAAATAAATCATCGGGCCACCAAGCAAATGCCCGGTATGCCCGATGGCCAGTCCAGCTATGGCCGTGCCATCAGTTAACCCTTGGCACGTGTGCCTAGTGTAAAGTTATCATGACCCACAGTAGATACATTATTGGAAAATAAACCATAATTCTCATTTAATCTGCTATGCAGAAAGCAAAAGGTGAAAACTACACTGCGTGCTAAATTGATGGTCAAGGATATTATAGCCAACCTGCTCTGTTTTGTGCAGCCCCTCTTGCCTTGGCCTATTAGCAGCAGCTGATCCCAGTCCAGCCTTATTACATCTGCCCTCACGCTGCTGCTTATCTGTCCTCTCAAGTTGCTTATTATGTGAGGGGGTTGGAGTTATGCTTTGTACTGCGATCAGAGACCCCAACTGTGATCATAGAACTAGGGTGACTAATCACACCCTTGTTTTCACTTTCACTTGTCTATTAGTACATGTTATCATATTTGCAAGTATATGATGTATGTACGAAGGACGCGTGCTACAATCTGAATCTCAGATGGGAAGTGAGACTACTCTAGGCTCTAATTGAGTCCAAGTACTATGTCAAGGAAAATTAAAGGTTGTAAATCACCAAAGCCCTGCAGAATACATATTATCTATATTATCTAGCTTCACTCACCTGAACTGTAACAATAAGTGGTCACACAAAAGTAGGCGTCAGCATAATAAGTCACATGAAAGGGTGCAAATAACCAACCAGAAACATTGACAGGTCTACTTACAACAGAGCAGCTGACTTGACAAACAAAGATAAAACTATACTATGGGAAGAGTATGAATAATTTAAACACTTAATACAGGGTGAAAACAACACAGCTGCTACAGCCAAAGCAGCAGATTGTGAATGTGTGTGGTCAGTAAGACTGGAGAAGACCTGATATATTAATAAAGTCTCGCTAATTTGAAGCCAGAGAGGGAAGCTGAGAAAAATGCTGACTGTGTAAGTTAACAGATTTATCGATATCACAGCTCTATCATTACGACGCAGAGGAACCTGATGGATTACAATTGTTATTCCATTAAATTAATGTAGCTCCCATGATGTTTAATAACATCAAACACGAGCTTAGTCTCTGTGCAAATTTAATAATAATAACTTTATGTGCATAGCGCTTTTAAAGCACACTTTTACAAAGTGCTTTATTTGAAATAAAAGCCGACACATGCAGACACATAGTTAACCATATGGTCTACATGCATGTATTTATGTAAACTGTGGCCCAAATTAGTGGGCAAAATCCTTTTTTTCAGCAGATTTAGGCGACCTAATACGCTGAGGAGGACTGTTCCAAAGTTTAGGAGGTTGTGGTTTTAAAATAGTTTGGATCAATAAAACAATCCTCATTTTTCTTTATCATTAACAACAAAAAACAGGGGAAAATAAAATCCAAATGCTAATAAAAAGGATAAGATAGACGGAGGGAAAAGGAGGGAAAGGAACAAAATCAGAAATTAAAACCAAGAGACTAAACATGAGAAAACTAAATAAAAGAGGAAGTAAAACAACAGAGAGACAAAACAGACCGAGGGTGTACTCACACTAAGCATGGTTGCCTCGTACCAACACCAAGTGTGTTTGTCCCATCTTCCCACTGCCTCGCTGTCCTGTGCTCAAACTGCTCTTTACACGCAGACCCAAGTACACTTCACTTTGTTTCAACATCTCAACTTCGCTTCAGAGAGCACAATGAGCTTCATGATTTTATGCATTTTGTAGCTTAATTGGAAGCGGTGACACACTGGCCTCTCACATGCGTTACAGATTTGCTATTTACATAACACGGTGATTTTTCACAGGGCCAGTCACTGTCACTGAGGAAGCATTCGAATACCAATCACACTACTTGTGTACCGCGCTTGGGTCTAACTGAGCAAGGCTCATGTCTTCAGTTGGACCAGAGCACAGTTCACTTGACTGCAGCCGTGCACACACCAATCACATTACTGTTAGAAGTAGAACTGGTTTTGGGGATTAAACACGTTTACAGTGCGCCATAAAACTAAACATAACTGAGAGAAAAGAGAAAACCAGGAACGCAAAGAAAAAAAACTGTACCAACACACACATAAAGGACCCCAAAAACATGACATTCCCCCACCCCCTGCAGTGGCTCTATGCACCACAGTTAGAGAAGCACTGGGTGGATTTTCCAAAGCTACTGCTTGATTGTAGCTGTAGCGCTTGCGATTGTGGAATTATGCATAAAGGCTCCAGTCAGTCTTAAAGGTAGCCCGTCCGCATTTTAGAGACTCTTATCATCTGGGGATGAGACATGACAGACGGAATATAACAGAAAGTAAACAAACGGTAGAACAATAGATCAAGTGTGTCCCTCCTGTTTTGTTCTAATAACGTGTACTGCTGTCTTGAGTAAAGTAAAGTCACATTTATTTAAACACAGATCAAGTTTGTCATACGTTCCTTGCAGAAAATTAGGCTTTAGATATCAGTAGATTATCAAATCCTTTGTTCTGACACTGTTGTTGTGCTGCAAACTTGCAAGAGCGTGAAATTGCATGACACCATAATATGCCTTACGGGGAAAGTTTCTGTTTTCCCTCTTCAGCTGTGTTGTTAATTTCTACGCCTTGAAAAGTGAAAACTTTAAAAAAAGATGTTTGAGCTAGTTTTGATTAGTACACAAGTGTGAAGTGTAAATAATGTTAAGAAATCACAGTTTTTCCATAACATGACACCCCCCCCCCAATCGTTTCACACAAATAGATTGCTATCCATTCTTTTAAAGTACAGTGCCCTGGAAAGTGAAGCCAAATTATCACGACAGCAGTGAGTCATCTGGCTAATTAGTGCGCAAGCACAATAGAGAAAAGATCAATCAGCCTTTTAACAACATCTAAAACATCCCAGCCCCACCAAATAGTCAGTATTATTGTTAGTTTGTGCTGTGGGACAGAAAAAAAAAAGTCTTGTTTCCCTTTTATTATTGCCCAAATTTAGGATTGAATGTGTTCTGTTTATTTCTTTCATCTCAGTTTCATTAGTTCAAACCTCAAAGGACATTTCTGCTCAGTGTCACCGCTTTCTCATTATGAACAAACCAAAGCAATCAGTGAGTGAGAATCTCCTGTTTCACTCCACTGCCCTGTCTCCTCTGCAGGTCATTGAGTGCATAACCCAGGGTCGGGTTCTGGAGAGGCCACGGATTTGTCCTAAGGAGGTTTATGACATCATGCTAGGCTGCTGGCAGCGGGAACCACAGCAGCGACTGAACATTAAGGACATTCAGAAGGTCCTGTTCGCCATGGGAAAAGCCACTCCGGTCTACCTGGACATCCTGGGCTAGCAGCGGCCCGTGAGTGGCCTCGCCAGACGCAAAGATCGACAGAGACATACAGACAGAACGACCCACACGGATCCAGGAATAACCAAACCAACCTGCTTCACTGTCGAAAAAACACCTGCATTGTTTGGGAAGGACTTAAGTGCCTGCAACACTTTTGGATATAGTGGATAAAACGTATTCAAAAAAACACGCACTTTTACATTTTGTTTACTTGTGTATAAGATGTACAGGTTTGAAGAAGACTTTTTTTTTTTTTTCTTTCTTTGAAAAACTGCAAAAATACACAAAAATGGAGACCGAAAGGAAAGTGGACTGGCAGTAGGAAGGGGCCGCGATTTGATTATATTATGGAGAGAAGACATCAGAGTTCAAATCTATCCTAGGTTTGGTTTTATGAATATATATAGAAATATTACATATATTTTATATTTATTTCTTTTTGTCAAGGTGTTGAAGGGTCTCCCATGTGTGTTGCTAAGGGCTTGGCCCTGTCTGAAGACGCCACCGACAAACTATTGGCAGGGACTTGACGTTGGAAGCCTTACTTGCACTCTGATTGGCTGGCTCTGAGCTCATAAAGGGAGCTCTTTGGAATAACACTGGATGGTTGGAAAATAGCAGCGCTCTGTAGAGGACCTACCCAATCAGACAACTGACAAATCTATTTTAATTTAAAGATAATGTACATATTGTAAAATTCTATGTGTCAGAATTATGTTAACTTATTTTTTCCGATGTTACTTTGATTCCTTTTCTGACTGTGATCTGGATGGCTAAAGTATAAAGCTATGGTATTTGTTTTCATCCTAATCCAGAGGAGATTTCCTTGGGAATTACTCGTGTCAGTGCTGGTTGTCTAATGTGGTGAAGGTGAATGCCAGTGAATACAATGCGAAAAGCCCACTGACACCGAATCAAAGAGACTTTGGCGAACGTGGGATGACTCAGAGCCATGGTTCAACATGACACTTTCCAAAGAGGTGATGAAACCTCGGATTCACGTTCCTTTTCATTTGCTTTTTATGGCAAGAATTATAAGTTGGTTAGTAATATCTCACGCCTCAGCCCTCAAATACACATACACACGCTTTGTCATATTCAAGCTTTTTGATGTAAAACTGCTTAAAAAAAAACAGCGTTTTTGTAGCTTTGAGTGTATTCATCATTTGTGAGTCGCAGGGTTGTTGTCTTGAATTAAACAGCCTATTGTATGTGTTAAAGGAACTATTTGACATTTTGACCAATATGATTGCTTTCTTGCTGAGAGTTATAACAAATGCAGCTTTTATATCTTATTTTTTAATATGTGGCTACAGGTTTCAGCACATAGTCAGCTCAGCTTAGTAAAAAAAGCATCAGCTAGTTAAGCTTTTTTTTTTTTTTAAACTTGTTGAAAAGCACATTGACATTTTAACTAACACGTATATTTATCCTGATAGAGCTTATATGTAGCTTTGTGAATAATAAGTAATGTTTTAACTGAAAAATAATTATATAAAAAGCTTTTTCTTTTAAATCGAATATTATTTATTCAGTTTCTGTTCTGCTCTGAATTTTATTGTTAGGCCTATTTCAGATTTTCTTTTTATTCAATCATGAAATTGTAATGGAAAACCTGCCAAGTAATTTTTATGTCCCTATTTAAGCCGAATATACCCAAAACTGCTACTGATTTACGAAAAGGAAAAAACGGCTAGAGTGAGTAGCCAATTAGAAACAATTAAAACAGTGAACCCCAAACGTCAGACCACTCACACTCAGATTAAAATGTTAAAATCTTATGCATGATCACATCTCTGGTCATTACACAAGTAGAACATTCAACATTTCATTTCCATTTTCATGGATAACTTTTGATATTTGTTGAACGTTATTCTCCATAAACAGCTTCATTTTCAAAATTAAGTTCTTTCAACTAATAAGATATAAGAAGCATCCAGGATTAGAAAGAGGTCAGAAATGAAGAATAATAGCAAACCCAAGTTTTAAAAAAATCCTTAACAAATTCAAAAGAAAAACTTTAATAGAAAAATCAACTTTAGTTTGTAACCAATCCCTTAGATTAAAACCAGAAGGATTATTATTTGAGTTAGCCTATATAACAGCACTTTATCGGATAAGTTTATAGAGTAGGATTAAGTACTTTGTCCACATGTAAACACCCTGGAAGCTGTTTTTCACAAACTCAATTCTCCTAAAATTGCCATTTAGAAAACACTTGTGGCCTCCAGTATCTTTACGGTCGACACTTTGTGAATCCGGTGATTAGACCAATTTTTTATGCTTTTAACGATAAATTTAGTTGTTTAGCTTATTTACTTATTTACATATTAAGTATGTTCAACATTCATGTTATAGCTGCAAAAACAGATTTTTTTTTTAAAAGAGTCAGTTAAAGCCATAGCTAGAGTTTTGATTGATAAACATCAGTACTTTTGAAGACTTTACAAACTTGAAAATGTAAGTAATAGCCATGCTGCTTTGCTAGTAAATTTCTGTAGACTGTAGCAATGTTCCTTACATTGTAACAAATTTTAAAATTTAAGCTCAAAAGGTTTTAACATATAATGTGTCATAAAATGTGACACATTTCTCAAAAATACAGTTCGGTGGAGTAAGCTAATTGGGTAAGCTACACTGGACATGGAGGGTTAGCTAGCTTTGGTTTCTTATGTCTTGATTGTGTTAAACTGAGGTTACTGGCCAACTTTCTTTCTCCCCACACTGAAGTGCATTTTTAGATGTTGGGAAGCTAATTTTGTTGCAAACAGCTATTCCCTATTTCCAGCGTTTGAGCCAGGCGAAACTCACAAGCTGTTGGTGCTAGCTATACATTGTCAATGCCGATATGAGAGCTGCATTGATCTTATCATCTAACGCTCAGCAAGAAAGCAAAATAGGATATTTTTCCCCAATGTAGACCTCTTATTTTAAAGTAGTATAGGTTGATGTCATCGGGATCCTATCACTATACACGCTGTTAAAAGAAACACATTGCATTTTTATTACTATTATCATGATTTCTCTTCCATCAGCTGCACAAGAATGATGTTGGCTGATTAGAAAAACACTCCTGTTACAATTACAGAGACGTGGCTGCAGCAGGCGGATACTTGTCTTAATTTTTGGGCTGTACACGAAAAATAATAACCACTGAAGTGGGTCAGCTAATTGTGTGGTATCATTGCAGTTTTTAAAAATAATTACAGTATTAACTTAAAGAGAAATATGAAGAGTTTTGTTCTAAAATCCAATTCGACTCAAAACCTAGAACCAAACAGATATTACTTTTGAAAAATCTCATAATTAAGTGCTCAGTTGGCGAAATGAGTTATTTCTTTCAGAGTGGATCCTGAAGCATTCTCACACACTGAATGATAAACCTCAGGCAACTATTTTATTTCATGTTGTATCTGGATATAGAGTGGTTTACAAAGGAGCTCTTCACATCTCTTCCTTATTATCTTGACATGAATTCTCACAGTATCACAATGTTGTCTCTGTTTCCCTTGGGACTGTGTAAATCATTAATGAGCATTTGGTTATTTCGAGTATTTTGTATGAAAGGCGAGATCCAGTCCATTGAGTTACCCAAAGCATTGAGTTTTTGTGTATTCTCTTGTGGTAAAGATAAACGCTTAAAGACATTATGACACAGACCGTGAGCGTTTGCAGGGTATTGTAATCCTTTCATGGTGAGTTGAATATTCTTTAAAAAGTCTTTTTTTTTTTTTTTTTCTTGGATGAACTAACTGAACACTTTTTGAAGCAAAGTTGGCATATTACCATGTACACATGTTACAGAATATTAAAATGTGGTATAACATCTACAGTATATAAAATACTGGTATTCCATGATAGATCTTTGTATTAATGTGACTCTCTTAAGAAAATGTCTTCAAACAATCAGACGATCTCTTTTTCCATTTTGTCCTGTCTTATAAAGATGTGTGAATTTGACTAAATCTTGTCTTCATCTAAATCTCTCACAAAGCTGAACAGCATGGGTTCAGTGTGTGTCTGTGTTGTCTTCTCCTCTTCTATCCATTGTTGATGTGATAGAAGTGATAGAAATATGTCTTTTTCTCAGGTAGTTTGGTATTTCTAAAGGTACATAGTTTATATCCTTGGATACTACAGGATGAGTCCAAGGGGAAACCTATTCTTCTGAAAAATGAAGCCAATGCTGTTTATCTAAGGCCCACTGAGGCTTTTCCATAGACTCCCATGTTAAAATGTCCAACTTTACAACAGGAAAAAAAACCCCACATGTTGATTTTTGTACCAGCCTGGTACAAAAATCAGTTTTTATTTATTGAGTTTATTTTCCTTTTCATGACAACTTAACAGGAGGTACATTTCATTTCATATATTTTATTTTGCGCTACAACATCGTAGGGATAACCAAAATTATTGCAACTGTGTGCAATGAACTTGGGAATTGATTGCCTTTGAAATAGTGGCTCCAAAGATAGGGACCAGGTCTGCAACCACTCGCAGTCAGTTGCTGTCAGAGCAACTCTGATGTGTCAAGAGGATAGTAATAAGACAGAGTCAGTCTGTAATCAGTCAACTAGATTCCACTGAATAAAACCAGGCAATTACATACAATCTGACAATTAACTGACAAACTAGTAAAAATCACAAATTCTTTTCCCATCTGTTGTAAACCAGTTTCAATCTACATACACAAACATTCATATTAAACAGTAATTCACATTAAAGACTTAGTGTACATTCAGCCAGATTGACATCGATTTGAAACAGAGACTCAGAAATACCTCCACAACATATTTGCTGCAGGACTGCAATTTCACTACAAAATAACACAGGCCTTGGCAACCTTGCTTTTATATAGGAATATAATTAGAATCTAACCAGTTGACAACCTGACAGTTATTTGCAGACAAGTTGTGCTCATTGATCAGCTCTAATTGATTCCAACATATTGGCAGTCAGGTTTGTAAATTAGATGGCATTTATTTCAGTCACCTTAAATACTTGCAATCAGTTGCCAAATGAGAAAAGAAATTCAATGCAGTCACTAGGCAACCATCAGTTATTTGCAAGGAGGTTGGCATCCTATTTTAACTCTGGTGTGACTGAGCATTTTATAATTATTTAATAATTCAATTTAATAATAATTTAATGATTTTCTGAATCAACGTGAACGTGATCAACATGAGCACAAACATTATGGAAAGGTGCCACACTATAGTAAGAAAATTTTCATCAAAATATGCACCAACAGAGCCAAACTTAAGTTTAAGCCTTAACTTATATTAAGGTTAGAGGTCACCATAGAGACCAGCCTGCAAGCATATTAATCCCTCAGCTTGGACGTTTTAACAGGGAGTCTATGAGGATTGACTAATTTGGGGGTTAGCCTCATGTGTCAGTTTGACGAACTGTGTTGGCTTAGTTTTTCTGCTGATTGCTCTAAATGAACCTGGTTACGTGGTTAATGTGATGGGTTATTAAGAGCATGGCTGCTTTGAGTGACAAGTAGGTCCTAACACCAACACTAGCTGTCTGCTAAGCTTTACCTTCACTAATTCCAGTCACTGAATTAGACCTCTCAACATTTGGTATGGTTTGTTGGTGACTTTTGGAATATTTTAATGCAATTATCTAGGATTACACTATTATTAATTATACTAACAGCCTCTCCAAGAATTCTGTGCTCTAGTTTTGGTGAGAAATGGGAATTCACAAAATGACACAAAGGTTGAAAATATGTAGACTTCATTGTCAATTCTAAAGCTGTGTTGGTTTACACAGTAACCAGTAACCCTATAAAATATCTTAGTGTATGTACATACAATATATATATATGTGTATATATATATATACATATATAGATAGATAGATAGATATGTACACACACACACACACACACATACTGGCTGTTTTCAAACTCAAAGTTTCAGTTTTAGGTATTATGCTGAAAAAGCCTTTACAGTCCAATTACTTCCTGAAGTCAGTGGCATACAGACATCAGACATCAGCCGATCCTTGTATTTTCCATGGTGATGCTCTTGCAGCCTTCACTGCAGACACCTACAGCTTCTGCCTGCTGTGGAGTGTCTCTGACTTTAAAGAAGGGAATGAATGCATCTTTATCAGACTGAGATCAAGCAGCTGATATCAATGGAGCATAGTCCAGCTCTTCACCCTGAAGAACTCAAGTTGAAAAGATCTGGCTGATAGATGAAATGTCATGCAGTGAATTTTCAGCCATACATGCCCAAAGCCATAACACACACACACACACACACACACACACACACACACAAGCACGTTTAAAAAAAGCTGGTGGTGCGCTGGGCCATAAACTGCTTCTTTCTTTTCCTCCATTCATTTCAGCACTTTGCAAGATGTTGATCTTCACCGCTCTCTAGAAGTCTGAAAGTTTCTTTCTTTATTTGTGAGTTCTCAATTTATTGATGTTTATCAGAGTTTGCATCTTGTACTGAGTCCTTGGAGGTTCCACTCATGAAATCTTGACAGTTCACAGGGAAACATTTTTGCCAGTAACCTGGAGAGCTTTGATAGCTGGCTCTTCACTTGTATAGGTTTTGGGGTTTTTTTTCTCTTGAACATTTCAGATGATTTTGAACCTATTCTTGTCTTCAAGCTTGTTTTCCATTTTCTGCATTTTTCTTAGATTATTTTTTAAAATGAGCCGAAATGTTGCTACTTTTGATAACACTCTAAAATTTTTGAGCCCCATAATTTCTTTCTTCTTGTGTGGTCAACTTATGTAAGCTTTAAATTATGAGCTGATGGCAGATTCCAATTAGCAAGGGCCTTGAAAGAGCCACACCTCCCACACAGTTCTTTCACCCTATTCAAAACAAAGGTGAGATCTGGCAATCTAGCATCATTTTTACTTTAAAATTAAGTGACCTGAAGCACTGCCTGACTCGTGGCTCTGAGGTCATGATGAGCTAAAAACTGTTAATCTCAAACATATTTAGTTCCTCCCTTCTTCATCAGGTCAACCTTACATGTAGAGAAGAACATTTAAGACGCTAAGAATGCCAAAAGCTATGACCCCTTTCAACTTTTCAATCTTATCCTACAACACAGATATGCCACAACTCTAAATAAACAGGTGAAGTGAATAAGTGAATAATATTGATCATATATTTCAATGCAATCTGTTTCTGGAAAGCAACAGATGCTGCAGATCTGCACACATGGAAAAACTTCAGTTTCCTAGTAGTTTTA
Organism: Simochromis diagramma; assembly: GCF_900408965.1. Classification (NCBI taxonomy): domain Eukaryota; kingdom Metazoa; phylum Chordata; class Actinopteri; order Cichliformes; family Cichlidae; genus Simochromis; species Simochromis diagramma. The sequence continues at coordinate 6,484,300 of NW_024387414.1, forward strand.
AACCTCGAGTCTCTGTTGGCAAGTGTCCACATTAAATGACAGTGGTTTCCAGTATTGTTTTAGCCATATTTGTGCAAACAAGAAGAAAGCTGAGACACAGGCAGCGCCCAGGGATTTGAGGTCAGTAAGCAGTGTGTTATGACGATGGTACTATAATTGTGTATTGATTTACAATTACAAAGTGTTTTGTGTGCTAGGATTCAGTGTGTGTGTGCATGTGTACTCATACTGAGGTTTGGGTTTTCTGGCTGTTGCCCAACATCAGCTTGAGGAAAAGTACCACGAGTATGACACAGTACATTTTTCTTAGTAATTAAGTTTAGAAGAGTTGAATGTTTTTCTAAGTTTTAGATAACTGTGTTAGATTTCAACTGAGAGCAAGAGCATAAGTGTCAGTTAACTTGCTGCACAAAGGTCCATTACAGGTTGTCTGCAGCTTTAATGCTGGAAATATAAAAACACCTGCATGAAAATATTGCTCTTGTAAATGTAGATGATGGAAGTTTAATTTTATTTCATCTGGCAGCTCTTGAACTATGACACCAGAACTGTGTTTTCAAATGTTTAGTGTCAAACAGCTAGCGGGGTTACATAAAGGAAGCATTATCTGTACACATGCTGATAAGAATTTTATTTTCCTGCTCAGTGAAAAAAGCCTAACAATATGAGTCACATATACAGAGAGCGAACAGTTGAATGCATGGCACACCTTTAGAATTATTCACAGTAATGATATTAATGCTATAGCTATGTAAAATAATAACAACAATACTAATTACACTGATAACAATAATATTATCAGTAACATTACTGTAGTAAGGTAGTAAGGGAGTCTGTAACCATAAATGTAGAGAAGCAATAACAAAATAACAATTACACGGTTATTTTGATCACATTTACGTTATTGAATGATTGATCTGTTGTTATAGATCAACTTAGATTTCATATAGAAATATAAAAGAAAACAATATAGCTTTAATCGGTGTCAATACATGAATACTGAAGATAAGCCTTTAGTTGATGCAAAAATTTATTTCAATTTAACTGTTAAAAACCTTAAAAACACCAACCGAATGAGTAAAAGAGGAGAACACACTCAGATGCTTCTAAGGCAAAATCACTGTCTGTTTTACTGCAACCCAATCAGGTCTTGCTTTTTTATGGACATATGTACTATACATGTGCATATTTACGATTAATATTTCAGCTCACTAAATGCAAATGAACTTTTCCTTTATTATATGCTATCAATTTAAAAGCAAGTAAAGTCTGGAGAAGGAAATTATTCTTCTAATAATAATGAATATAATTGATAAAGAAATATAACATTCTTTAAAACCTTTAGTGCCCTAATCACTTCAATTTGGATTCAATTTTTTTAATTCACACATTTCTATTCAGCTCTATGTCGACATGTTTAAAAGAGCTGAAGAAGACTTTCAGATTAGGGTGAAATATTTTGAAGAATCTAAACAAGCCCAGTTGCCTTTTTCTGAAGCACTTTAAACCACCAAGAATTGGATGAGAAGGAACGTCTGCAGACATAAGCAAACACACACAAACAAAAATTTATTACTGTTTGAATAATCTTGCATAAAACAGAGACACTGCTTTTGTCTCCACAATTTCTCATAGAATCAATTCTATGTTAAGTATTTTGTTAAGTATTATATAAAAGTGATGACAGATATCATGTTACGTTCATTGGTAGATTAAAATATGAATTACTGAGATTGCATTTTGCATTCTTTTTATTATTGCGAGTGCGGTAACATGTCAACAAATACAGGATAATTTGTCAAGCTCAAGATGCAGCCCACAGTTAACTGACTCCTGCAGCCTGGAGGATAACGTTAAATGTGAACATGCAGACACGATGCATATTTTTAGATTCACTGTGACTCACGCTCTCCAAAGATAGATAAACCAGACGGTCTTTGCGTGAATACGCACTGGATAAAAAAAAAAAATTGTAATGGTTAATTCATTCGCTATTTTTTGAGTAAAATGTAATGTAAACAGGATGATGTAAAAACCTCAGCCTAAATAAGCAGTGGTTGCTTTAATCCTCTTCAGGAATTGACAACTGTTAATATTTTTTCCAGGTGAGGTGAGGCATGTATTAGATTATAGTCAGCAATGTGTAGGGTAACTTAGCTGAACCAATGAGAGCAGGCTTTAAAAATCCAAACACAAAATGTCACTTACATGCATAAGATACCAGTGCCTTTATTGAGGCAGTATACAAACTGACAGAATCTAAACTCAGAGGTGCGGTGTTGGTTTGAATCACTCATCACTTTCGGCCGGGAGATACATTGATTTTTTGGTTAGGTTTAACTTAACAACATCAACCAGAAGTTTGAAGAACCTTCTCCCATCAGCAAAAAGCTCCTTCTTCATTTCTTTGCTACCTAACACTGCGATGAGTCATCCTTTTCTAAAGAGGTTGCCTATTGAAACTCATTATAATCTACTTCAAAAATCCATTACTATTGTTGTTAGGGGCTTTATTTTATATAGCTTGACTGGACATTTGAGAGATTAAGGTCACCAGTGTGAGGAAAATCAATACATTACTCGGGTACAGAACAGTATTTATTTGCCAGTCCATATACACCGGCTAGCTGGCTGATTGCTCCCCTGTGACATGAAAGCTTTAAATATGGTGAGAGCTTATTCAGAGTGAATATGCTGTATTGTTGCATGTTTCAGGAAGATTGCTTCTCTCTATTTAAGTATTGCTTGTCAGCATCAAGTGCTGCAACACAGCCGAGCAATTTGAGAGGCAATCCAAGCATATAGAGGGAAAAGATTCGCTCCCAAATTGCTTTTAAAAGAGACCTCACCTTGATTCATCTGCATTTTTTTTTAACGCAAAACGACTACAGGGAAATGATTCACCTTCCACACTGGAGATGGTCTGTCTTCTTTTGTCAAAATAATCCTGAAGTTAATACAGCTGTGTCAGCTCACCGTGGATAAGCTTGTATTGGACTTCATTGATAACTGTGGCAGCTTTATAGCAAACACAAGCACGGGAAATGGGGGCTGAGGGCTCTTTGCATCTGCTCTTTGGTGCAAAGAGGAGGAGGTGAGCTAGTTTGTGAAACAAAAAAGCGAAGCTGCGTTTATGCTCATTATATTATCCTGCACCTTGTTCTCTTACCTGCAGACTCACAGGCAAATATACTGGCCTTGAATGCAAAATTGCCTGCTGCTGTTTGATCAAAAGCAGTTTCTTCCATAAGATACGTTGGGAAATCCTAATCTTCTGTTCTGCCTCAAAGCAGTCTCTGGTGCTATCTCACTGCAAACAGTGTTTTTGTTGAGTACCTGAACCCAGAGCAGCCACTTCACCACCCAGGGAGAATGCCTTTGACTAATCCCTACGGCTTTCTTATCAAGTATGATTGAATAGTGCCCTCAGTCCCCAGAAGACAGGCTAACCTTTATCTTTTTATTTTCTATTCTTGCGTCTTTCTTTTCCCTCCCAAAAAGTTGTTTGTGGGGAAAGGAGGCTTATTAACTGTTTACTCCCTCCAGTATGCGCATCTTTTCCCCAGTAGGTGTGCGTTTAAAACATAAAAGGCTCAGAACAAAATAGGAAATTTCCACTCCATTTGCCATGCAGCCAATCAGTGCGCAGTGACCCAGATAAGGAGTGTGATATTGATAATGACAGCAATAAAGATGTATTTTCACCACAAGCCTTCCTTCTAATTAGGTTGATGTGTGAAGAAAATAAATTAATTTTGACAAAAAGCAAAAGAAAAAAGAAAAAAATGTGCCCAGAGGATTAGACAGGCAAGTGTGACAGAAGAGGAGAGGGTGAGATTCTGGAGGTTTCTGGGGGTTAAGTGACTCCACTGTTGGGGGAATGGGTGACAATTACCAGTGAAATGAGATTTTGTGGCTTCAGGTGCCTTCCAAATACGGTGTTTGGTCAGAGTAATTGTTCAGGGTCAAGTGGGTGATACTCACTGATGATGCTGTGGCTGTTTTTGCATCTCTTAATGAGCCCTTCCAGAACAGAAAAATATAAGGGTATTAAGAAAAATATAGGGTAGTGACTGTCTTGAGAACTTATTGTTGTTATAATACCAGGCTGGCTTTAACAGTTTGGCAGTTGGGAAGCTCTGCCTTCACTCAGTCAACACACTTTCTTTGTCTTTCTTTTTTTAAGGTACTATTTTTTTTTTCCTGTCATTTAAAAACTCTTTAAAAGTTACTCCCTGTAAGGAAGAAGGCAGCAATTAAGCCACAATTTGCTAAAAGGGGCCTGTAATTTTCAAGTAATTTCACATGCTCTCTTTCAGCAAAGCATTTTTGTTTCATTATGTGTTTTACTTTAAATGTGCCAGCTGACACAAAATGAACATTATTTTTAAAAATCTGTCCATGGGAAATAATTACATTGAGCGCATTCATGAGAGTGTCATTGAAATTATTTAAAAATATATATATTTTATTAAATGGAATTATAGTTTTAACACCTTTCAGAATGCCATCAAGTTCATTATAGCAAGTCATTTATTTTTAGATTGTAGATTCTGGCTGACTAATGCTGTGAATTAGAAGGAAATAGTTCAAATATGATTCATGATTTTTTTCTTAGAAAGTTTTACAAAACTAAAAAAATATCTTTGTAAAAATTTCATGCTATCTTGTTTCAGCTTTCTTGTGCATTAAAATAAATAGATAAATAAATAATAAAAATTGCTAAAGTTCTTTCATTTGTAGGACTTAAATGTGTAATTTGATACTAGGGCTATTAGATAACCAGCCAGTCAAATTATCTGATTATCCGAAACCAAGCAATTTAATAAAATTCCACAACTCTGATCAGATTTGAGAGTGTACAGGAAGTTGGTAAATTCTGCTAAACTAGACTAGTTAGCTTTTAAATCATGTGAGGTGCAAAGTGTAGGTACACTGGGAATATTTTTTAAGAATTAAAAATAAAAAGGATACAATGTTAATTAACTGTGTAACCCACTACAGTTTGAACATGAAAGTTGAACATGCCAACAAGCCACGTAATATATATATATATATATATAAATGCAAAATAATAATAGTTAAAGTATTTAGAAAATTTTTTGGAATTCCTTTTAATGGAGTACAAAAACAGTTTAAAGTTTAAAAGAGCGTTAACATTATATATGGTTTATTTTTACAGTATCTTGTCTTATTTTGAAGAGAGCTGATTGTAAAAGGGAGTGAATGTGGTTGTGATCAGTAGCAGGATTAAGATCCGACAGAAGGCGTGAGAATTGTGTGTGTGTGTGTGTGTGTGAAGTGGAATATCTGCTCTGCAGTGTTTGTCGAGGCAAACATTTTGCAAACTGCCTGTGAGAAGCTGGTGACATTTATGCTCGAAATCCACCGAGCAGTAATTTTTTTTAAGCTTCAACAGCCCGCGCCATCATGTCCGCTGATCACTGCATTCCTTCACACAACTGTTTCTGTACAGAAAACATGTCCTCAGCCCACGGGAAACATGGGACTACAGACCCTATTAGAAGCAGTATTAAAAAAATTATAATGCGTGTAAGTTTGACTTGAAAAGACGTCCAAGACAACCATTTGGACGATAAATTGCCCGTACACAGAGATCCTATGGACATCAACACTAAACGTTCACATGTCACCTGGTGTTACAAAACAACCCAAAGACATCACTCCAATGTCACTTTGAGCAGTGGATAATTTTAGTGTTAAATCTGGACTCTTTGTAAAAGAGGGTTAATTCCACCATTTGTTTCTGGACTCCACATTGGGAAGACTCAAATTGAGCATTTTGGCTGACAACACGTTTGGCACCATTCACTTGTCTGCTCTCACATGCATATGAATTCGAGGGACATCTGCTTCCTATTCCATAGAGTTTAATATGATATGAGCCCACCCTTTGCAGCTACACCAGCTTCAAGTCTTCTGAGAAGGCTTTCCACAGGGTTTAGAAGTGTGTGCATAGGAATTTTTATCTATTCTTCAAAAAGTGCATTTGTGAAGTCAGATACTGATGTTGGATGAGAAGACTGGTTTGCAGTCTCTGCTCTAACATCTAAAGGTGTTTTATTGAGTTGAGGTCAGGACTCTGTCAAATTCTTCAACACCATTCATCCGTGTCTTTATGGACCTTGTTTTGTGCATTGATGTGCAGTCATGTTGGAATAGGTAGGGGAAATCCCAGACTGTTTCCAAAACGTTGGGAGCATGAATGTCTTGTCCAAAATATCTTGCTAATGTGAGCATTAAGAGTTCTTTCACAAATGCTTGCGGAAGCAGTCTCCATGTCTAGGTTCTTGATTTTATACACCTGTGGGCATGGAAGTGATTGGAACTGAATGCAAAGAACTATATAAGTCAATTACAATTACTGCATTTCCACAATGAAAATATTGTTTTCACACTGTTTTATCCTCTTTTTCACAAGTTTTTATTTATGTTATATTTCCATAATCATGTTATCATGTTATCATTATATCATCAATGATTTAATAGAAAGAGTTACACAATGAACTACAGGCTGTGAGAATGTTGCTTTCTCCAAGCCACCTAAAATAAATATCCTGCATTCAAGCCCATATGAGAATATCATAGAGGAGTATGGGAGTGTGGCTAGAGTGGATAGGAAGCAATCAAGCAAGCACGTAAGGAGGTCAGCAGCCAACACTGCCAGGAGGAACCGTCATGCATGGCAGAACAGAAATGCCAACCCCTACACTTCCCACTAGAGGAAGAGGAGGAATCAGCTGCTGTGTTAAGCTTCTACAGCATAGGGGAAGATGGGAGATGTCGCCCCACAGCAATATGCTGCAGACTCAGCAGGTGTTGACATCTAGATTAACCTTGGACTGCTGTGAGCACAACTCCTCTGGAAGTGCCGACCTGTTCTCATTTCCATGGCATCAAATACTGCCTTTCAGTCAAAGCCGCTGGCATCTCGGAGATATACATATATATAAGTTGTTCAACACCCTTTGGTGCCATGACACATCAGTCACAGCAATATTGGACTTGGAAAGCAAACCCTCTGGTTTGAAAGAGTGACAAAGTTTGTGTCCAGTGTGGAGGCTTTGTTTTTACTTGCTGTGTACGTTTTGTTTTCACTTACTGTTGAGTTTGAAATTTTACACACCAAAATAATAATTAACAGTACAACCCTTTACAAAATTAGCTATACAGAGTGAAAAAAAAATAGGCTTTTAAAATACCCAGTATTTTAAAATTTGATGCCAAAGGGTTGTGGCCAGGTTTAGGATGTGACAAGCTGGCAGTGAGGCTCAGAAAGCAGGGTCTTATTAGAATGCACACAGAGAGCTTGTACCCAGTCCCCGAGGCTTTCAGGTACTGCCCCTCATTTGCTGACCTGTCAGTCAAATCATCAGAGAGCACTGCTGCAGGGACATGGCAAACTTGGCTGGGACTTTTAACCCAACAATGCTTGCCCTAATTCATATTACTCTGGCTGCTCCTGGTGCTTATCAGGTTCATTCATATGGGGCCAACATCAAAAGGTAAATTCTGTATCAAATGTACAACTTAACCCTTAAAGTGGGTGTATTATGCTCATTTCCAGCTCCGTATTTTTATTCTGAAATTCCAGAGAGATGTTCTGCATAATTCATAGTTTTAAAAAAAATCCTTGTTTATCTTATGATTGCTGTGGCTGCAGTTCCTCATTTTGTTCACTGTCTAACACAAGCTCCTTTCCTTTTAAGCCTATCCTCGTTTTAAACTAATTTAAACTTTTTTTTTTTTTATCTTTTCACCATATTTGACCCAAAATTTTATATTGGTAAATTGCCTGTCTACAAACATTGCACCGACATAACAAAAAAAGGAGATCCACACAGCAATTTAGTCAAAAACTATTGAAAAGTGTATTAAAGATGAACCGAATAGAGCAGCTGATAACCCAAAACAGCTTGTTGCTTGAACTGGTTACAAAACTAGTGATAACTCCAAAACATTCAATGCAAAGAAAATGTAAACCAAGCCTTTCAAGAGAGAGAGAACTACTGGGGGAGGAAACTGACATACGCAAACTCCTAAGTATGAAAACCTATTGATCGGGACCTGAAAAAGTGAAAGCAAGAGAAGCAAAATGAAGAGTAACCTCTGAGGCATCGTTTATAGCAACATCATTTAAATATGACATTGGACACACCTGCATTGTTAATTGTTTTGTCAGAGCTTGACAGCTGCTGTTATTTCTGATAGCTGGTGTAATAGTTCTTGTGACTTCTTTTATATTTACAGATACAGATACCTTTAATTAAATTCATAACCTGTTAGAATGTGGCAAGATATAGAAAATAGTGAAAGGCAGCACATTTAAACATAATAATAACAAATGAATACATGTGAAGTTTTGTTCACACAGTCCTCCTCCTGTTTGGTTTATGTATTCCAGCTGTGGACCATGACGCTTTAAACACTGAAGGTAAAAAAACACAGGTTACACCTACTGTATGAGCTCCTCCAACAAGCCTCCTCTTCCCTCTGTCTTGTGTCCTCCAGATGCATTTTAGGAACAGAGACATCCTTCAGCACTGAGACTGATTTCTGGGTCACGGGCAGCAGGATGGAGGACAGAGTAGACAAGGGAGCACAAATTAGAGAAATGAGAAAACACCTACCATGAGGCCTGGGGCTGTCACAATATGTTGTACAGTGATATACTTTGGCTGCTCTAACACCTCAGAGATGATTCAAACAAATTAGTCAGCACAATATCAAATCAGAGCAATTTCCTTGTGGTGTTGTCGTCGCAACACTGTTGCAATCCAGCATTTTGAAGTCAAGTTTGAATCTGGTGAACTTGTTACATTTGTTTTGCATCACACCTTTAAGACCACTGACAGGTGAAATGATTTACTATCACAGACCGCTTTATTAGTTACACCTGGCTAGTACCAGACTGGACACAGATTCTTTGTTGCATAGATTCAACAAGGTGCTAGAAACATTCTTCAGAGATTTTAGTCTGTATGGACAAAATAGCATAAACGATTCTTTATTGTCATTCTTTATGAAAGAAAAATGAATGAAGAATAAAAGATAGTTACCTAGATCTTGCGGTTGATGTAGATTTGTCAGGAGCACATCTGTGTATACAACACATTGTATAGGTGTGCTATGGAGTTGAGATCTGATGACTGTGGAAGCCATTTGCATGTGGAGAACTCACTGTTATGTTCAACAAAACAGCACAATATCCTACTGAAAGCAGCCATCAGTATACTGACAGAGTGTGGTCTTTCACTGCTGTAGCCCACCTGCTTCAAGGTTCAATGTGTTGTGTGTTCAGAGATGCTGTTGTGCATACCTTGGTTGTAATGAGTGGTTATTTGGGTTACCGTTGTCTTTCTTTCAGCTTAAAGAGGTCTGGACATCATTCTCGGAACTCTCGCATAAACCAGGCTTTGTCACCCAGAGACAGTGGATATTTTCTTTTTCTGTAAACCCTCGAGATGGTTGTGCAGGAAAATTCCAGCCATTCAACAGTTTCTGAAATGCTCTGTGTGGCATCACAAACACGCCACATTCAAAGTCGCTTAAATCTCCTTTCATCCCCCGTTTTGATCCTTTGTTTGAACTCCAGCAGTCATTTGTCCATGCCTAAATGCACTGAGGTGCTGCCATGTGACTGGCTGATTAGATGTTTGCTTTATTGAGCAGTTCAGCAGTGTATCTAATGAAAAGGCTGGTGAAGTTATCCTCTGAGAATCACACGAGAGGAGGGAACAAAACAAGTCCATCAAACTACAAAGACGTGTAGTACAGCACGCTTACATAAAATAGCTAATAATGAGACGGTGTGGATGTGGGTTTAAAATAAAGATTACTTTATTAATTCATCTCAAAAAGACTAATTCAAAAATACATTATGTTTCAATACATGTGATTACAGGTTGCTGTAGAGGCAAAAAAAATCAGGAATCTAGTATCTGAAATTATTAGAATAAGTAATTTTAAGTTTGAGTAAATTATTGCAAACAGTATAAATGCTGCATACTTCTCAGTTGAGTTCATTACACACAACTTTGTGTCGAAGACATGGCAGTTGTCTAGAGGAGGACAATCATAAAACATGGCAACTAATGACGTGCTGGTTGAGATGAATTGTAATTCTTCCATCATTTCATCACCACTGCTCCTGAGCAAAAGCCATGTAAATACTAATTACATATATTTACTAATTAACCCATACACTGTGAATGAAATGTAATCACTCCACAGTGGAGAACATGAATATCAGCTGGCAACACTGAATTCATATTCTCTGCTATGCGTAAAATCCATAGTGGAAGTCACACAACCTGTTGTCATAGCAACTCTGAGAAAGAACAATATTTCAGATGGGGTTGTCGGTCAGTTCGGACAAAAATGGAAAACAATGTAGATTCTGTCCTTCTGCTTGAGGATGAATAAAACATGGCAAAACTAATATATTTTCCTAAACCAATACAGCACATTGCAATGAAAGTGGGTGGTGTAGCTCCAGTAACTGAATTTTAACATAGAACAATGTTTCTTGTGAGGAGATGCTGGTGACCCCATTTTTGCCAAGTGGGAATAACAGTGTTTATGATCTCCTGTGAAACGCACAATAATCTAAGCAGCTCTCGACCTAATCCACTGGCAGTTTTCACCATTAAATGCCAAAGCAGCAGAAAAAGTGTTTTTGGCACATTTTAGTTGTTTGTCTCAGTCATATAAAGAAACAGGCTCTTAAAGGCAGACGATTCTGTATTTTTCAGTTAGCCCTTAACCTATCTGGTTTCAAACAATTTGTATCTTATAAAATATGTGAAAGATGAAAAAAATCACTGCAACCCCCTCTGACCACTGCAACCCCCTTCTCACCTCTTTTCCCTTGTTTCTTTCTCTCCTTCTTTTTCATCTCCCTGTCCATCCCCAGTCATGTCTGTCCCTCAACGAATAAATAATTCATAAAAAAGGTCAATCAAATGGCCAATATTTCCACTGGTAAAATAAATCCCCTGCAGTTGCTAACAAAATTCTGACTAAGATCCAAACGACAAAAAAAAAAAAAAAAAAAATGATGAAAATCAGGCGTGCTAAGTTCCCAAATAAATTTAATACTATCCAATATTATAAAAAATCTATAAATATTAAAAATAGTGAAAAAAAAAAATGGAGTGTTGTTATTCCCAGTTTTACCCCAAGGTATGCTATGTCCCAAATAAATCAAGATACAGTCATTAAGAAGTGCATCTATGTGGCCTTCAGCTCATCATTTTATTTCATATTGGTGTTTATATTGGCATCAAGATGAAGATGTACCTGAAGCTACTGAAGAGAGGTGTGGTAAATGTCTCATGCCACTGATGCAGATCTTTTGAAAGCAGGAAAAAAGACGAAATCTGGTTTGCAGAAGGCTGTTTTAAATTCATCATAATTTCTAATATTACGAAATGGTGACTTTCAGAGACCTTTCATGATCTCAAAATAATCCGATCGCATGGAGCATTTTCTGTAACATATGGCAATGTTATACAACAACACAAACAGGACATATTTTACCAACATAAAGGTATGTTTAAATATAAATACAAGGTGTCTGTGAAGGTTCTCAGTCATCCAGGTCATCGTAGTCAAAGGAGCTTGCAAAGAAAAGCGTCTGGACTTAATAAATACAAGGTATATTGTTTGGTAATGATGCAGCTCTTAGGCTCTGGGGCTTTGTGTTTCACCATGCGTGTCCTTGCATAAAAGAGGGCATTCGTGTCAGTGTTACATTTGTTTTTTATATATGTATAATCCACTGGAGAAACAAATTTCATAAAGTGTTCTTTTATTTTGGACTATTTCGTGGTTGGTCAATCATTGACTGTCAGGTCGAATTCGGTGTCTGATTGGTTAGAGAAGGAAAAATTTCCTGTTGAATGAAATGCGTAAAGCCCCGCCCATCCAGCCTAGCAAGACCAACGGAATTGAGTTAGCGAAAACTTCTTAGCTCTGATGCGGAAAGAGCGTGTAAACATTTTGGAAAGGTGATTCATTTGTGTTCAAATAGGTGTTTTAACGCAATGCATAGCAACTGCGTGACCTAAATAATACACCTGTGAAAATTTACTGTCAAGATATTACAGGTAAAATCTTTGAACGCTTCTGCAATGTCTAATGGTGCTTTATCCTTAGCTGTAAGGAAAGTATTCTGCTTGCTTAAAGCCTAAATGATGATTTTATTCATCCATAAGAAAATATGTAAAAGACATTGTGTATAATCACTTAAAATATTTTTTAATTTGTATGTATATTTTTGATATTTATGTTATTTTAGCATACATTTTGTACTGTTCCTGAGCTCATGATAGATGTATTCTGTGTACAATTTCTATGGTTTACGTTTTAAAATTCAGAATTAAAATGAAAACGCATTTAATAGCTGATTGAACTGCAGTGTCATGTTAAGGGTTATTGATTAGCTTATGGCCATACAGGTGTTTCCCTGCCATATAATTTGAGGGGTCACTTCACACACTGGTTCGTGCAAAGTCAGTTTTATTTAAAATAGAAATATGAACATTTCCATATTTCTGGTTGTTTATTAATAATATGAAGAAATGAAATCCCAATAAACAAAACTGATTAAATATCTATTTACATTACAATTCTGGTGAGTTTTGGGTGCTTATCAGTTTACTATTCAGGATATACTCTGCAATAATACCCACAATAACAGTCCTGTTGGTGTCTGTGCCAGGTTTTTGAGACTTCTCAAGGATACTGTGTCTTGGACCTTGGACTCTGGCTTATCTCTAGTGATGGCAAGTTACCAATCTTCAGAAAGAAGAAGACAGACCTCAGTTTGGCGGGAGCACTATGGTAGGACAATCACCCAGTTACTGCAGTTATTTTGCTTGAATTGCCAGAACTTGAAACAAAACTGATTTTAGCTTTAAATGGTAAATGGTCTGTATTTGTATAGCGCTTTACTAGTCCCTAAAGACCCCAAAGCGCTTTACACATCCAGTCATCCACCCATTCACACACACACATTCACACACTGGTGATGGCAAGCTACATTGTAGCCACAGCCACCCTGGGGCGCACTGACAGAGGCGAGGCTGCCGGACACTGGCGCCACCGGGCCCTCTGACCACCACCAGTAGGCAACGGGTGAAGTGTCTTGCCCAAGGACACAACGACTGAGACTGTCGGAGCCGTGTCTCGAACTGGCAACCTTCCGATTACAAGGCGAACTCCCAACTCTTGAGCTACGATCGCCCCCCCTTTATGACATATTGACCTACAAGTAAACTGACTACAACTAAGGACAATAACGGAGTCTGAATATACCAAAGAAATGAATGTTGTTACTGGATAAGGAGCACTGCTCTAGAAGAGCAAAGGATCTGTGTATGATCTTTAAAGAGACTGAACCGCCATAAAGCATATCACTTAATGTTTTATGGATTTTGTGCTGATATTGTACCTTTATTTTATTTTATTTTCTATTTTATTAACAGAGGTTGCGCTGCATATTCACACTTTTTCACGTGAAATGCAGGTTTCAATTCTACCTACCCACCCTTGGGTGTAGTGCAGGGGTTACAGAACTGTTGATAATTTATAACAGAGGCCCACAAGACAAAATCTGATCATCATTGTTGCAGCATCTCTACAAATATCAGAGTCTGTGGAGCAAATTAAGTAAAAAGTCAACCTTTTGGTGAGAAGAAATGTTAAATATACTACTTAGAATAGGCCTGTTGTTATGGCTGGCTAGTTCAGGAAGTCCTGACATTACTATCCAGAGTTATAATTTTTTAATGTAGCCCTAGTAAAGAAAACACTTCACAGATATCACCGAGATATCACCAAGGTCTCTTGGATGTTTTGGATGGTCCAAATAAAACCTTTAATTTCTAACCCAATTTGAGTGTTCACTGTTTAAAAGACCTTGGGTAAGTCACATTTTCTTCCTTTCGTTTCTATTTTTGTGCCCACACTTTCAATTTAGTTTAACTTTTGTAGTGCCAGTAAAACGACAAACATTTGGAGAGATTAAAAAAATCCTTAAAATACATCCATGCAGAAATAAAAATTAAAATGGGGAAAAAGGAGGATAAATGAATGAGTTCAATTAACTTGTTGAAATGTTTGTTTTGTTTTGTTTACATCTTCATTTATGTGTTTTTACCTTTTATTATAATAACTTGGGCGGTCCCAATCGCACTTGAAGTGATTGCGCAGTTTAAAGCAAGTAGACCTCTGAAGACGATATATCTGTTATATATGTTCTGACTGAAGTATTTCTAAAACAACTAAAATGAAAAGTAGTGCTTTTAACTGATGGATGCGAACTATTAATGAAAATTGAAAAACAGTTGAGGGCTTATAAAGTTTGTCTAGTTGGTGTATTGTGTAACGATGTGTTACCTGCTGTTTAAGTAGATAGCTGTGGTTGTATTAACACATCAGGATGAGGGTTAAATTGTTCTCAGTGATAGTCCATGTTGAGAGCATCTGATGGGCAGCGACAGATGCCATTGTATGGCGCAAATAAGACATGGAAAATTGACCAAACTTTACCAAAATGAACACCAGGTTTGTTATTAATATGCTGCTGTGTGGTTTTGATTGAAGTGCTAAAATAATCCAGGACAAAGGGGTTTTGTGGTATGCTGTGAGTTCTTAAAAACTGACCTTAAAGTGCAACACATAAATAGTGCTAATAAAAACTCTAGGGGCAGAATGGCAACTGAATCGTTTTTTGGGGACTTGTGTCTGTGTAGATAACAAGGGACAAAGCACAGCAGCACGCTAAAAAGATGAGCACCTCATCCAGCACAGACGAGGCCTGGACCTGGAAATGGAACATTGCTATAAATGTTGAAGCTCTCACTAGCCAGCCCTAGAAATACATGTTGGTTAAATAAATTATTATTCTAATATATTAATGTAATGCAACGCCAGTTAGCTGCTGTTTTTTGAGATGCTGTGTTGTTACCAATCACTAACCTGTGCCCCAGCAGGCAACAGCTGCAGCCCACTCAGAAATATGCCACTTTAAGAACCGTGGCATTATATCATTTATGCCCTTCTGCATTTAGGAAATCTCTAGATTTATTTCTTGAGATATTCAGTTTTCTTTTAAATATATATGGCATTAGGTTATGTAAGTATATTTAACTGTTTATGCCATCCATACTAGAACAACATATGGCAACAAAGTTTCTCCCCTTATAATAATTCAGTAACTATTTAAAACAAAACTGCCGGCTGTGTCGAGTCACTATGAAGGAATTTAAGAAAAAGAAATGAAAAGGCTGAATCCACAGTGGGAGGTGAAGGGTTAAGATGAAAACTGACATACAGTTTTTGATGATAATAAATGTGATGCCTCAGCTTACTAACACAGAGCAAAAAAGTCTCAAAACATCTGCGTCCCCCTCTGTATTCCTGTTATTTGTAAAAATTTCTGTATCACTGCACCTCTATTCAAATTCAAATTCAGTGTCTTGCAACAAAGTGTTGAATTTACTCAGCTGTAAACCTGCTGACTGGCTGCTTGCACGCTGTGAATGACATGCAGTGGAAGTTTCACACTAAATCCCTGTTGCAACGCTGAACTGGCTTTATGTTGAAAATACTCAAAATCTGATAGAGCATGTGCTTCTCTGTGGACTCGCTAGGGCACAGAAGATCAAACAGGGTTAAAGATACTCTCTGGTGGTGACTGAATATTAGGCTTTAGTGCTGGACATTTTCACAGATCAAATGTAACTCTGGTAGTCCACAAACTGCACAGCCTTGACTTGTGGGGTCTTTTTTGGCTCCCTAATATACGTACCTGCACCAGACCTTAAAGTTTGGAGTCTAATTACGCTGGTCTTAAGTGTCCTCTCGACTTTATTGCTATGCAGAAGTCCGGGCCTTTGACCTGTAAAGGTATTTTGATCTGGGATTATGGTTGTGTGATGGAAGGATTAAGACCCAATTAACTGAAGGGCTGTGAATGATGTGAATGATGATGATGTTTGAGGACTTTTCTTTGCTTTCTTCAAAAGTGAAGCACCATTTCCTGTGTGAAGCATTCCAAAATTCAGCTCAACAGCTCATTTTTTTTAGACACTCCACAAGCATTTGTTACATATTTGTCCATGTCGTGTATATATAGACATATTTACATGTGAGTTTGAGCGTGTTTTGGGGGCGTGGTAGTGTGTGTGTGTGTGTGTGTGTGTGTGTTTGTGCACAGCAAACTGCCCACTCTCTGTGGCAGTGAAGTCAGTGGTTCATATTTTGGATGATATAAAGATTAGATATGCTCTAAATTCAAATAGCTTCACACCGCAATAATTCCACTCTTTGTGTGTCTTTGTATGTGCACACATTTGTGCGTGCGTGGGCCGTGCATCTGCACATATGTTTATGTCAGTATAATAATACGATTCTGCATTAAATTTCCCCCTCTTACTGCGATTCTCAGACTTGGCTGTGACATTATTGTAAATCCTTCAGTAGCGATACAGTAGCACTACATCAGACTCAGCGAGCCGGCCTTCCTCCTTAGAGCCAAAACACCTCCGCCACTCACGCACACATTCAGGCAGAATTGGCATCTTTTATCCTCAACTGGCCTCTTTTTTCAGAGATTGAAATTTACTATTCAACATTCTTCCCCTTGTTAGAAAATAGAATATTGCTTTCTGCCACTGACAAAGTTGGCTGAATTAGAAAATATGCAACAACCTGACACCACCTTCTGTTGCAGAAAAGAGCCTCTTTTTCATTTTTTGATTGAATTATGTATAAAGGCTTAGAAGACACTCCTTGGCCATGGTGGTGTTACTTTCCCCATATTACTTATTCAACATGTCTAACCTTAGGCCCCATTAGCGTTGCAGAAGTGGAGCTATTTCCTCAGCTCTTCATGTTCAAACACAAGACTAACATAGAAGCAGGAGCTGAAACCCCACAGTGAGTCACACAGTCACAGTGTCTTCCCTCTCTGCCTCCTGCTCTGCCCACCTTTGGCAAATTAAGGCAAGATTTCATAGCTTTAAGCTACAGATAGCATGCACTGCCACAGGCAGTATGGTCCCAAGGTTTGCCATATTTGTCTACAGGATGTGACATTGTTCCTCTGCACGTCTTTGATCTGCTTTGTCTTTTTATGTAGGCTTGTCTCTGTGAATCAGCGACGGAGAATAGTGTGTTTATTTTTATGAAATGTGTAGTACTCCAGCCGTCACCTGGATGAGGTGATTTGTATGTACCTCCGATGCACATATCGAGTCTAATGCTTTGACTGTTCTGTTCATTTTATATCACGATCCCAAGCGTTGTGCAGCAATTGAATTTGGGCATTTTTTATTCCTTTGTGTCTGTCTTCCTTTGACATGTTGTCAACGTGGAAATTCACAGCACCCCGCCACTCTTCCTCAAGCAACCTCTTGATGTGCCACAGTGAGAGTCGTGTCATGAATAAACATGCTGATGTACAAAGGGATGAGTGTTGGTTAGAGATGAGATAGACAGTTTACATGTGTTTGAAAGGGAGGGTCTGCAGAGAGGAGAGTGACAGGGTCACGGAGCCCAAATGTTTAAAAAAAAGCTGCTTCCACTAACATCTTTTTCTTTTCTCTTTTTTTTTTTTTCAGTGGTTAAAACATGCTTCTGTTGAAATTCTAGTTGTGGCTCCTGCTGTTGCTCTGCGATTAGTGAAATCCTGTTTGCAGCACTCCTTTTTTTTTTTTTTTAAAAGTTAAAATATTTTTTCCAGAAGTCGGTGCTCTGAGTGGTAAAAACACGTTGAGTTCTCAGCATTGTCAGGAATGAGCAGCAGCACCTTCTTAAGTCTGGAAATAATCAGAGGAAAAAAAGCTGGTACTTTACTCCTGGAGCTCTGGCAGCACTTGTCAAATAACATCAGCCTATGTCAGACCATAAGACCACAGAGCTGATAACCTTCTCTTCCAACTCTGTATACTCCTAGTCGAGCGCTAAGATCATCAGGTCAATTACTCTTGGTGCAACCTAGGTCTCGGCTGAGGACCAGAGGCGATCATGCTTTTATCTAAGCTGCACCTAACCTCTGGAACAGCCTTCCTGCTACTATTCGTGTCTCGGACTCTATCCAATCTTTCAAATCATGGTTGAAAACTTACCTATTTAATCTGGCATTCCCGACTAGCTAGTGCCCTCATCTCATCTATTTTAATCTTATTATTGCATCTTTGTTTAGCCTCCTAGTTGATATTTTATATATGTGAACTGACCCTATCTCTGAATTGAGGTCTGATACCTACTTTATTGAGCCCACACTTCTGGTCTAATTAGTGCTTCCCATCTGTTAGTGTTAGTGCTTGTTTTGTATTTTGTTACTGCCTTTCTATATAGGGCTGGGCCATATCATACTGTTCACGGTAATACCGGTATAATGTTAGGCAATGATAAGAAAATTAATTGCCCTGCCCTACTTTTATATACATTTATTTTGGTCTATTGTATTATTGTGAAGCACTTTGGAATACCTTTGGTTTTAAATGTGCTATATAAATAAAGTTGTATTATATTGTATTGTTATTTTATTTGTTTTATCTGGGTAGTTATTTGTTCCCATTTTTGCAGAAGGATAGTTAATCTTGAAACATTTAATGGTTGTTTCAGCTCTTCATCCCAATTTTTAAGCATTTAGCTAGTACAAAATAATGTGAAAACAAAAAATATTTGACATTGATAACTGATAATTGGCTGATGTGGGTAGTTAGTTATTCAGGTGATTTATCTGTATTTCATTTAAAGTTTTGCAAAGTGTGGTTCATATAGTGGTTTCATTAATTGGACAAAAAGATGATGTTAAAAGTTGTGAATGGACTTGGAAGAAATCTAATTTGTTTGTTTTTGCTATACTTTAGAAAGCACAGCAAAATTTTAAAATGTGGCTTTTTAACATGAGATGGTGAAGCATTCCAGGTTTCGAGTGTTTAATCAGAAAAGGCTTCGCCACCAGCTTGTTTATGGGCTCTCTGGTGCGAGAGCAGCAGGGGAGTATTGGAGGACCGTGGGATACGAGCTGGGATTAGTACCTCTACAAAATGGGTTGGGGCTAAGCCATTTAATGTTTTGCAAGTCATTAAAAGAACTTTAAACAACTCACTTTTAAGAATGACTGGGGAATAAGTTGGAGAAGCTAAAGTCGCTATCCTGTCCTCACACTGGTTGTGAGCCTCAGAGTGGAGCTTTAGATAAGTTGTTGCTGTTTTGTGGCTTTTTTTAAAAGTTCTTAAAAGTAATCAGATCGTTGAAGGCAAGAGTGATTTTTATCGCCTTCATGTTTTTTTTATTAAATTACTGAGGTCACTGAGTAACACCCAGGCTTGTAACTTCTGATTAGCTCGTCCAGCTAAAGGACCAATGAGCTGATGCCATTGTGCCTCTGTCTACAGTTAACAAGAATCACTACTACTCCCAGAGTATTGTTCAGATTTCAGTGAAATTTGCACACAATGATAATCTAAGGGGTCTTTACTCAAATGCATGGTCAAGGTCATATTTATCATTCTGCAGCTGAAACCAGTATTTTGTTAGCTAGCTGTGCAGAAGCCTGTTTTCTTTTTATGAGCAAAGCCACTTCAGTACCGTTCCAGCCATTCCAGACTTTTAGGGTTTGACATTACCTAACCTCACATTGGTGACCATTTGTTTGGAATGATTATGCCTTGAGTTCTGGTCTATTATGTGTTTATTACCTTGCGGTCGTGTCCTGGTGATTTGTGTGCGTTGCCAGACATGATAGAAACAACCAAAATGCGGACGTCTTTGTGCAAGTCATTTTTTGTCAGGGGAAAACATATTTATTCCTCTTCTTTTTCCACTTCTTTTTACTTTCCCGTACATCCATTCTGACAGTTTCAATAATGTCCCAATTTGCTGACATTTATGAGTGCTTATATTGATGCTGTGATTATTATTCTTTATGTGTTATTCCCTCACTGAGAAATTCAAAAAATGTGGCAGAAAAGTAGCTGGAATTGCACAGAAGGGATCTATGCTACTGAACTGGCCAATCATAATAGTTGTGGGTAGGGCTGTGCGATAGGACCAAAATCTCATATCCCGATATAAGAATTCTATCGTCCCGATAACGATATAAATCACAAAAATGTAACATTTTCTGTAAATTCTGTGAATCTCGGGCAGCTCGACTTGCGGGAAGTGTTTCCAGCTGCGCGTCATGTAGCTGGAGTCGAGTGTTTTAACCGATGCATGAAACGATACATTTTTAGACATAAGTTGTAACAGCCGCCGTTTTCTTTGTATTTATTATACGGCGTGCTGCGGGGAAAAGCCTGTTCTAACGTTTGAGTCTAAGGCTTATTTTTTAGCACCTGGAGGCTATTTTTTTTGCTTCTCATCCGTAAATAATCTGCTCTTTCACGTGGTTCAGTTTATTTTGAAAAATCTCAACAGGATCTTGAGCTTTATTGTGAAAGGTTTATGTGGAACATAGACAAGCGGACACGCGATGCTGTTACCGTCGTTGTTGCTAACCACAACGCATAAAAACAGGCGCTTGTCCGTCCGTAGTGTGGTTATATTAAATATAAGAGAAAGAGAGAACTTTAAGAAATGAATATAGCCACTACAGTGACCATCAAAACGATGAAAAAATATTGCTGTAAACAGTTTATTTTGCGACACCACGAAACAAATGATTGCGTAAAATGAAACGATAGACATTTTTATATCGTCATCCGATATATATCGTTATATCGAACAGCCCTAGTTGTGGGCTGCGTTGACGCAACCTTTAGCTACATTTTTAGGTAGGTGCACACCAGGTTTGGCCATGCAGAGAAAAATGTTGCCCATACCTGAGCTAGGGTCAAAGCAAGACATTTGTACAGAGTCTTACAGAGTTGTAATTTCCCTTTATTGCTTCCACATGTTAGCTTGGTTTTGAACCTTTATCCAGTTCTACCAATATACATTATTAACTGTTGTAGTACTACCGAACCAGCATTCTGAGTGGATTATCAGATGAGTCTCACAATCATCTGCTTTTACATGCATGTGGCACACACTCTGTCTGTCTCCTATCCTCTGTGGAACGTGAATGAATAGGATGAAGTACTGAATAGCGGTTGCTGAATGCTATAGTGAGAAGAAAAGCAGCAGTGAGATGTTATCAGTGGGGGAAATGGTCTCTCCTGGTTGATTTACTAGTCATGTAGTGTGCTTGTCTGACTGCAGTATAGCAGATAGTGTCAGAGGGACATCAGAAGAGGCCCAAGGGACTGTCCGCTAAGAGATCAACCAGAAAAACATGTTATCAGTGGCATACTGTGTGACCATGAGCTAATGCTGGCTGCGTTTTCACTATGAGATCAAAAGGGATTTTTAAGATCAACTGTCTGAATATTTGCTCAAAGCTGCACCGAAGCAAATTTATATGTACACAAGCACCCGTCTTATTAAATCAGAAGTTTGAGCCCTACAAGAGTAATGCAGTCCAATATTTCTAACTGAGATGCCATTGATTTACCCTGTTTGGCCAAATTAAATTCAGGTATGGGCACTGATACAGCAGGAAATCTGCTCACTACAGGAAGTCACATTCAATAATTAAGACTGAAATGCAAACAGTATTCTAATCAGCAGTGAGCAAGTACCCTCTCAGAAAACTTTACCTTTGAATATAAGCTTTTCTTTCTTCCCCATCTGGTTTTCTTTTCTTTTCTTTCTTTCTTTGTCTTTCAGTGTAAACCATTAGGTATTGGTTGTGTCTGTTATGGTGGTTGATGTAAGAATTTCAGCGACAATCTTTCGCCATCATTTCCTACAGTAGACATTCCCAAGACTGCCACGGCCCAGTTTCAAAATCTAAAAATCCACCCAAGCCGATTATAACATGAGCTCAACATAAAGTAATTCCTTCATTGTGTTTTTGTGCATTCATTTTGATCACTATTTGCTTATTTAGGTTGATTTCCTATTAACAAGCCTCTGCCACCTGATAGCTGCTTCTTTGCCGCTAGTAAGAAAAACAAAAAATAGACAAAATACTTGGTAACCACTTTACACCTACAGGAGCTGACTTGATAATGAAAACTTGTAGCATGAAGCTCCTGGTGCACAGTTCTTAAGTTTTCATTAGTTCTTAAAGTTGTCATTAGCTAGTTCCTCCATGGCCCACACTTTGGAAATCACTGTCCTCCAGGGTATCAGTGAGTCATTTAAGAAGATGCTAAATTTCTTCTTTTATGTAGTAATGCTGGTAGAAATATTAGTAACATACACAGGGTTTTCCTGTATATAGAAAATCTTGGCGCTCAATAAAAGAATAAATCAGGACTGTAATTTAAAATTGTTTTTTGTGAGTTTTATTTCCTCTAGATTAAAATACTGTCAATAACTGGCAAAGTTTTGTTTATTAAAGTAATACTCATTCTTTGGGTAGTTATTTGTGGTATTGGAAAGCCTGTCCATTTCCCATTAAATAGTACCACATCTGAGTATGTGGGTTGCACCAATTAAAAAACTTACCTGTCTGGACCAAAACAGCTTATTCTACTATTGCATCTTGTTTTGACCTTCTGGTACCGTAGACAATCAGGTGCTGACAGTTAGAGTTCTGACTGGCACCTGATTAGGGCTGTTTAGCAATGAGTCCAGATTCTGCCTATGGCATTTGCATCTAAGGGTTGAAGGAGAAGATGTAGAGAACTCTATCCTGATTGCTGGACCAATAGGGTAACAGAGTTTAGTGGAGGCAGTATCATGGTGTGGGGCGACATGTCCCTCACTGGAAAAACAAGGCACTTGTGGGATCAGATTGGGCGTGCTGTTCGTGTCAGAGTGAACTACACTGCCACACTGGCTGTTGATTACAATTACGAGTATTAAGAGAGTTCTTCTAATGCTACAGTCACACAGGGAAAACAATGGCTGAAGACCATGGCACAATCAAAATTATTGTGACTGAACTTGCAATCAATACGATTAGATGATGATAAGTCTGCTGTTACTTTTCTACTGAATGGGATCAAGTTTGCAAATACATGCAATGTATTTGTGATAATGCAACAATAATACTGTGATACTTTGGTGAAAGTTGCAAACCTGTTGTCGTCAACATACACAGAAGTTTACATCAAACACAAATTGATATTAACTACAGTATTCTGCAACCTGAGCCAACCCTCATTTCTTTATATATTGCTTCCAGAGAGCCAGACTTACCTGTATTTTTAAAAACTGGTATTAAGCAGTATTTCTCTAAGCTGTCTGGGCCTATTTTTTAGAATGGTTTGTGTTTGTTTGTCGAGCCACTTAACACTTAATCATAGGTTAACTGACTTATGACACATTCAAACATTAAAATGGGCACCTAACTCAAGGTATGAACTAGGGTTGTGTCTACACACAACAGAAACTGTAGGAAAAAAACAGATTTAAATGATATCTTTAGGGACACTAGGCACAGCCTGTTGCATAAACACAATTTGTTACCATTTTGTTAGTCAAATCCATGAAAACTGCCAACGGGCAAGAAATAGAATTCTTGCATCAACAAGGTTACTCTCGAAGACCTATTAACAAAAATCTTGGCATATCTAGACATGTTACAACAGTTATTTAACTGCAAAATGACACAGACACTTTGTAATCTTGTTTTTGGCATATAGGAATATAATCAGCATACCAAACACCAGACTCGACTCCACAAGTCTGCTGTTGCAAAGAGAAATTGCAATTAATGTCAGACTTTATAAATTAGACAGCCATTATTTGAAAACCTTATCCAATCTGGCTGGGAGAGTTTGCCAGAGAGTTTGACAAGTTGCCTCCCACCAGATAAACTATGTAGTCACTTTGAGATTAAATGTAGTTGTTCAGAGGTTGGTGGTGTTGCATGTCAAGCACTTGTCAGCCAGTAACAGCAACTACTTGCAATCGGATGCAGAATATGAGAAAAGATTATGCGATCAGGCAGATTTTTTGTTTGTTTGTTTGTTTGTACTCTAGTATTATTCTATCAGGCTGTCATATCAGTGTAAACTATAGGTGAAGAATCCTAACTTGCTGTTTACATGTGTTCCCATTTTAATCTACAAAATCCACACGGGCTCTTCCTGTAGATAAAAGCCGAAACTGGTTTATTAATCTCCAGGTCGGCAAGTATCGACAAAGGGCAGTTGTCAATGACTCGGTTATGACCCTGCAGAAAAAACTATCCGATCGTTCAGTCTGACGTCACTAGCCGTGTCTGGGCCTAAACTCTGCTGCAGGTCCATATATCAAACGATCACTGTGGCATTACTGAGAGTTGAAAAACTGTCTAAAGTCTTTCATCTTCAATAAAATGATCAGCGTTCTGCTCTACCAGGTGTAACAACTGAGTTTAACATCCAGGCATCCATGAAAACGGAATTTATGACATTTAACGGAGTTGGAAGTTAGCAGGAAGTTAGCTTGCTAGCTTCCATCTAAATACAATATAGCATGTCCTGACTGCGGGGTTTTGGAAACAAATTAAAACGTACAGCTCTGTTATCACTTCCAACATAAATGAAGACAGAAAACTAAACAGTGACGTTTGTAGGGTTACTGAAGTTTGGCTAGCTGGTATATAATGATGTGCTACGTGACCGCTAGCAACACAGCTATGTTAGCATAATATAAACAAAACTTTTTTTCCACTCGATAAAAGTTAACGTGAGTGTTCTCGGTGGTCATGAACAAATGTAATCGCATGGCAGGGTGCTGTAAAAGGACCAAACTTCAGCCAGGAGAACAACTGAGATAATCCATCCACAATACCAGGTTAGTCATTCATATACTGCTGCATGGGCTGGGCTGTAGTTACATCCTAACGTTTTAAAAACTGAGCCTAAATAAATGATTAGCGGTAATAAAAGCCGAGGGAGGTCAACAGTGATCACTGACTGTTTTAGGAGCTTTTTGAGATTAAATAGAAGAAAATACATAACATTAAACATGTTAACAACACAAAAGCCATATTAAACGCAGACTACTTTAGGCCTGGAAGTAGGATTCGTCATGTCATCACTTAATAATCGGATTATGCTTCAGTATTCCCTCATTGCTGCTGCCTCATTAAGCACTGTTATGTATTGGTAGTGGTCTTGTATGAGTATGTAACTCTACATGTAACTCTACATTCATCAGTGTTGGGAAGGTTACTTTTAAAATGTATTCCATTACAGATAACAGAATACATACCCCAAAATGTATTTTGTAACATATTCTATTACGTTACTCAATGAGAGTAACGTATTCTGAATACTTTGGATTACCTATTATATTCTCATGCTTTTTACAACTACATGAATGTACGATTGCTGTGTGAATTATTACTCTTACTGAAGGTTACTCGCCATACCAATACCGACTAGATTTTTAAATCTTAATATAAAATGAGCAACAGTAGGGTGGACATTAGGGTAAGGCTGCACTTTTTGCAGCGATGTCGTATAGAAAACTGTTTCACGTGTATATAAAACAGGTCCGCGGCTCCAAACCGTAGTAAAGGGACCTCTGGCTAATACGTTGGGTTCCATGTCGGGCTCATAGCCGAAAACTAGCTTTACTTTGTTGTCTGGGTCAACTTTGCTAGCGAGAGACAAAGAGAGGCGTTGAAAGGCTGCTCCAACGGAACTTATTGTTTCGGAGGAAAACACGAACACAGTGTACAGTCGAGTCTTGATAGCTTACTTACAACTGGGCTCGTCAGGCACTCTTCTTGGCTGCAGTGGTTATTATTATATTTACATGCTTCCATCTCCCATTTCTGCTCGGTGACAGCTCGTACCTTTCGACTGTCCTTTTTCTCCCTCCCTCGCGCTCACAAACACATAACGGGTATGGCAGTCCATCCTCCCTGCAGCACGGACTACACTGCCCATGAAGTTACATTCTTTAGTAGTTACTCGTTACTCATATTTTGTATTTTAAATACGTAACAGTGGTACATGTATTCCGTTACTCCCCAACACTGACATTCATGTAACTCTACATTTATTATACAGTTGGGAGGAAATTATTCATGATAATGCAGATTAGACTACAACTAAAGTGTAATTTTTTTAGCACTATGGCTGAATGTAATATGACAGTAAATAATAATACACTGTAAATTGTTCAAACTGCAAATCAAATTCACATCCTCAGATACGCCGCCTTGTCGAACTAAGTCAAAAAAAGCCAACGAGACTCACTTTGCTATTATGTGTGACAAAGAAAAACATAAATTAGAGTTTTGTAAGGATTAGTAAACTGTTGAATATTTGCATACCTGAAGTAATTATTATTTTTTGGTGTAAAGTTTTGTTTTTAAATCGAGGTCTTACAAAGCCTTTAAAAAATTAGTTGTGTTATTTATTTCTTTTTTTAATGAATGGAGCAGGAACACTGCCATAGTAGTGAAGTCCAAGGTCTGTTGCCAGTTTAACTAGTTCCATTTTAAGCTATGTGTGGGATGTCGGTGTCAGTGGTCAGTGTTTATTTGAGCTGCCAGTGGGTAAAGAGGGAGGAAAGTTTCCGGATAGGTCAGAAGACCATCATCGACCAAAAAATGTATTATTTTTGTAACAGTTAACTCTTCGTTTGATATTTGTAACCACTGGACCGTAATCAAAATGCCTATAGGAAAAAAAGTAGGCTGTCAGCAAAAGACTGGAAGCTTTATGTTATTGGATAAAACTCATCAGAAACAGAATATTTTGTTAATCCCAGAGGACATTATGTGGTCACAGTTGCTCCAAGACAGTAAGAACATTAACTAACAAGTTAAAGTACCAATCAAGTATTACAATATTTTCCAAAATATTGCAAAATAGCTCTAATATATAAATATCTCAATATATTACACACAATTAAATATAGATAAAGTTGTAATTGAGGTGCCCCTCTTATCATCCCGACTTGATGTTATTTTCTCTGTAGAGACTGTGCAGATATTAACGGTGTGCAACTACTGCAGTGTGTACTTCTGCTTTTAGATGGAGGAGTTGTACAGAGAGATGGCCGCAGGCAGGAATGATTTTCTGTGTCGTTCAGCGGTGCATTTGGGTAATCTCAGTTTCGCACTGAACATGCTCCTGTGACTGGCCAGCACGTCATGGAGTGGTTGGGAGAATATTGTCTTTAGCTTAAACGACATCTACCTCTCTGACACCGCCTTTAGAGAGTCCAGCTCCACCTCCGCAATGTTACTGCTGTGCGGATCAGTTTACTGGCATCCACAACCCTCAGCCTGCTGCCCCAGCATGCAACAGCAGACAGTATGGCACTGGCCACAACAGGCTCATAGAAAATCCTGAGCATTGTCCAACAGATTAAAAGACTTCAGCCATCTCATAAATAGTCATGGCTCTGGCCCTTCCTGTACAGTGCATTTGTTTTTAACCCAGTCTAGTTTATTGTCAGTGTGTACTTTGAGGTATTTATGGTCCTCCACCATGTCCATATCAACTCCCTGGATTGAAACAGGGTCCACAATCATGTCCTTGGTCTTTATTACGTTGAGCTGCAGATGATTGTGCTTGCACCATATGACAAAGGAGTCCACCACAGCCTCATCGTCATCGTCTAACCACTGCAGAGTCATCAGGTGCAGGTGTCGGTGCAGCAGCTGAAGTCTGTGTTGTAGAGGGTGAATAGGAAAGGGGAGAAGATGGTCCCTTGTTTTGCTCCAGTGTTGCTGACCACCATGTCAGACACACACAGTGTTAAAGACGCTCAAGTCAAAGTTGGGATGTAGTTTGTAGAGAAAAAAAAGTGGTAATAATGAAGCTTTTGATATATAAAATGAAGGGTAGGTAATGTTGGCTGTTTCTAAGTAAACTGACATAATGTGTCTGTTGTGTTGTGTACGTGCCACATATTTTAGCAACATTTCAAATATAATTAGGTTATTGAAGAATGTGTTTCTGACTCTTAAAAGGCTCTTATATGTATACAAAATAAGTACATACAGTATTTGGTTGGAAAACAGTTTAACTAGCCCCGTTTAATTGCTCTTAATTTTGACTGTTTTCTCATTGTTTTCTAGTTTTACACTAGTCTATTAGTTTTATATTTTTTCTCCAGTTTAATGGAGTCTGAAATTAGTCGCCAAGAACATCTCTAGTCCATTTACCATTGCACACTGTTCCCAGTCAGTGTGATTATGTTCATTTGCAACAAAAAGTCACAAACGAGCATAATCCTGAGTAAGTAAGATTGGAGAAGGCAATTTTTCCCCTTTTACAGAAACTTCAGAAGTCAACAAATCAGTGATGCTGAAAGGGGCCGTGGCAGCAATCAAGGACTATTTTCCTATATACCTATCTTTGACTGAAAAAACATCACGTTCAAACATTTTCTCTGGGTCTGGAATTGCCATTCAATAAAATACAGAAAATAACTGACTAAAGTACAAGTGGACAAGCTCTTTGAAGGAAAAGTCGGGGGAACAATAAAGTAATGTAAAACCAAGAATAAGCTTGATGTGTTAACAAATGTGTCTCAGAGGCTGAACTGTCCTCAGACGAATATGAGTATGCTTATCTGTGTGATGCAATGAACTTTTACAGATGTATGTGGCTAACATAAAAGAAAATGTTAGAATAAGAGGGAAAAGGGTATTTCCAGTGTGTTAAATAAGATTGAAATGCAGACTGGTAGCCTAATCGGGTTGTTCTTCTGTTCCCATTGCTGCTGTAGTCTGCCTCCATCAGGGAGTGCTGTTAAGAATCTGCAACTATGTTCCTTCTCATCTTCCTTCCCTACTTTAATCTCGACCTGAGTGCTTGGTTTTACAGTGAGTGAAGTGTGTCTTCTAAGCTTTGGTGAAGGAGAGACAAGGTTCTTCAAGTCCCAGCAGGTCTGAGAAGCTTCTTATGAGGCCCCTTAAAGACAACTTTTCAACAGAAGTGAGATCCTGACTGACTACAGCATTTTGCTTCTCTACAGAATTCTAGTGAAACTTCTGTACATTCTTGATAATTATTTGTGTTGTCCACATTGATGGCAAAAGGTGAGGAGCATAAAAATGATGCCATCACAAATGGCTTCATTTCTTGGGAGTGAAATGCTCTGAACCTATAGCCATTTCAGTCACGAACTGGATTAAGCACAGATAGAAGAAAGCATTTCCCTGCTGGGCATCTGTCCTACCCAGTGGCTCATTTCTTTCACTTAGAAGAGTGGTGGTCTTACATTAATGAAGCCTGTGTACCCAGGATGCTTCAGGCCAGCATTGACTTTTGGCTGTTTACTTGACTGTCTTTCCCTGGAAAGCTGTCAGGCCAGACAAGACTTTATGATGCCATTAAACATTAGCGTCAGACTGCTGAGGGACTGGATCTGGTCACTCTAACTGAGGTTAAATTAGCTTTTTTGGCAGACAAAAGAAATGCTACTGAGCTTAGAGCAGTATCAGAAGTGGAGCCATCAAGCCTAGTGTTACCTCAATATAGAAAGAAATTAGGTTATTCGGTTGACTTATGTATGAGCCATAATGAAGGTTTAAGGCTTTTGGGAATAGTGGCTTCATTACAAAATGCTTTATGTTAATAACTGGCATCTCCAAAAATAACTGAATTCAGCCTAGCAAAAGGATTCAATAAGGCAAAGCGGGCCTGATTTTAAAAGGGAACATAAGACATACAAAAAAAGCAATGAATGATGTTATAATTACTGCTTCAGGTAGTCTTAAATTGATAGGTTTTTACCTCAGTGACCTGGTGCTGATCATAAATCCAGCTATGTCCTGTAGGACACATTACTAAATATCAACGAAACACAAACAGTACTCGTCACACACATTGTTGTGATGTTGTGCGATCATTGTGTAAAGATCTTTTGTGTGTTAACAGGACTAAATAAAGAGTTATACAAATACACCTTATTAACCTTATTTTGAACTGCGCTTCCTATTTTAGTCAAAGTTCTATTTGCCTTTTTTTTTTTTTTTTCTTTTGCCACATGTTAGTTCTCATATGTAGATAAATATGATGTGCGATGTTGTATCTGTTACTCAGGATATCTGCAAGTCCTTAAAAAGTCTTTATTTGCTAATTAAAATATTACAAAATTATTAACTGTCCTAAATTTAGTTTGAAGGATTCTTAAATGTTATTTGGATGTTTCATAAATGAGATTTTGAAGTACACAATGTTTTCACCACCTGTTCAGATTTAGATCACGCAAAATGACATGAATTTAGACGACAGAAGACATGACAAGCAGAATTTAAGCTGTTCTTTAAGATTTTGTTCTTTGTAGGCTTTTTTTTTTTTTATACATTTTTAAAAAGTTAATTGTAATAGTAAATTGATAAGACACATTATACTTCAAGGTTGGTTCATCTATATAAGATACTTTTGAGAATACAAAAATGCCTGATACATATACCTAGTGGGGTCATTTTGGGTCCATTTTCAGGCCACAGACATGTTTCATCATAGTAACTGAGATTACACTGCTTTTCAATCATAACTACCGCAATCCCTTCATACCTTTTGTTACTGCTCATATTAAAATCCAAGTTCTCCTGAAAAGTCCTGAAGAAGCGTGAATGCACAGTAGCATTGTCTCCATAAAACACATTAAACTACTAAATTATTTCCTCTGGGTCTTAATCACCTAACAGACTTTGTTCATCTTATTGTCCAAAGACCTCACATTCCCTGTGATGATAGCTGGAACAGGTGATTTATATTTAAACTTAGATGTCTACTTTGCTCGACCTCTGAAGCCTTGTTGTCTCCCCCGTAGCTCCTCTGGGATTACAGGCCTTCCTCCGGGCAGTAAAACTGTCATGACGATTAGCTGCTGCTGATTCCAATAGTGCAATGTGAAACCACAATTAGACTTGCAAAACTTGACTTGCCATTTATATTTTTTAAATAAATTTTAATGGATGATAAAAGTCATAAAAATAATAACATTAAAATAAACTAAAATTAAATTGGTATGAAACATTAAATTTGTGGTTTAAATGTAGACAACAGCATCTTGGTGCAGTTGTTAACACTGTCATCTCACTTACAGTATATAGGTGTTGGTGACCTGTGCAGTGTGTATTCTGCGTCTTGCTGTACGACAGCTGGGATAGGCTCAAGTCCCTGCCCCAGAACACTGAAATGGATAAGTGGATGAAGATAGATGGATAATTTTAGACAGCCTGCTACCACCAAGGAGGCATGTAGTCATGCCCAAAAGTTTTTGATTGAGATCCACCAGTTCAGCTTTACAACAAGATGGCAAGGTAGGACGAACCGTGACAAATTCTC
The DNA here is from genome assembly GCF_900408965.1 of Simochromis diagramma. NCBI lineage: Eukaryota > Metazoa > Chordata > Actinopteri > Cichliformes > Cichlidae > Simochromis > Simochromis diagramma. Next base: position 6,515,595 of record NW_024387414.1, read on the forward strand.
CAAGGTGCTGGGAACAACTCATACACCAAGTACCTTTAAAAAAAACAAAACAAAACAGAAACCTTGCACGATACACAATGGATAAAAACTGGTGCTAACATCAAATTTTGTGGTTTGAATCATTCACACTTCTCTTGTAGCACCAAATACATTTCCACAGTACAGATTTTTTTTTCAGTTCCCTTTTAACATGGTCAGAGAATAACCAACAGAGGATACGTCTTTAAGCAAGAGCTACACTTTGAATCTAAAATATAAAACACATACTAAGCAGTAGAGGCTGCACACCACAGCTAGTGCAAGCATAGTGACCCAGTTTTCAAAAGAGCGTTGACTGAGTGGGACTTGGATCATCATCCTTACTTTTATTCTGAAAAAGATCCTGATAATAAGGAGCCCTTACATAGTGGTTCATGCTGTATTTAATTGGTGCACCATAATATACTGATTTTAACAACTTGTGTTTTTATGTGTAGCAGGCCTGGGTTTGACAAAAGAGGATAAAGGGCAGTTTTAGATCCTCGTGTTGTGATCCCTGGTGTTGATGGAGAGGAATCCTGTGAGTTCAGTGATAAATGTTCTTCTTTCTGGAGTTTAACACTGAATTTTGAGCAGAGCAAGCAGTTTTCCTTTGTCTTTTGAGGGTATTAAATAGCTTGAAATTAAAATACTGGTGGGCAAATTTCCATTTTTTTCACATATTGATGATGTGGAGACAAAAAGCAATTAAGCTCTTTGCAATAATGCAATTAGACTCTTAGTTTTAACCAACAGAGAAGGTTATCCCCCTTTAATTTGGACACTTTAATGATAGTATGTGAGGAAAATGAGGGAGCATTTGTTTTCTCTACTTAAATTTGTGTAGCTGATCTGCGGATTCTAATTGGCAACATTCTCACCAGTCCAGCTCTCTAATCTAAAAGCCACCAACAGGCCAAATATACCGCAGTCAAGTTAATTTAAATTGGGCTCTACCAGCATGATGAAGAGTAAGGCACAGTGCCAGAATAACTGCATCTGCAGTTAGTCCCAGTTGGAGATGGTATTTCACTGAGACAAATGAAGACAGACACTGAGAGAATTGGGAACCCCCAAATTAAAGGCATAGCACAGTAAGGATTGGCCTAGATTGATCCCTTTTTTGAAGCATAAAAGCAGCATTTGTTTTCTCAAGCATAAAAGCACTGTCGACTGTGTGAGTAGATAAAAAAAAGATGTTTGCATTTTTTAGTTTTTCTAGTATGTTCAGTCCCTTATCTGAAAAGGACACTACAAGATTAGCACAGGTAATGTTTTATTCAGTTTTTCTTGTAATTTGGTTTGTAAGATTTTTGCTTTTGTAGAATTCTAAAAAAAACTACAAAAAAAGCACGGCTCCTTTGAAAGCTAATGGGACTGGCTTGGAAAGATTGCATAGTTGTAAGTCCACATACTGCTGTGCTTTCATAGTATTTTACATATAATCACAGTGCTTTTTTTTTCATCAGAGTTACATATTCGGTTTCTGACTGAGGCAACTGTTGTTGTGATTTGGTGGTACATACATAAAATTGAATTGAACTAATCTATGCTTTACATCACTTGCACTTTCCCACACTGACGGGCTCATTGGTGACGTCAGTGGTGTAGTCCAATAATCTTTCTATCCGACTTCTTCAGGCCAACCAGCCTCCACTCTGTCTACTTAAAATCTCATTGCTCATCTGTCATTCTCCCTTGTAACCTACCTCCTCCCCATCTATGCCTCTCCTCCATGTTACTCAGGCTCCTTCAAAGCCTCTATCTTCATAACCACCACCAGCATGTAGACTTCAGGAGGTCATGACCTAATACCTATCACTGCTGGGATTCTATTCTGCTGTGATGGACTATTGGAGTCAAATCGCCAAATAGGTTAATTGAATTCTATATATCAAGAATTCCTTATTGAACTGATATTTGGATCAGATATCGGGGACAACAAGCCTAGTTGCATAGGCCTAAACCATCTGGCAACCACCGACCACTAGGGGAAAGTATGTTCTGTGACAGGTTGGCAAATAGTTGCTGGGAGTTTCTAGGTGAAATTGTTTGCAAAGAAGCATAAGGATGCAGAATCAAAAAGCTCCTTTGGAATTCTTTTGGCAACGAGCAGTTTGCCATGCTCGTCAATAGAGGCTCATGGAGGAGCTAGCATTAGCTCAAACACTTGGAAAGCCGAGAAAAAGCAGAAGGAAGAGAAGACAACAAAAAGTAATTAAAGTAAAAACGAATTCTTTAACAACCTGCAGAGCTTTACTCAACTGAACTCAGAGTGTGGACTCAGAGGTTTCATAGCACCTGTTAAACTGAGCTGCGTGACTCAGTCTAACTTAGCAGGTTTGTCATAGGAGATAGGAGTCTATCGGTGTTTGAGAAAAGTTGCAGCAGTGACAAAAAAGTGAATGCTTTTAGTGGCTGTCAGATTATTTCAGTCATCCATAAAGTGTGCTGATAAGCTGTGGTTGCGAAAAAATAGTAAGTGAAACAGGCTGCCAAGTTAGTCTGTTACCCTAATTGTGCTGTTGTAGTTTGCTTACTGCATTTCTCTATGCATGTTTGGAATGCAGTGTGAAATTTACTGTGCAGGGGAATCTGGCATATACGTGGATACTACCACATGACACATACCATCCATATTAATGTTGTTGTACACCCCCTGTGGGACTATAGCCACTCCCTGGTAGCAGCAGCCTAACCTATCATGGTAAAATACCCCATAACACTGCACAATCGCTCATGAATGGTTCAGAGACACGGCAGAGATTACTCCACATATGATCACCTCATCTGCCTCAGTTTATGTACACACTTCTTTGTGCTGCTTCCTTATTTTTTAGGGAGTGGCGGAGGTTATTGCCAATTGTTCACAAAGATGCTTGATGAGTGCCAACCCTATCATCAATAGTATAGTAGATTTTCACTGTTTAGAGAGCTCTTTATATAAAATATTAAATTTTAAAATACCTGGAAAAAAAAAAAAGCCTGAGGAAGAGCCAGTTGATCAGATTCTTGCAATGAATTATTAATAAAACACAGTAGGAGCACAGCACATTCTATCTCTCTCTATCTTTTTCTCTCTCTATGCAGATTTATTTTCTCTTCTGTTCCAGCAACTGCTCGTCCTTTTTTTTTTTTTTTATCTGTCACACAAGTAACAGACAGAAGAGATAGAAGTTGCAGAAACATGAGCCAGTGTGTGAGGATTTAGCTCCTGTCACTTAATAATCAACATTATTCAAGGCTGTGTCATACACAGCAGTCTTCACCACAAGTGTGAAACCACAGGATTTCTGTTAATAACAAGTATGTTTGCGTGAAAGGCATCAAAAGAAAAGGCAGGTGCATATTGCAGGTAGAAATAACAAAGAAGCTTCCAGTAGACAAGCAGTTTGATGGACGCACATTCTATAGGGAGGGATGTATAGTCTACATTAGGGCTGTGCGATATGACCAAAATCTCATATCCTGATATAAAACATCTATCGTCCGATAACGATATAAATCACAAAAATTTAATATTTTCTGTAAATTCTGTGAATCTCGGGTAGGTGAAGTGTTTCCAGCTGGGCGTCGTGTACCTGGAGTCGAGTGTTTTAACCAATGCATGAAACTGTACATTTTTAGACATAAGTTGTAAAGGCCGCCGTTTTCTTTGTGAGTATTTATTACACGGCGTGCTGCGGGGAAAAGCCTGTTCTAACGTTTGAGTCTAAGGTTTATTTTTTGGCACCTGACGGCTCTTTTTTTTGCTTCTCATCCGTCAATAATACTTTTTCACGTGATTCAGTTTATTTTGAAAAGTCTCAACAGGATCTTGAGCTTTATTGTGAAAGGTTTATGTGGAAAATAAACAAGCGGACATGCGATGGTTTTACCTAGGGGTGGGTTTTTATAATCGATTCATGGATTAAAATCGATTCTGGCTTGGATAACGTAAAATCGATTCATTAAAATCCTGAATCGATTTTTTAATATAAATTTATTTTGCCCAAAATGCCAGAATCTCAGGTGACATCTCACAAAATTTCAAGAACCACCAAACAGTTAAGACAGTAAATGAGAGCAGGAACATGGATTCTGCACATAGATTTAACCCGCGGATCAGAATCAGTTAGATGTCGCCTTTCTCACGGTCGGGGCTGAAAGCCGACAGCTCGCTGATTCTGATCTGTCGGCGGGTCCACGCTTTGTGTTCACGCCCTTTATGAGCCGATTCTAAAGCTGTTAGTTTGATCTCTCTCCAAACAATATTGACCGAACCAGCAGCAAAAGAAGATCCAAACGCTTCACATAAACATCGTCATGAATTCACTCTGACTTTTACTGTTTTGCTTCCACCGTGATGCACAGCTCTCTCTCTCTCTCTCTCTGTACTTCAAGAACAGTTTCCCTTTCTTCATTATTCGCTTGCTTGTTACGCACAAGTCTACTGTTGTTTACAGCGCTGCCGGCCGCTGTTTTTTTCCCTTTTACATTCTTCCGAAAAGAAAACCTCATTTGTGCTGTTCAATACTGAACAAATTTAAACTTTTTAAAATTATTCAAAATGCAAAACGCTTAGCCGTGTCTCTAATAAAACCGCTGTAACGTCAGAGGTGATGTTCATGTGTTGATTAATGGTTTTCTTTCGTTTTTGATGTACTGCAGAATATTTTTATAAAATCCCAGGCCAGGAAAATCACCTTCATGTTTTTCTGTTTTATCTTCAGCTACTTTGACACAAAAGCATCTGCTGTGACGCTCATACCTTTGATAAAGTCTTGTGTGTGTCAGCTTCCTTTTTATTGATACAAAAATATGTAAATGTACTGACCTGAATTATAATATTTCTGACTGTCAAAATTTCCCAGATTTAAATCGAATCGAATCGAATTAAATCGAATCGTGGATCGAATCGATCCGGGACCTTGTGAATCGGAATTGAATCGATTCTAGAAATCAGTGACGATACCCAGCCCTAGTTTTACCGTCGTTGTTGCTAACAACAACCCATAAAAACAGGCGCTTATCTGTCTGTAGTGTGGTTATATTAAATATAAGAGAAAGAGAGAACTTTAAGAAATTAATATAGCCACTACAGTGACCATCAAAACGATGAAAAAAATATTGCCGTAAACAGTTTATTTTGCGCCACCACGAAACAAACGATAGCGTAAACTGAAACGATAGACGTTTTTATATCGTCATCCGATATATATGTTATATCGAACAGCCCTAGTCTACATGTCTACATCTTTTTATGAATCTGACAGATATCCATGGCGATGCTGGCCTACCAGAATGTTGCGGGAAATGTAGATGTGATTTCAGAAACTGAAAATGTATTGTCCGGTTTTAAAAAGCAAGATTTTGATAAAATAATCAGTTGCAGGAAATGCAATTTTACTATAACAGGAAAAACATGGCTCAGTCACAGAATCAAATAATACAGAAGCCATTCCTGTTCCAATATCCTCCCAGATAAATATCAATGAAAGGCTCTTTTCTTTCCAGATGGCATCTCATTCAATCAAGTGCTACCTTAGACCACAAGCTGGGCAGTAATTTAGTAGATTTTTATTGTTTATTTTGTCTTAATGTGAATCAAACAAAACAGTCAAAAATCAGCTCTGTAATCATGACTCATCTCTGCATGCTTTAGAGGAATTACTTCATATTAGCTCGTGGCCAATCCATGCAAAAGAGAACAGGTCAGTATATGTCAAACCTCAAATTTATGAAAATAAGGAAAATAAACATAATCACGCAGTTTAACCAATATTTATTTTGCATTTTTTTTTGGTCTATTTTGCAATAATATAATTTTTTATTAACAACAAGACTTTTTACAGGAGCGGCTCCCATCCATCAGCATACACACAGCTCAGTGATACACGTGATAGCTGGTCTGCCTTCATTAACCATGCACGCCACATCCATGTCTTGTTTGATGGATAACTTCTTGGCACATGAGTGCATTTCTCCTAAACATCTGACCTTTATTGACACAGTCCACTTCAATATACTGAGCAATGAAGGGCTCCATCTATTCAATACATGATTGCTTTCGTGAAACGCCTGCTTAAAGAACTCTTTTTGGAATATGTGGGTAGGATTAGCATTTTGCCAAATAAATGAAATCAAGTGACCTTATATGATGAATAGACCAAACAGCATCCTATTCATCACATTCATCAAGAGCTGAAGATGAATAAAAGATTAGCATTTACACCCACAATCAGTACAGGTCAATGATTTTAACCCAGACAAATTATTTAGACAAATGCCTTTTTTTTTACTCTGAGAATTTGGCTGAGAATATCTAAATGAGCCTCTGTATTTGTCAGGAAAATGTATAGACATAGACATAGTTGTGAAACTTGGTTAATAAAGTCATAGTCATCCAGTGCACAGTGTGAATACAGAGGTTTAAGTTCTGTTATAATTGGTTGGCTTTGATCTCCGAACTCTGCAGGAGACTGCTTATGATCCATCCCCAGAGAAACCTGTACTGTGCGCCTCAGTCAGCTCCAAAACCTCCAGGTTCTCATCCTTTTCCAGAATTGAAGACAACACAGCCGGCAGCTCATTCTGATGTAACAGCTTTACTTTTACTTGAAGGTCAGTAACTCTGTTTTGTGGCCTGAAGCTTGTAGTCATTTCTTTCCTGACTGTCTTAGCTGGGACTCCTCCTGCAGGACTACGAAAGCCATATGTCTTCTCCTATTAATATTTTAATTTAAATTTTTCCATATCTTCAGTTTAGGATCTTGATTTCTTTTCTTTTTTTTATTAATTAGCTATATTTACATGTATCATTATATCATTTATGTAGTAAGTTGAGTTTCATTTTCGTAATAGTGTTGTTACTGAAACTATTTTGGATTGAAAGTTCTTTTGTATATTACAGTATAATTTATCACTGATTAATTGATGTTTCTAAAAAAAAAAAAAATAGGACAGCTGGAAAATTAGTTAATCATGGATGCATAAATGTGCATCCGGTTCTGATATACATTAATGCAGTTCACTAGTGTTATGTGTGGGTTCAAACACACATCTGTGTGTACAAATCTGCACTCAGAGTCGATTAGAAAAAATTTGACTGCTTGCCTGTGTCTGTCCACATATTCAAGCAAATATATGGGGGGGGGGGGGTCATGCTTCATCCAACCTTTACAGCCACATTGACGTATCGACGCAATGAACAGCAGCAGTGGAAGATAGATGAATGTGTATATATCCATTGGCTGTGACAGCTAAATTAACTGTTGCCAACTGAACTTTTCACCATCTACAGCTTGTTAAGAGACTTCTTTGTCGGATTAAATAAGATAAGTTGGAAAGGCCAAGGTTATAGTTAGGTATATGATAAAGCAAAGGACAAAGCAAAGTAAACATATACCTTAACATAGCATCTATTCTAGTTATGCTTCCCTCGCCTAAGCATGGTATTAATTATACAGTAATAAGGACTCAAAACAACATCATTGACTTTGGAGGCCACCGTTGTCAATATCATCCTTTTCAATAACAGGCCACCAGTTGATGTTACTTCTTCTCTGTGCTACTTGCTTGTGCTTTGTAGACATGGTGCAGGGATTGGTTTGCTGTCTGTATACATCCCTGAGAGAGGGTCTGTCATTCATAGCCACACTGTTTATTTTTTGACCTTTGCATTCGTTGTATCCGTCTGTCCTTTGGCTGGCTTTGCAAGTGGAGCCGTGTCCTCTGAGGAAAGGCAAGGAGGAGGAGATGAAAGATTCATACAGGCACACGCGGCATGAGGGAGGTAGCAGGAGAGCTCCACCAGAGAGAGTTAATTAGGATCTCCCTTTCCCAGGCAATCACTCTGCTCTTGACATTTCATCTCACTTTTTCCCGAACAAATCTCCCTACGACTTGCAGAGACAGGCAGAGAGACAGAGAGGAAGTGCTTGACCTTGGTTAGGTGTTGTGCTGCATTGCTAGTTTTAGCTCACATCAGTCTGCCTGCCCATGATAACGTTCAACATGAAACAGTGGAATAATCCCACAGCTCTCCAAGCAACCTGTCTCTAACAGTCTGCCTCCTTTCACCTGAAAGGAAGAGCCCATTCTTTTGTCCTCCCTGGTGCAAATTCATTATTCTGTAGAAGAAGCACACATATAAATGTTCCACAGACACATTTCCGAAGGCCCATACTTTCCCTGCTGTATCAAAACCCCCAGAAAAACACATTCATACGCAAATCAGTCCCAATGGTGAGGTTAGCAAGAGTGCAGCGATACAATAAATGAACAAAACAGACCATCAACACTTAGGATTTTTTTTCTTCTCATAATAATAAAAATAGGAAACATAATCATAGCTTGGCTAAATTGAAAACCTTCAGTGTTCAGTGAGAGAGAGAGAAAGATCTGATGATCAAGCCATAACAAGAGAAAGGATTGGTCTGAGAGAGAGACACTGTGAGAGTGTGTGAGGAGGTAAAATGTGTTTATTGTCCCCGTCTCCCTGTCTGTCATTTGAAATTGGAGAAAGCAGACTGTATTATTGGACACCAGTGCCAGTCGCAGCCAATGATCTGGCTCCGTGATAGATCTGTTTAATGCTCACTTTATAGCTGGCAATCCCCTGCTGAGGATTTTTCAGAAAGCTGACAGAGTGGTGTGTAGGTAACCTGCACGCAGAGAAAGGGGAAAATTACTGTTCTGAAATTACTTTGACTCAAAGCTCTAAAGTGGCATCTCAGTCCCCTCAACCTTTTTCGACTAGGCCGAAATAGATGACAGAATTTCCTCACCTCTCAAAGGTTTCATGGTGATAGGAACAAACAAAAGTGGGAGTATTTGTGACAACACACACAATATGTATGAAACGTGACTTGCCTCTGACATCCTCACTGAGTTTTACAGCCATTCGTTGCTGCTTTTATGTAGTCTGGCATGAAGCGGTGCAAGGACTTCTTTGATTACAGTTCTGAGATGCTTGTCACATGACCCGAGGGGTCATGCAGTCAGTGGTGGGCATTCAGCAGGACCTTGGCAGAGGCATTACCAATTTGTTCTTTAGACCTTTATATGGGTGTAGGTCAGTGGGGCTCTGACAGGTGTTGTTGAGATGAACGACTTGGTTGTAAACTCGCACACATTTCGATCTTCACTCGTCAGTGAGGGCAAACGCTTCCAATAGAAACAGTAGTCATGGAAATGAGGGTTACTAACCCTGCCATGCTTAATTCATAAATCAGCTTCTGTGACCGCTAATGAAGCCAGTGTTTAGTGAAAGAGTTTTTCCATCCAAGTGTTGTTTTTTGACACAAGAAATAATATCAGTGGAATAATTTTCCAGTCCTTTGTCAGATGTCTGACAGCTCTGAAGTGAAGTCCTTATTGATTTGTGTAATTGTAATCATCTTTCTTTTTTCCATTTTTCTTTTTACACGAGGACATCGTCTTAGGAACTCCACTGTGAGAATAATTTAGTTTTAGACATTTAAATAATTATCTTACTACGAACACAACCCAAAGAAATACATTGCAGTTCACATTGTACTTCACTAGAACTCCAAGTTAAAAGTCAAGTCTTCCAGTTAGACCATGTCAAGTCTTCATGTAGCCTTATATTTAACAATTGTATGGTAATTTATGGTAATAACAGTTGCCTCTAGATTAAAGAATGTCACGGCTTTAAAGTGTTTTTTAAAATTAGCTGAAACAGAGTCAGCTTGGACATTTTAAAACTGTTTTTCGGTGCTACAGTTGAGTGCTTAATTATCCCTAATTTCCTCTGTCATATTGTCTTCATCTGCAGATGGGGAATGTTTGTCAAAAGGAAGTACTAAAACACATTCAGAGCCAACTGAAGCCGTGCAGCAAAATGATTGCAACTATTACGTTGAATTATAAATAGCAGCTGCTTTCAATTTGCTGAAATTAATATTTTGAAAGAATGTATTTGGGGAATACAGTTATTTGCTTCCTTGCTGAATGCTTAATGAGGAACTGATGCCACACTCATGTTTGCAGAGTAAATATGATGTTACACCAGCAGCCATTTAGATTAGCTTAGCACTGGGGGGGAAGGCTAGAAACAGCTTTACTAAATCATAAAAAAACAGGTTTACAGCTGCTTTCTTTCTTTCTTTGACTGGATCTGACCCGAGATTTAATCCTGTGCACTTAAGAATTCATCCTATTACTTTTATGAGCAATCATAAATAAGCACTGGAGACTCAGTTCCACTGGCATCTCATGCCATAACGCTGCCTCCATGTTTGACAGATGATGATGCTGTATACTTCAGCTGATGAGCTGTTCTGGTTTCTGGTAGATTCTGGTAGAATTTAATCTCTGATCATCTGTCCAAAGATTTAATTTCCTAGCTCTGCGTGCTCTTTTAGATGTTTTATGGTAAAGTCTAGTCTGGCCTTCCTGTTCTTGAGTGTAACCAGTGGTTTGCTGTTAATGTAAACTTCTACGTTTACATTCATGATGGACACTGTTGATTGTACACTTTATGCCCACCTCCTTGAGAAGGTTCTTAACTTGACTAAACGGTGTAATTTTTGTTTTTCTCAACCATTTGTTATACTGTATTCTAGTTGTCTCCAGTGGTCCTCAAGAGCTTCTGGTGTTGTCGAGCTTGTCAGTGTCTTCTCTCTTTGATTTGCCCATATGGAAAAGACAGATACAAACTTTATAAGATTTATATCTGTCTTGTGTGAAACTTGTATGAGAAGCATACAAGAGTGAAAACAGATATAAGATCCCTAGAAAAATTATATAAATGAAACTTGTATGTTTTGGATACTTACTAAAACAATATATGAAAGTGGCCACTTTCATGAGTAAATCATATAAGCCTTATATGATTCATTATATGAAGTAGGCCACATCTGATGCAAGTCTTTTATAAGTTTTTTCTATTTCTTTTCCATATGGGTGGCCACTTTGGCCACACGTTGTTATGTCTTCATTGTGTTTTTGTGGTTTCTTTCTATTATTGTAGGTTCTTTACCTTGAAATACAAACCACCTTGAGGCAACTGTTGTGGTGATTTGGCACTATATAAATAAAATTGAATTGAATAATTTTTATTCACACTGAGTGGTCTCTTGAAAATACAATGGAGGGGGAATACAAGGGAATAGGTCTCACCTGGCCATGAAAATGTTTGTCAATCAATTGTCCAATTATTTTAAGAAAATGGGAGAATGCAGAAAAATGTTGCTGATTTTCAAAACGTGATATCCTTTGAGTTTTAACTGAAAGTTTGCACTTTAGTCACAGCTTGATTGTTTATTTGAAATTCTTTGTGATGGTATATAGATGCTAAATTACAAAATGTGTCACTGTTGAAAAACTGTGCGCCCAACTTAGAGCTGGGCGATAGAACGATAACGATATGTGTTGCGAAATAACTTTTTCTCGATAGAAAAATTAAAGTATTGCGATAGACCTCACTGCTCTTGTCCTCTTTAAAAAAAAAGAAAAAAGAAAAAAGAACAGCCAATCCAAATTAAGTAGCGCAGAGCCGAACCAATCACAGCCGCAGCGTCACGTCACGTGACTTGTTACGTACAGCACAAGTGCCAAGCCGCACATGTGTATTTGTTTGGGAAGCAGCCAGCCGCCGTGCCGCCCGGGTAATGGAGGAAATGAGTGTGCCGACTAGAGAAAAATCAACCGAGAGCGTGACCGAAGGTTACCGAAGAGAAAACAGATGATGGTTCCAATCCCGGAGAGATTGTCGAACGGAAGAGCCATAGAAGTTCAGTAGTGTGAAGGTATTTCGGCTATTTCAAGTCTGACAAAAAACAAAGTAGCGCGCACTGTAAATTGTGCCGAAAGCAAGTCTGGAAATACAATAAACCGGTGCATGCTCAATCTCTGACTGGAAGCGCTAATTCGTCATTCGGCTTTTGTCAGACTAAAGTAACTGTTAAAACTGTTTGAAAAGCTAAGCTATACAACAAGGAGAGATTGAGAATTTCCTTTTAGTTCTCAGTTTATTTGATATTGACAAAAGTTAGTCAATTTTGTCTGATCTTCTGTAAAACAAACTAAGATTTATTTTTAGAATTAATATTTTGTTTCTAAGTGGAATTGACAATTTAGTAGTCTGTTTCGTTTGTTCTATTTTGAAACTTAAACGCTTTAGCGGCTGCCTTTTGTGTAGTTTGCAATATTTGCAATATTTATCTGAAAAAGTCTCATGTTCCTTAAGTACATCTACCCTGTTGAACTTATTATGGGAAATAAATATTTAAATCAAAACAAGCTGCTGATTATTTCACATTTTACTTGTGAGCAACGGCACATTTAAATCTTACAAATATAGTTATTTGGCTTATATCGTGATAGATATCGTTATCGCCTGAAATGGAAAAAAACATATCGTGATATGAAAAAATCTTATATCGCCCAGCTCTAGCCCAACTATTCCTGTCCAAGTTCATAAACTGAAGTCATATTAGAAAACAGAATTAGCTTGACAGGACCATGTGACGTAAAAGCAAATAGCTGAACATTATTACTAAAACAAGGTTTCTAGAGTGCAATCTTTTATAGTTGGTTTAAGTCAGCATTGTTGGATGCATCCAAAATAGCATGACAGTAAACTGTCAAACTCCAACACAGTTTCCGGGCAGCCTGTGAAATATTCACAAAATTGCCTCTTTTACAGACATGAATTGTAGTGCTTTTACTCTGAGAGACTCTGAGAAAGTCTGTCATAGCAGGTAATGGCAAAAGTCAAGACTTTGCCCTAACTGACTGCAGTCAACTAATATTTTTAGTTCTTGCTGTTTGCTTATTTTTCATTGTATTTTCTCTTTGCTTGATTGTGTTTAGGAACCAAAACGAATTGTTTTATTAAAAGATCAGAGTTTGGGTTAAAATAAAATTACATTTACAATATGACTACTTCATTTAATGATAATTAGTTCTTTAAAGGCAAGTCCTAAAAATTACATTGTGCACAAATGACTCATGAAATCAGTTAAAGAGACTGATGATACAGTAAAGAAAAATTCTTGTTACTTTACAATAATTAAAATAAAACTAAAAATAAATCAAAATAAATAATCAAACTAAAATTTTGGCTAGGGAGCTTTGTGGCAGCACACCTAAATAAGATCATGTCTTAGAGGTACACGCTGTCATTTCCTGTTATTTTCTGATTTCTTCAGTTTAAAACATTATCTTCGTGTGCACAGTAACTAATGTTTTCACTGTGGTGGAAGTCTATAGCTCTATCTGTTTGGAGATATTCATATGGATCCTGCTGCTATATGAGGCTACAGTGAAGAAACAACATGCTTTTCTTTGGTCAGATTTTTGTCTGAATATTAATCCAGACAAATGATCTGTGACACTATATTACCTATAATTTTCAACTAGTTGTCTCTGCTCTATCCACAGCAGGTCTGCTCTATGTTTGGGGCCTGCCCCACAGTTTGAGAACCACTGGTGTACACATATCGCGTATTGTTATTTCGGTAAGCTCTGTGTATCTTCATTGTGTAAACACTGGAGCTGAAATGTGGAAAAAGCCTGATACTCAGACTTTGTCCAGTCTGCAGAGAAAGGCTGGTTAACATATAAAAGGAGGGACTTTGAAGCTGAGTCATAGCCTGAGAGCTGGTGTCTTAAGCGTGACAGTTTGCAACCCTGCTATAAACATTTTCCTTTTTTCATATTCTGTACACAGTTCAGTTCTGTTTACTTTAGCTCAAGGGCTTTAAAGTCACTGAAACCGAGTATGTGGTACAGACCCTGTGGAAGCTCCTCTGAGACCAACTTAGCTTGGTGTGCTTGCTGATTCAGGGTCATGCACCTTTGTGTGTCTGGCAGAAACACAATGAAATATGAGTTAAAGTTTGTCAGAATCCAAAGAACTTATTGTGCTATGCCCATCTTTTGAAGTCTTTTGTATTTTGTGTTTTATTGTCAGTGAAGTGTAAACTCAATAAAAGTAATGAACAGCAAGTTTATCTCTGCATCACTGAAGTAACGATTTTCATTTGATGTACTGTCTATCTTACTCTTATCTAAAGTGACTGAGTGGGAGAACACATCAAGTGCATTACTGTAATAATCGGGGACTTAATGTTGTAATATTCCATTAAAGTTGGGCACTTTGGCCTGTTAGAAATCCTGCACAGAAGAACGTTCCAGGAAAATTGAAGGGGGAAAATGAGTGAAGCATCAAGAAAGGTTAAGAAAGGATTATTTTACCATATAAGAGGACATTGGAGTAAGTACGGGACCAGGGGAAGCAAGTGACTGGAGCGCACACTGTGAAGATGATTTCATACAAGCAAAAAAAGTGTTTGCAACCAAAAGTTAATAATCAGGTCATGCAAGGCAAGCATAAGACGCAGTTTAGAAAATATGATAAGTATGTTTAACAGGAGCACAGAAGTTCAGCTTAAAGTTATGATTATTTCCTCCAACACAATGAAAACGTTTTTAGTATAAAATCCCTTAATTAAAGATCCCATTCTTTTTCGTGGGACTTTCTCACCATTTATTTAGTCTATAGATTTAGCCGCTCTTTCATCACCACACAATGGATGATTTTCAGCTATAAAACACAGATCTTGATAAGGCGTCAAACGTTTGTCCAGAGACATTTCAAACAATCCCCATCTTGAAAGAGACAAATTATCAGCTAGCCTGCAATTAAATTGGATGTCATTTGTAGTGAAAAAGAACTCAAAGAGAAATAAGTGACACATTATAAAACTATCTAATTGTCTCGGTTCATTGCACGTTTTTTTTTTTTTTTTCTATTCTCGCTGATTTATATGTCTTTCCCCGCAGTACTTAGCATGTCTGTCAGCGGCCATAGGTTCTGACAGAGTGTCCTCGAGCAAAACAAAACCTGTTTATCTTGGAGCCCACTCTTCCTTAAATTATACTTTGTCTGTTGAATTCCTTGAATATAACTACAATCCTGTCCTCTGAATCAACAAATATTTCCCCATCCTTTCTTTAATGTGAATCTTATCTGGTACATGACCACTGATCCAAAAAATTTGGCTTATTCTTTCTTAGCGTAAGCATGTATTGGATTTGTATACAGTACATGCAGATTTAAAAACAACCCAGATCAGATTGTAAAGGTTTAGAAAATAATCCACCTCATTTTTTTCTTTTTGACGTGGGACAAGCTGTTATTTTGGTTGTCTGTTACAGGGTTTGTGTCATTGAGCTGGACGAAAGACTCTTGCTTTGTTTTAATTGAACATAGGTTTATTTTGGGAACACTGATTCATTGTTCATTTGTCTGCATCACTTGGTAGATATTCATTAACACAAAAGAGACATGCATCAGCCTGTTCTAGTGCGAGTCATCTGACGGCATTTGTTTCGGTTCACTTTGTTTTATGGATCTGGATGTTTCTCACTGCTGCCCACTATGTAAGACAGGTGCTATTCCACTGTTTTTTAAATTTAAATCCTACAGTGTACAGTTCACCTTTGCTAAACTCTAGGGTATAGCGGCATATTGAAAAATACAAGTATTTTAATTTGTTAAACCATTTATGCATCTAAAAAAGAACATGGCAACAGAGATAGATTTGCAAAGATCCAGTGAACAACCCAGAACACTTTAATGTTCTTTGGGAAGACAAAAGTAAATTGGCCATAATACATTGCATTACATTTACCAAACGTAGCATATCAGGACCTCATGGGCTTTAGGCGTCTTTTGGAGCTATAGGACCTAGCAACGTTGCAGCCTCTGAGCCATCCACAAACTTCTCTGTATACCTTAGTATTCTAGCGTCAAATGTAAGACCATCTGTCCAACAGCTTGGCCCAAATTGGGTCATGGAAAAGAACAATGCTCCCAATCACACCAGTAAGTCTACAACAAAATGACTGAAAAAGAATGAAGGCAATGGCTGACTCGTGGGATGTGCTCTTTTACAAGTCACAATTTTCTTTTGATTTTTTTACAAGATTATAATTGCAGAGCACTGTCGGTTTTATACCTCATGAGTTTGTCATGATTTCCAAATGCCTAAACTTAAGTCAGAGATAATCTTATTCTCCCTCTCACACAGACGAAAAGCTTCCTCTAACTTTAGGTAATTTCAGGTAATTTGGTATTATACCACGCCCTAATGATTACTGATGTATATTATCATTGAATGAAATGTGCTTAGTGTGCTTGAAATTGAATTGGGAGGCGCACATTGGTTTTGACGCTGCAGGGCAAATACCGAGAGTCATTAGACGCGCTTCTGAGATAAAAACGTAAACTCTCTCGTTGTAGATTCAGCTCCCTCTGGCAGATAGTGCCTTATTAGGAAAATATTGTCTGACTTGTTTGTTCGCTCCAGTGTACAATTATCTCCACAAATATAACATACTAAAGACACAACAGTGAGAATAGCTTCAAGTCAGAGAATTTTAAGAGGTTGCGTGAACTTCCTATACTCGTAACATCGGTAATCCAGAAACAAGAATTCAGTCATTCATAAACCATGTCAGGTCAGTGAGACAGACACATTTGACAACAGTTACCCATTTTACCATGCATTTTATTTTAGAAGTTACAGACATATAAAGCCAGAATACATAAATATTGCAGGAGCTGAAAATAAGAGCAAGTTTTATCACTTTTTTCTGAATAGATTGCTGCCTTACGCTCTGCTATCCTAGTTAACAGACCTGCAGGACATTTTTCCTAGAGGCCAAAGGGTCAGTAGCGTTTCCTCTTGGAAATTCAATCTATAGATTGAACCCCCATAAACACATAGAAACGTGGTGACAAACAGACAAAAAAGAAACACAAAATAACCACAAAGCAATACACAAAATGGTCACAAGGAAGTACAAAGAGATAAAAGATTAATAAAGATTTAGATTTGTAGTACCCCAAAAAGTTGATTCTGTTCATCTGGACATAGCGAAACACTACCCTCAGATGGCATTTCCTGGTTGATTGAGCATGCATCAAGACAGATTTGTTGTAGATTTTATTTTCTGAGGAGAGATTTTGTATTTAAAACCAGGGCTGATGAGAGCAGTGACATTAAATGGAAACCTTAAAGTTATTGCATGTAGGTACAAAATGTTGACCTGGAAGTTAAACCATAAACCATAAAAGCTGAAGTCTAGTTTGACAGAATTTTGCATTTCAAGTACACCCTTTATGTGTGCACCTAATCTCACGTACAGCCTCAGATGCCAGGCCCATTGGTCATTTAAAAGTATTATTTAAAATCATTAAACGACATTGGTCATTTAACAAAATTATTCATTAACTTAACAAATCCATGGTGTAATGGTTTAAGCATTCACACAACATAAATTGAAAGATCAGTGGTTTGTTCCTGGGAGGAAACAATCCGTCAGGAATCCAATGCAAAAAAAACACACCTGCCAAATCAAAACATGCAGAGCTACCCACTGTGGTGACCCCTTGTGAATAATGAAGCAGCCAAAAGCAGCTTTTAACAAAGATACTGTACAACAGTTAAAACACGGCATCAATGGAGAACCGTGTTAAAACAGATAAAAGCATAAATATCAAAAGAATATCAACTGAAGGCCTGATTAAACAAAATGTTTTTGTTTTTTAAAAGACTCCACTGAGCTGGAGCGGTAAACTGTTCCAGAGCTTTGGTGCCACAGACTTACAGACCCTGTCACCCCCTAGTCTTTATGAGGGGCTACTAATAGATTTTGAGCTTGTGAGCGAAGACAGAGAACAGCAGTGTGCTTAATAATAAATTGGGATAAATATTCTGGAGCCTGTCCATTTAGTGCTCTGTATGCAGGAATGAGAATTTAAAAACTAATTCTAAAATCAACTGGGTGCCAATGTAAAGAGATAAAATAGGGTAATGTGAGCCCACTTACTAGAGTGTGTTAGAAGTGTGGCTCTTGGTAGGGGCCGTGCTAACACCTGCTGCTCTCTGGCAGCGGCACCATGCTCTCCCGTGTTTTAAATGCACCTTAGAACAACACGCAGCAACACTACACATGAGCGAGAGGAGGGAGGTTTGGGGTCTTCACACACCCCTGTTCTCTGCTGGCCATCGGGGCGGGGGGTGGCTGGGTGGAGGTGTTGGCCGTCCGATTGGGATCTGGGATGCGGGGCCTCCCTGCTGCTGCGGAGCCTGGGGCGGTCTGCTTGCCTCCACCCCGAGGGAAAGGGTAACATCTCCTGGGTCTAGGTGCCGTTTCCCCCTCCAGGGGCGAGGGTACCTGGACCTGGGGTTTGTTTGTTTGGGGAGTGTGATTGTGTGTCTTTCTCACTGTCCCTCTTCCCTTCTGTTTTTCTTTTCCTTCATCTTTCTTTCTCCCTTTCCTATCCCTCAGTCATGTCTGTCCCGTCTGTAACAGCTGAAAATAAAATAAAATAAATAATAACAACAAAGGTCGATCAAATGGACCAATAGGGCAAGGCCGTGATGATCCATTTGGCAAAGTAAATCCATTGGGTATCCTTGTTGTTCTTCAGACAACAATTCTGACGGCTAAAGAACCAAATGGGACAGGCAAAAAAAAGAAGTGTGGCTGCAAAATGTTGTACAGAAAGACTGTCGTTTGTGTCTTTTAACAGAACTCTTATGAATAAGAATTAAATAAGTTTAAAAAAAACATCTGGAGCTGATAGAGGTCGCAGTTAAAGCCCATTTTACAAGGGCAACTGTCAGCCCCTGTCAATCTGCCTCCATATCACAGACTTTGCAAATGCAGGTTGAAAAGAGAGCCAGGCAGCAGTGGGCTTATGTGCCCGAAGGAACTGCAGTGACAGAGACCCAAGTGTCGAGTGCCACCGAACGTTGACTGAGTAAGATACCCCAAGTGATCAATAGGCAAAGGCAACTGTTAATGATCCTTCCACAGGTTCACCTACAAAAAGTTTTGTCTCATGTATTGTAGACTGATTTTATTCAATCAAGTTCTCTTGGTTCCAGCAGCATTATATAAAGAAATGTGCTTAATTGCTCAATTTATAGCACACAATTACAAATAAATGGAGCTAAGTGGCAACAATGAACGCAATCGATAATAAGCCAAAATCCCAATGGAAATTATAAATTTGACTGACTGCCCAACATATCTAACTTCCCTGTCATATCTAGTCATTATGTTTGTAGTTCTGTCCCTGTGCTTTCTTTCTGTTCCTATCCTAATCTTTCTGCTTTGTCCCTTTGCATCCCATTCTCCCATTCTATCATGTCTCGATGTCAAGTTCACGTCTTTGTCTGAGGCTGTGTGTGTGTGTGTTACTTCCTGTTTTATTTTGCAGTCTCCTGTCTGGTTTGTGATGTTCAGTTTTGCTTCCCCTGTCTCGTTAGTTATGATGTAGTTTAGCATGTGTCTTCACTTTCCTTAATCACCCTCTTGTGTATATATTGTCTGCATCTCCTCTGTCTGTTGTTGGTTCTCCTTCATTGTGGGTGTTGTTTCCATCTGTCTGTCATTTCAGCTTGTTGTCAACTCTGTAGTCAGTCGACCAATTAATTCTGTCCTCTGTTATAGTTTTGCTTTTGTTTTTCTTGCATTTTTTTTTGCCAGCAATAAAGCTGTGATATTTGGTTTTATTTATGTCTGTTGAGTCCTTCATTCTACTCCCTGCCTGCCACTTGCCCCGCTCCACATGACACGTTCTAGCAACAAAATCCTTATTCACCTTCATCATTCATTAAAACACAGACACATGTATCTCACAGTCATTATTTAATTTTTATTGTATGTGTACAACTGCAGTGGGGAAGAGCCATTTGTTCAGGCTTAGTGCAAACTCTATGCATAAACATGGCAAATAAAAATGCATAAATTCTGTGTGCATGTATATGTACAAGAAATTTCTCTTAGAAACACTGTTTAATAAGAATCTCAATAAAACAAAGCACACAGTCGTATGTTTATAAATACCAATAACCTTTACTGCTACTTTCCAGCCAGCTAGCTTTTTCATTTACTTTGGCAGAGCTGATAAGGCTTTGTGCTTGTTGCAGCTCATCCAACTACTGATTTTAAGCATGTAATTCAATCCTGGGGTTTGCCAGTAATTGATCTGAGGGGCACACAAAATGTCAAAAAGCAGAAGTAAACTGCTTTCAGCTTTCAGCATTGTTGAATATTATGCAAAGAAAAGTTGATTAGGAAGTGTATGGAAAGAGGTAACTGTCAATACATTTGAATGTATTCATACTGGAGCATTTGAATCACATATAATATACATTTAATTTATTTTTACCATCAAATCCAGTTTTGTGGGTTTGTGTTTTCCTCTCAATACTGGAAAATGTTGTTATTTTCTTCTTTTTGTCATCATCTGTGTCTTTTCTTTTAACTTACCAGCCAACAACCTTACCAGCCCGTTCTCACTCCTGAGGCGTAACATGCCGACGTTTTGTCACGTCCCGCGGCGTTCCTGAGGAACGCGAAAGGAGACCTTCGGCGTTCTTATGGTACGCGGCGGGTTATGGCTGAAATCCAGTGCAATGACGCTCCCGCGGTAATAGACGTTCCAGCCCTAAACCTAACCTTATCCCTAGCCCTAACCATAACCTTTTTCCTGATCTTAACCAGGACTTTAATGATGTTAAATAGCGTGTTTCTAAGCGATTTGAAGAAAAAGAGCGAACATGTGTAGATTGAGTCCATACGGTTGTCATATTTCCTCATTTTTCCGAGGTCGTCATTTAGGAACGTGGTGGGTAGCCAAAAACGTAATATGTTGACGATTTGGCACCTAGCGTAAAATGTTACACTTTGGGAGTGAGAACATGTTGACCTTACATATGTACACGTCATGGTAAAGTTGGTGTGCAAGGCTGTGTAGGTACATCTGGTTTAAAGAAACACAATTGTCAACCAGATGTAGACGTACAGTAAATGAGTGGTGCTCAAAGAGGTTTTAATTTAGTGTAGCTGAGCATACTGTGGAGCATTGCAAGGAGATGGATGTTTTTCCACATTACAAGATGCATACAGATAATGGATGCAATATAGAAAAGTTACATTGTTATTTTTTTTACCCATATTTATGCATATTAAATGTGGGGATTTTAAAAGCCTTACTCTGTGTCTTTCGTTGACGTGTTGTCACACTGCGCTATCCAGTATCACATATTAACTTAAGCATATTTAAATGTTGGTCAAACAAAGGCAATATTGTGACTGAGGAAGATCTAAAACATGTTAATGCCTGACTGTCACAGTAATGTCTTTCATGTGTTATTTAATTGAATGTCATTCAGGATTTTGCAAAAACATTAATTTCACTGATATGCTGTTTGTCCCTCACAGCCGCCTTTTTGTCAGATTTCCCGTCAACTTTACACAACAACAAATATTAAAAAAGGGCTTCATTTAATTGAGTGGGATGTCTATGTTTGTGCACGTGACAAGCAAGGGTAATTTCATTAACACATAGTCAGGATCAGACGGTAGAACGTTCTGAGTTCTTCTACACATCTGAAAGGTTAGCCGCTGCACACAGTGTACTGATGGAATTGTTTGTAATAAGCTCAGCTTCATCAGAACTGTCAGTGCATTTTTATTAAGATAAGGTTATCATTATGCATACAATTAAATTTCAGAGTTGGAACATCAACTTCTGAAGGTTAATTTTCTGACAGCTCAAATAAACTTACCGGTCACTTTATTACTGTTGGTGCTAGTTCTGGGTTGGAGCCCAGTTTCCTTTTAAAACTGCCTTAATTCTTTGTGGCACAGATTCAACAAGGTGTTGGAAACATTTGTGTGTGATTTGGTCCATATTGACATTATTGACATGACCATGTCGGTGAGCAACAACACTGATTTAGGTTGAGACATTTAAATGGTCCTCAGTTGGCACCAAGGGGACCACAGTATGCCAAGAAAATATCCTCCACACCACCACCACCAGCACAAACCATTGATATGGGAGGATAGATCCATCTTTTCATGTTGTTTACTACAAATACTGGCCCTACTATCCAAATTTCACAGCAGAAATCCAGAGTCATCAGACCAGGCGACATTTTTACAGTCTTCTGCTGTGCTGTTTTGAGGAGTCTGGTGTGAGTTATAGTTTCCTGTTCTTAGTTGACATGGGTGGCACCTGGTGTGGTCTTCTGCTTAATCCCATATGTTTTAAGGTTCTATGTGTTGTCCATCGAGAGGTGCTCTTCCTCATATAATCAGCAGTTTTTTGAGTTACTGTTGCTGTCCTGTCAGCTTGAAACATTCTCCTATGACAAAGTATTTGGGTTACCCTTTGCATGGATATGGAACTGCTGTTATAAGTATCCTAAGGTAATAATAGAGCCTAGGTGTATTTTTCTTAATTTGACTGCCTGTGGGTTATTTCAGTCTTTTTTTAGGCTGAATTGTTTATTTTAGTGTTTATTTTATATTTTTCTTTGTTTATGCCCTCTACTCCCATATGTGCCATCTAGAAGACTAAGATTGCCCAAACAACTGCATTAGTCATCTCTGATAATTGGTTACCCAAAATAGCCACAGAAACAAAGAGTGCACTGCTCTCAGTGTGTGTGTGTGTGTGTGTCTGTGTGTGTGCGTAGGTTCAGCAGCAAGCCAAACTCCATTCAAAAGAACACACTGCATCGCCACTCTGAATCAGAGTGAAACTAAAACATAAAAACAAATAAGTAAGGTGCTTAATACAATGATATAGTACTGCTCCACGTGCATCTGTTTGAGAATGCTTAAGTTGTATTGTCTCTACTAATGTTAAAGCAAAGAGAAGAGAAGCTACAATATGTCAAATATAAGAAAACAGTTATCAAAGCTCCTTTAAATGTCCTTATTTACTTTACAGCAGGTCAGGAGGAGCAATAAAAGACAAGGATATGTTTATATAATAGGCCATCTTATATATACACAACATGTGGTTACACACAGAACACAAACCTACCAACCTGTTACTAAAATATGGTTCTCTACCCTTAAGTTAACAAGTTCTTACAGACGATCATTCAAAGGCATAATCAAGAAAGAGGTTTGCAGAAGATAATTACAGGAACCCTTCAGCACATGTGCACCTGCTTATCCCAGCTAACATGGCTAACTTCCTGTTCTGGGTCAAAGTGTATGCCACATTAACAACAATTTGCTAAACCCAGGGCAGAACAAAGAGGTTTAATTGCAGCAATCGGGCTGCAGCAAACAACACGCTGGCGATCACAGTTTGAGAGCAACAAGCCGAGTCCCATTAGGTTTCCCAGAAAAATAAACACTTGGTTTTTTACAGCCATGTGGAAGGTGTACAGAAATTCTGTGTGTAAAATTAGCGTAGATTTTACTTGTTCTGGACAGACATGGCATCTTTATTCTATCATAACATTTTTTTATGCATAACACCTGCCAAATGAATTGTGATACACTAAAAATGTAAAGCTCAGCACACAGAGAAATTCATTTTTAATTCCATTAATCAGTTAAAGCAGTTTGAGTTTGTGACCTAGTATGTAAGACACTGTATGGAGTCTGAGCTGCTACAGTCATGTTTACCTGTCATCATAAGAGGAGGGGGTGGGAACTGGAGGCCATTTTTGTTCTGTTTTTCAGGTAGCTAAAGGAAATAAGATAAAATTCTGCACAATGATCACAACTTTTGTTTCAACCAGTTTTAAATCATCAGCCAATTTGTAATGACTAAAAAAATACTACAGTATCTAGTATGGTAAGTGCCCTATATAGATAAAACCTACCAAATTGTCCAATTTAGACGCCCGCTAGGAGACCTTCATTCAGGCCTGAGTGTTGTTTAGGTAACTAGCTTTTTACTTGCTCTTACACAACCAAGGTCACAGGGCTTAGTCAGTCCTATCTACATGTGCTTGTTGAATTTTGAAAGATTCCTGCAGATATCCTGTTTAGGCTGTCAGATTTGGTACTCATGATTCATTTCCTCTGTGTACAGTTAAACTGAGAATGTTATCTGCACTCCTACGTGGTAAAGGTAGGCATGAGTATTCTTTCATTTATATTTATATTTGCTGAAAGTACTGAGTTTGTCCATTACTTTTGTCAAGAATTAAATGATTTTATAACTGATTTCCATTTAAATTTGGTGCCAAAATTATTGGTTCCCTTGATGATAGATTCCAGAGAGTTTGGTGATTTTTAATACCAGCGCACTGAGGCTGAAATTTAAGGTTTGTGCAGTGAAATTCTGAAATTCACACTTGGTTGCTTTAGACCAGCAAACTGCCAAAACGACTGCTTTTATTGGTGGTAAGGCTTTCTGATGATCATTTAATCAAGTGCATTTTATGGGCAGAACCTGGATGTTCCTTACCCTATTAATTCCTATGGAAGAAGTAGATCATTCTTCACAGGACCATATATAGTCATGTGAAAAATATGTTCAAACAGATCATAGATCATATGGACTTAAAACCTGTAGTGGAATCAAATAAGAAACAGTTTGATTCTCATTTCATTGATTTTTAATCCACCGTTACTTTAGCTGGATTAGTACCTGAGGTGTCAATTTAAAGGGCCATCAGATACTCTAGGAGTTATCACAGCAGTAAATTATATGTATTGTGAGAGGTTTAACTAAAATATCTGATTCATTTTGCAAAATGGTCTACTGGGAATTTTTGCTTGCATGTATATATAATTGGCCACAACGGTGTGTCTAGTGCATTTTTAAAAAATTAAATTAATGATAAGAATGTGGTCTTTCACTGAGGGCTAAATTCAACTAGGGTAAGGCCTTAGATGGCTGAATATACTGCTATTATTATCGATTACATGAGTGGTGGATATATTAACCATTAACCAGTTTAAAATGTAAAAATAACACACAGCTTAAACTGTAATTTTGTGTTCTGGGAGGGAGGTTTTTGTCCAACTATCCATTTAGTTTCTCCAAGGGACTCGCTTTTGTAGAGCTTGTCCTTCAAAGGAATCAGGCACTGAACTGGGGCACGGCTATTGTTCTGATTAATTTGAGTTTTTAAATAATGTCAGCTAGAAGGAGGCCATCAGCTCAGGAGAGTAATAAATTACAACAAGGACAGAAAAGCTGTTAGCGGTGAAAATCTGTGTAGTTAAAAACACAATGTGAATGTCTTCCAGAAAAAATGAAATTGCAAATTTAAAAAAATAATTTGTGCTATTAGGAGCAGAGTACGTGGAATGTTGTTTCTAGCGTAGTGCTTCAGTCTAAGGATTCAAACATACATGTGACAGACAAAGGCCCGCCGCAAGGAAGAAAAAATAGAAAGTGAGAGCGAAAGTAAAGACAGAGGCAGAGAGCAGTGTTGCGTGTGCGATCTCCATTAGCTGTGACAGCCAAACCAGGATCACCGTGCCAGTAAAAGCCCACAGGTGAAGGAGCCAATTTTATAACTAAAAAGGTTTTCAATATTTCATTGATGGTAACGCTGACATTACCTATGAACTCGCCATATTTATTTTACATGCCCATTTTAGGCAACTATGCTTTTTAAAGTGCAAGTTGTCGTATGTGGGATGGATGAAGATGAGTGCTTTGTGCAAATGGGAGCAGATACGGGCCCAGTTAGCATGAGAAATTAATGAAGGCACTAGAAGGTATATTTTAACTTGAATCACTAAAAAAAATGAATGCGTATCATGGTTTAGACTTATACTTGCTGTCACCCCTGTCAGGTGACAGATTGTGTTTTAAAAGCTCTTCTGAAAACACAGAAATACTTCTTATATTATCTCATACTTGAAAACATGCAGTAATTAGATGATGCTCATTTATACTGTACAAACACATGGGGAAAGCATCCACAAAATTTATTCATGTTATTCAGTGAGTTTAGAAGCATCCACAACAATCATGTGCTGCTAAGTTTTGGAGAGCTCAGAGACCCCCCCCCCCCCCCCCCCCCCCACACACACACACATCCCAGCGCACCTCACTCCCTGCAGTTCAGCTCGTAATGACACAGTGATTTGATCCTGCAGAGAAAAGAGGCATGTGCATAAGAATGAAACACTAATTAAGAAATTCAGTCATGTGTGAACCTGGAAGAGCATATAGCATTCAGATTAAGTCGCCAGCCCTACTGTCGTTACCTGGCCACACCCCATCAATCAGATAAGACTTTGCAGCTGAAAGGACAGGATTGTTGCAAAGAAGAGGGAGCCTGTACTACTTACAGATACCACAGCAAGAGGGAAGGAAGATGCTGATGTTATGCAGGTTCACCATTTATTGTGTTTAGTGTGTTTGTTTACTGTAATTGGTAATTAGGTAGTTACGTAGTATAGTTGAAGCTGATGTTAGTGTTCTTATGGGCTCAAGACCATCAGTGAGTTTTGGGAGTGTGGGGTTTTGGGACCCTTGTTACTGGCTATTATATCCTGTACAGCCATAACAAGAACTTGGTTAGCATTGCAGAAAGTCAGACTTGTTTGCGATGGGTATTAGAGCCCACCAGGGCTGCCCTTTGTCACCAATTTGGTTCAGACAGAATTTCTAGGTGCAGGGTATGGAGGGTGTTGGGTTTGGTGGCCTCAGTATCTCATCTCAACATTTTGTGAATGACCTTTGTCATGCAGGCATCACTAAATGATGACCTTCAGTTTGGAAAGTGTTGCAGCTGAGTGTGAAGTGGCTCGGATGATATTTAGCACCTCCAAGTCTGAGACCATGGTTCTCAGATGTGGGTTGGGAATGAGTTCCTGCCCAAGTAGTGGAGTTTAAGTATCTTGTGGTCTTGTTCAGAAGTGAGGGAAGAAGGGAGTGAGAGATTTTTTGACAGATTGGTGCAACACCTGCAGTAATGTGTGTGCTGCACTGGTCTGTTGTGATAACAAGAGCTGACCGCGAAGCCGAGGCAGTCGATTTACTGGACAATCTACATTCTAGAGATGGACCGATCCGATATTACGTATCGGTATCGGTCCGATACTGACCTAAATTACTGGATCGGATATCGGAGAAAAATAAAAAATGTAATCCGATCCATTAAATATCACGAAAGCACCTCACAAAACTTGCAACACGCCGTAACTCACCTCAGAACGTTAGCACGTCGGAGCAGTATGCATCACGTGATAGAGCGGCTGTGGCATGCAGGACCTGTCGGTGGTCTGGATAGCATTTGGAGCTTCGCTAGCAACCCGGCATTTCATCTCCGACAAAGTTATCCCGAGAGAAGTAAAGCAAGTGTGTAAGTCCATCTCTGAATGTTTGTAAAGTATTCCTGCGTTAAGCTTAACAAGCGACTGCCTCTTCTCGCTGCTACTTCAATCATGAAACTGCTTAATGATCAGCTGATCGGCTTTTCTGTCGGGACTCCGTCTCTCTTCTTTGTTTTTGGCCCACTTTGCACCAGAAAGAGGAAACCAGCGGCTGAACAACCGCAGCACGTTTAAGCTTGATCAGCTGTTGTTAGAATGTATTTAATATTACTTTGTACACCAGGATCTTTTTCTACGTAGCTGACGGCTGGTAACTGTGCAGGGGCGGATCTAGCAAAGTTTAGCCAGGGGGGCCGATAGGGCATGAACAGGGAAAAGGGGGCACAAAGACATACTTTTCTTTCTTATTCTCATTTAAAATGTCTAGCTTTTAATAAATAATTATCCAAATCTTACACCCAAAGTTTTAATTTGATGTAAAATGAATAGAAGTCAATTACTGTATATAGTGACTATTAAGTCTAATATACCCTAGTAAGCTATAGTACTTTTTCCTTTGGGAAGGTACAATCTGTGCAGTCTGCAATTTTGTTGAAGAAAGATGTTGAATCTATTTAATATTTCTTGAAAAATAATTGATTTCTGTGCATTTTTTTTCACACTGCATCAAATTAAGGTTGATTACGTTGATTAAGCATCATGAGGTGGAGCGTGAGGGGTGGTTCCCTATTTTTTATTTATTTATTTTTGTTGTTGCTGGGAGTTGGAACCCTATTAGTTAGGTTGCTTAATATTTACGCTAAGTACTCTTTAAAATACCAGAATAGGGAGGATGGTGTAGGTTTAAGTTTATTAGATTGATCAGTATTGCTGAACTATGAAATATTTTTTTTTGCATACAGGTATAACAGAATAGCTTTAGTGTAGTTGTTGTTTTAAACTTGAGTATGAACTTATACAAAATGCAGCAAGATATTTAAAAAACAGTTTTGTTGATTAAAAAACACTATATCGGATTCATATCGGTATCGGCAGATATCCAAATTTATGATATCGGTATCGGACATAAAAAAGTGGTATCGTGCCATCTCTACTACATTCCTGCTCTCACCTCTGGCCATGTGGTAACCGAAAGAATGAGACTGTGGATATAAGTGCTTGCAATAAGATTCCTCCAAAGGATGCCTGAGCTCAGTGTTAAAGATAGCGAGAGGAGCTCAGTCATTCAGGAGGAGTTCAGAGCAGAGATGCTACTCCTCATCAAACCAAGCCAGTTGGCTTGGTTCAGCAGAAAAGGATGCCTCGTGGACACCTTTTAGGTGAAGTGTTTCAGCCATGTCCATCCAGGAAATCCTGGGGCAGACCCAGGACATGCTGACAAGATTATTCTAAAATTTTTATTGTCAAAATCATGTAACTATAATACACATACAGACAGAAAAAATGAAGTCCAAATTCCGGGCATACAAATATAAATCCATAATAAATTATATTTTCAAATCAGATTTAGTTAAACTAAAAATATAAGTGATTACATAAATCCTAAAACACAAGTAAAATCTGTTGATACAAATATAAATGACACAGGCTAATAACATAAATCCCTTGTTCTTATAAGAATCAAATTGTAAGTCGCAGCTCTCTGTAATCTCAAAGATCTGTGAAACACTTCTCTCAACTCTTTAAAGAGATATCTGCAGTTTATTTTCACTATTTCTTCTTGTTAACTGTCCACTATGCTTTGCTCATATAGAGAATAGTTTTTCTCTTTGTTAACAGTTTCTAGAGTTTTGGAGCAGCTTGAAAAGTAGCAGAGTCGGCCATAGACATTGTTGATGATCTGATGCGGAGCTTGTGTAGATTCCTTCTGTTTAATCTTCAAGTCCTTTTGAAAGCACTGGTGTGGGGCTGTGTCAGATAAGGAATTTCACCCATTCATATGTACGTTTTTTGAAAGGAAAATGAGTAAAAGTCGTTACTTATCTTAATCAGAAGTTAAACTTTAAAGTAAAAGGTTCATCAAAGTTACTACAATCCACCAGTTTTGCACATCAAAGTCTGTCTTGAGGAGTACTACAACATATGTGAGAAAGTTATCTGAAGCTTTTATTTTTAGTCTGCAGAGAAAGCTCTACAAAATAGTCTCACAAGACAGTGTTGTTTAGGGCTGATGACTACAAGTTTCTGGAGAAGATAGAAAAAAGTGAGTTTACCAGATCTCTGAAGCTCTGTTTGAGGTTAGAAACTCAAGGCTACACTAATTGTTTCTGCTGTGACTTTTGCACATGGCTCAGCAAACTGTTTGTGGGAACCAGAGAGGAAGGATTAAAATGGGTGAATTTATAAATGTTTCATTGGGATGTCAGTCTGTTTTTCTTACCTATTTCCCTCTTTACCTTTGGAGCTTCCACAGATCTGTAGAACTATTGAGATAAACATATAGCAAATCTAAGCTGCATTTAAACACTGACTATAATCATCTATGCGATTTTTTTAAAAAAAATTGATGACCTACCTGCTTTGATGGAACCCTGTTTTCCTCCAAACTCAAAACATATGCCATGTATTTTTTTTTTTACCTGAGATACATGGTTATTAACTACTTTTCCATTTTGCCTTCCTGCTGTCTGCTGGATACCTTGACCTCTGCCAAGCAGGTAGTTAATAAGGCTGTGTCATATAGTCCCGATCAAAAGTATTTTGCATGTTTGGATCTTAACAACGTTTCAAGTAGAGCTTCAACATCCAACAAGAAGAAATGGGAGTGAGACAAAACATTTTTTGAGCATGCAATTTATTGAAAACAATGTTTAAAGTGAAACAGGCTGTTTTACAACAACCCAGGCCGTTATGGCGTCCCCTCCACTGTGGCGCTTAGAAAACCATCAGGACCATCAACGTTACATTTTTTTGTCATCAGAGAATAAAACTTTCTTCCACTTTTCAGTGTCCCATGTTTGGTGCTGTCTTGCAAAGTCCAAACGGTCAGTTCTGTGGCATTCAAAGAGATGAGGCCGTCTGATGGTTATGGGGCTGCAGTCGGCACCACTAACCGCCTTAATTTGGGTCGAGGATTGTCCAGTGTCTTTACGGACAGCCAATTGGATCCTCTGGCTCAGTGCTGGTGAAATTTTTTTTTTTTTTGGTCTTTCACTTGACTTTTTGTGTTCCATAACCCATAGGATCATTTAAGAAATTCCAAATGACTGTCTTACTGCGTCCCGCCTCAGCAGTGATGGCGCACTGCAAAAGACACTGCTTATGCAGTTCAACAACCCGACCATGTTCAAAAAAGGCCTTTGCCATCAGAATGTCATGACAGTGTGACTACATGACAAAAAATGGCACTGAATCCACATTTTTGCACAGGATTGGATTTTTAAAGTAATGTGGTCTTAAACTTTTGATCAGCTGTAGAACAGCCTTTTTCAGTTTAAGCATTGTTTTCAATAAATTGCATACTCAAAAAATGTTTAGTCTCACTCTCATTTCTTCTTGTTAAATGTTGAAGCTCAACTTGAAACGTTGTTAAGATCCAAACATGCAAAATGTGATTTTTCTCTGCCATTTTTCAAGTGGTCTTAAACTTAAACGTCCTACCTCATATATGAGTTGGTTATGAAACGTCTTACACGGACCAGAAAACTGTACTGCTGCAAACTGGTAGCACAGCAAACCTCGTCTACCACCTACGCAAGAATCACCTGGACAAGCCGAGTAACACATCCCTGTATGAGCACTTCATCCGAGACTGCACACTCTGCAGTTGATGACTGAAGACGGGCTATTTTCCTGATGTGAGAAATGATAGCCAGAGGCCTCAGGGAACCTCTTGAGTCATGTGGCTTTGTCCATGTCACTACAGGTAACAACACATAAGGCCTATATTTCTTTTGTTTGAAGTGTTTATTAATCTTATATAGTTGTTTGTGTTTTATTCTTTTCATATTTAATATATGTTGTGAGCCTGATATTACTGCTACAGTTTGCATTTTGTTGGTCTGTGTATTTAATATAGCAGTATTTTATGTTGGGCCTTTTATCATTTGTTACTGAAAAAAGATTTTACATTTATGCATTAATATTTTTATGTTTACATTCTTAATGAAATATTTTCCCAGGTGTTTTAAATAAAAGGACAAAAATCACATATGAATGCGTAGCCTTTATTTTTGACTATTTAATTGAAAAAAAGAAATAATAATTCTGTGTGATCATGATATAAACTATTCATTGAGTTGACAGAAAATGCACTATATTGTGATATATGTTGGTATTGGAAAAAGAAATAAGTTGCATTGGGATATGAGATTTTGGTCATGTTGCACACTCGTTGAAGACAACTTTCAAATTTTTCTGCCTGCAAGCACTCCTGAGCTGTGTGCAGTCACAAAGATGGACCATGGTTTTGTGAAACAAGCCAATTGAA
Organism: Simochromis diagramma; assembly: GCF_900408965.1. Lineage (NCBI taxonomy): Eukaryota > Metazoa > Chordata > Actinopteri > Cichliformes > Cichlidae > Simochromis > Simochromis diagramma. The sequence goes on from NW_024387414.1 coordinate 6,547,129, forward strand.
ATAGTGGTGTTCCAAGTGCAACACATAAACGTCTGGTGTGAACGTATCTTACACAGCAACATCTTCAAAGTTTTTTTTTCAGTCAAGTTGCATGGCCAAATTTTCTATGCAGTACAGAAAAGTATTGAGTTTTTGTCCTTTAGTGCTATAAGGTACTAAGGTGCCAAAAATGTGCTAAGAAAACTTAAACCCTACATCCTGTCTTAATACAAGACAGGATATATCTATAGTATGGAAATTCTGTTACCAGAATTATGCTACCATACAAAATCAAGACTCATCAGACCAGCCCACTCACTGGCAGCTCTCCTTTTTAGACCATTAAACCCTATAGATGGTTGTGTGGGAAATTTCCAGTAGATCAGCAGTTTTTAAAATACCCATTATGTTGTTTCAACTTCAGCAGGCCGCCTTGACAATATCTATATGCCTAATACATAAATGCTTTGAATTGGTCCATGTGATAGATATTTGCATTAATGGATTTTGTTTTTTCTTGGACATAGCTGTGCAGATGACCTCTGCAAACTGTGCAACAACTGCAGTAGTGTTTGGATTCATGGCATATTGCAGTTATCAGTGGATAGAACAAATGTAAACTAGAGGCTGTTTGAGAAACTGCACAGTTATCTGGAAGAGGAGACTGCCTCTGAATTCCCCAGCATATGGAGTTGTAGACTGCATTATTCACATTGCACTGAACTCACTCTAAATTGTTCTTATTGGCTTTTTTGGGAATCCCCAGCCAGAAGTGACTGTTGCACTGAAGTAACGGTTCAGTGGTTGTGCCTCTCAGATACTGTCAACATAGATCGTTGGAAAATGTCACTAAAAAGGCAAAAAAGAGCCATTAGAATATATCCAAGGGCTCTAGACATGCTGTGTGCTGCTAATGTTAGTGCCTTTACAACTGTAAACAATAAATGAAGTCTTTTGGTCTGTTAGAAAAACAAAACAAAAACAGAACCCAAAAGACATGTCATGTTATTGCTAAAAATCAAAACATCTTCCTCTCCATTGCTCAAGAGTGTCACGCTTCTCTAATAAAGTTTCTAACTGATAAGCTGATGCTACCTTTCCTGGAAGATGATCTTTTCACCACACTAAAGTGCTTTCTTCAGGGATTTGTCACGGATCATTCACTTAAGGAGGTGGTGAAGCTCTTCTCAGACAACTTCAGAGGTTGAGTAATTCACAATCATGCCTCCGTTATCAACATAGGATTTGATCAGGAAAAAGATTTTGCCAGTGTCTGCAACCCGAGTGAAATACCTCACAATGGCTCACACGTACCTTCAGATCTTCTGCACACCAAGATCACAGACCGAGACCTTCGCACCTTTTCATCTTTTGCATGTCTTCTTAACACAGTTAACCAAAGAGCATCCATCAAATATCTATGAAATATAACCCAAAAGGTTCTCCTTTCTGTCCCATGGAAAGACTCCTGTAGAAAAAAGGTTTTCTGCTTGCAGGTATTGGTACACCCCCTGAGCAATGGTAATGTCACTACTAGCTAAGGTATAAATGGTAGACTATGGCAGTCTGCTGTCAGTGCAAGATGAAGAGAGCGGAGAACAGAGAAACAAAAGTAATTGAGCAGTAATGTGAAACAGTCTGCATGATAGTTTGGCCTGCATGGGAATTTAGTTTAAAAAATATCTAAATTTATTTCTTTGTTTTTGGAAAAAAACTTCATAAAGTAGTATACTACACCTTTCCCTTAGACATTTGGGCATTTGATTTTTGCTGAGTTTGACTTGAGCGACAAATTTTTGTCTTTGCAAGCCATGGCTTGCACTGTCAAGTTCAGACTTGTTTAAGCAAGCTGCTTTTTTTTTTTTTTTTGCTGTGAACAAATTTAACTTGTACATCGAGTAACTGCCACTTAAAACTGAAGTGAACAAGCTGTGAATAACATACCAAAAAACAGCATCTAACATTAGATACTACAGCAAAGTAAAACAGTTCCAGCATGAAGGAGGTTAGTACCATATATGCTCAATAATTCAGTATGGCCCTCAACGGATGTTATAAGAACTGAAGTGGCCTTTCATAGGAAAAAGATTCTACATTCCTGTACAGGGTGAGGTGGATCTACTTAAGATGAAGAGAAGAAAGCTTCAGATGAGCATTAAATGCACTTCTGATATGTGCAGGTGAAGTTGCAGTTGCAGTGGTGGGCACTGACAAGATCTTGTTCCTTGAAATAAATTAAATAGATAGCAAAAGATTATTCAGTCTAGAGTTAAAGAATGGAGCACGCAATTACTTAGTAGACAAACGCTGACCCTGTTAACCTGGCTAAAAAAGCCTGCAACTGCACAAGGCTTTCAAGCAAGCAGAAATGTATTTTAATTGGTGCTGTCAGCGCTAATCTCGATAAAATGACGTTAACGCTATAACCGCATTAAAGTGGCAAATCTTCGTCAGCGAGTTAACGTGGATTGCTCAGTGTGTGGGGCTGGATGGCATTACTGTAGGGTCTACCTTACAATATAAAGCGACTTGGGGTGACTGTTGTTGTGATTTGGCGCTGTATAAATAAAATTGAATTGTTACGTCATTTAGTCAACTTCAAGTTATACATCAGTAGCATGAAAATTGAATTGAAGAAATTTTAGGTGGGAGCATAGCACAGATACGTGCTTCTATGTTGAACCACTGGACTGCATTTGTATTAACAGAGAGAAATGTTACAATTTGAACTACAGGTTTGAATTTGAATGATCAGGCTCAGTATTTTTGCTCAAATATCTGGAAATTCCCATAGTTTAATCTTAAATTTGAGATTGTCATCGTTGGATTGCCACCAGCTATATGTGTTATTTCAGGCTAAATCTATATCAAAGCAGTCTCCTAGTATAGGGATTATTGTTTCATCTAATCTCATGAGTAAGGGGCTCCAAGCTGATCCACTAAGCTCTCTTTCATTGTATTTTAAGCTTTTTAGTAGGTTTGATCCATTGCTCTCCAGGTCTTTGCTGACCTAGTCAGCATGGAGGGCGCTGGCATTTTTTAGCAACCAGCATCACATCTCCAGCAGTGGCAGCCGTCTGGCTTAGCACAGCTTCTGTGTGTTTGGCTGTTTTATGAGGCAGAAAATGCTTCCACAATGCAACTGCTTTATGATGCATTTCAAGCTTGGCAGCGACCGGGGGGGACGTTGTATTAGGTACTTGCAAAATCGATGTCCTGGGCCAGACTGGAGCCAGAGCTGATGTTTGGCTGATCTCCTTGGCCCTGTGAGATCAATACAGCAGGAGATCTTTTATTTAGCAATGCTTGACTTCATCTTATATGCCTTAAACAGTCACACGTTTACTACATGTCACGTGTGGACTATTTGTGTGGCTGTTCTGGCTCTATGGGTCATATTGACTTTGCTTTCCAAAATTCACTGTATTTATAGTAGTTTTGGCAAACCTGCATTTGCTCCCTGGTTTTTCCGTTTTTTACCTGATGATCAAAGGCAAAGGACTAAAGGAAATAAAGCAAATGCCATCATGACCTCAGCCATCAACACTGTGATTGATTATTGTGTTTTTGAGATGATCGATTGTTAATGTGTTTATTAATGCATTCACTGACATACAACTATACCAGCAGATTTATGTAGATATATAGCATTCAGCCACAACATTAAAATTACCAACGGGTAAAGTGATTGATCATCTCATTACAATGCAATGGAAAACATGGTTCATGCTGTTCATGTGAATGGTATGTTGACATTTAATGGATGGGGCGTGTTTGCAAAGACCACTCCCATCAGGATAGATATGTTTCATCATAGGATAAAGGGGTCATTCCATCAGCACACCTTTCCACACCCTCAGAATCATGATTTATTTATTTTTTAAAATAGTGCCATGACTTTAGTATGTAGTAACAACACCATGCTAATGTTTTCCATACTACTATGACATACTATGATTTAGAGGTCAGTAAAAATGTTTAATTTGCATTGTCATTTCTAGAAAAGTGCAAAATTTCGAAGATTACCTATGCTTTCACAACAGTAAAACCTTTCAAACTTGTGCTGTTGTCTTTATGAAATTGCGATGAAACGTAATTGCAATTACTTTCATTTTTACCCCTTCTTTCATAGATAATAAAGCAGACGTTGGTTAAAAAAGAGATGTTGTATATTTAGAGAAATAACGTCAGAAGTTAACATCCGAAGTATCAAGTCATAAATTTGCAAGAAAAACTATTTTGTCTTATTTTATATTTTGTCTAAGGATCACATCCTTTTGCTTTTGCAAGTTCAGATCAATGTCATCATAACACAAATGGCACCAGGAAACAATTTAAACAGTATATTACAAGTTAAAGTTATATTACAAGTTTTTCTGTATTACGATTTGCAGTCATACAGTAATACAAGTAAAAGCATAATTTTTTTTCTCTCGTAGTAATAACCTCTTCCACTTACTCTATAGCTTCTTGTTCTTAAAATGGCCCTAATGTTTTTTCATACTTTCTTTGTAATCAGCAATTTATTTACTGCAACCTTACACTGGTATCCCTCTTTCAGCTGTAAATAGCAGTTTATGTAGCTGTTTTCCCCATAGAGCTGTATTAAAAAGAATCCTCCAAGGCTGAAAAATGAGTGTCAAAAACTGCAGTTCCTCTAGATGAGGCTGGTTCAGAAGACAGTCAATCCCCACAGACTCCCATGTTAAAACTTTACAATGTTAAAAAGTATTTTACAGCCAGGTACACGCTACAGTTTTGGCCTCTATGGATAATTTCTCCTTCATAACAACTCTGAGTAGGGCAATTCTTCTTTTTTCTTTTTTTTCCATGACTCATTCACCTGGATAATTAAATTAGGGGTGTGGCTGATTTGATTGACAGGTGTCCTAGAAAAGGCAGCTGGGGCTGATGGGTGTCTGCAAGCATCATTTCTGCTACTTTGGTCATTAAATTGGACTTCGATACTATGTGTGTGACATTTGGAAAATTTTAAATGATTTTCTGGCTTGCTTTGGCAGAGACCGTCCACGAAGTTCATGCCTAAATTTTGGTGACTGAACTTTTAGTATTTGGTTTGTACCTAAAAAGCAGGTATCTGGATCTTTGCATTGCACCTGTACAATTTAGGTATGCAGCTGCTAAGTAAACTTGCTCTTGTTAGCTGCTAACCTAGCACTTCACCCTCAAGAAAACAACATGCTGATGGGCAAAAAATTTATGTTGAAGCTTTGAAATATGAATCTTGAGACCAATGGATGTTGCCACTTTAGTTAAGTTCATCTTTCATACCGTCTATGATCTGAATGCAGATATCGGTTCTTAAACAGTCTTTGTGACTGAAGCTCCTCCCATCTGATTTTGAGTTCATTGTTTTGACTTTGTTTCCTGACAATCTTTCATCTAGGCATACTGATGCAAAATTATCATTATCTAGGCATATTTAGCATTTTTATACACACCTTATAATAGCTCAGGTGTACCATGCAGTGCATCAGTATTTCTCCGTTCTTTTATCCAGGGTTTTCCTTTAATTTGTCACTCGTCTGTACATTTATTAATGACTTTGACTAATTGACTGACTCCGACAGTGAAATTTACATGCAGAGCTCTACGCAGCGCTGAGATATTCCTGTGAACTGTAATGAGTGTGCATTAGCGTAATCAGAGTATCAGCGGAGTGTGTGTATGTTTCGGAGCTGAAATGCATATGAACACACTCCGAGTGTTTCCACTTTGCTGAGCAGAGAGGTCTGATGTGGAGGTTTAGAGTGAGGCTAAGCTGTAATTGAATACCAACAGGACTGGTGTTTCTGCTCAGACCTCTGAAGGAAGATCTGACCTTGAGACGCTACCACTGATAGACAGCAACACAAAGACCGGGCTGGCTAATTAGATTAAAAAACATGGATCCCAAGGGATGGAGATGTGACAAGCACATTGATTCACTACATCTCTTCAATTTCCATCTCTCTCCAGCCTTCTCCCTCCTTTCCACCTCCCCCTATCCACTCATTCCCTGCCGTTTTTTTTTTCCCCCATCTCATTGTGTTATATATCTCAGCTCTATATTTTTCCTTTCCCACTGTCTTTGTTGCTCCCTTTTTGTCTCTTTTCTTAAGATTCACAATATCCACATATCTTAATCAAATATTACTCAGGAATTGCTAGGAATTGTGACATTTTCAAAAAAGTGAAATTGAGAAATGATAAAGTAGTGATATAAAAATATCTAAGACCGAATGTCATCGCCTTATCTTACAAAGATGTCTTACAAATGTTTCACTGTCATTTCAAAATCTTATTGTCACTAAACTGTCTGTCCAGCATGACCTCTATAAAAGTCATGTCTGCCATCTGTCCCTTTGTATGAGGGCAAGTAGCCATTAAATAGCCATTACCAAAGCATTGCCATTTCTTGATTTTTTTTTTTTTTCTGCAGACATTCTATCTGAAAAGTACATATAGAAATAGAAAAGATTAATGTTATCAAAATGTGTCTCTTCATACTAAAAAAACTAAATGTAAAGCAGTTTTCTAGATTACTGGCCAGTTCATAATAAATTTTATTCTCTTGTGTTTTGCTTCCTCCTTTGAGTTTTAGGTATTATTAGTACAGTGAGTTTGGAACAGGTGTATGGGGCATTAATGCTGGGTGGGATGACCAAAATAATATTGTCACAGCATTATATGATGATCATCATTATTATTAGTAGTAGTAGTAGCAGTAATAGCATTTCTAATCCTCCATAAGAAGGGCTTCATAAAGCTTTACATTAAAAGTTATGTGGCTCTGTTAGCAATAAATTCTTTTCCAGTTTTTTTTAACAACATATGAGTAAGAATAACAAAAGAAATTATTTATTTATCTCAGATTTCTGTAAGCGTTTTGCGAGAGAGGTTCGTATAATAATACCATCAATATTAATAAATGAAATATTTCAAAATCAATGAAGCACAACATGATTTAAAAATAGTAGAAAAGAACATTCTCTGCTAGACAAATGTGTTGATTTGTAGAGAGAGATTGCATGAAGAATAAAAGATTTGATTTACTCGTTAGCGGTAACATTACAGCTTTGACACAAACTCTAGTTTGATTTATTCTTCTAAATTTTGTGGCATAAATAAACTTGTCTCCACTTAAAAAATACCTCTTAGCCATGAGTAACACGTTTTATTTTAGTCCCTCTCTGCTCTCTTTTCTTCCTCTTCTACATTTCAAAAGATTTTGAATCATGCACTGTGTACCAGTCATGCAAGCTTTGCGGTGTCTGATATCACTACTTAGCTACTGTGTGAAGGGGCAGGGGTTTATGTTGTTTTTAATTTCAGTTCTGATTTTGGCCGCCCTAAACGGCCAAACTCACTCACATCAGTTAAGCGTTATGTTTTATTTTTGTATCTTTTATTATTGCAATTTATAACATAATTATTTGTCAAGTATTTTTTAATATAATGCGGATAATTTAGATTTCAATTAATTATTTTAATTAACTGATTGACAAGTTGTTACCAGTGAGCATGTTGTGCCAAAGTCTGATCCACTGCTCGCTTGTTACCAAAATGCTTGAGGCTTCAAAACAGGACTTCACAAACTAGTGGCTGCTGTCATGAAACATATAAGGTAAGATATAGTCCTTTAACTTTTTAAATACAACTCCCAAACAGAACTCTCTCTGTGACTGCTTAATTCAGAGCGGCTGTTAGTCACATGCATCGGTTATAAAATTCACCTTTTTTTGGATTAAATAACTAATTAAAGCAAACTCTTGAATGAATATAAGTGCCATAAGAACTGAGAGGATGAGACAGTATTTGTGAAAATTAATAGAAGGTATACAACCTTTAACTTAACTGAGCTTGTATATTGGATTCAAGTGATTCTCATGTCAGGCTCCATAATATCTGGCTTTTGTTACTTAGACTATGCTCGTTAATACAACAGATTAATTGTTGCGCATCATAATCCTTAAAAGTAGCAGAAGGCAATGAAATACTACAACTACTGTGTGTTTCATAATGCTCATCTTAGCAGTCTTTGGAAAGGGCAGAAGCATCAATTACAGATGGGGGGCAGGTAATCCTAAGTGCAGACCTCGGTAAAAAGAGGCAAAATGCATCATCATTCCACTCCCTTCTTGCTCCTTCACTAATTAAGCCATCTCCTGTTAACAAGGCTGCAGGCCCTGCTCTTTATGAAGGGATAGACTGAAAGGACACCAAGCAAACTCCTGACAGTTAATCACTACATTCTCCCACATCGATCACAGACCAAAGAAAAATGTCAAATGAGCAAACTGCATATGCTTACTTTTCAGATTATATGGAGAGGCTTTGATATGCATACTGAGTATTATTTTCAAGATATCACTATGACACTAAAAAAAAATCTTTCTTGCTTTAGAAACAGTCAGATGACTAAAGAAGTAGTATTGATCTTTTTTTCAAAGAGGAGGATAATCCTGATAAAACGTGCACGTTCGTGATCCTATTTAATACAGTGAGAGAACTGTAATTCTCTCATCAGCTTAGCGCGTACAGCATTGCTATCCATACACAAAGGAAAGAGCGGGAGACATTCATCAGCCTGATTAACAACTTCAGTCATTGTCTTCTTTAATTACAACAAAGTCAACAGCTCCATTACTTCCCTTGCTATCTATCTTTCATCTCTGCTCTCTCTGAGGATTGCGATGTTGGAACAAAACAGAGCAGGCTTTAGTCTCATCTGTAGGCCGTCGAGAAGGTCGGCTCCCACAGCGGAATATAATCAGCATTCAGAGGAAGACGAGGAATCGAGACATCCAACCAAAACATGTATCCGTGGCTCCTGGTGGTGATTAGTGTTCCTTCTGCCAATTGGGCTCAGTTCTCTACCGTTGCAACCACCGCTCGCCTTGAAATTGATTTGCTCGGTATCAAGCGAGTCAGTCAACTCAGCCAGTCACACGGTAAACCAATCTCTCAGTCACTCAATTAGTTTCTCAACAGTTAAGTAAGTCAGCTAGTAGGGCAGCTGTATCTGTTAGTGAGCAAGACAGTCTTTGAGTAACACAAACTTATCCAACAAATAAATAAATAACTCAGTCCACCAGCTTTCTAGTCAGAAGTTCTCTCAGATGGTTACTTATCAAAGATAAATCAGTCAGTCGATCCTCGTCTTGTGTTATAGTGGCTACTCTGAAGCGGAGGGAGCTTAAGCTAATGCTGTGCAGCTTTACGAAGAGAGTGATTGACGACACGATCAGCATAACAAATGATCTGCGTCGATTTGTGCGGTTCTAAAACAGCACAATGAGAGTTATGGCGTGCCGTTAATGACTGTAACATTTAACAACAGCTATAATATCACTTGGTAGTGTGGCTGGAACCGCATTAAGACTGATAAGAGACGATAATGGTAGTTTACTTCACATTATCTCCCAACAGGGGACAATTTTGGACATAATGTTTTTTTCTAAATTGGGGCAGCTGTGTGGTATAGGTTAGAGAGGCAGGCTTATGATTAAAGGGTCAAAGGCTTGAATGGGGAATGTTAAATGGGAAAAATCTGGGTGAAGGAAACGGGTGAGTCGAGCACTCTTCTAAAAAGTGCTCTTGAGCAAGAGCTAGCAGACACCTAACCCCAAAATGCTCTAGCTCCTCATTTAAAAAAAAAAAAAAGGAATTTAGATTATAAATAATAACCTGCTCCCTCCTCATATCCAGATTCACTGAAAGGAGGCAGTGTGTTAAATCACAGCAGCCCTGCAGAGCCAGGCACTTTACACAGGTAGGCCAAAAATGGATGCATGACTCTGTACTGTATAAGTCATCTTGCCTAAAAGCCCCAAATGTTATAATGCTGCATTTTATTCTCACTCCCCTAAACCTCTGTAGATCTACTCAAACACAAAGACAAAAATAGCAACTCAAGGATATAAGGATATATTTTTAGCCAGTATTGTTTCACAATCCAAGCACATGTGTTAATGGATAGTGGTAACATACTGCTGTGCCTTGAGGTAAACCCAAGTGTGCCCTGGGATTTTGTGTCAAATCAAACATTAATATTATTGCAAATGCACAAAAAAGTAATGAATTGAAATAAAGTGTCAAAGGCTCTAAGGACCAGCTGATCTTACATTTTTCACAGGGCAATTGCATAGGTGGCCTAGTGGTAGGCAACAGCTTCAGACAAATTAAGGAGCTTGAAAAGAAAAAGTGACTGGACTTCTTCATCTCTCATTTGAGAAGCTTCTTAGGGACAAAGAACAAATGGTGGAAAGTCCCAGCTATTTAAGCCCTAGTGGGAGTTGTCCCTTAAGAGGGTCGTTGACCCACTATCGATCATGTGCCTCATCACATGAGCCAAGGTGTGAAAAAGGGTGTGGGTTAGTATCAGCAGTAGGTTTCAGGTGAAACCTTTACTCACCCTATCATGTGACCTATTGAGATCAGCTGACGCCAGATGCGAGTGGGCGTTAAAGTGCTGGGGAGAAGATCTCAAAACTGCATTGTAGGTGGCAGACAGTGGGTGTGATAAGCCGACCGTCTGTTCAAGGATGGTCGTTCACAGATGGCTTCTTCACTCCTCTTTCAATACGTTTATGGAGTGGCTGTTTGGTTTCTCTAATGTGGAGGTCTGAGCGTTCCTCGCTGCACTGCACAGCACACACTAAGTTGTTTGGTTTGTCTCTGGGAGTTTTGTACTTGGGATGAACCAGTTTTTTGTCTGAGTGTGTGGCTAGGTTTGAAGTGCACTGGGATGTCATGAGTGGAGAAGATTATCCTGAGTTTCTCTGATAAACCTGCTACATACAGGATGACAACGTTGTTTCTGTTTGTTGGTGTCTGACCTTCTAAATTGTGCATCTTTGTTGATTTGATCAAAACCCAACTGGGATAACAACTTGTTTTAAGAGGTTTCTTTACATGTGTGTGCTCCTTCTCTTTTGGTCTTCTTTTTTAGATGGATTGTTTTCTGTTGCAGGGTCATGATTACTCCAAGTCTGTGTTCCAGAGGGTGGTGGAAGTCAAAGAGCAGGTACTGGCCTGTGTGTGTGGGCTTCTTCGGTGTTGAGGTTTCCATTATCCTCAGTGTACACAGCACGGTCCACAAATGGCAAACTATTATCCTTTGTATCTTCCCTAATTAAATATTTCTTTTCACTGAGTTGATTTGGACAGTAAAGGTTGGTTACAATAGGTGGGACTGGGGTGCCCATTGCACATCCATGTTTTTGTCTGTAGAAACCCTTGTTGTATTTAAAATATGTGGTGGCAGAGGTCTAACAGTCTGCATATCTGATCGAGGGTAAATCTGATTCTGTTTTTTTAAGGAGCTGTCTTGCTGTAGTCGTTTTCTGACTCCACTGCCTCAGTTATAGGTATACAGGTGAAGAGTGAGACCACATCAAAGGACACTATGGTTTCATCTGTGTACGTTTCTGGACCCTATTGGTGAAGTCAATGGAGTTTTTGATGTGATGGGGTGTATTCCCCACAAGGGGAATCAGGATGGTGTCAAGGTGGTTGAAAATGTTGTAGGTGGCTGAGTTTATACTGCTAACAGTGGGTCTGAGAGGGACTCCTTCTTTGTGGATCTTTGGAAGTCCATGAATACAGGGTATAACATTCCCTGGGTACAGGCAGTGGTATGTAGGACGGTCAATGGCTTTATCCTTTCAAGCTGTTGTAGCCAACTGATGATTTTCCTTTGTAGTTGCTTTTCTGGTCTCGTCTTAAGGCTTCATAGGTATCTTTGTCACTGAGGAGTGCAGTAATTTTTGTGTAATAATCAGTTGAGTTTAGAACAAAAGGCAGTTGGTAATATGGTGATAATAGGAAGTGATAGCCTTCTTTTCTTGTATTGTTAAGTTAAACAGAGTAATTTTTGCTCAGGAAAATGTATCTGAAACCTTTAGCGTGATTTGCTCTGCTTCAGGTTGTGTTAATTTATTAATCCTTATCACTGTTTCTGTGGTTGTGATGAGTTGCTGTTGTGGAGAAATGGCAAAAAAGAGACCTTTGGCTAGCACCTTCTTTTCAGGTTCAGTGAGGTTCCTGTCTGATAAGCTCTTCACCGGTGTTGGGCAAGTTACCAGTAAGTTGAAAAAGTAATTAATTATAGTTACTAGTTACTTCTTCAAAAAAGTAACTGAGTTAGTAACTGAGTTACAATATTCTAAAAGTAATTAATTACTTGAAAAATAACTATTGCGTTACTTTAAAAAAAAACATGTTTAACCCTCTGGGGTCCAGGGTATAATTGGCCATTTTTAACTACTTTTGATTTTCCCTCCAGATTTTCCCTTTAAAAACGATTTACTTTGCCTTATTTGGTATCATCCTTTTCAGCACAACCTCACGTGTCTGAATTTACAGTTATGTTTTCATTTTGACATACTGTATTAACAGAATTCATCTAAAATCAGACAAAAAACAAAAAATCTGAGTAGAAAAAGTTATATTTTTTACTGTAACAACCACAAACATGTTTAATGAATCATATTTCATAACTTTCAAATGCAAATATAAATTGTCAGTTTTAAAATCCTATGCACAAGTTTTGCAAACAAAGTTATTTGCATCCATTTACATTTTACCTTGATTTTTTTAACCCTTTAAGACCTACCATAGAACCAAGTCCGCCAGAGCGTATATTATATTTTTACATGCTGTGGAGCCATTTTTGGGAGCATTTCAAGTTGCTATACATCAATACAACCATTATAGCCCAGATTTTAATAATATGTATTCATTAAGTGCATAGTAATTACATAAATTGCAAAAAAGTGCAATAAACTACAAAAAAATTGAAAATCGTTTTTGATTTTTTAACATATATTTGTAGTTAGAGAAATTTAAGAGTCTTATCCCTCAAAACTGTAAATACAAAAAAGTTGCACAAAATAGTTTCCCACCACAGGAAATTTATTTTGAGTGTCTTCATAGTTTTATTTTTGAAATACACCAATTTTTATACACTGCAGGAAAAACGAAAATAAATATTATACTGCAAATTTGCAAAAAAGCAGCATATGCATCAAAATAAACTATTTCCAGCAGTGCAATATGAGTCCTAAGCATCCCAGAAACGATACAGAAAGTCATAAAGTCAAAGATAACTTTTAAAAAGAGCAGTATAGGCCCTGAGGCCCTGATCGCAAAAAAGACTACATTTCCGCGAAAATGACGTCACTTCCGGTTTCGGGCAGGTAATGGCGGAAATGCAAAAGTTCGCGCTGACATCTATTCCAACGTAGGAAGTGTTATGAACAGCTGATCGGATCGGTAAAGCGTGTTTCTGGAATATTATGTTTTTGTTCCTGCAAGCGCTTTTTATGCAGTTTTTGCAAAGCTTTATGTGGAAGGAAACCGTGACCTAGGACAAGCTGATGGCATAAGATGTAAGTACAACTCCTCCGGTTTCATATGCAAAAAAAATTTTTGCGCTAGCTTACGTGGTTGCAGTGCTACTGGGATTTAAAAATAGTTACGCATAACAGAGCGTTCCTGCTCCGATCGGCTCTAAAGGGTTAAATAACCATTTCAAACTATTTACAGAACAATCAGCTGTTCTGCATTCAATAAGATGCTACACAAATTATTTGTGCCACTCCAAAAAATACTTTCTGTCCACTATAAAGGAGAACATCACAGCCTGATACCTGCAGGTCTGACAGCAGCAGGTGTATCGCTCCTTTTTCTACCTGGAGACAGCAGTAGCCCCATTGTTCTGACACACTACACAAAACTATCCACAACACTACACACTAACTACAAAAGACAACACATTAACTACACACTCCAAACACGCTTGTCTTGTCTGTATGGTCTAGGGATTGATTTGGAATTATACGCTTTTGTTTGCAGTGTATTGAATTTCCAGAATTGTCTTTCTTTTCCTTTAATGTGTTGGGCCAGCTGATCCTTATCCACAAACTCAGAAATCCCTTCTAGGACTTTCCAGCTTTTGATGGATGGCAGGATAGTAAACAGCCTCCCAAAAAAACCGACATAAGCTATCCTGAAGACAATATAAACACAGGTAAAAATCATTGTTCCTCCAATTGTGAGAAAGGGTTGAAACCTGCTCTACTCATCGATAAAATCAACGAAACAAAATCACGTGAAGAAACCGATGCTAGATGTCACACAGCTAACCTGGCTTCGGATGATCCCAGTGAAGGGGAACATCTGATGAATTTAACCGTGATTCTTAGAGAAATATGCAACTTCAGACAAGATGTCAAAGAACAGCTCGAAGATACTAAAGGAGAAATAGCGAAAACCGACACAAGACTGGATGAGGTGGGAGCTAGAATCCTGGAAAACGAGGAGAGGCTGCAGAAAACGGAGGAGGCTATATCTAAGCTGCTAAATATGCACAAGCAGACCCAGCTGAGACTAACCAACCAAGAGCGATGCTTAAGAAGAGAAAATGTGAGAATATATGGTGTCCTGGAGGGAGCTGAGGGTGAGCCAAAAGCGATGATTCAGTTCGTAGAGAAATTACCGAGAGAAAATTTGGACACTGACAATGAGAAAAACATGGTGATTGAGAGAGCTCACAGAGCGTTGATTCCAAAGCCCCCACCGGGAGCACAGCCCCGATCCATCCTCATGAAGTTCCTGAATTACAGAATGAAGGAGGAAGTGGTGAGGCAGGCCTGGCAAAAGAAAGGCTACACATGGGACAACTGTAAGATCAGCATCGACCGCGACTACGCTCTGAGAATCCTTGCCAGAAGACGTGATTGCATGGAAGTAAGGAATGGTCTGAAGGATAAAAACCTCTACCCTGCTCATCTCAGCATTCTTTACGAAGACGAGACAAAGATATACGAGACTGCTAAGGATTCAGATGGTGAAGCCTCCATGAACAGCAATCAAGAGAGCCTCAACTTACAGAGAAAAGTTGAACTTTTCAGACTTCAATCTCAAGTTAAACCCTATACTAGACTCATTGTGATCATCACCTCAGAACAAACCCCTTCCTAAACAACTGAAAACGTTAATGGAAGAGATGGACATAATAGATGTTTCGAGAGATCTTCACTCAAAGAGTAGAGGCTACATACAATACACCATCCCACATTAAGTTTACTCCATAATTGATTATGTTTTATATTTACTGCAGACAGATTTAATATGAAGGGACTGCAAGATTCTGACAATTGACTTGTCAGATCATAGCCCGATTGGTTTGTCCCTGCTACCCGGAATGAGAAATAGGAAAACAAGGACTGACTGATAGCAAACTGACTCTTATTGCAATTTTATCTCTGTTGTGATGTGCCAACACTGGTTTGAAGAAAGCAGCTGTAAGTGTTCCCAGACCTGCCTTCTGTCTTTGAAGCAGGCATTTCAGTAGCAGTGCAACTGCAAGTTCATTGAACGCAGTCGTAATAATTCTGGTAGGCAAAGTCTCCAACAACTGTTTTCCTTAGTGTGACTCTAGCATAAGGGGATGACAGAGTGAAAATAAGCACTGTTTTGTGCAAAACAAAGCACTGTGACTTAAATTGTATGTGACATGCTAGCACCATTACTTCAAAAAGAGGAATGACAACATTCCAGATGATATCAAGGTACTTTTGTTTACTTGTTTTAGCTATTATAAATGCAGTTTTCCCTTTACATATTGGTTTAAAACATGTGGTTTAAAAAATCTACATTCTCAGACACTGTTTCCGTGCTGTGTTTTTGGTCATTGTGGTTGGAGAAAAAAGTTATTTATGGTAAATCTCTCTTTCCCGTCCTTTGCATTTTTTCCAACTGGCTGCAGGGCATTGGGACCCAAACACTGTGAAAACAAGCTCCATGCATAATGAGCAATTCTACTGTTTTTGCGGAGATGTTAAAAAAAAGTTTGTGCAGTGGAACTCAAACCAGCAACCTACAGTCTTAGTCTTATTTGAGTTGCTCTAGTATTATTTGATTATACCCCATTTATTAAATGATTGTGTGGCTGAGTTTAGTGCCAACCCAGCAAGTCTTAAAAATAAAATTTCACTTTCTTGTTATGCTTTATTAAGTATAATTTGTTTAGGTACAAATCAAATGTAATCAGATTAACATATTTGCAAAAATGCAGGACTCTCAATGCTGTTACTTAACTTAAATATCAAGTGCGGGTCAATTATCTGCTCGTCATTGCTTTTAGAGACAACTGCACTTACAGTTTTGTGTTCTTGTGTTGCTATATGGAGGCCCTGATTAGTGTGTTTACAGATCCTAGCTAAAAGTCGTAACTTGGTCAGAGTGTGCAGCTGAATGTGCCAGGAAAGGAACATCCATTTTTTGTCGCCTGTTTCATTATGTATATGAGTCATTTGTTACTTTTGCTCATTTTGCCATCTCTAATTAGATTTAGAAAACAAAGTAGGAAAGTATGGCTAAAAGCAGTGACACAGCCTGAACCAAATTAGAAAATGACAACGTGATTCAAAGGCCTCTGGTGTGGAACAATTAATGAACTCTGCAGACTCGCTGTGATAACCAGGGAGCTAATGTTGTGCAGCACTGCCAGAGCAAACAAGCAGGGGCGCTTTTGACTGCGAATCCTGGGTAAACACTGCAGTTTGGCATTCCTCAAAACAGCAAGTTTCACCCTCCAACAAGTAAATACCATCTCTAGAACACCTTCTCACAAACACTACAATGTGTTGTTGGAGTAAACAGGTTTAAGGTCATTCTGTTACATGCTTAAAACTTTTTTGGTATTAACAACTGTTTTTTGCAGTTGAATTATGTTCCACAGGCCTGGGAGTCGCGTAAAAGTTTTAAAAATTAAAACTGTGCTAAAACTGTAACTTACCAAAAAAAAAAAAAATCGACCCTTGCTCTTTTATCCTTTTCTTTATTCTCCCCACTAAGCATTGCTCAATGTGAACTCTTGAATCAGCAACCTGAGAGAGGTAATGAAATGTAATGGGAAATGAAATGGGAACCAAAGAAGCTGCAGTTCTGTGTTCCAAATGCACAACTTCTGAATCCCACCTGTTAAAATGGATTATGTGTCCATTCACCACATGAGTTTTTGTGCCTCGTGAGTCAGCTCTCTGGTCAATTTTTTGACATTTTCAAAAGCAGTGGATGCAGATCATGTTTATCAATGAGTGATGCTCCACATAGAGAGGGAAGAACATTAACTCAGCCTCTCCTTTCTTTTGCCCTGCTTGGCTCAAGCCCAGCAACGTGAACCAACACTACACAGCCTCTGGGCTGAATCAACCAAGCCTCAATTATAAAAATTATGGATATTACTGGCAACTGATTTCCTAGTTGATTAAAGAGTAGGAAAAAAGCAACTAAGCAACTAGTCTAAAAGTAAGAAAACATTCAGAACATAGTCCAAATGTAGCCAATTTTAGCTAATGGGATTAGACATACAAGTCCATGCAACTACTCCATATGTGTTTATGAGGTATATGGCACTGTTATTAACAGCCTTCTAAAATAAATATAGCATTGTACATACACTTGATGTTTTGCCTAATATTGACTAGTTTACTGAGTGTGGCTAATGTAAGCACTGGTTACACCGGCAGCTTTCTTTACTTGCTCGTTAGCATCGAAAAACACGTTCAGAATGTGTTACGCGTGTGGTAATATGCCACTTTATTCTCCCACAGCCAATATAACGGTTCAGTTTGTTCATCACAATGCTAAAGAATCAGGGTGATTTTATTGGGATTTAATTTTTTCATCACCCTGCTTGTTTACAGCTTCCTGTCAGACAGAGAGTGTTGCTTTCTGTTGCATGTACATCTTAAGCCTAACAGTTATCTGGCTTTGCATGTCCAGAAATATCAAGAAGTACAGCTGGACAAGTTGAATTTTAATTTCAGTTCTGATTTTGGCTTCCAACGATTATCAAAAAGAAATAATTATGATCAGCCGAATCCTTTTCACAGATTTTTATTCTGTGCACCAGTGCATTTTCACCCACCCCATAACCTTCAAACTCACTCACTGTTCATCTCCAGCCAAGGTGACGAAAGGAGGGCATCCGTTTCTTTCTAAAAGAATTAAAACTCACAATGTTTCCAATGATCAACCACTGGAAGGATATTAACGGAGCTTAGCTTTTGTCTCAACATCTCAGGGTCTTCATCTTTTTTTTGGCAGACAACACAGTTTGCTGTTGGCTTCAGCTCTCTGCAAATCACATGGTTTTCTTAAAGAATGTAATGTTACTATAATGAAGGTGGTCTTTATTCTGTTATTGTTTGCTTTTGCGAAGGAAATAGAAAGTTTAGGTTTGCATCATGGAGCAGGAAAGATAAAGTGCATCCCCTCTCTGTTACATGTATCCTACTGAACTAGTAAAGCCTCTGCTGCCATTGTCACAGCTCTGCATTTTTATGACCAAAATCCATATGCAAATTAAAAGCATTCTCCAGCTGAGCTGGTTCAGATGATTATGATGTGGGTCAGACATGGTGGTGAAACATTACTGATGATTAAGTTACCAAATGAAGCATTGTTCATTGTTCTGCAGCTTGCTACAAGTCTTTAATGTGTTGGGCTGAATCATTAAACACTTTGTACAACAATGGCCTTTCCCGGGATGTTATGATTCAAACTTGTTATGTAATAGTTGCATCACATTATTAGTATGCTTATTTTTATTACAGACTTCTACACAGCCCTCTTAACACTGTCAGGGTGCTGCTGTTTTGTCAAGGCTGCTGGCATCTCACAGATGGTAATAGTGAGACAGATCTGTCCTATGGACACTTGTAGTGGGCCCATGATGTCACATTTAACATTAGCAGCGTTAATATTGTGAAAGGGACTATTGGGATCCAAATAAGGGTCTTCTAAATACAACAAAGTAGATTTGCATGAAGGGATATTAGAGCTGCATTAAAAAAAAATTGATTATTTTGAGAATAAAGTTGAATTTTTGAGATTTAAGTTAAGTCATTAAGTCATAATTGTATTTTGAGGGAAAAAAGGTCAAATTACTGTTTCAAGTCAAGTCAAGTCAAGTTGGCTTTATTGTCACTTCAACCATATACAGTTTAACAGTACACAGTGAGGCGAAACAACGTTCCTCCAGGAACCAAGGTGCTACATGCAACATAAATTTACAACATAAATTAACAGAAAACACTAAACTAGCTACCTAAGAGGCCTAGTTAGCTGGCTAGCAGAGACAAGACAGACTGACCTAACATAAATTACAACATAAATTAACAAAAAAAACCTAACTATCTAACTATCTAAGGAAGACTTTTTTTTTTTTTTTTGTTATCAGACAGCAGACAACAAAGAGCACGTGCAAATGTGCAAACAAGAGCAGCAAAGTGACAGAATGATAGAAAAACACAACGTAACATAATAATAAGGTTTTGTGATGATGAGTTGAGGTAGTGGAGGGACAGTAAACATTCCTTAGTGTAGCAGCAAAAATTAGGAAGTACAGAAGTTAGTGCAAAAAGTCCAGTAATAATATTGTGCAAAAGAGCATTTACAGGTTGGTGTGTGCGATGGTTTGGTGGTGTAGGTCAGTGTGTTTGCGCTTGTGTTGATTAGTCAGTCCAGTCTCAATGTTTTGAGGTAGTTGAGTTAACCTGAGTGATAATGTTTGTGTGTGTGTGTGTGTGTGTGTGTGTGTGTGTGTGTGTGTGTGTGTGTGTGTTTATCAGTCAGTCCCTTTTTGCTGAGGAGACGGGTGGCTTGTGGAAAAAAAGCTGTTGCACAGTCTGGATGTGTGTGCCCGAATGCTTCGGTACCTTTTTCCAGATGGCAGGAGTGTGAAGAGTGTGTGAGAGGGGTGTGTCCGATCAGCCACAATGCTGGTGGCTTTGCGAATGCATCGTGTGGTGTAGATGTCCTCAATAGAGGGGAGAGAGACCCCGATGATCTTCTCTGCTGTTCCCACTATCCGCTGTAGGGTCTTGCGGTCCGATATGGCACAGTTCCCAAACCAGACAGTGATGCAGCCGCTCAGGATGCTCTCGATAGTTCCTCTATAGAAGGTGGTCAGGATCGGTGGTGGAAGCCGGGCCTTTCTTAGTCTTCTCAGAAAGAAGAGACATTGTTGTTTCAAGATAAAAGTAAATGGTTCAAGACAAACTTACATACCTTGCTATACCCTCAATATCTCAATATCTCTCACTAAGTCTCACTAAGTCATCTACAAAAGGCATTTTGTAGCAGCCATGGCAGATTGCCATGAAACAATCGTAATCTCCACATTATGACTTTTTTCTGAAAATTGAATTTCAACTTTATTTTCCAAGATTTTTCTACTTTAATTTCAAAATTTTGTCTGTATTCTCTAAATGTTCAATCAATTTTTTTTTTTTCTTAATGTGTCCCTAATACTCGTAGGCTAGTCATAGAAATTTGATGCCTAAACCAAATATATGCGACTATATACAACTATAGTAAAACGTGAAAAGAAAATCAACACAAAGCAACACCTTATGCAAAACATAAAGATCCCAAGTGGAATATGCACTGCACTAACCTGGCTGGCAAAGTCCTGCTGCAGACTTTGCCAGCTTGGAGTCACCTCTTAGTGACTCCAAGTTGCAGTCATAATCTCAGAAACAAACCATTTGTCTTTGAACTGGTGCTGTGGATCCTATTTGAATGAAACTTGCTGACCTTGATGTCATAAAGCGAGCCATCTTTAAATGCACCAGAGGTGTCAGTTCAGCCTGCAGCAAAGTGTCTGTATTCAATATGTGTGGACATAAGGCAGAGCTATTTTCACTTGTCAGTAATGGCTACTTTGATGAGTGTCTACATCAACAGCATATCTGTTAAGTTTCAGCTCAAGAATGTTAAGAGATAACTGCCAAATGGAGCCTTTGACATGACTGTGTTTGGATCAATAAGCACTCTGATCTTAAGCTCTATTCAGATGGGATTAGGGTGATTGGTATAAGAGATGTAAACATGTCTATGTACGTATGTACACTTGAAGACAAACTCTAAACAGAACAGTAATGATATGACAAGGTGAGTTATATATGAGTTATATATAAAAGTATATTCTAAAATTTTCTTTTACAAACTAGTCAGAGCAAAATTTTGACTTTTATTTATGTTTTTTTATTTTACTTTTTGTTTTTACGTGAGTCTCGTGTGTTTTTTTTGTTTATTACACAGTATCATTCTGTTCATTTTGCGACTAGAAATTTTGAATTGCGCAGGTTGTTATATTTGTTCGATCTGGTGTAGCATGACACCTAAAGGGGATTGTCTTTGATTTTCCTCAAATATGTCCAGTCAGAATGGTAGATATTCATATTATACAGGGCCAGGACATGTACAAATCCAAATCTCAAATTATCCATTTGAGAGAAAAGCTCAGGCTTCAGGCTGCTCTAAAGACTTAATTCCAGGGTTATTGTTTTTTTACCCATGGCTCTGTATGTTTTCAGTAAGAAAAGGTAGTCTTAATATGGCCATTTCAGGCAGACAGCCCTGAGTGTGAAGCCAAAAGAACAAAAGAGGGGCTGCACCAAGGCCCAGTATGAGACAAATGAGGACTATTTTGAACTGTAAATGCAGAACTGCTGAAATTAAATTCAAGAATAAAAATGTGAAGTTGTAAATCAGAATAATTAGTCCTCTATAAGTAGCCACAGAAGTGTCTTCTATCCTGTTTCACACATTTTATTTAATTAAGGTTTGTCTTTTATTTGTGCCGTCTTGTTGCTGTAGCTGGTGGGAGATTTAGCACCACCGGCTGGTGATCTCATCTTGATTCTTCCTATGCATAGTAAATTGCACGTTTTAAAATGAGGTCTGGAAATTCTTTTTAAAAACACCATCACATCAGCAGCAGTGAGACAGTGGTGCAGTGGTTAGAACCATCGCCTCAGATCAATGACGTTCTGGTTCCAAACCTGCTGCCTGGCTGGAGTCATTCTTGGTGGAGTTTATATCTCTTTCAGTGTGTTTGCAGTGGATTCTCTTGGGGAGCTCTGGCTTCTTACCACAGTTCAAGACATGCATGTTAGGTTTAAGTGGTGGGTCTCAATATGAGCATGGATGACTGTCTCTCTGTGTTACCCTATGAGTGTACTGCCTCTTGCCAGAAATCAGCTGGGATAGGTCCCCTGGAACCTTGAATTGGATAAGCAGTTAAGACTTTAATGGATGGATTCACTGTTACTTTGCAGTGTGCTCCTGGAGACATTTCTGTTATAGTATGTACTATTAGAAGGTCATGTCTGCATTCACCACTTGTTTCTGTAATTTGTGGTGCTGAAGTTTTGTGCTGAGTTCTCAGGGTCATAGGTTTACAATTTTCTACTTAAATAAATGCACTGGGAGGATAAGTGGTAGTGCAAAACAACTGTACAGAAAATAAAAAGAAATGTCTTTAACAGACTGTAAATTAACTGTCAGTATAAAGAATGATCACACCCATAAGATGACACAGTTCTGCAACTTCACAAAAGATGTATTTGTGCTTGACATCCTGTACATCGGTTGTTACTGTGATAATAAACAAAAAAAGTGTCAGTGTGTGCTTAAATAAAGCATGCAACATTTTTCACAGTTTGATCCTGAGCTGCTTGAACAATAACGAACCAGCACAGCTGTGGAGGAAAAAGAGAAAGTGAACTAAAGCACAGCGTCTGAGTCTGATCTCAGTTTGGAGTGAACTGAGTGTTTCTGCGCTTTTAGGTGTAGTTTAGGCAGATGGCTCTCCACCATATGCTGTTGGAGGGAGGCTTGCCAACATCCTCACAGACATCATTTTGCACAGGTCTAGTTACATGTGAGCTTATTTTTTACTGAGTATTTAAGAGAAGGTTGAAAAGAGGACTGAGTTTTTCCTGGCGTGACTGTAAAAATTACTGGCTTGCTGAATCCATGTGGGACTACAAATACAGGTGTAGGTAATCCAGTTCAAATATGCATTTAGCAGACGTTCTTATCAGGGAGACTTGCAGCAAGCGTGCAGTAAAATAAGCCTGAGTTCTCCTATCACCAAGAGGGCGCCAACAGGAAGGAGTTTATAGCTCTTTTTAGAAACATGAAATATAATCAAAGGAAAAGCGTGAGAACAACTTCTTTGTCACCGAAGGAAAAACATTGCTTTGATTTGAGTCCAACCAGATTTCTTACCATGTATGAATCCCACTTAAAATAGGAGTTTTTACAGAGCTTTGAATAGTGAGACAATATATGAATCACTAGAGTTCTCCACCATCCAAGCAGTCTTTGTTCATCCTCTTACGTTTGACATTCCCTATTTTAAGCCCTACATGTCATGTCTCTTTCATATGAAATTAGGCTTTGATGAATATTGTATGAAAAAGAACCTGCTCGCAAAGAGACTGACCTTCACAGCTGCTTTGCTAGTGCCTTTGAAGTATTGTCAAGTCCTGTGAGCTTACGAAGGCACTTAGACTAACAGATGTAAAAAAAAGAGAAAAGGACTGCAAAATATTTAACTACCGTCGCATTGATTTGAAAAGGCTAGCCATGAGGCTCAACAGGCGAGGGCTTAATCACCAGGATGGTGGTATTTGAAGCGGCAGTTTAAATGCCCTTTCTCCTTGTTCTGTATTGGTGAGCTGTCTGCGTTGGTCCATTCAGCTGCATAGCTGTGATAAAGGTTAATCTGTCCGTGTCAGATATCACAGTGTAATGGCTGTCTTTGGATTAAAATAACAAACCAGGAGAAACCGGGCTAAAAGATGCATGCACATACACATCAAGTCTTTGACTCTGTCTCCATTAGTGATTTTGCTGTATAATGTGTTTTTTTCAATCTTTTTATCAGTTTGGTTCCTTTGAAAACACACTGTCCTTCCTGCTAAAGGCACTTTATAAATAAATGTATCTGGACTTAATTTTTCCCTTTCACAGTCTGATGGTCTGCGGCACTGCCAGCCATCTGAAGAGTTTTGAGTAAATAACTACTGACTTTTTAATCAAAGACACTGAGGCTTATGGCCCCACCTTAACACACGCGCCTGAAACATCTGGGTGACCAGCTGCTTCTTTCACTAATCCGATCGACTCTTTAATGTTCTCTGAGAACATCTGGCAGCGCCTCAGATCTTTGATTGATCTCACCTGGCAGAATCCTGCTTTTTGGCTGCTACCTTGCTCAGTAAGCATTTTTTTTAAGAACACGCTTTAAAAATGTCATTGCACCTCACTGCGATGCGTCGATTGAAAAGTGGAGACATAACCGGTGGCACATCTGAGGTGCTAGTCAGGTGTTTGGCCTGCAACTTTTTATGTTGACACAACGGCCTCAGGTGACTCTGATTGCTGGCTCATTTGCTCTTTTTAACGTGTCACTGACTGTTCATACTCGGGGTTATTGGGACCAGCAGCCTGTTAATATCAGCTGCTCTGATGTAGGGCAGAAACGCTGCAGGCTCCACTGACTTCACGCTGCATCCTTCACTTTCCTTCAAAGCAGAAAAATGACAGAACCTTGATGGCAGAATGTGACCAAGGTGATTGCCCGTGTAGATCTAAATCAAACCTTAGTGCATGATTACCTTTCAAAAGGATGTATGACATATGTTTGGAATGTCTGGAGGAACAAATGATAGCTCTTGGTAATGTGCCACCATTAGTAAGGATATAATAATTGAGGAGGTAGGGGATAACATAGTTAGAGGGCCATGCTCTTAATCAGTGTTGATTATAATTCTAAGACTGATGGCAATGGATTATCCAATAATACTTTGAAAAATCAAATCAAGCATTCTATTTTGAGCGTAATTCAAAAACATTTCACTAGTTAAACAGCGCAGTCTGAGGCTCTGGAGCCACAGAGTAAACAATAAAAGATGCTAAATATGAGAACAGACCTCCATATGCAGATAGTTTGTTAGACTGGCCTATAGGGCCGCTTGTGCTGTGCTTGGCCCACTTCCTGTTTGAAACCTGAGATGCGGAGCGTCTGTCGGGGCAGTTGTCCAAACTACAGCCTAATCAGGCCCTGTGCCATCTTTGTACAACTTCACCACAAGCTGTCGAGCTCAAGAAAGCTCTGGTGCCCTTGTGGGCAGCGAAAATGGCCATCACTTACTATGGAAACACAATCTTGGTAAATTTAGATGGATAGACGTGGAGCACAGCTCTGTACACTACATGCTGTGCAGTTTCTCTCCTAGTAGCTTCTTACCATAATGAAACTGGCAATTGAGATGCTTATCTGAACAGCTGGGTGGCTCAGTCTGTAGATATCACAAGCAAGACCACTCTCAACCCTTTTTTGTGCCTTTCTCCCTCTCATCCCATCCACGTCATCCTGCTGAGTACCTGGACTAAATAAATGGTTGGAGTCATAAATTGTATGTGGTGCACCCTCAAAGTGTCTCTATTCTGGGATGTTATGCAGTTGAGGAGCTGGCTTCACCCAGACCACGTGCTTCTCTCTCCGTGCTGTTAAAATTGTCAGCTGCACTCATTTTCACCACTTGAGTGCAGGTTCTTACTCAACCTTGGCTAATCCGCAGAGCAAGACTTCTTATAGCGTCTTTGTGGAGATAATATTATTGGATAACATGTGATAAATCTTGATTGTTAGCAGTCTGTTTTAGAGAGATTTGGAGAAGAGGGGGAGGTAGGAAATGGTAATCAACATTGTGAGTGGCCTGATCACCCTTAGGGGGATGTACACTTGTTACTTTTCAATTCAATGAGCTTCACAGCTGTTGATTTATCCTACAGCAACCCGTGTCTGTCTGTTCTGTGTCTGTATAGACAGTGATAACCTATTTTAAAAGTCACAGCTCCCAGTTCACACAAAGAGCGGGCTTGTCACTAGAGATGGCACGATACCACTTTTTTATGTCCGATACCGATATCATAAATTTGGATATCTGCCGATACCGATATGAATCCGATATAGTGTTTTTTAATCAATAAAACAGTTTTTTAATATATTGCTGCATTTCGTATAAGTTCATACTCAAGTTTAAATAAACAACAACACTAAAGCTATTCTGTTATACCTGTTTGTAAAAAATACACTGCACCCAAAATATTTCATAGTTCAGCAATACTGATCAATCTAATAAACTTAAACCTACTCCATCCTCCCTATTTCTGGTATTTCAAAGAGTACTTAGCAGAAATATTAAGCAACCTAACTAATAGGGTTGCAAACTCCCAGCAAAAAAAAAAAATAGGGAACCACCCCTCACGCTCCACCTCATGATGCTTAATCAACGTAATCAACTTTAATTTGATGCAGGGGGGAAAAAATGCACAGAATTAAATTATTTCTCAAGAATAATTAAATAGTTCAACAGAATTGCAGACTCCACAGATGGTATCTTCCCAAAGGAAAAAGTACTATAGCTTACTAGGGTATATTAGACTTAACAGTTACTATATACAGTAATGGACTTCTATGATATTTTACATCAGATTAAAACTTTGGTTGTAAGATTCAGATAATTATTTATTAAAAGCTAGACATTTTAAATGAGAATAAGAAAGAAATGTATGTCTTTTTGCCCCCTTTTCCCTGTTCATGCCCTATCGGGCCCCCTGGCTAAACTTTGCTAGATCCGCCCCTGCACAGTTACCAGCCGTCAGATGCGTAGAAAAAGATCCTGGTGTACAAAGTAATATTAAATAAATTCTAACAACAGCTTATCAAGGTTAAACGTGCTGCTGTTGTTCAGCCGCTGGTTTCCTCTTTCTGGCACGAAGTGGGCCAAAAACAAACAAGAGAGACCTCGCCACAGAAAAGCTGATCATTAATCAGTTTCACGATTGAAGTAGCAGCAAGAAGAGGCAGTCGCTCCATATATCGGTTGTTAAG
The DNA here is from genome assembly GCF_900408965.1 of Simochromis diagramma. NCBI lineage: Eukaryota > Metazoa > Chordata > Actinopteri > Cichliformes > Cichlidae > Simochromis > Simochromis diagramma. The sequence continues at coordinate 6,573,878 of NW_024387414.1, forward strand.
CTTAACGTGGGAATGCTTTACAAACATTCAGAGATGAACTTACACACTTGCTTTACTTCTCTCTGGGATAACTTCCTCGGAGATAAAATGCCGGTTTGGTAGCGAGGCTACAACTACACACAGCCGCTCTATCACCTGATGCATACTGCTCCGACGTGCTACAGTTATGAGCCGAGTTACGCCGTGTCGCAAGTTTTGTGAGGTGCTTTTTTGATATTTAATGGATCGGATTACATTTTTTATTTCTCTCCGATATCCGATCCAGTAATTTACGTCAGTATCGGACCAATACCGATAATATCGGATCGGTCCATCTCTACTTGTCACAATGTGATCATAATGTGGTATCGATAACAACACAGCTGAGTCTTAAAGCCCAAACGCTTCTGTTCACCTTCACTTCCACAGTTTATTCTTACAGATGGAGATTTCCTGTAGGATAAAGATGTTTTTGAAGAGTGAGAAGATGCAGCTTCACTCATCACATTAAAACCCAACTGATGTCCTCTAGGATTAGGTGGAATAGGATGTGGCAAAAAAAAAAAAAAACTATGGCAACTGCTGTGCCAAAATGGGCAAAGATCTCTGCAGCATTGCTCGCTTAGTTCACATCTGCAAAATTTCACATGCAAAGACAGTATGCTCTGCGTGTGTATAAGCTCAACGTGTCAAGCTATCTTTCACACATTGCAGCAGCTCCTGTTTTTGTTTTGTGCCTAACAAACTCAGACATGCTAAGCAGAAACAAAGAGAAGCAGGGACAATAGATGAAAGGAGACAAGACAAGGGGAAAAGAAAAAGCAAAGGCACAATGCTGTGTGTTTTTCTCTAGCTCAGTGAACAGCTATCGATGCATAATTTGTTTTTAACTGATTAACTAGCATGCATAAGGACTGTGAGGTGCTATTGTACAGCACTGTAATGATCTGTCACCTCTCCTGGGAGCATAGTGTTTTTCGGATTGAGTGTGACACTTTTCTTGGTGGATAACCTTCAAGAAAGTGAGAGTGGACAGCTTTGCAGCAGCCTGGTCTCATAGTAATAAGTTAAGTTGCCATAACCACCAACACAGTGCATGCTGTGGCGGTAAAATATAGACTTTACAAAACAACAAAAAACAAATTTGGATTACACATTCTCAGTTCAAGCGGCATGAATCTCGAATCCAATTTAGTTTCAGTTAATTTCCCAGAGTGAGTTAGCTCAGTTTAATGTTTGTTCTATGAAACTTTTTAGTTTTAGTTGAGTTAGTTGGGCAAAGATACAGTTTTTGTAGTTTTGCCTTTGTACACCACAAGAATAAAGTTTAAATCTGACAACTTGAGCTGTGATTGAAGTACACGGCTTTAAGTCAAGAGCATTAACTGTTTAAAAATTGTGGCCAGTCTCATACATATTATTCCAGATATACATATCAGAGGCAAAATATTAACATCTTCCTCTCCTGTTGCAAACACACCCTTGTGTTTCAGACTAATTATAAAGCTAGAAAAGTGAGAATACAAAGCTTGTTTTGTTTTTTTATATTTTTACCTGAAGTGAAAAGGCCATTGTTTCAAAAAAGTACTATCATTGTAAATTGTTTGTATCTAACCCCACAGCAAACAACTAATACCTGTTTAAATGAACAGAACATAGCACTGAACCTAAGCCTCTGTTTACATCAAGAACTGGTATGTTTTTTTGTCACATTCACATGGTGTCTATTCATCTTAAAGCTTCAGATGCCATCACAAGGCTATTCTAAGCTCCAGGCCATGCTCAATCTATCATCTCTTTGTAAAAAAAAGAAAGAAAAAATCTATCAGTGAAAAAGTCAGCCATAGCCACCTTCTGTGACATCTCAAAGTGGGGCTGAACCGCTGCTGTATCGCTACAGGATTACAGGTGATCTGTCATAGCAGCCAGGTGTTTTGTATGCTCTTCAGTGTCCCTTAGAAACAGCATCTGCTCCCTCGCATCCTCCCAATCAGCTGCCCTGTGCACACACACACACACACGCACTCTTTGTGCTCTATGCCCTCTCCAGCCCTGCTGTTTATCTACACTTTCCCTGACACTGTTCACCTCAACTTGGAGGCGACACAGTCATACCTGGGCACAGGCGTTTTCTAAGTAGCAGAGTTTGGCCTGTCAGCAGGCTGGATTTGCTGTAAAGCTCTGTGAATGCACAGGGAATTAGGCCAGTAGCGGTTGGATGGGCACAGTAACAATTAGTTGCGGTGGAAGACAGCGAGAGGCGTCTCTGGCTGTGAATATGCATGCTGTGGTTCTCCACTCCTTGTCATTGGGACTTAATAAAAATGCACGACTCAACAAGGGGCACTGAGCAGAAAGATTAAACTGGGTTAAGCCACCAAACTGCCTGCATCTCTTGAATTTTACATCTTACAGGGCTAGAGGCACAGTCTATCCTTCTGACATACTCCACTGGTCTTTCAGGCAGATCTCAATGCATTCACCGATGTGTGTGAAGTGATACAGGAAGGCCCCTCCAATCTCCTTACCAGTGGACTGGAACGAAGCTCACCAACACTGCATCTCTGTATCTGGACGGGGCTTAGATCTGAGCCACAACATTCAAAAGGAGTCCTGACATGGGTCAGCCTAAACCAGGTCTAAACAGATACAGGGAAGAATGACTAACCATGAATCACATGTGTGTATTATTTGGTAATAATACACACTGACAGCAGGGAGTTACCTCAGACTTTGAACTTTAGTTCAAATATAAAGAAGTAGATAAGGTGATACCCCCAAAATTAGAATAAATAAATAATGACCTCAGACTTTCAGGACGCTGGAGCACCTGAGGCCAACCACTAAAATATGATGTGGGGAAAATGAATAATCTGCAAAGTCGGAATGTGGTTCCAATTCAAATATTTGAGCTAAAAAATGTTTTACTTTAAGCTGAGACTTAAGAAAATATTGTGGCCAAATAATTCAGACTTTGTATCATCTGACCATAAAACGTTTCTCCAGAAAGCATTTGGCTTGTTCATGTGCGAAGCTTCAAATTTCAGATGAACTGCAGGGTGTTGATTTTGGAGCAGAGGCTTCTTTCTTGGTCAGAACCCCCACTGTTCATAGTGATGTAAAATTCGATTCAGTGTGGACAGTAACACTGGTGTTTCACTAGTTTTCAGGTCATGACAGGTTTGAGCTTTTGGGGTTGTTCTTGAACATCCTAACCGATGACATATTGGAAGAACTTGCACTTAGTACATACAATTGTTTGAACTGATAATGCTGTAATATGCAGTTGTTTAGAAATGGCCAGCTAATCTTCTGGAATGCATTCCCTATAAAAAAAATCAGAATTTATTGACTAAAAGCAAGCTTTGTACCAACAAACTAACTAATTTGAAAGCAGTCTACTAATGCTGCCAAGAAGAGTAATCAAATATTCAGCCAGATTTATGCTAGAAGCTTGATGGGCATCAAAGGTATCTGGTCAAGGTGCAACTTCCTAAGGAACATCTTAGTGGTGGATTAAATAGAATCTAAAATAATTTTAAACTTGTGTACCGAATTTCTTATTTTTTAAGTCGTTAAAGATGTATGCTGTTCATCTTTCCACCCTGGAAAAAAAATAGTTCAAAGAAATCATTAAAAACCCAAACCAACTGTGATATTCATCCCCGTGATAATTGTATGTGAACTTTTGACCACTACTGTATCAAATTTGCACATAGATTAAACCTCTGGTATAATTCTGTTTTTATAGTTATTTTTTTTACTGTTAAACACTGATGAGACTACAGCTAAAAGAATAAAAACAAAATCATTCTCACACAGATTTTAATATTAATTCAGTTTAATTTTAATGGAGAAGGAGTTGTGAACGATTCCTCCATGTTTTAATGTTGGAGCTGTGATGCTGGTAAGTCTGTTAACGCAGTTTTGTCAGCTTCAGATAGGCTAAGCTTTTCAAAACAGTACATCTTTTCAGAACCCTTAAAGCACACAAACTGTAATACAGCTCCTGAACACAAAATGACTGTTCAGTGCTGTTCCTGTTACAGACACTCTGCTAGCATACCACTGAATTTTCTGCAACAACGGTAAATAGCATGCCAGTCACAGCCAAGTCAGAAAAGTAGGCGTATTTTACACCAGTGACTTGAACGTGTCTCTCAAGTTAAATTACATATAAGTGACATCACAGCTTGATAAAAAATCCTACTGTAAATTGACAAAACTGCCCACAACTATGTATTAAGTCTAACATGATTGAATTTGCATTGCTTCACGCATGCAGCATTGTCACATTTTTCACCTGAGCGCCACACTTTACAAACAAAATGTTGAAAATGAGGTAGAATGATGATCATGTAACATTATTGATCGCAGTAAAAAACTAACTTTTTAAGGCTTTGATACTTTTTGAGACGATGTGAAAATCTGTAACCATAAAATGTCATTGGAGATATGTGGCTAAAAAAAGAAGGATTATTTAGATTAATATGAGTACTGATTCATCCTTCTCCCACTCGATCATATGCAATAACGACAGTAGTGGCCTGTCTGTGTGTGGGCTACCATCTGCTTCTCTTTCGCATTCACTGGGCATCTTCATTGCAGTCAAGAGAGGAGGGATACATCATTCCTCCCCGGCCATATGTATTCATCAGAGGAAGAAAGCCTTCACTTGATATTCAAAAATCAGCCATGTTACTCTGTCAGCGTACAACTTCTGATTTCCAGGCTCTTTGTAACACTCTGATTTTCTTGCCTTCCTTCTCTGGTCTTCTTCAGTCCATTCCTTTTAACTTTGTCAGGGAGAAAGGATTCATTATTTGAATACATCCGCTCTGTCACTAATTTAGAGGAGAGTGAAATGGAGACTGATGCCCTCTCCGACCTGAATCTGCCGTGTCTAATTATGCAGTCTACTTTTTTTAGGTCGTACCTGGTGTCACAGCGCCACACTCCAGCAATGTTAAGTGGCATTTTAATGGGTTTCCTGCCACTGGTTCATGTTAAAAAATAAGGACTGCTCCGTATTAGGGATCAAAATTACCTGCAAGAGGGGGCAGAGTCATTTACTATCTTGAGTAGAGGGGTAAAATGAAAAATTGAAATGAAGCAATTCCCGTCTTGCTGGCTTTCTATTAATAATTTTGTTACTCATTCATTATTGTTACTATTAGGTAAACACACGCAGGTTCATATGTATGCAAAAACAGATGGTAGAAGAATACGGCATCAGTTTTCTAGCTCTGGTTGTGTTTTGTTAAAAAGATAATCAGGATTTCATTTATTTCTCTTTCCACAGCCCTCAAAGCGCTGCCTTCAGATCTTTAAATGACACAGCATGAAAGTCTGTTGCTGCCGACCTAATAAACAGCCAGGCTCATACTCAAGATGTTGTATAGCTAAAAATGAGATGCTGTCCTAAAGGACACCTGGCAGGTCAAATAGACCAGCTTTAATCTGCTCTACTTAGCCGCACTGTGTCAGGAAAAACAAGACTGTGTCAGTAGAAAAAAATCATAAATAAATCAGAAAATCTGTGAGGCAAAAGTACAAAAAAGCATGGAGTTAAAAAGATAATGTTTCAGATTTATTTTCCACTACAACCATCCATTTACTTAACCTGTTATAGCTGTTAAGAAGGGAAAAGTTGTACACCATGGACAGGCTAACAGAGAGACTGAAAAGGAGACACTCCCACACCTGAAGCCAGTACAGAATCACCTGTGGTAAAATTGTAAAGCTACATCCACACAGGGAGAGATGCTCATTGGACATCACTTAAAAGCTCATGGATAGTCCAGGCTCTGGTTGCCTAGGTAACACTCTCATATCTTTACTAGGTCATATGTCAATCAGTGATACCCTGCGCTCCCACGAGTACTTGCTGCAGTCGCTGGCCTTAAAATTTGAGAAAAGTTTATTTCAGGACCCAACCACTTCCGATCAGAGTTTTTTTTTTTTCTCTTTTTTTCTAAATTTTGTTCCCCCATTCGTAATCACTTGAAGTTGCCAAATGCCGCTGACTTTCTATAGTCTTTGCTCGCCACATCACAGTGAATCACTTCCTGTGTGGAAACTTAACTGTAAGCTTGTCTTTTATCCCTTCTCGCATAATACTGTCTGCATTTATGTTTGGCAATTATTTGTACTTGTAACGTTCTCTCTTTAAGCACAGCTGATTTACAATATCTGGTGGGTAAGGTGCATATCCTTGATATAAAATATAAAAACCTTAACTGAAATCCTCATTTGCATGAATTGCTAAAAAAAAAATAACCAGGAAAATGCATTTAAGTATTAAATAAAAAAAATATAAATATTAAGATCAGAAACGTATCTCCTACTATTATTATTATTATTAATAGTAATAATAATATTGACAGTGTCAAGTTATTTTTTTACAGGGGATGAGAGAAGATGTGTGAGGACAGATGCGTAATGCCACCAGAACATAATGAAAATATGACAGCAGTATGCTAATGATATACAAAGCGTCAATGGATTTAATCTTTTCATTAATTTCTATTCATTAAGATTTTTATTTCCATTTTTGATAGAAAGCAGAAGGCCAGCCCAACTGAACAGGCTGACGTCAGATGTGTGTCCTTCTACAAACCAAGTCAGAGTGTAATAGGCAGTACACAGCCTAAAACAGGACATATAAGCATGTGATGTAAGCTTCTTTAGTGTGCTTGTATAATAACAATATAAAATGTAAACCTCCTGAGACAATTTTATAATAACCTCACTTATCTTAGCTTGCTTTTTTATATAAATGTGCGGGTGCTTTCAACAAGTTAACAGTTTCTTCTTTAACATTCATTTTCATATTTCTAAGGTTTAAGTTAGTAAATTGTGATTGCTATTATAAAGACTAGTGCAACAGGTCATTTCTGTAGAAAGTCTAATTGTGAGAACTGACTAAAGGAGGAAATTGCTTTGTTATTTTATTGTTTTGTTTGCATTTGTTCATGTAGTATGTTTCTTCATAGTGCGTCACTTGAACTATTTATTTTATTTTGGTGTTGTCGCAATTGCGAGAAATGCATTTTCCATGAATATTGTTAGTCATTGTTTTGCAGAAAGGTCACTGGGGCTGATGTTCGCAAGGAAAACTACTTAACTTTCTTAGTAAACCTAGCTTAATACTCGATGTTACCATAACTTCTTACAGACGTTGAAACCAATTTTTTAAAGCATTTTTATTCAACTTTTTACAGGTATACAGGATTGAGATGCTCTCCTTTGCACAATGCTGTAAGAATGCTTAGCCATAGGCTGGACGCCTACAGCCCTTCTTTTGTATATAGCCTATAAAGGTTTTAATCCTTTTTTGAAAAATTTTTATGTTGTCCACATTAGCTTTACATCCTTCTACCATCCTCCTCTAAAGTGAAATATTTACCTCCTGAATGTCCTACCAGCTGCTATTGGCCCAGTGAGGGAAGTCTGTGGTTGTACTTATATGTGGAACTCATTCAACTCTCTGCTTAAGTCCGGATTAAAATAAATACTTTTATTGCTCTGATACTATGAGTGCTCAATATAAAGACTTATGTTAGACTAAGAGAAACGGGAAAGCCCTATTTTGCAAATCAAAAGGTGAGTAAACTGAGTTTAGATGGGTTTATCTTCCTCTATAAAGTGAATTTCAGTCCAACTCCCTTGACACTCAGGCTTTGCTTAACAAGAGGAGCCGAGACAGAAAGCCCAAGGCACTGAAAGTGAAGGACTGTTAAATAATTTTTGTCAGAAGGGGTGGCAAGCTTGGATTCAAGCAGACAAGGCTTCAGCAAAACACAAGGGATCATCCTGTGGGGGGAGAAAGAATGTGTGTCATGCTCAACACCTTCGCAGGCCATTCTGATCAAGCTTTTTCACTAGATTGGCAGCTGCTGAACAGAGCAAAGTCCTGAAACACACACTTATATAAGTCACACACATACTTTAGATTGAAACTGAGGATGTGCATTTCAAGAAATAAATGCTATTTGATTTTCAATGGGAACTATTCCTTTGTTTATCAAGGAGTTCCCCAAAACTGGTCTCAAATGCTGCACTTAGTCCATCCATCCATCCATCCATCCAACCATCCAGCCTCTTCCTGGTGAGACATGCCCAGAACACCTCACCCAGGAGGCATCCAGGAGGCATTCTTGTCAGGTGCCCAAACAACCTTAACTGGCTCCTTTCGATGTGCAGGTGTAAGTGGCTCTACTCTGAGCCTCTCCCGGATGGTCGAACTCCTCATCCTATCCTAATGTGGGCAACAACAGTGAGACCTGGCTGCACTTAGTTGTGGCAGATTTGTGAAGTGATAACTTTATTTGCCACAATTTGCACTGGACTTGAATTTTATTTTGTTTTGTTCTAGTACCGTCTAATCCCGCGTCTCACACATTTTATTGGTCTTATTTCTGTTCTTCTAATTTTGTTTAATGGTCATCAGCAGACAACTTCTCGATACATTATCACCATCTTCTGGCATTAGCAACACATTAAATGAGGGCAAAAATTTTGACAAAGGGGTGTTCAAGTCGGTCAAGGGTCCTTGTCGTGATCTGATAGTTAGTAGGTAGGAAAAGCTCCTCTTGTGCTGCATTACTTAACAACGCTTTACCTCTGCTGTGCTGATTACTCATACGTCTGCTATGCCTCCTACTCAAAACTTTATCTGTTTATTTCCCAGAACTGCATGCCACAACACTGGGTGCATCTTAATTGGAAAAAAGTAAATGTTTTTAGTGTTAGGAACTTTCAAAAAAAAGGTTATTTCTCTGTGTTACCAAGTAATAGTAGAAACTTTCTAGTTATGTTGATATTCTTTCTCATATATATATTGTACTTCTCACACAGATGATGATCACAAATGATCACCACAGAGCTGGGATCACAGTCTCACAAAATGATCTTTAAATTGGTCTATATATCATGAGCCCAATGTGCCGTGGGCCTGTAGCTTCTATGCTCTCTGACCAAGCTAAAGACAAAGATATGAAGAGCTGTAATACACTACTATGTGAGAAAGACATATTTTCCCAGACACACAAGGTTTTCTACAGATGAGTTTTCTGTGTCCTTCAAGTTCTGTTTTTTTAAAGTAAATTTGGCCAACTGAGTTACTTGGACTATGGAAATATCCACAAATGCTGTGCAATTTACAACAATAGGATTAAAACACTTGAGAACAAATTGGATGATAATAGCCCCAGACATCAGATTCATGGAGAAATGTCCTGCAATTCTTCACAGATTATCCTTTTCAGCTGCTCTTTGCTGCTGGTGTTCAATTAGTTTAAAATCAAGATAGAGAGATAGAGAGAACTTGCACTTTTGCCTCCTTTCAAACCTTGGGGAGTCAGCGTCATGTTGTAATATCATATCCTTTTTGACACTGGGTGTAGGACTGCTCAATTATGAATTGAAATCTGTGCTATTTAACATAATTAATCAGGAACTTAACAACCATTGTGCATTTGTTGAAGCTAAAAAACATTTGCGTTACATGGGATTCCCATGAACGTAAGTTCAATGAAAAATACCTAAACAAATGTATCGAATGGTACTATGGTAGTGGGGACCTGTAGCAAGTTAAACTTAATTTGTACTTTTGGTTAACGCGTATGTAGAGCCAGCCTATACAAGAGGCTGACTTGGCAGCATTTATACCTGTACATCTCGCGGCTTCATTTCTCTGGATTTTCACGATGCGGTTTCTGTCTTTGGGTTGATATAAGTTGATCCATTCTCTTCTAATCAGTTTGTAAAATTATGTGACACAAGAAGTAGCTAAAGATGCATAAAAGGAAATAATGGTGCTTTACAGGTCAGCCGCAGTTATTGCAGGCTATGTCGACATGAAGTGTGGACAACCACCAGTCGCGCAGCCACTAGTCCCAAATCCTCCAAGTGGGCTGCCTGGGTGAAGAGGCCCACATGGGAGTGGATGGCAATCACAGCGAGAGCAATGGAGAGCTGACAGCCAGCCAACACTTGGAACATGGAAAGCTGAAAGCAAGTCGCAGAACCCAGTGTTGTGTTCAGAATTTTTGGAAGGAAGTTTTTGGAAGAAATCTCAGGAGAAAGATTCGTCTTTTAAAAAAGGATTTACTTTGCTTTTGGCAGTTGAAATTACAAGTTTACACAGCGCTGCGGACCTCTATGTGAACCAACAGCATGTTTCACAAAAAGGATGCCCCTCAAACGGGCTGTACACATCTTCCTCCATATTTCCATGTCCTCAAAACTTCTGTAAATCTTTATCTTTGTTGCTAGTGTCAAAGTGGATGCATATTGAGCTCTTTTGATTTTCCGCTGATTTTTCTTGTCCATTGTCCATGTTGGTCCAGTCTTCTTCTTTCTCCCTCCTTTACGGAGGGAAAGTACGGCAAAAAGTACGGCATTTACAATTCCGTCTTTTTCAGAAACTCCCACGAAAATCTATTTTGTAAAGGCCACTGCTTGTGCCAATGCCTGTTTGGTCTCAAAAACACCACTCCTCCTTTCTGAGTCCAAGTCAGTTCAGCTGTAGAGTGTCGGTTGGCAGTGGTTAAAATGTTCAATGATGAAATTGTTGCTCCAGCATAAGCCATCGAACACATCTTTTCATCCTCGATTGTACAGGTCTCCAATGGCTCCGTCATAGGTGTTGTAATTGAACCTACATATATTCCAGGGTCCTATCAGTATGGGGTTTGGTCCAGATCTCGGGAACCGCCTCTCCCTTTAAGCGGGGGCATTTTTGGTAGTTTGGTGCTCCCCCATTATCATAGTCTGGAATCCGTTGTTGTCGTCCAGATGTTGGTCTCTGGGCACTTATCTGTTGTGGATATTGGTTTGGACATTCCTTCCTTCAATGTCCTCTCATTCGACAGGCAGAACAAAGATCACTGTCAGCGTGAGGCCTTCCTTGTAGTCTTTCATACACTTCTGCCTGGTGTTCCCCTCTCAAGCGTCCTCTTTCAACATTCCACATTTGTTAAGGCCATGGGCCTGGACCTCGTTCTTGTTGTCACCTTGGTTTACACTCAGGCTTTGTTTGTGTAGCCAATGCAGCAGCCACAGCTTGTCATTTCCCACAATATATTAGTCCGGACAGTCACGCCGAACGAAGCTTATGACCTTCAGAAGACTGAGTGTCCAACTCATTATGAGCACGTTTGCAGTAAATGTATGCAAATGATTATAACCACTTATTTTATTAAAAGAAATCAAACATTTTCAATCCCAACACCAGAGGTAAAAGCAGTGGTTGGCTGCTATTAATGATTCTTCTACAGGTTTACCTGCAAAAAACTTTTACATAGTTTGAGTGCACCTTAGATCCTCTTTCTATTTGGGTCGTAAATGATAAACAAAGATGGACAACGTGTCAGCACATCTTCCCATTGTGCAATTGTGAAACTACAAAAGGTACTGCCATCATTTACAGCCACGGTGTGCAAAGTAGTGACTGAGTAATCAAGGGAAAGGGAGAGACTTCTACACTCCTTTCTTAACCCATTAATACACACACGCACACTCATTTTGAGATAGCGCATCATCCTTGACCTGGTATTGATCGTTTTTATGCTTATATGGATAACCTGCTATATAAGAGATTTCAACTGCCTTTTAACTTAGTGTGAAGGACTAGGAAAGAGGAATGACCTTGGTACTGATTCTCTAGACCCCTGTCACTACTGTACATACACATTGAGATTGGAGGCATCACCAGTGCAAAATGGTAGCTCCCATTTAAGACGTATTTTGCATTTATACAACCCCATATCCCCATTCTCCCACCTCTTTGTTTCGCATTCAGCAATAGTCACTGCGGCAGTGCTGGCCAGATCCAAGTCAAAACACGCTGGACCCCATCTGTCCCAAACTAATCTATTTTGGTTTCATCTGACCGAATGTACTGCCAAACTTCACCAGCCTGTTTTTCGCCTCTTCCCTGTATTTGGAGACATTTATTCTTGTATTTTTGTGTCCTTTTGTGATTTTCTTCTTGTTTATAGACATTGATTTCATAAAAAGTCCTTCGCACTGTTTGAGCATCTCCAAGACACCAGTTTTCAGAGTTAAATCCTCTGCCAGATCAGAATAACTTAATATATGTATTGGCAGAGAAATTAATCAGCATTCAAGGATAACCTCTGTAAAAGAAGACACACAAGTTCAATACATGCATTCTTTGGGCTAACTAGACAAGATTACAAGTCATGTATTCAGTCATGTTAATTATTTTTTCCATATCGTTAGCTTCATAGCATAAGTGCCTAAGTCATTTTTTGGTCAAATTGAGATTTTTGCCTAACTTTACTCCCCTACCACTGCTGCATCATCCTTTTTCTTGTTTTCCGAAAACACAAAAAAATGACTTAGGCACTTATGCTATGAAGCTAACGATATTCAAGCAGCTCTAACTGGAAATGATTTTTACTTTGCATGCTCCTAACCACTGCAGCAACTTTATGTTCAGAACTTGCTAATTCTCCTGCACCTTTGTGTCTTGGAGTTTTTTAGACTGTATCTAGGGGGATTTGGGAATTTCCTGAAGTTTTGTTTTACTGATGTTGTCAAACACCTGTTTAGACCATTACACAAAAATGTCCCCACAAGTCAGTAAGTTGGATTAGCTACCTATAGCAGGCTGAACCTGGGTTTGGTGTAACTTTGGCATCCTTGAGGCTCTTTACACAAACATCCACTACAACAGAATTGTGCAAGCTATAGCTAAGGGTAGTGCTTTCAAACAATGGCAAAAATGTTTTATTATTTTAGTGAGGGAGCTAAAGACTGTCCAGAATTTTATGTATTTTATGTATGGTATGTCCCAGTATAATTCAGTTTGTTACCTGTTCAGATAGAAAATGTTGTTAATGGCTCCGCGTGCTTCCACCAAAACAGGAAGTTCTTTTATACCTGTAGGAGGTTAGGGAGAAGGAGAGTCACAGTCTGATTAATATTGTAGGTCTTGACTTCTCTTGGATCTGCATCTGATTTCTGTTTGAGAACTCCCCAATCTGCTCCTCTGTGTGAAAAGTTTTAACTCCTGGTAGACAAAATACAGTGTTTACATTGAGCTGTCTCCTTTGAAATGATAAATATCAGCAACAGTATCAATATCTTACCCATATTTTGGTCTTTTAAAGGCTTTTTTATCCTATGAAATGCTTTTAAAGAAAACTGAAGATTTTATTGCGTGCACTTTAAAACATCAGAATGTGCATGTGTGTGAATCTATAGTGTGTGTACAGATGGCAATGCTTCAAGAAAGTATGTGGTTGTGCAGGAGGCATTTCTTATGCACATGCACATGCACTCCTCCTGCTGCTAATGGCCTTTTGCTTTTTGCATCTGTATGCTAGTCGTGACGCTGCTTTCTCTGTCAGGTCTCCCTGGAAAAAGAGCTTTAATCTCAACAGGATTATTCTGTTGCTAAACAAGGTTAAATAAAGTCAATATGAGTTAAATATGAGGTTGAATAAAATAATAAGGTAAATACTGTGCCGAATTATGCATGCTAGACTTGGTCCCAGTTTTGCCTGATTTGTGTTTGGTTCACTCTCTCAATAAAAACAAACAAACAAAAAAACAAAAAACAAGAAAGTATTTTACTGAAGACTACAGTGGATGTGTGCAGTAGCTGTTAATCATGTGCTGATGTGATGTCACATTAGATTTCTTTTCTAATGTAGCATGGTGGGAAACTGTGATTTAATTCAGCTTTATAACATTATCAATGATGTGAAGCCTGATATATTTTGAAGGGTACAATGTTAAACTATTTAACTGTTGATGTTAATCACACTGCTACTGCTCTTATGTTACATATGTTATTCATTACTACAATTTTTTTTGTTTTTATTGTTCACATCATTTCTTCTATATAGAGAGTTTCACATAAAAATTTGGCCCAGTTGCCCAGATCCAGTTCAAAAGTATGTTGGGCAAACTGATTTGCTGTTTCCACCAATCAAATCTGTCTGTGAAGCCAACTGGTTGATACGGACTCTTGTAGGGAGCTTTTTCTCCGACCTCAGACTTTTCACATCAAAATACCAATAAAATTCCTTAATTTTCGAACAGATATTTTATATGTGAAGAAAACCAATGTTTATAGCTCTCCTAAACTGTCAGTTTGTTTTATAGAGTGACAGCAATACAATTAACTTAAGAACAACCTAAGGTACAAGCTGTCTGTATGCAGATAAATGAATAAATCTTTACTTGTCAGATTTATGTAAACTCCTGTTGGCTGACTGTTGCCACACTCTCTACCAGCAGTACCTGCAGCATTCAGGTATTCCATGCTGCATGCAGACTAAAATACTACATCTGATCTTAAATGTTAATATGTAATCTACCAGTTACGTGGCAGCAACTCAGTGAACTTGAGTGACGATCTTCTGGAATTCAAGTATCAAAGAGAAGATAGATGAATTGTGAGTAACTTTGAACATGGCATTATTATTGGTGCCAGTCAGGCTGGTCTGAGTATTTCAGAAACTGATGATTTATTAAATTTTCCCATAAAACTAATTCTAGGATTTACAGAGAATGGTCTGAGAAAGAGAACATATCCAGCAAGCAGCAGTTTTCTGGGTGAAAAAACCTTGTTGATGCTAGAGATCATATTAGAATGGGTTGATTGCTTGGAGCTGATAGGAGGGCAACAGTAACATCTGTGACATTCAGATGGTAGAGTCAGAATTTTGCTTATACTGCATGAACATATGGATCAGTGGTTCAGGCTGATGGTGGTGTAATAGTTTCGTGGGCATTTTTTGGCACACTTTGGGCCCCTTAATACTAATTGAGCATCATTTAAATGCCTACCTGACTGTTTGTACTGACCGTGTCCATCCCTTTATGACATGCCATGTCATGCTCAATGTGTCTCAGACTGGTCTCAAACTATTGAATGTGACAGTGAGTTCACAATGGCTACCAGAGTGAATCAAATAAAAGACCACTGGGATGTGTTAAAACGGGAGATTTGCATCATGGATGTAGAGCCAACAAATATGAAGCAACTGCGTGATGCTGTCATATCAGTATGGATTAAAATCACAAAGCAACATTTCCAGCACCTTGTTGAATCTGTGCCACAAAAGATTACAGCAGTTCTGAAGGCAAAAGGGTGTCCATACAGGTACAAGCAAGGTGTACCTCACATAGTGGCTGGTGAATGTAGATTGATAATTTAGAGAATCCACTAAAAATTTTTTTTTACCACATTAAGCTAATAATTAAAAGAATTCAAATAGTCTTTTTGTGGGCCAGTAAAGTTATACAGAGGGTAAAATCCTGGTCTGCTATTCCAGTAGGAAAGAAATATTCTGTTTGAACACTGTGTATGTTAAACTATACAGCAAGTGTTTGAAAGGACACTGAGGAGGCATAATAGGTTACCTTTTACTCTTTAACCAATTAAGAACAAATGAAAGCCTTTTCTATGCCAGGATGCTGGAAAGGAGAGTTCGTCCGTTAGTTGAACCTCGGATACAGGAGAAACAATGCGGTTTTCGTCCTGGTCACGGAACACTGGACCAGCTCTTTATCCTCTCAAAGATACTTGAGGGTGCATGGGAGTTTGCCCAACCAGTCTACATGTGTTTTGTAGACTTGGAGAAGGCATTCAACCGTGTCCCTCGGGGTGTCCTGTGGGAGGTGCTGTGGGAGTATGGGGTGTCTGGCCCATTGCTACAGGCCATTCGATCCCTATACAACCGTTGCAAGAGCTCGGTTCGCATTGCCGGTAATAAGTCGGACTCGTTTCCGGTGGGTGATGGGCTCCGCCAGGGCTGCCCTTTGTCACCGATTCTGTTCATAATTTTTATGGACAGGATTTCTAGGCACAGCCAAGTGGCGCAGGGCTTTCACTTCGGTGGCCTCAGAATCTCATCTCTGATTTTCGCGGATGATGTGGTTCTGTTGGCTTCATCAGGTGATGGCCTCCAGCTTGCACTGGAACAGTTCACAGTTCAGTGTGAAGCAGCAGGGATGAGGATCAGCACCTCCAAATCTGAGGCCATGGTTCTCAGCCGGAAAAGGGTGGAGTGCCCACTCCGGGTCGGGGATGAGTTCCTGCCCCAAGTGGAGGAGTTCAAGTATATTGGGGTCTTGTTCGTGAGTGATGGGAGAAGGGAGCCGGAGATCGACAGACGGATTGGTGTTGCGGCTGCAGTGATGCGGACGCTGCACCGGTCCGTCGTGGTGAAGAGGGAGCTGAGTGTAAAAGCGAATCTCTCAATTTACCGGTCGATCTACGTCCCTACCCTCACCTATGGCCATGAGCTGTGGGTAGTGACCGA
This sequence comes from Simochromis diagramma, assembly GCF_900408965.1. Classification (NCBI taxonomy): domain Eukaryota; kingdom Metazoa; phylum Chordata; class Actinopteri; order Cichliformes; family Cichlidae; genus Simochromis; species Simochromis diagramma. Next base: position 6,590,164 of record NW_024387414.1, read on the forward strand.
AAGAACGAGATCGCGGATACAAGCGGCAGAAATGAGCTTCCTCCGAAGGGTGGCTGGCCTCTCCCTTAGAGATAGGGTGAGAAGTTCGGCCATCCCGGAGGGGCTCAGAGTAGAGCCGCTGCTCCTCCACATCGAAAGAAGCCAGCTGAGGTGGTTCGGGCATCTGACAAGGATGCCTCCTGGGCGCCTCCTGGGGTTGGTGTTCCGGAGAGACACGCTGGAGAGATTATATCTCTCGGCTGGCCTGGGAACGCCTTGGTGTTCCCCCGGATAAGCTGGAGGAGGTGGCTGGGGAGAGGGAGGTCTGGGCTTCTCTGGTTAGGCTGCTGCCCCCGCGACCCGGCCCCAGATAAAGCGAATGAAGATGGATGGATGGATGAAAGCATTTTAATCTTTTATCTTTTATCTATCAGAAGTCCCTAACTGACTTTTAATGTCCCTCCCACTTTGTGTATTCACAGCACAAACTGGCAGTGCAATTGTTTGTCATTTGGCTTCACTTTTGTACTGTTGGAGAAAGCAATAACACATTTTCCATCTATTAAAAGAAGAGCAAATTCACCTTACCCGCACCTCTAAAGCTCATTAAATTATGTTTTATCTTGTTTGTTTAATCTGCAGAAAAAAAAACAAAATGTAAAAGTGGAAATTAAATCCACATTGATAACCTCGTCTAACTTTAGTTGTATAAGCCAATAAAAGTATTGACTTATTGACTACTCCTTTAATTAGTAAACAGAGTTATAATGAAACCAAGCAGTTTGAATAAATCAGCATAACGAAAAAGTACGAATAAGGTGCTTTATCAGTCAAGAAAAAGATAAGGGAAAGTGGCATCCATTGACCACCAGCACACTTTCCTATTCAGATTGGCATCATCAGGATTGTAGGTTTGGAAATAATTGTACTTTTCCAACCTGGACACCACTCTGAAGGTAAAACTATATCGCTTCTTGTTCTCTTTCCACATTCTTTGCGCAACTTTTCAATCAGCAGGTCACAACTGAGCACAATACCATGAATATCTGAAAGGGAAAATTACCAAAAGCATGCGCCATTATCCATATTTGTATGATTTACGGCCGTGTTCCCATCTCTGACAGCAGCCTTTCCACTCCACCTTCTAGTCAGACCATTAACAGACTTGTCGCCAAGGGCTCTAAGCACGCCTCTACCTGCCAAAATTAATTTTAAAGCACAAAAAATGGAGACTGATTAACAATTACTGTGTCCACAGAGGATGCTGCAGCAAGCTGGTTTGCTTGAAGCATATTGAACCGTTTATTGAGCCAAATGGACAGAAACTCAATGGTGAACGCAGTGCATTTACAAAAAAGGGAGAACACAATGAGCTTCACTGATTAATTTTCATTAATATGTGATTAATGGCACTCCTGACATTTTGTGTCAGGTAAAGACATTTAAACACACTATGCACCATATCTGAACAGTCGTTGCAGTGATGAACTAAAGCAATAACAATAATACCACAAGTTGTTTCAAAAATTACATTAGTTGCTTCTAAGATATTGAAAGGGTCTGACAAATGAATAAAACATGCATTGTGAGAGAACCTAAAGTTCACTTTGTCTTCTCCTATCAATGTTACTAGAGGAGAAAACGGGCCGCAGCTGTATTTTGACAGACAACAAACTAATGTTTCAGTCATGCAGCAAAAAAGATTAACGAGAGCCTCCCATCGAGTTTCATATCATGCAATACATGATACTAATGTTCCTTTTTCTGCAGATGATGCCGTGTTTCTGCCTCACGGAGTTCATCTAGCTGGTTTCATACGTGTCTTTACCACATCATTAACGAGTCAACGAGGCGAAAAACTGCACTGGCCTCAGACAGACTGAGACTTGCAGCCCAGTGCTGAAAATAAAAGTAAGAGAAATATATTACTTTTCTCCCCATGGCCCTTATTTCTCCTAGAATAGGGGTCTGGCTTTCTCCTTGGATTCTATTTTCAAGGCTTTGTTACTGTGACCCATTGAACACCTTTGTTAACGCTTTGTAAGCATCAAGGGGTTGTGTTTGTGTTCACTCAATTTTTTTTTCTATCACCTTTTGCTGCTGTCACAATTGGTCTGTGCACTGCTGAAGATTTTCTTCTAGTGTCTGTGCCTAACACCACAGTTTCACTTGGACAAATAGTCAATAGACTTAAGTTGTTCTTATTATGGGATTACTTTGTTCTGTTCCAAATTCCCTTTTACACATTAAGAAAATAAAAGTTCAGAATTTGTCTCCTTTGCATTTTAAACATCTTCATTTAAATCTCCATCCACGTTCAACTTACACAATAATAACTAGATGATGATGAATTGGCTAATTGCATTGGGAAATTAGCTAGCATCCCAACGAGACATTCTGATTGATTGCTTGTGTGTAATGTAAAATTAGGTGGCATGTTTTAAAAACTAGTTATGGACTAAAAATTGTTCTGTATGTATAATGTCCTGGTCAAAATTTTAGTTCTAACCAGAAAATTAAACCAAAGTCAGTGCAGCAAACAACTTTGTAATTGCGTTGTTTCAAGGATTCAAGGAGGATTCAAGGAGCTTTATGTCATTCGCATCACATGTTAACATGAGGTGGAACGGAATTATGTACACACGGTTCGGAGTGAAAAGAAACAAAAATAATGAAGAAACAGAAATTTTTTCTTAAAGTTATAATAAATAGTTGGTTTTTTTTTTTTTTGGTTTTTTTTTTTAACAAACAGAAATGACAAGTAATAAGACAATAAACAAATAATAAGACAATAAACAAGTAATAAGACAACATGACAAGTAATAAGACAATAAACAAGTAATAAGACAATAAACAAGTAATAAGACAACACGACAAGTAATAAGACAACACGACAAGGAATGAGACAATAAACAAGTAATAAGACAATAAGAGCGTGAGTAGCTGCTGCTCTACTGTGCGCCGACATGTTCCTTATCAAAAATAATGAAGTCAGAAATGTATCATCTGTAAAAATATGAGCACCCTTCTTGGGGACATTCCAAAAGGTCCTTTAATGAGATTTTAATCCACATTAACGGAATGGGCCGCAATAATACTTAGGTAGGATGTGGTGTTTAAACAATGTCTATTTTGTACTAAGGGACCAAAGTGTGCCAAGGAAATACCACCCACACTATTACATCACAACCATCCGCCTGAACCATTGATACAAGGCAGGATGGAACTATGCTTTCATGCTGGTCAAGCCAAATTCTGATCCTACCATCTGAATATTTTCGTTGAAATTGAGACTTACCAGACCAGTCTTCCTTTTTCAAGTCTTCTGTTTTGCACTTTTGGTGAGTGGATGCAAATCGTAGCCTCAGTTTTCTGCTCTTAGCTGATTGGAGTGGCAGCCAGTGTGATCTTGGGCTGCTGACCCATCTGCTTCAAGGAGTTGTGCATTGAGAGATGCTCTTCTGCATACCTTTGTTGGAACAAATGGTTATTTGAGATACTATTGCCATCCTATAAGCTTGATGTAGTCGCTCTCCTCTGAACTCTGGTATCAAAAAGGCATTTTGGCAAGAGAACCGCCACTCAGTGGATGTGTTGTCTTTGTTTTAGACGACTGTTTGTGAAACCAAATCGACTCCACCAATGACCAACGACCATGCTATGTTCAAAGTCACTTAAATCACCTTTCTTTCCCATTTTGATTCCTGCTTTGAACATCCAGCAGTCATGTTCACGTGACTACATGCCTAAATGCACTGGCTAATTAGATATGTGCAAATAAAAAATTGCAGTGTGTAATTACTAGGGCTGCCACAAACGATTATTTTGATAGTCGACCAGTCACCGATTATTTTTGTGATTAGTCGACTAATCAGATCATGCATCCATTGGACGTAAAACGTACAGCTTATTGCACCATCATGCATCTGCTCTTATATAACTATCATTAGCTTACAGCTTTAAGTATTTAAGGTATGTGCTAACTAAAAAATAAAGACAAGATGATAGTTTATTAAATGTTAATGAAATTTGTAGATTGTTTCGGTGAAGTTTAATAAACTCCTTGCTATCTAAAATATAACAGGACACTGGAGTATATTCTCGAGCATCTCACACTTCTGATAATCAGCTGTCTGCTTGATGTTTATTCAGCTGTGTAAAAACTATAACTTTAATATCAGCCTAACCGATTTACTCAGGAACAAATAAAATACTAAAAAAAAGCCAAACAATAACATTTTTAAGTTATCTAAGTGACTTATATATATTTAACCTGAGTAGCGAAAGACGGCGGTGGGTTTGAAAACGATTTGCCGGGAGTCCGGTGTTCTCACTGGCTCTAGTGAGCCTTGCCCCCGGCTAGCTATCGAGCTAGTGGGTAACAGACATCTCCGAAAACGTCGGAGCGCTTTTGAAAATATGTGGTGTCTTGATAAACTGAGCAGATATTTGAGGTTTACACAGCTACATTCTCGCCTGAAAATATGTTAAACGTTTATTTTGTGACCCAGAAAGAATAATAAGAGTAATATTAAAACTAACTAGCTGCCGCCATTGTTGGAAACTGAGCTGGGCTGCGCTATGAATTCTGGGACACAGCTTCTTCTTCTTCAGGGTTTAACGGCAGCTGGCATCCTTGTACATGCAGTGCTGCCATCTTCTGTTTCAGTCCGTTATTACACTCTTAAATCCTACTACTTCTGCGTCTTTTGTGATCTTACAAAGCTTCAAACGACGCGTCGACTATTAAATCAGTCGTCGACGATTTTGATAGTCGACGTAATCATGACTAGTTGACGAATTTCTAGAAGGCATTTCTTGTTTTGTTTTTTTCCTGTAAAATATAACTGATTTAGCAATCCTAAAGCAACATCTGCATTATGCCCGCTCCACAGAGATAATTTTGCTGTCATCAATAAATAATGTGATACAGTTTGGTAAAGAAACAGTGAAACACCTGAGTGTTTCCCTCAGGTGTTTCCAAAACCCAAAGCTAATTATTTGGTAAATTTTAGCTTAGTGTAGCATACTAGCTTTTGCTTGAAGAGGCTCTGCACCCAGTGTTGGTCCCAGTGTGTGGTGAGTTAAATCTCTCTACTTTGCACACAATGTTACTTTATTTAAGTTAAGTGTTGTTAACCTAACCCTAACCCTACATATTTTCCTTAGGCCTTAATTTCTTTTTGAATGACTATGTACATGTAGTTAGAATTGAAACAGATAGAATTATACATGGATCTATAATCGCACATATAGTTACAATTTGTGATGTGTTTTGTAGCCTGTAAAAAGGATTGATTAATTAAATGTGACTGGCACTTGCAGCACTGTCTTAAATGCAATTTTAACATTTTGTTTGTTTGCTTGTTTTTAACTGGTCATCTTGGTGTAAAACACTCATTTTTGTTCACACTGTGTATGTGTGCAGCCACAACTATACACATAAGTGTCAACTCTGTCATAGTTTTTATGAAACACCAATGTGAGGTGAGCCAAATGCCCCCCAGAAACTTCTATCCTTGCTGATCAACATCAACGTACCTATACTAAGGGAGAGAGAAAAACTTTAGCATCAGTATATAAATCCCTTGAAGGTGAAAGAGAAGAGAGGAGGTGCTCAGTGCGTCATGTGAGGTCCCCTACAAGCTTGAGCCTATAGTAGAATAAAAAGCCCCTAAAATAGACTTTATTAAAAAGGAATGTTTTAACCCTGTTCTTAAAAGTAGAGTGGATGTCTCCCACCTAAACCCAAACTGGGAGCTGGTACCACAAGTGAGGAGCCTGATAGCTGAAGGCTCTGCCTCCCACTGTACTTTTGTAGACTCTAGGAACGACAGGTAAGCCTGCCTACATTATGAAAGTGGAGTGCTCTATAGATACAATGCAACACCGTGACCTCTGCAAGATATGATGTAGCTTTGCTGTCGAGGGCTGGAAAGACAAGGGTTTAAATTCACCTGAAGACTTTTGTAGACTAAGTGGCAAGACAATTTAGGTGGGAATAATATGAACCCTCCTAGTCCTGTCATTGCAACGTTTTTGATCAGCTGGAGGCTTTTCGAGAAGCTTTTAGGACAACTTGAAAATAAGGAAGTAGAAATGCATGGGTTCGTTTTTCAGCATCATTCTGCAAAAGAATATTTTTACTTTCAACATTGTCACTCAGATGGAAGAAGAAAATCCCAGAGATGTGTTGTGTGTTTGAGCTCAAGGATATATTCTAGTTAAAAATAACTTCAAGATTTCTCACAGTAATACTGGAGGCCAAGAAACGATTAGATAGTATTGTAGTTTGGGAATTGGCTTGATAAGATTCTTTATATTGTATAGCCAAATATATAATATAGCCAATAATATTTAAATTATTGGCTATATTTCCAAAAAATGCCAAAGCTGTCGTTTTGGAAGCATAGAGTATTCAGCTGTTTTAGCCCTAATTGTGTCTAAAGCAGCTTCAAGCAGCACAGACATAATTCTTGGATGTTTTCCATTTCCTCTGTGTAGCCGCAGTGTAAACGGCTGCTTCCTTTGGCTTTTCAAGGACAGCGGGGTGCACTGTGTGGTTAACCTCTGTTGTTGAATATAATAAAGTATGCAGCATTGTGCGGTATTTCGCCGGTGAGAGTATGATCCATGAAGGAGAGAGCATTATAAAACCATCATAAATGAAAAGAGGCTGCAGATAACATTCCCTAAACACTGCTGCTGCTCTCCCGCTATCCATAATCACCAAAGAAACGGTGCATTACAGAGCGCCCAAACAAAATACAGCACAAACACTTGGTCATTTAACCTTGACTTAACATCTAATTCTCTCCAACAGAGGATAGATATTAGCTGTGTCATCCAGCGGAGAGGAAAGTACAATGAGGAATCTGTTCTTTTGTTTGAAATGAGTAATTTGTCTTTTTTTTTTTTTCCCTGAGCATCACGCCGCACCACAGGCAGACAGTTTAATCTCAAATGTACATATTCTGCACTCATTTCCCGTTTTTAAATGTGTTATAATTTAGATTTTTACTTTGTAGTGTAATGGTGCAATTCTTTCTCATACATTTGTATTCTGAGTGTAATTGGCCAGATGGAAGGATTGGATGCTTTACTTTATAATTTAGGTTGATGATTTTAATGTTTAATAAAAAATCATTTAGAGTGTAGCCTTGAGTATTTCTGTTCAAACTGCTCCATTTCCATTTCTTATCGTGCTCTAAAGTTTTTTTTCTCGTTTGACACAATTTCCCCTGGGGAATAATTGGAAGATTAGTCTACTTCATATGTTTTGCAATCCAATTCATTCATCTTAAACCATCATTTATGAATAACTATTTGAATACAGGTTGCAGAAACGCAGACATTTAGGCGTGGGGTGGCTGTGCTTGAAGGAGCTCACAGATAACAGTGTTTGGTTGCTGATTGGCTGTAATTGTGCAGCAGAGCAGTGGGAGGCTGGCTTTAAAGGTGGCTGCCAGGCCAATACTCTGCGTGTGTGCTGGCGTGGCGATGCCAGTCCAGGCTGCAGATGAATAACAGATGTCGGCTGACAGGCTAGGCCATTTGTCATTTAACTGTCTAAGCAAAATAGGCTGGAGGGTGTCACCATAAGTCAATGTCACCAGCTTGGACGGCAAGGAAGAGATCCAAACATTTCAATACTGTTTAACCCCTCTCAGCTTTGTAGCATTGTATAACAGTGTGACCTGTTGTGCCTTTCCACTGCAGATACCCACTCTTCTTCTATGATCCTGATAAATTGCCGGATGTCACTCAGCTTAGAGGTGCTGACGAAAACTCTTCACATGTGTCTTCAGAGTTGGTGTAGTGGTTTAGACATTCTAGTTTCCTGTCTGTGCTTCTATATTGGAAAAAAAGAAATCCCGACAGCTAAATTGTGATATGAAAATTGATTTTTTTATGCCTGCTGTTCTCACTCTCACTAGACTGTTTTGAAGAATATCGCGGCAGTTATCTCGATTAATTTCTGATGAAGTCTGATGGTTTTTCAATTCTTCCGATTTCTGTTATTACTTTCTGTCACCACCTGTGGAGAATAAACTGTCCCATTCTTAAAAATGCACAGATTTTTTTTTTTTTTACCATGTTCTCAGGCCGTTGCTTTCATAACACTGAGATTTACCATTGCCGTTTAAGCAACTGAAATGGAACTATAGCTGTAAATCATGATATTTTACTAGCGTGAAATGCATACGCAGTTAAATTAAATAGCATTATGCTCCATTCCTTCCTAGCTACCGTCTTTAATAAACAGCTGAACTGCCTGGAGGTAGTTTAGAGCCACAGCAAATGCCAAATTGACCATTAATAGTCAAATATATAATAAAAAGCTCTATTGTCCCATGATGTACTGTATTACGTTTTGGTTTAATAAATGTCAAAAAGCTAATAACATATCAAAGCTGTGAAAGGCATGCATCTCTGGGTGGTTCATTTCTTCATGTTGTCGGGGTACAGACTGTGTTCTGTGGCGAATGATGGCTGCTTTTATTACCAGACAACAGCACAACAACATCCCTCATGTTGACAGGTCTCCATATTCTCCTCAGTACTCTGGAGGCGCAGCTCGGCCATTTCTTCCAGAGCTAAACTCAAGGTCACCATCTCCGCTCGCACTAAAAATCTCTCCCGGTTGTTTTGTAGTGCGCGACGAGAGTGGGATGCACTCAGCTACATTTGGATTCTGTCCTCTCTCTCACCCCTCCTCGTGGAAGGATCGCATGTTATTTTCTGTCGCCGTCATAATGCTCCCTGTGGATAACTGTGACACAATACCCACCGGGAAAAAAAAGCAACAAGACATCACGGAAAGGAGGCGTGATGCAAACAGTCGAAGCCCTGCGAGATGTTGGCCCTGCGGCATCACAAATCAACCCTCCAAAAATCCTCATGAAACTTAACCTACACTCCAACAATGAAAAATGAGCAGTTATATCACTGCACAGACAGCTGCCAAAAAGAATATTAATAGAATTCAATTGCGGAAGAGATTGGACACAGATCTTCCTGTATGCATGTATTAATAAGAGGCAGCCTCTGTCCACGACGCCAACTCTAATGTGGGGTTATGAGGAGGAATGTATAGAAGCGGAAGAGAGAAAAGCATTCACAGTTAGAGCACTGATCTGAAACTATTATCCAGGGTGACATACAATGAATAAGAGATAGAAAGAATGAGTAAGAGAGAGAGGCAGCGAGGAGGCTCACGGAGCAAAGGAGGGTTAAAAAAACTTTAATGAGAGAGAGAAAATGAGAAGGATAGACAGACCTCAGCAGCACATCACAGCTGGGAATTGGTCTCTTCCTGAGGCTTTCAGTCTGAGAAAAATCTTTGAACCTGTTTTTCAAAACCTCTCAATTTCTTTTATTAAATTAGTCAAATTCCTACAAGGAAAAAAAAGAATTCTGAACATTGGAATAATAGCGATAAAGTAGAGGGGACACAGAACACAGTTAGATAATACCCGCTGGCCCTGCTTATCTTATGTATATTATGTATAGACAGCTTAACACGCATCAAAATCGAGGCTTTTTCTTGACTTAAACCAAAAGTTGAATCTACAGTGTACCTGCAAACTAATAAGCCTTCTATGTAGCAATCAATGCAGCAAAAAGGAAAGTCTGTGCTGAAGCCAGACAATTTCAGCTGAGGTAGGAGACTGAGTTTACGTCTTTAAGCGAGTGCAAAGAGAGATACATGCACCCATTTACCACGAGATGTCCTCTGTTTTTGCTTTTTTTTTTTAAAAACATCGATGTTTGAATCCATATACCAGCAACAATATGGAGCTGTAGAGGGAGAACACAGGCTTCAGAAAGTTGCTGAACTGAAAAAAAAGGCATGTATCTGCAGCAAAATAAGTTTTCTCAAGCTCAGTCTCAAAGTGATAGAGCACCAAGGTTTTGTTTTTATGTTCAGTCAGTTTCATATCTGAAGGCAGGGCTGTATGTTACAGGTAAACTAAATTATCAAGATTTTTTTTCTTTCTTTAATGAAACTTTCCACGCAGCCATTGACTCGTGATGTTCAGGCTAGGCAGTATTTACAGAGATTATAGTGAAATTAAAGATTTAATTTCAAAATTGAGTATTTTGGTCTAAATAACCCAAAATGTGATGTCCACATATGTGGACGCCAGGTCCTAGGAGGTTAAAGGTGGTTCTACAACCTGTAGCCTTTAGTTTTTAGCAGACTGAAGAAGCACCTGGTATGCTGTTGGAGCTGATCTGCTTACAACACATTGTTTGTTCTTCTGCCTACCTGGTTTGTAACAATTGAGTTACCAGTAACAGTATGGACCAGTGTGGACCATTCTCTTGTAAACCCCAGGAATGGTCTCTTTTCCAGCAGATTAGCAGCTTCTGAAATACTCAAACAGCCCTTCGTTCAGTTACTTATGTCACCCCATTCTGATGTTCAGCAGGTCATCTTGACCACGCCTGTTATCTTAAATATAGCTGTTGCCACGTGATTGGCTGATGAGATATTTGTGTTAATGGGCAGTTGAACAGATGAAGTGGCCAGTGAGTAGTTTTTAAGGGATCTTGCTCTAAACTTGATCTCTGATTGTGTTTAACAGGTTACCTTGCATATGCACTTTGTCTGTTTTCCCAGATTGCTATTATTTCTGCCCACATTTTAAAAATTGTTTCCCTTGATTAGGCAGCTGCAATATCTATGAATCCTCTGAGTCTAATTTGGCATGCGGAATTGCTCTCATTCAACAATTGTTAAATGTAGTGTTTCTTTTTGTGGCATTCGTGCTCTATTTAATTTAATCAGCACTCTTGTGCATTGGGTATCATGTGTTTTGGAACTGAATCACTTGCTTTTTACTCTGCTTATCCTTAATCAGTTAGTCCAGTTCACCCTGTCCGCTCTTAAAAGTTGAACTTTTCTCTCTGCCTTGACTGCAGAGAAGCCAGCCACAACAGCTTTTGCTGCAGAAGCCACTTTCTCCTCACCTTGCTTGTGCTCCCTGACTTTGATATTGGAAATTGTGGCAGTCTGAGAGATGCAGAACCATGTGAACAAGCTCACCCGGTGTGAGGAGACAAAGGTTGAGGGAAGCAAAGGTAAAACTAAAGCTATCATTATTTTCAACTTTGGGAAAATGATGTGCAAAGGGGCTTGCTCCTCGCTCCTCGCTCTGCTGCCTTTTTTTGTGGACTGTGACAATCCTCAATAGGCAGGATTACAGCAGGTTATTATATTTTTAGGGATTGCAAAGCAGTACGCTAAAATCGCCAGCAACAAACAATATATCAAATCTTGAATGAATATTAGAGTCTGCTATCTTAGAATAGCTCTTATATAGACAGAAGGAGAGGAGGAGTGAGCTGTGGCATCCATCATCATGACCATAAAGCCAGCACACACCTTCAGGTGAATCCCTGCGGCCCGTCATATCCAGAAAACACTTTAGTCAGAAAACATATCCTCACCCAAGTCTGACAGTGAGCAGGTTGAGGGACTAAACTGAATTTGCATATAAATGAATTTGGGAATTACTATCAGTTTGTTCTTGAAGGGAAGCTTTACTTGTTTGAGTGTATAGAGTAATAGTATGTTGAGGGCATGTCAGCGTATGTACAAAGACATCTTCTGCAGACGTTCATGCCTTCCATCATTTATGCAGGCGATATCTGCATCCAGCCAGTCAAAGGATCAGTCTGACTTTTATTTTAAGGGGAGCTCTTTTAACCACAATTATCAATAATAGCCATCAATTTCATGGCTTATAGGTAGATGTACCTATTTTCTCCCATAATTAGCTTCTCTTCATTGGCTTAAATCCTAATAATTTCACATTCTTCATCTTTCACACTCTTTCTTTAAACGTTCCTTTTCGATAAAGCTTATAGTTGGTGCTCCCATCTGGCACAATTAGTTGAGGCAGCTCTTCCATGCGCCCAACATCATTTCTCATAGAGGTTTATCTGATTGTTGGGGTTCTCTCTCTCTGATTTTGTGTGGTTGTTACTGAACAGTACAAAGCACCTTGAGAAGACTGTTGTGAACCGGAGCTATATAAATGAAATGGAGTTGAAAGGTCTTTTACAGTGACAAATACACGGCATAAATGTGTCTCCTCCATTAGTTACTGTAAGATTTCACCACAAGCTTTCCTTCTTCAGACCCAAAACAGAAAGAATGTGTGATCTGTCACAAAGCAAACTTCTCTCCAGTTCTTTAGTTGTGGAATGTATGAAAAACATTTACAGTCAGTGTTTACTTTATTCTTTGTGTTGTAACATCTGGTAAACACTTGTATTCTAGTTTTTTTTTACATGTTTCAACAGAACACCAGTGATTTAAGAATTGGCATCTGATATAGGAGAGGCATGCACTTTTGTTGTGTATTAAAAATGTACAATTGGGGATCCAGAGTGTGAGCTGTTGATTGTTTTTATATATTTGTCATTAGTTTCAGAACTTAAAATCTTTAGTTCAGTGAAGTAAATATCTAGTTACTTTATTAACTCAAGACAGAAGTTTGCGTTTATCCTTAGTTTGTTATGCAATTTAGGGAAATAAATTATAATTCTTCTTAAGGAAGCTATTTTTTGTGTGTGTTTAAATATGTTTGTAAATTGAAAAAGAACAGATACATTCTGAAGACATTTACTTTTAACCATTTGTTTATATTTTATTTACAAAATAAACATTTCTGTAATTTCATTCAAATCCAGTCAGTTTCCTCTAATTCAAAACAAATACTACTCTTACAATCTAGGCTTCTAGGCCTAACTATCCTACTTCGGGGTGGTATAAGATGCCATGGGGACTTTATTTGTCAGAGAGGAGTTGGTAAAACGGACGATTCAGACGTCTGGTTGAGATGAAGTTAACATCTATGCAACCACTTCCTGTTAAAATAGAGTGAAAAGTCCAAAATGCATGCTGCCCTTCTCTGCAATTTGCACATTCTGCAAAGCTATCCAGAGAGTCACTCTGGATTCTGTCGCATTCTGGTTTTGGCCCTCAGGCTGCATGCTTGACCTACTAATGGAATGCAAAATGTAATTTCTTTAAATTAGCACAACTAAATGATTAAATTTGGATGTCATTTTTGCTCTTAAAAATACAATATGCTGATGTTTTTGTAAAAGGAAGCTACAGCTTACATTGAAAAGGCAAAAAACATCACACAGTCAAAAGACACGTCCCATTATAGTTTTTAATTTGAAAAGCTAAAAATGTTAATTTTTACCTGATGAGAGAGCATGAGATGAGAGCAGAAATATGTGCAAAGGGATCATTTAAAAAGTAATTTAATTGGGCAATGGAGAATTCAACATGGTTATTTAATCAGGAAAGTTGGATAGTCAGAAGAGTAATATAGCAAGATAGTAAAAGCATAAGAAAAGTAATTAAACCAAATAATAAAAAAAAGGGACGTTTTCAGTAAATTATGAATTTTGTGAATTGATTAGCTGTTAGCACGAAGTAAATGAGTTTCTCCTCTTGCCTGGAAGTTTGGGGTCTAATATCTTACAATATTATGATGTCTTAATCACCATGTTTTTTTAATTACATTGAACAGAGTGTGGCTATTGACAGGCAGATTATAGGGGAAGATTATTACATAATGAAGGATTTGCTTTATGTCAAGACACACTGAGCAAATAGTATGTCATGCATTAAAGGATCGGCCATATGATGTTGCACAATTTAAATTTGAACACATCAGCAGCTTTTAACACAAACACAGGAAGTTGAGGAGGTTCACCACACAATGTCCAGTTTAGTGTGTAAATGTAACCTTTGTTTAAATTTCACTCTAAAGTAATAATAACGGGGATTTTTCAGGATTTAAGATTAAATCAACACTCATCTGTTTCAGCTGTGTGGTACATAAGCAGTGATGGATTTTTCTCTCCTGCTCGCAGGAAACTAATGAAATATGTGGTGTCTTACAAATGCTTCCATTAAGTGCGACATCATCCTTTTTCTCTATTTCCCATGTGTCAGTAAGTGGTTTTCAGGCCTATGGGAGCCTTCCACAACTCTCATTAGAAACTCAGTTGTGACCCTGCCTTAAACATGTCATCTTGCGAGCGTCTCTGAGGAACCATGCATTACTTAAAGGGCTCATTGATTACCAGCAGAATCACTCGGCTTCTGACTGTCAGCCAGGCTGATGAATCCAGAGGGCCGTGGACATCCGCCGACTCCACCAGCCTCCCGCAGTTCAATTCCCTCCACATCAGCGCATCGGTCAATACCGCTTTCTATCGATAGGACACTGAGGAGAAAGGAATGGGTTTTCATCACCTGAACTGCCCACTGGTACTGACAGCTGTCAGCATCTTCAAAGATAAAATCAGAAGTACTAAATAATAATAGCGGGCTGCGCTGGAAACGGCCAGCCCATGAAGACTTCAGACAACCATGTTTACCTTTAGCCGGGAGTATAATTACTCGCAGGTGATTGGGCGATTGAATCAGCCATTGATTCTCACTGATTGTGAGCAGACTGACAACAGAGGAGTGCATCTCTCACTCTCAAGATGAGCAACTGTTTACGTGCCTAAAATCAACTCAACTAATTAAGACTGTGTTGTCTCCCTCTGCAAACAATCAGATCACTTCTCTTTGCGAAATTTAAGATTTTTGGTATGGAAGAGAGGCTGTGCAATTACAGTGTTGTGCCTCCCTTTAAATTCACTGAGTTCTGAGGTGCATCCATTAAATTAAAAAGCCTGACTTGCTATGAGAGGGGGGGGTGCCGTGTCTTGGTGTGCACACACAGTGCAACTGATTGAAGGAGAATGCCACTGATGGAAAATGTGCCAACTGGTGAAGGAAGAGAGCAGTAGATAAAACAGGAGAGATAAATATCCCATCAGCCTCAGGCATGGGATTTAATTTTCCTCTATGAGCATTTCTACTTCAGCTTGGAAATTGATCATTTATATTCCCACACCAGGTGGAAAAGTGGAAGGGCTTGTGTGCACGGCGGTGTGAGTGTGAAATTCGATGTGTATGTGTCTGGAGGAGAGAGAATCTGAGAGGAGAGAATGCATGAGAGCATAACTAACCACACCGAGCCCAGAACAGCGATTCACGGCGGCGATACAGTTGTTACTCAGTTAAATGATTCAGCAGTAACAGGATAAACAGAAAAACAAAACAAATATCAAACTGACAGTCTGCTGGGGAAAAACCAACAGAAGCTGACAGGTAGATTAACGCAATCCCACAGCCTGTTTAGCTCCCAAGAATAACATGATCATATTAATCACGCCTATTGATTGATAGCCACTCTGCTAGTTGACATCTCTATCATGCATCACCAACTGCGTGGTATTCACACGTGTGCAGTCCCTCCAGCTGCAGTCATGTTTCATCACGGTATATCCAGCGTCAGCCTGCTCTTCACCCATCCTGGCGTTCTATAAAACATTATGCTCCTTTTATGTACATTATTGGAGATATGCAACACATACAGCGTGTTCAGTCATGTCCTTGTCAGCTTTTTTCTCATAAATAGACATCAGTGCTTGTGTGGGCTACGTGTACACCACTGTTGAAAACAATCTCTTCAGCCACGCACGGTGACATTAAGATCACTTGACAACAACACACAAATACTCCCACGAGGCAGAACATGGAAACGCATTTGCATTGACTCGACTGCTCAGCTGTAATACCTTTCAGAGCTTTAGGGCCCTGCTGGGAGGCAGAAGTGTGCAGTGTAGGTTTGAGATAATGACCTTGTTTATACTACGGCTTAAAACTGTTTCACTGCAGTGGTAGGAAATAATTCCCATTTTGAACACCAAAAACAGCGTGTTAAAGTAGTATTTAACTGCAGTTGAAAACTGGTCAGCGCAACCAGATGTCGCCTTTTTACTTTTAGTTGCTACCTTCTTGGTATTTAAAAGTGGTCCAGGGACTCATAAACAGAGATGGGCAGTAACGCGTTACTGTAATCCGATTACTTTTTTCGAGTAACGAGTAAAGTAAGGGATTACTATTGCAAAAACGGTAATTAGATTACCGTTACTTTCCTGTAGGAACGCTGCGTTACTGCGTTACTAAAACCGTGATTTTTTTTTTGCGAGAATGTCTCATGACAGTGAAGTAAGCCAGTGCGACGTTGTGACAACACCTGTGTGCAGATCAACAATGGATCATATATCGAGTACGGAGAGTATGAGCGTGCAGCGTTTAAAGCGTGGAAGTACTGACCTTACTTTAAGTTTGATTCCATAAAAAGTGACAAAAACATTAGCGTTCATTAGCATTTTGCGTGGGAAGAAAACTTCTTTTTACAGCGAAAAAAACCCCCTAAACTTCCAAGCAAGCACCGAGTGCGCTACCACGTAATGGGAAATTCACAGAGAAACTGCCGTATCCTTCCACTGACCGCTGCGGCACACCTGCACCAGGGTAAACCTCCGCCTACCCTACTCCTGCTTTACAGGTGAAAATAGAGCAAAAGGACCGCTAGTCTTTGATTTTATTTATTTTCTGCTGTGTTTTACTTGCATCTATTTGAAAGACTGAGTGTAAACACACAAAAAAAAAAATTGTGCTGGAATGTGCAGAAAATAGGTTTAAATATTAAACAAATTTCTTCCAGTCAGTGAATGTTGCATATAATTACATTTTTGCTTGATGCATAAAGTTAAAAGATTAAAACTAATAAAACAAGTTTTAAAAAGTGACCTTTCCATTTGATTACATTTTGTATGATGGATTATGTAGAAAAAGTAGAATTGGGCTGAGAGATCTATCGCTTTATCACCTATTCAGGTCGTAAATCGTGTTTTTAAAAAGTAACTAAGTAACTAAGTAATTAATTACTTTTGAAAATAAGTAATCAGTAAAGTAACAGGATTACTTTTTTGGGGAAGTAATCAGTAATTAGTTACTGATTACTTTTTTCAAGTAACTTGACCAACACTGCTCATAAAGTCCTTCTTCACCAGCACCTACTTGCTCAGCTCAACTATGTGCCTGGTACTAGGTAAGTTTTTTAAGTAAGTTTTCAGCCGGGATTTCAAGCGATCTGAAAATGTGAAATCAGCAGACTGCCACCGAATAGCTTGTCAGCGGTGTGACTCGATGAGTCATGAGAGCAATTCCTTCAAGAAAATCAAAGCCACCATTTTTGAAAGCCAGCAATGAGGGAATTGGCTGCACAAAAACCAACACTGTGGTTACAGAGTCTGACAAAGAGCCAGACACCGAGCAGCAGGTGCACCGTCACCTTGACGTCCTCTATTACTGTGTTGCATTTGTGTCGTCTACAAATGGCATCACGAGACTTTCGGCTGCGTTGTTATGACAACTTCATGCACAGTGTAGGTACTGAGGGAAAAACGCTATTAGCGTTTAACCGGAACGGCACATCCACAGATGGAAAGCATTTACACGCGTTTCCAAGAAATAGACTTAATTTACTAGTGGACAATCCCTTTGCTAGCTTTTGGAAAATTCAGTTGTTGTGAACCAACCACTACTGCCCTATCCTGTTTTCATGTTTCCCAGCCAAAAAGCTCACCCAATCACTGAATCTTATCCTGCTGTTCAGGTAACACCATTATCTGGTGCAGGCTAGGGCTATGCTAACCAGAAGCTGCTGAAAGACAGATGATTCACATGCAGCTAGTATGACCTCCCTACAGGTCTGCTCTTACAGAGCAAAACAACTGTTCAATTTTCCATCCATTTTCTAAACTGCTTATCCAGTTCAGATACGTGTGGGGGCTCGACCCTATCCCATGTGTCACAGGATGAGAGGAAGTGTACATCTGAACATGTCGCCTGCATATTGTGAGGCTAACACATTTGTTTAATCTTTTTCTCATTTATTTGGTTACATTCTGAAGGAATGTTTTAAGAATACTTAAATGTCAGTTAATTCCATAAGATTAGATTTTAAAGGAAATGGAAATGCCAAGATGATAGATGCCTTAAGGATTGTACATTACTGTGTAACAGTCTTGAGACATTTCACATTTCTTTGTATTTTGCGTTCAAGGAGTCATATAGTTTTGTATTTCTTTCAAAAGTGACATTAAACAGTAATTTTCCAGGTTTTCTGAAGTTCTTTCAAACTTTTGCTTTGGACACTGACTGCTTATTTTTAGTCCAGTTCTTGTACCTCACATTTTTTTGGCACTTTTTTTGGCACTTTTTTTTTATTAATCCACTCAAGAGTGACATGTGAATCATTCAAGTCTGAAAAGAATTCCAAAGCCATTTATAAGGCTTTGGGACTTTAATGAATGAGGGGGGAAAGTTCCAATATAGCTGAATTAAAAGATTTCTGCCAAAAAATCGAGTGGGCCAAAATTCCTCCATAGCGATGTGAAAGACTCATTGCAGAAACTTGTACAAACAACAAACTGTCCAAACTCTATTTTTTGATTTAATACTGTATCCGTGTATATTTACACAGTATTCAATAATTAGCTTAATTCCCTTCTCCTAGCACAATGTAAAGAAATAAGGGATGACTCAAGACTAGCAAAGTTCCATCATCCTAATTTTTTTTAATTCAATTAGCAGTTTGTTAGCACGGGCATTTTACTTTATATTGCATTTGTATTTATTTGTCTCTGATTTTTATTTCTCTTGTGTACAAAAAAGAAAATCATCCATCTAATGACCCACCTATCTAACTAACCATTATTAATTAATAATAATAATAATAATAATGGATTGCATTTATATAGCGCTTTTCGGGACCCCTCAAAGTGCTTTACAATACCACTATTCATTCACTCTCACATTCATACACTGGTCAAGGCAAGCTACAGTTGTAGCCACAGCTGCCCTGGGGCAGACTGACATCGGCCCCTCTGGCCATCACCAGTAGGTGAAGTGTCTTGCCCAAGGACACAACGACCGAGACTGTCCGAGCCGGGGCTTGAACCGGCAACCTTCCGATTACAAGATGAACGCCCAACTCTTGAGCCACATTCGCCCCCAAATTATAAGAAACAAACCTTTGGAACAGCTTTCTGTATCCCGTGTATAAGTGCGCATAGCACATAGGATGTTCTTTGGTCCAAGGAATCCCATTTACTGTAGTGTTTTCAAGAGTTTTATTCTGTCCACATGGTCACAGACTCACTCACTTCTGGTATTATTTATTAATTTATGCACACACATGGATGTTTTGCTCCTCCTGCTACGTCCACAAAGAAAATACAACACTGATTTACGTCAACACAACAAGCATATCGTAACCTTTTGGTCCCAAGTATGTTCTCTTTGGGAAAATGAGAAAAATGCACATAACCAGAAACAGGAAAATAAGGGATTCCGTGGAAACGTTCCTCCCAGTGCTGGGTTCCAGACCCTAAAAATTCAGAGAATTGCTTTTCTAGGTTGTTATTTAAGGAAATGCTAATAAGATGCAGCCTTAGAACTGCAATAGAAGGGAGAAATCTCAGTCTAAACACATCTTAAGAAAATAAAAAATAAAAAGATGTATCACTGTATGTGCTGAAGTTTAAAATTAAAAACATCTATGCCATTTGAACATGTACTGAATATTAGTACATAATATGCAATTAAAGCAAATGATGTTGTGTGTAAAAATCTAGTTTAGCAGCATGAATGCTGGTAGATCTTCAAGTGTACAGATATGCAATCATGCATAGTAAAAATATAATTATATTTTGTGAAGCACTGCAGTCTGAAACAGCTTTAACAAGTTTGATAAAAATGTGCTTCCCCTTTAACAGCAAAGGGCTAAAGAAATGATAGTCGCCACTGATCTGAATTTAGAGGAAAAAGATTAAAAAAACATCCTTAAAAAAAGAAATATAATTCATCTTCTGCACCTTCTGATTGCGATTCAAGTGATGCCCTTGGTGGTGGCTCCCATGGGAGAGGCTCTGGGGGAGCTGGGCTAATCAGATCGCTTCGTTCTAAATTAGACCTCCAGGGAATAAAATGCCCAAACAAACCGAAACATTAAGTGTGTTTCTCCGAACACAGAGCGACAAGAAAGATTTCCCCTACAGTGCTGCTGAGATTGGACTACCTCTTCTCCAGCTAGGTTCTCTCTTATCTCGTCCTGGAAATGTTTTGGTACATTTTTGTCCCCCCTGTAACCCGCTTCTTGTTTTGTTACTCCTTAAAACACAGTGTTGTCTTGTCAGGCACAAACAGAGCAGGTTCCCACAGCTCCGGAGGTCCGACAACAACAGCAGACTATCCAATCAGCTGTCACTCCGTGTCTCATACCAACAGGGAAGTAGCTTTCCTCCCTGCCGCTGAGCACGGAGGCAGCCAGCAGTGCTGCTATCTAGCATCCCCACTTAGGCAAAAAGGTGTAATTAGCTGCTACAAATTACAGGATCCTGTTTCTAATTATGTATGAATGTTTGACTTTAAAAAAGACTTACATATTAAAGAAGGAACTTGCTGTTGTAATGAATATATTAATGTCCAAAAGTTACTTGTTAGAATTTATGCAAAACTTGGCTGAATGTCTTTGCTATGTTTATCACAGGGGATTCTAGACAGCATGCAGTTTGAATGAGATACTGATGAGAGTAAGGTGGGACACTGCAGTGCCAGTGACCTTCAAAGATAGAAGGCAACAAGGCAAAACAAGGCATGAGTTTGCCTAACAAGGCACACTCATGAGCTGCGTTATCTAACATGCATAAATTAAACATAACCTTTGGAACTGAACTTAATCTGTTGATTTTTCTGTACTTTCGCAGCACTACCGTCACTCTTTTAATGCATGCGGAAGCCACTAATTATGTGCTGGGTTGCTTAAGTGAGAGCATCACTCAAATATTGTCGTGAGCAGCAGTATGTAAGCTTGTAATGGCTTTCTGAGACATCCTGTTTCAAATACCTCTCATGGCCTTGACTCTTTTCTGAGTAGTATTCACACTCACATCTCTCACATTTGTCATAAAATCTGTACTTGCAGGATCCCATTGCAGTGAACATGAGAACCTATAGATGTGTTCTGAGCTGTAGCGTTTAATGCCCCTGCTGCTAAAAATGTTATATGTGCAGGTACGTGAGTTTGGCTTGCAGTGTGTGGCATTGCTAAAGGAGACACTTTCCCACCTGTTTTGTTGGGTTTCTCTGCAGTACCCTTTATCTAATGAGAAAAAACATCATCACATAAGTGAAATATGAAATAATGTAGTAAGTTAAGTCTGCATTTGTGGATCTCAATTATCAGGCACAGACTCACACTGGCTCCTTTTGGCTTCTTGAAGTGGTCAGAAGCAGTTCCCCTGACAGTTCCCATTTTTCCCACAATCTTTGTGAGCTCATCATCTGTGACAGCAGTAATTCTTTGCTATTTGGCAGATTGATTTCGAGATTCATCTCTGCAGTGAAGACGTCAAGAAATGCTATGAGTTTGTTAGCTGGTGAGTTGTTGTTTATTTCATCTGTGGCATCAAAACATGTCATAGATGCCTTTAGAAACTTCTGCTAGCTAAATTGGGCTAACGCTGTTAGTTATGACTAACTCTTAATGTTCCACTAAACTGGCTGAATGTAGTCTCTAGCATTTCAACATTGAAGTTAAAAGAAGCTACTTTTGGCTGCTCACTTGTCACTCGGGGTTGTCACAGCGGGGAGCTCCGCATGTTTGATTTGGACAAGTTTTACACCAAATAGCCTTCCTGACGCAACATGAAAGAGGATTTGTGTTTCCAGCTGTAATCGAACCAACTACAAATGTCCCATAATGCAACGCTATCTGTAAAAGATGTAGTGTTCCAAATGTTGACTAGATGCAAGTGATTTCCAAAAGTAAATATAGTCCTTTTTTGTAGCCATAAAGTTTGATTACATTTGTATGTTTTTTCACCCTCGGGGGGCTGCAGAAGAAACAATAAGTTAACAATATTTGTCCTATTTTTAGCCATAGACAGTAAAAAATGTGGACCTAGCTATCGTGACGTCACCCACCGAACTTCAGCTTCAGCTGTTTGGAGCTTCGGCATCTCCGTGTGCACTGCATGCAGAATATTTTATCACTTTGCAGCTTTTTTTTTTCTTTTTTTTTTCTAGCACCATATTCTTTGGATATTAGAAAGCACCCTGGGAACATGCATTTGCATGATGAATTCATAGGTAGCTATCAAACTGTGGACTGTAATACCAGTAGTAGTAAATGGAGAACTGCTGATGCTAATGCACTTTGATGTTTCTAAGTTTATATTGTTAGTGGAGGTGTCCAAAAAACTGATAAAAAAAACGTTTTCGTAGTCAAACTCTTAAACTCTACATGCCACGTAAATTTAGAAACAAATCTTTGGTTTTCTTGTAAGACCTTAAGACTAAAGATAGGAATTAAGAACCATTTATCCTTTAAAAAAAGACATTTAAAATTATCCAGTCCTTATTTAGATCTCTCCAGGCTTATCAGCTCCTTATAGCAATGTTGGCACATTTTCTGACAGTTGAACACCAGAAAACAGTGGTGTGAAACTCTTACATGCTTGAGTCATATGCAAACATTTTTCTTTGTGTTCAGATAAAAAAAAGTAGTCCTGATGGCTTAAACTCTATGTTGGCCAGCTTTGCTTCTCACACAGATAATCGGGAACGCAATCTGAAATTGAAATCATTAAAGAACTGGATCGGTTAGCAGGAGTGATGACTGTAAATGGTGAATCATATTAATTTCCACTCCTACTTAAGACAAGATCCTAACAGGATCAGCAGTCCCTGTGCTGCTTTTTAATCACGAAACCACACTGGTATAAACCTCCCAGTCCTGAAGCTCTACAAGCCATCAACCGCTGAGTTTCTGTGTAGAGTGGAGGTCAGGACTGTGCCTCGCAGGTTACAGGCTTAAACATTTGGGAAATTGGCCTTGCTGCTCCATGCATAATTTAAATCAGGACTGGTGCGAGGACAGATATAGTCAGGAAGATGAAAAGGTCTGGCAGCTCACACATAGCCCGAGTCAGAAAAAAAGTCCATAATCTCAGTGCTAACAGTGGTTGTCAGCGATGGCTTGAGCACCTTGATCTTCATAATGCTTGTTTTTTTTCCCCACCAGAATCAGTTTCTGAAATGTTCTTTCCCTCAAGTATTGGAGGGAAACAGGTTTGATATGATAATTCTGCTGCTCAGCTCTCCACTCTGCCATATGCCTGACCTCTCTGTGGGGAGAGGAATGCAGCTGGCTCTTCTCACTATTAATCAGCCTGATGGGGGAGGTGGAGGATGGTGGTTGTGGTGATGGGGCTAGGATAGGGAGGTACTAGCTGCATCCGGATGCCGGCCAAAGTTTCATTACACAAACGCACACACACACACACACACACACTACTACATGTGTGAAGACAGCTGGTTCAGCATTCTCCTGTTTGGCTTCTCCTCTGTACATCTTTTGCTTCTTGTCTCCTTCGACCCTTTCCCCGCTCACCGGTTCTCGCCTCCTTTCTTCTTACATTTAAAAGTCTCTAACATCAATCACCCCTCAGACCAAATACACTGAGCACAGAGACTAGCAGTGAAGGCCCCAGCAGGGCAAGTCTACCGAGTGGACAAAATATGAGGATATCAGGAGCAGGTACTGTCTCCATCTATCAGCCTGCTCAGGTGAATCCAGGTGAAAGCTCTGATCCCTGATTGATTTACCTGTTAAATCCACTTGAGTCATGAAGGAGAGATGGAGATGAAGGAGACTAGACAGTCGAAAGACAGCGGCATAAACCTCGAGGAACCTGAGGTATGAGAGATGAGTCAGACATAATATCAGGCAATAAAAGCAGAATCTTGAAATGCAGAGAAGTTAAATGTATAGTGAGGAGAAAATTAAATAGCATAAAGTGAACATAAAACAATGAATCAAAGAATGGCAAAAATGTCATTTTCATTTATTCCACTGCTTATTTGCATAGTTATTTATGCAGGAATGCACAATTTTACTGATTAAAAGTAGCCCAGTGGATTGATTTCTACTGCAAGCTAATAATGTTACACTCAACTTCGCAGCTCTTATGCAGTAAAGGATGTTGAAGAATACCCTATGAGGCGGAATCATGTTGAAATACCACACAAGTCCCTAAAGGTCTCACCTCTTTGTTGCTAACAGTTGTACACACTACAGCACAGTAATCAGGCTAAGTAGACCATTCTCTGTAGTAATATCCACATATGATTTGTATTTATCCTGCAATTGCAGGCAACACAGAACAAGCTGTCCGAAAGGTTATAGTTTGTAAAAACTGAAAAATACTTCTGTTTTTTCTGTTCCACAAAATGAAACATTTTGAAGTTGTTGATTTGGTAAATGCACATCTAGTTCACCCTAACACCTGCAGTAAAGCTTCCTTCAGCCTCTTTATGAAACTTTCAGGGATTAATTCAAGAATACTGTACAACTCCTTCAAAGATAATGCTATACCTTTACTACGAAGATGCACGATAATTAGGTACCACTACTGTACTTTCTGCTAGGCGTAATGCCCTTTGACATCTGGAAATCTCACAGCTCATGCATAGTGCCATGTTCAACTCGTACTGTACAGAGCATAATTGCAAACAGCTAGAGAAGAATAAATGCTCAGCCTCCTACTTGTAATTACAGGCTGTAGATGGAAGATACTCTGAAATCTGGCAACAACAGCTACAGTATAAGATTGCTGCATTACTCACAGATACATCTAAAGGTTTTTACAACTGAGCTTTTGCTTCACTTCTAAATGAACTGCTACAGATATGTAACAAGATATAAATAGTACATTTGGGTCAATTTATCTAGCACGCCTGTAAGACTAATAAACAGGATAATTACATTTTTGATAACTTGGAGGCTGACATTAATAAACCTGAACTATCTATAAATTATCTCCCATTTGGTTATTATAATATGAATAAACACTCTCCACCTCCAGAAAAAGGTTGTTTGCGCAAGAAATTATTGTGACCTATATTACAGAGTACAGCCACCTCTAATGTTGTGTGAATAATTGGATGTAAAATGTGGGCTTGTGTCATGACCTTTAGGTGGGAGGGAACCCTAGAAGCCTCAGAGAATGGAGCTTTATTTCAAAGACGTGTTTAACGCTGTAGAACCTAAATTATGAACTTTTCCTGCTGTGGTCAAGAAGTTTTGAAGACTAAACCTAACCGGACCATGAGAGGAAAAAGAAAGCAAACATTTAACAAACATGAACTCAGATCTCCAAGTCAAATGCAAGTACAGTGTGTGTTTCGTAATACTGACTTTTTGGTTTATTTAAGTCTAAATGCTACTCTACATCATTTCTAATGACTTGCACAAGTCTATTTTATGGGTTGCGCCAACTCGAGAACAAGCAATGTAGAACTTTTAAATTGATAACATAAATGTATCTACTAAAATTCTTGGATGAGGTTCAATCTCAGCGACCTTGGCCCCAAAGTCAGAGGTCAAGCTTTCTGAAAATCTTGTGAACGCCATAGCTCAAGAAGGAAGTCATCTAGTATTTTCTCATTCATACCATAGGTGGATCTATTAGGAGGCTGGTGGCTGCCACTAGTGTTTTTATTTGCAGCCACACAAGCCTCATGGCTCAGTATTGTGCTCTCTGTTTCAGTCCATTGCTGACAGTGTCAAAGTATCAAAATGGATTGAGCCAACTCTATATCATCTTTCAGACAGACTGACTGAAATATAGGAGAGAAGGATAGTGCTTTTGGATGTGTTTCACAGGCTTAAAAAAACTCCCCTGTGTTTTACCATGAAAATATTTGCTTTGGGAAGGTGGCTTTTAACAGGACACGGCATCAGCCTCAGGGTACAGTATGATAGAAAACAGATGGCCTATTCGATTCGTGCCTTGTGGTTGTTGGTGTGGAGTTACTGGAGCTGTAATGGAATGTGATGGGAGAAGATGATAGGTGTTCTAGATAGGTGTTGAGAACAGATCAATGGTTAGATCCTCGCTGTTTTGTTTCTCAAAAATCTTTTTGTGGG
The DNA here is from genome assembly GCF_900408965.1 of Simochromis diagramma. NCBI lineage: Eukaryota > Metazoa > Chordata > Actinopteri > Cichliformes > Cichlidae > Simochromis > Simochromis diagramma. The sequence goes on from NW_024387414.1 coordinate 6,616,080, forward strand.
GTTTTTTTCTGTACATATTTTTCTTTACAATAATTTAATCAGTGAGATTTTGATTAAATCTTCCAAAATTAATTTCTTCTACTTCTCACCGTGAATGATAAAATCTGAAATATAAGATCAGGGTTTTATAAGGGTTTTTTCATATTACACATTTCAGTATTTTGATGTTTTTCACTAATTATAAGTGGGTGGGACTCCACTGTAAACAAACTTATGTGCACCTAACAGACTTTGGCAGTTTTTAAATACTAATAAGGCTGCTTTAATGTCAACCCACAGGAACAGCCATGAAAGTGTTTAAAAAAGTAATGCTGCCACTAACTTGAATAAAAGTTCTTAGTTTTTATGAAAACAAAAATATTGTTTATATCTACTTAATATGATCCTTTTTCCTGCCTTCAGAACTTCTGTGACTCTTTAACAAGGTGCTGGAAACCTCCTCAGAGGTTTTAATGTCAGTGATACCACATCCTATTCTCTGTTAGACTGGGATCTTTGACTGTGGAGGTCATTTGAGTACAGTGAACTTATTGTCCTCTTTTTTTTTTTCTTTTTTTTTTTTTTGCCTGTCCCATTTGGCTCTTTTGCCATCAGAATTATTGTCTAAAGGCGAAGAAAGATGCCCAACGGATTTACTTTACCAAATGGACCATCCCAGCCTTGCCGTAATGGTCTATTTGATTCACCTTTTCTTTTATTGTTTATTTTATTTCATTTTCACTTGCTAAATATGGGACAGATTTGACTGGGGAAAAGAAAGGGGAGAAAGGAAGAGGGAAAGAAAAACAGCGGGGATAAAGGGCAAAAAACAAAAACCAACAAAATAAGCAGGCAAAAAATACATCTATCAATCACCTGGATCACCTGTTGAGAAAGAAAAAAGAGAAAACCCCTTGCCCCTGGAGGGGGAAACTGCACCCAGACCCAGGTAGTGTTACCCTTTTCCCTGGGGTGGAGAGAAGCAGACTGCCCCGACTCGGCAGCAGCAGGGAGGCCCCACATTCCAGACCCCAATCGGACGGCCAACTCCTCCTCCCAGACCCCCCGCTCCAGCAGGCTGCAGAGAACGGGGGTGTGTGAAGACTCCAAACCTCCCTCTGCCCGCTCATATGTAGTGTTGATAAAACCCAGGAGGACATGGAGCTACCTGCCAGAGAGCAGCAGGTAAGCGCATAGCCCCTCCTGATAGCCCTCAATGTCTACATGTATTTAAAATTGAGAGGTGGGCAACGACGCCAGGGGTGAGGTGTACACCCTGATGGTCTTTTGGATTCCGTGTAGCGTGCCCACCCCCAAGATCCTATATGTATGTGTTATGAGAGTGTGAGTAATGTGAATGTCTAAGTTGTGGGATAAAATTGAGGCACAGGCAGCCAGAAGGGGACAGAGGGGGAGATGCCTCCCCTGCACTCTGGTGAGTGTACTGGTGCTGACAGCCACAGCAAGACAGTGTTGAGCTACACAGTAGGGGTGACAGAAGGATTCAAGGTGGGGGTGGGATTACACCAGGTGTAATTTCTGAGCACTTTCTTGTTTACTGTTTACTTATGATGGACAGGTTGACAGATGATGAGGTGAGACAGGACTCCCCATGGACTATGATGTTTGCAGATGACATTATGATTTGTACTGAGAGTAAGGAGGAGGTGAAAGAGAGTCTGGGGAAGGGGAGGCATGCTCTGGAGAGAAGAGGAATGAAAGTCGGTAGAAGCAAGACTGAATACATGTATGTAAATAAGAGGGAAACGGGTGTAACAGTAAAGCTGTAAGGAGTGGAGATGGTGATAAATTTAAGTATTTAAACCTTAGCTGTTTACATGATTTTGTTGAGACCTGCAATGAAATATGGTTTTGGAGACTGTAGCATAGGCACAAAGACAGTAGGTGGAGCTGAAGGTGGCAAAGCTAAAGATGTTAACGTTTTCGTTGGGAGTGAGTAGAATGGACCAGATTAGCAAAGAGTACATCATAGGGACAGTACAGGTTGATTGGTTTGGAGACAAAGTTAGAGGTGCAAAGTTGAAATTGTTTAGGTATTTGCAAAGAAGGGATAGTTGATATATTGGAGGAGGAAACGAGGAAGATCACAATACAGACGTTTCTTAGATGTAGTGAAGGTTGGTGTGACAGAAGAGGATACCAGGCATAGGACGGGACGGAGGCAGAAGATCTGCTGTGGTAAACCCTAAAAGGAGCAGCCCTAAAAAGAACAGCAGATTATACAACTAGATTATTCTTGCAGTTCCTGAGGTCCATTAGCTACAAGCTAGCTAAAAACATAACCTTCAACCAAAGATTTCCTGTTTTCCTCTGTTTGTGAGAAAGCTCTGCCTCTGACTGATGTCAGAACTCACCAAGAACCCCTGCTTTTTTCCCCCAGTTGGCTTTTTTCCTCACATCGCTGTTCATTTCAAAGTAGATTCATAAAGCCCAGAGAAATGCAATATTTTTACAGGAGTTGAAGCATTTTCAGCTCAGCCTGATGCATCACCTGCTCAGATTGCAACACTCCGAGTGAATTTGAGTCTAATCATGCCCACTGGCGTCTTTTCATTGACTTTGCATGCAAACACCCATCCCATAAAATTTGTATTATGTTCTGTCTGAGAGCGCCTGAGCACATTTTCCATAGAAAGATTGTTTGACCAGCTGGATGGAACTGTACACTGTGTGTTGCCCTTGCAACAGATTTTCAGAGGCCACATAAACACCTCCCAAGTATTTGATGCCAAATCACCTCTGTGAATGTCATCTCTTAAAGGTGGTACGTGGCTGTGAAGAAGTCCAAGAGAAGCACAATGCCAGGCATCCAGTTGTAGTTAGGATTCCTGTCAGGAAATGTGACATGAAATATTAACCTTGATTTTGTCCTAATTGGCTGATGCTTCTAAGGAGGTTAGAGGTGAAGTTTAAAAAGCACTTTGAACATGAACAGAAAGAAAATAGAAGGCGACGGCTTACGGTAGGATGCTGTGAATGTGAGAGGTCACATTTAATGAAATTTGTTTTCAAGCTGTTTCCTACTCTTCGGTTAATAAATTTCCCGCACATCTATCCGTATCACTTACCTGCTGTACCTCTGTGGTAGCTGTCTTCAGGAAATGTTCTGCAGGAACACAATAATAATATAAAGTCACTTTTCACGACTGTGACAAATCCTGCATGGCAGCCAGCAGCTTGTACCATTGTGTTTCACATTAAAACAAATCTATTGATATTCAGTGGGTATCAGTGTTTTGAGTTCCTTTGGACTTTCTGGCTTAAATATTTATTCAGTAAGTTCGGGAACACTTTTACCTGTACCTGTCACTTTTCAATCTTTCCTTTCTTTTTGTGAACATTCACTCCACCCACACGCACTTCATTCATTTGTTTAATTCCTCTTGCCTGTTCTGTATCTCGATGTAGTTGTGTTCCTCCTCTCTATTGTGTTACATAATTTCGGTTTCTTCTACCTGTTTATGTTTGCTGTCTTTATTTGCTATCTCGATTTGTTGAACTTTATATTTATATGATTTTTATTATGTTTTTTTTTTCCTCTCAAGTTTTTCTATAGTTGGCATATTTTCAGCTTTTTAATATTTTTTCTTTGTCATTTGGGAGTTGATAAAACTAAGCTATGGTAAACAATGATCTCCCTTCTTTGTTAATGTGAAGCAGGAACTTGTTTTCTAACACAAACACTGCTAACTTTAAGAGAAAACAATGTAATGACGTAAGTGCAAGAACGTTAGGTGAATGTGGGCTCAGTGCCTTACCTTTAATTGAATCCTTCCTTCTTCTCCAGACAAAACCTTGTGCCACAGCAGCACCCTTTATTTATTGTCCTTCATCCTGAATTATTACGGGGGGGAAGAAAGGGAGCCATTAATTAGACAGGGATATAAGATGTCTCAATGCCAACAATTTGTCTTGCAAGTGATTACTTAGAGAAAAGCTTTTTCTTTGATATGTGGCTGAAAGCCACAGAGTTCCCGGGAAGCTGTACAGGAATGAAGATAAGGAGCACGGTATCCTTCAAAAATACGCAAATCCAGATCGGTGTAGTGACAATGGTCACCTATTTATGGCCAAGAAAAATTCTGATACAATGGCTAATTATGAACAACCACAAATCATGTCCATTGGGATAGCTGAAGTATAAACACGGTTAGATCACATTTCATGTCTCAGCAAGATCACGCTAAAGATGGATTAAAGTAGCAAAGTCTATCCAGAAGCAAGTCTCAATACCCAGCAGATATTTTGTTAGCAATTCTGAGCAGCTATTTGGACAATCAAGTCCTTGTCTATATGAATAAGGTTCAGCTTTTATTTTAGTAGTGTCGTATAACCAGTCAGTCTGATAAAAACTGTTTTAAAACTTGCGTGACTTTGCACCAAAATGAAATTTAATATTTGCATTTTCTTCTTGCAACTTATGATACTACTAGCAGAAACATTAGAGAGATATGTGGTCCTCAAATCAATGGGAGATGTTCTAAGACCAAAGTGCTCATCAGTAGTTAAACCAGTTAACGTATGAGCCAATCATGTTGTTGCACTGAAGCGCTGGTAATGCAAAGATGTAGATAAGTGTACTCTTGTTTATCTTGACTTACTGTGTTCATTATGTGCATTACCATAGCATTTTTTCAAGTGTCCTGATGGGATGAACCAGATATGTTGATAAAGCAAGTCTCACCACTCTGCAGCCATATTTTTAACATCTAACAATGGGCGATCGTGGCTCAAGAGTTGGGAGTTCGCCTTATAATCGGAAGGTTGCCGGTTCGAGCCCCGGCTTGGACAGTCTCGGTCGTTGTGTCCTTGGGCAAGACACTTCACCCGTTTGCCTACTGGTGGTGGTCAGAGGGCCCGGTGGCGCCAGTGTCCAGCAGCCCCGCCTCTGTCTAGTGCGCCCCAGGGTGGCTGTGGCTACAATGTAGCTTGCCATCACCAGTGTGTGAATGGGTGGATGACTGGATGTGTATAGCGCTTTGAGGTCCTTAGGGACTATTAAAGCGCTATACAAATACAGACCATTTACCATCTAGGTGAAGCTTTGATGCCCCTGTATTAAATAAAACAGGAGAGAGCAACATATTTAATTTCAAAGGTCATTTGGACACAAAATGCATGTATCTGATAATCTGACAACAAATGCTTAAAATATTGTTGACTTACATTCTGTTATATTAGTACTACATGACAGCTAAATTTACAGCTCAGAGACAGCCGATGCGATCAACGCTTTTCCCATCAGAGCACTAACTCAAGGTACAGATATGGTCAGTGAAAAGAAATCATCAGTAGATTTGCCTATATCTTTACTGTGCTTAAATTGTGCTGTATGCTATATGTGTGAGTGCAACACTGATTGGCTCAATATGTTCCACAGTTCATTTGTTAAGTGGCTCTTTGGGGCAGGTCAGCTACCATCTTTAATTTAAGAAATTCTCCTATAGCTTTCTATTCAGGATTCTTCGAGTGTATCACTCCCTTATAATGTCTCTGGCAGTAAACTTTCTCATACTCCTTAATTAGAGCAGCCTAACCATGCTGAGAACAGACTGAGATCAGCTGCTTTCACACTTAAGCTGTTAAAATATGTGAGTAGAACATGTGAGGTAGCTTGATGCACATCCAGTCATTGATGTAAAAATACAAGTCCCATGGAAAAACTTGTTTTTTACTAAAGTTTTTGCAGATAAAAATGCAAACAATGATAAGCAGAAACATTCAGTTTTACGCATAGATAATGAGTGTGTAAAATATATTGTGATTTTTTTCTGTGGAAAAAGTATGTCTTAGAAGCTAATATTGCTTCTTTGCAGCATTTTTTGACCACTCGTCCATGAAAAATTCCTTAACTTGGAAGATGTTTGGGGGGTTTTCCTGTATGCACTGCCCATTTTTTAAAATCCCCCACAATGTTTCAATGGGATTCAGCTCTGGGCTTTGACTGTGCCATTCTAAACCCCTTTCTGGGTTTTTTAAGTGTAAAAAATATTCCTTGGTGGATTTGCTGGTGTGCTTTGGATCATTATCCTGTTAAAAGGTCCAATTCAACTTTAGCTCCCAGATAGATGGGCTCACATTATCTTCAGGCACTCTTTGATATGATACAGAATTCATAGTTGAATCAATGACTGCGAGTCTCTGAGGCAGCAAAGAAACCTTAAACCATCACATCACCGATCTCATGGTTAGTATGGGATTCTTCTCTTGAAGACTATTTGGTACAAGTGACCAGCTTGTTTATTTCATTCATTTTCATGCAGTATACTTTTTCATATGAATGTATATTTTAGTGCAACATGTTATATGCAATTAGTATTTTAACTTTAAAATTCATGTTTAATGTTGCCAACTGGGAACTGGTTTTAGTAGTTGCAACACACAAGATCATAACATCACTGATTGATTAATGAAGAGATTGGCTTTTTTAAACATTTTATTATTATTGCAAGTATTATTTTTTTTAAATTAATGTATTATTACCCCTAATTAATGAAATTAGGCATTCAATTCTATTTTAAAAAATATTTTCTCATACCTGTCCCCTCTCCTCTTTATCACTGGGACTCCTGAGAACAACCTGTCAACAAGTGTGAATAGAACATGAGGCTATTTTTAAGAGAAGCGCTATCTATAAATTATGCCACCTGAATTAAATGTTGAAATAAGCTGCAGACTTAATGCAACAGGCCTTTGGATTGACTTTACACATGCATGTTATGTATTTATCTGACAGCTAATCCCAGGTTGATGGGGCAGGCATTTAATTAGATACGCAAAAGCCAAGCATAAACGAATGGATGATAATAAATAAGATTAATGAATGTTATACTTTCAGACTCAGTTTTTACAGTTTCACATGGCAACACTAAAGTACAAAGTTAGAAATACGTTTAAATATTTCTACTAAAGTTGTAATAATAATATGATATATATTTTTCAGGGATCTGAAAAGGTATCATTGTGTCCTCTATTTATTTAGTCAAAAAAAATGAAATATCCTGGACGTGCTCACTGCTCTATTAGGATGTGTGGTAAAACCTGCTTCCATATAAATCAAACTTTCTTTAGGTCGTCTGCCTGATTATAGCTATTTGTAACAGGGCTGATAGCTGACAGACAGACATCTCCTTCCTAAATGCCTCCTCAGTGAGATATCCAGTGAGAGCAAAGGCAGGATTTCTTTGAAATCTCTGTTTTGAACATTGCAGCAGGACAATGACTGGGCTACAGTTTCTGTTTGCACTTTAATCTGGATATGACATTAAACAAAACCACGGGTGTTTGCTGCGATTTATACCATACATCTGAGTGCGTGACTTCATTTCTGTGATCATGTCTAAAACCCTCTCTGTGCTTGAAATCGGCTTTTGAGTAATGATTAGAACACGGGCATGGCGGCAGAGCGGGGAGGTTATGAGCATGCTAATCCATTCATAAACATTGCTTTCTCACACAGGCAATGCAGTAGACAATACTGAGAAGTAATGCAGAGTCGGTCGTGTGCTTATGACTTGATGCTTGCCAAGATTTTCCTTAAGCAGGCAAAAGGTGTTTGATTTTTTTTTCTCCAAATCCTAAGCAGTGATATTAAGAAGTTTTGCAACAAGATGAGATTATTATTAGTGCTCTTCATGTACCATATGTCCCTCTGTCATTGTGAGATTGCCTGACAGTTCATTCTTCTCTATCCCTGTCTCTCACTCGCTCTTATTTTCCTTCTGCTTGCTGTGTTGCTATCAGCAGCAAGTCAGAAATGTTCCTGTTATTGATGCACACCAATGCACAGCCTCTGACAGGAGCAGACAGCATGAAAAGAGAAGCTTCTGAAATAAATACATATGTAATGAGGGAAAAAGGGGCTGCCAAATGGCTTGCCAATTTGTGTTTGTCAAAGGCTGAAATGGGGTTACACTGACATATAGATCTATAATAGAACCACTTCTTAAGTCATTTGGAGGGGTCTACTCAAGGCGTCACACCTTCCCCAACAGCACAATCTTTTTGGAGAGGTACTAGATTAGCGAACTGTCCAATTTTTGTCATTACAGAAAATTGTTTTGTCCAACGGAGACTTGAAGTCACTTTGGCTGTCTTCATGGGGAAAATCACACACCATTTCTCCAAAGGCAAAAATTGCAACCTGGAGCTGCCAAGCTCTGTATTTCAACAGCAATTTCTGTAATGTAGAAAAGTATAGCAGCTGCACTCACACTAAGTTAGTAAATTCACAAGATTTTCAGGTGGATTTCAGTGCTGTACAGCCACACAAGTCTACACATGTGGGTATCTTTTTGTCTCAGTAGGTCTTGGTCACAGTTTGGCTAAAGTCACAAGGAAAACAAAATCTGTGGTCTCGTGTTTTACCTGCTTCCACTAAAGTTGGGGATAAAAGTTCATTAAAAAAAAACAAAGAAAATGATTTCCATTTAAGCACTATATTTAACTGAAAATAGTACAAAAAGAGCAAATCTAACGTTGAAGCTTTTAAATATTCATTTTTGTACTGAAGGCTGATCTGACAGGAATCCAGGAGGAAAATCCAGGAAAACCTGCTACATAATAGATGCAAGCATAACCAAAGTCAACTACTAAGGCACTCTGTCTTCTGATATTCTTGTATATCAGGTGTTATATTGATCCAATCAAAGTCAGTCCAGTACTGCGGTGCGACCTTAAGAGAGTGGTGCATGAATAATACCAGCAAGACACAATTAACTGAAGCAAGGCTGTAAAGAGGAGTGGGTTAAAATTCCTCCACAATGATTTAAGAGGTCATACAGAATGAAGTCATACAGGAAATGATTCTTTCCAATTATTGCTAGTAAAGGTGCTCCTATAAGCTACTGAACCATGCATTTTGGCTTAGTTTGTGCTAAACAAATAATGGCACACTGTAATGTATCACATGATGTTGTAAATTTGAGGTTTTAATTAAATAATATTAGAACCTGATGGGGATCAGATGTTTTTTATGATGTCCTGATATGTGAAAACTTTAGGATTGTCGGTTTTATTAAGACTGTAAACCTCTTAGACAAACATTGAAAGTAAATAAGTAGCAAGCAGAAAAAAGGTTTAATTACATTATATTTAGGGTTTTCATTCAGTGTTGCTTTTTATTATCCTTCAGGATTTGCTCCTTTTGCAGAATATGTACTGTTGAGTGTACTCCTCAGGTGTTGCCTTTGTATTTATAGCATCTTCTATGCAATATGCACAATGCCAAGGGCTGCTATTTAACTCAGACTGAGACGGTGTTTGTCAGATGAGGACTAAGTCAGTCGTGCTTGACTTTTTATTCTGACAATTTGCTCAAACGATAAACTTCGGTATCAATGCTATTTTGAGTTTTTTTGCTACTCTTTGGTGAAATTTAGTTTGAATTCAGCGCCAGAAAACATTTAAGAAAAATTGGGATATGGAAAACAAAACAAGACTAGTTTTGAGGCTTAAATCACTGTTAATAACTGTATCATTAATACAGTTTACAGGTTATATCCACAAATAGAAAAAACCTCTTTACCTTATAAAAAAAGAACCTTATCTGGTCCAAAACTCATCAAAGTGTTAATTTTTAGCTCGTCCATAAAAGCGCCAATGAGTTTATGCCATTGCAAACGGTCTTCCTGTTGCTATTTGTTCTTCCACATTTCAAAAGGATCGCTACTTTTTCAGCAGCATTGGTCAAAATGTAATCAGATTTGCATGCAATGGTCACCCAATGGGCTTTCACCTAGTGACCACCTGCTTGTTATCATCACACGGTTTAAAAGCCAGCACACCTAACTCTGTGGATGGTGCATTAGTGTAGCGCTGTTCCATCTGGGCAAGCAAGGCAACCAGTGCTACTTTAATGAAAACATATTAAAGTAAAGCAATCTCACCATTCATCTAGGTCAAGGTCACTGTGAGAAAGCTTCTCTCATGCATGTTTGCATCCATCCTTTGCATTGTGACCGACTTGTAGCCACAGTTGGCTATTGTCTCCGTAAGCAGAATTATCTGTGTTTGATTACAGATCCTGAAATCTGCACGGTCCTGTCTGTGTCCTGTTAACAATGCCTCGAGCATGTCGAGCTGATGGGCTGGCAGCTTTTTTCTTGTTGTTTCAGCAGGAGTATTTAGAAAAGTGTGTGATTTTTTTTTTTTTTTTTTTTTTACAGAACACTGATGGAATATTAGTGCACAAAGCAAGGAAGAAATTCATTATGTGGACAGGTACTTATTGTACAGCTGCCATCAGGAGTACCTGTAATGACTGACTGATTGATTGATAAATTGTAATCCACACAGCCAATTTGTAGCTATTTCACTCAATGATATGCAGATCTATTTATACCTTTTATGGAATGTGTTTCTTTTCTAGATCTTTGGTAGCATTGTGAACTTAAAAAAATGATAAAAAGATTACAAGTTTAAAAAAACCCCAAAAACACTAACTTATTAGGAAGCAGGGTTTTAATACACCTGAAAAAAATGTTGATTTACCTTTCCAAATCACCAAAGAAAACTCAGTTCTTACTGTAAATTAGCTTTAACTATCTTTTATATACTCATATCATTCCACAGGTTTTATACAATATTTTTAACAATGTGGACATGCTTACCTTTAACAAAATAAGTATGTCCACGTCTGTGAAAGAGCCGCTCACGGCAGCTTTTCTGAGCTTTATGGGAACCATCCAAGGCTGTCTCCCACACAGGGAGCGAGGTCATCACAAGCATACTAAACTCTTAAACAGCTGAGATAGAAGTCGTGCTCTGATGTCAAATATCTGCAGTGTACACCAAGAAATCTAAAGTACAGACAAAGTTTCAGCAAACACAGCTGTTTTTTCACCATAGCACTGCTCACACTCAGGATAGAGGATAAAATAAGTTTCTAAAAGGAGCTGCCGGAGTTGTTATATTTTTAAAATGTTTTTCTTTTTTCTAAAATTATGTTATGTAAGCTGTCAGAAAAGAAAAAAGGAAAAATCTAGCCGTAGAGCTCTTTCAGTGACAAAGAAAAATAAATGAGTAAATGTGATGATTCATATTTGCGCTCACTGGTTACAGTGGCGATTTGAGAGCTCCCACTGACGCACATGATTGTTTCTGTGGAATCGGTCTGATAAATCAACAACATGGAACTTGAAAGTTTTGTTTCACTGTGGTAAACATCCATTTTCTCTCTGGTAGGGAAGTATGTACACACCGCTGAGCACTGGTCAAAAAAACAGTCCAATGAGTCCAATAACAGAACAGTTTCTTTCTTAGCTACATTTTTGTGTTAACACAGTTGATCAGTTCAAATTAGTCTTGCTTTGTGTCTAGACTGAGTGTTTTCCACTCATCAGAACACTCCTGTTGCACATTTCTCAAAAAATGAGTTAAACTCAGCTTTCCAAAATTTAAAAAAAGGCAACAGAATGTGAATAAACAACAGCTTTATTGTTATGCCCAGCTCCGTTCAGTTTTACACATTAGATCAGAAAAATCAAATTATTTAGTTTTGAGTAATACCAGTTTTTACCACTAAAAACATGTAGCGAGTCAGTGTGTCTTTCCTGAGCCTAACGGGAGAAAAATACTCCGGACAGCTTCCAGGTTGGAAAAATGAAGATG